>NW_027256895.1:13327418-15882418 GCF_029215685.1 Pituophis catenifer annectens
TGAAGACCCTTGCCGCCGCCTTCGGCCCAGGCCTCAAAATTACCAAAGAGAAGCCGGAGAGGCCGAAGCAGAAGGGAAGACGAGGAGAGGGACAGCGGAGCGCCCACCCAAGAGCCACCGACACCCACGGCGATTCGCCAGCCCACCTTCGCACCCCAGGGACACCGCGCCTCCGATCGCCCAGGCCGCGCACCCCGGACCGCATGGATTGGGGCAGCTACTTACAGCCGTCACCGGAGCCCCAACGCCGCCAGGATCTTCACTCGGGAGAAGCAGCCGCTGGACGACGCCCCCAGGAGCACATCTGGACCCCCAAGTACGAAGCCGAGGCCTACCCGACCGGCAGAGGCCTCCACAGCGGAGCCGCGATGAACATGTCCTTCCTCGGCGACGGCGGAGCTGAAATGGACTTCGCGCATGCGCTCTTCCGCCTAGAAGAAGAAAAAAGAAAAAAATTACAAAGCGGGACTTTTAAATTACCGGCAAGCGTTCCTATGCCCTATTGCTGCTATAGAGACATAAGGAACCATGGACAGCAGCCAGCAGTAAGTAATTTTACTACTAGTGCTGGGAACTTACCTGTTGACTTTCCCAAGTTGAGGATGGATGGGGGCAATATCCTAGAGTGGTCACAGCAGCTCCAGGTGGTATTTCTGAAAGAAAACATGTCTCATTTTATTAATGACCCCCCTGAGAGACCATGGACTTTAGAGCTAGATTGCATGCACCATAAGGCATTCTATCTTTTAATTGCCAGTATTTCCCCCACCATTTACCACTGTATTGGCCACAACCTCACAGTATCCGAAATCATAGGGAAAATGTTTGGGTTGTTTTATAGTGAGAGTGTGTCCACCACCACACAAATTTCCAAGGAATTCTTTTCCGCCAGACTTAAGCCAGGGACACCCATGAGTGAGCACCTAGTGTCCTTAAGCGGTACCAGAGCAGAGCTACATCTTAGGGGAGAAGTTATTTCTGACCAAATCATGAAGAGTGTGATAATCAACTCTTTAGATCACTCATGGAATAGCTTCCTGACACACTTAGACACCGTCAGCCTAGGGATGCTGTCTGTGGAGAGGCTATCCAACAGGCTCATCGCAGAAGATAATCTGAGGAGGGGCCGCCCCGGCCCTCCCAGAGAACACAAGAGTGAGAAGAGAGTAGTCTTCCAAGAGAAACAACACAACACGCCCGAGTGCTACATCTGCGGGTCGAGGGGACACATCAAAAGGGACTGCCCCAAGAACTATAGGGAGAGAGGCAGGCCAGAGCATAGGTACAGACAAACAGAAAGGCACACATCCGAAGATAGGTATAGGCGTAGAGACTCACCCATCCCCAGGGATAGGAAGGGAAACAGGGACAGCTCACGCGACAGCAGGACAGGGTCCCTATATGGGATAGGGGAGAACACACACACCACACACCAAAACAAAGACACCAGCTCTTGGCTCCTGGACTCGGGGGCCTCCAACCACACCACATACAATCAGGAACTCCTCTCATCATTCAAGAGAGAGGATTTTTCTATCAAAGTTGCAGACCAAAACCAAGTTAGAGTAACAGGCAAAGGGGCAATTACATTACCAGGCGTAGGGAAAATAGAGGGGGTACTACTAGTCCCGGAGATACCCCACAACATCCTGGCTGCAGTAAAACTTAGCAGGGAATCAGGGATTGAGATGATATTCTCAAAAGGCAACGTGAAGGTTAGCAAGGACGGGAAGGATATAGGGAGAGTAACCATTGACCAAGGGTTACCATACATAACTTTCTGTGAGGATTACGCCCACAGCATAAACACCAGCTCAGAGAATGCAGAAGACACTGACCAAGGCAGGGCTGAGGGTGAACAGGTAGACGGGAGGGAGGTAGATAACAATGACAACACGACACCAGAGACACAACACAACAAATACACCCAAAGGAGACCCTCAATAGGCAAACCAATGCACGACAACTGTGCCCACCTGCTGCATCGCAAGCTTGGACACGCCAGTTTTCCTGTGATACAAAAAATGGCCAATTGTACCGAGGGTGCCATAATAAAAAACTGTGAAAACTACCTCGAGTGCTCGGTGTGCAAGTGTTCAAAACTAAAAGTAAAACCCAGACCCAAGAAGTCATTACGCGCCGCCAACCAAATATTCGACCTAGTACACATGGACCTGGTAGGGCCCCTAAGGCCATCCATAACTTATAAAAAAAGGTACTTCCTCACCATAGTGGATGACCATAGTCGATATGGCTTCGTCTACACCTTAAGAAAAAAGGATGAGGCCTTCCAAAAATTCAAAGAATTCTATAAAAGAGTAGAAATCCAAAACAACAAACAGATCAAACAGATCATGACCGACAGAGGGTCTGAGTTTCTATCTAAGGACTTCTCACATTGGCTCAGGTCCAAAGGCGTGATTCACTTTACGTCGTCCCCGTTTTCCGCCTTTCAGAACGGGGTCGCAGAACGACGGAACTCCACGCTGCAAACGATGGTCAGGTGCGCCCTAGAGGACGCGGGAATTGGCCAACACTTCTGGTCTGAAGCCCTGGTCTACTCCAACTATACATTAAATAGAACATGGTCCAGTGTGATAGACAAAACACCCTACGAGGTCATGTATAACAAGAAGCCGCAGATAGCACACCTACATGTGTTCGGTGTAACGGCTGATGTACACATACCCAAGCAGTTGCGCAAGAAAGGGGATAAGGTGTCCAGAAGGCTCAGGTTTATGGGGTACGAGCCAGGAACCAAGGGCTTCAGGTTTGTGGACAATAATAATAGGTTTGTGGTCTCCAGAACAGCGGCATTCCATGAGCAAGCCAACTGGTCCAGGTTACACCTAAATGAGGTACCCACCAAGCAGGAGGATAGCCCAATCGAGCAAACCCAAAACAAAAACAAGACAGTGAGTAAGCAGGAAGGGAGCAGGCCCAAGCCCGACCTCCAAGGCATCAAGGTTGAGGGATGGAAAGAGAATCATCCCAAGATAAGTGTCGAATCACTGACACAAAGAGAAGCCAGATATCTGCATGACACTGAGCAGGCAGCAACCAGGCCGGTCAGATCGACCAGAAACCAGCTGCCAAAAAGGTTAAATGATTACGTGATGCACGTGCATGCAAACCACGTCACGCCAAACTCATACGAAGAGGTGCTAAGACTACCCCAGGGGGAGAGGGTAAAGTGGGAGTTAGCCATGGCCAAGGAACTGGACAGCCTGAGGAAGCTGGAGGTGTACACCCCCACCAAAGTCCCAGAGGGCAAGAACACAATAGGCACCCGATGGATATTCAAAGTCAAGAACTTAGAGGGGGGCCAAAGCCTATACAAGGCAAGATTAGTTGCCCAGGGGTTTGCTCAAAGGTTTCCGGAGGATTACACAGACACCTATTCGCCCACCGTAAGAACAGAGAGCGTCAAGAGCGCCCTGGTCATCGCATCCTTGCTAGGGCTGGAAGTACACCAGTTCGATGTGCAGACCGCTTACCTGCACGCCAACCTAGACAAGGAGATATACATCAGAGCCCCCCACAGCAAAGAAACCAACAGAGGGGACACCTGGTTACTTCATAAGAGCCTGTATGGACTAAAGCAATCAGGCAAACGGTGGTACGAATGCCTGGTAGAGGCCCTGAAGTCTATGGGATTCACGGCGACCATAGCTGACAACTGTTTCTTCACCAGGAAAGAGGGGGACTCACCAGAATACATCCTAGTTTACGTGGATGACATTCTATACATCAGCAAACACGAAGCCAACCGCAACACCTTCGCCAGCAGGCTGAGCGAGCATTTCACCCTAAAGTACCTTGGGAGGATAAACCGATACCTGGGAGTACAAGTCAACCAGACGCCAAAGGGTTTCCAACTGTCGCAGAAAGAGAAGATAGAAGAGTTGCTCCATAAATGCAACATGGCAGACGCCAAGGGATGTGATTCACCCATGCAGGCGGACTTTCTAAAAAACATGCATGATGAATCACCCGAATTTGGAGACAACACGCTGTACAGGTCAATCATAGGCTCCCTCCTGTATATCGCCAACTGGACCAGACCGGACATTGCCCTATCTGTTAATTTACTATCCAGGCACGTGAGCAAACCCACCACATACCACTGGGACGCAGTGAAAAGGGTACTAAGATACCTGAAACAGAGTGTCAATGCATGCTTAACCCTAGAGCCTGAAAAATCCGAAGAACCCATCCTCACATGCTACGCTGATGCTGACTGGGCCGGAGACGCCAAAGGCCGCAAAAGCACATCTGGGTACATATTCTACTTAAATAACTGCCCAGTGCATTGGTACTCAGGCAAACAAATCCTAGTGGCAACTTCGACTACCGAAGCCGAATACATATGCCTCTCCAAAGCCGCCAACAACCTCATCTGGTTCGACGACCTACTTGCCAGCGTGTGGAGAGAACCAGCTTACCCAATAAATATATATGAAGATAACAAAGCCGCCATAGAGATATCCATGTCCGACGCTGTAGGACAAAGGTCAAGGCACATAGACATAAAATATAAGCACGTTAGACAGCTCTCCAGAATTGGTTTCATAAAAGCCATACACTGCGATACAGAGGAACAGACCGCAGACATACTCACGAAACCCCTACAAGGCAAACAACACTCACACTTAGTTTCCAAGCTCAACATCCACCCCAGGGTACCAACTAGTCAGTCAGGCCTACAGACACGGGTCAGGCATTTAGAGGGGGATTTGTCAGGTATAAATGCTCTGCCCGTGCCAGGGATCAGCTATAGTGCAGTAGTGCAGGGGTTAACCCAGACTCCCACCTGGTCAGCTCCTCCCATAGGCCCCTCCTTACCTGAATCCCCGCCCACAGGTATAAAAGGTGGGCACACCTCTCCTCACCCCAGTTCCTGATGCATTCAAGTGATGATGTGATGAACCTGCAAATAAAAGAGTTATATTTTACCAGATGACTCAAGTCTCTTTATTGGGCCTGATCCACCATTCCTTGTAACACAGACACACACACAGAGAGAGAGAGACAGACACAGGGAGGGAGAGAGAGAGAGACAGAGAGACAGACACAGGGAGGGAGAGAGAGACAGAGAGAGAGACAGAGACAGACAGACAGACAGACACACAGAGAGAGAGAGACAGACAGACAGACACAGGGAGGGAGAAAGACAGAGAGACAAAGAGACAGACACAGGGAGAGAGAGAGAGGGAGGGAGAGAGAGAGAGAGAGATACAGGGAGGGACAGAGAGACAGACACAGGGAGAGAGAGAGACAGACACAGACACAGAGAGACAGACAGAGAGAGACAGACACAGGGAGAAAGAAAGAGAGCGACAGCCAGCCTGCCTGCCTGCTTACCTGCCTGCCTTGGGCCTTGCCCTTGAGCTTCCTGTTCCTGTGTAAGAAATGCATTCTATTGGTTGTCGTTAGACTCCCATGGGGCTATGTAGGAGTCATAGCTAATTTTTTAGGTTGTCTGAATCAAGTTTGATTGAGGGCCTGGACTCTCTGAGGTGATGTAACGAGGAGGCTTGTGCCCTGAAAGGGTGTTGGGCCAATTCTATTGCGTCTTAATGACTTTCCTGGTTTGGATCTTGATTGAGGGCTGATCCTAACATTCTACCTAATTCTGCCTTTTCTTCAAAATATCCTGTCTTGAAGGGATCACTAAACCTGCCATTACTGAAAGCTGGCCTCAGATTAGTATCTGGTTGGCGGGCAGGGAACGGTGGCTCTAAGTTTGTTCCCAAGAGCATGTTTCTCCATTTCTCAACCAGGGAAATATAATATCCGGCCTTTTTTAATATTTCCCAAAATATTTTATTCTTCTAGGAGAGGGGTGGGTGCTAACTTTCTACAACTCTTGGAATGGTGCGGGAGTAGGAATGGGTTTTCAGAGGAAAAATTGTAGACTACAGGAACCATCGGCATTACTCAGATAAACCTCCAAGGGCTTCAACGACCCTCAAAAAGGATGCAGATGAGCAGCTGTCTGCAAGGAATAGAAATCCTTCCATTCCCCACTATTCTGTCAGAACTGAAGAAGCTTCTTGGATGAGAAGCGAAACGTCTTCAAAAGAAAAAAAAAGGCAAGAAAAGTCCAGTTGCCTCCAGAAAAAGCACCTTTGAGTTAACTTGCCTAGTTTTTTTTTTTAATTGTAATTGGAAATCATTTCTTTCCCCTCTTTCTTTTTTTTTTTAAAAAGTTTTTATTAATAAAAAATATACAAACAAACATAAATACATTAAGACAACATACAGAACAAACAAACATCAATTCAGTCCCATGACTGACTCTTAAAAGTTACTACATCGGTGGGTTGTTTTTCTATTTCTCTTATCTTTCTCTATTCGTATCTATATCTATGTTCATATATTTACATATTGGTATATCGGACATTATAGTTCTAAAAGATCCCGGAAGATCCCAGACCTGCGCACGTTTCGCCGTGCTCTCAAAACTTTTCTATTTCAGCAAGCTGGCCTGGCCTAACTCCCATCTTTTAAATTTTTTTAATTTGTGATTTTATAAATTGGGTGTTTTAATCTGTGTTTCGGCCGAAATATTTAATCATTTTAAGGGATTTTTTAATATTTGTATTATCCGTATTTTATCTTGGCTGTTCACCGCCCTGAGTCCTTCGGGAGTAGGGCGGTATAGAAATTTGATTAATAAATAAATTAATAAATTAATAAATTAATAAATTAATAAATTAATAAATTAATAAATAAATAAATAAATAAATAAATAAATAAATAAATAAGATCTCAGCATATTGAAAAGACCGCTCACAAGAGACTTATGAATGTGAATGGAAAAAGTGGATAGATTATGTGCAGAACAAATATCAAACTAGGAAGTATCAAATAGCTTTTCATTGATAGTATTATATTATATTAAGATAGAAATATTTGAACTATGTGAAGATGAAAACTGATATGGGGGTTGGGGGGGCTTAAGTTTTATATAATGGGGATAATGATGGGGGTATATTCTATGGAAGTCCGGGGGGGGGAGGGGAGGGTTAGGGGGGGTTAGGGAGGGTGGGCTGGGGAGTTTGGGGTGGGTTAGGGGGGGTGAAAATGGGGTGAAAATGTAATTGTAAAACTTTTACAATAAAATAAATAAATAAATAAATGAATGAATGAATGAATGAATGAATGAATGAATGAATGAATAATAAATAAATAAAAGGGCAGTAAAAAAAATGAAAATAAGGTTCATTTCCCCATGTTAGAATTGCGCCTTATATTGTGACTTATATTTCCCCAAAGTGCAACACTTAAGTGTTATTGCACCTACCTGGTTCTAAAGGAAAAAGTATGCGGTCAATGAGATGCTTGCTAAAAAATATTTAAAATTCATATTTAATATTTAATATGCAATACTGGGGGGGAAAAAATCAGTTCCCTTTTTGGGCGGAGTTAAAGATTTCAGGAACTCAAAGGGAGCCATTTACTGGCATTTTTCATCCCCTTCCTCGTTAGTATAGTGGTAAGTATCCCCGCCTGTCACGCGGGAGACCGGGGTTCGATTCCCCGACGGGGAGAGGTAAATTGTTTTTTTTTTTCCCCAATAGCTTTTTGCAACATTCAATGCAGCCAAGGCGTTTTTCTCCAAGGATCTCACCTTGCATTCATCGGCATTGGAATTCTTTGCTTTGAAATTCCCAATATTGTCACATTTTAATCCTCTTTCAAATCTCGGGCAAAAGTTCACGCTAAACGATGGCCTGCTTTCCCGCAGCGGTCTCTGTGGCGCAATCGGTTAGCGCGTTCGGCTGTTAACCGAAAGGTTGGTGGTTCGAGCCCACCCAGGGACGCGTTGAGTTCTTTTTTTTTTTTTTTTATTCTTATGAAAAATTAAAAAAAAGGTCAGAAATCCAACTGCTTGTTATTAGATGAGCCCACTGGACTTCATTTTACACCCTCTGGTTTTAAAGCAATTATTCCAGCATCAGCATTTGTGAACAAGAGGCATACACTGCAGGTAGATGTATATACTGCACTGTATGCCTGTAGTTTTATTTATACCTTTTATTACCTTTTATTACATTCTATTATAATTAATAAAATATATATATTATATATATTATATATAATATAATATTTTACACACACACACACACACACACACACACACACACACACACACACACACACACATATATATATATATATATATATATATATATATATATATATATATATATGCATATTCTTTCTAGCCAGGTTTTACCTACGTAAACTGAGTTGTTCTGCAGCCCTAGTTCTGTGAAATCTCATTCACAACTAGGGCTGCAGAACAACTCAGTTTACGTAGGTAAAACCTGGCTAGAAAGAATATGCACATAAAAGCCTACGAAAAAGAAAAAGACATATATATATATATATATATATATATATATATATATATATATATATAATTTGTATTTCGCTGATAAATAAAGGGAGACTAGTATAGATCTAGCATAGATATAATATATGTACCTATGATTGTATGACTGTAACCTTCTTACTGATATCCTTACGATTTATATTGATTTACATGATTTGATTGCTTATTTGCACCCTATGACTATCATTAAGTGTTGTACCTTATGATTCTTGATGAATGTATCTTTTCTTTTATGTATACTGAGAGCGTATGCACCAAGACAAATTCCTTGTGTGTCCAATCACACTTGGCCAATAAAGAATTCTATTCTATTCTTTACAACTTATATTGTTTTGATTGTTTCCTAGTTTGATTTGATTATTAGTATCCTATGACTATAAGTGTTGTATCTTATGATTCTTGACGAATATATTTCATTTTTTCCTTATGTACACTGAGGCATATGCACCAAAAATTCCTTGCATGGCCAATCACACTTGGCCAAAAAAGAATTCCTATTCTATTCTATTCTATTCTATTCTATTCTATTCTATTCTATTCTATTCTATTCTATTCTATTCTATTCTATTCCATTCCATTCCATTCCATTCCATTCCATTCCATTCCATTTTCTCTGCCTGCACTGAATGCCTTTAGTTTACAAAGGCTCATACTGGGATAAATTTATGTAATTATGTACATAATTATATACATTTATACATACATAATTACATAATTATGTATGTATACACACACACAGAATTTATGGTCCTGGCATGTGCCTGTGGTCAGCTTGAAGAAACCGCAAAGGTTTTAGTAGGGATAAAACTAAGTCAGAAAGGAAGGTACTGTGGCTGCCATCCTGAAAATTTCAAGATTTGCACCACAAAATAGCCTCACTGTTGTAAACCAACTTAATTGCTTAATTACCAACAATTAAGGCAGGGATGCAAATGGAATAGTTTTATTATTCAGCTGATTGCTCAGATTTCATCCTATTCCTTCAGAGGGACAATTCAAGCTGTTGTAAACACCCAGCTAATCATATTTTGGATATGTGTGGCGCAGTGGTGAAATTCAATTTTTTTTACTACTGGTTCTGTGGGCGTGGCTTGGTGGGCGTGGTGTGGCTTGGTGGGCGTGGTTTGGTGGGCGTGGCAGGGGAAGGATACTGCAAATTTTGATTTCCATTCCCACTCCACTCCAGGGGAAGGATACTGCAAAATCCCCATTCCCTCCCTACTCTGGGGCCAGCCAGAGGTGGTATTTGCCGGTTCTCCGAACTGCTCAAAATTTCCGCTACCAGTTCTCTAGAACCTGTCAGAACCTGCTGGATTTCACTCCTGGTGTGGCGTGCATACAGCCTACAAAGCCATGCACCATTCTTGTGCATCTAAAAAAAAACTTGGGTTACAACTTGAGACAGAAGGGTGTTGACAACCACGCGAGTGATTGTCTAGTAAACAGATTGAAAAAGGGGTGCAGGAAAATTTCCTGTGCTTTGGTTCAATTTGTATTATATGGAAGGTGTGAATGAAGCTGCTGTACTTGAATAAGAATGGAATAAAATAGAATATAGAATATAGAATATAGAGAAGAATAGAATAGAGTAGAGTAGAAGAATAGAATAGAATAGAATAGAATAGAATAGAATAGAATAGAATAGAATAGAATAGAATAGAATAGAATAGAATAGAATAGAATAGAATTATATTTTTTTATTGGCCAAGTGTGATTGAACACACAAGGAATTTGTCTTCGGTGCGTAAGCTCTCAGTGTACATAAAAGATATAAGTGATAAATCAAGATCACGGTCATCATAAAAATACATTCATCATGATTCATAAGATACAACACTTAGTGATAGTTATAGGATACTAAATAAGCAATCAACAGAAATCATACTAGGAAACTAAATAAAACAATACAAATCGTAAAATACAAACATAGTCATAAGTAAATCTGCGTTTCTCAACCTTGGCAATTTTTAGATATCAACATACTTGAGTAAAGTTGCCAAGGTTGGAGTACAGATAGTCCTTGACTTACAACAGTTTGTTTAGTGACCGTTCAAAGTTAGAAGGTCACTGAAAAAAGTGACTTGTTGACCTTTTTTCCCACTCACGACTGTTGCAGCATCCCTAATGGTCATCTGATCAAAATGCTTGGCCACTGACTCATATTTATGACGTGGGGTCATGTAAATCCCCTTTTGCAACCTTCAGAGAAGCAAAGTCAATGGAGAAGTCAGATTCACTTAACAACCATGTTACTAATGATGTCTGTAATGATTCAATTAACTGTGGCAAGGTAGGTCGTAAAATGGAACAAAATTCAACCAGTTTCTCACTTAGAAACATACATTTTGGGCTCAGTTGGGGTCCTAAGTCAAAGACTGTATCTGTAACAGGATTAAACAAACTAAACTAATTTAAATTTTAAACCCCAATTTCACATATAAACGATAATTTATTGTTTAGAAATTGAGAAATTTAAATTTAACATTTCATGTAGGCATTTTAAAATACAAAATTGCATGCTCCTGTCTGTTTAGGAAATTGAAGTAATAGACGGTACACATATTTCATCTGTCATTAATGGTAAACTGATGAAAGAGGCAGGCAACTGGCTTTTAAAAACTGTCTACCATTTTCTGTATCTCTTAAAGATAATGGAAAAGCCAGCTCCAGTCTGAAATTAATTAACTTTATGCAAAGATCGTGCTAACTAAATGCCCTTTGCATGATACAAGCATTTTGGGGGGGGCTCTCCAAGACAAAAGGACAATTGAAATAGATGGATCAGGAAATACAAGAAGCCCCCCCCCCCAAATCTTATTTAAAATGGAAATTAAGAGCCTCACACGCTTCTTGGCAGATTTTTTAAAACAGATCACTTTTAAAGGGTGATTGCCTTCTTTTAGAGTCTAAAAGCTAACTCTGACTGAAAGAACATTTTTTTATAATTTGTTAAGGAGAAAAGTAAAGACAACTTCCCACAAACCTAACCTTTCAAGAACCGGGAAATATTTAGTGCTCTTGGTAAAAAAAGTAAAGCTACTTTTGCTCATGAAAAAATGCCAAATTAAGCCTAGTTTTTTTCCCCCAGAAAAAATTTCTAATCAACTACCAATGAGAAAAGATTTGAGATGGCAGTTCTTATTTTCATTTAAGATTTATTTTCCATCGATTCGGTATGCCCAGAACCAGAAAAAGGCTGTCAAACTGCAGACATCCTGATAAGTGTATTTATATATTAAGCTTCCAGTCGCGGTTTTTCCCCAGCACGCATGAAATTGATTGATTTCCTAAAGAGCAAGCAAGCTACATCCAATCATCTTTTGATCAAAACCATCCTTTATGAACCTTTTGTCATTCTCTCCCTTTCTCCCAAAGCAAAAGAGAAAATAATTGGTTAGAGTCTAAAAGCTAACTCTGACTGAAAGAACATTTAATAATTTGTTAAGTTGAAAACTGGTTGGAGACAACTTCCCACAAAAACCTAACCTTTTCAGGAACCAGGAAATATTTAGCGCTCTTGCTAAAAAAAAAATATAGTAAAGCTACTTTTGCTTATGAAAAAAATGCTAAACGAAGCCAACGAATAACATGTTTTGGATTTAATTACCGAATAAAGAAAACAGCAATCTGAGGATTTGCAGGGTGTTGGAAAAACCAAATCCTGACATATGGGGGAAAAAAAACCTCCTAAGCAACATTAAACCACCAAAGCGGGCTTTTCCCCCCCTTCTCCATTTTCAGAAGGGGAACCAAGGCAGCACAATTTGGGAGGAACATTTTTTGCTACCTACCAGCCAATTTGATAATTTTGTGTGGTAAAATTGTGCTCACTAAATGCTGTTTGCATGATGCAAGGATTTGGGGAAGGGACAACTAGAGACAAATAGGGAAAAATTAAAAGTGGATGGACCTTATCAGCCAAGGAGGAAATGCAAAGCTGCCCCAGAAAAATCTTAAAACTTAAAATGGAAATCCTATTAACCTTGGTAGAAGAGCCCTTTTGCCTCCCCTCTTAAAAATAAAGTCACGATTTAGGTATAAACCAACATATATGTATATCAAACTTATTTTTCATCTAAGGTAAAAAAAAAAAAGCCAATAGAGAACAGCTCTTTCCGTTGAGAAAGTGGGTGGCTCTTAAAAGAGCCTTTGGGTCTGGGCGAAGGAGACTTTTTACGTCTCAAGCTCCTTTTTACTTGGAGCTGGTGTATTTGGTGACGGCTTTGGTGCCCTCGGAGACGGCGTGCTTGGCCAGCTCTCCGGGCAGGAGGAGGCGGACGGCCGTCTGGATCTCCCGGGAGGTGATGGTGGAGCGCTTGTTGTAGTGAGCCAGGCGGGAAGCTTCGGCCGCGATGCGCTCGAAGATGTCGTTGACGAAGGAGTTCATGATGCTCATGGCCTTGGAGGAGATCCCAGTGTCCGGGTGGACCTGCTTCAACACCTTGTAGACGTAGATGGAGTAGCTCTCCTTGCGGCTTTTCTTGCGCTTCTTGTCCCCTTTCTTCTGGGTCTTGGTGATGGCTTTCTTGGAGCCCTTTTTGGGCGCGGGAGCAGACTTGGCCGGTTCAGGCATCTTCAACGTCTTCTTCGCTCTTTTCTTCCCCCTCAGAAAACTGTGCCCGGCGAAGCCGAAGCTCCGGTATTTATAGGCCCGCCGAGGGTTTCACGCGCCGAAGCGCCGCGTTGCGATTGGTCCAGAGGCCCGCGCTCGTCACGCTCCCGCGCGCCCAAGCATGCAAATGAGTAGGATTCAAACTCGGCCGAGGTGATTGGTCCGCGCGTTAGCCAGAGGCTGGTTCGAGCGTTCTACTCGGGGCGCTACGGGAGGGAGGCGTGAACCAACGGAAGCGCCAATGAACTCAGCCGACCACGGCGCTCACTTTAATGTGAGCTGAAACTTTTAATTTAAAGCCATTCGAATCCGTTTATCCTATTCCATTCCATATTTTATCTTCTATATTCCATTCTATTCCCTATTCTATTTCTATATTTCTATTTCTTTATTCCTATTCTATTTTATTCCATTCCATTCCACATTTTATCTTCTATATTCCATTCTATTCCCTATTCTATTTCTATATTTCTATTTCTATTTTTATATTTCTTATTCCTATTTCTTTATTCCTATTCTATTCTATTGCAATGAACCAGAATCAGGACATCTGAACTCTACTCTTTTTTTATATATATATATTTTTATTTTTCAAAAAAACAAACAAAACATAAAAACATTATCATTCCATACAATTATAGACAGTGTATCAGTAGGTGGCATTTCTGTGCTCCTCTCTTCAATTTATCCCTAAACATGTTCGCTTATTTCCAAAAATTTCAACATCCATTTATATCATAATTATTTCCAATTCTTATTCTCTATCCAATGGTAAAATAAATCCCATATCAAATAGTATTGTCTATCTTCCTGCTCTCTTATTTCAAATGTCAATTTACTCATTTCAGCACATTCCATCATTTTCTTAATAATTTCTTCATCATTAGGTAACTTTTCGCCTTTCTAGTTTTTAGCAAATACAATTCTAGCTGCTGTGAAGAGATTCACAATTAAATATTGTGAACGATGAAAGTTTGCTGCTGGCAGGTTCCAAGGTCTTCCTTCAGCTGACGTCCTTTCTAGCCCACCCATTCCCACCGTCCGGAGTCCATCAACCCTTGGAGCCGTTTCGCCTCCCCCTTTCTCCCGCCCTGAAATCCATTACTCTCCAATACGCAGGACATCCCCTCAAACCTTGATTAGGGTTACATCAAAAGAGGTCACTGAACTGGGATCCTGGGAAAGGGCAGGACGCGGAAGGAATAATAAGAGTTGGAAGGGACCTCAGAGGTTCTCTAGTCTAACCCGCTGCTCAAGTAAGAACCCCTCTACCTACCTACCCAGCCACCTTCCGACCCACCTACTTACCCACCCAGCTACCCTCCCACACACCTACTTTCCCATCCACCCACCCATCTATCCACCTACATTTCCACCCACCTACTTACCCAACCTCCTACCTACTTACCCATCCACCCACCTATCCTCCCACCCACATACTCACCTATCCACCCACCCAGCCACCTACTTACTACTTACTACACCCACCCACCTACTTACCCACCCTCCTACCTACTTACCCATCCACCCACCTATCCTCCCACCCACACTCACCTACCCACCCACCTACTATCCACCCACCTACTTACTACTTACTACACCCACCTACTTACCCATCCTCCTACCTACTTACCCATCCACCCACCTATCCTCCCACCCACATATTCACCTACCCACCCACCCACTTACTACACCCACCTACTTACCCACCCTACCTACTTACCCATCCACCCACCTATCCTCCCACCCACATACTCATCTACCCACCCACCCACCCACCCACCTACTTACTACTTACTACACCCACCTACTTACCCACCCTCCTACCTACTTACCCATCCACCCACCTATCCTCCCACCCACATACTCATCTACCCACCCACCTACCTATCCACCCACCTACTTACTACTTACTATACCCACCTACTTACTTCTTACTACGCCCACCTACTTACCCACCCTACCTACTTACCCATCCACCCACCTATCCTCCCACCCACATACTCATCTACCCACCCACCTACCTATCCACCCACCTACTTACTACTTACTATACCCACCTACTTACTACTTACCCACCCTCCTACCTACTTACCCATCCACCCACCTATCCTCCCACCCACATATTCACCTACCCACCCACCCACCCACCTACATATTCACCTACCCACCCACCCACTTACTACACCCACCTATTTACCCACACTCCTACCTACTTACCTACCCACCCACCTACCCTCCCACACACCTACTTACCCATCTACCCACCTACTTACCCATCCACCCACCCATCTATCCACCTACCCACCTACCTTTCCTCCCACCTACCTTTCCTCCCACCTACTTACCCATCCACCCACCTATCCTCCCACCCACATACCCACCTATCCACCCACCCAGCCACCTACTTACTACTTACTACACCCACCCACCTACTTCCCCACCTACCTATCCCCCCACCCACCTACCGAACTATATAAATATATAAATTTCTTCTTTTAAAATGTAAGACATTTTTTTGTCCATCGGGACGCTCCCGTGTTTTCCTCCGGGGCTGTGTTTCTTTCCCCCCCCCCCGCCCTTCCTCCCTCCCTCCGTCTCTCTCTCTCTTCCACCCCCGTCTCTTCCCTCCATCCAATGGTCATTTTTGAGCCTGTCCCTTTAAGCGCGTGCCCGACCGACCGACCGCTTTGAGCTCCGCGGGAGGTGCGCGTGCGCGGCCTTCGCCCGCCCTCTTCCGCAAGGCGAGGAGCCGCCTGGCGCGTTCGCGGACGGGGGAATCGCTTCCTCGGAGCATCCCGGCTCAGGGAGCGGCGGAGGGGGGAAGGGTTGGGTTTTTTTTCCCCTTTGGGTTTTTTTTTTTTTTTTTTGGACGGAGCTGATTTCCATTTTGCGGTGAGGGTGAGTCTGCCTCGCCTTATTGGAGGAGGGGGCGGCTTGATTCGATCTGTTATCATCATCATCATCATCATCATCATCATCATTATTATCATTGTCATCATTGTTTTGTTGTTTGTTGTGGTTATCTCCATTATTGTCATTATTGCCATTATCCTTGTTTTGCTGGTTTTTTTTTGTAATTATAATCATAATCATTATTGTTATTGTTATCGTCATTGCTGTTTTGTTATTGTTATCATTATTATTGCCATTATTATAATCATTATCGTTATTGTTATCATTGTCATTGTTTTGTTATTATTGTTATCATCGTTATCTTCATTATCATTATTGCCATTATCAGTTTTGTTGTTTCTTTGTTATTATGATCATTGTTATTACTCTCGTTATTATTGTCATCATTATTTTGTTGCTTGTTATTTTATTGTTATTATTATAAACTTCATTCATTAAATGTGAAACTCAGTCAACTGAAATTATTATTATTACTATCATCATCGTTAAAACTTTATTCATTAAACATGAAACTCAGGCAACTGAACATTATTATTATTATTATTATCATCATCATCATCATCATTAAAACTATTCATTAAACATGAAACTCAGTCAACTGAACATTAAAAATGCATCACAAATACCATTGACTGGTGCTAATGGTTGATAAAGGTTGCTGCCAGCGTTCTAGGTATCAGCCAAGTACCATAATAATAATAATAATAATAATAATAATAATAATAATAATAATAATAATAATAATAATAATAATAATAATAATAAGGACTTGAGCTGCTGAGCTATTAACCAGCCTCAAAGGCTGTGAATCTCACTAAAGATTAACCAATAAATAATATAGTATTATTGTTATCATCATTTTTATTCAATAAACATGAAATTCAGTCAACTGCCAGCATCCTATGTATCAACCAAGTATTATTATTATTAGTAGTAGTAGAAGTAGTAGTAGTAGTAGTAGTAGTGTTGTTGTTATTATTGTTGTTGTTGTTGTTGTTATTATTATTATTAACCGGCTGTTTCTGGGCTTCCGAAGGACCTCCGGGGGGAGTGGAGAAGGCTGTTTTCGCCCTCCCCAGGCTCCTAGAAAGGCTCTGGACCCTGGGGAGGTCAAAAAAATGGGCCTACCGGGCCCACCGTGCCATCATGTGCCAAAAGGGGGGGGTCATACGCTCATGCGTGGGGGGACAGGGCACATGGAATTATGGGTGTGGGCACGCAGGCACACAATCCTCCCCCCCCCCACTACTCCCACTTTTGGCACACGACGGCAAAAAGATTAGCCATCACTGGTATAGGTCCATGATGGCAAACCTATGGCACGCAGAAACCTCTGCGGGCATGCGAGCTGTCACCCCAGCTCAGCTCCACCATGCATGCCGTGTGCGCATGCCGCCGGCCAGCTGACTTTGGGTATCTGCCACACATGCGTGCAGGGTGGGGCGCATGCGGGAGATGCATGTGCATGCACGGGGGGTTGGGGGATCATGTGCACATGCGCAGGGGGTGCAGTGCACCTCCCCCTCCGCAGCCTGTTTTTGGTCCCAGGAGGCTGCAGGGAGGCTTGCTAGGCCCAAAACGGGGTGCGGGATGTGTGTGGACCCCCCCCCCATGGCCCATTTTTGGTCCCAGGAGGCTGCAGGGAGGACTGCTAGGCCCAAAATGGGGTGCGGGATGTGTGTGGACCCCCCCCCATGGCCCATTTTTGGTCCCAGGAGGCTGCAGGGAGGCTTGCTAGGCTAAGGTGACCAGATTTTAACATTGGTAAAGAGGGACATTGTGGGCGTGGCTTATTTTGTGGGCGTGGCTAGCTGGTCATGTGACTGGGTGGGCGTGGCTAGCTGGTCATGTGACCGGGTGGCCATGGCTATGTGTATAGGGTAAGGTGAACAGATTTTAACATTGGTAAGAGGGACACCATTGTGGGCGTGGCTTATTGTGTGGGCGTGGCTTAGAGGCCATGTGACTGGGTGGGCGTGGCTAGCTGGTCATGTGACCGGGTGGCCATGGCTATGTGTATAGGGACTACTCAGAGGGCTGGAAAGTCATTTCTGACAGGTCCTCACACTTTTGACTGGTCCTCACACTTATGACCATCCTCACATTTATGCCCGTGCAGCATTCTTAACAACCATGTCACTCATTTCACAACTGCTTCTCTTCACCATGGTGACAAGATAGGGCAAAAACGTAAAATGTGAGGACAGTCGTAAGTTCGAGGACTGGTCAAAAATGCGAGGACCAGTCAAAAATAACTTTTTCAGCCCTCTGAGTAGTCCATATGCACAAAAGGACTAACCAGAGGGCTGAAAAAAGTCATTTCTGACAGGTCCTCGCACTTTTGACTGGTCCTCACACTTATGACCATCCTCACATTTATGCCCGTGCAGTATTCTTAACAACCATGTCACTCATTTCACCACTGCTTCTCTTCACCATGGTGACAAGATAGGGCAAAAAATGTAAAATGTGAGGACAGTCGTAAGTTCGAGGACTGGTCAAAAGTGCGAGGACCAGTCAAAAATAACTTTTTCAGCCCTCTGAGTAGTCCATATGCACAAAAGGACTAACCAGAGGGCTGAAAAAAGTCATTTCTGACAGGTCCTCACACTTTTGACTGGTCCTCACACTTATGACCATCCTCACATTTATGCCCGTGCAGCATTCTTAACAACCATGTCACTCATTTCACAACTGCTTCTCTTCACCATGATGACAAGATAGGGCAAAAATGTAAAATGTGAGGACAGTCGTAAGTTCGAGGACTGGTCAAAAGTGCGAGGACCAGTCAAAAATAACTTTTTCAGCCCTCTGAGTAGTCCATATGCATAAAAGGATACAGCAATAGAGAGGGATGAAGGAAGGGAAGGGAAATTAGAGTAGGATTGACGGTTAAGAGAGGGAGGAAGAGAGGAGGAGAAGGAGAAAGGAAGAGGAAGTAGGGAGGAGAAGAAGAGGAGGGGAAGAGAAAGTAAGAAGGAAAGAAAAGAGAGGTGGTAGGTTTGAGGAGAAAGATTGCTGTACAATAAAAAAGATGAAAGGGAAGAAAGCCAACCCCAAACAAATATAAAGATATTAAGATAAAGAATGAATTGTTAAACTTTAAAGAATAAAAGAGAACAAATATGAATAAATAGCAATAATTAGAAACACACATACATACAATGTATTTTCTTTGAACAGAATATTTGGCTGGTTCACAAATTTAAACAGTGTTTAGTCATTTCAATTAAATTTACAATTTCTATATTTCCTTTTTGCCATATTTATTCCTCATCTATTTTTTTAAAAAAACAATATTACCCTTCATCCTCATCTCTAATCTTAATCAAATTCAATTTTTCCCTTCTATTTTATACCCCTTCCCATTGTCATCTATTTTTATATCCATCCTCACATTGGTTAATTATGTAATTATGTAATACAGTTGTTTAATACAAATTCAACATTTTAATATAAATCAATTAGTTATATAACTATCTTTTTTGTATATTAATCCAGTGGTCCCCAACCTTTTTATCGCCGCGGACCAATCAGCCTTTGATAATTTTACCGTGGCCCGCTGAGCGCGCGCAGGGGTGGGAGCTTTGGGCCACACGTGCGTACCTGCGCGGGGCTCTCTTCCCTGGAGCCTTTGTGCACGGCCCAGGAGCTTTTGCGCACGGCCCAGGAGCTTTTGCGCATGGCCCAGGAGCCTTTGCGCTGCAGCGTTCATGTCCCCCGGCCGCTGCGCGGCCCGGTGCCAGGTACTCCACGGCCCGGCACCGGTCCGCGGACCGGGGGTTGGGGACCACTGTATTAATCAATATGAACATGAATATTCCAATTATTTCCATGCAATCCAATTTCTTACAAATCAATTAATTATACTTACCAATAATAATAAACCAAATAATTTCCCCCATATATTCCTCCAAACCACAACTTAACCATTTCTGCTTTCAACACAGTATACAATTAATAATATCTCAATTATTACAATTCCCTAGTTAAAAAGAGCTTTTTTTTCTTTTGTGTTTTAAAATCTTGAACTCTCCTCTTTTGCCCTAAATAATTTTCCATTGTTTGCACTTACCTTTTTTGGTGAGGAAAAGGAAAATAAATCTGCTGCCTAATTTTCCAACGTTGCAAGCAAACCGCAAAGACAACAGCCTGTTTTACTTTCACTTTCGTTTTGAGCTTGGTTTGCACAAAGAGGAAAAAAAACTGAGCAATTTAGCAAGAGCAGAGCCCTGTGCAAATCAGCTGAGAGGGGGAAGCCGAGCTAATTAACGTAGGGCGGCCCTTTGAAGCCCCGCGGCAAGAGTTTAAACAGGTTTTTTCCCTCTAGCCATCAGCGGGGATTCAGGAGGCAGCCGGGAACCAGGAGGCAGAATGAAAAATCGGGACTTTTTTAAAACGCCGCGGGACGCGGGACAAATTGCTCAAAAGCGGGACTGTCCCGCCAAAAGCGGGACATCTGGTCACCTTATGCTAGGCCCAAAACGGGGTGCGGGATGTGTGTGGACCCCCCCCCATGGCCCATTTTTGGTCCCAGGAGGCTGCAGGGAGGACTGCTAGTCCCAAAATGGGGCACAGGGGTGTGTGCCCCCCCGTGACCCATTTTTGGTCCCAGGGGGCTGCAGGGAGGACTGTTAGGCCCAAAACGGGGCACAGGGGTGTGTGCCCCCCCCCCCGTGGCCCATTTTTGTCCTCAGGAAGCTGCAGGAAGGATTGTTAGGCCCAAAATGGGGTGGGGTGGGGGGTCACGCATGCATGCACTTTCGGCACACGACGAGAAAAAAGCTAGCCATCACTGGTATAGATAGTCCTTGACATACGGCCATTTGTTTAGTGACGTTCGAAGTCAAAATGGCACTGAAAAAAGTGACATACCGCCATGTCTCACACTTACAACTATTTGCATAGCATCCCCACATGGTCACGTGATCAAAATTTGGATGCTTGGCAACCGACTCATATTTATGACGGTTGTAGTGTCCCAGGGCTCCTGTGTCATAGTTTGCGACCTTCTGACGAGCAAAGTCAATGGGGGGGACAGGCAGATTCACTTAACAACCGTGTTCCTAACTTAACGACGGCAACGATTCAAAGGGGCAAAACTCACTTTAAGAAAGGTTTTCACTTAGCCACATAAATATTGGGCTCCGTTATGGCCGTGACGCGAGGACTACTCGTGTTACATTGTACAATGTATTGCCAAAACTCACTTAATGACTGTCTCGCTTAGCAACGTAAATAATTTTGGCTCCCCTGGGATCGTGAATCGAAGATGACCAGTAAAGTTAGAACGATTTTCCCTTCTTTCTGATATGGAAAACTGCTGGCTTTGAGGCTGTGGAAATATAAATATTCTGTTTCTGGGTTTTTTTCCCATTGCAGGATCCCACCATGATGCCACGGTATGGCCGGGGGAGACGACTCCAACTTGCAGCCTTCAACAGGAGGGCTCTACCTGCCTCCTTGCAGCGGTCGACTTTCCCTCATGCGATGAAAGGAGGCG
The DNA here is from genome assembly GCF_029215685.1 of Pituophis catenifer annectens. Taxonomy (NCBI): domain Eukaryota; kingdom Metazoa; phylum Chordata; class Lepidosauria; order Squamata; family Colubridae; genus Pituophis; species Pituophis catenifer. The sequence continues at coordinate 13,348,854 of NW_027256895.1, forward strand.
TATCTGAGGAGCCTTTGGCCATGGTGGTCGCTCCTGTTGGTTCTTTAGAACCCGGGATGAAAGAGGAGAAACCCTGCCCGTCCTCGGTGCCTGACCTGTTCTCCTACTGGAAGGAAAAAGAAGAGGAAGAAGAGGAAGAGGTGAACGCTGCTGACGTGAGCAGCTTTTCACCCACCCCTTCTGTCCCAATGATGGTGAAGCAGCGCCGCCCTTCCAAAGTCCACGAGATGCTTTCCTACTTAAAAAAGGAGGAAGAGGAGGAGGAGGAAGAGGTGGCCGAGATAGCGTCTCTGTCCCCTCTATGTGTTCTCCCACCCCCTGCTCCCCCTCCCATTCTGCCAGCCTATACGTCTACGGCTACACTGGGCAGGTCCATCCTTCCGGGAGGAAGGGAGATGTTCCATTTCTTCACACCCATAACCCACAACCCGGCTTCCGCTCACACCAAGCGTGGCCGTGACCGGGAGGTATTAACAGCGGATGGAATCCCACCACCTGTGCAGAAGAAAACCACCTCGGCTGTTTGGGATTACTTCACTCTGGACCCGCAGGAACCCTGTGTGGCTGTTTGTAGCACGTGCCAGAAACGGGTGAGGAGAGGGAAGGACGGAGGCACCCGACCCGGCACCACAGCCCTCCATAAGCACTTGAAGGTCCACCATGGACTTCACTTGCCAGGCGTCGCAGTGGTTCCTCCATCCCCACTGATGCCCCTGAAGGAGAGGTCCCACAGCACTCCCGTGGTGGTCACCGAGCCATCTCCTCCAACCTTCCCATTTGCCCGGCAAGAGAGGAACCAACCCTACTACCCTCCCACACACCCAACAGCCATCCAGTTGGCTTCCGATACTGCGTGGATGCTCGCGGTGGACATGCAGCCTTTCTCCTGCGTGGAGAGCGAAGGATTTTGTCGGCTGATGGCCACTGCCCAGCCTCGTTGGATGATCCCTAGCCGGGCTTTCTTCGCCATCAAGGCAGTCCCTGAGTTATCCAAAGTGGTATCCCGGGCCGTACGGCAAACCGTGGCCTGCAGCATCGGCCGCACAGTCCATATCACAATAGATACTTGGGGCGACAGGCAAACAGCCACATACATGTCGGTGACAGGACACTGGGTCGCAGAGTTAGTAGGCACCCTCACCAGGCAACACGCCACTCTGTCGGTGTGCACCTTTGAAGGCTGCTGTGCCCCAGAGGACATCTGCCACAAACTGCAAGAAGTCCTCCAGGATTGGCTGTGCGATCTGAAGACGGGTGGTGTAGTGTCCGAGAGCGGGACCAATGCAGCAAGGGCGGTGCGAGAACTGCGCCTCAAGCATGTTCCTTGCCTGGCCCGTTGTCTGAAGCTGGTCACCAAAGCGTTTTTGGCCAGGGATGCTCAAGTCAGACGTCTCCTGAAGACTTCTAGGAGGATATGCAGTTGCTACCACCGTTCTGCCACCGTCCGACGGCGTCTCCTGGAAGTGCAGGCCAACTTGGGCTTGCATCAGCCTCTGGGGCCAAACACTCAAGCGAGGTCAAACTCCACCTTGCTGATGTTGGAGTGCCTGTATAGGCAGCGCCAAGCCATTGGGGCCATGCTGGATGAAGACGAGGACGGTTCCCACCTGCTCTTGGCACCCACAGACTGGAAGGTGATGAAGTGCTTGGTGGAGATCTTGAAGCCATTTGAGGATGCTGCTGCGCTGGTTATTCGGCCCGATGCAACTCTCTGCCAAGCCCTTCCTCTCCTGTGGTTTTTGGAGGAACAGCTCAGGGCATTGAGGACCAGATACTACCAAGAAAATAATAATACTGCCGCTCGCCTGACCTCGCAGGCGTTGGACTGCCTTGAGGCTGACAATCAGCTGCGGGAAATAAAGGACAATATGATGTATCGGATCGCGGCCTTCCTTGACCCCCGATTCAGAGACATCACCACCATGAAGCTGGGTGGAACGGACCTGAGCGACGCAGCCCTGCTGAAGGAGCGCATCATTGACTTGGCCACCAGGTCCTACGTGCCTCCTGGAGGAGCAGATACGGAGTTCTCACCGCTCCGTCACTCTTCTCAAGACCAAAACGCCAGTTCCGGCAGCTCTCCCGGCTCAGCAGCTTGGCAGTTCACCATGAAACGCTGGAGGGCCATCACCAAAAGTGATCCTGCCTCCAGTTTGGTTTCCGAAGGGGGAGCAGCCGCAGCCCTTCGGGAAATGGAAGAATATCTGCACGACAACGTGGACCATATTGGAGAAAATGCTGACCCCATGCTGTATTGGCAAGGGAAGATGGTGATGTGGCCGGCTCTCTTCAAGGTGGCTGTGTTCCACTTTGGCTGCCCACCAACATCTTCGTCGTCCTCTGAAGATCTCGGCGGTGCTCCCAGTTTATTGGGGCCAAGAGACCACCCCAAGAACCTTTCCCCAGCCAACGTTAAAATGTTCACTTTCATCCGCAGGAATCGCCACCTCATCCCTCAAGATTGGAGGCTCTCCCTTGGAGATCTTTCTTCCCAGAGTCCCCTGGGTCCAAGAGAAGACCTGAGTGTGGAAGAAGAAGATGACCTTCTAAGACTGGATGAAGAGCAGGAGGACAAGTGAAGAAGAAAACGTCTGGACGTGGGTTGCTATAGTAGCATACCCTTATTTGTTTGTTACAGCTGGAATAACTGTCTTCTCATAACCTCATAGAGATTCTTAACACTTGTTAAAATTGATTGACGGTTCCAAATGGCACCTTTGAATCGGTAAATGAAGACTCAATCATCCAGGCCCAAAGTATCTAAAAATGGTTGCCCTATTTTTCGGACTATGCACTGTTCTTCCTCCCCACCCCCCGAAAAAAACGGTGGATGGAAATGTCTGTGTTTTATAGAGCAAATGTTGCTGAAGCCCCTCCCACCAGGAAGCCGGCCCCCACCCTTTGGCCTCTGCCTCCCAGCAATTTGCCTCCTTGCAGAAAACAGCCTGGTCAGCTTCAGCACAACCTGATTTAGCACAAGCAGCTGATTGGTGGTTGGATTGGCCTCCCAGAATAATGACGATAAGCTGTTCCAGGCTGCAGGGATCGCTGTCGCTGCCTCCGCGCACCCCATTTTTGACCTCTGTGCGCCCTATTTTTGGCGTCTTGTGCATCCTGTTTTTGGCCCATTCTGGGCGGCAGGGATCACCATTGCCACTGCCTTTTGGTGGCAATAGGCAGCAGCGTTAATCCCCACCGCCTGGAATGGGTCTGAAACAGGATGCGCAGAGGCCAAAATGGCGCCTGTGGAGGTGGGGAAATAGGCGGCGGCGATCCCCGCAGCTTGGAACGCTGATTGTTGGTATTCCGAGAGGCTGATCCAACTGCCAATCAGCTGCTCCTGCTAAATCGGGCTGTGCTAAAGCTGACCAGGCTGTTTGCTGTTTGCTGCAGGGAGGGAAATTGCTGGGAGGCAAAGGGAGATTTTTTTTACTTGTTTTCCTTCCCCCCAAAAGCTAGGTGTCCAGAGCATCTTATAGTCCGAGAAATACGGTAAATCATGGCAACTGGACCAGTTTGTTAAAACTGAGACATTTCGTTACTCATTCAAGTAACTTCTTCTGTCAAAAAATGAATAAATTAGAGAGTCGTTGGAATATACCTACTCTTGCCCTACCAACTGCAGGAGTTTCTCCCTAAAATGTATTGCAATATGTAAATGAAGACTCAATCATCCAGACCAAAAGTATCTAAGAAGGTGAAATCATGGCAACTGGACCAAAGATGGTTAAACAGAGATATTTTGTCACTCATCCAAGTAACAAGAGTTAGTATGTTCCAACTACTTTCTGACTCTCTGCCAGTGGTGGGTTGCCCCTGGTTTGGACCGGAGTAAAACCGGAGGGAGGCTCCGCCCACCGACCCCTACGTCATCAGAACGCTTCTGCGCATGCGCAGAAGAGTGCGCGCGAAAGCGGCCCCATTGCGAACCGGTAGTAAAGGTAAGTAGAACCCACCCCAATTACTTGGATGAGTAATGAAACATCTCAGTTTGACAAGCTTTGAGCCGGTTGCTCTGATTTGATCTTTTTACACCTTTGAAATCAACTTTTCTTCTTCTGGTCTAAGACTCTTATATTTAGACTTGTAGTAGTGTGGTAGTATCTTCCCGATTTCACTGGCGGAAATGCAGTTTCGGTTTTTTTAGTAGTTGACTGATAACATTCTCGAAACTGGTGAAATCCAGCAGTTTCTGACAGGTTCTGGAGAACCGGTAGCAGAAATTTTGAGCAGTTCGGAGAACCGGTAGCAGAAATTTTGAGTAGTTCGGAGAATCTGCAAATACAATCTCTGGCTGGCCCCAGAGTGGGCTGGGAATGGAGATTTTGCAATATCCTTCCCCTGGAGTGGGGTAGGAATGAGATTTTGCAGTATCCTTCCCCTGCCATGCCTACCAAGCCACATCCACCAAGCCACACGCACAGAACCAGTAGTAAAAAAAAATGGATTTCACCACTGGTGAGGAGGCTTCCTTAACACCTACTGAAAAGAAGTTGAGAGCCTGCCCTACCTCCTACCTTTCAAAAAACGTTGCTCAAATGGAAAAGTCAGTTTGGTCCTTAATACAAGTAGTCTTCAGGTTACATTAATTCAGCAACTATTCAAAGTTAGGATGGTGGTACCCACAACTTGTCTCCGGAGTTCTGACTGTTGCAGTATATCCCTGTGATCCCGTGATTTTGATCGCAGCAAACCACAGTCCTGTGATTGTGATTTCCAACATTTCCCAAAAGAAGTCATTGGGGAAGCCAGCAGGAGGTCAGAAGTTAATTGCGGGAGGTCGTCGCTTAATAACTCACGCTGTCCTTGCTAAACAAGAGCAACTGGGGCTGTTGGAATTGCTGTCATTAAGCAGCACGGTCTTGTGGCACTGCGCTTTGTGATCACGGTGATCACGGTTCCAGTCCTAAGTGCCGTCGTAACCCGAGGACTACCTGTAGACTTTTGTTAGGCTTACTCTAGATAGAATAAGGTTTGCTTTGAGTTTAATGTCGTGTGTGAATTATAAACGAGGGCGTAGAGCTTTAAATTCTACGATCTGATTTTTATTATATTATACCAAACTACAGTTTGTTCAGCCAAGGTTCTTGACTAAGCCACAGTGCCTGAGTTCACCGTGGCAAGTGAAGCCTAACCCTGGCAAAACAACACACTGTAGGGTTTTAACCAGTGATGAAATCCGAACCGGTTTGCTACTGGTTCGCTGTCTGTGCATGTGCGCTGAGCGCCAAAAGCACACTGCGTGCCAAATGTGTGCTGCACCCATGCGCAGTACGTGCCAAAAGGATGCTTGGGAAGGTAAGTAGAAATGAGGGTGGGGGGGATCAGCTGTGCCGCGCGGTTTAGCTTTTCATAACTCTTTTCCTGCTTTCTAGCAAAGCTAAACCGTGCGGCAGAGCTGATTCCCCCCTACCCCACTGTTCTACCGGTAGTTTTTATCACTACCGGTTCACCTCGAACCGGAGCGAACCGGTAGCATTTCACCCCTGGTTTTAACCATCATGTGGAAGCAGGTCACAACATTAATCGAACCCTGATTAAAACAAAACCATGGCTTCTTAGCATGTGTGAACTCAACCTAAATTATACAAACAACTCTGTCTTCCTGCTTCCAAAAAGCTTCCACGTTCCTTGCTTTGGAAAACTTGTGTGTTTGTTTGTTTGTGTGTGTGTGTGTTTGTTTGTGTGTGTGTGTGTGTGTATACACACACACACACACTTGGTGATTTTAAGGCTTGCGGACTTCAACTCCCAGAGTTCCACAGTTGACTGGGGAACTCCGGGAGTTGAAGTCCCACAAGCCTTAAAAGCAGGGGTGAAACGCTCCCGGTTCGGAATGGATCGCCCGATCCGGTAACGATGGCGGCGGGTGGTCCGGAGAACTGGTAGCAAAAATCCCTCCCCACCCCCATGCCCAGCTGAGCCACACGATCATCAGAGGCTTTTTATTTTATTTTTAAAAGCATTTTTTCCACAACCTCTTCAGCCAAAAAAAAGTGCTTTTAAAAGTAAAAACAAAGCCTCTGCCGATCAGGCAAGTCAGCTGGGATCATCAGAGGCTTTTAAAAAAAAGAAAAGCCTCTGCCGATCAGACAAGTCAGCTGGGATCGTCAGAGGCTTTTTAAAAAAAGAAAAGAAAAGCCTCTGCCAATCAGGCAAGTCAGCTGGGATTGTCAGAGGCTTTTAAAAGCAATTTTTTACAACCTCTTCAGCTGAAAAGGTTGTAGAAAAAAATTGCTTTAAAAGTTAAAAAAAAAAGTTGGCCACACCCACTCAGTCATATTACACCCCCCCCCCAAAGCCACACCCACAGAACCGGTAGTAACAAATTTTACTTTTCACCACTGCTTAAAAGTGTCCAAGGTTAGAGACCTCCTGCTTTAAGAGATAAAGCTTTGGTGGTAATTATTACGATCCAATATCTAGAATAGCCTTTTCATGTTGTGTTTGGAAACCGTGGCTAATTCAAAGAAAGAAACGTCTATGGAAAACTAATATTTGTCTAACATTTCTCTGGAAAACTAAGAGTGACTGGCGCTCAGCCAGATTTTAATTGAATTGTTCTTGGGACTTTCTTTTTTTTTCCCCTTCAATTTTCAGGAAAGGCTTGTTTAATCACCACTGTGAAACCACCTCAGAATGAAACAAGCGATTTTAATAAAATATCCTTAGAGCATCTGAAAAATTGCAATCAGTTAATCTTTAAAATCTTTTAAATATGTCTTCTGCACCAATCAGTTGATCTTTTAAATCTTTTAAATATTTCTTCCATGCCAATCAATTAATCTTTAAAATCTTTTAAATATTTCTTCCATACCAATCAGTTAATCTTTAAAATCTTTTAAATATCCCCCCCCCCCCCCCCGTACCATTGGAGATGTCTGTTCTTTTAAGGAAGCTTATCTGAGGCTCAAATGACTTTCTTTGTTGCTATGCAAATGTAATATCTTTAATTAGCTTTTCTAAATTGCATATTGTGTAGCTGTAATTACATACATTAGTTGCCATTAATCTATGCATGGATTATAATCTGTGCAATTTAGAACAATTTAGAACTAGGATAAATACTAATGAATGGAGTGGTGCTAGAGGTGGACCACTCGCCTCACAATCAGAAGGCTGTGAGTTCGATCCTAGGTAGAAGCAGATATTTCTCTCTCTCTCTGGGCACAGTGAGAATATATCTGTTGAACAAAACTCCGCATTGGTGACAGGAAGGGCATTCGGCCATTTAAACACTCTTCTAGCTCCTTTCAGTTGCCCAGACTCCACCCCACAAGGGATTATACGGTTATTAAAAGATGATGATAGATACCAATGAATAAGAACACTAAGATGCCAGGAAGGTTAATAGATCTTGAAAAAAGAGTTATTAAGAAATTGCCCCTGAATATATTTACAATGTGAGGCCAGATCAGGGGTGAAATGCTCCCGGTTCAGACCGGATCGCCTGATCCGGTAGCGATGACGGCGGATGGTTCGGAGAACCGGTAGCAAAAATCCCTGCCCACCCACCCCCCATGCCCAGCTGAGTTGCGCGATCATCATCAGAGGCTTTTTTTTTTTACTTTTAAAAGCATTTTTTCTTCGCCCAAAAAATGCTTTTAAAACTAAAAAAAAAAAAAAAAAAGCCTCTGATGATCTTGCGGCTCAACTGGGACCGTCAGAGCCTTTTAAAAAGCATTTTTTTGTAGAAAAGACGCTTTGAAAAGTAAAAAAAAAACAAAAAAGTTGGCCACGCCCACCAAGTCACATTACCTGTCAGAGTGGCAATTAATCCCATTCTGCTTTTGGGTAATTGCATCTTGATTAGAGAATGGATCGGGACCATTTCCTTAAAGTATACTTTAAGAAAATAAACCCGAAGATATATTTTCTAAGAAAAACTCATTTATTTGTTATAAAGAAAATAAAACATCTTACTAATCTAATTAGTTACATCTTGGCAAAGCTTTCCCGGCCACCTCTCTTGGCTGGAGAACAAAGAAAGGTTGAAGAAGAAAGTGAAGGAATGTGAACATGTGCAGTTAGCTTAGAGATAAGAACTTGGCAAGCGACGGTAAGTCTGAAAGTTCAAAAATAAAAGCTCATCTGGTAAATACAAAAACGCAGTGACATTACCCACCACCACCACCACCAAGCCACGCCCACAGAACCGGTAGTAACATATTTTACATTTCACCACTGGGCCAGATATTGGAGAAGGCTTCTGAAAAACAACTCACAAAAGGGTTGCTTTCATTGGGCAAATTTTATAGCTTGGCAACGTTTCCCCCACAATTTAGGGATCAACAAAGTTTATATATTAATTTGGATTAGGATTTGTCAAAGACTTGCAAAACGTCAAAGTGGATGGAAACTCTATAGATCAGTGGGGAAATGCTATTACCCGGGGATGTGGGGGTTGTAGGTGCCACAATGGCGTAACTTTGCTTCCTAGGTTCCCCATAGATGGCATTAATTGAACGCTTGAGGGAATGAACTGAGACCAGTCTTAGGCAGGCAGGCAGAAATAAAGGCTGGCTCCACTATCTTTTGGTTGGAAAACGGGAAGCCTGGGTTTGAGACCCCAGCTCCATGCGACGGGCGAGCTCCCGTCCTCGCCTCAGCTCCTGCCAACCTAGCAGTTCGAAAGCATGCATATGCAAGAAGATAAACAGGTACCATTTCAGTGGGAAGGTAACTGTGCTACATGACTACATGACCATGGAAATATTTTCAGACAGCACTGGCTCAATTGCCTCGAAACGGAGATCAGCACTGCTCCCTAGTCGGCAACTACTAGCGGAATAAAATTCTCAACGCGATCCTTCATCTTTTACCCCTCAACCCGCTGCACGGTGGCCCTCTCCCAATTAAATCACCACATCCTGAAGGACTGGAAATACAGGTCATAATATGGATGAAGAAACAGCTTTGATTGGGGGGGGGGTTGTTTCTCCCCCCAGCAGAATTCAGCAAGGCTGTGAATTAGATTATTCAGAGTAGAATGGCAGTGTTGTGGCCTGTCGGCCACCGGCCACTCCAGCAGCCAAATCGGAGGAGGAGGAGGTGTGGGAATCAGGGTCAGCATCAAGGCAACTTGAGAGCTCCGAGTGGGAAGGGGGAATGGAGCTGTCGGAGAGCGAGACAAAGGTGGAGCCTGAGCCGTCCGTCAGCCCTCAGATGGAGAGTCAACAGCACCCAGGTCTGGAGGTGGCTGATGAGGAGGAGGAACAGCTGGGTCCAGTGCCTGATGCACGGATGCACAGAAGGCAGAGGAGAGGAGAGCAGTGGAAATCTATGGGCCGATCCTTGGGACGGAAGAGCCACCGCTGCTAGCGAAGCCCCACTCTAGCTCTGGGGAGAAAAGGCAGGGGGCGGAGACGAATAGATGTGGCACACAACTTCATCTCCCAGCTGGACAGACTTGTTAGCTTGCGGTAATAGAGAAACTTTTTGCCAGGGCTGCCGGCGCTCCTAATAAAGGAATCATAGATTGAACTTCAGAGTGTTTGTCGTGTTTGGGGAGCTGGGTCAGAACAGGCAGTCGGAGGTTAGGCATTGGGTTCAACCTGGAAGGAGACTTGGGAAAACCGTTTGCCTTATTCTTATCAAATGCTTTCCTGCTTTGGGAAACAAAACTAGGAATATCTAGAGCCCTGATGGCGAACCTATGGCACGCAGGTAGCAGTGTAGCGTCCTCTCTCTGGGCACGCGAGCCGTCGCCCTGGTTCAGCTCCACCGTACAGGCACCCAGGCCTCCCGCCAGCCAGCTGGTCATCAGGTCACTGCTGCGCCTGCATGGGGGGTGGGCAGTGGATGGGGTGTGGGAAGGGGGTCATATGCGCATGTGGGTGTGTGTGGGGGACAGGCATGCATGTGTGGGGGTGTGGCCCATGCAGGGGCCATGGCTTAGGACCTCGCTACTTACGGGACCGCCTACTACCACAAACAGCCTCTCACCGCCCGGTACGCTCTCACAGAGAGGAGCTTCTCCGGGTGCCGTCGGCCAAACAGTATCGACTGGCGGCCCCCGGGGGAGGGCCTTCTCTGTGGGGGCACCCACTATCTGGAACGAGCTCCCCCCGGAGATACGGAGGATCCCGGATCTGCGCACCTTCCGCCGCGCTCTTAAGACCTTCCTATTCCAGCAAGCTGGCCTGGCCTAACCTTTCCCCCCCCCCTTTTTCTTTTAAATTGAAAATTTTAAATCTCTTTTTAAATTATTGGGATGTTTTAAATTTGTCTCGGGCTAAATTGTTTAATCTGGTTTTATTTTTGCTTTTAAATTTCTGTATTTCTGTATTTTATTTTTGTGCCTGTTCACCGCCCTGAGTCCTTCGGGAGTAGGGCGGTATATAAATCTAAGAAAAGAAAGAAAGAAGGGGGCGTGTGCATGCATGGAGGTGGTGTGCGGGGGGCAGGTGTGCAGGGGCGGGGTCTTGTGGGGGACTGTGCATGTATGCGGGGGGTTGGGGGGCATGTGTGGGGATGGGGCCCATACGGGGGCTCGTGCATGCATGCGTGAGAGGTTGGGGTATGCGTGGGGAAGGCGTGCATATGCAGGGACAGCAGCCATGAGGGGGGGGGCCATGTGCGCATGTGGGGGTGGGGGCATGTGCAGGGGCGAGGGCCGTGCGGGGGCCAGGCCAGGGTTGAAATGCTCCCGGTTCAGACCAAATCGCCCAATCCGGTAGCAATGGAGGCGGGTGGTTCGGAGAACCGGTAGCAAAAACCCCTGCCCCCCTCCCCCATTGCCCAGCTGAGCCGCACAATCATCAGAGGCTTTTTTTTTTAAATTTTTAAAAGCATTTTTTTCTACAACCTCTTCGGCCAAAGAGGTTATAGAAAAAATGTTTTTAAAAGGAAAAAAAGCTTCTGCCGATCAGGCAAGTCAGCTGGGATCATCAGAGGCTTTAAAAGCATTTTTTCTACAACCTCTTCGCCTGAAGAGGTTATAGAAAAAATGTTTTTAAAAGGAAAAGAAGCCTCTGCCAATCAGGCAAGTCAGCTGGGATCATCAGAGGCTTTATAAAAAAAAAGAAGCTTCTGCCAATCAGACAAGTCAGCTGGGATCGTCAGAGGCTTTAAAAGCATTTTTAACAACGTCTTCAGCTGCATTTTGGGAGTTTGCAAATCCATGAACCTGTCGAAGAAGGATACGCTTTGGGCACTCACTCCAGAAAAGGTTAGCCGTCACTGATCTAGAGCTATACAGCTCAAATGCCATTTTCTTGCATAATTGGGGGAAAAAACGAAATCAATAGAAATAAAGACAGTCTTCTTTACAGTCTCTTTGAGTATCGAGAGAAGAGACACAGTAGACGTAGCTTAGAGAATGTCGAGAAGGATATTTTAGAGATAATGGTGCAATTCCTCCATTATCCAGTTATGTTCCTACAGGTCAGAATTTGAAAGGTTAAGATTAAATATATATATATCTTTTTTTTTTAATTGAAAAGTTTTACAAAAAACAAAGATTTTCTTCCCCCCCATATTCCCCCCACCCTTTCCCTCCCCTCATCCCACCCTCCCCCCCAGACTTCCCAGAGCAAAATACAAGGTGTTTCATTTAACAATCATAAACTAGATTAACCTACTTATCCTCAGACTACTAACTCCCCCCCTTAAACCTTAACTCCAATCAATATATATATATATATTTTAAAAAAAATCATTGATTTTTATCCACCCTGGTGTCAAGTGAAAATATATATATATATATACGTAAACTAAGTTGTTTTGCAGCTCTGGTTGTGTGAAATCTCATTCACATAAAAGCCTACGAAAAAGAAAAAGACATATATATATATATATATATATATATATATATATATATATATATATGACACCAGGGTGGATAAAAATCAATGATTTTTTTTAAAAAATAAAAAAAATCGGATTTTTTTGATTTAAATCAGTTTTTTTATTGAATTTATTTTAATAAAAAACTTTTGGGGTAAAAATCTATCATAAGATAGTTTTCTATTTAAGATACATAAATAATTTAGTTTATTCAGCATGAAATGGAGCTTAGTTATGTAGCATGAGGCTGTATATTCTGCAACACTGGGACTATCGGTGAGTCAACAGTGGGTCAAAGGAGTAGCAGAGATGACAGGTGCTCTTTAAAAATTATGATTTAAATCGAGTTGATTTAAATCAAGCCTTTTTACTGGTGATTTAAATCATGATTTAAATCATGATTTAAATTGACTCGATTTAAATCAAATCCACCCTGCTTGACACCAAGTAAACATACATCAAAAAAACATACATTTAAAACTTACATTTTAAAACATACATTTAAAAAAGGTGCTTTTATAAAGAGGCAACTGGACTTTCTCGTTTATCTTGGAAGATGTTTCGCTTCTCATCTTCTGCTTCGGAGAACCGGCAAATACCACCTCTGGCTGGACCCAGAGAGGGGTGGGAATGGAGATTTTGCAATATCCTTCCCCCCAGGAATGGAGAGGGAATGGGGATTTTGCAGTATCCTTCCCCTGCAGTGGGGTGGGAATGAAGATTTTGCAGTATCCTTCCCCTGCCATGCCCACCAAGCCACGCCCACCATGCCACACCACGCCCACAGAACCAGTAGTAAAAAAAAAAATTGGATTTCACCACTGAACAGAATACAATTTAATTTGGGATGTATGGTAAATTGGTTAGATAACAGATGCAAAGATTAGAAAATTAACCATGAAAGACAATCAGCGAACAAGAGATAAAGATAATGATAGATAGAAGAATACTTAGTGTAAACAATATTATGGCAAGATGGCACAAAAGTGTAAATTAAAATATTCAGAATGATAAATATATTGAGACTTATGTTAGAAATATGGAAACGATAGATGTAAATACGATGTATGAATAAGCATTAAATGGTTGCAACAAGGAGGAAGGATAGTATGTATATTGTAAAAAAAACCTGCTGATACAACCAGTATATCGCTGTTGCAAACTTGAAACTGTGATGCAAAAGGAAGAAAAATGTGCAATAAAAATATTTACAAAAAAAAGAAAAGAAATAAACTACTCCAGGGGAAAGATACTGCAAAATCTCCATTCCCACTCCACTTCAAGGGAAGGATACTGCAAAATCCCCATTTCCTCCCCACTCCAGGGGAAGGATACTGCAAAATCCCCATTCCCCTCCCCACTCCAGGGGAAGGATACTGCAAAATCCCCATTCCCTCCCCACTCCAGGGAAAGGATACTGCAAAATCCTCATTCCCTCCCCGCTTCAGGGGAAGTATACTGCAAAATCCCCATTCCCTCCCCACTCCAGGGGAAGCATACTGCAAAATCCCCATTCCCTCCCCACTCCAGGGGAAGGATACTGCAAAATCCCCATTCCCTCCCCACTCCAGGGGAAGGATACTGCAAAATCTCCATTCCCACTCACTTCAGGGGAAGGATACTGCAAAATCCCCATTCCCTCCCCACTCCAGGGGAAGCATACTGCAAAATCCCCATTCCCTCCCCACTTCAGGGGATGGATACTGCAAAATCTCCATTCCCACCCCACTCCAGGGGGAAGGATACTGCAAAATCCCCATTCCCTCCCCACTCCAGGGGAAGCATACTGCAAAATCCTCATTCCCTCACTACTCCAGGGGAAAGATACTGCAAAATCTCCATTCCCACTCCACTTCAAGGGAAGGATACTGCAAACTCCCCATTCCCTCCCCACTCCAGGGGAAGGATACTGCAAAATCCCCATTCCCTCCCCACTTCAGGGGAAGGATACTGCAAAATCCCCATTCCCTCCCCACTTCAGGGGATGGATACTGCAAAATCTCCATTCCCACTCACTTCAGGGGAAGCATACTGCAAAATCCCCATTCCCTCCCCACTCCAGGGGAAGCATACTGCAAAATCCCCATTCCCTCCCCACTTCAGGGGATGGATACTGCAAAATCTCCATTCCCACCCCACTCCAGGGGAAGCATACTGCAAAATCCCCATTCCCTCCCCACTCCAGGAGGAAGGATACTGCAAAATCCCCATTCCCTCCCCACTCCAGGGGGAAGGATACTGCAAAATCTCCATTCCCACTCCACTGGGGCCAGCCAGAGGTGGTATTTGCCTGTTCTCCGAACCGCTCAAAATTTCCGCTACCGGTTCTCCAGAACCTGCCAGATTTCAGCCCTGCTAGAGAGGGCTGTAAAGCACTATAAAGCGGCATATAAGTCGAAGTGCTATTGCTATTGCAAAGTACTTGAATATGCAAACTGCTGGGTTTGCCCGTGTTTATATCTCATTTTTTAAAATAGGTAAGCTCAACACAGGTATATCTTGACAAGTCCTGTTTCCGCAAACTTCTCTTTTTCCTTCTAGACAAGGGACCAAAAAAAGCAGCTTCCTGCCGAAACCCGGGATCGAACCAGGGACCTTTAGATCTTCAGTCTAACGCTCTCCCAACTGAGCTATTTCGGCAGCTGTGGTTTCAGCGTTTGCTCTTTTTCCTCAGATAGAACAGCTACATTATTATTATTATTTTTGAGGTTACAGAGGCTGCAGGAGATGCAAACACTGGAACAGTGCGGATTCTGCTAAATCCAGGAATCTATAGCTGCCTTTTCAGATTACGCCAACTTCAAGTGAAGCCGATCCTGCCGGAAGAAAGAAAAAGAATTGCCTTCTTTAATACTTTTTAATATTCTGTTTGTTAACATCCCCATCGCCCGCACTCCCTCAAATGTGCTTAAGTGTTCTAGAAGGGTTGGTACTAGAGATGGGTTTCAGCAGGTTCTGACCAGTTCTGCAGAACCGGTAGCGGAAATTTTGAGTAGTTCAGAGAACCGGTAGTAAAAATTCAGACTGGCCCCATCCCCATCTACTCTCTGCCTCCCAAGTCCCAGCTGATCGGGAGGGAATGGGGATTTTGCAACAACCTTCCCCTGGAGTGAGGTGGGAATGGAGATTTGACAGTATCCTTCCCGTGCCACGCCCACCAAGCCACGCCCACCAAGCCACACCCACAGAACCGGTAGTAAAAAATGTTTGAAACCGACTACTGGTTGGTACCATAAGATTGCTATTAACTAGCTTGAGATTTTAAATGTAGCCAAAAAAAGAAAAGAAAAAAAAGGGTTAGATAAAGAAGATTGTAGGCACTTTCCCCCCCCCCAATGTTTTATTGGGGAATTAAATAGCGTGATATTTGGATTAATATTGTCAAAAAAAAAAACACATCACCTCTGTTCTGGAGAGTTTATGCAGGCTTTTTAATCCCTTTTGAGGGATTAAAGCTTTTTTAAAAAGAAAAAAAGAAAAAAGAAGGGAGGGAGGGAGGGAGGGAGGGAGGAAGGAAGGAAGGAAGGAAGGAAGGAAGGAAGGAAGGAAGGAAGGAAGGAAGGAAGGAAGGAAGGAAGTATAGGAAGAAATATCTTTCTGGGTTCTGCTCCAAATGGGGAAAAAGACACTGGAAAAATGGAGACTGCTTGGAAAGATGGTTTAATGGTGGACAGGATCACATAGTTTGAGTTCCTGAACAGAAAAAGGGCCGAGATTTATTTAGTTATTATTTATTTTATTGGATTTATATACCGCTCTACTCCCGAAGGACTCAGGGCGGTGAACAGCCACAGAATAAAACACATAAATACAAAAATTTAAAATAGAATAAAAATGAATTAAATAATTTGGCTGAGGCAAATTTAAAATACCCAATAATTTAAAAACAAATTAAAATTTACATTTAAAAGGAGAGAAGTTTTAGATGCTGAGCGTGCCTTGGTTTTAGGCCCTCTCTGGCTTTGAACTTCCTGGGGCCCAGAAAGAGTATCCTGATTGGTTGTCAGACTCCCAGGGGGTGGGGGTCTTAGCTAGCCTTGCTGGCGGATGTAATCTTCCCAGGGGCCATGTGGTGAGTTTCTGTCTAGATGGGTCCCATTGTGTTAGTTTCTGTTACTATTGTGTTGCAGATGAAGGTCCATTGACAAAAATTGAGTTTCTGCCTCTGGCCCATTAACAAAAGGGTGGGGGCAGGAAGGTGAGAGCTGCTTGGTCTTTAAAAACATGCTTCTCCATTTCTCATACAGGGAAACATAATATTCTGCCTTTTTAATATTTCCCAAAATATTTCATTCTTCTAGGAAAGGGGTGGGTGTTAACTTCCTACGGACGGACGGACGGACGGACGGACGGACGGAAGGAAGGAAGGAAGGAAGGAAAGAAAGAAAGAAAGAAAGAAAGAAAGAAAGAAAGAAAGAAAAGCTACATTTCAAACATATTTATTCATTCCCTTTAAACCAGGGCTGTAAAACTTAACATCCACCCACATATTTTTTGTAACTGGATTGTAGCACTGCACTGTTCCCTTTTGCAAGGTTTGTTGCATTTAGTGTGAATTCCCTTAGCAGAAAACATAGTATCTCAGATTTGTTAGTGCTGGTCTCTAAAGCTTTTATCAGTTCCGCCCAATACAATTTAAATACAAAGGTTGCAAATTCTAATTCTATTCTATTCTATTCTATTCTATTCTATTCTATTCTATTCTATTCTATTCTATTCTACTCTATTCTACTCTACTCTACTCTACTCCTTTCTATTTCTATTTCTATTTCTATTCTTATTCTATTTTATTATAATTCTATTCTAATTCTATTCTATTCTATTCCTATGTAATTACTATTACTATTCTATTCTACTCTACTCTATTCTTTCTATTTCTATTCTTATTCTTATTCTTATTCTTATTCTTATTCTTATTCTATTCTATTCTAATTCTATTCTATTCTATTCTATTCTTTCTATTTCTATTCTTATTCTATTTTATTATAATTCTATTCTAATTCTATTCTATTCTATTCTTTCTATTTCTATTCTTATTCTATTTTATTATAATTCTATTCTAATTCTATTCTATTCCTATGTTATTACTATTATTATTCTATTCTATTCTATTCTACTCTACTCTATTCTTTCTATTTCTATTCTTATTCTATTTTATTATAATTCTATTCTAATTCTATTCTATTCTATTCTTTCTATTTCTATTCTTATTCTATTTTATTATAATTCTATTCTAATTCTATTCTATTCCTATGTTATTACTATTATTATTCTATTCTATTCTACTCTACTCTATTCTTTCTATTTCTATTCTTATTCTATTTTATTATAATTCTATTCTAATTCTATTCTATTCCTATGTTATTACTATTATTATTCTATTCTATTCTATTCTACTCTACTCTATTCTTTCTATTTCTATTCTTATTCTATTTTATTATAATTCTATTCTAATTCTATTCTATTCCAATGCTATTCCTATTCCTATTCCTATTCCTATTCCTATTCCTATTCCTATTCCTATTCCTATTCTATTCTATGCTATTACTATTACTATTACTATTACTATTTCTATTCTATTCTATTCTATTCTATTCTATTCTATTCTATTCTATTCTATTCTATTCTATTCTATTCTATTCTATTCTATTCTATTCTATTCTATTCTGTCCCGCGGCTGATTGCAATCCCAGGTGTGCAAAAGGCGCCAATATAAGAACCACCAAAACTTAAAATATTTTTCAAATTCGGCAGGCAGCCTTAGGCAGACGCCCGGACTTCAACTCCCAGAATTCCTGTGTGTGTGTGTGTGTGTGTGTGTGTGTGTGTGTGTGTGTGTGTGTAAAGCTCATTAAAGCTGCAGACTTTAGAGCAGGGGGTCTCCAACCTTGGCAACTTTAAGACTTGTGGACTTCATTTCCCAGAATTCCTCAGCCGGCTTAGGAATTCTGGGAATTGAAGTCCACAAGTCTTAAAACTTGCCAAAGTTGGAGTCCTTCTGCTTTAGAGAAACTTCTGCACGAAAAAGTCTGTAGAGATTCTCAGTCCTCCAGGTCGTGGTTGTCTGTCAATGGTGAAATCTGTTTTTTTTTACTACTGGTTCTGTGGGCGTGGCTTGGTGGGCGTGGCATGGCTTGGTGGGCGTGGCTTGATGGGGCATGGCAGGGGAAGGATACTGCAAAATCTGCTTTCCCTCCCCACTCCTGGGGGGAAGATATTGCAAATTCTCCATTTTCACCCCACTCCAGAGGAAGGATATTGCAAAATCCCCATTCCCTCCCCACTCCGGGGGGGGCAAGGATATTGCAAAATCTCCCTTCCCACCCCACTCTGGGGCCAGCCAGAGGTGGTATTTGCCAGTTTTCCAAACTTCTCCACTACTGGTTCTCTGAACTGCTCAAAATTTCCGCTACCGGTTCTCCAGAACCTGTCAGAACCTGCTGGATTTCACCCCTGCCCAAAGGCGCTTTTTCAGGAGGCAACTGGAACTTCTTCAGAACTGAAGAAGCTTCTTGGATGAGTAGTGAAACATCTTCAAAGGAAAAAAACAAGAAAATCCAGTAAAAGCACCTTTAGGTTAACCCCTTTACTTGCCCTGTTTTTCTAAAGCCAGTGAAAAGTAAAAATACAGGTCATTTCCCCATGTTAGAATTGTGGCTTTAAGAGGATGACTTATATTTCTCCAAATGGAAACAATAACAAACGGTTATTGTACCTACCTGTTTCTAAAGGGAAAGTATGCGGTAAATGAGATGCTTGCTAAAAATATTTAAAATTCATACTTAATCTAAATCTTCTCCCCTTTTTAAATGCAAATTTTAATGTGTTTTTAAATTATGGGGTATTTTAAATTTGTTCAGCCAAATTATTTAATTCGTTTTTATTCTATTTTAAATTTTTGTATTTAGGTGTTTTATCCTGTGGCTGATCACTGCCCTGAGTCCTTAGGGAGTAGGGCGGTATAGAAATTTAAATAAATAAATAAATAAATAAATAAATAAATAAATAAATAAATAAATATTTAATATTAAATACTGGGGGGGGGAATCAGTTCCCTTTTTGAGCACATGATTGAATTACTCTAAAACCCAAAGATGGAAGGGATGCCCAGGTAAAATCCTCTGCCAGATCTCCAGGCTTTTGAAATCTACGTTCTTTCCCAGGCCAAAGGATCCCAATTCAGACTCCGGTTTAGACTAGGGCAAATACGAAGCAAGTTTTCACAAGTGCTTTATTTAAACGCTTTTAAAAACTTGCTTCGTATTTGTTTAAACTTTATTAAATTCTTATATTTGTTTAAACTTTATTAAATTTTTACATTTGTTTAAACTTTATTACATTTTTACATTTGTTTAAACTTTATTACATTTTTACATTTGTTTACACTTTATTAAATTTTAAGGGGAAGGGAGACAATAGGGAATTATCCACTTTTCCCACAAAAACGTGGAAGGCTCTTTCATGAAATGTCTCTTTAGTAACTAAAATTTAGTTTGAAATTGCCACTGCGGCCAGAGCTCTTTATGCATTGGAAATCTCGTTTATTTGATTTCCCTTTTTTCTTTTTAACAGGTGTTCACAAACATCCTGGGCAGTGCCTATCAGGTCCTGCCTTTTAAGAATGCACGAGGATCCAAACGGATTTTCTCGGTATGCTATTCAAACTGAATTTGGGGTTTCAAATTAAAAAAAAAATCGCCTTGGACTCTGGAACTTGATGGAATCCCAAAGGCAACTGGAGTTTCTTGCTTTTTCTTCGGAAACGTTTTCGCTTCGCATCCAAGCAGCTTTCTTTGGTTGAACTTCAGGGGGAACTGAAGGAATCTCTTGGAAGGAGAAGTGAAGTTTTCCAAAGGAAAAAAATAAAAAAAAACAAGTCCAGTTGCTTTTTTTGGGGTGGGGGGGGGTGGGGGGGGAGAAGCACCTTTGAAAAAACCATGACCTAGATAATTGCAAAAACTCCATAGAGACTGGATGAAATGTATCCAGTTTAGGTTTATTCAACCCAGATGGCTCAAATGTCTGTTTTTCGTTGTAATTATATATCCCAAATAAGATGCTTTTTATAAGTATCATGTAACCTTTATCTACACTGAGAGCATCTGCACCAAAGACAAATTCCTTGTGTGTCCAATCACACTTTGCCAATAAAGAATTCTATTCCATTCTATTCTATTCTACCCTACCCTACCTTATTCTATTCTACTCTAATCTACTCTCCATTCCATTCCATATATTCCATTCTATTCTCCATTCCATATATTCTATTCTATTCTATTCTATTCTATTCTATTCTATTCTATTCTATTCTATTCTATTCTATTCTATTCTATTCTATTCTATTCTATTCTACCTTACCCTATTCTATTCTCCATTCCATTCCATATATTCTATTCTATTCTATTCTACTCTACTCTACTATTCTATTCTACCCTACCCTATTCTACTCTATTCTATTCTCCATTCCATATATTCTATTCTATTCTATTCTATTCTATTCTATTCTATTCTATTCTATTCTATTCTATTCTATTCTATTCTATTCTACCTTACTCTATTCTATTCTCCATTCCATTCCATATATTCTATTCTATTCTATTCTATTCTATTCTACCCTACCCTATTCTACTCTATTCTATTCTCCATTCCATATATTCTATTCTACTCTACTCTATTCTATTCTCCATTCCATATATTCTATTCTATTCTATTCTATTCTATTCTATTCTATTCTATTCTATTCTATTCTATTCTATTCTATTCTATTCTACCTTACTCTATTCTATTCTCCATTCCATTCCATATATTCTATTCTATTCTATTCTATTCTATTCTATTCTATTCTATTCTATTCTACTCTACTCTACTCTACTATTCTATTCTATTCTACCCTACCCTATTCTACTCTATTCTATTCTCCATTCCATATATTCTATTCTACTCTACTCTATTCTATTCTCCATTCCATTCCACATATTCCATTCTATTCTCCATTCCATATATTCTATTCTATTCTACCCTACCCTATTCTACTCTACTCTATTCTCCAATCCATTCCATCTATTCTATTCTATTCTATTCCATATATACCATTGTATTGTATTGTATTCTCTGTTCCATTCCATATATTCTATTCTATTCTAAAGCTTCTTGGACAAGAAGCGAAACATTTTCAAAAAAAAATAATAATAAAAACCTCAAGGAAGTCCAGTTGCCTTTTGAAAAAAAGCATCTTTGGGACAACTAGGACCTGGATGATTGAGAAACCCCATAGCTTAGATCAGAGGTCTTCAAACTTGGCAGCTTTAAGACTTGTGGATTTCAACTCCCAGAATTCTCCAGCCAGGCTGGCTGGAGAATTCTGGGAGTTGAAGTCCACAAGTCTTAAAGCTGCCAAATTTGAAGACCTCTGGCTTAGATCTATTCACCTGGATGGCTCAAATGTCTATTTTTCACTATTGTACACCGAGAGCATATACACCAAAGACAAATTCCTTGTGTGTCCTATCACATTTGGCCAATAATAAAGAATTCTATTCTATTCTGAGAAAGATGTTTTGTATATGTATCATGTAACCTTAATGGTTTTGTAGAGGAAATGTTAAAAAAGGATCTCAGGATCCTGTTTCAACTTAGTAAGTTGAGGCAAGTTCCATAATTGCAATTATGGCTTAAGAAAGATGCATTTTTAAAAATATGTATCTTAATGCTTTTGTGGAGAAAATTAAAAAAAATAATAAAGGATCTTAGGATCCCATTTGGCTTAGCAAGTTTGAGACAAGCTCTTTCCTAGAAAAGGTTTATTCTCCTTATGTACACCGAGAGCATATACACCAAAGACAAATTCTGTACATACAATACATACAATATATGGCTCAAATGTCTGCTTTTCATTGCAATTGTGAAAATATCTACAGACCCCCCCCCACATCCTGGATTTAAATTGCTTCAACTTCTACCTTCAAAATGACTATAGAGGACTGCACATCAGAACAACTAGACACAGGGAGTCCCCCCCCCCCATGCAATCACTCTGCTTAACAACTAATTCCCACACTGTCAAATAATTTACTAAGACTGTATTACTGTTATTCTTCTCTTCTTTACTAGTATCTATCTCTTTCCATTTATTGCTATAACCATGTGCTTGCGGCTTTCTATTTATATTGCTTTTACTTGTTTCCTAGTACGATTTGATAGCTTATTAGTAACCTTGACTATCACTAAGTGTTTTATCTTATTCTCAATTAATGTATTTTATTCTCCTTATGTACACTGAGAGCATATACACCAAAGACAAATTCCTTGTGTGTCCAATCACATTTGGCCAATAATAAAGAATTCTATTCTATTCTGAGAAAGATGTTTTGTATATGTATCATGTAACCTTAATGCTTTTGTAGAGGAAATTTTAAAAAAGTGGGGAGGAGCAATGCTGAAGAAGAAAGTATTATTGAAGAAGGAATGGAAAAAATATAGAAAGAAAGAAAGACTGCTTATATTTTGGAGATTGTCTCATGATGTTTAAAGATCTAATTAAAGTTGGATAACTTCTGAATTTTATGGTAGTTTTAAAGTATTGAAGTTTAAAGGTGGATAACTTAAAATTTAATGGATAACTTTCTGCAAGTTTTGAAACTTATATTTTGGAGAATGTTCTGCTAAAGTACTAAGAGATTTTAAAATGTTTAAAATAAGATTATGGTTTTGTTTTTTTTAACAAATGTGAAATGTGATAAAAGAATTTATAAAAGGACGGTTGAAGTATAATTTTTAAAAGGGGAGTTAACAAGTGTGAGAGTTTTGAATTCTGTAATAGTTAGCATATTTTAGCTTATGTTTGTTAAATGCTATATCCTGTTTTTGCTCTGGGAAGTGGGGGGGAATTGGGGATAAAATGATGTATGATAATTGAGCGTGTAGTGTTTGGTTATTTGAATATAAAAAAATAAAAAAAATCCTTTTTTTTGTCTTAAAAAAAAGGATCTCAGGATCCTGTTTCAACTTAGCAAGTTGAGACAAGCTCTATAATGGCAATTTAGCTTAAGATGCTTTTTTTAAAAAAAAATATGTATGGTGTAACCTCAATGCTTTTGTGGAGGATTTTTTTTTTTAAAAAAAAGGATCTAGGGATCCTGTTCCACTTAGCAAACCGAGACAAATTCTTTCCTAGAAAAGGTTTATTTAAAATAGCAAAACAAGCTTTTTAAATTTCTCTTGGAATGCAATTATTTCATGCACAGTGTCTCTCATGTACACATTTTTTAATGTTCACATCTATACAACTATTTAAAAACCATTTAAAGCCATAATAGATTGCTTTTCTTCCTTTTTCTGCAAAATACATTACATTATCCATTACATCATCCATAAGGAAATCAGATACTACATTTACTATTGATTCTTGACTAATGTATCTTTTCTTTTATATACACTGAGAGCATATACAAAGACAAATTCCTTGTGTGTCCAATCACATTTGGCCAATACTAAAGAATTCTATTCTATTCTGAGAAAGATGTTTTGTATATGTATCATGTAACCTTAATGGTTTTGTAGAGGAAATGTTAAAAAAGGATCTCAGGATCCTGTTTCAACTTAGCAAGCTGAGACAAGCTCTATAATTGCAATTCTAGCTTAAGAAAGATGCTTTAAAAAAAAAATATGTATCGTGTAACCTCAATGCTTTTCTGGAGGAATTTTTTTTAAAGAAAGGATCTAGGGATCCTGTTCCGCTTAGCAAATTATTGAGACAAGCTCTTTCCGAGAAAAGGTGGGTGGCTCTTAAAAGAGCCTTTTGGGGGGTGTCGTTCTTGGGGCGAGCGAAGCAGGCGGGCCGGGAGGCTCCTCACTTCCCTTTGGCCTTGTGGCTCTCGGTCTTCTTGGGCAGGAGGACGGCTTGGATGTTGGGCAAGACGCCTCCCTGGGCGATGGTGACTTTGCCCAGCAGCTTGTTCAGCTCCTCGTCGTTGCGGATGGCCAGCTGCAAGTGGCGCGGGATGATCCGCGTCTTCTTGTTATCCCGGGCCGCGTTGCCCGCCAGCTCCAAGATTTCCGCCGTCAGGTATTCCAGCACCGCGGCCAGGTAGACGGGAGCTCCGGCGCCCACCCTCTCCGCGTAGTTGCCCTTGCGGAGCAGGCGATGCACGCGGCCCACGGGGAACTGCAAGCCGGCGCGGGATGAGCGAGTCTTGGCCTTGGCCCTGGCTTTGCCGCCTTGCTTGCCGCGTCCGGACATTCTGATTCCTTCTTTGCAAGAAAAAATAATAATATTAACTTCTTCTAACCTTTGCAGGCTAAACAAGTCAATGGCTCAAGAAAGGCTCCAGCTCCCTTTTTATTTTCTCCCGGAGATTCAAATCGGCGCTTTCTATTGGCCGGCTCCAGAAACGAAGCGAGGCGGCCAATGAGCGAGCGGCGCCTTCTCGGCGTCCAATGAAAAAGCGGGGGCGTGTCCGGGCGCATTGTTCTACGCGGAAGTCGAAAAGCGGCCAATCGCGGGGCGGCAAAGTTTTCCTCGTTCCCACGAGTTGGATAAATAGGAGAGCGGCGGACTTGGCAGCCGAGATCGCTTTCTAGATTTTTATTTTTCTCTCTCTGTGTTGATATTTTGTTTTTTTCCAGCTTGAGGATGCCCGAGCCGGCTAAATCCGCTCCGGTGCCCAAAAAGGGATCCAAAAAGGCCATCACCAAGACGCAGAAAAAAGGAGACAAGAAGCGCAAGAAGAGCCGCAAGGAGAGCTACTCTATCTACGTCTACAAGGTGTTGAAGCAAGTCCACCCGGACACTGGCATCTCCTCCAAGGCCATGAGCATCATGAACTCCTTCGTCAACGACATCTTCGAGCGCATCGCGGCTGAAGCTTCCCGCCTGGCTCACTACAACAAGCGCTCCACCATCACCTCCCGGGAGATCCAGACGGCCGTCCGCCTCCTCCTGCCCGGAGAGCTGGCCAAACACGCCGTCTCCGAGGGCACCAAAGCCGTCACCAAATACACCAGCTCCAAATAAAAAGGAGCTTGAGACGTAAAAAGTCTCCTTCGCCCAGACCCAAAGGCTCTTTTAAGAGCCACCCACTTTCTCAACGGAAAGAGCTGTTCTCTATTGGCTTATTATTATTTTTTTAACCTTAGATGAAAAATAAATTTGATATACATATATGCTGGTTTATACCTAAATCGTGACTTTATTTTTTAAGATGGGAGGCAAAAGGGCTCTTCTACCAAGGTTAATAGGATTTCCATTTTAAGTTTTCTGGGGCAGCTTTGCATTTCCCCCTTGGCTGATAAGGTCCATCCACTTAATTTTTCCCTATTTGTCTTGGGGAAGAAGCTTCCCCTTCCCCCAAATCCTTGCATCATGCAAACAGCATTTAGTGAGCACCATCTTAACACACAAAATTATCAAATTGGCTGGTAGGTAGCAAAAAATGTTCCTCCCAAATTGTGCTGCCTTGGTTCCCCTTCTGAAAATGGAGAAGGGAGGGGAGAAGCCTGCTTGGATTGTTTTAAGTTTACTTAGGGTTTGTTTGTTTTTTTCCTATGTTAGGATTTGGTTTTTCCAACACCCTGCAAATCCTCAGATTGCTGTTTTCTTTATTCAGTAATTAAATCCAAAACATGTTATTCGTTGGCTTCATTTAGCATTTTTTTCATAAGCAAAAGTAGCTTTACATTTTTATTTTTTTTTACCAAGAGGGATCGCTAAATATTTCTCGGTTCTTGAAAGGTTAGGTTTGGGGGAAGTTGTCTCTAGTTTTCTCCTTAAATTATATAAAAAATATTCTTTCGGTCAGAGTTAGCTTTTAGACTCTAAAAGAAGGCAGAAAGAATTCCCTTTAAAAGTGATTTTTTTTTCTTTTTAATCTGCCAAGAAGTGTGTGAGGCTCTTTAATTTCCATTTTAAATAAGATTTTTCTGGGGCCTTCCTCCTTGTATTTCCTGCCTAGCTTGATAAGGTCCATCCACTTCAGTTTTCCCTTTGTTTTGGGCAGCCCCCCCAAATGCTTGTATCATGCAAAGGGCATTTAGTTAGAACAATCTTTGCATAAAGTTAGCAAATAGGCTGCTATGGAGCAAAATGTCCCTCCAAATTGTGCTGACTGAAGGATTTTGTTCCCCTTCTGAAAAGAAAGAGGGGAGCCCACTTGAGTAGTTTTAATATTGCCTTAAAAGTTTAGATCCCTTTAAGAGCTACCTACTTTGTTGAAAAAGGAGCTCAAAGTTTCAAAAAGATATTAAGTGTCTTGCATCCAAAAATAGGTTGCTAATAGGTATCTTTCCTTACAGCCAGCTAAGCCTTGTCACGGCACCTCACATTATTTTGTTCATTTATTTCTGTCCTCTGCATCATTTTGCTCTGTGTTTAGAACAATAGACATAGTTTGGGAGGTAAAGCTTTTAACAACACATGTGCAGACCTGAAATAAGCAAGAATGCACACAGTTCCAATCAGAGATCTGAAGGAATCATTGAAAATATTGTCTTCAATGCGTTGAAAAAGCATCTAAAAAGCAATTTTCCTTACTAAAAGAGTTCAGATAGGGAGTTGCAATACAATAAGGATAGGAATTGCTGGTGTTTTTAGCATCCATGTGTAAAGGACATTCACTGTTTTAAAATCAGCAATATAGAAATTGTATATTTTGCTAAGAAGGACTTTCAGGAAATTTTTCTAGAGCGGGTGTTACATATAGTTAAAAGAAAGTTTTGAATCAATCACCAGAGAATGGCCCCCAAAACTGATAATTTATTTTATCTTTAAAAATAAACAGACATTTCCTTTCCTGCCATGATAATTTTTAAACATATCCAAAGTACAATCTAGTAGTAAAATCTAGAGCACACAGAGTAAAACTGCACGCAATACCTAAAAAGGCTTTTATTAATTTAGGAAGTATGAATAATAAGCTATATAAAATCATATTACACAGACATACAGTATATGTATGTATAAATTTGATATACAAGCAGTCAAAAGGAAGGGAGAAAAAAATAAAACTGCGAAATAAACAGAATTTTACTACTGAAAATCAAGAGAGACAGAAAACTCATCACAAAAGCCACTGGCATCACACACAAACATAAATGAGAATTTCTAAATTTTACAAAGCACATACAATGTTCAGATGTTTTGTTAATCTTTTCATTTCTTGGCTATTCCATCATCAGGACAATTTACAGCTATTTTTTATTAGAATTTGATAGAGCGAAGGGCAAGGAGAGTGGGGAGTAAATCATTTCTGCTTCATTCTGCCTCTAGTAAAAATGTATATATTTCCTTCTCCCTGATTACTTTGTAAAAGGAGGAGCAAAGCCAGGAGAAAAATAGAGATTTTGTGGGTGTTTTTTTTTCTAGAGTGGGATCATCCACATCACATCCCAACAAAAAGTTTCCCCTCGAATCCAAGCCCTGTTTACATGTAAAGTAATACAATGGTTTACTTTGCAATATGTTGGGATTTCAGAAGAACAATTAGAAATTCTCTCAAATATGCAAATTTGGGGCTCTCTGACCAATGTTTTGATTTTTTTTTTCCTGGTGGAAATCTGCTGCCCTAAAAGCTATACTGATTTAATACTTTAATATGGGGACCATATTCCGGGAATCATCGTAATATAAAAGATATATTCTAGTCCCATTCACAGCTATCTAGAAAGAAATGGGTGTGTATTTATTTTATCAGTTATTCAAGTATTTCAAATCCATTCCAAGCTGCCAGTCTATGGGCTTTTTTTTCAGCTGCTCGTGTCTTGGAAATAACATAAAAAGCGTATTAAAACTACGGCTTTCAAATAAATCAATTTTCCGAAAGGAACCCCCCCACCCCACCGCTCTTGACAATAGCTTTACTTCGCGCCAACAGAAAATGTACTGATTGGCGTGTTTGAAACTCAAGCGGCTCTTTCTGATTGGACGAAATCGAATTCACCGGCTATCGCTTCAAGGCAGGATGTTGGTACTATTCCTTCTCGTAGTTTTCCTTCTGGTCGGATTCCTCTGTATATAAGGCGCCCTCGCACGGCTGGTAAGTCACTAGTTTTTCTGCCTAAGGAGCGGGAGTGTCGCAATCATGTCTGGACGCGGAAAAGGAGGCAAAGGCTTGGGGAAAGGAGGCGCCAAGAGGCACCGGAAAGTCCTTCGCGATAACATCCAGGGCATCACCAAGCCGGCGATCCGCCGTTTGGCTCGTCGCGGAGGCGTGAAGCGTATTTCGGGCTTGATCTACGAGGAGACTCGCGGCGTCCTGAAGGTTTTCTTGGAAAACGTGATTCGCGATGCTGTCACCTACACCGAGCACGCCAAGAGGAAGACGGTCACCGCCATGGACGTGGTCTACGCCTTGAAGCGCCAGGGCCGCACTCTCTACGGCTTCGGCGGTTAAAACCTTCGAAAACTTTTTTCAACTTCACTCCAACAACAAAAAAAGGCCCTTTTAAGGGCCAATCAAATTTTCTTTAAAAGAAGCTTGTTGGTCACGATTTAAATTTCAAAAGGAAACCTTTGGTATTAAGAAGGGTGAATAAACTAAAAAAAATAAAGTCTAAATAAACTAAAAAGACTAAGTCTTTTTTTTCTGCCGTCGGTTTTTTATTTCTATATTAACTTCATTACGGGTGCTTTACTCTGTAAAATATACGTAAATCTATAAATACGTAAATTCACATTTACATGTTTAATATATTTAGTTTTTCGCGTCGTTTTCCTTAATCGGCCCGTGCTGGAAAAAGCGTATGGGTGGTGAGAGATTTTTTACTATTTTATATGAATAAACTGACATTTCTGGGTTAACTTAAAAAGCATCCTTTAAGAAAACTAGAGGTTAAATTATATGTAAATCGGGGCAGTTACGGATTGCTTTCATATGAGATGTTGTTCTTTTGCGGAGTGAAACTGCAACATTTAAGCATGGCTTCTGCATAACAGCAACTGTATCAAAGGGAGCTTAGTGTAACATGAGTAGGTCAAACGATTAGGGCGAAGTTTCTTTTTCTAATTCTACAACAAAAGGTTTATATACACACACCCGTAGATATATACACTGCTCAAAACAATAAAGGGAACACAAGCAGAAGACATCCGAGATCTGAATGAATGAAATAGCCTTATTAAATACTTTGTTCGTTACATACAGTAGTTTTGTGTTCCCTTTAGTTGTTTGAGCAGTGCATAAACTACTGTATGTAAAGAACAAAGTATTTAATAAGGCTATTTCATTCATTCAGATCTCGGATGTCTTCTGCTTGTGTTCCCTTTATTGTTTTGAGCAGCGTATATATCAAATTTGTCGTGAATGCGATTGCTTGGGGGCTCCTGGATTGGAGCCGAAAGGCAAAAGGGAGCAGAATGCCCCCTCCCACATGTTGGGGTAGACCAGGTGTTTCAGTAAACTGTACAGTATAATATACTGTATGTATATATACACACACACACACACACACACACACACAAAGAAATATTTGGTTTATTTCTGAAGTCCAACAAGACAGACACAGACTTCAGAGGATAATTAGAACTGCAGAAAAAACAATTGCTACCAACCTGTCTTCCACTGAGGATCTGTATACTGCACGAGTCAAAAAGAGGGCTGTGAAAATATTTACAGACCCCTCGCATCCTGGACATTTCAACTCCTACCCTCAAAAGGATGCTATAGAGCACTGCACACCAGAACAACTAGACACAAGAACAGTTTTCCCCCCGAATGCCATCACACTGCTAAACAAAGAATTCCCTCAACACTGTCAAACTAATTACTAAGTCTGCACTACTATTAATCTTCTCATCGTTCCCATCACTCATCTCTGTCCACTTATGACTGTATGACTGTAACTTTGTTGCTTGTATCCTTACGATTTATGTTGATATTGATTGTTTCCTGATTGCTTATTTGTACCCTATGACTATCATTAAGTGTTGTACCTTATGATTCTTGATGAACGTATTTTTATGTACACTGAGAGCGTATGCACCAAAGACAAATTCCTTGTGTGTCCAATCACACTTGGCCAATAAAAAATTCTATTCTATTCTATTCTATTCTATTCTATTCTATTCTATTCTATTCTATTCTATTCTATTCTACACACACACACATATGTACATCACATACTAAGTTTAAAGCAAGTGGTCCCTTTTAATAATTTAAACAATAAATACAGTCAAAAGACGAACAGAGGTAGATGCAAGCGCTATTGTATTGACTCATCAGTACCTCCATTACAATAACATGGTTAAATATAAGGTCTAGCAAGAACATTAATTAAGCCCATAAAGTTATGTAGGAAAGCAAAATGGCATGCCTTATTATGCCCACAGGAGGCATAGATCGACAAGATAATACTTGGATGTACAAAATTGCAAAAGGATGTTTTTTTGCGTTCAGTATGCAACGGATGTGTCCTGTTGGTGTGGTGGTTTCCTGTATAGAAAAACAAGCAAAAAAGACAAATGCCAATCTGCAGTAGAAAGGAACAGATTTTCAAGGAGCAGAGTGGAGCAGTGGAAGCGTGCTGGGCCCATAACCCCAAGGTCGATGGATCAAAACCATCCTCTGGTAATAAGGAGGGTCCTTTCCTTTTGTCTTTTTGGTCCCAGATTAGATTAGAATTCTTTATGGGCCAAGTGTGATTGGACACGCAAGGAATTTGTCTTTGGTGCATGTGCTCTTAGTGTATATAAAATGACAAGATACGTTTGTCAAGAATCATAAGGTACAACACTTAATGATAGCCATAGGGTACAAATAAGCAATCCAATCGTACTAGGAAACAATATGAATCGTAAGGATACAGCAACAAGTTACAGTCATGCAGTCATAAGTGGGAGGAGATGGGTGATAGGAACGATGAGAAGATTAATAGTAATAGTCATGCAGACCTAGTGAATAGTTTGACAGTGTTGAGGGAATTATTTGTTAAGCAGAGTGATGGTATTCGGGGGGGGGGGAACTCTTCTTGTGTCTACTTGCTCTAGTGTGCAGTGCTCTATAGCATCGTTTTGGGGGTAGGAGTTGAAGCAGTTTATGTCCAGGATGTGAGGGGTCTTTTCACAGCC
This sequence comes from Pituophis catenifer annectens, assembly GCF_029215685.1. Classification (NCBI taxonomy): domain Eukaryota; kingdom Metazoa; phylum Chordata; class Lepidosauria; order Squamata; family Colubridae; genus Pituophis; species Pituophis catenifer. The sequence continues at coordinate 13,379,698 of NW_027256895.1, forward strand.
CTCTTTTTGACTCGTGCAGTATACAGGTCCTCAATGGAAGGCAGGTTGGTAGCAACTGTTTTTTCTGCACTTCTAATGATCCTCTGAAGTCGGTGTCTGTCTTGTTGGGTTGCAGAGCCAAACCAGACAGTTATAGACGTGCAGATGACAGACTCAATCATTCCTCTGTAGAACTGGATCAGCAGCTCCTTGGGCAGTTTGAGCTTTCTGAGTTGGCGCAGAAAGAACATTCTTTGTTGTGCTTTTTTGATGAGGTTTTTGATGTTAGGTGTCCATTTTAGGTCTTGAGATATGGTAGAACCTAGAAATTTGAAGGTCTCTACTGTTGATACTGTGTTGTCTAGTATTGTAAGAGGTGGTAGTATGGAAGGGTTACTCCTAAAGTCCACCACCATTTCTATGGTTTTGAGTGTGTTCAGTTCCAGATTGTTCTGGTCGCACCATGAGGCTAGTTGTTCAACCTCCCGTCTGTATGCGGATTCATCGTTGTCTTGAATGAGACAAATCACACTGTGGTATCATCTGCAAACTTCAGTAGTTTAACAGATGGATCGTTAGCGATGCAGTCATTGGTATAGAGAGAGAAGAGAAATGGAGAGAGCACACATCCTTGGGGTGGGGTGGAGGCTGTGCTAATTGTACAGGTATCCGATATATAGAGAGCCTTGGTGGTGCAGCAGACTAAAGTGCTGTTAAGTAACACCAGCTGCCTGCAATTATTGCAAGTTCAAATCTCACCAGGCTCAAGGGAATTTGCTATAATATTCCTTTTGAATGGTGTTTGGTGATATACGACAGCTCATAATACTCATTTTTGTTTTATTGATATTTCAATTAATAATGTTCCTCCCCCTTCATCTGCATATAATTTTTTAGGTTTTAACCAAGCCTTTATATATACTGCAATACCCCCCCCCTTTTTTTTTTCAGCCAAGGCCAGATAAAGTTTCCCTACTTTGGGAGATTTTAATATTCTAATTCTAATTAGAGCCTTGGTGGTGCAGCAGACTAAAGTGCTGTTAAGTAGCACTTAGCTGCCAGCTGCCTGCAATTACTGCAAGTTCGAATCTCACCAGGCTCAAGGTTGACTCAGCCTTCCATCCTTCCGAGGTGGCTAAAATGAGGACCCAGATTGGGGGGCAATAAGCTGACTTTGTATAAAAAAAAGAACACCGCTTGGGGGGGCCCGAAAGCCCTACTAAGCAGGTATATACAAAAGTATGAAGGGTATTGCTTAACGCATTGTAAGCCGTCCTGAGTATCCGGAGAAGGGCGGCATATAAATCAAACCAATAAATAAATAAATAAATATGATTCTGCTTAGCTTCACCTGCTGCTTCCTGTCCACCTACAATCGCCATCCAATGCTTAATGCATTGCATTTTCTCTTTTGCACAGCTTTGGGAGAAAGGGAGAGAATGACAAAAGGTTCGTAAAGGATGGTTTTGATCAAAAGATGATTAGATGTAGCCTGCTCTTGCTCTTTAGGAAATAAATCAATTTCTTGCGTACAGAAAAACGCGACTGGAAACCTAATATATGAATACACTTATAAGACTGTCTGCAGTTTGACGACTGAAGTTGTCAACTATGGTTAGAAAAAATCTTTTCTTGTACTTAATGGATGGCCTTAGTGGTCCCACTAGGTCCATGTGTATGAGTTGAGAAATAGAATCGGTCGTGCATACCGATTTCTTTGGCCTGGGTTTTGTCTTTAGTTTTGAGCATTTGCAAACAGAACACTCGAGGTAGTTCTCACCGTTTTTTATTTTTATGCCTTCGGAGCATTCCATCATTTTCTGTATAACTGGAAAGCTAATATGTCCCAACTTCCTATGCCATAAGTGTGCACAATTGTCATGTACTGGCTTCCCTATTGATGGTTTCCTCCTATCAGGTGACTCGTGATCACTTGGGTCATTGGGTGTGTGTTCGTGGCTAATCCCCTCTACTTCCTTACTGTTGCCTCCTTTGTCTCCGCTATCTGTAGTGTCTGGCTTGACCTTGAGGTTGATGTTCACCCTTGGGTGGGTGTCGCTCTCTGGATGAAAGTATGGTAGACCTCCCCTAACTACGGTCCTTCCTACACTTTTGCCTCCCCTGGTTATGTGCACTTCTCCTTTCTTGAATGTAACCTCAACGTTGTTGTCCCTGCTTAGCTTTAAAGTGGCGAGTATGTTATATGGTATATTTGGTACGAGTAGTACCCCCTCTATTACTCCTATTCCTGGCACGTACATGTTCCCCTTTCCCGTTACCTGAACATTATTTTGGTTCGCCACTTTTATTATGAAGCTCTCCTTGGTGAATTAGCTGAGTGATTTTTGATCGTAGGTGGTATGATTGGTGGCCCCTGAATCTAACAGCCATGTGCCCTCTTTCTTGCCCTGGTCAGTGAGGTGTTCCTGGTCCCCCAGTCCATACAGTGACCCAGTTTGGCTCTCTCTGGAACTATCCCGGTGTCCTCTTCTATCTCTGGGATTGGGGGAATCTCTACGTCTGTGTCTGTTGTCGGGTGAATGTCTGTCAGAAAACCTTGCCTTATGTTCTGGCGTATCCCTACGATGTGTTCGATCCCTGTCCCTCATATTTCTAGGGCAATCCCTCTTATATTGTTTCCTAGAACTGCACAGGAAACACTCGGTCATATTGTGGCCCCTATTCTGGAATTCCACTCTTTTTGCTGGTCTCTGTTCCCTGCGGCTTAGTGAACAGTCCCTCCTTAGGTTATCCTCAGCAATGAGTTTGTTGGTTAGTGTCTCTAATGTAAGTCTTTCTAGGCTGAGACTGTCTAATTGGGTAATGAAATTGTCCCAGCTGGAGTCCAGTGAATTGATAATGATACTGATCATGCTTCCCTCACTTATGATTTCCCCCCTCTGTGTTAGTTCAGCCCTAGTGGCATTTAATGTTAATAAGTGTTCGCTCATAGAGGCCCCTGCCTTGAGCCTGGCTGAGTGAACTCCCTAGAGATTCTAGTGGTAGTTGCTACGCTCTTGCTGTAGAATAAGCTGTGCATTTTGTGTATCACCCCTGAAACTGTTAGATGGTGGCTAATGCTGGGGTAAATACTGGGGGAAATACTGGCAATTAATATGTAATACGCCTTGTGATGCATGCAATCTAAATCAAAGGTCCATGGTTTTTCAAGGGGATCAGTAATCAGAAACAACAAATTTTCCTTTAAGAGGATGACTTGGAGTTGCTGGTTCCACTCCAAGAAATTATTCCCATCTAATCTCAGTTTTGGAAAGTCATTTGGCAGTGTCCCTGAATTGTAAGTTAAATTACTTACAGGATGTCGCTGTCCATGGTTTTGCGCATAAGGGAACTCGCAATAAGGCAGGGGGATGATTGTTACGAGTCTGTACTGACTTGCTTCTATGTTCCTGTACTGACTTGCTTCTATGTTCCTTTTGAGGTCACTCTCCTTGCATGCTGCGTTTTTGGATTTGTTTTCTTCCTTGTTAGATCTGGTTGGGGTGCCTGGGTTGGAAGGCTGGTCACTCGCCTCTGGCATCTCTCCTTGCATGGTTCCCGCCGAAGTAGTTGCTCTGCCATCTTCTTCGTGAATGCCCTGGTATTCACTCTGCTCGTTGCTCCTTTCGGCTTGGAGTTCCTTGGCATATCCTGGAGTGGTTTGGGCTAATTAACCATCCTCCGCTACCATTTTGTTAAAGGTGTTCAAGGATCAAGCCCAATAACTCCATCACACAAGCATTCATTTAATTAAAGGTCTTTATTCATAACATGTCTCTTCCTTACAGGTGTTGGACTGGAACCGGAACTGGACCGCATGGCTGGACTTTAAGTACCTGTGGGGCGGAGCTAAGGTAAGGAGGGGTCAATGGGTAAGGGTGGACCCTGGGAGCTAATCTCATCAGCTCCCTGCCCCCTGGCACGGGCATGAGGTCAGGTATTTATATGTGACATTTCAGCACAGTCCAACATTTTCTTAATAATTTCTTCATCAGTAATTATCTTCTCTCCTTTCCAATTTTTGGCAAATACAATTCTAGCCACTGTTAAAATGTTCACAATTAAGTATTGTAGTTCTTCATTCAATGTCTCTGGTAGAATCCCCAATAAAAATATCTCTGGTTTAAAATCAATATGTCTCTTTATCATTTTTTCTAACCACGTATGTATCTTGGTCTAAAATCTCCTTGCTTCCGCGCATGGCCACCACATATGGTAATAAGATCCTGGAGTTTGATGACACTTCCAACATTTCTCCAATTTATTCTTGAACATTCTTGCTATTCTCGTCGGGGGTAAATGCCACCTGTAAAACATCTTATACAAATTCTCTTTATATGCTGTTGACATTGTCATTTTATAATTATGTGACCACAATTTTTGCCATTTCTCTAAATCAATACTATACCCAAAGTTTTTCCCCCATGCTATCATTGATTCTTTAACTTGTTCTTCTTCCAATTTTACTTCAAGTAAATACCCATATAACTTTTTGATTACATGGTCATCAAAACCCATTAATATCTTGTCTAGACCAGTCAAAACACTATAAATACCTTCTTGTTTGAAGTCTTCTCGATATCTGGAAAATATTTGCATATATGAAAACCAATCCATCTTAATTCCCTGATTTTCTAAATCTTGTTTCAATTTAAGTTCACCCTTTTCATCCAATAATTCACTGTATCTAACAATTTGTTCCCCTCTGAATACCACTGGATAGGAAAAAGCTTCAATTGTAGATATCCAGACTGGAATCTTCAAATAGTGATATTTTCTAATCCTCTCCCATGTCAAGAACAGAGCTTCATGTATCTGATGTCTTCTAAAATACCCCTGTATTTTCGTTCCTTTATACCATAAAAAAGCGTGCCAGCTCATCAACAAATCATGTCCCTCCAAATTCAATAATCTGGTGTTTTTCAATGTTACCCATTCTTTAATCCACATTAAACAAACCGCCACCCCTCATCTTAACATCTTGTAACAATTTAAGTTTTATTCTTGCCTTCTTTCCCTGCCAAACATATTTCAAAACCATTTTATTTAAATCTGCAGAGAATTCCTTACCCAACTTTATAGGAATTGTCTGAAAAAGGTATAAAATTTTAGGTAAAATATTCATCTTAATAGTTGCAATTCTACCAATCAAAGTTAACTGCAAGTTTCCCCATTTCACCAGGTCTTGTCCTATCTGTTGCTTAAGCTTATTGTAATTGTTTTCTTTAAGAGAACTACAATTTGTTCAGGGGTGGGTTCTAAATTTTTTTACTACCGGTTCTGTGGGCGTGGCTTATTTTGTGGGCATGGCTTGGAGGTCATGTGATTGGGTGGGCATAGCTAACTGGTCATGTGACCGGGTGCCTATGGCTATGTGTATAGAGACTACTCAGAGGGCTGAAAAAAGTCATTTCTGACAGGTCCTCGCACTTTTGACTGGTCTTTGCACTTATGACTGGTCATCATTTGTGCCCATTGCAGCATTCTAAACAACCGTGTCACTCATTTCACAACTGTTTCTCTTCACCATGGTGACAAGATAGGGCAAAAACGTAACATGTGAGGACAGTCGTAAGTTCGAGGACTGGTCAAAAGTGCGAGGACCACTCAAAAATAACTTTTTCAGCCCTCTGAGTAGTCCATATGCATAAAAGCATACAGCAATAGTGAGGGATGAAGGAAGGGAAGGGCAATTAGAGTAGGAGTGAGGGTAAGAGAGGGAGGAAGAGAGGAGGAGAAGGAGAAAGGAAGAGGAAGTAGGGAGGAGAAGAAGAGGGGGGGAAGAGAAAGTAAGAAAGAAAGAAAAGAGAGAGATGGTACGTTTGAAGAGAAAGATTGCTGTACAATAAAAAAGATGAAAGGGAAGAAAGCCAACCCCCCAAAAATATAAAGATATTAAGATAAAGAATGAATTGTTAAACTTTAAAGAATAAAAGAGAACAAATATGAATAAATAACAATAATTAGAAACACACATACAAACATACAATGTATTTTCTTTGAACAGAGTATTTGGCCGGTTCACAAATTTAAACAGTGTTTAGTCATTTCAATTAAATTTACAATTTCTATATTTCGAAAAAAAAAAAATCTTAATCAAATTCAATTTTTCCCTTCTATTCTATATTATACCCCTTCCCATTGTCATCTATTTTTATATCCATCCTCACATTGGTTAATTATGTAATATTACAGTTGTTTAATACAAATTCAACATTTTAATATAAATCAATTAGTTATATAACTATCTTTTTGTATATTAATCAATATGAACATGAATATTCCAATTATTTCTATACAATCCAATTTCTTACACATCAATTAATTATATTTACCAATAATAACAAACCAAATAATTTCCCCCATATATTCCTCCAAACCACAACTTAACCATTTCTGCTTTCAACACAATATACAATAAATAGTATCTCAATTATTATAATTCCCTAGTTAAATAGAGATTTTTTTCTTTTGTGTTTTAAAATCTTGAACTCTCCTCTTTTGCCCTAAATTTCCCATTGTTTGCAGTTTTGCACCTACCTCTTTTGGTGAGGAAAAAGAAAAAGAAATCTCTCTCTGCCTCATTTTATCACGTTGCAGCAAAGACCCTGCTTTACTTTCAGTTTCGCTTTTTCAGCATAGCTAGGGGGGAAAAAAACCTGCTCCAGCACTGTTTGCACCTACCAAAAGACCTCTATGCAAAACAGCTGAGAGCAAATCAGCTGAGAGTGGGAGGCCGATCTAATCAACTTGTGGTAATTAACCTATGCTGAAGCTGAAAGGGGTTGTTTTTTCTATTTTTGCAGGCACCAGTCTACTCATTTGTTTTCTTTTAACACTGATCAGCTGTAGGGCGGCCCTTTGAAGCCCCGCGGCAAGAGTTTAAACAGTTTTTTTTCCCTCTAGCCATCAGCTGGGACTCAGGAGGCAGCAATAGATTGGGAGTGGGCGGGGTAAGCGAACGGCGAACAGCCTGGAACCGGTTCGGGGGCGTGGCCAGCCAATCTTATTACCGATTCTCCGAACTATTAAGTTTTTTTACTACCGGTTCTTGCGATCCGGTGCGAACCGGGAGCAACCCACCACTGATCTTGTTGTTAATTGGATCCCCAAATACTTTACCTTGTTTGTGACCTGCATCTTTGAAATCTCCCTCAGGTCTTCTTTTTTGTTTTTTCAACATATTTTTAGTCATTATCTTCGTCTTTTCTTTATTAATTTTCAAACCAGCAACCTCCCCAAATTCTCCAATTTTTTCTGTCAGTTTATTTATTGATGTTAATGGTTCCTCAATGATAAAGACCGGGTCATCAGCAAAGGCTTGTAATTTATATTCTTCTTTTCTAATTTTCATTCCTTTTATCTCTTTTTCTTCTCTAACATTTCTATGCAGCACTTCCAAAGTCAGAATAAGCAACAATGGGGATAAAGGACATCCTTGTCGTGTGCCTTTTTCTATTTCAATATAATCAGTCAATTCTCCATTAATCGTTACCTTTGCCATCTGTTTTGAATATATAGCTTCAATTGCCTGGATAAATTTTCTTCCAAAGCCCATCTCTTCCATTTGTAGTATCATAAATCGCCAATTCACATTGTCAAATGCTTTTTGTGCGTCTAGAAATATCAAGGCCATTTGTTTTTCGGGATGCGCTTCATAATATTCTAGTGTGTTCAGAATTATTCTTACGTTGTCTCTAATTTGTCTTTTTGGAAGAAATCCATTTTGATCTGAATGTATACAATTATTCAAATATCTCTTAAGTCTTTCTGCCAGTATTGAGGCAAAAAATTTATAGTCTGAGTTTAGCAAGGATATAGGCCTATAATTTTTCATTTGTTGTGGGTCTGTGTCTTCTTTATGAATCAGTGTGATATAGGCCTCAGTCCATGATTGGGGTATTGTTTTGTTTATCATTACGTCATTCATAACATCCAACAGCGGAAGGCATAAAGATTCTTGTAATGTCCTATAATATTCCACAGGCAAACCATCTGGTCCTGGTGTCTTTCCATTTTTTTGTTTCTTAAGTGCTTCTATTAATTCCATTATCGTTATACGCCCATCTAACATTTCTTCAGTGTCCTTAGGAATCAGAGGTAATTTTGCATTCTGTAAATATTTTTTGACTTTCCCATCTTCAACCAACTCTCTTTTATAAAGTTGCCTATAATATTCTTGTATTATTTTCCCATCTCTTTATTTCGAAATTTGCTTTGTCCTTGGTCATCAGTCAGTTGCGTTATTTTTTTTTTATTCCCTTTCTTTTTTCAATTTATATGCCAGCCATCTTCCCGGTTTATTCACATTTTCAAAATAATTCTATTTAGCACTTCTTATTTTTTGGGCTAGCTCTTCCTTCTCCATTAAGTCCATTTTATGTTTCAACATATCCATTTTCATTTTAACATCTTTCTTATCTGGATCTTTCTGGAGTTTTTCAAATCTCTTATATTTAATATTATAAAAGTTTGTCTTTTTTTCGCATTCCTTTTCTTTGTATAATCTATTATTATACCCCTACCATAAGCCTTCATTGTATCCCAATGGTTTTGTATCGATGTATCCTCCTTTTTATTCTCCTTGAAGAAAAATCCCAGCTCTCTTTGCATTTTCTGTACAAATTCTTTTTGTTTTAAGATTGTATTATTCAAGGTCCATCTGGCTTTTCTTTTTTGGCCTTTCCACGTTACTATTACTGGATTATGATCAGCCCACAAATTAGTATCTTTTTCTCTCTTTCTTGTCTCTCCCTTCCTCTCTCTCTTTCTCTTTTTTTGTCTCTTTTTCTTTCATTTTTTCTTTTTTTCTCTCTCTCCATTCCTCTTTCCCTCTTTCTTTCTCTCTCTCTCTCCCTTCCTTTCCTGCTTTCTCTCCTGCACCCAAAACAGGAGCTACAGGCTATGGGAGGCAGGGCAGGGGTTGAAACGGGAGCTTCAGGGGGCACTCCCACGAAACTTCTCCTGTGTGGCTTTTGCCGCTGCAGGCATCGGCGGCGCTGTGGCGGCAGGGAATCCCTGAACTCACTCACCAAAAGATTTTCAGTGAGGCTTTTGCCGCTTCAAGCATTGGTGGCGCGATGGCGGCAGGGAATCCCTGAACTCACTCACCCAAACTTTTTCTGCAGCTGCAGGTATCGGCGGCGGTGGCGGCAGCAGCAGAAGGGAGTCCCTGAGCTCCTCAGGACTTTTCCTGCACTAGAATCTTTTCTAGTCACGTGCTCTGCTCTCTTTGCTATAGCATGGGGCACCGCATTGCATGCTGGGATACGCAGCCGTCCAACAGAGGCTGAGGGTGAGGGTGAGTGAAGGTGTGGGGGGGCGAGAGAGGGCTTTGGAGACCCCTGCAAAATGGCCGTTTGACCCCCAAAGGGGTCACGACCCCCAGGTTGAGAACCGCTGCGCTACGGTGATCTTTCACGACCCGGCCATGAAATGGAGTATATGGGTTTTTAATGTTTTAAAAAAAAATTACGGGATATTGTTCGCATTGGTTTTTTTGCTGTAAGCTGCGCAGAGTCCCTAGGGAGTTGGGTGGCATAGAAATGTGACTAATAACTAAAATAATAAATAAATAGCATAGTCTGGGTGAGCCGATATTACCAGCACTTAACACTGTATAGAAATTGTATATTTTGCTAAGAAGGACTTTAAGGAAAGTTTTCTAGAGCTGTTTTCTATACAGTTAGTAGAAAGCTTTGGATCAATCACCAAAGAATGGCCCAAAAACTGATAACTTATTTTATGTTAAAAAATAAAAAGAAATTTCCTTTTTTATCATGATAATTTTTTAACATATCCAATCTAGTAAATAAAACCTAGAGCACACAGAATAAAACTGTGTGCAGTATAGAAAAAGGCTTTCTTATTTTAGGAGGTATGAAAAAGCTATATAAAATCACATTCCATATACATTCAGTATATGTGAACAAATTTGATAGACAAATACCAGTTGATCAGTAATGCTACACAGGAAATGAGTCACAGGAAAGGGACAGGAAACAAATCTGCAAAAATAAGAAGAATTTAACTACTGAAAATCAGGACAGTTAGAAAAACCTTATAGCAAAAACCACTGGCAATACACATTAACAAACATAAGTAAGAACTTCTAAATATTACAAAGCATATGCAACATCCAGTTATATTATTAACCTTTCTGTTTCTGTTATGAAAAGTCTATTAAACTGCAACACTCAAATAAATCAATTTTCTGAAAGAAACTCCCCTCCCCCCCGCGCCCACAATAGCTTTACTTCGTGCCAACAGGAAATGTACTGGTCGGCGTGTTTGCAACTCGCGTGGCTTTTTCTGATTGGACAAAATCAAGTCACTGGCCGATTACGTCAAGGCAAGGAGTGGTTAACGTCGTTTTCTTTTTCGTCAGATTCCTCTTTCTATAAGGCGTCCTCAGGAACCACGTCCATCTTAATTCTAACTGCGTCAGACGACTAACATGAATCCAGAGCTCGAACTCCCTCTCCCACCTCTCTCTTTCTCTCCCTCTCCCTTTTTCTCTCTCTCTGTCTCTCCCATTCTCTGTATCTCTCCCTCGCTCTCCTCTCTCCGTCTTTCTTTCTCTCTCACATTTCTCTTTCTCTCTCTGTCCTTTTCTCTCTCTATCTCTCTCTCTCATATCTCTTTGTCTCGTGTTTCTCTCTCCCTCTCCCTCCCTCATCTCTCTCTGTCTGTCTCTCTCTCTCTCACTCTCATTTCTCTTTCTCTCTCACACACACAGACACATCTCTCTCTCTCTCTGTCCGTTTCTCTCTCTCTCTCTCATCTCTCTCTCTCTCTCTCTCATTCTGATTCTCCAGTGCTCTCTAGGTTTTGCGCGCGCTTCTCCGGCTTTTGTTGATGTTGGATGTACCTCGGTCACTCGGGGAGAGACATGACCTGGAACCATCTCATGTTGACAAATCAGTCCCTACATTACAATAACATGGTTAAAATTGGGCTCCCATGGAGGATATGTCTCTAACCTACGCCAGAAAGCAGGCAATGACAAGCCTTACACCCACGGAAAAAGTACATTGACAAAAGAATACTTCGATATATAGAAACGAAAAAAGTAGATGGAATCGTCTCATGTTGACAAATCGGTCCCTACATTACAACAACGCAGTTAAAATTGGGCTCCCATGGAGGATAGGTCTCTAACCTATGCCGGAAAGCGGGCAATGACAAGCCTTACACCCATGGAAAAAGTACATCGACAAAAGAATACTTCGATATATAGAAAAAAGTAGATGGAACCGTCTCATGTTGACAAATCGGTCCCTACATTACAACAACGCAGTTAAAATCGGGCTCCCATGGAGGATAGGTCTCTAACCTACGCCGGAAAGCGGGCAATGACAAGCCTTACACCCACGGAAAAAGTACATCAACAAAAGAATACTTCGATATATAGAAACGAAAAAAGTAGATGGAATCGTCTCATGTTGACAAATCGGTCCCTACATTACAATAACGCGGTTAAAATCGGGCTCCCATGGAGGATATGTCTCTAACCTATGCCGGAAAGCGGGCAATGACAAGCCTTACACCCACGGAAAAAGTACATCGACAAAAGAATACTTCGATATATAGAAACGAAAAAAGTAGATGGAATCGTCTCATGTTGACAAATCGGTCCCTACATTACAACAACGCAGTTAAAATCGGGCTCCCATGGAGGATAGGTCTCTAACCTACGCCGGAAAGCGGGCAATGACAAGCCTTACACCCACGGAAAAAGTACATCGACAAAAGAATACTTCGATATATAGAAACGAAAAAAGTAGATGGAATCGTCTCATGTTGACAAATCGGTCCCTACATTACAATAACGCGGTTAAAATCGGGCTCCCATGGAGGATATGTCTCTAACCTACGCCGGAAAGCGGGCAATGACAAGCCTTACACCCACAGAAAAAGTACATCGACAAAAGAATACCCTTATATATAAAGTTGCAAAAAAAAGTGTTTTCTGTTGTTCAGTATGCAATGTGTGTGTGTGTCCTGTTTGTGGGGTGGTTCCCTGTATAGAAAGAAAAGCAAAAAAGACAAAATGCCAACTTGGCAGTAGAAAGGGGCATATTTTCAAGGAGCAGAGTGGCGCAGCGGAAGTGTGCTGGGCCCATAAACCAGAAGTCGATGGATCGAAACCATTCTCTGCTAAGAATAATGGTCCTTTCTTTTTGTCTTTTCGCTCCCAGAGAAAAGCACTGATTTTCGCAACCCCGAAAGGTTCCTTACGGAGTTTGGGCTGTTTCCTGAGACTCTGGCACATGACTCGACTGAAGAGCTGGTGGCCGCCTGGGAGAATGCGGCCGCCGGAGCTTTGGACCACGTCGTGCCGTTGCGGCCTCTGACCCGATGCCGATCTCAATTGGCTCCTTGGTTCTCTGAGGAGCTGAGAGAGATGAAGCATCGGAAAAGAGGCCTAGAGAGCATTTGGAGGACTAGTCAAACTGATTCCGACTGGACACAGGTGAGGTCTTATATCAAGACCTACCTAATGGCGATAAAAGCGGCAAAATCTAACCATTTTTCTGCTCTTATCGCATCTGCAGAGAACCGCCCAGCCGCCCTGTTCAGGGTGACCCACTCCCTTCTTCGGGGGGGAGTGCGGGAAGATCCCTTGCAGGGTCGTGCTGAGGATTTTGTGCAATTCCTGCATGATAAAGTCGCTCAGATTCGGGATGGCTTGGACTCCGATTGGATGAGTCCAGGGGAGAAGACAAGGGTAGGTCTTGAGAATGTTATCTGGGAGGAGTTTGATCCTGTGGCTCCCGAGGATGCGGACAGGGTACTGGGTAAGATTAGTGCCGTCATGTTTTTATTGGACCCGTGTCCCTCCTGGTTGGTACTGGCCTCCCGGGAGGTTACACGAGGCTGGCTCCAGGGAATTGTAAGTGTGTCTCTGAGTGAGGGTGCCTTTCCTGCTGCCTTGAAAGAGACGGTAGTGAGTCCCGTCCTCAAGAAGCCCTCCCTGGACCCGGCTGAATTAGCCAACTCCCGTCCGGTCTCCAACCTTTGTTTTGTGGCGAAGGTTGTTGAGAGGGTGGTGGCACGACAGCTTCCCCGGCACCTGGATGAAGCTATCTCTCTGGATCCATACCAGTCAGGCTTCAGGCAGGGGTACAGCACAGAAACGGCATTGGTCGCGTTGGTGGATGATCTCTGGAGGGCTCGGGACAGGGGTTGCTCCTCTGTCCTAGTCCTATTAGATCTCTCAGCGGGTTTTGATACCATCAACCATGGTATCATGCTGCAGCGGTTGAGGGGGTTAGGAATAGGGGGCACCATTCTGCGGTGGTTCTCCTCCTTCCTCTCTGACCGCTCGCAGGTTGTGTTGGCAGGGGGGCAGAGGTCGACCTCGAGGCGCCTCGCATGGGGAGTGCTGCAAGGGTCGGTCCTCTCGCCCCTTCTGTTCAACATTTATGTGAAGCCACTGGGTGAGATCATCCGTGGTTTTGGGGTGAAGTGTCATCTGCCTTGTCGTGGCAAAGGGACTTGCGTAGCTCAATGAAGCTATGAGCTATGCCATGCAGGGCCACCCAAGACAGACAGGTCATAGTAGACAGTTCCGACGAAACGTGATCCACTGGAGAAGGAAATGGCAACCCACTCCAGTATCTTTGCCATGAATACCCCATGGACAGTAACAAAAGGAAAAAAGAGATGATGCCGGAAGATGAGCCGCTCAGGTCTGAAGGTGTCCATTATGCTACTCGGGAAGAGCAGAGGGCTAGTACTAGTAGAGCCAGAAAGAGTGAAGCGACTGGGTCAAAGCCGAAAGGATGCTCAGCTGTGGATGCATCTGGTGGTGAAAGGAAAGTCCCATGCTGAAACGATGTTTTCTCCATAGGAACCTGGAATGTAAGATCCATCAATCAAGGCAAGTGTGAAGTTTCCGAAAGATGCCCTAATTAAATTTGCAAGTTGACAGCAAGCTGGACGTGGTCAAACAAGAGATGACAAAACTGAACATCGACATCTTAGGAATCTTGTGTGGTGCTAAGAAGGGTGAATAGACTTAAAAAAAATAAAATAATAAAAAGGCAGACTCAAATGGACCGGTCAGTCTTTTTTTCTATTTCTACATTAACTTCATTACGGGTGCTTTACTCTAAATATATGTAAATATGTAAATTTATTTACATAAATATTAATAAATATTTAAATATTTATACAGTTTTTTGCGCCGTTTCGCGTGGTCTGAATCTTAATTGGCCCGTATCGGTCCTGAAAAAAGCGTATCGGTGCTGAGATTTTTACTATTTTATATGAATAAACTGACATTTCTGAGTTAACTTAAAAAGCATCTTTTTAAAAAACTAGAGGTTAAATTATATGTAAATTGGGCAGTTAGGGATTGCTTTCATATCGGATGCTGTTCTTTGGGGAGTGAAACTGCAACATTCAAGCAAATGGCTTCTGCATAACAACTTACAACTGTATCCAAGGTAGCTTAGTGTAACGTGACTAGATCAAAATATTAGGGCAAAGTTTCTTTTTCTAATTCTACAAAAAAAGGTTTACACACGCACACACACACACACACACAAACACACACACATATATATATATATACAAACACACACACACATCTATATCTATATCTATCTATCTATCTATCTATCTATCTATCTATCTATCTATCTATCTATCTATCTATTTTCTTACTTCTTCGTAGGATTTATGTGTGTTTTTCCTCTCTCCAGGTTTTTCCTATGTAACCAAGGTTTTTCTGCAGCACTAACTTAGCAGGGCTAGGTATATATATATTTGTCTATGTAAGTTTTCACAGGTATATATGTGTGTACAGTTAATATCTCGGGTTTCTTCCCATGTAATTGTAAACATATCCTTAAAAGGGTAGTAGCGACGTTTCAACAAAATCGCATTCATAGAAAAACATCAGTTATGATCACACAATTTGCCCATAAGCACCAAACCGAGAACATCAGCCAGAAGATGACGAATGCGATTTCGTCGAAACGTCACTACTACCCTGTAAAGGATATGTTTACAATTACACGGGAAGAAACCCGAGATATTAACTACACACACACACACACACACACACACACACACACACACACACACAAATTTGGTTTGTTTCTGAAGCCCAACAAGACAGACACAGACTTCAGAGGATAATTAGAACTGCAGAAAAAACAATTACTACCAACCTGCCTTCCATGGAGGACCTGTATACTGCACGAGTCAAAAAGAGGGCTGTGAAAATATTTACAGACCCCTCAAATCCTGGACATAAAGTGTTTCAACTCCTACCCTCAAAATGACGCTATAGAGCAGTGCACACCAGAACAACTAGACACAAGAACAGTTTTTTCCCAAACGCCATCACTCTGCTAAACAAATAATTCCCTCAACACTGTCAAACTAATTACTAAGTCTTCACTACTATTAATCTTCTCATCATTCCCATCACTCATCTCTGTCCACTTATGACTGTATGACTGTAACTTTGTTGCTTGTATCCTTACGATTTATGTTGATATTGATTGTTTCCTGATTGCTTATTTGTACCCTATGACTATCATTAAGTGTTGTACCTTATGATTCTTGATGAACGTATCTTTTATGTACACTGAGAGCATATGCACCAAAGACAAATTCCTTGTGTGTCCAATCACACTTGGCCAATAAAAAATTCTATTCTATTCTATTCTATTCTATTCTATTCTATTCTATTCTATTCTATTCTATTCTATTCTATTCTATTCTACACACACACATATGTACATCACATACTAAGTTTAAAGCAAGTGGTCCCTTTTAATAATTTAAACAATAAATACAGTCAAAAGACGAACAGAGGTAGATGCAAGCGCTATTGTATTGACTCATCAGTACCTCCATTACAATAACATGGTTAAAATCGACCTCAAATATAAGGTCTAGCAAGAACATTAATTAAGCCCATAAAGTTATGTAGGAAAGCAAAATGGCATGCCTTATTATGCCCACAGGAGGCGTAGATCGACAAGATAATACTTGGATGTACAAAGTTGCAAAAGGATGTTTTTTGCGTTCAGTATGCAACGGATGTGTCCTGTTGGTGTGGTGGTTTCCTGTATAGAAAAACAAGCAAAAAAGACAAATGCCAATCTGCAGTAGAAAGGAACAGGTTTTCAAGGAGCAGAGTGGTGCAGTGGAAGCGTGCTGGGCCCATAACCCGAAGGTCGATGGATCAAAACCATCCTCTGGTAATAAGGAGGGTCCTTTCCTTTTGTCTTTTTGGTCCCAGATTAGATTAGAATTCTTTATGGGCCAAGTGTGATTGGACACACAAGGAATTTGTCTTTGGTGCATGTGCTCTTAGTGTATATAAAATGACAAGATACGTTTGTCAAGAATCATAAGGTACAACACTTCATGATAGCCATAGGGTACAAATAAGCAATCAAATCGTACTAGGAAACAATATGAATCGTAAGGATACAGCAACAAGTTACAGTCATGCAGTCATAAGTGGGAGGAGATGGGTGATAGGAACGATGAGAAGATTAATAGTAATAGTCATGCAGACCTAGTGAATAGTTTGACAGTGTTGAGGGAATTATTTGTTAAGCAGAGTGATGGCATTCGGGGGGGGGGAACTCTTCTTGTGTCTACTTGCTCTAGTGTGCAGTGCTCTATAGCATCGTTTTGGGGGTAGGAGTTGAAGCAGTTTATGTCCAGGATGTGAGGGGTCTTTTCACAGCCCTCTTTTTGACTCGTGCAGTATACAGGTCCTCAATGGAAGGCAGGTTGGTAGCAACTGTTTTTTCTGCACTTCTAATGATCCTCTGAAGTCGTTGTCTGTCTTGTTGGGTTGCAGAGCCAAACCAGACAGTTATAGACGTGCAGATGACAGACTCAATCATTCCTCTGTAGAACTGGATCAGCAGCTCCTTGGGCAGTTTGAGCTTTCTGAGTTGGCGCAGAAAGAACATTCTTTGTTGTGCTTTTTTGATGATGTTTTTGATGTTAGGTGTCCATTTTAGGTCTTGAGATATGGTAGAACCTAGAAATTTGAAGGTCTCTACTGCTAATACTGTGTTGTCTAGTATTGTAAGAGGTGGTAGTATGGGAGGGTTACTCCTAAAGTCCACCACCCTTTCTATGGTTTTGAGTGTGTTCAGTTCCAGATTGTTCTGGTCGCACCACGAGGCTAGTTGTTCAACCTCCCTTCTGTATGCGGATTCATCGTTGTCTTGAATGAGACGAATCACACTGTGTTATCATCTGCAAACTTCAATAGTTTAACAGATGGATCGTTAGTAATGCAGTCATTGGTATATAGAGAGAAGAGAAATGGAGAGAGCACACATCCTTGGGGTGGGGGGGAGGCTGTGCTAATTGTACAGGTATCCGATATATATATAGCCTTGGTGGTGCAGCAGACTAAAGTGCTGTTAAGTAACACCAGCTGCCCGCAATTATTGCAAGTTCAAATCTCACCAGGCTCAAGGTAATTTGCTATAATGCTCCTTTTGAATGGTGTTTGGTGATATACGACAGCTAATAATACTCCTTTTTGTTTTATTGATATTTCAATTAATAATGTTCCTCCCCCTTCATCTGCATATAATTTTTTAGGTTTTAACCAAGCCTTTATATATATTGCAATACCTCCCTCCCCCCCCCTTTTTTTTTCAGCCAAGGCCAGATAAAGTTTCCCTACTTTGGGAGATTTTAATATTCTAATTCTAATTAGAGCCTGGGTGGTGTAGCAGACTAAAGTGCTGTTAAGTAGCACTTAGCTGCCAGCTGCCTGCAATTACTGCAAGTTCGAATCTCACCAGGCTCAAGATTGACTCAGCCTTCCATCCTTCCGAGGTGGCTAAAATGACGACCCGGATTGTGGGGGCAATAAGCTGACTTTGTATAAAAAAAAGAACACCGCTTGGGGGGGGGAAAGCCCTACTAAGCAGGTATATACAAAAGTATGAAGGCTATTGCTTAATGCATTGTAAGCCGCCCTGAGTATCCGGAGAAGGGCGGCATATAAATCGAACCAATAAATAAATATGATTCTGCTTAGCTTCACCTGCTGCTTCCTGTCCACCTACAATCGCCATCCAATGCTTAATGCATTGCATTTTCTCTTTTGCACAGCTTTGGGAGAAAGGGAGAGAATGACAAAAGTTTCGTAAAGGATGGTTTTGATCAAAAGATGATTGGATGTAGTCTGCTCTTGCTCTTTAGGAAATCAACCAATTTCATGCGTGGAGAAAAACGCGACTGGAAACTTAATATATGAATACACTTATAAGACTGTCTGCAGTTTGACGACTGAAGTTGTCAACTCTGGTTAGAAAAAATCTTTTCTTGTACTTAATGGGTGGCCTTAGTGGTCCCACTAGGTCCATGTGTATGAGTTGAAAAATAGAATCGGTCGTGCATACGGATTTCTTTGGCCTGGGTTTTGTCTTTAGTTTTGAGCATTTGCAAACAGAACACTCGAGGTAGTTCTCTCACCGTTTTTTATTTTTATGCCTTCGGAGCGTTCCATCATTTTCTGTATAACTGGAAAGCTAATATGTCCCAACTTCCTATGCAATAAGTGTGCACAATTGTCATATACTGGCTTCCCTATTGATGATTTCCTCCTATCAGGTGACTCGTGATCACTTGGGTCATTGGGTGTGTGTTCGTGGCTAATCCCCTCTACTTCCTTACTGTTGCCTCCTTTGTCTCCGCTATCTGTAGTGTCTGGCTTGACCTTGAGGTTGGTGTTCACCCTTGGGTGGCTGTCGCTGTCTGGATGAAAGTATGGTAGACCTCCCCTAACTACGGTCCTTCCTACACTTTTGCCTCCCCTGGTTATGTGCACTTCTCCCTTCTTGAATGTAATCTCAACGTTGTTGTCCCTGCTTAGCTTGAAAGTGGCGAGTATGTTATATGGTATATTTGGTAAGAGTAGTACCCCCTCTATTACTCCTATTCCTGGCACGTACGTGTTCCCCTTTCCCGTTACCTGAACATTATTTTGGTTCGCCACTTTTATTATGAAGCTCTCCTTTAATTAGCTGAGTGATTTTTGATCGTAGGTGGTATGATTGGTGGCCCCTGAATCTAACAGCCATGTGCCCTCTTTCTTGCCCTGGTCAGTGAGGTGTTCCTGGTCCCCCAGTCCATACAGTGACCCAGTTTGGCTCTCTCTGGAACTATCCCGGTGTCCTCTTCTATCTCGGGGATTGGGGGAATCTCTACGTCTGTGTCTGTTGTCGGGTGAATGTCTGTCAGAAAACCTTGCCTTATGTTCTGGCGTATCCCTACGATGTGTTCGATCCCTGTCCCTCATATTTCTAGGGCAATCCCTCTTATAGTGATTCCTAGAACCGCACAGGAAACATTCGGTCATATTGTGGCCCCTATTCTGGAATTCCACTCTTTTTGCTGGTCTCTGTTCCCTGCGGCTTAGTGAACAGTCCCTCCTTAGGTTATCCTCAGCAATGAGTTTGTTGGTTAGTGTCTCTAATGTAAGTCTTTCTAGGCTGAGACTGTCTAATTGGGTAATGAAATTGTCCCAACTGGAGTCCAGTGAATTGATAATGATACTGATCATGCTTCCCTCACTTATGATTTCCCCCCTCTGTGTTAGTTCAGCCCTAGTGGCATTTAATGTTAATAAGTGTTCGCTCATAGAGGCCCCTGCCTTGAGCCTGGCTGAGTGGAACTCCCTAGAGATTTTAGTGGTAGTTTCTACGCTCTTGCTGTAGAATAAGCTGTGCATTTTGTGTATCACCTCTGAAACTGTTAGGTGGCTAATGCTGGGGGAAATACTGGGGGAAATACTGGCAATTAATATGTAATACGCCTTGTGATGCATGCAATCTAAATCAAAGGTCCATGGTTTTTCAAGGGGATCAGTAATCAGAAACAACAAATTTTCCTTTAAGAGGATGACTTGGAGTTGCTGGTTCCACTCCAAGAAATTATTCCCATCTAATCTCAGCTTTGGAAAGTCATTTGGCAGTGTCCCTGAATTGTAAGTTAAATTACTTACAGGATGTCGCTGCCCATGGCTTTGCGCATAAGGGAACTCGCAATAAGGCAGGGGGATGATTGTTACGAGTCTGTACTGACTTGCTTCTATGTTCCTTTTGAGGTCGCTCTCCTTGCATGCTGCGTTTTCGGATTTGTTTTCTTCCTTGTTAGATCTGGTTGGGGTGCCTGGGTTGGAAGGCTGGTCACTCGTCTCTGGCATCTCTCTTTGCATGGTTCCCGCCGAAGTAGTTGCTCTGCCATCTTCTTCGTGAATGCCCTGGTATTCACTCTGCTTGTTGCTCCTTTCGGCTTGGAGTTCCTTGGCATATCCTGGAGTGGTTTGGGCTAATTAACCATCCTCTGCTACCATTTTGTTAAAGGTGTTCAAGGATCAAGCCCAATAACTCCATCAAACAAGCATTCATTTAATTAAAGGTCTTTATTCATAACATGTCTCTTCCTTACAGGTGTTGGACTGGAACTGGAACTGGACCGCATGGCTGGACTTTAAGTACCTGTGGGGCGGAGCTAAAGTAAGGAGGGGTCAATGGGTAAGGGTGGACCCTGGGAGCTAATCTCATCAGCTCCCTGCCCCCTGGCATGGGCATGATGTCAGGTATTTATATGTGACATTTCAGCACAGTCCAACATTTTCTTAATAATTTCTTCATCAGTAATTATCTTCTCTCCTTTCCAATTTTTGGCAAATACAATTCTAGCCGCTGTTAAAATGTTCACAATTAAGTATTGTAGTTCTTCATTCAATGTCTCTGGTAGAATCCCCAATAAAAATATCTCTGGTTTAAAATCAATATGTCTCTTTATCATTTTTTCTAACCACGTATGTATCTTGGTCTAAAATCTCCTTGCTTCCGCGCATGTCCACCACATATGGTAATAAGATCCTGGAGTTTGATGACACTTCCAACATTTCTCCAATTTATTCTTGAACATTCTTGCTATTCTCGTCGGGGGTAAATGCCACCTGTAAAACATCTTATACAAATTCTCTTTATATGCTGTTGACATTGTCATTTTATAATTATGTGACCACAATTTTTGCCATTTCTCTAAATCAATACTATACCCAAAGTTTTTCCCCCATGCTATCATTGATTCTTTAACTTGCTCTTCTTCCAATTTTACTTCAAGTAAATACCCATATAACTTTTTGATTACATGGTCATCAAAACCCATTAATATCTTGTCTAGACCAGTCAAAACACTATAAATACCTTCTTGTTTGAAGTCTTCTCGATATCTGGAAAATATTTGCATATATGAAAACCAATCCATCTTAATTCCCTGATTTTCTAAATCTTGTTTCAGTTTAGGTTCACCCTTTTCATCCAATAATTCACTGTATCTAACAATTTGTTCCCCTCTGAATACCACTGGATAGGAAAAAGCTTCAATTGTAGATACCCAGACTGGTATCTTCAAATAGTGATATTTTCTAATCCTCTCCCATGTCAAGAACAGAGCTTCACGTATCTGATGTCTTCTAAAATACCCCTGTATTTTCGTTCCTTTATACCATAAAAAAGCGTGCCAGCTCATCAACAAATCATGTCCCTCCAAATTCAATAATCTGGTGTTTTTCAATGTTACCCATTCTTTAATCCACATTAAACAAACCGCCACCCCTCATCTTAACATCTTGTAACAATTTAAGTTTTATTCTTGCCTTCTTTCCCTGCCAAACATATTTCAAAACCATTTTATTTAAATCTGCAGAGAATTCCTTACCCAACTTTATAGGAATTGTCTGAAAAAGGTATAAAATTTTAGGTAAAATATTCATTTTAATAGTTGCAATTCTACCAATCAAAGTTAACTGCAAGTTTCCCCATTTCACCAGGTCTTGTCCTATCTGTTGCTTAAGCTTATTGTAATTGTTTTCTTTAAGAGAACTACAATTTGTTCAGGGGTGGGTTCTAAATTTTTTTACTACCGGTTCTGTGGGCGTGGCTTATTTTGTGGGCATCGCTTGGAGGTCATGTGATTGGGTGGGCATAGCTAACTGGTCATGTGACCGGGTGCCTATGGCTATGTGTATAGAGACTACTCAGAGGGCTGAAAAAAGTCATTTCTGACAGGTCCTCGCACTTTTGACTGGTCTTTGCACTTATGACTGGTCATCATTTATGCCCATTGCAGCATTCTAAACAACCGTGTCACTCATTTCACAACTGTTTCTCTTCACCATGGTGACAAGATAGGGCAAAAACGTAAAATGTGAGGACAGTCGTAAGTTCGAGGACTGGTCAAAAGTGCGAGGACCACTCAAAAATAACTTTTTCAGCCCTCTGAGTAGTCCATATGCATAAAAGCATACAGCAATAGTGAGGGATGAAGGAAGGGAAGGGCAATTAGAGTAGGAGTGAGGGTAAGAGAGGGAGGAAGAGAGGAGGAGAAGGAGAAAGGAAGAGGAAGTAGGGAGGAGAAGAAGAGGGGGGGAAGAGAAAGTAAGAAAGAAAGAAAAGAGAGAGATGGTACGTTTGAAGAGAAAGATTGCTGTACAATAAAAAAGATGAAAGGGAAGAAAGCCAACCCCCCAAAAATATAAAGATATTAAGATAAAGAATGAATTGTTAAACTTTAAAGAATAAAAGAGAACAAATATGAATAAATAACAATAATTAGAAACACACATACAAACATACAATGTATTTTCTTTGAACAGAGTATTTGGCCGGTTCACAAATTTAAACAGTGTTTAGTCATTTCAATTAAATTTACAATTTCTATATTTCCTTTTTGCAATATTTATTCCTCATCTATTTTAAAAAAAAAACAATATTACCCTTCATCCTCATCTCTAATCTTAATCAAATTCAATTTTTCCCTTCTATTCTATATTATACCCCTTCCCATTGTCATCTATTTTTATATCCATCCTCACATTGGTTAATTATGTAATATTACAGTTGTTTAATACAAATTCAACATTTTAATATAAATCAATTAGTTATATAACAAACTTTTTTGTATATTAATCAATAAGAACATGAATATTCCAATTATTTCTATACAACCCAATTTCTTACACATCAATTAATTATATTTACCAATAATAACAAACCAAATAATTTCCCCCATATATTCCTCCAAACCACAACTTAACCATTTCTGCTTTCAACACAATATACAATTAATAGTATCTCAATTATTACAATTCCCTAGTTAAATAGAGATTTTTTTTCTTTTGTGTTTTAAAATCTTGAACTCTCCTCTTTTGCCCTAAATTTCCCATTGTTTGCAGTTTTGCACCTACCTCTTTTGGTGAGGAAAAAGAAAAAGAAATCTCTCTCTGCCTCATTTTATCACGTTGCAGCAAAGACACTGCTTTACTTTCAGTTTCGCTTTTTCAGCATAGCTAGGGGGGAAAAAAACCTGCTCCAGCACTGTTTGCACCTACCAAAAGACCTCTACGCAAAACAGCTGAGAGCAAATCAGCTGAGAGTGGGAGGCCGATCTAATCAACTTGTGGTAATTAACCTATGCTGAAGCTGAAAGGGGCTGTTTTTTCTATTTTTGCAGGCACCAGTCTACTCATTTGTTTTCTTTTAACACTGATCAGCTGTAGGGCGGCCCTTTGAAGCCCCGCGGCAAGAGTTTAAACAGTTTTTTTCCCTCTAGCCATCAGCTGGGACTCAGGAGGCAGCAATAGATTGGGAGTGGGCGGGGTAAGCGAACGGCGAACAGCCTGGAACCGGTTCGGGGGCGTGGCCAGCCAATCTTATTACCGATTCTCCGAACTATTAAGTTTTTTTACTACCGGTTCTTGCGATCCGGTGCGAACCGGGAGCAACCCACCACTGATCTTGTTGTTAATTGGATCCCCAAATACTTTACCTTGTTTGTGACCTGCATCTTTGAAATCTCCCTCAGGTCTTCTTTTTTGTTTTTTCAACATATTTTTAGTCATTATCTTCGTCTTTTCTTTAATAATTTTCAAACCAGCAACCTCCCCAAATTCTCCAATTTTTTCTGTCAGTTTATTTATTGATGTTAATGGTTCCTCAATTATAAAGACCGGGTCATCAGCAAAGGCTTGTAATTTATATTCTTCTTTTCTAATTTTCATTCCTTTTATCTCTTTTTCTTCTCTAACATTTCTATTCAGCACTTCCAAAGTCAGAATAAGCAACAATGGGGATAAAGGACATCCTTGTCGTGTGCCTTTTTCTATTTCAATATAATCAGTCAATTCTCCATTAATCGTTACCTTTGCCATCTGTTTCGAATATATAGCTTCAATTGCCTGGATAAATTTTCTTCCAAAGCCCATCTCTTCCATTTGTAGTATCATAAATCGCCAATTCACATTGTCAAATGCTTTTTGTGCGTCTAGAAATATCAAGGCCATTTGTTTTTCGGGATGCGCTTCATAATATTCTAGTGTGTTCAGAATTATTCTTACGTTGTCTCTAATTTGTCTTTTTGGAAGAAATCCATTTTGATCTGAATGTATACAATTATTCAAATCTGCCAGTATTGAGGCAAAAATTTTATAGTCTGAGTTTAGCAAGGATATAGGCCTATAATTTTTCATTTGTTGTGGGTCTGTGTCTTCTTTATGAATCAGTAGGCCTCAGTCCATGATTGGGGTATTGTTTTGTTTATCATTACGTCATTCATAACATCCAACAGCAGAAGGCATAAAGATTCTTGTAATGTCCTATAATATTCCACAGGCAAACCGTCTGGTCCTGGTGTCTTTCCATTTTTTTGTTTCTTAAGTGCTTCTATTAATTCCATTATCGTTATACGCCCATCTAACATTTCTTCAGTGTCCTTAGGAATCAGAGGTAATTTTGCATTCTGTAAATATTTTTTGACTTTCCCATCTTCAACCAACTCTCTTTTATAAAGTTGCCTATAATATTCTTGTATTATTTTCCCATCTCTTTATTTCGAAATTTGCTTTGTCCTTGGTCATCTGTCAGTTGCGTTATTTTTTTTGATTCCCTTTCTTTTTTCAATTTATATGCCAGCCATCTTCCCGGTTTATTCACATTTTCAAAATAGTTCTATTTAGCACTTCTTATTTTTTGGGCTAGCTCTTCCTTCTCCATTAAGTCCATTTTATGTTTCAACATATCCATTTTCATTTTAACATCTTTCTTATCTGGATCTTTCTGGAGTTTTTCAAATCTCTTATATTCATCCTTTAATATTATAAAAGTTTGTCTTTTTTTCGCATTCCTTTTCTTTGTATAATCTATTATTATACCTCTAGCATAAGCCTTCATTTTCAGCATAGTTAGGGGAAAAAAAATCTGCTCCAGCAAGCAGCAGAGCCCTGAGCAAAACAGCTGAGAGCAAATCAGCTGAGAGTTGGGAGCCGGTCTAATCAAGGGCTAATTAGCCTATGCTGAAGCTCCGCGGGCCAATAAAATTACAAAAAAACACCGAACCATTTGTTAAATTGCTGGCTCGCCCGTGCCTCGCCCAACACTATTTATTGGCAATAAATAGTGGTGTGGAGGGGCGGGGCAAGCCAGCAATTTAACAAACGGTCGGCTGAACCCCCTAGAACCGGCAGAATCCCACCACTGGCTATAGGGCAGCCCTTTGAAGCCCCGCGGCAAGAATTTAAACAGTTTTTTTTCCTTTAGCCATCAGCTGGGACTCAGGAGGCAGCAATAGATTGGGGGTGGGACCAAATAAAAGGTAAGAATAACGTGGGAGGGTGGGGGGGGAGAACCAGTTCGGTGACATCATATCGTCACTGCTACCGGCTCGGCCGAACCGGACAGAACCGGGAGGAACCCACCACTGTGTAGGGCGGCCCTTTGAAGCCCCGCAGCAAGAGTTTAAACAGTATTTTTCCCTCTAGCCATCAGCTGGGACTCAGGAGGCACTTCTTATTTTTTGGGCTAGCTCTTCCTTCTCCATTAAGTCCATTTTATGTTTCAACATATCCATTTTCATTTTAACATCTTTCTTATCTGGATCTTTCTGGAGTTTTTCAAATCTCTTATATTTAATATTATAAAAGTTTGTCTTTTTTTCGCATTCCTTTTCTTTGTATAATCTATTATTATACCTCTAGCATAAGCCTTCATTGTATCCCAACGGCTTTGTATCGATGTATCCTCCTTTTTATTCTCCTTGAAGAAAAATCCCAGCTCTCTTTGCATTTTCTGTACAAATTCTTTTTCTTTTAAGATTGTATTATTCAAGGTCCATCTGGCTTTTCTTTTTTGGCCTTTCCACGTTACTATTACTGGATTATGATCAGCCCACAAATTAGTATCTTTTTCTCTCTTTCTTGTCTCTCCCTTCCTCTCCCTTCCTCTCTCTCTTTCTCTTTTTTTGTCTCTTTTTCTTTCATTCTTTCTTTTTTCTCTCTCTCCATTCCTCTTTCCCTCTTTCTTTCTCTTTCTCTCTTCCTTCCTTTCCTGCTTTCTCTCCTGCACCCAAAACAGGAGCTACAGGCTATGGGAGGCAGGGCAGGGGTTGAAACGGGAGCTTCAGGGGGCACTCCCACGAAACTTCTCCTGCGTGGCTTTTGCCGCTGCAGGCATCGGCGGCGCTGTGGTGGCAGGGAATCCCTGAACTCACTCACCAAAAGATTTTCAGTGAGGCTTTTGCCGCTTCAAGCATTGGTGGCGCAATGGCGGCAGGGAATCCCTGAACTCACTCACCCAAACTTTTTCTGCAGCTGCAGGTATCGGCGGCGGTGGCGGCAGCAGCAGAAGGGAGTCCCTGAGCTCCTCAGGACTTTTCCTGCACTAGAATCTTTTCTAGTCACGTGCTCCGCTCTCTTTGCTAAAGCGTGGGGCACCGCATTGCATGCTGGGATATGCAGCCGTCCAACAGAGGCTGAGGGTGAGGGTGAGTGAAGGCATGGGGGGGCGAGAGAGGGCTTTGGAGACCCCTGCAAAATGGCCGTTTGACGCCCAAAGGGGTCGCGACCCCCAGGTTGAGAACCGCTGCGCTACGGTTATCTTTCACGACCCGGCCATGGAATGGAGTATATGGGTTTTTAATGTTTTTAAAAAAAATTACGGGATATTGTTCGCATTGGTTTTTTTGCTGTAAGCCGCGCAGAGTCCCTAGGGAGTTGGGCGGCATAGAAATGCGACTAATAACTAAAATAATAAATAAATAGCATAGTCTGGGTGAGCCGATATTACCAGCACTTAACACTGTATAGAAATTGTATATTTTGCTAAGAAGGACTTTAAGGAAAGTTTTCTAGAGCTGTTTTCTATACAGTTAGAAGAAAGCTTTGGATCAATCACCAAAGAATGGCCCAAAAACTGATAACTTATTTTATGTTAAAAAATAAAAAGAAATTTCCTTTCTTATCATGATAATTTTGTAACATATCCAATCTAGTAAATAAAACCTAGAGCACACAGAATAAAACTGTGTGCAGTATAGAAAAAGGCTTTCTTATTTTAGGAGGTATGAAAAAGCTATATAAAATCACATTCCATATACATTCAGTATATGTGAACAAATTTGATAGACAAATACCAGTTGATCAGTAATGCTACACAGGAAATGAGTCACAGGAAAGGGACAGGAAACAAATCTGCAAAAATAAGAAGAATTTAACTACTGAAAATCAGGACAGTTAGAAACACCTTATAGCAAAAACCACTGGCAATACACATTAACAAACATAAGTAAGAACTTCTAAATATTACAAAGCATATGCAACATCCAGTTATATTATTAACCTTTCTGTTTCTGTTATGAAAAGTCTATTAAACTGCAACACTCAAATAAATCAATTTTCTGAAAGAAACTCCCCTCCCCCCCCGCCCACAATAGCTTTACTTCGTGCCAACAGGAAATGTATTGGTCGGCGTGTTTGCAACTCGCGTGGCTTTTTCTGATTGGACAAAATCAAGTCACCGGCCGATTACGTCAAGGCAAGGAGTGGTTAACGTCGTTTTCTTTTTCATCAGATTCCTCTTTCTATAAGGCGTCCTCAGGAACCACGTCCATCTTAATTCTAACTGCGTCAGACGACTAACATGAATCCAGAGCTCGAACTCCCTCTCCCACCTCTCTCTTTCTCTCCCTCTCCCTTTTTCTCTCTCTCTGTCTCTCCCATTCTCTGTATCTCTCCCTCGCTCTCCTCTCTCCGTCTTTCTTTCTCTCTCACATTTCTCTTTCTCTCTCTGTCCTTTTCTCTCTCTATCTCTCTCTCTCATATCTCTTTGTCTCGTGTTTCTCTCTCCCTCTCCCTCCCTCATCTCTCTCTGTCTGTCTCTCTCTCTCACTCTCATTTCTCTTTCTCTCTCACACACACAGACACATCTCTCTCTCTCTCTGTCCGTTTCTCTCTCTCTCTCTCATCTCTCTCTCTCTCTCTCTCATTCTGATTCTCCAGTGCTCTCTAGGTTTTGCGCGCGCTTCTCCGGCTTTTGTTGATGTTGGATGTACCTCGGTCGCTCGGGGAGAGACATGACCTGGAACCATCTCATGTTGACAAATCAGTCCCTACATTACAATAACATGGTTAAAATTGGGCTCCCATGGAGGATATGTCTCTAACCTACGCCAGAAAGCAGGCAATGACAAGCCTTACACCCACGGAAAAAGTACATTGACAAAAGAATACTTCGATATATAGAAACGAAAAAAGTAGATGGAATCGTCTCATGTTGACAAATCGGTCCCTACATTACAACAACGCAGTTAAAATTGGGCTCCCATGGAGGATAGGTCTCTAACCTACGCCGGAAAGTGGGCAATGACAAGCCTTACACCCACGGAAAAAGTACATCGACAAAAGAATACTTCGATATATAGAAACGAAAAAAGTAGATGGAACCGTCTCATGTTGACAAATCGGTCCCTACATTACAACAACGCAGTTAAAATCGGGCTCCCATGGAGGATAGGTCTCTAACCTACGCCGGAAAGCGGGCAATGACAAGCCTTACACCCACGGAAAAAGTACATCGACAAAAGAATACTTCGATATATAGAAACGAAAAAAGTAGATGGAATCGTCTCATGTTGACAAATCGGTCCCTACATTACAACAACGCAGTTAAAATCGGGCTCCCATGGAGGATAGGTCTCTAACCTACGCCGGAAAGCGGGCAATGACAAGCCTTACACCCACGGAAAAAGTACATCGACAAAAGAATACTTCAATATATAGAAACGAAAAAAGTAGATGGAATCGTCTCATGTTGACAAATCGGTCCCTACATTACAATAACGCGGTTAAAATCGGGCTCCCATGGAGGATATGTCTCTAACCTACGCCGGAAAGCAGGCAATGACACGCCTTACACCCACAGAAAAAGTACATCGACAAAAGAATACCCTTATATATAAAGTTGCAAAAAAAAAAGTGTTTTCTGTTGTTCAGTATGCAATGTGTGTGTGTGTCCTGTTTGTGGGGTGGTTCCCTGTATAGAAAGAAAAGCGAAAAAGACAAAATGCCAACTTGGCAGTAGAAAGGGGCATATTTTCAAGGAGCAGAGTGGCGCAGCGGAAGTGTGCTGGGCCCATAAACCAGAAGTCGATGGATCGAAACCATTCTCTGCTAAGAATAATGGTCCTTTCTTTTTGTCTTTTCGCTCCCAGAGAAAAGCATTGATTTTCGCAACCCCGAAAGGTTCCTTACGGAGTTTGGGCTGTTTCCTGAGACTCTGGCACATGACTCAACTGAAGAGCTGGTGGCCGCCTGGGAGAATGCGGCCGCCGGAGCTTTGGACCACGTCGTGCCGTTGCGGCCTCTGACCCGATGCCGATCTCAATTGGCTCCTTGGTTCTCTGAGGAGCTGAGAGAGATGAAGCATCGGAAAAGAGGCCTAGAGAGCATTTGGAGGACTAGTCAATCTGATTCCGACTGGACACAGGTGAGGTCTTATATCAAGACCTACCTAATGGCGATAAAAGCGGCAAAATCTAACCATTTTTCTGCTCTTATCGCATCTGCAGAGAACCGCCCAGCCGCCCTGTTCAGGGTGACCCACTCCCTTCTTCGGGGGGGAGTGCGGGAAGATCCCTTGCAGGGTCGTGCTGAGGATTTTGTGCAATTCCTGCATGATAAAGTCGCTCGGATTCGGGATGGCTTGGACTCCGATTGGATGAGTCCAGGGGAGGAGACGAGGGTAGGTCTTGAGAATGTTATCTGGGAGGAGTTTGATCCTGTGGCTCCCGAGGATGCGGACAGGGTACTGGGTAAGATTAGTGCCGTCATGTTTTTATTGGACCCGTGTCCCTCCTGGTTGGTACTGGCCTCCCGGGAGGTTACACGAGGCTGGCTCCAGGGAATTGTAAGTGCGTCTCTGAGTGAGGGTGCCTTTCCTGCTGCCTTGAAAGAGGCGGTAGTGAGTCCCGTCCTCAAGAAGCCCTCCCTGGACCCGGCTGAATTAGCCAACTCCCGTCCGGTCTCCAACCTTTGTTTTGTGGCGAAGGTTGTTGAGAGCGTGGTGGCACGACAGCTTCCCCGGCACCTGGATGAAGCTATCTATCTGGATCCATACCAGTCAGGCTTCAGGCAGGGGTACAGCACAGAAACGGCATTGGTCGCGTTGGTGGATGATCTCTGGAGGGCTCGGGACAGGGGTTGCTCCTCTGTCCTAGTCCTATTAGATCTCTCAGCGGGTTTTGATACCATCAACCATGGTATCATGCTGCAGCGGTTGAGGGGGTTAGGAATAGGGGGCACCATTCTGCGGTGGTTCTCCTCCTTCCTCTCTGACCGCTCGCAGTTTGTGTTGGCAGGGGGGCAGAGGTCGACCTCGAGGCGCCTCGCATGGGGAGTGCCGCAAGGGTTGGTCCTCTCGCCCCTTCTGTTCAACATTTATGTGAAGCCACTGGGTGAGATCATCCGTGGTTTTGGGGTGAAGTGTCATCTGCCTTGTCGTGGCAAAGGGACTTGCGTAGCTCAATGAAGCTATGAGCTATGCCGTGCAGGGCCACCCAAGACGGACAGGTCATAGCAGAGAGTTCTGACGAAACGTGATCCACTGGAGAAGGAAATGGCAACCCACTCCAGTATCTTTGCCATGAAAACCCCATGGACAGTACCAAAAGGAAAAAAGAGATGATGCCGGAAGATGAGCCGCTCAGGTCTGAAGGTATCCAATATGCTACTGGGGAAGAGCAGAGGGCTAGTACTAGTAGAGCCAGAAAGAGTGAAGCGACTGGGTCAAAGCCGAAAGGACGCTCAGCTGTGGATGCATCTGGTGGTGAAAGGAAAGTCCCATGCTGAAACGATGTTTTCCCCATAGGAACCGGGAATGTAAGATCCATCAATCAAGGCAAGTGTGAAGTTTCCGAAAGATGCCCTAATTAAATTTGCAAATTGACAGCAAGCTGGACGTGGTCAAACAAGAGATGACAAAACTGACCATCGACATCTTAGGAATCTTGTGTGGTGCTAAGAAGGGTGAATAGACTTAAAAAAAATAAAATAATAAAAAGGCAGACTCAAATGGACTGGTCAGTCTTTTTTTCTGCGGTCAGTTTTCTATTTCTACATTAACTTCATTACGGGTGCTTTACTCTAAATATATGTAAATATGTAAATTTATTTACATAAATATTAATAAATATTTAAATATTTATACATTTTTTTGCGCCGTTTCGTGTGGTCTGAATCTTAATTGGCCCCTATCGGTCCTGAAAAAAGCGTATCGGTGCTGAGATTTTTACTATTTTATATGAATAAACTGACATTTCTGAGTTAACTTAAAAAGCATATTTTTAAAAAACTAGAGGTTAAATTATATGTAAATCGGGAAGTTAGGGATTGCTTTCATATCAGATGCTGTTCTTTGGGGAGTGAAACTGCAACATTCAAGCAAATGGCTTCTGCATAACAACTTACACCTGTATCCAAGGTAGCTTAGTGTAATGTGACTAGATCAAAAGATAAAGGCAAAGTTTCTTTTTCTAATTCTACAACAAAAGGTTTACACACACACACACACACACACACACACACACACACTCACACACATATACAAACACACACATCTATATCTATATCTATCTATCTATCTATCTATCTACCTATCTATCTATCTATCTATCTATTTTCTTACTTCTTCGTAGGATTTATGTGTGTTTTTCCTCTCTCCAGGTTTTTCCTATGTAACCAAGGTTTTTCTGCAGCACTACCTTAGTAGGGCTAGGTATATATATATTTGTCTATGTAAGTTTTCACAGGTATATATGTGTGTACAGTTAATATCTCGGGTTTCTTCCCGTGTAATTGTAAACATATCCTTAAAAGGGTAGTAGCGACGTTTCGACAAAATCGCATTCATAGAAAAACATCAGTTATGATCACACAATTTGCCCATAAGCACCAAACCGAGAACATCAGCCAGAAGATGACGAATGCGATTTCGTCGAAACGTCACTACTACCCTGTGTGCACAATTGTCATGTACTGGCTTCCCTATTGATGGTTTCCTCCTATCAGGTGACTCGTGATCACTTGGGTCATTGGGTGTGTGTTCGTGGCTAATCCCCTCTACTTCCTTACTGTTGCCTCCTTTGTCTCCACTATCTGTAGTGTCTGGCTTGACCTTGAGGTTGGTGTTCACCTTGGGTGGGTGTCGCTCTCTGGATGAAAGTATGGTAGACCTCCCCTAAGTACAGTCCTTCCTACACTTTTGCCTCCCCTGGTTATGTGCACTTCTCCTTTCTTGAATGTAACCTCAACGTTGTTGTCCCTGCTTAGCTTTAAAGTGGCGAGTATGTTATGTGGTATATTTGGTACGAGTAGTACCCCCTCTATTACTCCTATTCCTGGCACGTACGTGTTCCCCTTTCCCGTTACCTGAACATTATTTTGGTTCGCCACTTTTATTATGAAGCTCTCCTTGGTGAATTAGCTGAGTGATTTTTGATCGTAGGTGGTATGATTGGTGGCCCCTGAATCTAACAGCCATGTGCCCTCTTTCTTGCCCTGGTCAGTGAGGTGTTCCTGGTCCCCCAGTCCATACAGTGACCCAGTTTGGCTCTCTCTGGAACTATCCCGGTGTCCTCTTCTATCTCTGGGATTGGGGGAATCTCTACGTCTGTGTCTGTTGTCGGGTGAATGTCTGTCAGAAAACCTTGCCTTATGTTCTGGCGTATCCCTACGATGTGTTCGATCCCTGTCCCTCATATTTCTAGGGCAATCCCTCTTATAGTGATTCCTAGAACCGCACAGGAAACACTCGGTCATATTGTGGCCCCTACTCTGGAATTCCACTCTTTTTGCTGGTCTCTGTTCCCTGCGGCTTAGTGAACGGTCCCTCCTTAGGTTATCCTCAGCAATGAGTTTGTTGGTTAGTGTCTCTAATGTAAGTCTTTCTAGGCTGAGACTGTCTAATTGGGTAATGAAATTGTCCCAACTGGAGTCCAGTGAATCGATAATGATACTGATCATGCTTCCCTCACTTATGATTTCCCCCCTTCTTTGTTAGTTCAGCCCTAGTGGCATTTAATGTTAATAAGTGTTCGCTCATAGAGGCCCCTGCCTTGAGCCTGGCTGAGTGAAACTCCCTAGAGATTTTAGTGGTAGTTGCTACGCTCTTGCTGTAGAATAAGCTGTGCATTTTGTGTATCACCTCTGAAACGGTTAGATGGTGGCTAATGCTGGGGGAAATACTGGGGGAAATACTGGCAATTAATATGTAATACTCCTTGTGATGCATGCAATCTAAATCAAAGGTCCATGGTTTTTCAAGGGGATCAGTAATCAGAAACAACAAATTTTCCTTTAAGAGGATGACTTGGAGTTGCTGGTTCCACTCCAAGAAATTATTCCCATCTAATCTCAGCTTTGGAAAGTCATTTGGCAGTGTCCCTGAATTGTAAGTTAAATTACTTACAGGATGTTGCTGTCCATGGTTTTGCGCATAAGGGAACTCGCAATAAGGCAGGGGGATGATTGTTACGAGTCTGTACTGACTTGCTTCTATGTTCCTGTACTGACTTGCTTCTATGTTCCTTTCTCTTTTTTTTACAAATGGATTCTGTGCATGCTCGGGTTCCATTCTTGTCCAGCAGCCGTGGAGCAAGGAGCTTGTTCCTGCAGCTCCCGGGTGGAGGCCCCATTCGTCCAGATGGGCCTTCAGCTCATCCTTGGGTGGCCTCCTGTGGTCGAAGGGTCTTCGGGTGGTCGTCTGGATTGCCGGAAAGCTGTGCGGGTCAGCTGCAAAGGCTGGAGGTCCTGCGGATGCCGCATGCTGGTGCAGATGGCTCGGCTGTGTCCTGGGATCAGGCCGAGTCCCACGCCCGCCGATGGTTCCATGAGCCTCAGTCCTGGTTGTCGGTCCAGTGAGTAGTCCCATCGCCCTCGGTACTCAGTGCGCGCATGGAGGGGTCCTCTGTGGGTCGTGGCTGGTGCTGTGCCCACATCGCAGTGGTCGCTCTCCCCGGGTGGGCATCGATGCCAGTTTCTTTTGGGTCGGTGGTCCCTCTGGGCCTCTCTGGGGTGCCGGAGTATGCGTCCGGTAGTCTTATCTTGTCCCCGAAGGCCGCGGTTAGTAACCTTATGGCTTCATCAATCTCGAGCTTGGTAGGCGAGCTCGTGGGCTTTGGTTTTGGGTCGTCCCAGTCACTGCCATAGTTCTGGGTGGTCGCTTTGGTGTAGGCCCCGATTCCTGCCATGAGATTTGAATCTCGGGAATCTATTGGTGGTTGGTCGGCCATCTTTGGTGATGTCACTGTCCAAGATGGCCACCGCAAAAAGGGCGCAAATTCTTTTTCGGCCTTTTCAGTGGGTCTCTGGCAGGGGCAATCGTCTCTTACCGCGTCTTCGGTTCCGCGATGAAGTCCATGTTGGTCGGGGCTGAGTTTATTAGCTTGAGGAATTTCTTTTTGAGGTCGCTCTCCTTGCATGCTGCATTTTCGGATTTGTTTTCTTCCTTGTTAGATCTGGTTGGGGTGCCTGGGTTGGAAGGCTGATCACTCGCCTCTGGCATCTCTCCTTGCATGGTTCCCGCCGAAGTAGTTGCTCTGCCATCTTCTTCGTGAATGCCCTGGTATTCACTCTGCTCGTTGCTCCTTTCGGCTTGGAGTTCCTTGGCATATCCTGGAGTGGTTTGGGCTAATTAACCATCCTCTGCTACCATTTTGTTAAAGGTGTTCAAGGATCAAGCCCAATAACTCCATCACACAAGCATTCATTTAATTAAAGGTCTTTATTCATAACATGTCTCTTCCTTACAGGTGTTGGACTGGAACTGGAACTGGACCGCATGGCTGGACTTTAAGTACCTGTGGGGCGGAGCTAAGGTAAGGAGGGGTCAATGGGTAAGGGTGGACCCTGGGAGTTAATCTCATCAGCTCCCAGCCCCCTGGCACGGGCATGAGGTCAGGTATTTATATGTGACATTTCAGCACAGTCCAATATTTTCTTAATAATTTCTTCATCAGTAATTATCTTCTCTCCTTTCCAATTTTTGGCAAATACAATTCTAGCTGCTGTTAAAATGTTCACAATTAAGTATTGTAGTTCTTCATTCAATGTCTCTGGTAGAATCCCCAATAAAAATATCTCTGGTTTAAAATCAATATGTCTCTTTATCATTTTTTCTAACCATGTATGTATCTTCGTCTAAAATCTCCTTGCTTCCGCGCATGTCCACCACATATGGTAATAAGATCCTGGAGTTTGATGACACTTCCAACATTTCTCCAATTTATTCTTGAACATTCTTGCTATTCTCGTCGGGGGTAAATGCCACCTGTAAAACATCTTATACAAATTCTCTTTATATGCTGTTGACAAATCAGTCCCTACATTATAATAACGTGGTTAAAATCAGGCTCCCATGGAGAATATGTCTCTAACCTATGCCAGAAAGCAGGCAATGACAAGCCTTACACCCACGGAAAAAGTACATTGACAAAAGAATACTTCGATATATAGAAACGAAAAAAGTAGATGGAACCGTCTCATGTTGACAAATCGGTCCCTACATTACAATAACGCGGTTACAATTGCTTAAAGCATTGTAAGCCGCCCTGAGTCTCCGGAGAAGGGCGGCATATAAATCAAATTAAAAAAAAAAATCGGGCTCCCATGGAGGATATGTCTCTAACCTATGCCGGAAAGCAGGCAATGACAAGCCTTACACCCACGGAAAAAGTACATCGACAAAAGAATACCTTTATATATAAAGTTGCAAAAAAAAAGTTTTCTGTTGTTCAGTATGCAATGTGTGTGTGTGTCCTGTTTGTGTGGTGGTTTCCTGCATAGAAAGAAAAGCAAAAAAGACAAAACGCCAACTTGGCAGTAGAAAGGGGCATATTTTCAAGGAGCAGAGTGGCGCAGCGGAAGCGTGCTGGGCCCATAACCCAGAGGTCGATGGATCGAAACCATCCTCTGCTAAGAATGATGGTCCTTTCTTTTTGTCTTTTCGCTCCCAGAGATAAGCACTGATTTAACCTATAATCGCCATCCGATGCTTAATGTGCTAATTTTTCTATTGTGCGCCGCTTTGGGAGAAAGGGAGAGAATGACAAAGGTCCGTGAGCAATTCTGATCAGAAGATTGATTGATGGGTGTAGCCTGCTGTTGCTCTTTAGGAAAGAAATCAATTTCACACGTGCAGAAATACACGACTGGAAGCTTTAATATATGAATTGCATAAGAATCTCCGCAGATTCACAGCCTTTTCCTGGTTCTGGGCACACCGAATCGATGGAAATTAAAATCTGAAATGAAAACAGAACTGCCATCTCAAATGCCATTTCCTTAGCCCAGTGTCATGAGATCTAACTCCCAGGTTGTGGAATGTCGTCTTTTCCAACCTCATTAAAAAATGAAGCAAAAATCCATTTCGGCAATTTTTGTAAAGGCTGAGAAAGGATGACGGAACTAGGCAGGTCTGCTTTAGTATGGTTTGCAGATGGCAAGATAGTTTGTCAAAACGGGTGTCAAACTCAAGATCCAGCCTACAGGGTGCTAAGATCTGGCCCACAGGACTGGCCTTGGAAAGGACCAATCTGCAGTGCCTCTGCTAGCAAAAATGGAGCTCCCCCCACCCCGTGCCCCGTTTTTGGTCTGGACAGCCTCCTGCAGCCCTCTGCCTGTGAAAATGGAGCTTGCCCCACTCCAGCTCCATTTTACTGGCAGAGCAATGGTGGGTTGCCCCCGGTTTGGACTGGTTCGCAAGAGCCGGTAGTAAAACCGGCGGGAGGTTCTGCCCACCAACCCGGACGTCGTCATAGGCGATCTGCACATGCGCGGGCTTCTGTTGCGAACCGTTAGTAAAGGTAAGTAGAACCCACCCCTGTGGCAGAGGGCTACCAAAACAAATTAACAAGACATTTGAGCATGCAAGAAGGGAGAGGAAAGCAGAAAGGGAAAGAGGAAAGACAAAAAGAAGGAAAGATGGGAAAAGAGCAAGGAAGGAAAAAATAAGGAAAGAGCGGAAGGAAGAAGAAAGGAGAGAGGGAAGGAAAAGGAAGGAAGGAGATTATAACGAGAGGGAGGGAGGATCTCAGGACGTCCTGCAAACAGCCACTAACTGTTTGCAGGAGTGCAAACCAGCTGTACAGCAGCTGTACAGCAAAGACCTCTGATGTGCAAAGCTGGTGAACGATAAACTGTATTTTCTGGAGAGTTAGTTTTATGTACCTCTAGTCATTTACACCCCTTCATGGATTACTGCCCTGTCGTGGCGAAGGGACTTGCGTAGCTCAATGAAGCTATGAGCTATGCCATGCAGGGCCACCCAAGACGGACAGGTCATAGCAGAGAGTTCTGATGAAACGTGATCTACTGGAGAAGGAAATGGCAACCCACTCCAGTATCTTTGCCATGAAAACCCCATGGACAGTACCAAAAGGAAAAAAGAGATGATGCCGGAAGATGAGCCAGTCAGGTCTGAAGGTGTCCATTATGCTACTCGGGAAGAGCAGAGGACTAGTACTAGTAGAGCCAGAAAGAGTGAGGCGAATAGGCCAAAGCCGAAAGGATGCTCAGCTGTGGATGCATCTGGTGGTGAAAGGAAAGTCCCATGCTGAAACGATGTTTTCTCCATAGGAACCTGGAATGTAAGATCCATGAATCAAGGCAAGTGTGAAGTTTCCGAAAGATGCCCTAATTAAATTCGCAAGTTGACAGCAAGCTGGACGTGGTCAAACAAGAGATGACAAGACTGACCATCGACATCTTAGGAATCAGCGAACTAAAATGGGCAGGAGGGGGTGAATGTAATTCAGATGACCATCAGGTATACTACTGCGGGCAAGAATCCCACAGAAGAAATGGAGTAGCCTTCATAATCAATAAAAGAGTAGGAAAAGCAATACTGGGGTACAATCCCCAAAATGACGGAATGAACTCAGTTCGAATCCAAGGCAAATCATTCAATAACACAGTTATCCAAATCTTTGCCCCAAGTTTTTGCCACTGGTGCTGAAGAGGAGGAAATTAACCAGTTCTATGAAGCCCTACAGCACCTTATAGAATTAACACCAAAACACATAAAACACAAATAAGAAAAGCAAAAAAAAAAACCCATATAAATACATTATACAATGAACAATTTATAAGTAAATCAATCATTTGGAGCGTTTGTTTCGTATTGGTCTTTCAAGTAATATGGTTGTACTTATTCCCCTAAATCTTAATTTAATAATTTCATTTTACCATTTCTCCCTCCCTTCTCTTCTTTTCTCTAAGACTTCTACTTTAGTAATCTATATATCATACATTTAAATTAGATCTTTACTTTTAGGGTTTCTCTCTGTAAGTTTATCTGCCCGTAGGAAATTATTTGTATGCACAATTGTATTTCTATTCTATCTTACTTTTAGTTGTGATTCTTCAGCAGTAACATTATGCCATTGATACCATTTATTCCAAACTTTATAAAATTCTGTCTCTTCCTTTCCCTTTAACTCTTTTGTTAACCTATCCATTTCAGCACACTGTGTAATTTTATCTATTATTTCTTCTTCCGTTGGGATTTTTTCCAGTTTCCAATTTTTAGCATATATTATCCTCGCTGCCGTTAGAATATGTATTAACAGGTTTTTTATTTCTTTAGGATATGGTTTCATTAAGATTCCCAACAGGAAGGTTTCGGGTCTCTTGTCTATCTGTAATTTGGTAATTTGATCTAGCCATTTCTTGATGTTGGACCAAAATTTCTTCCCCGCCGGGCATGTCCACCATAGATGGTAAAAGGTGCCTTGTGGGTTTTTACATTTCCAGCACACTGAGGTATTTTTCGGATTAATTTTGGCCAACCTTGTAGGCGACATATGCCACCTATAGAACATGTGTTTTATATATGTTTTAATAAAGTTTATAAATTAAAAAAAAAGAATTAACACCAAAAAATGATGTCCTTATCATCATGGGGGATTGGAATGCTAAAGTAGGAAGCCAAAAGATAACCGGAATAACAGGCAAGTTTGGTCTTGGAGTGCAAAATGAAGCAGGGCACAGGCTGATAGAATTTTGTCAAGAGAATACGATGGTCAGAGCAAACACTTTTTTTCCAACAACCCAAGAGACGACTCTACACACGGACATCACCAGACGGTCAACACAGAAATCAGATTGACGATGTGCTCTGCAGCCAAAGATGGAGAAGTTCTACACAGTCAGTAAAAAGAAGATCAGGAGCTGACTGTGGCTCAGATCATGAGCTTCTCATTGCAAAATTTAGGCTTAAATTGAAGAAAGTAGGGAAAAGCACTAGGCCCCTCAGGTATGAACTAAATCATATCCCTGATGAATATACAGTAGAGGTGACAAATAGATTTAAAGAATTAGATCTGATAGTTGCAGGAAAAAAAATGCTTTTAAAAGCCTCTGACGATCCCAGATGAGCCGCGCAATCATCAGAGGCTTTTTTTTTTTAACTTTTAAAAGCATTTTTTTCTACAACCTTTTTGGCCGAAAAAATGCTTTTAAAAGTAAAAAAAAAAAAAGCCTCTGATGATCGCGCGGCTCAACTGGGATCGTCAGAGGCTTTTAAAAGCATTCTTTTCTGCAACCTCTTGGCCGAAGAGGTGGTTAAAAAAAATGCTTTGAAAAGTCTCTGACAATCCCAGCTGAGTTGCCTGATCGGCAGAGAGGCATTTTTTAAATGCCTTTCTGCCGATCAGGAAAAAAATGCTTTTAAAAGTCTCTGACGATCCCAGCTGAGTTGCCTGATCATCAGAGGCTTTTAAAAGCATTTTTTTTCTGCAACCTTTTCGGCCAAAGAGGTTGTAGGAAAAAAAATGCTTTTAAAAGCCTCTGACGATTCCAGCTGAGTTGCCTGATCCTCAGAGGCTTTTAAAAGCATGTTTTTACAACCTCTTCGGCCCACAGAACTGGTAGTAACAAATTTTACATTTCACCACTGCCCCAGCCTTCATGTCAAGCATATACATATATTTGCTCGCAAGTATGTATACATTTCTGAAAACAAAAAGACACACGTGAACACGAACGACTATTATATCTGCCATACTATACAACATCTTGAGGACAGCAGATTTGCAGCATGACCCCCATCCTATTTAATAATGACATATTTATCTTTGCCACCTTGAGTTGCTTATAAAAAACAACAAAGGCAGGATTTAAAAAATCTAAAATATGAAAGAGAAGAGAGATGAGGAAGAGGAGAATTATTCCATATTTGGGCTGCAGAAATCATGGTATCCACTAGGTGGCAACAAAGAGTCACAGCTTTTTTTTTTGTACCCTCTGGTGGTTGTCCAGCTTTTTCTTGCCAAAATTTTGCCCCAATCTTCCTCCTGAGATTAACACCTCAGTGGGCTTGTCACATCCTTAATTTCCAAACTGAATGGGTGACCAGATTATAATTCCAGTGCTTGGATTTATCCCCTTTCCCCCTCCCTCCCTCCTTCCTTGTCTCCTTCCTTTCTTCCTCTTCCTTCCTTCCTTTCCTTCCTTCCTTCTGAGAAACCAACTTCCATGTTTCTCTTCCTCCATCATCCTTGTTCCTTCCTTCCTTCCTTTCTTCCCTCCTTCCTTCCTTTCCTCCCTTTCATCTTTCCTTCCTTCCTTCCTTCCCTTCCTTCCTAGAAACCAACTTCCATGTTTCTCTTCCTGTCTTTGTGCCCTCCTTCCTTTCTTCTTTCCTTCCTTTCTAGAAACCAAATGTCATGTTTCTCTTCCTCCATCGTCTTTGTTCCTTCCTTCCTCTCCTCCCTTTCTTCTTTCTTTCCTTCCTTCCTTTCCTTCCTTTCTAGAAACCAACTTCCATGTTTCTCTTCCTCCGTCTTTGTGCCCTCCTTCTTTCCTTCCTTCCTTATCTCCTTCCTTCCTAGAAACCAACTTCCATGTTTCTCTTCCTCCATCGTCTTTGTTCCTTCCTTCCCTCCTTCCTTCCTCTCCTCCCTTTTTTCTGTCTTTCCTTCCTTCCCTTCCTTTCTAGAAACCAACTTCCATGTTTCTCTTCCTCCATCATCTTTGTGTCCTCCTTCCTTCCTTCTTTCCTTCCTTCCTTCTTTCCTAAAAACCAACTTCCATGTTTCTCTTCCTCCATCGTCTTTGTGTCCTCCTTCCTTCCTTCTTTCTTCCTTCCTAGAAACCAACTTCATGTTTCTCTTCCTCCATTGTCTTTGTTCCTTCCTTCCCTCCTCCTTCCTTCCTTCCCTCCTTCCTTCCTTTCCTTCCTTCCTAGGAACCAACTTCTGTGTTCCTCTTCCTCCAGTGTCTTCGTGCTTTCTTTTGTTTCCAAACAGCAAAACCTACAGCCGAAGGTTTGTGGGCAAAGAGGAAAAAAAAAGAAAAAAGAAAAACCACCTCTCGGATGAAAATGGGCTCGTCCGGGATTTGAACCCGGGACCTCTCGCACCCGAAGCGAGAATCATACCCCTAGACCAACGAGCCACGTCCTGCAAAGCGGCTTCCCGTCATCCCCTTCTCAGGCTTATGACATCACCGTCGCCGCTTCTTCTGCGGAAATGAAGGGAGCGCCTCTTTGCCCCTTTCATTCTCACGTTCAGGCTGCAATGAAAGGTACCCGCAAGATGTGGATTTGGTCGTCGGGGGAAGGAAAAAAAAAAAAGGGAATCCACCCACCGCCAAACCTTCTCCTGATCCCTGCTGAAAAAGACCCTGGAAAGCTTCCCAAGCTCCGAATTGTGCCAGGAAGGTTTGCAAATTCGATTCTGGGTGGATTCAGAGTTTATGCACCGAAGAGAAATTCCCTGTGTGTCCAATCGCATTTGCCCAATAAAGAATTCTTCTCCTCCTCCTCCTCCTCCTCCTCTTTCTTCCTTCTCTGTCTCCCTTCTTCTTTCGTCTTCTTTTTTCCTCTTCTTTTTATACTTCTGTTTTTTATTTGTTTTCTTCTCCTCCTCCTTCTCCTCCTCCTCTTTCTTCTTCTCCTTCTCCTTCTCCTCCTTCTCCTCCTCCTCCCTCTCCCTTTCCTCCTCCTCCTTCTCCTCCTCTTTCTTCTTTCTCAGTCTCTCTTCTTCTTCCTTCTTCTTTCTTCTTCTTTTTATACTTTTTTATTTTTTTTTATTTTTCTTTTCCTCCTCCTCCTCCTCCTCCTCCTCCTCCTCCTCTTCTTTCTTCTTCTCCTCCTCCTCCTCCTTCTTCTCCTCTGTCTCTCTTCTTCTTTCTTCTTCTTTCTTCTTCTTTTTATACTTTTTATTTTTTATTTTTTTTACTTTTCTTCTTCTTCTCCCTCTCCTCCACCTCCTCCTCCTCTTTCTTCCTTCTCAGTCTCTCTTCTTCTTTCTTCTTCTTTCTTCTTCTATTTCTCCTTCTATTTATTTTTTATTTTTATTTTTTTTTCTTCTCCTCCTTCTCTCCTCCTCTTTCTTCTTCTCCTTCTCCTCCTCCTCCCTCTCCTCCTCCTCCTCCTCCTCTTTCTTCCTTCTCAGTCTTTCTTCTTCTTCTTCTTCTTCTTCTTCTTCTTCTTCTTCTTCTTCTTCTTCTTCTTCTTCTTCTTCTTCTTCTTCTTTTTTATTTATTTTATTTTTCTTCTCCTCCTTCTCCTCCTCCTCTTTCTTCTTCTCCTTCTCCTTCTCCTCCTTCTCCTTTCTTTCCTCTCCCTCTCCTCCTCCTCCTTCTCCTCCTCTTTCTTCTTTCTCAGTCTCTCTTCTTCTTTCTTCTTCTTCTTCTTTCTTCTTCTTTTTATACTTCTTTTTGTTTTGTATTTTTTTATTTTTCTTTTCCTCCTCCTCTTCTTTCTCCTCCTCCTCCTTCTCCTCCTCCTCTTTCTTCTTCTCCTTCTCCTTCTCCTCCTTCTCCTCCTCCTCCCTCCCCCTCTCCTCCTCCTCCTCCTCCTCCTCTTTCTTCCTTCTCAGTCTCTCTTCTTCTTTCTTCTTTTCTTCTTCTTTTTATACTTCTTTTTGTTTTGTATTTTTTTATTTTTCTTTTCCTCCTCCTCTTCTTTCTTCTCCTCCTCCTCCTTCTCCTCCTCCTCTTTCTTCTTCTCCTTCTCCTTCTCCTCCTTCTCCTCCTCCTCCCTCCCCCTCTCCTCCTCCTCCTCTTTCTTCCTTCTCAGTCTCTCTTCTTCTTTCTTCTTCTTTTTATACTTTTTATTTTTTATTTTTCTTCTCCTCCTCCTCTTTCTTCTTCTCCTTCTTTTTCTCCTCCTCCTCCTCCTTTTTCTTCCTTGTCCTTCTCTCGTCTTCTTTCTTCTTCTTTCTTCTTTCTTCTTCTTTCTATTCTTTCTATTCTTCTTCTTATTCTTCGCCTGCGGCTCTTTTCCTTGGTCACAAAACCCATGATGTCTATGGAGATTCTCAGTCATCCAGGTCAGAGCTGAAGAAGCTTCTTGGATGAGAAGCGAAACGTCTTCAAAGAAAAACCAAGAAGTCCAGTTGCCTCTTGAAATCAGAAGCCGAAAAAGCTTATATTCAGATTATTACAGATAAACAGAGTTGGAAGGGATCTTGTAGGTCATCTACTACACCATTTCTGACAGATGGCAGCCCAGTCTCTTCTTGAAAGCTTCCAGTGATGAAGCTCCCACAACTTCTGATGGCAACTTCTGTTCCATGGGTTGATTATTCTCAGGGTCAAAATTTTTCCTTATTTCCAGGTTGAATCTCTCCTTGTTCAGTTTCCATCCATTATTCCTTGTCTGGCCTTCAGGTGCTTTGGAAAATAGCTTGACCCCCTCCTCTCTGTGGCAGCCCCTCAAATATTAGAACATTGCTATCATGTCTTCCCTGGTCCTTCTCTTCACTAGACTAGCCATGCCCAGTTCCTGCAACCATTTAGCCTTCAGTCCCCTAATCATCCTGGTTGCTCTTCTCTGCACTCTTCCTAGAGTCTCAACATCTTTTTTTTTTATAGTGTGGTGACCAAAACTGGATGCAGTACTCTAGGTGTGGTCTTACTAAGGCTTTATAGAGTGATATTAGTACCGCACTTGGATGAGAAGTGAAACATCTTCAAAGAAAAACTAGAAAAGTCCAGTTGCCTCTAGAAATCCGAAGCTGAAGAAGCTTCTTGGATGAGAAGTGAAACATCTTCAAACAAAAACCAGAAAGTCCAATTGCCTTTTGAAAACCTGTGATCTTTCCAAGATTTTGTCTTCAGCCAGGACAAGCCAACTTTCTTCTGGCAATCTCAGTTTGGGCTTTCCTGCTTGCTCGGAAGCCGTGGAAAGGGTGCCTCTGAGCATAGGCAGAAGGTGGGCCCCTTAACCTCGCCTCCCCCTTTGAGGTTTGC
The DNA here is from genome assembly GCF_029215685.1 of Pituophis catenifer annectens. Classification (NCBI taxonomy): domain Eukaryota; kingdom Metazoa; phylum Chordata; class Lepidosauria; order Squamata; family Colubridae; genus Pituophis; species Pituophis catenifer. The sequence goes on from NW_027256895.1 coordinate 13,424,279, forward strand.
GCTGATGTTTAAGCACGGAGACATCCTTTCTCGGGGCTTAAAGTAGCCAAACCTACAAATCTCCAGTCCTCCAAGGATACAGACCTGATGCACTGGGAAAGTGAAGGAAATGAATTTCCATTTAGCATCCTTCAATTTTCAAATGATAGGTTGCTAAGAGGGTTGCATAGGGTTGCTATGATAAGGCACGCATTCAGAAAGCCTGGGAGCAGCTACTCCTCGTTAGTATAGTGGTGAGTATCCCCGCCTGTCACGCGGGAGACCGGGGTTCGATTCCCCGACGGGGAGAGTGAGATTTTTCTTTCATTTCACGAACATTATTAGGGGCTCTTTAAATATTTCTTAATACGCTTATTTTTGCAAACATTTATTAGGGGATCTTTAAACATTTCTTAATACACTTTCAATTTCACAAACATTATTAGGAGTCTTCAAAATTTCTTAATACACTTTCAATTTCACAAACATTATTAGGGCTCTTTAAACATTTTTAATACACTTTCAATTTCACAAACATTTATTAGGGGTCTTTAAACATTTCTTAATACACTTTCAATTTCACAAACATTATTAGGGGTCTTTAAACATTTTTAATACACTTTCAATTTCACAAACATTTATTAGGGGTCTTTAAACATTTCTTAATACACTTTCAATTTCACAAACATTTATTAGGTGTCTTTAAACATTTCTTAATATACTTTCAATTTCACAAACATTATTAGGGGTCTTCAAAATTTCTTAATACACTTTCAATTTTGCAAACATTATTAGGGGTCTTTAAAATTTCTTAATACACTTTCAATTTCGCAAACATTATTAGGGCTCTTTAAACATTTCTTAATGCACTTTCAATTTTGCAAAAAAATATTAGGGGTCTTTAAACATTTCTTAATACACTTTTATTTTTGCAAACATTTATTAGGGGTCTTTAAACGTTTCTTAATACACTTTCAATTTCACAAACATTTATTAGGGGTCTTCAAAATTTCTTAATACACTTTCAATTTCGCAAACATTATTAGGGGTCTTTAAACATTTTTAATACACTTTCAATTTCACAAACATTATTGGGGTCTTTAAACATTTCTTAATGCACTTTCAATTTTGCAAAAAAATATTGAGGGTCTTTAAATATTTCTTAATACACTTTTATTTTTGCAAACATTTATTAGGAGTCTTTAAACATTTCTTAATACACTTTCAATTTCGCAAGCATTATTAGGGGTCTTCAAAATTTCTTAATACACTTTCAATTTTGCAAACATTATTAGGGGTCTTCAAACATTTGTTAATACACTTCAATTTCACAAACATTATTAGGGGTCTTTAAACATTTTTAATACACTTTCAATTTCACAAACATTTATTAGGGGTCTTTAAACATTTCTTAATACACTTTCATTTTGCAAACATTATTAGGAGTCTTCAAAATTTCTTAATACACTTTCAATTTCGCAAACATTATTAGGGGTCTTTAAACATTTCTTAATACACTTTCAATTTTGCAAAAAAATATTAGGGGTCCTTAAACATTTCTTAATACACTTTCAGTTTCACAAACATTTATTAGGGGTCTTTAAACATTTCTTAATACACTTTTATTTTTGCAAACATTTATTAGGGGTCTTTAAACACTTTCAATTTTGCAAACACTATCAGGGGTTCTTAAGCATTTCTTAATAATTAATTAATTAAGCTCAGTCTCGGTGTAGGTCGTACAGCACATCTCTTATTATTTTATTGTATTGTATTGTATTTTTATTTAATTTCTTTCAGTAGCTCAGAGTTTTTCCAATTCTGAGTCCTTGTCACGTCTGAATTCTTCCTTCTCCCAATGCAATTGTTATTCCAGTTTATTTGCCTCCAGGCAGCCCTGGATTTCCGCTCCAAATTCCCGCATGGGGCGGTGGGGTTTTCATTTTAAGCACCCACATGGGGGTCTTTGACACGCGTGTATCTTTTAGTTATATCAATCCTAAAAAGCCACCGAAACATTCTTGTTTTATAAAGGCAATTCTGACCTGCAGAAACCCAGGCGGCCGCTAGATGGCAGCGCAATGTAGCGAATCCCACCCACATCTTGTGTCTCTCTCTGTTTTTGCAGGTTTGGGATAATTTTTTTTATTATTATTAGGAACCCATAAGCGAGCATCGGGAGGTAAAAGAAGGCAGTGTCTCCTTCCCTCCTTCCCAGAGTTCCCTAGGGAAAGATGGTACAGACGACCTGTTAAATCCCGACACGTATGAACGCGAAAAATTTAGGTTCCACCGAGATTTGAACTCGGATCGCTGGATTCAGAGTCCAGAGTGCTAACCATTACACCATGGAACCTTCGTTCAAATTGTATTTGTTTTGCTCATATTTCATATAAATTGATGCTCAAAGTTGATATTTTTGACCTATGTAGATATTTTCTTGTAAACAGCCACAATCTTAACTTCCTTTAGATGCAAGCTTCAGGAAATTTACATTTATTTCTAAGTGAAAGAGATTGGATCCACTTTTGCTATTACCTATAAAAAAAATATTACGGATAGTCTGATTTGAAAAATCGTGAAATAAATATTTTTTTTTTCCCCCATGAAGAAAGAGAGAAAAAAAGATCAAAACCATGTATCATTCATTTTTTAAAAAATTGAAAATGAATAGGCCATTTGCAGACACAATGTATTAAAAAAACCCAACAGTACAGATATTCCAATGAAACTAATTCTTGGTCTAGTTAGCAGTTTCTCTTGGTTAGCTTTTTACACTTAACAGTTTACAGAGAATAGAATAGAATAGAATAGAATAGAATAGAATAGAATAGAATAGAATAGAATAGAATAGAATAGAATAGAATATTGGCCAAGTGTGATTGGACACACAAGAAATTGGTCTTTGGTGCAGAGGCTCTCAGTGTACATAAAAGAAAAGATATGTTCATCAAGAATCATAAGGTACAACACTTAATGATAGTCATAGGGTAGAAATAAGCAATCAGGAAACAATCAAGATCAATATAAATCGTAAGGATACAAGCAACAAAGTTACAGTCATACAGTCATAAGTGGGAGGAGATGGGTGGTGGGAACGATGAGAAGATTAATAGTAGTGCAGGCTACTACTATTAACAGCTCTACAGATACTCCTTGTTTAACAACAGTCTCACTTAGCGATGTTCAGATGTTCGCAATTGCAACTGTAATGAAAAAGTAACTTTAGAACCCATGCCCATATTTACAGCTTTTGCAGACCGCGTAGTAAGGAAAGATGAAATCAAGTAATAAATTTAGGTGTGGTTTCACTTAGCAACCACTTCACTTAACGACCAAGTTGCCACAGCTAAATGTGTTTGCTGAATGAGGGCTACCTGTATATATTAGGTGTATGAACCTAAACAGAGTACAGCTACAGAATAAAATCACAAATGATATAACATTACAATTGAGTATAGCAACATGATATAAATTAAGAGGAGGCATGGATAGTTGTAATGTTTTGTTTATAATATAGCCCTATGATGTTTTGGATTTGTTGCTTATCTTCCCATAACTATCATTCTTATTTGGAAGGAAGGGAGGGAGAGAGGGAGGAAGATTAGAGATGGTTAGGAACAAGGAAGGAAGGAAGGAAGGAAGGAAGGAAGGAAGGAAGGAAGGAAGGAAGGAAGATTAGAGATGGATAGGAAGGAGATAGGGAGGGAGGGAGGGAGGGAGAGAGGGAGGAAGATTAGAGATGGATAGGAACAAGAAAGGAAAGAAGGAAGGAAGGAAGATTAGAGATGGATAGGAAGGAGATAGGGAGGGAGGAAGATTAGAGATGGATAGGAACAAGATAGGAAGGAAGGAAGGAAGGAAGGAAGGAAGGAAGGAAGGAAGGAAGGAAGGAAGGAAGGAAGATTAGAGATGGATAGGAAGGAGAGAGGAAGGGAGAGAGGGAGGGAGGAAGATTAGAGATGGATAGGAAGGAGATAGGAAGGAAGGAGGGAGGGAGGGAGGGAGGGAAGGAGGGAGGGAAAGGAAAGGAAAGGAAAGGAAAAAGGAGGGAAGGAAAAGAAAGGAAGGGAAGGGAAGGGAAGGGAAGGAGGGAGGGAGGAAGAAGAAAGGGAGGGAGGAAGATTAGAGATGGATAGGAAAAAGATAAGAAGGAAGGAAGGAAGGAGGGAGGGAGGGAAAGAAGGAAAGGGGGAGGAAGGGAGGAAGGAAAGAAGGAAGATTAGGAATGGATAGGTAGGAAGGAAGGAAGGAAGGAAGGAAGGAGGGGAGGGAGGAAGATTAGAGATGGATAGGCAGGGGGAAGGAAGGAACGAACGAAAGAAAGAAGGAAGGAATGATTAGGAATAAATAGGTAGGAAGGAAGGAGGGGAGGAAGGAAGGAAGGAAGATTAGAGATGGAAAGGGAGGAGGAAGGAAGGGAGGAGGAAAGGGAGGGAGGGAGGAAGGAAGGAAGGAAGGATTTTTTTAAGCGGGAAGGTTAATGTCATGTAATATTATGGCAAAGAATGGGTCCTACTTCCATTCCCGCCTATCCTTGATATTTTCCTTTTTGTTGTCTGCTCAATAACATGCATTGCACTGTTAATAACAGTTCATAATGCTTAGAAGACATTTGGAAGCGAATTGTTATTTGGAAATTTTATTTATTTATTTATTTTTCCAAAAATTTATATGCCGCCCTTCTCCCTAAGGACTCAGGGCGGGCGAACACAAGTTAAAAACATACAATAATAAAAGGTCAAAGATTAAAACATGCAGGTATAATTAACCAACATGAATCAATAAGTATTACAGGTCAGAAGAATATTGTTATTAAGTCATCATTGTGGTTCACGGGCCTGGAAAAATTCCTTTTTTAAAAAAAAATTCTGAGAAGCTATAGAGTAGACTCAACAAAGGGAGCACTTCCTGATTATCGAGGTCGCAGGAAGCAGCGAAGGGTCTCCCATCATCGTTCCTTACGAAATAGCTTAGCTGTGTCCACAAATCCAGACAATCGTGATACCAACGATAAACTCCCAAAATGTATTTGTTCGAAACAGGAGCTTTCTATCCGTCTCAAAAAATCTCCTGCAGTTTAGCATTCCATACTGTGGGAAGGCCCCTCCCTCCAGAGAATGAAATATTTTGGGCTCCAAAATATTGGGTGGTGGGCTTCAACCGATGTTACCACCAGTTCTCATCGTGCATGCGCTTTGCACGCGATTGCCGCACTTGTGCTTCTTGTGCCGCATTAGATTTCTGCCCACTCACAGCAATCCACTCTGCCGTGCCTATCGGCTGGGCTAAAAAAAACGACAAATAAAGATAGGTATAGCATGGGGATGGGCGGGAGGGCCCGGCTTACAGTCGTAGAGAACCGATTTGCTGACGTAACATCATCACCACTACCGGCTCACCCGAACCGGGCCGAACCGGGAGCAACCCACCACTGATTTTGGGGAATTTAAAAACAAAAGCAGAATGTTATGTTTCCCCAAAGGAGAAAAGGAGAAAAATCTTAACAAAGGCAGATAGCAGCCCCAGTCTTCCTGCCATAGCCCGAAGTGGAAGCCTCAAGTCTTTAGAGATGGATATTTTGTACCTATAAAGAAAGACTGGGCCGATCTATTAATAAACAAAACGCCTTCAGCCACAGCTCCCACAGAAGGCTGGAGCTGATGGGATTAAAAATTTACATTTCCCCCCACCCACCCACCCACCCAAATCCTAAGGACAGGACAGGACCTTTAGGACATAATAGGATTTATCTACCATTATTAGAATAGCAAAAGACACAAGGCTCACTACATTACACAACCCCCCTGGAGCATCTCAATCACTAAACCCCAGAACCCTATAAAAATCCAGCGTTTTTCTCTCGGCTTGGAACCGGACTGGATTTTTCTTCCAACACCACCATCCTTCCAGAAATGCTCCTCTCTAAACTGACTCAGATAGCTGTGCCTGACCGTGCTTGTAGATGGATTATAAGCTTTCTAATAGATAGGGAGCAGCAGGTGAAGGCAGGTAAAATCACATCGAATACCCATTCAATTAGCAGAGGAGCCCCCAGGGCTGTATGCTCTCTCTCCATCGTTCTTTTCTCTCTGTACCAAAGACTGCATCCCTCTGTTAAAATACTGATGATACGACAGTGACTGGTCTCATTTGAGAAGATGATGGGCCTGCATACAGATGGGAGGTAGAACAACTGGCCCTGTGGTGCAACCGGAACAAACTGGAGCTGAAAACTCTTAAAACTGTAGAGATGATAGTAGATTTCTCCTATTCTACCCCCTTGCAATATTAGAAGACCAACTATCAACATTAGAGACTTTCAAGTTTCTGGGTTCTATTATCTCCAAGGACTTGAAATGGACACCTAACGTTAGAACCATCGTTAAAAAGACCCAACAAAGAATGTTCTTCCTGCATCAACTCAGAAAGCCCAGATTGCCCAAAGACACACTTGGAATAGTGCATTCAGTTTTGGTCGCCACAATGTAAAAAAGATGTGGAGACTCTAGAAAGAGCGCAGAGAAGAGCAACAAAGATGATTAGGGGGACTGGAGGTTAACAACATATGAAGAACGGTTGCAGGAACTGGGTATGTCTAGTTTAATGAAAAGAAGGATTGGGGGTGACATGATAGCAGTGTTCCATTATCTCCGGAGCTGCCACAAAGAAGAAGGAGTCAACAGTTCGGTTGTACCCAACTGGCTGAATACCACCTCTCATTCCATTCCATTCCGTTCTATTATTTCTATTTCTATTCTATTCTCTCCATCATAAATATGAGTCAGTTTCCAAGCATCTGAATTTTGATCACTTGTCCATGGGAACGCTTCCATGGTTTTAAATGTGAAAAACTTAAGTCATTGTTTTTCAGTTGTAATTTCAAACGGTCACTAAATGAACTGCTGTAAGTCAAGTGTTACCGGTACTTAGCCTATTTGAATTTGTCCATTTGCTCCGGAACCAGTGGTGGGTTTCAAAATGTTTTACTACCGGTTCTGTGGGTGTGGCTTGGTGGGCGTGGCTTGATGGGCGTGGTAGGGGAAGGATACTGTAAAATGTCCATTCCCACCCCAATCCAGGGGAAGGATATTGCAAAATCCCCATTTCCTCAGCTGGGACTTGGGAGGCAGAGAATAGATGGGGGCAGGGCCAGTCAGTATTTTTACTACCGGTTCTCCGAACTACTCAAAATTTCGGCTACCGGTTCTCCAGAACTGGTCAGAACCTGCTGAAACCCACCTCTGTCTGGAACCAAATTCCTAAAATTCCTCATCTTATTCTTAGTTGTAGCCTGGCAGTTGATCTTCCCAGACAAGTAGATCCCAGACAGAGATTCTCGTACAAGGAATAGCAGGAATCTACGGAACGAAGGGATAAATTAAAGCAAACAAAGCAAGTTAGAACAGGTATTTTAATATTTACTTTCACCCTTAGGACAGATGGCATTCCAGTTGTAGTTGTGGCCGAGTGGTTAAGGCGATGGACTAGAAATCCATTGGGGTTTCCCCGCGCAGGTTCGAATCCTGCCAACTACGTAGTCAGTTTTTTTTTTTTTTCCCCTTTATTGTGGTCAGGAGCCCAACTTTATCAATTTAGGACCAAACCTTTTTAAAATGCTTCCATATTTACATTTCAGAGTTCACCATCTACTAGCAATATTCTGCATTTACTAATCACCTTTTATTCAAGATGGAGGCTTCTCAACATTGCCCTAGTGTTGGAAGGAAAATCTAGTCTGGTTTGCAGCCAGGAGAAAAACACGACACTGGAAATAAAATGGAGGCTGGCTACAAGGAAAGAGGGTCTCTGTTTATTTGGTTTTTCAGAAACTTCAGGGACAGCAGCATGTTTCTAGGCCGGCTGACAAAACGGCTTAGTGAGTGGATGGATTTTTACAGGGTTCTGGGGTTTGGTGATTGAGATGCTCCAGGGGTTGTGCAATGTAGTGAGCTTGTGTCTTTTACTATTCCAATGATGGAATAGTTCATCCTATTATGTCCTAAAGGTCCCGTCCCTGTCCTTGGAATTTGAGTGGGGGAATGTAAATTCTTAATCCATCAGCTCCAGCCTGACTGAAGTCCTTTTGTTTATGAATAGATTAGCCCAGTCCTTTCTGAATGTATATAAAATCGGCATATCTAAGGATCAGCCTCTTCAATCTTCAACCTTCTTAATTTGAAGCTGTTTTCCTATGGCAGGAAGACTGGGGTTGCTTTCTGCCTTTGCTAAGATTTTTCTCCATTTCTCTATGGGGAAATATTCTATCCTGCCTCTTTTAATATTATAAATAAATACTTAAACTGGGACAGGGACCGTCCCACGCTAGTATTTAATGCCTGAATAATACATACTTAAGATGTATTATTTAACAAGCCGTTAATTATGACAGGCACATACCGACTGAATGAAAGCAACCTGTTTAGCAAAGTTTAGCTAAAGCTGTGGAGCCAATGTTTAACAAAATCTCATGTCCTCTGCTACTCCCTCTTATTGGTGTCATTATTATGATTGTCCCAAAGGTGCTTTTTTTCCAAAAGAAGATGTTTTGCTCCTTATCCAAGAAGCTTCTTCAGTTCAGTTCATTATTATGATTATCATCTCTGTACGTTTTGCATGTACACTGAGAGCTTCTGCACTGAGACCAATTCCTTGTGCGTCTAATCACAGTTGCTCCTCTCCTCTCCTCTCCCCTCCCTCCCCTCCTCCTCTCCTCCCTCCCTCCCTCCCTTCCCTTCCTTCCCTTCCTTTCCCTTCCCTTCCCTTCCCTTCCCTCCTCTCCTCTCTCCTCCCTTCCCTTCTCTCCTCTCCTCTCACTTCCTTCTCTCCTCTCCTCTCTCCTCCCCTCCCTTCCCCTTCCCCTCCTCTCCTCTCCTCTCACTTCCCTTCTCCTCCTCTCCCTCCCCTCCTCTTCCTCTTCCCTCCTCTCCTCTCTCCTTCCCTTCCCTTCCCTCCTCTCCTCTAATTTCCCTCCTCTCCCCTCTCCTCCCCTCCCTTCCCTTCCCTCCTCTCCTCTCCTCTCACTTCCCTTCTCTCCTCTCCCTCCTCTCCTCTTCCCTCCTCTCCTCTCCTACTTCCCTTTCCTTCCCCTCCTCTCCTCACTTCCCTTCTCTCCTCTCCTCTCCCCTTTCCTCCCTTCCCTTCCCTTCCCTCCTCTCCTCTCACATCCCTTCCCTTCCCTTCCCCTCCTCTCCTCTCATTTCCCTTCTCTCCTCTCCTCTCCCCTTTCCTCCCTTCCTTCCCTTCCTTCCTCTCCTCTCCTCTCACTTCCCTCCTCTCCTCTCACTTCCCTCCTCTCCTCTCCTCTCCTCACTTCCCTTCTCTCCTCTCCTCCCTCCTCTCCTCTTCCCTCCTCTCCTCTCCTTACTTCCTTTCCTTCCCTCCTCTCCTCACTTCCCTTCTCTCCTCTCCTCTCCCCTTTCCTCCCTTCCCTTCCCTTCCCTCCTCTCCTCACTTCCCTTCCCTCTCCTCTCCTCTCTCACTTCCCTTCTCTCCTCTCCTCTCCCCCTTTCCTCCCTTCCCTTCCCTTCTCCTCCTCTCCTCTCCTCTCACTTCCCTCCTCTCCTCTCACTTCCCTCCTCTCCTCTCCTCTCCTCACTTCCCTTCTCTCCTCTCCTCCCCTCCTCTCCTCTTCCCTCCTCTCCTCTCCTTACTTCCCTTTCCTTCCTCCTCTCCTCACTTCCCTTCTCTCCTCTCCTCTCCCCTTTCCTCCCTTCCCTTCCCTTCCCTCCTCTCCTCTCACTTCCCTTCCCTTCCCTTCCCTCCTCTCCTCTCATTTCCCTTCTCTCCCCTCTCCTCTCCTCCCTTCCCTTCCCTCCTCTCCTCACTTCCCTTCCCTCCTCTCCTCTCCTCTCACTTCCCTTCTCTCCTCTCCTCTCCCCTTTCCTCCCTTCCCTTCCCTTCTCTCCTCTCCTCTCCTCTCACTTCCCTCCTCTCCTCTCACTTCCCTCCTCTCCTCTCCTCTCCTCACTTCCTTCCCTTCCCTTCCCTCCTCTCCTCTCCTCTCCTCTCCTCTCACTTCCCTCCTCTCCTCTCCTCTCCTCACTTCCCTTCCCTTCCCTCCTCTCCTCTCATTTCCCTTCTCTCCTCTCCCTCCCTCCCCTCTCCTCCCTTCCTTCCCCTCCTCTCCTCCCTTCCCTTCTCTCCTCTCCTCTCTTTTCTGTCTTCGTCTCCTTTCTGTCTTCTTCTCCTCTCCTCCCTAAATGCTTAGCCTATTTTAATTCCTCCATTTGCTCCGGAACCAAGTTCCTAAAATTCCTCATTTTATTATTAGTTCTAGCCTGGCATTAAACCAGCGATCTTCCCAGATAGCTATATCTGAATAGAGTTTAGAATCAGAATAGAGCTGGAAGGGTTCTTGGAGGTCTTCTAGTCCAGCCCCCTGTTCAAGCAGGAGAACCTAAAGCATTTTAGATAAGTGGACTGTCCAGTCGCTCTTCTTAAAAACATCCAGAGATGGAGCGCCCACAATTTCTGGTGGCAAGCTGTTCCACTGGTTAATTGTCTTCCACTGTCAGGAAATTTCTCCTTAATTCCAGGTTGCTTCTCTCCTTGATTAGTTTCCATCCATTATTTCTTGTCCTGCTCTCCGGTGCTTTGGAGAATAGCCCCTTCTCTTTGTGGCAGCCTCTCAAATACTGCAATACTGCTATCATGTCCCACCCCGTCCCCCAGTCTTTCTTTTCTCATACACCTCAAGGAATAGCAGGAATCTACGCAACAAAGGAATAAATTAAAGAGAAGAAAGCAAGTTAGAACAGGTATTTTAATATTTACTTTAATCTCAGGACAGATGGCATTCCAGCTGTAGTTGTGGCTGAGTGGTTAAGGCGATGGACTAGAAAATCCATTGGGGTTTCCCCCGCGCAGGTTCGAATCCTGCCAACTACGTCATTGGAAATTTTTTTTCTCCCCTTCCCTTCCCCCATTATTGTGCTCAGGAGCCCAATAACTTTATCAATTTAGGACCAAACCAGAGGTGATATTCAGCCGGTTCAGACCGGTTCGCCCGAACCTATAGCAGAAATCCACGATTTCTGCTATCGGTTCGGGCGAACCGGTCTGAACCAGCTGAATATCGCCTCTGGTTTGATCCTAAATTGATAATTACATTTTTGAAGCCAGGAGCATGTGCAGAAGGCTGGGTGCATGTGTGAATGGGGTGCATTTGAGCAAAGCGCCCCCATGCATGCGCACTCACATTTGCAAACCGGTAGGGAAAGTAACCCGTAGGGAAACACACCTGGACTAAAACCTTTTTAAATGCTTCCATATTTACATTTTAGAGTTCACCATCTACAAGCGGTCTTCTGCGTTTACTAGTCATCTTTTATTCAAGATGGAAGCTTCTCAAAGATCATTCATTGCCATCCTTCAGTCTCAAGAGACCTATGGTATCGTGCTCTGGAAGAGGTCCTAAAACTCCATGTAGTGTGACTAAAAAGGCCAATTCGAGAGTGGCAATCCCTTTCACACGGAGGGCAGATACATTCTGTCCCCTGCCCAGCCCCGAGATTTCGCTGGTTCCGGGACTGCCTCTTCGCCTCAGCCTGCCAAACAAGTGTCTCTTCGAATTGGAGAAGGCCATGCTGTGTCTTTAGCCTCCAAGCTGAACGATCGGAGGTCAAGGTTTCCCAGTTGTTAATGTCCATTCCCCAGGGCCTTTATATGGTCCCTCTTGCAGATATCCTTATATTGCAGCTGTGGTCTCCCTCTGAGGCGCTTTCCCCTGCACTAATTCTCCATACAGGAGATCTTTCGGAATCCGACCATCAGCCATTCTCACGACATGCCCCAGCCAGCGTAGACGTCGCTGTTTCAATAGTGTATACCATGCTAGAAATTCCAGCACGTTCCAAGACTGCGCTATTGGAACTTTGTCCTGCCAGGTGATGCCAGAATTCGTCGGAGACAGCACATATGAAAGGTGTTCAACTTTCTCTCCTGCCGTGCATAGAGGGTCCAAGACTCACTGCAGTACAAGAGTTTGCTCAGGACGCAGGCTCTATAGTCCTCGATCTTTGTACGTTCCGTCAGCTTCTTATCAAGCCATACTCTCAAAATTAAGCTTCTCAAAATTGCCCTATTATTTAATGCATGAATAATACATACTTAATATATTTAATCATTAATAATAATTAATAATAATACTTAAAGATGTTTAAGGGACGCGGTGGCTCAGTGGCTAAGATGCTCAGCTTGTCGAAAGAAAGGTCGGTGGTTCAGCGGTTCGAATCCCCAGTGCCGCATAACGGGGTGAGCTCCCGTTACTTGTCCCAGCTTCTGCCAACCTAGCAATTCGAATAATTAGGTTAATCCCAGTGTAATCTTTTAATTTTTTTTTCTATTTTTTCCTCTTATCTTAAGTGTTTCTGTTACTTTTCTGTTATTTTTGTAACAGTCATTAGCACCTGCTATGAGTTTTCCTTTCAGCTGGTGCTTCTTGGTTTTCTTCAAAGGGTGAAGAACTGGCTTGAGTCTCTTGTTTTCTGTTTTCTGAAGTTTCTGGTGCTATGTGGTTCCTGGCACTGTCCTTTTGGGGTGTACTTCCCACACAGAGATATGTATTTTACTTCTGTTATAGAAATGAAAGGCTGGAAAACATTCCCGGGTCAGACAGATGCATTTATTTGCGCAAAAGGTTCAGTGCAGTTTTTGGTTGTTGCAAAACTGAACAAGGATGAGTTATGATTTTACGATTTATATATGTTTTCAAGACAAAGAATTCTATGAGCCCTTCGCCTTCCATATATGGTTACATTATAAATATATTATACTTACATTACACTTTACTAATTACCAAACCATTACATGCTAGTTAATAAAATTATTTTGGCTACACATTTTCACTACTCCATCATTTTATAGTTTACAACTTTCCTTTAAGTGCTGTAATGTTTAAATGCAGAAATTATGGCTATACTTTAAACAATAAGTAACTTTCTGTCTCCCATGTATATCCCTTTCAGATGTTCCCATATATCTGTATTTCCGTAGTTTTTGATTCTATTAAGAAGATGCATAGAATCAGTGTGTTTGACACAGTGTCATAGGTCAAGTAATTATGAGGAAATCCATGAACTAATTGCTTAGCTTCTTCTCTTTATTCGAGTTTGTCATTCACCAGAACACCATTCTTAGCTTTCCTGATGGATGACATCTAAGTCCTCTCAGAAGATCTATTGCCAATAATGAATTTCAGCTGCCTCTAACAAGCACGTTTCTCTCTTATAATAATGTGAATAGAGAGGTTCTCTCAAAGTTCAATAGAGAAGGTTATTCAGAGTTCATGGATTTGATCTGACTTGGTATGATTATTTCTTTTATTCACCTTATTTCTTATTTGCTATATTTACCTCACTTCCACAACCGAGGTTATAGCTTATTGTCATGGTCATTTCAGGGATAAGGCCTTCCCTACTAAATTTATAGAAATGAAAACTTCTATGGCAATTATATACATTCCGCATATGTTAAGGGGAAGATTTTTTCTTCTCTTCCCCCAAGAAATTACACGTTAGGAAATTCTCCAGAAAGAAGGGTTAAGCTAAAAATAGAACATAACACCGCTCTCCAGAAAGCATTTTATTCCCTGCATTTTGGACCCTTTCAGAAACGCCTCTTTCTAGATTGCACCACCGCAATGAGGACAAATGTAGAATCAAATCAGTTCACCTATTTAGAAAGAATGGAAAATTATATTTTTCCAGAAGCATATAGTAACATGGTGTACGGTCTCCTGCTTTGCTTTTTTTTTTTAATTTGATTTATATGCCGCCCTTCTCCGGAGACTCAGGGCGGCTTACAATGTGCTCAGCAATAGCCTTCATCCTTTGGTATATTTTTATACAAAGTCAGCTTATTGCCCCCACAACTGGGTCCTCAATTTACCTACCTTAGAAAGGATGGAAGGCTGAGTCAACCTTGAGCCTTGGCGAGATTCGAACCTGCAGTAATTGCAGGCAGCTGGTCTTAATAACCAGCTTAATAACAGGGTGCCTTAGACCACTGTACTACCAAGGCTCTTTTTTTGGGGGTAGGTGGGGGGGGGTTTCGAATCCCTAGTACAGGTCTCCTGCCTGAGCAGGGGGTTGGAATAGATGACCTCCAAGGTCCCTTCGAACTTCGTTACTGTTACCTATATTAGCTCCCTTTCAACTCTCGTTAACCTGTTGCATTGACGCTTGGTTAGGATTCTAGGCCTCGCCTGGTTGTCTAATTCTGACCAATCCCCGACGAATCTCGAACATTCGAACGCGTTTTTCTTCCCCAGCCAATCAGAAGAGAGCGAGCCGGCTATAAAAGGACGGCCGCGCCAGCGCGCGTCTCTTCATTCGAATTCCGGCGAGGAGGAGGAGAAGCAGCGGCGGAGGAGCAGCGCTTAGAAAGAAGGATGGCTCGCACCAAGCAAACTGCTCGCAAGTCGACCGGCGGGAAAGCGCCCCGCAAGCAGCTGGCCACCAAGGCAGCGCGGAAGAGCGCGCCGGCTACGGGCGGCGTGAAGAAGCCTCACCGCTACCGGCCGGGGACCGTGGCCCTCCGCGAGATCCGCCGCTACCAGAAGTCGACGGAGCTGCTGATCCGCAAGCTGCCCTTCCAGCGGCTGGTGCGGGAGATCGCGCAGGACTTCAAGACCGACCTGCGCTTCCAGAGCTCGGCCGTCATGGCCCTGCAGGAGGCGAGCGAGGCTTACCTGGTGGGGCTCTTCGAGGACACCAACCTGTGCGCCATCCACGCCAAGCGCGTCACCATCATGCCCAAGGACATCCAGCTGGCCCGGCGCATCCGCGGGGAGAGGGCGTAAAAAGCCCAGGCTTGCCGCGGGAGTGGGGGGGGGGGGGAAACACTGGAAAAGTCATCGTGCTTAACGGCTCTTTTAAGAGCCATTCACTGCCTCCAGAAAAGAGCTGGCTTCATTTTCTGATTTTTAATGTTAAAAAAAAAGTCCATTTTAACACTGGAAGGGGTTTCTAAAATCCGTTTGCGCCAAACTCATCATTTTCAGTGGGGTTATTTGCAACGTTTCCCGCAGCTTTCATTCTATAGGGATGGACCGAAGTCTCTGGGTGGTTTCCATTTACACTTATTTTTTTTTATATTTTATTTTTTTAACCTGCCCCGCTTCTAAAGCCAGGTGTAAATAAAAACGTTTTTTGCAGCGCGACCGATCTTGCAAAGCTTTTTGCCCCAACGCCCGGGGCGATTTCTGTGGGTTTGCAAAATTCGGTGGCTTGGATCAGCGAATGTAAAATTAAAAAAGGACCCGTGCAAAAACGATCGCACGTGGTGCATTGCGAAGGGGTGTTGGAAATACAAGCCTGCATCAGGGAATTCCTGGCAGCGCTTACAGTAGCTAACTACTATCGCTTTTAATGAACGGTGCTGTTTATACAGACGTTTAATCTTAATGCCCCCTCGGATTTGACGTTATTTTAGCAATACTTAAACTTTAAAAAAAAAAAAAAATGAACAACGACGAAGGTGGGATTCGAACCCACGCGTGCAGAGCACAATGGATTAGCAGTCCATCGCCTTAACCACTCGGCCACCTCGTCGGTTTCTCAGATGGGCTTGACTAAATTACTCTGATCCTTAACAGCTTCGATCTTTTCACTATTTTCTGTCTATTTTTGTCTTTTATGTTACATAAGGTTACTCATTTAAGTATTTCGATCTCTGGGAAAATGACTGTATCCTGTATAACAAGCAAGAGAAAAATATTGGATTCACCGTCTATTACAATAGTAGGGAGAATAGAGGTGCACTAAGTTATGTTTCTTTCATTTGTGGAGTAATTTAAAAACAAGTTAGTCCAGCAAGATTCTGAATATGGCTCAGGAGTTGTGCGTGTAAAAACTAAGACCTTATTGGGGGGTGCTTGAACTTCTTTGAGGTGCCATTGACACAAATTACTAGTTTTTTTTCTAATCAATCAGGCAGTCCTTGATTTACGACCGCAACCAAGCCGAAAATTTATGTCGCTAAGCGAAACATTTGTTAAGTTGAGTTTTGCCCCCTTTTCGGACTTCTCTTGCCACTGTTGTTAAGTGAATTGTTGCAGTTGTTGAGTTAGTCAGGGAGTCTGGCCTCCCCACTGATTTTGCCAGCCAGAAGATCCCAAAAAGCGATCACGGGACTTCATTCTTGGTCTGAAGTTAACCTTGGAGTTGATCTATGCCGGGTCCAAGGGACTTGCAGGAGTCTTCTCCAGCACCATCGTTCAAAGGCCTCAATTCTTTGGCGCTCAGCCTTCCTTATGGTCCAACTTTCACCAGCCATACATTGCAACTGGGAAAATCATAGCCTTGACTATACACACTTTTGTTGGCAGGGTGATGTCTCTTGAAAAGCCTCTCTGACCATCAGGCAACTCAGCTGGGATCGTCAGAGACTTTTCAAAGCATTTTTTTGACCACCTCTTCAGCCAAGAGGTTGCAGAAAAAAATGCTTTGAAAAGCCTCCGACGATCCCAGCTGAGACGCGCGATCATCAGAGGCTTTTTTTTTTTTTTTACTTTTAAAAGCATTTTTTCATTGGAAGAGGTTGTAGAAAAAATGCTTTTAAAAGTAAAAAAAAAAAAAAGCCTCTGATGATCGTGGGGCTCAGCTGGGCAGGGGGGTGGGGCGCAGGGATTTTTGCTACCGGTTCTTCGAACCACCCGCCTCCATCGCTACCGGATCAGGTGATCTGGTCTGAACCGGGAGCATTTCACCCCTGGCTGGAAGGTTGATCGCTACCAGATCAGGTGATCTGGTCTGAACCGGGAGCATTTCACCCCTGGCTGGAAGGTTGAGTCAACCTTGAGCCTTGAAAAAAGTGACTTTATGACTTTTTTCACACCAATGACCATTGCATGGTCGTGTGATCAAAATTTGGATGCTTTGGTACTGGTTCATATTTATGATGGTTGTAACGTCCCAGGAACATGTCTGTGTTCCCCTTTAGCAACCTTCTGGCAAGCAAAGTCAACGGGGAGGCCAGATTCACTTAACAAACACGTGACTAATTTAACAACGGCAGTGATTCATTGAACCACTTTGACGAGAAAGATCATAAACTGGGTAAAACTCACTTAACTACTGTCTCACTTAGCAATGTAAATGTTGGGGTCAATCAGGAGTGAAATGCTCCCGGTTCGGACTGGATCACCTGATCCGGTAGTGATGGAGACGGTGGGTTCGGAGAACCGGTAGCAAAAATCCCTGTCCCCCCGCCCCCATGCCCAGCTGAGCCGCGCGATCATCAGAGGCTTTTTTTTCTTTTAAAAGCCTCTGATGATCCAAGCTGAGTTGCCTGATTCTCAGAGGCTTTTTTTCTTTTAAAAGCCTCTGACGATCCCAGCTGAGTTGCCTGATCGTCAGAGGCATTTAAAAGAAAAAAAAGCCTCTGCCGATCAGGCAACTCAGCTGGGATCGTCAGAGCCTTTTGAAAGCATTTTTTTACAACCTCTTCGCCGAAGAGGTTGTAGAAAAAATGGTTTTAAAAGTAAAAAAAAAGTAAAATTGGCCACGCCCACCCAGTCACATTGCCCCCTCCCCCCACCAAGCCACGCCCACAGAACCGGTAGTAACAAATTTTAGATTTCACCACTGGGGTCAATTGTGGTAAATCAAGAACTTCTTGTACTGGTCTTTATTTCATGATTATTCTGATTTTATTTTATTTTTTTGCTAGAAGGGAATGACTATAAGCCTAATTCTAAAATTTTCGAAAGAACTGGTATTTCAATAGTATTCTGCAAAAAATATATATTAAGGGAAGGTTTGTGCTGGGATTTGAATAAGTGATTTACTGTATGAATATACTCCAATCTCACTGTAAACCAATCAACGTCCTTTGATTTCATTAGATATTATCTGAAATAAGGAACATGTGGTCTGATGTCAATAGGACATTTGCAATCTGCCCTTCAGAAATAATGATGATAGATCTAATCCAGCGGTGAAATGCTCCCGGTTCAGACTGGATCACTTGATCCCGTAGCGATGGTGGCAGGTGGTTCGGAGAACTGGTAGCAAACATCCCTGCCCCCCCCCCCCATCCCCAGCTGAGCCCACGCAACCATCAGAGGCTCTTTTTTTATTTTTAAAAGCATTTTTTCTACAACCTCTTCGGCAGAAAAACTGCTTTTAAAAGTAAAAAAAAAGCCTCTGATGATTGCGCGGTTTAGCTGGGATCGTCAGAGGCTTTTAAAAGCAAAAAAAGCCTCTGCCGATTAAGCAACTCAGCTGGGATCGTCAGAGGCTTTTAACCTCTTCGAGGTTGTAGAAAAAATGGTTTTAAAAGCCTCTGACGATCCCAGCTGAGTTGCCTGATTGGCAGAGGGTTTTAAAAGCATTTTTTTACAACCTCTTCGGCCGAAGAGGTTGTAGAAAAAATGGTTTTAAAAGTAAAAAAAAAAAAAGTTGTCCACGTCTACACAGTCACATTACCCACCACCACCACCACCATCAAGCCATGCCCACAGAACCGGTGGTAACAAATTTTACATTTCACCACTGATCTATTCTACTTGTTGGAAGAAATCTCCATCTGGGTTCAGTTCCAAGTGAGGAGAAAGACACTGGAAACATGGAGGCTGTTTGGAAAGATGATTTAATTGTGGACAGGACCACATGGGTTTGAAGTCCTGGGTAAAAATGAGCACATGGAAGAGAGAGAGAGATATATGGTATATATACCCTCTCTTGGACCCTGCCTTAGAGCTTCCTGTTCCTGTGTAAGGGTAGGTATCCTGATTGGTTGTCAGACTCCCATGGGGCCACGCAGGGATAACTTTGTAGGTTGTCTTGAGTCCCAGGCTTGGTTGACTCTTGCTGGGTGATGATGCAATGAAGAGGGTTTGGGGGCAATTCTTATTATGGCTGAGGGCTAATCCTACCTTTGTTGGATCTTGGGTATTTGCTTATGAATAGACCTAGCTATCTCTTTATCTCTTAAGTGCTGACATCTGCTATGGGTTATTGAGGAGGGTGGGGCTATTAAGAGTAAGTCTGTTTCCTGCCTTAAAAAAAAATGTTCCTCCATATCTCATCCAGGGAAATATAATATTCTGCCTTTTTAATATTTCGTAGCAAATTTCATTCTTCTAGAAGAGGGGTGGGTGCTAACTTCCTACATACTGAATTTGAGTGCTTATATGAATTGATACAGTAATCATTTTGATTTTGTTCTAATGAAAATACGGGTCTCAACCAGTGGTGAAATCTAAAATTTGTTACTACCGGTTCTGTGGGCGTGGCTTGGTGGTGGTGGGGTAATGTGACTGGGTGGGCGTGGCCAACTTTTTTTTTTAACTTTTAAAACCATTTTTTTGTACAACCTGTTCGGCGAAGCAGTTGTAAAAAAATGCTTTCAAAAGGCTGTGATGATCCCAGCTGAGTTGCCTGATCGTCAGAGGCTTTTTTTCTTTTAAATGCCTCTGACGATCAAGCAACTCAGCTTGGATCGTCAGAGGCTTTTAAAAGAAAAAAAAAGCCTCTGATGATCAGGCAACTCAGCTGGGATCGTCAGAGGCATTTAAAAGAAAAAATGCTTTTGCTGATCAGGCAACTCAGCTGGGATCTTTGACCATCCCAGCTGAGCTGTGTGATCATCAGAGGCTTTTTTTTTTAAAGCATTTTTTCGGCCTCTGATGGGCATGGGGGGGGGCAGGGATTTTTACTACCGGTTCTCCGAATCACCCACCTCCATCGCTATCGGATTGGGCGATCTGGTCCGAACCAGGAGCATTTCACCCCTGGTCTCAACTGGCAGTCACTGGTTTCATAAACTAAAGTTAGCATTTACCTGGAGATCCAGGAACTGAAGAATCTGCATCTCAGTTTTTAAAACTGACATCTGAATTTATCTTTATCAATTTCAACATTTATAAAATAAATTTATCTTTATCTTTCAAAGTGTAGGAAGAAAAATCGGGTCCCGTTCCAAGCCGGGGGAAAAAACCGCTGGAAATAAAATGGAGGCTGATTGGAAAGAAGGATTCGGTTTAGCGATGAGCAGAACCGGCATGTGGTTCTGGAACAGCTGATAAACTAACTTGAGGAGTGCAAGGATTTTTATAGAGTTTCTGAAATGCAGGGGATTGTGCAATGGTAGTCTTTTGCTATTCTAACGGTCGTGGGTTAATCCTATTATGTCCTGAAGGTCATGTCCTCTCCTCCTTAATCCCATCACCTGGAGCTGAAGATGGTTTGTTTATGAATATATTGGACTGGATTTCTTAATGGGCACGAACTCTCCATCTCTAAAGACTTCAGGCATCTGCTGGTGGCTATTAAGAAAGACTGGGGGCTGTCCAGCTTCTAAAGGTTCCTCAATAATAAATACCAAATCATCAGCAAATGCCTGGACTTTATATTCCTGTGATTTAGAAATAGAAATAGAAATAGAAATAGAAATAGAAATAGAAATAGAAATAGAAATAGAAATAGAAATAGAAATAGAAATAGAAATAGAAATAGAAATAGAAATAGAAATTGACTCAGGTTGACTCAGCCTTCCATCCTTTCTAAGGTAGATAAATTGAGGACCCAGTTTGTGGTGGCAATAAGCTGACTTTGTATAAATATACAAAAGTATGAAGGCTATTGCTTAATGCATTGTAAGCCGCCCTGAGCCTCCGGAGAAGGGTGGCATATAAATCAAATTAAAAAAAAAAATAGAAATAGAAATAGAAAAACAGAGTTGGAAGGGACCTTGGAGATCTAGTCCAACCTCCTGTCCAGGTAGGAAACTCTACACCACTACAGACAAATGGTTATCCAACATCTTCTTTAAAATTTCAGGTGTTGGAAATTTTAATTTAATTTAATTTTTAATTTTTTTAAAAAAAAAATAATTTTAATTTTTAATCCCTTTATTTCCGGATTATCTCTAATTTGTGACATTAATATTTCCGTTGAGAGAAGGAATAATAGAGGAGATAGCGGGCATCCGTATCATACTCCTTTCTCTATATTGAAACTTTCTATTTGTTCCGCGTTTTAAGATTATTTTCACTCTCTGGGTGGAATAGATTTGCTCTAATCAGTTCAGTGAAGTTTTTTTTTTTTTTCTTTCCGTTCTTCCATTTCTGCTTGGGGAAAATATAATATTCTGCCTCTTTTAATATCCCCCCAAATATTTCATTCTCTAGGACGGGGGGAACGCGTGATTACTTTTAACAGTAACAGAGTTGGAAGGGATCTCGGAGGTCATTTAGTCCAACCCCCTCTTCACGCAGGAGATCTGCACTAGGGATTCGAACCGCCGAACTGCCCACCTTTCTGATCGAAAGGCACCCAGTCAGGTTTCATTAATATCCGTTTAGCTGCAGTGTATCATCCTTAAAACAGTAACATAGCAGCGTTAACGTATTTTAATAAATACTTCTATTTTAATAAATACGTTTATATTTTAATAAATACGTTAAAGTAGCGTCCTACTATTTGTATTTCTGACAATCACGCCAATTTATGCCACAGGCTTTATTTTTATAGGATATGTGTGTCCTTTATAAAATAAGATATATAATTTGTTGAAACCCTCCACAATTTGGTCGTGAATCTGAAGTTTAAGGGCCTTCTTGCAAGTTGCAAATACTTTTTGGTCATTGTGGAAGGCGTTAATGTATTTTTTTTTTCTCCCGCCTTTTCTGCAACGAGGGGTTAAAACGAACAACTTTGCACGAGGGCCGGTTAGCTCAGTTGGTTAGAGCGTGGTGCTAATAACGCCAAGGTCGCGGGTTCGATCCCCGTACGGGCCACTCCTTTTCAATCCTTTTTTTTTATTTTATCTTAAATATAAAATGAATTGGTAGGGCAAATTTTCGTTTTAAAGATAACACACCGTTCAATCTGCTAGGGATTGTAAAAAGTCCTTTTCCCCCTCTTGTGAAACACCAATATTCATTGCAATCTCTAGAAATTTATTAAATTGGGGGGAATTTTTTTTAAAAAAAAAATATATATTGGTGTCAAGCAAGGTTGACCCATTTTAAAACTAAACTGGGGCAGGGGATAACATTGGAAGTTTTGCAATGCCACTCATTTCTAGAAGAAGGCAGATTCCCAATTGAGACTCTGCAGAGAAAATCAATGCATATCTCCATCATTCCCTTCATTTCAGAAGGCAAGCAATAGGGCAACACTTAACTTACTACTTTGTTACTTATTTACTTACTTACTGGGGAAACCTCCAGAGATCCCAGTTTTCTTTACAGAGAATAAGTGGAACTGTCAAAACTCTGGAATTGTTTAAAATAGCTTTGACATAACACATTAAAAAAAAAGCCAGGAATCCAAAACTGAACGTCCAGTATTGTCATATTATGAGCTGAGTTTAGAAAGCTCCCTCCAAGAAATAATAATTTAAAAAAAAAAAAAACTGCTCCAGGTGAGGCTCGAACTCACGACCTCGGCATTGCTTACTTAGTACTGCTGTATAAGTACCGCGCGCTAACCGATTGCGCCACTGGAGCGCTGCGAGAAATGATGATGGAAAACTTCGCCCCCCCGGATCTCTACGTTCATCCTAATGCTTTTTTTTCTTTTTCTTTTTCTTTTTTCTTTTTCTTAAACTGTTTCGGGTTAAGGTGTTTCGGATACACCTGGCTTAGTTTTCTTTTTCTTTATTTTTTTAAAAAAAAGTTTTATTTATTTTATTTCTAATACTTTTCGTCTCCATCCAACAGTGTGTTTCAAGTGTCAAATTTTACTATGGAGAGAAGTTTACGATGATGGTGTTATGTAGTATTGTAAATTATCTTGATGTAGAGTTATATTTTCAACCTTATTGTAATGAATACAAGAAGTATGCAAATTATGGATTTTTTTGTTTTTCCATTTTTTTTTTACTACCGGTTCTCTGGGCGTGGCTTGGTGGGCGTGGCAGAGGAAGGATACTGCAAAATCTCCATTTCCACCCCATTCCAGGGGGAAGGATACTGCAAAATCCCCATTCCCACCCCACTCTAGGGGATGCAAAATCTCCATTCCCTCTCCACTCCTGGGGAAAGTATATTGCAAAATCTCCATTCCCTTCCCACTCCAGGGGAAGGATATTGCAAAATCTCCATTCCCTCCCCACTCCAGGGGAAGGATACTGCAAAATCCCCATTCCCTCCCCACTCCTGGGGAAAGGAGACTGCAAAATCCCCATTCCCACCCCACTCCAGGGGAAGGAGACTGCAAAATCTCCATTCCCACCCCACTCTGGGGCCAGCCAGAGGTGGTATTTGCCGGTTCTCCGAACTACTCAAAATTTCCGCTACCGGTTCTCCAGAACCTGTCAGAACCTGCTGAATTTCACCCCTGAACTCCAGCCAGTTCACACGCTGTTGCTTACTTTTCTTCTGTTCACTCTCTTCAATAATCACTCAACACTGACGACTCAAAAATCAACGCTTGGTCCCCCTTCCATTAACTCAGTGCATGTCACAAACTGCATTTATTGCAAAGACATTTTTTAAAAAATTGTCTTTTAATGACCCCGTAATCCAGGGGCATCAAACTCAATTTCATTGAGGGCCGCAACAGGGTTGTGTTTGACCTTGGGGGAGGGCAGGGGGCCTGACCAGGGGGCGTGGCCACTTGATGTCACTCATCTAGGCTCCGTTTTGAACCGCGACGGCCTCCTGCAGCCCTTTGCCAGCGAAAACAGAGCATGGTGAGGCCACACGCAGTGCGCCCGGGCTCCATTTTCACTGGCAGAAGCACTGGGGGCCAGCCTTTTGCTGTTTTCAGGGTGGGCCCACCAGCCAAATCTAAGCACCCCACCGGCCAGATCTGGTCCATGGACTTTGAGTTTGAACCCCTGCTGTAATCCCTTACATTGGGGTGGAGTCAGGGCAACTGAATGGAGCTGAGAGTTTACTGGCCGGATGCCCTTCCTGTCACCAATGCAGAGTTCACAGCAGACTCATTGTGTTGTGCCCAGAGAGAGAAATATCTGCCTGGAACTCAGCAGCCTCCTGATTGTGAGGCGGTTTATTGCAAAGACACTGTTGGAAGGAAAATCCGGTCCGGATTTCACCGGGGAAGGAAACAAATATGCATGTGTTTCTCTCCAGAAGCCAAATTTGACTTGAGGGACACTTTCCTTTTGTGCGGTTAGAAGCAAGGGTGAGATCCAGCAGGTTCTGACAGGTGGCGGAAATTTTGAGCAGTTCGGGGAACCAGCAAATAGCACCTCTGGCTGGCCCCAGAGTGGAGTGGGAATGGAGATTTTACAATATCCTTCCCCCAGGAGTGGGGAGCAAATGGGGATTTTGCAGCATTCTTCCCCTGGAGTGGGGTGGGAATGAAGATTTTGCAGTATTCCTCCCCTGGAGTGGGGTGGGAATGGAGATTTTGCAGGATCCTTCCCCTGCCATGCCCACCAAGCCACGCCCACAGAACCGGTAGTAAAAAAATATTGGATTTCACCACTTGTTAGAAGGCTACTTCTAGCCGTAAAGATTTGTTTAGCCACCAAATCAAGACTCTGGGTGGGACGCAATGATGGAAAATTACAAAAAGCAACCACCAAAAGAAATCTTAAAATTATAAATAAAAAGAACACGGATAGCAACCTCTCTTCCCAAGAGAGATGACAATAAAACATGCCTAACCATATCACCCTACTACCATCTCCCCCTCTCCCTCTTCCCCGCCCGCCCGTCTGTCTTTTATTCTCATGTCCCTGTTTGTTTGTTTTCTTTTTCATTATTTATTCTATTGTTCCGTTACTTTATTACGGTTATACTTACACACTTCTTTTCATTTCTTTGTGGTAAGAATAATAGATTCTTACTAATAGGAAGGGATAATTAGAACTGCCTTCCATTGAGAATAGAATAGAATAGAATAGAATAGAATAGAATAGAATAGAATAGAATAGAATAGAATAGAATAGAATAGAATAGAATAGAATAGAAAATATGGAATGGAATGGAATGGAATGGAATGGAATGGAATGGAATAGAATAGAATAGAATAGAATAGAATAGAATAGAATAGAATAGAATAGAATAGAATAGAATAGAATAGAATAGAAAATATGGAATGGAATGGAATGGAATGGAATAGAATAGAATAGAATAGAATAGAATAGAATAGAATAGAATAGAATAGAATAGAATAGAATAGAATAGAATAGAATAGAAAATATGGAATGGAGTGGAATGGAATGGAATAGAATAGAATAGAATAGAATAGAATAGAATAGAATAGAATAGAATAGAATAGAATAGAATAGAATAGAAAATATGGAATGGAATGGAATGGAATGGAATGGAATGGAATAGAATAGAATAGAATAGAATAGAATAGAATAGAATAGAATAGAATAGAATAGAATAGAATAGAATAGAATTCTTTATTGGCCAAGTGTGGTTGGACACACAAAGAATTTGGTGTATATGTTTTCAGTGTACATAAGGAGAATAAAATACATTCATCAAGAATAAAAAGATACACTTAGTGATTGTCAAGGTTACTAATAAGCTATCAAATCGTACTAGGAAACAAAGAAAAACAATATAAATTGAAAGATACAAGAAACATGGTTATAGTAATAAGTGGGAAGAGATAGATACTAGGAAGGAAGAGAAGAATAGTAATACAGCCTTAGTAAATTATTTGACAGTGTTGTGGGAATTAGTTGTTAAGCAGCGTGATGGCATTTAGAGTATTCTAAATCAGTTTCTTAATTGGGTTTCCTTGGTTTTTTCTTTGTTAACCATTTCTTTTCTTTTTTAAAAAAGTTTTTTTTATTATTTTTTTTAAAAAACATAAACATAAAACACATCTTTTCAAAACAAAGCTTCTGGTCCCGTCACCAATTAATACAAATCACTAACAAATCTTAATTTTCAATTAACGCAACTTAATATTTTACTCAGTTATTTCCCTCAAGTCTGTCTATTTAACTATGCCATTATCCCCCAAAACCCGTTACTTAAATCTTAAATCCTAACCAGTTCTTGTTAACCATTTCTTATTAACCCGGGAAAAAAAGTGATGAAATCAAATCTTTTCTTTTAAACCATAAGTTTTATGGTTATGTTTTATGGTTATGTTATAATTATGTTTCCCTAGTGTAAATTAGGTTTTGTGTGTTTGTTTGCTTGCTTGTTCTTCCATTGTCTTTTTTCCTCCTTTCCCCTGACTGTTTGTAACTTTGTCTCACCCATTGGCAACTTTGTTAGAGCTTTTAGGTTAGTAAATATGTGATTCTTTATGCAACATTTCTAATATAATTTATACAAAGTTACAGACCTTCCCCTGACATTGTCCCCTGTGAGGCTGGATAGGAGTCAGCCACCAGTTATGTCTGCGACAGCTATCCTTGTTCTCAAATTTAAACAGGATACTTGCAAATAGAGACAAAAAATAAAAATCAAAAAATCAAAAGAAGGGCTCGTCCGGGATTTGAACCCGGGACCTCTCGCACCCAAAGCGAGAATCATACCCCTAGACCAACGAGCCAGCTGGTAAGGAGTTTTCTCCTTTGATATATAAGCTGAACGAGGTGGAAGCCAAGAAGTTGTTTGTTTTGGCAGGCACTGCATAGTTTCAAGTGTCAGGTTTTTTAAGAACATCGAGCTTAGTACTACAAAGGGCTTTTTAACCGGGATACTTCAAACAAGAATAAATAAATAAACTAAAAAGGTTTCATTTCTGAGTCTCAACATGTTTCCCCTCCTTCTGCTTTTCTTTGCTATTTGGTTGTTTTATCTGGGAATAATTAGAAAACATATAGAACACAGAGCACAGATAAGATAGGATAGGATAGGATAGGATAGGATAGGATAGGATAGGATAGGATAGGATAGGATAGGATAGGAACAAGAAGAGAAGAGAATTAGAATAGAATGGAACAGAACAGAATAGAATAAGAACAGAATAGAATTAGAATGGAACAGAACAAAAACAGAAGTAAAATAAAATGGAACAGAACACAACAGAATACGAACAGAACAAGAACAGAATAGAATTAGAGGAGAATGGAATGGAACAGAACAAGAACAGAACAAGAACAGAATAGAATTAGAGGAGAATGGAATGGAACAGAACAAGAACAGAACAGAAGTAGAATAAAATGGAACAGAACAGAACAGAACAGAATAAGAATAGAACAAGAACAGAATAGAATTAGAGGAGAATGGAATGGAACAGAACAATTACAGAACAAGAACAGAATAGAATTAGAGGAGAATGGAATGGAACAGGGCAAGAACAGAACAGAAGTAGAATAAAATGGAACAGAACAGAACAGAATAGAATAAGAACAGAACAAGAAGAGAATAGAATTAGAGGAGAATGGAATGGAACAGAACAAGAACAGAACAAGAATAGAATTAGAATGGAACAGAATGGAACAGAAAAGAATAATAATTTTATTGTCACTTTGAATGTACACTAATCAGCATACATTAAAATGAAATTTCATTGCAATACAGCTCTCAAAGGGTCACCACCTCCAATATACACTACGTAAACATGACAAAATAAATTTATTAATACAAAATTATGCATACACCCACTTATATTCTATGACACAGAGAAACAACACAGTCTAGTCTGGATGTATACATGTACATGACAAGAAATACAATGTAGAAAGAGGGATAGAAACACCACTGATTCAATCGTGTTCAGTTTCATGGACAAAGTGAGAATCTGCTGTTTATTTCTGGGGTGCTTTTTCCAATTTGCGATCTTAACTTACAACCCTGGGATTTCCTGGTGGTCTCCTATCCACACATCAAAAGTGATCCGAGTCTGCTTCATTTTTCCCCCCCAAGGTGAATGAAAGTCGCTAGATGTGAACAGACAGAAATGAAACAAAGTTTTTCAGTCTCAGTAACTTTACGTTGTGCAAACTCCAACACATCAAGTTGGGAGATTGTGGGAACTGAACTTAGAATAACTTTATTGTCACTTTAAATGTACACTGATCGGCAGAATTAAAATGAATTTTCGTTGCAGTACAGCTCTCAAAGAGCCACCATCTCCAATATCCACTACATATACGTGACAAGTAAATAAATACATAAATAAATACAACCTATGCGTACACCTACATACCCACATATATGATGCTGCATACATCATAAAGGTGCTGAGATTCAAAAACAGTGAATTAAAAAGCGAAGAAAAAGCAACTTTTGTCAACTCAAAGTCAAAAGTTTCACTCCAAGTTTTTTTTTATTATTATTATTATTTTTTATTTTTATTTTCCAGATCTAAAACCTTGTGTATTTGCTATTAGGCGAAACAAGGAATGTGTATCTTTTCCTCCCTTTTTTGAAGTTTCCAATTCTAAGTTCACGATTGATAAATGTCTCATTTACTATTAGAAGCACCCCTGTTATGACAGTCACTGCAAATTTAACGTCTTACTCATTGCATTTGATTGTCCGCTTCAGCAAGGACATTCGGTAAAGGTGGGTACGGTTCTTGGGCAGGGGGTTGGACTAGATGACCTCGAAGGTCCCTTCCAACTCTATTAATTTTTTCTTTATTAAATTGGCACAGCAAATTAATGACACGTGGAATCTTATTTTGCAGAACGAACAGCGCCACCTGGTGTCCTCATAACTTTTTAACATTTTATAATACAAAAAAAAAATAAAAATGCATAGAGTGCTTGTGATCTAAAGATGTTTTCCAAGACAATCCTACACGAAGCGTTGGTGGTATAGTGGTGAGCATAGCTGCCTTCCAAGCAGTTGACCCGGGTTCGATTCCCGGCCAACGCAAATCCTTTTTTCCCCTTTCCTTGTTTCCTAACAGAACATTCCAGTAGTTTCTTCTTTTGCATATTTTTTTTTTGCAAAAAATGGCATTTTTCCAAACTGCCTCATTAAGCAAAGCTTTTTTAAAAAATCATTTTACTAAGTTTATTGATTGCTCTAAATGTTCCTGCTGGAACAATTCCTAATGATTAAAAAAATATCTCTTAAGTCTAATAAAATCATTTGTTTTGTTCTCCCTTTTAAATGAAATTGCAAAAAACTGGAAAGCAGTTTCTGGGTTGGTTTTTTTAAAAAAATTATATGGAAAGTGTGTATAAACACAGGATCTGTTGTAACTTTATTAGAGTTCCTATATCAATTAAAAAATAATCTGCACAGCCAAGAGTTAACTTTGTTTTTTTTTTTCCATCTAGTAATTGTCCGGATTTTATTTATTCACTCATTTTATTAATTCATTACATGCACCACCACTTAAGAGGCCTCTTGGCAGTTTGCAAAATATAATCACTGCAAATACCTCTCAAGGATAATGAAATGCTACAGTACAATATAATACCCAGGTTGCAAAATGTCCTATTTCTATGACATCTTTAAACACAGATTTTTCTAAAACTATGCCAGCCCGGGTACTGTTAGAAATTCAAGGTAGGGCCATTTTGACATCTGATGGGGAGAATTACAAGAAGAAAAAACACCATTTATTGGACTTCCATACCTTGTAATTTTTTTTTCTTCAGTGAAATCATTAATTTTATTCATGGAGGGGTTGCAAAAATTCATTTTATTATGAGAGAGGGTGATTGTATTGCAAAATTTGAGAACCAATAACATAGAAAAATGCATTTTTTATCAGGTGCAGAAACAATTTTCACTTCAGTTAAATGATTTGCCCAAGCCACATATATTTTAATGTTTCTGCAATTTTTCTCATTCCTATACAGATTTTTGAAATACAGTACTCCTTCCATCACTTCAATTTCATCCCAAACATCTGATCACTCTTATTTTTAACTCCATTAACTCTCTTTGGGCTCCTCGTGTACTCTTTTTTACTCACTTCCAAAACGTATTTGTGCTAATCTACATTATTTGCAACTATTTCTCCATAGATATATTGCAATATCTTTATTTCCCTTTATTAGCATCCGTGTCTCGTATGCAGTTTTTCAATCAATACCTTCTTCTGATTCAACACCACTGAACATTTTCAATCACACTATTTACAGCCAAAAGCCCCCAAAATCTGTACATCTTAAGCTCCCATTCCCCCATCTCAGTTGGGAGTCCTGAGAAAGCAGTTTTGAAGTGTAGGAAGAAATATCCTTCTGGATTCTGCTCCAAGTGGGGAAAAAGACACTGGAAACATGGAGACTGCTTGGAAAGATGGTTTAATGGTGGACAGGATCACATGGCTTGAGTTCTCAAACAGAAAAAGGCAGATACAGGGAGTTTTCGGGTTTTATGCTCTCTCTGGCTTTGAACTTCCTGGGGGCCCAAAAGAGTATCCTGATTGGTTGTCAGACTCCCAGGGGGTGGGGGTCTTAGCTAGCCTTGCTGGCTGATGTAATCTTCCCAGGTGCCATGTGGTGAGTTTCTGTCCTAGATGGGTCCCATTGTGTTGCAGATGAGGTCCATTGACAAAGATTGAGTTTCTGCCTCTGGCCCATTAACAAAAGGGTGGGGGCAGGAAGATGGGAGCTGCTTTGTCTTTAAAAACATGCTTCTTCATTTCTCATACAGGGAAACATAATATTCTGCCTTTTTAATATTTCCTAAAATATTTCATTCTCCTAGGAAAGGGGTGCGTGCTAACCTCCTACAGAAGCTTTGAACCCTCCTTTCTTAATATGTTCTCTGAGAGTGAGATACCTAAGTTCAGGCAGTATCTAAATTTAATCAAACAATTACAGATTCTGCCTGAAGTGATTTGAACAACCATATTTAAGCCCAGGGTGAAAGATGAATCATGGTACATGTATGTACAGCTCCAACTCTGTTTTATTCTCGATAAAATCCCAACTTTGTTGTTGTTAGTTACGAAGTCATGCCCGATCTATTGCGACCCCATGGATGTTTCTCCAGGCCTTCCTATCCTCTGCCATCCTCTGGAGTCCATTTAAGCTCACGCCTACTGCTTCAGTGACTCCATCCAGCCACCTCATTCTCTGCCATCCCCTTCTTCATTTATTTATTTATTTATTTATTTATTTATTTATTTTATTCAATTTGTATACCGCCCTTCTCCTAGTGGACTCAGGGTGGTGCACAGCCAGAACTAAAACACATACCAATACAAAATTTAAATTTTTTAAAAGAATTACACGACTTTGGCCCAAAATTTAAAACATTCAAACTAAAACCCATTGACAATTTAAAAAACTTTAAAAAGGGGGGGGGTTTTCACGCCAGCCCTGCTTGATGGAAAAGAAAAGTTTTTAGGGCACGGCGAAAGGCTCAGAGATCCGATATCCTTCGTATCTCCGGGGACAAATCGTTCCAGAGGGCAGGAGCTGCCACAGAGAAGGCCCTCCCCCTGGGGGTCGCCAGCCGACATTGCCTGGCTGACGGCACCCTGAGGAGTCCCTCTCTGTGGGAGCGTACTGGTCGGTGGGAGGCTATCAACGGCCCTCAATCCTTCCCAGCATTAGGCTCTTCTTCAGTGAGTCCTTCCTTCTCATTAGGTGGCCAAAGTATTTGAGTTTCATCTTCAGGATCTGGCCTTCTGAAGAGCAGTCAGGGTTGATCTCCTCTAGGACTGACCGGTTGGATCGCCTTGCAGTCCAAGGGACTCGCAGGAGTCTTCTCCAGCACCAGAGTTCAAAGGCCTCAATTTCTTCAGCACAAGGGGAAAAAATAAAATAAAATCCCAACTTACCCCAAAGCAAAGAATGGGCCTGGGCCACTATCACCCACCACCCCATGGTTAGTCACAAAGAACCAAAGCAGACAATACTTCAAGAACATTTAAGTTAGAAAAGCCAGTTAGAAAAAAATCGTAAAAAAAATTATTAGGTGAAACCTGGAGATCATCTAGTCCAACCCCCTGCAGGAATCCATGCTAAAAATACCCCCCCCAGCACTGACCATGCATCCTCTGCGATTTTAGTATAAGTCCTGAATCCGTGTTTAAATTTAATTGGCCATAGAACAGAGATGGAGTTTACTGGAGCTTTTGTTGTGTAAGGTTTCTAAATTCAGCTCAGAATCTGATAAGTCCAACGGAACTCTAAACACCAGGCTACTGATAATCAGCTTTATTTTCCGCAGAAAGCAAAACTGGACGACCCCTTTTTGCCTCCCATTTTAAAACAGAGTAGAAAGAAAAGCAGGCGCGCACACACACACAAAAACTTTTCCAAACTTCTTGTAGTTCACACAGCTTGCATCATTGCTATAGAAACATTATTTCATATCATGATTTTTCTCAGCGCCCTGAAAACAATAGACCTTAGAAGGGGAAAGAAATACATTTTTGGGCATATAACTCAAGAGCTTTGTTAGGGAATGCTATCTCTCCTTAGGTTGCGGAGAATCCACACTTTAAGTTACAGCAAACAAGCAGAATCCACATTTTGCATTTCGCAAGAAGTTACATTCGCTACTTGGCAATTCGCCTAGAGCAGGTGTCAGCAACCTGCGGCTCCAGAGCCGTATGCGGCTCTGTGGGCCCTCTGCTGTGACTCCGTCGGGTGATCCCACCACTGGCTGGCCTCACCCCTCATCCTCCCCTCCCAGTCACTCCTCGCCTGGCCTGGGGAGGTAAGGGCGATGGCAGGGGATGGAGAAGCAGCCAGGGCAGAGACAGAGAGAGATGTCAAAAGGGTTTTGTGGTTCCCGGTGTTTTTTAACAACCGGTTTTCTGACCTAATGACCAGCTGGGTAGGCGTGGCTAGGGGGGAGTCATGTGACTGGTAGAAGTGAGTGGCATCGAGTTGGCTCCGCCCACCCAGGTTTTGTGGCTCCTGGTGTTTTCTTTTCTGTGGGAAATGGATCCAAATGGCTCTTTGAGTGTTTAAGGTTGCCGACAGCTGGCCTAGAGGCTGTTGGAAGAAACATCCTTCTAGGTTCTGCTCCAAGTGGGGAAAAAGACATTGGAAACATGGAGACTGCTTGGAAAGATGGTTTAATGGTGGACAGGATCACTTGGCTTGAGTTCCTGAACAGAAAAGGGGCAGATACAGATCCTCGGGTTTTTATGCTCTCTCTGGCTCTGCATTTCTTGGGGCCCCAAAAGAGTATCCTGATTGGTTGTCAGACTCCCAGGGGGTGGGGGTCTTGCTGGCTGATGCAATCTTCCCAGGTGCCATGTGGTGAGCCTCTGTCTAGATGGGTCCCATTGTGTTAGTTTCTGTTGCTATTGTGTTGCAAATGTCCTTTGACAAAGGATTGGGTTTCTGCCTCTGTCCCATTAACAAAGGGTGGGGGGCAGGAAGGTGGGAGCTGCTTTGTCTGTAAAACATGCTTCTCCCAGGGAAATATAATATTCTGCCTTTTTCATATTTCCTAAAATATTTCACTCTTCCAGGAAAGGGGTGGGTGCTAACTTCCTACAAGGCTTTATCTATGCAATTGGCACATTAAGTCACAACTGAGCTCAGCTTCACCTTAGTCACCCTCTGTATATGCTCTAAATCCTTTCCGTTGAAATAATTACTGAATAATTTTGGACAGGATTGGTGGTAAGGCACCAGGGATGGAGTACGGTTGAAATCGCTTAAAAGTTAAGCAAGGTTGACTCAGCCTTCCATCCTTTCTAAGGTAGGTAAATTGAGGACCCAGTTTGTGGGGGCAATAAGCTGACTTTGTATAAGTATACAAAAGTATGAAGGCTATTGCTTAACGCATTGTAAGCTGCCCTGAGTTTCCGGAGAAGGGCGGCATATAAATTAAAGCAAAAAAAAAAAAGATACTGGGGAGCATGGTTATGAGCTGTGCACTCCACTTGCAGGGGGTCCCTTAAAAGCCCCCCCCCTACAGATTTGAAAAGGCCCTTTTTTTTAAATTTAATTTATATGCTGCCCTTCTCCGAAGACGCAGGGCGGCTTACAATGTGCTCAGCAATAGCCTTCATCCTTTTGTATATTTATACCAAGTCAGCTTATTGCCCCCACAAACTGGGTCCTCATTTCACCTACCTTAGAAAGGATGGAAGGCTGAGTCAACCTTGAGCCTTGCAGTAATTGCAGGCAGCTGGTCTTAATAACCAGCTTAATAACAGGGTGCCTTAAACCCCTGTACTACCAAGGCTCTACCTGTACTACCCTTGAACAGAAGACAAGGGTGCTCACAATAAAACCCACAAAGTTAGGAAACAATACCCTCGGCAAGCAACAACTTTCCAAAGGGGTTTCACACTTGGCCAATAAAGAATTCTATATTATTCTTTCTCACATAAAACGCTTCTCTGAGAAAAAGGGTGGATCGCTTTTAGACTCGACTCTTTGCGGCGATCCTAAGGAAGACCCTTGGGCGGACTTCAACTCTTTCCGCGGAGAAGTGAGAGGGCTCTTAAAAGAGCCTTTGGGATGGGGGGGGGGGGAGTTGTCAGTGGGTCTCTGGGCGTCTTTTTTACGCCCTCTCCCCGCGGATGCGCCGGGCCAGCTGGATGTCCTTGGGCATGATGGTGACGCGCTTGGCGTGGATGGCGCACAGGTTGGTGTCCTCGAAGAGCCCCACCAGGTAAGCCTCGCTCGCCTCCTGCAGGGCCATGACGGCCGAGCTCTGGAAGCGCAGGTCGGTCTTGAAGTCCTGCGCGATCTCCCGCACCAGCCGCTGGAAGGGCAGCTTGCGGATCAGCAGCTCCGTCGACTTCTGGTAGCGGCGGATCTCGCGGAGGGCCACGGTCCCCGGCCGGTAGCGGTGAGGCTTCTTCACGCCGCCCGTGGCCGGAGCGCTCTTCCGCGCCGCTTTGGTGGCCAGCTGCTTGCGGGGCGCCTTCCCGCCGGTCGACTTGCGAGCCGTTTGCTTGGTGCGAGCCATCCTTCTCTCTAAGCGCCGCTCCTCCGCTGCCGCTGCTGCTTCTCCTCCTCCTCGCCGGAATTCGAATGAAGGGACGCGCGCTGTCGCGGCCGTCCTTTTATAGCCGGCTCGCTCTCCTCTGATTGGCTGGGGAAGAAAAACGCATTCGAATGTTCGAGATTCGTCGGGGATTGGTCAGAATTAGAAAACCAGAATCCTAACCAAGTGTCAATGCAACAGGTTAACCCAGCTGTTTCCCGCCGGTCCACTTGCGAGCCGTTTGCTTGGTGCAAGTTTTGAAGGAGTTTGCGCGCTCTTAATCCTGGGAATTTATACCCGGCGCGCTTTCTCTCCCCATTGGCTCTTTTCGAATTTGAATCTCGCGCCCAAATTTCGACTGCGCCTTTTTTTTTTCCTCCTCCCCTCCCTCTGGTTTCCCATTGCGATTTCAATAGCTGCTTTTCATCGGAGTAATGAACTTATTATTTCACGCCACCTGTTTCCTTCTCTCCCCGCCCTTAACTTTCTCACGGTCTGATCAAGAATGTTATTAAAAAAAAAAAGGGTTCTTTTTAAACGTTTCAAAAAAAATTCGAAATATCTTTTTTTAAGCCAAGCGGTCCTGATGTTGAGGCTACAAGACATCCTTGAAGTCTGTAGAGAGATTCTCCATCATTCAGGTCGTGGTTGTCCCAAATGTAATTTTTTTTTTCCAGGAGGCAACGGGACTTTCTCTTGTTTTTTTTTTTTCTCTTTTGAAGACGTTTCGCTTCTCATCCGAGAAGCTTCTTCAACTCTAGACAGGAGCTTCCATTTCCCCCACTTGTCCCGTCAGAGCTGAAGAAGCTTCTCGGATGAGAAGCGAAACGTCTTCAAAAGAAAAAAAAACGCCGAGAAAGTCAGAGTTGAAAAAGCAAGTTATTGTTCAAAGTTTGGCAACTTTTTAAAGATGTGGGTGGACTTCGACTCCCAGCATTTCCGAGCCATCTCTACACTTTTTCTAAAAGTGTGGTAGCGTGGCCGAGCGGTCTAAGGCGCTGGATTAAGGCTCCAGTCTCTTCGGAGGCGTGGGTTCGAATCCCACCGCTGCCAAAGGTATCTTTTGAAAGAATCCCCCCCCAACCTTTGACACTCTGCCAAAACCAAAAGCGAAGCGATCTTCATCTAAAAATGTTTTTTTTCTGCTTCGCTGAGAAAGCAGAGTTGAACCTGATGACAAGTTTGAATGGCAGCGGTTCCCATCTTTTATCCTGCCAAAAAAAAAATAAAATAAAAACGGTTTAGAATATGCATGTGTTTCTCTCCAGAAGCCAAATTTGACTTGAGGGACACTTTCCTTTTGTGCGGTTAGAAGCAAGGGTGAGATCCAGCAGGTTCTGACAGGTGGCGGAAATTTTGAGCAGTTCGGGGAACCAGCAAATAGCACCTCTGGCTGGCCCCAGAGTGGGGTGGGAATGGAGATTTTACAATATCCTTCCCCCAGGAGTGGGGAGCAAATGGGGATTTTGCAGTATCCTTCCCCTGGAGTGGGGTGGGAATAGAGATTTTGCAGTATTCTTCCCCTGGAGTGGGGTGGGAATGGAGATTTTGCAGGATCCTTCCCCTGCCATGCCCACCAAGCCACGCCCACAGAACCGGTAGTAAAAAAAATTGGATTTCACCACTTGTTAGAAGGCTACTTCTAGCCGTAAAGATTTGTTTAGCCACCAAATCAAGACTCTGGGTGGGACGCAATGATGGAAAATTACAAAAAGCAACCACCGAAAGAAATCTTAAAATTATAAATAAAAAGAACACGGATAGCAATCTCTCTTCCCAAGAGAGATGACAATAAAACATGCCTAACCATATCACCCTACTACCATCTCCCCCTCTCCCTCTTCCCCGCCCACCCGTCTGTCTTTTGTTCTCATGTCCCTGTTTGTTTGTTTGTTTTTTCATTATTTATTCTATTGTTCCATTACTTTATTACGGTTATACTTACACACTTCTTTTCATTTCTTTGTAGTAAGAATAATAGATTCTTACTAATAGAAAGGGATAATTAGAACTGCAGAAAAAACAATTGCTACCAACCTGCCTTCCCTTGAGAATAGAATAGAATAGAATAGAATAGAATAGAATAGAATAGAATAGAATAGAATAGAATAGAATAGAATAGAATAGAATAGAATTCTTTATTGGCCAAGTGTGATTGGACACACAAAGAATTTGTCTTGGTGCATATGCTCTCAGTGTACATAAAAGAAAAGATACATTCATCAAGAATCATAAGGTAACACTTAATGATAGTCATAAGGTACAAATAAGCAATCCGGAAACAATATCAATATAAATCGTAAGGATACAAGCAACAAAATTACAGTCATACAGTCGTAAGCGGGAGGAGATGGTAGTGGGAACGATGAGAAGATTAACATTAGTGCAGATTTAGTAAATAGTTTGACAGTGAGGACCTGTATACTGCAGGAGCCAAAAAGAGGGCTGTGAAAATATTTACAGCCCTCTGTAAATATTTGAAAAAAATATTTTGAAAATATTTACAAGAAAGAAGGGAAGGAATGAAGATAGAAAGGAAGAGGAAAGAGAGAAGGAAAGGAAGAAAGAAGGAAAGGAAGAAAGGAAGAAAAGAAGGGAAAGGAAGGAAAGAAAGAAAAAGAGAAAGAAAGGGAAAGGAAGGAAGGAAGGAAGGAAGAAGGGAAGATAGAAGGGAAGAAAGAAAGGAAGAAAAGAAGGGAAAGGAAGGAAAGAAAGAAAAAGAAAGAAAGAAAGGAAAGGGAAAGGAAGGAAGGAAGAAAGAAGGAAAGATAGAAGGAAAGAAAGAAAGAAGGGAAGGAATGAAGGTAGAAAGGAAGAGGAAAGAGAAGGAAAGGAAGAAAGAAAGAAAAGAAGGGAAAGGAAAGAAAGAAAGAAAAAGAAAGAAAGAAAGGAAAGGGAAAGGAAGGAAGAAAGAAAGAAGGAAAGATAGAAGGAAAGAAGGAAAGGAAGAAAAGAAGGGAAAGGGAGGAAAGAAAGAAGGAAAGAAAGAAAGAAAGAAAGAAAGAAAGAAAGAAAGAAAGAAAGAAAGAAAGAAAGAAAGAAAGAAAGAAAGAAAGAAAGAAAGAAAGAAAAAAAATAACCTAGAACAGCCCCAGGGCAGGGCGGGATAGGCGAGGAATAAATGTAACCAAGAAATAAATATTGAAACTTTTAAGACGCCTCGCTCCACCTTTTACAGCCTTGTCGCAATTCCCAATAAACGAATTGCAACAGAGTAACCAGGCGAGACGCCTCAACGTTCCATCTTCAATCAAGGCCACGCCCCCCATTATCTCTCAACGTTCCATCTCTCGTAACAATGGAGCGAAAAGCCCTGCTTTGCCTGACAATAGAAATCCTATCATACAGGGGATCTCAGATCCGCGGAGAAGGATCGGGTTAAGCCAAACTGCCCATCCAAACAGACCCCTAAGATTTCCTGCCTTTCCCACCCGGTACAAAATTGTAAATTAAAAATACTGTAGATAGAATGATATAAATATACACTTATATCATTCTATCTACAGTATTTTTAATTTAACTCTGTTTTAATCTAATTCTGTTACAACCATGGAAACAATAGACGTAAGTATGTTGTATAATATCAAGTTTCTATTTTTTTTTTCCTATACAGTATGAATATTGCTTTGCTAGGTGGCTCAGTGGCTAAGACGCTGAGCCTGTCGATCAGAAAGGCCGGCGGTTCGAATCCCTAGTATAGGGATCCTTGAGCAGGGGGTCGGACTAAATGATCTCTGAGATCCCTTCCAACTCTGTTACTGTTACTGAATAAGAGGAAAAATGGTCGTAATTAGGACGTGTATTTTTTTTTTTAAAAAAAGGGTGTTGATAGGAGATCGCTGTTGCAAAATTGAAATTGGGATGTCAAATGAAGAAAAAT
The DNA here is from genome assembly GCF_029215685.1 of Pituophis catenifer annectens. Taxonomy (NCBI): domain Eukaryota; kingdom Metazoa; phylum Chordata; class Lepidosauria; order Squamata; family Colubridae; genus Pituophis; species Pituophis catenifer. Next base: position 13,462,855 of record NW_027256895.1, read on the forward strand.
GTACAATAAAAATATATTTAAAAAAAAAAAGATTTCCTGCCTTTCCTGCTTCTATAAAAAAAATATTCTCTGCCTTCCCGTTTTTGTTTTTTTTTTGTTTTGTTTTTTTTAGATTCCTCGGTCTTGGAAGCGGTGGCACCCAATTCACTGACTGTTGTAATAACCCACGTTTTTTTCTGCAGGATTTTGGGGATAAATCTCAAATTCGTCTCGCGAATTAGATTTCATTTACAAGCCGGAATGGATCGCCAGATCCCTTTCCCCAATCGTCATTAACCCACAGACGGCAGAGATGCTTCAACGCCCAAGCCTAAAACAAAATAAAAATAATTTTATTTTAAATTTTTTTTAAAAAAAATCATTAAATATCATCATATCACCATACATCATTATATATTCCATTTGTTTTGGAGCAGGCAATAAAATTTGGAGAAATCAGGATCAGATTTCGTACAAGATTCCACCTAAACGGTCTGAAGTGGAAACTTCCAAAATTGAAGATTAGGATTTTTTAAAATGCCATGGGGAACAAAATAAAAAACAAAAAACTTGCGCCCAACGTGGGGCTCGAACCCACGACCCTGAGATTAAGAGTCTCATGCTCTACCGACTGAGCTAGCCGGGCTGTTGAAATTGGTGTTGGGATTGATACTATTGGTTTTCATTCTGCTGACAGCGAACGGGAGCGATCGTGGTTACGAGGAAACGCTTTTTTTCCTCTTTTTCTAACAACCTTGACAACCTTCTAACAACGATCTCAGGGCTCTTAGACCCTTCTGGACTCTGCAGTTCATTCAGTAAAATGTTTTTCTCTACAGCAGATTTTCAACATGTGGGGCTGCTGTGTTGGGTTTCACCTAAAAGGAAAGCAACTTGCCTGCCTGCCTACCTCTCCCTCTCCCTTCCCTTCCTCTCCTCCCCTCTCCTCCTCTCCCCTCTCCTTTCTTCCTTTCCTTCTTTACTTCCATTTCCTTCCCTTTCCTTCTTCCCTTCTCTTTCCTTTCCTTCTTTCCTTTCCTTCTTCCCTTCTCTTTCCTTTCCTTCTTTCCTTTCCTTCTTCCCTTCCCTTCCCTTCTTCCATTTCCCTTCCTTCTTTCCTTTTCTTCTTCCCTTCCCTTCCCTTCTTCCCTTTCCCTTCCCTTCCCTTCCCTTTCCTTCCCTTTCCTTTCCTTCCCTTTCCTTCCCTTCCCTTCCCTTCCCTTCCCTTTCCTCCCTTCCCTTTCCTCCTTCCCTTCCCTTTCCTTTCCTTCTTCTCTTCCCTTTTCTTCTTCCCTTCCCTTCCCTTCTTCCCTTTCCCTTCCTTCTTTCCTTTCCTTTCCTTCTTCCCTTCCATTTCCTTCCCTTTCCTTTCCTTCTTCCCTTCCATTTCCTTCCCTTTCCTTTCCTTCTTCCCTTCTGTTTCCTTTCCTTCTTTCCTTTCCTTCTTCCCTTTCCTTTCCTTCTTCCCTTCTCTTTCCTTTCCTTTCCTTTCCTTCTCTTCTCTTCCCTTCCCTTCCCTTTCCTCCCTTCCCTTTCCTCCTTCCCTTCCCTTCTCTTCTTCCTTTTCCTTTCCTTCTTCCCTTTCCTTTCCTTCTTCCCTTCCATTTCCTTTCCTTTCCTTCTTCCCTTCTCTTTCCTTTCCTTTCCTTCTTTCCTTTCCTTCTTCCCTTCCCTTCCCTTCCTTCCCTTCCCTTCCCTTCCCTTCCTTCCCTTCCCTTCCCTTCCCTTCCCTTCCCTTCCCTTTTCATCTTCCCTTCCCTTCCTTCTTTCCTTCTTCCGTTCCCTTCCCTTTCCTTTCCTTCTTCCCTTCTGTTCTCTTTCCTTTCCTTTCCTTCTTTCTTTTCCTTCTTTCCTTTCCCTTCCTTCTTTCCTTTCCTTTCCTTCTTCCCTTCCCTTTCCTTTCCTTTCCTTTCCTTTCTTTTTCTTTCCTTTCCCTTCCTCCCTTCCTTCTGTTGTGTAGAAAGTCAGCACCCACTCATCTCCTAGAACAGCGGTTCTCAACCTGGGGGTCGAACGACCATTTCACAGGGGTCGCCAAAGCCCTCTCTCGCCCCCCCCCCCCACATGCCTTCACTCACCCTCACCCTCTGCCTCTGTTGGATCGCCCGGTCGCCGTTCGCTTACCCTGCCCACTCCCAATCTATTGCTGCCTCCGGAGTCCCAGCTGATGGCTAGAGGGAAAAAAAACTTTAAATTCTTGCTGCGGGGCTTCAAAGAGCTAACTGCAAAGAGGTAAATTCCTGGAGCAGATTTTTTTCCCTCTAGCTGAAAACGCGAAATTGAAAGTAAGCAGGCTGCAACGTGACAAAATGAGGCAGAGAGATTTCTTTTTCTTTTTCCTCACCAAAAAAGGTAGGTGCAAAACTGCAAACAATGGGAAATTTAGGGCAAAAGAGGAAAGTTCCAAGATTTTAAAACACAAAAGAAAAAAAGCTCTATTTAACTAGGGAATTGTAATAATCGAGATACTATTAATTGGTTAAGTTGTGGTTCAGAGGAATATATGGGGGAAATTATTTGGTTTATTATTATTGGTAAATATAATTAATTGATTTGTAAGAAATTGGATTGCATGGAAATAATTGGAATATTCATGTTCATATTGATTAATATACAAAAAATATAGTTATATAACTAATTGATTTATATTAAAATGTTGAATTTGTATTAAACAACTGTATTACATAATTACATAATTAACCAATGTGAGGATGGATATAAAAATAGATGACAATGGGAAGGGGTATAATATAGAATAGAAGGGAAAAATTGAATTTGATTAAGATTAGAGATGAGGATGAAGGGTAATATTGGTTTTTTAAAAAAATAGATGAGGAATAAATATGGTAAAAAGGAAATATAGAAATTGTAAATTTAATTGAAATGATTAAATACTGTGTTGGAAGAAATATCCTTCTGGGTTCTGCTCCAAGTGGGGAAAAAGACACTGGAAACATGGAGACTGCTTGGAAAGATGGTTTAATGGTGGACAGGATCACATGGCTTGATGGGGCCCATTGTGTTAGTTTCTGTTGCTATTGTGTTGCAAATGTCCTTTGACAAAGGATTGACTTTCTGCCTCTGGCCCATTAACAAAGGGTGGGGGGCAGGAAGGTGGGAGCTGCTTTGTCTGTAAAATATGCTTCTCCATTTCTCATCCAGGTAGGGAAATATAATATTCTGCCTTTTTAATATTTCCCAAAATATTTCATTCTTCTAGGAAAGGGGTGGGTGCTAACCTCCTACAACTGTTTAAATTTGTGAACCGGCCAAATACTCTGTTCAAAGAAAATACGTTGTATATGTGTTTCTAATTATTGCTATTTATTGCTATTTGTTCTCTTTTATTCTTTAAAGTTTAACAATTCATTCTTTATCTTAATATCTTAATATTTGTTTGGGGTTGGCTTTCTTCTCTTTCATCTTTTTTATTGTACAGCAATCTTTCTCCTCAAACCTACCACCTCTGTCTTTTCTTTCTTACTTACTTTCTCTTCCCCCCTCTTCTTCTTCTCCCTACTTCCTCTTTCTTTCTCTTTCTCCTCCTCTCTTCCTCCTTCTCTTACCTTCACTCCTACTCTAATTTCCCTTCCCTTCCTTCATCCCTCTCTATTGCTGTATCCTTTTATGCATATGGACTACTCAGAGGGCTGAAAAAGTTATTTTTGACTGGTCCTCGCACTTTTGACCAGTCCTCAAACTTACGACTGTCCTCACAATTTACGTATTTGCGCTATCTTGTCACCATGGTGAAGAGAAGCAGTTGTGAAATGAGTGACACGGTTGTTAAGAATGGTACAATGGGCATAAATGATGACCAGTCATAACTGCGAAGACCGGTCAAAAGTGCGAGGACCTGTCAGAAATCACATTTTTCAGCCCTCTGGGTAGTCCTTTTGGGCACAGGGACTACTCAGAGGGCTGAAAAAGTTATTTTTGACTGGTCCTCGCGCTTTTGACCAGTCCTCGAAAGAAGCAGTTGTGAAATGAGTGACATGGTTGTTAAGAATGCTGCACAGGCATAAATGTGAGGATGGTCATAAGTGTGAGGACCAGTCAAAAGTGCGAGGACCTGTCAGAAATGACTTTTTTCAGCCCTCTGAGTAGTCCCTATACATATAGCCATGGCCACCCGGTCACATGACCAGCTAGCCACACCCACAAAATAAGCCATGCCCACAGAACCAGTAGTAAAAAAATTTAGAACCCACCCTTGGTTGGGGGTCACCACAACATGAGGAACTGTATTAAAGGGTCGCGGCATTAGGAAGGTTGAGAACCACTGTCCTAGAAGAATGAAATATTTTGAGAAATATTAAAAAGGCAGATTATTGTATTTCCCTGGATGAGAACTGGAGAAACATGCTCTTGGAAAGCCTTAATAGCCCACAGCAGATGTCAGCCCTTAAGAGATAAAGAGACAGATAGCTCTATTCATAAGCAAATACCCTCACCCAAGATCCAACAAAGGTAGGATTAGCCCTCAGCCACAATAAGAATTGCCCAACCAGCCCCTTCATTGCATCAGCCCGAACTTCAACCAAACGTAGCTCAGACAAACTCCTCAGATTTGTACATGGGCCCCATGGGAGTCTGACAACAGCCAATAGAACATATGTTCTTGCACAGGAACAGGAAGCTCAAGTGCAAAGCCCAAGATATGGTATAAATAGCCCTCACTCTCAACTCCATGTGGTGAGCTGTCCCAAAATCACATGTGGTTGGTGGTTCTGCTTCATCAATCAATGGAACCTCTTTCCAATCAGCCTCCAGCCTCCATTTTGTCTCCACTCCATTTTCTCCCGGCTTGGAATTGAACCAGGTGGATATTTTTTCCCTGACATTAAAAAAAAGAAACAGCTGTGGTTTAAAAAAAAAGAAGAAGAAGAAGCAAATTAAAATATGATCTCCATAGTTGGTATTCCCTTTCTATCTTCTATACCAACTAAGGAAACAAAAATCAAGAAATAAACTTAAAATATCGCTATATAATGAAAGATGTAGATACATATATAGAGAAATATAGAATACCGAAGTAACTTTCTTTTTTCTTAAGGCTCAAGTTCTATGACTTGATTTAAATGTATAGGTTGTTTATGTTGTGTACTATATGTATGTATGTTTTTGTTTGTCTATTTTTAATTAAATGATTTTTTTTAAAAAAATAAAAAAAATATATGATCTCCAAATTCCATTCCGATTCAAAGTACAGCCTGGTTTGTTTGCATATTAGTTACACAAGCTTCGTAGGTAAACTAAAACGGGGGGAAGAAATGGCAGAAAACGTATGGTTCCAAGCCCCAGAATTATTCATTATACATCTATGTTTCTTGGTGTTCATAGTCATTGTCAGAAATGGGTCATGTCCAGTGGTGAAATCCAAATTTTTATACTACTGGTTCGGTGGGCGTGGCTTGGTGGGCGTGGTGTGGCTTAATGGGCATGGGAGGGGAAGAGTACTGCAAAATCTCCATTCCCACCTCACTCTGGGGCCAGCCAGAGGTGGCATTTGCATGTTCTCCGAACTACTCAAAATTTCTGCTACTGATTCTCCGAACTACTCAAAATTTCCACTACCGCTTCTCCGAACTACTCAAAATTTCTGCTATTGGTTCTCCGAACTACTCAAAATTTCCGCTATTGGTACTCCGAACTACTCAAAATTTCCACTATTGGTTCTCCGAACTACTCAAAATTTCCGCTACTGGTTCTCCGAACTACTCAAAATTTCCACTATTGGTTCTCCGAACTACTCAAAATTTCCGCTACTGGTTCTCCGAACTACTCAAAATTTCCACTATTGGTTCTCCGAACTACTCAAAATTTCCACTACCGCTTCTCCGAACTGCTCAAAATTTCCGCTACTGGTTCTCCAAACTACTCAAAATTTCCACTACTGCTTCTCCGAACTACTCAAAATTTCTGCTACCGGTTCCCTGAACTACTCAAAATTTCCACCATCGGTTCTCCGAACTCCAAAATTTCCGCTACCGCTTCTCCAGAACCTGTCAAAACCTGCTGGATTTCACCTCTGGTCATGCCGTGGAGAAGAGACAGTGCACCAAGATGAAAAAAAATCATGTAAAAGCATTGAGAAAGAAAGGGGAAAAAAATTAATCCGCCTGAACAGGGACTTGAACCCTGGACCCTCAGATTAAAAGTCTGATGCTCTACCGACTGAGCTATCCAGGCTCTGAATTTTTACCTTGAAACATCTTCTGAAAACCATCCGCTAAGTTGATCAGTTCTGGTAAATTTCTATTTTTTCAAATGAAAAATTTCTATTTTTCCAATGAAGACCTTCACAGTTGAAGGCATGGGGAAAAAATCCTCCCCGTCAACCATTTTCACACCTGTCCCATGAAAAAAAATGTATTTTTAGGATATGGCTCAAGGACATCGCCATCCGGAGTATTTTTTTTTTCCTCCCCCATGAATAAATATTGTTGAATTCATCATTTTCCTTTGGCTGTTCTCCTGTACAACCTGATCAATACCCTTATTTTTTTTATTTTTTTAAAGGAAAGCATCTGGAAGGTGCTTCTACTGCCAGTTATAACTGTGGTTTCCTGGAATTACCCCCCTCCCAAAAAAAAAAAGAGTTTTAACAATAAAGGAAAATATTTGGCTTTAAATGAGGGTTCCAGGGTGCTCTCTGAGCTTCATTGTTTTTCTTGCAGGCATTTCATTAACTGGACTAGGTAACATCATTTAATTTAATTTAATTAATTTAATTTAATTAATCATTAATTCTAGTGTGCTGTGTCCTACCACGCTAGCACTGATGGTATTAACTAGTTTGGTTATGAGACGTCCACAAGGAAACAACGAAGCTCAGAGAACACCAAGGACTGACTAAGTAGCCTGACTAGGTGAAAGTCTGATCAGAACAGTCGGCAGTTAAACAGTTCGAATCCCTAGTACACGAGCAAGGGGTTAGACTAGATGGCCTCCAATGTCCCTTCCAACTCTGTTACTGTTTAAAAAATAGACTCTTAAGAGTTTTTAGGTTAGCAAATGTGAGCAAAGCTTCACTGTCAAGCACCCTATTTAAACCATGAGATTAAAATAGAGATTAAAAAAATGAAAATTATTCCACGTTTTCTGTTTTTCATTCCTCTAGAAAGGAAGAACTAAAAAGAAAAATAAAATAAAACTATGTCCTCCCCGTCGGGGAATCGAACCCCGGTCTCCCGCGTGACAGGCGGGGATACTTACCACTATACTAACGAGGAAAGGGATTGAAAGTTTTTTTTTTCAGCAGGATATAAAAACTATGCTATCCAGTTGCTAGTCCACAAGAAATATACATTGATCTTTGGAGATGTTTGGATGACGAAATAAAAGTATTATTCTATTTTGAATTTTGGAATAAAGTTTTTAACAGCAATGCAAAGAGGCTTTTCTTCTCTTCTCTTCTCTTCTCTTCTCTTCTCTTCTCTTCTCTTCTCTTCTCCTCTTCTCTCCTCTCCTTTCCTTTCCTTTCCTTTCCTTTCCTCTCTTTTGTTCTCTTCTCTTCTCTTCCTTTGAGGAGAAAAATTCACACATTTTTTTTTCTACTGTGGGAAGCCTCCCTCTCCTAAAAGAATGAAATATTTTGAGTAATATTTTAAAAAAGGCAGAATATTATATTTTCTAAATGAGAAACAGAGAAACATGTATTCTTTAAATATATATTTTATTTATACTTTTTCTTTTGGTATACATAAAAACTCAATATTTACATTGACAATGTGTTGTCTGGGTACAGTTAATATTGAGTAACAATAACAAAAATTTTCACGTGGCTATTAATAACAATGATCATCAAAACATATTAATAATAATAGTTACTTATCCTTAAATATTCACCTTACATTATTTAATTAAACATTCTTTTCAATTTTTAAGTTTTTAACTTCTGCTTCTATTTTCTAGCCATTGTTAAAATGCCTCCCATGTTAAAAAATATTCTGTTTCCTCCTTATCCTTAATTTTCATTGTTAATCTATCCATCTCGGCACATTCTAATATTTTCTTTATTACACTTTCCTCTGTAGGAATATCTTCATTTTTCCAATTTTGTGCCTATACAATTCTCGCTGCTGTTCAAACATGTAAAATTAAGTATGTATTTCCTTTATTGTATTTTTCTGGTAAGATCCAACAAAAACAATTCTGGCTTTTACATCTATTTGTTGTTTTGTCATTTCTCCTAGCCATATTCAGATTTTTATCCAATATTTTTTAGCCTTTGGACACATCCAGCACATATGATAATAAGTGCCCGGTAGCTGATTACATGTATTTTTTTAGAGGCAGGAAGCAGACTTAGTCTTTCTTAATAGCCCTCCTTCCCCCCAGCAGATATTTTGTGCCTATTAAGAAAGACTGGGCCAGCCTATCTACAAAACAAAAGACTTTCAGCTCCAGGATGATGAACAGGACATGATCCTTTAGGAAATAATAGGATTAACCCACTACCAGACGTGGTATTCAAGTGGTTCACATCGGTTCGGGCAAACCGGTAGCGGAAATTTTACCTGATTCACCGAACCGGTAAATACCAACTCTGGCTGGCCCCACCCAAACCCACCTGCTCACCTGCTTGCCCCTTCCGGCTGCTCACCACTCGCCCCGCCCAGCCCCCACCTTTCGGCTGTTTTTTGCCTCCACACATCACTTTTGGCCTCCGCACATCGTATTTTCAGCCAGTTCCAGGCGGCGGAGATCGACAGCAGCGAACGGTCCGCAGCAGTGGTGAATGGGCAGTGGCAAACGGGCGGTGCCGAATGGACCACGGCGGCAGTGAACGGGCAGCGGCAAGCAGGCGGCAGTGAACGGGTTGTTGCGAATTGGGCCGTGGTAGCGGCGAACGGGCTGCAGCAAACGGGCTGTGGAGAACAGGCCACGGTGAACGGGCCATGGTGAATGGGCTAAACTGAATGGCGCAGTGGCAGTGAACACCCCGTGGCAAATGGGTGACAGCAAATTGGCCATTCTGAAAAGGCGGCAGCAGAGGCAAATGGGTGGCAATGAACAGGCTATGCCGAATGAGTCATGGCAGGGGTGAATGGGTGGCGGTGAATGGGCAGCGGTGAACAGGCTGCCGTGAATGGGCCACGACAAACAGGCCGCGGTTAATGGGCTATACCGAATGGCGCAGCGGCGGTGAACAGACCGCAGCAAATGGGCGAAGGCGAATGGGCCATGCTGAATGGGTGGCAGCAGTGGCGAACAGGCAGCAGCAAATGGGCGGTGCCAAATGGGCCACAGAGGTGGCAAACGGGTGGTGGTGAATGGGCAGCGGCGAACAGGCAGTGGTGAATGGGCTGTGGCAAACGAGCCACGGCGGTGGCGAACGGGCAGTAGCAAATGGGCTGCGGTGAACGGGCCACGACAAACAGGCTGCGGTTAATGGGCTGTTCCAATCGGGCCACGACGGCAGTGTACAGGCCACGGGAAACGGGTGATAGTGGTGGTGAACGGGCAGCAGTGAACGGGCTGTGGCGAACAGGCCATGACAAACGGACCGTGGTGAATGGGCCACACCGAATGGCACAGCAGCGGTGAACAGGCTGCGGCAAACGGGCAAAGGCGAATGGGCCACGCGGAACAGGCGGCAGTAGTGGCAGATGGGCAGCAGCGAATGGGCGGTGCCGAATGGGCCACGGCGGCGGCAAACGGGTGGCGGCAAATGAGCGGCAACGCCGAATGAGTCATGGCAGCTGTGAACGGGCTACGGCTAATGGGCAGTGGTGAACGGGCACGGCGAACGGGCGGCAGTGAATGGGCGGCAGCGAACAGGCCACAGAGGTGGTGAATAGGCAGCGGCAAATGAGCTGCGGTGGCGGCAAACAGACCGCAGTGAATGGGCTGCACCGAATGGGCCGCGGCGGCTGTGAACAAATAGAGTAAGGGACTCAACCCGCAACCCTGTTTTGTACCAGTGTTAAGAATACGGGCGGCAGAGATATGATGACCTAATCTGACCCTCTGAGAGCGGCCAGACAGGAAATCCATAATCCAAAAACAGACTGAATAAGAAAGCCCAAGATTCATAAGTTTAGACACTTAGCTTATATGGAAGAATTATGTTAAATGCAGGACTAAAATCTCAATATAGATACCAATAGGATTAGGATTGAGAGTTCAACCACGATCAGGTATGCCACGGTCAGCCGTAAAAACAAAACCAACCGGCTGAATTTGTGGAACAGGCTATCAACCACAAAGGAAAAAGGATTAAAAAGCTAGCCAAACTTAACTCCCTTGGGGGAAAGTATGTGCTATAAATCTTTCTGGAATCCGTTTGTGTGAATACTCTCACCGCATCCAGAGGTTTCTTTAGTAAGAGGAGATCCTTGCGGCTGAATAAAATATAATTATATTAAATTTATATAATATAATATAATATAATATAATATAATATAATATAATATAATATAATATAATATAATATAATATAATATAATATAACATAACATAACATAACATAACATAACATAACATAACAACATAACATAACATAACATAACATATATTATATTATATTATATTATATTATATTATATTATATTATATTATATTATATTATATTATATTATATTATATTATATTATATATAAATATATATATATTTATATTAAAACTTAATTAATAAAATACTTAATAAATAAAAATACTTAATAAATAAAACTTAATAAAAAATTTATATTAAAACTACAACACCTGGTTTTCTTTTTAAACCCTTTCTTTCTATTTTTTAAAGAAACAGATGGGTTTGGAAGTAAAAGTCAGATGCGTTGGCCGGGAATCGAACCCGGGTCAACTGCTTGGAAGGCAGCTATGCTCACCACTATACCACCAACGCCTTGCAATAAAAGGCTCTCAAAATCCCTGGTAGTAGGAAAAAATTCAATTTCTGTTTTTAAAAAAATGATGCCCTCCACGAATGGTTCATGGTTCAGCAAGACGTCTCCTCCCTCCTGCTCTGTATTCATAGATTATTGAGACCTGAGCTCCAGTGGAACCAGAATAGCCTTGAAAAGGCTACCTCTGAGCATATGCAAAGTGCACAATTCGAGATCCCGACCAGAAACCAACGTTTCTAAGGAGCAAAATTCTCACAAAGAGGGGAGGACTCAGTAAAAAGAAAATGGAATGCAGACCACTGAATTGGATAAAATAAAAATAAATCTGCAATTAAATCCACCCCAATAAATTTAAAGAAAAAGATTCCAGTTCCAGCAAATTTCACTAGCCATGTTGGTTTGTATAATAAGCCACGATTGAGGGGATTCACACCCAGCACACCCTGCCCTAAATTCAAATCAAATGAGGTATTGTTGCCATGTTGCAGGGTGAGATCAGGTGCAAGGTATTAGTAAAATTAATATAATAAACCCGAATTATTTAATATTTAAGTATAAATGGCAATCATACATTAAGGGAGGAAACTGGGGTCGCAAATGGGAGAGTGTGTTTTTCCAGATAATCACCTGGCAAACTTTTAAAAAGAGACGAGTTTAAATGTGTGGAAGAAAAATGAATGTAGACTTTTATATGATTGGATATAAAAGAAACTCTCGTAGTCGGCAGGATTCGAACCTGCGCGGGGAGACCCCAATGGATTTCTAGTCCATCGCCTTAACCACTCGGCCACGACTACCTTGGTTGGTAAAATACCTGCATGTTGTCTTCATATTTCTTAATCTGTGGTGTGGCTATGGCTCACCGTAGGGTATAAAGAAACCATGTTAAAAATAGACTATTGCCAAAGACGTTGGGGGGGGAAGGCTTTTTATTGAGAAGTCAGGATGGCCGAGCGGTCTAAGGCGCTGCGTTCAGGTCGCAGTCTCCCCTGGAGGCGTGGGTTCGAATCCCACTCCTGACACAGCCTTTTCTTTGAAAAATAAAATAAAATTAAGATTTCCATCCGTTTTGAACCCAGCAAGGCATTTAGTAACCTCAGTAAATCTGAATTCACGACGGATTAAAAATTAATTAAGAAGCATCATGCTTATGCTTAAAGCGTTATCTTTATGCTGAAGATTCTTAACCGATGAACCAAATTGGCTTAATCATCTTATATTCACAATTTATATGTATGTTATTTTATCTGTTCACCGCCCTGAGTCCTTCGGGAGAAGGTATAAAAATTAATTAATTAATTAATTAATTAATTAATTAATTAATTAATTAATTAAATAAATAAATTTAATTAATTAATTAATTAATTAATGATTAAAAGATCGGATTCTTTCATCAACAGACCAGGCATTTTGGAATCCAATGTTCATTTTGGAACCTAATGTTCTTAACGGATTAACAGAGTTGGGAGGGACCTTGTAGGTCATCAAGTCCAACCCCCACCCAATCAGGAGACCTTAACGCCATTTTCTGGACCCTGATGTAAGAATTGGTTCCCAATGAGGAAATACATAAGAAAGGCAATAAATTAATTTTTACCAGTAACTTAATATCTACAACAATGTAATTGTTCCACAAGGGATAGGACTAGAGGAAAAACCAGATCCAGGCATGAAAAAAAAGAGAGAGAAATTAATTGATTGGGCCAGATCCTTCACACGTTTTTAGGGTAATTCCTGAGCCGGAAGGAAATCTCTATAGATCTTGAAAGATAAGCCCCAATATCTAAGAGGCTGCCACAAAAGAAGAGGAAGCCAAACTATTCTCCAAAGCTACCTGAAGGCAGCACAAGAAGCAATGAATGGAAACTAACCAAGGAGAGAAGCCACCTAGGACTATAAAATAGGGAAGTGGTGTCGGGTTTCCTGCCTACGAAGGGGGCTGGACTAGAAGACCTCCAAGATCCCTTCCAACTCTGTTATTCTATTCTATTCTATTCTATTCTATTCTATTCTATTCTATTCTATTCTATTCTATTCTATTCTATAACTAAGGATGTCAGTGGAGATTCTCAAGTCACTCAGGTCATGGTTGTCCCAAAAGTGCATTTATTTTTTCTTCAAGAGGAAACGGGACTTTCTGAGTTTTTCTTCGAAGACGTTTCACTTCTCATCCAGCTCTGAAGAAGGACCTTTGGGACTAGAACTAAAGAGAAATTTCCAGGCCGTTAGAACAATTAATTGGTGGAATGGCTTGCCTCCAGAAGTTTATTTATTTATTTATTTATTTATTTATTTATTTATTTATTATATTTCTATACCGCCTTTCTCCCGTAGGACTCAAGGCGGTGTACAGTCGAGAAAAATATAGATACACAAACATCATAAAATTGCTAATTAAAATGATTATTATAACATAGATGTGGATGCTCCAACACTGGAAGGTTTTAAAAAGAGATTAAACGGTCATTTGTCTGATATGATATACAGTAGTGGCCAAAATTGTGGAAACCTTTTGGGAAAAGTGTATTTTTGAGGTTTGATGGCTTAATAACACCATTTTTATTTTTTTATTTTTTTTTTGGAGTTTCAAGATAATCCTATTCCACTGCCTGGGAATAGCCCAGACCTTAACCCAATTGAAAATCTATGGAGCCGACTAAAGAAACTTGTTAGTCAGAAGCGACCCAGCAATAAAAACCAGTTAATAGAAGCCATCATTCAATCTTGGTTTCACATAACAGCAGCAGAACTAAAAGACTTGGTTCACTCCATGGGAAGACGTTGTAAGGCCGCAATTCAAGGTGACCCAACTAAGTCTTAACTGACATGATGATCATTTTTGTATATCTCGTTTTTTCTACGTGTTTCCCTTTTCTTCTTTATACTGTAACTGCTATTCTAATAGCAAATCCTTCATAGTTAAGGAATAACATAATAACATAATGCAAGTTATTGCATTACATTCTTGATTAAATTATCTTTCCATTGATATATAATTTTATGGTACTACTCCAAAAAAAAGTGGCGTTATTAGCTAGTTTTAGAAAATACACTTTTCCCAAACGGTTTCCACAATTTTGGCCACTACTGTATAGGGTCGTGATGGCGAACCTATGGCACGCGTGCCACATGTGGCACGTGGAGCCATATATGTGGGCACACGAGCGTTGCCCTAGCTCAGCTCCAGCTCGCATGCGTGTGCTGGCCACCTGATTTTCGGGCCTTTCGGGCCTATCGGGAGTTGGGAAACGGACCGTTTCTGGCCTCCAGAGGGCCTCCAGGGTGGTGGGGAAGGCCGTTTTCACCCTCCCCAGGCTCCTAGAAAGCCTCTGGAGCCTGGGGAGGGCAAAAAATGGGCCTACCAGGCCTACCGTGCCATCACATGCCAAAAGCAGGGGAAGCACGGGGGGGTCACGCATGCATGTGCGGGGGGTGGGGGGGCATTGAATTATGGGTGTGGGCACGCACGCTCACGACCCCCTCACGCGACCCTCACTTTTGGCACGCGACGGCAAAAAGATTAGCCATCACTGGTATAGGGTTTCCTCCCCGAGTTGGACTAGAAGACCTCCAAGGGCCCTTCCAACTCTGTTACTCCAATTGTCTGTAGAGATTCTCAGTCATCCAGATCATGGTTTGTCCCAAAAGTCCTTTTTCAGGAAGCCACTGGATTTTCTTCTTGTTGTTTTCTTTGAAGACGTTTCGCTTGTCATCCAAGAAGCTTCTTCAGCTCTGACGTTCCCCACTATCCTGTCAGAGCTGAAGAAGCTGCTTGGATGAGAAGTGAAACGTCTTCAAAGAAACCCCCCCCCCCCAAGAAAGTCCAGTTGTCTCCTGAAAAAGCACTTTGGGGGTGGACTGTTACTCTGATAACTCCACATTTTTCAAAAAAAAAGGCTACAATTTAAAATGGCTGCTGTTTTGTGAGGCGATAATAATGTGAATAAAATAGGAATCATACAGAGTCAGCTACATGAACTCTAAAGGACCCTCTCTATTCACATTATTCTAAGAGAGAAAAGTGCTTGGAGATTATATTAAAAATCAGCTAAACCCCATTAGTGGTAATGTATCTTCTGATGAGGCCTAGCTGTCACGGAAGGACAGCCATATGGAAAACATTTGAATGGCCTCACTGTCAAAGACAAGGACATATATGTTACAAAGAGTTACTTAATCCAATAAATTTACCTAAGGACAGCAATAAATCTCCCATTAGCAACCACAGCACTTAAGGAAAAGTTGTGTAGCAAAGATAATCTTATAAACTAGAAACTAATGGTTTAGTAATTAGGAAGTGTGTCAATTACCATATAACACCTGTATGTTAACCATATATGGAAAATGCACGAGCTCATGTTAACCATATATGGAAAACTGGATGAGCTCACCAAATCCTTTGTCTTGGATATGTATAAAAACAGTGGGATTAGGGCTCTTCTGTGTTCAAAGTTTCAGGTACAAATCTGGCTCTGAACCTTGTGCAATAAACTGACTCTGGCTGACCCAGGAATGTTGTTCAGTCTCAATTTTTCCACAACAATAAAGCCATATTCCCAGTGGTGAAATCCAGCAGGTTCTGACAGGTTCTGCAGAACCGGTAGCGGAAATTTTGAGTAGTAATTCAGAGAACCTGCAAATACCACCTCTGGCTGGCCCCAGAGTGGGGAAGGGAATGGGGATTTTGCAGAATTCTTCCTCTGGAGTGGGGTGGGCATGGAGATTTTGCAGTATCCTTCCCTTGCCATGCCCACCAAGCCACACCACACCCACCAAGCCATGCCCACAGAACCGGTAGTAAAAAAAATTAATTTCTCTACTGCATATTCCCAATAAGTTTACACTATAATTTGCTGAGCCACAGACAAGTATGTGTGTGTGTATTTGTGTGTGTAATATACATATCTGTGTCTGTGTGTGTGTAATTTCACATTAAGGATTAACCTGTTGCATGCTTGTGCTTGTATCAGAGGAGCTGCTGAGGCCAGTTCCTCAGCCTTAGCAATTTGAAGATGCATGGACTTCAACTCCCAGAATGCCCCAGCCAATATACCAGCAGTTTAAATCCATGCATCTTAAAGTTGCTAAGCTTGAGGAAAAAAACCTGATTTAGACAGTTGCTCCAGTGGCGCAATCGGTTAGCGCGCGGTACTTATACAGCAGTACTTTGCCTCTAGCAATGCCGAGGTTGTGAGTTCGAACCTCACCTGGAGCAGGCGACCCTTTTCTTCCTTACTGGGGAGTTACTCCTGGGAGTTACTCACTCCATCGAATGGATTTCGAATACAGCTTTCAAGGTGGTTAATACACTTGGACTGGCTAGGAATCTGGGTTTAGAGGGCTTTTTTTCTCTTATGGAGGGCTGGAAAATATATATTTTTTTAATTGCATGAAAAAGGAGAGGAGATTCTTGGAGGAAAGTTTAATGAACTTGGAAGGATGAATTATTGGAAGAGCTGAGAGAATCCGCAAGTTTAGCCAATGGCACCACCTTGTGGAGAGAGCCAGAAATGCAACTTCTAGGCATTGTTAGCTTTGAGAAAAAGAACTTAAAACATGTAAGCGTTGGTGGTATAGTGGTGAGCATAGCTGCCTTCCAAGCAGTTGACCCGGGTTCGATTCCCGGCCAACGCAAAAAAAATCTTTTTTTTTTTTTTTTTTTTTTTTCTTCAAGTCTGTAGAGATTCTCAGTAGTCATCCAGGACATGGTTGGCCCAAAGGTGCTTTTTCAGGAGGCAACTGGACTTTTCTTGTTTTTTCTTTAGAAGACGTTTTGCTTCTCAACCGAGAAGCTTCTTCAGCTCGGACAGGATCCTGCCAGAACTGAAGAAGCTTCTCGGATGAGAAGCGAAACGTCTTCAAAAGAAAAAAGTAAGAAAGTCCAGTTGCCTCCTGAAAAAGCACCTTTGGGTTTTTCTTCTTCAGTTTTTTTCTGGACAATCCTAAATTCACTTTTTCCCTTCTCCTATAGTACAAGTATAGTACAAGTATACTATACTAAGTATAGTATACTTGTATAGTACAAGTATACTATACTAAGTATATAGTATAGTATACAAGTACTAATGTGGTATTAACTGAGGAATGGGCAAAGGCCCAATATTCACCTATCACACGGAACGCAGAATTTGGTGGCACTGTTAAAAACAAACAAGGTAACCCCAAAAGAGCAGGTTTATTCATTTATATACAGTTATTACAGAGACATCCACCTGCCAACGAAAGTGGGTATAGTCAAGGCGATGGTTTTCCCAGTGGCAATGTATAGCTGGTGAAAGTTGGACCATAAGGAAGGCTGAGCACCAAAGAATGGAGGCCTTTGAACTCTGGTGCTGGAGAAGACTCCTGCGAGTCACTTGGACTGCAAGGCGATCCAACCGGTCGGTCCTAGAGGAGATCAACCCTGACTGCTCTTTAGAAGGCCAGATCCTGAAGAGGAAACTCAAATGGATGCCGGCATCTCGGGTTTCAGAGGCTCCATCACTTTTGATAGATGGGGAAAAACTTGCACCCGTTGATAGGGCTCACAACTTGGGTGTCCTCCTGGATGCTCGGCTATCCCTAGAAGGCTATCCCATCTAACGGCCGTGACCAAGAGGGCCTTCGCACAGGTTCGCCTGGTGCGCCAGTTGCGCCCTTTCCTGGACCGAGATGACCTTCGCACAGTCACTCATGCCCTGGTTACTTCCCGCTTGGATTACTGCAATTCCCTCTACATGGGCCTGCCCCTGAGATGCACCCAGAGACTCCAGCTGATCCAGAATGCAGCTGCACGGGTTGTTATGGGTGCCCCTCGTTACTCCCATATAACACCCCTCCTGCGTGAGCTGCACTGGTTACCAGTGGTTCTCCGGGTCCGCTTCAAGGTGCTAGTCCTCACCTATAAGGCCCTTCATGACTTAGGTCCGGGATATTTGCATGACCTTCTCCTGCCTGCCTCTCACCACCCTGTTCACTCACATAGGGCCGCTCTCCTCAGGGTTCCGACGGCGAGCCAATGTCACCTTGCTGTGCCCAGGGGTAGGGCGTTCTCTGTGGGTGCTCCCACCCTCTGGAATGAATTACCTACTGAGCTCCGGACGGCTCCTGATCTCCGCTCCTTCCGTCGGGACTTGAAGACTTGGCTTTTCAAACAAATAGGCTGAGACTGATTCTGGGCTTTATTATTTACTACTAATTAATTATTTGGATTAAATTGTGATTTTATTGTACTTGTTTCTTAACTTGTGTTCGCCGCCCTGAGTCCTTTGGGAGAATGGCAGCATATAAATACATGTAATAAATAAATAAATAAATACCTTTGGCCACCTAATGAGAAGGAAGGACTCACTGGAGAAGAGCCTAATGCTGGGAACGATGGAGGGCAAAAGAAGAAAGGGACGGCAGAGAACGAGATGGCCGGATGGAGTCACTAAAGCAGTTGGCGTGAGCTTAAATGGACTCCAGAGGATGGTAGAGGACAGGAAGGCTTGGAGGAACGTTGTCCATGGGGATTGCAATGGGTCGGACACGACTTTGCAGCTAACAACAAATTCCATTTGTATAACTGCATGTCATGGCAGAAAACGGGCTAGTTCATCAACCAGATCTATTCAGTTGGATTCATTTTTAAGTGCCTTATCTATGGAGATTTTCGGTCATCCAGGTCATGGTTGTCCCAAAGGTGTTTTTTTTTCCAAGAGGCAACTGGACTTTCTGGGTTTTTCTTGGAAGATGTTTCGCTTCTCATCCAAGTTGCCCCTTGAAAAAAAGTTCGTCTTTAGGAAAATATTAGAATGTGCAGAAATGAATAGATTAACGCTTGCTAGAAAGGAGAAAGAACAAAGTGAATATTTCTATGACATGGGAGTTATTTTATGAATGGTT
The DNA here is from genome assembly GCF_029215685.1 of Pituophis catenifer annectens. NCBI lineage: Eukaryota > Metazoa > Chordata > Lepidosauria > Squamata > Colubridae > Pituophis > Pituophis catenifer. Next base: position 13,481,553 of record NW_027256895.1, read on the forward strand.
GGAAAATAAAAATAGAAGTTAGAAATAGAAATAGAACTGCAGAAAAAACAATTGCTACCAACCGATAGCCTCCCACCGACCAGTACGCTCCCACAGAGAGGGACTCCTCAGGGTGCCGTCGGCCAGGCAATGTCGGCTGGCGACCCCCAGGGGGAGGGCCTTCTCTGTGGCAGCTCCTGCTCTCTGGAACAATTTGCCCCCGGAGATACGAAGGATATCGGATCTCCGGGTTTTTCGCCGTGCCCTAAAAACTTTTCTTTTCCATCAAGCAGGGCTGGCGTGAACCCCCCCCCCTTTTTTTTTAAAGTCTTTTTAGTTTTTTAGCTTTTAATTGTCAATGGGTTTTAATTCGAATTGTTTTAAATTTGGGCCAAAGTATGTAATTCTTTTAATAATTTTAAATTTTGTATTGGAATGTGTTTTAGTTCTGGCTGTGCACCGTCCTGAGTCCACTAGGAGAAGGGCAGTATACAAATTTAAATAAATAAATAAATAAATAAATAAATAAATAAATAAATAAATAAATAAATAAATAAATAAATAAATAAATAAATAAATAAATAAATAAATAAACCTGCCTTCCATTGAGGAAGGAGTCCTACTGCAGGAGTCAAAAAGAGGGCTGTGAAAATATTTACAGACCCCTCACATCCTGGACATAAACTGTTTCAACTCCTACCCTCAAAACGATGCTATAGAGCACTGCACACCAGAACAACTAGACACAAGAACAAGTTTTTCCCCGAATGCCATCACTCTGCTAAACAAATAATTCCCTCAACACTATGACTGTAATTTTGTTGCTTGTATCCTTATGATTTATAGTTTCCTGATTGCTTATTTGTACCCCATGACTATCATTAAGTGTTGTACCTTATGATTCTTGACGAATGTATCTTTTCTTTTATGTACACTGAGAACGAATGCACCAAGACAAATTCCTTGTGTGTCCAATCACACTTGGCCAATAAAAAATCCTATTCTATTCTATTCGATTCTATAACTTGCATTTCTCTTAGGGGGTGGGAGGCATTTTTCTAAAGAGGTGTTTTTTTTTTTTAATTTGATTTATATGCCGCCCTTCTCCGGAGACTCAGGGCGGCTTACAATGGGTTAAGCAATAGCCTTCATCCTTTTGTATATTTATACAAAGTCAGCTTATTGCCCCCACAAACTGGGTCCTCATTTAACCTACCTTAGAAAGGATGGAAGGCTGAGTCAACCTTGAGCCTGGTAAGATTCGAACCTGCAGTAATTGCAGGCAGCTGTATTAATAACAGGGTGCTTTAGACCACTGTACTACCAAGGCCCTCATTTAATGTTTTAAATACATTTTAAATTAAGGAATCTAGGACCACTTCATGGGGATCACACTTTGTCATCTGCAATTTTCTAAGTGTCTCAAAAATAACATTCCTTAGGTAAAATTGTGGAAATTTAGGCCAGCAAGTCCCTGCAAAGTGGACTTTTAAAATCAGATAGCTGCAGCTTTTTTTTTTGAGAAAGTAGGTGGCTCTTAAAAGAGCCTTTGGGTCTGGTGAGGGAAGGTTGTTGTACGCTCCTTTTTACTTGGAGCTGGTGTATTTGGTGACGGCTTTGGTGCCCTCGGAGACGGCGTGCTTGGCCAGCTCTCCGGGCAGGAGGAGACGGACGGCCGTCTGGATCTCCCGGGAGGTGATGGTGGAGCGCTTGTTGTAGTGGGCCAAGCGGGAAGCCTCCCCAGCAATGCGCTCAAAGATGTCATTGACGAAGGAGTTCATGATGCTCATGGCCTTGGAGGAGATCCCAGTGTCTGGGTGGACTTGCTTCAGCACCTTGTAGACGTAGATGGAGTAGCTCTCCTTGCGGCTCTTCTTGCGCTTCTTGTCTCCTTTCTTCTGAGTCTTAGTCACGGCTTTCTTGGAGCCCTTTTTGGGCGCGGGAGCAGATTTAGCCGGCTCAGGCATGATCAAATCGCTAGCAAGACTAATAAAAAAAAAAGAACCAAACTCTGGAAAAGAAACTCTTGTCTGCCTCCTATTTATAGGGGCGATATGCAAATGAAGGCGTTCAAAATCTCCTTTTTCATTGGCTCAGACGCAGAGCGCCACCCACTTCCGTACATTGACTTATGCTAATGACCGAATCCTGAGAAACCGATTACTATTGGCTTGCGATAGAGCGCCTCTTCCCCCTTGGGCGGTTGTTGTTTTTTTCATTGGACGCAGGAAAAGCTCGGCAGACGCCAACCAATAGGAATTCGCACTTGCAAGCTTTTCGAGTGAATAAAAGGAGACCAAGCGCCCACCGGGAAACTAATTCTCTTCGGATCGAGCTTTTTTTTTAAGCGTTGCTCCTTTTGAATAAGTATCATGTCCGGACGCGGCAAGCAAGGCGGCAAAGCCAGGGCCAAGGCCAAGACTCGCTCATCCCGCGCCGGGCTGCAGTTCCCCGTGGGCCGCGTGCATCGCCTGCTCCGCAAGGGCAACTACGCGGAGAGGGTGGGCGCCGGAGCTCCCGTCTACCTGGCCGCGGTGCTGGAATACCTGACGGCGGAAATCTTGGAGCTGGCGGGCAACGCGGCCCGGGATAACAAGAAGACTCGGATCATCCCGCGCCACTTGCAGCTGGCCATCCGCAACGACGAGGAGCTGAACAAGCTGCTGGGCAAAGTCACCATCGCCCAGGGAGGCGTCTTGCCCAACATCCAAGCCGTCCTCCTGCCCAAGAAGACCGAGAGCCACAAGGCCAAAGGGAAGTGAGGAGCCTCCCGGCCCGCCTGCTTCGCTCGCCCCAAGAACGACACCCCCAAAAAGGCTCTTTTAAGAGCCACCCACCTTTTCTCGGAAAGAGCTTGTCTCGATTTGCTAAGCGGAACAGGATCCCTAGATCCTTTTTTTTTTTTTAAAATTCCTCCACAAAAGCATTGAGGTTACACGATACATATTTTTTTTAAAGCTAGAATTGCAATTATAGAGCTTGTCTCAACTTGCTAAGTTGAAACAGGATCCTGAGATCCTTTTTTAACATTTCCTCTACAAAAGCATTAAGGTTACATGTTACATATACAAAACATCTTTCTCAGAATAGAATAGAATTCTTTATTATTGGCCAAATGTGATTGGACACACAAGGAATTTGTCTTTGGTGTATATGCTCTCAATGTACATAAGGAGAATAAACCTTTTCTAGGAAAGAGTGTCTCGGTTTGCTAAGCGGAACAGGATCCCTAGATCCTTTTTTTAAAAAAAAAAATTCCTCCACAAAAGCATTGAGGTTACACAATACATTTTTTTTTTCAAAAAGCATCTTAAACTAGAATTGCAATTATTTATTTATTTATTTTATTGAGTTTCTATACCGCCCTACTCCCGAAGGACTCAGGGCGGTGAACAGCCATGAAATAAAACACATACAAATACAAAATTTAAAATCGAATAAAATGAATTAAATAAATTTGGCTGAATTGATACCCATAATTTAAAATACCCATATTTTAAAATACAGTAAAAATTTAAAATTTACACTTAAATTATATTAAATTATAGAGCTTGTCTCAACTTGCTAAGTTGAAACAGGATCCTGAGATCCTTTTTTAACATTTCCTCTACAAAAGGTTACATGATAATATACAAAATGTCTTTCTCAGGATAGAATAGAATTCTTTATTTTTGGCCAAGTGTGATTGGACACACAAGGAATTTGTCTTTGGTGTATATGCTCTCAGTTACATAAGGAGAATAAACCTTTTCTAGGAAGGAGCTTGTCTCAACTTGCTAAGCCAAATGGGATCCTAAAATCCTTTATTATTTTTTTTAATTTTCTCCACAAAAGCATTAAGATACATATTTTTAAAAAATGCATCTTTCTTAAGCCATAATTGCAATTCTAGAGCTTGTCTCAAATTGCTAAATTGAAACAGTATCCTGAGATCCTTTTTTAACATTTCCTCTACAAAAGGTTACATGATACATATACAAAACATCTTTCTCAGAATAGAATTCTTTATTATTGGCCAAATGTGATAGGACACACAAGGAATTTGTCTTAGGTGTATATACTCTCAGTGTACATGAGGAGAATAAAATACATTCATCGAGAATAAAAAGATAAAACACAGTGATAGTCAAGGTTACTAATAAGCAATCAAATCCTACTAGGAAACAAGTAAAAGCAATATAAATAAAGACGCAAGCACATGGTTATAGCAATAAGTGGAAAGAGATAGATACTAGTAAAGAAGAGAAGAATAATAGTAATACAGTCTTAGTAAATTATTTGACAGTGTGGGAATTAGTTGTTAAGCAGAGTGATTGCATTGGGGGGGGGGAACTCCCTGTGTCTAGTTGTTCTGATGTGCAGTGCTCTATAGTCATTTTGAAGGTAGAAGTTGAAGCAATTTAAATCCAGGATGTGGGGGGGTCTGTAGATATTTTCACAATTGCAATGAAAAGCAGACATTTGAGCCATCCAAGTGAATAGAGTAGATACAATAGATACATTCCATCCAGTCTCTATGGAGATTTTCCAATTATCCAGGTCACCGTTGTCCCATAGGTGATTTTTTTCCCCAAAAAGGCGACTGAACTTCCTTGGGATTTTGTGTTTTTTTTTTTCCTTTAAAAATGTTTCACTTCTACTCCCAGAATCTTAGAATTTCGACTGCAGAAGCTTCTTGGATGAGAAGCGAAACGTTTTCAAAGAAAATTGAATGCAGTTCATTGTTCTAAAAAAAAAACACCTCTGGAGTTCCAGAGCCCAGTTTTTGAAACCTCAAATTCATTTTGGGATAGCAAACCGAGAAAATCCGTTGGGATTGCATTTGCATTGTTAAAAGACAGTAAACGATAGAAAATGTCGTTATCTATTGAGCTCCGTTTGTAAACAGTAAACAGTAGCTTTTTAAAAACAAAATGAAGTAAACGATGCGGTTTAGGCATAAAAAGACTCTGGCCTTTTATGGCGGCAATTTCAAACTAAAAGGACGTTTCCTGTTTGGCTAATCAAGTCACCAGTACCAGCCAATCTCCTACGTTGGCGGGCTTTTCAAAGTAGCTACTGTTGGTGGACAGTTTTCTGAATGCAATTCAATTCCTTCAAGAGCGTAAGCCACCAATCGGGCGACTAAGCAATAAAGCGAGTTTTTATTTTTATGTCTATATATAGAAAGAAAAGCAGCTTGGATCTATGTAAAATAGGGTCTATATAATATATATCAGCGTATATATCGAGATAGATAGATGATAGATAGATAGATAGATAGATAGATAGATAGATAGATAGATAGATAAAATAGATAAAATAGATAGATAGATCCTATTTTATATTGATCCATATAAATTTATATTGATCCATATTATATTGCTTTTATATCGATCTTGGATTTACTTCATATAAGCAGGTTTGAGCTATGTAAAATAGGATAAATAGATAAATAGTTCCTATTTTACATTTTTCCTTTTCTTTCGAAGCAACTAACGCGTTGTGTCTGCTTCTGAAGATTTGAAATAGGGCCGTTTCCGTCGCAGGCGTTAATCTTAAAAGAGTTAAGACGTATCTCACCCAACCAAGACCGTACTAATTTATAAACCCACAAACGTATCCGTATTTTCTGCTTATTCAAAAGGCGCGCCTATGCACACAACAGAGCCCTCCTCCACCCCCCCACCCCCCACCCAAAAAAATTCAGGAGACTTGTATGTTTGCAGAATGTTGCCATCCTGTCCTACAACACTCAAAGCTATTTAAAGCAATTAACACCGGGCGTTATAAAACCCAGGAATGAAAAACACCGCAAATGAAAGCGAAATGCTAAAGTTAAATTCGCACTTTGCTTAGATCAACACTGGGATTTTTGTCGAATTTAACTAATACGAAATTAATACTCCAGTAAAGTACCCTGGTCGTATAACAACACACAGGCCAAATGAGGAAACGCACCAAACGCTGGATGTTTTTAATCCCACGATTTCACGCAGTAGCTTGAAACAGTTTCGGGGGAAAACATAATTGTCAAGGGTTGATAGTTTGTAATTCATTCATTCAGAGTCGGATTATTGTGGGCGTGGAAACAAAGCCTCGGCAAGCGATGATAGGCGGGATGTGCCAGAGCTAGAGAAAGGTATTGTTTTAATGGGGATCCAATCAGCGTCGAGGCTAGACTTTCGAACGCAACCGTTTCAGCCAATCAGGCTAAAGCGCGGGCTATAAAAAGGCCGACGGACGGCGGCAGAGCTTCATTTCGCGTGATTCCGAGGCTGAGGTTCCAGTGTCGGTGAGAGACCATGGCTCGTACCAAGCAAACGGCTCGCAAGTCGACCGGCGGGAAGGCGCCCCGCAAGCAGCTGGCCACCAAGGCGGCGCGGAAGAGCGCTCCGGCCACGGGCGGCGTGAAGAAGCCTCACCGCTACCGGCCGGGGACCGTGGCCCTCCGCGAGATCCGCCGCTACCAGAAGTCGACGGAGCTGCTGATCCGCAAGCTGCCCTTCCAGCGGCTGGTGCGGGAGATCGCGCAGGACTTCAAGACCGACCTGCGCTTCCAGAGCTCGGCCGTCATGGCCCTGCAGGAGGCGAGCGAGGCTTACCTGGTGGGGCTCTTCGAGGACACCAACCTGTGCGCCATCCACGCCAAGCGCGTCACCATCATGCCCAAGGACATCCAGCTGGCCCGGCGCATCCGCGGGGAGAGGGCGTAAAAAAAGACGCGCCGAAGCTCACCCCAGGCCCGCTGACCAAACCCCCCAAAGGCTCTTTTAAGAGCCACCACCTCTTCCCTAAAAGGAGCTGAGACCCACAATATCTAGCGGGGAATAATCGGTAGGAACATTAAGTTGAGATCTGAAATACACATAGTAACATGGTGGTTTTGAACCCTAAGGTTGATTATGATTTCCAGCCCATTTCACAGAATCTCGTTCCGGTTTAGTCCTCTAGTGTCATTTTTGTGATACAAGGCCAAAACTAGGCATCTTTTTTGGGCCAGGGGTTCTAGCCCAAAAGTGCCTAAAATCTAGGGATTTCACCCACATCCGCCTTTTATTTGTAGGAAGTTAGCCCCCACCCCTTTCCTGGAAGAGTGAAATATTTTAGGAAATATGAAAAGCAGAATATTATATTTCCCTGTGTAGGAAGTTAGCACCCACCCCTTTCCTGGAAGAGTGAAATATTTTAGGAAATATGAAAAGCAGAATATTATATTTCCCTGTGTAGGAAGTTAGCACCCACCCCTTTCCTGGAAGAGTGAAATATTTTAGGAAATATGAAAAAGGCAGAATATTATATTTCCCTGGATGAGAAATAGGAGAAGCATATTTTACAGACAAAGCAGCTCCCACCTTCCTGCCCCCCACCCTTTGTCAATGGGCCATTAAGGCCTGGGCCAGTCTATTCTACATAACAAAGATCTGCCTCCTTCAGGCAGAGCCATAGTAGGAATTGCCAAAGATAGGATTAGCCCTCTACACAATAGCAGCAGAAACTCACCACATGTGACCTGGGAAGCACATGTGACCATCAGCCAGCAAGGCCCCCACCCCCTGGGAGTCTGACAACCAATCAGGATACTCTTTCGGGACCCCAAGAAATGCAGAGCCAGAGAGAGCATAAAAACCCGAAGATTTACTGTATCAGCCCCTTTTCTGTTCAGGAACTCAAGCCATGTGATCCTGTCCACCATTAAACCATCTTTCCAAGCAGTCTCCATGTCTCCAAGTGTCTTTTTCCCCACTTGGAGCAGAACCTAGAAGGAAGTTTCTTCCAACATATTTAACAAACGAAGTCTTGATCAAATGATCCACTTCTACAGAGGAATTATTGAATCTCATCTGCACTTCTATAACTGTCTGGTTTGGTTCTGCAACCCAACAAGACAGACACCGACTTCAGAGGATCATTAGAACTGCAGAAAAAACAAGGGCTACCAACCTGCCTTCCATGGAGGACCTGTATACTGCATGAGTCAAAAAAAAGGGCTGTGGAAATATTTACTCATCCCTTGCATCCTGGACATAAACTATACGTATAAAGATACGAGTGATCTCAGACCTCCGGACTTTTCGTCGGGCCCTAAAAACTTACTTTTTTCAGCTAGCCGGGCTGGCCCGATTCCATGTTGGTTTTAACGTTTGATATTGATTTTAATTGATATGTTTTAAATTATGGGCCAAATTCTATTTAATTAGTTTTAAATAATTATTTTAACTTTTGTGTACAAAAGTGTTTTGTGTTTTTATTTTGGCTGTTCACCGCCCTGAGTCCGAAAGGAGAAGGGCGGTATACAGATTTAATAAATAAAATAAAATAAATAAAATAAAATAAATAAAACTACCCTCAAAACGATGCTATAGAGCACTGCACACCAGAACAACTAGACACAAGAACAGTTTTTTCCCGAACGCCATCACTCTGCTAAACAAAGAATTCCCTCAACACTGTCAAACTATTCACTAAGTCTGCACTATTATTAATCTCATCATTCCTATCACCCATCTCCTTCCACTTATGACTGCATGACTGTAACTTTGTTGCTTGTATCCTTACGATTTATATTGATATTGTTTCCTAGTACGACTTGATTGCTTATTTGTATCCTATGACTATCAATACGTCGTGTACCTTATGATCCTTGATGAACGTATCTTTTCTTTTTATGTACGCTGAGAGCGTATGCACCAAAGACCAATTCCTTGTGTGTCCAATCACACTTGGCCAATAAAGAATTCTATTCTATTCTATAAAATATGAAAACATAATTGTCAGACTTCGACGCTATCTCAAAATAAATGCTATCTCAACGCTGGCAATAATATTAAAAAAGCAAGTATTATCATTCCATTTGAAAAAGTGAATGTGTCAGGAGTGGGATTCGAACCCACGCCTCCAGAGGAGACTGCGACCTGAACGCAGCGCCTTAGACCGCTCGGCCATCCTGACTGCCGCTTGGCAACCGTGAAGTGTTACGTACAAATTATCTCTCTCTCCGTCGCTTGGAAATTAGCTAGACATTTCTGCCGAGGTTAAGAATTCCTTGTTTTTCAAGCCTCTCTGCGACGTTGGTGGGAAATCTTAGCCAAAGGACGCTGAGAAAAACCCTGTAAAACTGTTTTCTCTCTGCGATCCGAGCAGGAGCAACTCACGGTTGTTTCTTTTCCGCTTGCGATCTCTTCCAGAAACCAAATAAAAATATCTATTGCCCTTAGCAATTGCTGGAAGGGGGCTAAAAAAATAATGGCATTTTGGCTCAATCTGCCCTGGAATCCAGAATGGCGGGGGAAGAGAGAAAAGAGAAGAGAAGAAGAAAAGAAAAAAAGAGAAAAGAGAAGAAGAAAAAAGAAAAGAGAAAGGAGAAGAGAAAGGAGAAAAGAAAAGAGAAAAGAAAAGAGAAAAAAGAAAATAAGAGAAAAGAGAAGAAAAAAAAGAGAAGAGAAGAGAAAACTAAAGAAAAGAGAAAAGAAAATAAGAGAAAAGAGAAGAGAAAAGGAAAGAAGAGAAGAGAAAAGAGAAGAAGAAAAGAAAATAAGAGAAAAGAGAAGAAAAGAAAAAAGAAGAGAAGAGAAAACTAAAGAAAAGAGAAAAGAAAATAAGAGAAAAGAGAAGAGAAAAGGAAAGAAGAGAAGAGAAAAGAGAGGAAGAAAAGAAGAGACAAGAGAAAGGAGAAAAGAAAAGAGAAAAGAAAAGAAGAAGAAAAGAAGAGAAGAGAAAAGAGAAGAGAAAAGAAAAGTGAAGAAAAAAGAAAAGAGAAGAGAAGAGAAAGGGGAAGAGAAAAGAGAAAAGAAAAGAGAAAAAAGAAAATAAGAGAAAAGAGAAGAAAAGAGAAGAAAAGAAAAAAGAGAAGAGAAGAGAAAACAAAAGAAAAGAGAAAAGAAAAGAAAATAAGAGAAAAGAGAAGAGAAAAGGAAAGAAGAGAAGAGAAAAGAAAAGAAGAAGAGAAAAGAGAAGAGCAGAAGAGAAAAGAGAAGAAGAGAAAAGAGAAGAGAAAGGAGGAGAAAAGAGAAAAAGAGAAAAGAGAAGAAAAAAGAAAAAAGAAAAAAAAAGAAAAAAGAGAAGAGAAAGGGGAAGAGAAAAGAAAAGAGAAAAGAGAAGAAAAGAAAAGAGAAAAGAAAAGAAGAAAAGAAAAAAGAGAAGAGTATAGAAAAGAAAAAAGAAAGGAAAGGAAAAGAAGAAAAGAAAAGAAAAGAAAAAAGGGTAATTAGCAGAGGATGGTTTCGATCCATCGACCTCTGGGTTATGGGCCCAGCACGCTTCCGCTGCGCCACTCTGCTCCTTGATTGGCACTGCAATTGTTGGAAGGGACCTGAAAAATAATGGCATTTTGGCTCAATCTGTCCTGGAATCCAGAATAGGGGAGGGGGGGAGAAAAGAGAAGAGGAAAACAAAAGAGAAGAGAAGAAGAAAAAAGAAAAGAAAAGAAAAGAAAAGAAAAGAAAAGAAAAGAAAAAAGAATAAAAAAAAGAGAGAAAAGAAAAAAGTAATTAGCAGAGGATGGTTTCGATCCATCGACCTCTGGGTTATGGGCCCAGCACGCTTCCGCTGCGCCACTCTGCTCCTTGATTGGCACTGCTTCTCCTGAGAACCTGTAAAGGAATGGATGTGACTTGCCAGAAATGGTATTTTCCCCCCCTTGTTTAGCTTAGTTTAGTTTAGTTTATTGTCATTGCACCTCGTACAAAGAAATCAAATGCCATCTTCACTGTACATTATAACGATAAAAATAAAACACAAACACACATCCTTCACATTCTATACAATTGAATTGAAAACCGATATTGCATCATTATTGCACTATGCAGTAGAATTCAATATAGTGACTGCCCTGGGATAGAAGCTGTTTTTCCGCCTATTTGTCCTTGTTCTTATTGCCCTGTACCGTCTGCCAGGTGATAATAGTTCAAAACGATCAGTGGAACGACTTGCCACCAGAAGTTGTGAGTCCTTCATCACTGGAGGGTTTACAAGAAAGAATGGTCTTAATGGGCAGAGGGTTGGACTAGAAGATCTCCAAAGCGCCCCCCCCAACTCTGTTATTCTGAATTATGTACTTAAAGATCCCTATTAAAGACATTCATTGAAGAGCTTTTGATCACATCCGCTGTGTCTCTTGTTATTCTTATTCATCTCTTTTGTGGGAAGTCAAAGAATAAAATATTTAAAAGAGGCAGAATATTATACAGTATTTCCCCCAAAGGAGAAACGGAGAAACATGTTCTTAGAGGCAGAAAGCAGCCCCCCCCGTCTTTCTTAATAGCCCACAGCACGTAAGGAAACAAAGAGCTTATTGACAAAGGAAGCCAACTATCTAGATGGCTCCATTCATAAGCAAAGCAAATACCGCCGGCAGAAGCCCATTCAAGACAGGATAGTTCGAAACCCCGTTTACAGCCATTTCCACAGCTAAGGAAAGCAAGAGTGATAGGATTAGAGCAAGCAGCCATCAGCCACAATAAGAATTACCCACCATCATTTAGTCAAAGTCACAAGCCTGTTCGTTGCACAACACGCACACACACCCCAGAACAGTTCAAACTTCAAAGTCACAGAAACCTATAAAGATCCATCCGTTCATTCAATCATTTGGTCAGCTGCTCCAGAACCACAGACTGGTTCTCCTGCTTCATCAATAAACCATCTTTCCAATCAGCCCCCGTGTTATTTCCAGCAACTTCTATATTTTCATATATAATATATATTTTATATAAACTATATTATTATTATAGATTATATAAAACATATTTTATTTTTTTCTTTATGTACACTGAGAGCATAGGCGCCAAAGTCAAATTCCTTGTGTGTCCAATCACACTTGGCCAATAAAGAATTCTGTTCTATTCTATTCTATTCTATTCTATTCTATTCTATTCTATTCTATTCTATTCCATTCCATTCCATTCCATTTCATATAATCTACCCTTCCCTACCCTACTCTCCATTCCATTCCATTCCATCCCATCCCAACCCACCCGGCCCTACCCTACCCTACCCTACCCTACCCTACCCTACCCTACCCTACCCTACCCTACTCTACTCTACTCTACTCTACTCTACTCTACTCTACTCTATTCTCCATTCCATTCTATTCCATTCCATATAGTCTATCCTATCCTATCCTATCCTATCCTATCCTATCCTATCCTATCCTATCTTATCCTATCCTATCCTATCCTATCCCACTCTACTCTACTCTACTCTACTCTACTCTACTCTACTCTACTCTACTCTACTCTACTCTACTCTATTCTATTCTATTCTATTCTATTCTATTCTATTCTATTCTATTCTCCATTCCATTCTATTCCATTCCATATAGTCTATCCTATCCTATCCTATCCTATCCTATCCTATCCTATCCTATCCTATCCTATCCTATCCTATCCTATCCTATCCCACTCTACTCTACTCTACTCTACTCTACTCTACTCTACTCTACTCTACTCTACTCTATTCTCTTTCTCCCAGCTTGGAACTGAACCAGATGGATTTTCCTTCCAATACTTTATTCCTTTGGTGTGAATAATAACATAAGGTTCCTTCAGATGCTGGTGGATGTGTTGATCGATCACTAATATACACATCGATCCTCGATCATTGCTTGTATTTCGCCACTTATTGCAAACAATTGATCATCCTAGGGTTTGGAGTTTTGTTTTTGTTTTTCTTTTAAAAACCCTTTAATCTCCACTACATTCCCATTGATGGAATCTGCGTCAGGAGTCCATCAAAGAAACCCGCAAAAGAAGTTGGGGCGGTATTCACACGACAGGTTAAAGCCACCGATGGAGGCGGGGGAAGGCGGAGATGCCTGTTAGCAGGATTCGCTGTTGGGCAAACGGGTGTGTGTGGTGGATTTGCAAAGCCGGTCTGTTTAAGCCTCGGAGGAAGGCGGAAAAATGAATCAAATCTCGATGCGAGTTGGGCGTGGGAAAACAAACATCCTTTTTTGAGGGGGGGGGGAATTCAGCTAGGAGCGTGGAGCGGTTCGGGCTTGCTTTTTGCTTAAACAGGCGACTGGGGAGAGCCAAAGCCAACGAAACGTAAGGAATGCAATAAATAAAACTTGTCGACGAAGGTGGGATTCGAACCCACGCGTGCAGAGCACAATGGATTAGCAGTCCATCGCCTTAACCACTCGGCCACCTCGTCCCCGACGGTTTCCTGCTTCCGTATATTTCTTTTTGATGTGGGAATCTTTGCGAAGCGCTGCTGGGAAATGCCTTTTGGGGAAATGCCACTATTTGCAAAATAATAATAATAATCAATGGTGGGATTCAACTAATTTAACAACCGGTTCTCTGCCCTAATGATATCTTCCAAAAACCAGTTCACCAAACTGCTCAGAAATTTAACAACCGGTTCTCCCGAAGTGGTGCGAACTGGCTGAATCCCACCACTGATGATGATGATGATGATGATAATAATAATAATAATAATAATAATAATAATAATAATAATAATAATAATAATAATAATAATAATAATAATAATAATAATAATAATAATATTCTTTTCTTTTTTTTATGCTTTCTCCAGCAAAAAAACCCGTTTAGATCCTCGTTTCGTTCCTGCCATTCCTCTCCTACTTATTGGAGAGAGAAACCTTATTTATCTTTTCCCATCAAGTTTTTTATGCTTTATAACATATGTTTAATTTTCAGTTAAACAGTGTGTTGTCTGGGTACAAATAGTTTTAGGAGATAGTGATCAAAATATTTACAACAATGTTCATTACATTAGTATTAATTCTATCAGAATAGTAATAATGATATGATGATGATGATGGTGATGATGATGATGATGATATTTGGTTGATACCTAGGATGCTGGCAGTTGACTGAATGAGATGATGATAATAATAATAATAACAACAACAACACATGTTTAAATGTTCAGTTGACTGCGTTTCTTGTTTAATGAATAAAGTATATTATTATTATTATTTTATTCATTAGGTATGAAGTTCAGTTGACTGAGTTTCATGTCTAATGAATAATAATAAAAAATTAACAACAACAACAACAACAACAATAATAATAATAATAATAATAATAATAATAATAATAATAATAATGTGCTTGGTTGATACGTAGGATGCTGGCAGCAACCCGTATCAGCCATCAGTGCCAGTAATAATATTTGTGATACATTTTTAAATCATCAGTTGACTGAGTTCCATGTTTAATGAATAAAGTATATTATTATTATTATTATTATTATTATTATTATTATTATTATTTTATTCATTAAACATGAAGTTCAGTTGACTGAGTTTCATGTCTAATGAATAATAGTAAAAAATTAACAATAACAATAATAATAATAATAATGTGCTTGGTTGAGACCTAGGATGCTGGCAGCAATCCATATCAGCCATCAGTGCCAGTAATAATATTTGTGATACATTTTTAAATCATCAGTTGACTGAGTTCCATGTTTAATGAATAAAGTATATTATTATTATTATTATTATTATATTTTATTCATTAAACATGAAGTTCAGTTGACTGAGTTTCATGTCTAATGAATAATAATAAAAAATTAACAACAACAACAACAACAACAACAATAATAATAATAATAATAAATTAACAATAACAATAATAATGTGCTTGGTTGAGACCTAGGATGCTGGCAGCAACCCGTATCAACCATCAGTGCCAGTCAATAATATTTGTGATACATTTTTAAATCATCAGTTGACTGAGTTCCATGTTTAATGAATAAAGTATATTATTATTATTATTATTATTATTATTATTATTATTATTATTATTATTATTATTATTATTATATTTTATTCATTAAACATGAAGTTCAGTTGACTGAGTTTCATGTCTAATGAATAATAATAAAAAATTAACAACAACAACAACAACAATAATAATAATAATAATAAATTAACAATAACAATAATAATGTGCTTGGTTGAGACCTAGGATGCTGGCAGCAACCCGTATCAACCATCAGTGCCAGTAATAATATTTGTGATACATTTTTAAATCATCAGTTGACTGAGTTCCATGTTTAATGAATAAAAGAGATAATAATAATAATAATAATAATAATAATAATAATAATAATAATAATAATAATAATAATAATAATGTTTCCTGATCCATTTTAACATAACCTCCCTTATATCATTGATCCTTTCCTTATATTTCCCTGTTTCCAACTCCTGTTTTTATCGGCTAACCGTTGATAAAAAAATAAATCCCAGGTCAAAAGAGCATTTCGTTTCTTTCTTTTCCTTCATTGTCACTGTTAGCCTGTCCATTTCTGCACAGTCTAGCATTTTTTCATCTGCATAACCATGGAAAAAATATCTAAGGCGATTCTATGATCCCTGTTCTTCATACTGTATATAGAGGATCACGACTAGGCTTTTTCTACAGCCGGTTCCATAGTGTAGTGGTTATCACGTCTGCTTTACACGCAGAAGGTCCTGGGTTCAAGCCCCAGTAGAACCAAGCTGTATCTTTTTTTTTTTTTTTTTTTTTTTTTTTTTTTTTTTTTGGGCCAAAAACAGAATTCCAGAAAATCTTATTTGTGAGCAAAAATCGAGTGGACAATTATCCGTGGCTCGTGGTTTTTGTTCCTGACACGGATTCCCGTGACTTGCCCCGAAACCTTTGTTCCATTCTCCCAAGGGGAATTTTTGCAAAGCCTTTATTTATTTATTTATTTATTTATTGGGCAATCGCCCCAACTATTCTGCAAATTGAAAAAAAAAAAAACTTTTATTTATTTTTTTTATTTTATTTGTGGAACAGTCGGGGCGCTTTGCTTAGGATATGTCTTTGGCTGCATTCTCACGATCCGCAAGAAAATTGCAGGTTATGCGCGCAAACACGCAGGTAGATTTTGTAACA
This sequence comes from Pituophis catenifer annectens, assembly GCF_029215685.1. Classification (NCBI taxonomy): domain Eukaryota; kingdom Metazoa; phylum Chordata; class Lepidosauria; order Squamata; family Colubridae; genus Pituophis; species Pituophis catenifer. The sequence goes on from NW_027256895.1 coordinate 13,497,392, forward strand.
GCGTCGAAATTGCCCTTTTGGTGCAAGGAAATAAATGCGCGCAAATTGCATTTTCTAATGGGAAAAGTAACTTTGCTGTTTCAATCGTAGCGTTTGGGGGGGCGGGCGGGTGCTTTTCTTGTTTTATTTTTTTTTTAAAGCACGTGTGAAAGTATCTAAGCGTTTTTAAACGGGAGTTGGGGGGATTCCGTTCTCTCTATTTTCTTGTGAATAAAAAAGAAAAGAAAAGAAAGGAGTGGCCCGTACGGGGATCGAACCCGCGACCTTGGCGTTATTAGCACCACGCTCTAACCAACTGAGCTAACCGGCCACCGATGGTACTTTACCTCACAAAAATAAATATCACAGCATTCGAGCTGGCACATTTTCGAAGTTAAGATTAGTTTGCATGAATATATGTCCATATCACCTGACTCAAATAAACAAAATAAACCACCCATATTAGTACATCAACCCTTCGAGGTAGGTCAGTTCACAGAAAGAGAGCATAAGGATTCCGGATGGAAAGGCAATTTTTGGAGAATGTGCCTCAACTTTTTACAACTTTGAAGAGGGATGGATTTCAAACGCTCAGAATTTCCCCAGTCAGCACGAACTGAGTATGGGTTGTCTGTCCTTGACGTATGACCAAAATTGAGCATAAAATTCCTGCAGGATGGGTAAGTCCTTGATTTACGACCAAAATTGAGCATGAAATCCAATCTGTGTCGCCGTCGGTCAGCGAGACCAGAAGGTTAAGTCTTCCAAGCTTTCGGACTTATGCTGGAACCCATCCTCGGGGAACATCTCTCTCTCACCAGAATGTGTGAACAATTACACGAAGTCCTCAACTTACGACAGTTCGTTTAGTGACCGTTCAAAGCTACGGCATTGAAAAAAAGGGACTTATGACTATTTTTCATAGTTACGACCTGTGCAGCATCCCCATAGTCACGTGATCAACATTCAGATGCTTGGCAATGGGTTCGTATTTATGACCGGTGCTGGGTCCCAAGGTCATGTGATCCTGCTTTGCGACCTTCTAACAAGAAAAGTCAAGGGGGGGGAGCCAGATTCACTTAACAACCGGATTACTAACGTATCCACTGCAGTGATTCACTTAACAACTGTGGCGAGAAAGATCGTAACATGGGGCAAAACTCACTTAGCAAAATGTCTCACTTAACAACGGAAATTTTAGACTGGATAAGCGTTTGACAGGGATTATATAAGGGTCCTGCCTTGAGCAAGGGGGCTGGACTAGAAGATCTTCAAAGTCCCTTCCAGCCCTATGATTATGTTTTATGATTTCCAAATCCATGACTTGAGAATTCTTCTCTTTTGACTGACACACGTCTCATTGTGAAAACTTACTTACCACTGAAAAAATGATTCTTTTGACAATCTTATATTGTCAAATGTGAAATCTCGTTGCCCATTTCACAGATTGGCTAAAAAATCAAGAGCATTAAGTACGAAATTAGGACCGTGTCTTATATTTTTGGGGTCCCACAAAACCCATTATACTAATAAAACCTCCTTTAATTTATGAGATGTTTGACAAGGGGAATCCATTGGTGGATCCCAGATTAGGATCCTAACGGATTTGATTATTAAATTGCAATCATTTAATAAATTAAATTATTAAATTGTGGTTTTAAGTTTCCCCCTCAAATGGAATCCATTAAAATCTACATTGCTTAATGTGGAGCTGATGTACAGCTGCTGGCACAACTGCCACTATTTCCACAAATGAACGCAAATATACGTGTCCCGGGATAATGTTGCAGGATCCAATCTGGGTCGGTCACCGGGACAAGAGGTTTTGTCTTCCGAGCTTTCAGACTGGAATGGATCCGGCCCTTGGAAGCTCCATTTTGGACTGCAATGCGGAGGCATGCGGAGGGCCAAAGGGAGCGTCGGAGGGCTGGATTTGCCCCTCAGAAGCTCCATTTTGGCCGCCAACGAGCCAGGGGAGGCCTGCAGAGGCCCAAACAGAACTGAGAGGGGTGCACATAGCTGAGAGGCTGGAGACAAGACTGATTGCTAGATCTTCACAAAGTAGGTGATCCGGTGCGGCAGGTTGGGGGGGGGAAGCAATTTTGGGGAGCATGAGGTATTTCAGTGGGTCAGGGAGGCCTTGGGTGGTCTTAGGTAGGTGGCCTGTTCCATCAGTAGCTCCCCCATGGCCTTCCCAACCCTGAAATACCACATGAGCACTTAACGAGCCTCGCATTCGATTAGCAAATGCGTGGGCGAAAGGAGGGAGTGATCCCGTTCAAAGTACGAGATTCACTCCCACGAATCCTCGGGTTACGGATGGAATGGGCAGGCTCCAATACATTCCTATCTTGAGGACTACCTGTAGTTTGCCTGTGCTGCTCAGCCCTCACCTTCTAAGTACTTGATAGGCTGGTGGTAAATCAGCACTCCTGTTGACTGATCACGAACCTGTTTCCCAAGCTTCCCCCGGCTGTTTTTGTCCCTGCTCGTCCAACAATCTTAGTAGCTGCAAAATTGAATGTGTGTCCTTCTTCATTGTACCGTGAGGTTACCACTGAGCTCCTAGTCTCCTCATCTGACTGCTCGCTTGTGTTCTAGCAATCTGGGGGTTAGCTTCCTCCCCACACAGAAAGGCAAACACTCTGCTGGAAACAAATTCTCTCCAGCACGAGTTCGAAAGTTTGGAAGACAAAAAAAATCTCTGGTCCCGGTGACCAACCCAGATTGGATCCTGCATTATTTCCACGATTTCTTGAATGAATTCACCAACAAACTAGGATAGCAACTTTTCTTCAACTGGCAAGAAGGACAGCAGATTTTGGGGGTCCTGTTACCTCCAACCGTTGTATCTACCGTATTTTTCAGAGTATAAGACACACTTCCCCCCCTAAAAGAGGGTGAAAATTTGGATGCGTTTTATACACCAAATATAGCCCTGCCCACACGCTGGATCCCACCCTTTGGCCTCTGCCTCCCAGCAATTTACCTCCTTGCAGCAAACAGCCCATTTCAGCTTCAGCACAGCCTGATTAGCACAAGCAGCTGATTGTCGGTTGGATCGGCCTCCCGACCCTCAGCTGTTTCAGGCTGCAGGGATTGCCTCTGCCTATTGCCATGCACCCCATTTGCTGCAAGGAGGCAAATTGCTGGGAGGCACATTTTTTTTTTCTTGTGCTAATCAAGCTGTGCTGAAAATGAAAATGAAACCAAAGCAGGCTGTTTGCTGCAAGGAGGCAAATTGCTGGGAGGCACATTTTTTTTTCTTGTGCTAATCAAGCTGTGCTGAAAATGAAACTAAAGCAGGCTGTTTGCTGTTTGCTGCAAGAAGGCAAATTGCTGGGAGGCAGAGGCAGATTTCTTTTTCTTGTTTTCCTCCCCAAAAAAGGTAGGTGCATCTTATACTCCGAAAAATACGGTAGATTAATTATTTTTGCAATTTTGTAGCATTTTATTTCTATTGTATTATCTTTTTTTTAATATTATAAGCCGCTCAGAATTACCCTGTGGTAAGATGGGAGGCCAATAAATTAAATAAATAAATAGTTTGGTTTTTTTATTATTTTTTAAATTAATACCTAATGTTGCTCTCAACTGGGCTGATCCAAAAGCTCTCATAGATAGTCCTCGACTTACGACAGTTCATTTAGTGACCATTTGAAATTACAACGGCACTGAAAAAAATAACTTATGATCATTTTTCCCACTTACAACCATTGCAGCAAATGATCATGTGATCAAAATTCAGATGCTTGGCAACTGGTTCATATTTATGACGGTTGCAGTGTCCTGGGGTCATGTGTCACAGTTTGCGACCTACTGAGAAGCAAAGTCAATGGGGAATTCAGATTCACCTAACAACCACATTACTAACTTAACAATTACAGTGATTCACTTAACAGGAAAGGTCATAAAATGGAGCAAAACTCACTTATGAGTTTTGAGATGTCTCACTTAGTAACAGCAAGGATGGGTTCAATTGTCCTAAGTCGAGGACTTATATTGTGTGATATTTTTTTTTGTTCCTGCTTTTAACCAGCCAAAATGTATTGATAACCTTTATATATCGCTTACTCCAAACACAAATCATACAAAAAAGACATTTTTTTAAAGAATTGGCATTTATTGGCACTTTGGAAAACGCGTTGGTCCCACGCAGAGAGCAGCACACAAACTATTTCCTTTTGCATCATGTCAACCTGGTTAATCTGTGTTCGCTCCATATCTATAATTTCTAGATGCTTGTTAAGTTCAGTAACCTGGTTTAGGGCGACCCTGGGAAAGGAGCACATAGCAATTTCGTTTTGCGCCATGTCAACCTGGTTAATCTCTATTTGGTCCGTATCTATGATTTCTGGAGGCTTGCGAGTTCAGTAACCTGGTTTAGAGTGAACTTGGGAAAGCAGCACATAGCAATTTCAGTTTGCATCAAGTCAACCTGGTTAATGTGTTTGATCTGTATCTATGATTTCTGGATGCTTGTAAATTCAGTAACCAGGTTTAGGGTCACCTTGGGAAAGCAGCACATAGCAATTTCATTTTGCACCATGTCAACCTGGTTAATCTGTGTTCAGTCCGTGTCTATGATTTCTGGATGCTTGTTAAATTCAGTAACCAGGTTTAGGGAGACCTGGGGAAAGCAGCACATAGCAATTTCAGTTTGCATCAAGTCAACCTGGCTAATCTCTATTTGGTCCGTATCTATGATTTCTGGAGGCTTGCGAGTTCAGTAACCTGGTTTAGAGTGAACTTGGGAAAGCAGCACATAGCAATTTCATTTTGCACCATGTCAACCTAGTTAATCTGTGTTCAGTCCGTATCTATGATTTCTGGATGCTTGTTAAATTCAGTAACCTGGTTTAGAGTGACCTTGGGAAAGGAGCACATAGCAATTTCAGTTTGCAGCATATCAACGTGGTTTAATCTGTGTTCGGTCCATATCTATGATTTTTGGATGCTTGTATGTTCAGTAACCAGGTTTAGGGCAACCTGGGGAAAGCAGCACATAGCAATTTTAGTTTACATCATGTCAACCTAGTTTAATCTGTGTTCGGTCCATATCTATGATTTTTGGATGCTTGTTCAGTTCAGTAACCAGGTTTAGGGCGACCTGGGGAAAGCAGCACATAACAATTTCAGTTTGCATCATGTCAACCTGGTTTAATCTGTGTACGGTCCGTATCCATGATTTTTGGATGCTTGTTAAGTTCAGTAACCTGGTTTAGGGTGACTTTGGGAAAGGAGAGAGAAAAGAGAGCTTATGGATTTCTGGCCAGGCCTTGGAGATCATCTAAGATGGCTTGCAATGGGGTGGCTCAGAATTGGGAACGGATGCAGTCAAGCTAAGAACCCGTCAGGATGAAACGGGGTCAAGGTTGCCCCTCCGGATAACGCACGCACCACTCGCAGGCGTTCTGGAACATGCGCAGCCAGGGCGAGACTTTGACAGACTGGCGCCAGGCGGTTGGCATCCAAGGCCACTGCCAGGGTAGGACGCACCGCTCCGGGTGGGGCATCATGGCCAGGTGACGCCCATCGGGAGAGCAAACACCGGCAATGCCCAAGGGGGACCCATTCGGGTTCAGCGGATACTCCTCCGTGGGCAGCCCTTGGTCGTCCACGTAGCGAAGCGGAGCCAGCCGAGACGAGCGTACCTGAGCCAGGATTTCGGACGAGCGGAACCGCATCCGACCTATTCGGGATCAGGAAGTAAAAAAAGGTTTGTTGTAAAAACAGAACCATCATCATCTTCTTTTAATGACCCCCATAATCCCTTGCAGGGTGGAATCTAGGCAACTGAATGAAGCAGAGCATTTAGTGGCCAGATGCCTTCCCTGTCACCAATGCGGAGTTATATTCAGCAGAAATATTCTCATCATACCCAGGGAAATATCTGCCTCTACCTAGGTTCGAACTCCCAGCCTCCTGATTGTGGGGCGAGAGCTCCACCTCTAGGCCAGCGCACCACTTTAAAAACAGAACCATGTTGCCCAATGATACATTTAGTCCTCGATTTACGACAACTGAGCCCAAAGTTTATGTTGCTAAGTGAGACACTTGATAAGTGAGTTTTGCCTCATTTTAAGACTTTTCTTGCCACATTTGTCAAGCAAGTCCCTGCAGTTCTTAAATTAGTAACACGGTTGTTGAGTGAATCTGGCTCCCCCATTGACTTTGCTTTTCAGAAGGTCGCAAAAGGGGATCGCATGGCTTTGGGACACTGCAACCGTCATAAATGTGAGTCAGTTGTCAAGCATTCGAACGTTAATCAAGTGACCATGGCCATAAGTCTGAAGAAGTGGTCATAAGTCACTTTTTTTCAGTACCGTTGTAACTTTGTGAACTATTGTAAAGCCGAGGATTACCTACACAGATAGTCCTTTAGCGACCATTTGAAATTGCAACGGCATTGGAAAAAAGTGACTGATCCTCGCACTTATGACTGTTGCAATATCCCCCCCTGTTGTGTGCTCAAAATCAGCGCATTTGGCAACTGGCATATATTTAAGACAGTTGCGTTGTCCTGGGGGTCACAAGACATTTGCAACTTTCCTAGCCGACTTCCAACACACAATATCAATAGGGAAAGCTGCATTTGCTTAACAACCACATGGCTCACTTAACGACTGCATGACTCACTTAACAGCTGCAGTGATTCTCTTTAACCAGATTTCCCCAATCTTTCCAAGTTGGCGGCCCAGGGCGAGGGGGCGGAGGGGGGAAAGAGGGAACGGTTTTGTGGTAGGGGGAGGCGCGTGCGCGAGCACCTCTTCCTTGCACGAGTGGGGCAGGGGTGGGTTCTAAAATTTGTTACTACCGGTTCTGTGGGCGTGGCTTATTTTGTGGGCGTGGCTTGATGGTCATGTGACAATTATTTAGGATTTAGCAGAGGTACTGGTCTACCAGGCTTTTAACTGCTTGCAGAGCAGTCTACCCATTTATTTTTGCAGGCACCGGTCTACTCATGTATTTTTGCAGGCACTGGTCTACCCATTTATTTTTGCAGGCACCGGTCTACTCATTTGTTTTCTCTTAACACTGATCAGCTGTAGGGCGGCCCTTTGAAGCCCGGCGGCAAGAGTTTAAACAGTTTTTTTCCCTCTAGCCATCAGCTGGGACTCAGGAGGCAGCAATAGATTGGGGGTGGGGCCAAATAAAAGGTAAGAATAACGTGGGGGGGGCGCGGGGAGGCGGAGGAGAACCAGTTCGGTGACATCATATTGTCACTGCTACCGGCTCGGTGGAACCGGGTGGAACTGGGAGGAACCCACCACTGGAGTGGGGCTGTCGAGCGCCCATGGCACTCGTGCGAGTGGTGACGCAGTCCTCCGCAACGGTTCTACGATTGAAGCTGTGCATATACACACATGTGCGTTTACCAGCCAGCCTCTCACGCAGCCCGGTTGCGACTAGGCCGCAAACTGGTAGTGGCTTGCGGCCTACAGATTGTGGACCCCTGCTCTTAACCATCGTGACGAAAAAAGTCGTAAAATTAGGCATAATCCAGTGCCTAACCACTGCCTCGCTTAGCAATGGAAATTCTGGTCCCCCAATTATGGCCGTTAAGTCAAGGGCCACCTCGGGCTTACGACCAATTTAATCTTCTTTTCTCCTAGCTCAGGTTCCATCCAAGAAAGAGCAAAAAGTAAATACACCACTGGGCTGATCTCATCCTTCCCAGCAAATTGCCATTGGCGTTTCAAAATAAAAAAGACCTGCAAAAAAAAAAAAAAATTAAAAAGAGAGGATGCGCCTTGTGTCCTGTCCTGAAATGCCATTTCAATTACCTTCTCCGTGGGCCACCCAGATGCCCAGAGTAGATCCCGCCATGCCTCGTAGCATCAGGGCCGGACTTTCCTCGATCCCCAAATTCACAAATCGTGACTCAAACCGGCCAGAGTTGTTGGGGCTCAGCAGCAATCCCGGTTGAAGGGACCCATCTAGGGAAGAGAAGGTCAGAGTTTGAAAAGAGTCTTTCCCCACGTTATCTCCGACGTAGAGACGCTTGGAACCAGGGAAACGTCGGGGAGCGGCGATCTGTCTTACCATGCTCTTTGGCTCCGGCTGCTACCCAACCTAGCAGTGCCATCAGCTGGCAACCGTTGCAGACGCCCAAGCTGAACGTGTCTTTCCGCTGGTGGAACGCTTGGAACTGGGCCCGTGCCCTGGGGTTAAAGGTCACCGAAGCCGCCCAGCCTGCAATCAGAGACGGTGAAGTCAGAACTTAAGAGAGGAATAGCGTTGAATCGAACGCCAAGGGGATGACACCCCAAACATCTGCAATGTCATTCTCTAACAGGTGTCCTCCAGATATTGTCGCCTGTCGGCCGCCGGCCCCTCCACAGCCGAATCAGAGGAGGAGGAGGAGGCGTGGGAGTCAGGGTCAGCATCAAGGCAACCTGGGAGCTCCTAGTGGGAAGAGGGAATGGTACTGGCAGAGAGAGAAAGACAGAGGCGGAGCCTGGTCTGTCTGTCAGTCCTCAGATGGAGAGTCAACAGCCCCCAGGTCTGAAGGTGCCTGTTTCCGGACTTCCGATACTTCCAGTAGGCCCGTTTTTCACCCTCTCCAGGCTCCGGAGGCTTTCCCTGAGCCTCCAGAAGGGCGAAAACACTTCCCCCGGGCTCTAAAGGCACGAAACAGGCCCATTTCTGGGCCTCCGGAAGTTCCGGGAAACCTGTTTTCCGTCCTTCCCAGGCTCTGGAGGCTTTTCTCGAGCCTCCGGGAGGGTGAAAATGGTCTCCCCCAGGCTCTGGAGGCCCTCCTGAGGCCAGAAACAGGCCCATTTCTGGACTCCCGGACCTCCGTTTTTTGCCCTCCCCAGGCTCTGGAGGCTTTCCCTGAGTCTCCGGGAGGATGAAAACGGCCTCCTTCGAGCTCCCAAAGCCCTCTGGAGGCTGGAAACAGACCAGTTTCCACACTTCCAGAACACGTCCACCGCTCCTCACTGCACTCCCCCCACGCATGTGCACACGTCTCCCACATGCCCCCCCGACCCCTGCACATCTCAAAAATCAGCTGGCCAGCAGGAGGCGCGTGCAAGCATGCACAGTAGAACTGAGCTGGGCGATAGCTCGCGTGCTCACAGAGAGAGCTCTGGGTGCCAGCTGTGGCACACGTGCCATAGGTTCACCATCACAGGCACAGCTAAAAGTTTCTCAATCATTCTCAGTCCTCCAGGTCATGGTTGTCCCAAAGATGCTTTTTCAGGAGGCAACTGGACTTCCTTGCTTTTTCTTTGAAGATGTTTCACTTCTCATCCAAGAAGCTTCTTCAGCTGAGAAGCGAAACGTCTCCAAAAGAAAAAAACAAACAAACAAGGAAGTCCAGTTGCCTCCGGCAAAAAGCACCTTTGGGACAACCATGACCTGGAGGACTGAGAAGCGCTACTGTTGTGGCCCGTCAGCGGCCTGTGCAGATTGTAGCTGATTTTGACAGCGAGGAGGCTGGTGTGGTGCTGCGCCAGCAGCCTGTGCAGCTGGCACTCGAGCCAGACAATGAGGAGGCTGGAGAAGATGTGGTGCCAGGGGCAGGGATTCAGCCAGGGCCTTCAGAACCTCCAGAAGCTCCTTTAAGTGAAGAGGAAGAAGAGGAGGAGCCTCTTCTCGATGCACGGGCGCGCAGAGCTTCCAAAAGGCAGGAGTGGCTCCTCAGGAGTTCTCCTCGAGAGTAAGGCTTGGGGCTAATTGGCCACTCCCTTAGCCTATTTAAGGAGGAACGCCGACTGAAGCAAATTGTAGGGAACAACTTTAGTTCATTCTCCTTCGCGTCTGGATTCTCTGCAAATTGCTTCTGGGCTTTCTGCCAACCTTAGTAAGATTATGATTACTTCATCTTTGGTTTATTGTAGGCTGTCAAGAAAGTTTCTGAACAGCCTTTGTTTGGAAAAGGCTGTTATTTTAGTAAATTTAAGTTTTGTACAGACTTTGTGTGTGCTGTGTTCTTTGGGGTCCGTAGCTGGGGCAGAACAGCTACGGACTTTCATTTGCAATATTTATCACGGTGCTTCCCCAATGCAACCAAGCTGACGATTTCCCCCATTCCTGCTAGAAGGGAGGCAGGACCTACCTTTGGCAGAGCCAAGAACATCAGCATAACTGAAACCTCCAACAAACACCAAGCCACGGAAGGAGTCTAAGGTCATCTTGCCTGAGCACAGGTCTTGCATGGTCAGATCCCAAACCTGCAAATGACAATCCCCGCCCCAAAACAAGACAATGTAATACAGAGGAGGCTCTTAAGGGAGGGCCCAACAAGGCAGTGAGAAGGATTTTAGATAACAATTTGCCTTCCGAGATTTGTAGCTCTTGGCAAACCGGAGAGGCCAATCCCAAAGGTGCTAGAATAGAATAACAGAGTTGAAAGGGATCTTGGAGGTCTTCTAGTCCAGCCCCCTTCTTAGGCAGGAAACCCTACACCACTTCCCTATTTTATAGTCCTAGGTGGCTTCGCTCCTTGGTTAGTTTCCATTCATTGCTTCTTGTGCTGCCTTCAGGTAGCTTTGGAGAATAGTTTGGCTTCCTCTTCTTTGTGGCAGCCTCTTAGATATTGGGGCTTATCTTTCAAGATCTATAGAGATTTCCTTCCGGCTCAGGAATTACCCTAAAAACGTGTGAGGGATCTGTCCCAATCAATTAATTTCTCTTCTTTTTTTTCATGCCTGGATCTGGTTTTCCCTCTAGTCCTATCCCTTGTGGAATAATTACATTGTTGTAGATATTAAGTTACTAGTAAAAATTAATTTATTGCCTTTGTTATGTATTTCCTCATTGGGAACAATTATTACATCAAGGTCCAGAAAATGGTGTTAAGGTCTCCTGATTGGGTGGGGGTTGGACTTGATGACCTACAAGGTCCCTCCCAACTCTGTTAACCCGTTAAGAACATTAGGTTCCAAATGAACATTAGATTCCAAAATGCATTGTCTGTTGATGAAAGAATCCAATCTTTTAATCGTTAATGCTTCTTTAATTAATTTTTAATCCTTTGTGAATTCAGATTTACTAATGTTACTAAATGGGTCAAAACGGATGGAAATCTTAATTTTATTTTATTTTTTAAAGAAAAGGCTGTGTCAGGAGTGGGATTCGAACCCACGCCTCCAGGGGAGACTGCGACCTGAACGCAGCGCCTTAGACCGCTCGGCCATCCTGACTTCTCAATAAAAAGCCTTCCCCCCCCAACGTCTTTGGCAATAGTCTATTTTTAACATGGTTTCTTTATACCCTACGGTGAGCCATAGCCACACCATAGATTAAGAAATATGAGGACAACATGCAGGTGTTTTACCAACCAAGGTAGTCGTGGCCGAGTGGTTAAGGCGATGGACTAGAAATCCATTGGGGTCTCCCCGCGCAGGTTCGAATCCTGCTGACTACGAGAGTTTCTTTTATATCCAAACATAAAAAAGTCTACATTCTTTTTCTTCCACACATTTAAACTCGTCTCTTTTTGTAGATGCCAATCTACAGCTCTTGAGGTCCTTCAAGGATGGGTAGATCATTTCAATCCAATTGGTACTGACAGAAGAGAATATTTATAGCTCAGGGTTGAACTGCGAGGTCCTTGGTGCTCTCTGAGTTTAAATTTCTCCAATCCTTAAATTCAGAAAGCATCAAGGACCTCCCAGATCACGGGTGTCAAATTCAAGGCCTGCGGGCCGGATCCAGCCTGCAAGGTGCTGAGACCTGGTCCATGGGACGGCCCTGGAAACAGCAAAGGACCGGCCCACAGTGCCTCTGCCAGCGGTAACGGAGTTCGGGAGGGCCGCACGTGGCCTCTCGGACTCCGTTTTTGGGCACGCTGGCCTCCTACAGCCCTTTGCCAGCAAAAACGGAGCTCGGGGAGGCCACACACCTCCCGCCCAGGCTCCGTTTTCAGCCCCAATGGCCTCCAGTAGTCCTCTGCCAGTGAAAACAGAGCCCAGGCAGGTCGCACACAGCTTCCCCGAGCTCCATTTTTGCTGGCAGAGGACTGCAGGAGGCCATTGCGGCCGAAAACGGAGCCTGGGCAGCCGAAAACAGAGCTTCAGTGAGTGACGTTGAGCTGACCATGCCCACTCTGGCCACCTCCCCACTCCCGGTCACCCAAGATCAAACACAATCCTGATGTGGCCCTCAATGAAATCGACTCCCCTGTCCTAGATCCTTTTGAGTGACATTTATGGGGTAGGAAAGATATCCTACCCCATAAAGAAAAGAAAGAAAACCCAACGGATGTTTCAAAAGACAAGTGTTTTAGAATAGAATGACAGAGTTGGAAGGGCCCTTGGAGGTCTTCCAGTCGAACTCCCTGTTTAGGCAAGAAACCCTACACCAGTGATGGCTAACCTTTTTGCCGTCGTGTGCCAAAAGCTGGGGTTGCATGGGGGGTGGCGGGTGCGTGTGTCCACATCCATAATTCAATGTGCCCCGCCCTCCCGTGTATGTGCATGTAAGCCCCCACACTTCCCCCTGCTTTTGGCACGCGATGGCACAGTGGGCCCGGTAGGCCCGTTTTTTCCCCCTCCCCAGGCTCCAGAAGCTTTCTAGGAGCCTGGGGAGGGCAAAAACAGCCTTCCCCATCCCCCCCGGAGGCCTTCTGGAGGTGGAAACAGCCAGTTTCCCCAACTTTTGGTGGGACTGGAAGGCCTGAAAATCAGTTGGCCAGTGCGCGCATGTACGCTGGAGCTGAGCTAGGGCAACACTCGCATGCCCACCAATATGGCTCCGCGTGCCACCTGTGGCACCCGTGCCATAGGTTCGCCATCACGGCCCTACACCACTTCAGACAAATGGTTATCCAACATCCCCTTAAAAACGTCCAGTGTTGGAGCATTCACAACCTCCGGAGGCAAGTTTTTTTTTTTTTTTTTTTTTTTTTAATTTGATTTATATGCCGCCCTTCTCCGGAGACTCAGGGCGGCTTACAATGCTTTAAGCAATAGCCTTCATTCTTTTGTATATTTTATACAAAGTCAGCTTATTGCCCCCACAAACTGGGTCCTCATTTCACCTACCTTAGAAAGGATGGAAGGCTGAGTCAACCTTGAGCCTTGGAGAGATTCGAACCAGCAGAAATTGCAGGCAGCTGTGTTAATAACAGGGTGCACTAAACCCTTGTACTATCAAGGCTCTTGTTCCACTGATTACGGTATTTTTCAGAATATAAGACGCTCCGGACTATAGGATACACCTACCTTTTTTGGGAAGGAAAACAAGAAAAAAATTGCCTCACAGCAATTTGCTTCCTCGCAGCAAACAGTAAACAGCCTGTTTCAGTTTCATTTTCAGCACAGTCTGATTAGCACAAGAAAAAAAATCTGCCTCTGCCTCCCAGCAATTTGCCTCCTTGCAGCAAACAGCCTGTTTTAGCTTCAGCTTCAGCACAGCCTGATTAGCACAAGCAGCTGATTGTCAGTTGGATCAGCCTCCCGAAGATCAGCTGTTTCAGGCTGCAGGGATTGCCATAGCCCAGTGATGGCTAACCTTTTTGCCTTCGCGTGCCAAAAGCGGGGGGAGTGTGGGGGTCACGCACGCGCATGCCCACACCCATAATTTAATTCCTCCCTGTGCCCCGCCCCCCCTGCGCATGCGCGCGTGACCCACTCCCCCCACTTTTGGCACACGACAGCAAAAAGGTTACCAGTGGGCCCGGTAGGCCCGGTAGGCCCGTTTTTCACCCTCCCCAGGCTCCAGAGGCTTTCTTGGAGCCTGGGGAGGGCGAAAATGGCCTTCCCCACCCCACCGGAGGCCAGAAACAGCCCGTTTCCTGACTTCCGGTGGGCCTGGAAGGCCCGAAAACCAGCTGGCTGGCGCACGCATGCGTGCTGGAGCTGAGCTAGGGCAACGCTCATGTGCTCACAGATATGGCTCTATGTGCCACCTGTGGCACCCGTGCCATAGGTTCGCCATCACGGCCATAGCCTATTGCCGCTTCCATGCCCACATTTTTCAGGGGCTGCTGGATGGGCGAGGCTACATTGGTGTATAGGACACACCCAAATTTTCAGCCTCTTTTAGGGGGAGAAAAAGTGCGTCTTATACTCTGAAAAATACGGTAATTGTTCTAACTGTCAGGAAATTTTCCCCATCATCTCTCAATCCCTCAGGATTTTTGCAACATCCGTTTGGACAAACTCACCTGGAATCCAGCCATCAGAAACGCGGCCACCATTTCACGATCTCCGTTGCTCCCTTCTTCGCGAAGGACAGCCACGCGGGGAGCGGGCAAGGCTGACGGTAAGAAGTAAAAAGAAACATTCTTTTGTAACGTATCTCACCCAGGCCAAGTTCTTCTTTTTTTCCCCCCTTTGAAAGATTACAGGTAGTCCTCGACTTACCACCATTCATTTAGTGACCGTTCTAAGTTACAACCAGGGATGGGCTGCTGGAGGTTCTCAGGGGTTCAGGAGAACCTCTAGCTAAGATTCTGTGCAGTTCAGAGAACCCCCAGATCCCATTCCTGGCTGACCCCGCCCACCCTGCCCCTCCCAGGAGTCCCCATGCAGCTGTCAAGTTTCGAGGTCGTCTCAAATAAATTGCATTTCAAACAAAGTCTTTGAAGAAAAACTCTTATTTATTAAGCATGACATTCTAACCTGACTCCAAACGAAGCCAACACTGACTTCCAGCCCCAAACCCCTCCCTTTCCGTTCCCCACTCCCCTGCACTCATTCGCCATCTTCCAAGTCATTCTACTACCCCTAATCTACTCCAGCTCAAAGGAATTTCCCCCCTCCCATCTCATCTCCTAGGGGATATTATCTCCAGGGAAAATAAGTAGGTGAAAAGTCAAACGTCCCTTTCCAGACGCCTTCGCTTCTCCTTCTTATGTCAGCACTAGAGTAAATGCAGGTTGAAGTGCTGACAGCAGCCCGTTTTAGATGCAGGTAAGTGCAGGACGCACACGGAGGCTCAGGGAGGATGAAAAACAGGCCTACCGGAAGTTCGGGAAGGCTTCCAGAGGGCCTCCGGAGCCTGAGGCGGCCATTTTTGCCCTCCCGAAGGCTCGAGGAAAGCTTCCGGAGCCTGGGGAGAGCAAAAAACAGCCCCCCACCTTGATGCAGGAGGCCGACTAGGCCACGCCCACCATGGCCAGACCCACCCAACAACCGGCCAGAGAACCCTTGCTAAAATTTCTGAAGCCCACCCCTGGTTACAACTGCAGTGAAAAAAGTGACTCACGACCGTTTTTCATACTTAATGAGGACCCAGATTGTTGAGGGGGAGGGCAATATGCTGACTCTGTAAACCGCTCAGAGAGAGCTGTAAAAGCACTGTGAAGCAGTATATAAAGTCTTACGTGTTTATTGCTATTGCTATCAAGACCCTGGCAGCATCCCTGGGGTCACGTGATCGAAATTCAAAAGCTTGGCAACTGGCATGTACTTAATGACTGTTGCAGAGTTCCCTAGGTCATATCAACATCCCCTTCTGCGACCTTCTGAGAAGTGAAGTCAATGGAGAAGTCGGTGTTGTGACCTAGGCTTACTGAGTAATTACAATACACAATTAGTCCTAAACAAACCTATTTTATTGCAACAGCTGAGAATTATGTTAATTCCCAGATGAGTCCCAATTAGTTGCAAAACAAGTCGTTCGGAAGAAGTCCTTCGGAATATCACCAACCTTTATCTTCTTTGACACCCTGCCAAAGGCCTTACTTGGCAAAGCCCCACGAAGTTAAGAAACAAACAAGAGATGCCGACTGGAAACAGAGTTAGCAACGTTGCTTTCCTGCAAAAGGCCCAAGTGCCTTTTAAGCCTTATGGGAGGGGCCAATCATCTCCTGGCCTTACTCCCGAGTCGTCCCTTTTGCTTTAGCTGCTCTTGCCTTCTGGCAGCTCTGCGCATGCGTGCATTAGGAACAGGCTCCTCCTGTTCCTCTGCTTCCCTGCTGTCTGACTCTGGGGGCTCCGGAGTCCGCGCATCACTTCCAGATGGCCCTGGCCCCATCTCTGCCTCCGACGCAGAGACCTCGTCAGGACTTTCTCCAGACTCCAGGACTGGCCCATGTTCCTCCCCAACCTCCTCACTGTCCGACTCCGCTGCCAGCTCCGCAGGCTGCTGGTGGACCACAACAGTTGGATTCACTCAACAACCGTGTTACTAACTTCACAATGGCTTGTGATTCACTTAACGACTGTGGTGAGAAACAAGGTAAAGTGGGATAAAACCCCACTTGACAACGGTCTTGCTTAGCAATGGAAATTTTGGGCTTCCTTTTTAGTCAGACACACTGGTCGTTAAGTGAATCTGGCTTCCCCATTGACTTTGCTTGCCAGAAGGTTGTAAAAAGTGATCACATGACCCCCGGGACACTGCGACGGTCATAAATATGAGTCATTTGCCAAACGTCTGGATTTTGATCACATGTCCATGGGGACACCACAACGGTTGTAAGTGTGAAAAACAGTTGCAGTGTCCTGGGGTCCTGTGCCCCCCTTTTGCGACCTTTTGACAAGCAAAGTCAATAGGGAAGCCAAACTCACTTAACAACCGGGTTACCAATTTATCAACCGCAGTGATTTCACTTAACAACAGCGGCAAGGAAGGTCATAAAATGGGGCAGAGTTCACTTAACAAGTATCTCGCTTAGCAACAGAAGTGTTGGGCTCAATTGTGGTTGTAAAGTCGAGGACTACCTGGACAATAGTAACATTAACCCAAACTTAAGGGTGTCTGTTATATTCTTTATTTCCTTTAAGTAAAAAACAACAACAACAAAAAACAACGGGGAAAACCGCAGAATATTGCATTCTTATTTAGTAGCAAAATTTCTGTTGCTAAGTGAGACATAAGTACTCACTTAGCAACAGAAATTTTGCGGCACAACTGTGGTCGTAAACAGGGGTGGGCTTCAAAAATTTTAGCAAGGGGTTCTCTGCCCGGTTGCTGGGTGGGCGTGGCCATGGTGGGCGTGGCCTAGTCAGTCTCCTATACCACGGCGGGGGGGGGCGGCTGTTTTTGCCCTCCCCAGGCTCCAGAGGCTTTCCTCAAGCCTCCAGGAGGGCGAAACGGCCTCCCCAGGCTCTGGAGGCCCTCCAGAGGCTGGAAAGTGCGCATTTCCGGCCTTCCCGAACTGCCAGTAGGCCTGTTTTTCACTCTCCCCAAATCTCTGTACGCACCCTGCACTTACCTGCATCCAAAACGGGCTGCGTGGGGACCCCTGGGAGGGGCAAGGCGGGGTGGGCGGGGCCAGCCAGGAGTGGGATTTGGGGGTTCTCCGAACTGCACAGAATCTTACCTAGAGGTTCTCCCGAACCCCTGCGAACCCCCAGGAGCACACCCCTGGTCGTAAATCGAGAATTATCTGTATAGTATACCAATTTCTATTTCTTGGTGTGAAACCAAGATCTTGAGGAGCGAAGTCAGAACGGTCCTCCTTCCCAACTTCTGATGGAGACCCGGTCCATTTCCTACCCATTTCCTGAAGAAGAGGAAGTTCCTCCTGGGGGTTAAAGGTCAAGGTGAAGTTGGGTTCCGTCCTCTTGGCCAAGCCCATCTCTTCTTGAGCCACACAATCTGGATTGGCTTGCAGTCTTTCCAGCTGGAAACTGGTGGCCTCCCACCAATTCCTCAAGGTGGAGACTTTCTCCGCCAGCACCTGCTGACCATTCACGGTGACTTGGACCTGAAAATAGACACACATGAGAAACTCACTGTTCTGTCCTCGTACCACGCACACACCCCCACAGACGGCCCGGAGTTAATAAGCCACACGACAAAACTCTTTGATGATAAAGCTGGCAGCAACTCAGTGGCTAGCTGCCAATTTAGACTTTACTCACACAAAACAAAGATTAGACTGCCAGCATTCCGATAAAACAGGCAGAGTGTCAATAATACAAGGATTAGTCCAAATGCAGTCCAATAAAGCAGGCAAAGTCCAGTAACGCAGAGATCATGGAGTATTTCCAGTTTTTGCTCGTCACAAACTAAACTGGCCACCACACCCACACCACTAGTGTGGTCCAGTGACTCAGCTAATCTCTGGCACGCCTTCCCTTCTGCTGTGCATGCTTCTCCCTGCGCCTCTGTCGTGGGTCCAGCCAGCACTTATCTTCATCACTGTCCACCTGTGGCTGCGGGGACGTGCTTGGCTCTGAGCCTATCGTTTGGCCTTCGGTGTCCTCCGGAGGCATTGCCAGAGAGGAGGGTCCTGGAGAGGGAGGCCTTGCCAACTCCTCCCCCTCACTCTCAGAGTCTGCATCTGTCGATAGCCCAGGCTCAGGCAACGGAGCCAAAACATACACGTCATGGGTTGCAGAGCAGCCGAAGATGCAATTAGGTGATAAGGTTAGCCACAAATCACAGCAAGGTTTGTAGCCCAATGTACCTCTGCTAAAAGAGGATACAGATTATGTTGTGGTCTGTCGGCCGCCAACCCCTCCACCAGCCGAATCAGAGAGGAGGAGGAGACGTGGGAGTCAGAGTCAGTATCAAGGCAAGCTGAGAGCTCCGAGGCGGAAGAGGAAATGGAGCTGGCAGAGAGAGAGAGAGACAGAGGCGGAGCCTGGGCCTTAGAGGGAGTCAACAGCCTTCAGGTCTGGAGGTGGCTGATGAGGACGAGGAACAGCTGGGTCCAGTGCCTGACGCGCGGATGCGCAGAAGGCAGAGGAGAGGAGAGCAATGGAAATCTATGGGCTGATCCTTGGGATGGAAGAGTCACCGCTGCTAGCGAAACCCCACCCTAGCTGTGGGGATAAAAGGCAGGGGGCGGAGATGAATAGATGTGGCAGACAACTATTCATCTCCTCTACCAGACAGACTTGTTAGCCTGAGGTAAAAGAGAAACTTTTTGCCGGGGCTGCTGACGCTCCTAATAAAAGAATCATTGCTTCAACTATAGAGGGTTTGTCCTGTTTGGAGAATTGGGTCAGAACAGATTCACAGTGTTGGAAGGGACCTTGGAGGTCTTCTAGTCCAACCCCCTGCTTAGGCAGGAAGCCTTACACCATTTCAGACAAATGGGCATCCATTCTCTTAAAAACTTGATAGCCCTCTGCCAGCAAAAACGGAGCCCATGCCCCATTTTTGCTGACAGAAGGCTGCAGAAGGCCGTTGTGGCTGAAAATGGGATACGAGGGGGCAGAGGCATGGCGGGCCGGTCCTTTGCTGTTTCTAGCCGGCCGCATGGGAAATGAGCATGGCCTACTCAGTCTCCTGCACCACTGCGTGGGGGTGGGGGGACGTTTTTGCTCTCCCCGGGTTCCGGAGGCTTTCTTCGAGCCTCCAGGAGGACGAAAACAGCCTCCCCTGGCTCCGGAGGCCTTCCCGAACTTCTGCTAGGCCCGTTTTTCACCCTCCCCGAGATTCCACACACACCCTCCACTTACCTGTATCCAAAACGGGCCACGTGGGGACTCCTGGGAGGGGAGGGGGCGGAATGGGCGGGGCCAGCCAGGAGTGGGATTTGAGGGTTCTCTGAACTGCACAGAATCTTAGCTAGAGGTTCTTCCGAACCCTTGCGAACCTCCAGCAGCCCACTCCTGCCGCGGACCGGATCTGGAGTATTGGCTATTCCTGCTAGCTTGGTGTCTATTCCAATTCTGCTGGTGACCTAGCTTTTTTACCACCATAACTCCCTGTCCTTTTTTTTTCTCCCTAGTCATCTCTGCATTTACCATGGCATTTGGCCCGCGAGGACCGGAATATCCAACAGGCACACAGCGCACCCCGGCTTCCCGGTACCGGCCGCAGACATCGGCTGCTGCCGCGCGGGGCACTTCCAGCACCAATCCGAGTTCTTCCGCGAAAAGCACCTCCAAAGCTAAGAAAGAGAAGCAAAACAACAATATCGTGAGAAATATTTCCTCACCCTCTTCTCTCTCAATTCTCTGCCCCTCCCTCCCCCCAGGATCCCACTTCAAGAAGCCCTGTAGGTAGTCCTCAATTTATGACAGTTCATTTTAGTGACTGCAACATGGTCAGAAGGTTGCAAGGATTATCTTTATTTATCTTGATTGCTGTTCTCTAACACCATGTATTTATGGGACCGCCTGCTGCTGCAAACGGCCTCCCACCAGCCGGTATGCTCTCACAGAGAGGGACTCCTCCGGGTGCTGTCGGCCAAACAATGTCGGCTGGTGGCCCCCAGGGGGAGAGCCTTCTCTGTGGGGGCACCTACTATCTGGAACGAGCTCCCCCCGGAGATACGGAGGATCCCGGATCTACGCACCTTCCGCCATGCTCTCAAGACCTTTTAATTTCACCAGACTGGTCTGGCCTAACCTCTCCCATTCTCTTTTTAATGTAAATTTTAATTTGTTCTTAACCTGGGGTTTTAAATTTGTCTTGGGCTAAATTGATTTAATTCCATTTTACTTCTGCTCTTAAATTTTTTGTATTCTCTGTGTTTTATCTTGTGCCTGTTCACTGCCCTGAGTCCTTCAGGAGTAGGGCGGTATATAAATAAAATAAAATGAAATGAAATGAAATGTACCCAATACGTCTGACCCTCTTTTCCCCTTCCACAAAGTCTCTTGGTCCACGTACATCCACTGCCGTAACTGTCTCCCCAGTTTACTCACCCTGGATCCCGGGTGCGCCGAGCTCAATGTGGGCTCCACAATTCCCAGCAATGGCCATCTCCAGCAAGCAAGTCAGGAGTCCCCCATCGCTCACATCATGCCCAGAAGAAAGAAGAGAATCTGTGGAAGGAAAGAATGTCCAAAGTCTTGATGGGACATTTTTCAATTATAGTAGAATACAATTCAACTAAAGATAGAAATCAAAATGAGTCAAGATTAGGGGGGACATGATAGCAGTTTTCGAATATTTGAGAGGCTGCCACAAAGAAGATTAGATCAACCTATTGTCCGAAGCACCCGAAGGCAGGACAAGAAGCAACGGATGGAAATTAATCCAGGAGAGAAGCAACTAAGGCAGTGATGGCTAACCTTTTTGCCATCGCGTGCCAAAAGCAGCGGGAGGGCAGGGGGTCACGCGCACGCATGTGCCACCATAATTCAGTATGTCCCACCCCCCCAGGCATGCATACATGACCCCTCATGCTCCCCTCGCTTTTGGCACACAACGGCACAGTGGGCCCAGTAGGTCCCACCAGAAGTCAGCAAAATGGCCGATTCCGGCCTCCAGAGGGCCTCCAACGAATGGGGAAGGCCGTTTTCACCCTCCTCAGGCTCCTAGGAAGCCTCTAGAGCCTGGGGAGAGTGAAAAACAGGCTTTCCCCCCACCCGGAAGACCTCCGAAGGCTGGAAACAGCCTGTTTCCCAACTTCCGGTAGGCCCGGAAGGCCCAAAAAACAGTTGGCCAGTGCGCGCATGTACGCCGGAGCTGAGTTAAGGCAATGCTCGCGTGCCCACTGATATGGCTCTGCGTGCCACCTGTGGCACGCGTGCCATAGGTTCGCCATCACGGAACTAAGGGAACTAAGGAGAAATTTCCTGACAGTAGAAACAATTAGTCAGTGGAACAACTTGCCTCGAGAAGTTATGAGTGTTGCAACACTGGAGGTTTTTAAGAGATTGGACAAGCATTTGTCTGAAATGGTATAGGGCAGTGATGGCTAACCTTTTTGCCTTCGCGTGCCAAAAGCAGGGGGAGTGTGGGGGGATCATGCACGCGCGTGCCCACACCCATAATTCAATTCCTCCCCGTGCCCCGCCCCCCCTGCGCATGCGCGCTTGACCCACTCCCCCCCGCTTTTGGCACACGACAGCAAAAAGGTTACCGGTGGGCCCGGTAGGCCCGTTTTTCACCCTCCCCAGGCTCCAGAGGCTTTCTTGGAGCCTGGGGAGGGCGAAAATGGACTTCCCCACTCCACTAGAGGCTGGAAAGAGCCCGTTTCCTGACTTCCGGTGGGCCTGGAAGGCCCGAAAACCAGCTGGCTGGCGCACGCATGCGTGCTGGAGCTGAGCTAGGGCAACGCTCATGTGCCCACAGATATGGCTCTGTGTGCCACCTGTGGCACCCGTGCCATAGGTTCGCCATCATTCTGCTGGAGCAGGGGATTGGACTAGAAGACCTCCAAGGTCCCTTCCAACTCTATTATTCTGTTACAGGGCAAAAACATGGCCCTGGATGTGGTTATCCCATAGTTCCATAATCAGGGGCAGCCGTATCCCCCATTCTTGGAGCTGCCTGCTTTATTTTCATTTTTAAGAACGATGTTTCTAGACCATATGAACCTGCGCGAGCAAAGCCAGTGGAAGAACTGAAAGGCCAAATGGCATACATCTCCTTACTCTTCCCTTTTGTCCCTAACAAAGACAAAATTCAAGTACCCGAAACATGCAGATATGTGTAAATTTATCCCCATCACCCAGCTTATCATAGGCTAACTTTTCTTTTGCACAGAATCGGGAAAACCCAAGGAAATGTCTTTGTGATGACCTGGGGCACAGCACAAAGATAATAGAGGCAGCTGCCAGTTCAGTCTGCGTTGTTCTCGCCATCTCTCCACCCTCCATGTTCGAGGATCAGGAGCAGGTGGTCCTTGTTCATCGCCTGAACTCTGTCTCTCATGTTCACTGCTTAGCCTCTCCTGGTCATCCTGACCCCACTTCTTCCCTGCCTCCATCCCTATCCTGAAAAGCCCTGGCCTGAATGGGCCTGCTCCTCCCCATTTTTCTCCCAAGCCAACGTAGCCGCCCCCTCATCTTCTGGCTCATCTTCCTCCGGATTCAGGTTCTGATGGGCGCATAACAGTCTTTATGAAGACCAACCTCACTCCCCACCCCCACCCCCCAAATGCGGAGACCTCTTTGTCCAGCAGGATGTTACAAAAACAGAAGATTAGAATGAGAAGAGAAGGAGGCTGACCTCGTAACAGATCCTGAGTAACTCGGAAACAGGAAACAAGGGTGCTGGGGTCATCCAGGTCTGGGGAAGTGTCTCCCAGTTGACAGAAGCACTGGGCCAGTGCGCTACCCCCGAGTCGATGCTTGTCAGGGGTCACAGCCACATGAAGCAAGGCCCCTACAATACGCCAAGGTGAGGAGAAGAAATTGGTGGATCAGGGAAATTTGTGAAGCTGCCCAAAGTCACCTCTAGGCAAGATGGCGTCATACAAGTCAAATAAATAAATAGAGGATTAGAAATGGATAGGAGGGAGGAAGGGAGGGAAGAAATAGAGATGGTTGGGAGGGAGAAAGGACAAAAGGATTAGAGATGGAGAGGGAGGGAGGGAGGGAAGAGATGGTTTGGAGGGAGGGAAAAAGAAAGGAAAGATTAGAGATGAGAGGGAGGGAGGTAGGAAGGAGGGATGATTAGAGATGGAGAGGAAGGGGGGAGGGAGGGAAGAAAGGAAGAATTAGAGGTGGCTGGGAGAGAGGGAGAAAGGACGGAAGGATTAAAGATGGAGAGGGAGGGAGGGACGAAGGAAGGCAGGAAGAAAGGAAGGGAGGGAGGGAGAAAGAAAGGAAGGATTAGAGATGAGAAGGAGGGCGGGAGGAAGGAGGGATGATTAGAGATGAGAGGGAGGGAGGATTAGAGATGGAGAGGGAGGGAAGGAAGGAAGAATTAGAGGCAGTAGGGATGAAGCAACGGAAGGATTAGAGATGGAGAGAGAGGGAGGGAGGGAAAAAGAAAGAAAGGGAGGGAGGAAGGCAGGCAGGCAGGCAGGAAGGGAGGGAGGGAGAGAGAAAGACGGAGGAAGGAAGGAAGGAAGGAAGGAAGGAAGGAAGGAAGGAAGGAAGGAAGGAAGGAAGGAAGGAAGGAAGGAAAGGAGGGAGGGAGGGAAGGAAGAAAGAGACGGTTGGGAGGGAAAAAGAAAGGAAGGATTAGAGATGGAGAGGGAGGGAGGAATGAGGGAGGATTAGAGATGAAAGGGAGAGAGGGAGGGAGGGAAGGAAGAATTAGAGACAGTTGGTAGGGAGGGAGAAAGGAAGGAAGGAAAGATTAGAGATTAGAGAGGGAGAGGGAGAGGGAGAGGGAGAGGGAGGGAGGGAGGGAAGGAGGATTAGAGATGGATATTCAGGAGGAAGGAAGGAAGGAATGAAGGGAGGGAGGGAGGGAGGAAGGAAGGAAGACTTAAAGTAGGATTTAAACTCTATCAAAGTTGAAAGAAAAATCAAATACAACGGCCCGACAAATTTGGGCTGAATTGGAAAATTGCTACAGGCCTATCTCAATTGAATCTTCATGTTTACTCATGTCTGAACTCCACGGTTCGAGATTGAAACCTGGTGAACAAATTGGAGGACATTTGACCAAACTGAAAGGACTGAGAACAGAATTGAGAGAAAGAGGCCATAACATTGAAGATATTCAAATGATCAGCATCATTATTAACTCTTTGAATTATGAATGGAAAGATGCTGTTACAAAAATTAACCAAGTCCCAATTGCTCAACGCACAGTGGACAATGTTTGTAGACTTTTAATTGAAGAAGAGGCATTCATGTAAAGTAAGGAGCCTGCACTTGGTATGCTGGCTGTGCTGGCATAAATGCCTGTGGTATTTCAAAATTCACCGTATTTGACTACCTTCAAATAATAACGTTTGACATTCTCAATACTCTTCGCCTTACCTTTCCCATCGGGGCATTTGAGGTCAGGGGTGACGGTGGCTGTGATATCAGGACAGACAGCGTAAGCTGAGATGACCAGGGTTCCTGGCGCAACGAAGAATACAATCATGAAAATAAAGACAGAGAAGGGAAAAAAAACATGTGACATCGAAAAACTCCACAACCCAAAAACCCAGAGATGAAGACCTGTGGGATCCCAGCAAACGGACCGCTTTCTGGGGCCCAGCCTTAACATAAAATATCCCAGGCCTCACCAGGCGCCTTGACCGTTTCTGTGCCAACCCGGGCTGCCATGCTGAGCGAGTCCTTCCCGCCATCCACCGCCACACCCAGCTCTCCCATGACGGAGCACATGGCACTGCAGGCTTCTGCCAGAGCTGCCCCCTCGCCCGGGAGCTTGGCTGGCCACATCCAGTTGCCGCTGCACTTCACATCCTGCATGGAGACAAGCAAGTTGCTTGGTTGTGTGGGAAGTACACCCCAAAAGGACAGTACCAGGAACCACTAAAACAGTACCAAAAGATTTAAAACAGCCCTTTCCTCTTAAGAAATTCAAACCCCAGGCAAAAACACCAGCTCAAAGGAATACTTAAGTAGAGCAATAAAGATAAGTGGAAGCAGGCTAAAAATAACTCACTAAGGCACACCAGAACTTCCTTTTTCCTGCCCCTGACAGGATTAACACCCAGGATAGGAAAGACAAAGGTCCTGGGACAGGATTAACCCATTAAGGCAGGAAGACAGGATCCAGGGCAATCATTTCAACCAAACCCCATCAAACTGTAGGAGCTTCAAAGGAAAATCAAGTATTAAGAAGGCATGGGTTTGCCTTCCCACTGTGCTTGTAAACCAGGAACACTCGAGCTGTGCCATGTCTGCTTCTTGCCTTCCTTAATTAAGGAAATTCCGCTTTCTGGCAGCTGGCTTCCATGTCAATTCCTCCTTAGCAGGGACGCCTTGCGCACGGTCACTCATGCCCTTGTCACCTCCCGGCTGGACTATTGTAATGCTCTCTACATGGGGCTCCCCCTGAAGAGCACTCGGAGGCTCCAACTGGTCCAAAATGCAGCCGCGCGGGTGGTTATGGGCGCAACTCGTTGTGCCCACGTAACACCCCTCCTGCGTGAGCTGCACTGGCTCCCAGTGGTCTTCTGGGTGCTATTCACGGTGCTGGTTACCACCTTTAAAGCGCTCCATGGCATGGGACCCGGGTACCTTCGAGACCGACTTCTGCCACCAATAGCCTCCCACCGGCCAGTTCGCTCCCACAGAGAGGGTCTCCTCAGGGTGCCATCGGCCAAGTTATGTCGGCTGGCGACACCCAGGGGGAGGGCCTTCTCTGTGGGAGCCCCAGCCCTGTGGAATGAACTGCCCCCGGAAGTGCGCAAGATCTCCAACCTCTGGGTATTTCGTTGTGCACTCAAAACCCTGTTGTTCCGCCAGGCTGGGCTATCAACATAACAATTTTAAATTGGGTTTTAAATTCCTGGGGTTTTAAATTGGGCCGAATTCATTTTCATAATTTTAAATTATTTTAACTGATGTTGTCTTGTGTTTTTAATAGGCTGTACACTGCCCTGAGTCCTTCGGGAGAAGGGCGGTATAGAAATAAAATTATTCTTATTCTTATTCTAGCGCCGGTGACTGCTTTCCAGCTGGGAAACGAACTCAGGAAATTTTTTTCCCAGCAGTTGCAAGTACGATGACTCTAGTGCAGAGATTAACCGGAGGCCTAGTTGCATCAATGACTCTGATACAGAAATTAACCCGAGCTCACAAAAGAAAAGAGAATTTGGAAACCAGGAGAACAGTTGGGAAGAACACGACATTCAGAAAAAAAAGAGAATGAACTGAACAAGTGAAAATATATTTGCGCTTATGAAAAATGAGTATTTTACTCACCAGCAAGGAAATGCTTTCTTATGCCTTAATTAGAGCATTCTCTGCTCCACTAAACTAAACCAGAAAGGGTTAAAAATTCCTTTTATTGAAAGAAGTTATAATGCCTCTTCTGAACATTATCTGTCTTTTGTAGACTTAAGATACGTTTCGCTCCTCTATGGTAAATGAGTCTGCCTATGTTTATCACAGTCCTCCTCCTTATTGCAAACTGGGAAAACTTAATTCTAATAATTGGGCATCCATTTAAAATTACAGCTTACTGGTACAGCAATAGCTCCTCCCAACTAGGATCCTCCTCCTCCTTTTTTTAACGACCCCATAATCCCTTGCAGAATAGAGTGTGGGCAACTGAATGGAGCTGAGTGTTTAGTGGCCGGATGCCCTTCCTGTCACCAATGCGGAGGTTTTTTTTCCAGCAGATAAAGTAGTGGCCAAAATTGTGGAAACCTTTTGGGAGAAGTGTATTTTTGAGGTTTGATGGCTAAAAATGCCACTTTTTTTTTTAATTTTTGGAGTTTCAAGATCATCATATTCCACTGCTGGAATGACCTGGGAATAGCCCAGACCTTAACCCAATTGAAAATCTATGGGGCCAACGAAAAAAACTTGTTCGTCAGAAGCAACCCAGCAATAAAACCCAGTTAATAGAAGCCATCATTCAATCTTGGTTTCACGTTATAACAGCTGCAGAACTAAAAGACTTGGTTCACTCCATGGGAAGATGTTGTAAGGCCATAATTCATGCTAAAGGTTACCCAACTAAGTATTAACTGACGTGATAATTTTTGTACAGTATATCTTGTTTTCTCTCTGGGGATAATTTTTGTATATCTCGTATTTTTCTACGTGCTTCACTTTTCTTCTTTATAGTGTAACTGCTATTCTAATAGCAAATCCTTCATCAAAGTTATTGCATTACATTCTTGATTAAATTATCTTTCCATCGATATATAATTTTATGGTACTACTCCAAAAAAAAAAGTGGTGTTATTAGCTAGTTTTAGAAAATACACTTTTCTCGAAAGGTTTCCACAATTTTGGCCATTACTGTATGTTCTCAGCATGCCCAATGAGAGAAATACCTGCCTCTACCAAGGATCAAACTCACAGCCTCCTGATTCCGAGGCAAGAGCTCTGCCTCTAAGCTACCACACCATTCTTCTTCCCAATTAGGATATTGCTATGATATCGTCAAAATCATTACATTATAATTATTGCAGAAATAAATCTCAGTTCTTTCTTTTGTTCCAGAAATCTTGCTTTTTTTCTTGTAACTGGAGCATCCAACATAAATTAATTGTTTCGGTCTTTTATTTTTAAACCCCAATGCACATATCAGCGCTGAATTTAGCTGGGTCTGTTAATCTTGAGGAATATTTCTGGAGAACAGAAAAGCTTTAATTTAAGTTTTTTTTTTTTCTGGTTATCTTAAGTAATTTAAGCATTAGTGGAGCTACAGACATCTAGAACAAGTCACAATGACATCATTGTATGTCGTGTAAGATGATGTCATGCTGTGTGTGATGTCACTTCCTCCCTCGATCCCGCCCTGAGTCCCTGACAAAGTAGAACAGAAGCGCGGGAGGGGGCCACAGATTCACAAAGACTGAAGAAGGCGGGGCTTACCTTCAGATCGGTGACCTGAGCAAAAACCAGATTGGTGAGGGCTTCTCCCACGGCCAATCGGGCGCTGGCTGCAGGGTTTATAAGCCCTTTGATTGGCTGTTCCCCAAGAGCAGTGGCTCCTCCCACCGTTTCAAAAGGGGAAAGGGCCACCACGGCCACATCCGCCAAGGGTGTGTGGAGGGGACCGACACACTGTTGCTGGGCCACCAGCCCCGTCACCGAACGATCAACCTATGCCAGGAAAATGGGAAACAAAAAAAAAGAAAGAAAAACGGGAACAAATCAGCAGAAAAAAAGCAATATATACCGTGTTATTCGGAATATAAGATACACTTTCCCCCCCCCCCAAAAGAGGGTGAAAATTTGGGTATTTCTTATACCACCAGTACGCTGATGACACCCAGCTGTACATCTCCACCCCGGACCACCCCAATGATGCCCTTGAAGTGATGTCCCGGTGCCTGGAGGCTGTACGGATCTGGATGGGGAGGAAGAGACTCAGGCTCAACCCATCCAAGACCGAGTGGCTGTGGTTTCCGACATCCTGATATAGTCAGTTGGTGCCATCACTGACTATTGGGGGCGAGTCATTGGCCCCCACGGAGGGGGCTCGCAATTTGGGAGTCCTCCTGGACTCACAGCTGTCTTTAGAAGAGCACTTGACGGCTATGGCCGGGAAGGCGTTTTATCAGGTTTGCCTGATTCGCCTGTTGCGTCCCTTTCTGGATCAGGTCTCGTTAAATACGGTCACTCATGCCCTCGTCACTTCCCGCCTAGACTACTGCAATGCTCTCTACATGGGGCTCCCCTTGAGGAGCACCCGGAGGCTCCAGCTGGTCCAGAATGCGGCCGCGCGGGTGGTTATGGGAGCGACAGGGCACTCCCATGTGACCCCCCCTCCTGCTCGAGCTGCACTGGCTCCCGGTGGTCTTCCGGGTGCGCTTCAAGGTTTTGGTTACCACCTTTAGAGCGCTCCATGGCTTAGGACCGGGGTATTTACGAGACCGCCTTCTGCCACCAGTAGCCTCTCACCGACCAGTACGCTCCCATAGAGAGGGGCTCCTCAGGGTGCCGTCGGCCAAACAATGTCAACTGGCGGCCCCCAGGGGGAGAGCCTTCTCTGTGGGGGAACCCGCCATCTGGAACGAGCTCCCCCCGGAGATACGGAGGATCCCGGACCTGTGCGCTTTTCGCCGTGCCATCAAAACATTTCTTTTCCAGCAGGCCGGCCTGGCCTAATCTCTCTTTTAAACTTTTAAAATTTTAATATTCTTTAATTTTAAATTTGTCTTAAGAATTTGGGGTGTTTTAAATTTCGTTTTCCGGGCCCTGAGTCCTTCGGGAGTAGGGCGGTATACAAATTCAATTAATAATAATAATAATAATAATAATAATAATAATAATAATAATAAGAATAAGAATAAGAATAAGAATAAGAATACACCGAATGTAGCCCCACCCACCTGCCAGCCCCCACTCTTTGGCCTCTGCCTCCCAGCAATTTGCCTCCTTGCAGCAAACACCCCATTTCAGTTTCAGCTTCAGCACAGCCTGATTAGCACAAGCAGCTGATTGTCAGTTTGATCGGCCTCCTGACCATCAGCTGTTTCAGGCTTCAGGGATTGCCATTGCCTATTGCCGCCTCAGTGCACCTCCGCTGTTGGCTGTTTGCTGCAAGGAGGCAAATTGCTGGGAGTCAGAGACAGATATTTTTTCTCTGTGCTATTCAGGCTGTGCTGAAACTGAAACTGAAACAGGCTGTTTGCTGCAAGGAGGCAAATTGCTGGGAGGCAGAGGCAGAATTTTTTTTCTTGTTTTCCTCCCCCAAAAAAGTAGGTGCGCCTTATAGTCCGGAGCGTCTTATACTCCGAAAAATACGGTAAATCTTTTCTGCATCTAGCATCTGCATCTGTCATAGCAGGTTCTTGGTTGGTTAAAAAAAAACAAAACTAAGCAGATATAGAGTTGGTGGTCTGTGGAGTGGAGACCACAAGGAAATCCCAAGGCTATAGGCTACCTTGGGAAGTTGGAAACAGGTATCAATAAAAGGCAGCGCTCTTAAAGCTATACAGATGGGTCTGTAGAGGCAGCCCAACCCAAGAAAGCCCAACGTGATCCAGACACTGACCTTGTTTGTCAGGTAACGTTTACTAGCCACAGCTGGGAGCTTCAGGACGAGTTGAAGGGCGTCCACCACCCTCAGGGCCTTAGGAATATCCAGAGGGCGAAGGGCTCGGTTTACACGGTTTAAAACAAATTCCTGGGTGGTGAGAAGAAAAACACGGCATGCATAGCGTTATTAACATCACTGGAATATTCCTCTCTGTTCTTTTTTCTTTTAAGTTTACACAATTTTATTAGTTTATCTAAGTACTAGCTGGACGCCTGTGCTTCGCTACGAAATTATGTGCTCGGGCTTGATAAATTGACACTTGCAGCCTGAAACTTAATGTAGAATGTGTAACTCCGTAGCATCAGAGTGTGTTAATATAATGCAACTGGCAGTTGGAACAGAGGGGGAGGGGGAGTAGAATGTCCCAGCCCGCAGCATCCATCGGTATTCATCTGGCTAGCATCCTGTCAGTGTGTGAGAGTTGAGGGGTGTTTGGAAACTCAAACAGTATTTGCTATGTGAGCAAGAAGGAGACAGGAAGGAAGTGGCTTAGCTCAACTGTTCTGTAGTAAAGCTGCTTGCTGTTGTGAAAGTAAAACTGAAAGTGAAACTCCTCTCCTCTGCTTGTGTTTTGCATTTGGAACAGATTTCTTTTGAGGTGGGGAGGGGGAGTACAACTCCTTGGCATCAGAGCGTGTTAATGATAATATAGGAAATACTAATGCTCTGATGGTCATTTTGAAAAATCCTTTCTTAGTGAGCACCTAAAAGCCAAGGGGAACATACGTGGCAAATTTCAAGTTTGTAGGTTTTACGGTTCTGGAGATTTCATGATTAATGCGTGAGTGATTTTCACTTTTATATATATAGATTAAATACAAAGGGAAATAAAAATTAATAATGGGAAACTAGGGGAAGGAAGAAAGGGAAGAAGAAAACTCCAGTTTTCTAGTTTTAGAAAATACACTTTTCCCAAAAGGTTTCCACAATTTTGGCCACTACTGTACAGGTAATGTTCAACTACCTGTATACCATACAATTTTCCTAGTGACCATTTTAAGTTACAACGGCCCTGAAAAAAGTGATTTAATGGCCATTTTTCACACTTATGACCGTTGCAGCATTCCCCATGGACACGTCATTAAAATTCAGACGCTTGACAACCGATCCCTAACTATGACGGTCGTAGTGTCCCAGGGTCATGGGATCATCTTTTGCGACAAGCAAAATCAATGGGGAAGCCAGATTCACTTAACAACCATATTACTCACTTAAAAACTGCAGAGATTCACTTAATGACAGTGGCAAGGAAGGTCGTAAAACGG
This sequence comes from Pituophis catenifer annectens, assembly GCF_029215685.1. Taxonomy (NCBI): domain Eukaryota; kingdom Metazoa; phylum Chordata; class Lepidosauria; order Squamata; family Colubridae; genus Pituophis; species Pituophis catenifer. The sequence continues at coordinate 13,528,810 of NW_027256895.1, forward strand.
GGCAAAACTCACTTAAAAACTGTCTGGCTTAGCCACAGAAATGTTGAGCTCAATTGTGGTCCTAAGTCGAGGACTACCTGTACGTATGAATCAGTGGTGGTATTTAGCCGGTTCGCACAGGTTCAGGAGAACCGGTAGTAGAAAAAATGCTACCGGTTTGTCTGAACCGGTATTTCCAACAATCACCTGTGCCGTGCAATTTATATTCGCTAGAAAGAAGGAAATCCTGCTTTCTAGAGAATCTAAATCGCGCGGCACAGCTGTTCCCCCCCTCGCTGTTCTACTTACCTTCTTAAGCCTCCTTTTTCCATGCTGCGCGGTAGCAAACCTCAGAGGATTTCACCACTGGTATGAATCCTTCAAATTTAACAAATTCCTGAAGCTTGGTCACATCCCTCAAGGAGGATTGAGTTATCAGTATCCCTGGCTGAATGTTAGTCAGATCTTTTTTTTTTTTTTAATGCTGGGAGACTCATTTGTGCCCTTCCGTACCTTACGTGGCATCTTGCCAAGAACCCATTCCAGCTTCAAATTCACAGGGGTGTCCCTTTCTCCTGTATCGTATTTGTCCACCTCTGCCGTACTTGCTGGGGACTTTGTGTCATCTACCAACACAATCTGTCAAGAAGAAGAAGACGAGGCAACTTCAAAGCAGAGACACACACAAGGCCAAGCTCTAGGATTTGCTGAACAATCCATCTGTGATTTGATTCTCTTTGGACCTGTTGTGGCCCGCCAGCGGCCAGCAGAGCTGGCGGTAAATTTGGACAGTGAGGAGGTTGGGGAGGAACGTGGGCCAGTCCTGGAGTCTTGGGAAGGCTCGGACGAGGGCTCTGCGTCAGAGGCAGAGAGGAGGCCAGGGCCATCTGGTAGTTATGTGCTGCCTCCAGAGACTCCGGAATCTGACATAAGCGAGGCAGTGTGAGCCTGTTCCCAGTGTGCACATGAGCAGAGCTGCCAAAGGCAAGAACAATTAAGAAAAAAAAGGGCGACTCGGGAGTAAGTCTTGGAGATGATTGGCCCCTCCCATAAGACATAAAAGAGGAGCAAACGGATTTGAGCCTTTGCAGGAAGCAATTAGTTCATATAGTCAATTCAAGCTCTGAGAAGTCTGTTCGACTCTGTGCTCCATTTGGCCTTGCAAAACTAATTGACAATTAGGTCTCTGGTAGCATTTCAAAGGAAATAAAGGTGGGTGCTTATCAACATTACCCTGAAAGACTGTGTCAATTCGAGCAGACATCTGTCAGAATTTTCACAGACTGTTTGTGAATCATTACGGGCTGTGAATGACCGTAATTCACAGCCGTCTCAATAAAAGAGGTTTTTCGGGACTAAGATTGTGATATATGCTTTCTCAGGAACCCTAGGTCAGAATAGGACCCTGAAATATAGTGTAGGATTTACCATAGCTGGGATCCCACAGTAAGCTACGCCAAGGGTCTCCACACTCGGCAGCTTTAAGTCTTGTGGACTTCAACTCCCAGAATTCCCAGCACAGCTTGGCTGGGAATTCTGGGAGTTGAAGTCCACAAGTTGCCAAGTTTGGAGAGCCCTGAACTAGGCCCAGAACCAGCTTACTACATGCATAATGGGTGAACTGAAGAGTTCAAAGGAGTTTCTCTCAAATTATTACAGGTTTTTTTGCTTTGTGCCCCTTTATTCCTTCATGTTCACTTTGATTTTTACCTCCCAGTCTGGTCCATTCCATATTTTCAGAATTACAGGACTACCCTTGCATGTTCTTAAAATTGTGAGCCACCCGGAATCATTTGCTGAGATGGGTGGCTATAGGAAATGAAATGAAATGAAGTGAAATAAAATATCAAATCAAATCAAATCAAATCAAATCATAAACTAAAATAATAAAATATAAAATCAAATCAAAATCATAAACAAAAATAATAAAATATAAAATAAACTAAAATAATAAAATATAAAATAAAATAAATAATAAAGTAAACTAAACTAAAATAATAAAATATAAACTAAACTAAAATAATAAAATATAAACCAAAATAAACTAAAATAATAAAATATAAACTAGAATAAATAATAAACTAAAATATAAAATATAAACTAAACTAAACTAATAAAATAAAATAAATAATAAACTGCCTTGGTAGTACAGTGGTCTAAGGCACCCTGTTATTAAGCTGGTTAAGACCAGCTGCCTGCAATTACTGCAGGTTCGAATCTCGCCAAGGCTCAAGGTTGACTCAGCCTTCCATCCTTTCTAAGGTAGGTAAATTGAGGACCCAGTTGTGGGGGCAATAAGCTGACTTTGTATAAATATACAAAAAGGATGAAGGCTATTGCTTAGCGCATTGTAAGCCACCCTGAGTCTCCGGAGAAGGGCGGCATATAAATCAAATTAAAAAACAAAACAAAACTAAACTAAAATATAAAATATAAACTAAACTAAAATAATAAAATCTAAAATCAAATCAAAATCATAAACTAAAATAATAAAATATAAAATAAAATAAAGAATAAAATAAAATAATATAATATAAACTAAAATAAACTAATAAAATAAAAAATAAACTAAACTAATAAAATAAAATAAATAATAAACTAAACTAAAATAATAAAATATAAACTAAACAAACTAAAATAATAAAATATAAACCAAAATAAACTAAAATAAAATATAAACTAAAATAAAATATAAACTAAAATAAAATATAAAATATAAAATATAAACTAAATTAAAATAATAAACTAAACTAAATAATAAACTAAACTAAATAATAAACTAAACTAAAATATAAAATATAAACTAAAATAAACTAAAATAATAAAATATAAACTAAAATAATTAATGAAATAAAATAGATAAAATAAAATAAAATAATCAAATGAAAGTATTTAAAATGGTATTGTACTCCGAGGTCATTTGGAACCATCCCAGCTAGCTTTTAACAAGCAAAGTTAATGGAGGAAGCCAGATTTGCTTAACAACCGCATGATCCACTTATCAACCATGGCAAAAAGATCCTAAAATCAGATGTGACTCATTTAACTGCCCACCTTGCTTATCAATAAGAAGTTCTGGTCCCAATTGGAGTCTAACATGGGCATTAGGCTTAGAAAGGTCCTAACTGATCTATCAGATAGGGCCTCCCAAATACTGAGAGTGGCAACACTATCTTCTGGTCTACTCTCTCGTTTCCTACAGAAGGATTTCCCCCGCCCTTTCATTTGTGCCCAACCCAATAGATCGATGATCCTCTATGTGCCAATTTCTCTCTCACCTTCCCATCGCCCGTGATTTTGCCAACGAAGTCAACGGCGCATCTTTCGCGGGAAGCCAGGCGTCGCAGAAAATCAGCTCGGCGTGGCTGAAGCAGGAGCGCGTTCGATTCTTGATATTCGGCCCCCCAGATTTCCAAAACACTCAAAGTGGGGTCTCCCAGCTAGGAAATGAACGAGAGGGAGAGATTGAGATTGAGATTGAGAGAGAGAGAGAGAGAGAGAGAGAGATTGAGAGAGAGGGAGAGATTGAGATTGAGAGAGAGAGAGAGAGAGAGAGAGAAAGAGAAAGAAGGCGCAATGAACAGTAAAGATGTCCTCGACTTACAACCGCGACTGAATCAAAGTTTCTGTTGCTAAGTGAGACATGTTGTAAAGTGAGTTTTGCTCCATTTTACGACCTTTCTTGCCACCGTTAAGTTAGAATTACAGTAGTGGCCAAAATTGTAGAAACCTTTTGGGAAAAGTGTATTTTTGAGGTTTGATGGCTAATAACACCACTTTTTTTGGGGGGGGGGAGTTTCAAGATAATCCTATTCCACTGCTGGAATGGCCTGGGAATAGCCCAGACCTTAACCCAATTGAAAATCTATGGCGTCGACTCAAGAAACTTCTTAGTCTGAAGCAACCCAGCAATAAAACCCAATTAATAGAAGCCATCATTCAATCAATCTTAGTTTTACATTATAACAGCTGCAGAACTAAAAGACTTGGTTCACTCCATGGGAAGACGTTGTAAGGCGATTACCCAACTAAGTATTAACTGACATGGTGATAATTTTTGTATATCTCATTTTTTCTATGGGGATAATTTTTGTATATCTCGTTTTTTCTACGTGTTTCACTTTTCTTCTTTATAGTGTAACTGCTATTCTAATAACAAATCCTTCCTAAAAGTTATGGCATTACATTCTTGATTAAATTATCTTTCCGTTGATATATAATTTTATGGTACTACTCCCCCCAAAAAGTGGTGTTAGAACATCAGGGTTTTGAGGGCACGGCAGAAAGCACGGAGATCAGGGATATTTCGTATCTCAGGGGGCAGTTCATTCCAAAGGGTTGGAGCCCTCACAGAGAAGGCCCTCCCCCTGGGAGTCGCCAGTCAGCATAATTTGACTGACAGTATCCTGAGTAGTCCCTCCCTGTGAGAACGAACTGGTCGGTGGGAGGCTATTGGTGGCAAAATTAGAATTAGAATTAGAATTAGAATTAGAATTATTGGCCAAGTGTGATTAGACACACAAGGAATTTGTCTTTGGTGCATAGGCTCTCAGTGTACATACCTACAATAGTGATAGATCATTAGTCATTGTAAAAATAGATTCATCATAAAACATTAGATACAACACTTAGTGGTAGTCATGGATACAAAATAAGCAATCAACATAAATCATACTAGGATACTAATTAAACAATTTAAATCGTAAGATACAAGCAACAAAGTTATAGGCGTAAGAAGGTAAGGAGATAGGTAATAGGGAAGATGAGAGTAATGAAGGTAATACTACCTTTCTAGATAGTTCGACAGTGTTGTGGGAATTAGTTGTTTAGCAGAGTGATGGCATGTGGGGAAAAATTGTCCTTGGGTCTAGTTGTTGTGACGTGTGGTGCCCTATAGCAGGGGTCACCAACCTTTCGGACTTCAGCGACCACTAAATTCATAATTTTAAATCCCATGATGATCTGCCTAATGACCGGCTTGGTGGGCGTGGCCAGGTGGTCAGGTGACTGAGTGGGCGTGGTCAACTTGATGTTACTCACATCGAGGGGTGCCTCGACGGCCTCTACTCGCCCCTCCCCTCCCAGCCCCTCCTCGCCTCTCCGCTCCTTGGGCCCCAACAGGAAGCAGTTGCTGGAGCTAAGTAGCCACCACGAGAAAGAGTTGGCAAAACAGCTGGCTCAGTTCAAATTGGATCTGACCGAGAAGGAGGCTCAGCAGAAGCACCTCACTGAGGACTAGGAGCATAGGCTTTCCAAGCAGAGGGAAGACCTGCGGGAGTTCAAGGCCAGGTACCGGCACCTGGAGGCTCAGCAGGCTGAGATGGTCAGCCACTTCCAGGCCATGATGCAGTTCCACTGGAACGAGGCCCTCTGGCTCTTTGCCACCAGCGCAACTTCCCTCCAGCCTTCACCCAAAGCCCCACACCAGGAGGCTGAAGCAGACCCCAAGTCGGAATTTCTGCCCCCCTCCAACCTGCACAAAAAGACCCCGAAGGAGGAGACTCTCTGCAGCAACACAAATGTTCATTGCACATATCCAGACTAATGACTGTAGTTTGAGGATCCCTGATTTAGTGCAATATAAAAAATGCAAATAATTTTTCTGCGGACCACCAAAATTTTCTCGCGGACCACCAGTGGTCCACGGACTTCCACTTGGTGACCGCTGCCCTATAGCGTCGTTTTGAGGGTAGAAGTTGAAACTGTTTATGCTCAGGATGTGAGGGGTCTGTAGATATACTGACGATCAGGCAAATCTGCTGGGATCGCCAGAGGCTTTTAAAGGGATTTTTTTTTCCTACAACCTCCTCGGCTGGAGAGATTGCAGGAAAACATACTTTTAGAAGCTTCTGACAATCAGGCAAATCTGCTGGGATTGCCAGAGGCTTTTAAAGGGATTTTTTTTCCCTACAACCTCCTCGGCTGGAGAGATTGCAGGAAAACATACTTTTAGAAGCTTCTGACAATCAGGCAAATCTGCTGGGATCGCCAGAGGCTTTTAAAGGGATTGTTTTTCCTACAACCTCCTCGGCTGAAGAGGTTGCAGAAAAAATGTTTTCGGAAGCCTCTGAATGCGAGTGTGAAGATGCTACGTATTTTCATATATGGTGGACATGCAAAAAAATTAAGGCTTTTTGGATAAAAATATGGAGGATTATTCAAAATATTTTAAAGAAAAAGATTAAATTTACACCACAGTTTTTTTTTGTTGGGAATAGTTATGGATTGTACTGTAATAGAGACTAAGTTGGTTTTGAATTTAATAACAGCTGCCAGGTTACTGGTGGCACAGTATTGGAAGAAGGAAGAGCCACCTACTATTGAGGAATGGACACTAAAAGTTGTGCATTTGGCGAAGATGGCAAAAATTTCATCATATCTTAAAGACCATTCAAATGAAAGATACATATCGCAATGGAGAAGATGGATCGACTGTATTCAAAATAAGTATCAGACTAAGAAGATTCATATAGCTTATGAATGAAACATTTTTAATCCTTAGTTTATGTTTATAGGGTTTTGAACTATAAGGAGTTAAAGTCCTAGAGAGAATTTGAAGTTAACAATTTGTTAGCATATTTTAGTTTTATGTTTGTGAATGCTCTACCCTGTGCTTGTTCTGGGAAGTCTAGGGAAGGGGGTGGGGTGGGGGACGGGGGAGAGGGAAAGGATGGGTGGGAGGGCAAGGGCGGAGGGATGGGGTGACGGGGGAAGGGGGGGGAGAAAATGTTTGTATTTCCTATAAAACTTTTCAATTAAAAAAAAAAAAAAAGAAGCCTCTGAAGATCCCAGCTGAGCCGTGCGATCATCAGAGGCTTTTTTTTAACTTTTAAAAGCATTTTTTCAGCCGAAGAGGTTGTAGAAAAAATGCTTTCAAAAGTTAAAAAAAAAAAAAAGCCTCGGATGAGGTGGGCGGGATAAGCAAGCGGCGACAGGGCTGGGGACCGGTTCGGGGGCATGGCCAGCCAATGTTATTACCGGTTCTCCGAACTACTAAAATTTTTTACTACCGGTTCTTGCGAACTGGGAGCAACCCACCACTGACGGGTCCTCAACGGAAGGCAAGTTGGTAGCCCTTGTTTTTTTCTGCAGTTCTAATTATTTAATTAATCTAATTCATCACTGCAGTTGTAAAACTAGTAACACGGTTGCTAAGTAAATCTGGCTTCCTGACTTTGTTTGTCAAAAGGGGATCACATGATCCCGGGAGAGCACAACCGTCATAAATACGAGCCAGTTGCCAAGCATTTGACCCTGTGACCACAGGGATGTGGCAATGGTCGTTAATGGAGCCTGGATAGCTCTGCAGACTAAAAGCACTGTAATTTAACACCAGCTGCCTGCAATTAAAGTAAGCTCGAATCTCGCCAGGCTCAAGGTTGACTCAGCCTTCCATCCTGTCTAAGGTAGGTGAAATGAGGACCCAGTTTGTGGGGGCAATAAGCTGACTTTGTATAATATACAAAAGTATGAAGGCTATTGCTTAGCGCACTGTAAGCCGCCATGAGTCTCCGGAGAAGGGCGGCATATAAATCAAATTTTAAAATAAAATAAAATAAAATAAAAAGTGTGAAAAAAAGGGTCGTAAGTCACTTTTTTCAGTGCCGTTGCCACTTCAAACAGTCACTAACAAATGGTTGTAGGTCGAGGACGACCTGTACTGATAATAATTTGTGGAAGAATCTCCAATCAAGCGTGGGTTTTACCTTTCAGCTTAACCTGGGTTTTCATTCTGTTTGCATCCTTTTTATTTTGGGGGGGGGGGGGGGAAATCGCTGCGGTCCAACTAGCGAACCCAAAAGAAGCAGACACTCGGGATCTTTGAATTCCCCAAAGTATAACTTTATTGGATACACCAGGGCTGTCAAACTCCCGGTCTGTGGGCCGGATGCATCATGTGCTGGCCATGCTTATATCTGGTTTAGTGAAGTGGGGTGGAAGGGGGAGAGTCCAGATATGTCACGTGACCAGGAGTGGGCTGCTGGGGATTCCTAGGGGTTTGGGAGAACCTCTAGCTAAGATTCTGTGCAGTTCGAAGAACCCCCAAATCCCACTCCTGGCTGGCCCCGCCCACCCCTCCCTTCCCAGGAGTCCCCATGTGGCCGCTTTTGGATGCAGTTTAGTGCAGGGCACACGCAGAGGCTTAGGGAGGGTGATAAACGGGCTACTGGAAGTTCGGGAAGGCCGGAAACGGGCCCGTTTCTGGCCTCCAGAGACTGAGGTGGCCGTTTTCTCCTTCCTGGAGGCTCGAGAAAAACCTCTGGAGCCCGGGGAGGGCAAAAATGCCCCCCCCGGCCGTGGTGCAGGAGGCCGAGTAGGCCACGCCCACCATGGTCACGCCCACCCAGCAACCAGGCAGAGAACCCCTTGCTAAAAGTTTTGAAGCCCACCCCTGCATGTGACGCTGCCACGACAACGTGAGTTTGACACCCCTTGGTTACACCATCTTGGAACTGCAGAAGCAAAACCAGCTCTGGTTTTCCCGTGCAAAAACTCACTTAGTTAAACAATAGATTCCCCTTCTCCCCACCCCTGGATGTTCACATTGTCCAACTATAAAACTTCTTTTTGTTATGGGAACAGTCCATGTCTCCGTCTAACACTTGCAGTAGTGACCTTGACGAGTGGTTCAGGCTCTCACGGCCCGTAGACAAAAATTTAGCATTCCATTTGCCCTCTCCCTACTTCCATTTGAATGGCAAGTTGAAGAGCAATAGATAGAAGCTCAGAAGAAGCAAAGCGATTCAATCTTGACGCAGATATTGGGAATCAGGGTAGATCAGGGTTGTCAAACACATGGCACACGGGCTGGATGCATTATGTGCTGGCCATCCCCAACCCCATTTTAGGGAAGGAGAAAAAGGCTGTGATAGGTCATGTGACGACAATATGTCGTCGTGAGTTTGACACCCCTGGGGGTAGATCAAACACTGCAAGGCTTAAGCAAAGACACACCTGGAAACGGCTCGCATAGATAGTAGCTCCTGCCGGCTCGCTCAACTCCTTCAAGACATTCCCTTAAAAAAAAAAGAGAGAAAATTATTTAGAACAGGGGTCCCCAACCCCCAGTCCGTGGACCGGCACCAGAAACCAGAAAACATGCCAGAAACTAGTCCACACAAACCAGCGAAACGTCATCTGTGGGATACAGGCAGCATGCAAAATTACCGTTACGGTTTGCAATAACACTGTTGCTTAGTTTAATAATGTTTATAATTTGATGATTCTAATACTTTCTATGTTATAAGCCACCGAGTCATTGGACCGGAGATAGACAGCAAATAAATTTCTAAATAAATAGATTTTTAAATAAAGAAATACAAATTTGTAAATAAATACATTTCTGAATAAATAAATTTCTAATTAAACAAATAAATAAATTTCTAAATAAATAAATAGATTTCTAAATAACTAAATAGATTTTTAAATAAACAAATTTCTAAATAAATACATTTCTGAACAAATAAATAAATTTGTAAATAACTAAATTTCTAAATAAATGACTAAATTTCTAAATAACTAGATTTTAAAATAAACAAATTTCTAAATAAATACATTTCTGAATAACTAAATTTTTAAATAACTAAATAACTAAATTTCTAAATAAATAACTAAATTTCTAAATAAATGACTAAATTTCTAAATAACTAAATTTCTAAATAAATAAATTTCTAAAATAAATAAATAAATTTCTAAAATAAGTAAGTAAATACTTCTGCGGTTTGGTCCTTACAGGTAGTCCTCGAGTAATGACCATAATGGACCCTAAGACATTATATTTCTTTGCAGCAGTCGTAAAGCAAATGCAGTCATTAAGCGAACCCATGGTTCATGACGGCTGGGGCACCCCAAAAATCCTCCCTTCTCCCATGCTCACCATTGCCTCCGGCACCCTGGTCATGCAAACTACAGATGGGGTTGTTCTCTCCGCTCTCTACGCATCCCCTCAGCACCCGGTTCATCTTCTGTTCCATCTCGGCGTCACCGCGTTGCACGGCTCCAAAATCCAGCTCGCTGGCGTTGTCGCCCTGTACCTAAATGGGCACATGAGAGGTTGGCAGGTGGGAGCTGGGCCACAACTGGAAGAGTACAGGTAGTCCTCACTTATCCCAAAGGTGCTTTTTTTTCAAGAGGCAAACTGGACTATCTGGTTTTCCTTCCGCTTTTCATCCAAGAAGCTTCTTCAGCTCTGACAGGATGGTGGGGAATGGAAAGATTTATACTATCCAGTCAGAGTGCGCCCAGTGTGACTATGTGAGACAACCCAGAAGCAAATACATTAAACAAGAAGTTTGTATCTAAATAGTGGTTTTATCTACAAAGACTATATACCAGTGGTGGGTTACTCCCGGTTCGCCCGAATTCGGGTGAGCCGGTAGTGGTGGCAGTGGGAGGCTCTACCCACCTGCCCAGACATCATCAAATCTATCTGCGCAGAAGCGCCGCACGCTCATGCGAGCATGCACACCAGTAAAGTGAGCACGCGTGCCCGTAAAGCGAGCACGCCAGTGGTGGGTTCCTCCTGGTTCAGCCCGGTTCAGCCGAGCCGGTAGCGGTGATGTTATGACATCACCGAACCGGTGCAGCACCATACCAGCCTCCTTGCTGTCGGAATCAGCTACTAGCTGCACAGGCCGCTGACGGGCCACAAAACATGATCTCAACAGGCTTATAAAGATACTTGCCCTTCAGCAGGGAATCACTGCCGTCGTTTAGCGAGTCACAATGTGACCGCAGCAGGCTTAGGGTATCCCTTCCCTTTCTGTCACCGTGGTCATTCGGCGAGATGTCACGTGACAGCAATTTGCGATTTTACTGCTGACTCGCTTGCCAGAAGCCAGTTGTAAAGTCTACAAATGGTGATCAGATGACCAAAGGGATTGCTGCTATGAGGATTGGTCATAAAACAAGGGATTTTTTTCATAGGTCGTAATTTTGAATGGTCGTTAAACGGGGCAGGCTGTGAGGGAGGACTATTGTAGCTTTGACACCACAGGTCCAGAAGTACAAGAATGGTGGTTAGCATCTACTTCCTGCCCCTGCTTTCTTAAATCAAAGATGTTGAAAGAAATCTAGAATAGAGAGTGTCATGCCCCCGTCGAAGGAGCGGCTACGTTGGCTTGGGAGGAAAATGGGGAGGAGCAGGCCCAGTCAGGCCAGGGCCTTTGAGGACTGGCTTGTAGGCAGGGAGGAAGTGGGGTCAGAATGACCAGGAGAGGCTAAGCAGTGAACATGAGAGACAGAGCTCAGGCGATGAGCAAGGACCACCCCCTCCTGATCCTCGAGCACCGAGAGTGGAGAGAAGGCGAGAACAGCGCAGACTCACCCGACTACTCGGGAGGAGAGCGCCCCTTCCCTCTTCGAAAGACACACCTGGGGACTGAGCCTTAAGGAGACACTGTGGGGAGGGGCATTTGTCGAGAACAAACATTGAATTCATGGAGTGTTGAGTGCTGACGTTTGAACTGTCCTGGATTCCTTGCATTCTTTCTGGATTTCTTGCTTTGCAGCCATGGTGCACACAGTGTTGGGCTGGACTATTTACAGACAGAGGCTGCTTGAGGTGTGCATGTGTGTGTCATCACTTTGCTCTGGGACTTGCCAGAAACATGGGGGCGCTTGGGAAAATTTGGAGCAATAAAGGGGCGGTTTAAACTGCCAGCTGCCTGGAAGTTATCTCTGTGCCTTGCCCCGGGTCACCACAAGAAGAAAAGTTCCTCAGTTTACCTGGATGGAAGACGCAGCTCCTCCTCCGACCCCAATTCGGTAGACAGGCCCTCCAACCTTCACCACATCCATCCCTGGGAAAAAAAGATGAAAACCACAAAGTGAAATTTCGGACTTGGAGACTGAATTCAGCTTGGGGTTGCCGCTGGCTGGAATATAGGTAGTCCTCAATTTACAACCACAACTGAGCCCAACATTTCTGTCGCTAAGTGAGACATCTGTCAAGTGAGTTTCACCTCATTCCTTGCCACCATTGCTAAATGAACCCCTGAAGTTGTTAAGTTAGTAACACGGCTATTAAGTTATGGCTTCCCCGTTGATTTTGCTTGTCAGAAATTTACAAAAAATAAATTTTACATGACTCCGAGACACCACAAAGGTCATAAATAGGAATCAGTTGTCAAGGGTTTGAATTTCAATCACATGACCATGAGATGCTGAAATGAAATAATTATGTCACTTTTTTTTCAGTGCTGTTGTTAACTGTGATAACGTTGTAACTGTGAAAGCTTTACAGTTTGAACCATCACAAAATGAAGTGCTGTTAAGTTGAGAATGACCTGTAGATTTGGGATACTATCAGGGGTGAAATCCAGCAGCTTCTGACAGGTTCTGGAGAACCGGTAGTGAAAATTTTGAGTAGTTTGGAGAACCGGCAAATACCACCTCTGGCTGGCCCCAGAGTAGGGTGGGAATGGGGATTTTGCAGTATCCTTCCCCCAGGAGTGGGATGGGAATGGAGATTTTGCAGTATCCTTCCCCTGCCATGCCCACCAAGCCACACCCACAGAACTGGTAGTAAAAAAAATTGGATTTCACCACTGGATACAATACGCTACAATCCTGAAGAATTCTTACCTGGCTGGGGAGTTTCCTTACGGACATGTATGTCTTCAATTGCTCCAATGCCTCCGCTGAACATGATGGGCTTGATCCATTCGTGCCGGTCCCCGTCCCCCAGGCGCATCCCAAAAGAACGTGCGAACCCTACATCAAGGAAGACGGGTGAATTTAAACAATGGCCCTTTCCCATGCAATTTTGCACATCCTCCAGTTTATAGTATGGGTGGTTTGAAGATGCGTGGACTTCAACTCCCAGAATTCCCCAGCCAGCCCAAGCTTCAAGATGCGTGGACTTCAACTCCCAAAATCCCTCAGTCAGTACAAGCTTGGTGACTTGAAGATGCGGGGACTTCAACTCCCAGAATTCCCAGGAACCCAAGCTTCAAGGTGCATGTACTTCAACTCCCAGAATTCCCCAGCCAGTCGGCACACAATCTTCAAGCCGCCAAAGTTAATAAACACTGCTCTACTTCCTCTGCCCCTTTCCATGCTTCTGTAGTCAGTATCTTTCCACAAAACAAACCACAACTTCAAGCACACCACCGGCTGGATCTCAAGAGCACACCACCAGCAAGCTCACCTGCCAGCACAGGTTCCCCAAATTTGTTGCCGTAGTCCGATGCGCCGTCGCTGGCACCAATGGCCACTTCCACAGGCCGTGCAAAATTATCAGGGTATATGAAAGACGAATCTTCCCAAGGTAACGAGTATCCTGTAAGGAAGAATACAAAAGAGAGGGTTTTTTTTCCCAGAGCTAACCTGTTTCCACGAAAATAAGACCAGGTCTTATTTTCGGGGGATGTCTTACACTGACTCAACTCACGGCAGCGGCACTGACAGCCCCACCCAGCCCCGCCCAGCTACCGGCCCACTTCTTCTGCGGCCGCTTGCCGCCGCTCGTGTGTGTTGCCTCCGGCCTCCGTTTTGCCTTTCCTGAAGGCTTCTGACGGCAAAACGGAGGCCCGGGGTGACACACATGTCACTGGAGCCCGTTTCTCGGCTGCAGAGGCCTTTCTTTTTTTTTTTTTTTTGTTTGAAATTTTTTTTAATTTATTTTTAAGCATAAAACAGCATCTTTTTAGAGCAAGGGTCTGATCCGGGATAAAATAAGTATAAATTCCAAATTTCATCCGTTAACATCTTAAAGGAGAAAAAAAGAAAAAAAAGAACAAATCTAAACCCAATTTTTATCATTCAATCTAACATCTTATTCTAACATTTAATATTTTATTATGTAATCACCCTAAATCTTAAACTTCAAATCTAAACAGCTCTTTATAATATTCATTTATCATTTTAACAATCAGCATTTCATATATTTTCTTTACTTCAAAGACCCAAATCAAGTCAATGTTTCTTTTAACTCACATCTAATAATCAACATAAAGTATTTTATGCCTCTCTTAAGAACATTTCAAAATCAGTAACTGGTCTTCAAAAATATCTCCTTCACTCCTCTTAGGTTTACTTTTAGCTGGATTGCAGCTTAATTAGCTGGTTTCCAGGGATGCTTTCCTCCACTCCTAACCTTATTTGTTGGCTGGATCACAGTTTAGTTTTAACTGCTTTCCAACATATTCTCCTTCACTCTTCCTAGTTTTATTTTTGGCTGGATAACAGCTTTTCAGCTGTTTTCCAGGGATGCTTCTTGAAGGCCTCTGATAGTGAAACAGAGGCCGGGGACGATGTGCGCAAGCGGAAGCAAGCGGCTGCAAAAGAAGTGGGCCGGCAAGGTATGGCAGTTGTCGGGGTGTGCGAGGCCTGGTAAGTAGGGCAGCTCCACCTCTCCATCCCCACCCTAGCTTGATTTTTACCTGTGCACCTGGCCCCACCCCATGCACCCCGGAGTGGGCAGGATCTTAACTAGAGCTTATTTTGGGGGTAGGTGTTCTACCCCAACTACGGACCCAAAAGAACGCAGCACACACAAAGTCTATACAAACCTTAGTTTACTAAATTAAATACTTTTTTTTTTCAAACAAAGGCTGTTAATTAACTTTCTTAACAGCCTACAAAAAATCCAAATCCTTACTATGATTGGCAGAAAGCCCAGAAGCAATTTGTAAAGAACTAAGATCAAGGCACGAAGGAGAGTGAACAAGTTGTTCCCTGCAAATTGCTTCAGTCGGCGTTCCTCCTTAAATAGGCTAAGGGAGTGTCCAATTAGCCCCAAGCCTTACTCTTGAGGAGACCTCCTCCTGAGGAGCCACTCCTGCCTTTTGGCAGCTCTGCGCACCTGTGCATCGAGAAGAGGCTCCTCCTCTTCGTCCTCTTCTCTTAAGAGAGCTTCTGAAGGCTCTGGCTGAATCCCCACCTCTGGCACCACATCTTCTCCAGCCTCGTTGTCCGACTCGAGTGCCAGCTGTACAGGCTGCTGGCGCAACACCACACCAGCCTCCTCGTTGTCCGAATCAGGCACCAGCCGCACAGGCCGTGTACGGGCCACAACAGTAGGGCTTATATTAGGCGCACATATAAAAATCAAGGTAGGCCTTACTTTCGGGGTAGGTCATATTTTCAGGGAAACACGATAAGCAACATGCTTATTTTGCATCTTCTTTTATATTCCTTGCAGTTATCTGGTTGTTAGCACTCTTTCTGAGAGTCCTTGAGTGGCCTCCAAATGGCCTCAATGGCTCTCAGAAAGAGTGCTAACAACCAGATGACTGCAGGGAATATAAGCTTTTCCATTCCCCACCATGCAGTCAGAACGGAAGAAGCTTCTTAGATGAGAAGTGAAATGTCTTCAAGGAAACACAAAGAGAGTCCAGTTGCCTCTTGAAAAAAGCACGCTCACCTGGAATGTGTAGATTGCCAAAGCTGTATCCGGCAGTTCCAGCGATTACGTGAGCCCCCCGACCTGTACACTGCACATCCCGGATTCTCCCGCCTGTCCCAGTGGTGGCACCGCTGAATGGGGCAACTCCTAGAAGGGGAGAGAAATTGCAACGATTAGGCAACAATGCTTGATTAACTCTACTTTGCTTGAATGAATTGTTGACTAGATAAACCAGGGGTGTGTTAAACTTGATTTCATTGAGGGCTGCATCAGGGTTGTGTTTGACTTTGTGGGTCCAGGGGGGCATGGCCAGCTTGACATCACTCGTGTCACGAGTGGCCCTAGCTCTCTGCCAGCAAAAACAGGCTCCCAAGCTCCGTTTGCATCTGCGATGGCCTCTTGCAACTCTCTGCCAGAGAAAATGGAGGATGGAAGGCCGCGCGCAGCCCTCCCGAGCTCCGATTTTGCTGGCAGAGGCACCCCCGGGCTGGTCCTTTGCTGTTTCCAGGGGAGGCCCCGCGGGCCAGATCTAAGCACCCCACGGGCCAGATCCGGTCCCCGGGCCGTCGGTTTGACACCCCGAGCTAAGCCATACATTATGCTATCCAAACAAATATATATGTAGCCCAGTGGTGGGATTCAAATAATTTAACAACCGGTTCTCTGCCCTAATGACTGGCTGGATGGGCATGGCCATGGTGGGCGTGGCCAGGGAGTGTGACAGTCAGCACTCGGCCTCCTGCACCCCCCTGGGAGCAAAAACAGGACAGGGGGGGATGTGCCCCCCCACAGCCCATTTTGGGCGTAGTAGGCCTCAGGGTGGATTTGATTTAAATCGAGTTGATTTAAATCACAATTTAAATCATGATTTAAATCACTAGTAAAAAGGATTGATTTAAATCAACTCGATTTAAATCATAATTTTTAAAGAGCAACTGTCATCTCTGCTACTCCTTTGACCCACTGTTGACTCACCGATAGTCCCAGTGTTGCAGAATATACAGCCTCACGCTACATCACTAAGCTCCATTTCATGCTGAACAAACTAAATTATTTCTGTATCTTAAATAGAAAACTATCTTACGATAGATTTTTACCCCAAAAGTTTTTTATTAAAATAAAGTCAATAAAAATCAAAAAAATCCGATTTAAATCAAAAAAATCCGATTTAAATCAAAAAAATCTGATTTTTTTGATTTTTTTAAAAAAATCATTGATTTTTATCCACCCTGGTAGGCCTTCCTGCAGCCTCCTGGGAGCAAAAATGGGCTGGGGGGGGGGCATGCCGCCCCCTTGTGCCCGGTTTTGGGTTTTGGAGGCCTCTCTGCAGCCTCCTGGGAGTGAAAATGGGCCACGGGGGTGAGGGGGAAGAGTGCCTCTTGAGACATGACCGTAGTAGAGCCTACCCTTTTACAACTGAATGTCGTGATGGTTGTAAAACAGGTTCGATTTTACAATGTGTTTTTGGTGGCACGAATGCTGCGGACGTAAGTGCAAACTCACTGTTCACTCTGAGCACAGTTTTGCCAAAATCCAGAAGTAACTGCTGTGTTTTTTGTTTTGGCAAAACTGTCATAAAACATGGTCAGGTGACATTTGATGCACCAAACCACCGTAAAGGCGGTCATGTTGCCAAATGCCTAATGAGTGGGCATGAACAGATTAACAGAGTTGGAAGGGGGACCCTGTAGGCCATCTAGTCCAACCCGCCACCCAAGCAGGAGACCCTACACCCATGATGGTGAACCTATGGCATGCATGCCACGGGTGGCACGCAGAGCCATATCGGTGGGCACGTCAGTTCAGCTCTGGCACACATGCCCGCACCGGCCAGCTGATTTTCAGGCGTTCCGGGCCCACTGGAAGTCAGCAAACAGGCCATTTCCGGCCTCCGGAGGGCCTCCAGGGAGGTTGAAAAGGCCATTTTCGCCCTCCCCAGGCTCCTAGAAAGGCTCTGGAGCCTGGGGAGGGCGAAAAAATGGGCCTAATGGGCCCGCCGTGCCATCACATGCAAAAAGTGAGGGAAGCACAGGGTTGGGGTGGTGTCACTCATAGAATTATGGGTGTGGGCACACACACACAAAACCCCCCTGTGCTCCCCCCACTTTTGGCACGTGATGGCAAAAAGGTTAGCCGTCACTGTCCTACACCATTTCTGACAGATGGCAGTCCAGTCTCTTCTTGAAAGTTTCCAGTGATGAAGCTCCCACAAGTTTCGAAGGCAACTTCTCTTCCATTGGTTGATTGCTCTCCCTGTTAGAAAATTTCTCTTCATTTCCCAATTGAATCTCTCCTTGTTCAGTTTCCATCCATTATTCCTTGTCTGGCCTTCAGGTGCTTTGGAAAATAGGTTGGCCCCCTCTTCTTTGTGACAGCCTCTCAAATACCACCTCTGGCTGGCCCCAGATTGGGGTGGGAATGGAAATTTTGCAATATCCTTCTCCTGCCACGCCCACTAAGCCACACCACACCCACCAAGCCACGCCCACAGAACCGGTATTAAAAAAAATTTGGATTTCACCACTGCCCTGGTCCTTCTCTTCATTAGACTAGCCATGTCCAGTTCCTGCAACCGTTTATCGTATGTGATTGTAAGTGCGGGGATAACCACCGGATCTTTGGATCTAGGTCATAAGTTCCCTTTTTCAGACTGTACACTGTAACTTCAAACAGTCACTAAGTGTTGTGGCTCCGTTATCTGAGCCTGTGTCATCGACAGGAAAGGACTCCGAGAGTGAAGGAGAGGAGTTGGCAAGGCCTCCCTCTCCAGGACCCTCCTCTCTGGCAATGCCTTCGGTATCCGCCGAAGGGCAAGAGATAGGGCCGGGGCCAAGCACGTCCACGCAGCCACAGATGGACAGTGATGAGGGTAATGAGTCTTGGCTGGATCCATGCCAGCGTCGCAGAGATAAGCGCGCGCAACAGAAGAAAAGGCGTGCCCGAGATTAGGCTGAGTCACTGGACCACACCCCACAGGATATAAAAGGGAGCGTGGTGGCCAGTCAAACCTTGTGACGAATAAAGCTGAAAGCTTCCATGCCATTCTGCATTGCCGGACTTTTGCTTTAAGACTTTGCTGGAGTATCTCTGGACTTGATTGACTCCATAATTATTGAGCTGTTTCTTTTGATGTATCAGAAGTGGGGAGAAGTTATCTCTCCTCTTTGTAAATAATAAACTCTTGGCAGGCAGCCACTAGGTTGTTGCCAAGTTCCGTTATCATAAGGAAAAGGATTTTGCCGGCTGGTTTGGTCTTTAACTCTTGAACGTCTGTTGGTGTGTGTGCGTGTGGTTGGGGACAGAACACTAAGTGACCGGTCATAAGTTGAGGATTATGAAAGCCTACATCAAGTTATTGCATGACATAACTCGATCTGCCAATGCAGATGAACTCTAGGCGAGATGGGCGGCATATACATTTAGTAATCAATAAATTTTTAAAACTCTTGCTTGCCTAAGGCAATAATATTTTAGTAGTAAGACACCAGAGCTTATAGCCTTCGGGGGGGTTTTCCCCCTAGGCATGTATCTGTGGCTTGCACTGAAGTTGGAAATGATTTACAGACCCAGTAGGGCAAAAGTTAAGGAATGCAACTTTTAAAACATACTTTAAATTTTTCTGCCTCCTAGTCACCCTTGGTTTCTCTGTTCAACCAACCATGGTTATCAGCAAAAGAAGGCCCCTGCTGAGCTGCATAAGAATCAGTGAAGATGTAAGTAACAGTTACATCTAACAGTTACATCTAACTAAGAACCTGGTGGCGCAGTGGACTAAACTGCTGCTGTTAAAGTAGTACTTAGCTACCAGCTGCCTGCAATTACTGCGAGTTCAAATCTCACCAGGCTTAAGGTTGACTCAGCCTTCCATCCTTCCGAGGTAGGTGAAATGAGGACCCAGTTTATGGGGGCAATAAGCTGACTTTGTATAAAATAGAACACTGCTGGGGGGGGGGGGGCAAAAAGCCCTACTAAGCAGGTATATACAAAAGTATGAAGGCTATTGCTTAATGCATTGTAAGCCGCCCTGAGTCTCCGGAGAAGGGCGGCATATATAAATCGAACTAATGAATTAATATAAACATTAAACATTAAACATTAAACATTAAACATAACATAACATAACATAACATAACATAACATAAACATTAAAATAAATAAACAGTTGGAAGGCTTGTAGCCCAACCCTCTCCTCAAGCAGGAAACCCCATAACAATTCAGACAAATGGTTGTCCAATTTCTTCTTAAAAACCACCACAACCTCTGAAGGCAAGCCGTTCCATCGGTTAATTGTTCTTACTGTCAGAAAATTGTCTCCTTAATTTTAGGTTGCTTCCTTCCCTCCTTGATTAGTTTTCATCCATTGTTTCTTATTTCTGGTGCTTTGGAAAACAGCTTGACTCTCTCTTCTTTGTGGCAGCCCCTGAGATAGTGGAAGACTGCTATCGTGTCACCCCTAGTCCTTCTCTTGATTAAACGAGACATACCCAATTCCTGCAACCGTTCTTCATATGTTTTATGAAGAACGGTAAAAGCACATTCTTTGTGTATATATCAGGTGTTGGATTTAATTTCTGAAACGTCCATTTGGAGACAGAGAGAGAGAGGGATGGAGGAAGATAAAGAGAGAGGGAGAGAGAGAGAAAAGGAGGAAGAGAGAGAGAGAAAAAGGGAGGAAAAGAGAGAGGGAGGAAGAGAGGGAGAAAGGGAGGAAAAGAGGGAGGGAGAAAGGAAGAGAGAGACAGAAAGGGAGGAAGAGAGAGGGAGAAAAAGGGAGGAAAAGAGTGAGGGAGAGAGGAAGAGAGAGAGAAAGGAAGAGAGAGAGGGAGGGAGGGAGAGAAAGAGAGAGAGGGAGAAAGAGAGAGAAAAGGAGGAAGAGAGAGAGAAAGGGAGGAAGAGAGAGAGAGAGAAAGGGAGGAAAAGAGGGTGGGAGGGAGAGAGGGAGAGAGGAAGAGAGAGGGAAAGGGAGGAAGAGAGAGGGAGAGAAAGGGAGAGAGAGAGAGAGAGAAAGGGAGGAAGAGAGAGGGAGAGAGAGAAGGAGAGGGAGAAGGAGGAGAGGGAGATGATGAGGGAGAGAGGCTGGCTCGTAGGCTTATTCTCAACCGTATCCTGAACTAGATAGGCACTCCGATGCTTGTGTAAACTTTGATTCCAGCTCCCACCATCAATCTGTCTGCGGATGATGAAAGCTGTGGATGATGGCAACTGTCGTCCCCAAACAACCAGAGACTGCCAAATCACTACCATGTCGGTCGGTTAGCCCCGCTTTGCCAGGATCTTCTGAGGCCCACCAGAAAGTGGGTAGCCCACCCTTGCAGCCCTCGGCCGTGAGTCACTCTTTCGGCTAACTAGCTCACCTGTGGGGAAGTTGTGGGTTTCAGCTGTGAAGATGACATGTCGGGTGGAGGTCCTCTTCTCAAAGGGGCTGGCCTTGGATGGGTCGCTCGGCCAGAGAGAGAGGACTTCTCTGCCTTGGATGGCACTTGAAGGGGAAGACACAAAAGCTTTAGGAATGCATCCAACATGGAAGTCTATCTCACCCTGGTGCATTGGAACTACCGTACCCAGAATTCCTTGCTCTTTCAGCTGATTGGGAATCCTGGGATCCTTGGGAACGCTACTGATTGGGAATCCTGGGATCTGTGGTCTCCCAAAACCAGGGTTGGGCTGCTGTGGGGTTCGCAGGGGTTCGGGAGAATCTCTATAGCTAAGATTCTGTGCAGTTTGGCGAACCCCCAAATCCCACTCCTGGCTGGCCCCCGCCCACCCTGCCCCGCCCCGCCCACCCTGCCCCTCCCCTCCCAGGAGTCCCCATGAGGCCCATTTTGGATGCAGGTAAATACAGGGCGTGAAAGGAGACTCAGGGAGGGCGAAAAAACGGGCCTACCGGAAGTTCAGGAAAATGTAAACAGGCCCGTTTCCGGCCTCCAGAGGGCCTCTGGAGCCTGGGGAGGCCATATTCAACCTCCTGGAGGTTTAAGGAAAGCCTCCGGAGCCCGGGTAGGGCAAAAACTCCCCCCCCCCCACACTGTAATGCAGGAGGGCAACTAGGCCACGCCCACCATGGCCACACCCACCCAGCAACCAGGCAGAGAACCCCTTGCTACAATATTTGAAGCCCACCCCTGCCCAAAACATCTGAGAAACATATCCAGTTGCGTTGAACGGATTCCACTTCCCTTCCTCTGTGGCTGGTATAACTAATCCTTGATTTATGACCGCAATTGGGGATGGGAACTTCCGTCACTAAACAATGCCGTTGTTAAGTGAACTGCACCTGATTTTGCAACCTTTTTT
This sequence comes from Pituophis catenifer annectens, assembly GCF_029215685.1. Taxonomy (NCBI): domain Eukaryota; kingdom Metazoa; phylum Chordata; class Lepidosauria; order Squamata; family Colubridae; genus Pituophis; species Pituophis catenifer. Next base: position 13,550,432 of record NW_027256895.1, read on the forward strand.
TTTGCAGCGGTCGTTAAATGAATCACGCTACTATGAAGCGAATCTGGCTTTCCCCATTGACTTTGCTGGCTGGAAATCCCCGGAAAAGGTTGCAAATGGCAACCTTCACATGACCGGGGGACACCGCAAGCATCTTAAATACATGCCAGTTGTTGCCAAGCACCGGAATTTTGACCATATGCTGCGATATGGTCATACGTCACTTTTTCCAGTACCGTTGAAGAACTCCAAATGGTCATTAAATGAGTGGTCGTAAGGCGAGGATTATCTATCTTGCCAATCTAGCAATTCCGTTTTTCAGTCGGGAGGGGAGGGGTTGGGGAGAGACAGAGAGAGAATGGGGAATACCCCCACCTGCTGTTGTCGCAGAATTTGATGACGTTGTTGGGGTTGCTGCGTTCTTGAGTTTTCATGATGGAGTCGAAGAGCGATTCCTTCATTTCTTTCCCGTCCACCAGGAGGCGTCCTTTGAAGAACCAATGCCGGCTGTGTTCACTGCAGAGAAAAACCAGGGAAGGAAGGAAGGGTGGAAGGAAGGAAGGAAGGAAGGAAGGAAGGAAGGAAGGAAGGAAGGAAGGAAGAGAGAGAGAGAGAAAGAGAGAAGGGGACGGGAACAGAAGGGGAGGAAGAAAGGAAGAAGAGAAAGAAAAAGAGGGGGAGGGAAGGGGAGGGAGGGAGGAAGAAGGAAAGAAAGAAAGAAAGAAAGAGGGGAGGGAGGGAGGAAGGGAGGAAGAAGGAAAGAAGGAAAGAAAGAAAGAGGGGAGGGAGGGAGGAAGAAAGGGAGGGGAGGGAGGAAGGAAGGGAGAGAGAGAGAGAAAGAAAGAGAGGGGGAGGGAAGGGAATGGAAGGGGAGGGAGGGAGGGAGGAAGGAAGGAATAAAGAAGAGAAAGAAAGAAAGAGGGAGAGGGAAGGGAGGGAGGGAGGAAGAAGGAAAGAAAGAAAGAAAGAAAGAGGGGAGGGAGGGAGAAATGAAGGGAGGGGAGGGAGGGAGAGAGAGAGAGAAAGAAAGAGAGGGGGAGGAAAGGGAACCAAAGGGGAGGGAGGGAGAGAAGAAGGAAGGAAGGAAGGAAGGAAGGAAGGAAGGAAAGAAAGAAAGAAAGAAAGAAAGAAAGAAAGAAAGAAAGAAAGAAAGAAAGAGGGGAGGGAGAGATGGAGGAAGGAAGGAAGGAAGGAAGGAAAGAAAGAAAGAGAGAGAGAAAGAAAGAAAGAAAGAAAGAAAGAAAGAAAGAAAGAAAGAAAGAAAGAAAGAAAGAAAGAAAGGGGGAGGGAAGGGAACAGAAGGGGAGGAAGAAAAGAAAGTGACAATAAAAGTTTACCTTGTCTTCCTATCTCATCTTATCATCTTATCTTATCATCTTATCTTATTACCGTATTTTTCAGAGTATAAGATGCACTGGAGTATAAAACGCACCTTAGTTTTTGGGGAGGAAAATAAGAGAAAAGCTGATTGGTGGGTGGATCGGCCTCCCGGAATACCCCCAATCAGCTGTTCCCAGAGGTGAATTTTAGCAACAGTTCCTTGGTTGTGAGCTCTGTGCCTTTTTTTTTTGCTTTTTTTTCTGCCTCTGAAATTTCTGAAACTGTTTCATAAAAAACTTTCTTTTCTGCCTCTGAAAGCCTCCGAAACAGCTTTGGAAAAAAAGCCTCTGAAACTGTGTTTCTGAGGCTTCTTTTCTGAAGCTCTGTTTGGAGGCTTTTTTTTTCTGAAGCTTCGTTTCTGATGCTTTTTTCAGCCTCTGAAACCTCCGTTTGAGAAACTGGGCGGGGCTACATTCGGAATATAAGACGCACCCAGATTTTCACCCTCTTTTGGGAGGGAAAAAGATGCGTCTTATACTCTGAAAAATACGGTATCTTGTCTTGTCTTATCTTGCCTTACCTTATCCTATCTTTATCTTATCAAGCCCCATTGCCCCATTCCTTCTCTCCAGAATCTGCTGTCAGCTCTTCTTCTGCCACCAGAAATACACTTCTTCTTGAACCCCTGCCTTAAATAAGAACGCAGGTGGTCCTCGACTTATGACAATAATGGAGCCCAAAATTTCCTTTGCTAAGCAAGATAGTCGTTAAGTGAGCTTTTTGTCCCATTTTACAGCCTTTCTTGCCACCATTAAGCGAATCGCTACAATTGTTAAGTTGTTAAATGAATCCGGCTTCCGCATTGACTCTGCTCATCGGAAGGTCGCGAAAGAGGACCACGTGGTCCCAGGACAGTACAACCGTCATAAATACGAGCCGAATTTTGATCTCGTGACCCAGGAATGCTGCAGCATTTTTCATGTGTGAAAAACGGTTCTACGTTACTTCTTCCAACGCTGTTGTAACTTTGGTCGCTAAATGAGTGGTTGTAAATCGAGGACTTCCTGCAAAATGGGATTCTTGTTTCATTTTTCCTGTCCAACCTGTTCAAAGTTTCCACCAGGAAGGTTCTAAGGCAGTGTCTATGGCCATGATGGTGAACCTATGGCACGAGTGCCACAGCTGGCATGCAGAGCTCTCTCTGCGGGCACGCGAGCAGTTACCCAGCTCAGCTCCACCGCGCATACATGCCTCCCACTGGCCAGCTGATTTTTGAGATGCGCGGGGGGCAGGGCGCATGTGGGAGACATGCGCGCACGCGCAAAGGGATTGTGTGTGCAAGTGCGGAGCGGGTGTCGCATGCTCAGGGGGGACCGGAGAGTGCGGGAATGTCTGGCGCGCCCCCCATGACCAATTTTTGGGCCCAGGAGCCTGCAGGGAGGGGTGGTAGGCCCAAAATGGGGGGGAGGGGCGGGGGCATGCTCCCCCCATGGCCCGTTTTTGGGCCCAGGGGAGTGCAGGAATGTCTGGCGCGCCCCCCATGACCAATTTTTGGGCCCAGGAGCCTCCAGGGAGGGGTGCTAGGCCCAAAATGGGGGGGAGGGGCGGGGGCATGCTCCCCCCATGGCCCGTTTTTGGGCCCAGGGGAGTGCAGGAATGTCTGGCGCGCGCCCCATGACCAATTTTTGGGCCCAGGAGGCTGCAGGGAGGGGTGCTAGGTCCAAAATGGGGGGAGGGGCAGGGGGCTGCGGCATGCTCCCCCTACGGCCCATTTTTGGGCCCAGGAGGCTACAGGGAGGCCTGCTAGGCCCAAAGAGGGAGCAGGGAGGGGTGGCGTGCCCCCCATGGCCCATTTTTGGGCCCAGGAGGCTGCAGGGAGGTGTGCTAGACCCAAAATGGGGGGCGGGGGGCTGCGGCATGCTCCCCCCACGGCCCATTTTTGGGCCCAGGAGGCTGCAGGGAGGCCTGCTAGGCCCAAAACGGTGTGTGTGTGTATGTCACGTGTGCATGCGTGGAGAGGGGAACAGGGGGAGCATGGTGGTCGCACACACAACAAGAAAAAGGTTAGCCAACACTGGTCTCTGGAGATTCTCAATCATCCAGGTCATGGTTGTCCCAAAGGTGCTTTTTCAAGAGTCAGCTTGGTTTGTCTTTGAAGACATTTCGTTCCTCACCCAAGACGCTTCTTCAACTCTGACTGGATGGTCGGGTCAGAGAGCGGAAGAAGCTTCTTGGATGGAAAGTAAAACGTCATCAAAGAAAAACAAGGACGTCCAGTTGCCTCTTGAAAGAAAGCACCTTTGGGACTCCAAGGCAGCGTTTTTCAACCCGGGCAACTAAGTTGCGTGGACCCCATAACAAAAGCAATACCTGTTGGATTGAGCGAGGTCAAAGCATTCTACGCTGGTGGGGTTTCGGCCCAATTTTTGGAAGAGAGCGGTATAGAAATCCAGGTCCCAGGAATCAAAAGCCAGACCTAGGGAAACAGAGAAACACGGAGATTGACTCTTTGTTGTCGCTTAATTTCTACCCCAACCCTCCCTGCATTAAAACAAAGGAATGAATAAATGTAAGAGGCTATGAGAAGGAATCGCTCTGTCATTTGAAGGGGTGGAGATGCCCTTGTGCAGGCATCTCCAAACCTAGCAACTTTAAGACCTGTGGATGGACAGATTTGTTGTGGCCCGCCAGCGACCAGAGGAGCTGATGGCAGACTCAAGACAGTGAGGAGATTGAGGAGGAACATGGGCCAGTCCTAGAGTCTGGGGAAGGCTCTGATGAGTGCTCTGCGTCGGAGGCAGAGAGAGGGCCAGGGCCATCTGACAGTTGTCAGCTGCCTTCGGAGTCGGACATCAGCGGGGCAGAAGAACAGCTGGAGCCTCTTCCTGTTATGGCTCCGTCCTCCGAGCCTATCTTATCGGAGGGAGAAGGCTCCGAACATGAAGGAGAGGAGACGGCCAGGCCTCCCTCTCCAGGACCCTCCTCTCTGGCAATGCCTCAGGTGTCTCCCGAAGGAGAAGAGATTGGCCAGGAGCCAGGTGTTTCCGAGCCATCAGATAGTGACGAAGAAACATTGTGGTTGGACCCAAGCCAGCGTCGGAGAGACAAGCGTGAGCAGCAGAAAAGGAGGCGTGCCAGAGATTAAGCTGAGTCACTGGACCACACCCCACAGGCTATAAAAGGGAGTGTGGTGGCCATTCGGACTCTGTGACGGACAAAGCTAATCTCTGGCGAGGCACTTGCACCTTCGGACACAACACCTATTTGCCGTGGATTTAATTACAAACTGGACTATTCAAACTGTGTGTATTTTTGTCTGTGTTATCAGAGTAAAAGCTCTTGGCAGGCAGCCACGGAGTTGCTGCCAAGTTCCTTATCACTGACGTTGTGTGTTTGAAGAGTTTATTTAACCCTCGGCTGGCTGGTTGGGTGTGTGCGAGGAACGGGGACAGAACACTTCCCAGTGTGCGCATGCGCAGAGCTGCCAGGAGAAGGGAACAGCTAAGGAATAAGGGTCAACTCAGGAGTAAAGCCACAGGTGGACGATGAATGGCCCCTCCCAGAGGGAATAAAGAGGAGCAAAGGGGAGTGGAGTTTGCAGGAGACAATTAGTTCGTGACTCTCAGAGACTCCTTGCCAAGTTTTGACGATATTGGCCTGGCAGCTCTCCAAGTCAGATAAGGTCTGTGACTGTACATTCTCCCTTGAAAGACTTTGCTGGATGTGAATGAGAGGAATTCACAGTAACTTAATAAAAAGGGTTTTTTTTGTCGGGACAAGGAGTCTGCTTCATGCTCTTGGGAAGCCTAGGTCTGAACAAGATTAACATTAAAAATAAAGGAGAAGGAAGAAACAGAATACTTTTTAACATGGGATTTCTTCTACCAACGGCTAACTAACAGAAACAGAGGTTAGGAATGAAAAAGATTGAAAGAATGAGCATTTTTTTTTTTTTGCTTTAATTTATATGCTGCCCTTCTCCAGAGACTCAGGGAGGCTTACAATGCGTTAAGCAATAGCCTTCATATTTCTGTATATTTATACAAAGTCAGCTTATTGCCCCCACAATCTGGGTCCTCATTTCACCTACCTTTGAAAGGATGGAAGGCTGAGTCAACCTTGAGCCTGGTGAGATTTGAACTTGCAGTAATTGCAAGCAGCAGATGTTAATAACAGTGCTTTAGTCCACTGTACTACAGGCTTATTTATACAATAAAAGTTTTTTAGTACGGATAAGCTAAAGCCAATATTTCTATGGGATCATTACCAACGATTTGCATATTATGATTACTACGTTTATTGTCTTTTTGTTATTCAAAACTAATTGTATTCAGACAACACGCTGTTCATATAGATATTGAGGGTCTTTTTTATGTTTATTAAAGAAAAATATAACAATAAAACATATATTAAAAAAAAAAAAGATTTGTGGATTTCAACTGATAAAATTCCCCAGCCAGAAATTTCTCCTTAATTCTAAATTAGTTCTGATTAGTTTCCAGCCATTGCTTCTTGTCCTGCCTTCAGGTGCTTTGGAGAATAGGATGATCCCCAGGGGTGGGTTCCATTTACCTTTACTACCAGTTTGCAACGGGAGCACGCACACATGCTTCTCCGCATGGGCAGAAGCTTCTGCGCATGCGCAGATCCCCCATGATGACATCGTGGTGGGTGGGCGGAGCCTCCCACCGGTTTTACTACCGGTTCTATAGAACCGGACCGGACCGAACCGAGAGTAACCCACCACTGATGACCCCCCCACTTCTTTGTGGCAGCTCCTCAAATATTGGAACATTACTATCACGTCATCCCTAGTTCTTCTTTTCACTGAACTAGACATACCCAATTCCACAGGAGTGGGCTTCAAAAATTTTAGCAAGGGGTTCTCTGCCTGGTTGCTGGGTGGGCGTGGCCATGATGGGCGTGGCCTAATCAGCCTTCTGCACATGGCGGGGAGGCATTTTTGCCCTCCCCAGGCTCCAGAGGCTTTCCTCCAGCTTCCAGGAGGGCAAAAAACGTCCTCCCCAGGCTTCGGAGGCCCTCTGGAGGCCAAAACAGGCCCTAACTTCTTCCCAAATTTCTGGTAGGCACATTTTTTGCCCTTCCCAAGCCTTCAGGCGCACCCTGCACTTACCTGTGGAAATGTGTGGAGATTCCTGGGAGGGGAGGGGCGGGATGGGTGGGGCCAGCCAGGAGTGGGATTTGGGGGTTTTCCAAACTGCACAGAATCTTAGCTACAGGTTCTCCCGAACCCCTGCGAACCCCCAGCAGCCCACCCCTGCAATTCCAGCAACCGTTCTTTATATGTTTTGGCCTCCAGTCCCCTAATCATCTTAGTCACTGAGAGACATGGAATTATTCCTGTAAAGAATATAGCCTGAGTGATTCCATATTTAACCCTTCATGTAACCTGAGCTAACCCTAAGCTATTAAGCTGAGTAAGACATTTAGAAAAGGGGAGTGTGTATGACACCTGTTTTGAGGAAATAACGCCATAAACCTAAGTACATTCCGAGTTGGGTCAGGCTGACCCAAGCTCAATTGGAAGGAAGGAAGATACCTTGTTCCAATTAATCATCTTAGTTAAGGACATATTGAAAGGGTATTTTTGGAGGGGAAATGCCCTTCCATAGGGGAATTCTAAGTTGGAACAAATGTTGCTGAGAAAGCTAAAATGTTATGTAACGTCCGAAAAACAATGACAAGTGGGGGCGTTTTAATTGTTTTGCTGATTGCCTGCAAATGTATTTAAATCATGATTGCCTGAAAATAACCTCCCTATCAAAATTGAAATCAAAATTGAAAAGAGGCCGCAGAATATGAATAGACGAGATGACGCTTCTAGGTTATCAAGCATTTGGAGACCAGCACTGAGGGAAACTCGAGTTTTAACATCAGAGGATAGGCAGAGATTCCAACAGACAACCAGTGGTGTTGTAATGCCTGCCAGAGTCCTTCCCTCTTTGCAGATGATAGCTAGTAATAGGGAGAGAGAGAGAACCGAGCCAGAAGATAGGCTGAGATCTCAACAGGCAATCAGCGGTGTTGTGATGCCTACCAGAATCCTTCCTTCTTTGCAATTGACAGTTAGTAATAGGGAACCAGAGAAAGCTGGGCCTTTAACACGCAGTCAGGCTGCAGCTAAGATAATGAAGCAGGAGAAAAAACTGCTGCCCTCCAATCAGGACACAGAGTTGCAGGCTAACCAGCATACGTCAGCAGCAGCGAACATAGAAAAGCGACAACTCCGATCTCGCAGCATACCCACAGCTTCTAAACTGAAAGTAGGGGCCCGGTGATGACAAGTTAGAGAGCTTGTCGAAACGTTGCCAAAAAGAAAACTTTTAAAGTGTTGGTTAGGATTTTAGCCAGAGTTTCAAAAGACCTTACAAAGTGTTTTGTTGGGATTTTGGAGGATTTTAAACTGGGATTTTAGCCAGGATTTTAAGTATTTCAACTAAAAGACTTTTAATGACGCGGGAAAACACCAGAGATTTTAACTTTTTACACACACACACACACACACACACATATATATATATAAGAGGCGATAGACATCACGATCTCCGGAACGTTTAAAAGTTTAAAATTTTTTATTTTAAAACTTGTGCTAAGCTTTTGTCGGCCCCTACCGACTTCGTCAGAGTATAAAATCCCCATTATACTCTGACGAAGTCGGTAGGGGCCAACGAAAGCTTAGCACAAGTTTTAAAATTTTAAACTTTTAAACGTTCCGGAGATCGTGATGTCTATCGCCTCTTCTATAACTATACCTGGAACTCGCATTTTTAGGACACTTATATATATATAATAAATCTGCTTTTTACTTGTTCATGATCTCTGCCTTATTTTCTATGAGGTTTGTCATTTTAAATCTCACAATTGCTCTTCCCTGCACTCTTTCTAGAGCAGTGATGGCTAACCTTTTTGCCATCGCGTGCCAAAAGCAGGGGGAGTGTGGGGGGGGGGGGGTTGTGTGCATGCGTGCCCACACCCATAATTCAATGCGCCCCACCCCCCGCGCCTCCGCGTACCACCCCTTCCCCACCCTCCCTCTGCTTTTGGCACGCGATGGCACAGTGGGCCCAGTAGGCCTGTTTTTCACCCTCCTCAGGCTCCAGAGGCTTTCCTGGAGCCTGGGGAGGGCAAAAACAGCCTTCCCCAGCCCCCTGGAGGCAGCTCCAGAGGCTGGAAACGGCCCGTTTCATGATTTCCAGTGGGCCCAGAAAGCAGAAAATTAGCTGGCCGGCACACGCATGTGCGCTGCAGCTGAGCTAGGGCAATGCTCGTGTGCCCAAACTCATATGCCACGCGTGCCATAGGTTTGCCATCATGGTTCTACAGTCTCAACCTCTTTTTTTACATTGTGGTGACCAAAACCAGACAACAAGCTACTACAAACTCAGCATGCTGTCTCCTCGTTAAATAGTTCCCAAATATTTCCCCCGTCCTCTTTACCCTTCCTGGCTCATACCAAGCTGGTTGTTGGCCTTCACGAGAGCCGGTCTTCCTTCTCCAAGAATATCAACGTAGAACACCTCTTCAGGGCGGATTGCTATCGCAAAACTTTGGATGGGTTCGGGATAGGTCTGCTCCGTCATCCGGTCGTAGAGTGAAGCTACTAGTTGGGTCTCCTGGGATGAGGTAGGCAGTTCGTCACACTGGAAAAACAAAATCAACCTTTGGATTCTAAATTCAAGAGGGGTTTTTATGTACCTGATGAGGAAAACTTTTGGATATCAAAGAGAGCAGATTCAAGAGCACCCACTGAAATAGTTGAACAAGAGAAACTGGCCTATGGAGATTTTCAGTCATCCAGACACCTTGTCCCAAAGGTGTTTTTTTTTTCCAGGAGGCAATTGGACTTCCTCGTTTTTTTTCTTTGAAGAGATTTCGCTTCTCACCCAAGAAGCTTCTTCAGCTCTGAGTGGATGGTGGGGAATGGAAAGATTGATACTCCTTGCAGACAGCTGGTTATTTGCATCCTTTTTAGAGAGTCGTTGAGGCCACTTGGAGGTTTATCTGTGTCCTCAGTAGTGCAAGTGATTTCTGTAGTCTGCCATTTTTTCCCTGGAAATCTGTTCATACTCCCACACCATTCGTTCACCAGTCTATCCCAAAGTGCAAGGCTAAAAGTCTACGGAGATTCTCAGTCATTCAGGTCATGATTGTCCCAAAGGTGCTTTTTTCAGGAGGCAACTGGACTTTTCTTGTTTTTTCTTTAGAAGACATTTCGCTTCTCATCCAAGAAACTTCTTCAGCTCTGACTGGATGCTTGCTGTTAGGGTTCCGACAGATGCCCTAATTAAGTCATGAGCCTCGAGCCAAGCTTCAAAAGAAATCCAGTTATTTATTAGGAGCTTCATGTCAGCATGTTCCCAAGTGAAGCCAGCTCTAACCCCACATAATTTATGCCCCAATCATACCCTGTTTCCCCCCCTCCTCCCCAGGGTGTGTCATCAATCACATTCGTGTAGAGATCACTCCACTCCAGCCGCTGTGGGTAACCTTGGGAGACAACCTTGAGAGAGATAAGTCTGGAATGTACATCTGTCTTTGGCTGCCTTGCTGTTTCGTCGGTTTCCCATCCCCCCTTGCCTATGGCAATTCGAGAGCAGGCCAGGGATGCTTTGTGAGTTGACATTTGCTTTAGCTGCGCAATTTGGAACGAACACACTTCGAATGGTGTGGGAGTATGAATGGATTTCCAGAAAAAGTGCAGACTACAGGAACCATTTGTACAACTCAGGTGACCCTGAGGACACAGATAAACTCCAAGTGGCCTCAACGACTCCCTAAAAAGGATGCAAATGACCAGTTGTCCGCAAGGAGCATAAATCCTTCCATTCCCCACCATCCAGTCAGAGCTGAAGAAGTTTCTGGGATGAGAAGCGAAACGTCTTCAAAGGGGGAAAAAACACCCAGAAAGTCCAGTTGCCTCTTGAAAAACAAACACCGTTGAGAGAGAAATTGGTGTAGCAAATCTGTGGGGATGAATTCTATCAGGCGTTCCAGACATTTTGGAAACTGTCTATCTAGTCTTAAAACCAAATCTATAATTGTCAAGGTTTCTCATTCTTAGTGAGTGTAATTCCAACAAAGGATTGTAGAATTTCCACACCTCCCAATGGTGTGCAATGCTGCAGGTAATCCTTGGCTTTCAACCATTTGTATAGTGACCGTTTGAAGTTACACCGCCATTAAAAAAAATTACCTGTGAGCATTTTTCACACTTGCAAACCCTTGCAGCATCCTTGCAGTGACATGATCAAAATGTGGATGCTTGGCATGCATTAGAATAGAATAACAGAGTTGGAAGGGACCTTGGAGGTCTTCTAGTCCAACCCCCTGCTTAGGCAGGAAGCCCTACACCACTTCAGACAAATGATTATCCAACATCATCTTAAAAACTTCCAGTGTTGGAGCATTCACAACTTCTAGAGGCAAGTTGTTCCACTGATTGTTCTCACTGTCAGGATTTTTTTTTAATAAAAGTTTTTTTTTATTTTATAGACAAACATACAATACATAATTAATCAACTGAGTACATATTTTGTGTCTTCTTCCTACTCCTCCACTTTTTATCATATCTTTATATTATCATGTTATTTATTATAACATTTCTCCCACATTTCTTGCTTTTTTATTAATTCATTTATCTATCTTCTTTCTCTTCTTTCTTCACTCATTTCATTACAACATTACCCTCATATATCTCTTCTCTAACCAATAATAAAACTGCCCCCATACCTTAAAATATTCTGATTCCTCTTTTTCTTTGTCAAAGTCAATCTATTCATTTCTGCACAATCCAATATTTTCTTAATTACTTCTCCCTCTGTAGGGGTTTTCTCTGCTTTCCATTTTTGCGCAAACACTATCCTCACTGCAGTTATAACATGTATAATCAAATATATATTTTCTTTACTAAATTTCTCTGGTAAAATACCCAATAGGAACAGTTCAAGTTTTAAATCCATATGTTGTTGTATCATTTGTTCTAATCATGTTTTAATTTTAATCCAGCAATTTCTCGCTTCTGGACACATCCACCACATATGATAATACAATCCACTGTCAGGAAATTTCTCCTTAGTTCTAAGTTGCTTCTCTCCTTGATTAGTTTCCATCCATTGCTTCTTGTCCTGCCCTCAGTTGCTTTGGAGAATCACTTGACTCCCTTCTTCTTTGTGGCAACCCCTGAGATATTGGAAGACTGCTCTCATGTCTCCCCTAGTCCTTCTTTTCATTAAACTAGACATACCCAGTTCCTGCAACTGTTCTTCATATGTTGTAGCCTCCAGTCTCCTATTTATGACGGTTGCAGTATCCCCAGATCGCATGATCCCCTTTTGGGTCAAGCAAAGTCAAATGGGGAAGCCAGATTCACTTAACAGCCGTGTGACTAATTTAAAACCTGAGGTGATTCATTTAACAACCGTGGCAAGAAAGGTCGTAAAACGGAGCAAAATTCACTTAACAATTGCCTTGCTTAGCCACGAAAATTTTGGACTCAATTGTGGTCCTACGTCGGGGGGTCTACCTGTAATTAATGCATGGTATGAAAGATTTATTCAGCTACAGTATCCTTCAAGAATTTTCATCCCTGCAGGGAGAGTGCAGAACAGTAAAATAATTCTTAGATGTGCATGTGGGAAGCGGAGGGTGAAACCAGAAGAAAATATAAAAATATACACATACTTTGAAAAGGTAGCGGCGGGAACACTCAACTCGGTCAATGTTTTCCAGCCCAGCCGCCAAGCACACGGAGACAGCATTGGTGGAATAGGCTGTAGAAAAATTCAACCTGCAAGCATGAAGAAGATGAAGATAAATATGGAGGACGAGGAGGAGGAGGGGAGGAGGAGAGGAAGAGGAGGAAGAAGAGGAGGAGGAGGAGGAGGAGGAGAGGAGAGGAAGAGGAAGAAGAAGAGGAGGAGGAGGAAGAGAAGGAGGAGGATGGGAGGAGGAGGAGAAGGAAAGAAGAAGAGGAGGAGGGGAGGAGGAGAAGAGGGAAAGAGGAAGACGAAGAAGGAGAAGGAGAAGAGGAGGAGGAGGAGAGGAAGAGGAGGAAGAAGAAGAGGAGGAGGAGGAGGAGGAGGAGGAGGAAGAAGAAGAAGAAGGAGAAGAGGAGGAGGAGGAGAGGAAGAGGAGGAAGAAGAAGAGGAGGAGGAGGAGGAGGAGGAGGAGGAAGAAGAAGAAGAAGAAGGAGAAGGAGAAGGAGAAGAAGAGGTAGTAGTAGTAGTAGTAGTAGTTGTTGTTGTTGTTTTGAAATTAAATCCAAATAGATTTGAGGCTTGGATCCATTCTCGCCATATGTCCTTTAAAAACACCTAATGAAAGGAGATCAAATCAGTCGATCCTAACAGACATCAACCCTGACTGTTCCTTGGAAGGACAGATACTGAAGCTCAAATACTTTGGCCACCTAATCAGAAGAGAGAAGATTCATTGGAAAAGACCCTGATTTTGGGGAAAGATGCAGAGGTGGGATTCAGCCGGTTTGCCCGTTTGGACGAACCGGTGAGCGGAGATCATGTCGCGGGTGGGCCCGCCCATCCCCCCATCCGCCACAGCTCCATATCATGCTATTTAGGCACGTTTTCGAGGCCGGGAGATTATGCGGAAGGTGCGAGAGAGAGCAAAGCACATGGGCGGAAGGCTGGGCACGTGCGTGGAGAGAGTGCATGCACACGGCGAACTGGTAGTAAAGGTAAATGAAACCCACCCCTGGAAAGACGGAAGGAAAAGGGAGAAAGGGACGGCAGAGGATGAGATGGTTGACACAATGAACATCAATTTGGTCAAACTCTGTAAGGCAGTCCCCAGTCAGAACTGATTTAAAACAAAACGATCAACTCTGTTTTGGAGGCACGCTATTTATAATTGTTTTATTTATTAGATTTTTATCCCATCTTTATTACTTTATAAGTCACTCAAGCCGGTGAACGTACGTAATACTCCTTCCTCGGTGCTTGGCTGAGGAACCCAGCTTGCCCAAGTCAAACACCACGGCAAAATAGAGTTGATTACAAACCAGCAAATAAAGGCAGACCAGCGAATGAAGTTCATGGGAAGTCCTGCTCTCATCAGGTCTGAACGTGGCTACTCACACATTGGCATTCACACATTATAATATAGTTTGTTCAGTTTTTGACTTAGGCAAACACAGCCACAGCCTCTCTAGTTTGTACAACAGTATTGATTGTTTAGTACAATGAGTGAAGCCATCTAATTGTGACTTCTTGAACAACCAGCAATTAAACAAATGACGGCTTTGGGCAATGTGCATATTTAATCTTTTGCCGTTTACGTCACTGGAAATAAGTACCCGCATTTTTCAGAGTATAAAACGCTCCAGATTATTATTTATTTATTTATTTATTTATTTATTTATTTATTTATTTATTTATTTATTTGATTTGATTTGATTTGATTTCTATACCGCCCTACTCCTGAAGGACTCAGGGCGGTGCACAGCCAAACAATAAAACACATACATACAAAATTTAAAAGTAGAATTAAAATCAAATTAAATAGTTTTGGCCCAGACAAATTAAAACCCCAAACTATTTAAAACCAATTTTAAAATTCGAATATATAAAATACTAAAAGATATTAAAAATTTAAAAATCTTTTATAAAAGAGGGAGAAAATTAGGCCAGGCCCGCCTGGTGAAATAATAAAGTCTTTAGAGCGTGGCGGAAGGTGCGCAGATCCGGAATCCTCCGTATCTCCAGGGGGAGCTCGTTCCCCGTTATAAGACGCACCTGCCTTTTTTGGTGAGGAAAACAAGAAAAAGAAATCTGCCTCTGCCTCTCAGCAATTTTGCCTCTTTGCAGCAAACAGTAAACAGCCTGCTTTACTTTCATTTTCGTTTTCAGCATAGCTTGATTAGCACAAGAAAAAAAACAATCTGCTCCCAGCAACTTAACTCCTTGCAGCAAGCAGCAGAGGCCCAGCTGAGAGCAAAACAGCTGAGAGTCAGGAGGCCGATCCAGTCAACTTGTGCTAATTAGGCTGTGCTGAAGCTGAAACAAGCTGTTTCTTCTTGCTGCTTGCTGCAAGGAGGTAAACTGCGGGGAGGCAGAGGCCACAGGGTGGGGGCCAGTGGGTGGGCAGACCTACATTCGGTGTATAAGATGCACCTAAATTTTCACCCCCTTTTAGGGGGGAAAAAGGTGCGTCTTATACTCTGAAAAATATGGTAATACCACTTCCTTGTTTGCTTGTTTCTTTAAACAGTGCAGTTTTGCCTTCACCGGAAGACTTACCGTGGACCGATCTCTACCAGCAGATCAGACGGGCGTGGACTGAGAAACGATTTGAGTGCAATGTCGCCTTCTTCGAACGGACAGCCAAAAACCCACTGCAACATCTCTATCTCCCGAGTGCTCGGGAGAGTCTTTCCTGGTGATAAAACAGGGATGAAAAAAAAGTAGCCAATTTTCCCATAATTCAACAGGACTATATAACCCAGTAAAGTTGCATATAGTCAAGGCGATGGTTTTCCCAGTTGCAATGTATGTCTGGTGAAAGCTGGACCATAAGGAAGGCTGAGCGTCAAAGAATTGAGGCCTTTGAACTCTGGTGCTAGAGAAGACTCCTGCGAGTCCCCTGGACTGCAAGGGGATCCAACCGGTCAGTCCTAAAGGAGATCAACCCTGACTGCTCTTTAGAAGACCAGATCCTGAAGATGAAACTCAAAATACTTTGGCCACCTAATGAGAAGGAAGGAGTCACTGGAGAAGAGCCTAATGCTGGGAACGATTGATTGATTTTATTTTATTTTATTTTATTTTATTTTATTATTTTATTATTTTATTATTTTATTTATTTATTTATTTATTTATTTATTTATTTATTTGATTTATATGCCGCCCTTCTCCAGAGACTCAGGGCGGCTTCCAATGCGTTAACCAATAGCCTTCATACTTTTGTATATACCTGCTTAGTAGGGCTTTTGGCCCCCGCTAAGCGGTGTTTTTTTTTTTATACAAAGTCAGCTTATTGCCCCCACAAACCGGGTCCTCATTTTACCTACCTCGGAAGGATGGAAGGCTGAGTCAACCTTGAGCCTGGTGAGAATTGAACTTGCAGTAATTGCAGGCAGCTGGCAGCTAAGTGCTACTTTAACAGCAGTTTTGGTCCGCTGCGCCACCAAGGCTTTTGATTGAGGGTAAAAGAAGAAGGGGATGGCAGAGAACGAGGTGGCCGGATGGAGTCACTGAGGCAGTCGGCTGTGAGCTTAAATGGACTCCAGAGGATGGTAGAGGACAGGAAGGCCTGGAGGAACGTTGTCCATGGGGTCGCGATGGGTCAGACACGACTTTGCCACTAACAATAACAAATATAACCCAGCAAGCCATCTCTTTGTAAGAGAGGGATGAGCAAGCTCTGAACCAAACCGTTATCACTTAAAGAGGAAGAAAACCACCATGCTAGCGTGCTTCCCTCACTTCTTTATTCCAAACCCTCCATTAGAATTTACGTTGGGCAGGTTGGAGATGTGTGGACTTCAACTCCCAGAATTCCTTACCCAGCCATACTGGTTGGGGAATTCTGGGAATTGAAGTCCATACATCAGGGGTAGTCAAACTCAAGGCCCGTGGGATGGATCCGGCCTGTGGGGGTGTTTAGATCTGGTCCGTAGGGCCGCCTTTGAAACAGTGAAGGGCCAGCCCGCGGTGCCTCTGCCAATGAAAACGATGGACTCCTACAGCCCTCTACCAGCAAAAAAGGAGCCCGGGGAGGCCGTGTGTGGCCCTCCTGGGCTCTGTTTTTGGCCGCAACGGCCTTCTGCAACCCTCTGCCAGCAAGAATGGAGCCTAGAGAAGCCAAGCATGGCCCGCCCAGGCTCTGTTTTCGGCCGCGACAGCCTCCTGAAGCCCTCTGCCAGCAAAAACAGAGCCGGGGAAGGCCGCATATAGCCCGCCCAGGCTCTGTTTTCAGCCGCGATGGCCTCTTGCAGCTCTCTACCAGCAAAAACGGAGCCCGGGGAGGCTGTGTGCGGCCCACCTGGGCTCCGTTTTCAGCCGCAACAGCCTCCTGCAGCCCTCTGCCAGAGAAAATGGAGGCCCACTGAGCGCGGCCCCCACGAGCTCCATTTTCACTGGCAGATGGTTGGAAGAGGCCATGGTGGCTGAAAACGAAGTCTCAACGAGTGACATCGAGCTGGCCATGCCCCACTCTGGTCACCCCAAGGTCAAACACAGCCCTGATGCGGCCCTCCGTGAAATCAAGTTTGACCTCCCTGCCATACATCTTCAAGCTGACACGGTTGAGCAACATGGATCTAGCTCAAATTTGATTCAATTCTCATACCTGTCCAGTTAACGTTGAAGCACAGTTCCTTCTGGATCGCTTGGGCGCCATTGCCTAAGATCCTTTGGGCAGACTGTAGAAGATTGTTGAGGCCACTGTCGGCCTCGCTGGGCCGCTGATAATAATGTAGAACCACCATGTCTGTCCTGAGGGAATAGAATAGACAAGGCAATGAGGAAACTTAACAATATACATACAAAATAGAATTTCAAAATTATCTGGTATTTAGAGTTCTTTATTGGCCAAGTGGGATTGGACACACAAGGAATTTGTCTTCAGTGCATAAGCTCTCAGTGTACATAAAAAAATACATTCATCAAGAATCATCGACTTACGACCACACTTGAGCCCCAAATTTCTGTTGCTAAGTGAAACAGTTATGAAGTGACCCATTTTATGACCGTTTTGGCTGCAGTTGTTAAGTGAATCACAGCAATTGTTCAGTTAGTAACACAACTGTTAAGTGAAATCTGGCTTCCCCATTTGACACAGCTTGTCAGAAGATCATAACTCTCTCTTTTAAATTTTTTAATTTGTGATTTTATAAATTGGGTGTTTTAATCTGTGTTTCGGCCAAAATGTTTAATAATTTTAAGGGATTTTTAATATTTGTATTACCTGTATTTTATCTTGGCTGTTCACCGCCCTGAGTCCTTCGGGAGTAGGGCGGTATAGAAATTTGATTAATAAATAAATAAATAAATAAAAGGGAATCACATGACCCCAGGACACTACAACAGTCATAAGCGTGAATCAGTTGTCAAAGCGTCCGAATTTTGGTCAAGGAATGCTGCAACGATTGTAAGTGTGGAAAAACCATCATAAATCACTTTTTTTCAGTGCCGCTACAATTTCGAATGGTCATTAAACGAATGGCTATAAGTCAAGGATTATCTGTACAGTCATGCACGGCACTAGAAAATTGAAACATATTTTTCTTCCTTTTTTCAAACCAGAGGTTATATCGAATCAAAGCAAACGAATGGCTATTTAGAACAGAACCCAAAATTCCCTTTTTCAGCCAAACAGAATTAATTCACTCCAAGAAGACCAGCTAATAACTTGGATGTCTTGACCGGATAAATTCATAAAGAGCAGATCTATCGAAGCTATCACAGCACTGAAAAAAACAATGACTCGGGATCAGCTCTTGCACTTCCAACTGTCGTAAGATCCCTACCAAAATTTGGGTAGTTGGCAATTGACATGTATTCCGATTCACGGTACCCGGGATGCTGCCGCCGTGATCTGGATCACGGATGTAGCATCCTGGAGTCACATGATCCCCATCTGCAACCTTCCCAAACAGCGTTTGACAAGCCAAGTCAACGGGGGATTCCAGATTCGCTTGATGACTGTGTGATTCGCTTAACGATGTTTGTAAAACAGTCGTAAAATGAGGCTCCACTCACTTAACCACTGCATCACTCAGCGAGGGACGTTCTGATCCCAACAGTGGTCGTAAGTCGAGGATGTAATTTTGCATTTTAATTTTTTTAATTTAATTTTTTAATTTAAAAGAATCTGCCAGGCCTAGTCCTGGGAAAACACTGAGAGATAAGGGAGCAAATACTGCATTTTATTTCGGAGGTCACCTGGGGACGTCTGGCAACTGCTGCATAGGAACGTGAATGCGGTACTAGCAGACGTAGGTCTTACTCCAGAGAGCTGCTGATTGATCTAAAAGACCTCAGAGCAAATATCCAACGGAGGAGCCCAAGAGGTCGTTGGCCTTCAAATGGCTCACAATTCTTGCTTCACTCAAAGCTGCGGAGCAACCTTCATTACTAAGTCTACCAATTGCACAAAAATGACAGCCATTGCGTATCACAGGGCAAGGGTCCATCCTCCACTTGGCAAGGTTTTTTTTTTTCAAAAGTAGCTTGCCATTGCCTCCTTCCTAGGCCTGAGAGAAAGTGACTGGCTCAAGGTCACTCAAGGCCGGACTAGAACTCACAGTCGCCCTGTTTCTAGCTTGATGTCCTTAACCGTCGCACCAAAACCAGCTCTCTAGTGTATAAAACAACCAACACAAACAGATCAAATGCTATTGAGGTGCAAATTTACACCCTAAGAGTCAAAATTCACAAAATTCTAAAAAAAAAAAAAACAATTTAAGGATGTCCCAGGCAGGAAGTCTGAACGGGGACTGTTCATTATGTACCAGTATGATGAATGTATTTTTATGATGCCTATGATCATGATTTATCACTTATTGATGAACATATCTTTTATTTTATGTACACTGAGAGCATATACACCAAGACAAATTCCTTGTGTCTCCAATCACACTTGGCCAATAAAAATTCTATTCTATTCTATTATAGTTTTTATGTACAATGAGAGCTTATGCACCGAAGATAAAGTCCTTGTGTGTCCAATCACACTCGGCACACACTGTATTTTATCCAATTACATTTTAAATTGCTTTTTATCAAATTTTAGTAATAATTTGTTTCTGGAACTTTGCACTTTAATATGGCCCAAGGGGGAAAGAAAGAAAGAAAGAAAGAAAGAAAGAAAGAAAGAAAGAAAGAAAGAAAGAAAGAAAGAAAGAAAGAAAGAAAGAAAGAGAAAGAAAGAAAGAAAGAAAGAAAGAAAGAAAGAAAGAAAGAAGGGAGGGAGGGAGGGAGGGAGGGAGGGAGGGAGGGAGGAAGGAAGGAAGGAAGGAAGGAAGGAAGGAAGGAAGGAAAGAAAGACAGTTGGTTAATAAAGAATTCTATTATATTCTATTCAAATGCATATAAATATATGGTGCATGTATATATTTATGTATGTATATAGCATCTAAAGGGATGGGGTGGCTCAGTGGCTAAGACACTGAGCTTGTCAATCGAAAGGTCGGCAGTTCAGCGGTTCGATTCCCTAATGCCGCGTAATGGCACTCCCTGCGACTTGTCCCAGCTTCTGCCAACCTAGCAGTTCGAAAGCACGTAAAAAATGCAAGTAGAAAAATAGGGACCACCTTTGGTGGGAAGGTAACAGCGTTCCGTGCGCCTTTGGCATTGAGTCATGCCGGCCACATGACCACGGAGACGTCTTCGGGCAGCGCTGGCACTTCGGCTTTGAAACGGAGATGGACACCGCCCCCTAGAGTCGGGAACAACTACACATATGTGCGAGGGGAACCTTTACCTTTAATTATAGCATCTAAAAAGCAGAGACATCGCCCTGCCAACAAAAGTGCCTACAGTCAAGGCGATGGTTTTCCCAGTTGCAATGTATGGCTGTGAAAGTTGGACCATAAGAAAGGCTGAGCGCCAAAGAATTGAGGCCTTTGAACTCTGGTGCTGGAGAAGACTCCAGCGAGTCCCTTGGACTGCAAGGCGATCAATCGATCAGTCCTAGAGGAGATCAACCCTGACTGCTCTTTAGAAAGCCAGATCCTGAAGATGAAACTCAAATTCTTTGGCCACCTAATGAGAAGGAAGGACTCGCTGGAGAAGAGCCTAATGCTGGGAACAATTGAGGGCAAAAGAAGAAGGGGACGACAGAGAATGAGATGGCTGGATGGAGTACTGAAGCAGTCAGCATGAGTTTAAATGGACTCCAGAGGATGGTAGAGGACAGGAAGGCCTGGAGGAACGTTGTCCATGAGGTCGCGATGGGTTGGACACAACTTCGCAACTAATAACAACATAGCATGTGTATATGTGTGTTATGTATGTGTTTGGTTGCAGGAACTGGGCATGGCTAGTCTAGTGAAGAGAAGGACCAGGGGAGACATGATTGCAGTGTTCCAGTATTTGAGAGCGGGTGAGGGGTCAATCTATTTTCCAAGGCACCCGAAGGCCGGACAAGGAATAATGGATGGAAACTGACCAAGGAGAGATTCAATCTAGAAATAAGGACAAATTTTCTGACAGTGAGAACAATCCACCCATGGGACAAAAGTTGCCTTCGGAAGTTGCGGGAGCTTCATCACTGGAAGCTTTCAAGAAGAGATTGGACTGCCATCTCTCAGAAATGGTGTAGGGCAGTGATGGCGAAGCTTTTCGGCACCAAGTGCCCAAACAGGAACGTGCACACATATGCATGTGTGCACGTTCCCAAAAACCAGCTGGCTGGCGCAAAAGCCCGAAAACCAGCTGGCTGGCGCGTGCATGCCTCTTTTTTGGCCATTTTGCACATTTTTTTGGGCCGTTTTCAGGCCGTATTTAGGCCATTTTTTGGGCCGACCTGAAAACGGCCCAAAAGCAGCCTGAAAACAGCCCAAAAAACAACCTGAAAATGGCCCGAAAAACGGCCTGTTTTTTAGCCATTTTTTGGGCTGTTTTCTGGTTGCCCACGAAGACCAGCTGCCCAGCACGCGGGAAACCAGAAGATCAAATGGTGACGGCGTGCGTGCCCACAGAGAGGGCTCTGCGTGCCACCTATGGCACGCGTGCCATTGGTTCGCCATCACAGGTGTAGGGTCTCCTGCTTGGACGGGGAAGGCTGGACTAGATGACTTACAATCTCCCTTCCAACTCTGTTAATCTGTAAACCTTAAGACACAAACTGCTGGTCCAAGAAAGTAAAATTGGGATATGCATTTGATTTGTGGGAGCGTCATCCCTGGAGATTTCAAAGGCGGGGAGATGGGACTGCCATTTGTCGGGAGGATGGTGTAGGCAGGATGTCCTGCTTGGGCGTGGTGGGGCGGGTGGGGTTGCCTAGATGACCTCCAAGGCCCCTTCCCACTCTGTTCATCTAGGTTAGATATACCCTTTCTCTTGAGAACAGGAAAGAGAATTTCGTTTTTTAACACGGTGTAGTCCCAGTAAAAAAATAATAAATGACAATATCTCAAATTATCTAAATCAAACAGAAACCTAAAAAAAAAAAAAACCAAAATCCTAAAACATTTCCTGCTGGAACTGGTGTCCCCACAGCAAAACCGGACAACCCCCACTCAATACCTTCCCCCCACCCTCAATACCTTCCCCCCAATACCTTCCCCCCCCTCAATACCTTTCCCCTCACCCTCAATACCTTTTCCCCCCTCAATTCCTTTCCTCCCACCCTCAATACCTTCCCCCCAATACCTTTCCCCCCCTCAATACCTTTTCCCCCAATACCTTTCCCCTCACCCTCAATACCTTTCTCCTCACCCTCAATACCTTTCCCCCCCTCAATACCTTCCCCCCAATACCTTTCCCCTCACCCTCAATACCTTTCTCCTCACCCTCAATATCTTCCCCCCCACCCTCAATACCTTTTCCCCCAATACCTTTCCCCTCACCCTCAATACCTTTCCCCTCACCCTCAATATCTTTCTCGTCATCCCCAATACCTTTCCCCCCCTCAATACCTTCCCCCCAATACCTTTCCCCCCTCAATACCTTTCCCCTCACCCTCAATACCTTTCTCCTCACCCTCAATACCTTCCCCCCCACCCTCAATACCTTTTCCCCCAATACCTTTCCCCTCACCCTCAATACCTTTCCCCTCACCCTCAATATCTTTCTCGTCATCCCCAATACCTTTCCCCCCCTCAATACCTTCCCCCCAATACCTTTCCCCCCTCAATACCTTTCCCCTCACCCTCAATACCTTCCCCCCCACCCTCAATACCTTTTCCCCCAATACCTTTCCCCTCACTCTCAATACCTTTCTCCTCATCCTCAATACCTTCCCCCAATATCTTTCCCCTCACCCTCAATATCTTTCTCGTCATCCCCAATACCTTCCCCCCCTCAATACCTTCCCCCCAATACCTTTCCCCCCTCAATACCTTTCCCCTCACCCTCAATACCTTCCCCCCCACCCTCAATACCTTTTCCCCCAATACCTTTCCCCTCACTCTCAATACCTTTCTCCTCATCCTCAATACCTTCCCCCAATATCTTTCCCCTCACCCTCAATATCTTTCTCGTCATCCCCAATACCTTCCCCCCCTCAATACCTTCCCCCCAATACCTTTCCCCTCACCCTCAATACTTTCCCCTCACCCTCAATACCTTTCTCCTCACCCTCAATACCTTTTCCCCCAATACCTTTCCCCTCACTCTCAATACCTTTCTCCTCACCCTCAATACCTTCCCCCAATATCTTTCCCCCCTCAATACCTTTCCCCTCACCCTCAATATCTTTCTCGTCATCCCCAATACCTTCCCCCCCTCAATACCTTTTCCCCCAATACCTTTCCCCTCACCCTCAATACTTTCTCCTCACCCTCAATACCTTCCCCCCCACCCTCAATACCTTTTCCCCCAATACCTTTCCCCTCACTCTCAATACCTTTCTCCTCACCCTCAATACCTTCCCCCAATATCTTTCCCCCCCTCAATACCTTTCCCCTCACTCTCAATATCTTTCTCGTCATCCCCAATACCTTCCCCCTCTCAATACCTTCCCCCCAATACCTTTCCCCTCACCCTCAATACTTTCTCCTCACCCTCAATACTTTCCCCTCACCCTCAATACCTTCCCCCCCTCAATACCTTCCCCCCAATACCTTTCCCCTCACCCTCAATACCTTCCCCCCCAATACCTTTCCCCCCCCACCCCTCAATCGGCCCAGGATGATGGGAGTTATAATCCCACGCGTCCAAGGATGCACGTGCTTCTTCTACTGCAGAGCCCAAGGGAAAATTTGCCCACACCCTTCCAAAAAAGACCCCGGCCCGCCTTTTTATTATTTAAAAAAAAAAACACACACCCCAAGCGATCTCCAACTCCGGAGACACGGAGTTTCCTTCCCGTGTCTTTCTCCACGATCCGAACTCGGGGGGGTGGGGCAAGTGGAGAGGGTCGTCAGAAAAGAGCCCCGCGAGTCACAGGGTTGCAGCCTTACCTGCGCCCGGGTTTGGCTTGGCTTGGATCTTCTCTCTCTCTCTCTCTCTCTCTCTCTCCCGGCGCGCGATCGCCACGATCACGGGGCAATGCACTGCACTGCCCCTTTCCTGGGAGGGGAACTTCCCATGCGAGGGGCGGGCAAGTGAGTGGGTGGGTGGGTGGGAGGTGTGGCCAGAGCCCCACCCTCATTTCCCATTGGCTGCCTCGCTTCCTCCTTTTTTTTTCAGCCTTGAAAAAGGGGGGCCGCGCGAGGCGATCTTGGATCACCGGGGGGGGGGAGGTGGGTGGGATCGGGCGGATTTTTTTGGAGATTCCTTTTGGGGTGGTTCCATTCACTTCGCTTCCAAGGGACACGGCAAGGATGGTTATTCATTTTCCCTGCCTGATATGGGGATACGATCTCCTGCTTGAGCAGCGGGTTGGACTAGATGACCTATAAGGTCCCTTCCAACTCTTGTTAATCTGTTAAACTCTCCTGGCTGGAGAAGGAGAAGGGGAGGGGAAGGATTTCAAAATCCCCGTCCCCGTCCCCGGAGGGATTCCCGGGATCCCTGCGCTGGTTGGTCTGATAAAGACTGACTAGGTGGCTCAGGACAATCCAGAAAAGTCAGCAGTTCGGATCCTTCGTACAGGTCTCCTGCGTGAGCAGGGGGGTTTGACTAGATGACCTCCAATGCCCCTTCCAACTCTTGTTACTGTTACCGGGGCCTGTTCCTTTGCAATTTTGGCGGATTTTGCTTTGAAGGGAACGGGAGTTGGGTCTTTGGATGGCTTTGCACAAGATTTGGGGGAGTTTGATCGCCTGCTGAAGTTCTCCACAGCTGGAGGTGATTGACACAAGACAAGACAGCTTTCCAAATACGGGAACGGCCTGAAGTCGGGACGCGATTGATTTTATGTTCCGTCCAGTGGTGAAAGCCAATTTCTTTTACTACCGCTTCTGTGGGCGTGGCTTGGTGGGCGTGGCAGGGGAAGGATAGTGGAAAATCTCAATTCCCTTCCCACTTCAGGGGAAGGTTAGTGCAAAATCCCCATTCCAACCCCACTTCAGGGGAAGGATAGTGCAAAATCCCCATTCCAACCCCACTTCAGGGGAAGGATAGTGCAAAATCCCCATTCCAACCCCACTTCAGGGGAAGGATGCTGCAAAATCTCCATTCCCACTCCACTCCAGGGGAAGGATAGTGCAAAATCCCCATTCCCACTCCACTCCAGGGGAAGGATAGTGCAAAATCCCCATTCCCACTCCAGGGGAAGGATACTTTAAAATCTCCATTCCCACCCCACTCCAGGGGAAAGATACTGCAAAATCTCCATTCCCACCCCACTCCAGCGGAAGTATACTGCAAAATCCCCATTCCCTCCCCACTCCAGGGGAAGGATACTGCAAAATCTCCATTCCCTCCCCACTCCAGAGGAAGGATACTGCAAAATCTCCATTCCTACCCCACTCCAGGGGAAGGATGCTGCAAAATCCCCATTCCCTCCCCACTCCAGGGGAAGCATACTGCAAAATCCCCATTCCCTCCCCACTCCAGGGGAAGCATACTGCAAAATCCCCATTCCCTCCCCACTCCAGGGGAAGGAGACTGCAAAATCCCCATTCCCTCCCCATTCCAGGGGAAGCATACTGCAAAATCCCCATTCCCTCCCCACGCGCAGGTTCGAATCCTGCCGACTACGAAAAAGATTTAGATACATTAATTTGAGGATATATTTTGCATGGCATCAATAATCTGGGTTGAAGGTTAGAAAAAAAAGGCGTGGCTAAAAACCTCAGAGACGACCCCCGGGAGGAGGGTGTTCCCCTCTGATACTTTTTTTTTTTTAAAAAAACCTAAATTTAAAAATTGAATTGACCCAATGCAAAAAAAAAAACAAAACAAAACACCCCACCAAAATCCAGATTCCCTGGCAACGTGATGGAGAGGAATCCGCGCACTTTTTCGTAGTCGGCAGGATTCGAACCTGCGCGGGGAGACCCCAATGGATTTCTAGTCCATCGCCTTAACCACTCGGCCACGACTACCGTATAATTCTGCTCTTTTCCTCGTATGTCTAAATACTTCCTTGCAATAGTTTGGCAGGGGTACCAATAGCTTCCTTCTTTCAAAGGGGTTTCCAAGGCAACGAGAACTGTAGCTCAGCCTCATTCGCCTATAATGAATTAGCTGGCTGTGCGATGGGAATGCATGCTGGTTTACCAACCTGGTTACTTTAAAATCTCCATTCCCACCCCACTTCAGGGGAAGGATACTGCAAAATCTCCATTCCTTTTCCACTCTAGGGGAAGGATACTTTAAAATCTCCATTCCCACTCCACTCCAGGGGAAGGATACTGTAAAATCTCCATTCCCACCCCACTTCAGGGGAAGGATACTGCAAAATCTCCATTCCCTCCCCACTCCTGGGGGAAGGATATTGCAAAATCTGTATTCCCACCCCACTCCTGGGGTAATGATATTGCAAAATCTCCAGCAAATGCCAGCCAGAGGTGGCATTTGCCGGTTCTCCAAACCACTCAAAATTTCCACTACCGGTTCTCCAGAACCTGTCGGATTTCACCCCTGGCTTGGAAGCTAAGCTGCGTCAGCCCTGTAACTGGTTGGATGGGAAGCTGCCAAGTGTAAACCTGACTCTCAGGAATGATGCAAGGTAAGGGGGGTGGGGGAACTTGTAACATGGTGGCTTGTGTAATTATTTACTAGATGTCTATGGAGATTCTGACTCATCTAGGCCATGGTCATCTAGGCAACTGGCCTTCCTTTTTTTTCTTTGAAGACATTTCGCTTCACATCCAAGAAGCTTCTTCAGTTCTTCTTCAGCTTCTTGGCAAAACGTCTTCAAAGAAAAACCAGAAAGTCCAGTTGCCTCGTGGAAAAAAAGCACCTTTGGGACAGGGGTGAAATCCAGCAGGTTCTGACAGGTTCTGGCGAACCTGTAGCGGAAATTTTGAGTGGTTCAGAGAACCAGCAAATACCATCTCTGGCTGGTCCCAGAGTGGGGTGGGAATGGAAATTTTGCAGTTATCCTTTCCATGCCACGCCCACCAGGCCACGCCCACCAGGCCACACCACACCCATCAGGCCACACCCACAGAACCAGTAGTAAAAAAAAAATGAATTTCACCACTGCTTTGGGACAATTATTTATTGGCTTTTTACTACCAGCTGCCCCGATCTGCAGCAAGAATGTAAGATAATATCATTTAAATCTATTGGGGGACAAAGATGATAATGGGCTGTGGAGTCCAACAGTCAAAGGAGTTAGATATGTCTAGTTATTGAAGAAAAGGACTATGGGTGATATAATACAGCCTTCCAATATTTAAGGGGTTGTCACAGCAAGGTGGGTATCAACCTTTTGTTCAAAGCACCTGTGGGCAGGACAACAAGTAACGGGTGGAAATTTTTCAAGAAAAGAGATTCTTTTCTTGAAAAAGAGATCCAACCTTAGAATTAAGGAGAAATTTCCTGACAGTGAGAACAATTAAATGATTTGCCTTCATAAGTTGCAGGTTCTCCAACAATGGAGGTTTTTAAGAAGAGACTGGACAGCCATTTGACTTGAGGGAAGCCCCTCTCCCCCAGAAGAATGAAATATTTTCGGGGATATTAAAAAGGCAGTTTAGAATATTTCCCCTAAAGGAGAAATGAGGAAAAAACAAAAACCCTTAAGGGAGGCATAAACCAACCCCAGTTTCCCTGCCCCCAAGCAGAAACGGAGGAGGCCAGCTTTGAGAAATGCAGATTTGGTAATCCATTCAGAAAGACTGGGTCAGATGGAAACTCCAGATAAGCCACAAACAAAAGGTTGACAAGATTACCTTAGATACACACCTAGGATTTGCATTTCCCCTTGTAGAAAGTTAGCACCCACCCCTCCAAGAAGAATGAAATATTTTAGGAAATATTAAAAAGGCAGAATATTATATTTGCCCCCAAAAGAGAAATAGAAATCTTAAGGGAGACAGAAAGTCAGCTCCCTGCCCCCAGCAGATATTTGGTGCCCATTGAGATGGACTGGGCCAGTCTATCTACCTTCAGCTCCAGGGTGATGGGATTTAAGACAGGACCCTCCAGGACATAATCAAATTAATTTATCTAGCAGCAGGGCTCACTGCTTTGCAAAATCTTCTAAAGACATTACATCAGCCCAGTCTTCAACCAAACGTGTCTCAGACAAACACCTAGGATTTGCACATGGCCCCTATAGCAGCCAATAGCATACATTTCTTGCACAGGAACAGGAAGCTCAAGGGCAAGATCCAAGAGAAGGTATACACCAGTGGTGGGTTCCTCCCGGTTCGGCCTGGTTCGCAAGAGCCGGTAGTGGTGACGATATGACGTCACCGAACCGGTTCTCTGTCTTCAGGAGCTGGGCCCTCCCGCCCACCCGCCCCGGCGTTATGCCAACCTTATATGTCAGTTTTTTCGCCCAGCTGACAGGTGCGGCAGGGCGGATTGCCGCACCTCAGCTGGGCAGATTCGCAACGCGCTTGCACGAAGCACAAGTTTGGTGTCCTGCGAGCGAACCGAGCATGCGCACGGCGATCGCGCGTAAAGCGCGCACACGAAGAGAACCGGAAGTAAAGGTAAGTAGAACCCACCCCTAAACACCACCCTCACTCTTCACTCCATGTGGGCAATTGCACCAGGACCATGTGCCTTGATGGTTCTGCTTCATTAAACCATCTTTCCAATCAGCTTCCATGTTTCCAGTGTCTTTCTCCCCGCTTGGAACTGAACCAGATGGACATTTCTTCCAACACCCTTTTGCCTATAGAGCCAGCCATGACCCCTACATGACCCCATAGGAATCCAGAAGGTATAAAAACCCACCCACTCTCAACTCCCATTTTGTCAGCTGCCCCTGGTGGTTCTGTTCACCAATAAACAGAATCTTTCTTTCCAATCAGCCTCCAGCCTCCATTTTATCTCCAGCTTCTTTCTCCCAGCTTGGAACTGAACCAGATGGATTTTCCTTCCAACCGTCTGAAATGGTGTAAGATATCCCACTTGAGCAGGGGGGTGGACTCACGGGTGGGCTGCTGGGTGTTTGCAGGGGTTCGGGAGAACCTCTAGCTAAGATTCTGTGCAGTTCGGAGAGCCCCCAATTTTCACTCCTGGCTGGCCCCACCCCGCCCCAACCACCCTGCCCCAACCACCCTGCCCCACCCCTCCCAGGAGTCCCCACACTGCCCATTTTGGAGTGCATGGAGGGTCGGGGAGGGCAAAAAACAGGCCTACTGGAAGTTTGGGAATGCCAGAAACAGGGCCTCCAGAGCCTGGGGAGGCCGTTTTCGCCCTCCCGGAGGCTCGAGGAAAGCCTCCGGAGCCTGGGGAGGGCAAAAACACTCTCCCCCCACAGTGCAGGAGGCTGACTAGGCCACACTCACCATGGCCACCTAGCAACCGGGCAGAGGGCCCCTTGCTAAAATTTTTGAAGCCCACTCCTGGTTGGACTAGATCTCCCAGGTCCCTTCCAAGTCTGTTTTTCTGTTTAGAATGAGATAACCAGAGCAAGTCCGTGGGAGTCAGCTGCTGAAGTATCCCTTTCAAAACTCCAGAGTGCGAGAGAGAAAACCGTCATTTTTTTTTTAATATTTTTTTTTTACAGAACAGCTGAAACGTGGCTTAAAACCAAAGCCCTGCAGCTTCTTGGCAAACGGGGAGATATTTTGCTGAGCCACCTCAGCAGAAATTCCTCCAGGACACAATGTGAAATCGCTGCCCGCTTTGGTTACTGGCGTCACTGCCATGAATGCAAAATAAATAAATAAATGTTTGGGTCAAGGCCACATTACTCCATCCCCATGTCATTCGTCGGCTTCTCTCAAATCTGACGAGAAGGCAGGCCAGATTTTGACAGCGTGGGACAGTTGGCATTGGCTGGAAGACATGGTGTTCCGATTACTTTCGGAAGCTGACAAAATAGGCCAGGAGTACCCACAATCTGAGGATACTTCACACACATGTACACCTTGGAGCAAAGGGGGAAAAAAACCATTATTACTGTTTTTGGCATTTTTCTCCCTCTGGTTTTTACAGGGGATTGGGAATATTTATTTATGTATTTATGTATTTATGTATTTATGTATGTATGTATGTATGTATGTATGTATGTATGTATGATGTATTTATTTATTTATTTATTTATTTATTTATTTATTTATTTATTTATTTATTTATTTATTGGTTCTATTTATATGCCTCCCTTTCTCCGGAGACTCAGGGCGGCTTACAATGCAATGCATTGTGCAAACAATGGGAAATTTAGGGCAAAAGAGGAGAGTTTAAGATTTTAAAACACAAAAGAAAAAAAGCTCGATTTAACTAGGGAATTGTAATAATTGAGATACTATTAATTGTATATTGTGTTGAAAGCAGAAATTTATTTATTTATTTATTGGTTCGATTTAAATGCCGCCCTTCTCCGGAGACTCAGGGCGGCTTACTTAATGCGTTAAGCAATAGCCTTCATACTTTTGCATATACCTGCTTAGTAGGGCTTTCGCCCCCCCCCCCCAAAGCGGTGTTCTTTTTTATACAAAGTCAGCTTATTGCCCCCACAATCCGGGTCCTCATTTTACCTACCTCGAAAGGATGGAAGGCTGAGTCAACCTTGAGCCTGGTGAGATTTGAACTGGCAGTAATTGCAGGCAGCTGGTGCTACTTAACAGCACTTTAGCCTGCTGCGCCACCAAGGCTTTTTTCCAGTATTTGAGGGGCTGCCACAAAGAAGAAGTGGGGGGGTCAACCTATTCTCCAAAGCAGTGGTCACCAACTGGTGGTCTGTGGACCACTGGTGGTCCGCGAGAAAATTTTGGTGGTCCGCAGAAATATTATTCGCATTTTTTATATTGCAATAAATCAGGGGTCCTCAAACTAGAGCCTCTGGGCCGGATATGTACAACGAACGCTTGTGTTACTGCAGAGAATTTCCCCCTTCAGGGTCTTTTTGCGCAGGTCGGAAGGGGGCAGAAATTCCGACTTGGGGTCTGCTTCGGCCTCCTGGTGCGGAGCTTTGGGTGAAGGCTAGAGGGAAGCGCCGCTGGTGGCAAAGAGTCAGAGGACCATGTTCCAGTGGGACTGCATCATGGCCTGGAACTGACTGACCATCTCAGCCCGCTGAGCCTCCAGGCGCCAGTACCTGGCTTTGCACTCCCACAGGTCTTCCCTCTGCTTGGAAAGCTTATGCTCCTAGTCCTCAGTGAGGTGCTTCGGCTGAGCCTCCTTCTCGGCCAGATCCAATCTGAACTGAGCCAGCTGTTTTGCCAACTCTTTCTCGTGGTGGCTGCTTAGCTCCAACAACTGCTTTCTGTTGGGGACCCTAGAGGAGAGGGGCGAGTAGAGGCCGGCGAGGCGCCTCTTCGACGTGAGTGACATCAAATTGGCCAAACCCACCCAGTTACATGACCAACTAGCCACGCCCATCCAGCCCGTCATTAGACAGATCATATTAGTGGTCCACGGCAGTGGTGGCTTCCTCCCGGTTCGGTCCGATTCGGCCGAGCCAGTAGCGGTGACGATATGATGTCACCGAACCGGTTCTCCCCCCCCCCGCCCTCCCACCCACCCACGTTATTCTTACCTTTTATTTGGTCCCACCCCCAATCTATTGCTGCCTCCTGAGTCCCAGCTGATGACTAGAGGGAAAAAAAAACTGTTTAAACTCTTGCCGCGGGGCTTCAAAGGGCCGTCCTACAGCTGATCAGTGTTAAAAGCAAACAAATGAGTTGGGTCGTAAGTGCGAGGACTGGTTGCAAGTGCGAGGACCTTCCAGAAATGACTCTGACCAGCTAGCCACGCCCACAAAATAAGCCACGCCCACAGAACCGGTAGTAAAAAAATTTAGAACCCACCCCTGCCTCCAACCTCCCTTCCAGCTCTATTCTGACTGATTGAATTCAGTGCAAGCAGTCAGTCAGCCATTTCTGCAGTTAACCTGGAAGTAGAAGGCTGATGTAGGGAATCGCTCGGCTTCTGCTTCAGTTGGCGTTTGCGTGAAGGCCAACTTTTATAGAAACCTGGATCGGGAAGAAACTGGGGCCTCTAATTGAGTTGGGAAATACACATTTAGGTTTCAAAAAGAGTATTAGGGACAGGGTGGATTTGATTTAAATCACAATGCGCTCCCATGTGGCTCCCCTCCTGCGCGAGCTGCACTGGCTCCCTGTGGTCTTCCGGGTGCGCTTCAAGGTCTTAGTTACCACCTTTAGAGCGCTCCATGGCTTAGGACCGGGGTACTTATGAGACCGCCTTCTGCCACCAATAGCCTCTCACCGCCCAGTACGCTCCCATAGAGAGGGGCTTCTCAGGGTGCCGTCAGCCAAACAATGTCGACTGGCGGCCCCCAGGGGGAGAGCCTTTTCTGTGAGGGCACCCACCATCTGGAACGAGCTCCCCCCAGAGATACAGAAGATTCCGGATCTGCGCACTTTCCGCCGTGCCCTCAAAACATTCCTGTTTCAGCAGGCCGGCCTGGCCTAACTTTCCCTTTATATTGCTTTTTGATTTTATTTTAAACTGGGATGTCTTGAATTATCTAGGACCAGAATGTTTAGTATATTTTAATTGGTTTTTTATTATTAACGTTTGTATTACATGTATTTTTATCGTTCGCTGTTCACCGCCCTGAGTCCCTTAGGAATAGGGCAGTATATAAATTTAATAAATAAATAAATAAATAAATAAATAAATCATGATTTAAATCGCTAGTAAAAAGGCTTGATTTAAATCAACTCGATTTAAATCATAATTTTTAAAGAGCACCTGTCATCTCTGCTACTCCTTTGACCCACTGTTGACTCACCGATAGTCCCAGTGTTGCAGAATATACAGCCTCATGCTACGTAACTAAGCTCCATTTCATGCTGAATAAACTAAATTATTTCTGTATCTTATATAGAAAACTATCTTGCGATAGATTTTTACCCCAAAAGTTTTTTATTAAAATAAATTCGATAAAAATCAAAAAAATCCAATTTAAATCAAAAAAATCTGGGTTTTTTTTATTTTTTTAAAAAAAATCATTGATTTTTATCCACCCTGATTAGGGAATGCTCATCTACGATATATATTTTAGGGTTAGGGTTAGGAAGACAGGAGGAAGGAAAAGAAGAAAGAGAAGGGAGGGAGGAAGGGGAGGGAGGAAGGAAGGAAGGGATGGAGGACTGGATATGTCCTTTTCCTATCCCACACCTCTGTCCTTCTGTGCTGTATCTTTTTAAAAGTACAAACTTACTAGCCAGCCCTTTAAAATCAGGGGTGGGATCAGTGGTGAAATCCAATTTTTTTTACTAAGGGTTCTGTGGGCGTGGCTTGGTGGGCATGGTGTGGCTTGGTGGGCATGGCAGGGGAAGGATAATGCAAAATCTCCATTCCCACCCCATTCCAGGGGAAGGATACTGCAAAATCCCCATTCCCTCCCCATTCCTGGTGAAAGGATATTGCAAAATCTCCATTCCCACCCAACCCCAGAGAAAGGATACTGCAAAATCCCCATTCCCTCCCCACTCCTGGAGAAAGGATATTGCAAAATCTCCATTCCCACCCCACTCTGGGGCCAGCGAGAGGTGGAATAATTCTCTGAATTATTCAAAATTTCCTCTATGGGTTCTCCGAACTGCTCAAAATTTCCACTACCGGTTCTCCAGAACCTGTAGTGAACGCTTGTGTTACTGCAGGTTCTGTGGGCGTGGCCTGGTGGGCATGGTGTGGCTTGGTGGGCATGGCAGGAGAAGGATAATGCAAAATCCCCATTCCCTCTCCACTCCAGGGGAAGAATAATGCAAAATCTCCATTCCCACCCCCCTCCAGGGGAAGGATATTGCAAAATCTCCATTCCCACCCCACTCCTGGTGGAAGGATATTGCAAAATCTCCAATCTCACCACACTCCAGGGGAAGGATACTGCAAAATCCCCATTCCTTCTCCACTCCAGGGGAAGGATACTGCAAAATCTCCATTCCCTTCCCACTCCAGGGGAAGGATACTGCAAAATCCCCATTCCCTCTCCACTCCTGGGGAAAGGATATTGCAAAATCTCCATTCCCACCCCACTCTGGGGTCAGCCAGAGGTGGTATTTGCCGGTTCTCCGAATTACTCAAAATTTCACCCCTGGGTGGGATTCAGCCGGTTCGTACCGATTCGGGTGAACCGGTAGTTGTGACCTGCGGGTAGTCGTGCCCAGTCCGCCCACCCGCCCCGGCGCTATGCTGTCCTATTTAGCTGCGTTTTTTAAGCCACGTGCAAGCACATGCAAAAGCAAAGTGCATGCACAGAAGACCGTGCTCATGTGAGGAAGGTGCGCTCTCACATTTTCGGTGATGGGGCGAACCGGTTGTTAAATTATATGAAGCCCATCTCCATTTCAAATTATTATCTTTGGGAATCTTTCAGGCTGAAGGTAACAAGAGTTAAAAGGAAGGAAGAAGGAGATCGTTGAAATGGATCTTCCTCCCTATCCTCTATTCCCCAGTTTCTGCACACAAAGCTGATGAGGTTCTCGGGAGAATAAAAATTGTGCAACGGTAACATCCCAATCCAGCCTTTTCCAGTTGGTGCTTGCACAACCTTCTCAACCTGGCAACAGAGTTAACTTTCTGTGCTGCAATAGACTTTGCCAATAAAGCTATCAAAGCAGTGGTGAAATGCTCCGAGATCTGCCACTGATTTGTTGTGTGTGCATGCGCAGTACATGCCAAACGGATGCTGTGCATGCACACCAAACAAATGCTTTGCGTGCATGCGCACCGCAGACGATACCGCGCAGCGCTGAAAAAGGAGGCTTAAGAAGGTGAGTAGAACAGCGAGGGAGGGGGAACAGCTGTGCCGCGCGATTTAGATTCGCTAGAAAGCAGGATTTCCTAGGGAATATAAATCGCGCAGCACAGCCAGGGGTGAAATGCTGCCGGCTCTATCCGGCTCGCGGGATTTGATAACGACAGCAGTGAGTAGTTTGGAGAACCAATAGTGGCGGCAGCAAGTTGCTCCGCCTGCCCAAACCGGGACATTGTCACATCCCAGTTTGACCATCTGCGCGGCGGCGTGCACATCAGCGAACCGGTAGGAAAGATAAGTACATTTCACTCCTGGGCACAGCTGATTGTTGGAAATACCAATTCAGACCAACCAGTAGCATTTTTTTTTAGTACCGGTTCGCCAGAACTGGTAGCTTTTATTATTAGCGATTCGTCCGAACCGGTGCGAACCGGTAGCATTTCACCCCTGTATCAAAGAATAAAATTAACCAAGTTTAGGCCTCTGCGGATCGTTGCACCAACGCAGTCATCTTGCTGGAATCCTTCCTCTGACTTATTCAGTATCCAAATGAAAAAGGGAAGTGTAAGATATCCAAGGGTGTCTTTAATCATCATTTTCAATGGCCAAACAATTGAACAGGAAGAAGGGTGTCGATTGTAGTTGCTAGTCCACACAGAGCCACACTGAAAGCTAGAAACCAAAGCCAGGTCTTCCCCTTTGCATCTGTAAGAAATAAACATGTAAAATCAGCACTTGGTGGGTGAGAAGTCTCAATCCTCTCACTAGAAACAGAGCAACACTGTCTTGTACCGATAGAAGAGAACGTTTGTAGCTCAGCATTGAACTGTGGAGTCTTTGGTGCTCTCTGAACTTTGGTGTTTTCTTGCAGACGTTTCCTTACCAAACTTGCAGGGGTGAAATGCTCCTTGTTCGGATCGGATCGCCCGATCTGGTAGAGATGGAGCTGGGTGGCAAAAATCCCTGCCCCCCCCCACCCCATTGCCCAGCTGAGCCGCGCAATCATCAGAGGCTTTTTAAATTATTTTTAAAAGCATTTTTTCTACAACCTCTTTGGCCGAAAAAATGCTTTTAAAAGTTTTTTTTAAAAAGCCTCTGATGATCGCGTGGCTCAGCTGGGATCATCAGAGGCTTTTAAAAGCATTTTTTTCTACAGCCTCTTTGGCCGAAGAGGTTATAGAAAAAATGTTTTTAAAAGGAAAAAAAAGTCTCTGCCGATCAGGCAAGTCAGCTGGGATCGTCAGAAGCTTTTAAAAAAAAAAAAAGCCTCTGCCAATCAGGCAAGTCAGCTGAGATCGTCAGAGGCTTTAAAAGCATTTTGTTACAAGCTCTTCAGCCGAAGAGGTTGTAGAAAAAAATGGTTTTAAAAGTAAAAAAATAAAATAAAGTTGGCCACGCCCACTCAGTCATATTACCCTCCACCACCACCAAGCCACGCCCACAAAACCAGTAGTAACAAATTTTACATTTCACCACTGCAAACTAGGTAACATCATCAGTGTTAGAAGGGAGTGTGGTTTTGCTCTCTGTTAGTATACTAGTGGCTTGCCCTGTCAGGATTGGTGGGAGTTCTACTAGTACCGTGATGGTGAACCTACGGCGCACGTGCCCAAAGTAGCACGTGAAGCCATGTCGCCCGGCATGCGCAGCCTTGCCTGTTTGTCTTCTGGGTTCCTGGCATGCATGCGCGTGTGATGATCAGCTGTTCGCGCGTGGCAGTGCTGAAAACTGGTGTGCGCATGCGCGCCAGCCAGCTGATTGTCGGGTGCACATGCGGGCCAGAACTTGGAAGTTCGGCTTTTCCAGAGCGTGATCCCTTCACATGTGCGGCAGTGCCAAAAACCGGGCTGCACATGCACGCCGGCCAGCTGATTGTTGGGTGCACATGCACACTAGAACTCGGAAGTTCAGCTTTTCTGGAGTGCGACCCTGATGGGCACGCAAGGGCGTGCGCTAAGTTTCCACATGATTTTTTCAGCACTTGGTGCCCAAAAGTTTCGCCATCACTGTACTAGTATATAAAAATAACAACCAGGGGGACCTTTTGTCAGGTTCGCCTGATCCGCCAGTTGCGGCCCTTTCTTGATCGGGATTCCCTGTGCACAGTCACTCATGCCCTCGTCACCTCTCGCCTTGACTACTGCAACGCTCTCTACATGGGGCTCCCCTTGAGGAGCACCCGGAGGCTCCAACTGGTCCAGAACGCAGCAGCGCGGGTAGTGACGGGAGCAGCATGGCGCTCCCATGTAACACCGCTCCTGCGCGAGCTGCACTGGCTCCCAGTGGTCTTCCGGGTGCGCTTCAAGGTGTTGGTTATCACCTTTAAAGCGCTCCATGGCATAGGGCCTAGCTATCTTCGAGACCGCCTGCTGCCACCGACGATCTCCCATCGACCTGTGCGCTCCCACAGAGAGGGCCTCCTCGGGGTGCCATCAGCCAAACAGTGCAGGCTGGTGACCCCCAGGGGGAGGGCCTTCTCTGTGGGGGCACCTACCCTCTGGAATCAGTTGCCTCCAGAGATAAGGAGAATCCAAGACCTCGGTGCCTTCCACCGTGCCCTTAAAACCTTCCTTTTCCAGCAAGCCGGGCTGGCCTAATTTTTTAAGTGGTTTTAAGTGTTTTGTTTATTGTTTTTAATTAATGGGGCCAAATTTATATATATCTATTTTAACTGTATTTTAATATTTGTACTTGATGTTTTTACTTGGCTGTTCACCGCCCTGAGTCCTCAGGGAGAAGGGCGGTATACAAATTCAAAATAAAATAAATAAAAATAAATAAAAAACAAACTCCCCTCCGGTCTAACACTGATGATGTTACCTAGTTTGGTAATGCAAGGTCCCCACACAGTCCTGTTACAATAGTTTTGTCCTGTTTTTAACACACTCAGCCCTTTTCTTGTTACCCACTCTTTTTTCTAGCTGTACATGCCTTTCTAATTCTATTAAACTTTATATTATAAAATTTATTCAATTTATTATAAGATAAAATACAAATACAATTTGAAAAAGAGAGGAAGAAAAAATACAGAAAGAAGTACAAAAAAAAATTAGTGACTTCCAACTTTTTTTTCCAGGGTGGTAGAATACGAAAATAAGGGCCAGCCTCTTGTTTACATTTCTAAATGTAAGTCCCTTGGGAGTTGGGCGGCATAGAAATATGATTAATTAAATTAAATTAAATCTTTCAAGCTATTTCTATAATCACAAAATCCTTCTAATTCTCAAAGCTTAAAATCAGAGTTTCATTTTATTCAGTTTTGAGGACAACGTCCAGAATGGGTTTCCAAAAGGAAACAAAATTAAATGATGTCTTCTTTTGAATTAGCATTTTTCCATTCACCGCCCACTCTTTTTAAGTGGAGACGCCAAGCGTCCATACTTCCAAACAATCACTTTCTGGGGAGGTAGGGAAGGGGAGATTCCAGTGGTGAAATCCAATTTTTTTTTACTACCGGTTCTGTGGGTGTGGCTTGGTGGGCGTGGTGTGGCTTGGTGGGTGTGGCAGGGGAAGGATACTGCATAATCTCCATTTCCACCCCAGTCCAGGGGAAGGATACTGCATAATCTCCATTCCCACCCCACTCTGGGGCCAGCCAGAGGGGGCATTTGCCAGTTCTCCGAACTGCTCAAAATTTCCGCTACCGGTTCTCCAGAACCTGCCAGAACCTGCTGGATTTCACACCCCTGGGAGATTCCCACTTTATCAATCTGAAGTTTCTTTATCTTAATAGTACAGCCTATTTCTGATGATGGATGTGCTTCTTCTGTTGAGTGACAGAAGTGGTTTTCGGTGAGTGGGTTATTTTATACCTGAAAAGGCATGTTTTTAAACAGGAGGAAAAGAAGAAGGAAAGAATTTGTGGATAGCAAAAAAAAATAAAAATAAAAATGCAATGATTAAAGTTAGCACCCACTCCTTTCCTAGAAGAATGAAATATGTTGGGAAATATTAAAAAAAAGGCAGAATATTATATTTCCTTAAAGGAGAAACATGCTCTTGGAAAGCAGCCGTCCAGCTTTCTTAATAGCCCCAGCAGGACTGGGCCAGCCTATCTACAAGACAAAAAACCTTCAGCTCCAGGGTGATGGGATTAAGACATGATCCCTCAGGACATAATAGGATTAGCCCTCTACTATCTAGCAGCAGAGCTCACTACATGGCACAACAAACCCCTTCACTGCATCACCTAGCAAGCGTCAACCAAGCCTGGGACTCAGACAGCCTACAAAGTTAGCAGTGACCTCTACAACAACCAACAGAATACATTTCTTGCACAGGAACAGGAAGCTCAAGGGCAAGGGCCAAGAGAGAATACAAATAACCCTCACTCTCCACTCCATGTGTTCAGCTGCACCAGGACCTCAAACCCATGTGGTCCTGTTCATTAATAAACCATTTTTCCAATCAGCCTCCATGTTTCCAGTGTTTTTCTCCTCACTTGGAACTGAACCAGATGGCTATTTCGTCCAACAGAGATTGTGTTAGATTTGGAAGGAGTACGAGACTATTGATATAAAAAGTGGACATTTTGTGTCGTTTCAAATCAACTTAGCACTATTGAGCTCCGGGCACAAAGAAGTTACAGAAATCTCCTAGTGTTACCTTGCATTAAGATGGATGGTTAATAAATTTAATAATAAATCAATAAATCTCACCCATGCAGCTCCCGTTCTCCTCCATATTCACCTAGGAAATTCTGAAAATCTTATATTGCACAACTGCAAAGAAGAAAAACTGATGCCTCCAGAGTCATTGAATTTATTTATTTTTTTCATAATAAGCAACAAAACTTCACCTGTTGAAGCGCCGCCTGCTAAGTGGGAGACATGTCCATTTGCCGCTCTTTTCTTCTGGTAAGCTGCAAGAGGCAAGTCATAAATAAATTTCAGCAGGATTTTTTTTTTAAAAAAAAACACAGTTACTATATTTTGCCTGCAGTCATTGATATAGAAAAGGGTTTGGTTTGGACTGCTTAGAAATGGGGTTCGGCCAGTGGTGGGATTCAAATAATTTAACAACTGGTTCTCTGCCCTAACGACCAGCTGGGTAGGCGTGGCCCGGTGGTCATGTGACTGTGTGGGCGTGGCCAACTCAACATCACTCATGTCGATGGGCGCTTCGCCTTATCTGTTACAATGTAATAAGGGTTCACCAGAGAGGCAGTTTCTGTAAACAGGGCGATAAAGATTAGGCTAGAAACAACACGAGAATGTTTCAGTTCCTTACAGGATTAGCCCTGTAAAGCGGAAAAGAAACAAGATAAGATTTCTTCCAACAACCGGTTCTCTGAACTGCTTAGAAAGTTAACAACTGTTTTTTCCTGTCCCCAGCCTCCAGAGACTCCTAGAGAGGCTCCTAGAGACTCCTAGAAAGGCTCCAAAAACTCCTAGAGAGGTTCTGGAGGCTGGGGACAACAAAAGTCACTTCCTGTCCCACCGAGAGTTGGGAAATGGGCCCTTTCAGCCTCCGCAGGGCCTCCAAGGGAGTGGGAAAGGCTGTTTTCGCCCTTCCCAGATACACAGAGAGGATCTGGAACCAGGTAAGAAAGAAAAACGGGCCTACCAGGCCATCATGTGCCAGGAGCGGGAGGGGGGAGGGGGTTACGCACGCATGCGCGTGGGCATGTGCGCGCGCAACCCTCCCCTGCCCCCCCTCTCCTGGCACGCGATGGCAAAAAGGTTAGCCATCACTGCACTAGAAGGTTGACCAAATTAGCTCAGACAAGCACCTAGGATTTGCATTTCCCCTTTTGCCTGTAGAGCCAGATATGACCCCTACATAACCCCTCCATGACTCCATAGGAATCTGACAGCAACCAATAGAATACATCAGGGGTGAAATCTAAAATTTGTTACTACCGGCTCTGTGCACGTGACTTGGTGTGTGTGTGGGTAATGTGACTGTGTGTGCGTGGCCAACTTTTTTTTTTTTTACTTTTAAAAGCATTTTTTCCACAACCTTAAGAGATTGCAGAAAAAAATGCTTTTAGAAGCCTCTGACGATGAGTCAACTCAGCTGGGATTGCCAGAGGCTTTTAAAGGCATTTTTTCCTCCCTGCAACCTCTTTGGCCGAAGAGGTTGTAGAAAAAATGTTTTTAAAAGCCTCTGATGATCCCAGCTGAGTTGCCTCATCATTAGAGTTTTTTTTTTTTACTTTTAAAAGCATTTTTTCTACAACCTTAAGAGGTTGCAGAAAAAAATGCTTTTAGAAGCCTCTGACGATGAGGCAACTCAGCTGGGATTGCCAGAGGCTTTTAAAGGCATTTCCCCCCCCCCAACCTCCTTGGCCGAAGAGGTTGTAGAAAAAATGTTTTTAAAAGCCTCTGATGATCCCAGCTGAGTTGCCTCATCATCAGAGGCTTTTTTTTTTTTACTTTTAAAAGCATTTTTTTGGCTGAAGAGGTTGTAGAAAAAATGCTTTTAAAAGAAAAGGAAAAAAAAAAACCCAGCCTCTGATGATCGCGCAGCTCAACTGGGCATGGGGGCAGGGATTTTTGCTACCAGTTCTCTGAACCACCCGCTGCCATCGCTACTGGATCAGGCGATCCGGTCCAAACCGGGAGCATTTCACCCCTGGAATACATGTTCTTGCACAGGAACAGGAAGCTCAAGTGCACAGCCCAAAGAAGGTATAAAAAAACCTCAACTCTCAACTCCATTTTGTCAGCTGCCCAGAATCACATGTTGTTCTGCTTCATCGTTAAACCATCTTTCCAATTGGCTTCTATATTTCCAGTGTCTTTCTCCCAGCTTGGAACTGAACCAAATGGATATTTCTTCCAACAGCACTAAGCAGGGGCCCTTCTCTAAGCCTTTTCTTGCGACAAGGCTTAAAACATTTTAGGGACTCTAAGCACCCGTGTCTTGTCTCGACAGCACTGTTCTTCAAGCCACATCAGCCCACCCTTAGGATCGATCTAATTTAGGATCTCCGGCAGGGGAAGACATTCTTACCTTTGAGATGAAAGGGGTGGAGTCCGGCAGCCACCCCCTCTTTCAGTAATCGCTGTGCCCATACTCGGAGGGTCTCATCGAGCCGGTAACGGCAGCGCAGAGTCAATCTAGCCATCCAAGGGAAAAGAAGCAGTGCCATGACATCTCCCATCACAATCAGAGGTGTGATTCAGCCGGTTCGGATCAGTTCGGGTGAACCGAATGCTAATTTTACATCCGGTTCGCCGAACCGGTAGTTGCAAGGATTGGCTGGTCACGCCCATCCCAGCCCTCCCCTCCCAGGAGTCTCTACACGGCACCTTTTGGATGCCAGGTAAGTGCGGAGGCTTTGGGAGGGCAAAAAATGGCCCTCCTGGAAGTACCAAAAGTCTGGAAAGAGGCCCGTTTCTGGCTTCTGGAGCCCAGGGGATGCCATTTTCACCCTCCCGGAGGCTCGAAAAAAGCCTCCAGAGCCTGGGGAGGGCGAAAACGCCTCCCACCACCCATGGTGCAGGAGGTTGAGTAGGCCACACCCCCATGGCCACGCCCACCCAGCAACCGGGCCGAGAACCGGTTGCTAAAATTTTTCAGTCCCACCCCCTGATCACAATATTGTACAATTTGACATTTTACGTCCTGACGGTTGCAATGCGCTCTTCGTGGGGCTGCCCTTGAAGCTCCAATGGGTTCAAAATGCAGCAGCCCGCAAGGTTTTGTGAAGACCCGGGTGTGCACATGTGTTGCCTCTCCAGTTGCATTGCAATTTGCTTTCCAGGTGCAATTCAAGGTGCTGGTTGTCACCTTTAAAGGCCTACAATGTGGCTTGGAACCAGCTTATCTGAAGGATAGTCTCTTTCTGGTTACATCCAGCTGACCCACTGTTCTGCCCCAGCTACGGACCACAAAGAATGCAGCACACACGAAGTCTGTACAAACCTTAGTTTACTAAATTAAATCAGTCTTTTTTAAACAAAGGCTGTTAATTAACTTTCTTAACAGCCTACAAGAATCCAAATAATAAATAATCGTAATCATACTATGGTTGGCAGAAAGCCCAGAAGCAATTTGCAGAGAACTAAGATCAAGACGCGAAGGAGAGTGAACGAAGTTGTTCCCTGCAAATTGCCTCAGTCGTCGTCCTTCCTTAAATAGGCTAAGGGAGTGGCCAATTAGCCCCAAGCCTTCTTCTCAAGGAGA
Organism: Pituophis catenifer annectens; assembly: GCF_029215685.1. Taxonomy (NCBI): domain Eukaryota; kingdom Metazoa; phylum Chordata; class Lepidosauria; order Squamata; family Colubridae; genus Pituophis; species Pituophis catenifer. The sequence goes on from NW_027256895.1 coordinate 13,592,753, forward strand.
CCTCCTCCTGAGAAGCCACTCCAGCCTTTTGGCAGCTCTGCCCGCCCATGCATCGAGAAGAGGCTCCTCCTCTTCTTCCTCTTCACTAATGGGAGCTTCTGAAGGTTCTGAAGGCCCTGGCTGAATCCCTGCCTCTGGCACCACATCTTCTCCAGCCTCCTCATTGTCCGATTCAAGTGCCAGCTGCACAGGCTGCTGGCGCAGCACCATACCAGCCTCCTCACTGTCTGAATCAGCTACTAGCTGCACAGGCCGCTGACGGGCCACAACACCCATTAGGGTGGGGAGAGGCAGGGAATGCTGTGGGCCCCCTCTCCTAAGGAGTCCCAAAAGTGCTTTTCCAAGAGGCAACTGGACTTCCTTTGTTTTTCCTTAAAGAGATTTCACTTCTTGTCTAAGAAGCTTCTTCGGTTCTATCAGAAGACATTCTGTCTTCTGATAGAACAAGGAAGGAAAAACAAAGAAAAGACCAATCGCCTCTTGAGAAAGCACCTTTGGGACAACTATGACCTGGATGACTGAGAATCTGCATGGACCCTCTCCTAAGGAGGTACATCTGGCGGGACCCAGAAGAAGGACCTTCTGTGTGGTGGCTCTCACCCTCTGGAAAATAATCCCTGCATTGATTAGACTGGCCAACATTTTGATACACTTTCGCAAGACCCCAAAGACCTGGTTTTGCCAACGGGCCTGTGGAACCCAGAATGGGATGGAGCCCCTCAAGTGGCTTGTTTGATTGTTGTTGTTGCTGGGTGTGTTGCTGGGTGTGGGCTTCTGGGGGTTTGCAGGGATTCAGGAGAACCTCTAGCTAAGATTCTGTGCAGTTCGGAGAACCCCCAAATCCCACTCCTGGCTGGCCCAGCCCACCCCGCCCCTCCCAGGAGTCCCCACGTGGCCCGTTTTGGATGCAGGTAGGTGCAGGGCACATATGGAGGCTCGGGGAGGGTGAAAAACGGGCCTCACCCACCCGTTTCCCGCCTCCAGAGGGCCTCCAGAGCCTGGGGAGGCCATTTTCACCCTCCTGGGGGCTCGAGGGAAGCCTCGGGAACCCAGGGAGGACATAAACGCCCCTCCCCTCGCCGTGGTGCAGGAGGCTGACTAGGCCACACCCACCATGGCCACACCCACCTAGCAATGGGGCAGAGAACCCCTTGCTAAAATTTTTGAAGCCCACCCCTGGATGTGTGCGTGGAGAGTTATTGTTTTTACTGTTTCCATATTCTGTTTTTATTTTTTGTAAGCTGCCCCGAGTCACTGCGACATTTATATGGGCGGCCATATAAATGGTCTAAATAACTAAATATCCAGTAATTGATTCAGGTGGAACATCATTCTCTAGGAGAGTCCTTTTTTTCCCTTTTATTTATTTTTTGCTTTTTACCTATACTGAGGGTCCCTGGTTATGACGGGTTTTTCTTCCGGAATCATCTCTCTCTCGAAGATCACTTCGTTTTCATACACCAAGTAGTTTTCTTCAAACTGAAAGAGGAGAGGCAAAAAAGACGATGCAAAATATTTAACTTTCACCGGAAGTGTTGGCCGAACACCTCTCAGAACTTAACCACCAAGGGCCAATCCTGCTGCACGAGACAAGTAGTCCTCGATTTACAACCGAAATCTTTTATTTTTAGGCCTGCTACTTCCCCTTATCCTTCCAGCACTTCCATCAGCCTAACACCAGATTGTACTGGCTCTTCGATAATAAAGACAAGATCGTCCGCAAATGCCTGTACTTTAAAATTTTCTTTCCTTATTTTTAAACCTTTGATCTGTTCGCCTTCTCGAATTATTCTAATTAAGATCTCTAATGATAAAATCAACAATAATGGTGATAGCGGACAACCTTGTCTTGTTCCTTTTTGGATTGGAAAGTTCTTTGTCGTTTCCCCATTGATTACCACTTTGGCCTCCTGCCTAGAATAGATTGCTTTATACATCCTTATAAATTTTTCCCCAAAATCCATATAAGTTATTTGTTCTAATATAAAGTCCCATTTAACATTGTCAAAAGCTTTTTGCGCATCGATAAATATCAATGCCCTCTGTTTTTCATTATGGACTTCATAATATTCTATGGTATCTAAAATAGTCCTGATGTTGTTCCTTATATGCGACAGAGGTGGGTTTCAGCAGGTTCTGACCAGTTCTGGAGAACCGGTAGTGGAAATTTTGAGTAGTTCGGAGAACTGGTAGTAAAAATTCTGACTGGCCCCGCCCCCATCTATTCTCTGCCTCCCGAGTCCCAGCTGATTGGGAGGAAATGGGGATTTTGCAGTAACCTTCCCCTGGATTGGGGAGGGAATGGAGGTTTTACAATATCCTTCCCCTGCCATGCCCACCAAGCCACGCCCACCAAGCAATGCCACGCCCATCAAGACACACCCACAGAACTGGTAGTAAAAATTTTTGAAACCTACCACTGCACTGCGACCGTCATAAATATGAACCAGTTGCCAAGCCAGTTTTGAATTTTGATGGTGGGACTCCATGAAGGGCATCACATTTTCTTCTGGAGAGACCCCAGCCCCTTTCTTCCCCCACACACCCAAAATACTAGGATCTCCCAACCTGGAATATGTTTTCACACCTCCATTTGGCACTGGGCATTTGGCACCTATTTTTTTTTTTTAATTGTCAAGTACTTGAATAAATATGAGGATGGGTGGGTGAAACCTATTAAGTTCATGCTGCATTTTCAGCATTTAAAGATCAGCTGTCCTGAAAAATCCATGTGATTATTTCTAAATTGTTTCACAAGGTTTGAAGTGGTGATGGAAATAGTGAAGCTGAAGAAATTCGTTCTTGACATGGAGATTCAGTCAAAAAAGCCAACAGTGAAAATCTACAGATCTTGAAATCCTCCTGTTTTGAAACCTCACAGAACAAATATTTATTCTTTGACTAGCTTTAGGCTTTGTGGGAAATATTTTATATGAAATATGGCAGAGAGGGGGGGAGGGAGGGAGAGAGATTAGATTAGATTAGATTAGATTAGATTAGAGATAGATAGATAGATAGATAGGGTTAGATTAGATAGATAAAATAGATTAGATAGATTAGATAGATAGATTAGATTAGATTAGATTAGATTAGATTAGATTAGATTAGATTAGATTAGATTAGATTAGATACGTTGATTCAGTGGCTAAGACGTTGAGTTTGTTGATCGAAAGGTCAGCAGTTCAGAGGTTCGAATCCCTAGTACCGTGTAACAGGGTGAGCTCCTGTTACTTGTCCCAGCTTCTGCCAACCTAGCAGTTCGAAAGCACGTAAAAAATGCAAGTAGAAAAACAGGGACCACCTTTGGTGGGAAGGTAACAGCGTTCCGTGCGCCTTTGGCATTTAGTCATGCCGGCCACATGACCACGGAGACGTCTTCAGACAGCGCTGACTCTTCGGCTTTGAAACGGAGATGAGCACCGCCCCCTAGAGTCGGGAACGACTAACACATATGTGCAAGAGGAACCTTTACCTTTACTCTAGACTCAAGTTCCTGGTTATCCTGGCTCCCATCCACATTCCGACAACTCTTACTTACCCTTCTGATGGTACCACAGGTGGTCACAGAGAAGGTGAAGAGGGCCTTGGTGTCATCAACACCTACTGGTCTACAGTTCTTATCCCGTAGATGAGTTCTCCGAGGATTTAACTCTGGTTTGGTATCTAAGCTCAGCATGGTGGCAATCATAGTTCCATTGGGAAAGCATACTGCAGAATAACGACAATGAAATCATTAAATTAACATGCCCCCAAAGTTCTTTTTTTTTTGTATATATTTTTTATTATTTTTCAAACATAAGCATAAAATTTAACTTTCAAGAGCAAAAACTCGATCCGGTCATAGATGGTTACCATGCTTACATTTCTTTAACAGACTCCATTCACAATTTCCCATTGCATCTTTAAAAGGTAAAAATTCAAAACATAAGAAGAATAAATTTTAACATAGATTCTAACATCCTTATCTATATATATCTATTGTATCAATACAATTTTAACTTCATATTTACTTTAGCTCATTTGTGTCTAAGTATCAATCTTGCTTATATCTGGTTCTTCTCCACATTATCTTTATCATCTCTTTTACCATCAGTTGCAAAATACTTTTTAACAATATTCTAATCTCTTATTCTAATTATTAACCACAATTTTATCACCTCAAATCTTAATTTCAAACTCAATACATCTCCATTTTTCTTACCATTTATACAACAAAATTGTAACTACATTTCTTAGACCCTTGACCCATTCCATCAAATCTTGATATCTTAAATTTTATCATTGCTTTTACACATTTCAAATTACACAGATTCATCCCAAAAATTTTATTTAAACTAATTACTAGCATGTTCTCCTCCATACCTCCTTCTATTGTTTGGCTAATTTCCAGCATGTTTGGCTGATTTCCAGCCTAATCTCCTCCAGAGCGCCCACTATTTTGGCTAATTTTCAACATATTCTCCTCTAACTCTCCTACCATTGTTTAGCTGATTTCCAGCATTTTAACTAGTTTCCAACATATTTCTTCCAAGTCTCAAACTCTTAACTAGTTGGTGCCCATCACCTCTTCTTTTAATTCCCTTGCAATATAATTATCTATTTCATGTGTTTCCCAACATACTTTTTCAAATTAGTTCTCAATATGTTTCATAATAATCATTTCCAGCATATTTTAGATTAGATCGCACTTTGTTACTAAGATCTGTGTATCTTCTTGTTTCATTCAATAAAACCATAATTAAACATATTTACCAATCTAACATTGCTTACAAGTTAAAGTCAAAACATATTACATCAAACATTTATTTTTCTTAAAGTTATCTCTTTTGTATATACTCTTCTTTAATATTTTTAGCCACCTTTATCTCAATCCTCTATTTTGATTACCATCTCTTATTTTCTATTTTTATTACTCTATTTTTATTACCCCTCTTTGGGGGCCAGTTTTTCTATGGCCCCCAAAGTTCTATGGCTGACATTTTGCTACCAACAGAAGAATTTCAGGCAGCTTTCAACAAAAGGCCGACTCAACAAACCATGGAAATCTACGTTCATCAACACATACACGCTTCACAGAAGAAGGCTCATGATGAAGAAATCCCGCATTGCAGGCTGTTGTAAAGCATGCTGAAAAGAAACATCCCAAATTGAGTGAAATATTTTTTTTTATCTTCCATTCTACCATCACCCAAGACAGGACGAAAGCCAATAAGCCACAATAGGAATTGCCCCAAACCCTTTCAGAACACAAGTCCCTTCATCTCAGTCCAAACTTCAGAGTCACAGAAACCTGGGAGCTCAGATAAACAATAAGACAGAGGCTGACCAGATTAGCTCAGAAAAACACTTAGGATTTGCATTTCCTCTTTTGCCTATAGAGCCAGCTGTGACCTCTACATGACCAAATAGGAATCTGACAACAGCCAATAGAATATGAAATGACATGTTCTTGCACAGGAACAGGAAGCTCAAATGCAAAGCCCCAAAAAGGCATAAAACCCACCCACTCTCAACTCCATTTTGTCAGCTGCCCAGTACCACATGTGATTCTGCTTCATCAATAAACCATCTTTCCAATCAGCCTCCATGTTGTTTCCAGTGTCTTTCTCCCAGCTTGGAACTGAACCAGATGGCTAGTTCTTCCAACAATATTAAAAAAGGCGGAAATCTTGCAAGGCTGTCCAATATCATGAGCTTTGGTACTGCCAAAACTTTCCAGAAAATCACCCAGGAGTCCAGATGGGATTTGGGAAGATCTATACTGTTGTAGTCTTCTAGCAGCCTGTGGAGCTGGCAACAGAGTTGGACAGTGAGGAGTCTGGGGAGGAACATGGGCCAGTCCTGGAGTCTGGGGAAGGCCCGGACGAGGGCTCTGCGTCACTAGGAACAGGCTCCTCCTGTTCCTCTGCCACTATGCTGTCCGAATCTGGAGGCTCCAGAGTCCGCGCATAACTCCCAGATGGCCCTGGCCCCATCTCTGCCTCCGACGCAGAGCTCTTGTCCGAGCCTTCCCCAGACTTCAGGACTGGCCCATGTTCCTCCCCAGCCTCCTCATTGTCTGACTCTGCTGCCAGCTCTGCAGGCTGCTGGCGGACCACAACAGAAATCGGAAGAGCTGGTCTTCCATTTTCTGGCGTGAGCATGCACGCCGGCCAGCTGATCGGCACATGCACATGGACGCCAGAAACCTGGAAGACTTGCTGGCCAGCGCCCATGCTCATGCTGGAAACCGGAAGTACTTTATCTGGTGCACACATGCGCCCCAGGCAGCTCCTCTTCCTGGTTGCTGCCCTAACAAGCAGGCGCACGCATGCAAAGCAAGCGTGTATGTGCGAAGCGCACAAGCGCACATGAAGTGCTCCCTTTTTGGCACTTGCTGCTGCGTGCATGCGCAGGTGCTCCCTTTTCAGCACTCGGTGCCGAAAAGGTTCACCATCACTGACCTAGCAGGATCACTCAATAGATGCTCCAGCTGTTGTGACCCAGGCCCAAGTAGGTAGTAATCGGTGCAAACAGTTCCAAAACAAACAGACTTTATTAGAACAGCTGAGAATTAACTCATTCTCAGCGTAGTCCAAACTAAATTAAAGCAAATTCTTCATAACACAAATTCTTCAGTCTAATCACCAACCTTGGTATAATTAGGCAAACTGCCAAAGGCTTCTCTTGGCAAATGTTCAAAAGCAGAAGACGCCGACAAGAGATAAATGCAGCAAAGCTATCAACGTTGTTTTCCGACAAAGAGCCCAAGAGCCATTGCTGGTCTTTTAAGCCTTATGGGAGGGGCCAATCATCTCTTGGCCCTACTCCCGAGTCGTCCTCTTTGTTTTAGCTGCTCTTGCCTTCTGGAAGCTCTTCTCATACGTGCACTAGGAACAGGCTCCTCCTGTTCCTCTGCCTCTCTACTGTCAGCCTCTGGAGGCTCCTAAGTCCGCACATCATTCCCTGATGGCCCTGGCCCCATCTCTGCCTCCGACGCAGAGCCCTCATCCAGGCCTTCCCCAGTCTCCAGGACTGGCCCATGTTCTTCCTCAGCCTCATCGCTGTCCAACTCAGCTGCCAGCTCCACAGGCTGCTGACAAACCACAACACTAGCCACTGTTAGACTAGATCATTTTATTTGGCCACATGTGATTAGGCAGACAAAGCATTTGTCTCCTTCCTTGCATAAGCTCTCAGTGTATGTTATACATCTTGACTCACCCAGTAATTTTCCAGTAGGGAAGACACAAGATCTGGAGAACTCCACCATGGTCAGCAGTGTCTTGTTATCCCGCAGGCCAAAATCTAGCCGGACAGTAACTCCGTTGAGGGAGATATCCTGGGCCATGGAGGAAAGACAGAGGTTGGAGAGGGTTCTGTAGAAAGTTAGCACCCACCCCTCTCCTAGAAGAATGAAATATTTTGAGAAATATTTAAAAAGGCAGAATATTACATTTCCCTGGATGAGAACTGGAGAAACGTGCTTTTGGAAAGCAGCCCCCACTTTCCCTAATAGCCCTCAGCAGATGTCAGCACTTAAAAGAGATAGCTAGTTCTAGTCATAAGCAAATACCCTCACCCAAGATCCAACAAAGGTAGGATTAGCCCTCAGCCACAATAGGAATTGCCCCTTCATTGCATCAGCCCAAACTTCAACCAAACTTAGCTCAGACAAACTCCTAGGATTTGTACATGGGCCCATGGGAGTCTGACGACAGCCAATAGAATACATGTTCTTGCACAGGAACAGGAAGCTCAAGTGCAAAGCCCAAGAGATGGTATAAATAGTCCCCACTCTCAAGTCCATGGGGTCAGCTGTCCAGAATAACATGTGCTTGGTGGTTCTGCTTCATCAATAAATGGACTCTCTTTCCAATCAGCCTCCAGCCTCCATTTTGTTTCATCAATAAATGGACCCTCTTTCCAATCAGCCTCCAGCCTCCATTTTGTTTCCAGTGCCTTTCTCCCGGCTTGGAACTGGACCTGGATATTTCTTCCAACAGTTCGATGCCAGCATCCCAACACAGCATGCTCACCTTGGAAGGTGCACCATCATCTCTTTGCCCCTTTGACCGGGACAAATGATGAGAAACAGTGAAGGAGGAAGATCTTCACACGCTTGTCATTTGTTTCTTTTTCCATCTATAATGAGTTAAATAGCTCTCTGGGTTTAAGACATAAAAGGGACTGTGACTTTCCTTTAAGTTTCCTTCTCATAGACTCTTAGGATTGGAAGAGATGTTCTCCAAAGTCTTTTAGTCCAACCTCCTGCCCAAAGCAGAGATCTTCAGATCATCCCACCATTTATGGGGCTGTCCAACCTTTGCTTGGAAACCTTTAGTGACAGAACTTCATCATTCCAGGAGGGAGGTTGATCCATTGCTTCAAGATCAGGAAATGTCTCCTTATTTCAGCTTTGGATCTCCCTGATGGTAAGCTTCTTCCCATTTGTCCTGCCCTACAGAAAGATGAATCCATACCCTCTTCCTTCTAATAGCCCTTCAAGTATAGAACGTAGTTCAGATAGAAATAGGACTTTGGGGGTTTTTTATAATGATTATAGACCAGCATAAAGAATGTAGGCTACAATTAGATTAGATACATACATACATACATACATAGATTAGATAGATTAGCTAGATAGCTGATAGATAGATGGTAGCTAGAAGATAGATAGATAGATAGATAGATAGATAGATAGATAGATAGATAGATAGAGATAGATAGATAGATAGATAGATAGTAGCTAGAAGATAGATAGATAGATAGATAGATAGATAGATAGATAGATAGATAGATAGATAGATAGATGGTAGATAGATAGATGGTAGCTAGATGATAGCTAGAAGATAGATGAGATAGATAGATAGATAGATAGATAGATAGATAGATAGATAGATAGATGATAGCTAGAAGATAGATAGATGAGATAGATAGCTAGATAGCTAGTTGATAGCTAGAAGATACATAGCGATGAGATAGATGAGATAGACAACTAGATAGCTAGGTGGTAGCTAGAAGATAGATAGATAGATAGATAGATAGATAGATAGATAGATAGATAGATAGATAGTAGCTAGTAGATAGATAGATAGCTAGATAGATAGATAGATAGATAGATAGATAGATAGATAGATAGATAGATAGTAGATAGCTAGATGGTAGCTAGATGATAGCTAGAAGATAGATAGATGAGATAGATAGATAGATAGATAGATAGATAGATAGATAGATAGATGGTAGCTAGAAGATAGATAGATAGATAGATAGATAGATAGATAGATAGATAGATAGGTGGTAGCTAGAAGATAGATAGATAGATAGATAGATAGATAGATAGGTGGTAGCTAGAAGATAGATAGATAGATAGATAGATAGATAGATAGATAGATAGATAGATGGTAGCTAGATGGTAGATAGCTAGATGGTAGCTAGATGATAGCTAGAAGATAGCTAGAGATGAGATAGATAGATAGATAGATGGTAGCTAGAAGATAGATGATAGATAGATGATAGATAGATAGATAGATAGATAGATAGATAGATAGGAGAGAGAGAGAGAGACTTAAAATCTACAAAAATCTATAGGGAAAGGTAAAACGTTAGATAAATGTAAGAAAACATAAACATTAATATGTGGATCACAAAATCTACTACAATATAAAATGTTTTCCTGTCCTCATGAAAGATTAAGAAATAGTGTACGTTTATCTTTTATTTCATATACAGTGAAGGATTGGTTAGCACTAATAGGTGGCTACGGTCATATTCCCCATCCAAGATAATTATATTAGAAGGATTTTTATACCTTTCTCATTGGATGTTGTGCACCATCAATCAACTAATCCAGGGCCTAGATGTGTGTTGGACAGTCTTCAACCTATAGTTACGTTTAATTGCTCTCTAATATGAGCTACGTAGGCTGATACTCCCAGTCTCTTTCCTTTGCAAACTGTCATCTACAGGACCCGAGGAGACAAACGTCTTTGCTGTAGCCTTCCTTCACAATCTACTTCCCTCACAATCTACTTCCTTCACAATCTATTTGATTAGGGCAGGGATGGGCAACTGTGGTCCTTTTACAACCTGTGGACTTCAACTCCCAGAATTCCTGAGCCATCTTGGCTGTATTAGGAATTCTGGGAGTTGAAGTCCACAGGTTGTAAAAGGGCCACAGTTGCCCACCCCTGGATTAAGGGACTGGAGGCTAAAACATATGAAGAACAGTTGCAGGAACTGGGTATGTCTAGTTTAATGAAAAGAAGGACTAGGGGAGACATGATAGGAGTCATCCAATATCTCAGGGGCTGCCACAAAGAAGAGGGAGTCAAGCTGTTCTCCAAAGCACCTGAGGGCAGGACAAGAAGCAACGGGTGGAAACTAATCAAGGAGAGAAGCAACTTAGAACTAAGGAGAAATTTCCCGGCAGTTAGAAAAATTAATCAGTGGAGCAACTTGCCTCTAGAAGTTGTGAAGGCTCCAACACTGGAAGTTTTTAAGAAGAAGTTGGATAACCATTTGTCTGAAGTGGTGTAGGGTTTCCTTTCTAAGCAGGGGGTTGGACTAGAAGACCTCCAAGATCCCTTCCAACTCTGTTATTCTATATTCTATACTTCTGCTCAAGGCAACTTCCTTTAACCAGAATTCCTGCCCCCAAAAGTGTCTATTTCCAACACACCTCGTACATCAAGCCAGTAGCCAAAAATGGCACCGACAGGTAGAAGTAGCTGCCATCATCTTGAACGGTGTAATTCTGCGATGCTGCGAGTTCGTTTGTCAGCTGAAGGCTACCCACATAAGGAACCCAGTAGTGATCCAGATTCCCACGCGTCATCCTCACACCTATCTGCCCTTCTTCGCAGAAGCCTTCGAACAGTGGAAGAACTGGACAACGGGAGCAATCAGACACAAGAAGGAAAATAGAAATGTTGAAGATTTTATTTGATTTCAGGATTGACTGACTGACTGACTGACTGACTGACTGATGACTGATTTTTGGCTTTGATGAACAGGGCAGGGTGGTCTGGTTCCCATAAGACAGGGATCCTCAAATTTGGCAACTTTAAGACTTGTGGACTTCAACTCCCAGAATTCCCCAGCCAGCATGGCCCTTCAGGACTTGCGGACTTCAACTCCCAGAATTCCTGGGCCAGCATGGCCCCTTCAGGACTTGCGGACTTCAACTCCCAGAATTCCTGGGCCACCATGGCCCCTTTATGACTTGTGGACTTCAACTCCCAGAATTTCTGAGCCACCATGGCCCCTTCAGGTCTTGCGGACTTCAACTCCCAGAATTCCTGGCCCCCATGGTCCCTTTATGACTTACGGACTTCAACTCCCAGAATTCCTGGGCCACCATGGCCCCTTTATGACTTGTGGACTTCAACTCCCAGAATTTCTGAGCCACCATGGCCCCTTCAGGTCTTGCGGACTTCAACTCCCAGAATTCCTGGCCCCCATCGTCCCTTTATGACTTACGGACTTCAACTCCCAGAATTCCTGGGCCACCGTGGCCCCTTCAGGACTTGTGGACTTCAACTCCCAGAATTCCTGGGCCACCATGGCCCCTTTATAACTTGCGGACTTCAACTCCCAGAATTCCTGGGCCAGCATGGCCCCTTCAGGACTTGTGGACTTCAACTCCCAGAATTCCTGGGCTACCATGGCCCCTTCATGATTTGCGGACTTCAATTCTGGGAGTTGAAGTCCACAAGTCTTAAAGTTGTTACGTTTGGAGACACCTGACATAAAAAATAGACCAGAATGAATAATGTTTGATGGCCAGAAAATATACAGTGTTTTGAGGCTGAAAGAGAACCACAGTAGGCAATTGGAGTAGCAAGTCAGCACCCACGCACCCTCCTAGAGAATGAAATATTTTGAGGAATATAAAAAGGCAGGATAGAATATTTCCCCCAAAGGAGGAATGGGAAGAAAAAAATCTTAAGGGAGCCAGAAACCAGCCCCAGTCTCCCCGCCCCAAGCAGAAACTAAGGAGGCCAGCTTTTAGAAATGCAGATTTGGTAATCCATTCAGAAAGACTGGGTCAGATGGAAACTCCAGATAAGCAAAAAGACAAAGATTGACAAGATTAGCTCAGAGAAACACATAGGATTTGCATTTCCCCTTGTAGAAAGTTAGCACCCACCCCTCCTAGAAGAATGAAATATTTTAGGAAATATTAAAAAGGCAGAATATTATATTTTCCCCAAAAAGAGAAATAGAAATCTTAAGGGAGACAGAAAGTCAGCTCCCTGCCCCCAGCAGATATTTGGTGCCCATTGAGATGGACTGGGTCAGCCTATCTACAAAACAAAAGACCTTCAGCTCCAGGGTGATAGGATTAAGACAGGACCCTCCAGGACATAATCAGATTAACCCATCTAGCAGCAGGGCTCACTGCATTGCAAAACCTCCTAAGGACATTAGATCAGCCCAGGCTTCAACCAAACTTGTCTCAGACAAACTCCTAGGATTTGCACATGACCCCTATAGCAGCCAATAGGATACATTTCTTGCACAGGAACAGGAAGCTCAAGGGCAAGGCCCAAGAGAAGGTATACACCACCCTCACTCTTCACTCCATGTGGGCAACTGCAGCAGAACCATGTGCCTTGATGGTTCTGCTTCATTAAACTATCTTTCCAATCAGCCTCCATGTTTCCAGTGTCTTTTTCCCCCGCTTGGAACTGAACCAGATGGACATTTCTTCCAACATCCTTTTGCCTATAGAGCCAGCCATGACCCCTACATGACTCCATAGAGATCCAAAAGATACAAAACCCACCCACTCTCAACTCCATTTTGTCAGCTGTCCCAGAACCACACGCTGCTGGTGGTTCTGCTTTATCAATAAACTAACTTTCTTTCCAATCAGCCTCCATTTTATTTCCAGCGTTTTTCTCCCAGCTTGGAACTGGACCTGGATTTTTCTTTCAACATTGGAAGATTGAAATGTATGACCTTCATGTCACACAGATGCAGCTAGGACATCAATTTTTCCCATTTGCAGGTGAAATGGAGTTAATAATATCACCAGTTTACATTGCGAATATTGAAATATCCTTGGTGTCAGAGAAGGAGTTTAAAAAGGTAATTCTCTCATTTTCACTGTTTGTTTCTCTCTCCCAACCTCACAGGTTCCATGACATGATAAAGCCAGGAAGATGAAGGAAGAAACGTTAGAACTGGGAAAACCAGAAGTGTTTCTTCTGAAGCTATAGGATGCCTCCCATTCTTGCCCAAAAAGACCACCAAATTCAAAGGAGAGGAACGATGGTCCTTTTTATGACTTGCAGACCAACTCCCAGAATTCCTGGCCCCCATGGTCCCTTTATGACTTGCGGACTTCAACTCCCAGAATTCCTGAGCCACCATGGCCCCTTCAGGACTTGCGGACTTCAACTCCCAGAATTCCTGAGCCACCATGGCCCCTTCAGGATTGTGGACTTCAACTCCCAGAATTCCTGAGCCACCATGGCCCCTTCATGACTTGCAGACTTCAACTCCCAGAATTCCTGGGCCAGCCATGCCCCTTCATGACTTGCAGACTTCAACTCCCAGAATTCCTGGGCCAGCATGGCCCCTTCAGGACTTGTGGACTTCAACTCCCAGAATTCCTGGGCCAGCATGGCCCCTTCATGACTTGCGGACTTCAACTCCCAGAATTCCTGAGCCACCATGCCCCTTCATGACTTGCAGACTTCAACTCCCAGAATTCCTGGGCCAGCATGGCCCCTTCAGGACTTGCAGACTTCAACTCCCAGAATTCCTGGGCCAGCCATGCTGGCCCAGGAATTCTGGGACTTGAAGTCCACAACTCATAAAAGGACCATTGTTCCCCAACCCTGATCTAATTGGATGTTGATGACTTTTAAGCACTTCCGAATCCGGATCAGTTTGGCCAAGCAGACTCACCTACATCAGCGACTTCACATTCAATGACTCCAGGATGAGTAAATGACTTGCCCTTCGGGAGCAGGAAAAATGTATATTCTAGGTGCAAAGTGTATTTCCTGAAGTTGCCATATAGATACTACAAGAGAAAAAAAGTTCTTTAGGCACACAAACTCACTGACATATAGGCAGGGGTGAAATCTACTTACCTTCCCTACCGATTCGGAAGTGCACGCACCGCATGTGCGCAAACCCTTCTGCGCATACGCAGAGGGTAAAAAACAGGTTACTTCCTGGTTAAAACCAGGAAGTAACGACAACTGGGTGGGTGGGCGGAGCCTCGCGCTGCCATCGCTACCGGTTCTCCGAACTACCCGCCGCCATCGCTACCAGTTCGGTCGAACCGGTCCGAACCGGTAGCATTTCAACCCTGCATATAGGGATTCCTCTGCTGAAAGCATTTAAATGATCAATTCCTGCTATTCTCAACTTGTGGCAATCCTCAAAGAAACCCGTCTACTTTGGCTGAAGGAGTATAGGAAGTCCTCAACTTACAGCCACAATCAAGCCCAACATTTCCATTGCTATGGGGGGGGGGACAGTTGTTAAGTGAGTTCTGCCCCATTTTACGACCTTTTTTGCCACCGTTGCTAAGCAAATCACTGCCGTAGTAACACAGTTGTTAAGTGAATCCGGGTTCCCCATTGACTCTGCTCATCAGAAGGTCGCAAAAGTTGATCACTTACCTTAAAAAAAAAAAAGAAGTCCAAGGAACATGCTCTTATCTTCCACAAAAGGTGAGCACAATTTAACTTAGTAAGCTTAATGTTATCAACTCATAACTAATGTTATCTGGATGGGGAGGAACAGGCTCAAGCTCAACTCTTCCAAGACTGAGTGGCTGTGGCTCCCGGCATCCCGATATAGTCAGTTGACTCCATCACTGACTATTGGGGGCGAGTCCTTGGCCCCCACAGAGAGGGCTCGCAATCTGGGAGTCCTCCTGGATATGCAGCTGTCCTTGGAGGAACATCTGACGGCTGTAACCAGGGGGACCTTTTGTCAGGTTCGCCTGATTCGCCAGTTGCGGCCCTTTCTTGATCGGGATTCCCTGTGCACAGTCACTCACGCCCTCGTCACCTCTCGCCTTGACTACTGCAACGCTCTCTACATGGGGCTCCCCTTGAAGAGCACCCGGAGGCTCCAACTGGTCCAGAACGCAGCAGCGCGGGTAGTGACGGGAGCAGCATGGCGCTCCCATGTAACACCGCTCCTGCGCGAGCTGCACTGGCTCCTGGTGGTCTTCCGGGTGCGCTTCAAGGTGTTGGTTATCACCTTTAAAGCGCTCCATGGCATAGGGCCTAGCTATCTTCCAGACCGCCTGCTGCTACCGACGACCTCCCATCGACCCGTGCGCTCCCACAGAGAGGGCCCCCTCAGGGTGCCATCAGCCAAACAATGTAGGCTAGTGACCCCCAGGGGGAGGGCCTTCTCTGTGGGGGCACCTACCCTCTGGAATCAGTTGCCCCCAGAGATAAGGAGAATCCAAGACCTCAGTGCCTTCCACCGTGCCCTTAAAACCCACTTTTTCCAGCAAGCCGGGCTGGCTTAAGAAGAAATTTTTAAATGTTTTAATTGGTTTGTGATTTTTAATTTTTGGGCCAAATTTATATATATATTTAATTGTTTTTAATATTTGTATTTCATGTTCTTAATTCTGGCTGTACACCGCCCTGAGTCCTCAGGGAGAAGGGCGGTATATAAATTGGAAATAAAATAAATAAAATAAATAAATCAATTTGAGCAACAGGGACTAGTACCTTGTCACAATCAAAGCTGCAAACATCCGGTACTTCGGCGAAAACTCTCCCCTAACCTTGCCATGCAATTTCCCCCCTTCTTACCTTCTGTTCCACCAGAGAGTTGGAGAAAGGGACCTTGAGAACGAAAACTCGGGTGTGATTGGCGTTGGGGACTTCCTCCAGGGTGCAGCCGTGTCCTTTGATTTCCGGTGGCGATAAGAGTTTGCCGCCTATCGTAATGGCAGTCAGCTCCACATCGGCAAGGAAGTTCCCTATGGTAACATCGAAATAGCCTCTCTCTGGAACCGTGTCTAAGGAGAAACAGAAGTTTCAGAACCGTGGTGGCACAGTGGTTAAAACGCAGTACTGCGGGCAATGTCTGTTGTGATTCGCCAGCAGCCTGCAGAGCTGGCAGCGAAGTCGGACAGCGATGAGGCTGAGGAAAAACATGGGCCAGTCCTGGAGGCTGGGAAAGGCCCAGATGAGGGCTCTGCATCGGAGGCAGAGATAGGGCCAAGGCCATCGGGGAGTGATATGCGGACTCCGGAGCCTCCAGAGGCTGACAGTAGAGAGGCAGAGGAACAGAGGAGCCTGTTCCTAGAGTACGTATGAGAAGAGCTGCCAGAAGGCAAGAGCAGCTAAAGCAAAGAGGACGACTCAGGAGTAGAGCCAAGAGATGATTGGCCCCTCCCATAAGGCTTAAAAGACCAGCAACGGTTGACCAGCCGACCAGCATCGGCTCTTTGTTGGAAAACAACGTTGATAATCTTGCTGCACTTATCTCTTGCTGGTGTCTTCTGCTTTTGAACTTTTGCCAAGAGAAGCCTTTGGCAGTTTGCCTAATTATACCAAGGTTGGTGATTAGACTGAAGAATTTGTCTAATTCTAATTTATGAAGAGTTCGTTTTAATTTAGTTTGGACTACGCTGAGAATGAGTTAATTCTCAGCTGTTCTAATAAAACCTGTTTGTTGTGGAACTGTTTGTGTCGATTACTACCGACTTGGGCCTGGGTCACAACAACGTCTGCCGGCTGCCAGGAGTTCGGCAGTTCGAATCTCACCAGGCTCAAGGTTGACTCAGCCTTCCGTCCTTCCGAGGTGGGTAAAATGAGGGTCCAGATTGTTGGGGGCAATATGCTGACTCTGTAAACCGCTTAGAGAGGGCTGTAAAAGCACTGTGAAGCGGTATATAAGTTTAAGTGCTGTTACTATTTCAACTGGAGGAATCTAAGCCTAGGACAATTTTCCTGATGTAGTTGGGGGTAACAGTATTCCTAAGAGATCTTCTGCGTCTGCAGAGAAATGTAAATACAGGTAATCCTCGATTTACGACCGCAATTGAGCCCAAGATTTCCATTGCTGAGTGTTGTGGCCTGTCGACCACCGGCCCCCCCAGCAGCCGAATCAGAGGAGGAAGAAGAGGAGTGGGAGTTAGGACCAGCATCAAGGCAACCTGAGAGCTCCGAGGGGGAAGAGGGAATGGAACTATTAGAGAGAGAGACAGAGGTGGAGCCTGGGCTGTCCGTCAGCCCTCAGATGGAGAGTCAACAGCCCCCTGGTCTGGAGGTGGCTGATGAGGAAGAGGAACAGCTGGGTCCAGTGCCTGACGCGCGGATGCACAGAAGGCAGAAGAGAGGAGAGCAGTGGAAATCTGTGGGCCGGACCTTGGGACAGAAGAGCCATCACTGCTAGCAAAGTCCCACCCTAGCTCTGGGGATAAAAGGCAGGGGGCAGAGATGAATAGGTGTGGCAGACAACAGACTTGTTATCCTGAGGTGAAAGAGAAACTACAGAGGGTTTGCTGTGTTTGGGGAGCTGGGTGAGAACACTCGTGCTCCACCAGGTGTCTTCCAAAGCCTGCTTGCCTCACCTAGGAAAAGCCGGGTGTGATACAAAAACTTACTATCGGTGAGCAGCGGTATCTGGGGGGCAAAGGGGGTGCGGATAGACTTGAAGATCCGGTGACGGGTCCAGTCACTTTCATCTCCTCGCCATCTGCGGTCCAGAAGGAGTTTGATGGTATATGTGGTGCCGTAACGATTGTCGATCACGTCACTCTGGAAAGAAACAGACCGACCTCATCCATTCTGTGCCTCTTGTCGGAAAGCCTGTGGAGATTCTCGGCCATCCAGATCATGGTTGTCCCCAAGGTGCTTTAATTAAAGGCAACTGGACTTGAAGGTCCAAGACGTTTGCTCCCTTCCTTCCTTCCTCCTCCCTTATCTCTCCCTCCTTTCCTTTCCTTCCCTTCCTTTCCCTTCCCTTTTCCCTTTCCTTTCTTCCTTTGTCTCTCCCTCCCTTCCTTCCCTCCCTCCCTTTCTTTCCCTTCCCTTCTTTCCTTTCCCTTCTTTCCCTTCTTCTTCCCTTCCTCCCTCCCTCCCTGTCTCCCTCCCTCCCTTCTTTCCCTCCCCTCCCCTTCATTTTTCCCTCTTCTTTCCCTTCCCTTTCTTCCTCCTTCCTTCTCTTTCCTTCCTTCCTCCTCCCTCCTTTCCTTCCCTTCCCTTCTTCCTCCTTCCTTCTCTTTCCTTCCTTCCTTCCTTTGTCCGTCTTCCTTCCTTCCCTTCCCTCCCTCCCTTTCTTTCCCTTCCCTTCTTTTTTCCCTTCTTCTTCCCTTCCTTCCTCCCTCCCTCCTTCCCTTCCCTCCCTCCCTTTCTTTCCCTTCCCTTCTTTCCCTTCTTCTTCCCTTCCTTCCTCCCTCCTTCCCTTCTTTCTCTCCCCTCCCCTTTCCTTCATTTTCCCTTTTTTCCCTTCCCTTCTTCCTCCTTCCTTCTCTTTCCTTCCTTCCTTCCTTTGTCCATCTTCCTTCCTTCCCTTCCCTCCCTCCCTTTCTTTCCCTTCCCTTTTTTCCCTTCTTCTTCCCTTCCTTCCTCCCTCCCTCCCTCTCCCTCCCTCCCTTCTTTCTCTCCCCTCCCCTTTCCTTCATTTTCCCTTCTTTCCCTTCCCTTCTTCCTTCCTCCCTTCCTCCCTCCGTTTCTTCCTCCTTCCTTCCCCTTCCTTCCTCCCTCCCTCCCTCCCTCCTCTCCCCTTTCCTTCATTTTCCCTTCTTTCCCTTCCCTTCTTCCTTCCTCCCTCCGTTTCTTCCTCCTTCCTTCCCCTTCCTTCCTCCTTCCCTCCCTCCTCTCCCCTTTCCTTCATTTTCCCTTCTTTCCCTTCACTTCTTCCTTCCTCCCTCCCTCCCTTCTTTCCCTCCCCTCCCCTTTCCTTCATTTTCCCTTTTTTCCCTTCCCTTCTTCCTCCTTCCTTCTCTTTCCTTCCTTCTTTCCTTTGTCCATCTTCCTTCCTTCCCTTCCCTCCCTCCCTTTCTTTCCCTTCCCTTCTTTTTTCCCTTCTTCTTCCCTTCCTTCCTCCCTCCCTCTCTCCCTCCCTCCCTTCTTTCTCTCCCCTCCCCTTTCCTTCATTTTCCCTTCTTTCCCTTCCCTTCTTCCTTCCTCCCTTCCTCCCTCCGTTTCTTCCTCCTTCCTTCCCCTTCCTTCCTCCCTCCCTCCCTCCTCTCCCCTTTCCTTCATTTTCCCTTCTTTCCCTTCCCTTCTTCCTTCCTCCCTCCCTCCCTCCTTCCCTTCCCTCCCTCCCTTCTTTCCCTCCCCTCCCCTTTCCTTCATTTTCCCTTTTTTCCCTTCCCTTCTTCCTCCTTCCTTCTCTTTCCTTCCTTCCTTCCTTTGTCCGTCTTCCTTCCTTCCCTTCCCTCCCTCCCTTTCTTTCCCTTCCCTTCTTTTTTCCCTTCTTCTTCCCTTCCTTCCTCCCTCCCTCTCTCCCTCCCTCCCTCCCTTCTTTCTCTCCCCTCCCCTTTCCTTCATTTTCCCTTCTTTCCCTTCCCTTCTTCCTTCCTCCCTTCCTCCCTCCGTTTCTTCCTCCTTCCTTCCCCTTCCTTCCTCCCTCCCTCCCTCCTTTCCCCTTTCCTTCATTTTCCCTTCTTTCCCTTCCCTTCTTCCTCCTTCCTTCTCTTTCCTTCCTTCCTTCCTTCCTTCCTTCCTTCCTTCCTTCCTTTGTCCCTGTCTTCCTTCCTTCCCTTCCCTCCCTCCCTCTTTCCCTTCCCTTCTTTTTTCCCTTCTTCTTCCCTTCCTTCCTCCCTCCCTCCCTGTCTCCCTCCCTCCCTCCCTTCTTTCCCTCCTCTCCTTTCCTTCATTTTCCCTTCTTTCCCTTCCCTTCTTCCTCCTTCCTTCTCTTTCCTTCCTTCCTTTGTCCCTGTCTTCTTTCCTTCCCTCCCCTCCCTCCCTTTCTTTCCCTTCCTTTCTCTTTTTTCCCTTCCCTTCCTTCCTCCCTCCCTCCCTCCCTGTCTCTCTCCCTCCCTCCCTTCTTTCCCTCCCCTCCCCTTTCCTTCATTTTCCCTTCTTTCCCTTCCCTTCTTCCTTCCTTCCTCCCTCCCTCCCTAAGCTTCTTGGATGAGAAGTGAAACGGCTTCCAGGGGAAACAAAGTCCAGTTGCCTTTTGAAAAAGCGCCTTTGGGACATGTTGTCCGAAAGGGTGACGTCCATCCCCAGGGAAAGGACCTCCGCGCCCAGCACTGACCTCTGTGATTCCTCCCAGAGCTCCAATGGGTACTGTGATGCTGATGAAGTGCATGTCGGTCAGGAAGCTGTAGCCATTCCGTACAATGGTGCTCCTATCAATTCTGCGCCCATCCACGCCCATCTCGATGGTCTCATCTTCAAACTGAAGGGGGAAGGCCACCAGCGCCGGCATGATCCGTGGCGAAGTCCAGCGCAAAGCGCTGGCGGTGAAAGTGGGAGGGTCTGCAGGAGAAGTAAGCTGAATGTGTGTGGGGTCGATAAGAAGACGATCGATCCTTTTGGGGGGGACGACACACCTGTAAAAGAGCCTTCGTGGCGCAGCAGACTAAAGTGCTGTTAAGTAGCACCAGCTGCCTGCAATTACTGCAAGTTCAAATCTCACCAGGCTCAAGGTTGACTCAGCCTTCCATCCTTTCGAGGTAGGTAAAATGAGGACCCGGATTGTTGGGGGCAATAAGCTGACTTTGTATAAAAAAGAACACCGCTTGGGGGGGCCAAAAGCGCTATTAAGCAGGTATATATAAAAGTATGAAGGCTATCGCTTAATGCATTGTAAGCCGTCCTGAGTCTCCGAAGAAGGGCGGCATATAAATCGAACCAATAAATAAATAAATAATTTGGGGTAGGTGTTACAGGTGGTCTCAATAAAACCCTGCCAGGAAGGCCTCGGATTAGAAAGCGGTGTGGACCCTTTGCGTGGTGTTTTGGTTTGTCAGTATTTTGGTTGCTTGTTTCTCTTTTTAGAGTATCTATATCACGGGTGTCAAAACTCAAGGCCCGTGGACCAGATCCGGCTAATGGGGTGCTTAAATCTGGCCTGCAGGGCCGGCTTGGGAATATCAAAGAACTGGCCCACGGTGCCTCGGCCGCTGAGAATGGGCCAAAAACAAACCAAAAATAGGCCGCATGGCCTGTTTTTGGCCTCCAGCAGCACTCTTCCAGCCGAAAACGGGCTGCGCGGTGTGGCCTCAGGAGGCCTGTTTTCGGCCCATTTTCAGCCAGCAGAATGCTGCAGGCAGCCATGGAGGGCGAAAATGAGGTGTGGCATGCAGCCCCTCCCACCGTACCCCATTTTGGTTGGTAAAGTGCTGCAGGAGGCATCGATCCTGTTCTGTACCACCACTCTCCTCCACCGCCAGTCCGCGGCAGAGAAATGCAATGTTGATCCGGTCCTCAAAGAAATCCAGTTTGACACCCCTGATATATCACTTTGTTTTTATATTCTGTTAGCTTGTAAGTCATGACAGATGGATGGATGGATGGATGGATGGATGGATGGATGGATGGATGGAAGGTAGGGAAGAAGGAAGGGAAGGAGGGAGGGTGTCAGGTTTTCAGGCTGTCTTCAAACAAATTGCATCGCAAATAAAGTCTTTTATAAAACAAACTTCCATTTTATTAAGCACAGCACTTTTTACACCGACTCGTTGCAGCCGGCACTGACGTGCCGACCCAAAACCCCTCCTCTTCCTTCCCCCACTCCTCTGCATTCATTGGCCATCTTCCCAATTATTCACCCCTAATCTACTGCTCCAATTCAAAAAATTTTCCCCCTCCCATCCATCTCCTAGGGGACATTATCTCCAGAGGAAATAAGTAGGTGAAAGGCAACCGTCCCGTTGCAGACGCCTGCGTTCTCCTTCTTATGTCAGCACTAGGATAAATACATCTTGACATGCTGACAGAGGGAGAAAAAAAAGGAAAAGTTGGAAGAAGGGTTGAAAAGAGAGAGGAAGGGAAGGGAAAGAAAGAAAGGGAGGGAGGGAAAAAGAGGGAGATGGGAAGAAATAGGAAAGAAGGAAAAGCAGGAGGAAGGTAGGAAAGAAAGACAGAAGGAAGGGTGGAAAGAGGGATGGAGTGAAGGAAGGAAAGAGAGGGAGGGAGATAGGAAGGAAAAGGAAGGAAGGAAAAGAGAGAGAAAGGGAGGAAAGAAGGAAAAGTGGGAAGGAAGGAGGGAGGGAAGGAGGGAGGGAAGGAGGAAGGGAGGGAGGGAGGGAGGGAAAGAGGTGATGGGTGATGGGAAGAAATAGGAAGGAAGGAGAAGAGCCTAATGCTGGGAAAGATTGAGAGCAAAGGAAGAAGAGGACGACAGAGAATGAGATGGCTGGATGAGGTCACCGAAGCAGCTGGTGTGAGCTTAAATGGACTCCAGAGGATGGTAGAGGACAGGAAGGCCTGAAGGAATGTTGTCCATGGGGTCGCAATGGGTCGGACATGACTTCGCGACTAACAACAACAACAAAAGGAAGGAAGGAAGGAAGGAAGGAGGAAGGGAGGGAGGGAGGGAGGAAAAGCAGGAGGAAAGGAGGAAAGAAAGAAGGAAGGTAGGATGGATGGATGGAAAGACAGAGGGATGGTGGGAGGGAAGGAGATAGAAGAAAAAGGAAGGAAGGAAGGAAGGAAGGAAGGAAGGAAGGAAGGAAGGAAGGAAGGAAGGAAGAAGAAGAGAAAGAGATAGGGAGGGATGAGAGAGGATGGAAGAAAGAGTAGAACGAGGAAGGAAAAGAGTAAGGGAAGGAAGGAAGGCTCAATCACAATGCACAATTTAAGGATGAAAGCACCATATTCTCATCTATTAACTACCGTATCAAGTAAACAAGGAAAGCAAGTGACTCACTGATAGGACAAGCCACAGCAGTATCTACTATTAGGATCATCCAGGCCTGTTTATAGAAGATCGTGGCTCGGGCCACTTCCACTTCCAAGCCCTGCACCTACAGTGGAAGGAACAGCCAAGAGGCAGAGTTTATCCCGGTGCTAACACCTCGCAACTCAGATCAGATGAACATTTTATACCTTGGTTGAGGCTTTTGCCCCGTTTTACGACCTTTTCTTTCCACGGTTGTTAAGAGAATCACTGCGGGCGGTTAAGTTAGTCACACCGTCGCTTGGTGACTCGGCTTCCCCATTGACTTTTGCTCATCCGAAGGTCACATGCAACCGTCATGGATACATGCCAGTTGCCAAGCCTCCAAATGTTCATCGCGTGATCACGGGGAATGCCATAAGTGTGAAAAATGGCCGTAAGTCCCTTTTTTCAGTGCCATTATACCTTCGACAGGGATGGACTGCTGGGGGTTCGTAGGGGTTTGGGAGAACCTCTAGCTAAGATTCTGTGCAGTTTGGAGAACCCCCAAATCCCACTCCTGGCTGGCCCCACCCACCCCGCTCCTCCCAGGAGTCCCCTTGCGGCCCGTATTGGATGCAGGTAAGTGCAGGGCACATGCGGGGACTCGGGGAGGCACAAAACGGGCCTACTGGAAGTTCGGATAGGCCTCCGGAGCCTGGGGAGGCCGCTTTCACCCTCCCGGAGGCTTGAGGAAAGCCTCCGGAGCCCGGGGAGGGCAAAAACGCCCCGCCCCCCAACATGATGCAGTAGGCCGACTAGGCTATGCCCACCATGGCCACGCCCACCAAGGCAGTGAACCCCTTGTTAAAATTTTTGAAGCCCACCCCTGACCTTCGAAGGCCACTAAACAAACGGATATAATGCAAGTACTATCTGGACACGACAATCTGTGTGTCACTTCATCGCTGGAAGCCTAACCTATGGTCAACTGAAACATGGTTTGATCACAAAATACCTCGAACCATAAACTAACCATGTCACAGTCATACAGCAAGATGGACCAGCCACCTGTTAACGTTATTTGTTGTGTGAACCAAACCAGGGGTGGGCTGCTGGGGGTTTGCGGGGGTTTGGGATAACCTCTAACTAAGATTCTGTGCAGTTTGGAGAACCCCCAAATCCCACCTCTGGCTGGCCCCACCCGCCCCGCTCCACCTCTCCCAGGACTCTCCAAGCAGACCGTTTTGGATGCAGGTAAGTGCAGGGCGCACACGGAGGCTCAGGGAAGGTGAAAAATGGGCCTACCGGAAGTTCGGGAAGGCCAGAAACTGGCCTGTTTCCGGCCTCCGGAGGGCCTCCGGAGTTTGGGGAGGCCATTTTCACCCTCCTGGAAGCTTGAGGAAAGCCTCCGGAGCCCGGAGAGGACAAATCCCCCCCTCTGCTATGGTGGAGGAGGCCAACTAGGCCACGTCCACCATGGCCACATCCACCCAGCAACCGGGGAGAGAACCCCTTGCTAATTTTTTTTAAAAAAATAATCTTTATTTACATTTCAGTTAAAAAGAAAAGACAACACAACATAAAGTGACACACAAAAAACAATACAACAATAAACATACGTACTTCCATATAGTACCTTAATGAACAAATATTCGGTACTATAATTCTAAATTATATTCCGGAGAAGACAGAACAGCTTATATACCTTAATACATCAATTAGGTCTATCCGACCTCACTTATCCTATATAATAAAAATTTCTCATTAAATACCATTCCTTATCTAATGTGGGTTATAGTTTCCTCTTTTCTAACCATTTATAGAATTTGTCCCAAGCTAAACCTACTTGTGTTTGCTCTCTATCCTTTAATTTTTTAGTTAGCATATCTGCTTCCGCACATTCTAAAATTTTTTTTTTATAATAGCCTCCTCTGTTGGGATATTTTGATTTTTCCAGAGTTGAGCATACGTCAGTCTCGCCGCTGTAATGATATGTAGTGCCAAATACCATAAGTCCCTTTTTATATTTTCCGGCTTAACACCAAGCAGGCATGTCTCTGGTCGCCAATCGATTTTTAACATTAAGATCTCATTGAGCCATTTTTTTATTTCCCCCCAAAATATCACTGCTTTCGGACACATCCACCACTGGTGGCAATAGGTGCCATGTTCCCATCCGCATTTCCAACAATCCGCCAACTGCCCAGAGAACATTTTAGCTAGTCTAGGAGGCAGGTGCCACCTGTATATCATTTTATAGATATTTTCTTTATAGGCCGTGGATACTACTAATTTCATATTATCCCACCAAATCTCTTGCCATTTATCTAAGTGTATTGGATACCCAAAATTTTTCCCCCAAGCGATCATGGAATCTTTGACTATTTCCTCACCTATCTCTATTTTCATGAGCAGTTTATAAGTTTTTGAAATCATGCCTTTTTCTTGGCGCATCAAGATTTTATCTAGCTCTTGTAGGTCGCTCTTGCTAAAATTTTTGAAGCCCACCCATGAACCAAACCAGAGTCAGTTTTGCAATCTCTCAATGCTCAGCTTCTATCTCAGCCACCTCTCTGCCACCAGACCTGAAGTTCTGAACCTTAGCAAAGCTTGGACCTTCTCTTACCGTAGCCACTTCGGTCTGCTGGGTGCCGTAAGGGGTGCGGAAGAGAACACGGGTGGCTGTAGTATTGA
This sequence comes from Pituophis catenifer annectens, assembly GCF_029215685.1. NCBI lineage: Eukaryota > Metazoa > Chordata > Lepidosauria > Squamata > Colubridae > Pituophis > Pituophis catenifer. The sequence continues at coordinate 13,618,205 of NW_027256895.1, forward strand.
AGCCGTAGCCCATGTCGTAAGCTTGGGTAGCCATCATGTCCTGAACGGAACCATTTTGGAAATGGAAAACTACTTGCCAGACTTGGTTCATAGCCCCTTGGGCCTGCAAGGACAAACACAGGTGAGAGTGAGGGAAGAAAAAAAGGAGACATTCAGAGACCCAGGATCCTGCTTGAGGCTTAAAAAGTGCTTATGAAGAAAATGTGGCTCTAGATGTTTTGAAGGTGCAATATTTGCAGAATTGTGTTTCATGCTGCGTTCATCAAATGCAACGCTTGTTCTGTTGAAATAAGGGAGAATTAATGGCGTGCTACATATTATTCTAGGACCGTGATGGCGAACCTATGGCACGTGTGCCACAGGTGGCACGCGGAGCCATATCTGTGGGCACGCAAGCGTTGCCCTAACTCAGCTCCAGCGTGCATGTGTGGGCCGGCCAGCTGATTTTCAGGCCTTCCGGGCCCACCAGAAGTTGGGAAGTGGGCCGTTTCCGGCCTCCGGAGGGCATCCGGGGTGTGTGTGTGTAAGGCTGTTTTTGCCCTCCCCAGGCTCCAAGAAAGCCTCTGGAGCCTGCGGAGAGCAAAAAACGGGCCTACCGGGCTCACCTTTTTGCTGACACGTTGCACATGCATGTGCGGGGGGGCGGGGGTGGGGGCATTGAATTATGGGTGTGTGCACAACCCCCCCAAGCTCCCCCCACTTTTGGCACCCGACGGCGAAAAGGTTAGCCATCGCTGTTCTAGGACAAGGGTTGGCAAACTTAAAACACTCAAAGAGTCATTTAGACTCATTTCCCACAGAAAAGAAAACACCGGGAGTCACAAAACCCTTCCTGTGCCTGACTATTTCCTGAGCGGCCAGAGAATTAGCATATGTAGTTGAATTAAACGTTCTGTTTTCTTCTGAAACTTTTATTTTCTTGGATTTGTTGGCCTACCAGCGATCAAAAAGCGCAATAAATCATGTGCAGGAGGGTATCACACATTGGGGGCTGTGATGCATATTTTGAGCGACAGGGAGCCGCAGCAGAGGGATGAAAGAGCCACATGCAGCTCCAGAGCCGCGGGTTACTGACTTCTGTTCTAGGAGATACAAGTTTTTATGAAGTTTCCGAAGAGCCGCGGTGGCGCAGTGGTTAGAGTGCAGTCCTGCAGGCTACTTCTGCTGACTGCCGGCTGCCTGCAATTTGGCAGATCGACTCTCACCAGGCTCAAGCTTAACTCAGCCTTCCATCCTTCTGAGGTTGGTAAAATGAGGACCCAGATTGTTGGGGGCAAATATCCTGACTCTGTAAATGGCTTAGAGAGTCCTGTAAAGCACTGTGAAGCAGTATATAAGTCTAAGTGCTATTGCTATTCCTGCCAGGAAGTTCATGGATCAGTGAAGCCACCAATATACCAGTAGATGCTGTGGAGCCTGAGACATCTGGAGACAGATGTTGTGAAGCTAAGGCAGCTGCCAGAACCAAAGATGTCTCCTTCTCACTCGTCCACAGCTATTTCTAACTCCAAAGCCAGAATCCTGACACAAGATAACTGTAGTGGTATCTTTCCAGGCAAAGGAAAAATGAGACCTTCTCTAAATCAAGTATCCTAAAGAAGTATAAACGCCATCTTCCCAAATTTCCCACCCACCCCATTGCTGAAAATTCTGGAAGTTGAAGTCCCCACACCTGGAGGATCTTGGTGTCTACTTCAGTGTTCCTCAACTTTGAAAACCTGGAGGTGTGTGGACTTCAATTCCCAGAATTCCCCAGCCAGCATCAATTGCACTAAAGAAGAGTGTTGTGGTCCTCCAGCAGCCTGCAGAGCTGGGAGCAGAATCAGACAGTGAGGAGGCTGGGGAGGAACATGGGCCAGTCCTGAAGTCTGGGGAAGGCTCGGACGAGGGCTCTGCATTGGAGGCAGAGATGGGGCCAGGATCATCTGGGAGTTATGCGCGGACTCCGGAGCCTCCAGAGTCGGACAGCAGAGAGGCAGAGGAACAGGAGGAGCCGGTTCCTAGTGTGCACATGCACAGAGCTGCAGAAAGCAAGAACAGCTAAAACAAAAGGGACGACTCGGGAGTAAGGCCTGGAGATGATTGGCCCCTCCCATAAGGCTTAAAAGAGGAGCAAAGGCACGTGGGCCCTTTGCAGGAAAGCAACGTTGTTAATTCTGTTCCCAGTCGGCATCTCTGTTTGATTCTGGACTCCGTGTGGCTTTGCCAAGTAGGTCTTTGGCAGAGTGTCAAGGGAGAGAAAGGTTGATGATTATCCCGGAGGACTTCTTCCGAAGGACTTTTTGCAACTAATTGGGACTCAGCTGTAAATGAACGTAATTCACAGTTGTTGCAATAAAAGAGGTTTTTGGGATTACTTGTGTGTTTTAATGACTCAGGAAGCCTAGGTCACAACAAAAAGTACCAAATTTTCCCTTTCTATTACCCTGTCAGCTGCCGTCTTATACTTGCTTGTGCTTTGCTGCTATGCAGTAACAGACTGCCATGAACTGTGGGGAGGGGGAACGAAGTGGGGAGATGCTTGGGAAAATGAAAGTAAGTGCCTGTGCCTTCTCGAAATGCTGCCTCAAGGTCACCCAGCTGGAAGAAGGAGGGAGCTGCATACTAAACTGCACTTGCGCTGACCTTTATGAAAACATCATTGGTTACACTGGGCAGTAAGAGACATTTAAGGAAGGGAAAAAGTAGAACTTGGGGATTTTGGTTTGCGATTCTCAGTTCTGACCTCGCAATACTGCAATACACTTAGCTTCTAATAAAACTATAGCTTTCTCAACAAATGGAGCCAAGGGTTGTTTCTAATTAGAGGCTTAAATTGTCGCAGGTCTGATATACCCCAATTTTAATCCAACTCTACACCCCCAGCATCCTTACCACAGGCCACACTGCCATCCAATCGTCGTTCAAGGCATCATTCGCTATTCCTGGGACGGCTCGCCGGACAGAAACCTGGAATGAAAGCAACATTAGCAGCTGAATACCCATCTCTCCATCTCTCTCAGAATACAGAATAACACAGTTGGAAGGGACCTTGGAGGTCTTCTAGTCTGACCCCTCAACCAGGAGACCCTAGGCCATATTCCAGACAAATGGTTGTCCTATCGCTTCTTAAAAACCTCCAGTGATGGAGCACCCACAACTCCTGGAGGCACGCTGTTCCAGTGGTTAATTGTTCTCACTTTCAGGAAATTTCTCCTAGTTCTAGGTTGCTTCTCTGCTTGATTAGTTTCTGTCCTGCCTTCAGGTGCTTTAGAGAATAGCTTGACTCTCTCTTCTTTGTGGCAGCCCCTGAGATATTGTTGTGGCCCACCAGCAGCCTGCGCGGATTGTTGCTGATCCCAACGACGAGAAGGCTGGTGTGGTGCTGCGCCCGCAGCCTGTGCAGCTGGCACTTGAGTCAGACAGCGAAGAGGCTGAAGATGTGATGCCAGAGGCAGGGATTCAGTCAGGGCCTGAAGCCTCCAGAAGCTCCTTTAAGTGAAGAGGACGAAGAGGAGGAGCCTCTTCTCGATGCATGGGCGCGCAAAGCTGCCAAAAGGCAGAAGTGGCTCCTCAGGAGGAGGTCTCCTCGAGAGTAAGGCTTGGGGCTAATTGGCCACTTCCTTAGCCTATTTAAGGAGGAACCTCGACTGAAGCAATTTGTAGGGAACAACTTTAGTTCATTCTATTTCACATCTGGATTCTCTGCAAATTGCTTCTGGGCTTTCTGCCAACCTTAGTAAGATTGTGATTACTTTATCATTGGTTTCTTGTAGGTTGTTAAGAAAGTTTATTAACAACCTTTGTTTTGAAAAAGACTGAGTTATTTTAGTAAATTAAGTTTTGTACAAACTTTGTGTGTGCTATGTTCTTTGGGATCCGTAGCTGGGGCAGAACAATAATGTTAAAATATTCATATTTAGTAGCTGGAACAGGGGGTTATACATTATAGTTGATTGGTTGGAGAGTGATGGCTCCCACGTGAGACAATCTGTGCTGCGACTGGTTGCTGTGGAGGGGGCATTTCCCTCCCCCCCGTCTTTTTCTTCGGCGGTCTTTGTATGTTGTTCTGAGATTGACTTCATGGTGTAGTGATGTGCCTGACTATCTTGTTTGCTGTATATAGAGACTCAAAATATATTTATTCATGTCAAACAGGGGTGAAATCCAGCAGGTTCTGACAGGTTCTAGAGAACCGGTAGCGGAAATTTTGAGCAGTTCAGAAAACTGGCAAATACCACCTCTGGCTGGCCCCACTGGGGTGGGAATGGAGGTTTTGCAGTATCCTTCCCCCTGGAGTGGGGAGGGAATGGGGATTTTGCAGTATCCTTCCCCTGCCGCGCCCACCAAGCCACTCCACCAAGCCACACCACACCATGCCTACCAAGCCACGCCCACAGAACTGGTAGTAAAAGAAATCGGATTTCACCACTGATGTCAAATTACCAGTTCCGGTCAGCTTTTTTGACGCCATTCGGACACCTGCTGCGCAGTTCCCTGATAAATAAATTGATAAATTGCGTTTTGATTTTACTCACCTCCATGTAATTTTCCTCACAAACAATCTCACGAGGGCTCCACGGGGCATCGAGGGGACAATTCATGGACACTTCATAAGCAGCAGTTACGTTATCAAGGCTGGTAATTTCCACCTGGAGCCGGATGCTGAAATCCTTGTCAAACTGAGGAAGGGGATTTAAAAAGTATTTGCTGTCACTAAAAAGTCTCAGTTGTGTTGACGAATCCAGCTTTGGAAGCAACCTTAGGGCTGAACGTCTGGATCTATCACTCTTTCCGACTTAGCACACCCAGCTCCCATTAGCTTGAGAACATTGGGAAAAATGAACTCTGGGTTCCTTGGTGCTTTCTGAGCTTGGTGGTTGTTGCACTGATGATGTTACCTAGTTTGGTAATGAAACATCTGCAAGACGACAACCAAGCTCAAAAAGGATCTCATAGTTTAACACCCCTCTTCTAAAAGGAATTTTCCCATTAGGTCCAAGTTCTAATACTTGGATAAGGGACAAAAAAAATTCAAAAGCTTAAGGATGGATGGGGAATGAAAAAGGACGTCTCGCCAGCGACTTTGGCCAAGATGTATCCAAATTCAAATCCAAAATGTTGGAAATGTAAACAGGGACAAGGTACCTTCTTTCACACATGGTGCTCATGCCCCGAAGTGAAAAGATATTCGACGAAGATACAGGAATGGCTGCAGGATTTAACCAAGTGTCAAATAGAACTTAAACTGGAATTGTTTCTCCTGGGGATATTTAGGGCGAAATATAATAGAAAGATAAAATCAGGGGTGAAATGCTCCCGGATCGGACCGGATCGCCCGATCCAGTAGCAATCTTGGCTGGTGGTTTGGCGACCCAGTAGCAACGGCGGAGCATAGCTCCGCCCACCCGGCCAGGTGTCAAAAGGTCTGCGCACTTTACACTTCCAAACCAGTAAACCAGTACCAATAAACCAGTAAACCAGTAAACAAACTTCCAAAGTGGTGTGTACACTTCCAAACCAGTAAGGAAGGTAAGTAGATTTCACCCTTGGATAAAATATTTGATGTGACATATATTAACGGTGGCAAGGATTGCCTTTGCACAGAATTGGAAGAAAGATAGTATACCACCAGAGGGATTAGTAGTTCAAAAAATATTTGATTGCACGGAAATGGACAAACTCACATTAGAGTTAAAGGGAAAGGATGAGTCGGATTATTGTATGAAATATGAAGGCTATTGCTTAACGCACTGTAAGCCACCCTGAGTTTCCGGAGAAGGGCGGCATATAAATCAAATTAAAAAAAAAATTATTACGCGGTATGGGAGAAATGGTATGAATGGATAGATAATAGAAATAAGGAATAGAAATGCAGATAAAGGAATACAATCAGTGGTGGGTTCCTCCTAGTTCCGCCCAGTTCCGCCGAGCTGGTAGCGGTGACAATATGACATCACCGAACTGGTTCTGCCCCCCCGTCCCCTGCCCCCCCTACATTATTCTTACCTTTTATTTGGCCCCCACCCCCAATCTATTGCTGCCTCCTGAGTCCCAGCTGATCAGCTAGAGGGAAAAAAAAACGGTTTAAACTCTTGCTGCGGGGCTGATCGCTGTTAAAACAAATGAGTAGACCAGTGCCTGCAAAAATAAATGGGTAGACCAGTGCCTCCAAAAACAAATGAGTAGACTGGTACAGCTCTGCAAGCAGTTAAAAGCCTGGTAGACCAGTACCTCTGCTAAATCCTAAAGAATTGTCACATGACCATCAAGCTACGCCCACAAAATAAGCCACGCCCACAGAACCGGTAGTAAAAAATTTTAGAACCCACCCCTGAATAGAATGTTTAGAAATACAGTATAATGTATACATTATATTTCTAAACATTCTTTTACATTATTCTAAATACAATGTATTGAATATTGATTCTAGTTGTATGAATAATGTCACAAATCTGTTAAATAAGTAACAGAGATATATAAAGAATAGAATAGAATAGAATAGAATAGAATAGAATAGAATAGAATAGAATAGAATAGAACAAAACAGAACAAAACAGAACAGAACAACAGAGTTGGAGAAAAAGTGCAATAAAAAATAAATAAAGAAAAGAAAGAAAGAAAGAAAAAGGACATCTTAAGAGGAAGCAAAGAGCTCTCTAAAACTTCTCCAGAACTTCAGAAATGCAATCATCACGAGTCAAGCTTGATCTGAGGGCAACTTTTATTTTTATTGGTTTAGCAGGCTTGTAATGACTTACAGGTAGCCCTCAACGTCTTACAACCATGATGGAGCCCAAAATTCCTGTTGCTAAATGAGACGGTTGTTAAGGGAATATTACCCCATTTTATGACCTTCCTAGCCACTGTGGTTAAGTGAATCGCTGCAGTTAAGTTAGTAACATCGTTGTAAAGTGAACCTAGCTTCCCCTCTTGACTTTGTTTGTCAGAAATTCGCGGGACACCGCAACCGTCATAAATATGAGTCGGTTGCCAAACATCCAAATTTTGATAAACATGACCTATGGAAATTCTGCAACAGTCGTAAGTGGTCATAATAAATCCCTTTTTTCAGTGACGTAATCGTTGAACAGTCACTAAAAATGAACTGTTGTTAAGCCGAGCACTTATCTGTATTTATTTTATTATTTATTTATTTGCAATTTATTTGCTGTCTTGTCTCACTGTGGGGTTACTCTAAGCGCAGTGGTGGGTTGCTCCTGGTCCAGCCCGGTTCGGCCGAGCCGGTAGTGGTGACGCTATTACGTCACCGAACCGGTTCTCTTTCTTCGGGAGCTGGGCCCTCCCGCCCGCCCCCGCGTTATTCCGTCCTTATATTTCTTCTTTTTTCGACCAGCTGAGAGGTGCGGCAGAGCGGATTGCCGCACCTCAGCTGGGCAGATTCACAACACGCTTGCGCGAAGCGCACGACCGAAGAGGCGATCGCACGCGAAGCGCACGCGCTAAGAGAACCGGTAGTAAAGCCGGTTAGAACCCACCACTGTCTAAGCGCCCTGCAATAATGAAAAGGAAGAAAATGAAAGGCGTGTCAACACAACAGACATAAAATAATAGAATAAAATAAACAATGATGGAAGAACACAAGACTAGTGCATCATTAGAGGTAAAGGTTCCCCTCACACATATGTGCTAGTCGTTCCCGATTCTAGGGGGTAGTGCTCATCTCCAGAGTGGGGTGAGAATGGAGATTTTACAATATCCTTCCCCCAGGAGTGGGGAGGGAATGGGGATTTTGCAGTATCCTTCCCCTGCCACGCCCACCAAGCCACACCACGCCCACCAAGCCACGCCCACAGAACCGGTAGTAAAAAAAAATGGATTTCACCACTGGCATAAATGGTAAGGAAAAAGGTTGTTTAGAGTTCACGAAAGAGATAAACCAGAGCCACAATTTATATTAAGAAACTTCCTTTTTTTTTCTTATCTGGAGCTAGTCTCCAACCAGTTTTATCTTTTCAATTTAAGAATGTTAAAAGCTATTCTTCCATTCCAATCTGTAATGAGCCCGGACATCATTTTAAAAGAGAGAAAACAAGTTCAACTTCAAATACAAACAACAATATTAGTTCACAAGTTACAAAATCCATGTCGTGTGCCCCCTCATCCCTACAGAATCTGATTTATAACCTCTCCAGCCCAGCTTCAAGCAGGTCAGGGCATAAGTCTTACCACATTGTGGACGGAACAAGCTAGGAATGAGATACGGATTTCCGGGTTTCCATAGAGGTCGACGCCATGGGTGAATCCGCACTGGGTAGCGATGTAATCAGTCACAGAGATACGCTGGCCAAGTTCATCTAAGGAAAGGCAGAAACAAATTCATTTATCCAAGACAGTTCTGTAGCATCTTCCACTCTTGGGGTTCATCATACTATCACAATAGGTATGGTGCAGGGGTGAAATCTAAATTTTTTCCCTACCGGTTCTGTGGACGTGGCTTGGTGGGGGGAGGTGTCCTGTGACTGAGTGGGCGTGGCCAACTCGATGTCACTCACAGCCACGCCCACTCAGTCACAAGACCCCCTCCCATCAAGCCACGGCCACAGAACCGGTAGGGAAAATTTTTTAAATTTCTATTCTGCCAGCGTGTCCTTACCTTTCTCGCGCGGTTCCGCCCACCCGCCTCATTCCCCGCTGCCTGTTCGCCCTTCGCCATGCAGTGTATCTTACTGCTTACCTTTCTCCCGCAGCTGGCTGTCAGGGAAGGAAAGCGCCCCAAAAATACCGGAGTCGCTCACTCTCCTTCTTGAATGAGCCGCTCTGGTCCACACACATCAAACATGCAAGCGCACATCCAACCTGCCGCTGAATTAAATAAACGGTGTGCGCTTGCGCAGCCGGTGCATGGACCAGAGCAGCTCATTCAAGAAGGAGAGTGAGCGTCTCCAGTAACTTTTGGGCGCTTGCCTTCCCTGACAGCCAGCCGCGGGAGAAAGGTGAGACGTAGGATCCCCCGCGTGGCGAAGGGCGAGCAGGCAGCGGCTCCACAGCAAGGCCAGAGTCAGGGAATGGTGCATTTATTTATTTAATTATTTAATTATTTCAATGTATATACCGCCTTTCTCCAACAGGACTCAGGGCGGCGAACAGCCGGAATAAAAACAAGACATACAAAATTTAAAAGCAATTTAAAATAATTAAATATTTTTGGCCGCGATTTAAGAACAAACCCAATTTAAAATCAATTAAAATTTAACCCAAAAAACTGTGGGATCAAGCCAGCCCGGCTAGTTGAAATAAATAAGTTTTCAGGACCTGACGAAAAATCCGGAGGTCTGATATTGTACATATCTCTGGGGGGAGGTTGTTCCAGAGGGCGGGTGCCGCCACAGAGAAGGCTCTCCCCCTGGGGGTCGCCAGCCGACACTGTCTGGCGGACGGCACCCTGAGGAGGCCCACTCTGTGCGAGCGTATTGGCCGGTGGGAGGCTATTGGTGGCAGAAGGCGGTCTTGTAAATACCCCGGCCCTAAGCCATGGAGCACTTGAAAGGTGGTCACCAACACCTTGAAGCGCACCCGGAAGACCACCGGGAGCCAGTGCAGCTCGCGCAGGAGAGGTGTCACATGGGAGCGCCCCGTTGCTCCCATAATCCCCCGCGCGGCCGCATTCTGGACCAGCTGGAGCCTCCAGGTGCACCCCAGGGGGAGCCCCATGTAGAGAGCGTTGCAGTAGTCCAGGCGGTAGGTGACGAGTGCCTGAGTGACCGTGCGTAGGGAGTCCTGATCTAGAAAGGGATGCAACTGGCGTATCAGGCGAACCTGATAAAAAGCCCCCCTGGCCACGGCCATCACATGGTCTTCTAAAGACAGCCGTGCATCCAGGAGGACGCCCAAGTTGCGAGCCCTCTCCGTGGGGGCGAGTGATGGGGCGAGTGGGTGGAGCCCTCTCCGTGGGGGAAATGGGGCGTGTGGGTGGAGCCTCCAGCTGCCATTGCTACCGGTTCTCCAAACCACCGGCCATCATTGCTACCTACTTGCCCGAGCCAGTCCAAACCGGGAGCATTTCACCCCTGGTATGGTGTATGAAAAGAAGGACCAGGGGGGTGACATGATAGCAGTGTCCCAATATCTCAGGGGCTGCCACAAAGAAGGGGGAATCAAGCTATTCTCGAAAGCACCTGAAGGCAGGACAAGAAGCAACGGGTGGAGACTAATCAAGGAGAGAAGCAACCTAGAACTAAGGAGAAATCTCTTGACAGTGTCTATGGAGATTATCAGTCATCCAGGTCCTTGCTGGCGAACCTATGCTACGTGTGCCACAGGTGGCACTCAGCGCCCTCTCTGTGGGCATGGGAGCCGTCACCCCAGTTCAGCTCCACCACGCATGCGCGCGTGCCTCCCACCAGCCAGCTGGTTGGCGGCTCTCTGCCGTGCATATGCAGGGGGCAGGACGCGTGCAGGATGCATATGAGCATACGCGGGACTTGTGCGGGGGCAGACCACATGCGGGGGGCATTCATTGCATTTTGGAGATTTGGCCGCGCACTTTGGGCACTTGGTCCGGAAAAGGTTAGCCATCATTGATTTAGGTCATGGTTGTCCCATAGGTGATTTTTCAAGAGGCAACTGGACTTCCTGATTTTTCTTTGAAGACGTTTCGCTTCTCATCCCAGTAGCTGAAGAAGCTTCTTGGATGAGAAGCAAAACATATTCAAAGAAAGCCCAGAAAATCCAGTTGTCTCTTGAAAAAGCACTTTTGGGACATCTCTTGACAGTGAGAATAATGAATCAGTGGAACAGGTGGCCTCCAGAAGCTGGGAATGATCCGACATTGGAGAATTTCAAGAAGAGATTGGACAGCCATTTGCCTGAAATGCTCTAGGGCAGAGGTAGTATTCAGCAGGTTCTGACCAGTTCTGGAGAACCGGTAGCGGAAATTTTGAGTAGTTCGGAGAAACCGGCAAATACCACCCCTGGCTGGCCCCGCCCCCATCTATTCTCCGCCTCTCGAGACCAAGCTGATCGGGAGGAAATGGGGATTTTGCAGTAACCTTTCCCCGGAGCGGGGTGGGAATGGAGTTTTTACGGTATCCTTCCCCTGCCATGCCCACCAAGCCATGCCCATAGAACTGATAGTAAAAAAAGTTCGAATCCCACCACTAGATAGGGTCACCTGCTTGAACAGAGGACTGGACCAAAAGACCTCCAAGATCCCGTCCAACTCTGCTATTCTGTTTTTTTTTTTTTTTTATTTGATTTATATGCCGCCCTTCTCCGGAGACTCAGGGCAGCTTACAATGCATTAAGCAATAGCCTTCATACTTTTGTATATTTATACAAAGTCAGCTTATTGCCCCCACAAACTGGGTCCTCAATTTACCCACCTTAGAAAGGATGGAAGGCTGAGTTGACCTTGAGCCTGGGGAGAATTGAACTCGCAATAATTGCAGGCAGCTGGATGTTAAATGCTGCCTTAGGAGGCATTAGCCTCCTACGCCACTCAGGCTCTGTTATTGAGGCTACACTAAGGTTTTAGTACTATATTTATTTATTTATTTATTTATTATTTATTAGTCCAATTTATATACCGCTCTTCACCGTAGACTCAGGGCGGCTTACAATGCATTATAGCAATAGCCTGCATACTTTTATGTATATACGTGCTTGTTAGGGCTTTCGGCCCCTCATAAGCAGTGTTGTTCTATACAAAGCTGGCTTATTGCCCCCACAATCCGGGTCCTCAATTTATTGTGTTTATTTTAGTTGACTCCAACTCAGGAACAAGGAATGTACCTTTGAGCAGGCACTAAATATTTCTGCCGTTGAGAAATAGGTCAGCCTTACCTAAACTCTACCTAAATCCTTACCGGCCCATTTACTTACTGAAGACACTGTAACTCCAAGAATTTTGGCCCAATGCAGTCTTGTCCAGCCATATCCAGAAGTAGCGGTCCCGACATTCAGTCCGTACAGTCCCTTTCAGAAAAGGGAATATTTTTTCCAATAAGCAAGCAAACAAAAATCTAACAAGAGTGCCCCCCTCCACCTCACCAGTTCTTTGTGGCTTCCAGAAAACTCTTTCCTGGCCACCTATACTGATCGCTCCTGGCAATTCTTGAGACTGGCTTCACACATTGTGTTAAACCAGGGGTCGGCAACCTTAAACACTCAAAGAGCCACAAAGGTCCTAACCGGAAGCCCCCCATTCAATTCTGGAGCCAACCGGAAGTCCGGTTCCCCCACCATAGAGTCTCCTCCTAGCGTGGCATCCTTTTTCCTCTACCTGTCCTAACCGAAAGCCCTATCAATTGTGGAGCCGACCGGCGACAGGGAGCCGCAGCAGATTAAAGAGCCACATGCGGCTCCAGAGCCGCGAGTTGCTGAGCCCTGCGTAAAACCATAATAGGATGTGTTAGAAGTCAGGCTAGCTTGTGCCGTGAGCCAATGTCACAGGCAGCCCAGCAAAATTTGATTTCTTATTCTAATGCTCTTGTCTGGATTTTCTTTTTTTGCACTATTACTTAACATTGACAACTGTAAGATGTGTGGATTTAACTCCCAGAATTCCCCAGCTATCCATGCTGGCTGAGGAATTCTGGGACTTAAAGTCCAAATATGCTAAATTTGCCACAGTTGAGAAACACTGGTCTAGATTATTAAGAATAGAATAGAATAGAATAGAATAGAATAGAATAGAATAGAATAGAATAGAATAGAATAGAATAGAACAGAACATTAGTAGAGCAGAGCAGAGCAGAGCAGAGCAGAATAGAATAGAATAGAATAGAATAGAATAGAATAGAATAGAATAGAATAGAACAGAACATTAGTAGAGTAGAGTAGAGTAGAGTAGAATAGAATAGGAGTAGAGTAGAGTGGAGTAGAGTAGAATAGAATAGAATAAAAGAATAGAATAGAATGAAGAATAGAATAGAATAGAATAGAATAGAATAGAATAGAATAGAATAGAATAGAATAGAATAGAATAGAATATAGAACAGAACAGAATAGGCTTTATTGTCACTTTGAATATACACTAATTGGCATGCATTAAAAATGAAATTTCATTGCATACAGCTCTTAAAGGGTCACCACCTCCAATTTTACACTACATAAACAAGACAAGATAAATACAAAATTATGTATATACCCACATAAATTATATGACACAGAGAAGCAACAGAGTCTAGTTTGGATGTATACATATTTATGGCGAGAAAAACGCTGTTAGAAATATTTTATTAGCTTAAGTCTGCACAGAAATTCAATAGCTACTTCCTGCATGTTATTTATATTTTTTGCAAGTAATTTCTATTCCCGTCATTTCTTTGCACATCGATTTTCAGCTGAAGAAAGCAGTGCTAAACTTGAAAAACATGAGGCAATAACCATTACCGATTAGCAGAAGATTAATACAGAAGAGTGAATTGGGTCTATTTGTATTTAAAACATAAAATTAGTAAATGTTCTTCGCTACCCTTGCAGAACCAACACACTTACCTGTGGGGAAAGGTATGGACACCACTGCCTGGCTCCCCAAAATATAGACTAGGATACTATTGGAAAAACAAAGGCAAAAGACAAAAAAAAACAAAATTAGTTTTGCTTTGGATTGATGAGATGGAGAGAAGGATGAGGCTACAGAGAAAAATTGAGGTGGAATTATATCCTGCAACATCTCAAACCAGAGAATAAATTAAGAAACGTAGGCAACCATCATTTGATCTTCTCTGGCAAGGAAGAAACATAAAGCTCCCGCAGAAACAGTAAGAGGGTAAATTGAACGAGCAAATTACTTTAGGCGTCGATCTATGTTTCAGGCAGAACAGAAAGGGGAGCCATCTTTAAATATTCAAGATTCGTGAAGAGATAATAAAGCAGTTTTAAAATCAAAGAGATTCTGTTAGAGCATCTTGGACCATAGGGCTCGCTTGCCAGAGGTTTCAGGTATCTGGGAGTTGCCAAGTTGAAAAAAAAAAAATTCCAAATAAATAATAGTCCAATAATATTATTATTGGGTCTATCAACCCAAAGAGACAAACCAGTTTAGTGTAGCGGTCAAGGCATCAGAGTAGAAAATGGGAAACTGTGAGTTCTAGTCCTGCTTTCGGGCACAAAGCCAGCCTGATAACCTTGGGCCAGCCACAAACTCTCAGCCCTAGAAATGAGGCAATGGCAAACCTACTTCTGAAGAACCTGACTTGTCCAGGCAGTCACTGAGATTCATACAATACATGAGTAAACAGAAGGAAAAAAAACTCAGAGGGGCAAATAATAATAATAACAACAACAACAATCTGTATCAATCCGTATCAATCCATATCAACCATTAGCACCAGTCAATTGTATTTGTGACACAATTTTAAATGTTCAATTGACTTTCATGTTTAATGAATAAATAATAATAATAAAACTAATAATAATAAAACTAATAATAAAACTAATAATAATAATAATAATAATAATAATAATAATAATAATAATAATAATAATAATAGAAAGAACTGGAAAAAATCACGAAATATCGTGACCTGGCCATTGGGGAAGGAATGGAGATTTTACAATATCCTTCCCCTGGAGTGGGGTGGGAATGGAGCAGTGGTGGGTTTCAAATTTTTTTACTACTGGTTCTGTGGGTGTGGCTTGGTGGGCGTGGCATGGCTTGGTGGGCATGGCTTGGTGGGCGTGACAGGGGCAGGATACTGTAAAATCTCCATTCCCACCCCAATCCAGGGGAAGGTTACTGCAAAATCCCCATTTCCTCCCAATCAGCTGGGACTTGGGAGGCAGAGAATAGATGGGGGTGGGGCCAGTCTGAATTTTTACTACCGGTTCTCCAGAACTGGTCAGAACCTGCTGAAACCCACCTTTGGAATGGAGATTATACAGTATCCTTCTCTTGCCACGCCCACCAAGCCACACCCACACCCACAGAACCTGTAGTAAAAAAAATTTGAAACCCACCACTGCTTCGTACTGTCTCCACTTGGTTTACAAAACCTAACCATGAACTGACCCGGTGCCTCTTTTCACAAAGACCCTTTAAAACCCCAAAGTAACCAAAGACAATTTAACCTTGCAGGCTGTGAAAAACCCACCCTACGGTCAACTTGAGGATGTTGGCTTATGCTGCGAACCCAGAATGTTGGCTTAAAGGAACAGAGCTCAGCTGTGAAGCAGACGTCACAATTCTTATATACATGGTTCACCCATTTGGGCCACCTTAAAACAAATACTATAAAATCTACAAAGAGTACTTCTGTCTTTCCCTTTCTCCAAACAAAAACTTCACCAATGTATTTGGGAATTCTATCCAACAAACTAACCTCTTTTTCTCCAAATTACAAACATTGAGGTCTGGTTTTTAATCATACCCCAAGGCGTTTTTTCCTCCACCCTCAGCTTTCCTAATTTTCAAAGGACTTTACACCTTTAGAATCAACTCTTGAGTTTTACTAAACAAAAGTCAGGCACCTCTTTTTCCCCCCAGACAAACCCCCTTTTCTCTGGCTTTTAAAATGAGAAATAAAACAAGGCACATACATACCCTACAAACACGAGAGACTTCATGTTGGAGATGGTGGGGGGGAAAAAAAAAGGGCTGCTTGCCTGTAGCAGCCAGCTAATAATATCTTAAGTTTCAGAAACTTATCACAACCACTTCTCAGCTTCGCTCACAAACTCTGACTTATATAGGTTTCCGGTTCTGGAGTTAACAATGGTTCCAGGTGTTTCCAGTCCTTGGTTAATTTATTATTTAATTCCTCATGATTTCATATCACCTATTTTGGCTAAGGGTCGGATGCTAAATGAATCCTGACTTTCTCCTGGGTGGAGAAAGAGATTGAGGGGGATTCCCTTCAGATTCTGGGTGTGAAATACACATGCTGTAGTTTTATTGTAATTTTCTGCTCATTGTCTCATTTTATTTCTCTCATCACCTCCAGGGGTTGGGAAAAAAAAAAAAACATTTAGGGAAGCCCATTCAAAATAACAAGACTGCTGGCATCCTACGTTTCTTTTCTTGAAATATAAAAATCAATTTCATAAATAGAATAGATTAAGAATAATAACTTTACCGTGACTTTAACTGAACATTAACAACATTAAAATGAGATTTCGTTTGGTTGGTAACCATCTCCAATAACTCCAATTTATTTCTTTTTTTTTTTTTTGAAAAAACTTTATTGAGTTTTTTTAAAAAAAACATAAATATAGTAACATTTCCATTAATATCAGATGTGCAATGGTTTTAACTATATACAAAATATATTTCTGGTGACATTTTAAATTACTTTTTGCTTTTATTTAACACACCTTTTTCTCTTTCTTTCATTTTATCATGCATCCATTCATACCACCTTCCCCACACAGTATAATATTCTGATCTATTTCTTATTCATTCTATTTTTCTTGTGTTATGGATTGCACCAGTAGAGGCTAAACCAATTTCGTCGTATACACAGTGTACAATGACAATAAAGGCCACTGTAGAAAAATACTATTGATTAATTCAATGACTTGAATTATTTAAATTAATCAATTAATTAATTCAAATTAGGGGGCTATAAAATATAGTTGCTTTATCCAAGAAACTCTTAAGAAGTAAATTCAATCAGGGCAAAGAAATACCAAAGATTTCCCCCCCACCCTTCCTTCTAGTAAAATCTTGTGTATATTTCTCAGGTGGCAACTGAGAGGATACACAACAGCTTCACCTTTAAGCTGCCAGTCATTGCACCGTAGAAAGTCCTGATGTGAAACTCAGGCTGGTAGAAATCTGGTCTCCTGTGCCAAAAAGAAGAAGAGGAGGAATTCATAAGAAAAATTATAATTTCTAAGGAAAAAAGTTACCCAGAATCAGTCTCAACTTAGGCACCTACTTTTCAGATCAAAGGGAAAAGGGGAAGGGGAAAGGGATACAATATGTTTCCTTGACTAACAGGTTTCCTGCCTGAGCAGGGGGTTGGACTAGATGACCTCCAAGGTCCCTTCCAACTCTGTTAAGTTTTACTAATTTTGGCATAATTTCATGCCATTTGGGAGCCCAGAAGTTTAATTTATGCTTTTCGGATTGGGAATGATCTCTTGATTTCAGCAAGCACGTGGAGTTATAAAACAATTTGTATGTACGATGGGGGCAATTTTTTTTTCTTTAGATATCATTTTAGAACTTTTGTTTTTCTGGTACAAGAGCCAAACATTCAACAGGTGAAGCCTATTAGCTGTTTTTCCATGATAAAGGAAAGCAATACATGCACTTGGCTTTATATATATATATATATAGAGAGAGAGAGAGAGAGAGGGAATATATGGTAAGATCTATCTATCTATCTATCTATCTATCTATCTATCTATCTATCTATCTATCTATCTATCTTACCATATATTTCCTCCCCATAGAGGCTAAGTATTTGCTTTCTTCTATGAGGAGGGAACATATGGTAAGGGTGTGGTTAACTGATGAGGACCAATCAGTCCGAAATAGATCTATATTAGTCTCCCAACAGGCAGCAAAATGCTTGCTTGCTGTCTGAAGAAGCCTAGGATAGTGGATGTGATTTCACTGAGCTATGGCTGCAAACTTGGTCTATGTAGGAAAAACCTGGCTGAGAGAAAAATACACATAAAAATACACATACACATAATACACTACGAATATATATATATATGCAAAAAATTAAAATCTCTGTAAGGATTTTTAGAAGATTTTAAACTGGGATTTTAACCAGAATTTTAAACATTTTAACCAACTTATTTACAATGATGCGGGAAAACACCCGAGATTTTAACTTTTTGCATATGCACACCCGCGAAAACTTAAGAAGATACACACATACACACATATATATATACATACACACACTGCTCAAAAAAATAAAGGGAACACAAGCAGAAGACGTCCGAGATCTGAATGAATGAAATAGCCTTATTAAATACTTTGTTCGTTACATAGAGTAGTTTTGTGTTCCCTTTAGTTGTTTGAGCAGTGTATAAACTACTGTATGTAAAGAACAAAGTATTTAATAAGGCTATTTCATGCATTCAGATCTCGGATGTCTTCTGCTTGTGTTCCCTTTATTTTTTTGAGCAGTGTATATATATATATATATATGCCATGCGTCGTTTAAATAAAAATTAGGATCATATCTATTGCAAATATATATATATATATATATATATATATATATATATATATATATATATATATATATATATATATATATATATAAAACTTACATAGACAGATATATATCTATATAGATATATATCTATATAGATATATATCTATATAGATATATATATATGTCTTTTTCTTTTTCGTAGGCTTTTATGAAAAGAATATTAGAAAGAATATGCATATATATATATATATATATATATATATATATATATATATATATATATATATATATATATATATATATATATATATTGTTGCAATAGATATGATCCTAATTTTTATTTAAACGATGCACGGCATTCCCAAAACTCCTGTTTAATATAGGCAAAATTGGTTTATCCTGCAAAAGAGTTAGCAAGCAAAACACCTGTCGTTTAAAAAAAAAAATTCCTTTCCATTAAAAATGAGCCATCAGCTGGTGCCAAAAAAAATCAGGACTGCGGAATTTAAAATTAAAGGGGGAGGAAGGAAATAAAGGGGATGGCCAAATTTCCATTCTTTTTGAACCAAAGCGTTACTTTTCACGTTAAGAAACTTCTCATCCTCCGATCGCGCTTTCAGAAACGCGAACAGATTTTTTTTTACATTTAAAAAAAAAAAAAAAAAATTAAGACCTGGCCCTTTAAGGGCCGTCCAGCTCGAAACGCGTTTTGTTGTGTGTGTGTTTTTTTTTTCAAATCTGCCTCGGCGATTGGACGAGGCGCTCGTCCATCACTCTCCCTTCCCCCCCCGTCATCGTCACAATGGAATGCGAGGCGCGGAGGAGTGCCGAAGCGCAATCTCCCGGCTTCTGATTGGCCGCTTTG
The DNA here is from genome assembly GCF_029215685.1 of Pituophis catenifer annectens. Classification (NCBI taxonomy): domain Eukaryota; kingdom Metazoa; phylum Chordata; class Lepidosauria; order Squamata; family Colubridae; genus Pituophis; species Pituophis catenifer. Next base: position 13,637,135 of record NW_027256895.1, read on the forward strand.
CTCGCTAAACCTTCCGGGAGGACATTCATTGGAGGACGACGTTTTAAAGGGGAAGTCGCCTCTGGCGTGCAATCGAGCGAGGCTGAAAGGTGAGTCTTTCGAAAAGGTGGCAGGAGCGTCCCGAGGTTTTTTTTTTTTTTTTCCCCTACAGCACTCAATTGGCCGGTTCAAAAACACCTTTAACTTCCCTCCAATGACATTATAGGTTCTTCCCATGTTTCTGGAATTCCCTGGGAGGGAATCCCCTGCCTTTGTGACGCAGTTACAAGGGAACCCCCTTTTCCCAAGGTTCTTTTTTTCAGTTTATTTTTGTGACTTGCAGGGATTTCCATGCCTATTTTCAATTATTTGGGGGGGCAATTATTTTGCCTCCTTTCTTTGCAGCAGAAATGACATAATGCACCCCCCCCCCAAAAAAAAGCTTGGGTGTTAGTGCCAAGCACTCTTCCCAGGGAGATCCCCGTTTCTTGCTTCTTTTCTGAATCATCATCATCATCATCGTCGTTTAACGACCCCCTAAATCCCTTGCGGGGCGGAGTCTGGGCAACTGAATGGAGCTAGCAGAGCAGGGGTGGGTTGTAAATTTTTTTACTACCGATTCTGTGGGCGTGGCTTATCTTGTGGGCGTGGCTTGATGGTCATGTGACAATTATTTAGGATTTAGCAGAGGTACTGGTCTACCAGGCTTTTAAACCACTTGCAGAGCTGTACCCATCTACCCATTTATTTTTGCAGGCACTGGTCTACTCATGTATTTTTGCAGGCACTGATCTACTCATGTATTTTTGCAGGCACTGGTCTACCCATTTATTTTTTGCAGGCACTGGTCTACCCATGTATTTTTGCAGGCACTGATCTACCCATTTATTTTTGCAGGCACTGTTCTACTCATGTATTTTTGCAGGCACTGGTCTACCCATTTATTTTTGCAGGCACAGGTCTACTCATGTATTTTTGCAGGCACTAGTCTACCCATTTATTTTTGCAGGCACTGGTCTACTCATGTATTTTTGCAGGCACTGGTCTACTCATGTATTTTTGCAGGCACTGATTTACTCATGTATTTTTGCAGGCACTAGTCTACCCATGTATTTTTGCAGGCACTGGTCTACTCATGTATTTTTGCAGGCACTGATTTACTCATGTATTTTTGCAGGCACTAGTCTACCCATGTATTTTTGCAGGCACTGGTCTACTCATGTATTTTTGCAGGCACTGATCTACTCATGTATTTTTGCAGGCACTGGTCTACTCGTATTTTTGCAGGCACTGGTCTACCCATGTATTTTTGCAGGCACTGGTCTACTCGTATTTTTGCAGGCACTGGTCTACCCATTTATGTTTGCAGGCACTGATCTACTCATGTATTTTTGCAGGCACTGGTCTACTCATTTGTTTTCTTTTAACACTGATCAGCTGTAGGGCGGCCCTTTGAAGCCCTGGGACAAGAGTTTAAACAGTTTTTTTCCCTGGGACTCAGGAGGCAGCAATAGATTGGGGGTGGGGCCAAATAAAAGGTAAGAATAACGTGGGGGTTGGGAAGGGCACGGGGGGTGGGGATGGCGGGGGGGGCAGAACCAGTTCGGTGACGTCATATCGTCACTGCTACCCGCTCGGGAGAACCAGGCCGAACCGGGAGGAACCCATCACTGTAGCAGAGTGTTTAAATGGTCAAGATGCCTTTCCTATTCACCAGTGCGGAGTTTTGTTCAGCAGATATATTCTCATTGTGCCCAGAGAGAGAGAGAAATATCTGCCTCTACCTAGGATCGAACTCACAGCCTCCTGATGGGGAGCTGATTGCTTCTTTTCTGAATCCCCTGAAGAGAAAAGATGCAAAAGAAATCAGCAATTGGGTCCTTCCGATATCTGGGGTGCAAAACTCTAGACTAGTGGAGAGGGAGACAAATTGTAGCAATAGCATTTAGACTTATATACCGCTTCACAGTGCTTTACAGCCCTCTCTAAGCAGTTTACAGAGTCAGCCTATTGCCGCCAACAATCTGGGTCCTCATTTTACCCACCTCGGAAGGATGGAAGACTGAGTCAACCTTGAACCTGGTGAGATTTGAACTGCCAAATTGCAGGCAGCCGGCAGGCAGCAGAAGTAGTCTGCAGTACTGCACTCTAACCACTGCGCCACCATGGCTCAAATTATCCTCTTCGCTGCCATCTAGTTGAAGTAGCCCTCGACTTCACGTCCCCCAATCGAGCCCAACATTTCTGTCGTTAAACGAGACATTTCTCAACTCTCGCTTAACCACGGTGAGATTAGGGAAGAGTTTGCCTCATTTTACAGCGTTCCTTGCCACCGTGGCTAAATCCATTGCCATGGTCCTCCTTGAGGGGAGTCTGTTCCCTTAACTTGGATGGGGAAGAAGGATAATTTGATTTCCACAAACCTCTAATACAAAATTTAGTTTTTTATTCATTAATGTACAGTATGGAGGTAGCAAAAGAATTGGTGGCCTGTGAACTCCAGAAAAGTTTCTTCACTTTGATCCATCTCACTGTCAAAAAGTGATTGCACCTTAAAAAAAAGGTATTGCTTTGTTATTGATATAACCAATTAATTTCTTGTTAGTTGCGAAGTCATGTCCAACCCATCGCGACCCCATGGACAACGTTCCTCCAGGCCTTCCTGTTCTCTACCATCCTCTGGAGTCCATTTAAACTCACGCTGACTGCTTTAGTGACGCCATCTGGCCACCTCGTTCTCTGCCGTCCCATTCTTCTTTTGCCTCCAATCGTTCCCAGCATTAGGCTCTTCTCCAGGGAGTCCTTCCTTCTCATTAGGTGGCCAAAGTATTTGAGTTCCATCTTCAGGATCTGGCCTTCTAAAGAGCAGTCAGGGTTGATTTCTTCTAGGACTGACCGGTTTGATCGCCTTGCAGTCCAAGGGACTCGCAGGAGTCTTCTCCAGCACCAGAGTTCAAAGGCCTCAATTCCTTGGCGCTCAGCCTTCCTTATGGTCCAACTTTCACCAGCCATACATTGCAACTGGGAAAACCATAGCCTTTTATAACTATTATAATTATTACTATACTATTACTATTACTAATACTAATAAATACTAATACTAATACTCATAAATAGTAATACTAATACAATACAATACGATCAATACAATACAATACAATACAATACAATACAATATAATACAATACAATACAATCAATACAATACAATACAATACAATACAATACAATACAATACAATACAATACAATACAATCATTGCTTATCTTGGAAATAAGCCAGTCTTGGAAACAGATTTGCTTTCTCGAATATTTGCAGGGAAGTCCATTAATTTCTGAATTCATGGCCTCTAATTAACATGACATACAGCTAGTCCTCGATTTACGACCATGGCTGAACCCAAACGTGGAGCCTTCTCCAGCACCAGAGTTCAAAGGCCTCAATTCTTTGGCGCTCAGCCTTCCTTATGGTCCAACTTTCACCAGCCATACATTGCAACTGGGAAAACCATAGCCTTTTATAACTATTATAATTATTACTATACTATTACTATTACTAATACTAATAAATACTAATACTAATACTCATAAATAGTAATACTAATACAATACAATACGATCAATACAATACAATACAATACAATACAATACAATACAATCAATACAATCAATACAATCAATACAATACAATACAATACAATACAATACAACAATACAATACAATACAATACAATACAATACAATAATACAATCATTGCTTATCTTGGAAATAAGCCAGTCTTGGAAACAGATTTGCTTTCTAGAATATTTGCAGGGAAGTCCATTAATTTCTGAATTCATGGCCTCTAATTAACATGACATACAGCTAGTCCTCGATTTACGACCATGGCTGAACCCAAACGTGGAGCCTTCTCCAGCACCAGAGTTCAAAGACCTCAATTCTTTGGCGCTCAGCCTTTCTTATGGTCCAACTTTCACAGCCGTACATTGCAACTGGGAAAACCATCGCCTTGACTATATGCACTAACCGATTAATACAGGAGTGCAAATGTACATATTTGTTATAATAATTGGGTTGCCACAGATTGCTTATGTATTTTATTTTATGCATTTAAGTGTAGGTTCCCGAAAAGACTCTATCCTGTTTTTCCACCTTGCTGCTAAGAAAGGAAGCTATGCAAAAACATTGCAGTTTGCAGCTCAACCTGGCTTGGGAGCCTCCATTTTGTGTGTGTGACTTTGACTGTAGATCTCCAACGCATCTGTCCTTTGGTTTGTCTTGCAGGCAAGGGCCATGACGGACGAGGAGCCCCATGAAAGCTACCTTTTTGGGGGTGCCTTTTCGGCTCGCCTTCCTCCTGGAAGTCTGGATATCAGGTGAGTTGGATTCGTTCCCTGACCAGCATCTCCCCAGATGTGGTCATTCCGGCTTTCCCACCAGCTTCTTGGCTTCCCAGCGCAACTCGTAGGTCAAACAAAAGGCTATGAGACATTCTGGTTTGGAAATAACAAGTCCAGTTCTTTGCATTGATTGATTGCAAGTATTCAGTATGTCTAATGCAGGGGTGAAATGCTCCTGGTTTGGACCGGATCGCCCAATCCGGTAGTGATGGAGGCGGGTGGTTCGGAGAACCGGTAGCAAAAATCCCTGCCCCCCCCCACATTCCCTAGCAATCATCAGAGGCTTTTTTTTAATTTTTAAAAGCATTTTTTCTACAACCTCTTTGGCCGAAAAAATGCTTTTAAAAATAAAAGAAAAAGCCTCTGATGATCGCGCGGCTCAGCTGGGCTCATCGGAGGCTTTTAAAAGCATTTTTTTCTACAACCTCTTCCACCGAAGAGGAAAAAAAGGAAAAAAAGCCTCTGCTCCAAGCCAGCTGGGATCGTCAGAGGCTTTTAAAAGCATTTTTTCTACAACCTCTTTGGCCGAAAAATGCTTTTAAAAATAATTTTAAAAAGCCTCTGATGATCGCGCGGCTCAGCTGGGATCATTGGAGGCTTTTAGAAGCATTTTTTCTACAACCTCTTCCACCGAAGAGGTTATAGATAAAATGTTTTTAAAAGGAAAAAAAGCCTCTGCTGATCAGGCAAGCCAGCTGGGATCGTCAGAGGCTTTTAAAAGCATTTTTTTACAACCTCTTCAGCCGAAGAGGTTGCAGAAAAAATGGTTTTAAAAGTAAAAAAAAAAAAAAAAAAGTTAGCCGCACCCACTCAGTCATATTACCCCCACCCCCACCAAGCCACGCCCACAGAACAGGTAGTAACAAATTGTACATTTCACCACTGGTCTAATGACAAGTCTAATGAAAAGAAAGATTAGGGGAGATGTGATAGCAATGATCCAATGTTTGAGGGGCTGCCACATGGAAGACGGGGTCACCCTATTCTGCAAAGTCTCAGTGGAACAACTTGCCTCCAGAAGTTGTGGGTGCTCCAACACAGGAGGTTTTATAAAGAAGAGATTGGATAACCATTTGTCTGAAATGACATAGGGCCGTGATGGCGAATCTATGCCATGCATGCTACAGGTACCATGTAGAGCCCTCTCTACAGGCACGCGAGCCGTTGCCTCAGCTCAGCTCCACCGTGCATCCGCGGGCGCCTCCTGCTGGCCAGCTGATTTTTGGGTCTCTGCCGTGCATGTTTGGGGGGACAGGGCGCATATGGGAGATGTGCACGCATGTGTAGGGGGCGGGGGGGGTTGCACACACATACACGGCAGTGGTGGGTTCCTCCCGGTTCGGCCTGGTTCTCCCGAACCGGTAGTGGTGACGATATGATGTCACCGAACTGGTTATGCTCCCCCCGCACCCCCCCATCCCCCGCGTTATTCTTACCTTTTATTTGGCTCCACCCCCAATCTATTGCTGCCTCCTGAGTCCCAGCTGATGGCTAGAGGGAAAAAACTGTTTAAACTCTTGCCGCTGGGCTTCAAAGGGCTGCCCTACAGCTGATCAGTGTTAAAAGAAAACAAATAGGTAGACCAGTGCCTGCAAAAATACATGAGTAGATCAGTGCCTGCAAAAAATAAATGGGTAGATCGTACAGCTCTGCAAGCAGTTAAAAGCCTGGTAGACCAGTACCTCTGCTAAATCCTAAAGAATTGTCACATGACCATCAAGCCATGCCCACAAAATAAGCCACGCCCACAGAACCCGTAGTAAAAAAATTTAGAACCCACCCGATGCACGGGGGTGGGTGGAGCATGGGGGGGGGTCACACGTGCATGTGCGGGGGGTGGAGGGAGCGTGTGGGAGTTGCACCAGAGATGGGTTTCAGCAGGTTCTGACCAGTTCTGGAGAACCGGTAGCGGAAATTTTGAGTAGTTCGGAGAACCGGTAAATGCCACTTCTGACTGGCCCCGCCCCCATCTATTCTCTGCCTCCCGAGTCCCAGCTGATCGGGAGGGAATCGGGATTTTGCAGTAACCTTCCCCTGGAGTGGGGTGGGAATGGAGATTTTACAGTATCCTTCCCCTGCCACGCCCACCAAGCCATGCCCGCCAAGCCAAGCCAAGCCACGCCCACCAAATCACACCCACAGAACCGGTAGTAAAAAAATTTGAAATCCACCACTGGGTCGCACGTACATGCGGGGGGTCGCACGCGCATTGCATTTCGGCACGTGATGACAAAAAAGTTGGCCATCACGGGTACAGGGTTTCCTGCCAAGCAGGGGGTTGGACTAGAAGACTTCCAAGGTCCCTTCCAACTCTCTTCTATTCCAGTGATGGTTAACCTTTTTGCCGTTGCGTGCCAAAAGTGGGGGTTGCGCGGGGGGGGCACGCGCATGCGTGCCCACACCCAAAATTCAATGCGCCCTGCCCCTCGCATGCGACCCTCCCGCACTCCCCCGCTTTTTGCACGTGATGGCCCGGTGGGCCCGGTAGGCCCGTTTTTCACCCTCCCCAGGCTCCAGAGGCTTTTTTGGAGCCTGGGGAGGGCAAAAACAACCTTCCCACCCCCCCCAGAGGCCCTCTGGAGGCCAGAAACAGTCCGTTTCCTGGCTTCCGGTGGACCCGGAAGGCCTGAAAATCAGGTGGCCGGCGCGCACAGGCGTGCTAGAGCTGAGCTAGTGCAATGCTCGCGTGCCCACAGATATGGCTCCACGTGCCACCTGTGGCACGTGTGCCATAGATTCGCCATCACGGATCTATTCTATTCTAACCATGACCTGGATGACTGAGTATCTCCATATAGAGAGGATGGCCTGCTTGTTGTGTCTTTAGAAAGTCCACGTGCTCACAAAAACGTAGTCACCGGCTGACCCTAACTTCTTCTCCCCGTCTCTGTCTTTCCCTCGCAGCGAAATGCGTCAGGTTCCTGACAACCAGGAAGCCTTCGTTCACCCCAGCACAGATCAGAGCGTCATCGTGGAGCTGCTGGAATACCAAGCAGGGGTGCCGGATGAAAACGCTGCCAGGTATGCGGTGCAAAATTGGACATTTCATTGCAGGGTAGATTGGTGCTGGAGTTTCAAGCCTGCAGGGAAAAAAACGAGTTCCGGGACAAAATTACACAATTGGGGAAGCCAGATTTACTTAAGATCCGGGTTACTAATTTAACCCCTGCATTGATTCACTTAACAACGGCGGCAGGAAAGCTCGTAGAATGGGGTAAACTCAATTAACAGCGGTCTCGCTTAGCAACAGAACTTTTGGGTTCAGCCGTGGTTGTAAGTCGAGGACCAGCTGTATGTCATGTTATTTTTTTTAAAAAATAAATTTTTATTTGAGTATAAATATTAAAAAAGACATAACATAACATATACACAACAAACATTTATACAACATATAAACAAAAAGATTATGTTTCCTTCTTAAGCATTCTTTCCAAGTGACATTCTACTTATAATATATTTCTTCACCTCTCCTTAATCTAATAAGATTTTTTTAAAATCAGTAATATTTCCCCCTATATTTTTTGTTTATTTCTCATTTTTAACCAATTATACCAATTGTTCCATATTTTGTAATAATCTGAACCAAAGAAATACAAGAAAGAGAAGAATCAGCTGTATGTCATGTTAATTAGAGGCCATGAATTCAGAAATTAATGGACTTCCCTGCAAATTATTCTAGAAAGCAAATCTGTTTCCAAGACTGGCTTATTTCCAAGATAAGCAATGAGCCTTGGTAGTACAGTGGTCTAAAGCACCCTGTTATTAAGACCAGCTGCCTGCAATTACTGCAGGTTCGAATCTCGCCAGGCTCAAGGTTGACTCAGCCTTCCATCTTTTCTAAGGTAGGTAAATTGAGGACCCAGTTTGTGGGGGCAATAAGCTGACTTTGTATAAATATACAAAAGGATGAAGGCTATTGCTTAGCGCATTGTAAGCCACCCTGAGTCTCGGGAGAAGGGCAGCATATAAATCAAATTTTTTTAAAAAAATTGTATTGTATTTATTGTATTGTACTGTACTGTATTAGTATTATTATTATTATTTTTTAATTTGATTTATATGCCGCCCTTCTCCGGAGACTAGTATTTATTAGTATTAGTATTAGTATAGTAATAATTATAATAGTTATAAAAGGCCATGATTTTTCCAGTTGCAATGTATGGCTGGTGAAAGTTGGACCATAAGGAAGGCTGAGGGCCAAAGAATGGAGGCCTTTGAACTCTGGTGCTGGAGAAGACTCCTGCGAGTCCCTTGGACTGCAAGGCGATCAAACCGGTCAGTCCTAGAAGAAATCAACCCTGACTGCTCTTTAGAAGGCCAGATCTTGAAGCTGAAACTCAAATACTTTGGCCACCTAATGAGAAGGAAGGACTCCCTGGAGAAGAGCCTAATGCTGGGAAGGATTGAGGGCAAAAGAAGAAGGGGACGGCAGAGAACGAGGTGGCCGGATGGAGTCACTAAAGCAGTCGGCGTGAGCTTAAATGAACTCCAGAGGATGGTAGAGGACAGGAAGGCCTGGAGGAACGTTGTCCATGGGGTCACGATGAGTCAGACACGACTTTGCAACTAAGAAGAATCTAACTTAATTACATAGCAAAAGCCTAAAATGTTGGCTTTACTGGTGAAACCTGAAAATACAAGCAAGAGGACGTAAGATTCAGAGGCTACCATTGTACTACAGGAGACCAGCTGCTGGAAGGATTGGCATGGAGGGGGATGTAGCTCAGTGGTAGAGCGCATGCTTTGCATGTATGAGGTCCTGGGTTCGATCCCCAGCATCTCCACTTTTACAACTCCCTCGTGCAGGGAGCGGGGGAAGAAATAACAAAATATGACAGCTAGGTGGCAGCACTTAGCTGGGTCTGGCTGATCTTTGGGAAGCCGTAGTCTTTGGGTTGGGCACGAATAGAATTAAATAAAAATAAAAATACTATCCTACCCAGGTATTCCTTGATTTACGACCACAAGTGAGCCCAACGTTTCTGTTGTTAGGTGAGCTTTGTCCCATTTTACAACCTTTTTGCTTCAGTTTGTTATTTATTTATTATTTTATTTTATTAGATTTATATCCCGCCCTTCTCCCTGAAGGGACTCAGGGTGGTGAACAGCCGAAAATTAAAATAACATGCAATATAAAAGTTAAGATAATTAAAAATAAATTAAATAAACGGCCTCCCAATTTAAAACCCCTAGCTATACAATTAAAAAACCCATAAAACCTATTCAGGCCAGGCCGGCTTGCTGAAATAAAAACGTCTTCAGGGCCTTACGGAAAGTGCGGAGATCCGGAATCAGCCGTATTCCGGGAGGTAGCTCGTTCCAGAGGGCGGGTGCTCCCACAGAGAAGGCTCTCTTGTTAAGTGAATCACTACAATTGATAAGTGAACAACTGTGGCAAGGAAGGTCGTACGCACTTAACAAAGGTTAACTTAATTTAACATTTGTTAAGTGAGTTTATCTCCATGTCACGACAGGAGATTCATTGGTGGAAGGATGAATGAGAGATGTCCACCCATCATCATCATCTTTTTTTTTAACCATCCCGTCCCTCCAGGTACCATTTTGAAGACATTGCGGGCAGCGCGGCCAATTCGGAGATTTTGAGCCAAGGACAGTTTGCGCCCGCTCTTCTGGCATTTGAAGGCTGCAGCAGCGCCTGGCAACTCACTGGCCGTCAAGAGGTCGCTAAATTCAACGAGGAGGTGGGTGGCGAGGTTACCTATTTCCGAAGTGTGCCCTGCCAGTTGGTCGGCCTTGGTCCGAACATTTTTCTGCAATGAGGGTGGTTCTGCAGGTTGAACCACCTGGGGAGGAAAAAGGGGCATATAATACACACACACACATAAACGCACAGTCCTCAATTTAGGATCATTGGTTTAGTGACTGTTTTAAGTTAACGACAGCACTGAAAACGACCGTTTTTCTTTTCTTTTTTTAAAATAATTTTTATTGAGTATTTTACATTTTAAAGCCAAACACACAATAGCAAAAGAAATCAACAACAACAAAAAAAAAAAACCACACACGTACACCAGACGTTAAAATACAATACTAACAACAGATATATACAATTTTACAACTTCCTGCATAGACTTTTGTCTTTACTCTTAGCTTTTATCCTCCCGCTCCTTTCTCTTTATTTTTAAATATTCATAATTAACTTTTGTTAGCAGGATCATTATTTACATTTATATCCAGTATGTTAATATCTAATTTCACTTTATATTCTTATTTCTTAATTTGATTTCTGTTTTCCAACCATGTATAAAACCTATTCCACACTTTATAAGAATCCGAGTCTTCTCTTTCTTTGATCTCCATCGTTAATTTATCCATTTCGGCTCATTCGAAGATTTTCTTTATTATTGTTTCTTCCGGTAGTGTATTGGTCGACTTCCACATTTGCGCTAGAGTAATTCTGGCTGCCATTAGAATATGCAATATAATATAATAGAGACTTTTTTCCATTTTTCTATCAATTATTCCCAGGAGGAACATCTCTGGTTTAAAATCCTATCTTTTGGAGTGTAATCTCTTCCAACCACCCTTTAATTTTATACCAAAATTTTCTCACCTTAGGGCACATCCACCACATGTGGTAGTATGTCCCTAGTTTGTGACCACATCTCCAACATTGGGGTGAAAACGACCGTTTTTCATACTTACGACCAGTTATGGCATCCTTATGGTCAAATGTCTATGGAGATGCTCAGTCCTTCAGGTCATGGTTGTCCCAAAGGTCCTTTTTTTCAAAGAGGCAACTGGACTTTTTGGTTTTTTTTCTTTGAAGACATTTCTCTTCTCATTCAAGAAACTTCTTCAGCTCTGACTGGACGGTGGGGAATGGAAGGATTGATACTCCTTGCAGACAGCTGGTTATTTGCGTTCTTTTAGACAGTCGTTGAGGCCACTTGGAGGTTTGTCTGTGTCCTCAGGGTCACCTGAGTAGTGCAAATGGGTGTGTAGCCTTCTTGAAAACTGCTGAAAGGACAGTGTTGTTGACTGTTGACAGAGGGTTGTTCCATTTTGACGTTGATCATCGGTTGAAAGAGGGGTCAAAGAGGCCATTGGTGTCAAAATGGAACAGCCCTCTCCCAACAGAGGGGGAGCGATACGACATCATCTATCTCCAATCTACAACACAGTCCTTTCAATGGTTCCAAGATGGCTTCTGTGGGAAACGGGTCCAAATGGCTCTTTGCGTGTCGAGTGCTGATGCCGGTACTCGCCACCTCCAGAAGAGGCAAATACAGGGCCGCTTCGCTCCTGCTCTGGAATATGGAGTGAGTCTCCATCTGCTGCCATCGCCTTTACCTTCTCAGGCGAGGAGTGACTGGGAGGGCGAGGTGCAAAGCTAGCTGGCTAGCAGGGAGCCACAGCAAGGGGCCCAAAGAGCCGCATGCGGCTCCAGAGCCGCAGGTTGCCAACATCCAGATTAGACAGAAGGGGCCTTGCTTGGCTTATATAAGAGAATCGAACAATGTGGTGAGGTCCCGTTTCAGTGAATATGCCCTTTTTTAAAGAAGAGGTGCTAGCCCTCATGATGTCAAAAGCCGGCTTTCACCCTCCATCAGTATAAAATGGGAAGCTTCACTTAGGCCTGATTGATTTCTTGTTCCTGTTTTCTGGTCCGCAGGCCAAAAACGATGTGTGTGTGCATTTAGTGCTACTCCGCCTCCCCCAGTACAGAACGGATCTGCTTGTCACCTTCAATGACCCCACCTGGATTAAGTGAGTGTGCCTTAATTCTCTCTTCTGCCTGTTGCAAGGTTATAACCACTAACTGTTCTGGGGAAAGGAGAGAAAAGGACGGGATAAATTGGAGGATTGAGAATTAAGAGTGTGTGTGTGTGTCCTTGTGGTGCTTGCCTCCCACTCAAAAAGTTGAAAGTTCAATCCTAGGTAGCGGCAGATATTTTTTCAGGGCACGACGAGAAAAAAATATCTGCTGGGAACCTCGCATGGCATCAGGAAGGGCATCCGGCCAGTAAACGCTCAGCTCCATCCAGTCACCCCAACTCTACCCTGAATTAAAGGATTACACAGCCGTTAAAAAAAAGGAGTGAAAATTAAGAATATTCTTGAGGCGGAGAAATTCTGACTTCTGCCTTTTGAGAGCCATCCCCGTTAAATGCATCCTTGGCTCAATTTGAGGAGAGTTGAGGGTGTTGAAAAGTAGCGCACTCGGTTTCTTAAGATAAACCTTTTGAAATGCCCCTCTCCTCTCCCTCCAAATTGTTCTCAACTTACAACCATTCATTTAGCGATGTCTCGAAGTTACAGCGGCATGGAAAAAAGTGATTTAGGACCGTTTTTCACTTAGAACCGTTGTAGCATCCCTATGGCCACGTTATCAAAATTCGGGTGCATGGCAACTGGTTCATATTTACGACGGTTGCAGTGTCCCCGGGTGGGTCACGTGACCCCCCCTTTACCAACTTGACAAGCAACAGGGATGGGGAAGCCAGTTTCACTTAACAACCGTGCCACTGACTTTAACTATGGCAGTGATTTGCTTAATGACGGTGGCAAGAAAGGTCGTAAAACGGGGCAAAATTCACCCACAGGACAAAAATTTGGGGTTCAATTGTGGTCATTAGTCCAGGATTTAAGTCCAGGGGTGAGATTCAGCCAGTCCGGGAGAACCGGATGCTAATTTTACATCTGGTTTGCCAAACCGGTAATTGCAAGGACTGGCTGGCCCCTCCCACCCCGCCCTGCCCCTCCCAGGAGTCTCCATGCGGCCTGTTTTGGATGCCAGGTTAAGTGCAGCGCCCGCGCGGAGGCTCTGGGAGGGCAAAAAACGGGCCTCCCTGAAGTTCCGGAAGTCTGAAAACAGGGCTGTTTTCGCCCTCACTGAGGCTCGAGAAAAGCCTACGGAGCCTGGGGAGGGCAAAAAACAGGCCCATTTCTGGCCTCCGGAGCCCAGGGGAGGTTTTGGAACACAATTTTGCGATTCTGCCCTGTGATGACCCAATTCTTTTTTTTTTCCTCTTTCTCTTTCTTTCTTTGAGGCAGTCCTCTAAGTACCAGCGCTGTGCAAAATACAGAGGTCCCCTTGGCACTCTCTCGACCGCCCTGGACGGTGGAACATTTCCACGCTTTTGTGTGTAGCTTGCAGCTCCTGGATCCTGGTCTGTTCGGTTAAAACAGTTCTCTTGTCTACATTTGCCAGAAATCCAGCTTCGTTCAGGCGTCGCTGTGATGCCGGAGCCGTTTGGTTTGGAGGCCTTCAAATGAGCACAGCGGCTGTGGTACATGGATCTTTTTCCTTCATCCCCAGATGGCGGAAAGAAGAGATGGGCACTGAATCCAAAGAATGTTCTCTTGGCAAAAAGCAAGCTTGGCAACCTACTTAGCTTTAGGGTTGCATTAGACTAATGTTTTTCAAATTTGGTGACTTTTAAGTTGTGTGGACCAGTGTTTTTCAAAGTTGGCGACTTTTAAGACGTGTGGACTTCAACTCCCAGAATTGAAGTCCACATGTCTTAAAAGTCACCAACTTTGAAAAAATACCGCATTAGACTGTAGGAAGTGTAATTTTACTCACCTCTCCAGCTATTTCCTGATGTCGTTCTACGTGTGATACAAGCAAACTGGGATTACCTACCATTCGCTAGTTTGCGATTTACAACTCAAAAAAATTTTTTTACACCTCTCAGTAATGGAAGAAGCACGAACCCCAGAAATAATTGCACCTCCAGCGAACCGCCAAAGAGATATTTTTTATTTGGAGTAGCCGTTTAAGTTCTAGACACGCACCGGTGACTTCCTCGCCCTTGAACGATTAAGAAAAAAAACGTAAAAAGCAGAAGGAAATTTGCCGCAAGCAAAACTTCTTCCTTCCTTCCTTATTTTTCCTTCCTTCAAATTCCGTCGCTCCCAAAAAGCTTTACGCATTTTGTCGTGAAATTTGGGGTAATTTCCAAGTTGAGTTTCCTCAACCGTGTTCTTGTGCATCAAGTGACACGGAGGCCAACGTGGAGCTGGTTTTTTAAAAAAAGACCAACCTGTGAAAATATAGTGGGGTGGTTTTTTTTCCAAAGGTGTAAAACACTTAAAAATCTCATACGTCATGCTTTGCGTGCATGTATCATCTCTTAGCACCACCAGTGCTACGTCCAATGGAAACAGTTTACTGTGTGGATTGGAGTCCTCAATTACAGTGAATGCCTTTCTCCCTTTTACGTGGATCCTTTGTGCTTCAGGTCTGCTGCTTGATTAAAATAAACGCAAGCTTCAACAAAAGTTTTACCTACCTATCTGACATTAAAATTCTCGTGTCCGTTTGCAATGTTTGGTGCGAAATGTTGGGTGTGTTCAGGGGTGGGATTCAGCCGGTTCCGGCAAACCAGATGCTAATTTTACATCTGGTTTGCTGAACCGGTAGTTGCAAGGATTGACTGGCCCTGCCCCTCCCAGGAGTCTCCATGCAGCCAGTTTTGGATGCCAGGTAAGTGCGGAGACTCTGGGAGGGCAAAAAACGGGCCTCCCAGAAGTTCCGGAAAAGGGCCCATTTCCAGGCTCCGGAGCCCAGGGGAGGCCATTTTTGCCCTCCCGGAGGCTCGAGGAAAGCCTATGGAGCGTGGGGAGGGTGAAAACACCCCCCCCCCAATCGTGGTGCAGGAGGCCGAATAGGTCACGCCCACCATGGCCACCTCCACCCAGCAACCAGGCAGAGAACCGGTTGTTACAATTTTTGAATCCCACCCCTGGGTGCGTCGTAAGGCAAAATTTTTTGAATCGGTGTACCTCAAACAGGGCCGATATACAGAATGTGTCCAAAAACTTGCCCCGTCCCTTATCATTTTCTAGGATGGCCAAATGATGTCCTCTTTGTTAGCAGGACATCATTTTGCAAGGAAATCACAGCCGGATGTTAGATTGAGAGAGGCAAAACCTCTCCGGAAGGAGAGAGTTGGTAGAGATGATTCATGTGACCATGGAGAGGCACTCCTCGTGACCAGACTGTGGAAACTGCCATTTTTTCTGAGTGCCCACTGAGTGGAGTGACTGGGAATTGCGGCGCAGAATTTAACAAATGCTAAACTGAATTGAGCCCCGTTTCTTAAATCGGTTTCTTCCTTTGCATATTGGAAGAGATTTAAGATCCTTCAGACCAGTAAGGTTTTACTGTATTTGTCGGCGAGTTTCTCCTCCTTTAAAGGATGACATCAATTTGAATTTTGTTTTTTTAAAAGAATTAACATTTTGAAAATATATAGGTAGCAAAACCTTAAGTATTTGGATTTGGGGGGAGTTAGCGGAGGATTAAGGAGGCGGAGGGATTTGGAATGATAGCCTTGAATGAATGGGTTTTTTTGTCATGGGAAGATGCGAATTTATTTCCTGTTTTCATGATAAGGAGGCCTTGAAGATTAAACAAGAACAGTTTATGAAGTGCAGACTTAAACTCCCAGAATTCCACAGCTAAAATGGGAGTTAGTCAATATGTTTTCCCTGACTTGCCTGGCAGTTTACCCTCCCTTCCCTTCCTTCTTTCCCTTCCCTTCCTTCCTTTCTTTCCTTTCCCTTCCCTTTCTTCTTGCCTTTTCTTTCCCTTCATTTCCTTTCCTTTCCCTCTTTCCTTTCCTTCTTTCCCTTCCCTTCCTTTCCCTTCCTTCTTTCCTTTCCTTTCCTTTCCCTTCCTTTCTTTCTTTCCCTTTCTTTTCTTTCCTTTCCCTTCCTTCCTTCCCCCTCTCCCTCCCCTCCTTCCTTCCTTCCTGCTGCATCAAGTTTATACTTCCTGGTCCCTTTTCTGTTGAATTAATAAAAATAAAAATATAAATGGACTCCGCACAAGGTGGAGCTAATCACAAGAATTGGGAAGGAGGCGTGAGAGAGGTGCCACATGGTTCAGAACAGCTCAGGAATGTCGTGCAGGGAATGTGCGAGAAGTGCTGTGGAGGTCCAGAAGGGTGCAGGGGTGTGCAAAAAGTCAGATGGGGTGCCCAGGGATGTTGTATGGGTTGGGAAGGCTGAGCAGGGGTGCAGGACACATGCCATGAGATTGATTTCGCATGCAGAATTGCAGCGCGGCTAAGAGTGTGCGGCGGTACATGAGTGGCCAGTGGGGTGGAGCCCAGAGGGACGATGGGTGTTGTGTGAGTTGGGGGAGACTTACCTGAACAACTTGTGACTTACCTTTCTGGCTTTACCGTTGCCGAAGGTGTCAGGGAGTGTTGGAAAGGACAATGACTCGATTGCAGTGGTGCGACTGAAAACGGCCACACAAATTTGTCAAATTTCAATTCCCAGTCCTACGGGGCCTAGGTTTTGGACACAATTCTGTATGTTACCCCATTTCAGGCACGTCGATTCAAAAAATGGTTGACTCCGTAACGCACCATTTTACCCAACTGAAAGTTTACAAACAGATCTGATAACGTTTAATAGCATGTGGATATTGATAAGGGGGGAAACGGGAGCGAGAAATCAAAAAGAGCAGGACGGCACTCTAGTGCCACCTAGAGGCTGGATTAACAAGAGCAGGCGAGCCCTACCTCTAGGCCAGTGGTGGGTTGCTATTGGTTCGGGCGAATTGGTAGTGATGGGATTTGAATCCCATTATTGCTGTAGGCCTATTTGGTTGCCATGGAAAAACAGTTTGAACTCAGGCTGCCCCTCGCCACCTTTACAGAGGCCTTGTAAGTTTGCAAACCGGGTAGAAGTGACCCAATGGAATCCCCCAGAAAGCTTTGTAGGGGGTCCTCCTAGGTAGGTGGGACCCAGAGGCCATTTACCAAGCTGACAGCAGTCCATCTTCTGCAGTGGAAAAAATGGCGCTTCACTATAGAATGGGCGAGGTGTGTTCTGGCACAAGCGTCAAGTTGGGAAGAGCTTCTGCATGATGCGTTGGCTCCTCGATCCAGAAGTTAGGATTACGGTATCATTGTTCCGGGAAGGAGAAAGAGTTGCACGTTAATTTTTCTCCCCCCATCTGTAAGCGAAGTAGGAAAGGGGGACCCAGAGGTGAGAACGGCCAAAAAACAAAGCAACGAGGAATGGGCCGCCAATATCTTTCTCTGCCCAGTAAGAAATCGATGCCGCCTGCTGGCATCGAATCTCTTGAGTCTAGCTTGACTGACAGCGAGGTCCGGGCTGCCCCTGCCCTGAGGTATGTCGTGACGTGCAAATTGGGGCTTGGGCATTCCCCCCCCCCTTACGAGCGGCTTCACTTCTGCAGCCAGCGGAAGTTAACTTGGCGGATCTGATCCCAGAAGAGAAGGCTGAGGATGGTGTGCGGCCCGATGCGGAAGTATGAAGCCCCCACTCCTTTGAAGGCTCCCCAAAAGCCCTCCATGCGGATGGTTTTAGCCAGGCAGTCTAAAAGTCCTTTGTACATCATGCCCTGCGGTATAAAGAAAAGGAAACCATGAAGAGATCAAGCTCACCGACGAATTAAAAGGTAAAGGCTCCCCTCGCACATATGTGCTAGTCGTTCCCAACTCTAAGGGGCGGGGTTCATCTCCGTTTCAAAGCCGAAGAAACCAGCGCTGTCCGAAGACGTCTCCGTGGTCATGTGGCCGGCATGACTACACGTCAAAGGCGCACGGAACACTGTTATCTTCCCACCAAAGGGAAGTTTTCTACTTGCATTTTTTTTTACGTGCTTTCGAACTGCTAGGTTGGCAGAAGCTGGGACAAATCACGGAAGCTCACCCCGTGATGCGGTACTAGGGATTCGAACTGCTGAACTGCCGACCTTTCGATCAACAAGCTCAGCGTCTTAATCACTGAGCCACCACATCCCAGTGAATTAAGAGCACCCCAATTTTCTCGAGTTACCCCTCATTTTCAATGTCCCATTCTCCCAGCCTTAGGTTTTGGAAATCTTGCTTCCTTGTTTTTTTTTTTTTTTTTTTAAATGAACAAATCCATCAGCAGGTTTTTGCAAAAAGATGAGGAGATGAATTCAAGACAGGCACTCCTCGAATTACAACGGTTCATTTAGCGACGTGTTTTGGCAGCGCAGGTAGAGTTTGGAAGATTTAAAACTTTTAAAAAAGGAGGGATCGAGAAAGGGTTGACAGCGAATCTGTGTCTGAAAAAAGGTTAAAATCATGTCAACTGGACCAGAGTTTATTTTTCTGAAGGGTCTGGTTACTCAGCCAAGTAACTTCATCAGTTGAATTTTTTTAAAAAAAATGGGGAGAAACCCCTGCAGTTGGTGTGAGTTGGTACATTCCATTCTGGCCCGGTGATGAAATGCTACCTGTTTGGACCAGTTCACCCGAACTGGTAGTAATAAAAGCTACCGGTTCGAGAGAAACGGTAATAAAAAATGCTAAAATAAATAAGTAAATAAATTTTTAAAAAATTTATTTTGACTGATGAAGTTATTTGGATGAGTAACGAAACGTCTCCAATTAACAAACTTTGGTCTAGTTTTGCCATGATTTCAACCTTTTTAAGGTACTTTTGGCCTGGATGATTGAATTTTCATTGACGTACAGCGAAGCTGTGGAGTTAAGCAACTTGTCTAAGGCAGGGGTCTCCAACGTTAAGACTTGTGGACTTCAACTCCCAGAATTCTTCAGCCAGCTGCCTGAGGAATTCTGGGAGTTGAAATCCACAAGTCTTTTTTTAAAAAATTTTTTTATTAATCATTTAAAATTAAAAACATCGGACATAGATATGACATCACTGGTTCTAAATATCTTTCAACACTTCAAACTAATACAAATTATGTTAAAGTTAATATTATAATATAATTCTTTAACCTTATACGTTATTTATACATAACATCATACTATCTATATCATATTTCTACACAATTATACATACTAGTCTATTAATCTAGACCTGTACCTATTTATGCAATTTACATACATATTTATCTGTCATAATGTATATATTTCTCATCCAATACTACACCCTTGTCTCGACTATCCTCCTTTTGTCTAGCCATTCGTAAAAAATTTTCCAGATTATATATAATACTGTGTTTCATATTTATTCTTGAGCTCCAAGATAAGTCTCTCCATTTCTGCACAGTCAAGAATTTTTAGTAATATTTCCTAAAAAGAGAAAGATACCCCAACTGAAGAGGAAATATTAACACCACAAGTCTTAATGTTGCCAACGTTGGAGACTCCTGGTCTAAGCAACCCCTGAAACTAAGGGGGTGAATGACTCAGGTGGAAGTCAGGAGTTGGGTGTCTGATTTAATGAACCCGAACTCCAGGCAATTTACAGGCAGTCCTCAATTTACGACCATAATCGAGCCCAAATTGTGGGTTGCTAAGCGAGACCGTTGTTAAGTGAGCTTTGCCCCATTTTACGACTTTTCTTACTGCACTTGTTAAGTGACTCACCGCAGTTGTTAAGTGGGCAGCCTGGTTCTTAAGTGAATCTGGCTTCTCCGTTAATTCTGCTTGTCGCAAACGTGACCTTAGGACAAGGGCAACCGTCGTCAATATGAGCCAGTGTCTGAATTTTGATCACGTGACTTTGGAGATATGCTGCAGCGGTCGTACGTATGAAAAAATGGGCCATAAGGCACTTTTTTCTCCCCAGTGCTGTTGTACTTCAAACGGTCACTAAATGAATGGTGGTCTCAAAGGTGCTTTGAGGTGGACTTTCTGGTTTTCCTTTGAAGACGTTTGGCTTCTCATCTAAGAAGCTTCTTCAGTTCTATAATCTTCAGAACTGAAGAAGCTTCTTATTGTGTTTCCCCGAAAATATGACCTACTCTGAAAGTCCTAGCTTGATTTTTACACGTGTGCCCAATATAACATAAATTATTTCAACTTCTACCCTCAAAATGACGCTATAAAGCACTGCACACCAGAACAATTAGACACAAGGAGTTTTTTTCCCGAATGCCATCACTCTACTAAACAAATAATTCCCTCAACACTGTCAAATAATTTACTAAGACTGTATTACTATTCTTCTTCTTTTCCTTACTAGTATCTATCTCTCCACTTATTACTATAACCATGTTTCTTGTATCTTTCAATTTGTATTGTTTTTATTTGTTTCCTAGTATGATTTGATAGCTTATTAGTAACCCTGACCATCCCTAAGTGTTGTATTTTTTGATTCTTGATGAATGTATCTAATTCTCCTTATAAAAAAAGAAATTTAAATTTTGTATGTGATGTTTTTATTCTTGGCTGTTCACCGCCCTGAGTCCAGTAGGAGAAGGGCGGTATAAAAATCTAATAAAAATAAAATAAATAAAATAAATAAATTATGTACACTGAGAGCATACACACCTAAGACAAATTCCTTGTGTGTCCAATCACAGTTGGCCAATAAAGAATTCTATTCTATTCTATTCTATTCTATTCTATTCTATTCTATTCTATTCTATTCTATTCTATTCTATTCTATTCTATTCTATTCTATTCTATACAAATAATTTCCTCAACACTGTCAAATTAGTTACTAAGTCTGCATTACTATTAATCTTCTCATCGTTCCTATCACCCATCTCCTCCCAATTATGACTGTATGACTGTAACTGTGCTGCTGGTATCCTTAAGATTTATATTGACTGTTTCCCTATGACTATCGTTAAGTGTTGTACCTTATGATTCTTGACGAATGTATCTTTTCTTTTATGTACTCCGAGAGCATATGCACCAAGACAAATTCTTGTGTGTCCAATCACACTTGGCCAATAAAGAATTCTGTTCCGTTCCGTTCCGTTCCGTTCCGTTCCATTCCATTCCATTCCATTCCATTCCATTCCATTCCATTCCATTCTATTCTATTCCCTATCCCCCCCCAAAATAAGTCCTAATTAAGACCCCACCCATTCCAGGGTGCACAGATAAAAATTAAGCTAGGGTGGGAATGGAGAGTTGGAGCTGCCCTACTACTTACCTTAGGACAGTTGCAGCCAGGCCTCACACACCCCGACACCTGCCATGTGGGCCCATTTCTTCTGCAGCCGGCAAGGCTTTGCTGATCTGGAGCTCTGTTATCGGCTACAGAGACCTTCAGGAAAACCTTGCCGGCTGCAGAAAAAGTTCCCGAAGGCCTCTGACAGTGAAAAGGAGGCCAGGGGCAACGTACAAGTGAGGTGAATCAGTGGACGACATCCCCCACTCCCTCCAAAAATAAGACCTGGTGCTTTTGGTGGGGGAAAAAAAATACAAGACAGGGTGTTATTTTCGGGGAAACACAGGTAGCTGAGAAGCGAAACGTCTTCAAGGAAAAACAAAGGAAGTCCAGTTGCCTCTTAAAAAAGCACCTTTGGGACAACCATGACGTGGAGGACTGAGAATCTCCACAGACATTTAAATGAATAAGTTGAGGACTGTTCTGTGTTGCCATCTTTTCCTTTCGTCCACCTAACCACAAGGGTTCCGGCTTCCTCCACATCCTCTCCTTTCTTCCTATTTCCTACCTGGCCATCGGGTCCAACCGGTTGGTTGTAAAGGCGGGTGCTGGCCACATCAAAAGGTGTCATGGCGATGGCCACAACGAAGCTGCTCGTCATCCCGGCCGACAAGGCAATCAGCCAGCTGTCTTTGGGGAAGATCTGGAGGAAGAGGAGAGAACAAAAGGCTAGAAGCCACCTGTCAGGGTTCTGAAGGATGTCCTAATTAAATGAGCTTCGAGCCAAGCTTCAAAAGTAATCCAGTTATTTATTAGGAGCTTCATGTCACCACGTTCCAAGTGAAGCCAACTCTGACCCCACATAATTTACGGCTGACACCTGACTCTGTTTCCCTCCCTCGCCCCAGGGTGTGTCATCAGTCACATTCGCCAAGGGTTGTAGAGATCACTCCCCTCTAGCTGCTGTGGGTAACCCTGGGAGACAGCCTTGAGAGAGATATGTCTAGAATGTGCTTCTGTTTTTGGCTGCTGTGGTGCTTCGCCGTTTTCCCATTCCCCTTGCATATGGCAACTCGAGAGCAGGCCAGGGATGCTTTGTGAGTTGACACCAACGAAGTTACGGCCAGCTTGGGTGGAGATCAACAACCTGGATCCAATCAGAGGATCAATCCGCATAAGAAATGCAGGTGGGGTTTTTATTTGTATGAAAATGTAATTCTCCACAGTTTGGGATGTGAAAAGAATGGGAGGGGCACTCTCCCCCTGAAGAAACAGAACGAGGTGGGACATAGAAGCATAAACAACCAATGGGACAAAAAGACACCATTGACCATCGAGTCTGCCCTGAGTTTTTTGTTTTTGTTTTCTTTTTAATGTATTCATTTCTTATTTTTTCATTATTACTTTTTTTCTGTTTCATTATTATTATTTTTGTATTTTTGTTGGATGATAGACATGTGTTTATACCAGGCGTGTTTAAACTCTGTTACTGATGACCAACTGCACTATCTTTGCTGGAAGTCGGTTCCATGATTTCACTACCCTTTTTGTGAAGTAAAAGGGCCCATGCAAAATCACCATTAAGTGAAGCAAAAAACATTCCAGCATTCTGTTCCCACTAGGGAATATGACATATTTACTCATGCTGTACCAAATAAACCATAACTCTTCCATAAACCTACCATGGCTAGCTTCATACCCCACAAGAAAAGAACATTATGCCTTAGGACTGAGGTTATTAAACCTATTTCTATTCCTATTCTGTTCTGTTCTATTCTGTTCTATTCCGTTCCATTTTCTATTCCACTCCACTCCATTCCATTCTATACCTATTCCATTTTCTATTCCATCCCATCCCACTCTACTCCACTGAATTCCATTCCATTCCATTTTCTATTCCATCCCATTCCATCCCATCCCATCCCATCCCATCCCACTCCACTCCACTGCATTCCATTCCTTCTATTCTATTCTATTCTATTCTATTCTATTCTATTCTATTCTATTCTATTCTATTCTATTCCATTTTCTATCCCATCCCATCCCATCCCATCCCATCCCATCCCATCCCATCCCATCCCATCCCACTCCACTGCATTCCATTCCATATTTTCTATTCTATTCTATTCTATTCTATTCTGTTCTGTTCTGTTCTGTTCTGTTCTGTTCTGTTCTATTCTATTCTATTCTAATTATATTCCATTCCGCTCCACTCCACTGCATTCCATTCCATTCTATCTATTCTACTCTACTCTACTCTATTCATCCAATCCCATCCCATTCTCTATTTTATGCTATTCTATATTCTCTGCTCCATTCTGCCTACAAATCCGCAGTTTGGACTAAAGCCCTGTTGCCATTTTGTCTCTTCTGCCATGACCAGCCTGAATTTAAACTTGTAGCTCTCCTTGGAATAAAGAGTAAGTTGATGCCATGCATGCATGCATGCGGGGAAAAAAAATTAACTACAAATCCATCTTCTTAAACTCCGGTGCTGTATTAATAGCCATTGGATTAGAAACACATTTAATACTCAAGAGTTGGAAAGAATAAGGAGGAAGTGACCATAAATTTGGCAAGAAAACAAGAGTATATTGGGATATTGCTCCCACAATTTTATGTATTTTATTTTAGTTTTATCCTGCCTTTATTATTTTTTTTATAAATAAACTTGAGGCAATGAACATACCTAATACTGCTTCCCGGTGGTGGGATTCAAATAATTTAACAACCGGTTTTCTGCTCTAATGACCGGCTGGGTGGGCATGGCCATGGTGGGCGTGGCCAGGCAGCACTCTGCTCCCTGCACCCCCCCACAAATAAAAACAAGTTGCCAGGGGGGGGAAGTTGCACCCCCCGCTCTGTTTTGGGCCTAGTAGGCCTCCCGAGAGCAAAAACGGGCCGCAGGGGTCACACTGCACCCCGCTGCACCTCGTTTTAGGCCTAGTAGGCCTTTCTGCATTTACCTGAGAGCCAAAATGGGGCACAAGGGGACTTCTGGAAGGGGTGGGAGGGGAGGGGAGGAGCCAGCCAGCAATTTAACAATTGGTTTGGCCCAAGTGCTACGAACCGGTTGAATCCCACCACTGCTCCTTCCTCCTCCTATTTTCCCTAATACAACAATTCAGTGAGATGAGCGGTGTTAAGAGAGAGAATGACTGGCTCAAAGTCATTCAGCTGTCTTTCGTCCCTAAAGTGGAACTAGGACTCAGTCTCCTGGTGATTGGCCCAAGGTCACCCAGTCGGCTTTCATTCCTAAGGCCGAACTAGAACTCACCGTATCCTGGTGATTGGCCCGAAGCCAGCTGACTTTCGTGCCTAAAGCGGAACTAGAACTCACGGTCTCCAGCTTTGTGCCTTGACGACTAGACCAAGATCAAATGCATATCCCAATTTTACTTCTCCCTTGGATCACAGATTTATGTCTAAGGTTTACAGAGTTGGAAGAGACCTTGTAGGTTATCTAATCCAACCCTACACCATTTCTGACAGATGGCAGCCCACTCTCTTCTTGAAAGCTTCCAGTGATGAAGCTCCCACAACTTCCGACAGCAAGCTGTTCCATGGGTTGATTGCGCTCACCGTCAGAAAATTTCTCCTCATTTCCAGATTGAATCTCTCCTTGTTTAGTTTCCATCCATTATTCCTTGTCTGGTCCTCAGGTGCTTTGGAAAATAACTTGACCCCTTCCTCTCTGTGGCAGCCCCTCAGATATTGGGAACACTGCTATCATGTCTCCCCTGGTCCTTTTCTTCACTAGACTAGCCATGCCCAGTTCCTGCAAGCATTCTTCATATGTTTTAGCCTCCAGTCCCCTAATCATCTTCGTTGCTCTTCTCTGCACTCTTTCTAGAAGTTTCAACATTTTTTTTTATAGTGTTGTGACCATAACTGGATGCAGTATTCCAAGTGTGGTCTTACTAAGGCTTTATAGAGTGGTATTTGTAATTCACTTTATCTTGATTGTATCCCTCTGTTAATGCAATTTAGGATCGTATTGGCTTTTTTGGCTGCCGCCGCACACTGCTAGCTCATATTTAACTGGTTGTCCACCAAGACTCTAAGATCCCTCTCTCAGTCACTGCTATTAAGCCTGGCTTCACCCAGTCTGTATGTGTACTTTTGGTTTTTCTTGCCTAAGTGTAAGACTTTACTGTTCTCTACATTGAATTTCATTTTGTTAGATATCATCACAACCTATCAGATAGGATCAGACAGATTCTAGACCCATCATCGCAAATGAAGTTTTTTTCTATTGTAACTCCTGTAGCTTTTTCAAAACAAGCAAAGGAAACCATCGTACCTCGAGGTTGTTGAAGAACTGTTTGGAAAAGGAGAAGGTACATAGCTGCGTGGATGAACCGACCATGACTCGGGGCACGGAAGAAATGGCTCCACGCCACAGCCCTAACACACCGTGTTCTTTGTGGATCCCACATAACGCGTGGAACATTCCCTAGGCAGACAACAGAAAAGGACTATTAACGTTTAGGAGCATCCATGTCTATAGTCATCATCTCGTTCAACCGATTGGAAGTCGTCCACTGAAATATTTGGACCGCTTGAAGTCAGGTGCGAACGGGATTTGAACTCTTCTTGACTTGACAAGACCACCCTGCAGATGTCATGGAAGAAATCACTTTGTCTCCAAGACAGAGAACACTAAACACAGAATAATGGAGTTGTAAGGGACCTTGGAGATCTTCTAGTCCAACCCTCTGCTCAACCAGAAGACCCTATCCCATTTCAAAGAAATGTCTATCCAAACTCTTCTTAAAAACCTACAGCAATGGTGCACCCACAACTTTCAGAGGCAAGCCATTTTGCTGATTGACAGTTCTCATTGTCAGGAAATTTCTCCTTAGTTCTAGATTGGATCTCTCTTTCATGATCTTCCAACCCATTGCTTCTTGTCTTGCCCTCAGGTGCTTCGGAGAATAAATAAAGAAAGAAAGAAAGAATAAAGAAACACAAACATCTTCTAAAATCTAATCCCAGTCCTATTTCTGCAAACAAGTCAGTTTCATTGCTATTCATTCCTGGCTAAACTCTACCTCAAAAATTCTACCTAGTTCACGAAAATTATATATATAGGCCCCTTTATGTGTATAAAAATCTTGGTACGTAAAAATCTTAGTTTACGTAGGAAGAACCTGGCTAAAGAGAAATACACATAAAGGCCTACGAAAAGAAAAGAAAACAAATACTGTACCTTTACAGGAGGGATACATGGGATGAGGGTGTGGCTAACTGATGAGGACTAATAAGTCCGAAATAGATCTATCTTAGTCTCCTTAGTCTACCAATGGGCAGTAGAGTGCTTGCTGGCTGCCAGAAAAAAAAGCCTAGAAACTAGTGGATTGTGTTTTCGCTGAACTAGGGCTGTATAAAAATCTTGGTTTACGTAGGAAGAACCTGGCTAAAAAGAAACATCCCATGTTTCTCTTTAGCATTTAGGCTTATATACTGCTTCACAGTGCTTTACAGTCCTCTCTAAGTGGTTTTACAGAGTCAGTCTATTGCCCCCAACAATTTGGGTCCTCATTTTACCCACCTCGGAAGAATGGAAGGCTGAATCAACCTTGAGCCGGTCAGGATCAAACTCCTGACAGTGGGCAGAATTAGCAATAGTGCTTAGACTTATATACCACTTCACAGTGCTTGACAGCCTTCTCAAAGCCGTTTAGTCAGGATATTTGCCCCCAACAATTTAGGTCCTCATTTTACCGACCTTGGAAGGATGGAAGGCTGAGGCAACCTTGAGCCTGGCAAGATTTGAACTGCCAAATTGCAGTCAGCTGGCAGTCAGCAGAAGTAGCCTGCAGTACTGCACTCTAACCACTGCACCACCGTGGCTCAATGGGGAAGCCAAATTCACTCGGTAAACGTGTTACTAAATTAACAACTGAAGAGATTCACTTAACCAATGTGCAAGGAAGGTCATAAAACGGGGCAAAAAAATTCACTTCGCAAATGTTTCGCTTAGCAACAGAAATTTCAGGCTCAATTGTGGTCATAATTTGAAGATTACCCGAATTTGCAAAGGTGCAAAATAGGGACTTGGCCGGGGTGGAAGGCCCAACTTCCGTCCCAGGAGAGAACATTATACACAAATCTTTTTCCCCGAGTAAATCTGCTGTATTTCTTACACCAACCCAGCAACCGGAGATTTCCAGTGTTGAGTTTTGAGAGCAGAGTATTAGTAAGAGATTAGAAGCTGTACATTTTTAAAGATCTGGGAAGCTATTTAGTCCATCTACCTCCCTATTCGTTAGGGCAGACTGGCAGTTTTCCAAGCTCCGGGGCAGGAATAATCAGGGATTGGCCAGAGATGCTGCAGAATCTTCAGACTTAACCTGGTTTGCCTCGGAAATGGTCCCAAATCAGGCTGACGCAGCATGCTTTCTGGCGGAGATTTTTTTTTAAATGGCCATCTCATTTCCTCACTCTACTTCCAATCGAGCAAGGCAATGCAAGAATATTTCGAATAGATTGAAGAATAGTATTACCTAGGACAGTGATGGTGAATCTTTTCGGCACCCAAGTGCCCAAATCGGAACACGCGTGCATATGCACGAATGTGCACATACCAGAGCGCTGGAAACCCGAATACCAGCTCGACGGCGCACGCATGCCTGCTTTTTGGGCGTTTTTTGGGCCGTTTTCAGGTTGTTTTTTGGGCCGTTTTTAGGCCAGTTTTTGGGCAGAGCCCTCTCTGTGGGCATGCGCGCCATCGACAGCTGCTCTTCTGGTTTCCAGAGCGAACATGCGTGCCGGCCAGCTGCTCTTCGTGGATGCCAGAACGCCAGAAAACAGCCAGTTTTTTGGCCGGTTTTTGGCACTCTGGCACCGATAAAGACCATCTGGCCAGCGCTCATGTGTGCCAGAAACTAGCTGGCAACAGCACGCGTGCCCACAGAGAGAGCTCTGCTTGCCACCTCTGGCACGCGTGCCACAGGTTCGCCATCACGGATCTAGGATGATTGCTTACTACTTCCTGAGCAGAGATTTAAGCAACGGATAACCCGGAGGAATATTAAGTTTGCCCAAGACTTTAATTGAGCTGGCACAGTTTTTGTTTTTATTTATTATTTATGTATCTCTCGCCTTTATTACAAATAACTCAAGGTGGCGAACATATCCAACGCACCTTCCCTCCTCCTACTTCCTGCTCAACAACAACCCTGTGAGGTGGGTCAGGCTGATTGGCCTAAAATAGAACAGCTGGCTTTCGTAGCTGAGGCAGAATTAGAACTCACTGTCTCCAGCTTTCTAGCCTATTTCCTGAGCCCAGAGGTGGGGAAACTATGGCCCCTTTATGACTTGTGGACTTCAACTCCCAGAATTCCTGAGGGAACTACGGCCCCTTTATGACTTGTGGACTTCAACTCCCAGAATTCCCGAGGGAACTATCATCCCTTTATGACTTGTGGACTTCAACTCCCAGAATTCCCGAGGGAACTACTGCCCCTTTATGACTTGTGGACTTTAACTCCCAGAATTCCCGAGGGAACTACGGCCCCTTTATGACTTGTGGACTTCAACTCCCAGAATTCCCGAGGGAACTACGGCCCCTTTATGACTTGTGGATTTCAACTCCCAGAATTCCTGAGGGAACTATCATCCCTTTATGACTTGTGGACTTCAACTCCCAGAATTCCCGAGGGAACTACTGCCCCTTTATGACTTGTGGACTTCAACTCCCAGAATTCCCGAGGGAACTACGGCCCCTTTATGACTTGTGGACTTCAACTCCCAGAATTCCCGAGGGAACTACGGCCCCTTTATGACTTGTGGACTTTAACTCCCAGAATTCCCGAGGGAACTACGGCCCCTTTATGACTTGTGGACTTTAACTCCCAGAATTCCCGAGGGAACTACGGCCCCTTTATGACTTGTGGACTTCAACTCCCAGAATTCCTGAGGGAACTACGGCCCCTTTATGACTTGTGGACTTCAACTCCCAGAATTCCTGAGGGAACTACGGCCCCTTTATGACTTGTGGACTTCAACTCCCAGAATTCCTGAGGGAACTACGGCCCCTTTATGACTTGTGGACTTCAACTCCCAGAATTCCTGAGGGAACTACGGCCCCTTTTATGACTTGTGGACTTCAACTCCCAGAATTCCTGAGGGAACTACAGCCCCTTTATGACTTGTGGACTTCAACTCCCAGAATTCCTGAGGGAACTATGACCCCATTGTGACTTGTGGACTTCAACTCCCAGAATTCTTGAGTCAGCATAGCTAGCTCAGGAATTCTGGGAGTTGAAGTCCACAAATCATACAAGGGGCCATAGTTCCCCACCTGGGCATAGACCAAACTGAACTGTTTAATCACTAGACCAAATTTAGATATTTTTTTAAAAGGGGAGGGTGTAGTTTGTAGACAATGCTTTTATTGCTCTTTCATAGACCCAAACAAAAGTGAACAACTGGCCAGGATATCTACAGTAGTTACAAATAGTCCTTGACTTACAACAGCTCATTTAGTGACTGTTCAAAGTTACAACGGCACTGAAAATAAGTGACTTACGGCCGTTTTTCACAGACACAAACTTTGTGGCATCCCCATGATCACGCAATCAAAATTCAGATGCTGGGCAACTGGTTCATACTTACCGTCGCAGCGTCCCAGGGTTGCAACCTTCTGACAAGCAAAGTCAGATTCGCTTAACAACCACATTACTAACTTATCAACGGCGGTGATTCACTTAACAACGATGGCAAGACATGTAAAATGGGGGGAAACTCACTTAACAAATTCTCACGTAGCAACATCAATTTTTGGGCTCAGTTGTGGTCGTAAGACGAGGACTACCTATGTTTTCTTTCTCTACAGATAGACCTCGACTTACAGCCATTTATTTAGTTAAAACCACCCTGAAAAAAGTCACTTATGACCGTTTTACACACCGCAGCATCCCTCCCGTCACGTGATCAAAATCCCGGATGCTTGGCAACCGGTTCATAGTTATGACGGTGGCAGTGTTCATAGGGTCATCTGATCACCTTTTGCGACCTGCTGACAAGCAAAGCCAATGGGGGGAAACCAGCTTCACTTCACAACTGTGTTACTCACTTAACAACCGCGGTGATTCGCTTAACAGTTTTGGCAAGAAAGGTCGTAAAAGGGGACAAAACTCACTTAACCACCATCTCGCTTAGCAACAGATATTTTTGGGCTGTGTGTCTGTGGGTTGTAAGTCAAGGAGTATCTGTATAATAAAATGATTAATCTTTAAGGAGCCATAGATTGCATGTTGTTGTTCTTTGGGTATGCAACTTGGGAGTGCAAACGATGAGATTTTAACAGATTAACAGAGTTGGAAGGGACCTTATAGGTCATCTAGTCTAACCCCCTTCTCAAGGAGGAGACCCTATACTTGTGATGGCGAACCTATGGCACACGTGCCACCTGTGGCATGCGGAACCATATCTGTGGGCACGCGAGCATTGCCCTAGCTCAGCTCCAGCGCCGGCCAGCTGATTTTGGGGCCTTCCCAAGGAAAATCCCCTGGACTTACCCTGGAAGTCGGGAAATGGGCCGTTTCCGGCTTCCAGAGGGCTTCCGGGGGAGGGATGGGGGAGGCCATTTTCGCCTTCCCCAGGCTCCAAGAAAGCCCCTGGAGCCTGGGGAGGGCGAAAAAAAACGGGCCTACTAGGCCCACCGGTAATCTTTTTGCCGTCGCGTGCCAAAAGTGTGTGTGGGGGGGCACTGAATTATGGGTGTGGACACACATGGTCGCGATGCCCCCCACTGCCCCCGCTTTTGGCACGCGACGGCAAAAAGGTTAGCCATCACTGCCCTATACCCTTTCTGACAGGGAAAATAAATAACATCCTTGCCTTGTATTTTCTGAAATCTAGCTATCCTACTGGATCTTGAGGTCATACCACCAATGAATATGCTAAGAATACTTCCTGGAAACCATGCCTACAGAACCGAGTTCTAGGTAACATGACAGCTATAGAAATAATAATGGTTGATGGTGATTTCCATCGCTTGGGAGGCTGCCTCTTCAGCACATGGAAACAGAGGTGGGCCAGATGTTCTTAAAGAGAGCTGGGCGTGCCGGAACAAGCTCCTCCACCAATAATCAAAATTGGGAAAAGATACTATAATTTAGTGGCAGAACAAATCAATAAGTTCAGCCTCTAGCATCTTTGGATAATACTGGGATGCAGGCCAGTGCAGAACTGTGTTCGGTTCTGGATCAGTGATGCAGGAAGGACTATTTCATGGTGAGGTACTTTTCCGTCGTTCCAATTTTGAAAAGGTCTATAGAGCTGTTCCATTGATTAACTGGTCTCACTGTCAAGAAATATCTCCTTAGTTCTAGGTTTGAGCCAGTGGTGAAATCTACATTTTTTTACTACCAGTTCTGTGGGCATGGCCTGGTGGGCGTGGTGTGGCTTGGTGGGATTGGCAGGAGAAGGATATTGCAAAATCTCCATTCCCACCCCACTCTGGGGCCAGCCAGAGGTGGTATTTGCCAGTTCTCCGAACTACTCAAAATTTCCGCTACCGGTTCTCCGAAGTACTCAAAATTTTTGCTACCGGTTCTCCGAACTACTCAAAATTTCTGCTACCGGTTCTCCGAACTATTCAAAATTTCCGCTACCGGTTCTCCGAACTATTCAAAATTTCCGCTACCGGATCTCCGAACTACTCAAAATTTCTGCTACCGGTTCTCCAGAATCTGTCATAACCTGCTGGATTTCACCCCTGGTTTGATCTCTCCTTAATGATCTTTCACCCATTACTTCTTCTTTTTTTTTGTAATAAGTTTTTATTTTATTTTATAGTATATAAAAACTCCAACTTCAATTGAACAGCGTGTTGTCTGGGCACAACTCATTTTAGGAAATTAATATTCAAAAGGTTTACAGCAATATTCATCGCATTTATATCAAGATATATTAATACCAATAATAGTCATACTATTTGTTTACCAAGTGAACATATCTTCCTTGTATCACTGATCCTTTCATATATTTCCCTGCTTCCAGCTCCTGTTTTTGTCAGCTAGCCATTGATAAAATAAATCCCAAGTCAAAAAATATTCGGTTTCTTTCTTTTCCTTAATTGTAAGTGTTAGCTTTCCATTTCTGCACATTCGAATATTTTTCTAATCCCGTCTTCTTCTGTTGGGATCTTTTCACTTTTCCACTGTTGTACAAATACTAGTCTCGCTGCCATCAATACGTGTAAAATCAGATATACCAGGGATGAAATCCAGCAAGTTCTGACAGGTTCTGGAGAACCGGTAGTGGAAATTTTGACTAGTTCGGAGAACCAGCAAATACCACCTCTAGCTGGTCGCACAGTAGGGTAGGAAAGGAGATTTTGCAATATCCTTCCCCCAGGAGTGGGGAGGGAATGGGGATTTTGCAGTATCCTTCTCCTGGAGTGGGGAGGGAATGGAGATTTTGCAATATCCTTCCCCTGCCACGCCCACCAAGCCACACCACACCCATCAAGCCATGCCCACAGAACCAGTAGTAAAATAAAATTGGATTTCACCACTGAGATATACATTCCCTTCTTTCACCCATTACTTCTTGTCCTGCCCTCGTGAGCTTTGAAGAACAGGTCAGCCCCCACTTCTCTATGACAGTATGGGAAGACTGCCATCAAATCACCCTTAGTCCTTCTCTTCGTTACACTTGATTTAGAATCATGAGGACCAGCATCTTCATTTCTCTTTTTTTATATATAATGTTTTTTTTAAAAATAATTCCAGAGATCCCGTAAGAAAGGCTAAGAAAGTTGAAAATCCTGCAAGCTTGCTGACCGGTAATTTACGGTGAGATCCCGAGGAATCAAAAGCTCAGCAAATTACAACTTTCTCACTATTAAGCTACAGGGCAAGATCAGCTTACCTGGTGCTGATACTGGTGTCCTACAGCAATCTCAGACGCTGACTGCGCTTGGAGATGAGTCTTCACCTGGAGAGAGGATTGGAGAAAAGTCATTTTTTCCTAAGGAACAACGTGTCAGGGAGATGCATTCAAAAATAATGTTGATTTGGGTTTCTCCCACCAATGTGTTACCCTCTTCTGAAGCAGCGTTTTTGTTCTATTAATCAGAGCGGTGAAAGGCTCGTGTTCAAAACTGCTTGAATAAAATAATAGAATAGAATAGAATAGAATAGAATAGAATAGAATAGAATAGAATAGAATAGAGTAGAGTAGAGTAGAGTAGAGTAGAGTAGAGTAGAGTAGAGTAGAGTAGAGTAGAATAGAATAGAATAGAATAGAATAAGAACAGAGTAGAATAGAGTAGAGTAGAATAAGAATAGAATAGAATAAGAATAGAGTAGAATAAATAGAGTAGAGTAGAATAAGAATAGAATAGAATAGAATAGGATAGAGTAGAGTAGAGTAGAGTAGAGTAGAGTAGAGTAGAATAGAATAGAATAGAATAGGAGTAGAGTAGAGTAGAGTAGAATAGGAGTAGAGTAGAGTAGAGTAGAGTAGAATAGAATAGGAGTAGAGTAGAGTAGAGTAGAGTAGAGTAGAGTAGAGTAGAGTAGAGTAGAGTAGAATAGAATAGAATAGAATAGAATAGAATAGAATAGAATAGAATAGAATAGAATAGGAGTAGAGTAGAGTAGAATAGGAGTAGAGTAGAGTAGAGTAGAATAAGAATAGAATAGAATAGAATTCTTTATTGGCCAAGTGTGATTGGACACACAAGGAATTTGCATTCTCACACAGCCGGTGAAAACCAGCCCAGTAGCAAATCTGGCCCTCGTAAAAAAAAAAAGTACAGGGACAGGTGGACAAAGGAGCAACCAGGCAGCCCCATTTACCCAGCGGTTAGAAGGCAGCCCTGCAAAGCTAGCTCACTGCTCACTCCAGCGGTTCGATTCTGAGCGGCTCAAGGTTGACTCACCCTTCCAGCTTTCCGAGGTCAGTGAAAATGAGGACATCCACCCTCTCCCCGATTGTTGGGGGCAATAGGCTGACTCTGTAAACCGCTTAGGGAGGGCTCTTAGAGCACCGAGAAGCGGTATATAAGGCCGAGGGCTGTTGCTATAGCTATCGGGAAATATTTTGGGTGACTGCTGCTTTTTTCTTTTTTTAAAAAAAGCCCACATTGGATTTATTTGCAGAATTCATTCTTTATCCCTGGATTCTGAAAGGCAGAATTCCACTTGGCATGGCATCTCATTCCAGGCAGAAATGAGTTGGGGGGGGGGGCAATTTCTCTATTATTCTACTCTATCCCAGTAATTCTCAGCATTCTCTATTATTATATTCTATCCCAGTAATATTCAGTATTCTCTATTATTCTATCCTATCCCAGTAATTCTCAGTATTTTCTATTATTCTACTCTATCCCAGTAATTCTGAGTATTCTCTATTATTCTACTCTATCCCAGTAATTCTCAACATTCTCTATTATTCTATCCTATCCCAGTAATTCTCAGTATTTTCTATTATTCTATCCTATCCCAGTAATTCTCAGCATTCTCTATTATTCTACTCTATCCCAGTAATTCTCAGTATTCTCTATTATTATACTCTATCCCAGTAATTCTCAGCATTCTTTATTATTCTATTCTATCCCAGTAATTCTCAGCATTCTCTATTATTCTATCCTATCCCAGTAATTCTCAGTATTCTCTATTATTCTATCCTATCCCAGTAATTCTCAGCATTCTCTATTATTCTACTCTATCCCAGTAATTCTCAGCATTCTTTATTATTCTATTCTATCCCAGTAATTCTCAGCATTCTCTATTATTCTATCCTATCCCAGTAATTCTCAGCATTTTCTATTATTTTACTCTATCCCAGTAATTCTCAGTATTCTCTATTATTCTACTCTATCCCAGTAATTCTCAGTATTCTCTATTATTCTACTCTATCCCAGTAATTCTCAGAATTCTCTATTATTCTACTCTATCCCAGTAATTCTCAGCATTCTCTATTATTCTATCCTATCCCAGTAATTCTCAGTATTTTCTATTATTCTATCCTATCCCAGTAATTCTCAGCATTCTCTATTATTCTACTCTATCCCAGTAATTCTCAGTATTCTCTATTATTCTACTCTATCCCAGTAATTCTCAGCATTCTCTATTATTCTATCCTATCCCAGTAATTCTCAGCATTCTCTATTATTCTACTCTATCCCAGTAATTCTCAGTATTCTCAGCATTCTCTATTATTCTATCCTATCCCAGTAATTCTCAGTATTCTCAGCATTCTCTATTATTCTATCCTATCCCAGTAATTCTCAGCATTCTCTATTATTCTATCCTATCCCAGTAATTCTCAGCATTCTCTATTATTATACTCTATCCCAGTAATTCTCAGCATTCTCTATTATTCTACTCTATCCCAGTAATTCTCAACATTCTCTATTATTCTATCCTATCCCAGTAATTCTCAGTATTTTCTATTATTCTATCCTATCCCAGTAATTCTCAGCATTCTCTATTATTCTACTCTATCCCAGTAATTCTCAGTATTCTCTATTATTATACTCTATCCCAGTAATTCTCAGCATTCTTTATTATTCTATTCTATCCCAGTAATTCTCAGCATTCTCTATTATTCTATCCTATCCCAGTAATTCTCAGTATTCTCTATTATTCTATCCTATCCCAGTAATTCTCAGCATTCTCTATTATTCTACTCTATCCCAGTAATTCTCAGCATTCTTTATTATTCTATTCTATCCCAGTAATTCTCAGCATTCTCTATTATTCTATCCTATCCCAGTAATTCTCAGCATTTTCTATTATTTTACTCTATCCCAGTAATTCTCAGTATTCTCTATTATTCTACTCTATCCCAGTAATTCTCAGTATTCTCTATTATTCTACTCTATCCCAGTAATTCTCAGAATTCTCTATTATTCTACTCTATCCCAGTAATTCTCAGCATTCTCTATTATTCTATCCTATCCCAGTAATTCTCAGTATTTTCTATTATTCTATCCTATCCCAGTAATTCTCAGCATTCTCTATTATTCTACTCTATCCCAGTAATTCTCAGTATTCTCTATTATTCTACTCTATCCCAGTAATTCTCAGCATTCTCTATTATTCTATCCTATCCCAGTAATTCTCAGCATTCTCTATTATTCTACTCTATCCCAGTAATTCTCAGTATTCTCAGCATTCTCTATTATTCTATCCTATCCCAGTAATTCTCAGTATTCTC
Organism: Pituophis catenifer annectens; assembly: GCF_029215685.1. NCBI lineage: Eukaryota > Metazoa > Chordata > Lepidosauria > Squamata > Colubridae > Pituophis > Pituophis catenifer. The sequence continues at coordinate 13,673,490 of NW_027256895.1, forward strand.
AGCATTCTCTATTATTCTATCCTATCCCAGTAATTCTCAGCATTCTCTATTATTCTATCCTATCCCAGTAATTCTCAGCATTCTCTATTATTATACTCTATCCCAGTAATTCTCAGCATTCTCTATTATTCTACTCTATCCCAGTAATTCTCAGCATTCTCTATTATTCTATTCTATCCCAGTAATTCTCAGTATTTTCTATTATTCTACTCTATCCCAGTAATTCTCAGCATTCTCTATTATTCTATTCTATCCCAGTAATTCTCAGCATTCTCTATTATTCTACTCTATCCCAGTAATTCTCAGCATTCACTATTATTCTATTCTATCCCAGTAATTCTCAGCATTCTCTATTATTCTACTCTATCCCAGTAATTCTCAGCATTCTCTATTATTCTATTCTATCCCAGTAATTCTCAGTATTTTCTATTATTCTACTCTATCCCAGTAATTCTCAGCATTCTCTATTATTCTATTCTATCCCAGTAATTCTCAGCATTCTCTATTATTCTACTCTATCCCAGTAATTCTCAGCATTCACTATTATTCTATCCTATCCCAGTAATTCTCAGCATTCCCTATTATTCTATTCTATCCCAGTAATTCTCAGTATTTTCTATTATTCTACTCTATCCTAGTAATTCTCAGCATTCTCTATTATTCTATTCTATCCCAGTAATTCTCAGTATTTTCTATTATTCTACTCTATCCCAGTAATTCTCAGCATTCTCTATTATTCTATTCTATCCCAGTAATTCTCAGCATTCTCTATTATTCTACTCTATCCCAGTAATTCTCAGCATTCACTATTATTCTATTTTCCTGTGCGCTGCTCCCACTATCCATGCATGGGTTAATCCTTCAGTGCTTGGCAAACAACTGAGTGAAAACAAAAGGCTTTTGTTCCCCTTTCCGGCTCCCAAGCCACGCCTCTGGTCCCATGATCCCCCAGTCTTCACTCAGTTGCTGGCAAACACTGTAGTGATTTTTGGAGCTCCACAGATTGCTAAGGTATTGTGTGTCTGTGGGGGTTTCTTCTCCATTCCTTTTAATTCTTTAAAGTTCTTGGCTTTCTCCTTTCCTTGAGCGTTAGGCTTTTACGTTATTTTTGAGTAGCTCCCCTTCGTGTTAATTTTTTTTTTTTTTTCACCTTTTCTATTCTTTGACTACTGTGTGGGGCGAATTTGAGCGGAGGAGGGGGAGTGGAGCAGAGCGATCACACGCTCGCTCGCCAGCACCCTAGCCTCATACAGCTCTCTCCTCTGAAGAAGCTCTTTGCTCATCGCCCCACGCCAGAGGCTTCAGCTGGCCGGCGGAGCCCCTAGCGCCGGCCGCCCACGCGGCAACCTTGAATACCGCCGGCGCGCGCATCAGCTGGCCGGCGGAGCCCCAAGCGCCGGCCGCCCACGCGGCAGCTTCAGTAGCGGCGGCGCGCTCGTCAGCTGGCCGGCGGAGCCCCAAGCGCCGGCCGCCCACGAGGCATCTTTGAAGAGCGCCGGCGCGCGCATCAGCTGGCCGGCGGAGCCGGAAGCGAGCCGCCCACGCGGCGAAGTCACCGAGGCCGCGTTTCAAGCCGACGCCGCAGGGCTGCATCGGGCGAGGGCGCGAGAACAAGCGCCGGAAGAAGGAGGCAGCCCCCCCTGCACTACAGAATAGCCCCTCGTTAAGGGGATTGCGCGGCGTTTGGTCGGACCCTCGGGCCGCCATTATAAGTCCGCTGCCAGGTCTGCCCTCGTGGTGAAGCGCACCACGTGGCAGCGCCATATTGGTGGACCTTCGGGCCGCCATTTTGGGCGAGACTCTCAGGCTTGTGCCTCCCTAACCCACCAGGGAGCCAGCCGCAGACCTGCACTCCCCCCCCCCCACAGCTGGAAGGGGCATCAAACCACCTCTACCACCACCGTCTGAAGAGGTTCGGGGGGGGCCTCGAGGCGCTCACTCAACGCCCACCCGTGAGCGACAGAACAAGGCTCCTACCTCACACAACCGACTCAGCCATGTCTCACTCCCCCCCATCGTCAGACATGGAGCTGGAACTAAGCCCCCCACGCACATGCGATAAAAGGGGGAAGAGGAAATCAAAAAAGAGGCATGCGAGCTCGGCCAGCAGGGCGGCCTCAGAAGGTTCCCTACCCTTCCAGGATAGGGACGCCCTGAGGAGGCACAACGCCCTAGAGCGACAGTGGGAGAGGGCGCACAAGACGGTTTCAGGAACCCCGTCCAGGGATCCTACACCTGGGGAGCCTACTCCCATCTCTCCAAGAGAGGCGGAACGGGGACTTACATCTGTGGCCGACATCACAATCACCCCCAGTACCCCTGAGGGGATTGGGCCCTCGCGCGCAACACCGCGCACCGAGACAGCTTCAAGGCCCGGACGGGAGACTCCTACCTCCCCCGCACCAAACCAGCACCGCCGGGCCAGGGAGGCAAGTGCCACACCCTCACGGGTAGACCCACAGGGTCAGGGCGGACTGGGCTTGGCACCCCCAGTGGACTTCCAGGCCATGTTCTCGGCGGCTCTGTCATCCTTCTTCACGGCATCAATGCAGCAGGCGGCGCAGGTTCCTGTACAAACCGCACCCAGCCAGGCGCGGCCGGTCCACCCTCAGCCCCATCCCCTCCCACAGCGAGGTCAGGACTCTTCATCAGAGGAATCAGACCAAGCGGAGGAGGGCCCAGAGGAGATGGAGCTATCGGAGGACGAAGGACTAGCACCGGACACTCCGGCCTTTACAGGCCTTTTCCGCCCAGCCCTGTTCAAGTCGCTCCTCCACAAGGCACGACTCACGACCAACCTTGGAGTGCCAGGAGATATCGCAGCGCCCTCCACGCCAACGGCGGGTCCGCACGACGCCCTCTTCAAATCCTCAAAGCCGCAGAAGGACTACATCCCTTGTCCACAGCTATTTACAGAGGTGATTCAGAACCCCTGGGTGCAGCCTGCATCCATGGCGACACCCAGCAACCTAGATAAAAAACTCTACTGCTCAGCCCCAGAGTTAGAGGACCTCCTGGTGCTCCCCTCAGTAGACCATCCGGTGGCAACCCTGTTTTCCAGCTCCCTGATCTCTACCAACCCTCTAGACTCGCTCAAGGCAGAGGAAAAGAGGATGGAATGGGCCTTCCGCAAGGCGCACCAGGCCGTTGGCTGGGCAATCAGATCCGCGACAGCCTCGTCCTTCTTCAACAGAGCCTCGCTTATTTGGCTTCGGCACCTGCAAGACAGGCTCCCTCCTGAGGACACTAGACTGCATCAGGATCTGAATAAGATAATAGCTGCCACCGAATACACCGCTGACAGCTCCCTGAATTCAGCCAAGTTCGAGTAATTCTCAGCATTCACTATTATTCTATTCTATCCCAGTAATTCTCAGCATTCTCTATTATTCTACTCTATCCCAGTAATTCTCAGCATTCTCTATTATTCTATCCTATCCCAGTAATGTTTCTGGGCTTAAGACCCACCAGATACAGGGGACTGCTCACAATGGCACTTGCGGCACCAGCCAATGCTCCTGCCAGGGTGGCCCGCAACGGGCTGAGCCGTCCGTCCCGGTTATGGATGTAGCCTTCCGATTCCGCCAACCCGTAGGTGCCCAAGCGGATGCCGTTAAAGCCAAACTGATAGAACAAGGCAGGCGAAAGTCCTCGCTGGAGAGCCGCCAGCCCGTCCACCCGTCCGATGGTGTAGAAGGCGTGGAAGACGTTACGGTAATGGCGGGTGTAGGTGCCAGGCGCCCGGAGTTCCCCCTGGAGCTGCATCCGCGTCTTCACCACTTCCAGGGGGTTGGTAAAGAGGCAGGCCCCACAGGCAGCCACCCCGCTGAGAATGAAGTCCATTACGGGTGTGGTGGTGGGGTGTTTGGTCAAGGGAGCTGCAAGAGAAAAGAGAGAAACCAGAGAGGTAGAGTATAACCCAGGAGAGGAAGCCCCAGAAAGGTGAAGGCCAAGTTGAAGGCCAGGTTATCTTCGAGACCACCTTCTGCCGCATAGCTCCCATCAACCGGTAAGATCCCACAGAGTTGGTCTCCTCCAGGTCCCGTCAGCTAAACAATGCCGGCTGGCAGGCCCACGGGGGAGGGCCTTCTCTGTGGCTGCCCCAGCTCTCTGGAACCAGTTACTTCCTGAGATCCGGACCATCTCCACCCTACTGGCCTTCCGAAAAGTGGTGAAGACCTGGCAGGCTTGGGGCCATTGATCTCGCTCTTGTGATCTGGCGAGATCCGGCCATGAATGGCGTGAATGAGTTTTTAATGTTTTTAATTTTTAAATGTTTTTTTATAATGATTTTTTGGAATGTATTGTGAGTCTTCGGAGAAGGGCGGCATATAAATTGAATTAATTAAATTAAATAATTAAATTAAATAATTAAATTAAATAATTAAATTAAATAATTAAATTAAATTAAATAATTAAATTAAATTAAATTAAATTACATTAAATTAAATAATTAAATTATGATCTAAGGAGGCACGGAAGGAGGACCTACCTACCCCAGGTTCTCGGTTAAGGCCAGGAGAAGCACTTCTGCGAAGGATGGAAAGTCCAAGAAGAAGGCAGGCAGAAGGTCAAGGGGAAGGAAGAAGAAAGGGCAACTAGAACAGAGGAGATCGCTCCATCTCCATCATCATCATCATCATCATCATCATCCAGAAGACCAGAAGAAGGATGAAGGTGAGGAAGAAAGCGGTGCTGTTACCATCAAGGTTCCCTGGGGTGGATCCCTTTCCCTCCCACCACCACCACCACCACCACCACGGGAGAGGAGGATGAGGAGGCAAAACCCAGGGATCCAAAGAAACCCAGGTTATGGCAAAAGCTGGCCAGAAGAAACCAAGGTTGGTGGTGGTGGAGAAGAAGAAGACCTCCTTCCGCAGCAAAGGAACCGGGGACAGTTAAAACCCTCAACGAAGGTTATGGAAGAAGCGCTCCCGGGGCAACGCAGGCTGGGAAATCCGGAGATCGGGGGATCTTGGAAGGAAAGATCCGGTGATCGCGGGGGACGATCCAGACGATCCCGGCTCCTCCAGGCGCCTGGCTAAGGGCGCAAAAGGCGAGGAGGAGGAGGAGGAGGAGGAGGCTGCGCACCCCGCCCCACGCCCCGCACGCGCCGGGACCGACCGGCAACCGCTTGTCTTGTTGTGTGCGCGCCGCTTCCCCCGCCCACCCCCGCCGAGGCCACGCCCTCAACCGGCAGGGGGGAGGGGCTGGCCAACGGCTCCTCCCCCAACCCCCCTCCCCTCTCACGCCGCTTCCCACCGCGTCAGGCCCCCACGCGCGCGCCGTGGAGGGTTGTTGTTTGTTTTTTTTGGGGGTTTTTTTTCGCAACCGGCTGCGGGGTAACCGGCGTGGCTGGCTGGCTTCCCGGTTGGACAGGGGAGAGAGGGTGAGGGAAGACAGGCGGAGGTTCTGGTGATGATGGGCGGATGGAGCCCGAGGGCGGGCGGGGGGGGGAGGGAGACCGTTACGCACCGGCTGGCTCGGCAGAGCGGCTTGAAGCGGCTCAAAGGAAGAAAAGAAAAGAAAAGAAAAGAAAACTCCGGGTTGCGCCGGGGCCCGACGCGTTTAGCGATGACTCGCGTTAATCCGAGGTGGTTCAAAATACTCTTAGGGCTCGAAGCGGGTCGGGCGGTTTAGCCTCGGGGTCTCGCGTTCTCTCTCCCTCCCTCTTTCCTCCCCCTCCTTGCCCCCTGCCTCTCCCCCTCCCCCTTCCTCCCCTCTCCCTCCCTCCTCCTTACTTTCCTCTCCCTTTCCTCCCTCTTCCCCTCCCTCTCCCCTGCTCCTCCCCCTCCTCCTCTCTCCCTCTCCTTCCTCTCCCTCTTTCCTCCCCCTTCCTCTCGTTTCCCTCACCTATCCTCCCCTCCCTCTCTCCCTCCCTCTTGTTTCCTTCTCCCCGCCCTCTCTTTTCTCCCTCTCCCTCCCTCCTTGCCTCCTGCCCTCTCCCTCTCCCCTTCCTTCCCTCTCCCTTTCCTCCCTCTCCCTCTTTCCCTCCCCTCCCTCCTTCTCTCCCCCTTCCTTCCCTCTCCCTTATCTCCCTCTTCCCCTCCCTCTCCCCTGCTCCTCCCCCTCCTCCTCTCTCCCTCTCCTTCCTCCCCATCTCCTCCCCCTCCTCCTCTCCCCTTCCCCTTCCTCTCCCCTCTCCCTTTCCTCCCTCTCCCTCCCTCCTCCTTACTTTCCTCTCCCTTTCCTCCCCCTCCCTCTCCCCTGCTCCTCCCCCTCCTCCTCTCTCCCTCTCCTTCCTCCCCATCTCCTCCCCCTCCTCCTCCCTCTCCCCTGCTCCTCCCCCTCCTCCTCTCCATCTCCTTCCTCCCCATCTCCTCCCCCTCCTCCTCTCCCCTTCCCCTTCCTCTCCCCTCTCCCTTTCCTCCCTCTCCCTCCCTCCTCCTTACTTTCCTCTCCCTTTCCTCCCCCTCCCTCTCCCCTGCTCCTCCCCCTCCTCCTCTCTCCCTCTCCTTCCTCCCCATCTCCTCCCCCTCCTCCTCTCCCCTTCCCCTTCCTCTCCCCTCTCCCTTTCCTCCCTCTCCCTCCCTCCTCCTTACTTTCCTCTCCCTTTCCTCCCCCTCCCTCTCCCCTGCTCCTCCCCCTCCTCCTCTCTCCCTCTCCTTCCTCCCCATCTCCTCCCCCTCCTCCTCCCTCTCCCCTGCTCCTCCCCCTCCTCCTCTCCATCTCCTTCCTCCCCATCTCCTCCCCCTCCTCCTCTCCCCTTCCCCTTCCTCTCCCCTCTCCCTTTCCTCCCTCTCCCTCCCTCCTCCTTACTTTCCTCTCCCTTTCCTCCCCCTCCCTCTCCCCTGCTCCTCCCCCTCCTCCTCTCTCCCTCTCCTTCCTCCCCATCTCCTCCCCCTCCTCCTCTCCCCTTCCCCTTCCTCTCCCTCTTCCCTCTCCCTTTCCTTCCTCTCCCTCCCTCCTCCTTACTTTCCCTTTCCTCCCTCTCCCCCTCCCTCTCCCCTGCTCCTCCCCCTCCTCCTCTCCCCTTCCCCTTCCTCTCCCCTCTCCCTTTCCTCCCTCTCCCTCCCTCCTCCTTACTTTCCCTTTCCTCCCTCTCCCCCTCCCTCTCCCCTGCTCCTCCCCCTCCTCCTCTCCATCTCCTTCCTCCCCATCTCCTCCCCCTCCTCCTCTCCCCTTCCCCTTCCTCTCCCTCTTCCCTCTCCCTTTCCTTCCTCTCCCTCCCTCCTCCTTACTTTCCCTTTCCACCCTCTCCCCCTCCCTCTCCCCTGCTCCTCCCCCTCCTCCTCTCCATCTCCTTCCTCCCCATCTCCTCCCCTCCTTCTCTCCCCTTCCCCTTCCTCTCCCTCTTTCCTCCCCCTTCCTCCCTCCTGTTTCCCTCACCTATCCTCCCCTCCCTCTCTCCCTCCCCCTTGTTTCCTTCTTCCCGCCCTCTTTTCTCCCTCTCCCTCCCTCCTTGCCTCCTGCCCTCTCCCCCTCCCCCTTCCTTCCCTCTCCCTTTCCTCTGTCTCCCTCTTTCCCTCCCCTCCCTCCTTCCCTCCTTCTCTCCCCCTTCCTTCCCTCTCCCTTTCCTTCCTCGTACCCTCCCTCCTCCCCTCCCTCCCCTCTCCTCCTCCTTCTCTCCCCCTCCCCTTGCTCTCCCTCTTTCCTCCCTCTCTTACACCCCCTCCCCTCTCCCTCTCTCCCTCCCTCCCCCCTCCTTCCCTCCCTCTGTCCCTTTCCCTTCTTCCCTCCCTCTTTCCTCCCTCTCCCTCCCTCCTTGCCTCCTGCCCTCTCCCTCCCCCTTCCTTCCCTCTCCCTTTCCTCCCTCCCTCCCCTCCTTCCCTCCCTCTCTCCCTACCCCTATCTTCCCTCCCTCCTTCTCTTTTCTCCTTGCCTTCTGCCCTCTCCCTCTCTCCCTCTCCCTTTCCTCCCTCTCCCTCCACCTTTCCTCCCTCCTTCCCTCCCTCTGTCCCTTTCCCTTCTTCCCTCCCTCTTTCCTCCCTCTCCCTCCCTCCTTGCCTCCTGCCCTCTCCCTCCCCCTTCCTTCCCTCTCCCTTTCCTCCCTCCCTCTCTCCCCTCCTTCCCTCCCTCTCTCCTTACCCCTATCTTCCCTCCCTCCTTCTCTTTTCTCCTTGCCTTCTGCCCTCTCCCTCTCTCCCTTTCCTCCCTCTCCCTCCACCTTTCCTCCCTCCTTCCCCCTCCTTCCCTCCCTCTCTCCCTCCCCTTCTTTCCCTCCCTCCTTTTCTCCCTCTCCCTCCTTGCCTCCTGCCCTCTCCCCCTTCCTTCCCTCTCCCTTTCCTCCCTCTTCCCCTCCCCCACCTTCCCTCCCTCCCCCTCCCTCTCTCTATCTCTCTGGGTTTAAGAAGAGACTAGAAGAGTCACTTATCTGAAATGGTATAGGTTCTCCCTGCTTGAGGGGGAGGGCTGGACTAGAAGACCTTCAGTAATCACAGTAACAGAGTTGGAAGGGACCTTGGAGGTCATCTAGTCCAACCCCCTGCTCAGGCAGGAGACCTGTACTAGGGATTGGAACCACCGAACTGCCAACCTTTCTGATCAACAAGCACAGTGTCTTAGCCACTGAGCCACCGTCTGGTGGGAATGCACGCAGTGGGGTTTGGCTGAGCGGGCGCGTCACTCGGCTTTCCGGACAATGGGCATCTGACCAGAGTAGAGAAGGGGGGTAGAAGTAATCCTCGATTTACAACCACAATCGAGCCCAGAATTTACGTTGCTAAAAGGAGAAATGGGTGAAGTGAATTTTGTCCCGTTTTACGGCTTGTCTTGCCATGTTTCTTAAGCGAATCGCAAGTTAGTAACTCGGTTGTTAAGCGAATCGGGCTTCCCCATTGACTTTGTTTGTCAGAAGGTCGCTAAAGATGGGTCACGACGCTACAATCGTCGATACGAACCAGTTGTCTCAAGCATCTGACTGTAAATCACACGACCATGGGGAATGCTGCAACGGTCGTTAAGTGTGAACAATGGTCACAAGTCACTTTTTTCAGGGCCATTGTAACTTCAAACGGTCACTAAATGAACTGTGGATTACCTGTATTCTCCCCCAGGGTTATTAACCCACTAGCAAACCACCAAGGGGTTTTTGCAAACAAGCCATGGTTTAACTTTTATCAGAGCTAGTCTTTTTTAATCACTATCCTTTTGCTTGGTAAGCCATGGTTAGAATCAGCAGTTGGCCAACGCCTGCTTTGACGCTTATCACAAGAAGCTAAAGAGGCTGACCACAAACCCTCCACTTATAGAAAGCGTTGGCGCAATTGTGGATGCGTAACTGCAAAAAAAGAATTTTGCAAGTCCACCTAAACAGGTCCCAGCAAAAATCGGGAGGTAAAAAAGTTAAAGTCCTGAGGTAAAAAGTTTGTTAAAAACACAAACCTACGCAATTTCGCTTAGTAAATGCATCCCCCACGCTTATTATGAGATAAATTGTCTGTTTGATAGTGGGAACAAGCGATGAAATATCAGGACATTCTCACGTATATATGTAGTTTATGGTATACAGGTACTATAGTTCTCAACAACCGTTTGTTTAGTGACTGTTCAAAATTACAATGGCACTGGGGGGAAAAAAATGACTTGTGAGCATTTTTTACTTATGACCGTTGCAGCATCCTCATGGACACATGATCAAAATCCAGACGCTTGGCATCTGTCTCATATTTATGATGGTTGCAGTGTCCCCGGGGTCATGTGATCATCGCCTTTTGTGACCTTCTGACAAGCAAGTCACTGGAGAAGCCAGATTCATCTAAGAATCGTGTTACTAAGTTAACGTCTGCAACGATTCCTTTCTCAACGGTGGCAAGGAAGGTCGAAAAACGAGTCAAAATTCCCGTAACCATCTTGTTTAACCACAAGAAATTTGGGTCTCAGTATATCCGCAGGCCTGTTTTGATTTGGACTCGGCTCCGAAACGTATCTCAATTCTGAAATGTCTTTGAATGCCTCAATTCCGCACAGAAATCAGACTAACAAAAGAGTTGGAAGGGACCTTGTAGGTCATCTAGTCCAACCACCCGCCCAAGCAGACCCTATACCATTTCTAACAAATGGCAGTCTAACCTCTTCTTGAAAGCCTCCAGTGATGAAGCTCCCACAACTTCCGAAGGCAACTTCTGTTCCATGGGTTGATTGTTCTCACTGTCAGAAAATTTCTCCTTATTTCCCATTTGAATCTCTCCTTGATCAGTTTCCATCCTTTATTCCTTGTCTGGCCTTCAGGTGCCTTGGAAAATAGGTTGACCCCTTCCTCTCTGTAGCAGCCCCTCAAGTATTGGAAGACTGCTATCATGTCTCCCCTGGTCCTTCTCTTCAGTAGACTAGCCATGCCCAGTTCCTGTAACCGTTCATCTTATGTTTTAGTCTCCAGTCCCCTAATCATCCTGGTTGCTCTTCTCTGCACTTTTACTAAAGTCTCAACATCTTTTTTATAGTGTGGTGACCAAAACTGGATGCAGTACTCTAGGTGTGATCTTACTAGGGCTTTATAGAGTGGTATTAGTACCTCCCTCGATCTTGATTGTATCCCTCTATTAATGCAGTTTAGGATTGAGTTGGCTTTTTTGGCTGCCGCTGCACACTGCTAGCTCATATTTAGCTGGTTGTCCACGAAGACTCCAAGTTCCCTCTTACAGTTACTGCTATTAAACCTGGTTTCACCCAATCTATATGTATACTCTGGGTTTTTCTTGCCCAAGTGTAAGACTTTACTATTCTCTACATTGAATTTCATTTTGTTAGAGAGGGCCCAGTGTTCAAGTCTGTCAAGATCCATCTGGATCTTGAGCCTATCATCTAGGGCGTTGGCTATTCCTGCCAGCTTAGCATCATCTGCAAATTTGGTAAGTTCCCCTTCTATTCCCTCATCTAAGTCGTTCATGAAGATATTGAAATCAATTATTGAATCCTGATTTCTTCTCCCTGGGTGATTATTGGCTTGAATGGGGCACCTGGCAAAATGAATAAGGTGTTGTGGTCTGCCAGCAGCCTGTGGAGCTAGCAGCAGAGTCGGACAGTGAGGAGGCTGGGGAGGACCATGGGCCAGTCCTGGAGTCTGGGGAAGGCCCAGACGAGGGCTCTGCATCGGAGTCAGAGATGGGGCCAGGGCCATCTGAGAGTGATGCACAGACTCTGGAGCCCCCAGAGTCGGACAGCAGAGGCAGAGGAACAGGAGCCTGTTCCTAGTGCACACATGCGCAGAGCTGCCAGAAGGCAAGAGCAGCTAAAGCAAAAGGGACGACTTGGGAGTAAGGCCAGATGATTGGCCCCTCCCATAAGGCTTAAAAGAGAAACAAAGGCACTTGGGGCCTTTTGAAAGAAAGCAACGTTGCCAACTTTGTTTCCAGTTGGCATCTCTTGTTTGAATTTTGTGGGGCTTTGCCAAGTAAGGCCTTTGACAGGGTGTCAAAAAAGATAAAGGTTGGTGATTATCCCAAAGGACTTCTTCCAAAGGACTTGTTTCGCAACTAATTGGGACTCCGCTGGGAATGAAAGTAATTCTCAGCTGTTACTTTGGGACTAATTGTGTCTTGTAATGACTCAGTAAGCCTAGGTCACAACATACTGTGCTGGGCCAGGCCGAGGGTGCAATAGGACTCCTATTTCATTATGTTTGCATTATGTCCCTTTCAGCAATTCCTGTGGTAGATAAAGCCGTTTGCGTTCAAAATAAAAAACAAATTGGGAATGAAAAGAACATGCTTGGCGGAAATAGTTATTTGTGTACGAAACGGCAGGTGGATATCTGGGTTGACATAGTGCCAGAAAATTACTGTGGGTATCACAGCTTCCTTGTTCCTGCTTGGTGGGCTGCACAATGCAAATTTGTCAGACTCATCTTCACCTTGCGTGTTTGTATGTGCTACCTTTAACATCCTACACAAACTGCTGGCTTGGCTTGTATAGGGAGTCAGTTTCCATAACCATAGTTTGCTGGATAATGACGAACGAGGGGCCCCCATTCAACATGCTAAGGCAGTGATGGCTAACCTTTTTGTCATTGCGTGCCGAAAGCGGCATGTGCACGCACCCATAATGCAATCTGCCTGCAATCCCCCTGCACGTCCTTCCCCCATGCATGTGCATATTGCCCCCCACGCTCACACGTGCAACCCTCCTTGCCCCCCGCACATGTCCACATGATCCCGTGTCCCCCCAGCATGCGCGCACCCCTCTGCATGTGGCCTGACCCCCACACATGCACGAGAGACCTAAAAACCAGCTGGCCGGCGGGAGGCACACGTGCATGCACAGTGAAACTGAGCTGCGGCGACACCTTGCATGCATGCAGAGAGGGCTCTGCGTGTCACCTGTGGCATACATGCCATAGGTTCACCATCACAGTGCTAAGCCATAAATAGCAGGGGCCGAGTTCCCTAACACACTAAGCAAAAGATTATTATGGATTTTTTTGGGGTGTGTGAATGTGTCTATGAGTTAGTGTTGACTCCTTGTAGCTGCCTGGATTTGATCCGACAGCAAGGTTTTTCAGAAGAGGTTTGCCGTTGCTACCTTCCCAGGGCTGAGAGCAAGCGACTGGCCCAGGGTCGCCCAGCTGGCTTTGGGCTTAAGGCAGGACTAGAACTCACAGTCTCCTGGTTGCTAGCCTGACACCTTAACCCCTACACCCGTGAGGGTGAACCTATGGCATGCGTTGTCCTTGCATGTCGCCTGGCACGCACGGCCATGCCTGTCTTCCGGGTCTCTGATGCACATGCGTGTAACTATCAGCTGTCCGTGTGTGCGGCAGTTCTGAAAACCGGTGTGCGCATGTGCGTTGGCCAGCTGATCGTCGGCTGCACATGCATGCTGGAACCCAGAAGTTCAGCTTTTCCAGAGCGCGAACCCTTCACACGCGCGGCAGTCCTGAAAACTGCCCTGCACATGCGTGCTGGCCAGCTGATCATCGGGCGCGCATGTGTCCTAGAACCTGAAAATTTGGCCTTTCCTGATGAGGGTGTGCACATACGTGTGACATGTCTGCACGACCTCTTTTAGGGGGCACTTGGTGCCGAAAAGGTTCGCCATCACTGCCCTACACCAAACTGGCTTTCCTTCTTTCTCCTCTTTCTTTCTTTCCTTCTCTATCTCTTTTCTTTCTTTTTTCTTTCCTTCTCTTTCTCTTTCTTATTTATTTAATTTCTACGCCTAAGTAACTCAGCAATTTATATATTTGACCACGGCCTGACAATTTCTGGTCGCGGGGATTTACGCTGTGGCAAAGGGGCAGATTGTTCGAGCAGGTGCAACTTTTGCTAAAGGATCACCTGAATTGTGGGGTTTTTTTGCCCCTCACAAATTTTAAGCGTTTGGTGGACTTTTGGTGAGATGAAAGACACCCTAACTCCGCCCGTAACTGTGGTGCTGGTGGGTCCTCTCCAGTTTCGTAGTAATTATACTGGATGAAAAAAGGAAGGAATAAAGCAGAAAGCGAATAACGGCTTGAGTTACCCTAGCTGATCTCCTCCTGCAGAAGATCAGACCTGAGCAGAGGCCCACAAACTGATTTCCGTGTCCCAACCTCGACCGGCTGCTTTGACCCCGTAAGGATTAACGAGTCAAATCTGTCAACCGAAACGGCAGTTCTTAAGCAGATTGGATTGCATTTCCAAACGGACCGGAAAGACCTCATCGGGAAGGTTGAGAAGAACACAAGAAATACAGTCTGAGGGCTGGGTTACATGAGGTGATTTGCCTCAGCTTTGTTTCTTGTAGGCCCGAATGGCAACCACAGCTAGTCCTCGACTTAAAAAGCCATTCGCTTAGCGACCGCTTGAAGCTACAGCAGCACTGGCTGGGGGTGGGTGGGTCGGTGGGTGGGACTTAAGACCAGTTCAGACTTTGGGACTGTCGCAGAATCCTCGGGTCAGGTGATCAAAAGATCAGGCTCTTGGCAACTGGCGTGTGTTGACGACAGTTGCGCTGTGACGGGGACGTGGGATCACCATTCGTCACCTTCCCGGCGGATTTCTGAGAAGCGAAGTCAATGGGGGAAGTTGGATTTCAACTTCAACGGCAGCACGGTTCACTTAACGACAAGTGATTCGATTAACAATCGTGGGGGGGGGGAGAAAGATTATAATATCAAATGCGTAAAATCGGATGAAGCACGCATCATTAGGAAACGGGGCTAAAACATACGAAGAACGGTTGCTGGAATTGGCGTACGTCTGGTTTAATGAAAAGGACTGGGGGGGGTGACATGTTAGCAGCGTTCCAATGCTTGAGGGTCTGCCACAAAGAAGAGGGAGTCAAACTATTCTCCAAGGCACCTGAGGGCAGGACAAGAAGCAATGGAGGGAAAGTAATCAAGGACAGAAGCAACCTAGAACTAAGGAGAAATATCCTGACAGTGAGAACAATTAGTCAGGGGAACAACTTGCCTCCAGAATTTGTGGGTGCTCCAACACTGGAGGTTTTAAAGAGATTGGATAACCATTTGTCTGAAATGATACAGAGTTTCCTACCTGTGTACTGGGTTGGCCTAGAAGTTCTATTCTATTCTATTCTATTCTATTCTATTCTATTCTATTCTATTCTATTCTATTCTATTCTATTCTATTCTATTCTATTCTATTCTATTCTATTCTACTCTACTCCTCTAACCCTATTCCTACTCCTACTCCTCTTCTGTTCTGTATTCTATTTTATATTCCATTCCATTCCATTTACTAAAGATGTGGAGACTCTAGAAAGAGTGCAGAGAAGAGCAACAAAGATGATTAGGGGGACTGGAGGCTAAAACATATGAAGAACGGTTGCAGGAACTGGGTATGTCTCGTTTAATGAAGAGAAGGACTAGGGGCGTCATGATAGCAGCGTTCCAATATCTCAGGGGTTGCCACAGAGTCAAACTATTCTCCAAAGCACCTGAGGGTAGGACAAGAAGCAATGGGTGGGAACTAATCAAGGAGAGAAGCAATTTAGAACTAAGGAGAAAATTCCTGACAGAACAATTAATAAGTGGAACAACTTGCCTGCAGAAGTTGTGAATGCTCCAACACTGGAAATTTTTAAGAGATGTTGGATAACCATTTGTCTGAAGTGATGTAGGGTTTCTTGCCTGGGCAGGGGGTTGGACTAGAAGACCTCCAAGGTCCCTTCCAACTGTTATTCTATTCTATTCTATTCTGTTTTTTTTTAATTGAAGTTTTACAAAAAAGAAATACAAAAATTCCCCCCCCCCTTACTTCCCAGAGCAAAATACAAGGTATTTCATTTAATCAAACATAAACTAGATTAATCTACTTATCCTCAAAGTACTGCCTCCCCCACTGAAACCTTAACTCCACTACAGATAACCAAATACTTCTAATACTAACATTCATTCATAAGCTATTTGATATTTTCTTGTCTGATACTTATTTTGAATATAATCAATCCCATCTTCTCCATTCCGATACGTATCTTTCTTGCATGTGGTCCTTCAAATACGCCGAGATTTTCGCCATTTCTGCTAGGTTTGTTACTTTCAATATCCACTCTTCAATAGTAGGCAAAGAGTCCTTCTTCCAATATTGAGCTACCAGCAGCCTAGCTGCTCTTGTTGTTCTGTTCTGTTCTGTTCTGTTCTGCTCTGCTCTGCTCTGCTCTACTCTACTCCTACCTGGATTAGCAAAGGAAATTCTGGTCCCAATTAAAGTCCAGCTATGGAGATTTTGCAACGGTCGTGAGAAACGCTCCCAAGCCACTTTTTGTCAGTGTTGCTGTACTTTCGAACGGTCACTAAACGAATGTTTGTACGTCAAGGACCACCTGTATTCGCTTCTCCACTGGAATAGCAATAGAACCGTTATGGTGAACCTGTGGCACGCGTGCCAGAGGTGGCACGCAGGGCCCTCTCTGTGGGCATGCACGCCGTCGCCAATTGCTTTTTTGATTTCTGGTAAGTATATGCACGTCGGCCATCTGGTCTTCACGTATGCCGGAACCCCGGAAACCCAAAGACCAGCTGGCTGGGGCACATGCATGCGCCGGCCACCTAGTCTCCGGGTTTCTGGCGCTCCAGCACGCATGAAGACCAGTTGGCCGGCCCGCATGCCCTCACCAGGAACCAGAAAACAAGGTGGCTGGCGCACGCATGCGCACCGGCCAGCTGACCTTCGAGTTTCCGGGGTCCAGTGCACGCGTGCGCACACGCGTGCGCACACATTCCGGTTGGGGCACTCCGTGCCGAAAAGTTTCGCCATCACTGCAGTAGAAGAACAGTGGCTACAATATGTGGGATTTCCTTTTCAGTCTGAAGAAAGCAAAGAGACCCTCACACAGCTCAATGGACGCATCACAAATTCACCAAAAGAGTTTTTATTTTCCCCACGCTGTTTTGTTTTGTTTTGTTTTGAATTTGGAATTAGAAAAGAAAAAAAAAAAATCCAGTCACCGGGTGACCTACAGAGTTTGCATATTTCCTTTTGTCAAACTTTAAGTTCCTTTTTTTTCCTCCCTCTCACGCACCCCCTCCCCCGTTGGTTCCCCCCGCCCCCCCTGTTAAGGCCAATAGTGTCTTCTGATTTTTGCCGTATTTTTGTTTCTCCCCAAAACCCTGCCTTCTTACGGAAAAAAAAAAAAAGAAAAATGAAAAACTGAGTTATGTCGCTCCGCTAGGTGGTTGTTGTTTTTTTCCTTTTTCTTTTTTTCCCCATTTGTTACGTTGTGCCCCCCCTCCCCGCCCCCGTCACGCAGGTAGGGCAACCTGGATTGTGAGGGAGTGGGAGGAGAAGAGATGGAACTGAGGAGGGGGTCTTAACTCGCACCTTTGCCTTTCTCGCTTAACCCCCCCACCCCCGCACCCTACACACACACTCGTGTGGACACACACACCCAAACACACACACTCGCTTGAGAAATCACAGTTTCAAAACCCGGGAAGGGACGACGAGGACTAGTCACCGAAAAGGAAAGTCAAAAGAAAACATCTGCCTCTTGGGGTCAACGGTGGCATATTTTCCCTCAGCACGGTTCAAAGCGAGTGGAAGGAAAATAAAAGAGGAAGGAAGGAAGGAAGGAAGGAAGGAAGGAAGGAAGGAAGGAAGGAAGGAAGGAAGGAAGGAAGGAAGGAAGGAAAGAAAGAAAGAAAGAAAGAAAGAAAGAAAGAAAGAAAGAAAGAAAGAAAGAAAGAAAGAAAGAAAGAAAGAAAGAAAGAAAGAAAGAAAGAAAGAAAGAAAGAAAGAGGGAGCCGGGAGAAAGAAGATGGGAAAACCGGTGAAAATGGAGGAAGTGAGGACAAAAAAAAAACCATTCTCAGACTCTGACGTGAAAAGGGAGGAGGAGGAGGACGACGACGAAGGCTGCTAGTTGCCAAAAGTTTCTAAGTGCTACCTGCTTATAAAGTGGGCCTTTCACACACAGCAAGCCAGAATCTCGTTCCTAGATCTTCACGCGCGCACACACGCACACACACACCGTCTCCTCACAAGGATGCTTCTCCCTCTAGTTTTGGTCGTCCCCCAGCTCCAAATTCACTAGCAGAGCCAGAAAAGAAGCCAAGGTTAAGCCGCTTCCGGCATCCGAATGCAGAGAGAGCGATGGTTTGGGTGGGCGAGGAACTGTGCTTCGACTTCGGCAAGTCTGACAACCTCCCTCACAAAAAAATCTCCAGCTCTTCCAGGAGATCTGGATGCGTGAATGGGTCCACGCCGGGCCCACGTCACACACACCCTCCCCCGGAAAGAGAAGGAACCCGGCAGGAAAAGTTTGGGACTTACTCCTTTCACAGCTGAGAGGGGGAAGTGCGAGGGGGGGTCTAGCGAGGAGTTTAATGCCCTGAAATCTGGCAAATGGGGAAGGAAGGGAAGGGGGTAAAAGACCCGCTAGCTGCACGAGGCTCCTTGAACATACATGTGCTTACAACCTGGCCTACTTTTGACTCCACGAGAAGAAAGGAAGAGGAGGGAGGCTATGGCTTTTCTTTTTTTGATCGGTTAATGGTTTTGCACAGAGTCACGGAGAGAGGAGTGCAGGCGAGGAGGAAAGTGGAGAGAGTCTCAGGACAGCGAGAGGCGGCCCGGTGGCAGGGAGCTGAGGGTGCCACGGAGCACGCACACGCATCCCCGCCCACGAGGCCTTGCCCGGCGAGCCAGCCATGGTGGTGGTCCCTGAACCTCAAAACTTCTTAGGGCCCCAAACCGATGCCTGCTTAGGGACCACGCCGGTGCCAAAAATGGGGAACTCTTCGGCACTGCTCACGTCGGGGGCCTGAAACGAAAAGATGAGAATTGAGTTCAGGGAGGGCGCTTTCCTTAGGCAGCCCCGAAGCGGAGGGTGTACTGCAGGGGTGAAATGCTCTGAAGATTGCTATTGGTTTGATTCGTGCGCGGTGCATGCCAAATGCACACTTTGCACGCATGCGCACCACAGGCGCTACTGCACAGCGCTGAAAAAGGAGGATTAGGAAGCCTTTTCTGAGTCTTCAAAGGTAAGTAAACAGCGAGGGGAGGGAACAGCTGCACCAAGCGATTTAGATTCACTAGAAAGGAGGATTTCCTACTTTGTAGTGAATATAAATCACCCGGCACAGCTGATCGTCGGAAATACCAGTTTGTCCGAACAGGTAGTATTTTTTTACTGCCAGTTCGTCCAAACGGGTAGCATTTTTTCACTACCGGTTCGCCTGAACATGTACCATTTTTTCACTACCGGTTCGCCTGAACCGGTAGCAGTTTTTACTACTGGTTCGGACAAAGCGGTCTAAACCGGTAGCATTTAACCCCGATGTACAGGTAGTCGTCGACTTACAACCGTTCTTTAGCGCCGTTCAGTTACGACGGCAGTGTAACTGATGATGGTTTTTTTTTACAGTTAAGACCTTTCCAGCAACCCCATGATCATGCGGTCAAAATTCAATTGGCTCATATTTTTGAGACGTGCGGGGTCCCCGAGTCACGTGATCCCCTTTTGCGACCTACTGACGAGCAAAGTCAACGGGGAAGCCAGATTCTTTGAACAACTGGGTTACCAACTTCACAACTACAGTGATTCACTTAACCACGCAGGCAAGAATGGTTGTAAAACTGGGGGGGAGGGGGGGCACACTTCACAAAATGTCTCACTTAACAACCTAAATTTTGGGCTCAGGGTGGGGTCGTAAATCGAGGACTTCCTGTACTCTGGATGTCCTGCATGAAATCAGCTAGTGCAGCTTGATACAATGCTAGTCCCTGGGTTTTTTTTTTTTTTAACTGCTTCTATTCCGGCCAGTGATGGCAAGAACTTGACAATTAAAAACGAAAATTTCAGTCGCTGAGTTTATTTTTCCTTTTCCTTCCTTCTATGCTTAGTCTTTTAGATGGCAGCCCAAGAGCAGAGACGCTCATGTGACTAAGGAATAAATGACAGGGAGCTTTATTTAGTGATAAGATAAGAAATTAAACACACATCGAATGTTGCATACAATGAGGATAGTCCTTAATTTATGACCACAGTCGAGCCCAACATTTCTGTTGCTAAGGGAGACATTTGTCAAGTCAATTTTGCCCCATTTTACAGCCTTTCTTGTCACTGTTGTTAAGTGAATCGACGCTACGGTTGGGAGTTAGTAACACAGTCGTTAAGTGTTGTGGCCCGCCGGCGGCCAGCAGAGCTGGCAGAAGAGTCGGACAGTGAGGAGGTTGGGGAGGAACATGGGCCAGTCCTGGGGGCTGGGGAAAGCTCGGACGAGGGCCCTGCGTCGGAGGCAGAGAGAGAGCTAGGCAGCAGCGAGGCAGAGGAATAGCTGGAGCCCATTCCCAGTGTGCGCATGCACAGAGCTGCCAGAAGACAAGAACAATTAAGAAAGCAGGGTCAACTTGGGAGTAAGGCCACACCTTGGAGATGATTGGCCCCTCCCATAGGACATAAAAGAGGAGCGAATGGGACGTGGGCTTTGTCAGGAAGCAATTAGTTCATCTCATTTTAAGATTGGAACGTTCCGTTCGTGACCCTAATAGACTCTGTGCCAAGTTTGGCCTTGCCCTGCGTTTGGAAATTGGTTCTCTGGCAGCGTTCCAAGTGAGATAAGGTGGGGGTTAATAAACATTCCTCTGAAAGACTGTCAAAGCCTTGTTGACTGTGAATGAACGGAATTCACAGTCATGTAAATAAAAGAGGTTTTGCCAGGATTAAGGCTTTGCTTCAATGCTTTCTAAGGAAGCCTAGATCAGAACATTAAGGGAACCTGGCTTCCCCTTTGCC
This sequence comes from Pituophis catenifer annectens, assembly GCF_029215685.1. Classification (NCBI taxonomy): domain Eukaryota; kingdom Metazoa; phylum Chordata; class Lepidosauria; order Squamata; family Colubridae; genus Pituophis; species Pituophis catenifer. The sequence continues at coordinate 13,693,605 of NW_027256895.1, forward strand.
TGTCAAAGGGCTGCAAAAGGGAATCCTCATGACCCTGGGATATGTGGGGAATGCTGCACAGTCACTCACGCCCTCGTCACCTCTCGCCTTGACTACTGCAACGCTCTCTACATGGGGCTCCCCTTGAAGAGCACCCGGAGGCTCCAGCTGGTCCAGAATGCAGCAGCGCGGGTAGTGATGGGAGCAACATGGCGCTCCCATGTAACACCGCTCCTGCGCGAGCTGCACTGGCTCCCGGTGGTCTTCCGGGTGCGCTTCAAGGTGTTGGTTATCACCTTTAAAGCGCTCCATGGCATAGGGCCTAGCTATCTCCGAGACCGCCTGCTGCTACCGACGACCTCCCATCGACCCGTGCGCTCCCACAGAGAGGGCCTCCTCAGGGTGCCATCAGCCAAACAATGTAGGCTGGTGGCCCCCAGGGGGAGGGCCTTCTCTGTGGGGGCTCCCACCCTCTGGAATCAGTTGCCCCCGGAGATAAGAAGAATCCAGGACCTCAATGCCTTCCGTCGTTCCCTGAAAACCCATCTTTTTCAGTAAGCCGGGTTGGCTTAAGAAGAAATTTTTAAATTCTTTTAATTAGTCTGTGATTCTTAACTTTCGGGCCAAAATTTATATATATTTTTAAATGTTTTAATATTTGTATTCTATGTTTTTTATCTTGGCTGTACACCGCCCTGAGTCCTCAGGGAGAAGGGCGGTATATAAATTGGAAATTAAATTAAATTAAATTAAATGGTCGTAAGTGTGAAAAAGTCACTTCTAACTCTGAACAGTCACTAAATGAATTGCTGTAAGTCGTAGATTCCCTGTATTTCTTTTTTCAAATCCCAAGGTTTCCCCCTTCTCAAAATAATAACAAGAACAGTAATGTAGCCCATCTGCCCATCTTCGGTCTTTAGGAAGGATTCAATAGGTGGATAAAAATGCCAAATCCAATCTAAACATCTGGCTATTGGGTGACCAACCAGAGGTGGGCTGCTGCCGATTCGGACCGGTTCGAGCGAAACGGTAAATGCGACCTGCGGGTGGGCCCGCACGCTCACATTTTTAGCGCTGGGCGAACCGGTTGTTACAACCGACAGCAGCCCACCACTACGACCAGCCACTAAATAATTCAGAATTAGAGAGCTGGCTGTCTGAGTCCTCCAGCTCTTTATCAAGATCTGAAGCTGGTCAACTGCTTCAAACTAAGTGAAGGAAGGGCCGCCGGCGGTGTTGAGCCCAACCTTGTTGCCCGATGCATTCCAGGGGGCATCACGCACTACGAAGCCCTTGGCGGGGCCCCGAGGCTCCTCTTCCAAGCGGGAGGGGGGCTTCATGTAAGCAGCCATGGTTTCCGTTTCCACCACATCCATCATCTGCAAGGAGAACAGTTGTCCGTTAAGAACCTGTGGACAATAACTCCCAAACTTATGTTGGTTTTTCCACAAGATGGGCGGCTATACAAATGATAAGACTAGATAGATAGATAGATAGATAGATAGATAGATAGATAGATAGATAGATAGATAGATAGATAGACAGACAGACAGACAGACAGACAGACAGACAGACAGACAGATAGATAAATATGATAGATAGATTAGATAGATAGATAGATAGATAGATAGATAGATAGATAGATAGATAAATATGATAGATTAGATAGATAGATAGATAGATAGATAGATAGATAGATAGATAGATAGATAGATAGATAGATAGATAGGCAGGCAGGCAGGCAGGCAGGCAGGCAGGCAGGCAGGGAGACAAATAGACAGACAGACAGAGAGCAAGATAGATGGATAGACAGACAAATAGAGACAGATGATAGTGATATAGATAGACAGATAAATAGACAGACAGACAGGTAGGTAGACAGAGAGACAGACAGAGAGATTTATTTATTTATTTATTTATTTATTTATTATTTATTTATTGCGATTTATATGCCGCCTTTCTCCCTGGGGACTCAAGGCGGCTTACAAAATGTCAACTTCAATATAAATCACAATACAATACAAAATTAAAATCAGATAGACAAATAGAGACAGATAATAGAGAGCAAGATAGATAGATAGATAAGACAGACAGACAAATAGAGAGATGACAGAGAGAGAGAGAGAGAGAGAGACAGAGACAGAGACAGAGACACAGAGAGAGATCAGGGGTATGGAACTCCTGGCCCACAGGCTGATGCTTCATGCACTGGCCATGCCCACCCCCAGTTAACGAAGGGGGGGAAAAGTCCCGATACGTCACGTGATGACGACATGACAACGTGAGTTTGACACCCTTGATATAGATGATAAATGATATATATAAGATTGATAGATGGTAAACAGATGAAATAGATGATAGCTAGATGATAGATAATATATAGATGGTAGCTGTAGATAGCTGATAGCTGGACAGACAGACAGAAGGAAGATAGATGATAGATAGATAGATAGATAGATAGATAGATAGATAGATAGATAGATAGAATGAGAGAGAGAGATGGGGGGGAGGGAGGGAGACGGACAGAATGGAATGGCAAAATCATGCCTGTTCTTGCCCTCTTAAGTGAAAATCACCTCAGAATTTTTGTTCAAAGAAGAACCAGACAGATGCCTTTGGAGTCCACTACTAGAGTCGGGCATTCCTCACAATTCCTCACAATTGTGAGGCTGAGCACTTTGTAAACAAACCTTCAGACTGATTCATGCCAGCGTTTCACCACCTTGCCCTGCAAACAATTGGCACGCTCTCTTTCCTGCTGCTGCTTGAAAGGGGTATTTGATGTTATCCCAAGGTGCAAATGACAAGTTTAATGTTCTAAAAGCTATCTCGTTTCCTTTGGGCACGGCCTCCTGGGGACAAGCATGCCCAGAATATGCAATTACTGCTACACAATTCATCGGATTATTGAAGCCACCCATTGTTAGCGTTCTCACCATGCACTCAAGCTTTAAACTCATGAAACAGGGTTGGATCTGTGCAACTGGCCAAGCTGTTCCTAAAACCCAGCCAAAATTAAGATTAACCAAGCTTATTCTTTTGTTCAAATGCACCTGCTGGTTTTTATTTTATTCATTTATTTATTTGATTTCTATACCGCCCTTCTCCCGAAGGACTCAGGGCGGTGTACAGTCTGATTAAAAGCACAAAGACAGACAAAATTTAAAAATAATTAAATAAATAATAAAGATTTAGATTCGCTAGAAAGGAGGATTTCCTACTTTCTAGCGAATATAAATCACCCGGCATAGCTGATCGTCGGAAATACCAGTTCGTCCGAACAGGTAGTATTTTTTTACTGCCAGTTCATCCAAACAGGTAGCATTTTTTCACTACCGGTTCGCCTGAACAGGTAGCATTTTTTACTACCGGTTCGCCAGAACATGTATTTTTTCACTACCGGTTCGCCTGAACAGATAGCATTTTTTTACTACCGGTTTTGGCTCCACGCTGCCCCCTTTTTGTGCGTGGGAAATTAGGAGGGGGGGATTTAGTAGCGGGGATGTAGGTAGACAAAACAGCATTCTTCTTTTTGGTCAAGGTCAAGGCAGCCCTGCATCTGGAGGAGGAGTAGTTAAAGTAGTGTCTCAAGATGGGACGGATGCCGATTGGATCATGTGATGGAGTGATGGGTGCAAGGGCTGGAGTTGGGGTTTTGATTTACTGAGGGAAAACCCGGAATTCTCAGATTCGGGTTTTCCCAGCTGTGCTAGTATACCTACTCTAATAAATGGGAACTTTTAGAAAATGCCTGTCTCCGAGTTTTTAATTGGAGTTGTGGTTTTCTGGAACACTGACAATAGAATTCTGGGAGTTGAAGTCCACAAGTCATAAAGTTGCCACGGCTGGTTAATAGTATGAAGGGATTCCTTGCTGGAAGAGGTTTATAGGTTAAAGAGTTGCCTTCATCTGAAAATGCTGTCAGCAACAGTCCAGCAGCTCCAGAAGAATCAGGGTGGGGAGGTTCAGGAATATTGTCCTTCTCTGCTTCCTTTAGCGTAGGGGTGTCAAACTCAAGGCTGACAGGATAGTGGGGAATGGAAGGAAGAATCCTGTCAGAGCTGAAGAAGCTTCTTGGATGTGAAGCAAAACGTCTTCAAAAGAAAAAAAACAAGAAAGTCCAGTTGCCTCCTGAAAAAGCACCTTTGGGACAACCATGACCTGGATGACTGAGAATCTCTACAGGCTTTCAAATAATAACCAATGTAGTTTTAACTTTCTTGTGGAATTGGTTTCTTAGTTTGGCCTATGCCAGAGGTCAGCAACCTGCGGCTCTGGAGCCGCATGTGGCTCTTTCACCCCTCTGCTGCGGCTCCCTGTCACTCAAAATATGCCTCACAACCAATGTGCGACACCCGCCAGCACGCAATTTATTGAGCTTTTCAACCCCCGGTAGGCCAACCATGGATAAATCCAAGAAAAGAAAAGTTTCAGAAGAAAACAGAACATTTAATTCAACTACATATGCTAGTTTTGTGGTCGCTGAAGAAATAGTCAGGCATGGGAAGGATTTTGTGGCTCCCGCTGTTTTCTTTTCTGTGGGAAACAGGCAGGGTTGGGTTCTAAATTTTTTTACTACCGGTTCTGTGGGCGTAGCTTATTTTGTGGGCGTGGCTTGGAGGTCATGTGACTGGGTGGGCATGGCTAGCTGGTCATGTGACCGAGTGGCCATGGCTATGTGTATAGGGACTACTCAGAGGGCTGAAAAAAGTGATTTCTGACAGGTCCTCGCACTTTTGACCGGTCTTCGCACTTATGACTGGTCATCATTTATGCCCATTGTAGCGTTCTTAACAATCGTGTCACTCATTTCACAACTGCTTCTCTTCACCCTGGTGACAAGATAGGGTGAAAAACGTAAAATGTGAGGATAGTCGTAAGTTCGAGGACTGGTCAAAATTGCAAGGACCAGTCAAAAATAACTTTTTCAGCTCTCTGAGTAGTCCATATGCACAAAAGAATTCAATTATTTCTTCAAAGTGCTGATGATTGCACCCTGGCTGGAAGAACTCCAACAGGGGAGTATTTCCTCCCAACAGCGGTGTAAAAAGCTTAAAACAACCCTTCCCCTTTAAGAAAGTCAAGCAAAAAAATAGCCTCCGGAACAGGAAGTGACAGTAAGTCTAGGCATATTGCCGGAGAGGCAGTTTCTGTAATAAAGATTAGGCTAGGAAACAACACCAAATGTTGTAATTAATCCTTACAGGATTAACCCTGTAAAGTGGAAAAAAAACAAAAGATTTCTTTTAACAACCGGTTCTCCGAACTGCTTAATTACTTAACTACTGGTTCTACCTAAGTAGAATCCCACCACTGAGTCTACCCATTTATTTTTGCAGGCATTGATCTACTCATGTATTTTTGCAGGCACTGGTCTACCCATTTATTTTTGCAGGCACCGGTCTACTCATTTGTTTTCTTTTAACACTGATCAGCTGCAGGGCGGCCCTTTGAAGCTCCGCAGCAAGAGTTTAAACAGTTTTTCTTCCCTCTAGCCATCAGCTGGGACTCAGGAGGCAGCAAGAGATTGGGGGTGGGGCCAAATAAAAGGCAAGAATAATGGGGGGGGCGCACAGGGGGGCAGAACCGATTCAGTGACGTCATATCGTCACCGCTACCGGCTCAGCCGAACCGGGCCAAACCGGGAGGAACCCACCAGTGGAAACGGCTCCAAATGGCTCTTTGAGTGTTTAAGATTGCAGACCCCTGGCCTATGCGGTGAGGCCGACACAAGAGCAGAGACCTTGGGAAAGGTTTTCCATTGGGAATGTGGTCTCACAAGTGTCCCTAGGACAGGGGTGTCAAACACAAGGTGTGCAGGCTGGATGTGGTCGGATCCGGCTCGCGGGGCCATCCTGGAAAATGTAAGGGGCCCGCCTGCGTCACTAAGAGCCCCGTTTACCCAACGGAAACAATGGGCCAGGGTGGCTCCAGCCCGGTCTACCTGGTGCAAAGAGAAAACATGCCAGCAGTTTGAGGAGTGATGCCCACCAAGTCGGCCACGCCCAGCGAGTGGTGTCAAGCTGGCCATGCCCACCCAGTCGTCAATCACAGTCCTGATGTGGCCCTCAATAAAATTGAGTTTGACATCCCTTGCCCTAGCACAGGGGTCTGCAACCTTAAACACTCAAGAAGTCATTTGGACCAGTTTCCCACAGAAAAGAAAACACCGGGAGCCACAAAACCCTTCCTTTGCCTGACTATTTTTTGAGCAGCCACAAAATTAGCATACGTAGTTGAATTAAATGTTCTGTTTTCTTCTGAAACTTTTCTTTTCTTGGATTTATCCGTGGTTGGCTGACCGCGGGTTGAAAAGCTCAATAAATCGCGTGCCGACGGGTGCCGCACATTGGTAGTGGTGACGCATATTTTGAGTGACAGGGAGCCGCAGCAGAGGGGTGAAAGAGCCACATGCGGCTCCAGAGCCGCAGGTTGCTGACCCCTGCCCTAGCAGATGAACAGCTGATGGGGAAATTCTGAAGCAGCAGAGCAAAAGGATGCCTCCCCTTCTACTCCCTCTGTTCGTTCAACTGTTTTTCACCAGCTTCCCCTTCACACACACACCCCCAAAACCCATGCAAATTCCCTCTCACATATTCCTCTTCCAGGTTAAGCATGTGGTCGATGGCATCATCCACGTTTTCAGGCAACCCCGTCACGGTGACTCTATCCGGGTCGTTGGCACCCGGCTGCGGGAAGCGGATATCCACCTGTTAAGAGAGGAAAAAGCTGGTTTTAAATAAGGGTAGACCCCTACCTGAACTTTGCAGATCTCAAAAAGCTGACCGAGAAAATCCCAGACCAAACGGGGGAACTTAAAATGAGAGCCAACCACACTTGTCCTGTGGCCCAAACAAACGCACAAAGTCAAACTCGACTTGAAGAAAATGTTACTTTTGAGAAAAAGCGAATTGTTTTTTCTTTCCACCGATAAAAAAACAACAGCAGCAGCTGGCTACCATTTCACTTAGACATCCTTGTGGGACAGATAGTCCTCGACTTACGACCACAACGGAGCCCCAAATGTCTGTTGCTAAGCGAGACAAGAGTTGTTACGTGAGTTGCGCCCCATTTCATGACCTTTCCTGCCACCGTTGTTCAGCGAATCACTGCAGTTGTTAAATTAGAAACGCGGGTCATGAAGTGAATCTGGCTTCCCTCCCTTGACTTTTCTTGTCAGGTCGCAAAAAGGGGATCGCATGACTCCAGGGATGCACTGAGATTGTCATAAGTCTGAGTCAGTTGCCAAACATTTGAATTTCGATCGCATGACCATGAGGAAGCTGCAATGGTTGTTAAGGGTGAAAAACGGTCATAAGTCACTTTTTGTTCAGCGCCATTGTAACTTTGAATGGTCACTAAATCAGCATCGTCTTTTAATGACCCCATAATCCCTTGCGGGATGGAGTCTGGGCAGCCGAATGGAGCTAGCAGAGTGCTTTAATGGCCGGATGCCTTTCCTGTTGCCAGTGCTGAGTTTTGTTCAGCAGATATATTCTCATTGTGCCCAGAGAGAGAAATATCTGCCTCTACCTAGGACTGAAATCACAGCCCCGATTCTGCAGCGAGAGCTCCACCTGTAGGCTACTGCACCACTCCTTTGAATGGTTACTAAATGAACTGTTGTTAAGACGAGGACTACCTGTAGTAGGATGGACAGAGGAGAAACCCAGATGGGGCACCATGACTTTACGGCTTCTATCCCAGAATTCCCTGAGAGGGAAAAGTCCCTGCCGTGTCTGTCTCCCACCTCGCTCTAAAGCCTGACCCCCTACCCGGAATTCTTCCATGAGTTTGCGGATGGCTTTGCCTCTCCCACCGATGATGCGGGCGTGGACTCTGTGATCCAGGCGGACATCTTCGCTGACCATCTCCTCAAGATCGGCTACAATTTTCAAGATGGCGTCTCGGGCAGCCTCGGTGTTTTTCTCGTAGCCAGTGATTGTGATGACATCCTTAAGAGGAGGCAGGGTGGGGAAGAAAGCAGCAGGAAAAAGAAATAATTTAGATAATTGATCTCAGCCCTTGGCCGTTCCCTGTGTTTTACCGTTACACATTTTACATCGATCTTTAGCTGTTTCGGCAAGGGGGGGCTCAGCAATCTTGGCTTTCCATGGGGAAACAAGGCCCGTCTCCTCACTGAAATCCCAGCTAGGTATTTTTTGGCCACCCCCCTTTGAGGTCACATACTCAAAGAGGGAGAGACCCCTACCTGATGCTCGTCCCCTTTGTCGGGGAACTGGACAGTGACATCGTGATCCTTACGGATCTGGGAAATGACCGCCCCTTTTTTGCCAATGATCTTGGGATGGTACTTGGGCTCCACGCTCACCGTCAGCTTGAACCCTCGCAGGGCCTAGGGAGAAGAGGAGACATCAGCAGGGGTTTTTTTTTGGGTGTGTGTGTGTGTGTGTGTGTAGCTGGAGAGGCCCTGCTACTGTTTTGGGGGAGACACACAGGGCAAGTTCTGACTTGACGTACCTGATCTTTTTCTGGTAACCGTAGAGATATTTTTGTACACATATTTCATGTTTGGTACAGAGGGAAATCAGCAGCTTCTACTTCTTTTTACTCTTTCTTGTTGTGCTTTCTTTCCTTCTTTCCTTCCTTCCTTCCATCATTGCCTCCTTCTTTCACTTCTTTCCTTCCTCCTTCCTTCCTTCCCTCCCTTTTTCCTCTGCCTTCCTCCCTTCTTTCTCATTGCCATCTCCTTCCTTCCTTTCCTTCCCCTCCCCCCTTCCTTCCCCCATTCCGTCCTCTTCCTTCCATCCTCTCTTCTTCATTCCTTCCTCCTGTTTTCCTCTGCCTCCTTCCCTTCCTTTTTCCTTTCTTTCTTCCTTCCTCCCTCCCTTCTTTCTCATTACTACCTCCTTTCTTCCTGCCTGCCTTCCTTTCCTCCTTCCTCCCTCTCTGTACTTGGTACTTCCTCCCTCCCCTCACCTTTTCCTCTGCCTTTCTTTCTTCTTTCCTTTTTCCTTTCTTCCTTCCTTTCTCCTTTCTCATTGCCATCTCCCTCCTTCCTTTCCTTCTCGTCCCCCTTCTTTCCCCCATTCCCCCTTCCTCCCTCCCTCTCTTCCTCATTCCTTCCTCCCTCCCTCCCTCATTCCTCCCTCCTTTTTTCCTCTGCCTCCTTCCCTTCCTCTTTTTCCTTTCTTCCTCGCTCGCTCGCTCCCTTCTTTCTCATTGCCATCTACTTCCTTCCTTCCTTCCTTCTTCCTCCCTCCCTGAACTTCAGTGGTGGGTTTCAATTTTTTTTACTACCAGTTCTGTGGGTGTGGCTTGGTGGGCGTGGCTTGGTGGGTGTGGCAGGGGAAGGATACTGTAAAATCTCCATTTCCTCCCCACTCCAGGGGAAGGTTACTGCAAGATCAGCTGGGACTCGGGAGGCAGAGAATAGTTGGGGGCGTGGCCAGTCAGAATTTTTACTACTGGTTCTCCGTACTACTCAAAATTTCCACTACCGGTTCTCCAGAACTAGTCAGAACCTGCTGAAACCCACCTCTGCTGTACTTCGTATTAGCTTGTGCTTGTTTTTTTGTGTTCCTTAATTTTTATTTTTTTTTAAAAAAAGGGGAAGTACCCGATCTTCTTGCTCAGCCTGCAGCTCTCTGACTCTGTCCAGGAGGCCGGCCTTGGCTCGTTCGACGTTGGGCACCAGGCCGGTGACCTTGATGATATCGGACTGCTGTTCCGGTTGCGGCACTGAGATGGTCACCTGCAGAATGAAAAACCATCAGGTTAAAAAAAATGAAAAGAGAACGTGGTGCGATCCATTTCATATCAAATGAGCCTGCTAGAGTCATATCTGCTGCGGAACGAAGTAGGGAGTGCAATCTTGGTTATTTATTCATCAAGATCGTCAAAGTCCTAATTTCAAAATTCAGAATTTTAGAATTTTTTTCTCTCTCTCCAAATTTCTGTTTCTTCAAACAGAAATTCGTAGAGCAAAGATTGTGCCAAGCTAGAACCTAACTCTGACTGGAGTCCTGGGTCAGTATTTGACTCGTGTTTTTACTTTAGAATATAGAATAGAGTTGGAAGGGACCTTGGAGGTCTTCTAGTCCAACCCCCTGCTTAGGCAGGAAACCCTACACCACTTCAGACAAATGGTTATCCAACGTCTTCTTAAAAACTTCCAGTGTTGGAGGATTCACAACTTCTGCAGGCAAGTTGTTCCACTGGTTAATTGTTCTAATTGTCAGGAAATTTCTCCTCAGTTCTAGGTTGCTTCTCTCCTTGATTAGTTTCCATCCATTGCTTCTTGTCCTGCCCTCAGGTGCTTTGGAGAATAGCTTGACTCCCTCTTCTTTGTGGTCCAACCCACCCCACTCAATTTCCTTTGCATTGAGAAAAACCTCCTGATGAGGACAATAAAGATAACAAAGACTCTATTTTAGTAAGCCAGTTATTTATTGAGATATACCGTATTTTTCAGATTATAAGGCACACTTTCACCCCCACCCCCCCAAAGAGGGTGAAAATTTGGGTGCATCTTATACACCAAATGTAGCCAAAAACACAAGGCACGGAGCTTGTGATGGTCTGTGGCAATCCCTGCAGCCTGGAACAGCTGATTGAGGGTATTCCAGGAGGCCGATCCACCCGCCAATCAGCTGCTCATGCTGAATTAGGCTGCAATAATGTGTTGAAGCTGACCTGGCTGTTTGCTTTTTGCTGCAAGGACTCAGAGTTTGCAGCAGCAATCACATGGCTTAGGGCCTGGTTATTTACGGGACCGCCTACTACCACCAATAGCCTCCCACCGGCCAGTACGCTCTCATAGAGAGGGACTCCTCCGGGTGCCGTCAGCCAAACAGTGTCGACTGGCGGCCCCTAGGGGGAGAGCCTTCTCTGTGGGGGCACCCACCATCTGGAATGAGCTCCCCCCGGAGATACGGAGGATCCCGGATCTGCGCTCCTTCCGCCGTGCTGTGAAGACCTTTTTATTCCATCAAGCGGGCTTGGCCTGATCTCTTCCCTTTTTAAATATGTAAATTTTAATCTGTTTTTAAATTATTGGGGTATTTTAATTTGTCTGGGCCAAAAAGTTTAATTTGATTTTATCGGGTTTTTAAATTTTGTGTATTTATGTATTTTATTGTTGGCTGTTCACCGCCCTGAGTCCTTCGGGAGTAGGGCGGTATACAAATCAAATAAATAAATAAATAAATAAATAAATAAATAAATAAATAAATAAATAAATAAATAAATAAATACATACATACATACATACATACATACATACATACATACATACATACATCCAGAAAGCACACACAAGTAACTGATTCAGCAGGATTCAATAACTTCTCTTTAGATATAATATAACACATGAAATACATATGCAATATCAATGGAAGGTTTTCCAACGTGGTAGTAAATACAAGCAAAACACAAGCAGAGGAGAGGAGTTTGCAGCAGATCAGTTTGCAGCTTTAGCACAGACTCAGAGCTGCAGAGCTAAGCCACGCCCAGGCTCCTTGCTGTCTCCTTCCTTGTTGTTCACACAGCAAATACAGTTTCAGTTTCCAAACAGCCCTCAACTCTCTCACAAACTGACAGGACGCTAGCCAGATGAATACCGATGGATGCTGATAGGCAGAGGCAAGGTTTTTTTTTTCTTATTTTCCTCCCCAAAAACTAAGGTGTGTCTTATACTTCATAAAATACGGTAAATCTGAGATATTTATTAAGGCTTTTCATGATAACGGACCAGATGCAAACACATCAGGACTCTGTCATTCACGTTAATGTTTACTGGGTTTTTAAAAATAGCTTATCCCTCTTTCTCTTCCAAGTTACTGAACGGAGAGGAATAAACTGTTTTTTTAAAAAAACAAATCTAGGGTTAGGGTTAAGACTTCTGCGAGATTATAAATTTAACAAACAAATAACATTTAAATATATCAAGGGATCATCTTTTTAGCAACGATTTTACCTTTCAGCATTCCATTTATTTTCCTTTCGATCTCTTACAAAAGGCCTGACATTTTTTGACGTTGTGTAAACCCGCTTACGTCACTGTGGACGTATTCACACATCAGTTGTCGTCATCAGGGAACCAAACTACGCTGTGCTAATATCGCAAGCACTGTGTGTGAATCAGCTCTGTTACAGAAGACTGCGGCAAAACTAACATTTTGCTGATATCAGAATGTGAAATGCATTCAGCGTTAAAAGTCTGTCAAAATCCACGCCTAGATTAAAAGTGCAGGTTTGCAATTTGGATCGTCTCCCCCTACCTCATATTTGTACTATCATATGTGGTGGACATGTCTAAAGGCAAAAAAAAAATAAAAAATACTACTGGACAAAAGTACATACATGGTTAGAAAAAAATGGCAAAGCAACATATAGATTTAAAACCAGAAATATTTTTTGGTTTTACTCAGATATTTTCTGGGTATTTTACCAGAAAAGTATAATAAAGAGAATACATACTGTATTTAATGTTACATGCGTTAACAGCAGCGAGAATTGTTTTTGCACAACATGGAAAAATGAAGAGATCTTTACCGATTAAAGTGTAAAATATTAGAATGTGGAGAGATGGATAGATTAACACTCAAAATAAAGGAGAAGGAAGAAACAGAATATTTTTTAATGTGGGATTTGTTTTGCCAACGGTTAGTGAATAGAAACAGAAGTTAGAAACTCAAAAGTTTAAGGGAACGATCAATTATGCAATGAAGGTTTCTTAGTATGGATAAGCAAATATTATCATTATGTGATTGTCATTAATGTTATGAATATTAGTGTTATTACTTACTATTATTTTTCAAAATTAATTGTACCCAGACAACAACACACTGTTCATGTAGATATTGAGTTTTCATGTCCCGTATTTTTCGGTCTATAAGACGCACTTCCCCCCACCCCCAGAAGTGGGTGGAAATGTCTGTGTGTCTTACAGAGCGAATGTTGCCGAAACCCCACCCACCAGCCCCCACCCTTCGGCCATTTTCAGCCTCCGCGCGCCCCGCTTTTGGCCTCCGCGCAACCCCGCTTTCGGCCTCCACTCATCCTGTTTTCAGTCCATTCCAGGTGGCGGGGATTGCCGCTGCTGTTCGCCACCGGCGATAGGTGGCAGCAGCAATCCCTGCTGCCTGGAACGGGCCAAAAATGCGAAGCACGGGGGCTGAAAATAGGACGCGCAGAGGTGGTGATAGAAGGTGACGATCCCTGCAGCCTGAAACAGCTGATCGGCAGTATTCTGGGAGGCTGATCCAACTGCCAATCAGCTGCTCGTGCTAAATCAGGCTTCAATAACGTGGAGAAGCTGACCAGGCTGTTTGCCGTTTATTTATTTATTTATTTATTTATTTTATTAAATTTCTATACCGCCCTTCTCCCGAAGGACTCAGGGCGGTGAACAGCCAAGAAATAAAACACAGAGATATAAAATTTAAAATAGATTAAAACAGATTAAACAATTTGGCTAAATTTTAAAATATCCCATAATTAAACAAATTAAAATTAGTGTTTAAAATTTAAATTTAAAATTTTTAAAAGGGAGAAGATTTAGGCCAGGCCAGCTTGATGGAATAAAAACGTTTTAAGCGCACGACGGAAGGTGCGCAGATCCGGGATCCTCCGTATCTCCGGGGGGAGCTCGTTCCAGATCGTAGGTGCCCCCACAGAGAAGGCTCTCCCCCTGGGGGCCGCCGGTCGACATTGTTTGGCCGACGGCACCCGGAGGAGCCCCTCTCTATGGGAGCGTACTGGTTTGCTGCAAGGACGCTAGCCAGATGAATACCAATGGATGCTGGGAGGCAGAAGCAGATTTTTTTTTTCTTGCAAGTTGGCTCGTCTCCCCCTACCTCATATTCTTCCATCATCTTCCGAATGCCTGCTCCCTTTTGCCGAATGATGTAGCGATGCAGATCAAAGGGAACGTCAACATCCATGGTGATGGGTACCAGAGCCTGGGGAAAGAGGAACGGAGCAGAACAAAAAGCTAATGGCAGAGCAGCTTGGTCTAAGATACCCAGCAGAGCACAGAACCTAATATTTCTCAAAATACTAGCTTTAGTTAAAAACAGATTGGAAAGCCAACGAGGTCACCTGTACAGGTGGATAGAACTAAACAGCTAAAGAAGTTTTTCCCTAACCAAGCAGGAAGGAAAGATCCTAACCAGCAGAGCTGCCCGGGCAGCCTCGCACTTCTCCTTGCGTCCGGAAATGAGGATGATGTCACATTTGCGAGGACTTGTGTCCAGTTCGGGCATCACGTCGCCATTTTCCTGAGACTGTGCTTCTGAACCTGCTTGCGAGAGAAAAAAATAAATTAAAATAAAAGAGGAGCTAAAAAAAAAAGGTACTCGCTGCTCTGAGTTTCTTCCTGGATTTTGGAGGGTGGGGGTTTGAAAATTACATCACCCACCACCAGTGGTAGAATTCAATTTTTTTTTACTACCGGTTCTGTGGGCGTGGCTTGGTGGGCACGGTGTGGCATGGCGGGCGTGGCAGGGGAAGGATACTGCAAAATCCCCATTCCCTCCCCTCTCCAGGGGAAGGATACTGCAAAATTGGATACCCAAGGATACCCAAAATTGATTGGGGTTTTAATCTGTCTCGGCCAAACTATTTAATTTGATTTTATTTCTGCTTTTTAAATTTTGTATATATGTATTTTCTTGTTGGCTGTTCACTGCCCTGAGTCCTTCGGGAGTAGGGCAGTATACAAATCAAATAAAAATAAAGTAGAGTAAAGTAAAATCCCCATTTCCTCCCCACTCCAGGGAAAGGATACTGCAAAATCCCCATTCCCTCCCCACTCCAGGGGATGGATACTTCAAAAGCCCCATTCCAGGGGAAGGATACTGCAAAATCTCCATTCTTTGGGGAAGGATACTGCAAAATCCCCATTCCCTCCCCACACCAGGGGAAGGATACTGCAAAATCTCCACTTCTACCCACTCTGGGGCCGCCAGAGGTAGTATTTGCCGGTTCTCAGAACTACTCAAAATTTCCGCTACCGGTTCTCCAGAACCTGTCAGAACCTGGTGAATTTCACCCCTGCCCATCACCCCACCTCACTACACCCACCTGAATTGTCATCTCGCTCCGGGAACTTGACGAGGACATCGTGATCCCGAGTGATTTGTTGCACCTTGTAACCTTTTGCTCCCATGACAACCCGATGGTAGCGCTGAGGGATAATGCATTCCAGGACCACCTGGGCCTCCTGCGGAAGGTGAGAAATCCAAGCCCATGTGCTGGTTTATTTATTTATTAGATTTTCATCTCACCTTTATTATTTTGTAGGAAACGCAAGGCGGTGAATGTTACATATAGGTAGTCCTCGTCTTACAACGGTTCATTCAGGGATCGTTCGGGAGTTACAACGGCACTGAAAAAGAATGACTTATTACTTTTTCTCACTTACGACCTTCGTGGCCTCCTCACATGATCAAAATTCAGATGCTTGAGCAAAATCCACGGGGAAGCCAGATTCACTCAACAACCGTGTCACTAACTTATCAACTGCGATGATTCACTTAACATGAGCCACAGTGGCGCAGTGGTTAGAGTGCAGTACTGCAGGCTACTTATGCCGCCTGCCGGTTGCCTGCAATTTCACAATTCTAATCTCACCAAACTCAAGGTTGCCTCAGCCTTCCATCCTTCCGAGGCCGATAAAATGAGGAGCCAATTTTTTGGGGGGGGCAATATGCCGACTCTGTAAAATGCTTAGAGAGGGCTGTAAAGCACTGTAGAGTGATATATAAATCTATGTGCTATTGTTAACAGCTTGTGGCAAGAAAGGTTGTAAAATGGGGCAAAACTCACTTAACAAATGTCTCAGTTTAACAACAGAAATGTTGGGCTCAATCGTGGTCATAAGTCGAGAACTATCTGTAATACGTCTTACTCCTCCTATTTCCCCCCCACAACAACCACCTTGTGAGATGAGTTGGGCTGCGAGAGAGTGAATGGTCCAGTCACCCAGCTGGCTTTCATGCCTAAGGCAGAACTAGAACTCCCTATCTCCTAGTGATTGGCCCAATGCCATTTACCTGGCTTTCATGTCTGAGGTGGGACTAGAATGCAGTCTCCTGGTGATTGACCCAAAGTCACCCAGCTAGCTTTCATGCCTAAGGCAGGACTAGAACTCATTGTCTCCTGGTTTCTAAGCCAGAATCTCAACCACTACACCAAGCTAGCTCTTTAGTTGTGTGCTCCGTCGCATGAGAAAAGTTCATCTTCCTTCTCCTGTCCTTACCACTTTCTATAGAGGGAGGATCGAGAGCATCCTGTCATATTGCATTACTGTCTGGTTTGGAAGCAGTACTGCTTCAGACAGGAAAGTGATGCAGAGAGTGGTGAGGACAGCAGAAAAGATTATTGGTAGTTCACTCCCTTCTACCTTGGACCTAGCATGTAAGTGATGCTTAAGCAGGGTCCACAGGATTGTCTGGGATGCTACACAGCCTCTCCATGACCTGTTTTCCTTGTTACCTTCTGGGAAGAGGCTTCATGGTATCCGAAGCAGAACTTCTAGATTCCATCGCAGCTTTGTTCCATGTAGTGTCAACCTTGTAAACTCTCAAGTTTCCTCTTTCTGCTATGTATTAAAAATGGACGGTGTGTGTATGAAATTCTGTTGCCCGCTCTCAAAAGTGTATATATAGCCATGCATATACATAACACAAATATACACATGCTATACACATGCGCGCGCGCACACCCATACCCACATATATACTCTTTGTATGTACACACAAAGATGACACACACATACATACACTGTGTATATGTGTGTGTGTACATACATACAAACATATACTGTTGTGACTCCAACTCCCGAGCCTGTCCTCATGGAGGAAGAGGACTCAGAAGGTGAGGGGGAGGAACTGGCAAGGCCTCCCTCTCCAGGACCTTCCTCTCTGGCAATGCCTCAGGTTCCATCCGAAGGCCAGGAGGAACAGCCTGGGATGTGCCAGGAGGAAGGCATATCGGAGCACCAATTGATAGGGAGCGAGGATGATGAATCCTGGCTTGATCCCAGACAGCGTCGGAGGGAGAAGCGTGCGCAGCAAAGGAAGAGGCGTGGGAGGACCATGGATTGAGCTGAGTCACTGAGCCACGCCCCACAAGGGATAAAAGGGGGCGTGATTGCTCGGCAGGCTTTGTGACGGACAAACGTTTAAACTCTAAAGAGTCACATTGTGAATCCTGCAGTTCGGCTCAGATATATTTTGGACCAAACTCTTGTGGATAATTTGTCGCTTTGGAAACGGAGGCAGATAAGGCCTCTCCTGCTTTTTGGGAGTGCTAATTGGATTTGGCAAGCATTTTACAAGTAGCTGCCAGAACTCTCGTCTGCCAGGAATTCTGGTCTGTTTATACAATACATTATTGGCAGGTGTGTTGGATATTGCATTTGTCTTGAGTGATGACGGGGGACAGAACATATACAATGTATGTATATATGTATGTATGTATGTGTCGTGTATGTGTATATATATATGTATGTGAATGTATGTATGTGTATGTGCATATATATATACACACACACGACACACATACATACACAGTATGTGTGTGTGTGTGTGTGTATATATATATATATATACACACACACATACACTGTAGATATATATGTATGTATGTATGTGTGTCGTGTATGTGTGTGTGTGTATATATATATGCACACCCACATACATACATAGAGAGAGAGTACAGTATGTGTGCGTGCACACCAGTGGTGGGTTTCAAAAATTTTTACTACCGATTCTGTGGGCGTGGCTTGGCGGGCGTGGCAGGGGACAGAAACTGTAAAATCTCCATTCCCTCCCCAATCCAGGGGAAGGTTACTGCAAAATCCCCATTTCCTCCCAATCAGCTGGGACTTGGGAGGCAGAGAATAGATGTGGACGGGGCCAGTCAGAATTTTTACTATCAGTTCTCTGAACTACTCAAAATTTCCGCTACCGGTTCTCCAGAACCGGTCAGAACCTGCTGAAACTCACCTCTGGTGCACGCGCATGTATATAGCATATGTATATTTGTGTTATGTATGTCCATGGGTATATATACACTTTCCTTTGAGAGCGGGCAACAGAATTTCATTCTTAATGTATGCCAGTGTGCTCATGGTAAAAAATGACAATACGGATTGTCTTCTCTATCTTAAGATGCTGTGAGCTCTAGGGATTTGTTCATTAATTGGGACAGCATGAGAGACATTCTCTGCCAGCAGATTCACAGTAGAAGGATGGAAAAGGTGCTTTTTGTAAGACGACTCACACTCTGGTCCACCCGGGAGTCACTTTTAATGCCCACCGCAATCCAGAGATAAGAGCATGACCTACCAGGTCACCGATGATCTCCAGGATGCGCTTCTTGGCTACCTCCACGCAATCCTTGGCTCCCTTGAGCGTCACACGATCACTCTGGACACCTGTCCGGGGGAAACTCACAGTGACCCCACCGTACTCTTCTGCAATCTCCCGCAGCACGTGTCCCCGACGGGCCACAAAATGGCGGTGGTACTTGGGATCCACCACCATCGAGTCTTCAATGACATTATCCTAGAGGGGAAGTAGCGGGTGGGAAACAGAAGGAGTCACTAAGCTTTCGTGCTTCTTAGAAGTTGTTTCTCCCCCACCTTTCACAGTTCGATCCCGTCTGGGAAGAGAATATTTGGCCCAGTAAAACCATGAGTGGCAATATTGTTATATGAGGAATAACGGGAGGTTTCAACCCCTACGAAAACAACTGCAACTCCTGAAATAAGGTTGTGTGGAAAGAATCAGGAGTGAGTTTCAAAAATTTTAGCAAGGGGTTCTCTGCCCGGTTACTGGGTGGGTGTGGCCATGGTGGGCATGGCCTAGTCGGCCTCCTGCACCACGGTGGGGCCTCTGGGAGGGCGAAAACAGCCTCCCCAGGTTCTGGAGGCCTTCTGGAGGCCCATTTTTCGCCCTCCCCGAGCCTCTGCGCGCGCCCTGCACTTACGTGCATCCAAAACGGGCCATGTGGGAACTCTTGGGAGGGGCGGGGCAGGGGGGCCCAGCCAGGAGTGGGATTTGGGGGTTCTCCGAACTGCACACAATCTTAGCTAGAGATTCTCTCAAACCCCTGCAAACCCCCAGCAGCTCACCCTTGGAAAGAATGCAGGGCTCCCACTCTTGATCCAGCATCTCACCCCAACCCCATCCAATAGCTCAGAAGTCTCCAAACCTGATCACTCGAAGACTTGTGGACTTCAAATCCAAGAATTTCTAGGAGGAGCCCTTAACCCATCAATTCCTACCAGTTTCTTTTAAGCAGGAATTGCAAAAAAATATAAAACCTTCCTAAGGCAGGACCGTTATAATTATCCTTCCCCCCCTCTGAAGTAGAGATGATCAAACTCTACAGATCTTTTTTGCTGGTCCTCCATCTCTACCAACCCACCTTCTAGAAGAGAAACGTGCTAAGAGAAGATCGACCTGCATGAACCAAGTCAAAGTGATGGTGCTATGAGCTCTAGGGATTTCTAGGAATCTAGGAATTCACTCAATGAATCCCTCAGAGGAAATCTGGGAGCTGAAGTCCACGAGTCTTAAAAGTTGCCGAAGTGTTGTGGCTCCGTTACCTGAGCCTGTGTCATCGGCAGGAGAGGACTCCGAGAGTGAAGGAGAGGAGTTGGCAAGGCCTCCCTCTCCAGGACCCTCCTCTCTGACAATGCCTTCGGTGTCCGCCGAAGGGCAAAAGATAGGGCCGGGGCCAAGCACGTCCACGAAGCCACAGGTGGACAGTGATGAGGGTAATGAGTCTTGGCTGGATCCTCGGCAGCGTCGCAGAGATAAGCACGCGCAACAGAAGAAAAGGCGTGCTAGAGATTAGGCTGAGTCACTGGACCACACCCCACAGGGTATAAAAGGGGGTGAGGTGGCCATTCAGACTCTATGACAGACAAAACTAACTACTATCGAGTCACATTGCACCTTTGGAAACAACATTATCGGCCTTGGATTTATTTTACGAACTGGACAATTCTTGACTGTGGGTATTTTGTTTACTGAGTAAAAGTTCTTGGCAAGCAGCTACTGGGTTGTTGCCAAGCATCTTATCGGAAGAATTGGTTGTCTGCCAGTTTATTTAACCCCCGGCTGTCTGTTTGTGTGCGTGTGTGAGACGGGGACAGAACACAAAGATGGAGACCCCTGCCAAACCTGTACGACCCATACCAAGTTACGGATGAGACTCTCCAGTTCTTGCTGGGCCTGCCGTACTGCGTCTTCCTTCCCCACAATGGTGATAATATCCTGGTCCTTATCCTCGGGGGTGGGGAAGATGATACGGGCACCAGTGTGGTCCCTCACTTTGCGGATATTAGCACCTCCACGCCCAATCAGGAACTTGTGGTAGTCTGGCTTAGCATGCAGTTCTGCCGAGTGGTTATTGATTTGCTAGATGGAGGAAGAAAACATGGGCATGCATCAGCTCTCCAAAAGGCCTCAAGTAGGACAGGCGATCCTCGCCTTCCACCATCTTGAAGTTAGAACGGTACTGAAAAAAGTGACTTATATCTGGTCTTCACTCTTACACCGTGGCACCATCCCCATGGTCACACAATCAAAATTTGGGTGCTTAGAATGTATTTAGCCAAGCGCCAGGGAAAACAGGAGATTCAGGCAGTTCAAATGAGTGTCAAGATTTATTGCAAGCTTAAGCACTCTACAAGAATCTGAGCTACTAACGGTCAAGGCAAATTAGCGGGAGATAAGAAATGCATGCAAGATGGGCTGGACATAGATCCCTTGCAGGAGTACAAGCACTTGTGATTTATGACAAGCATTAGAAAAAATGCTTTGAAAAGTTAAAAAAAAAATGGCCATGCCCACCCAGTCACATTACCCCCCCCCACCAAGCCACGCCCACAGAACCGGTAGTAACAAATTTTACATCTCCCCCCTGGGCCCAGGAGGCTGCAAGGAGACCTGCTAGACCCAAAATGGGGGGCAGGGGGATGCAGCACCCCCCCACAGTCCATTTTTGGGCCCAGGTGGCTACAGAGAAGCCTGCTAGGCCAAAAACAAGGGGTGGGGAGGAGGCCGCGTGCGCTTGCAAGGGGGGGACGGGGTTAACCACATGCGCGAGGGGAACATGACGAGGGCATAAAATTAGCCATCACTGGACTAGATGACCTACAAGGCCCTTTCCAACTCTGTTAATCTGTTCATTTGCTCTGCAAACCACCAGATTGGGGATGGACGTCTATCAACCGCCTACCTTTTCCTCAGCGAGATGCAGCAACTGGCGCTTCGCTCTTTCCACCTCTTCACCGGGCCCTCGGATGGTGACTTTCTCGCTGCCCGAGCCTTCGGAAGGGAAATGAATGTGCACCCCGCCGCATTCCTCCATGATCGAACGCACCAGTCGTCCCTTGGCTCCGATCAGTGAATTGTGCAGTTTGGCTGGGATGGAGATATCCACTTCCCTGATGTTAGCCTGAGGGCAAGAAGAGAAAAAGCTACAAAAATCCAAGTTCAAAATAAATAAATAATCTGGCCTCCGCCGGCCAAAATGTTTCCAAATGTATCCCCTGAACGTTGGAGATGCGGTCACGAGTCAGGAACGTTTTACCGTATGTGGTGCAGGGGTGAAATGCTCGCGGTTTAGACTGGATCGCCCGATCTGGTAGCGATGGTGATGGGTGGTTTGGAGAACCGGTAGCAAAAATCCCTGCCCCCCCCCCCCGATGCCCAGCTGAGCCGCGCGATCATCAGAGGCTTTTTTTTTAATTTTTAAAAGCATTTTTTTCTACAATCTCTTCAGCTGAAAAAATGCTTTTAAAAGTAAAAAAAAAAGCCTCTGATGATCGCGCGGCTCAGCTGGGATCGTCAGAGGCTTTTTAAAGCATTTTTTTTACAACCTCTTCGGCCAAAGAGGTTGTAAAAAAATGCTTTTAAAAGGCTCTGACGATCCCAGCTGAGTTGTCCGATCACCAGAGGCTTTTAAAAGCATTTTTTTCTATTTTAAAATGCTTTTAAAAGTAAAAAAAAAAAGTTGGCCACGCCCACCCAGTCACATTACCCCCCACCAAGCCATGCCCACAGAACTGGTACTAACAAATTTTATATTTTACCACTTATGTGGTATTGTGTATTGTGTCCCAATACAAGGAAATACTGGTGCAAAATCAAGAAATGGCTGGATGAAATTATGGAACAAAAGATAGAACTGAAACAGGAATTGTTTTTACTAGGAATATTAGATCCGAAAATGGATAAAAGTTTTCAATATAGAACACTGCACGTACTAACTGCTGCTAGGACTGCCTTCGTGCAAAATTGGAAACAGACTAATACACCCTCAGATGAAATAGTAATCGGAAAGATACTCGAGTGTGCAGAAATGGACAAAATGACCATGGAGTTAAAAGAAAGAGAAGAATTGGATTATTATAAAGTTTGGAATAGAATGTATTAGTGGCTAGAGAACAGAAGCCAAAACAAGAAATAGGAGTTTTAAATTAGTATTGATTAAATATTAACCAAAGTTACCATTATTAAATTTAAATTACTGATTATAATGTAAGTATAGGGTAGATATGAGTAACTAGTATTGTTATAATTGTTATTATATCATTATAGTTGTTATAACCGATAGGAAGGCAATGTAGAAGAGCGAATTATAAAAACAGAACATATATGCTGATACGGAAAGCTGTAAAACTACTCTACATTGTTATGTTTGTCTTTTTGTTTTTGTTTTTGTTGTTGTTTTTTGTTTTTCAAGGTGAAAAATGTTTAATAAAAACTATTTTTTTAAAAAAAAATAATAATCTGGGCTACGCACTCTTCACTGTGTCCGATTTCTCTTCTGGCAGGAGAGAATATTTGTAGCTCCGGGTTGAACGGTGAAATCTTTGCTGCTTCTCTGAGCTTGGAGGATTTCTTAAGAGACATTTCGTTACCAAGCTAGGTAACGTTATCAGTGTTGTGACAAAGTTACCTGGTTTGATAATGAAACACCTGCGAGAAAACCACCAAGCTCGGAGAGCATCAAGGACCCCCACAGATTTCTGTTCCTTATTCCAACAGGTGATAGATACCTTTTGGTGAGAGACTAAAAGGTGAAGGTGAAAAGGTGAAGGTGACAAAAGGTGAAGGTAAAAGTGAAAAAAGTAAGGTTCTACATTTAGGCAAGAAAAACCAAATACACAGGTACAGTATAGGTCAGGGGTCGGCAACAAACACTCAAACAGCCACAAAGGTCCTAACCGGAAGCCCCCCCCATTCAATTCTGGAGCCAACCGGAAGTTTGGTTCTCCCACCATAGAGTCTCCTCCTAGCGCGGCATCCTTTTTCCTGTACCTGGCCTAACTGAAAGCCTTATCAATTGTGGAGCTGACTGGAAAACCCACCCCTTGCCATAGAGTCTCTTCTTGGTGCGCCGTGCTTTTCCTGCCCATAACCGGAAGCTCCTCTCAAAATTGTGGCGGCGACAGGGAGCCGCAGCAGAGGGATGAAAGAGCCACATGCGGCTCCAGAGCCGCAGGTTGCTGACTCCTGGTATAAGTGGCACCTTGCTCAATAGTAGTAACTTGTGAGAGGGATCTTGGAGTCCTAGTGGACAATCATTTAAATATGAGCCAGCAGTGTGCAGCAGCTGCCAAAAAAGCCAACGCAGTTCTAGGCTGCATAAATAGAGGGATAGGATCAAAATCACATGAAGTGTTAATACCACTTTATAAGGCCTTGGTAAGGCCACACTTGGAATACTGCATCCAGTTTTGGTCGCCACGATATAAAAAAGATGGTGGAGATTCTAGAAAGAGCGCAGAGATGATTAGAGGACTGGAGGCTAAAACATATAGAGAACTGAGTATGTCTAGTCTAATGAAAAGGAGGACTAAGGGAGGACTAATTGTTAGGAAATGGTCATCGCCTAACTAGTTGGCCAGGAAAGATATAAGCCAACATTATATGTTTATAGTATGAATATGTATAATATAGCTTTATGTATTGCTGAGTCATTCTGCATCCTGATTGGATGAGCTCTGTAGCAAATGTATTTAAGGAGAGCTTGATTGTGGTCAGTGTGGACATTACACCATATTTTTACCTGCTGCTATGTTGTAAATATCTTTGATCTCTTTACATGGTCAATTTGATCATGGTTTATTTATTACTGCTTTTATGAACTGTTTTAATATTGTTCCTGAATGATTCATGTATTGTTCTACGAACCGGTAAGAAGTTTTGTATCTCTGGATTGATTATGCATGGCTAAGACTTGGATTGGTAAAAGACTGATTTGTTTTGCTCTATAAGTAAAATACTTTAAAAACCAGTTTATATGCAGTTTATTCACTATTACTCTTAGCACCATTTCCGTGTGCAAAACTCTACACTCTGCTTCATAACCAGTCCTGGTTATCTCACAACTATATCCTTAACAGACATGATAGCAGTGTTCCAATATCTCAAGGGCTGCCACAAAGAAGAGGGAGTCAAGCTATTCTCCAAAACGCCTGAAGGCAGGACAAGAAGCCATGGATGGAAACTAATCAAGGAGAGAAGCAACCTAGAACTAAGGAGACATTTCCTGATAACTAGAACAATTAATCAGTGGAACAACTTGCCTCCAGAAATTGTGAATGCTCCAACACTGGAGTTTTTAAGAGTAGATTGGACAACCATCTGTCTGAAATGGGATAGGGTTCCCTGCTTGAGCAGGAGGTTGGACTAGAAGACCTCCAAAGTCCCTTTCAAGTCAAGTCAAGTCAAGTCAAGTCAAGTCAAGTCAAGTCAAGTCAAGTCAAGTCAAGTCTAGTCTAGTCTAGTCTAGTCTAGTCTACTTCAGTCTAGTCTAGTCTAGTCTAGTCTAGTCTAGTCTACTCTACTTCAGTCTAGTCTAGTCTAGTCTACTCTACTTCAGTCTAGTCAAGTCTAGTCTACTCTACTCTACTTCAGTCTAGTCTAGTCTAGTCTACTCTACTCTACTTCAGTCTAGTCTAGTCTAGTCTACTCTACTCTACTTCAGTCTAGTCTAGTCTAGTCTAGTCCAGTCCAGTCCAGTCCAGTCCAGTCCAGTCTACTCTACTTCAGTCTAGTCTAGTCTAGTCTAGTCTAGTCTAGTCTAGTCTAGTCTAGTCTAGTCTAGTCTACTCTACTTCAGTCTAGTCAAGTCTAGTCTACTCTACTCTACTTCAGTCTAGTCTAGTCTAGTCTACTCTACTCTACTTCAGTCTAGTCAAGTCTAGTCTACTCTACTCTACTTCAGTCTAGTCTAGTCTAGTCTAGTCCAGTCCAGTCCAGTCCAGTCCAGTCCAGTCTACTCTACTTCAGTCTAGTCTAGTCTAGTCTAGTCTAGTCTAGTCTAGTCTAGTCTAGTCTAGTCTAGTCTACTCTACTTCAGTCTAGTCAAGTCTAGTCTACTCTACTCTACTTCAGTCTAGTCTAGTCTAGTCTAGTCTAGTCTAGTCTAGTCTAGTCTAGTCTAGTCTAGTCTAGTCTAGTCTAGTCTAGTCTAGTCTAGTCTAGTCTAGTCTAGTCTAGTCTAGTCTAGTCCAGTCCAGTCCAGTCCAGTCCAGTCCAGTCCAGTCCAGTCCAGTCCAGTCTACTCTACTTCAGTCTAGTCTAGTCTACTTTAGCCTAGTCTAGTCTAGTCTAAATCTAACAAGAATGTGTTACTAAAAAAATAAAACAAAACGCTTGGGTCTAAAAATTCCCAAACAGGAAAAAAGGTGGAAGGATTCAAATCCTTCCAATTTTTTTGGGCGAACCCACAAATTTGGGCGAACCGGTTGCTACAGTATGTGAAGCCCACCTCTGACCCTGACGTGTGGGTGAGTGGGGGGTAGCACATTCAGAGTGTTGAGGAGGACGAGGAAGAGGAGGAGGAGGAGGAAAATGGTTCACACACCCACCAGCTCTCTCTGGATGGCCAAGATACGGTCCCGAGCATCTTCACAATTGGCCTTCTTCCCAGTTATCAGGATCACTTCGGAATTGCTGTTTTCTGTAGGGAGGTCAATCTTGGTATTGGTTTCCTCTCGAATCTATTGTGAAGAGACAACATCAAACCCCAGAGCCTTGAGGCTAGACTACCCTCATGAGCTCTACAAGGAACTGCCCTCAGAGATGATGGGTGGATGATGGGTTCCTCCAAGGTGATAGGACTGTGTCAGGAACCTACTTGGATCACATATTCTCAATGGGTGTTGACCTCCCCTATTCAGAGCCCCAAATATGGGGAGAATCTCAAAATCTCTAATTCCAAGGGCCGAGGGTCCGTCTACGTGGGAATCACAGCAGTTTTGGAATCCAATGTGACATATGAGTACTCTAATGGGTATAAAACTACTGCAATTACTGCAGGTTCGAATCTCACCAAGGCTCAAGGTTGACTCAGCCTTCCATCCTTTCTAAGGTAGGTAAATTGAGGACCCAGTTGTAGGGGCAATAAGCTGACTTTGTATAAATATACAAAAGAATGAAGGCTATTGCTTAGCGCATTGTAAGCCGCCCTGAGTCTCCGGAGAAGGGCGGCATATAAATCAAATTAAAAAAAAAACCTGCAGTATAACGTTCTAGATTTACATAAAGGTAAAAGTTCCCCTCGAACATATGTGCTAGTCGTTCCCGACTCTAGGGGGCGGTGCTCATCTCCATTTCAAAGCCGAAGAGCCAGGGCTGTCCGAAGACATCTCTGTGGTCAAGTCATGTGGCCGGCATGACTCAATGCCAAAGGCGCACGGAACGCTGTTACCTTCCCACCAAAGGTGGTCCCTATTTTTTTTACTTGCATTTTTTACCTGCTTTCGAACTGCTGGGTTGGCAGAAGCTCAGACAAGTAACGGGAGCTCACCCTGTTACGCGGCACAAGGGATTCGAACTGCTGACCTTTCGATTGACAAGATCAGCATCTTAGCCACTGAGCCACCGTGTCCCTATATAAACCTTTACCTAGATTTACATACTTAGGCTTAAATACTTGACCCACTGATCGTTTCCATAAAGAGAGATATGTACCAACATGTGCACATGCATGCCCATGGAAGACAAGAGTGTAATGTGTGAGGTGGAGAGAGCCTCCCCCTTTTACCTTTTTGATATTGGCTCCTCCTTTCCCAATGATGTTCTTGTGGAACTGCTTGAAAATGGGAACTGGGATGGAAAAACTGTTTTCGATCTAAGGCACAGAAAAGGAAGGGAGTTAAGCCAGAGAAGATCTCACTTCCTGCTCTACTCACCTCTATTAATATAGCTGGCCTTGTAGCCCAGCCTCTGACTTGCTCAAGACTCTATGGCTGTGATGGCACACCTATGGCACGCGTGTCAAGAGGTGGCACACGCAACGCCCTCTCTGTGGGCACGCGAGCCATCACTCCAGTTCAGCTCCGCCATGCATGCGCGCGTACCTTCCGCCGGCCAGCTGGTCTTCGGGTCTCTACTGTGCATACGTGGGGGGCAGGGTACGTGTGGGGAGCTGCGCTCACATGCGGGAAGGCAAGTTGCGTACGGGGAAAGCATGCGGGGGACGCTTGTGGGGGCGCATGTGCAGGGGACACATGCATTACATTTTGGGGGTTCGGGCGTGCGCTTTAGGCACTCAGTCGGGAAAAGGTTAGTGAACCTTTTAGACACAGACTGCCCAAATGGCTCACGTACGCATGCCCAAACTGAAAGGTGCGCGCGTGAGAACATATGCATGCATGAATGTGTGCGGACATGTGCAAACATACGCAGACATGTATGTGCATGCATGCACATACTCACATGCGCAGCAGAGACCTCAAAACCAGCCTGGCCGGTGGGAGGTGGGGCATCCCAACACCGGCAGCGCGGCAAGAAGTCAAATCATTTTCTTTCGTGAGCTTCTGTTTCGTTGTTTGCAGGGAAACAGAAGGCCACGGAAGAAACGCCACGAAGATCTGACCTGGGACGACGGCACGTGCGCCAGCAGAGAGGGCGCCACGTGCCACCTCTGGCACGCCTGCCATAGGTTCGCCATCACGGGTATGGAGGCATGGTAGCCTAACATCACAGGAAGAGAGCTTCAGCACCAGTAGTGGATTGCCCCTGGTTCGGACTGGTTCGTAAGAACCGGTAGTAAAACCGCCAGGAGGCTCCGCCCACTGAGCCAGATGTCATCATAGGAGATCTGTGCATGCGGAGAAGGGAGCGCGCGCACGGGCACGATGCGAACCGGTAGTAAAGTAGAAGCCACCCCTGTTCAGCACTACATGTCTCCTGGTATTGTAGGAGAAGGAGTGGCAGACTCTGGGGGCGGAGTCAAAAGAGGAATCAGCCTAGAATCCCTACATAGCCACAAGCGGATTAAGTTTAACCCCCTTTGAATGCTGTTGATCCATATCCAACTCCAAGCAGGTGCTGTCCATTAGTTGAGAAGATTGCTGGGCATGGGCTTTTACGCAAAAAATCAGTTGAATTGGACCTTCAAGTGTGGACTTGCTTTTTCACACCTGAATACCAGGGGTGAAATTCACTTACCTTCCCTATCGGTTCGCAAATGTGCACGTGCCGTCCATGCACAAAGGCTTCTGTGCATGCGCAAAGGCTTCTGTGCATGTGCAGAGGCTGAAAATTGTCGCAAAAAAGGGACGTCATGATGTCCGTGTGGGCGGGTGGAGCCTCTTGCAGCCGCTGCTACCGGTTTGCCCAAGCCGGCTAGAACCGCCTGAATTTCACCCTTGCCTGATACATATTGCCATTCCTCACTACTATCCTAACCATCGCAGGGAATGTGTGCTTTGGTAGCTCAACCACACAGAGCAGAATTGCAGAGCAGCAGCTCTCCAAAAAGAGATCAAAGGGGATCTCCTCTCTACACCTCAGTAACTGAAAAGGAGAGGAAGCCTCTCTCTCTCTCTCTCTCTCTCTCTCTCTCTCTCTCTCTCTCTCTCTCTCTCTCTCTCTCTCTCTCTCTCTCTCTCTCTTTCTTTTTTTATTTTTACCCCCAATGGCATAAAGGACTCTGAAAGGATTTTCTGAAAGCTCAGCCAAATAGACTCACCAACTCTGCAATGACTTTTTGCAGGTACTTCGCGCATTTCTCCACCTCGTTTTTGGGCCCACGCAACTGTACAATGTCGCTCTTCTGTGAAGGGTCGGGGAAATTGATGATGACCTGTAGGGTGGAGGGGTAGAACATGTGAAGTTTGAAAAGAAAGAGAGGTGAGCCCTATCTACAGTACATCCATCCATCCATCCATCTTTATATCTATCTTACAGTGTATCAATCATATATCCATCCATCTTTATATCTATCTTACAGTGTATCAATCATATATCCATCCATCTATCTGTATATATATATATATATATATATATTTATTTATTTATTATTGCGATTTATATGCCGCCTTTCTCCCTGGGGACTCAAGGTGGCTTACAAAATGACAAATTCCAATACAAATCACAATGAAATAAAATTAAAATCAGCAACCCTATTAAAAACAGTTTAAAATTATGACAGTGTGCCCCCAAACGGATCAGTTGAGTTGACGAAAGAGCCACGTCTTCAGCTCGCGACGGAAGGAAAGAAGGTCGGGGGCTGTCCTGAGCTCGGTGGGCAATCCATTCCAGAGGGTCGGGGCTCCCACAGAGAACGCTCTCCTCCTGGGGGCCGTCAGCCGACATTGTTTGGCCGACGGCACCCTGAGGAGGCCGACTCTGTGAGAGCGCACAGGACGGTGGGAGAGCGGCTGGAGATGGTCCTGCAAGTACCCCGGGCCTAAGCCATGATATCTGTGTATATCTGTGTCTGTCTGTCTGTCTGTCTGTCTGTCTGTCTGTCTGTCTGTCTGTCTGTCTGTCTTATCTATCTATCTATCTATCTATCTATCTATCTATCTATCTATCTATCTATCTATCTCTATCATACAGTGTATCTATCATATATCCATCCATCTGTATAAATCTGTGTATATCTGTATATCTATCTATCTATCTATCTATCTATCTATCTATCTATCTATCTATCTATCTATCTATCTCTGTCATACAGTGTATCTATCATATATCCATCCATCTGTATATATCTATATATCTATGTTTTTCTTCTATATATCTATGTTTTTCTTCTATATATCTATCTGTGTATATCTCTGTATCTGTCTGTCTGTCTATCTATCTATCTATCAATCAATCAATCATACAGTGTTTCTATCATATATCCATCCATCTGTAAATGTCTGTCTGTCTGTCTGTCTGTCTGTCTGTCTGTCTGTCTGTCTATCTATCTATCTATCTATCTATCTATCTATCTATCTATCTATCTATCTACACACACACACATACATGCACAGAGACACATATAAACAAAGTATTATATAAATACTTTGTTTATGCAAAGCAGAGACCTGGCAAGGATGTGAGTGATACAAAAACCTAGCCAAATTTACATTCACCTGAACCATTTTTTTTGGCTTGAAATCTTTTTCCTGTAAGTAGCAGTGAAGCTATTCATAGTGTCTATTACTCATCCTGTCATTTATAATATTTCACTCAAGTAGGCCAACACACTTTCAAAAAGGTCTTATTAATTTAATTTATACCTTCCCCCGCATCCCACTTGTCCCCTTGGCAAGTTTTCAAATTGGCTGATTACATTTAAAAGAAACAAAAACAGCCAGTAAAAGTTGACAAGTTACGTTCAAATGAGTGCTAGGTGCTTTGACAGAAAAACACTTTATATAGGAAACCCAAAGATTAGTTGGCCGGCAAACACATGTGGTTTTTGGCCTGTTTCCAGGCCATTTTTCGGGCTGTTTTCAGGCAGTTCTTTGGGCTGTTTTCCGGCTGTTTTTGGCCTGAAAAACGCCCCAAAAATATCCTGAAAGCGGCCGAAAGTGGCCTGAAAAACTGCCTGAAAATGACCCTGAAAATGGCCAGAAAAAAGCCCGGAAAAAGGCCCAAAAAACAGCCCAAAAAACGACCTGAAAAACAGCCCGAAAAAGGCCCGAAAAACGGCCTGGGTTTTTTGCTGTTTTTCAGGCTATTTTCAGGCCATTTTCTGGTGCTCCGGTGCCCGCGAGTGCCCACAGAAAGGGCTCTGCATACCACCTCTGGCACACATGCCATAGGTTCACCATCACGGCTCTATAATAATCTCAGAGGACTATTGCTATGGGAATAAAATGAGAGGAGAGACTTGCATGCATGCCTTCTTGTTGGGAAGCCAGGCTTGAAGGAGGGGTCAAGCAGGGAACTAGCCTTGATTCCTTGTGTCGTTGCAAAAAGCATAAGCCTGACTGCCCCTCTTCCCAAGATCCAGGAAACCTTATTGGGGTGTTCCCAGAGAAGGCAAGCAGCCTCGAGAGATTCTTGTAATAGAGGTAAAAGTCAATAAATAGGATGACTTAAAACTTTTCATGAGTGATTTTGATTGTTTCCACCTGACACTTCTCCAGTGTCCCTGAAGAAAGATGAACTACAAAAGCAACAAATTGAAATATAATTTGGCTTGGGACCGGGTTATCTGAGGGACCGTCTCTTGCCAGTCACATCTAGGTGTCCCGCTAGAGCGGGGAGGCAGGGAATGTTGCGGGTCCCATCCCTGAGGGAGATACAACCTGGTGGGACCAAGAAGAAGGGCCTTCTCCGCGGTGGCTCCCTCTCTCTGGAACATCATTCCCCCAGAGATTAGAATGGCCCCCACTCTAATACTCTTCCAGAAGGCACTGAAGACCTGGTTCTACTAGCGGGCCTGGGGAACCCAGAGTGGGAGGGAGCCATTGGTGGTGTTCAAATTTTTTTACTACCAGTGGGCATGGCTTGGAAGGCATGGTGTGGCTTGGTGGGCGTGGCAGGGGAAGGATACTGCAAAATCCCCATTCCCTCCCTGCTCCTGGGGGAAGGATACTGCAAAATCTCCATTCCCACCCCACTCTGGGGCCAGCCAGAGGTGGTATTTGCCCGTTCTCCGAACTACTCAAAATTTCCACTACCGGTTCTCCAGATCCTGTCAGAACCTGCTGAATAGCATCCCTGGATGGCGCCCATTAAATGGCTCCTGTGATCTGTCACTGGGGTGGGGGGTGATTTTGTTATATTGTACTGTATTAATTTATTTGATTTGTTAGTTTTTATTGTTTTAAATGTGGTTTTATATTCTGTAAGCTGCCTTGAGTCGCCATGGGCGAATAGGCGGCAATATAAATTCAATAAAATAAAATTCAATAAAATAAAATAAAATAAAATAATAAAATAAAAAAATATAATATAATATAATATAATATAATATAATAATATAATAAATATAATAATATAATAAATATAATATAATATAATAAATATAATATAATAATATTATAATCTAATCTAATCTAATCTAATCTAATCTAATCTAATCTAATCTAATCACTAAGCCTACTTGGGAACCCCAAACCGAAGTGTTCCATTTTGCCAGAAATCTGGAAATACTTTTTTTTTTTTTGCAAAAGGACAAGAACGTGCTTCTAGGGAATTCCTTACGTCTGGAAACTTGTCCCGAACCTCCTTGATTTTCTCGCCCTTCTGCCCAATGATTGTCCGGTGAAAGCGCTGTTCGATGATCAGGTCCTTGGTGCGTTCATTTTCCTAGGAGAAAGCCATCATTCAGGGAAGGCGTTAAACCCCGATCCCAAACCGGCCATTTGTTTATATCTCTTCCCTGAGGACTTCCAGGCGATAGGCAGAGAGAGAGAGGCTTAGGCCCGCCAGCGGCCAGCAGAGCTGGCAGCAGATTCGGACAGTGGGGAGGTTGGGGCCAGTCCTGGAGTCTGGGGAAGACTCTGATGAGGGCTCTGCGTCGGAGGCAGAGAGGGGGCCAGAGCCGGATGCGTTATCAGCTGCCTTCGGAGTCAAATATCAGTGAGGCAGACGAACAGCTGGAGCCTGTTCCCAGGGTGTGCATGCGCAGAGTTGCCAGACAAAGGGAACAGCTAAAGAACAAGGGTCGACTTGGGAGTAAGGCCACAGGTGGACGATGAATGGCCCCTCCCAGAGGCAATAAAAGAGGAGCGAAAGGGGAGTGGAGTTTGCAGGAGACAATTAGTTCACTTAATTGGCTCGTGACTCTCAGAGATTTCTTGCAAGTTTTGAAGATACCGGCCTGGCAGCTCTCCAAGCCAGATAAAGTCTGGAACTGTAAATTCTCCCTTGAAAGATTTTGCTGGATGTGAATGAGAGGAATTCACAATAACTTAATAAAAAGGAGTTTTTGTCGAGACAAGGAGTCTGCTTCATGCTCTTGGGAAACCTAGGTCAGAACAGGCCAAGATGCCACCTCTACTTACCATCCGGGCTGCCATTTCCAGGAGCTCCTTACGAGCCAGCTGAACCCCTTGAGGGTCTCCCTCGATCCGGATCAGGTTGCTCTTCTCGCTGTCGGGAGGAATGCGGACTGAGACTTTGTACTGTTCCTTAATGCGGTTGACTGGAGGGGGGGGGAAGCACAGAAAAGAGAGCCGTTA
Organism: Pituophis catenifer annectens; assembly: GCF_029215685.1. Classification (NCBI taxonomy): domain Eukaryota; kingdom Metazoa; phylum Chordata; class Lepidosauria; order Squamata; family Colubridae; genus Pituophis; species Pituophis catenifer. The sequence goes on from NW_027256895.1 coordinate 13,727,002, forward strand.
GAGCAGGGGTGTCATACTCAAAGCTCGCGGGTTAGATCTGGCCTGTGAGGATGCTTAGTTCTGGCCCGTGGGGTTACCCTGGAAACAGTGAGGGACCGGCCCGCAATGGCTCTGTCAGTGAAAAGGGGCTCCCAAGCTCCATTTCTGGCTGCGATGGTTTCCAGCAACCCTTTGCTAGCGAAAACAGAACTGGCAGAGGGTTGTAGGAGGCCATTGGAGCCGGAAACGGAGCTCGGGAGCCCATTTTTTTGCTGGCAGAGTGCTCGAGCCGCCACAGGCACCCCTGACAGTGGCATCGAGCAGACCACTTCCACTCTGGCCACACCCACCTTGCCCCCTAAGGTCAAACACAACCCTGATGAGGCCCTCAATGAAATCAAGTTCGACACCCCTGCATTAGAGGAAAGTTCTCTTCTCTCTGGAGAGGGCAGGGCAGCTATCTTTTCTTCCCCTCCAGCAAAGTGTGATGGTGAAAATCCAAAAACCAGACCGGAGGAACGCAAGTTTCAGATTCAATGGCCACCCTCCGACTAACAGACCCAATCAAAGCAGGTCTCGGCTCTTCTGATCTGCCTATGTCGAGCTGATGTTGGGCTCGACAGCAGGCATCTTCACAGAACTTTAAAATCCCAAAAGCAAAACTTTATTGAGTACATCACTTTGGCACAGAAGAAAGTAAAACCAACTCTGAAAATTTTCCCGCGCAGCCCTGCATAGTTAAAATAAGTTTCATCCAGAGGAGTTGGGAAAAAAATATTGGCTACAGACTAAATTTCAACGACTGGGAGGAGGCTTGGAATAGAAACTATAATCTTACTAAATCAGCAACCTACAGGGAGAACCACTATAAAATATTTCACAGATGGTACCTAGCCCCAGCTAGATTAGCAAAAATATTTCCTAGTGCCTCAGCAATTTGTTGGAAGTGTGGAAAGGAGGTCGTCACCTTCTTTCATATGTGGTGGTCCTGCTCGGAGACAAAAAAGTTTTGGACAAAAATACAAATTTGGCTACGAGAAATAGTGGAAGAAGATATAAAACTATCCCCCGAAATTTTTCTATTAGGAATGATGGGAGATGGATTCTCTAAGGACAAGATACAATTAATTATACATGTTATAACAGCGGCCAGATTAACCTTTGCAAAATACTGGAAAGATAAACAAATCCCTCCAGAGATGACAATAATAAATAAAATTCTAGAATGCGCAGAAATGGCAAAATTAACTAGTGTTCTTAAAGATGATGAGAATTTAAAATTTAAGGCAGTATGGGAAAGGTGGTACAAATGGTGGAATAACAGAACAAGACTATAAGGATATGTCTATTTCCAATAATGATAGATTTGAAGATACTTGATGTGTACATAATGTATATATGTAATCGCACGATACCTCAGATGTTACCTGAGATTTGATGTTCTCTTTTTAAAAAAAATTTTTAAAAATCAATAAAGTATTCAAAAAAAATAAAAAAATAAAAATAAAATAAGTTTCATCCAGTGGTGGGCTGCTGCCGGTTCGGACCGGTTCAGTAGTTGTGATTTGCAGGCCAATCCACCCCAGCTCTGTGCCGTCCTATTTAACCGCATTTTTAAGCTGCACACATGCATGTAGGCATGTGCGCGAGCAAAGCGCATGCACAAAAGGCACACAAGCGAGCATGCGCGCATGTTCACATTTTCGATGCCCTGGACGAACCGGTTGTTAATTCATGTGCCGCCCACCTCTGGTTCCATCCCTGCCTCTCATGGAACGGGTCACATGTTCCAATTAGGCACCAGCCTTTTGTTTTGGTAACAAAACACTCCCTTCGGGGATCGTTAATTAGGAATTCTCTAACTTGGCTGTGATCCCCTAAAACTAAAAAAATGAATTGGTGTCCCGTCCCCGTCCCGGTCCCCCCACCCTCCTGTGAATAAAACCAACAAATACTTTACAATTAGAGTTGAGGAAGAAATAAGTACAGGTACACCTCAACTCACGACCAAAACTGAGCCCAGTTTTCTGTTGCTAAGCAAGGCAGCTAGATTTTAGAAAATACACAAGGCAAGGATATCATTCGTTTTCCGTGCCTCCATAACGAAAACCAACATGCGGTCCATGGCTCCTTAAAGGCTAATCATTTTATTATACAGTTAGTCCTCGACTTACGACCACAACTGAGCCCAAAACTTTCTGTTGCTAAGCAAGATACCATGTTTCCCCGAAAATAAGACCCTGTCTGTTGTGGCTCCGTCCTCCGAGCCTATCTTATCGGAGGAAGAAGGCTCCGAACATGAAGGAGAGGAGACGGCCAGGCCTCCCTCTCCAGGACCCTCCTCTCTGGCAATGCCTCAGGTGTCTCCCGAAGGAGAAGAGATTGGCCAGGAGCCAGGTGTTTCCGAGCCATCGGATAGTGACGAAGAAACATTGTGGTTGGACCCACGCCAGCGTCGGAGAGACAAGCGTGCGCAGCAGAAAAGGAGGCGTGCCAGAGATTAAGCTGAGTCACTGGACCACACCCCACAGGCTATAAAAGGGAGTGTGGTGGCCATTCGGACTCTGTGACGGACAAAGCTAATCTCTGGCGAGGCACTTTGCACCTTCGGACACAACGCCTAATTGCTGCGGATTTAATTATAAACTGGACTATTCAAACTGTGTGTATTTTTGTCTGTGTTATCGGAGTAAAAGTTCTTGGCAGGCAGCCACGGAGTTGCTGCCAAGTTCCTTATCACTGACGTTGAGTGTTTGAAGAATTTATTTAACCCTCGGCTGGCTGGTTGGGTATGTGCGTGGTACGGGGACAGAACACTATCTTATATCTTTTTGAACCCTGAAAAAAGCACTTGACCTTATTGCCATGTGCTCAAAAGCCCGATTGGGCTTATTATCAGGGGATGTCTTATTTTGGGGGGAAACAGGGTAGCTATAAAGTCAGTTTTGCCCCATTTTATGACCTTTCTTGCCACAGTTGTCAGGTGAATCACTGCAGTTGTTACGTTAGTAACATGGTTGTTAAGCGAATCTGGCTTCTCCATTAGCTTTGCTTATCAGAAAGTCACAAAAGGTGATCACAGAACCCTGGGACACTGCAACCATCATAAATACATGCCAGTTGCCAAGCATTTGAATTCTGATCACATGACCAAGGGGATGCTGCAACAGTCTTAAGTGCGAAAAACAGTCGTAAGTCGCTTTTTTCAGTGCCATTGTACTTCCAATGGTCCCTGAATGAACTGTTGTAAGTAGAAGACTACTGTTGTGGCCTATCGGCAGGGGTGAAATGCTCCCAGTTTGGAACGGATCACCCGATCTGGTAGCGATGGTGGCGGGTGGTTCGGAGAACCGGTAGCAAAAATCCCTGCACGCACCCCACCCATGCCCAGCTGAGCCGCACGATCATCAGAGGCTGTTTTTTTTACTTTAAAAAGCATTTTTTCTACAACCTCTTCGGCCGAAAAAATGCTTTTTAAAGTAAAAAAAAAGGCCTCTGATGATCGCACAGCTCAGCTGGGATCGCCAGAGGCTTCTAAAAGCATTTTTTTCTGCAACCTCTTCAGCCGAAGAGGCTGTAGGAAAAAAAATGCCTGTAAAAGCCTCTGGCAACCCCAGCTGACTTGCCTGATCGCCAGAGGCTTCTAAAAAAAAATTATTATATGTATATGAAATCTTATTCTGTTCACCGCCCTGAGTCCTTCGGGAGAAGGGCGGTATAGAAATTCAATAAATAATAATAATAATAATAATAATAATAATAATAATAATAATAATAATAATAATAGCATTTTTTTCTGCAACCACTTAAGGTTGTAGAAAAAATGCTTTTAAAAGTAAAAAAAAAAAAGTTGACCACACCCACCCAGTCATATTACCCCCACCACCACCAAGCCACGCCCACAGAACTGGTAGTAACAAATTTTAGATTTCACCCCTTCCTATCGGCCACTGTCCCCTCCAGCAGCCAAATCAGAGGAGGAGGAGGTATGGGAGTCAGGGCCAGCATCAAGGCAACCTGAGAGCTCCGAGGGGGAAGAGGGAATGGACCTGGCAGAGAGAGAGACAGAGGCGGAGCCTGGGCCCTCCATCAGCCCTCAGCTGGAGAGTCAACTGCCCCCAGATCTGGAGGTGGCTGATGAGGAAGAGGAGGAACAGCTGGGTCCCGTGCCTGATGTGTGGGTGCGCAGAAGGCAGAGAAGAGGAGAGCAGCGGAAATCCGTGGGCTGATCCTTGGGATAGAAGAGCTACTGCTGCTAGAGAAGCCCCACCCTAGCTCTGTGGATAAAAGGCAGGGGGCGGAGATGAATAGATGTGGCAGACAACTATTCATCTCTCCTGCCGGATAGACTTGTTAGCCTGCTGTATGTGAGAGAGAGACTTTTTGCCAAGGCTGCTGGAGCTCCTAATAAAGGAATAATTGATTTAACTACAGAGGGTTTGTTGTGTTTGGTAGCTGGGTCAGAACAACTACCTGTACCCCTTTTGAGTAGTTAAAATGTTAAGGTAATGCATCAGAGGGAGCTTTAAAACTGTCGGAAAGGGAACAAAAGCCAAGAGATCATTTTCTGTGAGAATTGATCAGATCTTTTTAAAAAAAAATGTGGGCCACCTCCGTCTAAGTTTCCTGGGAGCCCCTGAAGACCCTCGAGCTAATCTGTCAAGATAACCTACGGTGCAGAGTTGGAGCAAGATCAACTAATTTGGCAGGTTGATGAGAAAAATAAAAAGGGAGAAGCAAAAATCCTACCTATAGCCCTGAGCCAAGTCACACAGATGAGAATCTGGGTCACCACTGAAAAAGATTAACACTCAATATGGAAGACGAAAAGGGCTGTTTGGTTAATCTGAGCCTGGTTAGCTCAGCAGACTAATGCATTGTAATTTAACTCCAGCTGTCTGCAAGTAGTAAGTTTGAATCTTGCCAGGCTCAAGGTTGACTCAGCCTTCCATCCTTTCTAAGGTAGGTAAATTGAGGACCCAGTTTGTGGGGGCAATAAGCTGACTTTGTAAAAATATACAAAAGTATGAAGGCTATTGCTTAACACATTGTAAGCCACCTGAGTCTCCGGAGAAGGGTGGCATATAAATCAAATTAAAAAAAAAATCTCTTTAGGAGGCAGAAAAAGAGAGAACTCGGCTTCTGTCGCCTACTGGTCACTCTGGGAAATCCCAAAGGTGTCAGGGTTCCGACGGATGCCCTAATTAAATTAAATTATGAGCCTTGAGCCAAGCTTCAAAAGAAAGCCAGTTATTTTTGAGGAGCTTCATGTCGGCATGTTCCAAGTGGAGCAAACTCTGACCCCACATAATTTACGGCCCAGACTTGACCCTGTTTCCTCCCTCCCCCAAGGGTGTGTCATCAGTCACATTCACCAACGGAGCAACTTCGCGGGTTGTAGAGATCACTCCCCTCTGGCTGCTGTGAGTAACTCTGGGAGACAGCCTTGAGAGAGATATGTCTGGAATGTGCTTTTGTTTTTGGCTGCCATGCTGCTTCGCTGTTTTCCCATCCCTCTTGCCAATGGCAGGAGAGCAGGCCAGGGATGCTTTGTGAGTTGACATAAGGTGCTTTTCCAAAAGTCCAACTGGACTTTATTTTTCCTTGAAGAAGTTTCGCTTCTCATCCAAGAAGCTTCTTCAGTTCTGAACTGAACCGAAGAAGCTTCCTGGATGAGAAGCGAAACATCTTCAAGGTAAAACAAAGTCCAGCTGTCTTTTGAAAAAGAACCTTTGGGGCAACCATGACCTCAATGACTGAGATTCTCCATGGACACCCTGGGAAAATGTTAACAGAAAAGATTTCGTTGTTATTTAGTGGTTGTGTGTGTGCTTCAACCTTACGGTGATCGGCGGGAAAATTAACCCTGCCCCAGCCACCTCAAATCCTTCAGGGTTCTTTTATTGCTCTCTAGACTTACTGTTGGCTCCGTTTTTCCCAATCAGATGACGATGAAACCTCTGGTCAATAAGCACTTCGGTGTAGTCCATCCGTCTGAGCTGCAGAAGAGGACAGGGTGGTGAGACACAAGACTTGCAAGGCAAACATGGCGCCTCAGACAAATAGGATTCATTCTCGGACGTCAGGAATCACCCTAAAGACTTGTAGACTTCAACTCCCAGAATTCCCCAGCCAGCCACGGGAGTTGAAGTCCACAAGTCTTAAAAGGTTGCCAGGTTTGGAGAGCCCTGTGTTAATGTAAAACCGAATAGGTCTGGCACACACTCTTGCTTGCCTCACCTCCGAAGTCCCTTCCAGCCCTTTGATTCTATGATTCGCTTATCCTAGCAACAACAAAGTTCTTCTGAGATTCTTTAAAAAAAAACAAACACACAACTGCTTCTCGGTGGATTTTCAGTGTTCACGGGTTCAGAATGGTTGCCTGAACTGGAATCTATTTGCTCCACCATTAATACAGTTTTGCTAAGGTTTTCCAAGAGATCCTGGGTTTTTGGAAAATCCAGTGCCCTTTTTGGCAACAGAGCAAAAAAAGGTAGAGGTAAAATTTTCCTTTGTCCAGTTGTGTCTGACTCTTAAGGGGTGGTGCTCATCTGTTTCTTAAGGGAGGCAGCTAGTGTTGTCCGAAGACACTTTTGTGGTCATGTGGCCAGCACGGCTATATGCCAAAGGCACACAGAATGCTGTTACCTTCCCACCGAAGTGGTACCTATTTATCTACTCGCATTTGCATGTTTTTGAACTGCGAGGTGGGCAGGAGCTGGAGAAAGGAATGGGAGCTCACCCTATTGCATGGCGCTGGGTCTCGAACCTGGGCTTTTCACCTTTCCAGTAGACAAGCCCAGCTTCTTTAACCACTGAGCCATCACCCCACTCTCAACATGGCAAAAGCTGGTATCCAACTGTGGGAGGGAGAGATAACCCACAGGACTGCAGCTTTCTCATTGGACCGTTTGAATAGGCAGGGCTCCAATTTCTGGATTAGTTTTTTTAAGAAAATTTTAAGAGACACCTCAGAAAGAACAATTATTTAACAGATTAACAGAGTTGGAAGGGACCTTGCAGGTCATTGAGTCCAACCCCCTGCCCAAGCAGGAGACCCTACATCTGCCTCTACCTAGGAACTCACAACTTATGGGTGTTTTAAGCACCCTCTTCTGCAAATAGTTCTGTGTCATCTATTCAATGGGCGGCATTCGTAATATCTACACTTCACACTGCTACCAAGGAGGAAACAGATAAATTGCCGACTTGGATCTAAAAGATTTGTTCTTTCTGCTATAGTGATGAGTCTGACGAAGAAAGAGAGGAAAAGTACATGTAAGTTTCAGAAGAGAACTCACCAAGTCCCGAATGATTTCCTGAATCTGGCTTTGAGCCAATTCCACCTCCTCGGTGGGTCCTTCCAGAGTGATCTTCTCATCGCCATCCGTGAATTCAATGTGAACCTAAAAGAAGGCAAACCGTGTCCATCCATCACCAAGAAGGGTTGCACATCGTTCTCCTTCTGTCCCGGCCACTTTTTACAGAGGCACAATTGAGAGAACTGCATCACTGTTTGGTTTGGTGGCAGCAGTGCCTCAAGATAGAAAGTCCGTACAGAGAGTGGTAAGGACAATCGAGAAGATTATAGAAAGCTCTCTTCCTGTTATTCAGGATACTGCTTATGAGCACTATGTGCTTAGAGCTCAAAGCATTATTAGAGACCCATACCCACCCACTTCACAGTCTGTTTTTGTTGCTCCTCTCTGGGAGGAGGTTTCAAAGTATTTCTAGCAGGACTACCTGATGAGCCATGGTGGTGCAGTGGTTAAAATGCAGTACTCCAGGCTACTTCAACTGACTGTCGGCTGCCTGAAATTTGGCAGTTCAAATCTCACCAGACTCAAGGTTGACTTAGCCTTCCATCCTTCGAGGTGGGTAAAATGAGGGCCCAGATTGTTGGGGGCAATATGCTGACTCCGTAAACCGCTTAGAGAGGACTGTAAAGCACTGTGAAGCGGTATATGTAAGTCTAAGTGCTATTGCTATTCTGTAACAGATTTGTTCCCTATGCTATCTGTCTGGTAAACTCGCAAGATTCGTTTTTCTCGCTATGTACATGTATACATCTGAACTAGACTATGTTTTTTCTCTGTGTCATATAATATACCATATTTTTCAGAGTAGAAGACACACTTTTTCCCCCCTAAAAGAGGGTGAAAATTTTGGTTCATCTTATACACCGAATGTAGCCAAAAACGCAAGGCACGGATGGTCTGTGGCAATCCCTGCAGCCTGAAACAGCTGATTGGGGGTATTCCGGGAGGCTGATCCACCCGCCAATCAGCTGCTTGTGCTGAATCAGGCTGCAATAATGTGCAGAAGATGACCTGGCTGTTCGCTATTTGCTGCAAGGACTCAAGAGTTTGCGGCAGCAATCACATCCAGAAAGCACACACAAGTAACTGTTTCAGCAGGATTCAATAACTTCTCTTTAGATATAACATAACACATGAAGTAAATCTGCAATACCAAAAGCAGGTTTTCCAACGTGGTAGTAAATACAAGCAAAACACAAGCAGAGGAGAGGAGTTTCAGTTTCAGTTTTGAGCTGCAGACTAGCAGACTAGCTCAGCAGAGACTCAGAGCTGCAGAGATAAGCCACGCCCAGGCTCCTTGCTGTCTCCTTCCTTGTTGCTCACGCAGCAAATACTGTTTCAGTTTCCAAACAGCCCTCAACTCTCTCACACACTGACAGGACGCTACCCAGATGAATACCGATGGATTCTGGTAGGCAGAGGCAGATTTTTTTTTCTCTCATTTTCCTCCCCAAAAACTAAGGTACATCTTATGTTCCCGAGCGTCTTATACTCCGAAAAATACAGTATGTGGGTATATGCATAATTTTGTATTTATTTATTTATTTATTTAATTTGTTTATTTATTTTGTCATGTTTATGAGGTATATATTGGTGGTGACCCTTTGAGAGCTGTATGTTATCGAAATTTCATTTTAGTGTATGCCGATTAGTGTATATTCAAAGTGACAATAAAGTTATTCTAAGTCTAAGTGTATCCCAACAGGTCTCAGGCCCATTTTTGGCCTCCCTAGCCTCCTGCAGCTATCTGCTGGCCAAAAACAGGCCACCCAGGGCCTCGGCGCAGCCCATTTTCGGTCAGCAGAGTGGTATAGTAGGCCGAAAATGGGCTGCAGAGACACCGCAGGTCCTTTAATATTTCCAGGCCAGCCCCGTGAGCCAGATTTAAGCACCTTAAGTTTGACACCCCTCTTCTAGGTTCTATTAAGAGAGGGGCAAAGAGTCCAATGGACTATTCAAATTTAATTCCTGCTTTTCCAGTATCCACAAGGGAGAGGCCGGCTTTTATTTTTAAACAATATTTCATGCATTAAACCAGAGATTTTACTCTTGCTATTTTATTTATAGCCTTGTTATTTTAGGAATACTTGCCTTAGGGAGTTGCTGGGTAATTCTGCCAATATTCTGTCCTTTCTTCCCAATTATAAAACGATGTAACCAGGCTGGGGCCATTACTTCAGCTACCATCACACTCTTCGCCTAGGGAAAAGGTACAGGATGGCGAGAAGAGTTTATCGGCTTCATTCACAAGAGTGACTTTGACAACCTGGCTACAGACAGGTCTCCGAGTTAAGATACCAAAACATCTTTATGCCAGCAAGTGTTTTTAGTGCTGCAATACCTGCATTCGGCCTTCAGGTGGCGTTATGGCATCATTGCAGCATTCTCATTCATGTTTGTTTATTTTTTCTTAATTAGATGTGCAAGTTGGCTAATTACACTAAACCGGAGTTGGTTAATCTTCAGCTTCTGAGATTCACATACCTGTGTTTCCCCGAAAATAAGACCGGGTCTTATTTTCTTTTGGGCCCCAAAATAAGCACTAGGGCTTATTTTTGGAGGGGTGTCGTGTTTGATTTTTTTTTTTTCCCATGTACGAGAGGCCCACTTCTTTTGCTTGCTCGCAGTGGGGCAGGAGGCGGTGGGGGTGTGGGGTCACTTTATCTAATGAAACACTGGGGCCTTGGATAATTTCTAGCCTCTATTTTTCACAATGACATTCTTGGACTTAAAATATTTTTTTTTTCTCCTTTGTTTCCTAACTAAAAATGGGAGGAAAGCTGGTTGTTACCAAAATTGGATGGGTTTGAGAGGCACAAAATGGGAATTTAATGGATACCCCCGTTTTCCTTAAAATAAGACATGTTTTTTTACGTGTACCTAATATAAGCCCTACCACCAAAATAGGCCCTACTTAAGAGCCTACGCAGCTTGTCGACCAACCATTCCGTCTTGTTGCTCGCTGTGCAGTGGCCATGAGGCAAGGCGGGGTGTGTGTGCCCCATGCGCTCCACACCAGCTTACCTCAGGGCTCTTGCAGCCAGGCCACCCATGCCCCGACACCTGCCTTACCTTCAGCAGGACCCCGCGTAGCCGTCGGCCAACTTCCTTCTGCTTGCTCGCGGCCACAACAGAGCAGGAGGCTGAGCAACACACTGGTGCCACAGCCATGAGGCAAGGTAGGGGAAGTGGAGCTGCTCCATGCGCCCCGCAGCGATCCATTCACACCCCGACACCTGCCTCGCCTCGCGGCCATGGCACTAGTGCACCGCTCGGCCTCCTGCTCCGTTGCGGCTGCAAGCAAGCAGAAGTGGGCCGGCAGCCATGTGGCTCTTGCTGCATATAGCTGCCGCCATGAGGCAGGTGTTGGGGTGTGAATGTCCTGGCTACAGGAGCCCTGACGAAAGCCGGTGTGGGGCACATGGGACAGCTCTGTCCCCCGCCTTGCCTCGTGGCCACGGCACAGCGAGCAACAAGACAGAATGCATGGGCGACCAGCTGCGTAGGCTCTTAAGTAGGGCTTATTTTGGTGGTAGAGCTTATATTATTAGGTGCACATAAAAAAACATGCTAGGTCTTATTTTCAGGAAAACGGGGGTATCCATTAAATTCCCATTTTGTGTCCCTCAAACCCATCCAATTTTGGTGACAACCAGCTTTCCTCCCATTTTTAGTTAGGAAACAAAGGGAAAAAAATATTTTAACTCTAAGAATGCCATTGTTAAAAATAGAGGCTAAAAATTCTCCATAGCTCCAATGTTTCGTTAGATAAAGTGACCCCACATCCTCCCCCCTCCCATTTAAGTGCCCCTTTCGACCATCCCAAGATTGTCCCTCTCTCCTCTTTCACAGTTTATTGAGCGCGGTTTCCTGGAAAAAAAACACAATTTACCAAGTTCACAAGGACGCCACATCCTGTTTGTGATTTGCAATGGCCGAATGCACGTAAAACGGTAATCTAAACCAAACGGAGCCTGCTTGACGTAACACCAGTTTATTTTGAACAAAACAGCAAAGGGAAAATTATTATTATTATATTATTATAATTTTATTTCTATACCGCCCTTCTCCTGCGGGACTCAGGGCGGTGTACAGCCAAGATAAAACATTGCATATAAAATTTAAAAACAATTTAAAAAACAATTAAATAATTTCGGCCCAAAATATTAAAAACAACCCAATTAAAACCAAATTCAATTAAAACTGAGAGGATGGGATCAAGCCAGCCCAGCTAGATGGAATAGGTGTGTTTTCAGGGCCCGACGAAAAGTCCGGAGGTCTGATATCGTGTGTATCTCAGGGGGTAGGTCATTCCAGAGGGTGGGTGCTGCCACAGAGAAGGCTCTCCCCCTGGGGGTCGCCAGCCAACACTGTCTGGTCGACGGCACCCTGAGGAGGCCCTCTCTGTGCGAGCGAACCAGTCGGTGGGAGGCTATTGGCGGCAGAAGGCGGTCTCGCAGATAACCCAGCCCTAAGCCATGGAGCGCTTTAAAGGTGGTCACCAACACCTTGAAGCGCACCCGGAAGACCACAGGAAGCCAGTGCAACTCGCGCAGGAGAGGTGTCATATGTGAGCGCCCCGTCGCTCCCATAATCCCCCGCGTGGCCGCATTCTGGACTAACTGTAGCCTCCGGGTGAACCCCAAGGGGAGCCCCCCATTCCTCTCATTCCAATGAGAGGAAACACACATACGCACAGAGGAAAAAATACACCTTCTGCACAGAGCCAACCTTTTTACCTAACTGGTCTATAAAGTCTATGCGCATCTCGTTTTCAGTAAACTTACACAAATTCCAGGGGGAAAGCCAGATTTCTTTTGTTGATTTGGCACACCAAACACGGCTGCTGTGCTGATCCCATGTCAAATGTCCCATGGTTACTAGGCCTTTGGACGACCATGGCAGACGGTTACCTTGGCATAGACCTGAGTTAGGGCTGGCCCCAGTTTGTCCGGCTCTCCACGCAGAATGATGGTCTCCGAGCTGCTTTCAAGGGGCGGCATCTCCACCGAGACTCCCGTGGTATCTAGGATTTCCTGCAAGGTGTTTCCTTTCGGGCCGATGATGTACTTGTGCTGGGACTTCTTCACCTCCACAGAGATGGTGGTGGTCTTGCGCTTCTGAAAGACAGCCAGAGGCAGCTTCAAACCCAGAAAAAGTTGTAAAGCCAACCTTCATTTTAGCCTCCCAGTAATCTTGTTGGAAGGAGAGATAATCCTTCACCTTTTCACCGGGGCTGATGCACTTATATGCCCTGGAACAACATCAGTACTAAGAGTTGGAATTCATTGTTGGAATGTATTTCTACAGTAGTATTCAGCCAGTAAATGGCAATGCGTACAAGTTTGACTCTATGGTATATACGCTATGCTGTTTTGTTCTAAGTAGATTTTCCTGTTTCCTGGTAAGCAGTTGAGCAGTAAAACACATGGTGACTGTACACTTGCTTTGCTCTGTGATGTTATATATATAAACAGAATTTCTAACATTCAGACTACAGAGTTTAAACGACCCCATTAAGGAGATGTAGTCCTGCATACAGGTACAGGTAGTCCTCAATTTATGACCACACTTGAGGCCAACATTTCTATTGCTAAGCGAGATATTTGTTTTGTTCCATGTTACAACATGTTTCTTGCCACATTCGTTAACTGAATCACTGCAGCTCTTAAGTGCAGTTGTTAAGTGAATCTGGCTTCCCCACTGTCTTCAGAAGGTTGCAAACGATGACCACATGACCCCAAGACACTACAACCATCATAAATGTGACTCAGTTGTCACCATGCGAATGTTGCAATGGTCATAAGTGTGAAAAATAACCATGAGCCACAATGATGCAGTGGTTAGAGTGCAGTACTGCAGGCTAATTCTGCTGACTGCCAGCTGACTACAATTTGGCAGTCCAAATCTCACCAAACTCAAGGTTGACTCGGCCTTCGATCCTTCCGAGGTGGGTAAAATGAGGACCCAAATTGTTGGGGGCAGTAGGCTGACTCTGTCAACCGCTTAGACTATCTCAGGTAGTCCTCGACTTACAACCATTCATTTAATGACAGTTCAAAATTACAAAGGCAGTGAAAAAAGTGACTTATGACCGTTTTTCACACTTACAACCTTTGCAACATCCCCATGGTCAATTGATCAAAATTTGCACACTTGGCAACTGGCATGTATTTATGACCTTTGCGGTGTCCAGGGTCATATGATCATTTTTTTTTTTTTTGCAACCTTCTGACAAAGTCAATGGGGAAGGCAGATTCATTTAACAGCCGTGTTAGTAGCTTAACAACTGCAGTGATTTGCTTAACAACCGTGACAGGAAAGGTCGTAAAAAAGCTACCCTGTATTATTGGGTCGGCCAATAAATTTAATGAAGAAATAATAATTAAAATACAGCAAAGCTCATTGAACTGTCTGGCTTAGGGATGGAAATTTTGGGCTCAGCTGTGGTCATAAGTTGAGGACTACCTGTAAAGGTACCCTTGATCAAACTGAGGAAGGGAATTTTTTTTTTTTGTTGAGTGCAAAGCAGGCAGGTCACAGTAGGTGGCGGCCCTGAGTCAGTTGTACTGGTATGTGGGAATGGCCTTGAGAGACAGGGAAGAACTACAGCCAGGGGAATGATCAGATAAGAGGCAGCTTAGCCTATAGTAACAATTGAGATCAGTGGTGGGTCTCCAATATTCTTACCATCGGTTCATCCTCGCCCACGCGCCTTCCGCACATGTGCCCGGCCTTGAAAACGTGCCTAAATAGGATGTCTTAGAGCCGGGGTGGGTGGGCAAGCCGACCGTGATCTCCACTACCGGTTTACCCGAACCGATACGAACTGGCTGAATACCACCTCTGATGGGGATGTGGCAAATGTCTATCAAGTGACCCTCCTTAGTTTCTTGGGCTTTGGGCACATGATGGGGAAGAAATGTACTTTCAGATTTGCAAGGTTCTGTTAAGCCGCAGGGGTATGCAATCTTAAACACTCCAAGAGCCATTTGGACCCGTTTCCCAGAGAAAAGAAAACACCAGGAGCCACAAAACCTGGATGGGCTTGACCAACTCGATGTTACTCACTTCTACATGACCCCTCCTAGCCACGCCTATCCAGCTGGTCATTAGGGCAGAGAACCGGTTGTTAAAAAACACCGGGAATCACAAAACCCTTTTGACATCTCTCTCTCCCTCTCTCTCCCACCCCCCCACCCCCCACTTGTATCTCTCTGTCTGCCCTGGCCACTTCTCCATCCCATACTGTCGCCCTTACCTTCTCGGGCCAGGTGAGGAGTGACTGCGAGGGGAGGGCGAGGCCAGCCAGTGATGGGATCACCTGACAGGGAGCCACAGCAGAAGGCCCAAAGAGCCACATGTGGCTCCAGAGCCGCAGGTTGCTGACACCTGTGTTAAGGTAACCTTACAATACAGTAGAATTAGTTGTTTCCTGTCTGGACTCCCTTGCAAGGCTGACAGTAGCTGATGTCGAAGTACCAGATATGTGACTTGAACAACATTGGAAAGTTTACACACACACACACACACACACACACACACGACAGCTGCAAAACCAGGTGTTATATTCAGGTTGAAAGAAAGTTCTGACCTGTGTGAGAAATATTCCCTGTTTCTTCCCATACAAGAGGGAAGGTTTAGTATGAAATCCTTATCTGCATCCAAGTCCCTCTATTTTCCCCCCTCCGTTTATAACTGTTTCTTTCTTGTTTTCGCTACCAAGAATCACTCAGGTGACAGACATAAAAAGACAGATAGGGTCATTGCTCTGAAACTGCCCGCCTTAGCAAAACTGCCAAGTTTTCTGTTCAACTAGCAGCAAGCAGCAAAAATGTGAGGATTGATGATCCTAAGAACGGAAAGACTGTCATTTCCACAGAAACAAATTGTTGTTTCGTTGGCTTTCCCATCGATGGGGAAGCCATCACCTCTAATTAGGCGTCTCCTGAGCGGCGCTCAAATTTCCCCGTTAACAGATACAGATAGTCCAGTGGTGAAATCTAAAATTTGTTACTACCAGTTCTGTGGGCGTGGCTTGGTGGGGAGGTAATGTGACTGGGTGGGCGTGGCCATTTTTTAAAAAAACTTTTAAAACCATTTTTTCTACAACCTCTTCGTGAAGAGGTTGTAAAAAAATCCTTTCAAAAGGCTCTGACGATCCCAGCTGAGTTGCCGATCAGGCAACAAAACTCTGCTCAGCAAAAAGACAAGATGCTGTTATGCAACGTATAGCAAGGTTGTAGGGTATTAAAGCATCTGGAAATATTTACCTGAAAAAGACAACTTAAAGAGGATATGACAAGAACTACTTAAAGGAAAGTCGCATGGAAAAAGTCAATGGGTTTGTTCTGAACCAATTAAGCAAACTAATTGTCTCCTGCAAACTCCGCTCCTCTTTTATTCCCTCTGGGAGGGGCCATTCATCGTCCACCTGTGGCTTTACTCCTGAGTCGACCCTTGTTCTTTAGCTGTTTCCTTTGTCTGGCAACTCTGCGCATCCGCACACTGGGAACAGGTTCCAGCTGTTCATCTGCCTCACTGATGTCTGACTCCGAAGGCAGCTGATAGTTGGCATACGGCCCTGACCCCCTCTCTGCCTCCGACACAGAGCCTGCATCGGAGCCTTCCCCAGACTTCAGGACTGGCCCATGTTCCTCCCCAACCTCCTCACTGTCCAAATCTGGCGGACCACAACAGTGCCAGAGTGGAATAAGAAGTATGGCGACAGATACCCAAATAGTGTAGACCCGCCCCACCCCATCCCAGAGAGATCTCTCAAGCACTACCTTGTCCTCGTAGATCTTGCGGATACGCAGGAGAGCCTGGGAGACAGGTTCCTTCTCCCCAGTAATGATGATCTCATCCTTGCTGACGCTGGGCGGGGGGATGTTGATGCGTGCCCCTGTCTCCT
Organism: Pituophis catenifer annectens; assembly: GCF_029215685.1. Lineage (NCBI taxonomy): Eukaryota > Metazoa > Chordata > Lepidosauria > Squamata > Colubridae > Pituophis > Pituophis catenifer. The sequence continues at coordinate 13,743,214 of NW_027256895.1, forward strand.
GCATGATCTCCTGGACTGTTTTGTTGAAGGCCCCCGCGATGAAAGGGTGGAAGACCTTCTCCAGGTTCAAGCGCTCGACTGCTCGTTTGTCCTAAAAAGGAAAACCACGGAAGAAGCTTCAGCCTGACTAGAGATGAAGAGATAGAAAGTCAGAGCTGGAGAAGCTTCTTAGATGAGAAGCGAAACGTCTTCAAAAAAAAACCCAAGGAAGTCCAGTTGCCTCTTTGAAAACATGCTTCCTTCTGTTCTATGTGACACAACTGAAGCTCTTTATTTATTTATTTGTGTCCTGCCTTGATTATTTTTATAAATACAGGTGGTCCTCGACTTAACGACCACACTTGAGCCCAGGGTTTATGTGGCTAAGTGAGACATTTTGTTAAGGGAGTTTTGTCCCATGTTACGACTTGTCTTGCCACGTTTCGTAAGTGAATCCCTGCAGCTGCTAAATTAGCAACCCGGTTATTAAGTGAATCTGACTTCCCCATCGACTCTGCTCGTCGGAAGGTCACAAAAGATGATCACGTGTCTCCAACCGTCATAAATATGAACCCAGCTGCAACCGTCATAAATATGAACCCAGTTGTCAAACAGCTGAATGTAAATGACGTGATCGTGGGGATACCGGTCATAAGTGTGAAAAAATGGTCATCAGCCACTTTTTTCAGTGCCACTGTAACTTCAAACAACTGTTGTAAGTTGAGGACTACCTGTAACTCAAGGTGGAGAACGCATCTAAGATACATTATTCTCACAACAACTGTGTGAGATCTGTTGGGTTGAGAGAGAACGATTGGCTGAAGGTCACCAAGCTACTTTTCATGGCTAAAGCAGGACTTGAACTCATGATCTCCCGTTTTAGGCCTGGTGCCTGAACTACTAGACCAGTAATGGTTAACCTTTTTGATGCCGAGGTCCCAAAGCGCGTGGGTGCGCGAATGCACGCATGGGTGCCCCAACCCCCAAAATGCAATGTGAGTGCCCTGCGTGCATGCGCCCTGTTCCCACGCATGCGCCCCATTCCCGTGCATGCGGCGTGTCCCCCACGCATGTACCCTGTCCCCCCCTCACATGCGGCCCGCCCCCCCCCCCGGCTCTCCATTTTGGCTTCCAGATTGGTGCAGGAGGCTTTCTAGGACCAAAACGGGGTGCCGCGGGGGGTGTGTGCCCGTGCCCCGTTTTGGGCATGGAAAGCTTCCTGCACCAACCTGAAAGCTAAAACAGGGTGCGGGGATGCCTCGTGAGCCCCCACCGTGCCCCATTTTGGGCCTGGAAAGCCTCCTGCATCAACCTGCACCTCCTGCGCATGCACCCCCATGCATGCACGTCCCCCCCCATGTCCCCTGCCCCCCCCGCATGTGCAGCAGAGACCAGAAGACCAGCTGGCCAGCAGGAAGCATGCACGCATGCATGGTGGAACTGGGCCGGGGCAACGGCTGGCATGCCCGCAGAGAGGGCTCTGCCTGCCAAGAAAAGTCGTAAAACGGGGTAAGACACCCTTAACCACCGTCTTGGGGGTGGTTAAGTGAGTCTGACTTAACCAAGAAAATTTTGGGCTCAGCTGCGGTCATTAACCAAGGACTGCCTGTAATCATTGATTTTAAGAGTTGCAGTGGTGCAGCGGTTAGAGTGCAGTCCTGCAGGCTACTTCTGCTGCCTGCAATTTGGCAGTTCGAATCTCACCAGGCTCAAGGTGTTCTGACCTAGGTTGACCAAATCACGAAACAGACTCCTTGTCCCGAAAAAAAACCCCTTTTTATTTGGCTAATGTGAATTCCTAGCATTCACATCCAGCAAAGTCCCCGCAAACAGTCTTTCAAGGGTGAATTGCAACAACAGACCTTATCAGTCCTTGGATCGTTGCCAGCCTGATATCTTCCAGGCGCAGCACTGTACAATGAAATACTTGGCAAGGAGTCTCTGTGGGGCACGAACTCAAAGAAGCAAATCTTCACGCTAATAAACGAACTAATTGTCTCCTGCAAAGACCACTCCCCTTTTGTTCCTATTTATTCCCTGTGGGAGGGGCCATTCAGCGTCCCCTTGTGCCTTTACTCCCAAGTCGACCCCTGTTCCTTAATTGTTCCCTTCTCCTGAGCACATCGGGAACAGGCTCCAGCTGTTCTTCTGCCCCACTGATATCCAACTCCGAAGGCAGTTTATAACTGTCGAAAGGCCTTGGCCCAATCTCTACCTCCAACGCAGAACACTTATTAGAGCCTTCCCCAGACTCCAGGACTGGCCCATGTTCCTCCCCAACATCTTCACTATCCGAGTCTGTAGCCAGCTCTGCTAGCCGCTGGCGGCCACAACACAAGATTGACTCGGCCTTCCATCCTTCCAATGAAAATGAGTAAAATGAGGGCCCAGATTGTTGGGGGGCAAAATGCTGACTCTGTAAACTGCTTAGAGAAGGCTATAAAAGCACTGTGAAGCAGTATATAAGTCTAAGTGCTATTGCTATTTTCATTGCAAGTGTTGTGGTCCGCCAGCAGCCTACGGAGCTGGCAGAAGAGTCGGACAGTGAGGAGGTTGGGGAGGAACATAGGCCAGTCCTGGAGTCTGGGGAAGGCCCAGACGAGGGCTCTGCATTGGAGGCAGAGATGGGGCCAGGGCCATCTGGGAGTGATGTGCGGACTCTGGAGCCTCCAGAGTTGGACAGCAGAGAGGCAGAGGAACAGGAGGAGCCTGTTCCTAGTGCGCACATGCGGAGAGCTGCCAGAAGGCACGAACAGTTAAAACAAAAGGGACGACTCGGAAGTAAGGCCTGGAGATGATTGGTCCCTCCCATAAAGCTTAAAAGAAGAGCAAAGGCACGTGGGCACTTTGCAGGAAAGCAACGTTGTTAATTCTGTTCCCAGTCGGCATCTCTGTTTGATTCTGGACTCCGTATGGCTTTGCCAAGTAGGTCTTTGGCAGAGTGTCAAGGGAGATAAAGATTGGTGATTATCCCAAAGGACTTCTCCCAAAGGACTTTTTGCATCTAATTGGGACTCAGCTGTGAATGAACGTAATTCACAGTTGTTGCAATAAAAGAGGTTTTTGGGACTACTCATGTGTTTCAATGACTCAGGAAGCCTAGGTCACAACAGCAAGCCTGCTGTGAAAAAAAGACAGTAGCGCTCCTGAAATTAAGAAGTAACATGTAAGAACCCTTCCTCACCTTTTGGGGGGAAGGGGAAATACAGACACAAGTACTCATTAAAGTTCCATTTGGTTAACTCTATGGCAAAATTAAGAACACAATCCATGCCACTTGTCTCCTGGAGTGCCTGTTTATTGTTCTAGACTCAAGACGTTGCTGCATCAACTGCAGAAGACGTTCAAAATAATCTCTTGCGAACTTCCGCGTCTCCACCCTGTCGCCTTCGGAGAGAAGGAGAGGCACCCAGCCGCTCACCTGCTCCGCTGAGATGAGCAAGATCTCATGACGTGCTTTCTCGATGCCTTCTTTGGTGCCCGTGATCTTGATCTGGCTGCTGGGATCCTCGGGCCGTGGGATGTTGATCTTGGTGGCGGTCTTTAGCTCGAGCTCCTGCAGTTTCTCGCCATTCTTGCCGATCACAAAGCGATGGTGTTCTTTGGGGATTGTGACAGTAGCTGAAGCCTGTGGAAAGGAGGGAATTGTGGAGAGGGATTGAAGCATCTGAGGGGGCAGATTTGCTAGAAAAACAGAGGAAGAGCAGGAATTTACACAAGGTCAAGCTGTCAACTCTGAGGAGAACCTGGTCGAAGCCATCTTCTGCTACTTCATAGTTGCCACAAACTAGTAGAGGGGAGGGGGAGACCTGACAACCTAGCTAGCAATCAAAACAAAAAGCTTTCTTGTGGGAACCAAGGTCAGATATACAAGTGGCTGTTGAAGGAGGAAAAAGTTAACCAAGGAGCCCGTCAAACATCCCGGGTGGAGAATGTGACCTGTGATAATAGGGGAGGAGATCAATTGCTATTTTATTATGTTATTACTGGGAGAAAACTTTTCAGAGTTGGCTTTTAAAGGGCTGTGCTGATTTGATGCATCTAATGAACATGTTCTTTGAGGAATCTGCCTGCTTCAGAGTTCTGCTTTCAATAGGTGTGTTACTTGAAACACTGACACAAGTCTCGCCTATAGTAACCATCTTGGAGGAAGTATTTGGACCAACAGACGAGGACAGGGGATGTTTGCAAATACTCCTAAGATCAATTCTGGATAAACTTGGAGAAGACCTGTCTGTAATTATGGAGAGTCTCTGCCAGATTGCCAGTCTAGACTAAGGATAGCCCTTGTTCTAACCCGGCTCCCAAACACGACAAACTCTCTGTGGTTAACAAAATGTTCCTCTTATTAGGAGCCCAGACAAAAAGTCTCTCTCTCACAGACAGGCTAACAAGTCTGTCCGGCAGGGAGACAAATAGTTGTCTGCCACATCTATTCATCTCTGCCCCCTGTCTTTTATCCACAGAGCTAGGGTGAGGCTTCACTCTTCTGTTCCAAAGACCGGCCCATAGATTTCCACTGCTCTCCTCTCCTCTGCCTTTTGCGCATCCACAGGTCAGGCACTGGACCCAGCTGTTCCTCCTCTTCCTCATCAGCCACCTCCAAACCTGGGGGCTGTTGACTTTCCATCTAAGGGCTGATGGACGGCCCAGGCTCCGCCTCTGTCTCTCTCTCTCTCTGCCAGCTCCATTCCCTCTTCCCCCTCAGAGCTCTCAGATTGCCTTGATGTTGGCCCTGACTCCCACACTGCCTCCTCATCTGATTTGGCTGCTGGACGGATTGGCGGCCAACAGGCCACAACAGCCCTTCCAGATGTCATAAGACTACAGAATGCTGCCTAGCCTGAGGAGAAACAGAGCTCAACATCTGTAGGCCCCAGTTCTGTCCAGCAGAACTGAGCCGATAGGCCAATGGCAAGATTCTGTTGAAGGCAGCCTTCTACAAAAGATCCCGATTTGCTGCCAGTTTTCGAAGGATGACTACAAAGTCAGCGTGTCACCCTGGAAACCTTTAAATAATGTTAATTGTAATGTTTAAAGTGCTGAATTGGGAGCAGGAGATGGCGAACCATCACCGCAATGGCTCTGTGGAGCAAGAGAGGCTAGCTTTGACCTGTCACCTGGGTCTGAAGCCGAGCGACAATTTCCTTCCGTGCTTTCATCACAGAGTCCAGTTTGCCAGTCACCATGATGGACAGGCCCTGGTCCTTGGCCAAGGAAAGCTCAATATGAGCCCCCGTCTTCTGCATGATGTCCACGCAGACTTTGGCCTCGTCGCCTTCTCCGAACTGGCTGTTGTCCTTGTAGCGTCGCTCTTCCAGAGGGACGTGAAACACCTGTCAAGAAGAACCAGGCACTGTTATCGAAATGCTACAACAGGGGTGTGAAACTCTATTTCACTGAGGGCCACATCAGGGTTTTGGTTGACCTCGGAGGGCTGGGGGTCGTGGCCAGGTATGGGGGTGGACATGGTGGACATGATACAGGACTCATGTCGGGGGCACCTGTGGTGGCCAAGTGCTAAGGCAGGACTTCCCCGAGACCCTCCTTCACTCTCATAATCTCCTTCCTTCCTTCCTTCCTTCCTTCCCTTCCTTCCTTCCTCCCTCCCCTTCCCTCCTCTCTCTTATTTTTCCTTCCCTCTTCATTTTCCTTTCATCTTCTTTCTTTCCTTCTTTGTCTTTGTCTTTCCTCTTCCCCTTTCTCCTTTCCTGTCCCTTCTTGCATGCTCAAATGCAAAAGCGGAAACATTTCTCCTTTTGTTTTGTTTTTAGTTTGCTTTGATATTTATTTATTTATTTATTTATTTATTTATTTATTTATTTATTTATTTATTTATTTATTTATTTACTTACTTACTTACTTACTTACTTACTTACTTACTTACTTACTTACTTACTTACTTATTTATTATTGGTTTGATTTATATGCCGCCCTTTTCCGGAGACTCAGGGCGGCTTACAATGCGTTAAGCAATAGCCTTCATACTTTTGTATATACCTGCTTAGTAGGGCTTTCGGCTCCCCACCCCCCAGCAGTGTTCTTTTTTATACAAAGTCAGCTTATTGCCCCCACAAACCAGGTCCTCATTTTACTACCTCAGTTTGACATCCCTGTGCTATAACATTTCCAGACGCCCTTGCTGGATCCTAAGGGAAATCCTAAGGGGCTGCCACAAACCTATTCTCCACAGAATCTGAAAGCAGAACTAGAAGCAATGGAAACGCATCAAGGAGAGAAACCACCTAGAACTAAGGAGAAACTTCCTAACAGCGAGAACAAATAACCGGAAGTTGGTGGAGTGCTCCATCACTGGAGGCTTTTAAGAAGAGATTGGACAGCCATTTGTCTGAAATGGTACAGGGTGTCCTGCCTGAGCAGGGGGTTGGACTAGAAGACCTCCGAGATCCCTTCCTACTCTGTTATTTTGCAGAAAAAACAATGGCTACCAACCTGCCTTCCATTGAGGACCTGTATACTGCACGAGTCAAAAAGTGGGCTGTGAAAATATTTACAGACCCCTCGCATCCTGGACATATATTGTTTCAACTCCCACCCTCAAAACGACACTATAGAGCACTGCACACCAGAACAACTAGACACAAGGACAGTTTTTTCCCCCAAACGCCATCACTCTGCTAAACAAAGAATTCCCTCAAGACTGTCAACTTATTCACTAAGCCTGCATTACTATTACTATTAATCTTCTCATCGTTCCTATCACCCATCTCCTCCCACTTAGGACTGCATGACTGTAACTTGTTGCTATATCCTTACGATGTACCGTATTTTTGGGGGTGTAAGACACACTTTTTTCCGCCCTAAAAGGGGATGAAAATTTAGGTGCGTCTTATACACCGAATGTAGCCCCGCCCAACCACTGGCCCCCCACCCTTTGGCCTCTGCCTCGCAGCAGTTACCTCCTTGCAAGCAAACAGCAAGAAAAAAACAGCTCCTTTCAGCTTCAGCACAGCCTAATTAGCCCAAGTTGATTGGATTGGCCTCCCAACTCTCAGCTGATTTGCTCTCAGCTGTTTTGCGCAGGGCTCTGCTGCTTGCTGCAAAGAGGTAAATTGCTGGAACAGATTATTTTTTTCCTTGTGCTAATCAAACAATGCTGAAAACGAAAATGAAAGTAAAGCAGGCCATTTGCTGTAACGAGGCAAAATTGCGCAGAGGCAGAGGGAGATTTCTTTTTCTTCTTTTCCTCACCAACAAGAGCCTTGGTGGCGCAGCGGACTAAAGTGCTGTTAATTAGCACTTAGCTGCCAGCTGCCTGCAATTACTGCGAGTTCAAATCTCACCAGGCTCAAGGTTGACTCAGCCTTCCATCCTTCTGAGGTAGGTAAAATGAGGACCCGGATTGTGAGGGCAATAAGCTGACTTTGTATAAAAAGAACACCGCTTAGGGGGAGCCAAAAGCCCTACTAAGCAGGTATATACAAAAGTATGAAGGCTATTGCTTAACGCATTGTAAGCCGCCCTGAGTCTCCGGAGAAGACCGGCATGTAAATCGAACCAATAAATAAATAAATAAAATAAATAAATAAAAAAGGTAGGTGCGTCTTATACTCCGAAAAATACGGTATATTGATTGTTTCCTTGTATGATTCGATTGCTTATTTGTACCATATGACTCTCATTAAATGTTGTACTTTATGCTTCTTGATGAATGTATCTTGTCTTTTTATGTACACTGAGAGCATATGCCCCAAAGACAAATTCTTCACTTCACTTCACTTCACTTCATTCCCCTCCCCTCCCCTCCCCTATTCTATTCTATTCTATTCTATTTTTTTTTAAATTGATTTTTATTGTGAAAATATAGAAATACAATTCTACGTTTTCGGTTCCATGGTGTTAAATTATTTACATATTATTTACATAGTATTGTATCTTTGCTTGTATATAATTATTACAAGTAATTATATACAGTTATATACATGTTATTTACTTGTTATTTACATAGATTGCAACCTTAGTTCAGTAACGTACATGGTGATAGTTAAATCTTTATGATCATTATTAGTTAACCTTAATACTTCTCAAATTTCACTTTTTGTTTCTTTTCTCTATCCACTCGTACCACAGCTCCCACACATTATAATACTCCGTGTTCTCTCTTTCGTTAAGTTCTAATGTTAGCTTATTCATTTCGGCGCACTCTAATATTTCTATTCTATTCTATTCTATTCTATTCTATTCTATTCTATTCTATTCTATTCTATTCTATTCTATTCTATTCTATTCTATTCTATTTCTATGGATCATGCCAAAATAATTGATCCAGAACACTGTCTTTTTTGCCCAGGGTGGGGTAGGGGTGGTCACCAGAGTTGGAGTCAACCCATTTTAAAGTTGCAGAGGTTGAGAAAAGTTTCTCCAGATTAAATTCCCTGGTTATCACAGCCAGGATACAAAAAGCCCATGCCCCAAATTCCTGTCTCTCTTTCTAAGCAGAATTCAATCTAGAGATTTTAAACAAAGTGTGCGTGTGTGGGGGGGGGGGGGAGATATTGCAATTCTGTCTTTTCATTTCCCCGTCTTATGATTAATTTTCCAGACCAGTGGCTCTCAAATGGTTTGACCCAATTTATCTTTCTTCCCGGTCTCCCAACAATACCATTAACCCAAGACATCCCGACAATAAAACAGACTCTGGGGAATTCCTTGGTGCTCTTTGAACTTGGTGGTTGTTTTCTTACAGATGTTTCATGGCCCAAACTAGGTAACAGCTTCAGTGCGAGAAGAGCCTTGGTGGCGCAGCGGATAAAAACTGCTGTTAAAGTAGCACTTAGCTGCCAGCTGCCTGCAATTACTGCGAGTGCAATTCTCACCAGGCTCAAGGTTGACTCAGCCTTCCATCCTTTCGAGGTAGATAAAATGAGGACCCGGTTTGTGGGGGCAATAAGCTGACTTTGTATAAAATAGAACACCGCTTTGGGGGGGGGCAAAAAGCCCTACTAAGCAGGTATATAGAAAAGTATGAAGGCTATTGCTTAATGCATAGTAAGCTGCCCTGAGTCTCCGGAGAAGGGCGGCATATAAATTGAACTAATAAATAAATAAATAAATAATAAATTTAATAATAATAATAATAATAATAAATAAATAAATAAATAAATAACCCTGTGGAGAGGAGGGGGAGGAAGGGGGGAGGAGAAGGAGGAGAAAGAGAAGGAGGAGGGGAGGGGAGGAGGAGGAAAGGAGGGCTATGGGATCCTTGATGCTCTCTGAGCTTATTGTTTTCTTGCAGATGTTTCATGACCCAAACTAGGTAACTCTTCTGCCCCAGCTCCGGATTCCCGAGGATATAGACACACACCAACGGTCCTTATCAAATATATTAAGTAGCAAGAATAAACCAATGTTCGGCAGAGGTTGGCAACCAGCCCAGAAAGCAAGAGAAGGCTTTTCCAAAAATGCTCTGATGATAATTACAAGTTGTTTCCAGCAAGAAACTTACTAACGGTGCGTGTGACTTAAATAGGCTAAGGGAGTGGCCAATTATCCTCAAGCCTTACTCTCGAGGAGACCTCCTCCTCCTCCTCCTGAGTAGCCACTCCTGCCTTTTGGCAGCCCTGCATGCTCAAGCATTGAGGAGAGGCTCCTCCACTTCTCTCTCTCCACTTGAAGGAGCCTCTGGAGGTTCTGAAGGCCCTGGCTGAGTCTCTGCCTCTGGCACCACATCCTCTTCAGCCTCCTTGCTGTCCGACGCGAGCGCCGGCTGTGCAGGCTGCTGGCGCGACATCACACCAGCCTCCTCGTCATCAGGATCAGCCACGATCCGCACAGGCCGCTGGCGGGCCACCACAGTAACATTTTCAGTGTGAGAAGGGAGTTGGGTTTGTGGAGAGGAGGAGGAGGAGGAGAGGAAGAGGAGGAGGGGAGGAGAAGGAGGAGGAGAGGAGGACTAAGGTGCTCTCTGAGCTTATTGTTTTCTTGCAGATGTTTCATGACCCAAACTAGTGGTAACATCATCCGTGCTAGTCACTAACCTGCGCTGCATTAGCACTGATGATGTTACCTAGGTTGGGGCATGAAACGCCTACAAGAAAACAACCAAGCTCAGAGAGCACCAAGGATTCCTCACTTCAAATATGAGCTACAAATATTCTTCTTTATTGGTAAAAACAGAATCCGCTGTATTTACGCCAGCATCCCAGCAGCGTTCGGACCCAAACGGGATTCTCAATCCTCCACAAAAGCCAGCGCAAATGGCTTCGTTACCCTCAGGATATGCCCCACCGACTCCCCATTTTCCTGGACCAACCTTACCTAAGCTTGGGAATCCCAGAATTCTCAGCCATAGTTATGCTGCCTGAGGAATTCTGAGTATGGAAGTCCAGGCGCTTGGGAGGAAACCAGATTGGCAAAGGTTGCTTCCAAACCCACACACATTCCTTTTCTGTGAGAGATCTCACGCCAGTGGTGGTATTCAGCTGGTTCTATCCGGTTCGGGAAAACCGGTAGCGGCAGCTGCGGGAGGCTCCGCCCACCCACCCGGACGTCATCACGTCCCGTTTTTGACACTGTGTGCATGCGCGGAGGTGGCGCATGTGAGTAAAGCGAGTGCTCACATTTGTGTACTGGTAGTGAAGGTAAGTGAGTACCACCCTTGGATCACGCCACACTGTGTGCCGCACGCACCTCCTCCGTGCGCTCACCTGGGTGATGACCGAAGATTTGATAGGCCGAATTTTGTTCCATACTCCTGTGAACTCACTGGATCTTTCCCCCGGAGCCCCCTTTTCCGGGAGCGGTGGGAAAGCTTCCAAGTAAGTGGGGATGTAGGCCTCATCTTCTGGGACACCACCTGCTTGGAGCAGAGACCATGAAGAAACCAGTATCAAAAGAACAGAAAGAGAGAAATGTATGAAGGCAACGGCTCCTTTGAGTGAAGTTCAATTACATACTATAGGTAGTCCTCAATGTATAACCAGTCATTTAGTGACCGTTCGAAGTTACGACGGCACTGAAAAAAAGGTGACTCATGACCGGTTTTGCCTCTCATTGGCCGTGAGGATGTCCTTCCTGCGTCAGCATCCTCCACCGGCGAGACCCTCTCACCTCGTGATTCTTCGTCCCTCAGGCCGCTGCGGTGCTCAGCAAAGCTCTCAGGTGTTAACACGGCGACCGAACTCATTGTTTCAAACCCAGATTTGCGCGTTTCCGATATTCCACTGGGAGCAGGGAGAGAGAGAGAGAGAGAGAGAGAGAGAGAGAGAGAGAGAGAGAGAGAGAGAGAGAGAGAAGAGAGAGAGAGAAGGAAGGGAGGTGGGAGGAGGAAGAGAAGAAGAAAAGGAGGGAGGAAGGAAGGAGAAAGAGAGAGAAAGAGAGAGAGAGAAAGAAAAAGAGCGAGGAAGGAAGGATGGATGGAAGAAAGAAAGGAGAGAGAAAGAGAATGAAAGAAAGAAACAAAAAGAAAGAAAGAGAAGAGGGGAGGGGAGGGGAGGGGACGGGAGGGGACGGTAGGGGGAGGGCGAAGAGGAGGGGAAGGAAGGAAGAAAAGGAAGAAAAGGAAGAAAGAAGGAAAGAAGGAAAGAAAGAGAGAGAGGAAGGAAGGAGAAAGAGAGAGAAAGAGAGAAAGAAAGAAGAGAGAGGAAGGATGGAAAAAAGAAAGGAGAAAGAGAGAAAGAAAGAAAGGGAAGAGAGAAGGGGAGGGGGAGGGGGAGGAGGAAGAGGAGGGGAAGGAAGGAAGGAACAAAAGGAAGAAGGAAGGAAGGAAGGAAGAAGGAAAGAAAGAAAGAGAGAGAGAGAGAGAGAAAGAAAGAAGGAAAGAAAGAAGAGAGAGGAGGGAAGGAAGGAGAAAGAGAGAGAGAGAAAGAAAGAGAAAGAAAGAAGAGAGAGGAAGGATGGAAAAAAGAAAGGAGAGAGAACGAGAGAAAGAAAGAGAGAAAGAAAGAAAGGGAAGAGGGAAGGGGAGGGGGAGGGGGAGGAGGAAGAGGAGGGGAAGGAAGGAAGGAACAAAAGGAAGAAGGAAGGAAGGAAGGAAGGAAGGAAGGAAGGAAGGAAGGAAGAAAGGAAGAAAGAAAGAAAGAAAGAAAGAAAGAAAGAAAGAAAGAAAGAAAGAAAGAAAGAAAGAAAGAAAGAAAGAAAGAAAGAAAGAAAGAAAGGTCAGAGTTGGCCTTGGCATTATTTAACCCTGAGCAGGGCTGGCATTTCCTCACAAGATGCCAACTCAGCTCTGCTAAATGATCAAGCATGGATCTATCCCAACTTCAAACCTGTTCTTCAGCCTTGCCCAAGGCCTCGTTTTTACAACAAGCAATCCCGGTCCAGAGATCCCACTCACTCCTCCGTCAAATTTACATCCTGGCACAATACTCAGTGCTGTGCAGGCCGCCCACTCTTACTAACTCCGTTGGCAAAAGCACGACGTTCCTCTTAGGCTTACCTGCAAAATGGTCAAATGCCGGAAAGGTCCGTCCGAAGCAAGGCTACCTGTGGCGCTTCAGCGTGACAGCAGCTTTGGTCCTGCCGGGAGAATTGAATACCATCGTTTTAGGATGAAACATGCCCCCCAATCCAGTGCAAGAAGCCCCCAGCCCCAAACGAAGATATTCACAGGAAACCAGAATAGCAATGGAAGACGTATTTAAAGATTAGGGGAGTGTGTCATCTATCCAGAGGTGGGATTCAAAATTTTTAGCAACCAGTTCTCTGCCTGGTTGCTGAATGGGTGGGGCCTACTTGGCCTCCTGCACCACAGCGGGGGGATGGGGTGCGTTTTCGCCCTCCCCAAGCTCCAGAGGCTTCTCTCGAGCCTCCAGGAGGGCGAAAACTGCCTCCCCCAGGCTCCGGAGGCCGGAAACGGGCCCATTTTTGGACTTCCGGGAGGCCTCTTTTTAGCCCTCCCCAGGCTCCGGAGGCTTCTCTCGAGCCTCCAGGAGGGCGAAAACAACCTCCCCTAAGACCCGGAGGCCCTGCGGAGGCTGGAAACGAGTCCGTTTCCAGACTTCCAGAACTTCCGGGAGGCCTGTTTTTCGCCCTCTCAGAACTTCCATGTAGGCCCTGTGCTTACCTGGCATCCAAAATGGGCCACGTGAAGACTCCTGGGAGGGGTGGGTGGGGCCAGCCAGTCCTTGCAACTACCGGTTTGGTGAATCAGATATAAAATAAGCAACCAATTCGCCTCAACCGGTCCAAACCGGCTGAATCCCGCCCCTGCATCTATCCCTCCCCAAGAACTAATTTTTGTTCTATGACATCTCCCTGCTGCCGTGAGGCTTCCTGCACCCTCCAGGAATTCAGTGGGGAGCCTGGAGGTAACTATTAGGTAGTTGGGATCCTAGTCCTCAGGACCAGAAGAAAACAAATCTACAATGCAATCTAAAAAAAATAGACATTTCTTAGAAAACAAGCAGTCTCTCTTGAGATAGAGTCAGTTTGGTCTACTGGTTAAGGCACCAGGCTAGAAACTGGGAGACCATGAGTTCTAGTCCGGCCTTAGGCATGAAAATTGGCTGGGTGACTTTGGGCTAATCAGCAGGAGAGTGTGAGTTCTAGTCCCATCTGAGGCAATGAAAGTCAGCTGAGTAACTTGGGCCAATCACCAGGAGAGTGTGAGTTCTAGTCCTGCCTTAGAGATGAAAGATTTTCAGGAAATATTAACATGTTTATTATATACTGGACCTTCTATTCTCAGTATTCCCCAATGGCCGTGATGGCGAACCTATGGCACATGTGCCCGAGGTGGCATGCAGAGCCATCTTTCCGGGCACGCGAGCTGTCACCCAACTCACCAGCAGCTTCACATGTGCGCGCGCCCCAGCTGGTGTTTGGGCCTCCGGCGCGCATGCATGCAATTCAGGGGACCCAGCTGGTCTTTGGAGCTCTCCGGTACATGCATTTGTGCATGCGTGTGAAAGTACTTGCAAACAGCGCATTCATGCATTGACGCCATTTGTGTGCGTGCATTGCACACGTGAAAACCGCATGCATGTGTAGATAGTATGGTTGTGCGTGCAGCGCACAGGGGGTGCGCACGAAAGCCATGCGCATGTGCAGATGATGCAGTTGCACACACAGTGCACGGCGGAGCAGCCACACGTATCTGTTCAGCACTCGGTGAGTAAAAGGTTCTCCACCACTGCCCAACGGCATAGACCAGTGACGGCTAACCTTTTTGCCATCGCGTGCCAGGAGCTGGGGGGGGAGGGTTCGCATGCGCGCATGCCCACACCCATAATTCTATGCACCCTGCCCCCACGCATGCGTGCATGACCCCCCCCCCGCTTCACACACACACACCCCGCTCCTGGCACGCGATGGCACGGTGGACCTGGTAGGTCCCACCAGAAGTTGGCAAACAGGCCATTTCCGGCCTCTGGAGGGTTTCGGGGGGGGCAGGAAGGCCGTTTTCGCCCTCCCCAAGCTCCTAGAAAGGCTCTGGAGGCCCCACCACCCCCTGAGGCCCTTCGGAGGCAGGAAATAGACTGCTTCCCTATTTCCAGTGGGCCCAGAAGGCCCGAAAATCAGCTGGCCGGCGTGCCAGAGCTGAGCTTGCGTGCCCACCGATATGGCTATGTGTGCCACCTGTGGCACACGTTTCATAGGTTTGCCATCACGGGTATAGACAAAAACCTACATCATCTATATACTCAGAGGGTGCCAAGTAGGAGAACGCTAGTAATATTTGCACCATTAGAATAAGCTGGGTCTCCTCTCTAATCAGACGTCAAACCCTTTCCTTGTCCACCATGCCATCTTTTTTGTTTTCCGGCTCTTATTAAAGCAAAAGCACTGCTAAGCTTCCTAGGCGCCAAACTACATTGAGGATTTGAGAGAAAGCCTCTTATGGCACCAGGAATTAATCACACTTGGCTCTCACCTTCCCATCAGCCCTGAGTCGAGTGGCAGGGTTGCGGGTGAGGTGGGGGACTGCAGGACGAACAAAACACACACCCACACACAGAAGTACACACAAGTACACATGAGCATACACACTCGGTTCACGAAGACATTTCCAATCGTGGAATATGCTTAAGTAAAAGAGTATCAACTTGCAAAGCTTTCAAATTGCCATGAGCAGGAGGGAGGGAGAACTGATAAGAGCTGATTGATTTCCCTAACTGAAGTGCATTCCATACATTCTTCCTGACCGCAATCAGAAGGAGGGTATTGGATTTCACAGCCAGAGAATTGGAGAATGTGATTTATGACATGGCCAGAGAGGAGGGGAGAGACAGGGTCATAGGGGAACGTAAATCTAAAGGGATTAGTTCTAACTGCATCCGAATATTGCTGAAATGGTGCTCCTAATGACTGTATTTCTTTCGAAGTTCGGCTCATGGCTCATGAATTAATTAGGGCATCTTTCGGAAACTTCACAGAGAGACCCCGCTGTAGATCCTTTGGGTGGCTCTTTCTAATCCACATTAAGGACGTAGATAAAAAAAAAAAAAAAGGAAGAGGCAGAGAAAGAGATTTTTTTGAGGGGGGGGAAACACCCTGGTGGATTGAGGGGGAGGGGAAGAGATGTCGCACAAGGGACAACAGCCTGAAATCAACAGTTTTTAAAGCAAAATGGGTAAACTAGAAGTATAGGTAGCCCTCGACTTGCGACCACAATAGAGCCCAAAATTTCTGTTGCTAAGTGAGATATTAGTTAAGTGGATTCTGCCCGGTTTTACGATCTTTCTTGTCACAATTGTTCAGTCAATTTTTGCATTGGTTAAGTTTCTTTTTTAATTTTAAAAAACAAACTTTATTGAATTTAAAAATATTAACGAGAAAAAAAAAGAGAAAATACGCAAATTTTCTCACTCATAAAATTTACATTTTACATCCATAGTTACACTAACATACTAAATACATGTGATTATATAAACACATATATACAAATATACAAACAGTGACTTATTTACCTATTTATCTGACGGTGCTTTTTTTTTTTTTTAATTACTTGCCTTTCCCCTAATTTTTATCTTTACCCTTTTTTTCCTTTGGTTTATCCACTTATACCGTCTATTCCATACTATAAAATATTTTGAGTCTTCCTTAAGTCTTTTAATTCAAGAGTTAATTTATCCATTTCTGCGCATGTGTAGATTTTTTGAATTACTTCCTGATCTGTTGGCATACGATCTGTTTTCCACAGTTGTGCTATAGCCAGTCTGGCCACCGTAATTATGTGTAGTGTCAAATATTTTATGTCTTTTCTAATATTCCTTTTTATCATGCCTAATAGGAAAACTTCTGGTTCTAATTCAATTTCTTGGTCTATTATTTCTACTATCCATGTTTTTATTTTTTTCCAATATTTCTTTATTTCTGGGCAAAGCCACCAAACATGGTGAATTTTGCATTGGTTAAGTTAGACCACGGGTGTCAAACTCAAGGCCCACAGGGTTGGATCTGGTCTGTGGGGTGTTTCCAGGGCCGCCCTGGAAACAGCAAAGGACCAGCCTATGGTGCTTCTGTCGGTGAAAATGGAGCAAGGAAGGGCCACACGAGCTCCGTTTTCGCTGGCAGAGGGCTGCAGGATGCTGCCTAGGCTGAAAACGCACCCCCTCAACCTGTTTTCACTGGCAGAGGGCTGCAGGAGGCCGTCCAGGCCGAAAACGGGGCCTGGGGGGGGCACGCACGACCCTCCTGACTGCCATTTTCTCTGGCAGAGGGCTAGCAAAACGAACTAAAAACAAAACAAAAGGAGAAATGTTTCCCCTTTTGCATTTGAGCATCCAAGAAGGGACAGGAAAGGAGAAAGGGAAAGCGGAAAGACAAAGAAAAAGAAAAAGTTGGCAAGATGGCAAGAGATCAAGGAAGGAAAAATATGGAAAAAGGGGAAGGAAGAAGAAAAGAGAATGAAGAGGGAAGGGAAAAAAAGAGGGAGGGAGGGAGGAGGAAGGAAGGAAGGAAGGAAGGAAGGAAGGAAGGAAGGAAGGAAGGAAGGAAGGAAGGAGTGAAATCCAGCAGGTTCTGACAGGTTCTGGAGAACTGGTAGCAGAAATTTTGAGCAGTTCTGAGAACCGGTAGCGGAAATTTTGAGTAGTATGGAGAACCGACAAATACGACCTCTGGCTGGCCCCAGAATGGGGTGGGAATGGAGATATTGCAGTATCCTTCCCCTGGAGTGGGGTGGGAATGGAGATTTTACAGTATTCTTCCCCTGCCATGCCCACCAAGTCACGCCCACAAAACCAGTAGTAAAAAAAATTGGGATTTCACCACTGGAAGGATTATAGTGAGGGAGGGTTTAAGGGAAGTCTTGCCTTAGCCACTCGGCCACACATGTGCCCCCGACACAAGTGATGTCGGCCAGACCCCCCCAGGTCAAACACAACCCTGATGCGGCCCGCAATGAAATTGAGTTTGACACCCCTAAGTTAGACATACGGTGGTGAAGTGGTACCTGGCTTGCCCAGTTGCTGTGGTGAAATCCTACCAGTTCACACCGGTTCGGGCGAACCGGTAGATAAAAACTACCGGTTCGGGCGAACCGGTAGTGATAAAAACTACCGGTTCAGCAAACCGGTAGTAAAAAAAAGCTACCGGTTGGTCTGAACTGGTATTTCCGATGATCAGCTGTGCCGCACAATTTATATTCTGGCTTGTACTGGGCATGCACACGCAGCTTTCATCTGGTGCGCACCGTGCATGTGTGGTCAAGCGAACCGGTAGCGACCAGAGGAGGATTTTACCCCTGCCCAGTTGACTTTTGGTTGTCAGAAGGTTGCAAAAGGGGATCACGTGATCACAAGGACACTGCAACCGTCGTAAATATGAACTGGTTGCCAAGCATCTGAATTTTGATCGCATGACCATGGGGGGTGCTGCAACGGTCGTTAAGTGTGAAAAACGATCACTTTTTTTCAGGGCCTCTGTAACTTTAAACCATCACTCAACAAAGTGGGACTACCTGTATATTCTGAAAATATGGGAGGAGTGGGGAGGCCCGAAAACATCCAAGAAAGTTACACCTCACAAAGATTGACAGCCTCCAAAAGGCTTCATTTCCCCTCAGAGATTGGAAGCAGAGGCCGAACGTGTCACAAAATGCAACAGGGCTCACTAATTTTTGCCCAGGGATGTCATCCGTTGGGAATGTGCCTTTCTACAAAATGCATTCAATCCAGAATCTACCCTTCACTGTTGTTTTCCAAATGCCATTCTTTGCTGGGGGGGGAGGGGGGAGAGAGAGAAGGCTGACTATGCAGGCCTGAAAAAAAACTCTTTGAGAAATTTTTCGTAATGAGGCCTTTACAATCACAGATCGAGGCAGAAATAAGACCTGAAGGTAACTGGGTTTGCTCGGGGACAGATACAGGTAGTCGACTTACAATGGTTCAAAGGCACAAGGGCACTGAAAAAAGTGACTTATGACCAGGGGTGGTATTCACTTACCTTCGCTACCAGTTCGCAAATGTGAGCCACCTCCGCGGATGCACAGAGCGTCAAAAACGTGGATAAAAGGGATGTGATTACATCCAGGTGAGTGGGCGGAGCCACCTGCAGCCGCCACTACCAGTTCGCCCGAACTGGATAGAACCGGCTGAATATTGCCACTGCTTATGAATGTTTTTCACATTTACGACCATTGCAGCATCCCCGGGATCATGTGATTTACATTTGGATGCCTGACGACTGGCTCATATTTATGACGGTTGCAGCGTCCCTGGGGACACATGAACCCCATTTTGTGACCCTCTGACAGGCAAAGCCAACCGGGAAGCCAGATTCACTTAACAACCGCGTTACTAATTGAACTACTGCCATGATTCGATTGACCAAAGTTGTAAAATGGGGCAAAAACTCACTTGGCAAATGTTTCGCTTATCAACATAAATTCTGGGCTCAGTTGTGGGCGTAAATCGAGGACTATCTGCATTTAATCTAGCGGTCTTCAACCTTTGTGGGTTTGTGGCCCGGCTGGAGGGTGGAGAGAGAGAGGGGGGAACCAGCACATCACTCATGCGGCCCTGTTCCAAACAGGCCATGGTCCGATAGTGGGCCACTGCCTGGGAGCTGGGGACCCCTGCTCTAATCTTTGGGACCGCTTGGATTTAGGTAGCTAAGGGCAGGGTGGCTGACACAAATGAACTCATCATTTATAATATACTACAGGTAGTGTTGTGTCCCGCCAGCAGCCAGCAGAGCTGGTGGTAGACTCAAGACAGTGAGGAGATTGGGGAGGAACATGGGCCAGTCCTGGAGTCTGGGGAAGGTTCTGGTGAGTGCTCTGCGTCAGAGGCAGAGATGGAGCCAGGACCGTCCGACAGTTGTCAGCTGCCTTCGGAGTCAGACATCAGTGGGGCAGAAGAACAGCTGTGCACATGCGCAGAGTTGCCAGGAGAAGGGAACAGCTAAGGAACAAGGGTCGACTCAGGAGTAAAGCCACAGGTGGACGGTGAATGGCCCCTACCATGGGGAATAAAGAAGAGAATAAGGGGAGTGGAGTTTGCAGGAGACAATTAGTTCACTTAATTGGTTCATGACTCTCTGAGAATCCTTGCAAAGTTTTGAAGATATCAGCCGGCAGTCCTCCAAGCCAGATAAGGTCTGTGACTGTACATTCTCCCTTGACTTTGCTGGATGTGAATGAGAGGAATTCACAGTAACTTCATAAAATGGGGTTTTGGTCAGGACAAGAGCTTCATGCTCTTGGGAAGCCTAGGTCAGAACAGATTTATGACCACAGCAGAGTCCAAAATTTCTGTGGTTGAGTGAGACATTTCTTAAGTGAGTTTCGCCCCATTGTATGACCTTTCTGGCCACAAGTGAATCACTGCCGTTGATAAAGTTAGTCCCTCTGGTCGTTAACTTCCCCATTGACTTTGCTTCTCAGAAGGTCGCAAAAGGGGACCCGCATGACACCCGGGACACTGCAACAGTTATAAATATGAACCAGTTGCCAAGCGTCTGAATTTCAATCGCAGGGATGCTACCAAGATCGTAATCTCCACCCCAGGCCACCCCAACGATGCCCTTGAAGACATGTCCCGGTGCCTGGAGGCCGTGCGGGCCTGGATGGGGAGAAACAGGGTCCGACTCAACCCTTCCAAGACCGAGTGGCTGTGGCTTCTGGCATCCCGATATAGCCAGCTGGTGCCATCGCTGATTACTGGGGGCGAATCACTGGCCCCCACGGAGAGGGCTTGCAATTTGGGCATCCTCCTGGATGCACGGCTGTCTTTAGAAGAGCATATGACGGCCGTGGCCAGGGGGGCTTTTTATCAAGTCCGCCTGATACGCCAGTTGCGTCCCTTTCTGGACCTCCCTACGCACGGTCACTCAGGCACTCGTCACTTCCCGCCTGGACTACTGCAATGCTCTCTACAATGGGCTCCCCTTGGGGTGCACCCGGAGGCTCCAGCTGGTCCAGAATACAGCCGCGCAGGGGATTATGGGAGCGACGGGGCGCTCCCATGTGACACATCTCCTGCGCGAGCTGTACTGGCTCCCAGTGGTCTTCAGGGTGCGCTTCAAGGTGTTAGTGACCACCTTTAAAGCGCTCCATGGCTTAGGGACGGGGTATCTACGAGACCGCCTTCTGCTGCAAATAGCCTCCCACCGGCCAGTACGCTCGCACAGAGGGCCTCCTCAGGGTGCCGTCGGCCAGACAATGTCGGCCGGCGACCCCCAGGGGGAGAGCCTTCTCTGTGGCGGCACCCATCCTCTGGAACGACCTCCGCCTAGAGATACGCATGATACCAGACCTCCGGTCTTTTCGTCGGGCCCTGAAAACTCATTTATTTCACCTAGCCGGGCTGGCTTGATCCCATCCGTTTCGGTTTTAATTTGAAATTGATTTTAATTGGGTTGTTTTAATTTCTGGGCCAAAATTATTTAATTACCTTTTAAACTGTTTTTTAAATTTTGTATGCTCTGTTTTATCTTGGCTGTTCACCACCCTGAGTCCTGTTGAAGAAGGGCGGTATACAAATCAAATCAAATCAAATCAAATCAATAAATTGTGAAAAGCAGCTGTAAGTCACATTTTTCAGGACCTTTGTAATTTGAACAGTCACTAAATGAATCGTGGACCACCTGTATTCCACCAGGAAAAAAAAAACCCTGACTTCTCAATGACCTCCCCTCCCACCTCCCCTTCCCTTCCCACCTGGCATGCCGAGGAAGCTGCCATCTCTTCTCCTTGATGCAGCCTGACAGCACTGGCAGCCTGTGGCCATCAATAAATAAAGATGAGAGAAGGGAGTGGGGAAGACACAGAAGTAGGGAAGAAACAGGCCTGCATTCACACATTTGCATTGGACATTTGCAAGATCTGAAAAAGGACTTGTGGTTTGCAATGATCGTGTTTCCCCCAAAACGCCAGTTCCCCAATGCCAGTTACGCCCGTTTCTAGATCGGGACTCCCTACGCACAGTCACTCAGGCACTCGTCACTTCCCGCCTGGACTACTGCAACGCTCTCTACATGGGGCTCCCCCTGGGGTGCACCCGGAGGCTCCAGCTGGTCCAGAACGCGGCCGCGCAGGGGATTATGGGGGCGACGAGGTGCTCCCATGTAACACCTCTCCTGCACGAGCTGCACTGGCTCCCGGTGGTCTTCCGGGTGTGCTTCAAGGTGTTGGTGACCACCTTTAAAGCGCTCCATGGCTTAGGGCCGGGGTACTTACGAGACCGCCTTCTGCCATCAATAGCCTCCCACCGGCCAGTACGCTCGCACAGAGTGGGCCTCCTCAGGGTGCCGTCCGCCAGACAATGTCGGCTGACGACTCCCAGGGGGAGAGCCTTCTCTGTGGCGGCGCCCACCCTCTGGAACAACCTCCCCCCAGAGATACGTACAATAACAGACCTCCGGATTTTTCGTCGGGCCCTGAAAACCCATCTATTTCAACTAGCTGGGCTGGCTTGAGTTAATTTTAATTTGATTTTAAATTGGGTTGTTTTAATTTACGGCCAAAATATTTAATTATTTTAAATTGCTTTTAAATTTTGTATGTATTGTTTTTTACTTTGGCTGTTCACAGCCCTGAGTCCTATTTTGGAGAAGGGCGGTATAGAAATTTAAATAATAAATAAATAAATAAATAAATAAATAATAAAATAAGACCCAACCAGAAAATAAGCCCTAATAATAGAATAAGAGAGTTGGAAGGGACCTCGGAGGTCTTCTAGTCCAACCCCCTGCTTAGGCAGGAAACCCTACACCACTTCAGACAAATGGGTATCCAACCTCTTCTTAAAAACTTCCAGTGTTGGAGCATTCACAACCTCTGGAAGCAAGTCATTCCATTGATTAATTGTTCTAACTGTCAGGAAATTTCTCCTTAGTTCTAGGTTGCTTCTCTCCTTGATTAGTTTCCACCCATTGCTTCTTGTCCTGTCCTCAGGTGCTTTGGAGAATAGCTTGACTCCCTTCTTCTTTGTGGCAGTCCCTGAGATATTGGAACACTGCTATCATGTCTCCCCTTGTCCTTCACTTCACTAGACTAAGGGTAAAAGGTAAAGGTTCCCCAAGCAAATATGTGCTAGTCGTTCCCCACTCTAGGGGGCGGTGCTCATCTCTGTTTCAAAGCTGAAGAGCCAGCGCTGTCCGAAGACGTCTCCGTGATCATGTGGCCGGCATGACTAAACGCCAAAGGAGCACGGAACGCTGTTACCTTCCCACCAAAGGTGGTCCCTATTTTTTCTACTTGCATTTTTTAGGTGCTTTCCAACTGCTAGGTTGGCAGAAGCTGGGACAAGTAACGGGAGCTCACCCCGTTACGCGGCACTAGGGATTCGAACCGCTGAATTGCCGACCTTTAGATCAACACCACCGCTTCCCTATTCACTACACTAGCCATGCCCAATACCAGCAACCGTTCTTTATGTTTTAGCCTCCAGTCCCCTAATCATCTTTATTGCTCTTCTCTGCACTCTTTCTAGAGTCTCACATCTTTTTTTACATCATGGCCACCAAATCTGGATGCAGTTCCAAGTGTGGCCTTACCAAGGCATTATAAAGTGGTATTAACACTTCATGTGATCTTGATTCTATCCTTCTGCTTATGCAGCCTAATGTGTCTTTTAGTCAAAAAAATATATATATAAGACCCGGTCTTATTTTTGGGGAAACACAGTAGCATAAGCTTCCAGTCCTCAAAGAATTAGAGAGAGGAGTTTGAAAGAAAAGATTTCCTGCTTTACAAAAATCAGAACGTTATAGAAGGTAAGTCGTCGGCTTACAACCATTCGTTTCGTGATCGTTCGAAGTCATAACGGCGCTGGAAAAAAAGTGACTTACGACCGTTTTTCACACTTACGACCGTTGCGGCATCCCCATGGTCAAAATTCAAACGCTTGGCAACTGGCACGTATTTACGACGGATGCAGTGTCCCGGGGTTATGCAATCCCCTTTTGCAACCTTCTGAGAAGCAAAGTCAATGGGGAAGCCGGATTCACTTAATAACCATGTCATCGGTTTATCAACTGCAGGGACTCACTTAGCAACTGTGGCAAGGAAGGCCGTAACAAAGGACAAAGCTCACTTAGCAATTGTCTTGCTGAGCAATGGAAATCTGGGGCTAAGGAATTGTGGTCGTAAGTTGAGGACTGCCTGCAATTATTATTATTTTTTTTTGCAAAAAGTTTTTTTATTTTTATTTTTCTCAACACACAAATTACATCTTTTTGGAACAGAGCCCTGATCCAGTCATCAATTTATATGATTTTTATCATCATCTTTAACAAGATTTTATATATTCTATTTTGCCATAACACTTATTTCTTAATCTTAAATCACCTATCTCAACTAATACCATCTTAAAAAAATTTACTCAAATTTACTTAATCAAAACAGTTACCCTTCTATTAACCCCCCATTAAATCTTAATTCAATTAATACCTCACAGTACATTTCATAATTCTTACCCTAAATCCTCACTATTAACAATACTTAATCTTAAATCACCTATCTCCCCTATTATCATCTTATAAAAAGTTTACTCTTATTTATTTAATCAAAACAATTAACCTTCTATTAACCCACTTTAAATCTCAATTCAATTAATAACTCATAATACATTTCACAATTCTTAGCCTAAATCCTCGCAATTAACAATACAGGTCCACACGTTTATACTTCAAAATCTTATTTCCCTTTCTAAAACTTCCCCACATTTATTATTACTTCATATAATGCTCATTAAATCTTTATTTCCTTATTACTTCACCAAATTTAGATCCCAAAAATATAGCAATTTAACACTGAAACATAGTTCTTAATTCAAATAAAACTACAATACAATTTGCAATTATTTCCCACAATTCTCTCTCTTTAACCATATCATTTTATTTATTTTTTTAATTTGATTTATATGCTGCCCTTCTCCGGAGACTCAGGGCGGCTTACAATGTGCTCAGCAATAGCCTTCATCCTTTTGTATATTTATACAAAGTCAGCTTATTGCCCCCACAACTGGGTCCTCAATTTACCTACCTTAGAAAGGATGGAAGGCTGAGTCAACCTTGAGCCTTGGCGAGATTCGAACCTGCAGTAATTGCAGGCAGCTGCTCTTAATAACCAGCTTAATAACAGGGTGCCTTAGACCACTGTACTACCAAGGCTCTTATTTATATAAAAACCAGTTTAAGTAATTCTTATTTGTAATTCATAGTCCTATACTATTTCAATTACAAAGAAGATTGAAATAATAGAGGACCGCCTGCAATTATTGATTTATTTTCACTGCTATGAAAATAAGTAGGACACCACTGTGGGGAAGGATAGGCCCAGCAGGAACTGGAGAGTCTCATTCATAACTTGGTATAGCTTGTACCGCTATTGCAAAGGTCTTGTGGACTTCAACGCCCAGCATGCCCCAGCCAGCCATGTTGGCTGGGGAATTCTGGGGGTTGAGGTCCACTCGTCGTAACATTGTCAAAGTTGACAAACACTGCTGTAGAAAAACATCTCAATTCTAATTTGCCTTCTATGAAGTGATGTGCGTGCAACCTATAATTTTAATTGAATCAATTATCCAATAGGGGTCATTCTAAATATGTTTCCAAAACAAATTCAACTCGTATTTTAAAATAAATCCTGTTTAAAAATTATTTTTTTTTTAAAAAAACTAATGACCGCCGCCTATTGATTGCATATCGCTTTCATGGACCGAATCTAGTCCCATTTACATATATGCTAAAAACATAGCCGCCAATTCCATTTTACGGGACCGCCTACTACCACAAACAGCCTCCCACCGGCTGGTACGCTCTCATAGAGAGGGGCTCCTCCGGGTGCCGTCAGCCAAGCAGTGTCGATTGGCGGCCCCAAGGGGGAGGGCCTTCTCTGTGGGGGCACCCACTATCTGGAACGAGCTCCCCCCGGAGATACGGAGGATCCCGGATCTGTGCACTTTCCGCCGTGCTCTTAAGACCCTCCTATTCCAGCAAGCCGGCCTGGCCTAATTTTCTCCCCTTTCTTTTAAATTTTTTAAACTGAAATTTTAAATTTGTTTGAAATTATTGGGATTTTTAATTGTCTTGGGCTAAATTATTTAATTTGGTTTTAAATTGTTTCTAACTTTTGTATTTATGTATTTTATTCTGTGCCTGTTCATCGCCCTGAGTCCTTCGGGAGTAGGGCGGTATATAAATTTAATAAAACAAACAAACAATAAAACAATTCCTTAAACTCCCAATCAAGCACAGCCACACTTAAGAATTCTGGGATTTGAAATCTGGAGAAGGCAGATCTGGCCAATCAGTTTGCCTCCATACCCTATTTAGATGAGCCTAGAAAAGGGGTATCAAACTTGATTTCATTGAGGGCCGCATCAGGATTCTGTTTGACCTCAGGGGGCTGGGGTGGGCATGGCTGAGTGGGCGTGGCCAGCTTGACGTCACTCATGTCGGGGGGCGCCTGTGATGGTCTGAGCGCTCTGCCAGGAAAAATGGGCTACCGAGCTCCGTTTTTGGCTGCAATGGCCTCCTGCAATCCTCTGCCAGGGAAAATGGAGCTCCAGAGGGCCGCCTGCGGCCCTCCCCAGCTCTGTTTTTGATCGCAGAGGTTCTGCAGGCCGGTCCACTTTTTCCAGGGCGGTCCCGCGGGCCAGAACTAAGCACCCCATGGGCCAAATCTGACCCATGAGCCTTGAGTTTGACACTCCTGGCCTAAGAGAAATAGGGTTAAGCCCATCTCACTGGGCTACTAACTCCAAGCCCAAACAAAGGATTATTGTGGAAATCATACGAAGGGATTTTGCCGCGAGATCCCCGAAGGAAGAGAGGTTATACTGGGTGCCGGCAACCTGTGGCTCTGGAGCCGCATGCGGCTCTTTGAGCCCCTTGCTGTGTCTCCCTGCCGAACCGTATCCCACCACTAGCTGGCCCCGCCCCTTGCCCTCCCCTCCCAGTCACTCTTCGCCAGAGAAGGTAAGGGAGACAGCGGCGGATGGAGACTCGCTCCATATTCCAGAGCGGGAGCGAAGCGGCCCTGTATTTGCCTCTTCTTCTGGCCCTTATTGGTGCTCCGTGCACCTCAGTCGCTCGGGGAGACATGCGACTTTCTCTCCGCCCCGAGACACTAGCCTGGCCCGGCTGTGGCTGACGCCGGTGCTCTTGCTGCCTCCATGGCCTGCTCGCTGCTCTTGCAGCGCCTTGCGCAGCATGCTTAAATTTAGCGCGCTTCACAATGGCGGGGAGACAGCGTCCCCTACTCCTCCTGGAGCTCATTACGAGGCAGAGCATCGGCTGCAGCCAAGCTAGTGTCTCAAGAAAGTCACGCATCTCCCCAAACGACCAATGCTGAGAGGTGTATGTGTCATGTGACTGGGTGGAAGTGAGTGACATCCAGTTGACCACGCCCACCCAGGTTTTGTGGCTCCTGGTGTTTTCTTTTCTGTGGGAAACGGGTCCAAATGGCTCTCTGAGTGTTTAAGGTTGCAGACCCCTGGGTTATACGTAAATGGACACAGATCTCTGATTTCCCGATGCCTAACTCTGATTACACTTCCTAAAGTATGCTAATAGGGTAAGATAAAAGGCCCTTAACCTAATTTCAAAGCAATCACTTTAGGCCTCTAGCAAGGTAATCTTGATTAGCTCCAGCGCCATCAATTACCAGCGTGTAGTCACTGAAGGAGATTATACTCAAGGAAATGTATCCAAGCAGGGGGAAAAAAATACATCTCAATCTCTATTTGGAACTAATTTTGTCCTGAATGCAAGAATTCAATAAGGCAAGGCATCGATTGTAATCCCACTCCCTCAGAAAACGGTATTTTAAGATTTAAGGACGTATGGGAATTCAAAACTAGAGGTTTGAAAGGAGGAGTATAATTTTTAATGAACATTAGGAATACAGATAGTCCTCAACTAACAACCACAATTGAGCCCGGAATTTATGTTGTTAAGCGAGACATTTGTTAAGTGAGCTTTGCCCCGATTTTATGACTTTTCTTGCCGCATTTCTTAAGCAAATCACTGCAGTTGTTAAATTAGTCACATGGTTGTTTAAGTGAATCTGGATTCCCCACAGAGATGGTATTCAGCCGGTTTGGGAGAATCGGTAGTGGAAATTGCCGCCCGCCCACCCTGGCTCTATGCCCATTTAGCAGTGGTGAAATCCAAATTTTTTTACTACCAGTTCTGTGAGTGTGGCTTGGTGGGTGTGGTGTGGCTTGGTGGGCGTGGCAGGGGAAGGATACTGCAAAATCTTCACTCCCACCCCACTCCAGGGGAAGGATACTGCAAAATCCCCATTCCCTCCCCACTCCTGGGGGAAGGATATTAAGAAATCTCCATTCCCACCCCACTCTGGGGCCAGCCAGAGATGGTATTTGCCGGTTCTCTGAATTACTCAAAATTTCCGCTACCAGTTTTCCGAACTACTCAAAATTTCTGCTACCGGTTCGCCAGAACCGATCAGAACCTGCTAGATTTCACCCCTGCTATTTAGGCATGCTTTTGAGGCCGGACGCATGCGCGAAAGGCACACACGTGAGCAAAGCGCATGCACGGAGGCCCAGGCACATGTACAGAGGGCACATACGTGTGAAGCGAGCTTGCGTGCGTGAGGTGAACTGATAACAAAATGTGAAATGCATTGCTGATTCCCCACTGTCAGAAGGTTGCAAAAGGTGATCATATGACCATAGGACTCAACAACCGTCATATGACATACCCGAATGTAAGTCACATGACCATGGGGATGCTGTAACGGTCATGAGTGCGAAAAATTGTCATAAGTTTTTTATGTGTTTTTAAGTGTTTTGTTTATCGTTTTTAATTAATGGGGCCAAATTTATATATGTATATTTTAACTGTATTTTAATATTTGTACTTGATGTTTTTACTTGGCTGTTCACCGCCCTGAGTCCTCAGGGAGAAGGGCGGTATACAAATTCAAAATAAAATAAAAAATAAAATAAAATAAGTCATTTTTTTTTCAGTGCCGTTGTAACTTCGGTCACTAAATGAACTGTTGTAAGTCAAGGATTCCCTCTACTGCATTCAGTTTTGGTTGCCATTATACAAAGTTGTAGAGACTCTAGAAAGAGTGCAGCAAAGAGCAACAAAGATGATTAAGGGACTGGACTGGAAGCTAAAATATATGAAGAACGGTCACAGGAATTGGGTGTGTCTAGTCTAATAAAGACAAAGGAGTAAGGGCAATAACATAAGTGTCTTTCAATATCTCAGGAGGTGCCAGAAAGAGGGAGTCAAGCTATTCTCCAAAGCACCTGAGGGCAGGACAAGACACAATGGGTGGAAACTTATCGAGAGAAGCAATCTAGAACCAAGAAATTTCCTGACAGAACAATTAATCAGTGGATCAACTTGCCTCCAGAAGTTGTGAATGCTTCAACACTGGAGGTTTTTAAGAAGATGTTGGATAACCATTTGTCTGAAGTGGTGTAAGATTTCCTGCCTAAGCAGGAGATTGGACTAGAAGACCTCCGAGGTCCCTTCCAAATGTTATTCTGAGACCGTAGGGCAGGGGTGTCAAACTCGATTTCATTGAGGGCCCCATCAGGGTTGTGTTTGACTGGTGGGGGGGTATGGCCAGCTCAATGTCACTTATGTCAGGGGGCCGTGTGGCGGCCCAAGCACTTTGCCAGCGAAAATGGTCTCCTGAGCTCATTTCGGCTTTGATGGTCTCCTGCCCCCTTCTGCCAGTGAAAACAGAGCTCGCGAGGGCCGCCTCCCAAGCTCCATTTTCCCTGGCAGAGGCACTGTGGGCCAATCCTTTGCTGTTTCCAGGGCAGCCCCATGGTCCAGATCTAAGCACCCCGCGGACTGGCTCCGGGTCCCGGCCTTGAGTTTGACACCCCTGCCGTAGAGGGTGAGTAAGGTTGAATTAGCCTTGGTGGACCCAGGATATACATAGTTTGGAAACCAGATCACCTCAAACATGTTTCAGGCTCTTTCAAACAAATCAGAAACTTTGTGAAGGACTACATCTACCACCATATTCCCCACCTGGGCACCCTGCAGACGACAGGATCAACTTCCGTAATTCTTAGCAGGTGGGAGCAAATGGGTGGTGTGGTGGCTCAGCGGTTAAGATGCTGGGCTTGTTGGCTGGAAAGCGAGCAGCCCAGGTTCAAGACCTGAGCGTCATGGCACAGGGTGAGCTTCAGTCCTCACCCTGGTTCCTGCCAACCTAGCAGTTCGAAGACATGCAAATGCGAGTAGATAAATAGGTACCACTTCGGTGGGAAGGGAACAGCACTTAGGGAGTCATGCTGGCCACACGACCACGGAAATGTCTTCGGACATTGCTGGCTCAATGGCCTTGAAACGGAGATGAAAATTGCTCCTTATAGTTGGCAACGACTAGCAGAGTAAAACCTGCAAGGACCCCTTTATCTTGTTTTACTGGTTGGGAGCAGAAGCCCACCCAATCGGAAGCTTGTCAGGCTGAGGATGAATTGCCTATGAGCAATGCCAAGAGGATAACTGGAAATTGCTTCCCTGGCTTATTCAGAGCTACCAAGGCACAAAGAATAAAGCATTCTGAATCTTGAAGGCAATGCCACTAGAAGCAAATATTTTGTGGACAAATATACCTTATCGGCTACTTTAAATACCTTCTGAGTAGCTTGTTTCTTGTCTGCCTGCGGTTTTTTTCCCCGTTTGTTTACTTTTTTGTGCTTGTTTTTTTTTTTTATTTGATTTATATTCTCCGGAGACTCAGGGCGGCTTACAATGCATTAAGCAATAGCCTTCATACTTTTGTATATTTATACAAAGTCAGCTTATTGCCCCCACAATTCGGGTCCTCATTTTACCTACCTTAGAAAGGATGGAAGGCTGAGTCAACCTTGAGCCTTGGAGAGATTCGAACCAGCAGTTAGTTAGTTAGTTAGTTAGTTAGTTAGTTAGTTAGTTAGTTATTGCGATTTATATGCCGCCTTTCTCCCTAGGGACTCAAGGCGGCTTACAAAATGACAACTTCAATACAAATCACAATACTATACAAAATTAAAATCAGTAACCCAATTAAAAAAAAAGTTTAAAATTATACCAGTGTACCCCCAATTGCAGGCAGCTGTGATAATAACAGGGTGCTTAGACCACTGTACTATCAGGGCTTGTTCTAGAGGAAGGGTGTCAAACTCAAGCCCGCAGGCCGGATTCAGCCCGTGTGGTGCTTAGATCTGGCCCATGGGGCCTCCCTGGAAACAGCAAAGGACCGCAGCGCGCGGCTCTCCTGAGCTCCGTTTTCGCTGGCAGAGGGTTACAGGAGGCCGTCGCAGCCGAAAAGGGAGCTCGGGAGCCCATTTTCGCTGGCAGAGTGCTCAGGCCACCACAGGCACCCCCGACACAAGTGACATCGAGCTGGCCATGCCCACCCCAGCCCGCTGAGGTCAAACACAACCCTGACGTGGCCCTCGATGAAATCGAGTTTGACATCCCTGTTCTAGAGCTTTGTATACCCCTGGCCATGTGCTTTTTATATTACCCATCCAATCACTTAAGTGGGATGTCTTGAGAGATCTCAGGCATAGGGAGCTCAGGCCACATATTTAATCCCAGAGGTCACTTTGAAAGGTGTAAATCCAGTGCTGCTGTGTACATTATTACAAACGGCAATAAATCAGCCCAATCGTTTTGTTAAAAATTTACATAACATCTTATATATTGTCCTATCGTTGCATTAGCTCATTCGGCTACGCCACTGGTACTCGGATGAAAACCAAAACTGAGTCCTTATGATGATCCTATTGACCTAATAAACTAACTCTCCTACTTTGTATCCTACCTGGGTTACCCTCCCAAGAGTGCTGAACATTGTGAGAACTGCTATGGATCGTTTCTTGTCTGCCTGTTGTTGTTTACTTTTTTGTGCCTGTTCTAGAGCTTCATTCTACAAATGAAGGCATCTAACCTGGCATGAGAGAGAAGATGGCGTAGGCGCAGGAGCGATCACAGAGTTTGCTTAGAAAACCTTCTGTTGTGCTTTTTTTTTGCCAGTCCGTCTGAGCAACCCCAAATTTCACACGGCATGCGGCTCGCACCTATTCCAGGAACGCCTCGTCAATGTAACTCTGCCAAGTTATTACACAATTGCACTAAAGTAGTGTGTATGGCAGACAGTAAGGTGACAGCTGATGCCACACTGTCTTCTGGCTTAGTCCCACCACTATGAGTTGCTGGTCCTGCAAGGACACGTAGCACTCAGCATGCTGAGCTACTCTATCTCCTAGCCATAATCTAGAGGTATTTATTTACATACACACTTCTAAAACACCCATTTCCCAGAGGCTTCAAGATGGTTTACAGCATGGCCGCAATGAAAATAAACATGCAACAATTAAACCTGCATTGACAATTTGCTAGCTAGTTAAGGCACCCTAGCAACAGCAGAAGCCGAAAGCTCTGAGGAGTAACGATGTTTTAAAGACAGTGTTTCTCAACCTGGGCTATTTTTTAAAAAAATACATGGACTTCAACTCCTAGAATTCTGACTGGGGAATTCTGGGTGTTGAAGTCCACGTACCTTAAAAGTCCCCTAGATTGAGAGAAACACTGTTCTGGTTAAGGTGTATCTACAAATCAGGAGTTTTGGACCTATCTTGGTGTCAGGTATTCAACTGAGAAGGTGCTCCTAAAATGTCGTCTCCATGGGAAGGAACCTTCACCATTCCTTCCCCTATTAAGTCAAGGTGGGCCAGAAGAGATGGTCCTGAAGACTTTTGGATTAGGTTCATCTATCACGTCACACCCTGAGTTAATTATAATTTATTGAACGGATTCAACTGACCAGGTTGACCCAACATTCTATGCCGTAATCTGGAGGTGAGCCACCTGCAACTCAACTCTATATGGTCCTTGAGGTCCCTCCTGGACATAACAGCTGAAAAGTTGATAGCAGCTTTCTGACCTTCGGAAGTCCATGTCGTGGAAACTTAACCTGTACGAGGGCTAAACCCCAAAACTTGCTTCTAAAATCACTTCTGTCCAGATGTTATAAAGCAGCCTACGAGAGCGTATGCACCAAGACAAATTCCTTGTGTGTCCAATCACACTTGGCCAATGAAGAATTCTATTCTGTTCTGTTCTGTTTTTCATGACTATCAAAGTATCAAGCTCCCCAGCCATTTTCTGGAACCCATTTTCAGGGAACTTCTCTCCAGCAGAATGTGTGCTGTTGTTTTTGTGTAGTAAATAAAAGCTCCAGCACGAGTACAAAAGCTCAGAAGACAAAACCTCTGGTCCTGGTAACCGGCCCAGATTGGATCCTGCAACGTTATCCCGGGATACATATATTCGCCTTCATTCGTACAATTTTACACAATGCAGGTAGTCCTCGACTTACAACCGTTCATTTAGTGACCGTTCGAAGTTACAACATCACTAAACAAGGTGACATATGACCGTTTTTCACCCTTACGACCTGTTGCAGCATCCCCATGGTCATGTGATCAAAATTTCGGTGCTCGGCAATTGGTTCATATTTATGATGGTTGCAGTGTCCCAGGATGTCCCGGGATCATGTGATCTCACCTTTTGTGACCTTCTGACAAGCAAAATCAATGGGGGAGCCAGATTTGCTTAACAACCGTGTTACTATAAGCTGCGGTGGCGCAGTGGTTAGAATGCAGTACTGCAGGCTACTTCTGCTGCCTGCCAGCTACCTGCAGTTCGATTCTCATCGGCTCAAAGTTGGCTCAGCCTTCCATCCCTCCGAGGTTGGTAAAATGAGGACCCAGATTGTTGGGGGCAATAGGCTGACTCTATAAACCACTTAGAGAGGACTGTAAAAGCCCTGTGAAGTGGTATAGAAGTCTAAGTGCTATTGCTTAACTAACTTAACAACTGTGGTGATTCACTTAACAACAGTGGGAAGAAAGGTCTTAGGATGGGGCAAAATTCACTTAACAACCGTCTCATGCAATAGACCTTTGCAGCTCAATTGTGGTAGTAAGTCAAGTTTAAGTTTGTCTGTATGTCAGTTTAAGTTTGGTTTAATTCCATAAGACTACTCCTGTTCTTGGCAGCCCCAAAGAAACACCATATTAGCTGGAAAGCCAAATTCATAATATGGGCTGGCTATTCCTCTCCTTAGGGACGCAGTGGCTCAGTGGCTAAGACACTGAGCTTGTCGATCGAAAAGTCGGCAGTTCAGCGGTTTGAATCCCTAGTGCCGCGTAACGGGGTGAGTTCCCATTACTTGCCCCAGCTTCTGCCAAACTAGCAGTTGGAAAGCACGTCAAAAATGCAAGTAGAAAAATAGGGACCAACTTTGGTGGGAAGGTAACAGCGTTCCGTGCACCTTTGGCGTTTAGTCATGCCGGCCACATGACTACGGAGACGTCTTTGGACAGCGCTGGCTCTTCAGCTTTGAAATGGAGATGAGCACCGCCCCCTAGAGTCAGGAACGACTAGCACATATGTGCGAGAGGAACCTTTACCTTTACCTTTATTCCTCTCCTTGACCTCAAGGAGCATAAAGGAAGCTTCACTATCATTGCCACTCCTCACGTCTTCTGTTGACACATTTCTGTATCCCCTGTGCAGGACCAAATTAGGGGAATTTAAAGCAGACTACCACTAGACGAGCAAGAATGCTGATTTGGAGAGAAAATGGTAAACACGGACAATGGCCCAGAATTTTTCCTGGCCAACGGTGAGCGATTAAACCCCAAGGCCCTTGATTTTTGACAGACGAGAAGCAGAAAATCCTTTCCCCAAATCTAAAATATAATGCACCAGGCAGGTCCTTTTCACAACCATCCGAAATTGGCTATTTAAGGCAGCTTCCTCATTATATGTAATAGTAGAGTCAACCCCAATAAGCCCAGGAAACCTCTCGGCTTCTAAAATCTGTCACTGTTGTCCTATTTCTGTTGATTATGTTAAATGGGAACCGTGGAGCCCAAAAAACAACCCGCCCCTCCGACTATCCGCCAATTTATTTTGCATCTTTTTAACTTGTAGGTCACACCACCCAGCTGATCTTGTAAATATAAAAAGGAAGCAGGATGGATCTACTAATATACAGCAGTGGCCAAAATTGTGGAAACCGTTTGGGAAAAGTGTATTTTCTAAAACTAGCTAATAACACCACTTTTTTGGGGAGTAGTACCATAAAATTATATATCAATGGAAAGATAATTTAATCAAGAATGTAATGCAATAACTTGCATTATGTTATGATGTTATTCCTTAACTATGAAGGATTTGCTATTAGAATAGCAGTTACAATATAAAGAAAAAAAGTGAAACACGTAGAAAAAACGAGATATACAAAAATGATCACCATAGAAAAAACGAGATATACAAAAATGATCATCATGTCAGTTAAGACTTAGTTGGGTCACCTTGAATTGCGGCCTTACAACGTCTTCCCATGGAGTGAACCAAGTCTTTTAGTTCTGCAGCTGTTATCATGTGAAACCAAGATTGAATGATTGCTTCTATTAACTGGGTTTTATTGCTGGGTCGCTTCTGACTAACAAATTTCTTTAGTCGGCTCCATAGATTTTCAATTTGGATTAAGGTCTAGGCTATTCCCAGGCCATTCCAGCAGTGGAATAGGATTATCTTGAAACTCCAAAAAAAAAAAAGTGGTGTTATTAGCCATCAAACCTCAAAAATACACTTTTCCCAAAAGGTTTCCACAATTTTGGCCACTACTGTATTTGGGCGGGGGATGCCTCAAGGAAATCCAACTGTATAATTAGGCCTGAAAATTGAGGGGGGGGGAAGATGGCACCATCAGCTATTTCTATACTATACGAAAATACATTTATCTTTTTTTCCCGTGGTTCCAAATGAGAACTCTAGGAACATGCTAACGGCGGCTCTGAAAAAAGTGCCTTATGACCGTGTTTCACACTTATGACCCTTGAAGCATCCCCATGGTCGTGTGATCAAAATTTCAGATACTTGGCAGTGACTCATATTTACGGCGATTGCAGTGACCCTGATAAGCAGAGTCAATGGGAAAGCCAGATTCACTTAACAACCATGTTGCTAATTTAACCCCTGCAGTAGATTTGCTTAACAACTGTGACAGGAAAAGCCGTAAACTGAGGTAAAACTCACTTCACAATCAGACAACAAAAGAGCCGTGGTGGCGCAATACTGCAGGTTAACTCTGCCGACTGCTACCAGTTCGATCCTGACCGGCTCAAGGTTGATTCAGCCTTCCACCTTTCCGAGGTTGGTAAAATGAGGACCCAGATTGTTGGGAACAATAGGCTGACTCTGAAAACTGCTTAGAGAGGGTTGCAACACATTACGAAGCAATGTATAAAGTCTAAGGGCTAACAAATGTTTTATTTAGCGACAGAAATTTTGGTCTCAATTGCGGTCGTACATCGAGGACTACCTGTATCCAAGTAAAACTCGGATCCATCAGCAAACCTCTCTCATCATTTGCCTTTCAAACACATCCGATCGTCCGCATGACTTCCCAAAACAATCAACAGCCTTGGCTAAGAGTCCTGTTAATCCCGAGTTCTTTCCAAGAAACCTACGGCTGGAAGGGACCGTAGAGATCTTCTAGTCCAACCCAAGGGTGGGTTCTATTTACCTTTACTACTGGTTCGCAACGGGACCGCACGCGCAGAAGCTTCCGGATGACGTCCGGGTCAGTGGGCGGAGCCTCCCGCCGGTTTTACTACCGGTTCTTGCAAACCGGTCCGAACCGGGGGCAACCCACCAACCCTCGAAGGCAGGAGTCCTCGAACCATCTCGAACAAATGGTTGTCCAATCTTTTCTTGAAAACCTCCAGTGTTGGAAGCAGGATGGATAAAAATCAATGATTTTTTTTAAAAAAATAAAAAAAAATCAGATTTTTTTTATTTAAATTGGATTTTTTTGATTTTTTTTTGAATTTATTTTAATAAAAAACTTTTGAGGTAAAAATCTATCGTAAGATAGTTTTCTATTTAATTTACATAAATAATTTAGTTTATTCAGCATGAAATGGAGCTTAGTTATGTAGCATGAGGCTGTATATTCTGCAACACTGGGACTATCGGTGAGTCAACAGTGGGTCAAAGGAGTAGCAGAGATGACAGTTGCTCTTTAAAAATTATGATTTAAATCGAGTTGATTTAAATCAAGCCTTTTTACTAGCGATTTAAATCATGATTTAAATTGTGATTTAAATCAACTCGATTTAAATCAAATCCACCCTGGTTGGAAGTATCCTATAACTCCAAAAGGTGAGAATTTGACCTTCCTGTTGGCTTCTAATTAGGGAAAGGAATTGTGGCCCAGCTGGCGTTAAGTAATTGACAACTAATTTGGCAAAAAAAAAGGGGAGGGGCAATAAATTAATTCTCACGCTGCCAGAGACGAACGTCTTTGGCTAATGCTGATGGCTGAGTAACTTTCCTGAACCCATCTGTGCATCAAAGAAGAAGAAGGAAAAAAAAAAGACACTAACTTCCAATTGGAATTAATGAGATCCCAGGGCATTTGACGTCGGATTAGTAATACTGCTATTCCGTACTGTTTTTCCTGGAGACTACAAAGCTCACAACCCGCTTCGTAATCTGATGGATGCTAATTGCTGTCTGTACCCTTCTGCCGGAATGAGGCAATTAATAACAACAACCAAAAAAGGGTTGTTCTGAATTTCCACCCCCGCCAAACTACAGCGTGTTGCGTGACAAAGAGGAGAGTTTTAAAAACCACAGCTACATCTACACCATCAACACAACCGAGAGAGAGCTCAGAGGGTCTATTTTCAGGTGCGTAACACCACCACCACAAGGCAGATTATGTTTGAGGGCACCGACTATGTGCGGTTTGTCATCCATCTATACCAGGGGTTTGCAACCTTAAACACTCAAAGAGCCATTTGGACACGTTTCCCACAGAAAAGAAAACACCGGGAGCCACAAAACCCTTCCCTTGCCTGACTATTTCTTGAGCGGCCACAAAAACTAGCATATGTAGTTGAATTAAATGTTCTGTTTTCTTCTGAAACTTTTTTCTTGGATTTATCCATGGTTGGCTTACCAGGCGTTGAAAAGCTCAATACATCATGCACCGGCGGGTGTCGCAGATTGGCGGTTGTGATGCATACTTTGAGTGACAGGGAGCCACAGCAGAGGGGTGAAAGAGTCACATGTGGCTTCAGAGTCGCAGGTTGCTGATCCCTGATCTATACCAGGGGTGTCAAACTCAAGGATCCGGCCCACGGGGTGCTTAGATCTGGCCCGCGGGGCCACCTTGGAAACAACAAAGGACCGGCCCGCGGTGCCTCTGCCAACGAAAACGGAGCTCGGGAGGACTGTGTGAGGCCTTCCTGAGCTCCGTTTTTGCTGGCAGAGGATTGCAGGAGGGCATCGCAGCTGAAAATGGAGCTCAGGAGCCCATTTTCGCTGGCAGAGCACTCAGGCCACCACAGGTGCCCCCAACACGAGTGACGTCGAGCTGGCCATGCCCCTGACGTCGAGCTGGCCATGCCCCCCCCGGCCCCCCAAGGTCAAACACAACCCTGATGCGGCCCCCAGTGAAATCAAGTTTGACACCCCTGATCTACACAGATCACTCATTATTGAACGATGCCCTGACTGAGGTGAGTTATAGCACCATTCCATTATAGGAAAGACATGGGGGACCAAGTTCAACTTACTATTTCAGACTTCATAACTTCACCCCTAGAGCCAGTCTGGTCTAAGTAGTTCCAAGCTAGAAAGCGGGAGGTTGTGAGCTCAAGTCCTGCCTTGGTCATGAAAGCCAGCTTAGATGACTTTGGGCCAGTTTGTGTATTGTATTGTATTGTATTGTATTGTTGTATTGTATTGTATTGTATTGTATTGTATTGTATTGTATTGATTGTATTGTATTGTATTGTATTGTATTGTATTGTATTGTATTGTATTGTATTGTATTGTTATATTTCTATGCCGCCCACTCTCCGAGAACTCTGGGCGGCTTACAACAATCGACAGTATACTAAATAATATATTGCCCCCAACAATCTGGGTCCTCATTTTACCCACCTTGGAAGGATGGAAGGCTGAGTCAACCTTGAGCCGGTGAGATTTGATCCGCTGATTTGCTGAACTAGCAGTCAGCTGAAGTAGCTGCAGTATAGCACTCTAACCACTGCGCCACCTCGGCTCCCCCCGCCTCTCTCTCTCTCAACCCAACCTACCTCACAGGGTTGTTGTGTGGGGAAAATAGGAGGAGGAAGGTATGCTAGATACGTTCATCGCCTTATTTGTAAAAATAATACAATTGGGGGATACAAATGAATAAATAACCACAGGTCCTCTCCAGGGCAGCAAGAGTTTTTCAAACTCCAAGGTTTTCTAAGGGTTCACCAGAGCAGGGGTCTCCAACTTTGGCAACTTTAAGACAAGTGGACTTCAATTCCCAGAATTCCTCAATCAGCTGTCTGAGGAATTCTGGGAGCTGAAGTCCACAAGTCTTAAAGTTGACAAGGTTCGAGACCCTGCATTAGAGAATTCAACCACTGTTTTATTCCCAGAAATGGCTACAGGAGACAAGCCACCATTCGCCTCCACTTATTCTTCTCCGTTCTTGCACAGGGGGGAAAAAAATTACAACCAAATGCATTTTCTGAACTGACCCTGAACATGCCGAGCTAATTCAAACGAAAGTGGAGG
Source organism: Pituophis catenifer annectens (assembly GCF_029215685.1). NCBI lineage: Eukaryota > Metazoa > Chordata > Lepidosauria > Squamata > Colubridae > Pituophis > Pituophis catenifer. The sequence continues at coordinate 13,782,193 of NW_027256895.1, forward strand.
AAATGCACCTCGTAACGACAGTCTTTACAAGCGCTGAACAGACACCCCCGCAGGAAATATCGCCATGGCATAGAAACTCTCTGAACAACGTGACAGCAAAGCAAACAGAATCCGGCGACACTTCAGGTATCCAAAGGCAGGAAGATGAAGAAGAAGAAAAAAAAGTGAAAAATTGGAATAATAGCTTTGGTATCACGCTGTCGCACAACATTTGAAGAAGCCTCTCCCTCCTCCCCCCCCAAAAAAAGAGGGGGGAGGAAGGAACTCAACATTGAGCATTATCAAAATCTGGAAGGAGACCTGAAAATAGTGGGCATACTCGAGGGACAGGGGTCTCCAAACTGGGACACTTTTTAAGATTTGTGGACTTAAACTCCCAGAATTCCCCAGCCAGCATGACTGAGGAATTCTTGAAGTCCACAAGTCTTAAAAAAGCTTCCCAGTCTGGAGACCCTTTTGCTGTAAGACACGGGTGTCAAACTCGCCGGGTCACGTTGCCGTCGCGTGACGTTCTGTGACGTTTTTCCCCTTCGTGGAGCTGGGGTGGGCGTGGACTGCGCGTGATGCATCCAGCCCGTGGGCCGCCAGATTGACAACCCTGCGGGCCTAGGACAACAACCAGGGTTGGGTTGCTGGGGGTTCGCAGGGAATCCCACTCCTGGCTGACCCCGCCCACCCCTCCCCTCCCAGGAGTCCCCACACAGGTAAGTGAAGGGCACGCACGGAGGCTCGGGGAGGGTGAAAAACAGGCCTACTGGAAGTTTGGGAAGAGCCTGGGGAAGCCGTTTTTGCCCTCCAGGAGGCTTGAGGAAAGCCTCTGCAGCCCAGTGAGGCCAACCCCCCCCCCGCCATGGTGCAGGAGGCCAACTAGGTCCCGCCCACCATGGTCCCGCCCACCCAGCAACCAGGAAGACAACCCCTTGCTAAAATTTTTGAAGCCCAACCCGAACACAACCCCAGGCAGAAGGACACCTAAATAAAGCTCTGGTTCAGATCGACCCATAAACTGACCACCATTCACCATGTCAAGTCAAGCCGGAAAAGCGAAGAGGTGGTCTATGCACGACGATGGGCTACGTTTTCCTTGTCCTGTGATCGTCTCGTATGAACCGACTCCTCCTCTTCGTGTTTGCCGCTTCACTGTAGGGCAAACCCTGCTTGGTCAATGGAACAAGCCGGATAGACAGGTCTGGTCCGTACGGGAGCATCTCCCACGCCTCCTATGAAGGCAACCGCAGGATGTGTGGGTACCGTGATGGTGTTTGCACGGCAAAGCTGCAGCCTCTGGCTGACCACGGTAGCAGCCTTCCCTAGGTTGCTAGGTGACGGCACACATGCCACATTTTTCTCCTACTCCTGCTAGCCAGAAATGGACAAGGGAAACGCCAGCACATCACCGTGACAGATCTTCTTGATCCGGCCAAAAAGTCCTGGCCAAGTAATCTGCGTCTGGCCTCAGGGGTTGAGTCCTTTCACTTTTAGGAGCCATTTAAACTCGAGGGAGTAGCCACAGGTCGAAAAATATTCTGTTTTCTTGAACAGGGAATTCCATCGGAATAATTATTCCGGGATTTTTTATTTTTTGGTCTTTTAAAACAGGGCTCCCCAATCCCCGGTCCTTGGATCTGGCCCGGTCCTTGGCTTGTTAGGAATTGGGCCGCACAAGCAGTGGGCAAGCAATTAAAGCGTCATCTGTGTGTGATTACGCACGAAACAATTCCCCCCCCCACTCCGGTCTGTGAAAGAAGGTTTTATTTTTTTGAAACTGGTCCCTTGTGTCCGAAAGGTTGGGGACCGCTATTTTAAAGGATGTTGGCTTTTACAAATAGGGGCCCAGCGCTGGAGGAACACAGGTTGGGTCAATGTTTTTTGAAGCCCGGTATAGGAAGAAAGATGCCAAAATGTAATACGTATGCCCATTATGGCATGGACCCAGGGTACTTGCAGAATGACCTCCTACCAGCCTCCCACCGCCCAGTGCGCTCACATAGGGCTGCCCTCCTCCGGGTGCCGTCGGCCAGACAACGTCAGCCGGCGGCCCCCAGAATGAGGGTGTTCTCTGTGGCCACACCGACCCTCTGGAATGGGTTACCCACCGGGCTCCGGACGGCCCCCGACCTCCGCACTTTCTGCGCCAACCTGAAGACATGGCTTTTTCAGCAAATTCCCTGATCTGTGGCGAGGGTTTTAATTGTTTGGGGATTTTAAATTGGCTTGTTTTAGCATTTTTATTGTTATGTTGTTTTTATTCTGTGAGCCGCCCCGAGTCCTACAGGAGAAGGGCGGCATATAAATATGATAATAAATAAATAAATAAATAAATAAATAAATAAATAAATAAATAATGGAAATACTTTTCTTTGAATATCCAAAAGGGAAGGAAACTCCGAATTTATAACGCCTCTTTTTTTAAAAAAAGGTTGGGCGGGGGCCGGGGCGGCAAACCCCTTAATCTGCCACTTTCATCATATTCATTTCATTTCATTTTCATTTCATTTATTGGATTTATATACCGCCCTACTCCCGAAGGACTCAGGGCAGTGAACAGCCACAGAATAAAATACATAAATACAAAATTTAAAAACAGAATAAAACCAAATTAAACAATTTGGCCGAGACAAATTTAAAACACCCAATAGTTTTAAAAACAAATTAAAATTTACATTTTAAAGGGGGAAGATTTAGGCCAGGCCGGCTTGATGGAATAAAAAAGTCTTGAGAGCGCGACGGAAGGTGTCCAGATCATTTTTCCCAGCTCGTTTTAACAGAACATTATTTGGGGAAAAAAATAATTTGGTGTTCTTTATGGGTAAACAGCAGGGGTGGGCTTCAAAAATTTTAGTAAGGGGTTCTCTGTCCGCTTGCTGGGTGGGCGTGGCCATGGTGGGCGTGACCTAGTCGGCATCCCGCACTATGGCGGCGGGGGGGGCTTTTTGCCTTCTCTGGGCTCTAGAGGCTTTCCTTGAGCCTCTGGGAGGGCGAAACCGGATTCCCCAGGCTCCGGAGGCCCTCTGGAGGCCAGAAACGGGCACGTTTCTGACCTTCACGAACTTCCAGTAGGCCTGTTTTTCGCCCTCCCCGAGTCTCTGTGCGCACCCTGCACTTACCTGCACCCAAAAGGGGTTGCATGGGGACTCCTGGGAGGGGAGGGGTGGGCAGGCCAGCCAGGAGTGGGATTTGGGGGTTCACCGAACTGCACAGAATTTTAGCTATAGAGATTCTCCCGAACCCCTGCAAACCCCCAGCAGCCCATCCTTGGTAAACAGTATATAAGAAATCAAAGACACTAAATAAAAATTGCCAGCGTACTCAGAACAAGAAAAAAGAAAAAGAAAAACTTTTCACACTGTATAATTTATAGAATGTGCCGCTACACTACAAAACCCTGGCCAGCGCGCCACAGGTAACACTCAACCAAGTCTGTGTTTTTACAGAACATCATAAACTATGATTAGCAAGCCACAATGGCTGTGTTCTCACAAAGCACTGAGCCACAAACGAGGCAGCAAAAACCCGTAATGGCTGGATTTACACACCATTTGCGAAGTCAAAACAAACCGCAAAATGGTCCGATTCATACAACACGCGACGGATTTGGTTCTAACTTAGCCATGCCGTTTGCACACCACGATGCGTTGGTGCAAACACAACTTTATGAAGGAGGCAACGGGAGACCACTTCTAAAATCCTTGCCAAGAGAACAGCAAGGGACTTGTCCAGGCAGTTGTCAGGAGTCGACACTGATTCGAAGGAGCCCACACAAATCTGCTTGGGGGGAGGGGGCGGGGATCGTAGCAAGGGGCTGTAGCAAGGGGATTGTAGCAATCCTTGTGAGCTTGCAAAAAGAAACCGGATTTGGACCATATTTTTTTTTTAATGGCTGGAATAAAGAAAGGCCTGAAGCTCAGATATTGTTTTTCCAGGATTTCACTACTTACGATTTGTTCCCTCTGGCTTCTCGAGAGCTTTGCCACATCAGGAGCATTTAATTGGCCTCTGTGGGTCTCAGAGACTCAGCTACTAAAAGCAGCTTCTATTTTCATAAGTCATCGGTGGCTAGCCTTTCCCACTTGAGTTGAAATTCACAGAGCATTCAGGAGCAACGGAGGGAGAAGGCAGGGAATAAATATTTATGACGCCTCAAAACATTGCCAACGTTTATACCATCACACACCCTCGCGCTCGGCCTACAGTTAACACACCGGTTGTGCGCAGCGGACCAAATCCACCCCTATGTTGAACCATAAATCAGAATCAAAATAGAGCTGGAAGGGACCTCGGAGATCTTCTAGTCCAACCCCTGCTCAAGCAGGAGATGCTATATCATTTCAGACAACTGCCTGTCCAGTCTCTTCTTATATACCTCCAGTGACCCACAACTTCTGAAGGCAAACTGTTCCACTGGTTAATTGTCCTCACGGTTAGGAAGTTTCTCCTTAATTCCAGGTTGCTTCTCTCCTTGATTAGTTTCCACCCATTGCTTCTTGTCCTGCCCTCAGATGCTTTGGAGAATAGCTTGACTCCCTCTTCTTTGTGGCAGCCCCTGAGATATTGGAACACTGCTATCATGTCTCCCCCTTGTCCTTCTCTTCACTAGACTAGCCATGCCCAGTTCCAGCAACTGTTCTTTATATGTTGTGGCCCGTCAGCGGCCTGTGCAGCTAGTAGCTGATTCCGACAGCGAGGAGGCTGGTGTGGTGCTGCGCCAGCAGCCTGTGCAGCTGGTACTTGAGTCAGACAATGAGGAGGCTGGAGAAAATGTGGTACCAGAGGTGGGGATTCAGCCAGGGCCTTCAGAACCTCCAGAAGCTCCCATAAGTGAAGAGGAAGAAGAGGAGGAGCCTCTTCTCGATGCATGGGCGCGCAGAGCTGCCAAAAGGCAGGAGTGGCTCCTCAGGAGGAGGTCTCCTCGAGAGCAAGGCTTGGGGCTAATTGGCCACTCCCTTAGCCTATTTAAGGAAGGACAACTGAGGCAATTTGCAGGGAACAACTTCGTTCACTCTCCTTCACATCGGGATCTTAGTTCTCTTATCAGTTTCCTGCAAATTGCTTCTGGGCTTTCTGCCAACCATAGTAAGATTACGATTATTTATTCTTTGGATTCTTATAGGCTGTTAAGAAAGTTAATTAAGAGCCTTTATTTGAAAAAGACTGATTTAATTTAGTAAACTAAGGTTTGTACAGACTTTGTGTGTGCTGCGTTCTTTGGGGTCCGTAGCTGGGGCAGAACATTATATGTTTTAGCCTCCATCCCCCTAATCATCTTTGTTGCTCTTCTCTGCATTCTTTCTAGAGCCTCAACATCTTTTTTTTTTTACATCGTGGCGACCAAAACTGGATGCAACTTCTCTAGCAGAAATTTGCAGTGTCGCAAACTGTTCATTCATGCCCTTGGGCAATCTGGCTTCCAAACAAGATATTCATATTCATGCAACTGTTGAAAATCTCACACAGGTTGGATCTCTCTGAGTATGTGGCTTCGATTCCCTAGAATTCTCAGCAATTGGCACAGTAATTCTGGGAGTTGGAAGTCACATTTGGGGGGTGGGGGTGGAGGTTTATCCAAACCCTTTCTGCACTTTCTAGTTGTTTTTCTTTTTTTCCCAAGTTCTTTCTTTTTTTTCTTTTTTTACAAATGTATCAAGGCGTGAACAGTGTGACACTTGGATATCATGCATTCTAATATGAATAAAACTAGTAAAATTAATCATAGTTATTATATTCAATCAACTTATATATTTCTAATAATACACATTTATATTAAGTTACAGTCTATCATTATTCAATTATTCCATATTTTTTTGATATTGCTTTTATTATATAAAAGTATATACACTAATATTCCCCCTCTCTTATTTCTGTCTCTTATTCTAACTTTTAAACATATCACCCTTTATTAAAAAAACGTTTTCCTTCTATCCTACCTAACTTCTAGTCATGTCACCTGCCTAAAAAAAGGAAAGAAAAAGAAAAGCAAATCAGAACAACAACAACAAAAAGAAATCATCTATCCATCGTCTCTTGCCCGCTTCAATACTTTAATTGCTATGCTTTTTTTTTTTACTTGCCTTCCATATTCCTCTCTTGGATCTTTATCTTGTCTGCACTTACTTCTTGACTGTTCAATCTAGATATTTCTCCCACCTCCACCCTCTTCCACTGTCTAGTTGTTTCTGTTCATTTTTTTTTTTTAGTCTGTATCCGTCCTTATCTTTTTAATTGTAATGCTTAATGAAATTGCCAAGAACGTTAAACGAAGTATTTAATCTGGTTAATGTGAAATTAATTATTAACTATTTCTAAAGTGGCTTAAAGACAATGGATGATGAACACTAAAAATAGAATGGGCTGTACATTCTATAGGGCACAACCAGATTTCCTGTAAGCTGCTCTTTGGGAGAATAAGGTGTGTGGCGAACCGGTGGTAAAATTATGTGAAACCCAACTCTGCGTCACTCATGTCAGGGGTGCATCTGTGGTGGCCAAGTGCTAAGACAGGACTTCCCTTAGACCCTCCCTCCTCCTCCTCCTCATCTCCTTCCTTCCTTCCTTCCTTCCTTCCTACCTTCCTTCTTTCATTTTCTTTTTCCTTCCTTCTTCCTTCTTTCTTCTTCCTTCCCCTCGTTCCTTATTTTTCCTTCCTTGCTCTATCCTTCTTTTTGTCTTTCCTCTTTCCCTTTCTCCTTTCCTGTCCCTTCTTGCATTTGCATGCTCAAATGCAAAAGGGGAAACATTTCTCCTTTTGTTTCGTTTTTAGTTTGTTTCGATAGCCCTCTGCCAGCGAAAACGGAGCTTGGTGTGCGCGTGTGTGGTCCTTTGCTGTTTCCAGGGCGGCCCCACTGGCCAGATCTAAGCACCCCATGGGCCAGATACGCCCCACGGGCCTTGATTTGATACCCCTGCCTTATACCATCCCAGTCAAATGATTGTTCAGTGTATTTTTGAAAACCAGTGGTGGGTTCCTCCCGGTTCGGTCCGGTTCAGCCGAGCCAGTAGCGGTGACGATATGACGTCACCGAACCGGTTCTCCCCCCACTCCGCCCTCCCACCCACCCACCCACCCATGTTATTCTTACCTTTTATTTGGTCCCACCCCCAATCTATTGCCGCCTCCTGAGTCCCAGCTGATGACTAGAGGGAAAAAAACTGTTTAAACTCTTGCCGCGGGGCTTCAAAGGGCCGTCCTACAGCTGATCAGTGTTAAAAGCAAACAAATGAGTCGGGTCGTAAGTGCGAGGACTTGGTCGTAAGTGCGAGGACCTTCCATAAATGACTCTGACCAGCTAGTCACGCCCACCTAGTCACATGACCTCCAACCCACACCCACAAAATAAGCCACGCCCACAGAACCCATAGTAAAAAAAATTAGAACCCACCCCTGTTGAAAACCACTAGCGATGACGGCTCAGTCAAGATCAGTTAAGCAGAAACAGGCAACCCGTCTTGGAAAGCAGATCAACAGAAAGTCCATTCAGACTTCCTCTGGGTCTCAGAATGTCAAGTTTAGATATCAAACTGGATCAACTGTTCTCAAATGATCCCCTCTCTGCCACGGCTTAGTGTCAGTGACCAAGCGTAAATTGAGGACAAGGAAAACTGCGGTCTTCACCTGGAGAACACTGGCCACCGCAGGGTATAATTGTTGAGACTGTAATTGTTGGAGGATTGAGGATTTTTGATTGCTCCCCAACTTGCAAATAGTAGCTTAGAAGGTAGGAAAAGATTCTGGTCCAGCTGTTATTTTTCCTACTTAGAGAGGGAGCTATTCACATACCATCTAATTCCAACCACAGCCCACTTTTCTCCAGCTTAAAGAGTTGCTAAAGTGCACTCTTACCACCTCAGGATCTATTTATGAAAGCAATTTTTATACCCCGTTCTTCAGCAACTCTCGGGGTGACTTGCTGGAACTTAAAATTACCATATAGATGCAAAAACGCACGAACGCCCCGCCTTCTTGAAAAGAGTGGCAATAAAAGCAGGAAGGTAAAATGGAACAAAACGGGAATCCCGTTTGCAGAAATGAAGCAGGGTCAGATAATCATTAAGCCTCTAAAAACAACGCCAACGTTATCTAGACTTGCAGCCAGAATGATTTTAGGACTATGAGAACCCAAAGCAGTTTTTCCCCCAACTACAGCTAGCCCTCGATTTACGACGGTTAATTTCTAAGTGAGTTTTACCTCATTTTACTACTTTCCTTGCCGCAGTTACCCTGTTTCCCCGAAAATAAGACCTTCCTGGATAGTAAGCCCAAACAGGCTTTTGAGCACATGTGCTAAAATAAGCCCTTCCCCAAAAATATTTAAACACATGCGCAGACGGTCCTCATTTCCTCTGGGTGCTTGCCGCTCAAACAACACGAGGTGAGGTGGTGAGGCCGGAGGGGGGGAAGGGAGGGGGGAACATGCCCCACGCACCCCACACGCCCTTACCTAACGGCCGCTCCCGCAACCCTAGCCACCGCGCTCCTTTTGTCACGCTAATGGCCGCCGCAAACGCCATTAGCGAAGAACAGGGAGGCGGTGGAACATCTGGTCGCAGTGGCGTGGCCGGGGCCGACAGCATGGTGCAGAGTCCTGGGAAGCATGTCTGGAAGCGCATGCAAGGCCTCAGAGGCGAACAGCTGACGAGCGGCTGTCTCAGCAGCAGCCATGAGGTAACCACGCTCGTCGCCTCCGGCACCTCAAAAATAATAACACCTCCCCGAAAATAAGGCCAAGCGCTTATTTTGGGTGTCAAAAGAAAATAAGACCCTGTCTCATTTTTGGGGAAACACGGTATTAAGTGAGTCACTGCAGTTGTTAAATTAGCAACACGGCTGTTAAGTGAATCTGGCTTCCCCACTGGACTTTGCTTGTCAGACAGGATGACATGACCCCGGAAAAACCGCAACCGTCATAAATACGTGCCAGTTGCCAAGTGTCTGAATTTTGATCAGGTGACCATGGGGATGCTGCAACGGCCGTTAAATTTGAACAAGGGTCGTAAGTCACTTTTTTTTTGAAACTGCCATTGTAACTTTGAACAATGAATTGTCGTTGCAAGTCAAGTCAGCTGTACAATATTCTATGATCGGTTTGCGCACCCAGCTGCTTTGGTGTGAATCTAAGTCCTGCCATTTCCTCCTTGCGTTGGCCTCATGCTGTGGGACAGCGCACGGCAGAACAATAGCCCTCGCACACATCCTTCCGTTGAGGGAAGGAGACTCCAGACTTACATCAAGAGGAAAACCTCACCCCAACCCTGCGGTTTCCATCCCCATCAAGGCAAAATCTTCAGGGCACAAGCTTACAGTAGAGCCGACCAGGGGTGAAATCCAGCAGGTTCTGACAGGTTCTGGAGAACTGGTAGCGGAAATTTTGAGCAGTTCGGAGAACCAGTAGCGGAAATTTTGAGTAGTTCAGAGAACCGGCAAATACCATCTCTGGCTGGCCCCAGAGTGGGGAGGGAATGGAGATTCTGCAGTATCCTTCCCCTGCCATGCCCACCAAGCCACGCCCACCAAGCCACACCACACCATGCCCAAAGAACCGGCAGTAAAAAAAATTGGGATTTCACCACTGGTCAAGACCTTTGCATTTAGGATGGAATTTCTCCCAAAATCAACGTTCTCAAAACCAAACTGCCAACTACGAGCCAAGTGCTACAGCAGGGGTACCCCAACCTGTGGGCCATGGCCCACTAGCCAGCTGTGAGGCGTTTGCAACCAGACTGCGGACATGGCTGGTGAGCGCGCACGCACATTTGCATTTGCAGTGGGCGAGTGTGCGCTCCATCAAAGGGAACGGCAGGCGTGCATGCATGCCGCTCGTGCAAATGGAGGTGTATGCACCAGTGGTGAAATCTAAAATTTGTTACTACTGGTTCTGTGGGCGTGGCTTGGTGGGGGGGGGAAATGTGACTGGGTGGGCGTGGACGGTTTTTTTTTTTTTTACTTTTAAAACCATTTTCGGCGAAGAAGTTGCAAAAGAATGCTTTTAAAAGGCTGCGACAATCCCAGCTGAGTTGCCTGATTGGCAGAGGCTTTTTTTTCTTTTAAAAAGCCTCTGACGATCCCAGCTGAGCCGCGCGATCATCAGAGGCTTTTTTTTTTTTTACTTTTAAAAGCATTTTTTCTGCCGAAGAGGTTGTAGAAAAAATGCTAAAAAAATTTTTTTAAAAGCCTCTTATGATCGCGCGGCTAAGCTGGGCATGAGGGGGGGGCAGGGATTTTTGCTACCGGTTCTCCAAACCACCCACCTCCATCGCTACCGGATCGGGTGATCCGTATCCAAACCGGGAGCATTTCATCCCTGCCGATAGGCCACAACAGTAGTCTTCTACTTACAACAGTTCATTCAGTGACCGTTGCTACCGGTTCTCCGAACCACCCACCTCCATCGCTACCGGATCAGGCGATCCGGTCCGAACCAAGAGCATTTCACCCCGGTATGCACACTCTTGCCAGCCGCTCACGCAGAACCATCCCCTCTAACCCCTCCCTCCATCAGTCCACAAATCCGGAAACACTGGGAAACACTGGGGTACTCTGTGCTATAGTATGTGGAACAGATGTGGTTCCAAATACATTTAGGGCAAATTTATTTATTGCTTTATTTGGAAAATTTACATAGCTGCCAATTTGCAGATGGCACCTCAAGGCAGCTGACACGAATATAAAATATATATGTATAAAACATAAAAATAGAAGAAAATAATCAAATAATTAATAAAATGGTATAATAGCCCCCACCTCCCGTCCCTGACAACACCTCACACAAGCCATTTAATGGGCTCCATCCCGCTCTATGATCCCCAGGTCCTTTGACAGAACCAGGTCTTCAGTGCTTTCCTAAAGAGGGTTAGAGTCGGGGCCAGTCTAATCTCTGCGGGAATGATGTTCCAGAGAGAGGAAGCCACCACGGAGAAGGCCCTTCTTCTGGGTCTCACTAGGTGTATTTTCCTAGGGGATGGGTCCCGCAACAATCCCTGCCTCCCCGGTCTACTGGGTCGGGTAGATCAGGGATGGGATCGTACTGGTTGAACAATCAGTTTGCTTCACGCACGCACGCAGTTTCTGTAAAATTGAGCTTTCGTGTTGCAAATAAGGAGCAGGGAAAACAGCTGAGGAGGACCAATTCAATCTGCCGCCCCTGATCAGCTAGGTTTCAGAAGCAGAAATAAAGGTCAGTATAACCCGGGGGCGGGCAGGCAGGCCCACTTTCACAACAACAGAGAACCGGTTCGCTCTCGGCAGGAAGTGGGAACCAAACCGGTAGAATCCCATCACTGGGGTAGATGTGACCGACAAGAGACGGTCCCTCAAATATATATTCCAGGCCTGTGTTACTAATCACGTTACACCATACAGCGGTGGTAAACACCTTTCTTTCAAGGCCACCTTTGGCATGGAAGTGGACTGTACACCAATGTGGGAACGAGAGCCGTTAGGCAGTGGGACGAGGAGAAAACTAAATTTACATGATTTAAATTCAATTAAAATCAACGCAAATAAGATTACTCTGAAATTTTGAACATTTTTTTTTTTTGCTTCCCGTTGTGTTAAAAGTTATCATTTGGCAACCACTTAGACAGGATCATGAACAGGATTTGGGCTTTTTTGCCCTAATCTTTATACAGAGTGGTTATTTCTCAACTTTGGCAATTTTAAAGAACTTCAACTCCCAGAATTCCCCACACTAGCTGGGGAAGTCTAGGAATTGGGAGACCATACTTTTTAAAGTTGCTAACAGCAATAGAGATGTCTAGCAGAGAAACTGTAGTCAAAAGGGTTCTCCTTGTCTTCACCTAAGTCAGGGATGTCAAACTCAAGGCCCACGGGCTGGATCCGGCCCATGGGGTGCTTAGATCTGGCCTGTGGGGCTGCCCTGGAAACAGCAAAGGACCGGCCCATGGTGCCTCTGCCAGCGAAAACAGAGCTCTGGAGAGCCGTGCATGGTCCCTCCGGCTCCGTTTTTGCTGGCAGAGCACTGCAGGAGGCCATCACAGTTGAAAACGGAGCCGGTGGGACTCACGTGGCTCCCCGAGCTCTGTTTTTGCTGGTAGACTGCTAGCAAAACTAACTACCGTGTTTCCCCGAAAATAAGACCTCCCTGAAAATAAGACCTCCCCAAAAATATTTAAACACATGCACAGCCGGTCTCCGCCATTTCCTCAGGTTAGGGAAACAGAGCTGGAAATCAGGTAAGACGGCAAGAAGGTACCCGTCTCGCTCCACACACCCTAAAATAATAAGACCTTCCCGAAAATAAGGTCAAGCGCTTATTTCGGGGTTCAAAAAACTGTAAGACAGGGTCTTATTTTCAGGGAAACACGGTACTAGCAAAAGTAGACCCCCCCCTGCCTCACCTGTGACACCACAGGTGCCCCCGACACGAGAGGCATAGAGCTGGCCACACCCTCCCAGCCCCCCTCCGAGGTCAAACACAACCCTGATGCAGCCATCAAATCAGGGAAGATGGAGTTACTCTGATCAACCATAGACATTCCCAGTTGTGTCTTCCTTGATCCAGCTCTACCAACTCAATCGGGGATTTTCCTGAAATTTCCTACTAAACCCATTGTTGATTCTTACTCTACAAGGGAAGCTTCTCATTGTCTTCAAGACTCTTATCTTGTGATCTTTGTAAGATACGGAAATAAAAAAAAAAAAGTAATCAGGAAACTGTGTTGTTGTTTTTGGAGAGAAGATCACTTGAAGCAGATCAAGCCCTAAGGCACAGCCAATGCTTTAATTCAGAGATGTCCAACCTTGGCCGCTTTTAAGACCCGTGGACTTCAACTCCCAGAATTCCTCTGCCCGGCATGGTTGGCTGGAGAATTCTGGCAGTTGAAGTCCAACAAGTCTTGATCAAGGTTGGATACCCTGGCTTAGATACCAAGGTCTAAGACGGGGTCAGCAACCTGCGGCTCTGGAGCCACATGTGGCTCTTTCATCCCTCTGCTGCGGCTCCCTGTCGCTGGTCGGCTCCACAATTGATATGGCTTTCGGTAAGGACAGGTCGAGGAAAAAGGATGCCATGCTAGGAGGAGACTCCTTAAGATGCAAGACGGTTACTGTCTTCTTGACCTCCTATCTCCAAACTTCAGGAGACACACACACCAAGGCTAGAGAAGGCTACTTCAAATGACCACGGACTCTCAACCCTATACGTTCAACCCCGAAACACAAGATCATCTTTGTGATTCTCTCCTTTCTCCCTTCTCCTGGCTGAGGGACGTTCTTTCGCTTGTTTTTCCATCACCATACCTCAAGGGAGAAGTCCTCCGCCTCCAGTCACCCACTAGACCAAGCTGGCGCGTTTCCAGTCTGAGCATCTCCCTCACCTCTGCCTCTCCTCTTTGTCCCCCAGGCACAAAAGGAACAGGGAGGAGACGGAGAAGAATGCAGCTGAATAGAAAGCTCGCCGCGTAAATTCCTAACCAGCAGAAATAGACAGAACATTTGGGGGGCATTTTCGAAGTCTCTTGGTACAGGTAGTCCTCGACTTAACAACAGTTCATTTAGGGACTGTGCAAAGTTACCAACGGGACTGAAATAAAAGTGACTTATGACCGTTTTTTCACACGTACAACCACTGCAGCATACCCGGGCTTGTGGGATGAAAATTCAGACACATGGCTACTGGCACATACTTATGACGGTTGCTCTGCCCTGGGGTCACACGATCCCCCTTTTGCGACCTTCCGACAAGCAAAGTCAAGGGGGGAAGCCAGATTCACGGAATCACCGTGTTACTAATTTAACTGCAGTGATTCAGTTAACAACTGCGGCGGAAAAGGTTATAAAATGGGGCAAAATTCACTTGTCTTGCTTAGCCAGTATTCAGCCGGTTCGGACGAATCTGTAGTGGCAGCCTGCGGGTGGGCTTGCCCGCCAACTGGCCCCGGCGCTATGCCGTCCACGTTTTCTAAGCGGCATGCATGTGTACAAGCCCCGCGCGCAAGCAAAGCGCATGCACGGAAGGCCACACTGCACTCATGTTTTCGGTGTGCGGTGAACCGGTGGTAAAATTATGCTAAACCCACCTCTGTGGTTAGCAATGGAAATTTGGGGTTCAATTGTGGCTGTAACTCAAGGACTACCTGCATTGGCAATAAATAAAGCAAATCGATATGTACAGTGGAAAGAAAGCGTAGTCCAATTATTTACTTTCAGGAATTGAGGATTAAACTAGTTGTCCCTTAGAAAACTGCAAGGCAACCCGAGACCAATTTCGACACCTGATGGAGCGTAATCTGAATGTCTACAGATTTCTCCCACATTCCAACCAGTGGGTAACTAAATCAGCGGTGGGTTCTACTTACCTTTACTACCAGTTTGCAACGGGGCCACCTGTGCACACTTGCTTCGCTCACACACACTTCTGCGCATGCACAGAAGCTTCCTGTTGACGTCCGGGTCGGTGTGCGGAGCCTCCCGTCGGTTTTAATACCAGTTCTTGCGAACCGGTCCAAACCGGGGACAACCCACCACTGAACTAAATGCAAACTCCTTGACAGCTTCAACATCGTTTTTTCCCTCTTTCTTTCTTCCCTCTTGGTGGGTTTTTTTTTTTGTTCACTATTTTTCTCTGTGTAGAATTAAAAAGCAAGCAGCTCCACTGCCCCAGGAGCTTAACTTGGCTAACAGAGATGGGCTCCTAATCTTTGTTTTGAAAGAACTTTGAGAGGGCCTCCTCAGGGTGCCGTCGGCCAGACAATGTCGGCTGGCGACCCCCAGGGGGAGAGCCTTCTCTGTGGCGGCACCTGCCCTCTGGAACGACCTACCCCCAGAGATACGCACGATACCAGACCTCCGGATTTTTCGTTGGGCCCTGAAAACACATCTATTCCATCTAGCCGGGCTGGCTTGACCCCATCCTTGCGGTTTTAATTTTAAAATTGGTTTTAACTGGGTTGTTATAAATTGATGGCCAAAATCATTTAATGTCCTTTAAACTGCTTTTAAATTTTATATGTTGTGTTTGACCGTGGCTGTTCACTGCCCTGAGTCCTGTTGGAGAAGGGCGGTATACAAATTAAATAAATAAATAAATAAATAATTCATGTTATAGGGCAGCTAATGTGCAAACATGAAGAATGCAATGCTGGATCTAGAGTAGAATAGAATAGAGCTGGAAGGGACCTTGGAGGTCTTCTAGTCCAGCCTCTGCTCAATCAGGAGAACCTATACTATTTCAGATAAGCGGCTGTCTAGTTTCTTCTTAGGATACTAAAAAGCAAGAGACATCACCCTGTCAACAAAAGTGCATATAGTCAAGGTTATGGTTTTCCCACTTGCAATGTATGGCTGTGAAAGTTGGACCATAAGGAAGGCTGAGGGCCAAAGAATTGAGGCCTTTGAACTCTGGTGTTGGAGAAGACTCCTGCGAGTCCCATGGACTGCAAGGCCATCCAACCGGTCAGTCCTAGAGGAGATCAACCCTGACTGCTCTTTAGAAGGCCAGATCCTGAAGATGAAACTCAAATACTTTAGCCACCTAATGAGAAGGAAGGACTCACTGGAGAAGAGCCTAATGCTGGGAACAATTGAGGGCAAAAGAAGAAGGGGACAGCAGAGAACGAGGTGGCTGGATGGAGTCACTGAAGCAGTCGGAGTGAGCTTAAATGAACTCCAGAGGATGGTAGAGGACAGGAAGGCCTGGAGGAACGTTGTCCATGTGGTCGTGATGGGTCGAACACGACTTTGCAACTAATAACCAAATTTCTTCTTAAAAATCTCCAGTGATGGAGTGTCCAAGATTTCTGAAGGCAAGCTATTCCACTGGTTAATTGTCCTCTCTGTTAGGAAGTTTCTCCTTATTTCCAGGTTGCTTCTCTCCTTGTCCTGCCCTCTGGTGATTTATTTATTTATTTATTTATTTATTGGTTCAATTTATATGCCGCCCTTCTCCGGAGACTCAGGGCAGCTTACAATGCGTTAAGCAATAGCCTTCATACTTTTGTATATACCTGCTTAGTAGGGCTTTCGCCCCCCCCCCCCCAAAGCAGTGTTCTTTTTTATACAAGGTCAGCTTATTGCCCCCACAATCCGGGTCCTCATTTTACCTACCTCGAAAGGATGGAAGGCTGAGTCAACCTTGAGCCCGGTGAGATTTGAACTTGCCGTAATTGCAGGCAGCTGGTGCTACTTAACAGCACTTTAGTCTGCTGCGCCACCAAGGCTCTTTAGAAAGTAATTTGACCCCCTTCCTGCAACCTCTCAAATACTGGAATACTGCTATCATGTCACCCCTTCTTCTTCTTCTTTTCTTTAGACTAGCCCAGGGGTCAGCAATGTTAAACACTCAAAGAGCCACAAAGGTCCTAACCGGAAGCCCCCGTTCAATTCTGGAGCCGACTGGAAGTCCGTTCCCCTACCATAGTGTCTCCTCCTAGCGCGTCATCCTTTTTCCTCTACCTGTCCTAACCGAAAGCCCTATCAATTGTCGAGCTGACCAGCAACAGGGAGCTGCAGCAGAGGGATGAAAGAGCCACATGTGGCTCCAGAGCCACGGATTGCCGACTCCTGGACTAGCCAAACCCAAATCCTGCATCCGTTCTTCGTGTGTTTTAGTCTCCAGGCCTTTGATCATCTTAAGTGCTCTTCTCTGAACTTTGTATCATAAATATCTAATAAATATGACTGATATTAAACATAAAGACTTTTGAGTGGTAAAAAGAAGAAGTAAAGAAGGAAGACTTAACGCTGATGCTATGTGATCAAGGGTGGCCTGTGAGATAATTTTTGCACTGATTTCTTCTTGCATGAGTAACGCTTAACCTGAAAATATCTTTGAGAACATTTGATTTCCTGAGGACACCGTCATTTCCAGCTGTTTTATTGGTTCCTTGACATTCAAGTGCAATTGTAGTCACAGCCTGGATTTTATATCCACGTACATTGGATTTCAATCCTTAAAGGATCCAAGAACTCCAGTGGTTTTATTAATATTTATGTTTTTAATCTTTTTTTTAAAATGGTTTTAAGGCTTTGTTTCTAGTTGTTTTGTTTTTACTCTAGGCTACCCAGTCACATCCGTGAGATCAGCAGCTAGAGATATTTGATAAATAAACAAGCATCTACGCATGCAAAACATTTGGATAGAATGCAATTTAAAAGTGGAATTCCAATTTCTTGCCTCAGAAAAGGAAAGGAATAAAATGGGAAGTCATTGCTTGACCTCCTTCAGATCTTCCTGAGGGACATCTTGACCTGAATATAAATAGTTACCTACAGATTTACCCAACAAGAACTTTCCAACAATCTTACTCTCTAGAGTTTATATATCAAGGCATAAGATTAAAGCTAGATATATTGGAGGGAAAAAAAATGTGATTTTTTTTCAGGCTACAACAACAACAACAACAACAACCTTTCATTATTCCACGTCAACAACGGAATGAAATGAAAACATGTTTGGAAAGTTTGTTGAAACCTATCTGGTTAGGGAATTCTGGGAATTGAGGATTCTGGGAATTGAAGTCCACATATCTTAAAAAGTGGCTAACTTTGAGAAAGACCACCTTACAGAAGAAAATAAAAAAAAAGGTTGCAACATCAATGTTCTGAAATATGAGGCTTCCAAGTTGGCAAAACCCACCTACGCATTCTCATTTAAACCTTGGTCTCCCCATCATGCTCATCACCCCTAGCCCAGAATTTTTAGCCAGTCAAGACTAGGGGATTCTGGGAGCTGCAGTTCCAGCCCACCCAAAGGATCCCAGATTTATTTTTTATTCTGGTTTCCTTTTATTCAATATTCGTTTTGAACCAAAACATCCACTATAATTTCCATCTCCGGCAGCCTCTCTCCTCCCAATTTTAATCCACTTTTTTTTCTTCCAAAGCCAATCCTTTGGTGAAAGCTTCAACTCCCTTCAACCCTGATCAACCACTCCCCTTCTCATCTTTTCCTTCCCCATCTTCCCCTCCTCCTACCACCGAAGGATCGTGGTCCTAACTGGGGTACAACACCCACCCTGCGATCTTGGACAGGCCATCACCAGCACCCATCCACTTAGCACCCCATGTTGTCTCCCCATTCTTAGCCTTCCCTGCTTTGGGCAGCCAAGCCACATGGACCCCGTAAATCCTCCATTTCTCTTTTGCCCCACTGGAGGACCAGAGAAGGGAAACCCAAATTCTCATTTAAGCATCTCCTAGAGAGAAAATAATAATAATAATAATAATAATAATAATAATAATAATAATAATAATAATAATAATTTTATAAGATACATCAACAAATTGCAGCTTCCTGAAACAACACCAGCGGAACTGCAAAAAACCCGCGCTATTTGGAACATCGTACATCTTAAGAAGGTACTTGGTTGATACCTAGGATGCTGACAGCAACCCATATCAACCATTAGGCACCAGTCAATGGTATTTGTGATGCATTTTTGAATGTTCAGTTGACGGAGTTTCATGTTTAATGAATAAAGTAAATAATAATAATAATGATAGATACATCAACAAATTGCAGCTTCCTGCAACACCACCAGCGGAACTGCAAAAAAAATGCGCTACTTGGAACATCATACATCTTAAGAAGGTACTTGGTTGATACCTAGGACGTTGGCAGCAACCCGTATCAACCATTAGGCACCAGTCATTGGTATTTGTGATGCATTTTTGAATGTTCAGTTGGCTGAGTTTCATGTTTAATGAATAAAGTAAATAATAATAATAATAAATAAATACTACTACCTAGGAAGCTTGCAGCAACCCCTATCAGCTACTAGCACCAATCACTCATATTTGTGACACATTTTTAAATATTCAGTTGACTTTCATGTTTAACGAATAAAAGAGATAATAATAATTTATAATAATATAAATTGGTGGATACCTAGGATGCTGGCAGCAACCCGTTATCAACCATTAGGCACCAGTCAATGGTATTTCTGATGCATTTTTGAATGTTCAGTTGATGGAGTTTCATGTTTAATGAATAAAGTAAATAATAATAATAATAATAATAATAATAATAATAATAATAATAATAATAATAATAAAAGATTTTGACTCTACAAAAAACCACTTTACTCAGAACAGCTTACATCCTCCGACGATATCTTAACAGTTCCTAGGTTCTTGGTTAGGACTCGAGCTGCTGAGCTATTAACCAGCCTCAAAGGCTGTGAATCTCACTAAAGATTAACCAATAAATAATAATAATAAAGCAATATTGCTCTTTATCCAGACCTTAGCAGAGACACCCCACCCCCAATCCCCAATATCACCCCCATTCATTGGTGGTCTTCATCCTAAAGAGACATCCTTCCTTTTGGACCCAGCCCTTCAAACTGTGCCCCATCGGGCTGCTGCACCTGCTACAGCTGCTCCCAACCCCCACCCCCACCCACCCAGAGGGACTACAGCTCCCATCCTCCTTCGCCAGCATCGATGATGCAGCCGTCTACCTGCCCAAGGTAGATCGCTCATCCTCCCTGCAGAGAAACGGAGCTAATTTACCTTCCATTATTCACAGAGGAGGCCGAATCACCAAGGTGGGGTAAAAAAACGGCTGCTTAAAGGGCCGGGGCCTGGTAATTCGGGCCGAGCAGGGGCGTCGAAACAAGCAGCCGGGCCGAGCCTGCAAAGAGCCCTTCCCCGTGTGGAGCCTCACCTGCGCTGCGGCGGAGGGGCCCCCCGAGAGGAGCTCAGCGTGGCGGTGGTAGTGGCGGCGGCAGCGGCCGCCGCTCGGGCCCGAGGGGGAGGGGGGAAAGGAAGCCCGCGAGGGGGCGGCGGCGGCAGCAGCGGCAGCTCTTCCACCGCCGGCGCTGTCGCCCGCTTTCGCTGCTGCCAATGCACTTGCCGCAGCCTCCGCCCCCTGCCGCTGCCCAGCGCCGACTGACAAGCCCGCGCGCGGACTCGCCTCTTTTCTCTCCTTGCCCCGCCCCTGCCGCTCGCGCGTGGCACGCCCACCACCACCACTTTTTCCCCTGACCACGCCTCCCTCTTTCCCCGCCGTTCGGGCCAATCATCGTTGCGCGCGAAGCCAACTCCGCCCATTTTTCCCTCCCCGAGTCGGGGAGATGTGGGGGGCGGGGGGCAGCTCAGCCGCCAGCGCGCAGATGCCGGTTTAAAGAGCGGCGTGTTGGGGGGGTGGGGAGGAGGATAAACATGCAGGAGCCGCGCGCTCCGTTTTTCTCCTCCTCGTCCTTAGGGAGCGGGGAGGAAGAGAGAGAAGCCTTCAACTTCCGGTATCTTTTTTTTTTTTTTTGGGAATGCCGCCATGTGCGGGGCAATAGCGTCGCTTAGAGAAAGGTGAGGTAACGCGTCGCTCAGGATGGAAGCTTGTGAGCTTCAGAAGTTAATATAATAATAATAGTATAATATAATGTAATGTAATAAGTATAATATATAATATAATAAATATCTAATCTAATCTAATCTAATAAAATAAATATAATGTAATGTAATGAATCTAATCTAATCTAATCTAATAAAAATATAATATAATATAAGAATAGAATAGAATAATATAATATAATATATAATATAATAATATAATATAATATAATATAATATAATATAATATAATATAATATAATATAATATAATATAATAATATAATATAATATAATATAATATAATATAATATAATATAATATAATATATAAAATAAAATAATAAATAAAATAAAAAAAATAAAATAAAATAAATATAATATAATAATATAATATAATATAATATAATATAATATAATATAATATATTACATTACATATATTATATTATATTACATTATATTACATTACATTACATTACATTACAATATATTATATTATATTTATTATATTATATTATTACATTACATTACATTATATATATTATATTATATTATATTATATTATATTATATTATATTATATTATATTATATTATATTATATTATATTATATTATATTTATTATATTATAAGAAATGAGAAGACAATAGTAGGGGAAATAAGGGAAATGCAATTATTTTAAAAGAGATATACGCATAGTATCATGGTTTTTTTTTCATCCTATATTTGGTAGTGTGTGCGATGGGGAACCGGAAGTAAACATGTTCAACTATTTTATTCAAGGGTTTGGATTGCTATGCACTTTCACTAGCTAACATGAGATCCTTCTGCAGAAAAAGGGGCCACAGATTTGAAGAATCTTCCTTGGAAGAGAGAGGACATTTTCAAGCAATTTTATTTTACAGGCGTGGTATCTGGAAATGTACCTGTGATGAGATTTGGTGGCGTGCAAAGTTTTGCGTATGGATGGGATCGTGCGAAGCTTAGAGTGCAGTGGGAATTCATTTATAGTGGTTTAATGCAAAGCCTGCTGATTTTATAGTGGTTTATGCACAGCCTGCTGACTGTGGTTTGTAAGAACATGATTTGTCACTCAGCCAACTTCTGTCTTCAAATATGACGAAAGTTAGCACCAGTGGTGAAATCCAAATTTTTTTACTACCGGTTCTGTGGGTTTTGGCTTAGTGGGCATGGTGTGGCTTGGTAGGCGTGGCTTGGTGGGCATGGCAGGGGAAGGATATTGCAATATCCCCATTCCCTCCCCACTCCTGGGAGAAGGATATTGTAAAATCTCCATTCCCACCCCACTGGCCAGCCAGAGGTGGTATTTGCTGGTTCTCTGAACTACTCAAAATTTCCACTACCAGTTCTCCAGAACCTGTCAGAACCTGCTGGATTTCACCCCTGGTTAGCACCCACCCCTCTCCTAGAAGAATGAAATATTCTAGGAAATATTAAAAAGGCAGGATATTTCCCCTAAAAGAGAAATAAAAATCTTAAAGGAAAGAGAATCTAGGTGGCTCAGTGGCTAAGACACTAAGCTTATCGATCAGAATCAAATCGGTGGTTTGAATCCATAAATAAACCAGGCTTTTTTTTTTTTTAATTTGATTTATATGCTGCCCTTCTCCGAAGACTCAGGGCGGCTTACAATATGCTCAGCAATAGCCTTCATCCTTTTGTATATTTATACAAAGTCAGCTTATTGCCCCCACAAACTGGGTCCTCATTTCACCTACCTTAGAAAGGATGGAAGGCTGAGTCAACCTTGAGCCTTGGCGAGATTCGAACCCTGCAGTAATTGCAGGCAGCTGGTCTTAATAAGCTTAATAACAGGGTGCCTTAAACCCCTGTACTACCAAGGCTCTTTGAACTACACTGCCAGCAATGGACAATCCTGAATAGGATTCGTACCTGACATGGCGTCTGCCGGGACTCTCTGTAGAAATGGGGCCCAGAGCTAAGAAGAAATTTCCTGACAGAAAATTGATCGGTGGAACGACTTGCTTCCAGAAGTTGTGGATGCTCCAACCGTGGAAGTTTTTAAGAAGAGATTGGACAGCCTTTGGTCTGAAATGGTATAGGGCCGGGGTCCTCAAACCTGGCAGCTTTAAGACTTGTGGACTTCAACTCCCAGAATTCTTCAGCCGGCTGGCTGGAGAATTCTGGGAGTTGAAGTCCACAAGTCTTAAAGCTGCCAAATTTGAAGACCTCTGGTATAGGGTTTCCTGCCTGGGCATGGGATTGGACTAGAGGACCTCCAAGGTCCCTTCCAACTCTGTTATTCTATTCTATCAGTATCCTCCCCTCAGTGTGACCGCGGGGTCCCACTTCAAAAACTGGATCACATCATGACTAGCTGTAAGATGAGGACATATCCGCCTTCTGCTACCGATAACCTCCCACCGGCCAATACGCTCTCACAGAGAGGGCCTCCTCAGGGTGCCGATGGTCAAGCAATGTCGGCTGGCGGCCCCCAGGGGGAGAGCCTTCTCTGTGGGAGCACCCGCCCTCTGGAACAAGCTACCTCCCGGAATACGGCTGATCCCGGATCTCTGCAGTTTCCGTAAGGCCCTGAAGACGTTTTTATTTCAGCAAGCCGGCCTGGCCTGAATAGGTTTTATGGGTTAGTTTTTTTAATTGTATAGCTTGGGGTTTTAAAGTGGGAGGCTGATTAATTTTAATTTATTTTTAGTTATCTTAACTTTTATATTGTATGTTATTTTAATTTTCGGCTGTTCACCGCCCTGAGTCCCTTTGGGGAGAAGGGCGGTATATAAATTCAATAAATAATAATAATAATAATAATAATAATAATAATAATAATAATAATAATAATAATAATATGCCGGTCGTCCAATATCCGATTTATTCCATATAAATAATGCTGCGCTTCAATGGTTAAATGGCCTAGACCCGTGATGGCGAACCTATGGCAAGCGTGCCACAGGTGGCTCGCAGCGCCCTCTCTGTGGGCACACGAGCCGTCGCCCCACTTCAGTTCTGCTGCGCATGCGCATGCGCCTCCCGCCACCAAGCTGGTCGTCGGGTCTCTGTGTTCTGCCCCAGCTACGGACCCCAAAGTACGCAGCACACACAAAGTCTGTACAAACCTTAGTTTACTAAATTAAATCAGTCTTTTTCAAACAAAAATTAATTAACTTTCTTAACAGCCTACAAGAATCCAAAGAATAAATAATCGTAATCTTACTATGGTTGGCAGAAAGCCCAGAAGCAATTTGCAGGAAACTGATAAGAGAACTAAGATCCAGACGTGAAGGAGAGTGAACAAAGTTGTTCCCTGCAAATTGCCCCAGTCCTCGTCCTTCCTTAAATAGGCTAAGGGAGTGGCCAATTAGCCCCAAGCCTTACTCTCGAGACCTCCTCCTGAGGAGCCACTCCTGCCTTTTGGCAGCTCTGCGCGCCCGTGCATTGATAAGAGGCTCCTCCTCTTCTTCCTCACTTATGGGAGCTGCTGGAGGTTCTGAAGACCCTGGCTGAATCCCCGCCTCTGGCGCCACATCTTCTCCAGCCTCCTCATTGTCTGACTCGAGTGCCAGCTGTAGAGGCTGCTGGCGCAGCACCACACCAGCCTCCTTGCTGTCGGAATCAGCTACTAGCTGCACAGGCCGCTGACGGGCCACAACACCCCTGCAGCGTATGTGCGGGAGGTGGGGCACATGTGGGAGCACGCATGCAGGGCGGGCGCACACAGGAGCGCACACGAATTGCATTTTGGGGGTACAGGCGCACGCACGTGCATTCACACATGTGCGCATTTTGGACATTTCGTCCAGAAAAGGTTTGCCATCACGGGCCTAGACATTGGTATTTGAACATATTATGCTTAACTAATCCTGGAGAAATGTTAATGTACAGGTAGTCCTCAACATATGACCACAACTGAGCCGGCCAAAATTTCTGTTGCTAAGCGAGACAATGGTTAAGTGAATTTTTCCTCATTTTACAACCTTTCCTGCCACGCTTGTTAAATGAATCACAGCAGTTGTTAAGTTAGGAACGTGATTTGTTAAGTGAATCTGACTTCCCCATTGATTTTGCTTGTCGGAAGGTCGCAAAAGGTGATTCCGTGACCCGGGAATACTGTTCCTGCCATAAATACGAACCAGTTGCCCAAGCATCCAAATTTTGATCATGTGACCATGGGGATGCTGCAATGGTCATAAGGGTGAAAAACGGCTCTAAGTCACTTCTTTCCGTGACATTATAACTTTGAATGGTCACTAAATGAATAGTAAGTCAAGGACTACCTCTATAGTCCATGTATGATGTGTCATATGCTAAATAAATAAGGGACGGCAGTGCCATCTAGAGGACAGGTATCCACACTGCAACCAGACTGTAACCAGGAAAAGCTGGGACGAGAAGGCCATATTTCACGAAAAAAAAAATTAAGAGGGCTTCTTAGATGCGTTTTACATGGGGAGGGAGCCGCTGTGTGGTCGAACATAGAATCGCTTAACTGGATGAAGCAATGAATGAGAAGGTAGGATTTTTCAATGAGAAAAATCAACCCCCTGTAAAAATATTCAACCTCTTATAATAAGCTAGTAGACCCCATATTAGGAAGCTCTATAAGAAGAATCTTTTTCCCCTAAATGTTTTTTTCCCTGTATATTAAAAGAGGGAAATAGCTCCTTTTCACTCACTATGCCACCGTGTACTGCCTGTATGATATTTCTTCATTTTTAAAAAAATTATTCAAAAGATGCAAAATATAAAACAAAAAATACATTAATAAAGACAAAGCAAAAGTGGACAAGAATTTGATAAAGAAAAATGGGAGTTAAAAAGGAGAAGAAGGATAGGACAGGATAGGATAGGACAGGACAGGACAGGACAGGACAGGACAGGACAGGATAGGATAGGACCGAACTGAACAGAACAGAACAGAATAGAATTTTATTGGCCAAGTGTGATTGGACACACAAGGAATTTGTCTTGGTGCATACACTCTCAGTGTACATAAAAGATACAGTCATCAAGAATCATAAGGTACAACACTTAATGATAGTCATAGAGAAACAGTCAATATAAATCTTAAGGATACCAGCAACAAGGTCACAGTCATACAGTCATAAGTGGGAGGAGATGGGTGATAGGAACAATGAGAAGATTAATAGTAATGCATACTTAGTAATTAGTTGGATAGTGTTGAGGGAATTATTTGTTTAGCAGAGTGATGGCGTTCGGGAAAAAACTGTTCTTGTGTCTAGTTGTTCTGGTGTACAGTGCTCTATAGCATCGTTTTGAGGGTAGGAGTTGAAACACTTTATGTCCAGGAAGCGAGGGGTCTGTAAATATTTTCACAGCCCTCTTTTTGACTCGTGCAGTATACAGGTCCTCCATGGAAGGCAGATTGGTAGCCCTTGTTTTTTCTGCAGTTCTAATTATCTGTTGAAGTCCGTGTCTGTCTTGTTGGGTTGCAGAGCCAAACCAGACAGTTATGGAGGTGCAGATGACAGACTGAATAATTCCTCTGTAGAACTGTTACCAGCAGCTCCTTGGGCAGTTTGAGCTTTGTGAGTTGGCGCAGAAAGAACATTCTTTGTTGTGCTTTTTTGATGACATTTTTGATGTTGGGTGTCCATTTTAGGTCGTGAGATATGGTAGAACCTAGAAATTTGAAGGTCTCTACTGTTGATACTGTGTTGTCTAGTATTGTAAGAGGTGGTAGTATGGGAGGGTTTCTCCTAAAGTCCACCACCATTTCTACGGTTTTGAGTGTATTCAGTTCCAGATTGTTCTGGTTGCACCACCATGATGACGGATCACATGTAACGCCAAGCCACAGATGATGTTTGGGTTCCTATCAGTGGGATTTACACTGTGGTACAAAGACTGTTCCTTCTCTCTATCCTGCATCTGCACAGAACAGCTGAGTGAATCCAGATGTTGTGGTTGGTTATTGGTTTGGCAGGTTGTTCAAACACAGCCACTTCTGGAGAATTGATGATGATTAAACAAGCAACGGTTTTAGCGTGATTATAGAATATCAGTTTTGACGCGCAGGCGGTTAAGCTTTGCCTCCAGATTCCATCTTTTCATTTGAACTTGTCTTCCCAAGCTGGGCCTCTCTTCTTGCATGCTAAAAACTACGTTTATATGAAAAATTGTCTGATGAATTAATCCATTTCCTAGTTTGGTATCTGTTCTGCCCCAGCTACGGACCCCAAAGAACGCAGCACACACAAAGTCCGTTCAAACCTTAGTTTACTAAATAAACCAGTTTTTTACAACAATGGCTATAAAATTAATTAACTGTATTAACAGCTGCCAAGAATTCAAAGAATAATACTGAAAGCTTACTGTGGTTGGCAGAATGCCCAGAAGCAATTTGCAGGAAGCTGATAAGATAAGCAAGACAAGACATGAAGGTACGTGAACAAAGTTGTTCCCTGCAAATTGCTTCAGTCGGCGTTCCTCCTTAAATAGGCTAAGGGAGTGGCCAATTAGCCCCAAGCCTTACTCTCGAGGAGACTTCCTCCTGAGGAGCCACTCCTGCCTTTTGGCAGCTCTGTACACCCATGCATGAAGAAAGAGGCTCCTCCTTTTCGTCCTCTTCACTTAAGGGAGCTTCTGGAGATTCTGAAGGCCCTGGCTGAATCCCTGCCTCTGGCACTACATCTTCTCCAGCCTCCTCATTGTCTGACTCGAGTGCCAGCTGCACAGGCTGCTGGCACAGCACCACACCAGCCTCCTCGCTGTTGGAATTAGCTACTAGCTGCACAGGCTGCTGACGGGCCACAACAGTATCACACCCAACCTCTCCAACTTCAGATGTATGTTTGTGTGATGTATAGGCACAACCACACAGAAATAAACTTTAAAGCATCCGTTCACAAGGGCGTTTTGAAATACAGAAATACAAAATTCAAATACTTTTTTTTTTATCATTACCAATTCACCCCACTTGAAAATGTATATGGGTAGTCCTGGACTTACGGTCACAACTGAGCCCAAAATTTCCAAGTGTTAAGCAAGAAAGGTGTTAAGTGAGTTGCACCCCATTTTGTGACCTTTTTTTTTTTTTTGCCACAGTTGTTAAACGAATCACAGCAGTTGTTAGGGTCATCATAGGGTTGTTAAGCAATTATGGCTTCCCGTATTGATTTTGCTTGTTGGAAGCCAGCTGGAAATGGTGATCACATGACCCCAGGATGGTGCAACAGTCATAAGTACATGCCAGTTGCCAAGTGCCCAAATTTTGATCATTGACCATGGGCACGCTGCAATAGTGGTGTGCAAACTGGTCATAAGTTACGATTTTTAGTGCTGTTGTAACTTCGAACGGTCACTAAGCAAATGAGTGAGTTGAGGACCACCTATATTCTCATGCGGGGAAGGGGAGAGAAAGGGGGTCCTGAAACGGAGGTCTTACCGCACAGTTTTCTGAATCTTTCACTCTGTCACCCTCTTTTTAATCAGAGAGACAGCTTGACTCGGCCTTCAGGCCAAACAAAGGAAGTTGAGATTTGACAAGCTCAAAATGGAATCCATTCAGGCCACATTCGGTCTCGTGGGGAATTTGGTCACCCCACAAAGCTTGTAATTAAACTCCGGGGCTTAAGAGAGCAGCTGCCTGATTGCAGTCGATGATCATTCATCAGAACTGGGGGAAACTCTTCCAGGGATGAGATAATAAGGCTGGGTTTGCCACGAGTTTCAACCCAATTGTGTGGATCCCTAGTCCTTTAGTGGTTTCTCTGAAGCAGTTCACTCTTGACTCCCAAATACATAGAGAATGTAATGCTATGTGGGAAACATTTTGGAAAACAGAGTCAAGAGGGTCCCTGACTAGGGAATAGTCCGATAAAGGACAGCATAGCCCACAATTACATAATGTTGTGGTCTGCCAGCAGCCTGCGGAGCTGGCAGTGGAGTCGGACAGTGAGGAGGCTGGGGAGGAACATGGGCCAGTACTGGAGTCTGGGGAAGGCTCGGATGAGGGCTCTGCCTCAAAGGCAGAGATGGGGCCAGGGCCATTTGGGAGTGATGCGCGAACTCTGGAGTCTCCAGAGTCGGACATCAGAGAGGCAAAGGAACAGGAGGAGCCTGTTCCTAGTGCGCGCATGCACAGAGCTGCCAGAAGGCAAGAACAGCTAAAACAAAAGGGATGACTCGAGAGTAAGGCCTGGAGATGATTGGCCTCTCCCATAAGGCTTAAAAGGAGAGCAAAGGCACGTGGGCCCTTTGCAGGAAAGCAACGTTGTTAATTCTGTTCCCAGTTGGCATCTCTGTTTGATTTTGGAGTCCGTGTGGCTTTGCCAAGAAGGTCTTTGGCAGAGTGTCAAGGGAGATAAAGGTTGGTGATTATCCCAAAGGACTTCTCCTGAAGGACTTTTGCAACTAATTGGGACTCAGCTGTGAATGAACATAATTCACAGCTGGTTTTTTTTTTTTTAATTTTGATTTATATGCCGCCCTTCTCCGAAGACTCAGGGCGGCTTACAATGTGCTCAGCAATAAAAGAGATTTTTGGGACTAGAAAAGCAGAAAAAAATGCTTTTAAAAGCCTCTGACGATCCCAGCTGAGCCGTGTGATCATCAGAGGCTTTATTTTTTTAACTTTTAAAAGCATTTTTTTGGCCAAAGAGGTTGTAGAAAAAATGCTTTTAAAAGCCTCTGACGATCCCAGCTGAGCCACGCGATCATCAGAGGCTTTTTTTTTTTTACTTTTAAAAGCATTTTTTCGGCCAAAGAGGTTGTAGAAAAAATGCTTTTAAAAGCCTCTGACGATCCCAGCTGAGCCACGCGATCATCAGAGGCTTTTTTTTTTTTACTTTTAAAAGCATTTTTTCGGCCAAAGATGTTGTAGAAAAAATGTTTTTAAAAGTAAAAAAAAAAGCCTCTGATGAGGTGGGCGGGGTAAGCGAGCGGCGACCGGGCCGGGGACCAGTTCTGGGACGTGGCCAGCCAATGTTATTACCAGTTTTCTAAACTACAAATTTTTACTACCGGTTCTTGCGAACTGGTGCGAACCGGGAGCAACCCACCACTGCTTTGAACTCTGGTATTGGAGAAGACTCCAGCGAGTCCCTTGGATTGCAAGATGATCAAACAGGCCAGTCCTAGAGGAGATCAACCCTGACTGCTCTTTAGAAGGCCAGATCCTGAAGATGAAACTCAAAATATTTTGGCCACCTAATGAGAAGGAAGGATTCAACTGGAGAAGAGCCTAATGCTGGGAAAGATTGGTGGCAAAAGAAGAAGGGGACGACAGAGAATGAGGTAGCTGGATGGAGTTACTGAAGAGAGTAGGCATGAGCTTAAATGGACTCCAGAGGATGGTAGAGGACAGGAAGTCCTGGAGGAACGTTGTCCATGGGGTCGCGATGGGTCGGACACGACTTCGCAACTAACAACAACAAATTCATTTTCCAACTCCCAGGACTCATCAGGTGTACATGTTGGAGATCAATCAAGCTCAACTAGACGCTGCTTCCAGACAGGTCATTCTGTGTGTGTGTGTGTGTGTGTGTGTGTGTGTGTGTGTGTGTGTGTATGCATGTGGGTGCACACATGTGCGTGTGTGAGTGCATGTGCGCATTGGGACAAAATTTGTCATGCAGTTTTTGCTTGGGATTTATTCTTTCCATAAAAAAAGGTTGTTGATTTCTTTAGGCAGAACTGATCTCTAATCAGGTGCCCATAACATTCAATGAGCATTCACATTGTTTGCTTCCCAATGTAAGAAGAATTGAAAAGACAGGGGAGAGGGGAAGAGATCGAGGGCATAGATGGGGAACGATGGCCCCCTTGATGACTTGTGGACTTCAACTCCCAGAATTCCTGAGCCAACATGGCTTGGCTCAGGAATTCTGGGAGTTGAAGTCCACAAGACATCAAAGGGCCATCGTTCCACACCCCTGGTATAGATAAACCCCCAAATGGCCTCAACAGCTCCCAAAGAGAGTACTAACGACCAGATGACTGCAAAGAAATACAATTCCTCCAGCCCTCCCACCGTTCAGTCAGAACTGATGAAGCTTTTTGGATGAGAAGCGAAATGTCTTCTTCCTCACGGAAGAAACAGTCCAGTTGCCTTTGGAAGAAAAAAAAAAAAAACATCTTTTGAGAGAGCGAGAATCCTGTTTTTGCAAGAGAAGAAGATGAAATGTTTATCCTTAAAGTTAACTTTCAGCTTGTGGGTTTGCATCGCTGAGCAGATGAAGGATGGCATACATACAGGGAGTCCTCGAATTACAGCAGTTCGTTTAGTGACCATTCAAAGTGACAACGGCTCTGAAAAAAAATGACTTATGAATGCTTTTCATTCACTTAACAACCATTTCAGCATCCCCAGGGTCACGTGATCAAAATTCAGGCGCTTGGCAATTGACTCATATTTATGACGCTTGCGGGGTCACGCAATCACCTTCTGCAAACTTCTGGCAAGCAAAGTCAATAAGGAAGCCACATTCACTTAACAACCATGTTGCTAACTTAACAACTTAGCTGTTGTGGTCTGCCAGCAGCCTGCGGAGCTGGAGCAGAGTCGGAGAGTGAGGAGGCTGGGGAGGAACATGGGCCAGTCCTGGAGTCTGGGGAAGGCTCGGACGAGGACTCTGTGTTGGAGGCAGAGATGGGGCCATCTGGGAGTGATGCGCGGACTCTGGAGCCTCCAGAGTCAGACATCAGAGAGGCAGAGGAACAGGAGAAGCCTGTTCCTAGTGCGCGCATGCGCGGAGCTGCCAGAAGGCAAGAACAGTTAAAACAAAAGGGACGACTCTGGAGTAAGGCCTGGAGATGATTGGCCCCTCCCATAAGGCTTAAAAGAGGAGCAAAGGCACGTGGGCCCTTTGCAGGAAAGCAACGTTGTTAATTCTGTTCCCAGTCGGCATCTCTGTTTGATTCCGGACTCCGTATGGCTTTGCCAAGTAGGTCTTTGGCAGAGTGTCAAGGGAGATAAAGGTTGGTGATTATCCTGAAGGACTTCTCCTGAAGGACTATTTGCAACTAATTGGGACTCAGCTGTGAATGAACATAATTCACAGCTGGTTTTTTTTTTTTTTAATTTTGATTTATATGCCGCCCTTCTCCGAAGACTCAGGGCGGCTTACAATGTGCTCAGCAATAAAAGAGATTTTTGGGACTAGAAAAGCAGAAAAAAATGCTTTTAAAAGCCTCTGACGATCCCAGCTGAGCCGTGTGATCATCAGAGGCTTTATTTTTTTAACTTTTAAAAGCATTTTTTTGGCCAAAGAGGTTGTAGAAAAAATGCTTTTAAAAGCCTCTGATGATCAGGCAACTCAGCTGGGATTGCCAGAGGCTTTTAAAGGCATTTTTTTTCTACCACCTCTTGGTTGCAGAAAAAAATGCTTTTAAAAGCCTCTGACGATCCCAGCTGAGCCACGCGATCATCAGAGGCTTTTTTTTTTTACTTTTAAAAGCATTTTTTCGGCCAAAGAGGTTGTAGAAAAAATGCTTTTAAAAGTAAAAAAAAAAAGCCTCTGATGAGGTGGGCGGGGTAAACGAGCGGCGACCAGGCTGGGACTGGTTCGGGGGCGTGGCCAGCCAATGTTATTACCAGTTCTCTGAACTACTACAAATGTTTACTACCGGTTCTTGCGAACCGGGAGCAACCCATCACTGCTTTGAACTCTGGTGTTGGAGAAGACTCCAGTGAGTCCCTTGGATTGCAAGATGATCAAACAGGCCAGTCCTAGAGGAGATCAACCCTGACTGCTCTTTAGAAGGCCAGATCCTGAAGATGAAACTCAAATACTTTGGCCACTTAATGAGAAAGAAGGACTCACTGGAGAAGAGCCTAATGCTGGGAACGATTGAGGGCAAAAGAAGAGAATGAGGTAGCTGGATGGAGTCACTGAAGTAGTAGGCGTGAGCTTAAATTGACTCCCCGGCGATGGTAAAGGATAGGAAGGCCTGGAGGAAAGTTGTCCATGGGGTCACAATGGGTCGGACACGACTTCGCAACTAACAACAACAAATTCATTTTCCAACTCCCAGGACTCATCAGGTGTACATATTGGAGATCAATCAAGCTCAACTAGACGCTGCTTCCAGACAGGTCATTCTGTGTGTGTGTGTGTGTGTGTGTGTGTGTGTGTGTGTGTGTGTGTGTGTATGCATGTGGGTGCACGCATGTGCGTGTGTGAGTGCATGTGCGCGTTGGGACAAAATTTGTCATGCAGTTTTTGCTTGGGATTTATTCTTTCCATAAAAGAAGGTTGTTGATTTCTTTAGGCAGAACTGATCTCTAATCAGGTGCCCATAACATTCAATGAGCATTCGCATTGTTTGCTTCCCAATGTAAGAAGAATTGAAAAGACAAGGGAGAGGGGAAGAGATCGAGGACATAGATGGGGAACGATGGCCCCCTTGATGACTTGTGGACTTCAACTCCCAGAATTCCTGAGCCAACATGGCTTGGCTCAGGAATTCTGGGAGTTGAAGTCCACAAGACATCAAAGGGCCATCGTTCCACACCCCTGGTATAGATAAACCCCCAAATGGCCTCAATAGCTCCCAAAGAGAGTACTAACGACCAGATGACTGCAAAGAAATACAATTCCTCCAGCCCTCCCACCGTTCAGTCAGAACTGATGAAGCTTTTTGGATGAGAAGCGAAATGTCTTCTTCCTCACGGAAGAAACAGTCCAGTTGCCTTTGGAAGAAAAAAAAAAAAACATCTTTTGAGAGAGCGAGAATCCTGTTTTTGCAAGAGAAGAAGATGAAATGTTTATCCTTAAAGTTAACTTTCAGCTTGTGGGTTTGCATCACTGAGCAGATGAAGGATGGCATACATACAGGGAGTCCTCGAATTACAGCAGTTCGTTTAGTGACCATTCAAAGTGACAACGGCTCTGAAAAAAAATGACTTATGAATGCTTTTCATTCACTTAACAACCATTTCAGCATCCCCAGGGTCACGTGATCAAAATTCAGGCGCTTGGCAATTGACTCATATTTATGACGCTTGCGGGGTCACGCAATCACCTTCTGCAAACTTCTGGCAAGCAAAGTCAATAAGGAAGCCACATTCACTTAACAACCATGTTGCTAACTTAACAACTTAGCTGTTGTGGTCTGCCAGCAGCCTGCGGAGCTGGAGCAGAGTCGGAGAGTGAGGAGGCTGGGGAGGAACATGGGCCAGTCCTGGAGTCTGGGGAAGGCTCGGACGAGGACTCTGTGTTGGAGGCAGAGATGGGGCCATCTGGGAGTGATGCGCAGACTCTGGAGCCTCCAGAGTCAGACATCAGAGAGGCAGAGGAACAGGAGAAGCCTGTTCCTAGTGCGCGCATGCGCGGAGCTGCCAGAAGGCAAGAACAGTTAAAACAAAAGGGACGACTCTGGAGTAAGGCCTGGAGATGATTGGCCCCTCCCATAAGGCTTAAAAGAGGAGCAAAGGCACGTGGGCCCTTTGCAGGAAAGCAACATTGTTAATTCTGTTCCCAGTCGGCATCTCTGTTTGATTCCGGACTCCGTATGGCTTTGCCAAGTAGGTCTTTGGCAGAGTGTCAAGGGAGATAAAGGTTGGTGATTCAGGACTTCTCCTGAAGGACTATTTGCAACTAATTGGGACTCAGCTGTGAATGAACATAATTCACAGCTGTTGCAATAAAAGAGATTTTTGGGACTACTCTTGTGTTTTAATGATTCAGGAAGCCTAGGTCACAACGTTAGCAGCGATTCGCTTAACAAATGGGACAGCAAACAGGAGCAGAAGAAAGATTGATAAAGAAATTGTATAGCTACTTATTGGGCATAAAACTGGAAGATGAACAAGTGAAGGAGACAATGATAGCATGGGTTAAAACTTTTGGTGATACAATAGAATTGGATAAATAGCAGAAACTGTCGGATAGGAATTACAAATTAACGATGTCAACTGCATATAAAGAAAATCTGTATAAGATTTTCTCCATCCTTTCTAAGGTAGGTAAAATGAGGACCCGGTTTGTGGGGGCAGTAAGCTGACTTTGTATAAAATATACAAAAGTATGAAGGCTATTGCTTAACGTATTGTAAGCCGCCCTGAGTCTCCGGAGAAGGGCGGCATATAAATCAATTTTTTTTAAAAAAGATGTTTTATAGATGGCACTTTGCACCGGCGAAGTTGGCAAAGATGTTTAAAGATAAGTCAGCTAAATGTTGGAAGTGCCATCAGATACCTGGGTCTTATTATCCTATGTGGTGGACATGTGTAGAAGCAAAAAAATACTGGAGAAAAATTCACACATGGCTGGAAAAGATGATAAAACAGCACATTGATTTGAAGCCAGAAATATTTTTGTTGGGGATTATACCTGAAATTTATAGTAAAGAGAACGCATACTTTATTATTCATGTATTAACTGCAGCTAGAATCGTATTTGCACAAAATTGGAAAAGTGAAGGGATCCCTACTCATGAGAATGATTAGGAAAATATTAGAATGTGCAGAAATGCACAGATTAACGTTGGAAATTAAGGAGAAAGAACAAACTGAATATTGTATGATATGGGAATTATTTTATCAATGCTTAGAAAATAAAAATGAAAGTTGGAAATAAAAGAAGGAGATTAGAGAAGAGTAGAAAGTATGTTAAGATAGAGATGTAAACAATATGATAATTGTTAGTATTATGATTATTACGTATAATATATGCTTAGTAGAAGATACGCTAAGAGGGAAAAATGAACAAGTTTACTTATGCTCAATTGTATAATATACTATAATTGTAAGATTAGAGAATTAATATCAATGTAGTGAATGAGGTTGTAAATTCTGATGGTTATTGCACAGAGATATTTATACCCAGATGACACACTGTTTTAAGAGAAGATGGAATGTTTATATTTTATTAAAAAAATAAAAACTTAGAAAAACCCAAATGGGACAGCAAAGTTTATAAAATGGAGCAAAAACAACTGTCTCGTTTAGCAACGGAAAAATGTGGGCTCAATCACGGTCGTACGTCGAGGACTGCCTGTATTTATTTACTCCAAGATATCATCAAGCGCCTTAGTATCATCCATCCCGAAAGTGCAATCTTTAAAATTTTGCTGGTGCTATTATGACATGATCATCTGTGAGAATTTTGCCATTGTTCCAGCTGGCAGTCAGAGGTTGAGAACAAAGGAATGACGACCAAGGCATGTCTCAGCACCTGAGAGGTAACTTTACGTCAACACTCCCAGCCTAGTTGATGAGTTCCTTCTCCTCAATACGATGGATGCTTCAGCTTCATCAGTTCCTGCCCTGGAGCCAGGGAACTGAGATGACATCTTGGGAACAGGCTCTAGCTTGCCCCGTGGGTGGTGATTCATCCCTCTACACTCAGAAGGAAGTACAAATAGAAGGTCTGTACCAAGTCGGAAGGCGTTGTGTTTGCATCTTCCTTACTATAGCAGTTCCCTGGGGATACGAGGACACAAAACAACAAGGATTTACCAGAAGGATAGCATCACCCTAGCATCATCCAGCAGCCCATCAAAAGCGGCCTTCTTCGTGCCAGCTGAAGATCTTCAGATGAACACCAGCATAGAAGAAGAAGCATGGCCAGTTTGCAAAGGACAATTTGTCTACTTAAAAGCAGATGATTTGGCCCAATGGCCTACCAACCGACCCATGGACCCCTTGACAGTGGCTCAACCAAAGTTTTTGGAAGTTTTCAACTCCTTCCAGCTAAGCCCAAAGGAAGAAGGTGATCCTGAGATGGTCTTGGATTACTTAGAAGGCCATTGCAGGCCCCACCACAACGAAGCTTACGAGCGCTTCCTCTTCCGCACCCGTTTCCAGGAGCTTTGCGAGCCGTTTGAAGATTTTGTGGCCGACCTGCACTACAAGAGCCATTTCTGTAACTTTGGAGAGCAACGGGAGCCTATGGTGAGGGACCAGGTGATAGTGGGCTGCCGAGACAGTCTAGTCAGGCAACAGTTGCTTGATCATGATGATCTTGATCTTGAGAAAGCGCTGCAGATTTGCCGTTGGGCAGTGGGGAAGCAACCTCAGCATCCTGAGGATTCCTGTAGACATCCCAATACAAGTTCAGATGAGGAGAAGACTTTATTCCAGAAGGGGGATGTCAAAGACAAGAAGCACCGGATCACACGAAGGAAAGCACGGCGCATCCGGAAGATGGCCAAGAAGCTAAACCAGTGGCCTCAAGAAGGTGGCGACCGTCCTAGGAAGGAGTCCTTCAAAACATATGTTTGAGCCAGACCACTTAATCTGAATGAATGGAATATTGAGTGAACGAATGAAGTATTGAGTGAAACCCTGAAGCCCTGTTAGATGGACAGTTCATTCTTCTGCCATGTAGAGCTTGGACCGCTGAATCTTCTCTGAGCATCTGTGTTGTACGGATGAAGGTTGTGAAAGCAGGAAGGAAGATGGTCTTCCTTAGGTCACTGAAGGAAGCGGCTGTTGTGTAGTTTGTAAAAGCGAGG
The DNA here is from genome assembly GCF_029215685.1 of Pituophis catenifer annectens. Taxonomy (NCBI): domain Eukaryota; kingdom Metazoa; phylum Chordata; class Lepidosauria; order Squamata; family Colubridae; genus Pituophis; species Pituophis catenifer. Next base: position 13,818,892 of record NW_027256895.1, read on the forward strand.
CTAAAGTCTTGTGCAAAGTAACATGAAAAAAAAGTAAGAGTAAAAAGGAATATTAGTACAGGGACGGTAGGCACGCTGGTGCGCTTATGCACACCCCTTACTGACCTCTTACGAATGGGATGAGGTCAATAGCAGATAGTCAGTCTAAGATTAAAGTTTTGGGGGTTTGGGGAAGAAACTACAGAGTCATGTAGTGCATTCCCGGCATTGACCACTCTGTTACTGAAGACATATTTTCTGCAATCGAGTTTGGAGCGGTTTACCTTGAGTTTGTATCTATTATTTGCTCGTGTATTGTTGTGGTTGAAGCTGAAGTAGTCATTGACAAGTAGGACATTGTGGCAGATAATTTTATGTACTACACTTAGGTCAGACCGAAGTCGGCATAGTTCTAAGTTGTCGAAGCCCAAAATTTGAAGTCTGGTGGCATAAGGTATTTTATTGCGGGTAGAGGAATGGAGGACTCTTCTCGTAAAATATCTCTGGACTCTCTCGATTGTATTTATGTCCGATATGCAGTGCGGGTTCCAGACAAATGAGCGCTATTCGAGAATTGGTCTAGCAAATGTTGTGTATGCTGTAGTTAGTAATTCAATATTATCAGAGACGAAGCTACACAAGATTAGGTTAACAACCCTTAATGCCTTTTTGGCAACATTGTTACAGTGGGCTTTGGCACTTAGATCTTTAGATAAGTAATATGGGTAAGTCACTCAACCTTGATTCTCCATCTAACCACCCCAGATACAATCTCTACCAAGTAAATTGACTTCAACTGTTACGTGCTGGAATTCCAGCAGAAAACTAAGCCGGGAGAAGATTATAGGGATACACCCTCTAAAGTTGCTTATTTATGTGTTACGGTTGACTTACCGGTAAACTGGGGCTGTTCCAGTTTTTGAATTTTCATGGCATCTCTCTAAAAAAAAAACAAAAAAAAGCTGCAATTTTCAAATTGGGAAATTTAGCTTCTGAATGACTAAGCCTTATATTCATTTCATTGGGAAAGGAGGAAGAGAGAGTGAATTTTAAAAGGAAATTAAATTACTTGAAACCAGGGGTGAAATGTAAAATTTGTTACTACCGGTTCTGTGGGCGTGGCTGCGTGGTGGTGGGGTAATGTGACTGGGTGGGTGTGGCCAACTTTTTTTTTTTTTAACTTTTCAAAGCATTTTTTCTAATGCTTTGAAAAGCCTCTGCCGATCAGGCAACTCAGCTGGGATTGTCAGAGAGGCTTTTTTAAAAAATGCTTTGAAAAGCCTCTCTGACAATCAGGCAACTCAGTGGGGACCTTCAGAGACTTTTCAAAGCATTTTTTATTCTTTGGCCAAGAGGTTGCAGAAAAAAATGCTTTGCAAAGCCTCTGACAATCCCAGCTGAGGTGCGCGATCATCAGAGGCTTTTTTTTTTACTTTTAAAAGCATTTTTTCATCGGAAGAGGTTGTAGAAAAAATGCTTTTAAAAGTAAAAAAAAAAGCCTCTGATGATCACGCACCTCAGCTGGGCATGTGGTGGGGGCACAGGGATTTTTGCTACCGGTTCTCCGAACCACCTGCCGCCATCGCTACCGGATCAGGCGATCCGGTCCAAACTGGGAGCATTTTACCCCTGCTTGAAACATAGCCTATTTTGTTGGGATAAAGTTCTGAGAAATTAAGCCATACAGGTTTCCTTTTCCCAATTCTTAGAGCAAGTAAAAGCTGTAGAGAACTATGTGTCAACTTTCTGTTTTATATTTTTAATAAGATTTTAAAGGTTTCTGTGAGGGGGATTTTTAACAATCTTTTAAGGGGAACCGGAGGATGACCAAAGGGGATGGGGGGGTAATCCACTAAGGTCGGAGCCGAGCCCGGCATGGGGTGGCGGTTTGGAAGGTGCAGGATGAGGGATTGGGGAGGGGATGGAGGCTACTCCAATGAGGGATGTACCATCAGCATGGTGGATGGGAGGGGCAGATATGGCGGAAGCAGGGGACCACATCATGTGTCGGGGGTGCGCACCCGCTGTTTGAGAGCAATTGCGTGCCCCGGTCCCCAAGGCTCTTCTCGGATACTAGGTGGCACAGATACTCAGGATCTGGGCCTTCGGCTGATGCTGTGCAACGCCAGGTCCATGATAAATAAGGCCCCCCTCATCCACAATCTTATACAGGAGGGGGGAGCGGACCTGGCGGGTATTACGGAGACCTGGTTGGGCCCAGAGGGAGGGGTTCCCCTGGTCGAGATATGCCCACCAGGCTTCAGAGCATTCCATCAGCTGAGGGCCCAGGGGAGGGGAGGGGTGGTGTCGGTTATTATTAAAGATGTTGGTCCGAGGGAGACTACTGTGCCACAGGCTGCAAGATGTGAATCCCTCTTTGTGAGATGGGGTCATGGGGTTCAGATCGGCTTGTTGCTTACGTACCTGGTTCCCTGCCACATGGCAATGGCCCTGCCCGAGCTACTCGACGTGATAGCCACGGTGGCAGTTGATACACCCAGGCTTATGGTCATGGGTGATTTCAACTTGCCATCCATTGGTGAAACATCTGAGATGGCTCGGGAGTTCATGGCTTCCATGACGGCCATGGACCTGACCCAGTTAGTTCATGGCCCCACCCACAGGGAGGGTCAAACTCTGGACTTGATTTTTGTCTCTGGCCGTGGTTGAGTGGTCTTGTTATAGGGGATATAGACATGGAACCCTTGTCATGGTCAGATCACTCGCTCCTTCGCCTGGACCTTCGAACCGCTACACCCCGCCGCAGGGAGGCGGAGCCAACAAGATGGGTCTGCCCCAGGCGCCTGATGGAGCCTGATAGGTTCCAGATGGAGCTTGGGCCACTTCCTGAGGATCTGGCACATGACTCGGCCAAGGACCTGGTGGCTGCCTGGGATCGGGCGGCTGGTGGGGCCTTGGATCGAGTCATGCCTTTGCGGCCTCTGACCTGATGCCGATCCCTCATGGCTCCTTGGTTTACCGAGGAACTGAGGGAGATGAAGCGCCGAAAAAGATGCCTGGAGAGCAGTTGGAGGGCCAGTCTCACTGAATCTGACCGAACCCTGGTAAGGTTGCATATTAAGACCTACCTAGTGGCGATAAAAGCAGCAAAGTGTAACTACTTTTCCGCTCTTATTGCATCATCAGAGAATCGTCCATCCGCCCTGTTTAGGATGACCCGCTCCCTGCTCCATCCAGGAGTGCGGGAGGACCCCCTGGAAGGCAGGGCTGAGGATTTCGTACAATACCTGTATGACAAAATCAGATCCAGGGGGATTTGGACTCTGACAGGGTAGATTCGGGCAGGGTGACGAGGAATAGTCTTGAGAATGTTATTTGGGAAGAGTTTGACTCTGTGACTCCTGATGATGTGGACAGGATTTTGGGGAGACTTAGTGCGGCCACATGTTTACTGGACCCGAGTCCCTCCTGGTTAGTACTGGCTTCCCGGGAGGTTACACGAGGCTGGCTCCAGGGAATCATCAACACTTCGTTGAGTGAGGGTCACTTCCCCGCTGCCTTGAAAGAGACGGTGGTGAGGCCTCTCCTCAAGAAGCTTTCCCTGGACCCGGCAGTATTAGCCAACTATCGTCCTGTCTCCAACCTTCGCTTTGTGGCAAAGGTTGTTGAGAGTGTGGTCGCGTGACAGTTTCCACAATTCCTGGAGGAAACATCTTATTTAGATCCATTCCAGTCAGGTTTCAGGTCTGGGCACAGCACGGAAATGGCATTGGTCGCGTTGGTAGATGATCTCTGGAGGGCTCGAGACGGGTTGCTCCTCTGTTCTGACCTCTCAGTGGCTTTTGATACCATCAACCATGGTATCATGCTGCACCGGTTGGGAGAGTTGGGGATGGGGGGCGTATTGCGGTGGTTCTCCTCCTTTCTCTCCGACCGGTCGCAGTTCGTGTTGGCAGGGGGGCTGAGGTCGACCTCGAGGCCTCTCATTTGTGGAGTGCCTCAGGGGTCGGTCCTCTTGCCCCTTCTGTTCAACATTTATGTGAAGCCGCTGGGTGAGATCATCCGTGGCTTTGGGGTGAAGTACCATCAGTATGCTGATGACACCCAGCTGTACAACTCCACCCCAGGCAACCCCAACGATGCCCTTGAAGTGATGTCCTAGTGCCTGGAGGCCGTGCGGATCTGGATGGGGAGGAACAGGCTCAAGCTCAACCCTTCCAAGACTGAGTGGCTGTGGTTCCCGGCATCCCAATATAGTCAGTTGACTCCATCACTGACTATCAGGGACGAGTCTTTGGCCCCCGTGGAGAGGGCACGCAATCTGGGAGTCCTCCTGGATATGCAGCTGTCCTTGGAGGAACATTTGACAGCTGTAGCCAGGGGGACCTTCTGTCAGGTTCGCCTGATCCATCAGTTGCGGCCCTTTCTTGATCGGGATTCCCTGTGCACAGTCACCCACGCCCTCGTCACCTCGCGCCTGGACTACTGCAACGCTCTCTACATGGGGCTCCCCTTGAGGAGCACCCGGAGGCTCCAACTGGTCCAGAATGTGGCCGTGTGGGTAATCACGGGGTGCTCCCACATAACACCACTCCTGCGTGAGCTGCACTGGCTCCCAGTGGTCTTCTGGGTGCGCTTCAAGGTGTTGGTTACCACCTTTAAAGCGCTCCATGGCATAGGACCTAGTTATCTTCGAGACCGCCTGCTGCTACCGATGATCTCCCACCGACCTGTGTGCTCCCACAGAGAGGGCCTCCTCAGGGTGCCATCAGCCAAACAATGTAGGCTGGTGACCCCCAGGGAGAGGGCCTTCTCTGTGGAGACACCTACCCTCTGGAATCAGCTGCCCCCACAGATAAGGAGAATCCAAGACCTCGGTGCCTTCCGCCGTGCCCTTAAAACTTTCTTTTTTTCAGCAAGCCGGGCTGGCTTAACATATTTTTTAACATATTTTTAAATATTTTTAATTGGTTTGTTATCTTAAATTGGGGCCAAACTAAAATATATATCCTTTTAATTGTTTTTAATGTTTGTATTGTATGTTTTTATCTGGCTGTACACTGCCCTGAGTCCCTCGGGAGAAGGTGCGGTATATAAATTCGAAATAAAATAAAATAAATAAAATAAATATTGTTAAATTATTCAATAAATTATTGTTCGCCCTCGTGGCTGCAAACCTACTGGTGTCTACTTAGTTATTTATTATCCAGTTATTTATTATCCAAAATAAAATGTTGGCTTTATTACTAGCATGGTTTGGTCCTTGGGCGTTATAATTATTTTAAGTTGCAATCCTCTACACATACAAACACTCAGAGGAAATGAGTATTGAGTGTGCTTGGTCATAACTTTTGATCAAGTAAATTAGGGTAGGATGCTTTTCTATTTCTGCCTGCATTTTTTCCTGAACCCACCCCTCACAAAAATCTCTTTAGAAGGTTAGAGACCCCACCTGAACAGCACAAGATGGGGTAAGTATAATTTCTTAGAAAGGGGTCATTTCTCAAATAAGCAGGAGAAAATGTTCAAAAAGCTTTCCAACATTGGAAAAAGATGCACCTACTGACAATATCGGAACTTAAGCTTGGAGAATATTCAACAATAGCAAAAGAAACAGAATATGTTCACCACAGAAGGCGAAGAGAGAACGGTTTCCATATATAGTTTAGATTACACAACCAGGGATTATATTTAGAGTGTGGTTTTGAAGGGGAAAAGTAAATTAACTAAAGTGAAACTCAGAAACACACACACAAAAAATGTAAATGTTTAGGAATATTGTATATCAATTAAGTACAACATAGGAGAAATTAAATTTCCAGCCTTCCATCCTTTCTAAGGTAGGTGAAATGAGGACCCAGTTTGTGGGGGCAATAAGCTGACTTTGTATAAATATACAAAAGTATGAAGGCTATTGCTTAACACATTGTAAGCCGCCCTGAGTCTCCGGAGAAGGGCGGCATATAAATCAAATTTAAAAAAAAAAAAAAAATTATGGTGACCTGCTTTACAAATGTCATGAGTAATGACTGAAATTGGAGGCTAAATTATGGTCATAAGTCGAGGGCTACCTGTATGTTTAGCAATTTTAGCACATTAACTCATTCTTCAGAGAATGAATGAAGTAGAGCTGGTCCTTGACTTACAAACACTCGTTTAGTGACCGTTTGACGTTACAATGGCAGTGAAAAAAATGTCTTATGGCTAATTTTCACACTTATGACCATCACAATATGGTCACATGATCAAATTTGGGCGCTTGGCAACCAGCTTGTATTTATGACAGATGCAGTGTCCTGGGGTTATGTGATCATTGTATGTGACCTTTGACAAGTAAAGTCAATCTGGAAAGCCGGATTCGCTTAGTGACTGCATCGTTCATTTAATAACTACAGTGACTCTCCTGACAACCGTGGCAAACAAAAAGGTCGTAAAATGAGGCACACTTAAAAATCAGGAAGCTGAGATAACATTGTTTTGATTGTCGCAGTGTGAATCCTTTCTCTTCAGCCAAAATTTCCGTTGCTAAACGAGGCAGGGGCAATCCTGAAGCCTCCAAGGTGGCCTCAGCCAGGTTCACTTCCGGGTTGCCCCTGCCTCGTTTAGCAACAGAAATTTTGGGTGAAGAGAAAGGGTTCACACTGTGACAATCAAAGCAATGTTTTTATGGTTTTAAATGTGAGGTTTATATTCTGTAAGCCGCCTTGGGTCGCCATGGACGAATAGGCGGCAGTATAAATTCAAGAAATAAATAAAATAAATAAATAATAAAATGTTGGCTTCCTGGATCTCCCTGTCGAAACTTCTTGGATCAGACTGTTCACATCCTATCCAGACGTTTTTCCTTTTCTCCGCAGGTGGCTGTCGATTCTGGGCATCTCCCTTTCCCATTTCACCTTTGGGGAAATGCCCAGGCAGGTTGCTAAACTGAGCTGGAGAAGGTAGAAGAACAGCCTCCATCCAAACTCTTGAGAAACATTGCCTGCAGGACATCTACTCATGGGAACCTGGAAACGCGCCTTCGCCACTGCCTGAGCATGAAAAGACTTTGCCTGGAGCAAAAAGGGAAAAATGAGAAGTGACTTATGTTAATACTTCCATGTTGAGTCTACAGGATGTGTTCATGTGTTCACGTGCCTTCAAAATGGTATCTGGTCCGGAGAAGCTGGACGGGCACCAAAATTGGCTTGACACAAAGGAGACCAACCCTATCATTAGCCACTTCCGACTCCTTGTGGTTCGTGTCTGGCAATTAATTCCCAGAGGATGAATGTTTCAGATTCAACTCCCAAGGAAAAAGCCAGATATAATAAAATATTATATAATCAATATTATATAATTAATATTAATTATATTAAGAATATATTCTGAGGTGGACCATTTGAGACTGATCACTATTTATACATATGTAGTGTGTGTATACGTACATATATGTACACACACGCACATATATATATTTCAAGGAATTACATAGCAGCTGTCCAGATGAAGTGAGAGACACTAGCAAAAACTTGTAGGCTTATAAATATATTATTATATATTAAAGATAAAGGTTCCCCTTGCACATATGTGCTAGTCATTCCCGACTCTAGGGGGCAGTGCTCATCTCATCATCCGAAGAGCCAGCTCTGTCCAAAGACATCTCCGTGTTCATGTGGCCAGCATGTCTAAATGCCAAAGGCACAGGGAACGCTGTTACCTTCCCACCAAAGGTGGTCCCTATTTTTCTACTTGCATTTTTTTAAGTGCTTTCGAACTGCTAGGTTGGCAGAAGCTGGGACCAGTAACGGGAGCTCCACCCCGTTACGTGGCACTAGGGATTCGAACCGCTGAACTGCCGACCTTTCGATCGACAAGCTCAGCGTCTTAGCCACTGAGCCACCGCGTCCTGTGACTCTCTTGCGTTCTTCCTTTCTATATGATGGCAAAGACTGTTGTAAATTTGAATGTTACATAAATCTATATCATGAGGTAAATTAATGAGAAGACAGAACAACACCGAAAGGCGGGAGAAAAGGGAAACACCCTCTTTATAGGGCGGTATATAAATTTAATAAATAAATAAATAATAATAATAATAATAATAATAATAATAATAATAATAATAATAATAATTATACTTAGGGCAACCAATCATAGCACAGATTACCTCATACATGACTCAGCACTCTTTAACTAATCAACTGCAACTGTGTGTTCTGACCTATTGCACTTTAGTGTTCCAGCTATTAAATTCAATACACACACACACACACACACACACACACACAAATATACACATATACACACATATACATATCTATATCAATACATACATTGAACATACACACACACATATATGTACTGTATGTGTGTGTGCATATGTGTGTGTATATGCTGGCAGTGAAAACTGGCCAGATCTATCCGGCCCGTGCGATCCGGTAGGGCCGGCAGCGGGAGGCTCCGCCCACTCACCGGGACGTCATCATGTCCCGTTTTTGACCCTCTGCGCATGCACAGAAGGCTCTGTGCATGTGCAGAAGAGGCACGCACAAGCATAGTGAGTGCACGCGCGCTCACATTTCCGATCCAGTAGCGAAAGTAAGTGCATTTATTAAGCATTTATTTATTTATTTATTTATATTTATTGAGCATTTATTAAGGTATATGCATATACATACAGGGCTGAAATCCAGCAGGTTCTGACAGGTTCTGGAGAACTGGTAGTGGAAATTTTGAGTAGTTCGGAGAACCGGTAGTGGAAATTTTGAGTAGTTCAGAGAACCGGCAAATACTACCTCTGGCTGGCCCCCGAGTGGTGTGGGAATGGAGATTTTGCAATATCTTTCCCCCAGGAGTGGGGAGGAAATGGAGATTTTGCAGTATCCTTCCCCTGGAGTGGGGTGGAAATGGAGATTTTGCAGTATCCTTCCTCTGCCATGCCCACCAAGCCACGCCCACCAAGCCAAACCATGCCACACCCACAGAACTGAGTACATATACATATCGGGTGGGTTCCACTCACTTCACTGGTGCACGCACATGCTCTTCTGCGCATGCGCAGAAACATTTTGATGACGTCAGGGTCGGTGAGTGGAGCCTCCCACCGGTTTTACTACTGATTCTATAGAACCGGTGCGAACCGGGGGCAACCCACCACTGATACATATACACACACATATATAAAGTGAATATATACATATATAAACACACACACACACACACACATTGCTGAACTCTGGGTACGACACCCCCCTTTTTAATGTTTTTTAAGGGGGTCAAATTATTCTCCAAAGCACCAGAAGACTGCACAAGAAACAATGGTTGGAAACTAATCAAAGAGAGAAGCAACCTGAAATTAAGGAGAAACTTCCTAACAAGGAGGAAAATCAACCAGTGAAACAGCCTGTCTCCAGAAATTGTGAACGCTCCATCACTGGAAGTTTTTAAGAGTAGTCTAGGCAATCACTTATCTAAAATGGGACAGGTTCTCCTGCTTGAGCTGGGGGCTGGACTAGAAGACCTCCAAGGTCCCTTCCAGTTCATTCATTCTATTCTATTCTAATGTGACAGAAGGGAGCGAGAATTCAACTCCGGATTTGAGAGCGTTGCTATCAACTACCCTGTTTCCCCCAAAATAAGACATCCCCTGATAATAAGCCCAATCGGGCTTTTGAGTGCATGGCAATAAGGCCAAGCATTTATTTCAGGGTTCAAAAAAAATATAAGATAGGATCTTATTTTCCAGGAAACACGGTACTTTTAATTTTTCTGCAATATCAAGAAAACAAAAGGAAATGTTTTTATCTTAAGTTTGCCAGGAAGCATGGGCAGTGGTGAGTTCCTCCCGGTTCGGCCCGGTTCCACCGAGCCGGTAGCGTCACTGAACCGGTTCTGCCCCCCGCCTCCCGCAGCCTCCCACCCCCCCCGCATTATTTTTACCTTTTATTTGGCCCCACCCCCAATCTATTGCTGCCTCCTGAGTCCCAGCTGATTGGCTAGAAATAAAAAAAACTGTTTAAACTCTTATTTATTTATTTATTTGTTTATTTATTTGTTTATTTATTTGTTTGTTTATTTATTTATTTATTTATTTATTTATTATTTATTTATTTATTTATTTATTTATTTATTTATTTATTTATTTATTTATTTATTTATCAAATTTCTATACCGCCCTACTCCCGAAGGACTCAGGGCGGTGAACAGCCAAGATAAAATACAGATAATACAAACATTAAAAGTCCATTAAAATTATTAAATTTTTTGGCCGAAACAAATTTAAAACACCCAATTTATAAAACAAACGATTTAAAAATCTTGCCACGGGGCTTCAAAGGGCTGCCCTACAGCTGATCAGTGTTAAAAGGCAGTGTAGTAGACCGATGCCTCCAAAAACAAATAAGTAGACCGGTGCCTCCAAAAACAAATGAGTAGACCAGTACAACTCTGCAAGCAGTTAAAAGCCTAGTAGACCAGTACCTCTGCTAAATCCTAAAGAATTGTCACATGACCATCAAGCCACACCCACAAAATAAGCCACGCCCACAGAACCGGTAGTAAAAAAATTTAGAACCCACCCCTCAGCATGGGGCTCAGCCCTGCAAATCAAAACCTAAATATAGGTAGCCCTCCATTTACGGCTGATCACATAGTGAACATTTGAAGTTACGACAGACCCCAAAAATGGGCCTTACGATCCGGATTCAAAGTTCCAACATCTGCTCCCCTACCCCATGGTCATGCGACCACATTTTGAGTGCTCAAGCGACTAGTTTGCACTTATGGCCATTTGCAACATCCCGACAATACGATGACCATTTACATTGTTTTTTTACCAAAAAAAAAATCTGTGTTTACTTTGGGATTCCGGCAAAAACTACCCCATGGGGAACAATGGATTCATGAAAATTGGATGTGGTCACATGGTGATCTGCTTTACGACTGTCACAACCTATGACCAAAACTGTGGCGTCAATTATGGTTGTAAGTCGAGGACGACCTGTCTCACTCTTAAAAACTTGTTTATTTTGAAAGTGAATACCACTCGTTAATAAAGTTAAGAGTTAAGGTAAAAAGTGTAACGATTCATCATCAGCGTCACTGCCAGACTTAGCCGACCCTGCCAGTTTTAGTGGAAAATGTGATTATCTGAGAAAAACACCTTAGAAAAAACTCCTTCCTCAAAAATCTTCACATCCAGAGGTTTTCAAAGAAGAACTTAACTGACTGGCTCTCCATCAGCATTCCCGATTTAATATTCTCCCACTGAGTCCAGTGGGAGAAGGGCGGTATAAAAATCTAATAAAATAAAATAAATAAGTAATAAAAATAAATATTTATGACAATATTTCATCAGGGGTGAAATCTAAAATGTGTTACTACCGGTTCTGTGGGCGTGGCTTGGGGGGGGTAATGTGACTGGGTGGGTGTGGCCAACTTTTTTTTTTTTTTTAACTTTTCAAAGCATTTTTTCTAATGCTTTGAAAAGCCTCTGCCGATCAGGCAACTCAGCTGGGATCGTCAGAGAAGCATTTTAAAAAATGCTTTGAAAAGTCTCTGACGATCCCAGCTGAGTTGCCTGATCGTCAGAGGCTTTTCAAAGCATTTTTTTTACCACCTCTTCGGCCAAGAGGTTGCAGAAAAAAAATGCTTTGCAAAGCCTCTGAGGATCCCAGCTGAGCCGCGCGATCATCAGAGGCTTCAGTTCATCAGGATTGCCTGTCAAGTTTGTGCTTGTCTGAATTCTTGAACTGTTTGTGCTATCAGAAATGGTATCTAGTCGGTATATCGGCCTCATTTTGATTGTTGTCTCCAATAATGTCCAGCTTTTCACCCAAATATTCAAGCTTTAGCTTTTCTTAGTGCTTTTTGGGTGAGTTACATGGTTTGACTTCATCTTGTATTGAAGGATATATACCGTATTTTTCGGAGTATAAGACGCACCGGACTATAAGACACACCTACCTTTTTTGGTGAGGAAAAGAAGAAAAAGAAATCTCCCTCTGCCTCTGAGCAATTTTGCCTCATTGCAGCAAACAGCAAACGGCCTGCTTTACTTTCATTTTCGTTTTCAGCATAGCTTGATTAGCACAAGGGAAAAAATAATCTGCTCCAGCAATTTACCTCTTTGCAGCAAGCAGCAGAGCCCTGCAGAGCAAATCAGCTGAAAGTCGGGAGGCCGATCCAATCAACTTGTGCTAATCGTTAAATACGGTCACTCATGCTCTCGTTACTTCCCGCTTGGACTACTGCAATGCTCTCTACATGGGGCTCCCCTTGAGGAGCACCCGGAGGCTCCAGCTGGTCCAGAATGCGGCCGCACGGGTGGTTATGGGAGCGACGTGGCGCTCCCATGTGACCCCCCTCCTGCGCGAGCTGCACTGGCTCCTGGTGGTCTTCCGGGTGCGCTTCAAGGTTTTGGTTACCACCTTTAGAGCACTCCATGGCATCGGACCGGGGTATCTACGAGACCGCCTTCTGCTACCAATAGCCTCTCACCGACCAGTACGCTCCCATAGAAAGGGGCTCCTCAGGGTGCCGTCGGCCAAACAGTGTCGACTGGTGGCCCCCAGGGGGAGAGCCTTCTCTGTGGGGGCACCTACCATCTGGAACGAGCTCCCCCCAGAGATACGGAAGATCCCGGACCTGCGCACGTTTCGCCGTGCTCTCAAAACTTTTCTATTTCAGCAAGCTGGCCTGGCCTAACTCCCATCTTTTAAATTTTTAAATTTTTTAATTCGTGATTTTACAAATTGGGTGTTTTAATCTGTGTTTCGGCCGAAATATTTAATAATTTTAAGGGATTTTTTAATATTTGTATTATCTGTATTTTATCTTGGCTGTTCACCGCCCTGAGTCCTTCGGGAGTAGGGCGGTATAGAAATTTGATTAATAAATAAATAAATAATAAATAATTAGCTTGTGCTGAAGCTGAAAGGAGCTGTTTTTTTCTTGCTGTTTGCTTGCAAGGAGGTAACTGCTGCAAGGCAGAGGCCAAAGGGTGGGGGCCAGTGGGTGGGCGGGGCCACATTCGGCATATAAGACGCACCTTAATTTTCACCTCCTTTTAGGGGGGGGAAAGGTGCGTCTTATACTCCAAAAAATACAGTAGTCTTCTTGCAATCCAAGGTATTTTCAATTTTGTCTCTCCCCACCCTGATTCTCATGCAACATTTTCTTTGAAAGCTCCTGGGTGGTCTCTGAGCTTGGAGGTATTTTTGCAGACATTTCATTACACAACTTGGTAATATCATCAATGCTAAAAGGGAGTGGGGTTTGCTCTCTATATACAGTAGTGGCCAAAATTGTGGGAACCTTTTGGGAAAAGTGTATTTTCTAAAACTAGCTAATAACACTACTTTTTCTTTTGGAGTGGTACCTTAAAATTACATATTAATGGAAAGATAATTTAATGAAGAATGTAATGCAATAACTTTTATGAGGGATTTGCTATTAGAATAGCAGTTACAGTATAAAGAAGAAAAGTGAAACACATAGCAAAAATTATCACCATAGAAAAAACGAGATATACAAAAATGATCACCCTGTCAGTTAATACTTAGTTGGGAAGCCTTTAGCATGAATTACGGCTTTACAACGTCTTCCCTGTCACAGCGTTCTTTTATTTACCAGCTGAGCTCATTATTTCTGGACTGTCAGACTTTCCGTAGCTTGCCAACTTCTTATCAGTAAGCTACGTGTATCCGTGTCCACCCACATTCCTTCACACTCTTTCCTTTGTTCTCTTGCCAGAGGTGTCGGCTGCTGAGAAAAGCAGCTGGCACGAACTATTTCAAAATGTAACAATTACTTTTCTTAGTTAGTGAGATGTTTTATTTTTCTTTATAACAAATAAATGAGTTTTATTAGAAGATATATCTTCGGGTTTTATTTCAGAATATTGCAACTTGGAAAGGCCACGGTCCATCCTCTAATTAATCAGGTGAGATTTTTCCCAGAGCCAGAATGGGATTAATCAATACCCTGACATTCCCCATGGAGTGAACCAAGTCTTTTAGTTTAGCAACTGTTATAATGTGAAACCAAGATTGAATGATGGCTTCTATTAACTGGGTTTTATTGTTAGGTCGCTTCTGACTAACCAGTTTCTTGAATCGGCTCCATAGATTTTCAATCGGGTTAAAGTCTGGGCTATTCCCAGGCCATTCCAGCAGTGGAATATGGTTTTCATGAAACTCCCAAAAAAAAAAAAAAAAAAAAAAGTGGTGTTATTAGCCATCAAACCTGAAAAATGCACTTTTCCCAAAAGGTTTCCACAATTTTGGCCACTACTGTATGTACAAGCGGTTTGCCTTGCCAATGTTGGTGGCATGTGCTTTTCTCTTTGGTAGTTCCACCGATTAATTGTTCTGTCAGGAAATTTCTCTTTATTTCTAAGTTGCTTCTCTCCTTGATTAGTTTCCATCCATTGCTTCTTGTCCTACATGAGGTGCTTTGGAGAATAGCTTGACTCCCTCTTTTTTATGGCAGCCCCTGAGATATTGGAACACTGTACCATGTCTCCCCTAGTCCTTCTTTTCATTATTTATTTATTTATTTATTTATTTATTTATTTATTTATTTATTTATTGGTTCAATTTATATGCCGCCCTTCTCCGGAGACTCAGGGCAGCTTACAATGTGTTAAGCAATAGCCTTCATACTTTTGTATATACCTGCTTAGTAGGGCTTTCGCCCCCCCCCCCCAGCGGTATTCTTTTTTATACAAAGTCAGCTTATTGCCCCCACAAACCGGGTCCTCATTTTACCTACCTCGAAAGGATGGAAGGCTGAGTCAACCTTGAGCCTGATGAGATTTGAACTCGCAGTAATTGCAGGCAGCTGGTGCTATTTAACAGCACTTTAGTCTGCTGCGCCACCAAGGCTCTTAAACTAATTAATCTAATTAATTAAACTAGACATACCCCGTTCCTGCAACTGTTCTTCATATGTTTTAGCCTCCAGTCCCCTAATCATCTTTGTTGCTCTTCTCTGCATTCTTTCTAGAGTCTCAACATCTTTTTTACATCATGGCGACCAAAACTGGATGCAGTATTCCAAGTGTGGCCTTACCAAGGCATTATCAAGTGGTATTAACACTTCTCTTGATTCTATCCCTCTGTTTATGCAGCCTAGAACTGTGCTGGCTTTTTTGGCAGCTGCTGCACACAGCTGGCTCATATTTAAATGGTTGTCCACTAGGATTCCAAGATCCCTCTCATTAATTAATCAATGAGATTAATTAATCAATGACCTCCGGGTATTTTGCTGTGCACTCAAGACCCTGTTGTTCCGCCACGCCGGGCTATCAACATAATAATTTTAAATTGGGTGTTTTAAATTTTGGGGGTTTTAAATTGAGCCGAATTATTTAATAATTTTAAATAATTTTAATTGATGTTTGTCTTGTGCTTTTAATAGGCTGTACACCGCCCCGAGTCCTTCGGGAGAAGGGCGGTATAGAAATAAAATTATTATTATTATTATTATTATTATTATTATTATTATTATTATTATTATTTAATCTTTAGTGAGATTCACAGCCTTTGAGGCTGGTTAATAGCTCAGCAGCTTGAGTCCTAACCAAGGACCTAGGAACTGTTAAGGTATCGTCGGAGGATGTAAGCTGTTCCGAGTAAGGTGGTTTTTTGTAGAGTCAAAATGTTCAAGTCTGGCAAATTTAGAATTTCTAAATAGCGGGGTAGCCCTTTGGGTATTGTTCCAAGGGCTCCAATTACAATCGGGACAACACACGATTTCTTTTTCCACAGTCGCTCAACTTGAATTTGCAAGTCCCGGTACTTTGTGATTTTTTCTTGCTGCTTATCTTCAATCCGTGCATCACCAGGTATTGCAATGTCAATGAACCATACTTTTTTCTTTTCAACTATTGTTATGTCAGGTGTGTTGTGGACCAAGTGCCTGTCATTCTGAATCCTAAAGTCCCACAAGATCTTGAGTTTCTCATTCTCTAAAACTTTCTCAACCTGATGTTCCCAGTGGTTTTTGCTGTACTCAAATCCAAACTTCTGGCACAATTTCCAGTGAATGATTTTAGCAACACGGTCATGGCGTTGTAGGTAGTCAGTTTGTTTATTATTATTATTATAATTTATTGGTTAATCTTTAGTGAGATTCACAGCCTTTGAGGCTGGTTAATAGCTCAGCAGCTCGAGTCCTAACCAAGGACCTAGGAACTGTTAAGGTATCGTCGGAGGATGTAAGCTGTTCCAAGTAAGGTGGTTTTTTGTAGAGTCAAAATGTTCAAGTCCGGCAAATTTAGAATTTCTAAATTACAATCGGGACAACATAATTACAAGCAGGACAACACACGATTTCTTTTTCCACAGTCGCTCAACTTCAATTTGTAAGTCCCGGTACTTTGTGATTTTTTCTTGCTGCTTATCTTAATATATAATTAATGCATTATTATTATATTATATAATTATATAATATATTATATAATATAATATAATATAATATATATATATATATATAATATATAATATATTATATATTATATATATATAATATAATATATAATATAATATATATATATATAATATATATAATATAATATATAATATTATTATATTATATAATTATATAATATAATATAATTATATTAATATATAAAGACCAACACACAGGTGTGTGCGTGATGAACATTTCATGCCTTGGTACCCACCCAAAAGCACACGTTTAAGGAAGAAAGGATGGCCAGCTTCCAGGGTAGTGAAAGACGCTTTTGCGGTGCCAATCCCAGCAATGGTGCCAAGTGTTAAGTTGGCACCGGGTACCAGAATTTGTGGGCAGGATGCCCATGCTAGTAAAACAGGACATATGGCAGACGACCGGGCAAAGATCAAAGGCTAGAAGAATCACGGAACAAGCACACAGAAGACAAATCTAACAGCCAAGTGGAAATGGGTTATTATGGGATGTGGATTCCCGATGCCGTGAAAAGGGCTTTGGTGTTAGCAGGAAGCATCCTGATTAAAGCTCACACATCTGGGTCGCAAGGATAAAAATGACCAGCAGATGGCAGCAGAGATACAGAACATTCCTAAATCTTGGTTGCCCATTAAAGGCCATTAAATCGAGCAAAATTCACTTAACAAACATCTCGTGATTCACTTAACCACCATGCCACAAAAGGTCACAAAATCAGGCCAAATTCACTTAACGAACATCTCGCTCAGCCACAGAAATGTTGAGCTCTACTGCGGTCGTAAGTTGAGGACTACCTATATTCAACATACGTCCTGCATGTTCCATCTAGGATTTAAGGCAGCGAGGTTTCTTGCAATCAATACTGGTTTCTCTCGGCCGGACATCACAATGCATGGCTCCTTTAACCAAGTTTGCAAGAAAAAAAAAATATGCAGCCATTAGTCCCGGTTAATGTCACCCCCGCAGCTAATGGGAAGCTTCCAACCTTGGGATTTTGCTACCAATCAGGGTCCGTAATCCTGGGCTGTTGCTGTTTGTCTTCCAGCTCGGTCCTGGGCTTTGTCACAGAGGCCCCAGCTCTGGGTTATTACTGCTACAAAAAGAGAGAGAGAGAGAGAGAGACTACAATATCCATGTGGTTCCTAAGAGCGGACACCGGCTGGATGGCAATCCATGCATCAATCTATGAATCCATCATTAAGTCCTGCTTTTCGTCACAGAGGCACCAGCTCTGGATTATTACTGCTGCAGAGAGAGACACAGAGAGAGAGAGAGAGAAAGAAAGAGAGAGGGAAGGAGGGAGAGAAGGTGTGAGAGAGAGAGAGACAGGGAGGGAGGGAGAAAGAGAGAGGGAGGGAGAGAGAGAGAAAGAGAGATGGAGGGAGGGAGAGAGGGAGAGAGAGAGAGAAGGAGAGAGGGAGGGAGAGAGAAGGAGAGAGGGAGGGAGGGAGGGAGAGTAAGAGAGAGAGAGAGAGAGAGAGAGAAGGAGGGAGGGAGAGAGAGAGGGAGGGAGGGAGGGAGGGAGGGAGAGAGACTACAATATCCATGAGGTTCCTAAGAGTGGACACCAATCTCTGAATCCATCATTCGGTCCTGCCTTTTGTCACAGAGGCCCCAGCTGGGTTATTACTGCTGCAGAGAGAGAGAGAGAGAGAGAAAGAGAAGGAGGGAGAGAAGGTGAGAGAGAGAGAGACAGGGAGGGAGGGAGAAAGAGAGAGGGAGGGAGAGAGAGAGAAAGAGAGATGGAGGGAGGGAGGGAAAGAGAGAGAGAGAGAGAGAGGAGGGAGGGAGGGACACAGGAAGGGAGACAGAGAGGGAGGGAGAGAGAGTGAGAGAGAGAAAGAGGGAGGAAGGAAGGGAGAGAGAGAGAGAGAGAGAGGGAGGGAGGGAAAGAGAGTGAGAGAGAGAAAGGGGGAGGGAGAGTGAGAGAGAGAGAAAAAAGGAGGGAGGGAGAGAGGGAGGGAGACAAGGAGGGAGGGAGAGAGAGAGAGAAAGAGGGAGGGAGGGAGAGTGTGAGAGAGAGAGAAGGAGGGAGGGAGGGAAAGAGAGTGAGAGAGAGAAAGAGGGAGGGAGAGTGAGTGAGAGAGAGAGAAGGAGGGAGGGAGATAGGAAGGGAAGGCGGGAGGGAAAGAGAGTGAGAGAGAGAGAGAAAGAGGGAGGGAGGGAGGGAGAGTGAGAGAGAGAGAGGGAAGGAGGGAGGGAAAGAGAGTGAGAGAGAGTGAGAGAGAGAGAGAAGGAGGGAAGGAGGGAGGGAAAGAGAGTGAGAGAGAGTGAGAGAGACAGGGAAGGCGGGAGGGAAAGAGAGTGAGAGAGAGAGAGAAGGAGGGAGGGAGACAAGGAGGGAGTGAGAGAGAGAAAGAGGGAGGGAGGGAGAGTGTGTGAGAGAGAGAGAAGGAGGGAGGGAGGGAGGGAGGGAAAGAGAGTGAGAGAGAGAAAGAGGGAGGGAGAGTGAGTGAGAGAGAGAGAGAGAGAAGGAGGAAGGGAGAGAGAGAGAGAAGGAGGGAGGGAGGGAAAGAGAGTGAGAGAAAGAAAGAGGGAGGGAGGGAGAGTGTGTGTGTGTGTGTGTGAGAGAGAGAGAGAGAGAGAGAAGGAGGGAGGGAGATAGGAAGGGAGACAGGGAGGGAGGGAGGGAGAGAGAGGGAGAGAAAGAGGGAGGGAGGAAGGGAGAGGGAGAGAGAGAGAGAGAAAAGGAGGGAGGCAGACAAGGAGGGAGTGAGAGAGAGAAAGAGGGAGGGAAGGCGAGAGAAAGCCTACAATATCCACGCGGTTCCTAAGAGTGGACCCCGGCTGGATGGCAATCCATTGAATCCCCTCCTCCATGAAACCGTCCAAGAATCCACCCATCCATCCATCCATCCATCCATCATCTGGAAAGGCTCGCTCCCCCTTCGCTAGTCAAATACCACCGGGTTGCTGCCGCCCACGGGAGAAGCTTCTGCCAGGCTTCGCTCGCCGGCCCCTTTCCTCCTCTTCCTCCCTCTCCTCCTCCGCAGGGACCAGCAGCCCCGGGCCAGAGTAGGGCGGGGGCGCGCCTGCACGGGGGCGGACCCGTGAGTCAACTGCGCTTGGAGAGGAGGAGGCGGCGGCGGCGGCGGCGGAGGGGATCGGCAGCCGGCTGGCAAGCATGAGCCGGGCGGGACAAAGAACGGCTGGGCTCTGCGGGTGAAAAATATATATATATATAAAAAAAAAAAATTAAAAAAAAATTCCCCCAAACCCAACCTCGATCTCCTTTCCCGGAGATCCCCGTCCCGGATCTACTCCCGGTTCTGTTCGATCCGGCCGCCGCCTTGGATCGCGGGAAGTGCGAGGCTCCGGATCAACGTCCCAGGTGGGTTCGCTGGGATCGTGGCTTCGCCCCGGGAAGGACGGAGGAAGGACGCGCGTCCCGATCGGTGTGTGGGGGGTTGAGATTAACAATAGGGAGGTTAAGATTGGGACGCTCGAGCATGTGCAGAGTGCCTTGGAGGAAGTGCGGGGGGGGGGGTAAATCGGGGGCTTTGGATCCAGAAGCCTCTTTCCACCCGTAAGGGGAAACCAAGGATCTCAAAAAGAACAGCTCGGGCGGATCGCTCAGGCCTCGACTCGGGCCGGATTCAGACGACTCGCTAAACCCAACGCAAAACACGCGTTCCCCCGCGTGGACCCGGGTTGTGTGAACGCGATCGTCGCGCCGGATCGTGGTTTGTTTGGCATGGGTGGGTGAGGAGAGAGAGAGAGAGAGAGAAAGAAAAGAAAGAAAGAAAAGGAATCGCGTGGCACAGAGAAGCCAGAAGCCAGAGAAAAATATCTCTCTTTTTGGGGGGGGGGGACGGCGGCTATAAAAGCGGATTTTAATCCAGCCTGAGGCATTTTCGATCCAGTCCTTTTGGCCAGTCGCTGGGGGTGGGTGGGTGGGGGGATTCCCTAAGGATCGGCCGCACCATCTGTTGAATTTCAATGGATCCTTTTTTTCCTCACCCTCGGGTTTGGCTCAGGAAAAGGGAAAGTGGTGAGCAAGGATTTAGGGAAGCCAAGAATTGGGTTTTTGAGCTTGGTGGAAACAAGGCTTCCTCCCCCCACCCTCTCGGTCGCCTTTTTTCATAACTCCTTTTATTATTATTATTATTATTATTATTATTATTATTATTATTATTATTATTATTATTATTATTATTATTATTTATAATTAATAATTAATAATAAATAAATAATAAAAAACCACCTTACTCAGAACAGCTTACATCCTCCGAGGATACCTTAACAGTTCCTAGGTCCTTGGTTAGGACTCGAGCTGCTGAGCTATTAACCAGCCTCAAAGGCTGTGAATCTCACTAAAGATTAACTAATAATAATAATAATAATAATAATAATAATAATAATAATAATAATAATAATAATAATAATAATAATTAATAGTAATAGTAATAGTAATAGTAATAGTAATAATAAGTAGTAGTGGTAGTGGTAGTGGTAGTATTTTTTTTAAATTAAATTAAATATTTTAAAATTAAATTAAATTAAATTAAAAAGTATAATAATAATAAAAAATTATTATATAATAATACTGAGTGGTGTACGACACTAATGCCTCCTAAGGCAGCATTTAACATCCAGCTGCCTGCAATTACTGCGAGTTCAATTCTCACCAGGCTCAAGGTCGACTCAGCCTTCCATCCTTTCTAAGGTAGGTAAATTGAGAACCCAGTTTGTGGGGGCAATAAGCTGACTTTGTATAAATATACAAAAGTATGAAGGCTATTGCTTAACGCCTTGTAAGCCGCCCTGAGTCTCCGGAGAAGGGTGGCATATAAATCAAATTAAAAAATAAATAAATAAAAATAAAATAAAAAATATATAATATAAAAAATAAAAAAAATAAAAAAAAAGGAATCGTGTGTTGTCCCGATTGTAATTGGAGCCCTCGGAGCAATACCCAAAGGGCTACCCCGCTTTTTAGAAATTCTAAATTTGCCGGACTTGAACATTTTGACTCTACAAAAAACCACCTTACTCGGAACAGCTTACATCCTCCGATGATACCTTAACAGTTCCTAGGTCCTTGGTTAGGACTCGAGCTGCTGGGCTATTAACCAGCCTCAAAGGCTGTGAATCTCACTAAAGAATAACCAATAATAATAATAATATTTATTGATTGATTGATTCAATTTGTATGCCGCCCCTCTCTGAAGACTCAGGGTGGCTCACAATGCATTTAAAATCATTCTAAAAAACATTTAAAAATTAAAAACATTAAAACTCATTCACACCATTCATGGCCGGATCTCTCCGGTTCGCAAGAGCGAGATCAACGGTCCCAGGCCTGCCGGAAAAATCAGGTCTTCACCACTTTTCGGAAGGCCAACAGAATGGGGATGGTCTGGACCTCAGGAGGTAGGACCTCCTACCTAATATGATTATGACCTAATCATCATCATAATCATCATCATCGGGCCCTGAAAACACATCTATTTCATCTAGCTGGGCTGGCTTGACCCCATCCTTGCGGTTTTAAATTTGTAATTGGTTTTAACTGGATTATTTTAAATTGATGGCCAAAATTATTTAATGTTTTTTTAAACTGCTTTTAAATTTTATATGTTGTGTTTTACCGTGGCTGTTCACCGCCCTGAGTCCTGTTGGAGAAGGGCGGTATACAAATTAAATAAATAAATAAATAAATAAATAAATAAATAAATAAATAAATAAATAAAAACAACCACTAGTGATTTGGGATACGAAATCCAGCATGGTCATCTTGTTTGCTGTGTATACTGTCATCATCATCATCATCATCAAATAAAATGAATGCAGTTGCATCCTGTTGGTGGGATTCCTGCTGGACTAGATTGCGGTCCCCAAGCTTGGATCCGTGGACCAGCTGGTGGTCCACGAGAACATTTTTGATGGTCCGCAGAAAAATGATTTGCCATTTTAAATTATATATATATTTTTAGATTGCACTAAATACTATTTATCTTTTTTTTTTAAAAAAAATCATGTTAGTGGTCCGTGGGATTTAAAATTATGAATTTAGTGGTCCCCTGAGGTCCGAAAGGTTGAGAACCCCTGGATTAAAAGACCTCCAAGGTGCCCTTTAAAATAATAATAATAATAATAATAATAATAATAATAATAATAATAATAATAATAATAATAAAATAAAATCAATGCAGTTGCATCCTGTTGGTGGGATTCCTGCTGGACTAGATTGCGGTCACCAAGCGGGGATCCGTGGACTGGCAGTGGTCCATGAGAAAATTTTTGGTGGTCCGCAGAAAAATGATTTGCCATTTTAAATTATATATATATTTTAGATTGCACTAAATACTATTTATCTTTTTTTTTCAAAAAAAAAATCATGTTAGTGGTCCGTGGGATTTAAAATTATGAATTTAGTGGTCCCCTGAGGTCCGAAAGGTTGAGAACCCCTGGATTAGAAGACCTCCAAGGTCTGTCCCCGTTCCCCTCCGCCCGACTCTTTTGTTCTTACAGTATTCTGTCGGTGGTGGAAAAGACAGGATGGATTGGATGGATGGATGGATTGAATATTTCTAGCAGAGATCCAGTTTTGGGTGCTTCTCCTTTTAGGGTTGCCTTGGGACAAGTCCCTGGGATTGGACTCGGGAACATGGTTTATCTGGGATGGAGTGTTTGTGTGATGTTGTGTCAGTGCAGCGGGAGGCCCTGGGCCAAAAGGAAATAAACAGTATTGTGAAGGAGAAACCGCACGGACAGACTCATTCTGGAGGTGACGGGAAGATCTTGGTGGTCTGATTGCTAGGTTGGATAATTTTGGTTTATCTGAACGATGGTTTGTTGAGTGGATCGTGAAGGGCTGAGTCTGCATGCGGTACTAAGCCAGGATCCAACAATGGACTTGGTTTTAGTGTATTATATCTTGGAAACAAATCCTCTGTATAGTACAAATTTTTCTCCCCTTTCTTTTAAATTTTAAATTTTAATTTGTTTTAAATTTATTGGGATTTTAATTGTCGTGGGCCAATATTATTTAATTTGGTTTTAAATTGTTCTTAACTTTTGTATTTCTGTATTTTATCTTGTGCCTGTTCACCGCCCTGAGTCCTTCGGGAGTAGGGCGGTATATAAATTTAATAAAACATAAACATAAACAAACAAAACAAATAGCTGTTCAGTTAAGTCGGGAAGGTATAAAAATTCAGGGCTGCAAAAATCCAAATGATCAATAGAGGTCAGCAAAGAGTATTTTTATATATATATATAAACCTGAGAAAACAAATATATATATATTTGTTTTCTCAGGTTTTCGCGGGTGTTTGTATGTAGGTCTTTAGTTATTCGGGTTTTCTCCCACGTAAAATTGGAGGTGTCTTGGCAACGTTTCGACGAAGTCTCATTCGTCATCTTCAGGCTGGTGTTTTCGGCTTCGTGCTTCTAGGACCAAGACACCTCCAATTTTACGTGGGAGAAAACCCGAATAACCAAAGACCTACATACAAACACCTGCGAAAACCTCAGAAAAGATATATATATATATATATATATCTGTCATCTGGTGGATGTTTCTGTTTTTATAACCCAGATCTTCTATAGTTTTGACATTCAGTTGGGTCACAGCCTCACACCTGAGAACCCTTTGTTAAATAAACTGCGACTTCGCGAGGTGTGTTAATAGTTAAAAAGGACTGCAGAGGCCATCTAGACGGACTCCTTGGAAATCTATTACTGTATCGTTGCAAGTCTCTGCTTGGAAACGGAGGAAGGCATATCCAATTTCCAAAATCTCTTTTGAGTAGGTGGGATTAAAAGAAACTAAAATGAAGTGGTGTAGGGTTTACGGACTAAACAGGGTTGGACTAGATGACCTCCAAGGTCCCTTCCCACTCTGTTATTCTATTCTATTCTATTCTATTCTATTCTATTCTATTCTATTCTATTCTATTCTATTCTATTCTATTCTATTCTAAATTCTCAACAATATATCTTCGAATCCATGATGGCGTATTCCAGTATTTATCAACCTTGGCTACTTTAAAACTATAAGGACCAACTCCCAGAATTCCCCGTTGGCAGGGGGATTCTGGGAGTTGAAGTTCAAACAGTTAAAAGTTGCCACGGTTGAGAAACACCGACTGATCGTCTATTCTAGCCTAGCCTAGCAAGTTTCAGCTCCTTAAATTATGATTGAAATCCTTTTATTTTATTTTTTTCCTCCTTTTAATTTCCTTCGTTCTCGTTCAGCCCTTCGTGTAACATGGTTTCACATGAAAGGGAATAATGGATGTGTTGGGCATGCCTGCATGTAATTATTACTGTTGTTTTGTTTTTTAATTCGACTCTCAATTAGTTGTCTTAAAGAAACTCCAAAACTTTTTCCTTCCACATCACCACTGGAGATACTTCGAGAAAATAAAATTAGAGGGGGTCAGTAAACAGCAAATATTCTTCCCCAGAGGGGAGGTAGACCCCCACTCTTCTGGTCTTCAGAAAACGGGTTAGACCCGTGATGGAGAACCTATGGCACGCGTGCCACAGGTGGCACGTGGAGCCATATCTATGGGCACGTGAGTATTGCCCTAGCTCAGCTTCAGCGCGCATGCGTGCACCGGCCACCTAATTTTCGGGCCTTCCGGGCCCACCGGAAGTCAGGAAACGGGCTGTTTCTGGCCTCCGGAGGGTCTCTGGATGGGTGGGGAAGGCTGTTTTCGCCCTCCCCAGGCTCCAAAAAAGCCTCTGGAGCCTGGGGAGGAAGAAAAACGGGCCTACCTGGCCCACCGTGCCATCACGTGCCAAAAGCGGGGGAGCGCAGGGGGGTGTCGCATGCGAGGGGCAGGGCGCATTGAATTTTGGGTGTGGGCATGCATGTGCATGACCCCCTCGCGCAACCCCCACTTTTGGCACGCAACGGCAAAAAGGTTAACCATCACTGGGTTAGACCATGGCTCTGTGGCCTTGTGTGGGAACCCAAAGGAGCACGTAATTATGCCGTCGTTTAGTGCCATAAGAACCTTCCTTTTGCCTTGTCAACCAATTTTTAACTTGGTTAATTATTCTGGCCTCCATATATACCGCGTTTCCCCGAATATAAGACCCTGTTATATATATTTTTTGAACCCCGAAATAAGCGCGTGGCCTTGTTTTCGGGGAGGTCTTATTATTTTGGGGCGCGTGGAGCAAGACGGGGCTCTTACCGTCTTACCTGATTTCCAGCTCTGTCTCCCTAACCCTAGCCAGAGGAAATGGCGGGGACTGGCTGCACATGCACGTATGTACGTATAGAGGGACGCGGTGGCTCAGTGGCTAAGATGCTGAGCTTGTCGATCGAAAGGCCGGCACTTCAGCGGTTCGAATCCCTAGTGCCGCATAACCAGGTGAGCTCCCATTACGTGTCCCAGCTTCTGCCAACCTAGCAGTTCGAAAGCACGTACAAAATGCAAGTAAAAAAAAATAGGGACCACCTTTGGTGGGAAGGTAACAGCGTTCTGTGCACCTTTGGCGTTTAGTCATGCCGGCCACATGACCACGGAGACATCTTCAGACAGCACTGGGTCTTCGGCTTTGAAACGGAGATGAGCACCGCCCCTTAGAGTCAGGAACGACTAGCACATATGTGGGAGGGGAACCTTTACCTTGTATGTATGTATGTATCTATGTATGTATGTATGTATGTGTGTCCAGAGGGTTTCCCTTCAATTATGCCTACATGGGATCAGAACCTTAAGCAATTTTCCCAGACAGGTTGTCCTCAAATTACAACCTTTCATTTTAGTGGCCATTTGAAGTTACTGGAAAAAGTGACATATGACTGTCACTTTTCACACGACTGTTCCAGCATCCCCGTGGTCATGGAATCAAACTTCAGATGCTTGGCCACTGACTCACATTTACGACGGTTGAAGTGTCCTGGGGTCATGCAATTCTCTTTCGCGATTCACTTGTGATTAAACACCACACATTTTTAACTCAAAACTTTTAACTCTAAAATTTTAATTTCTTTTCTACTGTTTCGTTTTATGATGTTTTCCTGTACCCTGTCCAGAGTCCCTCTTTGAGAAAGATGAGTGGTTTAGAAATGTGAAATACGAAGGGAAGGAAGGAAGGAAGGAAGGAAGGGAAGAAAGAAACCAGGCAGTTGATTCAAAGAAGAAATTAAAAATTACCTTTAGAATGATATTTGAAAATAAATAATTCATCAAAAGCGGACGCCAGTTTCTCTTGTGAATATTTCTTTTGCTGATGGACAAACGTGTCGGGAACTAGACTATAATCCTGTTTCTACTGTTGGAAAGTAAGCCTCTTTAGTGTCTACGTGATTGAATTGGCAAGCATACCCTAGATCAGGAGTCCCCAACCCCCAGTCCATGGACTGGCATCAGTCCGCGGGATGCCAGAAACCGGGCCACGCAAACAAGCGAAGCCCCATCCGCAGGATGCAGGCAGCACATGAAACCACGCCCCCTCCGGTCCATGAAAATAATCCTTTCTCCATGGAACCGGTCTCTGGTACCCAAAAGTTTGGGGGCTGCTGCCTTCGATATTATTACAGGTAGGTAAGTCATAAAAGGGATTCAGTGGCTAAGAGCTGAGCTTGTCGATCGAAAGGTCGGCAGTTCAGCGGTTCGAATCCCTGGTGCCGCGTAACGGGATGAGCTCCCGTGACTTGCCCCAGCTTCTGTCGACCTAGCAGTTTGAAAGCGTGTAAAAAAAATGCAAGTATAAAAATAGGGACCACCTTTGGTGGGAAAGTAACAGCGTTCCGTGCGTCTTTAGCATTGAGTCATGCCGGCCTCATGACCACGGAGATGTCTTCAGACAGCGCTGGCTCTTCGGCTTTGAAACGGAGATGAGCACCGCCCCCTAGAGTCAGGAATGACTAAGCACATATGTGCGAGGGGAACCTTTACCTTTACCTTAAGTCATGAAACAAGTTGGGGTCCTTGTGAAATTCATTTGTTCCTTGTTTAGTTGACAGCCAACACTTGGCATTCAGATTTGCATCTGAAGAAGATCCTTTCACAACTTTACAGCTGGCTTCTTCTTCTCATACATGGTCCTTCTGCAAGGAACTCCAGTGAACATAACTCCAGGTGACGTGTTTGGGACAGGTTCTGGACAAGCTGTTGCAAGTTTCTTCCTCTGGCATAGAACGTGTATGCCTGGAGGACGAGTTTGAAGTAGCCTGACAAGCAGTCTTATTGTTCTGAGGTGGAGAAGAAGGAAAAGTCTCTATGGCTCAGAGGGTGAGAGGTCAGCCTGATTTGCCAGGAGATCAAAGATTGGGTCAACTTCAGAGCTGGAAGACCTTGTATAAGCATAAATGCACAATTACAATGATAAAAGTGACCAATTGGGTAAAAATGAAAAGAAATTGAAAAGGAAGTATATATTATTCGAATAGTGGAGTTGCTCGGATACCAAAGAGGGAATATATTCCACAACAAAAAAGAAAGAAAGGAGAGAGGAATAGAGGGTATGTAGAGGAGAGGGAGAGAGAGAGGAAGGGAAGAAAGGGGAAAGGAGGGAAAGAAAGGACAGGGGTGAGAAGTAGGAGAGAAGGTGAGAAGGGGGGAAAGAGGAGAGTGGGGGAAAGGAAGGGGAAGTAGGAAAGAGGAAGGAGAGGTGGAGGAAGAAAGTAGAGGAGAGGAGCGAAGGAAAGAAGGAAGAAAGAAGAAGGAGAAGAAGTTTTGTTGTGAAATGAGAGAAAAGAAAGGGTAGAAGAGCAACCCCGAATGCAACAAAAATGTCTTATTTGTATGCTCTCTTTAAGAAAATATGTATATGTATGATTAATTACCGTGTTTCCCTGAAAATAAGGCCCTGTCTTATATTTTTTAGAACCCCGAAATAAGGACTTGGCCTTATTTTCAGGGAGGTCTTATTATTTTGGGGCGTGTGGAGCAAGATGGGGCTCCTCTTGCCATCTTACCCGATTTCCAGCTCTGCGTTTAAATATTTTCGGGGAGGGCTTATTTTCGGGGTGTGTGTGTGTCTTCTTTTAGCACATGCACTCAAAAGTCCAATTGGGCTTATTATGAGGGGATGTCTTATTTTCAGAGAAACAGGGTATGTATGTATCAGAGAATATACATTTACATTATTTGTATAAGAAATAACAATTAAAAATTTAGGAAGAAAAAAAAAGAAAGAACTGGAGGACCTGTTGAAGCCCGAAGCAAACCCAGAAGAGAGAGAACGCAGTCATTTCGGGCAGGGAAGATAGCGAAATAAAGTACAACTGGAGAACAGTGAAATCCGTCTTTGGATTGCATTCCATTTGCTTAAGAGGAAGTGTATCGAAGTCTACTTTGTAGGTGTGGTGGGACATTTTTATCTCAAGCGATACATAAGTGGAGGCGGCTGGAAGTAGATATTTGTGTGGGATGTGTGCTAGACTGGTCGATTTGCACAAACGGCAGGCAAAAGACGCAGCTTCTTGAATTTCCTCTTTAAGGGGGACCCATAAAAAGGAAATTTATATTTATTTATTTTAGTTTGTCAAACATGTACGAGATAACAGGTATAAGTATAAACATGGACATGAGTACAAATAAATGGGGAAAGTAGGACAGGGACGGTAGTATTGTGGCCCGCCAGCGGCCTGTGCAGCTGGTAGCTGATTCCGACAGCAAGGAGGCTGGTGTGGGGATTCGCCAGCAGCCTGTGCAGCTGGCACCCGAGTCAGACAATGAGGAGGCTGGAGAAGAGGCGGGGATTCAGCCAGGGCCTTCAGAACCTCCAGAAGCTCCCATAAGTAAAGAGGAAGAAGAGGAGGAGCCTCTTCTCAATGCACAGGCGTGCAGAGCTGCCAAAAGGCAGGAATGGCTCCTCAGGAGGAGGTCTCCTCGAGAGTAAGGCTTGGGTTAATTGGCCACTCCCTTAGCCTATTTAAGGAATGACGACGATTGAGGCAATTTGTAGAAAACAACTTCGTTCATATTCCTTTGCGTATTGACTCCAGAAACGTCTGATCGGCTCTTGTTTCTCTCTTGTCATTTTTCCTGCAAATTGCTTCTGGGCATTCTGCCAACCACAGTAAGCTTACGGTTAACTGAAAGACTGTACCTCAGAATTGAGTTATTATTCCTTGGACTCTTGTTGGCTGTTAATGAAGTTAAATTAACAGCCCTTGTTCAGAAAAGACTGATTTAAACTGTACTTGTGTTTGAACAAGTACTAAGAAACCTCATTAGTAGTCCTTAATTAGTAAACTAAGGTTTGCACGGACTTTGTGTGTGCTGCGTTCTTTGTGGTCCGTAGCTGGGGCAGAACAGGTAGGCACACTGGTGCGCTTATGCACGGCCCCCTTTATGGACCTCTTAGGAATGGGGTGAGGTCAGTGGTGGGATTCAGCCAGTTCGCATCACTTTGGGAGAACCGGTAGCATTTATTTCAACCGGTTCGGGCGAACCGGCCCTAAACAGTAGCATTTCATCCCTGGGTGGAATACAACAAAGACAGATCTTTAAGTAAGTTGTCTTCAGCTGCTGGAAGGAAAACAGGATGCAATCCGTTATCGTAGAGCCCAAAGGGATTTTTGGTTTGCTGTGAAAAAAAGGCCTTGCTTTTTAACTTGTTATTCCGCTCGCCTGTCTGTCAGTTCTGTCAATACAATTGAAAACAATGAAATGTTCATTGTTAAACCTCTTGGATTTTTGACAAAAAAATGGACAGAAGCAACCGATCACATTACGGTGCTGTTGAATTTGGGTCCTTATTGGCTTCCTCTCTTGGTGCAATCTTTTAAAAAAAAAACAAAAAAACCCCAACAACTTCACTTAGTTTTTCTTACTGGCTGCGTTTCTGGATTCAACAGCCTTTCGGTTTTGTTTATTTAAGTTGAAATTATAATGCTGCCTGAGCAACATTAAAAGGAAGAAGAAGTATTTCTGCTTAGTACCTCGTTTAAACTCATGGGTGAAACATCCCTTTAAATTACTTTCTCGTCCTGTCGAAAATTCATAGACCTTGATATGCTAGAAGGAACTCCGTTGAAATCTCTTTTTTAAAAAAAATTTTTACAAACATATCAGTTAGTGAACAGTTGGGCACCTGGGTGTTATACATTCTAATACAAATAAAACTACTGTATTTTTCAGGGTATAAGATGCACCTTTCCCCCCCCCCCAAAAAAGTGGGTGAAAATCTGGGTGCGTTTTATACTCCGAATGTAGCCCCGCCCAACTTCTCAAACGGAGGTTTCAGAGGCTGAAAAAAGCATCTGAAACGAAGCTTCAGAAAAGAAGCTTCAGAGGCTTTTTTTCTGAAGCTGTTTTGGAGGCTTTCAGAGGCAGAACAAAAAGAAAAAAAAAAAAACATGGCACAGAACTCACAACCAAGGAACCTGTTGCTAAATTTCACCTCTGGGAACAGCTGATTGGGGGTATTCTGGAGACCGATCCACCCACCAATCAGCTTTTTTCTTATTTTCCTCCCCAAAAACTAACTAATATAAGCCCGTGCATCTTATACTCTGAAAAATACGATAGTAGAATTAAACATAGTTATTACATTCAATCAATTTATATATTTCTAATAATGCACATTTACATTGAGTTGCAGTCTATCACTATTCAATTATTCCATATTTTCTCTTGTTATTGCTTTTATTTTAATATATAAAAGTATATACACTAATATTCCCCCTTCTCTTATTTCTATCTCTTATTCTAACTTTTAACCATGTCACCCTTTATTAAAATATGTTTTCTTTCTATCCTACCTAACTTCTAGTCATGTCACCTACCTAAATAAAGAAGAGAAAGAGAGAGAAAAAAGAAAGCAAATCAGAACATCAAAAAAGAAAAATCCATCTATCCATCGTCTCTTGCCCGCTTCAATACTTTAATTGCTATGCTTTTTTTGGCTTGCCTCCCATATTCGTCTCTTGGATCTTTATCTCTATCTGCATCTGCTTCTTCGTTGAAATCTCTTTTTATAAACCTTCAACGATGGAACGTCCACAACTTCTGGAGCCAAGTTGTTCCACTGAACAATTACTCAACGGAAGGGTTTGTCTCCAGAAGTTGGTGGGTGTTCCATCTCTTTAAGAAGAGATTGGACAACCATTTGGCCGAAATAATATAGGGCAGTGATGGCAAACCTTTTTGGCGCTCGTTGCGGGGAAATGTCGCTTGCGTGTGCACTCTTCAGAGCCCTGCTCCGGAAAAGCCGAACCTCTGGGTTCTAGCGCACATGTGTGCCTGACGATCAGCTGGCTGGTGCACATGCGCAGGCTGGTTTTCTGCATTGCGCGTGCAAAGGGATTGCGCTCCAGAAAAGTTGAACTTACGGATTCTGGCTCGCATCTGTATCCAACAATCAACTGGCTGGCGCGCATGCGTGCACCAGTTTTGGCACAACTGCACTCATGAAGGACAGCTGATCATTGTGCACGCATGCGCGCCAGAAACCCGGAAGATAAACAGGCAAGGCCGCGAGTGCCAGGCGACACGACTTCGCGTGCACTTTGGGCACGTGTGCCATAGGTTCGTCATAACTGGTACAGGGTTTCTGCTTCAGCAGGAAGTTGGACTAAAGACCTCCAAGGTCCCTTCCGACTGCTATTCTGTATTCTAAAATCTCAGAGGATGCTAATTGTTGTTCAGAAACAATTAACAATTCATCTTGAACAAGCCA
This sequence comes from Pituophis catenifer annectens, assembly GCF_029215685.1. NCBI lineage: Eukaryota > Metazoa > Chordata > Lepidosauria > Squamata > Colubridae > Pituophis > Pituophis catenifer. The sequence goes on from NW_027256895.1 coordinate 13,850,863, forward strand.
AAGCATTGGTCCAATTCTGAAATAATGTAGGATGTTCCAAGAAGATTTGGGCTCATGAGATAGAAGAGAACAACGAGGACAAGCCATAAATCACCACAAATTACATAATCGTGTTAGATGTCGGAACTGAAGGGTGGGATTGGTGTTGTGGTATCTCAAAGACCTTGTTTGATCCTCTCCGTTTATCCTTCAGCTGTCTCCTGTCTTCAAGATGGAATGGCTTTCTTACGATATGGATCTAAGGTTTTGAGGCTGAGATCAAGTTTGGTTAGGCCTAGCTTAGGTTCGAATCTCCTTAAGAAAATTTTTTAAAAAGTAGGCCATCAGGAGAATAAGAAAGGATCAGAAGATCGGCTGATGGTTACATTGAATGTTGTTATTAGTTGCAAAGTTGTGTCCGGCCCATCGCGATCCCATGGACAACGTTCCTCCAGGCCTTCCTGTCTTCTACCATCCTCTGGAGTCCATTTAAGCTCACGCCGACTGCTTCAGTGACTCCATCCAGCCACCTCGTTCTCTGCCATCCCCTTCTTCTTTTGCCCTCCATCGTTCCCAGCATTAGGCTCTTCTTCAGTGAGTCCTTCCTTCTCATTAGGTGGCCAAAGTATTTGAGTTTCATCTTCAGGATCTGGCCTTCTAAAGAGCAGTCAGGGTTGATCTCCTCTAGGACTGACCGGTTTGTTCGCCTTGCAGTCCAAGGGACTCGCAGGAGTCTTCTCCAGCACCAGAGTTCAAAGGCCTCCATTCTTTGGCGCTCAGCCTTTCTTATGGTCCAACTTTCTCAGCCACACATTGCAACTGGGAAAACCATAGCCTTGACTATACGCACTTTTGTTGGCAGAGTGATGTCTCTGCTTTTTAGTATGCTGTCTAGATTTGCCATAGCTTTCCTCCCCAGGAGCAAGCGTCTTTTAATTTCTTGGCTGCAGTCCCCATCTGCGGTGATCTTGGAACCCAGGAAAATAAAATCTGTCACTACCTCCATTTCTTCCCCATCTATTTGCCAGGAATTGAGAGGGCCAGATGCCATGATCTTAGTTTACATTGAATACTTTATTTAAAGAGGAAAATACGTTCTTATTTGGATATCACTTCTGGAATTTGTGTTTGTGAAAGGAAAAAAAATGAAGTTTTGGTTTTGTCGATTAGAAAGATTTGGAATTATAGAAATGGCTAGTTATATATTAATATGTAAAAGCAAAACTTTGAGGTTGGAGTGTTATTATGTTGTACTGTGCAAGGAAGAGTTGGAAGTCAATGCCCCCTTTTCTTTCTTTTTCTCTTCCCCCTTGTATTTCACATCCCCTTTTCCCGTTCCCTTTCTTTCCCTTAATTTCCTGTTTTCTTTTTTCTTTTTTTGTATTTTATACAATAAAAAAAATAAAAAATGGTAATAAAAAAAGAAGATCGGCTGTACCCTTTTTATGAAGTGTACCACAACTGTGTTGTAACACTCCACTTGGCCACTGGATGGCAGGAAAGAGATGTGCAAAACTTCTGACCTTTGCTGACATCTAGTGGTCATATGGAGGACTGCAAGGAAGATCTAATGGTCCTACATTTTTGGCTGTACCTGTATTTTTGGGGCAATAATCCAAATGTTTGGGAAAGCATTTAGACCGGAGTCCCAATTTTCTATATAAAGGGGAATTACTGTAGTACTGTAATATCTCCCTCATTCTTTCCCAGGTGGTCTGCATGCAGTAGACAGATTCTCATGAGCTTTGCATCTGGTTATCCCATTCTTAATAACACTACAGTACCAAAATGGCATGTAATGGTTGACTTCCCAATCTACAGCTCTGGGATCTCCTGGTGGTTTCCCAACCAAGTATTAATTAAATTTAACATGATTTAGCCTTTCTCAGGATCAGGAAAATTTGAAAAAGGTCACTGGAAGTCGGGTGGCATATGAATTTATTAGTATGATAGGTAGGTTAAAATTCACCATCTCAGATTAAAGTTAACAGCAATGTTGGTTTTGATGCTGGTTCTGTCAAGAGTATTTTGTTGATTATTGTATGTTACCGCAGTGCAGAGGGCACCGGCCTCTACATTTTGCTTAAAATTAGCCATTACAAGGTAATTATGGACAGTAATGGAAGGGACTTGTGATATGAATCTTTCCTTTGTCCTCATTGGAAAATTCTACCTTCCCTTCCTCTTCCTCTTCTTCCTTCCTTCCTTCCTTCCTTCCTTCCTTCCTTCCTTCCTTCCTTCCTTCCTTCCTTCCTTCCCTTTCTTTCTTTCTTTCTTTCTTTCTTTCTTTCTTTCTTTCTTTCTTCATTTTTCTTCTTTCTCTTTCCTTCTTTCTTTTCTTTCTTTCGCGCTCTCTTTTCTCCACTTCCCTTCCCTTTCCTCCTGTTCCCCTCCCTTCCCCCTCCCTCCCTCCCTCCCTCCCCCTTCCTTCCTTCCTTCCTTCCTTCCTTCCTTCCTTCCTTCTTTTTCTCCCTTCCCTCTCATCTCCTTCCCCTTCCTTCCTTCCTTCCTTCTTTCTTTCTCTCTCTTTCTCCCTTCCCTTTCCTCCCATTCTCCTCCCTCCATCCCTCCCTTTCTCTCTCTTCCTTTTTTCTCCCTTCCCTCTCATCTCCTTCCCCTCCCTCCCTCCCTCCCTCCCTCCCTCCCTTCCTTTCTCTTTTTTCTCCCTTCCCTCTCGCCTCCTTCCCCTCCCTTTCTCCCTCCCTCCCTTCCTTTCTCTTTCCTTCCTTCCTTCTTTCTCTCTCTCTCTCTCTTTCTCCCTTCCCTTTCCTCCTGTTCCCCTCCCTCCCTCTCCCCTCCTTCCTTTCTTTCTCCCTGTCTTTCTGTTTTCTCCCTTCCCTCATCTCCTTCCCCTTTCCTTCCTTCCTTCCTTCCTCCCTCCTTCCCTCCCTCCCTCCCTCTCTCCCTTCCCTTACATAATTAAGAAAACGGAGGGAGCAGTCTCTCTGGGGTCTCAACCTCCAATTTCCACTCAGCCAGAGGGATGAAAAAGACGCCTTCTGTGGGATCACATTTCTCAATTTGCATTCAACTCCAGAGCCACTTAAAACAGAGCATAAAATCCAAGATGATGCTCGAAGAGAAACAGTGGACAATGATGAATGGGGAACAGGGTTGAACAATAAACAATGTGCTTGTGATATGGCTGGTGGACTTCTTCAGAATTTCTATACGGGGGGGGGATTGGGCAGGCTCTCCTTATCATGCTTCAGTTTGAAAATACCAAACACGCATGCACGCATATACACGCACACACACAATATTAGGGATTCTCTGTCCAAGGGTCCTAAGCTTATTGTGTGTTGGTTTTGTAGAACGTTAGCACCCACCCCTCTCCTAGAAGAATGAAATTTTTTAGGAAATATTAAAAAGGCAGAATATTATATTTCCCTGGAAGAGAAATGGAAAAACGTGTTTTTTTTTATTACAGGCAGGAAGCAGATGCTCTCTTAATAGCACCCCCCCCCGCCTTTCTTAATAGCCCTTAGCAGATGTCAGCACTTAAGAGATAAAGAGATAGCTAGCTCTATTCATAAGCAAATTCCCTGCAGCAAGGTCTGAACAAAGGTAGGGTAAGCCCTCCATTGTATCAGCCCAAACTTCAATCAAACGTAGCTCAGACAAACACCTAGGATTTGTACTTTGCCTATAGAGCCAGCTATGACCCCTACACGGCCCCATGGGAGGCTGACGACAGCCGATAGAATACATGTTCTTGCCCAGGAACAGGAAGCTCAAGTGCAAAGCCCAAGAGAAGGTATTAAAAACCCCTCACTCTCAACTCCATGTGGTCAGCTGCACCGCAACCTACTTGGACCTGTTCATCAATAAATGGGACCCTCTTTCCAATCAGCCTCCAGCCTCCATTTTGTGTCCGGTGCCTTTCTCCTGGCTTGGAACTGAACCAGATGGATATTTCTTCCAACGGTATCCTGTATCCAGAGGTGGAATTCACTTACCTTCCCTACCGGTTCGCAAATGTGAGCGTGCGCCTTCCACACATGCTCGGCCTTCGGCGCCTGCACTTTGCTCACACGCATGCCTTGCGCGTGTGCACACAGCCTCCAAAACATGGCTAAATAGGATGGCATTACGTCCGGACGGGTGGACGGGGCCTACTGCAGTCTCCGCTACCAGTTCACCCGGCTTGAATCCCACCTCTGCCGCTACTGAACCGGCTGAATCCCACCACTGCCTGTACCACACTGAACAGCACTCAGCCAACAGCACTAGAACTATCTGAATTTAATTGCTTTTTTTAATTTCCCATAATGCCCTGTGGTGTTTTTTTTTTTAATTGAATTTATATACCGCCCTACTCCCGAAGGACTCAGGGCAGTGAACAGCCATAGAGTAAAATTAAATACTAAATTTAAAATAAGATAAAACGAATTAAATAATTTGGCTGAACAAATTTAAAACCCCAATAATTTAAAACCAAATTTAAAATTTCCATTTAAAAAGGGGAAAGACTTAGGTCAGGCCAGCTTGATGAAATAAGAAGGTCTTGAGCGGGCGACGGAAGGTACGCAGATCCGGGATCCTCTATCTCCGGGGGGGAGCTCATTCCAGATAGTAGGTGCCCCCACAGAGAAGGCTCTCCCCCTGGGGGCCGCCAGTTGACATTGTTTGGCCGACGGCACCCGGAGGAGCCCCTCTCTATGGGAGCGTACTGGTCGGTGGGAGGCTATTGGTGGTAGCAGGCGGTCCCGTAAATAACCAGGTCCTAAGCCATGGAGCGCTCTAAAGGTGATAACCAAAACCTTGAAGCGCACTCGGAAGACCACCGGGAGCCAGTGCAGCTCGCGCAGGAGAGGTGTTACATGGGAGCGCCACGTCGCTCCCGTCACCACCCGCGCGGCCGCACTCTGCGCCAGTTGGAGCCTCCGAGTGCTCCTCAAGGGGAGCCCCATGTAGAGAGCGTTACAATAGTCCAGACAGGAGGTGACGAGGGCATGAGTGACCGTGCGTAAGGAGTCCCGATCTAGAAAGGGAGTGTTGCTGTGCCAACGGCATTGTGGGAAAGGGGTTGCACAGCTAGATTCCCCACCCCTCACTGCTCAATGCAATGGGACTATTATATATATATCATACATACATACATACATCATACATGCATACATACATACATATATTATATATATATCATACATACATACATCATACATACATACATACATACATACATACATATATATATATATATATATATATATATATATATATACATATATATATATTGTATTGTCTGAGGACTTCGCCCTTCTCCATCACCTGCTAATTCCGGCTCCAAGTTAAATAGATTTTATAATGAGCACACGCTGTGAAAAAATGAGGGAGAAGGAAAGGGTTAGGCGTGAACTCTGTGCCTTTCATCCATTTATGGCCCTCGCGTATGTTTGAAGGAGGAAAACTGGGCAGTCATAAATCAGCCTCTCTCCAATCTTCGGGCAAAGAGCTAACAAAGGGGAAATATAGCCTTGTAGAGTATAGGAAGCTCCTCAAAGCAAACATTTTGCTAAGAAAAAAATAACAATAAAAACCCAGCCCTGTTTCTCAAAGTTGGAAACGGTTGCTTGGACACGCTTCCAAAATAAAGAGACAAATACGGATTTTTTAAAAATTTAATTATTAATTTTCCCCATTTGGAATGAGGAAGAAGGAAAACTTCTCATTTGCACATCCAGCGTGCCACATTTTTCACTACCCTCCTGGACTTAACCACAGTTGGTTCGAAGTAACGCCGGCACGGAAAAAAGTATGACTGCTTTTCATACTTTAGGACACTGGCGGCATTCCCCGTGATCCAAATTAAACTGTCTCATATTTATGACGGTCCCAGGGGTCACGCGATCCCCTTTTTGCGAATGTCTTGAGAAGGAAAGTCCAGGGGAAAAGCATATTGGTTTAACAAACCGTGCTGCTAACTTAGTAACGGCCGTGATTCAAATGACTCACTTAACAACCGTGGCAGGAAAGGTCGTAAAATGGGGCAAAATTGACTTCAGCAAACGTCTCAGCAACAGAAATTATGGGCTCAATTGTGGGCGTACGTTCAGGGCTATTTGTAATATTAAGCGTCTCTGGCAGAGTTTTTGAACTATGAATGGAATTCAGGGAGAACCTGTATTCATTTAATGACGATGTTTTCTGAAATTCAACCTAGGAATAAGGAGAAATTTTTCTGACACTGAGAACAATCAACCAATGGAATAGAAGTTGCCTTCTGAAGTTGTGGGAGCTTCGTCATTGGAGGCTTTTAAGAGGAAACTGGACTGCCATCTGTCATGGTGGAGGGTCGCCTGCTTGGGCAGGGGGTTGGACTAGATGACCTACAAGGTCCCTTACAACTCTGTTAATCTGTTAAACTCCTGTGTGGGCTTCTGGTCAGCCTTAGGGATACATCACTGATAAGGCTCTACACAATTCGTATGTGTAACCTTTGGCACTGTAGATATACGCAGGTATAATGTAACCAGTGGTGGGTTCCTCCTGGTTCGGCCCGGTTCAGCCGAGCCGGTAGCGGTGACAATATTACGTCACCGAACCGGTTCTTTGTTTTCGGGAGCTGGGCCCTCCCGCCTGCCCCCGCGGTATTCCTACCTTTTATTTCTTCATTTGTAGCCCAGCTGAGAGGTGCGGCAGAGCAGATAGGTGTACCTCAGCTGGGCAGATTTGTAATGCGCTTACGTGGAGCGAAGCGCGTGACTGAAGAGGTGATTGCGCGCGGAGCGCGTACACAAAGAGAACCGGTAGTAAAGCCGGTTAGAACCCACCACTGAATGTAACCTATAACCACAGAATATACCCAGTCCTTGCCTTATGACCGCAATTTGGATCAGATTTCTGTTTGTGTTACGGCCGTAAGCCGAAGCACCCAGGTGACACGACCTGTTTTTATGACATTTTTTGTGCCAGTCATTAAGTGATTCCCCACAGTTGTTAAGCGAGTCTGCTGTTGTTAACGAAACCCCGCAGTCGTAAGTGTAAACCCGTTCTTCTGAATTGGCAGGGGTTTTGGGTTTTTTTTGCCAGAAACTGACGTAAACGTCACAAATCGTGGTTCATGTGACTTCAGGACGCTGCAACAGGTGGTAAGGGCGAGCTGGTTGCCGAGTACCTGAAATTGGACTGTGGGGCCATGTGTGTAGTAGCATGACAGTGTATGGATGAATGGCTGCAAAAACGGAGGGAGTTAGCAGAGATGGCTAAATAGGCTGTTTTGATCAAAGGGGGGGAAAAAAAACATACTTTTATTTCTACTTGGAAACCACTTCTGAACTTTGTGCTTGAGGTGGGGAAAAAAATGAAACTTTGATTTTGGGTTTTACCACTTAGATAGATTTATTGTTATAGAAACGGCTAGTTTACTACTGCTGCTGCTGCTGCTACTACTACTTTACTACTACTTTACTACTACTTTACTACTACTATGTAAAAGTGAAAAGTTGATGTTAATGCCTTATTCTACTGCATCAAAGGGAGTCGGAAGTCAATGCCTTTTTTTTTCTTTCCCCCCCTTGCTTTTCTTCACTCTTCTCTTCCTTATCCCCTTTTCTAATTTCCCTGCCATTTACTTTTGTATTTTCTTTGTATGCTATATTATAAACTAATAAAATTGTTGAAACCGACATTATGTGCTGCGAGCCATAAAGCACTTATCCTGGGCCCGCTGTAATTTTGAAGGGTGATTAAGCAATCAGTCATGAGTCACGAACTACCTGTACGATAGGTAAAATAATCACATACTTTCTCCTTGCTTCTCCTTGCCTCCGTTCCCTCACTCTTCCCAGTTTCACTTCCGCAGAGTTTTAGATTGTAAATTCTATGGGCAGAGGCTTCTCTTCCAGTAGTCTTATACTGGAGCAGTTAAAAAAAAAACACACCAAACAACAACAAATTGTAAAATCATCCTGTGTCTCCATTTATGACTGCAGGGACACATCTATCCAGTTTCTTTCGTGGTTTCCTCTTCCTCTTTCCAAATTGAGTTTAGGATTTCTTCATTTAATCTAAGCCTTGGAACGTCCTAATCACCTAGTGGTTTCCTTTCCCTAACCGATTCCGCTTATGTATTTTTAACTCAGCCGAGGTTGGCTTGGTGCTACAAACGAACCAATAACACAAGTAAGCCACACAAAGCCCACTCCTCTGTAATATGTGCTGCCTCCCCACTCCTGGATTTGTGCACAGGAATTCTATGAAGCAACAGGAAACAGAAAAAAAATTAAACATGTCTGAGTAAAGGGCAAAGTAATTATATTAGATGAATGCAATTAAATTTAGCCACGTCACTGCTTCATTAGAATTTTTAAAAGTCTGCTTCAAAGTCTCCACACATAAGCCATAAGGAAGTGGTTTTATCACTGTCACCTTCTGATATTAAAATAAAATGAAATTTATTACTTTGTATTTGTTGCTTTTTCCACCTTCTTGATCTAACCTGCAGCTTTGGGATTTTCTAAGGGGGCTGGACTGGAAGACCTCCAAGGTCCCTTCCAGCTGTATTCTATCTTAATGGGGCCCTATCCAATACAGGTAGTCCTCGATTTATGATCACAATTGAGTCCAAAATTTCTGTTGCTAATTGAGACATTGGTTAAATAAGTTTTGCCCCATATCGCAACCTTGCTTGCCACAGTTCTTAGGTGAATCACTACAGTTGTTAAGTGAGTAACAGGGTTGTTAAGTGAATCTGGCTTCCCTTTTGTCTTTGCTTATCAGAAGGTAGCACAAGCGGATCCCGGGATTCCGGGATGCTGCAGCATATGAGTCAGAATAGAGTAGAGTAGAGTAGAGTAGAGTAGAATAGAATAGAATAGAATAGAATAGAATAGAATAGAATAGAATAGAATAGAATAGAATAGAATAGAATAGAATAGAATTTTTTATTGGCCAAGTGTGATTGGACACAAAAGGAATTTATCTTGGTGCATATGCTCTCAGTGTACATAAAAGAAAATATGACTTAGTTGCCAGGTATCTATAAATTTTGATCACGTGACCCGGGAGATACTGCAACGGTCATAAGTGTGAAAAACGCTCATCATAAGTCGCTGTTTTTTTCCAGAACGCTGCTACTACACTCCAGCATAGGGTTAAATCCTCATTTCTGCCAGCAACTGAGAGAACCTTTATTTAAATAACTTCCTACTCTGTGCTCTCACCACGCCCCTTTTGCACACAGTTCCCCAGTCTTTCTCTCAGTTGCTGCCAGACTGAGAGGGTTTTTCTCTGTGCTCCGAGGTAAGCGTTAGGCCTTTGTTTATTTTTGATTAGCCCCTTCTTTATTTTCGGTTTGGTAGGGTTTCCCCTTTTGTAAATTGGTTTATTTTGCTTCCCTGCCTGCCTGCTGTTAGCTGGGTTCGTGCCTGGGGATCCAGGTCGTCCCAGCCAGCGCCTGCGTGCGCTCACAGCTGCCGGTTTCTGTCCCCTCGGGGCGGATCCGGCTGATTAAGAACTGCCGGTGGAGTCGGCTGAGGGCTGCGCTCCCCCCCCCCACACCGATTGCTTGGGGAGAGAGCCGAGCGGCGGGGCATCGCAAACGGCGGTTAGCGGGCGCGCTACCGCCACGGAGCCTTTCAGACGACCGTCCCGTCAGGTGCCTGCGGGCGGCGTCTCGGCCAGCCGTTGGATTGCCGCGTGGGCTCCGTTCCGGCATTTATAAGGCTTCCGGAGGGCGCGGCGTGGCGGAACATCGCTCGCCACCCTCCTGTGACTGGGCAAGCGGCCGGAGACCCCTTCCACGTGGCGACCTAGGGAGAGGCGCCAGGGGTGCAGCGGAGGCCGTTGGAGAGCGCGTGGGACCGCAGCATCCCCGCGCTGTAGCCGCGCGGCCGCCATTTTGATTGTTGGGCGGCAGCCATTTTGTCTGACCGCGTGGAGCGGCCCGACTCCCATAAGTTTGTTCGCCTTCAGAGGGCCCATTCTGGGGCGTCCACAGGCGTGTCACCGCTCGCACCTTCTCCCAAGTCAAGGAGATTTAATTGGCCCCACCAGCTGTTTCCCCCTGTTGGCTGGGGGGGGGGGCGACTTTAAGGCTATCTGCCCTACAAAGCCAGCCCTCCTGCCTGGCCTGGGCTAGGGCCCTGAAGTGTCTGAGCGCGCTGCGACCCAAGTTGTTAGTGGTCTATCCAGTCACTTTCTCTCTCCTTGAGCCAGAGAGTTTTGATTGACTGTGCAATTAATTAACCAAATAAATTAATAAATTAATAAATTAATTAAAAAAAAAAAAAAAAAAAAAAAAAAAAGCCACGCCCCCTGGTCACATAAGGTGGGCCCCTGGCTTCTATGATGGCGGATTCATCATTTTCCTCTGACGTGGAGCAGGAGGCCAGCCCGGTCAGAGCAAGCAAATCTCGCAAAAAGCAGCCGGCCAAGCGGTCCAAGGCAGATGGCCACAAGTCCCGGTCTTCTAAGTCTTCTTCAGCGGACAAAGATGAGCTCCGTCGTCATAAGGCCTTGGAGAAACAATACGAGAAGGCCAGACTGGCTTCCGCTTCCTCGTCAAGCCGGGACGCGGGGCTCGCGCTTCAGTCTTCTTGCGCTCCCCAGGATCCGGAGCGAAGGGCGGTCCAACTCAGGCCTTTGGCGTTGCAGAGAGGCGTGTCCCAGTCGATGCCGGACGTCTCGTTAGTGGGTCTGGATTCTCTACCGCCTCCACGACGCCAACCTTCTGCCACTTTCACACCTACGGCTGCGGGGCTTCGCCCTGTGGATCAGCCACCGCCCCCTCCTCAGTATGATTTCCAGTCGATGCTTTCCACCGCTCTGGCATCTATTATGGCGGCTGGCGCTCAAACAGCAGCACTGACTTCCCCTGCGGGGACTTCCTCTGGGGGGTTGGGGACTGCGGGTTCTCGCAGGGCCCGCTCCCCGTCCCGTCTGGACTCTGATTCGTCTGAAACTTCGGATCAGGAGGAGGAGGCGCCAGAGGACCTCGAGTTTTCGGAGGATGAAGACCTACCTCCTGACTCCCCGGCTTTCACGGGTTTGTTCCGGCCCGCATTATTCAAATCCCTGCTCCACAAGGCCCGGCAGACAACCAATTTGGGGTCGGTGGGGGCTCAACCCCCGGCGTCCCAACCCGAGCCTGGCCCGCACGACGCCTTGTTCAAACAAGTAAAGCAGGAAAAGGACTTCATTCCGTGCCCCCAACTCTTCACGGATGTGTTGCAGGCACCTTGGGGCCAACCTGGGTCGTCTACCGCGCCCAGTAACCTGGACAAGAAATTGTTTTGTTCGGCACCTGAGTTGGATGCACTGTTGGACTTGCCCGCTGTGGATGCCCCTGTCGCTAGTCTCACTTCTCAGTCAATGGTATCGTCTGATCCTCTTGAAGGTCTAAAATCTGAGGACAGGCGTACCGAACTGGCTTTCCGCAGGTCTCATCAAGCAGTTGCTTGGACGGTCAGGACGGCCACGGCTACGTCGTTCTTCAATCGTGCATCTCTGATTTGGCTGCGACAGCTCCGAGAACGGCTGCCGCCAGAGGAGCGGCGTATGCTGCATGATATCAATAAAATCATCGCCGCCACGGAATACTCAGCAGATGCCTCGTTGAACTCGGTCAAATTTGCATCCCGGGCGATGGCAGCTTCCATTACTTCACGTCGTCTGTTCTGGCTTCGCCCGTGGAAGGCGGACATCAAAGCCAAGTGGAAGCTGGCGGCGGCTCCGTATAGGGCCTCCCACCTGTTCGGCGCTGCTTTGGATCCGGTCCTGGTGGAGGACAAAGACAAACGTAAAATTATGCCTTCCTCTTCTCGCAAGCAAGACAGGCGCTATACCCCGTACTCGCAGCGTCAGCCCTTTCGGTCTTACTCGGGGCAGGGAGGCCCCTCCACTTACAGACCTCCGTTCCAGCAGTCAGAACGTTTCACAGACAGGCAACGATTCAGAGACCGTGGCAGACCTCAACCTGCCTCTAAGCGTCCCTACCGCGGAGCCAACTCCAAGCCCTATCGCAGGGGCAAATGACTCACCGACTCCAGGTCCCGTCGGAGGGCGACTTCAATCCTTTCATCGCCAGTGGGACCAGTCCACGTCGGACGAGTGGGTTCGTCGCACGATTTCAGACGGACTCGCGATAGAATTCTTGGATCGACCTCCTCGACGCTTCCTGAGATGCCCCGTGCCCCTGTCCATGGACTGTCGCACCCTGATGGAGGAGCAGATCTCACACCTTTTGGAGATCAGGGCGATAGAACCGGTGCCGGTGGATCAACGAGGAACCGGGTTCTATTCGGTCCTGTTCTTGGTGCCAAAATCTTCAGGGGGCGTTCGAGGGATTCTCAACCTCAGAGATTTGAATCGTACGGTGCGTTACCGTCGATTCAAAATGCACTCCCTTCACTCGATACTGGCTTCGATTCGTCCAGGGGACCTGATGCAGTCGGTGGATTTACGGGAGGCCTACCTGCATGTTCCAGTGCTGCCTTCGCATCGTCAATTTCTTCGCTTCGAATATGCGGGCGGTCATTACCAATATTGTGCAATGCCGTTCGGTCTTTCTTCGGCTCCCCGTACTTTCACCAAGTTGGTGGCGGTGGTGGCGGCAACACTCAGTGCCATTCCAGTCAGGGCGCTCTGTTACCTGGACGATGTGCTGGTCCTTTCCTCGTCCAGACAACGGGCAGTGCGAGACATGGAGCAGGTGATCTCGGCCTTCAGGAAGCACGGCTTCACTATCAATCTGGACAAGAGCCACCTAGTTCCTTCAACCTCGATTTTGCATCTAGGGACGGTGATAGACTCTGGGAGGGGGCAGGTCTTCCTGTCAGAAGACAGAGTGAGAAGCATTCTGGCACTCCTGGACCAGATCTTAGCCCAGAGGTCGGTACCACTGCTGACATTGTCCCGGTTGTTGGGGAAGATGGTGTCATGCTTCCGCATTGTGCCATGGGCGCGCAGACACTCTCGCCCATTGCAATGGCTCCTGCTCCCCTTTCAGAGAGACCGCAGCTCCAATTCGTCAAGAAGGGTGCTGGTCCCTCCACGAGTTCGCCTATCGCTACGTTGGTGGAAGTCGACGGCCATTCGGAGGGGATGCAACTTTCTGGAGCCAGACCGGATCGTGATCACCACGGATGCCAGTCTCCATGGTTGGGGAGCCCATATGGAGGCACAAGTGGCGCAGGGACAATGGACTCCGGCGGAGCGCACTCACAGTATCAACTTGCTGGAACTACGAGCGATCCGCCTCGCTCTGATACACTTCAAGTCCCTGATTCGCGGCCGTCACGTTCTAATACTCACGGACAACACGTCCGCCAAGGCGCACGTAAACCGCGAAGGAGGGACGAGGTCGCGGAGACTGATGCACGAGTCGGAGCGTCTGTTCAGCTGGGCGGAGATTCATCTGGCATCGATCCGAGCGGATCACATCTCCGGGATAGCCAATACTCGGGCGGACTGGCTCAGCAGAGAAGTGATCGATCAGGCCGAGTGGCAGCTGCTTCCCAGTCTGTTTCAGGAAGCATCACTTCGCTTCGGGCAGCCGGTGGTGGACCTCTTCGCCAGCCCGGCCAACGCGCAACTCCCAAGGTTCATCTCGCGATTTCCGACGCCGCTCGCAGAGGGCACAGATGCATTTAGATGCAGTTGGCCGGCCGGCCTTCTGTACGCCTTCCCGCCAGTGCCATTGATTCAGCGAGTGATCCGGAAGTTGCTGGTGGAGAGGGCGGAGGTGCTGCTGGTGGCGCCGTACTGGCCGCGCAGACAGTGGTTCGCGGACCTCGTGGAACTTTCGACGTCGGCGCCGTGGCGAATCCCTCCTCATCGGATTGTCTTGCGTCAAGGGGCCATTCGACACCCCGAGCCCCAGCGGTTCCAGTTGGCCGTTTGGCATTTGAACGCGTTATCCTGAGGAAGGGCCGTTTGCCAGACGAGGTGATTGGGACGATTCAGGCCTTCTACAACAAGGATTTATGAAGCCTCGTGGAGGGCCTTTTGCTGCTGGTGCGCGGGGGCCCATGTGGATCCGACGTCCGCGACTATCCAGGATGTTTTGGGTTTCCTGCAAGCGGGGTTGCGCAAAGGCCTGGCTCCGGCTACCCTTCGACGTCAGGTGGCGGCCCTGGCCACGGTGCTTTCCTTTCCTCCATACACATCCCTGTCCCATCACCCGTGGGTGAGGGGGTTTCTTCATGGAGCTACAAACCTGCGGCCGCCCACCGTTCACCGTTATCCCTCTTGGGATTTGGCGCTGGTTTTACAGGCCCTTACTGTTTCACCGTTTGAGCCGCTGGGTTCTATTTCTTTGAAATTTCTATCGTTCAAAGTGGCTTTCTTGATAGCTATTACGTCGGCACGGCGCATATCGGAGCTGTCGGCCTTATCCGTACGGAAGGATTTGTGCATTTTCCAGGCTAACACTGTTGTGCTTCGACTGGATCCTGCTTTTACCCCCAAGGTTAACTCTTGGTTTCACCGCTCGCAGGAACTGATTCTTCCGGACTTCTGTCCATCGCCCAGGCATCACCGTGAGGTTCTTTGGCACACGCTGGATGTGCGCAGGGCTCTAAGGCGCTACATTCGCAGAACGGAGTCTTTTCGTAAGACGGAGGCATTGTTTGTTTCGTTTCATCCAGCTTCGATGGGGAAGAAGGTGTCGTCGGCCACTATTGGTCGTTGGATTAAGGCCTGCATCTCCTCGGCTTACGAGAGGCAGGCGCGCCCTGTGCCTGCGAGAATTCAGTCTCATTCGACCCGGAGTGCTGCCACCTCGGCGGCCTGGGCTACCCAGGCATCGGTGTTAGACATTTGCAGAGCAGCCACATGGACTTCCTTGTCGCCGTTCATTCGGCACTATCGCATTGATGCTTACGCTTCGGCGGAGGCGTCTTTTGGTCGGAGAGTGCTGCAAACTGTGGTTTCTGGCTCCTCTGAGGGGAGTGGTGGTTTGCCCGGCCCTGGGAATTAGGCTTGGGTATGTCCCTATGCTGGAGTGTAGTAGCAGCGTTCTGGAAAATGGACGTTGTCTTACCTGAACGTCCTTTTTCGGAACGCTGCGTATACACTCCATTTCCCACCCATTTGGTTTCTTTTGTTGGTTTGTGTGTTTTGTTTCTGGTTGGTTTAATAAACTTGTTGTGTTTAACACGCTGTGTCTTCGTTCAAGACTGGGGAACTGTGTGCAAAAGGGGCGTGGTGAGAGCACAGAGTAGGAAGTTATTTAAATAAAGGTTCTCTCAGTTGCTGGCAGAAATGAGGATTTAACCCTATGCTGGAGTGTATACGCAGCGTTCCGAAAAAGGACGTTCAGGTAAGACAACGTCCATTCAGTGCCGTTGTAACTTTGAACGGTCACTAAACCGGCTTGAAAGTTGAGGGCTACCTGTATTAACTGGGCCCTTACCCTGCTTAGTTTCTAAGTCCAATCCATCTACAGTTTTTAGACGGATGGTTCAGTGGCTAAGACGCTGAGCTTGTCGATCAAAAAGTCGGCAGTTCAGCGGTTCGAATCCCTAGTGCCGCTTAACGGGGTGAGCTCCCGTGACTTGTCCCAGCTTCTGCCAACCTAGCAGTTCGAAAGCACGTAAAAAATGCAAGTCGAAAAAATAGGGACCACCTTTGGTGGGAAGGTAACAGCGTTCCGTGCGCCTTTGGCGTTTAGACATGCCGGCCACATGACTACGAAGACGTCTTCAGACAGCGCTGGCTTCTTCGGCTTTGAAACGGAGATGAGCTCCGCCCCCCTAGAGTCGGGAACGACTAGCACATATGTGCGAGGGGAACCTTTACCGTTAAAAAAACAGAAGCCTCAGACATAAGTCTCTGCCAACAATTAAATCATTACGAGTGTGTTTAAGCCCAATTTACAAGGATTAAGCAGATCGCTTTCTAGGCTTAGGAAAGAGTGGTTGAAATCTTAGTCGGATTTGTTTCCGAGACAAGAGACATTAACTGCGTCGAACTGAACATCGGTTGAGATATTTACTTACAGATTCGTGTTCCGATTGCCCCAATTGTGATGTCTGAATTTTGCAATTTTATAGCAACTTTTTTGGTGCCCCCAAGACTGGCGCTGCAAGTAGAAAGTGCTGAAGGAAGCCAGGACTTGTATGTGGCCTTCAGATTTACAATTTGGGGCCATATAGATGCGTGGTGGCCACCTCGTTGGGCTGGGGCTTCCTCCTACATCTTGGCGACACTGGATAGAGAAAAATCTAACTTAAACTATAATGGGGGGAGGCTTACCAGATTGTATGGTAGTGGATGTCTGAAAGCAGCCATGATTTTGCAGCATTTCCCACCTGGAACAATTTCCAGAAGTATGGATTTGGCTTCCCAGAATTCTCAGCAGTCGTCCTGCTGGGTGGGGGGATTCTGGGAGCTGATTCTGGACATCCAGGTTTGTTAATCACGGAGATGCTTGCAGAGACGGGTCAAAATATTACTCAAGGCATGCTTTCTTTGAAACGTCCTTTGTCAATTGGAGGCCTTCCTCACGCTGTGGAATTCTGGGAGTTGAAGTCCACATAACTTTGCGAAGTCTACAAAGTTCTTGAGGTAGAGAAACTCTGAATTAGAGCCTAATTTTCATCATTTTTGATCAATGGCCACGGTGATTAGTTAGGGTTAATATGAGGCAGTGCTGAAATCTAAAATTTGTTGCTACCGGTTCTGTGGGGGTGGCTTGGTGGGGGTGGGGTAATGTGACTGGATGGGTGTGGCCAATTTTTTTTTTTTTTACTTTTAAAACCATTTTTTCTACAACCTCTTCGACGAAGAGGTTTTAAAAAAATGCTTTCAAAAGGCTCTGACGATCCCAGCTAGGTTGCCTGATCGGAAGAGACTTTTTTTCTTTTAAATGCCTCTGACGATCAGGCAACTCAGCTTGGATCGTCAGGCATTTAAAAGAAAAAAAAAGGTTTTTTTCTTTTAAAAGCCTTTGATGATCCCAGCTGAGCGGCGTGAAAAAAAAGCATTTTTTCGGCCGAAGAGATTGTAAAAAAAAGCTTTTAAAAGTAAAAAAAAAGCCTCTGATGATTGTGCGACTCAGCTGGGCATGGGGGGGGGCAGGGATTTTTGCTACCGGTTCTCCGAACCACCCGCCTCCATCGCTACTGGATTGGGCGATCCGGTCCGAACCGGGAGCATTTCATCCCTGACATGACGATGTCTCTAATGAGGTCTACAACCGATGTGATTATGACCCCCCCACTTCAATCTATTCAGTTGGATCAGCGATTACTCCTCAGCATAACCTACCTCACAGGTTTGTTGTGAAACTGAAGAGTAGGAAAAATTAGGCTGCGCTCTTAGATTTTTGGAAGAGAAAACCTCGCTCACTAACGCTCCCTTGGCAGGCAGGAAATGAATTAGACTTTGAGGAACTTTTAGCCTTTTTCAGAGAGACAATTTTTAAATTATTTTTCACCCCGCGTAAACGAGGTTCTGCCTGTCCGCTGACAATGGTTCCTTTCTATGAAGATAATTTGGCAGGCTGCCTTTTCGGATTTCGAAAAGACCAAGACTTGACTTGATGCTGGCAAGCAGGTGCTGTAAAAAAATAATGTGCGAATTTGTTAACATCAAATTGCCTTCCGTGGGCATGGGGTTTTATTACTTCGGGAGGGGGTGTGTTTTTGCATCCTTGCATCCCACCTCCTCACCAGATTGTAGATCATGGGTGTCAAACTGGACTTCTTCCAGGGCAGATCAGCAGGTTCTCTTCTGTGGGCCGGTGAGCCGTTAGGGGGGAGAATGGAGAGGACGGAGGAATGGGGAGGGAGGGGGGAAAGATAGGATGGATACCTCCTGCAGCACCTTGCCAGCCAAAATGGGGTGCTAGGGGGCAGCGCACAGCCCTCTGCGCCTTGTTTTCTGCCTTCATGGCAGGGGTGAAATCCAGCAGGTTCTGACAGGTTCTGGAGAACCGGTAGTGGAAATTTTGAGCAGTTTGGAGAACTGGTAGATATTTTGAGTAGTTCGGAGAACCGGCAAATACCACCTGTGGCTGGCCCCAGAGTGGGGTGGGAATGGAGATTTTGCAGTATCCTTCCCCTGCCACACCCACCAAGCCACGTCCACAGAACCGGTAGTAAAAAAAAATTGGATTTCACCACTGCTCCATGGCCTCCTGCAGTACTCTGCTGGCCAAAAACGGGCTGGGTGGAGGCCTCCACGCAGCCCGTTTTTGGCCAGAGAGTGCTGCTGGAGGCCGGAGAAGCCGAAAATGGGCCAAGCGGGGGCTTCGCGGGGCCTCCACACGGCCTGTTTTTGGCTGGCAGAGTGCTACTGGAGGCCGTGGAAGCCGAAAACAGGCTCCCCCCTCACAGCTCGTTTTGGCTGGCAGAGGCACTGTGGGCCGGTCATTTGATATTTCCAGGCAGCCCTGCAAGCCAGATTTAATCACCTCATGGGGCAGATCTGGCCCGTGGGCCTTGAGTTTGATACCCCTGCTGCCGTAAGGCATTCTCCTCTAAGCCCAGAGGTGGGTTTCATATAATTTTACCACCGGTTCGCCGCGCACCAAAAATGTGTGCCTGTGCTTTGCTCGCACACGCAGTTTGCACTTAAGCACACAATTTAGAAAACGAGGCTAAATAGGATGGCATAACGCCAGGGCAGGGGTGGGCACCCACAGATTGCCACTACCGATTCTCCCGAACCGGTCCGAACCAGCTGAATACCACCACTATCTAAGCCCTGTGTGTTTCACTCACCTTCCCTAAACCTATCCTTGCCTCTTATTGCATCGAATTTTGGTCACCAAGATGTGAAAAAAAGAGGTTGAGACACTAGAAAGAGTACAGAGAAGAACAACCAAGTTTATTAGGGAACTACAGCCTAAAAACATATGAAGAACGGTTGCTGGAATTGAGTATGTCTACTTTAATGAAAGGGACACGGTGGCTCAGTGGCTAAGACACTGAGCTTGTCGATCGAAAGGTCGGCAGTTCAGCTGTTCGAATCCTTAGTGCCGTGTAACCGGGTGAGCTCCCGTGACTTGTCCCAGCTTCTGCCAACCTAGCAGTTCGAAAGCATGTAAAAAAATGCAAGTAGAAAAATAGGGACCACCTTTGGTGGGAAAGTAACAGCGTTCCGTGCGCCTTTGCCGTTTAGTCATGCCGGCCACATGACCACGGAGATGTCTTCGGACAACCCTGGCTCTTCGGCTTTGAAACGGAGATGAGCACCGCCCCCTAGAGTCGGGAACGACTAGCACATATGTGTGAGGGGAACCTTTACCTTTAATGAAAAAAGGGTTAGGAGTGACATGATAGCAGTGATCCAAATGTTACAAAGAAGGGGGATTCTAGACCACCCAATCAGATTGAAAACACATCCTATAGAAATCTCAACTAATCTGGCCATTCTGTGCACATTGCACAGATGAAGATTGGAGAGACGATAATTCAACTTATTGGAGATCTAATTAGTACAGAGTCTGATTAAAGTTTCCTGCAAAGCCTGAGCTCAGGAGTGATCTGTTGGGGAAGGGATCTTCTGAGGGAAAGCAGGATTGGTTTTTTTCCAGGTGGGATGACTGCCCACATCTTCAGTAGATTGTGGACTTAATTACATTTAGATGAATTAGATTCCATAGATGGCGGACTTAATTTAATCAACTATTGAAGATTATTTTGAGAGCTACCTGGATAATCTTATTATCCCTGAAGATCCTTTCTCAGGTTTTTTTTTTTTCCACCTGTCTATATTTGAAAAAAGGAGACAGAACAGTAGTAGGAAAAAAGTAGTAGACCCGTTGCTATTTTGTATTAAGCTAGTGGAATTGTGTTTGTGTGTGTGTACCATGTTTCCCCGAAAATAAGACCGGGTCTTATATTAATTTTTGTTCCAAAAGACGCATTAGGGCTTATTTTCTGGTTAGGTCTTAGTTTGGGGGAAATACGGTACTGAATGCACCCATCTGGCTGACAGTCTTAACTGAGACTTATTTTGGGGGGTAGGGCTTATATTACGAGCATCCTGAGAAATCATGCTAGGACTTATTTTCTGGTTGGGTCTTATTTTGGGGGAAACAGGGTAGGTGTGGTTTACATGTGTTTCGATTCTCTCTAGAGCCATGATGGCGAACCTATGGCACGTGTGCCACAGGTGGCATGCATAGCCATATCAGTGGGCACGCGAGCTCAGCTCCAGTGTGCGCAGGCTGTCTTCTGCCTCCAGAGGGCCTTGGGAGTGGGGGTGGGATGGGGGTGGGGAAGGCCCGTTTTTCTCTCTCCCCAGCCTCCAGACCCTTTCTAGGAGTCTGGGGAGGGCGAAAATAGCCTTCTACATCCCCCTGGAGGCAGGAAACGGCCCATTTGCCAACTTCCAGTGGGATCGTTTTTACCCTCCCCAGACTCCTAGAAAGGCTCTGGAGGCTGGGGAGAGCAAAAAACGGGCCTACTGTACCATCATGTGCCAGGAGCAGAGGGAGTGTGGAGGGGTCATAGGGGCATGCGTGGGGGCAGGGCACATAGAATTATGGGTGTGGGCTCATGCATGTGCAACTGCCCCCCCCTCCGCTCCTGGCACGTGATGGCAAAAAAGTTAGCCATCACTGCTCTAGAGCATCTCATTCTTAGTTTTGGATATGGGAAGTGACAGGTATTAATAATGATTTCAGAAAACCAGCCCTTTAAGGTTACTCTAGGCTCTGATTTTCACCGTCTCCCCAACCGGCCTGCGGGTCATAGGAGTTTATACCATGTTTCCCCCAAAATAAGACTGGGTCTTTTATTAATTTTTGCTCCAAAAGACGCATTAGGGCTTATTTTCTGGTTAGGTCTTATTTTGGGGGGGGAAATATGGTAATAAATTCACCCATCTGGCTGACGATCTTAACTGGGGCTCATTTTGGGGGGGGATAGGCAGTGGCGGGATTCAAATAATTTAACAACTGGTTCTCTGCCTAATGATTTCTTCCAACAACCAGTTCACCAAACTGCTCAGAAAGTTAACAACTCCCGAAGTGGTGCGAACTGGCTGAATCCCACCACTGAAGGTAGGGCTTATATTACGAGCATCCTGAGAAATCATGCTAGGACTTATTTTTCCGGTTGGGTCTTATTTTCGGGGAAATAGGTTAGTCCTGCACCTAATGTGGGTTTGGGGAAAAGCTTTTTCTGATCATAACAGGAGGAGGAGTGAAAAAGAGCAAAGCTGAGAAGACACAGAAATGTCCTCCTCGCCCTGCCCCCCGCCGCTTGTAAAATAGCCACAAACTGTTCAATTTTGAATCAATTTTGAATTTGGGAAATCAAATCTGTCCAGAATAAAAATAAACCTTGCTGCCTCAGCCCTCCCTCCTGTTTTTGATTTCATGTCCTTCTTGTGGTTTGCTCGCGCCTGCTTCATGTGATCCATGACTCATCCGAGCCGCTGGATTTTCAAATTAGAGGGGAAAAAAGAGTGTGGAAAAGGCACCGGGAAAGGGTGGAGCATCCAATACATGCTGGGAACTGGGAAGGATTGTTCTGGCGATGAAAGGACGGGGAAGTGTGGTGCGGGTGGCTGGGCTCATGTAAGGCTGCATGATTCAGTGGCGTGTAGTGGCATGAGAAGTGATAGCACTGCTTTATAATGCCTTGGTAAGGAAACACTTGGAATACTGCATCCAGTTTTGGTCGCCACGATGTAAAAAAGATGCGGAGACTCTAGAAAGAGTGCAGAATGGAGCGACAAAGACGATTGGCGGCTGGGTTGAAGGCTAAAACATACGAAGAACGTTTGCAGGAATTGAGTATGTCTAATGAAAAGAAGGACTAGGGGAGACATGATAGCAGTGTTCCAATATTTGAGGGGCTGCCACAATGAAGAAGGGGTCAACTTATTCTCCAAAGCACCTGAAGGCAGGACAAGAAGCAATGGAGGGAAACTAATCAAGGAGAGAAGCAACCTAGAACTAAGGAGAAATTTCCTGACAGTGGTAACAATCAACCAGTGGAACAACTCGCCTCCAGAAGTTGTGAATGTTCCATCAGTGGAAGTTTTTAAGAAAAGTTTGGACAACCATTTGCTGACAATGGTATAGGGCAGTGATGGCCAACCTTTTTGCCATCGCGTGCCAAAAGTGGGGGGGGTCACACATGTGTGTGACCACACCCATAATTCTATGCACCCCGCCCCCCACGTGTGCGTGTGTGATCCCCCACAGGGCTCCCCCACGCTTTTGGCACATGATGGCACAGAGGGCCCGGTAGACTTGTTTTTCACTCTCCCCAGGCTCCAGAGCCTTTCTAGAAGCCTGGGGAGGGCGAAAGCGGCCTTCCCCACCCCCCAACAGGCCCTCTGAATACCGGAAACAGCCTGTTTGCCAACTTCCGGTGGGACTGGAAGTCCTGTTTTTCGCTCTCCCCAGGCTCCAGAGCCTTTCTAGGGGCCTGGGGAGGGCAAAAATGGCCTCCCCCCCCCTGAAGCCCTCTGGAGGCTGGAAATGGTCCGTTTGCTGACTGGTGGGCCCATAAGGCCCAAAAATCAGCGCACCGGAGCTGAGCTCACATGCCCACCAATATGGCTCCATGTGCCCCTTGTGGCACGCGTGCCATAGGTTTGCCATCACGGATATAGGGTCTCCTTCCTGCTTGAGCAGGGGGTTGGGCTAGAAGACCTCCAAGGTCCCTTCCAACTCTGTTATTTTGTTATATTTTGTGCACTTCCGAATCGGTAAGGAGGGTAAGTAGATTTCACTCCTGACTACCTGTACAGTCTTTCCTCAATAAACATTTGCACATTTATGTTTAAAATATTCATTGCCTATTTGTGCCAAACTGGGACCAATTACGCTATTTTCTGGTAGAAAAATCACTTTGAATACAAGGTAGTCTTAGACTTAGGACAACAATTGTGCCTCGAATTTCTGTTGTTAAACAAGGGAGTTATCCCCAATAGACAGACAGACAGACAGACAGACAGACAGACAGGCTGTGAGTTCGATCCTAGGTAGAGGCAGACATTTTTCTCTCTGGGCACAATGAGAATATATCTGCTGAACAAAACTCCGCACTGGTGATAGGAAGGGCATCCGGCCAGTAAACGCTGAGGTCCATTTAATTAATTAATTAATTAATTAATTAATTAATTATATTTCTATACTGCCTTTCTCCTGTAGGACTCAAGGCGGTGTACAGTCAAGAAAAATATAGACACACAAACATCATAAAATTGCTAATTAAAATTATTACTTAGTTTGGTCAATTAAATAAAACACAGAATTAGATCACATTTAAAAAATCATTCACATGTTCATATGTTTAGCCCCGCCTGTTGGAACATCAGGGTCTTGAGGGCACGGCGGAAAGCACGGAGATCAGGGATATTCTGTATCTCAGGGGGCAGTTCATTCCAAAGGGTTGGAGCCCTCACAGAGAAGGCCCTCCCCCTGGGAGTCGCCAGTCGACATAATTTGACTGACAGTACCCTGAGTAGTCCCTCCCTGTGAGAACGAACTGGTTGGTGGGAGGCTATTGGTGGCAAAAGACGGTCTCGTAGGTACCCAGGTCAGTTGCCCACACTCCCCCCCACAAGGAATTATGGGGTCATTAAAAGAGAGAATATTTAAGTATATACAAATATACTGCTGTTTGCTATTTCCTAGCCCTCCATGGCTTTGTGCGTAAAGCGTAAAGCGTATTTTACCCTGTTACTTTTTTTCTCCTGGTCCAGAATTATGCCTGTGGGTGTATAAGCACCCATGCATGCACAGGAACTAGGAAAAATTACTTTGGGTTATGATTCCTGATTATTTTTTTTGTTTCCGGTCTCTTTTGCTTTTTTTTTTTTTTTTTTAAATATTTTTCCTTTTCTCTGACAGTGGGAGAGTATTCTAAATTAAACATTGCTATTTCCTGGTTCAGGAAAGACGCATTTCCCGTCTTTTATCAGAAAGGGATTGAAAGCTGAGAATTCCTGAAGGGGCTGTAGCTTGCGTGGGGTTACTCTCCCACTCCTTCCCCAATTCAATGGGGACGCCAGATTTACTTTACAACTTAACAATTGGAGCGATGGTAAAATGGGACAAAAGTCACTTAACAAATTGTCTTGCTTAGCAATGGAAATTTTGGGTTCTGTTGTGGTTGTAAACCAAGGATGACCTGTATTCGTTTTTTGTTTTTTTTAAAAATTTGATTTATATGCCGCCCTTCTCCGGAGACTCAGGGCGGCTTACAATACGTTAAGCAATAGCCTTCATACTTTTGTATATTTATACAAAGTCAGCTTATTGCCCCCACAAACTGGGTCTTCATTTCACCTACCTTAGAAAGGAAGGAAGGCTGAGTCAACCTTGAGCCTGGGGAGATTCGAACTTGCAGTAATTGCAGGCAGCTGAATGTTAATAACAGGCTATTAGTCTGCTGCGCCACCAGGCTCTTTTTTTAATGATTTATTATTCACGGTTTATCATTTCTGCCCCATGGTTGCTTCGGTAAATGTTTGAGGCCTCTTAGCGTCATTAAAGCAAAAGAGAAATGGTTTTTAACACTTTACGGCCATTGCAACATCCCAGGGGTGGGTTCTAAATTTTTTTACTACCGGTTCTGTGGGCGTGGCTTATTTTGTGGGTGTGGTTTGATGGTCATGTGACAATTCTTTAGGATTTAGCAGAGGTACTGGTCTACCAGGCTTTTAACTGCCTGCAGAGCTGTACCAGTCTATCCATTTGTTCTTGGAGCGTTCTGGTCTACCCATTTTTTTTGGAGGTACCGGTCTACCTATTTGGTTTTCGAGTGCACTGGTCTACCATCACACTGCCTTTTAACACCGATCAGCTGTAGGGCCGCCCTTTGAAGCCCTGCGGCAAGAGTTTAAACAGTTTTTTTCCTTCTAGCCGATCAGCTGCGACTTGGGAGGCAGCGAATAGATTGGGGGCGGGGCCAAATAAAAGGTAAGAATAACGCGGGGGGGGGAGGTCCCAGCTCCCAAACAAAGAGAACCAGTTTGGTGACGTCATAACGTCACTGCTACCGGATCGGCCGAACCGGGAGGAACCCACCACTGCAGCATCCCCAAGGTCACGAGATCAAAATTCAAATGCTTGGCAGATGCCCCGTTTTTTACAGCCTTTCATGCCACCGTTGTTAAGTGAATCATTGCCGTTGCAAAGTTAGTGACACGGTTGTTAAGTGAATCTTTGCTTGTGAGGAGGACGCAAAAAGGCGATCACATGACCCCAGGACTCTACAACAGAGGTGGATTCTACTTACCTTTACTACCGGTTCGCAATGGGGCCGCGCACGCATGCGCAGAAGCGTCCTGATGACGTCGGGGTCGGTGGGCGGAGCCTCCTGCCGGTTTTACTACCAGTTCTTGCAAACCGGTCCGAACCGGGGGCAACACACCGCTGCTCGGCAACCATCATAAATAGGAGTCACTTGCCACGTATCTTGAATTGTGATCATGGGGATACCGCAATGGTCGTACGTGTGAAAAATAGTCACGAGTCACTTTTTTCAATGCCGTTGTAACTTTGAACGGTCACTAAACAAATTTTAGTTAAGTTGAAGACTAGCTTCGACATCGGAGAATAAAGTAGAGATGAAATGTGAAGTTTTCTGTGGAACAAGAAAGAAGGATCTCAAAGTACCTAAGGAATTCCGATACATTTTTTGATTTATGCTGTAGAACAGCTGAGTTTAGACTTCGTCAGGAAATTATCTTCTACCGTAGCAGATGGTATATCTTTGGACCTGTTCATAACCTTAAACCATAGTTTGCTGTCATCATGGCTTGTTGAATTGGCTGGGCTCACAGATTGCCTTATTCAGTGGTGGGTTTCAAAAATTTTTACTACCGGTTCTGTGGATGTGGCTTGGTGGGCGTGGCGTGGCTTGGTGGGCATGGCAGGGGAAGGATACTGTAAAATCTCCATTCCCTCCCCACTCCAGGGGAAGGTTATTGCAAAATCCCCATTCCCTCCAGATCAGCTGGGACTTGGGAGGCAGAGAATAGATGGGGGCGGGGCCAGTCAGAATTTTTACTACCGGTTCTCCGAACTACTCAAAATTTCCGCTACCGGTTCTCCAGAACTGGTCAGAACCTGCTGAAACCCATCTCTGGCCTTATTCCATAAATCAACTACTAATTGTGACTGTTAAGTTTAGGATGAACTTTATATGGAAAATAGTACTGTAATATCAATAATGCAATATGGTAAAAACTCAAACCACTGGGCTAGACGTGAAAAGGAGAAGAAAATAAGAGAAAAATCAGTCAGTTATGGGGAAGTACACACAGAGAGAGAGAGAGAGTAAAAAAAAAAGAGGAAAAATAACTGCAGCAATGAACACTGGATATTTAGGCACACCAAACTAAATAAAAGGAAGAACATAAAATAATGTTTAGCCCAGGTCATAACACTTATGAATCAGTATGCCTCAGCTAAAGAATTTGGCAACGATCTGTGTCATACTTTTTATGAACTTTGGTTTATTAAAAGTAAAATACCAGTGAGAGGAACTTCCAGGCAAGAGCTTAAAAAGGACAAGAGAGCGTAAAAAACTTTACGAGCATTCCTCTATAGAAATTGCATAAGAATCTTACCTAGCTTTGCAGTTTGATTGCTTCATTCCTCACAGGGTTATTAGAAATATTCTTTTATTTCCTGATACCTATTTCGGCTTTCCCACCTGTTTAATGAAAAGGTCAGTAGAAATTACATTTAATAAAACCTTAGCCTAGCTGCTTTGCTGGGATTCGCGTGGGTATCAGTTTAAAGTAATAAATTAATGAAATGTTCTTCAAGCCACTTATTATGGAATTCTTCCAGGTTGCAGAATCTAGGTTTCTCCAGCTCAGCAACTTTCAACTCCCTCAAGCCAATATGGCATCATAAACCATATACTTGGAAGGGTTCTCTTAGCATTTATTATTAGTAGCTTATGGATTGGTTCGTCTGACAGCTATATCAAAAAATAATAAAATACAGGATCTCTAATTCCAGGGTAAAAATAGATAAATAAAAATGAAAAAAAAATTAAATTCATCCTGTACGTGGTAAATACAAAAATCAGCATTCAGATAAAGATACCATTTTTGAAGGATAACCTGATCTATTCGATATTGCTGTTGTTGTTATTTGCGAAGTCGTGTTCGACCCATCGCGATCCCATGGACAACGTTCCTCCAGGCCTTCCTGTCCTCTACCATCCTCTGGAGTCCATTTAAGCTCATGCCGACTGCTTCAGTGTCTCCATCCAGCCACCTCATTCTCTGCCATCCCCTTCTTCTTTTGCCCTCAGTCATTCCCAGCATTAGGCTCTTCTCCAGTGAGTCCTTCCTTCTCATTAGGTGGCCAAAGTATTTGAGTTTCATCTTCAGGATCTGGCCTTCTAAAGAGCAGTCAGGGTTGATCTCCCCTAGGACTGACAGGTTTAACCGCCTTGCAGTCCAAGGGACTCGCAGGAGTCTTCTCCAGCACCAGAGTTCAAAGGCCTCAATTCTTTGGCACTCAGCCTTTCTTATGGTCCAGCTTTCACAGCCACACATTGCAACTGGAAAACCATAGCCTTGACTATACACACTTTTGTTGGCAGGGCGATGTCTCTGCTTTTTAGTATGCCGTCTAGATTTGCCATAGCTTTCCTCCCCAGGAGCAAGCGTCTCTTAATTTCTTGGCTGCAGTCCCCATCTGCAGTGATCTTGGAGCCCAGAAAAATAAAATTTGTCATTACCTCCATTTCTTCCCCATCTATTTGCCAGGAATTGAGAGGGCCGGATGCCATGATCTTAGTTTGCTTAATGTTGAGTTTCAAGCCAATTTT
The DNA here is from genome assembly GCF_029215685.1 of Pituophis catenifer annectens. NCBI lineage: Eukaryota > Metazoa > Chordata > Lepidosauria > Squamata > Colubridae > Pituophis > Pituophis catenifer. The sequence continues at coordinate 13,878,555 of NW_027256895.1, forward strand.
TGCACTCTCCTTCTTCGCATGCATCAAGAGGCTCTTTAGTTCCTCTTCACTTTCTGCCATTAGAATTCAATCTCTCCCCCTCCCTCCCTCCCTCCCTCCCTCCCTCTCTCCCTCTCTCTCTCTATCTCTCTCTCTCCCTCTCTCTCCCTCTCTCTCTCCCTCTCTCTCTCTCTCTCTCTCTCTCTCTCTCTCTCTCTCTCTATATATATATATATATATATATATATATATATATATATATATATATATATATATACACACACATAAACAGGTTCTTAGTTCTGCTGCCTTAATTATAAACCTAGCAGTTTTTAATGTATACATTAAAGACCAGGAAGAAATACCGTGTTTCCTGAAAATAAGACCAGGTCTTATATTAATTTTTGCTCCAAAAGACACATTAGGGCTTATTTTCTGGTTAGGTCTTAATTTTGGAGAAATACAGTACTAAATGCACCCATCTGGCTGACAAACTTAACTGGGGCTTATTTTGGGGGTAGGGCTTATATTACGAGCATCCTGAAAAATCATGCTAGGACTTGTTTTCCTGTTGGGTCTTATTTTTGGGGAAACAGGGTAGGTGTTGTGGCCCGCCAGCGGCCTGCGCGGATCGTGGCTGATCCCGACGACGAGGAGGCTGGTGTGGGGTCGCGCCAGCAGCCTGCGCAGCTGGCGCTCACGTCGGACAGCGAGGAGGCTGAAGAGGATGTGGTGCCAGAGGCAGAGACTCAGCCTGGGCCTTCAGAACCTCCAGAGGCTCTTTCAAGTGGAGAGAGCGAAGTGGAGGAGCCTCTCCTCAATGCTTGAGCACGCAGGGCTGCCAAAAGGCAGGAGTGGCTACTCAGGAGGAGGAGGTCTCCTCGAGAGTAAGGTTTGAGGATAATTGGCCACTCCCGTAGCCTATTTAAGTCGCACGCAGTTAGTAATTTCTTGCTGGAAACAACGTGTAATTATTACAGAGCATTTTGGAGAGTGAGTGTCTTATCATATCTTGTTTTCTGGGCTGGTTGCCAACCGGACTTTGTTTATTCTTGGTACGTTATAACTTTCATAAGGACCGTTGGTGTGTGTCACAATCCTTGGGAATCCGGAGCTGGGGCAGAACAGTTGGACAATCTGCGATTCAATTACAGTGGACTGTTTTTTTCCAAGCAGGAATGTTAAATAATAAAGCCTAACAGGGACAGAGAGTTGACAGTCAAACAAAACGTTTATTTGCATCCCATCTTTATTATTTTATTGAATAACCCAAGGCAGTGAACATACCTAATACTCTTTTCTCTTCCTGTTTTCCCCAGAACAACCACCCTGTGAGGTGGGTTGGGCTGAGAGGGAGGGAGGGAGGGAGAGAGAGAGAGAGAGACCCCAGATCACCTGCTGGCTTTCGCAGCTAAGGCAGGACTTGAACTCATAGTCTCCTGCTTTGATAGCTTGGTGCCTTAACTGCTTTTGGATCAAAGTGGCCCTCACTGGAGCAAACTGACTCGTAATAAAAAATAATAATAATAAATAACTTCATTGGTATGAATCACTGCCTTTAAAAACCTGAATTTCTGCACACTTTCGAAACTGCTCAAAAGCGGCTTTGCCAATTGCACCAGAGCAGGAGTGTCAAACTCGATTTCATTGAGGGCCGCATCGATTTTGTGTTTGACCTTGGGGGGGTGGCAGGTGGGGGGTGGCCAGCTCGACGTCACTCATGTCAGGGGCGGCTGTGGCGGCCCGAGCGCTCTGCCAGCGAAAACGGGCTCCCGACCTCCATTTTCAGCTGCGACGGACTCCTGCAACTCTCTGCCAGCAAAAATGGAGTTCGGGAGGGCCACGGGCCAGTCGTTCAGCCAGATCTAAGCACCTTGCGGGCTGGATCTGGCCTGGGGGCAGAGGTGGGATTCAGCCAGTCCTGTCCGGTTTGGGCGAACTGGTAGTAACGACTACGGGAGGCTCCGCCCATCCGCCCGGACGTAATGCATGAGTGAAAAGCATATATGGAAGGCTATGCGCAGAGGAGTTGCGCACGCTCCTATTTGCAAACCGGTAGGGAAGGTAAGTAAATCCCACCTCTGCCCGGGGGCCTTGAGTTTGACACCCCTGCACCAGAGCATAATTCCTCTGTGCAAATTAAAAAAAAAAAACAACTGAAAAATCTGGAAATCTGTCTTTCACTGTCATTGGCTCCCCGCGTAGATTTGGCTGTGAATTCTGCAGCTTCCAAGGCCTCGGTGGAGTAGGCTGAGCAACTCGGTGTCAAAAAAACCTCTTCAGAATAATCTGCTGGTCTTTTTTTTTTTTTTTTACACACATTAGAAATGACAGGCAGAAATTCAGCTAGACGGTCCCCGTTGCCGAGATTTCAGGTTGGATGAGAAAAGAGCTTTGCTCGGTTATACCATCCCACCCCCCCAAGCAGCTGTTAAGGAAGTCATTCCTCATTTGGAAATCTCAAGGTACCACTTGGGTGGGTGGATGGGGAGGTTGCCATGGCAACCTCAATACTTTGCCCATGCTCCTGTTTCCAACTCTATTACTCCTCAGAGCAGACACTGATGGGATAAATAAAGCTGACGACGCCCTGCAATAGGCATTGTCCTATCTTCTCTTTCCTGTTTCAGCCTGGACAGTGTCTTTCGGCCTACGCTTAGTCTCCCAAAAGAGCCTAAATATTCCACCCGTGTGGATTTTTTGGGGGGTTACTGTTCCTCCTCCTTCAAAATGGAGGTATGATGGCAGACGGGGAGGTGAGTTCTCCAGAGGTTGGAGGGGAAAAAACAGTGTTTCCTTTGATCAGCTTTGCATTCTCGTTTCCCACCACCACCCCCGGCGTGTCTGAATGGAGAGAAATGGTTGCTAGGGTCCAGGGAGGGAGGAGAAGTGGAGGGGAGGGGCAGCGTCTAGGCCTAAAACCATGCTGTTGAAGGGTGTAGCCCGGGGGTGAAATCCAAAATTTTTCCCTACCGGTTCTGTGGGCGTGGCTTGGGGGTGTGGCAGGGAAGGATATTGCAAAATCTCCATTCCCACCCCATTCCAGGGGAAGGATATTGCAAAATCTCCATTCCCACCCCACTCTGGGGCCAGTCAGAGGTGGTATTTGCCGGTTCTCCAAACTACTCAAAATTCCCGCTACCAGTTCTCCAGAACCTGTTAGAACCTGCTGGATTTCACCCCTGGTGTAGCCCAGTGGTGGCGAACCTTTTACTCGCCGAGTGCCAAACAAGTACGTGCTTCGCTTATGCGCGGCTCCTTCCCCGGGCGCTGCGCACAGAACCACACCATCTGTGCATGCGTGCGGCTTTCGCGCGGCTCCCCATGTGCACTGAGCATCTGCTGATGTGCACGGCTCTTGCGCGCACAATGCACATGTGCGAACGCCATCTGTGCATGTGCCTGCTGCGTGTAGGTACTTGCGCGTGCATGCAAAATGCGTGCGCGTACAAAGGAGAGCTCCGAAGATCAGCTGGGTCTCTGGAATTGTGCGCATGCGCACCAGCTGGGGTGCGCGCACATGCACAGCTGCAGGTGAGTTGGGCGACAGCTTGCGTGCCCAGAAAGATGGCTCTGCGTGCCACCTCGGGCATGCGTGCCATAGGTTCGTCATCACGGTCCTATAGAATTTATGCATGGGGCAGTTTTCATTTGAAGGGCTGCCAGTTGCCGACCAGTAACCTCAGCTTCCCTTCCCTGCAGCCTGCTTCATCTTTGCCTCCCTTGTTCTATTTCTTGACCCAGTCTTCAGACACTAATCCTGAGTTTCTCCACCCCCGTGGCAGGCCCAAAAATATCTCTCCCCCCCCCACCCCCGGCAGCTGACATCCCCCAACTGTCTCCTGTGGGAGCAGCTGTCTTGTGTTCATTCTTGCACCCTTCTCAGCCCCACTGAGCAGACGCGTTGCCAGCGCTCCCCCCCAGCAAATCCTCTCGGCTTGCTTGCAAGGTATCCGGTGAGTCGGACACGAAGAACGATGTTTGCGTCTACATTTTAGGGATTGGAAAGGTGCCTGCTGGTGTTGAAATCCCCGTCCCATGTTGGAACAGAATGGACAGGCTCGGAATTCATCTGTGGGGTGGGAGGAAGAGGGGAGAAGCAGGGGAGGGGAGAGGAGAGGAGAGTGCTGCATTTTTTTTTCCAGCCCCACCCAGCCTGAGATTAGAAATAGAAATAGAATAACCGAGTTGGAAGGGACCTCGGAGGTCTTGTAGTCCAGGGGTCGGCAACCTTAAACACTCAAAGAGCTACAAAGGCCCTAACCGGAAGCCCCCCGTTCAATTCTGGAGCCAACCAGAAGTCCGGTTCCCCCCACCATAGTTTCTCCTCCTAGCACGATGTCCTTTTTCCTCTACGTATTCTAACCGAAAGCTCTATCAATTGTGGAGCTGACTGAGCCGCAGCAGAGGGATGAAAGAGCCACATGAGGCTCCAGAGCTGCAGGTTGCCGACCCCTGTTCTAGTCCAACCCCCTGCCTAGGCAGGAAACCGTACACCACTTCAGACAAATGGTTATCCAACATCTTCTTAAAAACTTCCAGTGTTAGAACCAGTGATGTTGGAAACATGGGAAAAAATTTGGGTTCAGAATGTTAAATTTACACAGTCGCAGAATCTGAGGGAAAATTTCTATAAAATGTTTTATAGATGGCATTTAGATCCCAAAAAGTTGTCATGTATGTACCCTAATGTTCAGCCAAAATGTTGGAGATGCGAATGTTTGGATGCTACGTATTATCATGTTTGGTGGACCTGTAGGAAAGTTAAGGCTTTTTGGATAAAAATTTGGTGGGTCATGCAGAATGTTTTGAAGAAAAAAATTCAGTTTTCTCCACAACTGTTTTTATTGGGTATAGTTAAGGGTTTTACATTGGGTGAAACAAAATTGATATTGTATATGATAACGGCAGCAAGACTGTTGATAGGTAAATACTGGAAGAATGAAGCTTTGCCCACTATCGAGGAATGGACTGTGAAGATGGCCAGTTTTGCAGAGATGGCGAAGATTTCAGCGTATTTAAAAGATTGTTCACAAGAGACTTATGAATGGGAATGGAAAAGGTGGATAGAATATGTTCAGAACAAATATCAAACTAGAAAGTATCAAATAGCTTTTATTTGAAAATAATGTATTAGAAATATTTTAATGCAAAGGGATAAAGAGGAAAAACTTTATAGGGGGAGGGACGGGTTCAGGCTTATATATTAGTGTCATTAGTTATGAGTAAGTAATAGGGAAGTCTGGGGGGGGAGGGTTAGGGAGGGTTAGGGAGGATGGGAAGTTTGGGGCGGGAGGTGGGGGGTGAAAAAGGGGGTGAAAATGTAATTGTAAAACTTTTGCAATAAAAAAAAAAAAAAAAAAAAAAACTTCCAGTGTTGGAGCATTCGCAACTTTTGGAGGCAAGTTGTTCCTTATTATTTTATTTAGTGCTTGTGAAAGTAAGCCTGATTTGGTAAGTCATTGGAAACCAATTACTGTAGATTGGAGATTAGAAAAAAAAAAAAAAGCAATACAGGTAGTCCTCGACTTACCACTACAATCCAACCCCAAATTTCAGTTGCTAACTGAGACGCCTGCAAAGTGAATTTTGCTCCATTTTACGACCTTTCTTGCCACCGTTGGGGAGTGAACCGCTGCAGCTGTTAAATTAGCAACATGGTTGTTTAAATGAAGCCGGTTTCCCCTTAGCTGTTGCTTGTCAGGAGGTCGCAAAATGATCACGGGACGCAGCAACGGTCATAAATGTGAGCCAGTTGCCAAGTGCCCGAATTTGGATCACGTGACCACGGGGATGTAGCAGTGGTCGTAAGGGTGGGAAACGGCCATAAGTCACTTTTTTCCATGCCGTCGTAACTTTGAATGGTCACTAAAAGAAGGGTTTTAAGTCGAGGGCTACAGGGGTGGGTTCTAAATTTTTTTACTACCAGTTCTGTGGGCGTGGCTTATTTTGTGGGCGTGGCTTTATGGTCATGTGACAATTCTTTAGGATTTAGCAGAGGTACTGGTCTGCCAGGCTTTTAACTGCTTGCACTGGTCTGTACCGGTCTACTCATTTGTTTTTGGAGGCACCGGTCTACTCATTCGTTTTTGGAGGCACCAGTCTACCCATTCGTTTTTGGAGGCATCGGTCTACTCATTCGTTTTTGGAGGCACCAGTCTACCCATTCGTTTTTGGAGGCATCGGTCTACTCATTCGTTTTTGGAGGCACCAGTCTACTCATTCATTTTTGGAGGCACCGGTTTACCCATTTGTTTTTGGAGGCATCGGTCTACCCATTTGTTTTTGGAGGCACCGGTCTCCCACCACACTGCCTTTTAACACTGATCAGCTGTAGGGCGGCCCTTTGAAGCCCCATGGCAAGAGTTTAAACAGTTTTTTTTCCTTTTAGCTGATCAGCTGGGGCTCGGGAGGCAGCAATAGATTGGGGGTGGGGCCAAATAAAAGGTAAGAATAACACGGGGGGCGGAGGGGGGCGGGAGGGCCCAGCTCTGGAACAAAGAGAACCGGTTCGGTGACATCATATTGTCACCGCTACCAGCTTGGCCGAACCGGGAGGAACCCACCACTGGAGGGCTACCTGTATCGACCACGTTTCGGTGCATTAGGCTACCAAATTCGACAACAGGGTTTTAGGCCTAGAGGCTGAGCCACCACCTACCCTCCCTCCATTTGCGTAGGAAATCATTACACGTAATCAAACACGTTACATGTGTGCATCCCATAATATCGCACATGTTCATTAAAATGAGGTCTGACGTCAGAAGGGACGTAACTGAAAGGAAAAAAGGTTATTTTGGAGTTCACAAAAGAGATTAAAGAAACCCCAATTTGTACTAACAATCTTTTTTTTTTTTCTTATCTGGAGCTAGTCTCCAGCTTGTTTATCAGTTCAGGAATGTTAAAAAAGCTAAACAACCTGAACATCATTTTAAAAAAGAGAAAATAAATCAAATTAAAAGACACGTTAACTCTTGTTACTTAACATTACAAAACCCATGTCATTTGCCCCTCAGTACCAGGCCTTTAATCTTTTTCCGATAAGATTCCTTGAGGGCTAGAAACCTGAAGGTTGTTTTTAAAAGGTCCTCTGCAGCAGGTGATGTTCATTTCAGGGCAAGAAAGACGCTGCTGTTTGGTTTACTTTTCATTTCATGTTTCCCAGCTTCTCGCCCAGGCTCTTGACCAGGCTGAACGCGGTTTCTCCCAGCTGGATGGGCGTGCGAGAGCCGCACCCTGGGAAAATGTGACAGGAGGCGAGAGAACCAGTTAACCAGAGGGCAGGACGTGCTGCCAAAAAGCAGGGCAGAAATAAACGAGATTGCAGAAGTCCATTCCAAGTGATTTAATCGGAAGGATCGTGCACGGGCGAACCCTGTCAGGGCCTTGCCGATGAATTAAACCCTTCTTGAAATCCCGTTACCAGCTAGCCTTTGCAAGAAATTTGGCCTGGCAGACAGTAGACCTAATCCCTCTGAGTTGGTGTTGCAGCCTGCCGCTGAGATTTCCCGGCCTTGGCTTGCAAGAAGTCGATGAAAGATTGTAACACACACACACACAAACACACACACACATTTACACATACATATATACGTGTGTGTGTGTGTGTGTGTGTGTGTGTGCATGTTTTTCTTTTAGCCAGGTTTCTCCTACGTAACCAAGATTTTTCTTTCTACAGCCCTAGCTCAGTGGAGTCACATCCACTCGATTCCTATAGGCAGCATAGGGCCTGCTGGCTACCAGAAGAAAAAAGCCCAGAATCGAGTGGATGTGACTTCACTGAGCTAGGGCTGTAGAAAGAAAAATCTTGCTTACGTAGGAGAAACCTGGCTAAAAGAAACCTACGAAAAGGAAGAAAACCTACGAAAAGGAAGAAAAAAGTAAGAATATATATATATATATATATATATATATGCAAAAAATTAACTTAAGAAGACATATATACATACATACATACATACATACATATATATATATATATATATATATATGTATATATATATATATATTTTTTTTTTTTCCTGAGGTTTTCGCCGGTGTTTGTATGTAGGTCTTTGGTTATTCGGGTTTTCTCCTGCGTAAAATTGGAGGTTTCTTGGCAACGTTTCGACGAAGTCTCATTCGTCATCTTCAGGCTGGTGTCTTCGGCTTTGTGCTTCTAGGAGCAATGTGTGTGATCACAGCTGTTTCTTCCTTTTAACTGCCAGTGGGGGTGTGAACTGATTGGGTGGGAGCTTGGCTGTGTTCTGATTGGGTGGAGGTGTGTTCTGATTGGTTGGGGGTTTGGCTGTGCTCTGATTGGATGGGGGGTTGGCTGTGCTCTGATTGGATGGGTGTGTGTTCTGTTTAGGTGGGGGCTTGGTTGTGCTCGGGTTAGTCTGAGTAGCAGGGGGATTTGAGCTGGTGAGCTGTGTTGCTGTTGTTTGGCTTTGTGTTCGTGGCCGTGCCATCTCTTCATGTTGGGTGTCAGTCTGCTTCATGTATGGATTGGAGGGGTTTAAAGTGGCTAATGATGCAGCTGTGGTCTGGCTTCTGGTCCGTGGTCGTGCCTGATCATCAGTGTGGGTTTGAGTCTGCTTTCTGCGTGGATGTGTGGTGGTTATATCCTGTGTGGCTCTCGTGAGTGTGGGTCTGGTGTCATTCTTTGTGTTAGGGACTCGTTTGTCAATAAGGGCGGGTTTCCAAATGGCTGGCAGGCGGGAGGTGTCATCTCGTTTATTCATGCTGTGTGGACGTTTTTCTATCTCGATGGCTTCTCTGATTATTCTGTTGTTAAAGTGTTCAGTTTTGGCAATAGTTCTGGTCTTTTTCATTTTTCATTTTCATTTTATTAGATTTCTATACCGCCCTACTCCCGAAGGACTCAGGGCGGTGCACAGCCAAACAATAAAAAACACATACAATAAAATAATTTAAAAATAGAATAAAATCAAATTAAATAATTTTGGCCCCGACAAATTTAAAACCCCAAACTTTTAAAACCAATTTAAAATTGAATATATAAATACTAAAAGATATTTAAAATTTTAAAAATCTTTTATAAAAGGGGGAAATTTAGGCTAGGCCGGCCTGGTGAAATAGTAAGGTCTTTAAGGCGCGGCGGAAGGTGCGCAGATCCGGGATCCTCCGTATCTCTGGGGGGAGCTCGTTCCAGATAGTAGGTGCCCCCACAGAGAAGGCTCTCCCCCTGGGGGCCGCCAGTCGGCATTGTTTGGCTGACGGCACCCGGAAGAGCCCCTCTCTATGGGAGCGTACTGGCCGGTGGGAGGCTATTGGTGGTAGTAGGCGGTCCCGCAAGTACCCGGGTCCTAAGCCATGGAGCGCTTTAAAGGTGGTAACCAAAACCTTGAAGCGCACCCGGAAGACCACCGGGAGCCAGTGCAGCTCGCGCAGGAGAGGTGTTACATGGGAACGCCATGTCGCTCCCATTACCACCCGCGCGGCCGCACTCTGCGCCAGTTGGAGCCTCCGGGTGCTCCTCAAGGGGAGCCCCATGTAGAGAGCGTTGCAATAGTCCAGGCGGGAGGTGACAAGGGCATGAGTGACCGTGCGTAACGAGTCCCGATCCAGAAAGGGACGCAACTGGCGAATCAGGCGAACCTGATGAAAAATCCTCCCGGTCACGGCTGTCAAGTGCTCTTCTAAAGACAGCCGTGAATCCAGGAGGACGCCCAAGTTGCGAGCCCTCTCTGTGGGGGCCAATGATTCGCCCCCAATAGTCAGTGATGGCGTCAACTGACTATATCGGGACGTCGGAAACCACAGCCACTCAGTCTTGGATGGGTTGAGCCTGAGCCTGTTCCTCCCCATCCAGATCCGTACGGCCTCCAGGCACCGGGACATCACTTCAAGGGCATCGTTGGGGTGATCCGGGGTGGACATGTACAGCTGGGTGTCGTCAGCGTACTGATGGTACTCCACCCCGAAACCACGGATGATCTCGCCCAGCGGCTTCACATAAATGTTGAACAGGAGAGGCGAGAGGACCGACCCTTGCGGCACCCCACATATGAGGAGCCTCGGGGTCGACCTCTGTCCCCCTGTCAACACGGACTGCGACCGGTCAGAGAGAAAGGAGGAGAACCACCGCAACACAGTGCCTCCCACCCCCAACTCTTCCAACCGGTGCAGCATGATACCATGGTCGATGGTATCAAAAGCCGCTGAGAGATCTAACAGGACCAGGACAGAGGAGCACCCCCTGTCCCGAGCCCTCCAGAGATCATCAACCAACGCGACCAATGCCGTTTCCGTGCTGTACTCGGGCCTGAAGCCCGACTGGAACGGATCCAGATACGTCGTTTCATCCAGGTGCTGGGGGAGCTGTTGCGCGACCACACTCTCAACAACCTTCGCAACAAAGCAAAGGTTGGAGACCGGATGATAATTTACCAACATTGCCGGGTCCAGGGAAGGCTTCTTGAGGAGAGGCCTCACCACCGCCTCTTTCAAGGCGGCGGGAAAGTCAGCGAAACGTTTATAATCCCCTGGAGCCAGCCTCGTGTCACTTCCCGGGAAGCCAGTACTAACCAGGAAGGACACGGGTCCAATAAACAAGTGGTCGCGTTCAGTCTACCCAGAATCCTGTCCACGTCCTCAGGGGTCACAGGATCAAAGTCAATATTAAATATTAAATATTAAAGTCAATATCATGTCCTGTGGCTTTGAGGTGTTGGACCAGGGAAGAAGTTGGTTCCTCTTTTCTGACTGAATTCTTGTGTCCTTCAATGCGTGCACTTATTCTTCTGTTGGTTTGTCCGATGTATGTGGTGGGGCAGGCGGTGCAAGGGATTTCATATACTCCTTGATTTTCTAACTCAATTTTGTCTTTGGGGTTTCTTAGGATGGTGGATATTTTTTGGTTTGTGCAGAATGCTGTCTTGATGTTGTGTTTGTGGAGGATCTTGCTGATTCTGTCTGTGGTGCCTTTTATGTATGGGAGGAGGGCTTTGCCGTTTCTTGTTCTCTGTCTTGGATTTTAGTGGGGGTTTCTTTTTGGATTAGGTTGGTGATCTTATTTCTTTGGAATCCATTGGATGTTAGTACGTTAGTGAGAGTGTGTAGTTCGGTTTTTAGGTGTTGTTCATCAGCTAAGTGTTTTGTTCTGGAGATGAGTGTCTTGGCTACGGAGTTGATCTGTGCTGGGTGGTGGTGTGAGAGTGCATGCAGATAGCGGTTTGTGTGTGTTTTCTTCTGATAGATGGTGTGTCCTAGGGCTGTGTGGGGATTCAGGGGAGGGGAGGGGAGGGGTGGGTGGGGTCAGCCAGGAGTGGGATTTGGGGGTTCTCCGAACTGCACAGAATCTTAGCTAGAGGTTCTCTTGAACCCCTGCAAACTCCCAGCAGCCCACCCATGAATATATTGAATATATATTCTGAATATATATAGCCTTCCATCCTTCCGAGGTGGACAAAATGAGGACCCAGATTGTTGGGGGCAATAGGCTGACTCTATAAACCGCTTAGAGAGGGCTGTAAAGTTCTGTGAAGCGGTATATAAGTCGAAGTGCTATTGCTATAATAAATATCAATCATTATTCAGCTCAATAATTTAAATTGCAGGCCGGCCTGGCCTAATTTTCTCCCCTTTCTTTTAAATTTTTAAATTGAAATTTTAATTTGTTTTAAATTATTGGGATTTTTAATTGTCTTGGGCTAAATTATTTAATTTGGTTTTAATTATGTTTCTAACTTTTGTATTTATGTATTTTATTTTGTGCCTGTTCACCGCCCTGAGTCCTCCGGGAGTAGGGCGGTATATAAATTTAATAAAACAAACAAACAATAAAACAAACAAACAAATAACAATTTAAAGAACAGACTATCATCTTCAGGTGGAACATACCGAAATTAATAGAGGAAACAAACCGACAGACTAAAAAACTCTTTTGGAAAAGCCCTTTTCTGGCTTTTAGAAAGGAATTCACAGAAATGGAGCCACCACTGAAAAAGCCCCGTCCCTTGTACTCGTCCCTGTATAGAATAATAAATTTAAATCATTTCTCCAAAAAGCTGAGAAGGATATCTGCTACTTCTTTATTTTTTCTTGTGGTTCTGTTGCTGTTTTTTTTAAAAAAAAAAAAAATGTGAGAAGTATGCAAAAAATGCCTGCTAAAACTATTGCAGGCAACTTAAAGCACAGATAAGTGTTGGGCCCAAAGTAGAAACAGCTTAAGGTTCAAATTCATCCTAAAGTTTGCAAACTCTGACTTTGGGCCAATCTCTTCCTCCCTTCCCACCCTTCCTGCCTCGCAGGGTTGTTGTTTTGAGGAAAATAACAGTGGAGATACAGGTAGTCCTGGACTATTCAGCATTCATTTAACGAATGTAGTTAACAACAGCGCTGAAAAAGCTGATTTATGACTGGTCTTCAGTTTTGTGACCATCGTGGCGTCCCCAGGGCCACTTGACCAAATTTGGGCACTTGGCAACTGGCATGTATTTAGGATCATGTGATCATAACCAGTGGTGAAATGTAAAATTGGTTACTACCAGTTCTGTGGGTGTGGCTTGGTGGGGAGGTAATATGACTGAGTGGGCGTGGCCAACTTTTTTTTTTTTTACTTTTAAAACCATTTTTAAATTGAAGAGGTTGTAAAAAAAATGCTTTTAAAGCGTCTGACGATCCCAGCTGACTTGCCTGATTGGCAGAAGCTTTTTTTTTAAAAGCCTCTGACGATCCCAGCTGACTTGCCTGATTGGCAGAGGCTTTTTTTTTTAAAGCCTCTGACGATCCCAGCTGACTTGCCTGATTGGCAGAGGCTTTTTTTCCTTTTAAAAACATTTTTTCGGCCAAAGAGGTTGTAGAAAAAATGCTTTTAAAAATAAAAAAAAAAGCCTCTGATGATTGCGCGGCTCAGCTGGGCAACGGGGGTGGGGCAGGGATTTTTGCTACTGGTTCTCCGAACCACCTGCCTCCATCGCTACCGGATCGAGTGATCCGGTCCGAACTGGGAGCATTTCATCCCTGATCATAACCATTTGTAACCTTCCCAGCCAACTTCTGACAATCAAAGTCTATGTAGGTAAATCAGGTTTGCTGAACGATCACAGGATTTCGTTAAAAACTGCATTGATTTGCTTAACAACTGTGGCAAAAAAAAAAAAGGTCACAAAATGGGGTGCAACACACTTAACAGCTGCCTTTCTTAGTAACGGAAACTTTGGCTCAATTGTAGTCCTAAACCGAGGACTCCCTATATCCCTGATGGTGAACCTATGGCATGTGTGCCACAGGTGGCACGCACCGTCCTCTCTGTGGGCAGGCGAGCCGTCGCCCCAGTTTAGCTCCGCCGTGCATGTGCACGCGACTCCTGCTGGCCAGCTTGTCTTCAGATCTCTGCTGCACATGCACAGGAGGTGGGGCACATGGGGGGGCATGCGTGCATGCTGTGGAGTGGGACACATGTGGGGTGTCCCACTCCAGTGTGTCCCACACAGTGCCATGCATGCATGTGCAGGAGGCAGGGTGCCTGCATGAGGGCCGTGCGTGCATGCACAGGGCTGGGCATATACGCAGGGCCCATGTGGGCATCACATTTTGGGGGTTTGGGTACATGCACACGCATTCATGCGTGCACAGGCACGCTTTGGGCACTCGGTCCGGAAAAAGTTAGCCCTCACTGCCCTATATAGATGTAATATGAATGTTACAAGGAACATTACAGTCTCAAATGGCATAAAATAACACCTCCTTCCCTCCCTGCCCAGCACATAAATTCAATAATGGTATTTCCATTTTCTCTTCTTCCCCTGCAGGAAATGAAGCCACAGGGGAGCCGTTCCAGATGACCTTCCTGGAGTGAAGATGTCCTCCTTAGACCCCCTGCCTCCCGCCACGCCTCCCTCTCAGAAACCCACTCGCATTATCAAGCCACGTCCACCCACCAGGCCGCGTCCTTACGTACCCCCTAGGCCGGACTCCGCCAAGCTACTCCGGGTCCCTACCCCTCCTTTGCCGCTGGAGAAGGACGGGCGCTTGCCGGCTACCGAACACCCGGGCGGCCCAGCTCAGCCCTTGCACAAGTTGCAGAAATCTGGCGCCGTTCGCAAGATCGTGGTACACTTCGATCAAACGGGTCCCCTGGAGAAAGAGGACGCCGAAAAAATTATCCGATCGCCGCCTTCCGGCTGCCAGCAGGATGACAACAAGGAAGAAAAAGCCATTGGAGAAAAAGAGAGCACGGATCAGTTGGGTAAGTGGGACAGCTTTGCCTTGGGTTCAAGATAGTACATTTTGTAGAGAATCTCAGTCATCTAGTTTATTATTATTATTTTATTTTATTTTATTGGTTTGATTTATATGCCGCCCTTTTCCGGAGACTCAGGGCAGCTTACAATGCGTTAAGCAATAGCCTTCATACTTTTGTATATACCTGCTTAGTAGGGCTTTCGGCCCCCCCTAAGCGGTGTTCTTTTTTATACAAAGTCAGCTTATTGCCCCCACAATCGGGGTCCTCATTTTACTACCTCGAAAGGATGGAAGGCTGAGTCAACCTTGAGCCTGGTGAGATTTGAACTTGCAGTAATTGCAGGCAGCTGGTGCTACTTAACGGGACTTTAGTCTGCTGCGCCACCAAGGTTGTCCCAAAGGTGCTTTTTTTAGGAGACAACTGGACTTTCTTGTTTTTTCTTTTGAAGACGTTTCGCTTCTCATCCAAGAAGCTTCTTCAGCTCTGATAGGATAGTGGGGAATGGAAGGATTTATATTCCTTCCAGACAGCCGGTCATTTGCATCCTTTTAGAGGGTCGTTGAAGCACTTGGAGGTTTATCTGTGTTCTCAGGGTGAAGCACTACTGAGGTGACTACTTTCGTGTGGCGAAAGTGAGTGCATGCGTACGACAGCACATGCACGCACGACCTCCCCCTGCTCACCTGCGCATGCGTGCGCAACCCCCTGCCCCCCCGTTTTGGGCCTAACAGGCCTCCCTGCAGCCTCCTGGGATCGAAAACGTGCCGTGGGGGGGCGCTGCCTTCCTGCCCCCCGTTTTGGGCCTAGCACACCTCCCTACAGCCTCTTGGGCCCAAAAACGGGCTGTGGGGGGGCACTGCACCCCCCTGCATGCACACGTGACCCCCCCCACATGGGCACATGAGCCCCCTTGCGCATGTGTGTGTCTCCCGCATGCACCCACCCTCACGCATCCCGAAAATCAACTGGCCAGTGGGAGGCATGTGCGTGCATGGTGGGGCTGAGCTGGGCAACGGCTCATGTGCCCACAGAGAGGGCTCTGACATCATGGCCTTAGCCCAACTCACCTCACAAAGTTGTTGTTGTGAGGAAAATAGGAGGAGGAAGTTGTGTTGGATACCTTTGCTGCCTTGAGTTATTTGTAAAAGCAATAAATAGTATAAATAAAATAAATAAATAAATAAAAATTTTCTCTCTCCCTCTGCTTCCTCTCAGATCCTTGCAAGGAAACCCAGCCATCGGTATTATCGGAAGCGGAGCAAAACGGGCTGGATTTTCCCACTTCCTGTCTGTCCGGCTGCCCCTGTGTTTGCCATCAACAGAACCCGGGCATGGTCTTGGTTTGGGTCCCCGCAACATCCCGGCTGCAGGATATGGAGAACGGGCTGGCTTCGGACCTATCATCCTCTGCTGACGAAGGGGGAGCCTCCTTCCAAAAATTCCTGGGAATCGGTGCCTCGCCTGCCCAGCCTTCCTCCATCGCAGCGGGCAGGGTCCCGAAAACTCGCCGCTCGTCCCGAAGCAAAAAGCCCCTTGACTCCCCGCCGTCCACAAACGGGCACCCCGAAGGGGGTGTCGTGTTAACGAGCTACCGTTCCACGGCCGAGCCCCTTCCTCTACGCTGCCCGCCGTTGATGCCGAAGCCACCTCGTCGCAACAAAGGGGGTGGCTCTGTCTCTCTGGATGGCGAGCTCCTACCTCCGGCCATCCCACCCAAAGCCCCCACGAAACCGCCTCGCAGCTCCTTGGGACCCTCGACTCGCCGGAGTTCCCTCCAATACCCTCTTGAGATGAACCACCTTCCTGGCCGCGTCTCTCCGTTTGCTGTTGGGGAAGGTTTTCTCATGTTGCCTCCCCCCACCCAGCCACCCCCACCTCCCCCAACGTCCCAGACCCCTCCGCCCCTCCCCATTTCTCAGGCTCGCTCCCAGATGTGCACAGCCCCCCCTCCGCCCTCTCAGCCCCCTCCCCTGCTGCTTCAGGGTCTCCCTCCTCCGCCAACTCAGCCGCCGCCGCCGCTGGAAGGTTCATCTCTGGAGGACAGTCCTTGTCAAGGTACCATTTGCATCCTCTTGGGGTAAAACTATCTCCCAGCCTCAACCGCTTTAAGATGTATGGACTTCAACTCCCAGAATTCCCCTGGCCAGTTTTGCTGGCTGTGGAATTCTGGGAGTTGAAGTTCAGACATCTTAATATCGTTGAAACAGAAACTTTGTGGTAGCTGGCTTAGAATTCTGGGAGTTGAAGTCCAGACATCTTAATGTGGTTGAAATTGAGAAACTTTGTGGTAGCTGGTTGTGGAATTCTGGGAGTTGAAGTCCAGACATCTTAATGTGGTTGAAATTGAGAAACTTTGTGGTAGTTGGTTGTGGAATTCTGGGAGTTGAAGTCCACACTTTTTTTTTTTTTTTTTTGGTAAACAAGTTTTATTAGAATTTTTCTTTCATCATACATATTTTAGGAACACCATGTTGACCGGGTATCTTCCCATTTTTCCATATTCATGTCTTATATAATCGTTTATCACAAATTAATCATTTTTCATCATATTTTATTATTTCAGCTTCTTCCAGGTTTTTCTTTTTTTCAAATCTATTTTATATCATATCTCTCTTTCCAATTTTAGCCAGAAATATTCTCTTTCCATACCGTGTTTCCCTGAAAATAAGACCCTGTCTTATATTTTTTTGAACCCTGAAATAAGTGCTTGGCCTTATTGCCATGCGCTCAAATGCCCGATTGGGCTTATTATCAGGGGATGTCCTATTTTGGGGTAAACAGGGTACTTCTTTATCATATCTTATTTTCTTCTTAATACATAAACAATATCACTATCCACCCTTAATTCCTAATCCCTTACAATAACATCAATTAATTATCTTATTTCTCCATTGCTAAATATATTTCTTAAATTCCCCATCCCACTTTTTAACATTTCAACTTTGTCTCTTAATTTAAATTGTCTTCAAAAGTAAACCAAATTGCCATTTCACATTTCATCTGCTATTCTGTTTTACTATACGCAATATACATCATCATATGCAAATCTTACATAAAAAAACCCTTTAACTTAGTTGACCATCCACAATTAATAATATTAATACAATTCCCTTAAATCTACTAATATGTACCTTATTTTCCTTCCTCCTTTCAAGCTCACACTTCTTAATGTAGTTGACACTGCAAAATTTTGCGGTAGCTGATTGTGGAATCCTGAAAATTGAAATCCACACAGCTTAACGTAGTTGAAACAGAAACTTTGTGGTAGCTGGGTTGGAATTCTGGGAGTTGAAGTCCAGACTTTTTAATGTACTTGAAATTGCGAAATTTTGGGGTAGCTGATTGTGGAATTCTGAAAATTGAAGTCCACACATCTTAACATAGTTGAAAGCGAGTAACTTTATGGTAAAAGGACAGGGATATTGTGTTGTCACCCACTTTCAAGTTTTTCTTAGCTAAGGGGCTGCTCAAAGGGGGCGGAATTCCAAAACCAGAGGGGGCATTTTTGTCTGGGGCACAAGAAACCTTTCAGTTCGAAAAGTACAAAGTTTGAAATGTCTTTTTTTTTTCCCCTCAAATGCGGCAGCTCAGTTTTTCTGCTTGGAAGCCTTTCAGGTCTCCCCAAATATCTCATTTCTCCCTCAGTAGCCTGTTGTACGCTAGAAACTGGGCACTGAAAATAAAACAGTGTTTTGACTCAAAACATTTGACGTATTGTTACGGGGCAAAGGTCTTGTTTTTCTAGACTTCCGGGAAAGTTCCACTATCTCTTAGGTCTTCCACTATCGCTTAGGTCCCAGGATATTTGTCGGACCATCTGCAACCAGCAACAGCTCCCCATCGCCCGGTGCGTTCTCACAGGGAGGACCTACTCAGGGTGCCGTCGGCTAGACAGTGTCGACTGGTGACCCCTAGAGGCAGAGCTTTCTCTGTGGGTGCTCCCACCCTCTGGAACCAACTTCCTCTGGGGCTCCGGTTGGCCCCTGACCTCCGCACCTTCCGCCGCGACTTAAAGACATGGCTGTTCAGCCTAGACTGGGAGGGTTAACATGTATTTTAACACGCTTTTATTCGGATATTTTATTGTTGTGAGCCGCCCTGAGTCCTACGGAGATAGGGCGGCATATAAATCAAATCAAATCAATAAATCTCTGATCCGATCGGAGAGGAACACTCTCTGTTCCCTCTGCTATTGATAATGTGGCTTGGCTCATTTACTTCGAGTTGCACGTAGTCCTCGACTTAACGACCATATTGGAGCCTGCCTCTTATGGCCGCAAGTCCAGTTTTCAGCAAAAAAAAAAAAAAGCATTGTAAAATGTGATCATGTGACCACAAGACACTGCAAATGACTGTCGATTGAAGCCAGTTGTCAAACACCCGAACTACATTTTCATGTTGGGGACGGGGGGCAACCATTGGAACTTCAGAAATGGGTCATAAGCACCATTGGGGTGTTGTGGCCTGCCAGCGGTGGCAGATTCAGACAGTGAGGAGATTGGGAAGGAACATGGGCCAGTCCTGGAGTCTGAGGAAGGCTCTGATGAGGGCTCTGCGTCGGAGGCAGAGAGGGGGCCAGGGCCGTCTGTCAGTTGTCAGCTGCCTTCGGAGTCGGACATCAGTGGGGCAGAAGAAAAGCTGGAGCCTGTTCCCAGTGTGCGCATGCGCAGAGCTGCCAGGAGAAGGGAACAGCTAAGGAACAAGGGTCGACTCAGGAGTAAAGCCACAGGTGGACAGTGAATGGCCCCTCCCATAGGGAATAAGGAGCGAAAGGGGAGTGGAATTTGCAGGAGACAATTAGTTCTCTTAATTTATTTATTTATTTATTTATTTATTTATTTATTTATTTATTTATTTATTTATTTATTTATTTATTTATTATATTTCTATACCGCCTTTCTCCCGTAGGATTCAAGGCGGTGTACAGTCAAGAAAAATATAGACACACAAACATCATAAAATTGCTAATTAAAATTATTACTTAGTTTGGTCAATTAAATAAAACCCAGAATTAGATAACATTTAAAAAATCATTCACATGTTCGTATGTTTAGCCCTGCCTGTTGGAACATCAGGGTCTTGAGGGCACGGCGGAAAGCACGGAGATCAGGGATATTTCGTATCTCCGGGGGCAGTTCATTCCAAAGGGTTGGAGCCCCCACAGAGAAGGCTCTCCCCCTGGGAGTCGCCAGTCGACATAATTTGACTGACGGTACCCTGAGTAGTCCCTCCCTGTGAGAACGAACTGGTCGGTGGGAGGCTATTGGTGGCAAAAGACGGTCTCGTAGATACCCAGGTCCTAAGCCATGGAGCGCTTTAAAGGTGATAACTAACACCTTGAATCGCACCCGGAAGACCACCGGGAGCCAGTGCAGCTCGCGTAGGAGAGGTGTTACATGGGCGTAACGAGCTGCGCCCATAATCACCCGTGCGGCTACGTTCTGGACCAGTTGGAGCCTCCGGGTGCTTTTCAAGGGGAGCCCCATGTAGAGAGCATTACAGTAGTCCTTACGGGAGGTAACTAGGGCATGAGTTCGTGACTCTCCTGAGACTCCTTGCCAAGTTTTGAAGATATCGGCCTGGCAGCTCTCCAAGCCAGATAAGGTCTGTGACTGTAAATTCTCCCTTGAAAGACTTTGCTGGATGAGAATGAGAGGAATTCACAGTAACTTATTAAAAAGGGGGTTTTGTCGGGACATGGAGTCTGCTTCGTGGTTTGGGGAAGCCTAGGTCAGAACATGGGGAAGTGCATGGTAGATTCCAAAGGTTGCTACGCAATCGGTTGTAAGTCGAGGACCGCCTGTGTTTGATTCAGACCTCCTTCAGCTGATGCATTCCAGAAGTGTTACGCTGCAGCTCCCATCTCCTCAATCCAAACGGAAAACACGGGTGAGGTGTTACAGCAGTGCTTAGGTTTTCCCCAGTGTCCATAATCTGTGCTTGTCTGTGTTATGAACTGAAATGTCCTTTCCTGTTAACCCATTCCTGGTCTTTCGCTGACTCTGCCAACTTTTCCTTCCGCAGGTGGCTGCGAAAATGAAGAGAGCAGTTTCAGCGAGTCGGAGACGGACAAGTCGGACAACAGGTGTGTTCAGATTACAGATTAACAGAGTTGGAAGGGACCTTGTAGGTCATCTAGTCCAACCCCCCGCCCAAGCAGGAGATCCTATACCAGTTCTGACAAATGACAGGCAAAGCTCTTCTTGAAAGCCTCCAGTGATGAAGCTCCCACAACTTCTGAAGGCAACTTCTGTTCCATTGGTTGATTGTTCTCACTGTCAGAAAATTTCTCCTTATTTCTAGGTTGAATCTCTCCTTGATCAGTTTTCATCCATTATTCCTTGTCTGGCCTTCAGATGCTTTGGAAAATAGCCTGACCCCTCTCCTCTCTGTGGCAGCCCCTCAAATATTGGAAGACTGCTATCATGTCTCCCCTGGTCCTTCTCTTCACTAGACTAGCCATGCCCAGTTCCTGTAACCGTTCTTCGTATGTTTTAGTCTCCAGTCCCCTAATCATCCTGGTTGCTCTCCTCTGCACTTTTACTAGAGTCTCAACATCTTTTTTTAGTGTGGTGACCAAAACTGGATGCAGAATTTTAGGTGTGGTTTTACTAAGGCTTTATAGAGTAGTATTAGTACCTCACTTGATCTTGATTGTATCTTCTCCGGAGACTCAGGGCGGCTTACAATGCGTTAAGCAATAGCCTTCATACTTTTGTATATACCTGCTTAGTAGGGTTTTGCCCCCCCCCCAAGCGGTGTTCTTTTTTATACAAAGTCAGCTTATTGCCCCCACAATCCGGGTCCTCATTTTACCTACCTCGAAAGGATGGAAGGCTGAGTCAACCTTGAGCTTGGTGAGATTCGAACTTGCAGTAATTGCAGGCAGCTGGTGCTAATTAACAGCACTTTAGTCTGCTGCGCCACCAAGGCTCTTATAGCCTTGTTTATGCCTGTCATGTTTATGACAGTTGTCCTGGGGTCATAGAATTGACAAATGGGGAGGCCAGATTCACTTAACAGCTGCGTTACAAATACAACAACTGCAGTGATTCACTTAACAACCGTGGCAAGAAAGGTTGTAAAATGGGAGAAAACTCAGTTAACAACTATCTCAATTAGCAACATAAATTTTGGACTCAATTGTAAGTTGAAGATTACCTGTATTGTATCTTGACAATGTCTATTGATCATTATCTCTGGAGGATTTATTACTTCTGAACAAGGAGTAAATGGTGTGAAAAGCTATGGAAGCTGATTTTAGCTGGTGCTCCCATACCACTTGTTTAACATACGGTATTTTTCGGAGTATAAGACACACCTTTTTCCCCCCTAAAAGGGAGTGAAAATTTGGGTGCGTTTTATATACCTAATATAGCCCCACCCACCCACTGGCCCCCACCCTTTGGCTTCTGCCTCCCAGCAATTTACCTCCTTGCTGCAAGCAGCAAGAAGAAACAGCCCATTTCAGCTTCAGCACAGCCTAATTAGCACAAGTTGATTGTCCGTTGGATCGGCCTCCTGACACAGCTTTTTCAAGCTGCAGGCCATTGCCTATTGCTGCGCAGGCCTCTGCTGCTTGTTGCAAGGAGGTAAATTGCTGGGAGCAGATTTTTTTTTCTTGTGCTAATCAAGCTATGCTGAAAATGAAAATGAAAGTAAAGCAGGCTATTTGCTGTTTGCTGCAACGAGGCAAAATTGCTGGGAGGCAGAGGCACATTTCTTTTTCTTGTTTTCCTTACCAAAAAGGGTAGGTGCGTCTTATAGTCCAGAGCGTCTTATACTCCGAAAAATACGGTACTTTTGCTTGCCGCAATTGTGAGCAGTTTCTCTATATAAAACTCTCATATCTCATTGTCTGTAACTTTGGGCAAAACAGGGTATCATAGGGCAATAGTTTTCCATCAACGTACCTCGAATGGGCTAACTTACAAAATGCAACCACCCATGACTCCTGAAAGATTGGCAAAATTGTGGCCATTTCAGTGCCGCCTCAATCATCCGTTGGGGAAGTGATCATCATTTCCATTGCTCCCTAACAGCTTCCTTTAAAGGAAAGTCACTGGGGAAGCCAGCGGGAAATTGGAAGTCACTCCCGCTGCCACTGCCTTTTTGTCCGCCCATGGTCTTTCTGTCACTCTCACCCATCTCCTGTGGGGTTGAAATTTGGCAAAGGTGTGGCTGCTTCAGTGCTGCCGTGCCACCACACTGCTATGTCAGCCGTGGCAGTCACGCGATTGTTAATTTTCCCCCGCTCCCTGCCAGCTTTCTGCAAGGAAAGTCCATGGGGAAGCTAGCAGGAAGTCAGAAGTTGGTCCCACTGCTGTTTTGGCTGCTTGTGGTTAGTCTTGTTTCTCTGTTTTAGTTAATTTCCCCCACTCCCTGCCAGCTTTCTGCAAGGAAAGTCCATGGGGAAGCTAGCAGGAAGTCAGAAGTTGGTCCCACTGCTGTTTTGGCTGCTTGTGGTTAGTCTTGTTTCTCTGTTTTAGTAAGGAAATATCTCTGAAATGGCTCAATGAGGCATGGGTTGCCTATTTTTAGCAAAATTCTTAGCTTGTTGGACTGGATATGCCAAACCTACCAGCCCATTTCTCCCACAGGTGGTGCCACTGTTAAGCATGTTCAATCAGTTCTTTGGCTCCCTGAAATATAATCTGTCAGTTATTCGTTGCATTCTTCTTAAATAACAGATTTATACAGACGGAAAGTTATATATATATCAAAAATTCTTCAAGACTATGGATTTTGATTATTGCTTTTTTGGCACAAGAAAAGGGGAATATGTGTTTAATTAATTATTTGAAAAGGATTTCCATTAGCGAAAGAGTATTGTTTAATCATTGCTGTCAAATTGAGTACTTATGAAGGAAGTAATTTGATGAGAAAGGAAAATCCCAGAGATGAAATAGATCCCTTTTTCCTGAATTTGTGGTTTTGAACATCTCTATTTCTGAATTCTGAATTGATGGGGTTTTCTAAACCATTAGCAGCAAAAAAATAAATAAAAAAATAAAAATCTTCCCAATGACATCAAAATTTAAAAATTGGGGGGAAAACCAAGAGGTTTATTTTATATTCAGGGTTCTCCGTTTGATGGTAGATGAAGAAGATATATTTTTTCCTCCCAACATCGTGGCGTCTTAGCAAATCAACAACTACAGAGTTGTTGTGTTCATAGGATTGCTTAAAGGTTCCCATTGCACACATGTGCTAGTCGTTTCTGACTCTAGGGGGCAGTGCTCATCTCTGTTTCAAAGCCGAAGAGCCAGCGCTATCCAAAGATGCCTCCGTGGTCACGTGGCCGGCATGACTAAACGCCAAAGGCGCACGGAATGCTGTTACCTTCCCACCAAAGGTGGTCCCTATTTTTCTACTTGCATTTTTACATGCTTTCGAACTGCTAGGTTGGCAGAAGCTGGGACAAGTAAAGGGAGCTCACCCCATTACGCGGCACTAGGGATTCGAGCCGCTGATCTGCTGACCTTTCGATCAATAAGCTCGGCGTCTTAGCCACTGAGCCACTGTGTCCCTTATAGGATTGCTTATAATGGCCTTTTTCTGCTTTGCCCCTATATCACAGACATTCTTCGGCACTCTCGTCTAAGAGTCCGGACTGGGGGCTTTGCCTGCAGGACGGTAAGTGGACAGCACGTTTATTTTTTTTTTAAAAAAATTGAGAGCAAAGACAAACCCAGGAAAAGTGACTCAGTTAAAGACACGGAACAGCCTCTGACTCATTTTCTTTTCCTTCTGCTGAAATCCCATGTGAAATTCTCATATTCTCCCATATCCTAAAGCAGCGTTTCTCAACTTTTAAGATCAATCAGAATAGAGCTGAAAGGGACACTTGGAGGTCTTCTACTCCAACCCCCTGCTCAAGCAGGAGACCCTATACCTGTTGTGGCCTGCCAGTGGCCAACGGATCTGGCAGCAGATTCGGACAGTGAGGAGGTTGGGGGGGAACATGGGCCAGTCCTGGAGTCTGGGGAAGGTTCTGATGAGGGCTCTGCGTCAGAGGCAAAGAGGGGGCCAGGGCCGTATGCCAGTTAACAGCTGCCTTTGGAGTTAGACATCAGTAAGGCAGACGAACAACTGGAGCCTGTTCCCAGTGTGCGCGTGCGGAGAGTTGCCAGACGAAGGGAACAGCTAAAGAACAAAGGTCGACTTGGAAGTAAGGCCACAGGTGGACGATAAATAGCCCCTCCCAGAGGTAATAAAAGAGGAGCGAAAGGGGAGTGGAGTTTGCAGGAGACAATTAGTTCATTACTGCATTCTTGCCAAATATTGCTGTTCTGTTCCCGTACCCCACACGCACCCCCACAGACGGCCCGGAGTTAATAAGCCACACGACAAAACTCTTTGAAGATAAAGCTGGCAGCAATCCAGTGGCTAGCTGCCAATTCAGACTTTACTCACACAAAACAAAGATTAGACTGCCAGCATTCCGATAAAACAGGCAGAGTGTCAACAATACAAGGATTAATCCAAATGCAGTCCGATAAAGCAGGCAAAGTTCAGTAACACAGAGATCATGGAGTATTTCTGAACCGGCCACCACACTCACATTTATACCCTGTGGGGTGTGGTCCAGTGACTCAGCTAATCTCTGGCACGCCTTCCCCTCTGCTGTGCACGCTTCTCCCTGTGCCTCTGGCGAGGGTCCAGCCAGCACTTATCTTCTTCATCGCTGTCCACCTGTGGCTGCGGGGACGTGCTTGGCTCTGAGCCTATCGTTTGGCCTTCGGTGTCCTCCGGAGGCATTGCCAGAGAGGAGGGTCCTGGAGAGGGAGGCCTTGCCAACTCCTCTCCCTCACTCTCCGAGTCTGCATCTGTCGATAGCCCAGGCTCAGGCAACGGAGCCACAACAATTGCAAGACTGAAAGAGTCTTGAAAGACTGTGGGAGAAGAAAGACTTTGCTGGAGAGGAATTCACTGTAAATTAAATAAAAGGATTTTTTGTCAGGACGTGGACTCGGCTTTGTGATTTGGGGAAGCCTCGGTCAGAATGATACCATTTCAGACAGGTGGCTGCATAGTCTCTTCTTAAAAACCTCCAGTGATGAAGCACCCACAACTTCTGAAGGCAAGCTGTTCCACTGGTTAATTGTCCACCCTCTTAGGAAGCTTTTTCTTAATTCCAGGTTGCTTCCCTCCTTGATTAGTTTCCATCTGTTGTTTCTTGTCTTGCCTTCTGGGGCTTTCAACTCTGGGAGTTGAAGTCCACAAATCTTAAAAGTTGACGAAGTTGAGAAACGTTGCCCTGGAGGCATAGTTCACTGCTGAGATGGTTTAAAAGCCCTGATTAGGATGCTACCTCATTGCTACATCCTTGTGCTACCATTCCCTAGTAGTTACTCATCCGGATTTCCTTCTTTAGGTTTTTAAAGTTCACTTACACAGGATCTAACTCTGGAAACCATGTGCTGGGGACATTCCTAGGAACTCACTATACCAGTGTTTCTCGACCGCAGCCATTTTAACATGTGGGGATTTCAACTCCCAGAATTCCACAGTCAGTTACCACAAAGTTTCTCAGTTTCAACTACATTAAGATGTGTGGACTTCAACTCCCAGAATTCCAAGCCAGCTACCACAGAGTTTCTGTTTAACTATGTAAAAATGTGTGGATTTCAACTCCCAGAATTCCAAGCCAGCTACCACAGAGTTTCTGTTTCAACTACGTTAAGATGTGTGGACTTCAACTCCCAGAATTCCCCTAGCCAGCAAAACTGGCTGGGGGAATTCTGGGAGTTGAAGTCCACACATCTTAAAATGGCTGAGGTTCGAGAAATACTGCACTATGCCCTTTACTTCACACAACTTAAAATAGTTTTTCAGATAACTCTTATAATATTTAATAGGAAGTTGACAGCTTTCTGAGAACCCGGGGCAAAAACTGGACAATTGTAACCTTGAAGGATTTTTTTGTTTTTTATGAAGTATAGATAGTCTTCGACTTACAACCATTCGTTTAGTGACCGTTCAAAGTTAAAACAGCACTGAAAAAAGTGACTCATGACCATTTTTCACACAACCATTGCTGCACCCCTCCCCCCATGGTCATGTGATCAAAATTTGGTTCATATTTATGATGGTTGTGAGTCCCAGGATCATATACTACCGGTTCACCACAAGTACGCATGCTTGCTTCGCATGCGCACCTTCAGCGCATGCGCCCGGCCTTTCATGCATGCACTTTGCTCATGCGCACACCTTCTGTGCATGCGCCCGTCCTCAAAAACGTGGCTAAATAGGACTGCATAGCGCCGGGGTGGGTGGGCAGGCCCACCCACAATCTCCACTACCTGTTCGCACGAACCGGCTGAATACCACTTCTGGTCATGTGATCCTCTCTTGCAACCTTCTGACAAGCAAAGTCAATGGGGAAGCTAGATTGACTGAACAACTGTGTTGCTAATTTAACAACGACAGTGATTTGCTCAACAACTGAGTCAAGGAAGGCCGTAGACTGGTTTAAAGCTCACTTCACAACGCTCCTCCTTAACAAAAGAAATTTTGGGTTCAGTTGTGATCGTAAGTCGAGGGTGATAGTTGTTCATTTGGGCATGGCGCATTATTCCCCCACCGAGGTTCACTGTGTTGTGTCTTTCTCTGCCTTCTGTTGTCTTGCAGAACCTTTGTATCAAACCTATCGCCAGGCTGTCATCTCCAAGGAGATCAAGAGGCAGACGGTTCCACGCAACAGTAGTTTCAGCAGCTCGGATTACAGAGCCCCTTCTCCTGGGGAAGGGACAACGGGACCCCAGGGCCCCGTCCCTCATAGCACCCTTTGGCAGGAGCTGCCAGCTGTGCGAGAAAGCGGCGTTTTGGACAACATCAGCCCAGAAGAAAGGAAAATGCAAGAGGTGAGTCTAATAGGACTTAGGTAAGAAAGGCGCTTCCCACCAGACAGAATTCGAGTTGTCTAAAATTTGCTTCAGAATTTTTCCTGACGGTCGGAACAATTATTCGGTGGAACGACTTGCTTCCAGAAGTTGTGGGTGCTCCAACACTGGAGGTTTTTAAGAAGAGATGGGGCAACCATTTGTCAGGAATGGCATAGGGCCGTGATGGCGAACCTACGGCAAGCGTGCCACAGCTGGCAAGCAGAGTCCTCTCTGGGGACGCGCGAGCCGTCGCCCAGCTCAGCTCCACCGTGAATGTTTGCACGCCTCCCACTGGCTAGCTGATTTTCAGGATATGCGGGGGGTCAGGCCGCATGCAGGAGATGCATGTGCATGCGCGGGGGGGGGGTCGCACACATGCGTGGGGGATGGGAGTTGCAGGGGTGGGGGCAGAGCACGAGGAGGGTGGCATGTCCTCCCACAGCCCATTTTTCGGCCCAGGAGGCTGCAGGGAGGCCTGCTAGGCCAAAAATGGGGCGTGGGGGTGTGTGCGGCCTGCCCCCCTCATGGCCCGTTTTTGTGCCCAGGAGGCTGCAGAGAGGCCTGCTAGGCCAAAAACAGGGCATGGGGGGGTGCAGTCCGCCTCCCCGGCCCATTTTTGGGCCCAGGAGGCTGTAGGGAGGCCTGCTAGGCCAAAAACGGGGCGGGGGGGGGGTGTGGTCCGCACCCCTCATGGCCCATTTTTGGTCCCAGGAGGCTGCAAAGAGGCCTCCTAGGCCAAAAACAGGGGAAAAGTTGGTCACAATTGCATGCGTGGGGGGTGCCTGGGGGGGGTAGTGCGCGCAAGCGGAGGCGGGGCGCGCTTTGCATTATGAGTGCCACCACACGCGCTTTCAGCACACGACGAGAAAAAGGTTAGCCATCACGGGCATAGCGTTTCCTGTCTGCGCAGGGAGTTGGACTAGAAGACCTCCAAGATCCTTTCCACTCTGCTATTCTGCTTCGGTAACACTCAAAACGTGCAAAGTTTCGTTGAACACTCTAAGGAGTTGTGTTGGCCGGGTTCTTCCCCTCGCCTCCCCCCCACCCCCCCAGAAAATGAGATCATTTTAAATTGAGAGTTCCTTTTTATTTGCGACTTGGGACTGGGTGTTTCACGCATGAATTACGACCCGAGCTAGATCAGCAGATTAATATTATTTTTCCAACTCACGTGGCACGTGGGAGACTTGAGTATCTGAATGGTGCGAATGAATATTGTGCTGAAGTCCGAACTTTTCGTGTGTACGTTAGTGGATTCTGATTTTCTCCCCCCCTCTCCCAATAACACGAGACACACTTGTAATTGTAAATTGTGTTAGCGATGGAATAAAGCAAAAATAAGCACCACTCCCAAGCGCTGTATCTTCATGATACAGGATACATCTTGTTGTATCTGTTGCCAGCATTGTGTTGTCTCCTTTAGGCAGCCAACAAATTGTTGCAATGTTCCCGTGGGTGAAATCTGACTCATCAACTACAGGTAGTTCTCGACTCACAATTGGTTTTTTAACAACCCATTCAGAGGTGGGATTCACTTACCTTCCCTACCGGTTCAGAAATGTGAGCATGCGGCTTTCTGCACAAGCGCAGTGCTCATGGATTACATCCGGGCGGGTGGGCGGAGCCTCCCGCAGTCGCCGCTACAGGTTCGCCCGATCTGGAAAGAACCGGCTGAATCCCACCACTGAATCCCATTGGAGCTACAGTGGCCTCAGAAAGAAGTGTTTTTTTAGGCCCTGTGAAACACTTCCGGCTGTCGGAAAATGTTGCGCAGCTCTCTTTTCCCCGGGGTCACATGACCACATGTTGGATGCTTGCCAATCGACTCGCATTTTTTAACAGATTTAACAGGTGACCTTGTAGGTCATCTAGTCCAATCCCCTTCCTTCCCCCCAAGCAGGAGACCCTACATCCGTGATGGCGAACCCTGATGGTGGCACGCGGAGTCATATTGATTGGCACGCGAGCTCAGTTTGCCGACTTCTGTTTCCAGCCTCTGGAGGGCTTTCGGGGGTGGGGGGGGAGGCCGTTTTTGTCCTCCCCAGGCTTCTAGAAAGGCTCTGGAGCGTGGGGAGAGCGAAAAACAGGTCTTCTGGTCCCACCGGAAGTCGGCAAACGGGCCGTTTCCAGCCTCCAGAGGGCCTCCAGGGGGGTAGGGAAAGCCGTTTTCGCCCTCCCCAGGCTCCTAGAAAGGCTCTGGAGCCTGAGGAAGGTGAAAAACGGGGCCACCGTACCATTGCGTGCCAAAAGCGGGGGGGGGGGGCATGTGGACATGCGCAGGAGGGTGGGGCACATAGAATTATGGGTGTGGGCGTGTGCACAACCCCCCACGCTCCCACGCTTTTGGCACGCACTGGCAAAAAGATTAGGCATCACTGCCCTACACCATTTCTGACAGATGGCAGTCCGGTCTCTTCTTGAAAGCCTCCAGTGATGAAGCTCCTACGTTTGCGACCAGTTGTAGTTCTTCCTTTGTCTATTCAGTCTTGTTTATACTGCTCTTCAACATGGGTTTAGCACTCTTTTGGAATAGCACTAAACACCGGAGGCTTTTGGGAAAAGATTGGACAACCATTTGTGTGAAATGTTATAGGGCAATGATGGCTAACCCTTTTCTCGTCGTGTGCCGAAAGCACGTGCATACCGGCACCCATAATACAATGTGCACCCCCTGCACATGCATGCACAACCCCCCTGCTTCCCCGCCATGTGTGTGTACGTGACCCCCCTGCTCCCTCTGCCCCCCGCGCATGCACGTGTGACCCCCCGCCCCCATTTTCAGCCTAGCAGGCTTCTCTGCAGCCTCCTGGGCCCAAAAATGGGCCGTGGGGGGGCGCACCGCACCACCCCGCGCGCCCCCCGCAAATATGCGCACTCCCCCATGTGCGCAACCCCCTGTGAATGTGCATGCACCTCCCGCATACGCCCCACCCCCCCACGTATCCCGAAAATCAGCTGGCTGGCGGCGGGAGGTACATTCACGCATGCACGGTGGAACTGAGCTGGGCAACGGCTTGAGTGCCTGCAGAGGGCTCTGCATGTCAGCTATGGCACACATGCCATAGGTTCACCATCATGGTTATAGGCTTTCGTGTTTGAGCAGGGGGTTGGACTAGAAGACCTCCAAGGTCCCTTCCAACTCTTGTCATTCTGTGACCAAAAAGAGCTCAGCCACTGTCTGATGGATTTAAAAGCACCTCCAGGGTGCAGAACTAGAATGAGATTTGATAGATGGAAGACCCCCAAACGCCATAAATTTAGAGAAGCTGGGAGAACAGCTCACCATGCTTTATTCCGTTCACATGTTCTGTGCTTGTTGCTCATTCTGCCTTCTTTATGGGTCTCTGGGGTTAGAGTCTCTTTGAGGTGGTGACCTCTGAAGCCTCGTACCTACGCTCGCTGACGCTTCTGATCGAGCACTTCATGGAGTCTCGGGAACTGGCTGGCACCATCCTTCTGCGCGAGCACCGGATTCTCTTCTCCAACATCCGCAAAGTTGAGGAAGTGAGCGAAAGGTCAGGGTTTTTTTTTCCTCTCTTCCCGTCTTTCCTCCAATCTGCGTTGCTTTGGACCAGGGGTCGGCAACCTTAAACACTCAAAGAGCCACGAAGATCCGAACCGGCAGCCCCCATTCAATTCTGGAGCCGACTGGAAGTCCAGTTCCTGCACCATAGAGTTTCCTCCTGGCGTGGCATCCTTTTTCCTCTACCTATCCTAACCGAAAGCCCTATCAATTGTGGAGCCGACCAGCAACAGGGAGCCGCAGCAGAGGGATGAAAGAGCCACATGCGGCTCCCGAGCCGCGGGTTGCTGACTCCTGCTCTGGACCATTCTCAAGAATGAAGGCAGCCACTCCTAGAATTCTTAATTTGCTACTGGTCACCATGGAGGGCTGATGGTCAATATGAAGGGTGGACATGATAGCAGTGTTTATTTATTTATTAAATTTATATTGCCGCCTATTCGCCCATGGCGACTCGAGGCGGCTTACAAAGTACAAAACCACATTTGAAAACAGTAAAAATAATAAAAACTAATTTTTAAAAAATCAAATAAATTAAGGTAATAAAATCACCCCACCCCACCTCACCCCAGCGACAGCAGATCACACGAGCCATTTAATGGGCTCCATCCCACTCTGGGTTCCCCCAGGCCCTCTGGCAGAACCAGGTCTTCAGCGCCTTCCGGAAGAGAATTGAGAGTGGAGGCCATTCTAATCTCTGGGAGAATTGATGTTCCAGAGAGAGGGAGCCACCACGGAGAAGGCTCTTCTTCTGGGTCCCGCCGGGTGTATCTCCCTCAGGGATGGGACCCACAGCATTCCCTGCCTCCCCGCTCTGATGGGTCGGGTAGATGTGACCGGCAAGAGATGGTCCCTCAAATAACCTGGTTCCAAGCCATGAAGGGCTTTAAAGGTGACAACCAATATTTGAGAGGCTACTAGAAAGAACGGAGGGTGTCTTATTTTCCAAAGCATCAGAGGGCAGGACAAGAAACAATGGATGGAAACCGACGAAAGAGAGTCCCAAATGTGCTTTTTTAGGAGGCAACTGAACTTTCTTGGTTTTTCTTTTGAAAACGTTTCGCTCCTCATCCAAGAAGAGAATCTCTACAGACTTTTAGCTATACAGTTTGGGATGAATACCCTTGGAATGGTGTGGGAGTAGGAATGGATTTCCAGAGGGGAAAAAAATTGCAGACTACAGGAACCCGGAGCACTAACTCAGGTGATCGTGAGGACAAAGATAAACCTCCAAGGGCTTCAACGACCCTCTAAAAGGATGCAAATGACCGGCTGTCTGGAAGGAATATACTGTAAATCCTTCCGTTCCCCACTATCCTGTCAGAACTGAAGAAGCTTCTTGGATGAGAAGCGAAACGTCTTCAAAAGAAAAAAAAACAAGAAAGTCCAGTTGCCTCCTGAAAAAAAGCACCTTTGGGACAACCATGACCTGGATGACTGAGAATCTCTCCAGACTTTTGATCAAAGAGAGAAACAACCTGGAATTAAGGAGAAACTTCCTAACAGTGAGGACAATTAACCAGTGGAACAGCTTGCCTTCAGAAGTTGTGGGTACTCCAACACTGGAAGTTTTTAAGAAGAGATTGGACAGGCATTTGTCTGAAATGGTATAGGGCAGTGATGGCTAACCTTTTTGCCATCGCGTGCCAGGAAGGGGTGGGGTGGGGTGGGGGAGGTTTGCCTGTGCATGTGCCCACACCCATAATTCTATGTGCCCGGCCACGCACATGCGAGCGCAACCCCCCTTCCCCCCCCCCCCCACTCCTGGCACACGATGGCCCGGTAGGCCCATTTTTCTTTCTCACCTGACTCCAGATCCTTTCTATGCATCTGGGGAGGGCGAAAACAGCCTTCCCCACTCCCTCGGAGGCCGGAAGTTGAGAAACGGGCCGTTTCGGGCCTCCGAGGGGGTGGGGAAGGCTGTTTTCACCCTCCCCAGATGCATAGTGACGATCTGGAGCCAGGAAGAAAGAAAAACGGGCCTTCCCCTGCCCCCCCAGGCCCTCTTCTGGTGGGCCCAAAAGGGCCGAAAATCAGCTGACAGCTGAGCTGGCGTGCCAGGCAATATGACTCCGCATGCCACCTGTGGCACGCGTGCCATAGTTTCGCCATCACGGGTATAGGGGCTCCTGCTCGAGCAATGGTTGGACTAGAACAAGGGTCGGCAACCTGTGGCTCTGGAGCCGCATGTGGCTCTTCCATCACTCTGCTGCGGCTCCCTGTTGCCAGTCAACTCCACAATTGATAATGCTTTCAGTTAGGATAGGTAGAGGAAAAAGGACGCCTAGCAGGAGAAACTATGGTGGGGGGAAACTGGACTTCCGGTTGACTCCAGAATTGAATGGGGGGCTTCCGGTTAGGGCCTTTGTGGTTCTTTGAGTGTTTCAGGTTGCTGACTCATGGACTAGAAGACCTCCAAGGTCCCTTCCAACTCAGTTATTCTGATTCTGATTAATCTCCACGTTCAGAAGGAATCATACCCATAGGGCTCTCTCAAGTGCTTCTTCTGATTATGTGTTGTGGCTCCGTTGCCTGAGCCTGGGCTATCGACAGACGCAGACTCTGAGAGTGAGGGAGAGGAGTTGGCAAGGCCACCCTCTCCAGGACCCTCCTCTCTGGCAATGCCTCTGGAGGACACTGAAGGCCAAGAGATAGGCCCAGAGCCAAGCACGTCCCCGCAGCCACAGGTGGACAGCGACGAAGGAGATAAGTGCTGGCTGGATCCTCGACAGTGGCGCAGGGAGAAGCGTGCACAGCAGAGGGGAAGGCATGCCAGAGATTAGCTGAGTCATTGAACCACACCCCACAGGGTATAAATGTGGGTGTGGTGGCCGGTTCAGTTTGTGACGAGCAAAAACTAGAAATAATCCATGATCTCTGAGTTACTGGACTTCTGCCTGCCTTGTCGGACTGCATTTGGACTAATCCTTGTATTGCTGAAACTTTGCCTGCTTTATGCTTGCAATCTAATCTTTGTTTCGTGTGAGTAAAGTCTGAATTGGCAGCTAGCCACTGGGTTGCTGCCAGCTTTATCTTCAAAGACTTTGTCGTGTGGCTTATTAACTCTGGGCCATCTGTGGGGGTGCGTGTGTGGGATGGGGACAGAACATTATGGTGACCATCTGTGATGAAGAGCAGGCTAGTCAGTTGTCCATCTGTACGATCATCTGTTTAATCGTTACTTCCCCCGCTTCAAAAGGTGGAAATAGATCCCCGTCTGGAGACACAAGCTCGCTGTTTTTGCTTGGGCTTCTCTGAATAATCCACATACGTCTGATGCCAGTTCTTCCTCTTGGCAGGTTCTTACAGGATCTGGAACGGCGGCTGGCTGAAAGCCTGCAGATCTCAGACGTTTGTGATATTGTGGAGGACCACGCTCAGCAGAGCTTCTCGGTCTACATTGATTACGTCCGTAACCAGCTCTACCAGGAGAAGACCTACAGTAGCCTCATGTGAGTAAGCGGGGAGGAAAGGAAAACAGTCTGCTGGATCATCCTTTGGGGAGTTGAGGAATTATTTGGAGAAACTCGCTTGGCTGTTTTCCCAGCCTGTTTTGACCTCACCGAGAATTCTGGGAATTGTAGGTTTTCCTCATCTGCAGGTATCACCAAGGCAGAATCCAAAAGATATTAATCCACCTTTTCAACAGCAGCCATCCAACTACTCCTGCAGAGCTTGTTGGTGGTTGATCACGGCCATCCCTTGTAGTCTCCAGGGGCAAGGGTCTGCAACCTTCAACACCCAAAGAGCCATTTGGACCCGTTTCCCACAGAAAAGAAAACACCGGGAGCCACAAAACCCTTCCTGTGCCTGACTATTTCTTGAGCAGCCACAAAACTAGCCATATGTAGTTGAATTAAACGTTCTGTTTTCTTCTGAAACTTTTCTTTTCTTGGATTTATCCATGGTTGGCCTACTGGCGGTTGAAAAGCTCAATAAATTGCATGCCGGCGGGTGTTACACATTGGCGGTTGTGACGCGTATTTTGAATGACGGAGCTGCAGCAGAGAGATGAAAGAGCCACATGCGGCTCCAGAGCCGCAGGTTGCTGACCCCTGCTCCAGGGCCTTGTATGTAACTTTTGAAGTGGGAATCCCGTTCTTCCTGTCATAGATAATGGATGTAGATGTACCCGTGCACCATAAACGTCTTTAAGAGTTTCTGCTTAGTCTAACATCTACAGATGTTCCGAGAAAGCCCTCAGATTAAATCTCGGGATCTTCAACTTTGGCAGCTTTAAGACTTCAACTCTCATAATTACTGGCTGGGGAATTCTCGGAGTCAAAGTTCACAAGTCTTAAAGTCGCCTTAAAGATTAGGCAACCCTGAATGAAGCAGTTGCCTGGAATTCATTCATCCATTTCATTCATACCGTGGTGTTTCCCCGAAAATAAAACCTACCCCAAAAATAAGACCTAGCATAATATTTTTGTGTGCTCCTAATATAAGCCCTACCCCAGAAAAAAGCCATAAATAAGGTCGTCATCAGCGGGGGGCATGGCCAGCACCAGAGACTGCGAAGGGGCTGATGGCGTCTGGCGGCAGCCGCAGCCTGTGCAGCACCGGTGAGTTGATTACCTGCCCATGGCAGCAGGCGGAGGCAGAGGCGATCCGGACGCGCTGTCTGGGCAGAGGGAAAGCTGAGCGTCAGTGGGCCAGGGAGGCTGCAGGCAAGCGGAGAGATGTGAAGACAAGCTTCCCACGGCCGGCCGGCTGCTCCAGCACACCGACTCTCAGCTTTCCTGCATCCCCCACTTCTGCCTCTGCCTGCTGCTTGGACAGGTAATCAACTCACCTGCGCTGCGTGGGGTGTGCAGCCCCAGAGTGCATTGAGCAAAGGGCAGCGGGCGTCGCGTGCTCCCTGCCTTTTGTGCATGTACCGGGGGCGCAGCCGCCTAGACAGCCTGATCACCCTGATATTGTGTTTCCCCAAAAATAAGCCCCAGTGCTTATTTTGGAGCCCCCCAAAAATATAAGACTGGGTCTTATTTTCAGGGAAACACAGTAGTTAAAATATTACCAAACGCTCCTCTTCCTCTCTTCCATCTACTCCCTCTACCCATTGATAGCTTGCTTCGCTTCCAAGGGACTCAAGGTGGGATAGAAGCAGCAGTGAAATCCAGCAGGTTCTGACAGGTTCTGGAGAACCAGCAGCGGAAATTTTGAGTAGTTCGGAGAACTGGCAAATACCACCGCTGGCTGACCCCAGAGTGGGGTGGGAATGGAGATTTTGCAATATCCTCACAGGTGTGGGGAGGGAATGGGGATTTTGCAGTATCCTTCCCCTGGAGTGGGGTGGGAATGGAGATTTTGCAGTATCCTTACTCTGGAGTGGGGTGGGAATGGAGATTTTGCAATATAGAGCCTTGGTAGTACAGTGGTTTAAAGCACCCTGTTATTAAGACCAGCTGCCTGCAATTACTGCAGGTTCGAATCTCGCCAGGCTCAAGGTTGACTCAGCCTTCCATCCTTTCTAAGGTAGGTAAATTGAGGACCCAGTTTGTGGGGGCAATAAGCTGACTTTGTATAAATATACAAAAGGATGAAGGCTATTGCTGAGCACATTGTAAGCCACCCTGAGTCTCCGGAGAAGGGCGGCATATAAATCAAATTAAAAAAAAAAAAATCCTTCCCCCAGGAGTGGGGTGGGGTGGGAATGGAGATTTTGCAGTATGCTTCCCGTGGAGTGGGGTGGGAATGGGGATTTTGCAGTAGCCTTCCCCTGGAGTGGGGTGGGAATGGAGATTTTGCAGTATCCTTCCCCTGGAGTGGGGTGGGAATGGAGATTTTGCAGTATCCTTCCCCTGGAGCGGGGTTGGAATCAGGGGTGGGTTCTACTTACCTTTACTACCGGTTTGCACCGTGCCCGCTCTTGCTTCGGTCGCGCGCACGCTCTTCTGCGCATGCGCAGATCACTTCTGATGATATCCAGGCCAGTGGGCGGAGCCTCCCGCCGGCTTTACTACCGGTTCTTGCGAACCAGTCCAAACCGGGGGCAACCCACCACTGGTGAGAATGGGGATTTTGCAGTATCCTTCCCCTGGAGTGGGGTGGGAATGGAGATTTTGCAATATCTTTCCCCTGCCACACCCTCCAAGCCACACCATGCCCACTAAGCCACGCCCACACAACCGGTAGTAAAAAAAAAAATTGGATTTCACCACTGGAAGGAAATGTAATGCAAGCTATAGGGTTGGTTGTGACCCCCCAAATCCACCCGATGAGAAATGAGTATCAACACTGGCCTGGAAACACTGCAGTGGATCGGCTGGGGGTGACCAGATGCTCCCCCCCCTGCCATGTTCCTTAGCAGTCCCAAAGCTCCAAATTCAGACCGGTTGCTCGTGGGTGCAGCTTCCCTTCCTCTTCCCTCTTAGGGAGAAGAACGCCCAGTTTGCCATCGTCGTCACCCGACTCCAGGAGCAGCCCCAGTGCCAGCGCCTCCCCTTCATGTCCTTCTTGCTGCTTCCTTTCCAGAGGATCACGCGTATCAAGATGCTCTTGGAGGTGAGAACCGGGTGTTGGTCTCGGAGTCAAGAATCTCGGCTGCTAATAAGGCCAGAGGAGGGGGTTTCTGGGTCGAAGGAAAACATTCCTTGGGGGGTGGGGAAAGAAAGGAGGCTGGGGTTCTAGGACAGCTTGGGAAACCCAAGGTGACATATGTCTGTGTTTTTCATTTTCTCTTTAGTGCTAATTCTTCCTTCCTTCCTTCCTTCCTTCTTTCCTTCCTTCCTCTCTCTCTCTGTCTCTCTCTCTCTCTATACACACACATATATAATATCTCTCTGTCTCTCTGTGTCTCTCTCTGTCTCTCTGTGTCTCTCTCTGTCTCTCTGTCTCTCTCTCTCTCTGTGTGTCTCTCTCTGTCTCTTTCTTTCTCTGTGTCTCTCTGTCTCTGTCTCTGTAGTATATACATACATACACACACATATAATATCTCTGTGTCTCTCCGTCTCTCTCTCTCTCTGTGTCTCTCAGTCTCTCTCTCTGTCTCTGTCTCTCTCTACATATATACACACACATATATCTCTGTGTCTCTCCGTCTCTGTCTCTGTAGTATATACATACATACACACACATATAATATCTCTGTGTCTCTCCGTCTCTCTCTGTCTCTCCGTCTCTCTCTGTCTCTCTGTCTCTGTCTCTCTCTCTGTCTCTCTCTCTCTCTCTCTGTCTCTCTCTCTCTCCGTCTCTCTCTGTCTCTCTCTCTCTCCGTCTCTCTCTGTCTCTCTGTCTCTCTCTCTGTCTCTCTCTCTCTCTCTCTGTGTCTCTCTGTCTCTTTCTCTGTGTCTCTCTGTCTCTGTCTCTGTAGTATATACATACATACACACACATATAATATCTCTGTGTCTCTCCGTCTCTCTGTCTCTCAGTCTCTCTCTCTGTCTCTGTCTCTCTCTATATATATACACACACATATATAATATCTCTGTGTCTCTCCGTCTCTCTGTCTCTGTGTGTCTCTCTCACTCTGTTTCTCTGTGTCTCTCTCTGTGTCTCTCTCTCCGTCTCTCTCTGTCTCTCTCTCTCTGTGTCTCTCTGTGTCTCTTTCTCTGTGTCTCTCTCTCCGTCTCTCTCTGTCTCTCTCTCTCTGTGTCTCTCTGTGTCTCTTTCTCTGTGTCTCTCTGCCTCTGTCTCTGTAGTATATACATACACACACACACATATAATATCTCTGTGTCTCTTTCTCTCTCTGTCTCTCAGTCTCTCTCTCTGTCTCTGTCTCGGTCTCTCTCTATATATATACACACATATATATAATATCTCTGTGTCTCTCTGTGTCTCTCCGTCTCTCTCTCTCTCTCTCTCTCTCTGTCTCTCTGTCTCTCTCTGTCTCTTTCTCTGTGTCTCTCTGTCTCTGTCTCTGTAGTATATACATACATACACAGACACGTACACATCTGTCTTCGTCTATTACTATATATCTCTCTCTCCTTTTTTTCCTCCCTTTTCCTTTTTCCTTCCTCCCTCCCTTCCTTCTTTCCTCCCTCCCTCCCTCCCTCATTCTTCTTTTGGCCACCTCTTGATCGCCTCCATTTTATTCTTCCCTTTTTCTCGGCCGCTTCCATTTTTTTCCTCTCACTTTCTCCATCTTTGTCCCCCTCCCCCTTTCTCTTCTCTGGACTGTTGAGGAGAAGAGAGGAGAGGAATTATTGAAAGCTTTTGCTGTTGAAATTAAACCGCCAAAATATTTCTGGGTTTCAATTTATCGTCCCCCCTAAGGGGCAGCGATCAAATTTGTTTGATCAGAGCCACAGTGCAGTATGTGCCTCTGGGTGCAAATGAGGATCCAGCCACCGGGAATTTGAGTAGCGGGGGGGGGGAAAACTAATCCAATTGTTTTCATTATATTTTCAACGTCCTGGGGAGGTCATTTCAGGCCTTCACGCAGAGAGTCTATCCTGGGCAGAGAAGCCCATTCATCATATCTCTTTTTTCCGTGGCTATTGTATGAATGGGGTATCCACTGTGAAGCACAAATTTCTAAGCAAGCCAGAAACCCAGTTGGACGAAGGGTTTTTAGATGGTGAGGATGGGATGCTGAACCAGAGATGTGCCAAAAGTTTCACATTTGACTCTTCCCCTATAATTTAAGGGACGCGGTGGCTCAGTGGCTAAGTTGCTGAGCTTGTCCATAGAAAGGTCGGCAGTTCAGCGGTTCGAATCCCTACTGCTGCGTAACGGCGTGAGTGTCAGGGCATTTATTAATCCCATGTTTGGCTCTGGGACTAATTACCCTGGTTTAGAGGAGATGAATCGAGGCTTATTCCAAGTTGCAATATTCTGAAAAGAAACGCGAGAAAGGTTTCTAATAAAACTCATTTATTTGTTATAAAGAAAATAAAACACCTCACTAACTAAGAAAAGTAATTGTTACATTTTGGCAAGCGAGGTCTCCTGCCGGTCCAAGCCGGACCTTGCTGGCAGGAGAACAAAAGAAAAAGTGTGTGAAGCAAGTGAAGGAATGTGGGTGGATGGACATGCGTAGTAGCTTTTGATAACAATTCTTGGCAAGGTATGGAAAGTCAGATAGTCCAGAAATAATGAGCTCAGCTGGTAAATAAAATAACGCAGTGACAGTGAGCTCCCACTACTTGTCCCAGCTTCTGCCAACCTAGCAGTTCGAAAGCACGTAAAAAAATGCCAGTAGAAAAATAGGGGCCACCTTTGGTGGGAAGGTAACAGCGTTCCGTCCGCCTTTGGCAGTTAGTCATGCCGGCTACATGACCATGGACACGTCTTCAGACAGCGCTGGCTCTTCGGCTTTGAAACGGAGATGAGCACCGCCCCCTAGAGTCGGGAACAACTAGCACATATGTGCGAGGGGAACCTTTACCGTTACTAGAATTTAAACCCCAACACAGGTTGGTCTAATTTTTCCAGTAATGGTCCAGTGCCAGCCTGTTTTCTCTGGATGCGTTTGAACGTCAAAAAATTCCTCTTTTTAAGCTTGGAAGGTTTTCAATAATTGGGATGACCTGAATTTCTATCTTAAGACCAAGGCATGCCCAGGTCAAACTCTTCTGAATTCAGGGCCTTTTTGTTTTTTTTTAAATTTTTATTTATATGCCGCCCTTCTCCGGAGACTCAGGGCGGCTTACAATGCATTAAGCAATAGCCTTCATACTTTTGTATATTTATACAAAGTCAGCTTATTGCCCCCATAAACTGGGTCCTCATTTTACCTACCTTAGAAAGGATGGAAGGCTGAGTCAACCTTGAGCCTGGCAAGATTCGAACCTGCAGTAATTGCAGGCAGCTGTGTTAATAACAGGGTGCTTTAGACCACTGTACTACCAAGGCCCTTTGCTTACTTCTAACCGGAAGTTCCTTCTCCTGGTTTTATTTTTGTGCATCTCTAGAATATCCTGCGCCGGACGGAGGAAGCTTCTTTGCGAGAACAAAACGCTCTGAAGGCCCTAGCTTCTGTTTCCAAGGTAAAAGTAACCATGAATAGAGACAGCCTTCCCGAGCTTTATTTTCGGCTGCGACGGCCTCCTGCAACCCTCTGCCAGCAAAAATGGAGCTCCGTTTTTGTTGGTAGAGCGATCGGGCCACCCTACAGGCACCCCCAACTTCAGTGATGTAGATCTGGCCACGCCCCCCCAGCCCCACGCCCCCCAAGGTCATACACAACCCTGATGCGGCCTTCAATAAAATTGAGATTGTCACTCCGTTCTGAAATATCATCCCGGTCGGTTGCCATCAATGCTAGCCAAAGGCAATGCATTGTGGGAACTAAAGTCCAAATAATTGGAGTTCTTTTTTTTTTTTTTTTTTGGTAGTCTGTCCTTTCCTTGGAAAGTCGTCTCTCTGGAGTTAAGACTCTTAGTAACCTCATGGACACTTCCAGGCCATTTAAAGAACAAATTGGAAAGACTACATGAAGCTTATAATATTGCCTTCTTCTAATATACAGGTAGTCCTCGACTTACGACAAGCCACTTAGGGACCGTTCGAACTTACAGTTAGTCCTCGACTGACGACTCAAAATTTCCGTTCGCTAAGCAAATGAATTTTGCCTCATTTTATGACCTTTCTTGCTACGATTGTTATCAGTTGTATCATTGTAGTTATTCTGTTAGTAACACGGCTGTTAAGTGAATCTGGCTTCCCCATTCTTGGCTGCCTAAACAGAGGGATAGAATCAAGATCACGTGAAGTGTTAATGCCACTTGATAAGGCCTTGGTAAGGCCACGCGCGGAAGGCTGCATCAAATTTTGGACGCCACGATGTAAAAAAGATGTGGAGACTCCAGAAAGGGTACAGAGAAGAGCAACAAAGATGATTAGGGGACTGGAGGCTAAAACATATAGATAATAGAATTCTTTATTGGCCAAATGTGATTGGACACACAAGGAACTTGTCTTAGGTGTATATGCTCCCAGTGTACATAAGGGGAATAAAATACGGTTGCTGGAATTGGGTATGTCTAGTTTAATGAAAAGAAGGACTAGGGGAGACAGGATAGCAGTGTTCCAATATCTCAGGGGCTGCCACAAAGAAGAGGGAGTCAACCTATTCTCCAAAGCACCTCATGTAGGACAAGAATGGGTGGAAACTAATCAAGGAGAGAAGCAACTTAGAACTAAGGAGAAATTTCCTGACAGTTAAAACAATTCATCAGTGGAACAACTTGCCTCCAGAAGTTCCGAATGCTCCAACACTGGAAGTTTTTAAAGA
Organism: Pituophis catenifer annectens; assembly: GCF_029215685.1. Classification (NCBI taxonomy): domain Eukaryota; kingdom Metazoa; phylum Chordata; class Lepidosauria; order Squamata; family Colubridae; genus Pituophis; species Pituophis catenifer. Next base: position 13,920,323 of record NW_027256895.1, read on the forward strand.
ATAGATTGGATAACCATTTGTCTGAAATGATATAGGGCCGTGATGGCGAAACTATGGCACACATGCCACAGGTGGCACGCGGAGCCATATCGGTGGGCACACAAGCATTGCCCTAGCTCAGCTCCAGCCGATTTTCGAGCCTTCCAGGCCCACTGGAAGTCGGGAAACAGGCTGTTTCTGGCTTCCTGGGGGTGGGGCGGAGGCCATTTTCACCCTCCCCAGGCTCCTAGAAATCCTCTGGACTCTGGGGAGAATGAAAAACGGGCCTTCTAGTCCCACTGGAAGTTGGGAAATGGGCCGTTTCTGCCCTCCGGAGGACCTTCAGGGGGGTGGGGAAGGCCGTTTTCGCCCTCTCCAGGCTCCAAGAAAGCCTCTGGAGCCTGGGGAGGGCGAAAAAAACAGGCCTACCGTCCCATCGCGTGCCAAAAGCAGGGGGAGGGTGGTGGTGTCGCGCACGCATGCACAGGGGGACGGGACACATTGAATTATGGGTGTGGGCACACGGGCATGCGACCCCCCACACACACGCTCCCCCCACTTTTGGCACATGACGGCAAAAAGGTTAGCCATCACTGATACAGGTTTTCCTGCCTAAACAGGGGGTTTGACTAGAAGACCTCCAAGGTCCCTTCCTACTCTGCTGTTCTGTTCTATTCTATTCTATTCTATTCTATTCTATTCTATTCTATTCTATTCTATTCTATTCTATTCTATTCTATTCTATTCTATTCTATTCTATTGACTTTGCTTGTCAGAAAGTCGTAAAAGCTGATCGCGTAACCCCGGGACGCTTCAACCATCATAAGTACGAAGCCATCGCCCTAGCCTCTAAATTTTGATCACGTGACCAAGACGATGCCGCAACGGTTTGTTGCAAGTCTGAAAAACGATCCTAAGTCACAAAGTGCCGTTGTAAATTTGTACAGTCACTAAACGAACTGTTGTAAGTCAAGGACTACCTGAACTGTGTTTCTAAATTGCTGGAGAGAAAAATGAACAGGAAAAAAAAACAACCCACATACACACATACATCTTGTCGGCACCTTACATATTTCGGAGAGCGCTTTTGCTTGGATTGATGGTTCATGGAGTAGCGTTTCTGTCGTTTTCCTTGGGGGCCAGTCAGTAATTTTTAGAATAGAATAGAATTTTTTGTTGGCCAAGGAATTTGTCTTGGGGCATATGCTCTCAGTGTACATAAAAGAAAAGATACGTTCATCAAGAATCATAAAGTAATGATTTTTTAGAAAGCCTCAGGAAAACTGACTGTTCCTTCTCTTCTGCCTCACGTCTCCAAATCTCTGCTTTAGATCATCGAGGAATGCAACTCCGAGGTCGGCCGCATGCGTCATATGGAAGAACTGATTCACACGGCCAGCAAGATTGAGTTTGATAAGCTGAAGGTCAGAAGGGGTTTGGCTTGGGCCTGTCTTTGGCCTTGCTCTAGCCTGCCACAACTTATCCCTGTGGGCTTCCAAGAAGGCTTGGCATGAAGTGGAGAATTTAAGAGAAGATACAGCTGCCTGGGGTAGTGCATTTGGGAGGTGGCGTGGGGATATTTTTCCCTGGAAGGGATGCCTCAGATCACACCAATTTGACAGGTATAACAAACTAGGTTTTTTCACATTAAAAGACAAATTCGCTATTAAAGGATTGTCTCCCTTGGCATACCCTCCCTAACCCAGTGTTTTGCAACCTTGGGGAGTCTTAAGACGTATCAGGGGTGAAAGGTAAAATTTGTTACTACCGGTTCTGTGGGCGTGGCTTGGTGGTGGTGGGGTAATGTGACTGGGTGGGCATGGCCAACTTTTTTAAAAAAAAAAACTTTTCAAAGCATTTTTTCTACAACCTCTTCGGCTGAAGAAGTTGCAAAAAAAAATGCTTTGAAAAACCTCTGCCGATCAGGCAACTCAGCTGGGATCGTCAGAGGCTTTTCAAAGCATTTTTTTTACCACCTCTTTGGCCGAAGAGGTTGCAGAAAAAAAATGCTTTGAAAAGTCTCTGACCATCCCAGCTGAGCCGCGTGATCATCAGAGGCTTTTTTTTTTTTTTACTTTTAAAAGTATTTTTTCGGCGGAAGAGGTTGTAGAAAAAATGCTTTTAAAAATAATTTTAAAAAAGCCTCTGACGATTGTGTGGCTCAGCTGGGCGGGGGGGGGTGGGGGTGCAGGGATTTTTGTTACTGGTTCTCCGAACCACCCGCCGCCATCGCTACCGGATCGGGCAATCCGGTCCGAACCGGGAGCATTTCACCCCTGAGATGTATGAACTTCAACTCAGTGGTGGGATTCAGCCGGTTTGGGCAAATCGGTAATTAAATTGCTGGCTGGCAATTTCAGGAGTCCCCACGTGCCCCATTTTGGCTCCCAGGTAAGTGCAGGGAGGCTTACTAGGTACAAAACGGGGTACAGGGAGTGCAGCGGGGCCCACCCACAGCCCATTTTCGCTCCCAGGTGGCTGCAGGGAGGCCTACTAGGCACAAAACGGGGGTACGGGGAGTGCAGCGTGCCCCCCCAGCCCATTTTTGCTCCCAGGTGGCTGCAGGGAGGCCTACTAGGCCATAAATGGGGTGCGGGTGGGTGCGGCACAGCCCCCCGCAGCCCATTTTCGCTCCCAGGTGGCTGCAGGGAGGCCTACTAGGCCCAAAATGGGATGCGGGGGGTGTGGCGCGCCTCCCCGCAGCCCATTTTCGCTCCCAGGTGGCTGCAGGGAGGCCTACTAGGCCCAAAATGGAGTGCGGGTGGGTGTGGCGCAGCTCCCTGCAGCCCATTTTTGCTCCCAGGTGGCTGCAGGGAGGCCTACTAGGCCGTAAATGGGGTGTGGGTAGGTGCGGCCCAGCCCCCCGCAGCCCATTCTCGCTCCCAGGTGGTTGCAGGGAGGCCTACTAGGCCCAAAATGGGGTGCGGGGGTTGTGGCACGCCTCCCCGCAGCCCATTTTCGCTCCCAGGTGGCTGCAGGGAGGCCTACTAGGCCCAAAATGGGTGCGGGGGGTTGTGGCATGCCTCCCCGCAGCCCATTTTCGCTCCCAGGTGGTTGCAGGGAGGCCTACTAGGCCCAAAATGGGGTGCTGGGGATGTGGCGCGCCTCCCCGCAGCCCATTTTCGCTCCCAGGTGGCTGCAGGGAGGCCTACTAGGCCCAAAATGGGTTGCGGGGGGGTGTGGCGCGCCTCCCCGCAGCCCATTTTCGCTCCCAGGTGGCTGCAGGGAGGCCTACTAGGCCCAAAATGGGTTGCGGGGGGTGTGGCGCGCCTCCCCGCAGCCCATTTTCGCTCCCAGGTGGCTGCAGGGAGGCCTACTAGGCCCAAAATGGGTTGCGGGGGGTGTGGCGCGCCTCCCCACAGCCCATTTTCAATCCCAGGTGGCTGCAGGGAGGCCTACTAGGCCCAAAATGGGATGCGGGGGGTGTGGCGCGCCTCCCCGCAGCCCATTTTCGCTCCCAGAGGCTGCAGGGAGGCCTACTAGGCCCAAAATGGGGTGCGGAGGGTGTGGTGCGCCTCCCCACAGCCCATTTTCGATCCCAGGTGGCTGCAGGGAGGCCTACTAGGCCCAAAATGGAGTGCGGGTGGGTGTGGTGCAGCTCCCTGCAGTCCATTTTTGCTCCCAGGTGGCTGCAGGGAGGCCTACTAGGCCGTAAATGGGGTGCGGGTAGGTGCGGCCCAGCCCCCCGCAGCCCATTTTCGCTCCCAGGTGGCTGCAGGGAGGCCTACTAGGCCCAAAATGGGGTGCGGGGGTTGTGGCACGCCTCCCCGCAGTCCATTTTCGCTCCCAGGTGGCTGCAGGGAGGCCTACTAGGCCCAAAATGGGGTGCAGGGTGTGGGGCGCGGCCCTCCGCAGCCCATTTTCACTCCCAGGTGGCTGCAGGGAGGCCTACTAGGCCCAAAATGGGGTGCGGGGGTGTGTGGCGCGGCCCCCCGCAGCCCATTTTTGCTCCCAGGTGGCTGCAGGGAGGCCTACTAGGCCGTAAATGGGGTGGGGGGGGTGGCACAGCCCCCCCCCGCGACCCGTTTTTACTCCCACGGGGCTGCAGGAGGCCGAGTGCTGCCTGTCACACACTCTGGCCACACCCACCATGGCCACGCCCACCCAGCTGATCATTAGGGCAGAGAACTGGTTGTTAAATTATTTGAATCCCACTACTGCTTCAACTCCCAGAATTCCGCATTCCCAGAATTCTAGGAGTTGAAGTTCACAGAAAAAACTCCCTTAAATTAACTAGGGGGGAAAAAGCACTTCACGCATACAGATAAATACCCTCTGCAATCCCAAATGTAATAATTGGAAACTAAAGTTATACCTCCCAGAATATCTTTCGCTAAAGAGTAAGACGTGACTTGATGGCAAATAATCAATCAATCAATCAATATCAACCAATACAATTCTCCGTTTCAACGACGCGTGGACTTCAATGCCCAGAATTCCATAGCCAGCTACCACAAAGTTTCTCAATTTCAGCTATGTTCAGATGTGAGGACTTCAACTCCCAGAATTCCACAACCAGCAAAACTGGCTTGAGGAATTCTGGGAGTTGTAGTCCACCCATCTTCAAGTCCCCCAAGGTTAACACTTAATCCTCTAATCTGGGAATTTGCTCAGAGAATCTTTGTTCTCCTTCCTTGCAAAAAAATAAATAAAATCCAGGTGGCTTCCAGGAACTTTTTCTAACGATTCTCTTTCCGGTTTAGGCCGTTCCCATCATTTCCCAGACCCGACAGCTGTTAAAGCAGGGAGAACTCCTGGAAGTTGTGCATCGTGGTACCATTTTTGGCAACAAGCCCAAACTGATCCCCATCTACTTGTTCCTCTTTAATGATCTATTGTTGGTCACTCAGCGCAAGAGGTGAGCCCAGAAGGCCTAGACCTAAAATTCTGGCGACAGGACGATTAGTCTGCATTTAAAGGGGTGTATCTATAGAAGAGGCAGGAAGGAGTGGCGCGGTGGCCTAGAGATGGAGGTCTCGCCTCACAATCAGGAGACTGTGAGTTCGATCCTAGGTAGAGGCAGATATTTCTCTCTCTGGGCACAATGAGAATATATCTGCTGAAGAAAACTCCGCACTGGTGACAGGAAGGGCATCCGGCCAGTAAACACTCCATTCGGTTGCCCAGACTCCCACCCCGCAAGGGATTATGGGGTTGTTAAATGATGATGATGATCTATAGAAAAAGGCAGGAGGAGGAGGGCAACCTTGACCTCTGCCCCCAAGGTCACGTTTTGAGGGGGTGGAGAATTAGGGAGACAGCAAAGTTTGGGGCTATGGTTCTGCTTCTGCAAATTTTGCAAGTTTGAGAATGAAGCACGGCCTACTTTCCAAGCCTCCTGCTTCAAATCTTGAGGCCTAGAAACTTGCCAGTTTAAAAAAAAATAAAAAAATCGGTGATGGATGCAGAAAGTCTTCTACCTCTGGGGCAAAGTGTCAATCCAACTTACCTGGTGGAATGATTACAAGTGCCGTGGTGGCACAGTAGTTAGAATGCAGTATTGCAGTGACTCCGCCCACTGCCAGCAGTTCGATCCTGACCGGCTTAAGGTTGACTCAGCCTTCCATCCTTCCGAGGTCGATAAAAGGAGAACCTAGATTGTTGGGGGGGCAATATGCTGACTCTATTAACCGCTTCGAAAGGGCTGTAATCAAGGGTGGGCTGCTGGGGTTCGGGAAAACCCCTAGCTAAAATTCTGTGCAGTTTGGAGAACCCCCAAATCCCACTCTTGTCTGGCCCCTCCCATCCTGCCCCTCCCCTCCCAGGAGTCCCTGGGTGGCCTGTTTTCGATGCAGGTAAGTGCAGGGTGTGCGTGGAGGCTCAGGGTGAGCGAAAAATGGGCCTACCGGAAGTTTGGGAAGGCCGGAAACGGGCCCGTTTCTGGCCTCCGGAGCCTGGGGAGGCCATTTTCACCCTCCCAGAGGCTCAAGGAAAGCCTCCGGAGCCCGGGGAGGGCAAAAACGCCCCCCTCCCTGCCGTGGTGCAGGAGGCCGACTAGCCCATGCCCACCATGGCCACGCCCACTCAGCAACCGGGCAGAGAACCCCTTGTTAAAATTTTTGAAGCCCACCCCGGCTGTAATAAAGCACTATGAAGTGATATATAAGTCTTAAGTGCTATTGCTATTGCCCCCAGTTTCTCTCCCTACTCCTAGAGGAGAACCGTAGCGATCTAAACCAGATTCCTCTGGTTGGGGAGCTCCCAGATCTGTTCATCTGCAGATCCTAGGCCAGGGGTCAGCAACCTGCGGCTCTGGAGCTGCATGTGGCTCTTTCACCCCTCTGCTGCGGCTCCCTGTCACTCAAAATATGCGTCGCAACCGCCAATGTGCGACACCCGCTGGCATGCGATTTATTGAGCTTTTCAACCCCCGGTAGGCCAACCATGGATAAATCCAAGAAAAGAAAAGTTTCAGAAGAAAACAGAACATTTAATTCAACTGTCAGACTTCGATGCTATCTCAAAATAAATGAATTTCCAAACTGCCAATCTTTAAGGAAATCTTCTCTTTATTTGAGCACAGCAACTGGATCATGACTCGATGCGGACAAGACTGACCTTTTGCCCCCCAATCCCTCCCTTTCCAATCCCCAATTATCTGCTTCTCATTGGCTATCTTCCAAGTCACTCTACTGACTTCTTGTCTCGTCATTTCACAGGAATGTCCCCCCTCCCTTCATTTCCACGACGACCCAGCTTCAAAGGGATTTAGCAGGCAAAAGTTCAGGGCTTAAATCTCTCCTCTCTATGCCAGCGGTGAGACGCTGACATCAACTACATATGCTAGTTTTGTGGCCACTCAAGAAATAGTCAGGCACGGGAAGGGTTTTGTGGCTCCCGGTGTTTTCTTTTCTGTGGGAAACGGGTCCAAATGGCTCTTTGAGTGTTTAAGGTTGCAGACCACTGTCCTAGGCAGTGGTGAAATCCTCCACAGTTTGCCACTGGTTCGCTGCATGCACGATGCGTGCTAAACACGCACTGCTCGCACGGATGTGCAGTGCACGCCAAACGCCCACTGCATGCACACGCATGCATAGTGCACACCAAACGCACATTGCATGTGCGCACATGCTCAGTGCGCACAAAACACAAAACATTTGGTGCACGCTGCATGTGTATGTGCAGTGTGCACCAAATGCATGTGCAGTACACCCCAAATGTGTGCTTTGCACGGAAAAAGGACGCTTAACAAGGTAAGTAGAACAGCGAGGGGCAGGGAACAGCTCTGCCGTGCTATATAGATTCACTAGAGAGCAGGATTTCCTGCTTTCTAGTGAATATAAATCGCGCGTCACAGCTGATTGTCGGAAATACTGATTCGGAACAACCTGTAGCTTTTTTTTTAACTACCAGTTCAGCGAACCAGTAGATTTTATCACTACCGGTTCTCCCGAACCGGTGCAAACTGGTAGGATTTCACCACTGGTCCTAGGTCTCCACGGTGGTTGACGTTGATCCCATTTGCAGGCCCACTGAACTGGGAAACAGCCGTTGGGGGGAATCAGCTGCTGCCAGCCACACTTCTTCGAAAGCAACTGAGCTGGGATTCACTAATATGTATTCTTTGCTTCCATTTCGGATCTCCTCCTGCAGCTCAGAACGCTTTGTGGTGCTGGATTATGCCCATCGCTCGCTAGTCCAAGCCCAGAGTTGCGAGGATACTACCGCCGGCCAAAACGCCGAGAACAGCTTCTACCTGACGTTGATGGAGAACCACCAAGGGCGGAGTACCGAACGCCTCTGTCGTGCCCCGACACAGTGAGTAGCCACATAGGGCAGGGGTGGGCAAATGTGGCCCTTTTACAACCTGTGGACTTCAACTCCCAGAATTCCTGACAAAGCTGTCTCAGGAATTCTGGGAGTTGAAGTCCACAGGTTGTAAAAGGGTCACATTTGCCCATCCCTGGCATAGGGGGTGAAGAAAGTTAGCAAAGACGGTAGTAACTGCACCCCATTTATAAATAGAAAGGAGAAGCGATCAGAGCAGCCTGCTTTTTCCAGAAGGCTAGAGCATGAGATCTAGATCTAGAAGTAACTACGGAGATTCTCAGTCATCCAGGTCATATTTCTCCCAAAGGTGCTTTTTGTTCCCAAGAGGCAACTGGACGTTCTTGCTTTTTCTTTGGAGATGTTTTGCTTCTCATCCAAGAAGCTTCTTCAGCTCTGACTGCATGTGTCAGGCTGGAATCCATCTTGGGCTTTGAATCTTCAGGCCTACCACATTTAGTGCTGTGGGAAACTGGGAGGGGGGATTGTAGGGAGCCAGGGAGATATATAATCATAATAACATTCCTTTCTCCGAGAGTCAAGGTCACTCTGCCCTGCGCCTGGAGGGGTGTGGCTGAGAGGCTTCTCCAGTTGGGATGGTGCATGGATTGGACCATGTGATGGACACGCGGGTGCAGGGGAAGGGACTTGGACTTTCTTTTGGGTGGGGAAAACCTGGAAGCTTTCAGATTCGGGTTTTCCCAGATGTGCCAATATGACATCTCTAATAAAATGGCACTTTGAGGAATGCCTAGCCTCAGAGTCTTCTTTCGTTGGGGGTGTTACTTGGAACCCTGAGAATGGAAGGATTTATATTCCTTGCAAGCAGCAGGTCATTTGCATTCTTTTAAAGCAGCGGTGTCAAACTCAAGACCTGCGGACCAGATTTGGCCCACGGGGTCCTTAAATTTGGACCGTGAGGCCCGTCTGGAAATAGCAAAGGACTGGCCCACAGTGCCTCTGGCAGCCAAAACAGGGCAGGGGCAGCCACGTGTGCCCCACCCGTGCCCTACTTTCGGCCTGGACGGCCTCCTGCAGCACTCTGCCAGCCAAAACGGGGCACGGGGTGCCCTATGTGGCCCCTTCGTGTTCCCGGTTTTGGCTGGCAGGGGACTGCAGGAAGCATCTGTCTTGTAGGATGCAGATGACCAGCTGCCTGGAAGGAGTATAAATCCTTCCATTCCCCACTATCCTGTTAGAGCTGAAGAAGCTTCTTGGATGAGAAGCGAAACATCTTCAAAGAAAAACCAGAAAGTCCAGTTGCCCCTTGAAAAAGCACCTTTGGGATAGATCTAGAAGTATGTACAGGTAGCTTTCAATTTATGATCCTTATGGAGGCTGGAATTTCCCTCATAAGTTGAGGCAGCCACATGACAAGACTCAATTTTATTATTTATTTATTTATTTATTTATTTATTTATTTATTTATTTATTTATTTATTTATTTATTTATTTATTTATTTATTTAATCTCCGGAGACTCGGGGTGGCTTACAATGCGTTAAGCAATAGCCTTCATACTTTTGTATATTTTATACAAAGTCAGCTTATTGCCTCCACAAACTGGGTCCTCAATTTACCTACCTTAGAAAGGATGGAAGGCTGAGTCAACCTTGAGCCTGGCAAGATTCGAACTTACTTTAATTGCAGACAGCTGGTGTTAAATTACAGTGCTTTTAGTCTGCAGAGCTATCCAGGCTCCTTTATTTATTTATTAGTTCGATTTATATGCCGCCCTTCTCCGGAGACTCAGGGCGCTTACAATGCATTAAGCAATAGCCTTCATACTTTTGTATATACCTGCTTAGTAGGGCTTTTTGGCCCCCCCAAGCGGTGTTCTATTTTATACAAAGTCAGCTTATTGCCCCCACAAACCGGGTCCTCATTTTACCTACCTCGGAAGGATGGAAGGCTGAGTCAACCTTGATTAAAATTGAGTCAGTTTTAATGTTTATTTTTTTTGTGCCGTGAATGCTAAGAGAGTGCCCCAGTTGTTAAGTCAACTTACGACCATAACGGAGTCTGCCCATTGTGGTTTTAAGTTGTGGCGGTCGTTAAATGAATCAATGTATTCCTAAGGGTGCGGGAGATATTACTGGTGCTGTGGTGGTGCAGTGGTTAGAATGCAATATTGCAGGTTGACTCTGCCCACTGCCAGCAGTTCGATTCTGACCACCAGCTCAAGGTTGACTCAGCCTTCCATCCATTTGGTGAAATGAGGACCCAGATTGTTGGAGGCAATAGGCTGACTCTGTAAACCGTTTAGAGAGGGCTGTAAAACACCAGGAACCGGTATATAAGTCAAAGTGCTGTTGCGGTTGCTATTTCTATTGCTAGTGGTCTGCAGAGATTCTGGGGTTTGTTTCCGGTGACTGTTTGGGTTTTTTTAAATGCTTTGTTGAACATTGTTCTTTGCTTTGTTTACAATGCATTGTTACCCGTTCAGTTGCATCTGGACATCTGGGTGGGTGGGTGAATGAAAGAAAGAAAAAGAAAGAAAGAAGGAAGGAAGGAAGGAAGGAAGAAAAGAAAGAAGGAAGGAAGGAAGGAAGGAAGGAAGGAAGGAAGGAAAGAGAGAGAGAAAGAAAGAAGGAAGGAAGGAAGAAAAGAAAGAAAGAAAGAAAGAAAGAAAGAAAGAAAGAAAGAAAGAAAGAAAGAAAGAAAGAAAGAAAGAAAGAAAGAAAGAAAGAAAGAAAGAAAGAAAGAAAGAAAGAAAGAAAGAAAGAAAGAAAAAGAAAGAAAGAAAGAAAGAAAGAAAGACTCAAACAGTATATCTCCAAAATTGTCTCTTCCAGATCCGATATGCACCGCTGGATGGGTGCTTTCCCATGCCATGAGTCCCAGTCTAATAACAAACAGGAAACAATCTATGAAGATTGGGGTAAGACTTTTTTGCTGCCTTCCTTTTAAACCTCCCCCCACCCCTTCCCGTTCAAAGGCTAGGAAAATTGAGGAACATCACATTCCTGTCCCACGGCTTCTGGATCTGTCAGCGGTTTCTTCCACTTCGTGCTGGGCAGGCTAAAATAGCCATGATGGAAACGCACAGCTTTGAAACAGACTGAAGGCTGCAGGCTAGAGATAACAGAAGAGCAATAAATTTGATTAAGGGACTGGAGGATAAAACATACGAAGAACGGTTGCAGGAATTGTGCATGTCTTAGTTCCATCAAAAGAAGGACTAGGGCCGTGATGGCGAACCTATGGCACGCGTGCCACAGGTGGCACATGTAACCATAACAGTGGGCACGCGAACTCAGCTGCGGTGTGCATGTGCACGCCGGCCAGCTGATTTTCGGACCGTTTGGGCCCACCAGAAGTAGGGAAACAGGTTGTTTCTTGCCTCCAGAGGGCCTCGGTGGGGTGGTGGGGAAGGCTGTTTTCACCCTCCCCAGACTCCTAGAGAGGCTCTGGAGCCAGGTGAGAGAGAAAAATGGGTCTATCAGGCCATCGTGTGCCAGGAGAGGGGGGTTATGCGTATGGGGGCGGGACGCATAGAATTATGGATGTGGCCACGCGCACGTGCACCCCCTTACCTTCCCCCCTCCCGGCACACGATGGTAAAAAGGTTAGTCATCACTGGACTAGGGGGTGACATGATAGCAGTGTTCCAACATCTCAGGGGTTGCCACAAAGAAGAGGGGGTCAAGCTATTCTCCAAAGCACTTGAAGGCAGAACAAGAAGCAACAGAAGGAAACTAATCAAGGAGAGAACCAACCTTAAATTAAGGAGAAATTTCCTGACACCGAGAACGACGAATCAGTGGGGAAAACCCGCCACCAGAAGTCGTGGGTGCTCCAACACTGGAAGTTTTTAAGAAGTGACTGGACTACCATTTGTCTGAAATGGTATAGGATTTCCTGCTTGAGCAGGGGGTTGGACTAGAAGACCTCCGAGGTCCCTTCCGACTCTGTTGTTCTGAGTTTCGGGGCATGCTGCATGTTACAGAAAAAGTGGGGTATAAATTTACCCCCCCGTTTTCGTTGAGGGTAAAACTGCCCTCTGCAAAGTGGTACAACGGACCAGACAGCGAATAGATACGTTGCTTAGCAAAACACACAGATACTCACAGACTCTGAACGTTTAAAGAAAAATAAACTTGGCTTCTCAAAACAAAGATAACACTTCTTCAAATAATCACGGTTCAACACAAAAACATAAGTTTGCTTACAGTTCCAGTTCTCTTCAGTAACACAGACACAGTTCCTTTCAGCAGTTCAACCTTCTAATAGCAGGAGCAGAAATGAATGAACTTCCTGCCTTCTTTTATGTCTGCTTGGCACAGCCAATTAGTCATCTTGTAGCAATTAAAGTTACAGAACATAGTTTTCTATATATTATCTACCCAACTGTAGGATAAGCATCCAACAGTTTTCCCGAAAATAAGACCTTGTCTTATATATTTCTGCCACCCAAAAAGGCACTAGGTCTTATTTTCGGGGTGGGGTGGGGATGTCATCCACTGGCTCACTTCACTTGCACACATCGCCCCCGGCCTCCTTTTCACTGCCAGAAGCTTTCTGGAACTTCTTCTGCAGCCGGTAAGACTTTGCTGAAGGCCTCTGCAGCCGATAACAGAGCTCCAGATCGATCTGGAGCTCTGGTATCAGCTGCAGAGGCCTTCAAGTAAGCCTTAATGGCTGCAGAAGCAATGGGCCGGCAAGGCAGGTTCTGGGGTGTGCGAGGCCTGGATGCAACTGTCCAAAGGTAAGTAATAGGGAAGCTCCATCCATTCACCCTCACCCTAGCTTAATTTTTACCTGTGCACCCTGGAGTGGACGTGGTTTTAATTAGGGCTTATTTTGGGGGGTAGGGCTTGATGTCAGCGTTGCAACGCTGCCATAGAGAGAGCAGAGGACAGCGAAAGATAAACTCTGAAACTTTTGCCTGCAAAATCCCTTTGAAGCTTGGTTGTCGTGGAGATCAGGGGAGGGGGCACATTCCTGAGAAATGACTGGGAAAAGAAGTCTGAAGAATGACTTGGAAGACAACCAATGAGAAGCAGAGTCTTGGGGGTCGGAAAGGGAGGGATTGGGAGGCAAAAGGTCAGTCTTGTCCACGCGGAGTCATGATCCGGTGGCTGAGCTCAATTAAAGAAAGATTTCCTTCCGCATGTTTAAAAATCAAACTAGGACTTACTCTCAGGGTAGTTTGTATTTTCGGGGAAACTCAGTAATAACTACATAAGGGGCCAGGAAATTTGTTCCCTGCCACCACAGAGACAGTTGATAACCTTTCCTATGTTGTCCTTCCTTCCCTCTTTTGATTATTATTGTTTTCGTAAGAAATAATTGCTTCAGTTGTTTTTTTTTCCTCCATCGTTTCCGCAGATTGTCCCCAGGTTCAGTGCACGGAGACCTACAGCGCAGCCCAGGCAGACGAGCTGAGCCTCGAACCGACGGACATCGTCAACGTGGTGCGCAAAACCGAGGGTGAGCCTGGGGGATGCGACCCTCCCTAACCGTTGTGACCAAATTGAGGTTTCTTCCTCTTCTTTCTCGGAACGATGTAGAAATTGGAGCCTGGGTCCGTGGGGCTTCCTAATCCAAAGATGGTGTTTTTTTAGCAGAGTTGTCCGCTAAAGGGTTCTCTTCCGATCCTTCAAGGTCCTTTCGGTGACTGCGGCACCTTCCCAAATTCTCAGCCAGCTGGAAGCTAAAGTCCCCAACACAAAGAGAGGGTATCCTTGAAGAAAATTGCCCTCCACCGTTTAGAACACTGGCCATCCCGAAGGTGTTAATGCTGTGGTGCTCCAGCGGCATTTGAAAGGGAGACCACCAGGTGATCCCAGGCTAGGCTGTAAGCATCTGAGGAAAAAGCGATAGCAAATCACTTCTGAGAACTGCAGGGCTGTCTGTCTTGTTCCCTTCAACTTTAATCTCACATACTGTGTAATATTGGGTAATAATCGGTCTAGAGCAGTGATGGCTAACCTTTTTGTCATCATGTGCCGAAAGTGCACCCACACGACAGCACACATGTGTGCCTGCACCCATAATGCAAGGTGTGTGCGACCCCCCCCCCCGTGCATGTGTGTGCAACCCCCCACGCATGCGCACACAACCCCTTCGCCCCATTTTGGGCCTAGCAGGCCTCTCTGCAGCCTCCTGAGACCAAAAACGGGCCATGGGTGGTGTCCCGCGGCCCATTTTTGGTTCCAGGAGGCTGCAGGGAGGCCTGCTAGGCCCAAAACGGGCTGTTGGGGGTGCCCTGAGCTCCCCCTGCCCCCGTGCATGCGGCGCAATCCCCGTTCCCCCGGGCATCCATGCCCGACTACCCCAGGCATGCGCACACATCTCCCGCATGTACCCTGCCCCCCCATGCATGCGCGGCAGAGACCCGAAAACCAGCTGGCTGGTGGGAAGTACGCACACATGCAGGTTGGAGCTGAGCTGGGCGAAGGCTTGTGTGCCCGCAGAGAGTGCTCCGTGTGCCACCTGTGGCACGCCTGCCATAGGTTCGCCATCACGGGTCTAGAGCAGCAACCCCCAATCTTCTGGGCACCAGGGACCGTTTCTGTGGAGAGAGGTTTTTCCGTGGACCAGAGAAGGCGTGGTTTCACATGCTGCTTGCATCTCATGGATGGGGTTCACTTGTTTGTGTAGCCCAGATTCTGGCATGCTGTGGTCTGGTGCCAGGCCACAGACGGGGGGTTGGGGACCCCTGGTCTAGAGTCTTATAGCTATCCCCAACTTCCCAGCTGTAAGCTATCCACCTCAGCACAGAATCCTCCTTTATGGATTACTAGCTGGACACCCATGCTTCGCTACAAAACTATGTGATCGGGCATGATAAATTGACAGTTAAAGCCTGAAACTTACTGTAGACTGTGTAACTCTGTAGCATCAGAGTGTGTTAATATAAGGCAACTGACAGTTGGAACAGAGGGGGAGGGGGAGTAGAATATCCCAGCCCACAGGCCAGATGAATCACGCACTGGCTACACCCATGCCCGGTTTAGCGAAGGGGTAGCAGCAGAGCGTGTTAATATAAGGCAACTGGCAGTTGGGACAGAGTTCTTTTCAGATGGGGAGTGGGAGTAGAATGTCTAGCTCCTTAGCATCAGAGTGTGTTAATATAAGGCAACTGGCAGTTGGGACAGAGTTCTTTTCAGGTGGGGAGGGGGAGTAGAATGTCTAACTCCTTAGCATCGGAGCGTGCAGTTTTCATACTGTATATGAAATATTAATGATCTGATGGTCATTTCGAAAAATCCTTTCTTAGCAAGCACTTAGGAGCCAAGAGGAACATACATGCCAAATTTCAAGTTTGTAGGCTTTACAATTCCGGCGAGAGCTTCTGCCTTTTAATAATGTTTGTGAGTCACAAAAGATGCAAGTAGACTCCTAGGGGTTTTTTGGGGGGTCCTCCCCAGACCCGTGTTTGTCAGTCTTGGCAACTTTTTAAGATGTGTGGACTTCAACTCCCAGAATTCCTTTCAGCCAAGGGTGAGAAACATTTAACATAGACTCGCCTGAGTTTTGATCATGGGAACATGGGAACGCGGCAACGGTTGTAAGCGTGGGAAATGGTCATACAGCAATTCGCTTTTTTCAATGCTGTTATTAACTTTTGAAGAGTTACTAAATGAATGGTTGTAAATTGAGGACGAACAGGATGAGGGCGGGAACTGATTCAACAGGAATGTGCTTGTTGGGAGTTTCACAAAGTGACAGGACAGTCTCTCGATAAATTTTGAGGCAACGAAAAGGGTTTCAGAGGTCTTGATCTTTTCCTTTTTTTTGTCTTCTCTGTTTTCTGTCTACCTCTCCTCTCCTCTCTCCTCTTTTCGGTCTTCTTCTCCTCTCTTTTCTCTATTCCTCTCCTCTTTGCTGTCTCCTCTCCTCTTATCTTTCTCTCCCTTTTTCTCTCTTCCTCTCTGCTCTTGTCTTTCTCTCTTATCTGTCTTCCCTCCTGTTGACTTCCTCTCCTCTCCCTTCCCTCCCATCTTCCTCTCCTCTCCTGTCTTCCCCTCCTGTCTTCCTCTCCCCTTCTCTCGTCTTCCCTCTTCTATCTTCCCCTCCCCTCCCGTCTCCTCTCCTATCTTCCCCTCCCCTTCTCTCGTCTTCCTCTTCCCTCACCTATCTTCCCCTCCTGTCTCCTCTCCTATCCTGTCTTCCCCTCCCCGCCTCTTGTCTTCCTCTCCTCTCCACCTCTCCCCTCCTGTCTTCCCCTCCCCTCTTCTATCTTCCCCTCCTGTCTTCCCCTCCCCTCATCTTCCTCTCCTCTCCTATCTTTCCCTCCACCCCTCCCGTGTTCCCCTCCCCTTCTCTTGTCTTCCTCTCCCCTCCCCCTCCTCTCTTCCATCTTTCCCTCCCGTCTCCTCACCTGTCCTGTCTTCCCCTCCCCTCTTTTCTTCTGTCTTCCTCTCCTCTCCCCCATCCTACAGGCTGGTACGAGGGCATACGCCTAGCCGACGGCAAGAAGGGCTGGTTCCCCTCTTGCTATGTGCAGGAGATCACGAACGAACATGTGCGCCGCCGCAACCTCCGCGAGCGTTACCGTGTCCTCCAGGTGGCCCGCCAACTACAGCTGATGCGCACCAATTGCGTCAAAAGCAAGTACAGCTCAGCCTGAGACCCAAAACCACACGGCCAACGGAGCCAGTGACCCCGGCCTACGATCAATCTCACAGCTGGACTCGAGGTTCGAGTTCGATTTCGATTTCGCTGGGCGTGGAGCGGCATTTGCCTCAAGGGGGCGCCGAAGATGAGAAGGACAGTGGAACAGCAGTTGTGTTTTGGATCAAAAGCCACCGAATGGCGGGGAAGAGCGGAAGAGAGATACCAGCATGCCCGATTGACTGTCCGGAGCTGCAATGCCAGAAACTAGCCAGCAGAGGCACTATTTTGAATGTGTCCCTTCCGCCACAAGGGGGCGTTTTCAGACTGCATTTTCAGTTGCATCGCCGAGTTTACAGACTTCGCAACGTCCCGTTCTTACCGTTCCCAAGTTGCGTCCTTGAGTCTGCGTGGCCTCTCTGTAGCCCTGAGCGAGGGCTACGGACCTTTCTCAGAGAATTGTGGGGGGGGGATAGGTGACACCTCCCACCCCCATCTTCTACCTTAAGATAGTGATGATGCCGTATTTCAGGAGATTCCCTTGATCCGAGATTACGATCAAATGAACGGCCTCGGGTTTTCACCAGAAGGGTCAGTTCAACCTGAGCAGGAGTTCTACCTGCCCGCCCACCCCCCCCGTTTTGCAATGACTTATCCACCACCTGTTAAAAAAAATACCTGTTCACGATTCAGGCCTACCACCCCGTAGCCTTGCTTTGGGCTCATTGCAGGCTGGTTTGTATTTCACCCACGGTTGTCAGACGGGTGCGCCTTGCCTTTCATCGGCAGAACTCTGGTAGACAGAACACACTCTCCCCCCACCCCACCCCGCCAATAAAATGTATTTTGCAAACAGGATCTACACCGGTATAACCAGTTTCCTAATCCTGATCTCGGTGCTGTCGCTGCCAATACTTCAAACCTTCCCGATGGTCCTTAACCTGGGCTCAGGCGATGTCCCATCTCTACCTCAGTTCCTGACCTTTCCGATGTCGGGAACCCGGGACTCTTACAGCCCACGGACCCAGTTAAATTCTAACTCTTCCCCACACCGTCAACAGTTCAACAGATCTTTCTCCTTCATGCTAACCTGCCTGAATATCCTGGATTTTCTCCTTTGCGAAAGAGGAATTCTTGCTCCTCACCGCTGGAAACCTCAACCACGGACCGGCTTGTATTTATTAATGTGCTGCTCTCTTTAGCTCTCGAGCTGGAAGAATTTTGGCTTGGGGGAGGAGGGAGCGGGAAGCAGAGATTGTATTTTAATTTATTCTGTGCCATATTTGCTTGCGCTGTGACCTCTCTTGTGTTTTTCTATCCCAAATGGCCTTTTTAAAAAAATAATAATAATAATAATTGAGGAACAAAAACGTGCCAGTGCTTGCTTTCAGTTTTCGCTTCTCCCTACTAAATACAGGGAGACGGTGGCTCAGTGGTTAAGACGCTGAAATTTTGTCGACCAAAAGATCGGCAGTTCAGCGGTTCGAATCCCTAGTGCTACATAAACAGGGTGAGCTCCCGTTACTTGTCCCGGCTTCTGCCAACCTAGCAGTTCGAAAACACGTAAAAAATGCAAGTAGAAAAAAATAGGGACCACTTTTGGTGGGAAGGGAACAGCATTCTGTGTGCCTTTGGCGTTTAGTCATGCCGGCCACATGACCACGGAGACGTCTTTGGACAGCGCTGGCTTCTTCGGCTTTGAAACGGAGATGAGCACCGCCCCCTAGAGTCAGGAACGACTAGCACATATGTGTGAGGGGAAGCTTTACTTTTACCTTTACCTTACTAAATACAAGAGTCTCTTGATGTTGTGGCCTGTCGGCCGCTGGCCCCTCCAGCAGCCAAATCAGATGAGGAGGCGGAGTGGGAGTCGGGGCCAGCATCAAGGCAATCTGAGACTTCCGACAGGGAAGAGGGAATGGAGCTGTCGAAGAGGTGGAGCCTGGGCCATCCGTCAGCCCTCAGATGGAGAGTTAACAGCCCCCAGGTCTGGAGGTGTCTGATGAGGAAGAGGAGGAACAGCTGGGTCCAGTGCCTAACGTACAGATGCGCAGAATGGAGAGGAGAGCAGCGGGAAGCTATGGGCCGGTCCTTGGGATGGAAGAGTCACAGCTGCTAGCTAAACCCCACCCTACATCTGGGGATAAAAGGCAGGAGGCGGAGACGAATAGGTGTGGCAGACAACTATTCGTCCCTCTGACAGTCAGCCACTGATAGTCCAAACTTCTGAATCCTGTCTGGAGCTGTATTGGAATTCTTTCTGGGAATCTGCGATGCTGAGAGTAGGACGTATCTTCGGAGCGTGTGTGTGTGTCTCCGCTGCTGGAAAAAGAGCGGGTGCACCTTCCAGGACTTCCGTTACGAGTGTGGTGAAACAGAGAGAGACTCCTGGTGCATTAGGAGTCAGTTCAGGAGGAAAGGGAGCGAGCTTTGCTTTACACAGGCACTTGAAGACTTTGTTAGCCTTCTCTCTCTCTCTCTCTCTCTCTCTCTCTCTCTGTGTGTGTGTGTGTGTGTGTGTGTGAACTTGCAAAGCTTTCAAGTTGCCATGAGCAGGAGGGAGAACTGATAGAGCTGACTGATTTCCCTAACTGAAGTGCATTCCATACATTCTTCCTGACCGCAATCAGAAGGAGGGTGTTGGATTTCACAGCCAGCCAAAATGGTTAATTGGAGAATGTGATTTATGACATGGCCAGAGAGGAGGGGAGAGACAGGGTCATAGGGGAACGTAAATCTACGTGGGATTAGTTCTAACTGCATCCGAATATTGCCGAAATGGTGCTCCTAATAAATGACTGTATTTCTTTTGAAGTTCGGCTCATGGCTCATGAATTAATTAGGGCATCTTTCGGAAACTTCACAGTGTGTGTGAGAGAGAGAGAGAGTCTTTACCGGGTTTGCTGGCACTCCTATCAAAGGGAGCGTTTAGTTAAAAACAGTGTGCTTGTCGAGTTTGGAAGCCGGGTCAGAAAACTTAATGCCAAGGCAGGATATTTGCCCAAAATAGCAAATTCCCCAAACTAGAATAGTTCCCTTCGACAACCCACAAAACCAAAAGAGAACATGTCACCAGTCGGATTAATAGATTGTACAAACTAGGCTTTTAACCTTAAATGGGAACCTTTCCAGCTTCAAAACTCAGCTGGAGCACATGAGCCTGACATCGGAGACATCCTAATATTACGGATCGGCATTGCGTTTCAAGTCTGCAATTGGAGATAAGAATAGAGGCCTCTGTGTGAAAATCACTTCTCTGGGCTGAAGCTCGGCTCCTGTTGGCTGGTGCTGAAAGGAGTATTATTCGACTTGCCTTGGCGGGGACGGCTCTGAAAACTGACGGCTCAATTTTCCAGTTGCAGAAACAAGAAGGGATTTAGCTGGTTCCAGAAGGAAACATCAGTGATGCGTCTACGGAATGGCTGGGCTGGTTTTCTTTCCATCGGAAAGTTAAAAATTTCCAAATCGATTACAATCCCTGGCTCGGGATGCTGGAAGGCAAACCGATCCCTTATTTTAGTTCGGTATTTTGTCAACCTCTGCAGGTTTAGGATGCGTGGACTTCGACTCCCAGAATTCTAGGAATTGAGATCCACGCATTTTAAACCTGCCAAAGGTTGACAACACTGCAGAGGTGGGTTTCAGCAGGTTCTGACCGGTTCTGGAGAACCGGTAGCAGAAATTTTGAGTAGTTTGGAGAACTGGTAAGAAAAATTCTGATTGGCCCCGCCCCCATCTATTCTCTGCCTTCCAAGTCCCAGCTGATCGAGAGGAAATGGGGATTTTGCAGTAACCTCCTCCTGGATTGCGGAGAGAAATGAGATTTTATAGTATCCTTCCCCTGCCACGCCCACCAAGCCACACCCACAGAACGGGTAGTAAAAAAAATTGAAACCCACCACTGCTACACTTGTTTAATTCATGTCTGGCACCCTTGTATCATTAAGGTAAAGGATCCCCCACATAGGCATGCTAGTCGTTCTCAACTCTAGGGGGCGGTGATCATCTCCATTTCTACGATGAGCCAGCGCTGTCCGAAGACCTCTCCGCTGTCGTGGTCGGCATGACTAAACGCTGAAGGCGCACGGAGCACTGTTACCTTCCCACCAAAGTGGTCCCTATTTTTCTACTTGCATTTTTTTACGTGCTTTTGAGCTGCTAGGTTTGCAAAAGCTGGGACAAGTAACAGGAGCTCACCCCGTTACGCGGCGCTAGGGATTTGAACCGCTGAATTGCCGACCTTCTGATCGAGAAGCTCGGCGTCAACCACTGAGCCACCGCGTCCCTCTTGTATCATTATGAACATCTAAAAGCTTTGGCTTACAGAGGTACTGTTTTCCAAGACCCCGTCTTAGATTTTTTTTGCCACCAAAAAAGGCACCAGGACTTATTTTCGGAGGGGATGTTGTCTATTGACTCACCTCACTTGCGTGCGTTGTCCCCGGCCTCCTTTTCACTGTCAGAGGCTTTCAGGAACTTCTTCGGCTGGCAAGGCTTTCCTGAAGACCTCTGCAGCCGATAACAGAGTTCCAGATTGATCCGGAGCTCCGTTATCGGCTACAGAGGCCTTCAGGAAAGCCTTGCTGGCTGAAGAAGAAATGGGCCAAGGTGTGCAAGGCCTGGCTGCAACTATCCGAAGGTAAGTAGTACGACAGCTCCACACACACACCATTCCCACCCTACCTTAATTTTTACCCATGCACCCTGGTGTGGATGAGGTCTTAACTAGGACTTATTTTGGGGGTAGGGCTTATATTGGGTGCATGTGTAAAAATCAAGCTTGGACTTACTTTCTGAGTAGGTCATATTTTCGGGGTAAGATGGTAGATGCAAGCTGGGTGTCAGGAAGGATGAAGTATAGCCAGCGGAACTGTTAACCAGCGGAACAGACAGCCACAATGGGCTTTTGAGCACATGTGCTAAAATAAGCCCCCTCCAAAAATAAGTCCTCCCCGAAAATATTTAAACGCATACGCAGCTGGTCCCTGCCATTTCCTTTGGTTAAGGTTAGGGAGACAGAGCTGGAAATCAGGTAAGACAGCAAGAGGAGCTCCCATCTTGCTCTACGTGCCCCAAAGTAATAAGACATCCCCGAAAATAAGGCCAAGCACTTATTTCCAGGCTCAAAAAAAATATAAGACAGGGTCTTATTTCCGGGGAAACATGGTAGTCTTCACTAAAGATCTTCAAAGAATTGACCGTCTCCTGCTAGACACATTCCAGTGGATTCTTCCCTGAGCAGCTGACCTCCTAAAAGTCTCTTCCAATGATTCTGACTAACCAAAAGGCCTTTAGCCAAACAGCACGCCCGCAGCCCGGGTTGCAAAATTCCCATGTCTCCCCTTTTCTCGAGTGAAGCTGAGCACACTTGCCTCTTTTAAAACAGAGCTTTATTTAGTGTGCTGCTGTCCGACAGGAAATAATTTAAAGCACGCTTTGTACGGGGACACGGCTAGCACACTGCCACCCCCTCCGTCCGCACGGACCCGACAGCCCACGGCGTACAGTGTTGCGAGAGGCTACGCAAAGCTGCGAGCTCCCACAAGAGAGCTTCAAATCTCGAGGAATGGAATGAAGCCATCTCAGACGAGGGTCTCTTAGCTATCGAATAGATACAAGTCATCCTTTGTGGAGCGTGATGACGGAAAGACTTTTAGCCCTGGGATTGTGCCCAGCATTGGAAAATAACATGTGAGTAATGTCTCTGCTCCCATTACAGTGCTTAACATTCCTAGGAATTTGAAAATGCATTGAGAGCATTTTTTTTGGGTGGGGCTGATTTGTAACTGTAGTTAGCCTCCCATGTCCTCCTCCGTCCCTCTTTCCAGCCCAACTAAACCGAGAGGCATGCCTATAGAAAAGACTTGTCTCTCTCTCTCTCCCCAGCATCAGGAGTGAAGAAAAACCAATTACATCTGTCCGTTGTCTTCTATCTTCATTGCTTCCTCGGACTTCCTGGAGTTGCTTTTTTAAACCAAGAAAGAAGCTCCCAGGACACAACTTCCAGCCCCGTCCCAATCCTCTCCATGCATGGGAGTTGGGTTGACGCACCCTTATGGTTTCACCAGCAGCCGGATCTTGAGCCCCCACCCCCCTCCTACTCTTCCAAAATTAGATTCGGAGAGATCCTTGGGCAGATTGTAGCCCAAGGAGGGGTTTGGTAGAAAATCGGGAGCAGAAGAGATGGAATTCTGGAATTCTCCGACAGGGAAGAATTCAGGTTTTGTATCCATCTGCTGGAGAAGACTGCAAGGAGATCCGGTCCGTAAATTCTAAAGAAAATCAACCCTGATTGTTGTTTGGAAAGCCAGATAGTGAAGCTGTAGCTCTTCTCTTTTTAACAAGGGATTGAACAATCATTTTGTCTGAAATGGAGTACGGTTTCCTGCTTGAGCAGGGGGTTGGATTAGAAGACCTCCAAAGTCCCTTCCAACTCTTGTTAACTCTGAAGCTCAAATACTTTGGCCGCCAAATGAGAAGGACTCTGTGAAAAAGACCTTGATGTTGGAAAAGACAGAGGATGAAATAGCAATAGCACTTAAGATTTATATACCGCTTTACAGTGCCTTACAGCCTCTCTCTAAGCGGTTTTACAAAGTCAGCACATTGCCCCCAACAATTTTGGGTCCTCATCTTACCCACCTCGGAAAGGATGGAAAGCTGAGTCAACTGGTAAAATTTGAACTGCCAAATTGCAGGCAGCCGGCAGTCAGCAGAAGTAGCCTGCAGTACTGCCCTCTAACCACTGTGCCACCGCGGCTCATTGAATGATTAGATAATGTCATCAATGCATTGAACAAGAATTTGGACAAAAGTGTCCAGAAGACACTGGAGGACATGGAGGGTGAGGCGTAGCCGGCTATGGTCAACAAGGTCACAAAGAGTCGAATGCGGTGTAGCAACTGAACAATAACCTCAGATTCATACTATTCATACTATGCTCGTCCTCTTTAGCGTGGTAAGAATCCTTTCAGGGCGGAGCCACAGGGACAGGACTTGAAGCAGATCCGGATCAAGTAACAACTGGCTGAAGAGTGGAATGACCTCTGTGTTTCTCCAATCTTGGGTATAATGGGAGACGAGGGAAGGAAGGCAACAATGGCTCTTGATGCTAGTGGTGATCGACGATGAAGGGCTGAGCTATAAAACGAGTCCATTTGCGCTTGGAAACCAGTTGTCCTTTTCTCTGGTTTTGAAGGCACTTAGTGGCAACGAAGCTGGAGAGAGAGAGAGAGACAGTCCCCTCTTTCCTGCACCTCTCCTCGTGCACTGGCCACCATGGGGTCCTCAATCCATGGGCCGGAGGAGGGGGAGCGAGCCAGGGGATGCCAGCGTTAGGGGTCCACAAAGGAAACCATGATGTAGCGAGTGCCCCAAGTGGTGGGCAGACCTTCGTGGTAGTGGGTGAGACGTCCTGGGTGGATCAGGCTCCAGCCCTTGCGGGGAGATTCCACTTTGCAATTGTAGCGGATAAATCGGCATCCGCCTCCCTATTGGGGCAAAGAGAACCATTTTAGACAGACAAGAGACCAGGTTCAAATGATCATACTGTCAAGTTTCGAGGTCGTCTCAAATAAATTGCATTTCAAACAAAGTCTTTGAAGAAAAACTCCTATTTATTAAGCACGACATTCTAAACCCGACTCCAATCGAAGCCAACACTGACTTCCAGCCCCCAAACCCTCCCTTTCCGTTCCCCACTCCCCTGCACTCATTGGCCAACTTCCAAGTCATTCTACCCCTAATGTACTCCAGCTCAAAGGAATTTCCCCCCTCCATCCCATCTCCTAGGGGATATTATCTCCAGGGAAAATAAGTAGGTGAAGTCAAACGTCCCTTTCCAGACGCCTTCGCTTCTCCGTCTTATGTCAGCACTAGAGTAAATGCAGCTTGAAATGCTGACACATACAAGCAGGAGGCAGGAATTACTGGCAAAACCAAAATTTACACAACTGTGAATTACGTTCATTCAGTCAGCAAGATTTGTCCCAACAATTTTTCAAAGGAATATTTCTCAAAACACCTTATCTCATTTGGCAAGCTGCCACATAACTTGTTTCCAACTGCAGTACAAGGCAAAACTTGGAACAGAGTCTCTCAGAGTCACGGAATGAACGAATTGTTTCCTGCAAAAGGCCACTCCCTGTTTGCTTTTCTTTTATTACCTATGGGAGGGGCCAATCACCTCCAAGGTGTGGCTTTACTTCTGAGTTGACCCTGCTTTCTGTGTTGTTCTTGTCTTCTAGCAGCTCTGCGCATGTGCGCACTGGGAACTAGTTCCAGCTGTTCCTCACTTGCTGACTCTGCTGCCAGGTCCGCCAGCGGGCCACAACAAGGAGTGTCAAACTCGATTTCATTGAGGGCCACATCAGGGTTGTGTTTGACCTTGGGGGGGTCTGGGGTAGGTTTGGCCAGCTTGATGTCACTTGTGTCGTGGGCTCCTTTGATGGCCCGAGCACTCTGCCAGCGAAAATGGGCCCCCCGAGCTCTATTTCTGGCTGCGACTGCCTCCTGCAACCCTCTGCCAGCGAAAACAGAGCCGGGAGAGCCGCACACAGCCAGCAGAGGTGGCAGCAGAGTCAGACAGTGAGGAGGTTGGAGAGGAAGATGGGCCAGTCCTAGGGGCTGGGGAAAGCTCAGACGAGCTCTGCGTCGGAGGCAAAGAGGGAAATAGACAGCAGTGAAGCAGAGGAACAGCTGAAGCCCGTTCCCAGTGTGTGCATGCGCAGAGCTGCCAGAAGACAACAACAACTAAGAAAGCAGGGTCGACTCGGGAGTAAAGCCACACCTTGCAGATGATTCGCCCCTCCCATAGGAAACAAAAGAGGAGCGAACGGGGAGGGGGCTTTTGCAGGAAACAATTCGTTCGTTTGGTAGTTTCAAGAGTGAAAAGTTCTGTTTGTGGCTCTAAGAGACTCTGTGCCAAGTTTTGCCTTACTCTGCGTTTGGAAACGAGTTAAGTGGCAACTTGCCAAGCGAGATAAGGTCTGTGTTGATAAATATTCCTTTGAAAAACTGTTTGGACAAAGCTTGCTGACTGTGAATGAACGTAATTCACAGTCGTGTAAATAAAAGAGGTTTGGCCGGGATCAATTCCTGCTTCCTGCTTTTTAAGGGAGCCTAGGTCAGAACAGGGTGGCCCCACAGGTGAGATCTAAGCACCCCCGCGGGCCAGATCCAGCCCCCCGGGCCTTGAGTTTGACACCCCTGGTTTATAGGCATTATGCAAAGACAGGCCCTCTTCAGAGGTCTATCGTGCTGGGAAAAATGGAAGGAAAGGGAAGAAGACAATCGGCAGCAAGGTAGATGAATGCAATGGCCTTGGGTGCACCATTGGACGACCTGAAGGATCAGGTTAGAGAGTGACCATCTTGGAGAAGGTCTATCTCTGTAGTTGTTAAAGAATCAACACTGACCACATGGCCCATTATGCATCCATCAGGCAAATATAAACTTATGAATGAAGGCAGATATAGGTGTCCCAGGATAATGTTGCAGGATCCAATCTGCAATCCACACCACAACGAACAAGGACATACCGTATTTTTCGGCGTATAAAACGCACCTTTCCCCCCCCTAAAAGGAAGTGAAAACTTAGGTGCATCTTATAAACCGAATGTAGCGCCGCCCACCCACTGGCCCCCACCCTTTGGCCTCTGCCTCCCAGCAATTTACCTCCTTGTAGCAAGCAGAAACAGCCCATTTCAGCTTCAGCACAGCCTAATTAGCACAAGTTGATTGTCCGTTGGATCGGCCTCCCAACTCTCAGCTGTCACACATAGAATTATGGTATGGGAACATGTGCTTAATCCCCCCTGCTCCTGGCACGTGATGGCAAAAAGGTTAGCCATCACTGCCCTAAGTCCTATCCTCATTCTCTTCACAGCCCCAAAGCATCCAAGACCAAGCCATGCACAGGGGAGCTCCAGCACTTCACGCAGGATACCTGCCTTCCAAAGGCACTCACCTTGTAATCTATCCCTTTGTGGTTAAGAGCAACATTGATGGTGAAAGTGGAAGAATCATGATGGGGGCGAAGAGAAGGCTGCTCGTCCGGACGGTATCGGACCATGAAGTTCATGATTGCGCGAGCCTGAGAACGGGAGATTGGGTGAAGGCAGGGTGGAAAATGGCACATTGTGTACATACCTGTTCTGACCCAGCTCCCCAAACACGACAAACCCTCTGAAATTAACTCAAAGATTCCTTTATTAGGAGCGCCAGCAGCCCCGGCAAAAAGTTTCTCTTTCACCACAGGCTAACAAGTCCATCCGTCCAGGAGATGAATAATTGTCTGCTACATCTATTCATCTCCGCCCCCTCACCAGAGCTAGGGTGGGGCTTCGCTAGCAGTGGTGGCTCTTCCATCCCAAGGATCGGCCCACGGATTTCCACTGCTCTCCTCTCCTCTGCCTTCTGCGCATCCACGCGTCAGGCACTGGACCCAGCTGTTCCTCCTCTTCCTCATCAGCAACCTCCAGACCGGGGCTATTGACTTTCTATCTGAGGGCTGAGGGACAGCCCTGGCTCCACCTCTCCCTCTCCCTCTCCCTCTCCCTCTCTCTCTCCTAGCTGCATTCCTTCTTCCCCCTCAGAGCTCTCAGGTTGCCTCAATGCTGACTCTGACTCCCACACCTCCTTCTCCTCTGATTTGGCTGCAGGTGGTCGACAGGCCACAACACCACCTGCCTAAAATGGGGCACTCTTATTCATTGCAGATACAACTCGCCCAGGTTGTGTTCTTGCCACTGCAGATCTCAAAAATCTAAGTGGACAGCAAAGAGTAGATGGCAGGCTGACCTTGAAAAAAAGTTAAGCAGGGTTAGATCTGGTCAGTCCTTGGGAGAGAGACAAGGCTGTAAACTGGACTGGGCAGTGAAAAAAAAAATCATATTCTTTATATGAAAATTTGAATGGTACCGTGTCCTTTCTCGGAACTGAATCTATTTATTTATTTCATGCATACATACACTGTTATCTCTATTTCTTAAAGAACCCTTCCAACATTGGTGGACGTTATTAACAGGGGGTTTGGACGTTATTAACAGGGGGTTTGGCACTTCCCCCCCTTTGCAATAAACAAATTTTATGAAAAGGCACCTGTATATCTGACGAAATGAACTGCAGCCCACCAAAAAACGTATGCTTTTTAATGAAGTGTGTTCATTATGGGAAACTGAGGTTTCCCATAAGACATCCCCAGGGGTGGGCTCCTGGGGGTTTGGCAGGGTTCGGATGATCCTCTAGCCAAGGATCGCTGGGGTTCGGCGAACCCCCGAATGCCACCCCTGGCTGGCCCCTCCCACCCAGACCAGCCCCTCCCACTCCACCGTAAATCTAGCTGCTAGATTTGAATCTGACTAGGGATGATTGCACAGATGATCTTCAGGTTACGACTCCTTGTTCAGCAATCCGTCAACCATGGGATAACCTGGAATGAGAGGAACTTACAACCAGTCCTCAGAATTCTAGCTTTGGAGTGATCCCGTGATTGCAATTTCTGATGTTCCCTGCCGGCTTCTCATAAGCAAAGTCAATGGGGAAGCCAGCAGGAACTCAAAAGTGGCAGTCACATAAGATCCTCAACCACCCCAGTAATCCTCGCTTAATGGCAACAACTGGGATTGTCGGAAGCAGCGTCACTAAGTGACACAATCATGTGACAAATGGTGGGGGGGACAAAAGCCAATATTGCGGCCCCAATTACTTTGTAGAAATGGCAAAAGACATCCTGTAGGATTCTCTGCTTCCTCTACCTACACTCGGCCCCCAGTAACCTTGAGACACGGTGCTGTTACCTTGGTGTGGTAGCCTGGATAGAACTTTTCTGTGACTGGTGCAATGTAGTCCTGCAAGAACTGCAGCCACTCCTTCTCAAAGCCGATTTGGTTCATGTGAATGTCAACGGTGGGGACGTTCTCGTAGCCGCCAACCAGCCGAGTGTCCTAGAAGGGAGGCGCAGAATGGAAGGAATTGTGATAGGTTGTGAAAATAAACTTGAGAGACAGAAGAAAGAGCTGTAGCCTAGACCAGGGTGTTCCTCCTTCCCCATATCATTCTCCATTTTATACACCCATAGGATGAAAAGGGACAAAAATTATCATGGCTAGGACTATGTGTGTGAAGCACAACTCTTGTTTTACATCCAACACACGTGAAAAAGTAGTCACCATCTTGATTTCTTTTGACCTTTCTGTGAACTGCCTCACTCCTCAATTATGCCTTGTTCTAATGTTCAGAGTTCCAACTGTTTTTGTTCTAAGATGGTTGAGGTCCCTCATCATTCTGCAAGCCTT
This sequence comes from Pituophis catenifer annectens, assembly GCF_029215685.1. NCBI lineage: Eukaryota > Metazoa > Chordata > Lepidosauria > Squamata > Colubridae > Pituophis > Pituophis catenifer. Next base: position 13,948,926 of record NW_027256895.1, read on the forward strand.
CTTTTACCGTCTTCCAAACTCTCCTCAATCCTCTTCCAAATGAAGCAATCTGAATAATCATCTTGGTGGAGGAAAAAGGCTAGGATGGTCCCAACAGTGATAGGATTCAAATAATTTAACACAGGTTCTCTGCCCTACTGACCAGCTGGATAGGCGTGGCTGGGTGGCCATGTGACTGGGTGAGTGTGACATTCAGCAAGACTTGCTGAATGTCACTCATCTTGGATCCTTGTCATTAAAAGCTTCTTTCTGGCAGCTCTGCTTCGTTATTCAATTATTTCTTTAAAGCGCTGATTGTTGTATCCCGGCTGGAAGAACTCCAACAGGGAAGTATTTCCTCCCAACAGCAGTGTAAAAAGCTTAAAACAACCCTTCCCCTTTAAGAAAGTCAAGCCCCTAATAAAGCAAAAAAAAGTACCAGCAAAGAAAAAAAAAAACTCCAGAGCAGTTCAGGCGACTGTAAGTCTGGGTGTACTGCCAAGAACCTTTAACTGTTACAATGTAATAAGGGTTAACCGGAGAGGCAGTTTCTGTAAGCAGGGCAATAAAGATTAGGCTAGAAATAACACCAGAATGTTTCTTTCCTGCCTTCCTTACAGGATTAGCCCTGTAAAATGGAAAAAAACAAAAGGTGATTTCTTCCAACAACCGGTTTTCCGAACTGCTCAGAAAGTTAACAAACGGTTCTCCCGAATAGGTGCGAATCGGTTGAATCCACCACTGGGTCCCACCTCATGTTTTCCTCCAGACCACCGGCCAAAGTGTTCCGCCTCTTCCACCAGATCGTCGCACATCTGATCAGTGAACACCGGAAACCAGTAAACATCAGGGCAAGGCTGCCAACGGGAAGAAGAAACAGTGAGCCCAGGAAGTTTTGAGAGAGTGAATTCAGCATGTTAGGTTCAGCTTGCAGCGTACTCCTAACTTGTTGGTCAGGCAATATCTGTTTCTTTAAGAAACAACTGAGCCACGTAATCAGGGTTTGCTGAACCCTGTAATTAGGCTACAGTGCATAAATAAGCAGCACAGAGAAGCGTTCCTTCTTCCTGCTTCTTCCGGATTGATACCTGATTGTATCCTGTTGCTTACTGCGTCTATTATATGGAACTGTATACCAAGAGTTACTAAAGTCTGTTTGCTTTGGTAAGGGAAGATACTTACTGGACTGATATTACTGTTTATGACCTTGGACTGTTTTATTTACACCGAGACTGCTTGTTATCTATAAAAGTATTTTTCTCACATGAGCTGGACGTTTATCTCCTTCCCTGTGTGTTTCTGCTCTGCTCGTTGCACAAGCAACAAATACTTTTTACACACACCCTAACATTGGTTATGGGCCCAGAACGTTCCAGGCTCTTTAATTTGTTTTTGTGGAAGTGAGAAGTGCAGGCAGTGGGTGTAGTAGTCAAGATGATGGTTTTTGAGCAAGGTACAAGTTATTCTACCATAACCCGGTTGGATGGAACAAACTATGTTACCTGGTCCACAAAATGCTGTCTACTTTTGCGAAAAGAAGGACTGTGGGACATGGTTAATAATCCACCGGACATAACTGTATTGAATGCTGATGACGAAGAAGATGCCAAAAAGATAGCGAAGTTTCACAGGGACAACGAGCGTGCTTTATGCATCATTGGCCTGACACTGGGAGACCAGCAACTTGTCCATTTCCGGGGCGAAGAGTCTGCTGCGAGGTGTTGGACAAAGCTAAAGAAGCTCTACGTTCGTGACTCTGTGGGTGTCCATATCTACCTGACACGGAAATTATTTCGCTTACATCTTCAGAAAGGAGGAGACATGATGGCTCACCTGGACTCTATGACAGGGCTTTTCCAGGAGCTACATGAGAAAGACCTTGTGTTTACTGAACTGCAGCAAGTTTATATTATTCTTTCATCGTTGGATGACAGTTATGACTCTTTTGTTTCATCATTAGAAGTATTGTCTAGAGATGAACTAACATTGGCCAGTATAACTGGTAGGTTACTGGATGAGGCCAAACGTAGGCAAGAACGAGACCAGTTAAGGATGCAACAGCAGGACTTCCGGGTTGGCTCCGCAGCACCATTGACGGTCTTTTTAGACCGCCGCCCCCGTGATTCCGTTGAGCCGTTCTGACAGCGTTAATCAGCTGTCAAACGGCTTGAAAATCTCCCCTTCGGGAAAAGAAGGGGAGGAGAGCAGGTGGGTGAGGGTAGAGCTCCCTGAAAACCCCTGGATTAATTCCAGGGGTTAGGAGGGTGAGAGCTCCCCGTTCAGCCCACTGAAGCTCCGGATCCGGGGGGACTCTGTTTTTTTTTACAGAGCTAGGTGTTGCGTCCAATTTCTGCTGTCAAACAGAAGATTAAATGATTTCAAAAAAGCAGGCGGAACAGAAGCAGGAGGACAAGCTTTTTGCAAGTATAACACTTAACTCCGGGGATACAATGTTTCTAATTGGATTTTCTGAGCTGGAAGTTAAGATGGCGTTTCTTTGTTGCGATTTTAAAAGGGAAAGCTAGAAAAAGTTTTTGCTAACAGACTCGTGCTCAGAGACTGGCTTTAAGTTGCTGGAATAGATTTTGAAGAGCTGTTTGGGAAAAGATTGTTTATAAAGAAATTGCTGAATGCTGCTCAAAAGGATGGCTCTGACTTTATGATTTTATGGTTGTGGGAAGAAAGAAAATTTCTTTAAAATAAAATGGCTTCTAAGAAAGGAGATCTTGAAAGTGCTGGATGCTATTTGGAGGTGTCAGAAACAAAACAGTTGTCTGATTTACAGAGTTGTAAGGATTTTGATGCAGAACTTACAGAATTTATAAAAGAAGCCATGAATAATCATACTGCAGCTATAAGTAACCAAATAGCAATTCTTAAAGGGATAACAACAGAAATGACTGAGGAAATCAAAACAACTACGGAGCATGATGACAACTCAGGAGATATTGCAGCAGAGAGGGTGGAAGAATTTTCTCAAGAATTTTCGAGCTTACTCTCTGCTCTTTTCGGAAAAATTGATAGAATCCTTCAAAATTATGACTTGGTTTGGAAAAAAGTAGTAAATGACCAGACTTTCGAAGTTTCAGAAGATGAAGGAGACTTGTCAGTGGCATCTATACATTTAATAGAAAAGAAACAATTGAACTTTTCTTCACAAACTCTTGACAAACTTTGGTTTTACAGACGAAGGAATGAACTGATTTATATAAGCATGAAGAGGCGATTTGGGGGCTCTAAATCAGAGGAAACTTTTTTAAAAAGGGGACAATTTTTGCAGTTATATCAACCTCAAATTAAAATGAAAAACCTCCTCAAAATAGAAGTAGGAGGGATGCAGAAAGATTGGAAAAAATATAAAAAGAAAGCAAGAATGGAAGATTAACCTTTTCTTTTGGCTTTGTAGTTGTTCTACTCATGGTTAAAAATGATTATGTTGTAGGTATTATAACTACTGAGGGGGGAAAAAGTATAAAGTTAAATATTGATTTTTAAATATGATGTACTAATGGTTGATTAATCCTTTTTGGTTTTTTAGTTTATGTATTAATGGTTAATTATGTTGTTGATTATCTTTTAAATTTTAAAAATTGGAGGGAGGAATAATGAAGGGGGGAAATTTAGAAACTTAAAAAAAGTAGAAATTTAATTAGTGAATATCTAAGGTTTATTTTTTGTTATGAGATTTCAAAATAAGAAACCAAGAATGGAAGATTATTTTTTTTTTTTTTTTTGGCTTTGCAGTTGTTCTATTCATGGTTTAAATTGATTATGCTCTCTACATGGGGCTCCCCTTGAGGAGCACCCGGAGGCTCCAACTGGCGCAGAGTGCAGCCGCGCGGGTGGTAATGGGAGCGACGTGGCGCTCCCATGTGACACCTCTCCTGCGCGAGCTGCACTGGCTCCCGGTGGTCTTCCGGGTGCGCTTCAAGGTTTTGGTTACCACCTTTAAAGCGCTCCATGGCTTAGGACCTGGTTATCTACGGGACCGCCTACTACCACCAATAGCCTCCCACCGGCCAGTTCGCTCTCATAGAGAGGGACTCCTCCGGGTGCCGTCAGCCAAACAATGTCGGCTGGCGACCCCTAGGGGGAGAGCCTTCTCTGTGGGGGCACCTACCGTCTGGAATGAGCTCCCCCCGGAGATACGGAGGATCCCGGATCTGCGCACCTTCCGCCGCGCTGTGAAGACCTTTTTATTCCAGCAGGCGGGCTTGGCCTAATCTCTTCCCTTTTAAATATGTAAATTTTAATCTGTTTTTAAATTATTGGGGTGTTTTAATCTGTCTGGGCCAAAATAATTTAATTTGATTTTATCTGGTTTTTAAATTTTTTATGTCTATGTTATTTTATTGTTTGGCTGTTCACCGCCCTGAGTCCTTCGGGAGTAGGGCGGTATACAAATCGAATAAATAAATAAATAAATAAATAAATGTTTTAGGTGTTATAACTACTGAGGGGGAAAAAGTATAAAGTTGAATATTGATTTTTAAATATGATGTATTAATGGTTGATTAATCTTTTTTGGTTTTCTAGTTAATGTACTAATGGTTAATTATAAAAATGTAGAAATTTAATTAGTGAATATCTAAGGTTTATTTTTTGTTATGAGATTTCAAAATATCTGAACTTTGAGAAAAATAGGAGGGGGAAAAATGTTTTTAGGTTTGAATGTTTAAGATTTGTTAATGGTTTTAAAATTCTTAGAGTTATTGGATTACATGTTACTTTGTGTTTATATAAAGGGAGGTTGATGAAATTGTAAAAGGGGAGTTAAGGGGTCTTGGGAGTTATTAAATCTTGCAGTTAGCTAGTTTATTTTAGCGAATGTTTGGTGAAATCTATGCCCTGTTTTTGTTCTGGGAAGTCGGGGGTGGGGGGTGGTAAGGAGGGGTTGAAGATTGAGTTTACCAAATTGATTTTTTTTTCTTTTTTTCTGATGATAGTATGAATGATTGTTTATATTGTATACTTGTTTGATCAGAAAATAAAAACTTTTTTATTAAAAAAAAAAAAGGATGCAACAGCAACCAAAAGTGGAAGCTGTATATGAGAATGTCAATATTGTTAAACGCTGTTATGCTTGTGGGGCTAAGGGGCACATTGCAAAATATTGTAAAAATAAGAAAGTATCTGCTAGAAACTCTGCTAAACCCAGGAAAGGGTGTAATTTAGCAACCAGTTCATCTAATAATATAAGAGATGATTGGTGGGTGATTGATAGTGGTGCCTCTCAATCAATAACAAAAAACAGAAAACTGTTTCTAAACATGAAGAAAAATACTAAAAAGGTCAAATCAGCTAATGGCTGGAATGTGACTGTAGCTGGGGAGGGACTTGTTCAATGTTCTATTAGTAAGCATCCTTTACCCATGCTTTATATCCCTAGTTTGAAATATAACCTTTTATCTGTAAAGTCATTACTACATTCTGGGTTTACAGTAACTTTTAAAAACGACAAATGTTTGCTGGAATGTGAAGGCACTGTAGTTACTGCAGAATTAGAAAACGACTTATTCATTATTAGGGATACGTCATTACTGTTAGTTCAGTCAAAAGCTAAATTTGGAAATGTAAAGCCTCATGATGAATGCGTACATTTATTACATAGAAGGCTTGGTCATCTGAATTTCAGGTTGTTGAATTTGACTGTTAAGCAGTCTAAAGGCATCAAGTTAAGGGCTTGCAGCAAATACCTGAACTGTAATACTTGTAACCAGCATAAGAGTAAAGTTACACCTGCAAACCGCTGCAATGGGTTTAAAACAACTAAACCTTTGGAGGTAGTCTTTTTAGACTTAATAGGGCCAAAGAAACCCAGTTTAGGGGGAGCATGCAATATTTTAAGTATAGTTGATCACTTTACCAGATATGGTTTTTGCTACCTTATGAAGTCCAAAAGTGATACATTCCAATGTATCACAAACTGGCTTCGTTTTGTAGAAAGGAAGCAGAGGTTTAAGGTGAAATGCATTGTTACTGACAATGGAACTGAGTTTACTAACCATCAGTTGGCTAAGTTTTTGAAGGAAGCTGGGATACAGCATAAACGTTCTGCCCCTTTTCGGCCAGAACATAATGCATATATAGAACGAAGAGGCCAGACCCTACAAGCTATGACTAGGACTATGCTGGCTGATGCTTGTTTACCTGATAAATTGTGGGGAGAAGCAATACTATGTGCCAATCATATTTTAAATAATGTGGTGCACTCCTCTACAGGAAAAATTCCTTTTACTTTATGGCACGGGAGGAAGCTGGATTTAAGTTATATACATACTTTTGGTGCACCAGCCTGGGTGCATATACCAGTTAGTCAGAGAAGGAAGGACCAACAGAGAGCAAAGAAAATGATTTTTGTTGGCTATGAGGCTAACCATAGGTCCTATAGGTTCTGGGAAAAAGGAACAACAAAAGTTTTGTGTAGCGCTAATGCTAAATTCCTAGAACATGAAGGCTGGGACAGGTTAGAAAAAGCAGACTATGGTTTTACAGATATGGATGTTAAGGTAGACCATATTCCAGATGATAGTTCATTTGAGATGGATGATAAACCATCTATTAAGGTTGAAGAACAGGAACAGGAATTAGGGTTAGGGGAGGATGAACCCAATATACCTGATGTTAGTCCTGTTATGCCTAGACGATCTTCCAGGGACCCGCATCCACCAGATCGCTATAAAGCCACAGTGGTTTGCCAAGTAGATATCGAACCATCCAGTTACCATGATATAAAATTATATCCAGAAAAGGAGCAAAAAGCCTGGCAAGAGGCAATGGATAGAGAAATTGATTCATTGAAGAGGCTTGGTGTCTATGAAGTTGTAAGAATACCACCAAATGAGAAACTTATAGGCTGTAGGTGGGTCTATAAGATAAAGAAAAGTGTAGATGGGGTAGTAACCCATAAAGCTCGGCTTGTTGCACAAGGGTTCTCACAGACAGATAGAGACTATGATGAGGTTTTTGCTCCAAGTCTACAAGCGAGCACTTTGAGAACGATGCTTGTTTGGGCAGCCAGAAATAAATGCTCTATTACTCATATAGATGTCGAGACAGCTTACTTGAATGCTCCGTTGAGGCATACAATATATATGAAGAAACCTCCTGGTTATGATACACAGGATAGAACTGAGTGTTGGAGGCTACAAAAAAGCCTATATGGTTTAAGGCAATCAGGTTACGAGTGGAACCAATGTATAGTGCAGGAATTACATAACATTGGGTTCTATGAGGGCGTAGCAGATAAATGTCTGTTTAAAAAAGAACAGGATGGATGTGTTTCATTCTTGTTACTCTTTACAGACGACATTGCCATAATTACCAGAACTGACGCTGAGGCCAGAGAGATTATCGGTCAGTTGCAAACAAAATTTAAACTTAGAAATCTAGGACATATACGGCATTATCTAGGGCTGGATATCCTAAAAACATCTAGAGGATTTAAGATTTCACAATCTAATAAAATCTGCAAATTGTTGAAAAAATATGGGATGGAATTATGTAAACCTGCCAAGACTCCTATGGCACAAGAATTCCAACAGGATAGTTTGCAGAGTCCACAGTTCAGTAAAGAACTGTATCAATCATTAATAGGCAGTTTGTCATATTTGAGCAACTGGACACGGCCTGATATAGCTTTTAGTGTTAATCAACTAGCACAATATAGTTCAGAGCCTACTGATAGGCATTGGCAGGCTGCTAAACGTGTTCTTAGGTATCTTAAAAGAACATTGCATTTTGCTATGTATTTAGAACCAAATGCCAATATGGTGTTAAAGGCATATGCTGATGCCAGTTTTGCCAGAAAATCTACGTCTGGAATAGCAATCATGTTGGATAACTGCCTGATTGGATGGAAATCAATTAGCCAGAAACACATCAGTTTGTCTACCATGGAAGCGGAGTTTTCTTGTCTATCACTTACATGTACTGAACTGATTTATTATAAACAGTTGATGGAAGATATTGGATTCAAAATGGATTATCCTATTATGGTTTATGAAGATAACCAGGCAGCCATTAAAATGGCAACAAATCTTGCTGTAAAGACAAGGACTAAATACACTGATATACGTTATCTGAATGTTCGGCAATGTGTTAAGGATAACATGGTTACATTGGAATATTGCGCATCAGAGGACAATATTGCCGATAACTTTACTAAAGCGCAAGGTGCCATTAAACACACCAATTGTTGTGAAAGATTTGGATTAAGAATCTGAAATGTAACTGATACCACTGTACAATGTATGATTTGGATGTGTATCTTTATTTCTGTATCTATTGTGTATATTGTCCTGCCCAATGGGGAGAATGTTAGGTTCAGCTTGCAGCGTACTCCTAACTTGTTGGTCAGGCAATATCTGTTTCTTTAAGAAACAACTGAGCCACGTAATCAGGGTTTGCTGAACCCTGTAATTAGGCTACAGTGCATAAATAAGCAGCACAGAGAAGCGTTCCTTCTTCCTGCTTCTTCCGGATTGATACCTGATTGTATCCTGTTGCTTACTGCGTCTATTATATGGAACTGTATACCAAGAGTTACTAAAGTCTGTTTGCTTTGGTAAGGGAAGATACTTACTGGACTGATATTACTGTTTATGACCTTGGACTGTTTTATTTACACCGAGACTGCTTGTTATCTATAAAAGTATTTTTCTCACATGAGCTGGACGTTTATCTCCTTCCCTGTGTGTTTCTGCTCTGCTCGTTGCACAAGCAACAAATACTTTTTACACACACCCTAACACAGCAATTCAAGAGGACCAGGGAAAAGAGAGACAGTCACCTGTTCAAAAAATTCTCCCTCAAGAACGCGCGAGTAGTTTTCGTGGATATATTTCTCCTGCCAGTCCTGTCCAGAAAGAAAAGGGACAAACTAAAAACAGAATCATGTAGAGTTATTAGAATATTCAAGAAGTGCATCCCCTAATCAGCGATGGGTTTTACATATTCTTACCACCGGTTCGCCCCGTTCGCACATGCTTGCTTCACGCGGGCCTTCCGCGCATGCACCCGGCCTTCCGTGCATGTGCCTGGCCTCAAAAACGTGGCTAAATAGGATGTCTTTACCCCGGGGCGGGTGAGCAGGCCCACCCACGATCTCTGCTACTGGTTCACCTGAACCGGTACAAACTGGCTGAATACCACCACTGCTCCTAATCTAATGCATGTCAGCCAATCCAGTCCTGGACTAAACATTTCCTTTCTGCAAAACTTGCCATCTTATCTCTACCTTCCTCAAACACTTTCTGATATTCTGAAACTACAATTCCCAGAATTCTCAGAGGGCGTTGGACATTGTGGGAAGCTCAAGAGACAGCTACCCAAGGAGTACATCTGGATTTCCTGTAATGCCATGGAAATTGCAAGGGTAGTTCCATGAGCATATAATTTCTCACCCCTCCAGAGAAGTCCTCCCTATGATGTCTCCCTTGGACAACTCCTCTGACTCTTCCTCGGAGGCCGGCTTGAAGGAGAATGATCTCATTCCTGGCACATCAGGAACCGAGTTAATTACTGACTCTGAATGGCCAGCAGAAAGAGAATTACAGGCTTCGGCTGGGGACAGCTTGCAGGCCAGTGAAGAGGAGAGGGAGGGGCTGCTTGCTTTGGTGGAACTTAGAGCATGCACGGCAGAAGAATGGAGGTCTGCCAGATTGCTCGGGAGAAGGCCCTGCCCCTCTTGATGGGCTCCATTGGGAAGCTATTTAGCACGGCAGACCGAGGGAGGCATTGCTGGGGACAACATGCATGGGTCGTAGCTGTGTTGGTTCATCTTTCCTGCTCAAGACTTTTGAGACTCTGAATTTCTAAAACCCATGAGCTAACGTGGATGGACTTTCGGTTTTTGCCCGGAGGCTTTGTGTCCATTTATGGGACTTACTTGTTTGACCAGCTTGCTATTTGTTTTATGGACTAGTTGGCCATTGCCTGAAGGATTAATCTGGGCTTGTTTGTGGTTGGCTTCGTTTGGAATAGTTCTGAAGCCAGGTGTAGAGAACTGCTGGGGAATACCAATAAAACTTTCTGCGTGTAAATCACACCGGCGTGTATGTGTGAGGGAGTTGGGCAGCACACTCTGGGATCTAGGCGCAGGAGTGGATGTATTAGATTGAGAGAAAAGGACCCCATCCTGTGCAACTGGGTGTACTCACCAGAGGATTTTCAGAAATCTGCCAGAGCTCAGGATGTAGGCGGGAGATGTTGTATCTCGTGGTGGAAAGGAGGCGTCCAAAATCATCCCGGTTACTAATATGGAGAAAGATGCCCTGTAAAGGATAGGAAGGGCCATATTTAGACCAAATTTGCATGACTTTGGGATCCCAAGAGACCACACGCCACGGGATACCAAAAAATGTTAAATATAAATTATAAATTATTATAAATTATAACTATGAATATAAATATAAATATAAATATAAATATAAATATAAATATAAATATAAATATACACAGGCATCTTTCACATATGTCCTGTGCTTCTTCTGCAGAGTTTTAAAACAAAATTCTAGAGAAGCTTTTCTCAACTTTGATAACTTTTAGAAGTCCGGACTTTAAGGTTGGTTGAGGAATTCTGGGAGTTGAAGTCCAGACATCTTAAAAGTCATCAAGGTTAACAAACATCACTTCAGAGTGTATTTTGGTCTAGAGGAAATTTCTACTCCTTAAGAATACGTCGAAACAGTACCTGGGGAAAGTAAAAGTACCATATTTTTCAGAGTATAAGACGCACCTTTTTTCCCCCTAAAAGGGGGTGAAAATTTAGGTGCGTCTTATACACCGAGTGTAGCCCCGCCCACCCACTGGCCCCCCACCCTTTGGCCTCTGCCTCGCAGCAGTTACCTCCTTGCAAGCAAACAGTAAGAAAAAACAGCTCCTTTCAGCTTCAGCACATCCTAATTAGCACAAGTTGATTGGATCGGCCTCCCGACTCTCAGCTGATTTGCTCTCAGCTGTTTTGCGCAGGGCTCTGCTGCTTGCTGCAAAGAGGTAAATTGCTAGAGCAGATTTTTTTTCCCTTGTGCTAATCAAGCTATGCTGAAAACAAAAATGAAAGTAAAGCAGGCTGTTTGCTATTTGCTGCAACGAGGCAAAATTGCTCAGAGGCAGATACAGAGGGAGCTTTCTTTTTCTTCTTTTCCTCACCACATGACCACATCTCTTAGAGACGACAATCCCATCAGTCGCTCTTGCCATTGTTAAGCAAGGATCGTGGATGGTTAAGCAAAGACCTCCTGCTGGCTTCCCCAATGACTTTGTGCGAAGTCAGCAGGGCAGGTCATGAATGGTGATCACATGATCAGGGCACACTGCAACTATTGTTAGAGTTGATTATCAAATGTCCAGATTGTTTCCTGAAGTTTGAAGATCTGTCGAAACTACAGGTAGTCCTTGACTTACCACCACAATTGAGCCCAAAATGCTAAGCAACACACATGTTGAGTGACTTTCGCCCCATTTTACGACCTTTCTCGCCACGGTGGTTCAGTGAATCGCTACAGTTGTTAAGTTAGTCACGCGGTGGTTCAGTGAATCTGGCTTCCCCGTTGACTTTGCTTGTCAGAAGGTCACAAAAGGGGATCACATGACCCCAGGACACTGCAACCCGTCATCATATGAACCAAGTTTTTATCTATTTTATTTTTATTAGTCATATTTCTATGCCGCCCACTCTCCGAGGACTCTGAGCGGCTTACATCAAAGACGATATACTAAATAGCATATTGCCCCCTAACAATCTGGGTCTTCATTTTACCCACCTCGGAAGGATGGAAGGCTGAGTCAACCTTGAGCTGGTGAGATCTGATCCGCTGATCTGCTGAACTAGCAGTCAGCTGAAGTAGCTGCAGTACTGCACTCTAACCACTGTGCCACCTCGGCTCTTTTTGCCGAGTGTTCGAAATTTGATCATGTGCAACGGTTTTGTAAGTATGAAAAACCTAAGTTATTTTTTTCAGCGCCGTTGTAACGTCAAACGGTCACTCAACAAGCGGTCGTAAGTTGAAGACTACCGCATTTAGGACCCTCCCAACTTTGAACGTTTGCTGAAAACAATGGTTCTCAACTGAAGACCTTTGTAATACCGTGTTTTCCCAAAAATAAGACCCTGTCTTATATTTTTTTGAATCCTGAAATAAGCACTTGGCCTTATTTTGGGGGAGGTCTTCTTATTTTGGGGCTCGTGGAGCAAGACGGGGCTCCTCTTGCTGTCTTACCTGATTTCCAGCTCTGTGTTTAAATATTTTCGGGGAGGGCTTATTTTTGGAGGGAGGCTTATTTTCGGGGGAGGCTTATTTTAGAGCATGCGTTCAAAAGCCCGATTTATTTATTTATTTATTATTTATTTATTTATTATTTAAATTTTTATACCGCCCTTCTCCCGAGGGACTCAGGGCGGTTCACAGCCACAATAAAACAACATATCTCCATAAAATTTAAAAACAGTTTAAAACATATTAAACAATTTGGCCCTTAGATTAAAAACTAAAAAACTAAAAACTAAAACACCCATTAAAATTTGTTATTTTAAGCCAGCCTACCCTGTTGAAACAGTAAAGTTTTAAGGGCATGGCAAAAGGTACGTAGGTCGGGGATCTTACGTATCTCTGGGGGCAGTTGATTCCAGAGGGCAGGTGCCCCCACAGAGAAGGCTCTCACCCTGGGGGTCGCCAGTCGACATAGTTTGGCTGACAGCACCCTGAGGAGTCCCTCTCTGTGGGAGCGTATTGGCCGGTGGGAGCCAATCGGTGGCAGAAGGTGATCTCGTAAGTACCCAGGTCCTAAGCCATGGAGCGCTTTAAAGACTATAACCTTGAATCGCACCCGGAAGACTACCGGGAGCCAGTGCAGGTCGCGCAGGAGAGGTGTTACATGGGTGCGCCGTGTCGCTCCCATAATCACCCGTGCGGCTGCATTCTGGACCAGTTGGAGCCTCCGAATGCTCTTCAAGGGGAGCCCTATGTAGAGAGCATTACAGTAGTCCAGTGACCGTTCACAAGGCGTCCCGGTCCAAAAAGGGACGCAACTGGTAAATCAGGCAAACCTGATAAAAAGCCCCCCTGGCCACCGCCGTCATATGGTCTTCTAAAGACAGCCGTGCATCCAGGTGGACACCCAAGTTGCAAGCCCTCTCTGACGGGGTCAAGATCTCACCCCCAATAGTCAGTGATGGAGCCAGCTGGCTATACCAGGACGCTGGAAACCACAGCCACTCGGTCTTAGAAGGGTTGAGTCTGAGCTTGTTTCTCCCCATCCAGATCCGCACAGCCTCCAGGCACCGGGACATCACGTCAAGGGCATCATTGGAGTGGTCCGGGGTGGAAATGTACAGCTGAGTATCATCAGATTGGGCTTATTATCAGGGGATGTCTTATTTTCGGGGAAACAGGGTTCACTTATATTATCAATATAAAATTCGACAAACAATTTTTTAAAAGAACTTTGTTCTTTCGGAAGAGCAGGTTGTAAGAAAGCAATAACGCTCACCTTCTCCCGCACACTTTTACAAAAGGCCATGTCCGGATCCGTGTCCTCCAAGGTGAAAATATTGCGTTGGGGCAACTCCTGCCTTAAGATCTCCCCTTTCAACAGGTAGGCCTGAGAGATATAGGGCACGTTCCACACCCCACTGCAATAGCGAAAAAAGCATCATGAGAATCCGCAGTACAATAAACAAGGTTTGGATTATGCCAAGGAGTATTCAGTCCAAAATTCCAGATGCAACACGGCTTCTTGGAAGATCGGAGGGAGGTAGATTGATGGAAGCCATCTCCTTCTGTTGCCTCCCAAGAAAATTAAGAATATAAGAGGAGAGGGGAGGGGAGGGAAAGGGAGGAGAGAGGGGAGGGGAGGAGAGGAGAAGAGAGGGGAGGAGAGGAGAGGAGGGAAGGGAAGGGAAGGGAGGAGAGAAGGGAAGGGAAGGGAGGAGAGAATTTGATGGAATGAGATAAGATGATAAGATAAGATAATGAGAGACGATAAGATGATAGATAAGATAAGATAACTTTATTGTCATTTTTTTACTGTGAGCACACTGGCTCACATTAAAAATGAAATTCTGTTGCATGCTCTCAAGAGAAAGTGTATATCTACCCAAACACATACGTAACGCACATATATATCAGTGGTGGGTTGCCCCCGGTTCGGTCCGGTTCTATAGAACTGGTAGTAAAACCGGCAGGAGGCTCCACCCACCCGCCACGACGTCATCATGGGTGATCTGCAGATGCGCAGAAGTGCAAGCGCGCACGCGCTCCCGTTGCGAACCGGTAGTAAAGGTAAGTAGAACCCACCCCTGATATATATACACATGCTACATACATACAATATGCTGACTCTGTAAACAGTTTAGAGAGGGCTGTAAAACACTGTGAAGCAGTATATAAGTCTAAGTGCTATTGCTATTTGTTCTGGCTTCCCCAAAAAGCACAAAGCAGAATCCTGGTCCCGACAAAAACCCCTTTTTATTAAACAAACAGTGAATTCCTCCCATTCACCTTCACCAAAGTCTTTCAAGGGAGAATTTACAGGCACAGATCTTATCTGGCTTGGAGAGCTGCCAGGCCGACATCTTCAAAACTTGGCAAAGAATCTCGGAGAGTGACGAACCAATTAGGCAAACTAATTGTCTCCTCTCCTTTCGCTCCTCTTTTGTTCCCTCTGGGAGGGGCCATTCATTGTCCACCTGTGGCCTTACTCCCAAGTCGACCCTTGTTCTTTGGCTGTTCCCTTCATCTGGCAACTCTGCGCATGCGCACATTGGGAACAGGCTCCATCTGTTCTTCTGCCCCACTGATGTCTGACACCAAAGGCAGCTGATAACTGGCATCCGGCCCTGGCCCCATCTCTGCCTCCGATGCAGAGCCTTTCCCAGACTCCAGGACTGGCCCATGTTCCTCTCCAACCTCCTCATTGTCCGAATCTGCTGCCAGCTCTGCTGGCCGCTGGCGGGCCACAACACTATTGCTATTCTTCTCAAGCTCCAGAATTCTGCTTTAGCATAGCCTCTTTTAAGGATATGTGGAAAAGATGGAACAAAGAGGAATTATCAGATAAGAGACAGCATAGCCCTCACCTACATAGCGGTAGAGCAAGAGGCTCAGAAGGGACTCTCCCTAGGTTATTGGTATGTAAAGGAGACCGTGGGAGATTTGTACTTTCAGACCTATAAGATTTTGCTAACTAGCCCTTCCACAGAAACCGTGGGAGATTTGTACTCTCAGACCTGTAAGATTTTGCTAATTAGCCCTTCAACAGAGACCATGAGAGATTTGTACTCTCAGACCTATAAGATTTTGCTAACTAGCCCTTCCACAGAGACCGTGGGAGATTTGTACTCTCAGACCTATAAGATTTTGCTAACTAGCCCTTCAACAGAGACAGTGAGAGATTTGTACTTTCAGACTTGCGAGATTCTAATAACTAGCTTCACAATAAAGCAGAATTCGGTTATCTGGACATCTTTCTTGTCTGGTCCACATGGGAAGGCTGACACATCTGGCTGACTTGTAGAAGTTTAGCGCTCTGCAAAAGCCACCTTCCCGCCCAACCATCCATCTGCTTAAAGTTCCCACTTACATTCTCTTGCCTTGCACCAATTCCACGTAGTCCTCTGAGCGGGCGTAATATTCATCGGGGCTCAGGGCACCCCAAAAGTTGGACCAAAGCTTGCCATATCGAGATACCATTGGAGCAATCACATACCTGGATAGTACAGAGGAGTAATATAGAAATCAGGAGCACAAAAGCCAGTGGGTGGGAGGAGAAGTGATAGGGCTTGTAGCTTGGCCGAGAGCTCGGGTGGGTGTGGAACTACTGCTTACTTGTTCTCCTGCATAAGTATTTGCAGGATTTCGGGATTTGTCACCACCACGTCAGCATCGAGGCTGAAGTAATAGTCGCAGGTGGCATCCTGTCGACACAGATCCCTGGGATGCAAAAAAAGAAAGAGGACGGATTAGAACTGTGTTTCACAAACTCGGCAGCTTTAAGATCAGTGGACTTCAACTCCCAGAATTCCCCAGATAGCCATGCTAGCTGGGGAATTCTGGGAGTTGAAGTTCACCCATTTTTAAAATGGCCACGGTTAAGAAACACTGGATTAAAAGGTTGATCTTTTGCTGCCCATTTCTCTCCGCCAACCAAACACAGGAGACCTTGTACAGGTGGTCCTCGACTTACGACGGCAATCGATCCCAAAATCTGTGTGGCTAAGTGAGACGTTTCTTGCGTGAATTTTGCCCCGTTTTACAACCTTTCTTGCCACAGTTGTTAAGTGAATCACTGCAGTTGTTAAATTAGTGACACGGTTCTTAAAAGTGAACCTGGCTTCCCCAATGATCTTGCTTGTCGCAAAAGAGGATCACATTGTGACCGTCATAAATATGAACCAATTGCCAAGTGTCTGAATTTTGATAAACCTGGAGTAGATAAATATCTCAGACTTGATTTTTATCCTCAGGTTTAGGCAGACGTTCCCCACTCATGTGGCTTTCATTGTGTCAGGAATACAGCCACTTATGAAGGAGTTGTGTGATGGCCTAGAGGTGGAGCTCTCGCCTCACAATCAGGAGGCGGTGAGTTCGATCCTAGGTAGAGGCAGATATTTCTCTCTCTGGGCCCAATGAGAATATATCTGCTGAACAAAACTCCGCACTGGCAACAGGAAGGGCATCTGGCCAGTAAACACTCTGCTAGCTCCATTCGGCTGCCCAGACTCCACCCTGCCAGGAATTATGGGGTCGTTAAAAGAGGAGGATGAATACAGCCACTTGTCAACATGTGTTAAGTCTAGGGACTTCTGTTTGAAGCGAGTTGCTGAACTGGAGACAAAACATCTGCAGAGTCACACTTCATTGCTATGTCATGCCTGATATCCGGCAATAGTAAAAACTACATATTTGAAAGATAGCGCTTAGTAGCCACAAGCAAAGCTTTCCTGGTTGAATTTCTGCCTGGCTGTGTAGGATATGATGCCAGCCCTGTTGAAAATGTGCCTTGGCATCTCTGCTTTTGCTTCTGGCACCCCGTTCCCCTTCCAGACATACACACCCACCCTGTGCTTTCCTAACCATTTTAGATAGCTGAATCTGTCATTTCTTACACCATATCAGGGGTGGGTTCTAAATTTTTTTACTACCGGTTCTGTGGGCGTGGCTTATTTTGTGGGTGTGGCTTGGAGGTCATGTGACTAGGTGGGCGTGGCTAGCCGGTCAGAGTCATTTCTGGAAGGTCCTCTCACTTACGACCAGTCCTCGCACTTACGACCTGACTCATTTGTTTGCTTTTAACACTGATCAGCTGTAAGACGGCCCTTTGAAGCCCCGCGGCAAGAGTTTAAACAGTTTTTTTCCCTCTAGTCATCAGCTGGGACTCAGGAGGCAGCAATAGATTGGGGGTGGGACCAAATAAAAGGTAAGAATAACGTGGGGGGGGACGGAGAACCAGTTCGGTGACATCATATCGTCACCGCTACTGGCTCGGCTGAACCAGACCGAACCGGGAGGAACCCACCACTGCACCATATGTATCCCACAGGTGCTTTGGACTTTCAGGAGGCAACTGGACTTTCATGTTTTTACTTTCGAAGACGTTTCGTTGCTCATCCAAAAAACCTTCTTCAGCTCTGACAGGATAATGGATGACGGAGAATCCCTACAGACTTTTAGCTATACAGTTTGGGAAGAGCACTCTTTGAATGGTGTGGGAGTAGGAATGGATTTCCAGAGGAAAAAAAAATAGCAGACGACAGAAGCCAGGAGCACTATTCAGGTGACCCTGAGGATAGGGTTGTGCGGCGACAGCCAAAAAAGCCAATGCAATCCTAAATTGTATTAACAGAGGGATACAATCAAGATCAAGGGAGGTACTAATACCACTCTATAAAGCCTGCATCCAGTTTTGGTTACCACAATATAAAAAACTCTAGATAGAGTGCAGAGAAGAGCAACGAAGACGATTAGGGGACTGGAAGCTAAAACATGCGATGAACGGTTGCAGGAACTGGGCATGGCTAAGTCTAGTGAAGAGAAGGCCCAGGGGAGACATGATAGCAGTCTTCCAATATTTGAGGGGGTCAAACTATTTTCCCAGGCACCGAAGGCCAGACAAGGAAAAATGGATGGGAACTGATGATGGAGAGATTCAACCTGGAAATAAGGAGAAATTTTCTGACAGTGAGAACAATCAACCAATGGAACAGAAGTTGCCTTCAGAAGTTGTGGGAGCTTCATCACTGGAAGCTTTCAAGAAGAGACTGTTATGGGAAAGGAATTACAAACTAACAATGTCCACTGTATATAAAGAAAATCAATATCAATCAAAATCAAAATCAATCAGGAGCCTGGATAGCTCAACAGACAGAGCACTGTAATTTAACACCAGCTGTCTGCAATTAAAGTAAGATCGAATCTCGCCAGGCTCAAGGTTGACTCAGCCTTCCATCCTTTCTAAGGTAGGTAAATTGAGGAGCCAGTTTGTGGGGGCAATAAGCTGACTTTATATAAATATACAAAAGTATGAAGGCTATTGCTTAACGCACTGTAAGCCGCCCTGAGTCTCCAGAGAAGGGCAGCATATAAATCAAATAAAAAAAATAAAAATAAAATAAAAATTATATATATATATATATATATTTGTTTTCTCAGGTTTTCGCGGGTGTTTGTATGTAGGTCTTTGGTTATTCGGGTCTTCTCCCACATAAAATTGGAAGTGTCTTGGCGACGTTTCGACGAAGTCTCATTCGTCATCTTCAGGCTGGTGTTCTCGGCTTCGTGCTTCCAGGAGCAATGTGAGATCGCAGCTGTCTCTTCCTTTTAACTGCTAGTGGGGGTGTGAGCTGATTGGGTGGGGACTTGGCTGTGTTCTGATTGGGTGGAGGTGTGTTCTGATTGGTTAGGGGCTTGGCTGTGCTCTGATTGGATGGGGGGTTGGTTGTGCTCTGATTGGCTGGGGGTGTGTTCTGTTTGGGTGGGGGCTTGGTTGTGCTCAGCTTGTGGCACGGCCACAAATACAAAGCCAAACAACAACAACACAGCTCACCAGCTCAAATCCCCCTGCAACTCAGACTAAGCTGAGCACAACCAAGCCCCCACCCAAACAGAACACCCCCCCAGCCAATCAGAGCACAACCAACCCCCCATCCAATCAGAGCACAGCCAAGCCCCTAAACAATCAGAACACACCTCCACCCAATCAGCTCACACCCCCACTAGCAGTTAAAAGGAAGAGACAGCTGCGATCTCACATTGCTCCTGGAAGCACGAAGCCGAGAACACCAGCCTGAAGATGACGAATGAGACTTCGTCGAAACGTCGCCAATTTTACATGGGAGAAGACCCGAATAACCAATTACCAGGATCTTATTTTCATATGTGGTGGACATGTCCAGAAGCTAAAAACTATTGGAATACAATTAAGACATGGTTGGAAGAAATGATACAACAACGTATAGATTTAAAACCAGAGCTGTTCCTACTGGGTGTCCTTCCAGAGAAAACTAGTAAACAAAATACCTATTTGATTACACATGTAATAACAGCTGCAGGGATTGTTTCTGCACAAAATTGGAAATCAGAGAAAAAACCCTTGGAAGGAGAAGTAATTAAAAAAAATGTAGACTGTGCAGAAATGAATAGATTAACCCTGATGATTAAAGAAAGAGAGGATTCAGAATACTTTAAGATATGGGATCAATTTTACCATTGGTTAGAAAAGAGATACAGATGAGTAAATTAATAGCTATGTAAAAAAATGGTATAATTAGAATATTGTATTTTTGGAGAAATGTTGCAATAGATTTGGTGAAAATGAAGACAGAAGAAACAACAAAAAGAAGATAAAGTTACAGAGAAAATGCCGAGATGTCACACGGGAGGGATGACTGATGTATTAAATGTTTGCTTGTGTATAAAATAATTTTTTTTTCTTGTATTCCCAAAAGGAAAAATTCCATTTGACTTCTATGTTTATTAACAAAATTTCTTCCAACCACCTCTTTATCAGAGGGAAAATACAAGAAAGACATAAATTATCTATTACCGCATATACTTACAGCAGCATGGACAGCCTTTGCGCAGAAGTGGAAAGAGAAAGCTACCCCAAATGAAGAGGAAATACTACTAAAATTTTTCAACTGCGCAGGAATGGATAGACTCACTTTGGAACTCGAGGATAAATGCGAAACATTGTACTATAAAATCTGGGCAAAATTCTAAGAATGGTTAGATAAAAGGAGGATAGCCGAGACAAATGTGTAGTGTTAGGCTAGAATTATATACGTTATTATAGATAAATATGTATGTGAATTGTATAGATAGGTATATGTCAGGGGTGGGTTCTAAAATTTTTTACTACTGGTTCTGTGGGTTATGGCTTATTTTGTGGGCGTGGTTTGATGGTCATGTGACAATTCTTTAGGATTTAGCAGAGGTACTGGTCTACCAGGCTTTTACTGCAGGTACAGAGCTGTACTGGTCTACCCATTTGTTCTTGGAGCAGTCCGGTCTACCCATTTGTTTTTCGAGCGCACTGGTCTACCACCACGCTGCGTTTTAACACTGATCAGCTAAGGCGGCTCTTTGAAGCCCCGCGGCAAGTTTAAACAGTTTTTTTCCTTCTAGCCGATCAGCTGGGACTCGGGAGGCAGCAAATAGATTGGGGGCGGGGCCAAATAAAAGGTAAGAATAACACGGGGGGGGGGGGGCGGGAGGGCCCAGCTCCCAAACAAAGAGAACCGGTTCGGTGACGTCATATCATCACCCCTACCAGCTCGGCCGAACTGGGAGGAACCCACCACTGGTATATGTAGGTATAGATATGTATAATTGTATAGGAATAAGGTATATATGATTAATATTATACTATTTTTAAATAACGTGTAAGGTGTAAGGAATATATTATTATATCATCATTAGTATATTATATTAATATAATATAATTATATATTATAATATATAATTATATATTATAATATATATAATATATATTATATTAACTTAAAGTGTTGGAAGATGCTTGAGACCAGTGATGTCATATCTATGTCCAATGTTTTTAATTTTTGAATTACTAATAAAAAACTTTTTAAAAATAAAAAAAAATTCAAAAAAAAAAAAGAGACTGGATTGCCATCTGTCAAAAATGGTGTACGGGTTGCTTGGGCGGGGGGTTGGACTAGATGACCTACAAGGTCCCTTCCAACTCTGTAATCTCTATCTGATACAAATAAACCTCCAAGTGCTTCAACGACCCTCTAAAAGGATGCAAATGACCAGCTGTCTGCAAGGAATATAAATCCTTCCATTCCTAACCATCGAGCCAGAGCTGAAGAAGCTTCTTGGATGCGAAGCGAAACATCTTCAAAAGAAAAAAAAAAAACCAAGAAAAGTCCAGTTGTCTCCTGAAAAAGCACTTTTGGCACAACCATGACCTGGATGACTGAGAATCTCTACAGATTTACACTATTATTTACTTACATAGCCATATCTCGGGCTTCCCCCTCACTCAGATCTTCTTCCGGCCCTATTAGTTTGATGGTGTCAAAGGCCTTGCGAAGTTGATCCCATTCAATTTGGATGTGGGGCTCGTGATACACCTCCTGGCAAAATGGCAAACAGATTTATTAGTGCCCATGGGAAGATGGAGGGGAAGCTCAGGGTTTGAGGAAAGGAGGTGTAATGGCATCCGTGAATGATTTTAGGAGACAGAAAAGAAGTGCCACAGACTTTAATAATGATTCGCAACCTCAGCAACTTGAAGATGTGTGGACTTCAACTCCCAGAATTCCCATATGGCTGGCTGGGGAATTCTGGGAGATGAAGTCCACATAATCTTCAAGTTGTTGAAGTTGAGAAACTAGGCCAGACAATGGTCAGATGAGAGAAGACAGTTGAGCCTGCACAAAAAACAAGACACGGCAAACATCTCAGAAGCGTCCCTCGCTTATTTCGAAGTGCCTTGGTGGCGCAGTGGTTAGAATGCAGGATTGCAGGATAATTCTGCCGATTGCCAGCAGTTGGATTCTCGTCTTCTCAAGGTTGACTCAGCCTTCCGTCCTTTCTGAGGTCGGTAAAATGAGGACCCAGATTGTTGAGGGCAATAGGCCGACTCTGTAAACCGCTTAGACAGGGCTGTAAAGTACTGTGAAGCGGTATAGAAGTCTATTGCTATTCTTCTATTGTAAATGTGAGGGATGCAAGATGTACTTTCCACCAATGCAACTGTATATTAAAACAGACCAAGTACTGCTAAGTGTGCCTTCCTGTCAGGACTACCTCGCAAGGTTGACAGGAAGGCAGCAGAAATAATAGGAGGGCTGTTAAACCTACAAGCCCCTCCTCAATTCTCTTCCTGTTTAACCACATTACATTCCAGCCAGTGGTGGGTTTCAATTTTTTTTACTACCGGTTCTGTGGGTGTGGCTTGGTGGGCATGGCATGGCTTAGTGGGCGTGACAGGGGAAGGTTACTTCAAAATCCCCATTCCCGCCCCACCCCACTAACCTGCTCTGGGAAGGAATCAAACTCCCCCCTCTTCATTTCCCCAAATAAAATATTACTCATAAGAAAAGGCTCCCAGAAAAGCAAAGAAAAGCAAGGAAAAATCAAGCTGCTAACAAGGAACCTGCCTGATACTCATTCCATATTCCTGCCAGCTGCATAAAGGAAACTTTGTAAGAAGAAAACAGCTACCGCTGCTTAGAGATAATAGAAAATGGAAGCCGGAAGTTCGGCTCCATTTACAAGCAGGCAGAAAACTCATTCCCAAGACAGGATATTTCACAATGGAAATCGCCCAAACCTTTTTAGAAACACAAAGCCCATGTTGCACAAACCCCAAAACTTCAAAAACATAGAACCATATAAGAATCCCTCCTCTTATCCAGTTTGTTGTTCAGCTGACCCAGAAACGAACTGCTGAATGTCATTTCGCTTCTGCAAGCAAAAACCTCCTTCCAGCAGCTGCTTCCTGGCTTGTCAATTTAAAGCGACGGCGTCTTTTTTTTTTCCCCCTTCTTCTTTGCCAAGTGATCTCCTGGCTGAGAAGTGAGTCCTGATTTTTTCCTTCTAGCCAATCAGTTGGGAGGCTGCTTGGCTTCTCAATTTAAAGTGACAGTGTCTTTTTTTTCCCCTGTTCTTTGTCAAGTGAGCCCTGATTTTTTTCCTTCTAGCTGATCAGCTGGGAGTCGGGAGGCAGAATAGATTGGGGGCGGGGCCAGGCAGAGGTGGTATTTACCAGTTCTCCAAACTACTCAAAATTTCCACCAGTTTGCAAGAACCGGGGAGAACCGGTAGCAATCCACCACTGATTCCAGCCAGCCAGGACTTTTCTACAAACTAGAAATATTTTATTACTTGAAATTTCATAGCACTCATTTGAATTGTTTTGTATTTTATGCTTTTGCAGACAGTCTCAATTTGCTAAGGGTAATTTTTTTTCCCTGTCCTTTTTGGAAATATGTTTCTGTACTTAATTATAAGTATGCTAAGCTCGGTTATTGTGCATTTTTAACATACTTTTTTGAGATCTTCGCAGATTTCAACTGTATAACTGGGAGAGGGGGGAAGCTAACATCTGTTGCCTATTCACCCCCCCCAGGGAATCCAGAGTTATAACCTCTGCAATAGATACCATGTCCAGCTGTGGATCTCATTCCAGCGACACACAACAGAAAAGCAATCGGTATCAAGGAAATTACTGAAATAAAGGAAGCCACAGAGAGGAAGTTGAGCAACCCCAGAAGTTCCCTATAACATAATGGCCCTCTAGATTTCTGGGAAGACCATTCTCATCGTCCCCCAGCTGAGAGGCCCATGGGCTGATGGGAGTTGCAGTCTAAAGTCAAGGCGGACTGTTTATGGGCTCAACTCACGTGGTTGTGAATGAAGAGGCTGAGGTGAGAATAAGGGTAGTCCAAAGTCAGAAGACGCTGAAGAAACTGAGGCAGGAACGGTATAGGCTTTTCAATAAAGACACCCAGCAGAACTCGTGGATATGACTCTTCCTGGCGAAGGAGGACAGAAAAAGAAATCTACGTGTCAAAACTCTCTACTCAGACCAGGGGAGTCTAACCTTGGCAACCTTAAGACTTGTGGACTTCCAACTTCCAGAATTCCCCAGCCAACATGGCTGACTGAGGAATTCTGGGAGCTGAAGTCCATAAGTCTTAAAGTTGCCAAGGTTGGACACCCCTGATGTAGATCCTTACCAAAACCCATCTGGATCAGTGGTGGGTTGCTACCGGTTCGCGCGAACCTGTAGCGGTGGCAGGAGGACCTGACCCACCTGACCAGACCTGGTCACCTGACCAGACATCATCAAAAATGCTCTGCGCATGCACAGAAACAACTGTGCATGCGCAGAAGTGCCGTACCCTCGCAAAGCGAGCGAGCGTGCCCATGCGCTCCTGATAGCGAACTGGTAGCGCCGGGATTTGAATCTCACTACTGATCTGGATCATTATTCTTCCCCTACTTTCAAGCTCTACCAGGATACCCCATAGACTCACTGGTATGTCCGACAGATCCAGGAGGTCATCATCGCACACTTCGCAGCCCCCCTCGTACGTCCAGGCGTTGGGGATGTAATTCCCCAAATAATTCAGCTGTAACTGCATGGAGAGAAGGAAAAAAAGCCAGTGAAAGACCAAATGAAGCTCAGTTGCACTAATACTTCCAAAACTGGATTCTACTTTAGGGCTCTTAGGAAGTCAGCACGGAAGGACATGAAGTTGAGATCTTTGGAGAACAATGGTTATCAGAAGAAAGAGCAGCCTTGTTTAGCTTCCCACTCCCTGAAAAGGTGGAAACTCAATACCAACTCCCTAAGTAGGCAAATACACACAGCCATTTAGCAAGGAGGCTGAAGAGGTAGAAGATCTGACTCATATATTATTCGATTCCTGTTTGTATAAGGGGGCGAGAGAGAAGTGCCTTGATCCACATATAGCCCAGTGGGAGGCCTATATTAAAACAAAATACCTGGTGTGGGGCCAGAATCTGAAAACGACATTTAAATACAGCACAATTTCTGACTAAAATGGTCCGACGGGAGATTGGCATATGTGGGCCTGATTGGGGTAGATGGCAGGGGTGATACAGAAATACAATTTTATGTCATCTGAATCTATCTTACATATTTATGTATTAATTTATTGTATTTTATCCTAGAACTATTGTATTTTACCCTATGCTCATTTTCAATGATTTGTTTAGAATTTTATTGGTAGTATGTGTTTGAACTTGTACGTTGATATTGTACCCTCGGACTATCATTAAGTGTTGTACCTTATGATTCTTGATGAATGTATCTTTTCTTATATGTACACTGAGAGCATATGCACCAAGACAAATTCCTTGTGTGTCCAATCACATTTGGCCAAGAACCCTGACAAAAACTTCTATTCTATTCTATTCTATTCTATTCTATTCTATTCTATTCTATTCTATTCTATTCTATTCTATTCTATTCTATTCCATTCCATTCCATTCCATTCCATTCCATTCCATTCCATTCCATTCCATTCCATTCCATTCGGTAAAAGTAAAGGTTCCCCTCGCACATATGTCCTAGTCATTCCCGACTCTAGGGGGACGGTGCTCATCTCCATTTCAAAGCCGAAGAGCCAGCGCTGTCCGAAGATGTCTCCGTGGTCATGTGGCAGGCATGACTAAATGCCAAAGGTGCACGGAACGCTGTTACCTTCCCACCAAAGGTGGTCCCTATTTTTCTACTTGCACTTTTTATGTGCTTTCAAACTGCTAAGTTGGCAGAAGCTGGGACAAGTAACAGGAGCTCACCCCATTACGCGGCACTAGGGATTCGAACCACTGAACTGCCGACCTTTTGATCGACAACCTCAGCATCTTAGCCACTGAGCCACCGCATCCCTATGATATGGTCTTTAGGCTAATCAAGATAGATAGATAGATAGATAGATAGATAGATAGATAGATAGATAGATAGATACAATTATAGATATAGATATAATTATACAGATATAGATAGGTAGATATAGATACATAAATATAGATATAGCTATAGATAGATACAGATATAGATATAGATAGATAGATAGATATAGATATAGATAGATATAGATACATAGATAGATAGATATAGATAGATTTAGATAGCTATGGTGCAACCTGCTTCACAGGATCTTTGAACGGACTCAAAGTCTGGGTATAAACATTGTGCAAATGTAAATTGTAAAAGGGGACAAGTTACCTTGGTCGGTCCGTTGCCGTGGATAACCACAGGAAGGGTATCGTATGCAACGTTTCGGGCTCGCACCCGGGTCTGCTCAAATTTCAGCACAACCTCTTCTGTAAAACCGGGAAGAAAAAGTAAAAATGAGCCAGTTTGGAGTCATGATTAAGTTGCTGGCCTAGAAACCTGGGATATTGTTATATGAGTTCTGGTCCTCCTTTAAGCACAAAATTAGAACTGCAGAAAAAACAAGGGCTACCAACCTGCCTTCCATTGAGGACCTGTATACTGCAGGAGTCAAAAAGAGGGCTGTGAAAATATCTACAGATCCCTCACATCCTGGACATAAAGTGTTTCAACTCCTATCCTCAAAACGACGCTATAGAGCACTGCACACCAGAACAACTAGACACAAGAACAGTTTTTTTCCCCGAACGCCATCACTCTGCTAAACAAATAATTCCCTCAACACTCTCAAACTAGTTACTAAATCTGCACTACTATTAATCTTCTCATCGTTCCCATCACCCATCTCCTTCCACTTATGAGTGTATGACTGTAATTTTGTTGCTTGTATCCTTACGGTTTATATTGATATTGTTTCCTGATTGCTTATTTGTTCCCTATGACTATCATTAAGTGTTGTACCTTATGATTCTTGATGAACGTATCTTGTCTTTTATGTACACTGAGAGCCTATGCCCTCAGTGTACATAAAAGACAAATTCCTTGTGTGTCCAATCACACTTGGCCAATAAAACATTCTATTCTATTCTATTCTAAAAGCCAGCTGGTGACTTTGGGCCAGTCACTCCCTTTCTGTCCAACCTGCCTTGCAGGGTGGTTGATATGGGGAAAATAGGAGGCAGGAGTATATAGCACTTCGACTTATATACCGCTTCACAGTGTTTTACAGCCCTCTCTAAGCGGTTTACAGAGTCAGCATTTTGCCCTCCCAACGATCTTGGTCCTCATTTTACTAACCTCGGAAGGATGGAAGGCTGAGTCAACCTTGAGCCTGGTGACATTCGAACTGCCAAATTGCTGGAAGCCGGCAGTCAGCAGAAGCAGCCTGCAGTACTGCATTCTAATCACTGCGCCACCACGGCTCATATTATTGTATTATAACACGGCTCATATTACTATACCATATATTACTATCCCATAATTCTGGGAGTCGAAGTCCACAGGTTGTAAAAGGGCCGCAGTTGCCCACCCCTGTACTATATTATACTATACTACAGTATTATAGTATATACATATACTATTGCATGTACGGTATGTAATACAGCTATGCATTACATAGCTGCCCACTGTGTGTGAGTTGGGCACCTATGTAAATTTGTTTAATAAATAAACAGGGAACCCAGGTTGATATGAAGTTGAACAAGTGGCTAGTTTGATTGTGTTTGTTGTATGTATGGTGTATATATCTTAGGTGTGTGCACTAGGGCAGGAGTCGGCAACCTTAAACACTCAAAGAGCCACAAAGGTCCTAACCGGAAGTCCCCGTTCAATTCTGGAGCCAACCGGAAGTCTGCTTCCCCCACCATAGAGTCTCCTTCTAGCACGGCATCCTTTTTCCTCTACCTGTTCTAACTGAAAGCCCTATGAATTTTGGAGGCGACCAGCAACAGGGAACCGCAGCAGAGGGATGAAAGAGCCACATGCGGCTCCAGAGCCGCGAGTTGCTGACCCCTGCACTAAGGGTTTTAGATTCTGTAGTTACATAATTTGTGTAGTTACATAATTTGGCGGTTACATAAATTTGTTTAAAAAGTAAATAGATGGGGAAAACAGAGATAACAATTAAATAAAATGATGATGATAGAAATGGATTCATTGCATTAATTTCTTCTAATCTAGAAATCTGTACTCTGTAAATTCCTCTACATCTAGAGACAAAGACAGCAGGAGTACTGTCTCACATTCTCTACGGTGACCAGTTCTGGCATTCGGAATCCACCAGGTATGTATCAAAGGAGCCTGCTGGTTATCCATAGTGGACGTTCTCCAATCCCAATTAAAGCCCTATTAAATCATAATCGCCTTAACCAGAGGTGTGTGTGATATACATCTATGTGCAAATGATAAAACAAGCAACAAAACACACCAACATTAACTTCACCTTTTGGTTATGTGCATTGTGATGTTGTAGGCATGTACACAAAGTTGGTGATTGCCTCATGCCATTAGAATAGTTGTTTTGACTAAATTGTACAGATACTCTTGATCTCCTTCATTCTGCTCTAGTTAAGTTTTCAACCCTGGTGTTTGTCAAGGTGACAAATCTTGTATTTTGAGATCGCCAGGTCACAAAATTTCCCAAAGATTCTCTGCTCCCTTCCTGCTCCTTCAAATCTTTCTTCCTCTGCCAGACATATTTTTGCTGATTCTCCTCATTTGGAGCACCATTCACTTACCAATGGCCCCATTCAGGTTCTGGAAGATTTTGGACGTGTGATCCAAGGTGATCCCATATTTTTCCTATAAACACAACAGGGAGGAATTAAGATCAGAGTAACCTTTCCCTTACACAACGTATTCTTCTTCTCATCCTTCTACAAAACCCTCCATGGTCAAGTTACAAATCAGGCCCTTGGGAGGGACACTGTTCCGACCTAGACTTCTCAAGAGCATGATTCCTTGTCCTGACAAAAATCCCTTTTTATTAAGTTACCGTGAATTCCTCTCATTCACATCCAGCAAAGTCTTTCAAGGGAGAATTTACAGTCACAGACCTTATCTGGGTTGGAGAGCTGCCAGGCCGATATCTTCAAAACTTGGCGAAGAGTCATGAACCATTTAGGCAAATTAATCGTCTCCTGCAAACTCCACTCCCCTTTCGCTCCTCTTTTATTCCCTCTGGGAAGGGCCTTTCATCATGCACCTGTGGCCTTACTCCCAAGTCGACCCTTGTTCTTTAGCTGTTCCCTTTGTCTGGCAACTCTGCGCATGCATACACTGGGAACAGGCTCCATCTGTTCATCTGCCTCACTGATGTCTGACTCTGAAGGCAGCTGATAACTGGCATCCGGCCCTGGCCCCCACTCTACCTCCGACGCAGAGCCTTCATCAGAGCCTTCCCCAGACTCCAGGACTGGCCCATGTTCCTTCCCAACCTCCTCACTATCCAAATCTGGGGGCCACCATAGACACTGAACCGTAGCTTAGCAACATCGGAGATAACATAAGAGTATAAATCCTTCCATTCCCCTCCATCCAGTCAGAGCTGAAGAAGCTTCTTGGTTGAGAAGCAAAACATCTTAGAAGAAAACCCAGAAAGTCCTATTGCCTCTTGAAAAAGCACATTTGGGGCAACCATGACCTGGATGACTGAGAATCTCCATAGACACATAGCTTAGCAACATGATAAGAGCCTTGGTGGTGCAGCGGACTAAAGTGCTGTTAAGTAGCACTTAGCTGCCAGCTGCCTGCAATTACTGTGAGTTCAAATCTCACCAGGCTCAAGGTTGACTCAGCCTTCCATCCTTTCGAGGTAGGTAAAACGAGGACCCGGATTGTGGGGGCAATAAACTGACTTTGTATAAAAAGAATAAAGCTTAGAGGGGGCCAAAAGCCCTACTAAGCAGGTATATACAAAAGTATGAAGGCTATTGCTTAACGCATTGTAAGCCGCCCTGAGTCTCCGGAGAAGGGCGGCATATAAATAAATAAATAAATGGTGAGTTGTAGATCGAGACTCAGTTGTTGGTATTTTGTAAAATTCTTCCTGGCTAGAGATGCTCCTTCAAAAATGGGGTGGGAAAACCTGAAATTCGGTTTAACAACTCAGCTCATTTGTCACTATGTAACTTGATGTTTGCATCATATGTTAGATTCTGCTGAACACATGTTGCACTAAATCAGGGGTCACCAACCTTTCGGACCTCAGGGACCACTACATTCATAATTTTAAATCCCGCGGACCACTAATATGATCTGCCTAATGACAGGCTGGGTGGGCGTGGCTCGGTGGTCATGTGACTGGGAAGGCGTGGCCAACTCGATGTCACTCATGTCGAGGGATGCCTCACTGACCTCTACACACCTCTCCTCTGCCAGCTACTCCTCGTCTCTCCACCAGGGCTCCTTAGAGCCCCAAGAGGAAGCAGTTGTTGGAGCTAAGCAGTCACCACGAGAAAGAGTTGGCAAAAAAGTTGGCTCAGTTCAAATTGGATCTGGCCGAGAAGGAGGCTCAGCAGAAGCACCTCACTGAGGTCTAGGGGCATAGGCTTTCCAAGCAGAGGGAAGACCCACAGGAGTGCAAGACCAGGTACCGGCGCCTGGAGGCTAAGTGGCTGAGATGGTCAGTCAATTCCAGGCCATGATGCAGTCCCACTGGAACAAGGCCCTCCGGCTCTTCGCTACCAGCAGCACTTCCCTCCAGCCTTCGCCCAAAGCCCCGCACCAGGAGGCTGAAGCAGAATTTCTGCCCCCTACGATCTGCACAAAAAGATCCCAAAGGGGGAGACTCTCTGCAGCAACACAAACGTTCATTGCACGTATCCGGCCCAGGGGCCGTAGTTTGAGGACCCCTGATTTAGTGCAATATTAAAAAATGGAAATAATTTTTCTGTGGATCACCAAAATTTTCTCAGTTGGTGACCGCTGCACTAAATGACATGCATTTTGGTTTTTTGGAGGTTGGTCTTGCTCCCACAACTGACTTCCAACAGATAGCCACTACTTCAGGCAAACTTCGTTAAATTAACTGGGTCAAAAGCACCAGTTTGGGGAAGACAGAAAGTCTTCAATTTACAACTGTAATGGAGCCTGAATACAACCGTTTACAACCTTTTTTTGGCAGGGGGGGCAGTTGTTAAGCAAACCCTGCAGTAGTTAAGTGAGCCAATTGTTCGTTATAGACAAATGTTGCTAAAAACTAGAAGTAAATGCAATTCCCCCCCCCAAAAAAACAGTGTTAAAATATGGTCATGTGCCTTGTAAACAGCCACTAACGTGCATAAAATCTGGTCATGTGACTGCAGGAGAAAGGAGGCATCCATTGAAACTTCTGAACTGGGTCTGGTACTTAATACCTTTTCATCTCTAGCCTCCAACGTATTGAGTAGAAGAGAAAGAGTGGCTGGGAGGAGAAAGGGCCGCTCTAGGATGGAATTCATTGCCAAAGCAATACAGATCACCCTGCCCACATTCTGGTCAACTGCAGGGGATGAGCCATATTTACAGTTGCCTTCCTGGCCAATGGGAAAGAAGAAGCTAGTGACGTCATGAAGCCTTGCCAGTAATCTGGTGTATGAGGATTCATGGGATATCCAATTCCTGCCATCTTAATTTCAAATGGTTGCTAAGCAACTGAGTTCCCTTCCCGACCTCTCTATCAGAAATTGGATATCCCATGAGTCCTCATACACCAGATTACTGGCAAGGCTTCATGACATCACTAATTTCTTCTTCCACATTGGCCAGGAAGCCAAAAGTAAACATGGCTCAGCCCCTGCAGTTGACCAAAATGTGGGCAGGGTGATCTGTATTGCTTCGGCAATGAGTTCCATCCTAGAGCGGCCCTTTTCCCCCCCCAGCCACTCTTTCTCTTCTACTCAATATGCTGGAGGCTAGAGATGAAAAGGAGAGAAACTGACCGGGCTTGGCTGAACTTTAAGCAAGACCAGGACTATTTTAAGCCAGCTCCATCCCTACATCAGGGGTTGGCAACTGTGGCCTTTTTACAACCTGTGGACTTCAACTCCCTGAATTCCTGAGACAGCTTGGCTGTCTCAGGAATTCTGGGAGTTGAAGTCCACAGGTTGTAAAAGGGCCACAGTTGCCCACCCCTGCCCTACATGGATGTAATAAAGGCCTCTATGGGAACAGCGCCATTGGAGAAGCGATGTCAGAATTG
The DNA here is from genome assembly GCF_029215685.1 of Pituophis catenifer annectens. NCBI lineage: Eukaryota > Metazoa > Chordata > Lepidosauria > Squamata > Colubridae > Pituophis > Pituophis catenifer. The sequence goes on from NW_027256895.1 coordinate 13,980,982, forward strand.
CATAAGCCATTTTAGCGACTGGGGAATGAAGCCCCAATATTTTTTAACAGAGGCAGACATTAACTGTATAGAAGTGACTATAAAAGCCACAAAGGGAGTTTCTGCCAGCACTCACACGCAAGGCAGGATCCAAGTAAACGCGTGTGTAAAACAGCTGGTCATCATCATCATCCTTGTACTTCCACAGCTGGACAATGCGGTTGATCACGGGAGCATAGCCAATAAATCCTGGAAAGCAGAAATGCAAGGTGTTTTTAGGTGCTGCGTAACAGGGTAGTGGCGCTAAGGACTAGAAACTTGTAAACATTTTTTAAACTCTTAAACAAGTGCTTATAAAATATAAAACATAGGTTTGGAGAAGATTGGAATTTAGCTTACAAAACTGCCGGCCGGCTGACTAACTAAATCATCAGCTGCTTTTTTAGCCATTTCGCCTGATCTAGACTTACTTGTGATCTATCAAGATGGGGATTATCCTGTCCGTGACAATTGATACACATCATTGCCTTGTTCCTTTGCTTCCTGGACTCATTGACTTATTCCCTTGCCCCGCTGGACTTCTTGCTTTGAAGCCGTTGTGCTAACAACCTTTTGCTGGAGTAGTTGCAGCTAGAGGTTGCTGGAGGTGTGTGTGTGTGTGTGTATGTATGTGAGTTTTTTGCTCCAGGACTTGCCATAAACGTGGGAGCCTTTGGGGGATAGTCGGAGCAATAAAGGGGCGTTTTGAACTACCAGCTGACTGTGTTGCCTCCGTGCCTTGCCTCGGGTCATCACACAGAATTGAAATCCCACCACATCCGTATTGGCACAGAACTGGGTCTTTCCTTGCATGGAATTGGGAGTTGTCCTGATTCCACCCTCACCCCACGGCACCCCGAGCCCTTTACCTCCAGAGTTTAAGAAGCGCTTTCCAAAGGTGACCGGTGGGTACTTTTCAGCCAGGGACCACTCCGGCCAGCAGAAAATTTCTGCTGAGAAGACCAGGTTGCTCTTAAACTGCAGGAACTTCCAAAGAAGTTCAATGGGACTTCCAGCCAGGATCACATCATAGCTAGGGTGGAAAGGAGAAGGCACATTCTGAATTAGTGCTTGAAATAATGGTTCCTCTCTAGAAACGATGGGAATGGTTGGGATAGGCAGATGGAGAACCCACTCTGGCCAGCTTCAGTGTATGGGCTGTGGCTTGCGGTCCACACAGGATGGACTTTGTATTAGCTGCAATATGGTTTTTGTAGTACTGCTCCAACATGGGTTTTCTTGTGTTTTGAATTTACTTTTTTGGATGTATTGCTACTAATTTGCCACAATAAGCCGTAACCTTCAAGAAAAGCCTCTCTCTTAGAAACCAGGACTGGCAAGACAGCATTCAATACGTTGTAGATAAAAGTTTTATTTTCAGCTGTTTTTGAGCCTCCGTGAGCAAAGCAAATATTCAAGCCCAACCTTGGGAAGCGCTGAGACTGTGTCTTACCCATACCCATTCTGATGTTTTCCCTTTGCAAACGTTTCTTTTATACTTTTATTCAAAATATAATGCTCTTTTCTATGGCTATGCTCACACAATATTGGATGCTTTAATTCTAGTGTTGTAACTAGGGAGATGGTTAATTCTAAACCAATCTGTCAGAGTGCGTACAGCATGACTATGTGAGACAACTCAAGGGCAAACACAGTAAACAGAGGTTTGTATTTAAATAGTGGTTATATCTACAAAGAATATATACATACATGTACTTTAGTCAGACCTCAAACAAACAGCAATTACAGCAGGAAAGCACACACGGAGAGATACGCCCCAACAGGTCCTCTTCTTATTACAGGCTCTTAAAGTGATATCAGCCCAAAAACCTTGCTGACTCATTCCTAGTATTACATCATTGTAGCAACTGGTCAGCTCTTAAATCATTACCCTGACACAATCAACTTTTACTTTGAGGTTCTTTATTGTGCTTCCTATAAAAGTAAAGCCATGTTTACAGGTTCCCCTTTTTCACAGGGTGACCCCTTTTTATTAGAGTAATTGAAATTGCTTTTAAATGATCTTCGGTTGCGAGGCAGAACCTAGAGCCAGATTTGGCCAACAGGAGAACTTCACTTCGCACATGCACCTCTTATGGATCCAGCCCGAGATTGATCAGCCTTACCTGTCCACAAACAAGACAATAAGATCCTCTTCATTTGCATATTTCTTCATTTCAGCCTTCAGCCATCGGACCTTCTGACCTCCGCCGACCGTCCGGGCAACATCACCTCCTTTCCAATCTTCACCGAGCCCTAAAGTCTTGGAGAAACATTAAGACAACTGTTGAGACAGATGAGGGAGGGGCTGCCACAAGGAAAGAGGGAGTCAACCTATTCTCCAAAGCACTTGAAGGCCGAAGAAGAAGCAATGGATGGAAACTAAACAAGGAGAAAACCAACCTAGAACTAAGGAGAAATTTCCTGACAATTAAAACAATTAAGTAAGGGAACAAATTGCCTTCAGAAATTGTGGGTGCTCCCAACACTGGATATTTTTAAGGGACTGGATAACCCTTTGTCTGAAATAGTATAGGATCTTGAGCAAGAAGTTAGACTAGAGGACCTCCGAGGTCCCAATTCTGTTAGACAGCATTTAATTTTTTTTAAAAAAAATCTTGCTCTTCCAGTTTGAAATTCAGATGCTCCTGCCCAGGGACATGACAGGTTACACAACGGTTTTTCCTAAAATGCTGAATGTTCCACTCATCTACCAACCATTCTGTGCTTTGAGGTGGGCCCGGATGTTTTAGGACTACACCTCCCAGAATTCTCAGACACTGTGGATCCTTAGGTTAGCTTTCTTTGACCTGTTCTCAGGGGTGGGCTGCTGAGGGTTCGCAGGGGTTCGGGAGATCCTTTAGCTAAGATTCTGTGCAGTTCGGAAAACCCCCAAATCCCACTCCTGGCTGGCCCTGCCCACCCTGTCCCGCCCCTCCCAGGAGTCCCCACGTGGCCCGTTTTGGATGCAGATAAGCGCAGGGAGCACACGGAGGCTCTGGAAGGGCAAAAACCGGGCCTACCGGAAGTTCGGGAAGGCCAGAAACGGACTTGTTTCCAGCTTCCAGAGGGCCTCCGGAGCCTGGGGAGGCCGTTTTTGCCCTCCCAGAGGTTCAAGCAAAGCCTCCGGAGCCCGGGGAGGGCAAAAACGCACCCCCCACTGTGGTGCAGAAAGCTGACTAGGCCAGGCCCACCCAACAACCAGGCAGAGAACCCCTTGCTAAAATTTTTGAAACCCACCCCTGCCTGTTCTCCAAAAGCTATCCTACATATTGCAAAATGGCAGCAAAAGCAGAGCTCAGATTAACCCTTCTGGTTGGCTATGTTCCCACCCCCTCCCTTCTCTCCCCCCCCCAATAATATAGAAAGTACACACCTTGACGGTGTAGTTGAAATATTTTGTGGTTCGTAAAAAGCGCCGGTAGCCCTCTGTTGTCTCCGTGGCAGCAGTCAGAACCAAGAGCTTCCCTGCAAAACGCAGGGCAATGGAGGAATTAGACAAGGGAATTCAAAATGAGAAAACAAGAGAGGGAAATCAAAGCATTGTTTTTCAATCTATCCAGCGGTGGGTTCCACATATTCTTACCACTTGTCCGCCCCGTGCGTGCACGCTTGCTTCCGCACATGCGCTTTGCTTGTGCGCGCAACTTCCATGCATGTGCCCGGCCTCGAAAACATGGCTAAATAGGATGGCATTACATCCTGGCAGGTCGCCGCTACCAGTTTCCCCGAACTGGTACAAACTGGCTGAATACCATCTCTGGATCTATTCATCTCTTCTTCTATCAAGCCCAGGAGGGCAGGTTTAGAAAAATTCCCCGAATATTTCAAATTCTTCACTATTTAATGGGCAGGAAGCTAAAGGAAATTGTTTAATTGCTTTCTCTCCCTATCTGAAGATTTAAATTACTTGAAAAGGCTGAAGTTGAACTCAACGTGAACCGGAGAAATTCAAAAGTGCTCTTTTTCCTTTCAACCTCGTGAGGCAGATTCTTCCATCTCTGGGCTCAGATTCACCTAACGTCCCGTATTTTTCCTTCCAAAAGCCGCGCTGAGTTCAGGTACACTGAGTTTGCAGAAAGGGATACAGATAATCTTTGATTTACAACCATTGACCGTTTGAAGTTACAAGGGCGTGCCTGGGGGGGGGGGAGGAATGACTTATGGCCGTTTTTCACACTTATGACCACTGCTGTGTAGAAAGTTAGCACCCACCCCTCTCCTAGAAGAATGAAATATTTTGAGAAATGTTAAAAAGGCAGGATATTACGTTTCCTTGGATGAGAAAGGGAGAAACATGCTCTTAAGAGACAGAAAGCAGCCCCCACCCTCCTTAATAGTCCACAGCAGATATCAGCACTTAAGAGATAAAGATAGATAGCTCTATTCATCAACAAATACCCTCGCTCAGGATCCAAACAAGGACAAAGACATTAAGCCTTAATAGGAATTGCCCAACACCCTTTCAGAACACAAGCCCCTTGATTGCATCATCTCAGTTGCACCCCCTCCCCAGCAAACCTCAACCAACCTAGGAGCTCAGACAAACACTTAGGATTTGTTCTTTGCCTATAGAGCCAGCTATGATCCCCTACATGGCCCTATGGGAGTCTGGCAACAGCCAATAGAATACATGTTCTTGCACAGGAACAGGAAGCTCAAGTGCAAAGAGCCCAAGAGAAGGTATAAAAACCCCTCACTCTCAACTCCATGTGGTCAGCTGCACCAGAACCACAAACCCATGTGGTTCTGCTTCATCATTACGCCACCTTTTCAATCAGCCTCCAGCCTCCATTTTGTCTCCAGTGCCTTTCTCCCGGCTTGGAACTGAACCAGATGGATATTTCTTCCAACAGCACTTCTTCTCATGAAGCAGAACACATATGGTGCACATTTTTACAACCATTTAGATTACGAGTGGACATTCGCCTCTGGGATGATCTAATTAGTTCCCAGCATTGTTGGTAGGCATATAAAAAGGGAAGGGATTAAGGAGGTTTACACGCTAAACCAGTGTTTCTCAAACCTGGTTGGCTGGGGAAGTCCACCCATCTTAAAAGTTCCTAAAATGGAGAAACACTGGTCTAAGCTTTGAGCCATTTGTAAGAAATGTGGGGGGGGGGGTGCACCAGCAGCCTGCGGAGCTGGCAGCAGAGTCGGACAATGAGGACGCTGGGGAGGACTATGGGCAAGTTCTGGACTCTGGGGAAGGCTCGGACGAGGGCTCTACGTTGCAGGCAGAGATGGGGTCAGGGCCATCTGGGAGTTATATGCTGACTCTGGAACCTCCAGAGTCTGTCTTCAGCGAGGCAGAGGAATAGGGGGAGCCTGTTCCCAGTGATCACATGCGCAGAGCTGCCAGAAGGCAAGAACAATTAAGACAAAAGGGGCGACTTGGGAGTAAGGCTTGGAGATGATTGGCCCCTCCCAAAAGACATAAAGGGGGAGCAAAGGGACATGAGCCTTTGCAGGAAGCAACTTTGTTCATTCTGGTCGGTTTAAATTCTGAAGCTCCATTTTGACTCCATATTGCCTTGGAAAGCTAATTGCCAATTAGGTCTTTGGCAGCGTGCCAAGGGAGATAAAGGCGAGTGCTTATCAGCCTTATACCGAAGGACTGTGGCAGACTTCTGTCGGACTCTTTACAAACTATTTGTGACTCATTACGGGCTGTGAATGAACAGAATTCACAGCCGTTGAAATAAAAAGAGGGTTTTGGGGACTAATTGTGTGCTTTTTACTGTCTCAGGAAGCCTAGGTTTGAACAAAATATGTGGTCCGAATCTTTTTTTTTTTTAATTTGATTTATATGCCGCCCTTCTCTGGAGACTCAGGGCGGCTTACAATGCATTAAGCAATAGCCTTCATACTTTTGTATATTTATACAAAGTCAGCTTATTGCCCCCACAAACTGGGTCCTCAATTTACCTACCTTAGAAAGGATGGAAGGCTGAGTCAACCTTGAGCCTGGTGAGATTCTAACTTACAGTAATTACAGACAGCTGGTGTTAATCACAATGCTATCAGTCTGCTGAGCCACCAGGCCAGAATCTTGCTGTTGTTTAACCTGTTGCCTATTATTTCTTCATATATACAATGTCTGGCAGGTCAAATTGGGTTGCAAATAAATGTAGAAGTTTATAAATTTTGGGCCTCTTTTGCAAGGCGGGGGGAAGAGTTATTATTGCTGCGTTATGTTTGTCAATATTCAGCCAGGGAAGATTGTATGTGTTTTTGGGTTGTTTTTGTCCTTTTAATTCACTTTATGTAATGTTCTTATCTAGAATGGTACGATGGCTTAAGAGGTGGAGCTCTCACCTCACAATCAGGAGGCTGTGAGTTCGATCCTAGGTAGAGGTAGATATTTCTCTCTCTGGGCACAATGAGAATATATCTACTGAACAAAACTCCGCATTAGCAACAGGGAGGGCATCCGGCCATTAAACACTCCGCTAGCTCCATTCAGTTGCCCAGACTCCACCCCGCAAGGGATTATGGGGTCGTTAAAAGATGATGATGATGATGATGATGATGATGATGATGATGATGTAATGTTCTTATCTAGTTTTGTTTTTGTTCAATTCTTTTTCCTTTGGATTTTGTATTTTAATCCTTGGAATAAAATAAAAGAAAAAAAGAAAAAAAGAAAAAAGAAATGTGTGGTCCACACTTTACTGTTGTTTAACTTGTTAACTGTTTTTTTCTCCAAATATACCCGTGATGGCAAACCTGTGGCATGCGTAGCCATATTGGTGGGCACACGAGTTCAGCTCCAGTGCGTGCTGATTTTTGGGCCTTCTGGGCCCATTGGAAGTAGGGAAACAGGCTCTTTCCTGCCTCCAGAGGGCCTCGGGAGGTGCTGGAGAAGGCCTGTTTCTCTCTCTCCCCAGGCTCCAGAGCCTTTCTAGGAGCTTGGGGAGGGCGAAAACGGCCTCCCCCCCCCCCGGAGGCCCACTGGAGACTGGAAACGGTCGGTTTGTCAACTTCCAGTGGGACTGGAAGGCCTGTTTTTTTGCTCTTCCCCAGGCTCCAGAGCCTTTCTAGGAGCTTGGGGAGGAGGGTGAATATGGCCTTCCCCACCCCCCCCACCCCGAGGCCGTTTTCCCCCTCCCCAGGCTCCTAGAAGACTCTGGAGCCTGGGGAGAGAGAAAAACGGGCCTACCGGGCTCACCATGCCATCGTGTGCCAGGAGCGGGAGGAGGGGGTCACGCACGCATGCACAGTGGTGGGGCATATAGAATTATGTGTGTGGACACATGTGCATGTGACTCACCCACCCACCCCCCGCGCTCCAGGCACACGATGGCAAAAAGATTAGCCATCACTGATATATACAATATATGATAGGTCCAGTATTTTACAGTATTGAATAAACAACGAACTGGATTCGCATAGACCCCTTTGGCTGACGGATTATAATAATTTCATATGACGGGTATTTGTTTTATCAACCTTTTTTTGCCCCAGAGGCAACCTTTCAAATTATGTTCAGGTCGCAGGGTATCACATATCCACAATGCGAAAAGTACAAGCCCTTCGCACAATGCAGTTCACTGTCCATCTTCACAATCTACCTCTTATGTAATTTACAATAACAACAATGTACCAGGTTGGCAGCTTAGCAGCGGCATGCAAAAAACTCCCACCAGTGTGAGTGTCCGCTTTTACATAATCTGTAATTCTTTTTTAAGGGGGAAAGAAAAGTTTATTTTTTTTCCCCAATCACAATCACTCATTGGGATCCTAGCTTACCAGAGAACGCCAGGTGAGAACGGTTGTGCTAGACCAGGGGTGTCAAACTCAAAGGCTCGGATCCAGGCCATGGGGTGCTTAGATCTGGCCCGCTGGGCCGCCCTGGAAGTAGCGAAGGACCCCCCCTCCTCCCTGAGCTCTGTTTTCGCTGGCGCAGGGCTATCAAAACAAACTAAAAACAAAACAAAAGGAGAAATCTTTCCCCTTTGGCATTTGAGGATGCAAGAAGGGACAGGAAAGGAGAAAGGGAAAGAGGAAAGACAAAAAGAAGGAAAGAGAGCAAGGAAGGAAAAAAGAAGAAAAGAGGAGAAGGAAGTAGAAAGGAGAATGAAGAGGGAAGGGAAGGGAAGGGAAGGGAAGGGAGAAGAGAAGAGAAGAGAAGAGAAGAGAAGAGAAGAGAAGAGAAGAGAAGAGAAGAGAAGAGAAGAGAAGAGAAGAGAAGGAGAGAGGAAGGAAGGAAGGAAGTGTTCTGCCCCAGCTACGGATCCCAAAGAACGCAGCACACACAAAGTCCGTTCAAACCTTGGTTTACTAAATAAATCAGTCTTTTACAACAATGGCTGTTAATTAATTGCATTAACAGCCACCAAGTATTCAAAGAATAATAACTGAAAGCTTACTATGGTTGACAGAATGCCCAGAAGCAATTTGCAGGAAGCTGATAAGATAAGCAAGACAAGACACGAAGGTATGTGAATGAAGTTGTTCCCTGCAAATTGCTTCAGTCGGCGTTCCTCCTTAAATAGACTAAGGGAATGGCCAATTAGCCCCAAACCCTATTCTCGAGACCTCCTCCTGAGGAGCCACTCCTGCCTTTTGGCAGCTCTGCGCACCCGTGCATCGAGAAGAGGCTCCTCCTCTTCGTCCTCTTCACTTAAGGGAGCTTCTGGAGGTTCTGAAGGCCCTGGCTGAATCCCCACCTCTGGCACCACATCTTCTCCAGCCTCCTCATTGTCCGACTCGAGTGCCAGCTGCACAGGCTGCTGGCACAGCACCACACCAGCCTCCTCACTGTCTGAATCAGCTACTAGCTGCACAGGCTGCGTACAGGCCACAACAGGAAGGAAGGAAGGAAGATTATAATGAAAGTGAGGGAGGGTATCAGGGAAGTCCTGCCTTAGCACTTGGCCATCACAGGGGCCTCCCATTCTCCGACACGAGTGATGTTGAGCTGACCACGTCCACCATGGCCACGCCCACTCCCAGCCCTCCAGTGTCACACACAACCCTGATGCAGCCCTCAATGAAATGGAGTTTGACACCCCTGTGCTAGGCCCAAACTAAATAAACCCCTCTTCCTTACCACCGTCCTTAAACCCCGTTATTATCATTTATATGTCGAGAACAGGCAGTCCTCCACCATTTGTTTAGTGTTCACTCAAAGTTACAACGGCACTGAAAAAAGCAACTTACGACTGGTCCTCGCACTTACAACTATCATAGTGGCATCCCCATAGTCATGGGGTCAAAATCGGGCAACTGGGCAACTGGCACATATTTAGGATGGTTGCAGGACCATAGGGTCATGTGATCCCCATTGGTGACATTCCCAGCTGGCTTCCAATAAACAAAATCAAAGGGGGAAGATAGATTCACTGAACGACCACGTGATTCACTTAACAACGGCAGTGATTTCCTTAACAACCGTGGCAAAAAGGGGTGAACCACTTAATTGCCTTGCTTAGCAACAGAAATTCTGGTGTCGATTGTGGTTGCAACCTGAGGACTACCTAGGCTCAAATATTTTTTCATCATCATCCTCAACTCTGTCCCTCCTTTCTGCCCTGTAAGCAACATTTATTGATTCTTTAGAGTGACAACTCCCTTTTTACAATCCTCTAATCCAGTGGTGGGTTGCTCCTGGTTCGGTCCGGTTCTTGCGAACCGGTAGTAAAAGCGGCGGGAGGCTCCGCCCACCCACCCGGATGTCATAATGGACGATCTGCGCATGCACAGAAACGCGCACGCTCCCATTGCGAACCGGTAGTAAAGGTAAGTAGAACCCACCCCGGCCCTGCTCTAATCCCTTAATTCGAGGTAAAATCGGCGCGACTGGATAGAGCTCAGCATTTACTGGCCGGATGCCCTTCCTGACGCCTATATGGAGTTTGCAGCAGATATTTTTTCTTTGCTCCCCAGACGAGAAACAGTTAAGGATCAGAACATGTTAAAAACACTCTGGAAATATTCTAGTATAAAATAATAAGTAACAGATAAAACCCATGTTAAAATCATAAATTTGGCATCGAATCTGACAGTTGCACATAAATGCTACCGCTACCTCATCACTGGAAGCTTTCAAAGAGAGACTGGACTGCCATCTGTCAGAAATGATGTAGGGCAGGGATGGCTAATCTTTTTGCCATCACATGCCAAAAGCGGGGGGAGCGCAGGGGGGGTCTCACACACGTGTGCCTACACCCATAATTCAATGCGCCACACCCGCCGCACATGCATGTGCGACCCCCCCTCCCTGTGCAACCTCCACTTTTGGCACACGATGGCACGGTGGGCCCAGTAGGCCCATTTTTCGCCCTCTGCAAGCTCCAGAGGCTTTCTTGGAGCCTGGGGAGGGTGAAAATGGCCTCCCCCACACCCTGGAGGCCCTCTGGGGACTGGAAACGGCTCATTTTCTGACTTCCGGTGGGCCCAGAAGGCCCGAAAATCAGCTGGCCGGCGCACGCATGTGCACTGGAGCTGAGCTAGGGCAACGCTCGCGTGCCATAAGTTCGCCATCCTGGATGTAGGGTCTCCTGCTTGGGCAGGAGGTTGGACTAGATGACCTACAAGGTCCCTTCCAGTTCTGTTAATCAGTTAACAGAACTGTTGAGATTGAACTCTCAACCTTCTGAGTGGAAGGCGAGTGATTTTTTTTGTCTTAAAAAAAAAAAAAAAAAAGCACTGGAACTTTGTATTATTTATCCATTTTCTTGGAGGACATTGCCCAGATATTTAAATATTGCAATCCAAGGTTAACATCTAACAGCCTAGAGCTGTAGAAGGGCCCATCAGAAGCTAAGGCCCAGAGACTTTCCTGCATTCTGCCAAGGTTTTAATGCCAACGTGGCTCGTCTCTGAGCAGATGGGCACAGATTTCCAGAAAGCTGGAAAGGTGGAAAATCCACAGGGAAATTCCAAGTCCTTTTGTGGTCTGCAAAAGCCACAAGTGGTACACTTGTTGACAATGTGTACGGCTTGATTCCTGTTCCCAATTAGGCCAATTTTATGTATTGGCACAATGCATTTAGAAGCAGTCCTCGGCTTACGGCCACAATTGATCCCAGAATTTCCGTCGCTAAGCGAGACATTTGTTAAGCGAGTTTCGCTCCGTTTTACGACCTTTCTTGCCGCAGTTGTTAAACGAATCGCTGCCGTTGTTAAGTGAGTAACACGGCTGTTAAGTGAATCTGGCTTCCTCCTTGATTTTGCTCGTCAGAAGGCCGCCAAGACGATCACATGACACACACCCCGGTGTGTCACCGTCATAAATATGAGTCAATTGCCAAACATCTGAATTTTGATCATACGACCACGAGGATCCTGCAATGGTCGTTCAGTGGGGAAAAACGGTCACAAGTCACTTTTTTCGGTGCCATAACTTCGAACAGTCACGAAATGAACTGTTGTAACTCGAGAACTATCTGCAACAATCTGATGTTGCATTACAGGTAGTCCTCAACTTACGACCACACGGAGCCCAAAATTCATGTAAGTGAAACATTTGTTAAGGGAGTTTCGCCTCGTTTTACGACTTTTTATTTTTGTTGCCACGTTCGTGAAGTGAATCGCTGCAGCTGATAAATTAGTAACCCGGTTGTTAAATGAATCTGGCTTTCCCCGTTGACTTTGTTTGTCAGAAGGTTGCAAAAGAAGATCACGTGACCCCAGGACACTGCAACCGTCATAAATGTGAGCCAGTTGTTAAGCATCTGAATGTAAATCACATGACCATGGGGATCAGAGGTGGTATTCAGCCAGTTCAGACCGGTTCGCCCGAACCAGTAGCAGGAATCACTGGTGGGCCCACCCACCCACCCCCGCTCTATGCCATCCTATTTAGGCACGTTGAGGACGGGCGAACCAGTAGTAACATGTGAAACCCACCACTGAGGATGCTGCAAAAGTTGTAACTGTGAAAAATGGTCGCAAGTCACTTTTTTCAGTCCTGTTGTCACTTTGAACGGTGACTACCATGTTTTTCTAGAAAATAAGACCCTGTCTTATATTTTTTTTCGAACCCTGAAATAAGAACTTGGCCTTATTTTGGGGGAGGTCTTATTATTTTGTGGTGCGTGGAGTGAGATGGGATCCTCTTGCCGTCTTACCTGATTTCCAGCTCTTTCTCCCTAACCCTAACCAGAGGAAATGGCGGGGCCCAGCTGCGCATGCATTTAAATATTTTCGGGGGAGGGCTTATTTTCAGGGGACAGCTTATTTTCAGGGGAGGGCTTATTTTCAAGGGAGGGCTTCTTTTCAGGAACGGCTTATTTTCGGGGGAGAGCTTATTTTCAGGGGACAGCTTATTTTCAGGGGAGGGCTTATTTTCAAGGGAGGGCTTCTTTTCAGGAACGGCTTATTTTCGGGGGAGAGCTTATTTTCAGGGAGGACCTATTTTCAGCGGACGGCTTAATTTTCGAGGGAGAGCCTATTTTCAGGGGAGAGCTTATTTTCGGGGGAGAGCTTATTTTCAAGGGAGGGCTTATTTTCAGGAACGGCTTATTTTCGGGGGAGGGCTTATTTTCAGGGGACAGCTTATTTTCAGGGGAGGGCTTATTTTCAAGGGAGGGCTTCTTTTCAGGAACGGCTTATTTTCGGGGGAGAGCTTATTTTCAGGGAGGACCTATTTTCAGCAGACGGCTTAATTTTCGAGGGAGAGCCTATTTTCAGGGGAGAGCTTATTTTCGGGGGAGAGCTTATTTTCAAGGGAGGGCTTATTTTGGGGGGAGGCTTATTTTGGGGGGAGGGCTTATTTTCAGGGGGCGGCATATTTTCGGGGGAGGGCTTATTTTCGGGGGCGGCCTGTTTTCAGGGGATGGCCTATTTTCGGGGAGGCTTATTTTTGGGGGAGGACCTATTTTCGGCGGAGGGTTTATTTTGGGGGGAGGGCTTATTTTCAGGAAAACACGGTAAGTGAACTGTTGTTAAATCAAGGGCTACCTGTATAGCATACATCGCAATCCTCTTGCTGCTCTTTTATCCTGGACGATCAGAGCCATCGGTGCTCCTTGGCTCAGATCTGCATATCTCCCTTTGGCTGTAAGCTTTAAAATGGCATTATGGGAAGCTTCTGGCTAGAAATGTTGGCTTTATCTTTTTTTGCTCTCTGAGAATGCCAGGCCGCGGAGGGCTTCCGGGCCTTCGATAAGTCTTCCATGAATCTGGAATGCAACTTTGGGGAACAGCCAAGGCTGCTGCTTTGGCACACAAGTGCTATTACTGCTGGCACACAACTTTATTACAGCCGAAGGATGAAAAAAACAGACAGGCTTTGTGGAGGGGAGATACTAAGCTGGCAGGAGTAACCAATATCCTAGATCCGTGATGGCGAACCTGTGGCACCTGTAGCCATATCAATGGGTATGCGAGCTCAGCTCCGGAAGCTGGAGGATCTCTGGGGAGGGTAGGGAAGGCTGTTTTCGTCCTCCCCAGACTCCTAGAGAGGCTCTGGAGCCAGGTAAGAGAGAAAAACGGGCCTACTAGGCCACTGCATGCCGGGAGCGGGGGGGGGTGTCACACGTACATGCACGGGGGCAGGGCGCATAGAATTATGGGTGTGGGCACGCACGCGCCCAACCCCCCCGACCCCCGTTCTGGCACGCGATGGTAAAAAGTTAGCCATCACTAACTTTTAGTGCAGCATCACTGCCCTAGATGAAAGGCTCAAGATCCAGATGGATCTTGACAGACTTGAACACTGGGCCCTATATAACAAAATGAAACTCAACTAGAGAAAAGTAAAGTCTTACACTTAGTACACATATAGACTGGGTGAAACCAGGCTTAATAGCAGTAACTGTGAGAGGGAACTTGGAGTCTTAGTGGACAACCAGTCTTAACATGAGCCAGCAGTATGCAGTGGCAGCCAAAAAAGCCAATGCAATCGTAAATTGCATTAATAGAGGGATACAATCAAGATCAAGTGAGGTACTAATACCACTCTATAAAGCCCTAGTAAGATCACACCTAGAGTACTGCATCCAGTTTTGGTCATCACACTATAAAAAAGATGTTGACACTCTAGTAAAAGTGCAGAGAAGAGCAACCAGGATGATTAGGGGACTGGAGGCTAAAACATACGATGAATGGTTACAGGAACTGGGCATGGCTAGTCTAGTGAAGAGAAGGACCAGGGGAGACATGATAGCATCCTTCCAATATTTGAGGGGTTATCAAAAAGAGGAGGGGGTCATGCTATTTTCCAAAACACCCGAAGGCCAGACAAGGAATAATGGATGGAAATTGATCAAGGAGAGATTCAACCTAGAAATAAGGAGAAATTTTCTGACAGTGAGAGCAATCAACCAATGGAACAGAAGTTGCCTTCGGAAGTTGTGGGAGCTTCATCACTGGAGGCTTTCAAGAAGAGATTAGACTGCCATTTGTCAGAAATGGTATAGGGTCTCCTGCTTGGGTGGGGGGTTGGACTAGATGACCTATAAGGTCCCTTCCAACTCTGTTAATCTGTTAAAGATCTGTTAAAGCCCACTACAAGAAGCTCCATCCAGCTTTTTCTTCCCATTCCAATAACCTATTTGTATCTCCTGTAGTAACAGATGATCTGATACCTAGAAAACATTTTAGATTACAAGTCCTACAAATCACATGTTATGGACTGTTTTTGCAGCAGCTGATAGGACCTGAAATTCAGAATACAAGTAGTCCTCGACTTACAACAGTTCATTTAGTGACCATTCAAAGTTACAACGGCATTGGAAAAAGTGACTTCTGACCGTTTTTCACACTTACGACCTTCATAGCATCCCCACGGTCAGTTGATCAAAATTCAGATGCTTGGCAACTGGTTCATACTTACGACCATTGAAATAGTAAAAGACCCAAGGCTCACTAAATTGCACAACTCCCTGGAGCATCTCAATCACCAAACCTCAGAACCCTATATAAATTCATTCACTCATTCAGTCATTTTGTCATCCACCCCAGAAGCATTGCTGCCGTCGCTGAAGTTTCTAGAAACCAAATATGAAGTCAGTCTCCATTTTATTTCCAGCACCTTTCTCCTGGTTTGGAACCGAATCAAATTTTGCTTCCCCCAAATAGTACAATTTTCATCTTCAAAATTAGCCTCTGGTTTTAAAAATACACCCTTCCATTGCCCTATTTTTGCTTTTGCAGATAAAAAAAAAAAGTTATCACTGCATTGGGAAACTGAAGGATCTTTGGTTTTGTTAAGGGGCGGATTTGTGGTTGTTGAGAATGAATCGCAGTAGACCAGAGAAGCTACTCCAAACACATCAAAACAATTTCTGGACATCAACAAGTTGCTCCTTGACAGCCAACCCATTACCAAGTTTCTTTGGCAAACTTTTTAAGCCACTGTTTTTTTCTCTCTTGGAAATGTTTTGAGACTTTTGTCTGTGGAAGAGAATTCCAGAACCAACAATAACATTGTAATCCCGGAGGAATGCAGAATTCAGTATCCGGATTAAAGTGAGAAAAAGCTACGAAGGTCCCATTCGGTGCTCAAGAACCTTAAGAAGCAAGGAAATGGATCATGAGCAAAACTAAGGGAAGGTGGAAGTGTGAAAACAAATGAGATGTTGTTATGCAAGTGTTTCTTTACCAACAGAAGACAATATTTGTAGCTCTGGGTTAAACTAGGGCAGTGCTGGCTAACCTTTTTGCCGTCGCGTGCCGAAAGTGGGGGTCGCGCAGGGGCTCATGCGCGTGCATGCCCACACCCAAAATTCAATGCGCCCTGCCCCCCCCACACGACTCTCCCGCGATCCCCCACTTTTAGCATGTGATGGCACGGTGGGCCCAGTAGGCCCGTTTTTTCGCCCTTCCCAGGCTCCAGAAGCTTGTTTGGAGTCTGGGGAGGGCAAAAACAGCCTTCCCCACCCACCCAGAGGCCCTCCGGAGGCCAGAAACAGCCTGTTTCCTGATTTCTGGTGGGTCCGGAAGGCCCGAAAATCAGGTGGCCAGCGCGCGCATGCACTCGGGAGCTGAGCTAGGGCAATGCTCACATGCCCACAGATATGGCTCTGCGTGCCACCTGTGGCACGTGTGCCATAGGTTCACCATCAGGGAACTATGGGGTCCTTCATCCTCTCTGAGCCCGGTGGTTTTATTGCAGACATTTCACTACCAAACTACCTAACATCATCAGTGCGGTCTGCAAGAAAACCAACAAGCTGAGAGAACAGCGAGGATCCCACAAAGGGGCTTTTTCAAGAGGCAACTGGACTTTCTGGTTTTTCTTTGAAGAGGTTTCACTTCTCATTCATCGTCCACTTGTGGCCTTACTTCCAAGTCGACCCTTGTTCTTTAGCTGTTCCCTTCATCTGGCAACTCTGTGCATGCACACACTGGGAACAGGCTCCAGCTGTTTGTCTGCCTCACTGATGTCTGGCTCCCAAGGCAACTGATAACTGGCAGAGCCCTCATCAGAGCCTTCCCCAGACTCCAGGACTTGCCCATGTTCCTCCCCAACCTCCTCACAGTCCGAATACGCTGCCAGCTCCACTGGCCATTGGCAGGCCACAACACTTGGCCAATAAAGAATTCTATTCTATTCTTAGATGCACAGATGCCATGGTCTAATGGGGCATTGTGGGTAACCCAAACCAGTTTGAATTTTTAAGCCCATCAGTTTAAAAATGTTTTTCCTTGAGTCACCATCAGGGTGGATTTGATATAAATCGAGTTGATTTAAATCGAAATTTAAATCATGATTTAAATCACTAGTAAAAAGGCTTGATTTAAATCAACTCGATTTAAATCATAATTTTTAAAGAGCAACTGTCATCTCTGCTACTCCTTTGACCCACTGTTGACTCACCGATAGTCCCAGTGTTGCAGAATATACAGCCTCATGCTACATAACTAAGCTCCATTTCATGCTGAATAAACTAAATTATTTATGTATCTTAAATAGAGAACTATCTTACGATAGATTTTTACCCCAAGTTTTTTATTAAAATAAATTCAATAAAAATCAAAAAATTCCGATTTAAATCAAAAAATTCTGATTTTTTTGATTTTTTTAAAAAAATCATTGATTTTTATCCACCCTGGTCACCATTGGCTCCTGGTGGACTTCATGGTGTTGTGGTCTGCCAGCAGCCTGTGGAGCTGGCAGCAGAGTCGGACAGTGAGAAGGCTGGGGAGGAACATGGGCCAGTCCTGGAGTCCGGGGAAGGCCCGGATGAGGGCTGTGCATCAGAGGCAGAGATGTGGCCAGGACCATCTGGGAGTGATGTGCGGACTCCAGAGCCCCCAGAGTCAGACAACAGAGAGGCAGAGGAACAGGAAGAACCTGTTCCTAGTGCACACATGTGCAGAGCTGTCAAAAGGCAAGATCAGCTAAAGCAAAAGGGACGACTTGGGAGTAAGGCCAGGAGATGATTGGCCCTTCCCATAAGGCTTAAAAGAGAAACAAAGGCACTTGGGGCCTTTTGCAGGAAAGCAACGTTGCTAACTCTGTTTCCAGTCGGCGTCTCTTGTTTCTTTCTGAACTTTGTGGGGCTTTGCCAGGTAAGGCCTTTGGCAGAGTGTCAAAGAAGATAAAGGTTGGTGATTATCCCGAAGGACTTCTTCCGAAGGACTTGTTATGCAACTAATTGGGACTCAGCTGGGAATGAACGTAATCCTCAGATGTTACAATAAAATAGGTTTATTTGGGACTAATTGTGTCTTGTAATGACTCACTAAGCCTAGGTCGCAACACATGGAGGCATCTCTAGGGTTTTTCTAGAAACAGTCAAGAGGTTCTGTACCACCGAGAATTCTTTCAACTTCCCAAAGCCTACAACTCTGCAACTGCTCTGCAGCTCAAGTACTGACCAGTCCCACCCTGGAGATCAGCTTCAAGATCAGCTAAGGTCAACTTGGTGCTTCCACAGAACTGGACAACCTCGCTTTAAGCTGTCCTCCAGCCAAAGAGATATTTGTTTCAAGCTGGAATGTAGCCTACGTGGTGGTGGAAATTGCTGTTTTTCTCCAGAGCCAGGACAGCTGTCTTCTTCAGACAATCAACTCCCTCTTGCAAACACAAGCAGCTTTCACAAAAAGGAAGTTGCCAGTCCTTTTTAGCCTATTGAGTCATGTCAGTAAAAAATAATTATGCGAAGGGGAAGGGGGAGGGAAGGACAGAAGGAGAAGACATTCGGCGACTGGGAATGCAAAGCAGAGAACTGTCCTCTTTTAAGCCTGCTTTGGCCAGTCTGGCGTGCAATTCGCATGATTCCCCCAATGAGGGGTTGTATTCAAATGTTGAGAACGGATCAAGGAAGCACGGAGACAGACAAGATTGGAAACAGATGAGCGGCAAAACCGAAGCATGCTACTTTCCATTAGCGTTCGCTAATCAAAACCATTCGGTATAGCTCCCCTCAATCCTGTCAAAAAAAAAAAAAAGAACGTCGGATTGAAGAGCATAGGCCGAGAGAAATTATAAAAAAAAAGGGCACGAGAGAAATTATAAAAAAGGGGCAATCTATTTGAGGGGTTGGTTTTCAGGCGGCAAACCAACATGATCTAGGCAGGGATGGGTGTCAAACCAGGGGTGAAATCCAGCAGGTTCTGACAGCTTCTGGAGAAACGGTAGCGGAAATTTTGAGTAGTTCGGAGAACCGGCAAATGCCACCTCTGGCTGGCTGGCCGCAGAGGGGGGTGGGTGGGAATGGAGATTTTTGCAATATCCTTCTACCAGATGTGGGGGGGTGGGAATGAAGATTTTTACAATATCCTTCCCCTGGAGTGAGGTGGGAGTGGAGATTTTTGCAATATCCTTCTACCAGAAGTTGTTCTGCCCCAGCTCTGGATTCCCAAGGATTGTGATACACACTAACGGTCCTTATCAAAGTTATAACATACCAAGAATAAACAAAGTCCGGCAAAGGTTGGCAACCAGCCCAGAAAACAAGATACGATAAGACACTCACTCTCCAAAATGCTCTGTAATAATTACACGTTGTTTCCAGCAAGAAATTACTAACTGCCTGCGACTTAAATAGGCTAAGGGAGTGGCCAATTATCCTCAAACCTTACTCTCAAGGAGACCTCCTCCTCCTGAGTAGCCACTCCTGCCTTTTGGCAGCCCTACGTGCTCGAGCATTGAGGAGAGGCTCCTCCACTTCGCTCTCTCCACTTGAAGGAGCCTCTGGAGGTTCAGCCAATCAGAGCACAGCCAATCCCGCATCCAGAGCACAGCCAAGCCCCCAACCAATCAGAACACACCTCCACCCAATCAGAACACAGCCAAGCTCCCACCCAATCAGTTCACACCCCCACTGGCAGTTAAAAGGAAGAAACAGCTGCGATCACACATTGCTCCTAGAAGCACGAAGCCGAAAACACCAGCCTGAAGATGACGAATGAGACTTCGTCGAAATGTCGCCAACACACTTCCAATTCTACACGGGAGAAAACCCGAATAACCAATTATGGGATTTCACTGAACTAGGGCTGCAGGAAAATCTTGGTTTATGTAGGAAGAACCTGGCTAAAGAGAAATACATACATACATACATACATACATACATACATACATACATACATATTTAACAAACTTATCTAAAAATAGTTTGGGCTAAATTGATTAATGGCATATAAAGGCAGAGATCTCTGTAATGGTAATTTAATACTCTGACGATGTCAGCAGATGGCTGACAAAAGCTTAGTAAAATAAAATTTTAATTCTTTTAAAATTTTAAAATCTTAAAGTTCCGGAGTTCGCAGCAAACATGTATGTATGTATGTATGTATGTCTTATTTTGGGGAAAACACGGTGGATGGATAGATAGATAGATAGATAGATAGATAGATAGATAGATAGATAGATCTATAAGAAAATAGATAGATATACACCGTGTTTCCCCAAAAATAAGACTCTGTCTTATATTGTTTTGAACCCTGAAATAAGCGCTTGGCCTTATTTTCGAGAAGGTCTTATTATTTTGGGGTGCATGGAGCAAGACGGGGCTCCTCTTGCTGTCTTACCTGATTTCCAGCTCTGTCTCCCTATCCCTAACCAGAGGAAATGGTGGAGACAGGCTGCACACGCATTTAAATACTTTCGGGGAGGGCATGCACTCAAAAGCCCGATTGGGCTTATTATCCAGGGAGGTCTTATTTTCGGGGAAACAGGGTTTGTGTATATATGCAAGTTTTGGTATATTCGGGTCTTTTCCTATTTATAAAGAGACGGCAGCTCCGATCACGCTTTCCTCGCACAAGCACGAAGCCGAAGATACCAGCCTGAAGATGACGAGTGGGACCTCGTCGAAATGTCGCCAAGATACGATCAATCTTATACGGGAAAAGACCCGAATACACCAAAACTTGTATACCTCTACCCGTGAAAATCTACGAAAACAAAAGATAGTAAAAGATGTGTAAATAATATGGAATAATGAAAATGAAATGTAATAACTAGGAGTAATAATATTATGTTTATTTGTATTGAAATGTATGATACCCAGGTATCACGCCATTCACGCACTGATATGTATAAACAACGTAAAATAAAATAAAAACTTGAATTGAAAAGAAGAAAAAGAAAATGAGGATGGGTGGACTCAAACCTCATCGCAGCTCGTATTCTCTACTTTCAATTCACACCGTCAGCCAAAGTCGGGAAAGATACCAATTGGGATCTAAAAAGCTCTCCTTTCATCTCAAAAGTAATCATCAGTTCAGCCAAAGGCAGGGTTCAAAGAAATGATAATTTCCTAAGTAGCATATGCAAAGCTGGAAGGCATTATAAAACAAACCCCAGACAAAATATTTCATCAGGATAAGCCAAAACTTTCTATTTTCTTCTTTCATTTTTTCTGGACCTTCTAGCTCAGTGTTTCTCAACCTTGACGATGTTAAGATGTGTGGACTTCAACTCCCAGAATCCCCCAACCAACTGTTCTGACTTAGGCTTCCTTAGAAAGTATACACTACAAACATAGTCCCGGCAAATCTCTTTAATTCAAATGGCTGTGAATTATTGTCATTCCCAGTCCGAAAGGCTTCTCAAACCATCTATCAGGGGTCTGTTTGCTTCCTGCAAAAGCTCACGTAACCATTCACTTCTCTTTTATGTCTTATGGGAGAGGCCAATCATCTCCAAGCCTTACTCCCAAGTCGACCCTGCTGTTGTGGTCCGCTAGCAGCCTGAGGAGCTGGCAGTGGAGTCGGATAGCGATGAGGCTGAGGAAGAACACAGGCCAGTCCTGGAGGCTGGGGAAGGCCCGGATGAGGGCTCTGAGTCAGAGGCAGAGATGGGGCCAGGGCCATCAGGGAGTGAGGTGCGGACTCCGAAGCCTCCAGAGGCTGACAGTAGAGAGGCAGAGGAACAGGAGGAGCCTGTTCCTAGTGCACACATGAGAAGAGCTGCCAGAAGGCAGGAGCAGCTACAGCAAAGAGGACGATTCGGGAGTAGGGCCAAGAGATGATTGGCCCCTCCCATAAGGCTTAAAAGATCAGCAACGGCTCTTGGGCTCTTTGTCGGAAAACAACGTTGATAGACTTGTTCTTGTCTTGCTGCACTTATCTCTGGTCGGCGTCTTCTGCTTCTGAACTTTTGCCAAGAGAAGCCTTTGGCAGTTTGCCTAATTATACCAAGGTTGGTGATTAGACTGAAGAATTGTGTTAAGAAGAACTTGTTTTAATTTAGTTTGGACTACGCTGAGAATGAGTTAATTCTCAGCTGTTCTAATAAAGTCTGTTTGCTTTGGAACTGTTTATGTCTAATACTACTTTCTTGGGCCTAGGTCACAATACCTGTTCTCTTAATTGTTCCTGTCTTCTGGCAGCTCTGCGCCTGGGCACACTGGGAACAGGCTCACACTGTTCTTCTGCCTCACACCGGCAGACTCCGCCAGACTCCGGAGGCAGCAAAGAACTACCAGATGGCCTTGGCCCCTCTCTTTGCCTCAACTCAGACCCCTCATCCAAGCCTTCCCGAGACTCCAGGACTGGCCCACGTTCCTCTCCAACCTCTTCACTGTCCGACTCTGCTGCCAGCTCTGCCACAACACCAACAAAGCTGGCTGGGGAATTCTGGGAGTTGAAGCCCACACATTTAAAATTGGCCAAGGTTTGAGAACGAATGTTCTAGTTCAAGGGTGTCAAACCCAATGTCAGACTTCGATGCTATCTCAAAATAAATGAATTTCCAAACTGCCAATCTTTAAGGAAATCTTTTCTTTATTCGAGCACAGCAACCGGATCATGACTCGATGCGGACAAGACTGACCTTTTGCCCCCCCAATCCCTCCCTTTCCGATCCCCAATTCTCTGCTTCTCATTGACTATCTTCCAAGTCACTCTCCAGACTTCTTGTCTCGTCATTTCACAGGAATGTCTCCCCCCTCCTCATTTCCACGATGACCGGGCTTCAAAGGGATTTAGCAGGCAAAAGTTCAGAGCTTATCTCTCCTCTTTATGCCAGCGCTGAGGCGCTGACACTCAATTTCATTGAGGGCCACATCAGGGTTGTGTTTTAACCTAGGGGGGACAGGTGGATGTGGCCAGAGTGGGCGTAGCCAGCTCAACGTCACTCATGTCGGGGGCTCCTGTGGTGGCCGAAGCACTCTGACAGTGAAAACAGAGCTCGGGAGGGCCACACGCAGCTGTCCCAAGCTCCGTTTTCACTGGAGAGGCACCATGGGCCGGTCCTTTGTTGTTTCCAAGGTGGCCCTGTGGCCCAGATCTAAGCACCCCGCAGGCCGGATCCAGCTCGCGGGCCTTGAGTTTGACTCCTCTAGTCTAGTTGGTCAATATTAGATTACGACATTCCTGGGGGGGGGTGTTGTTTTTTTTAAAAAAGATCCATCGAAGTTATGAAATACTGAGTTCTGGGAACTTTTATTTATGAAATTCAGTAAATTTTGTCTTTCTTTGCCGACACTTTTATCAAGTTTAGCTTCAGGAGTTCAAGAATTGTGTTCCATTGTGAATATGTGATATGGGATGTATTTTATCAATGGCGGGAGAATAAAAAAGGAGTTTGGAAATGAAGAAGATTAAAGAGAAAGTAAAAATAGATTAAGACAAAGATGTAAATAAAAAGGAAATTGTTAGTATATACATAATGAGAATATAGATGTTCGATGTTAACAGGTATTATTATCATAAGTTATTAAGAAGAAAATGGAGAGCTTGATAACGTTTAAATCAGGGTGGATTTGATTTAAATCGAGTTGATTTAAATCACAATTTAAATCATGATTTAAATCACTAGTAAAAAGGCTTGATTTAAATCAACTCGATTTAAATCATAATTTTTAAAGAGCAACTGTCATCTCTGCTACTCCTTTGACCCACTGTTGACTCACCGATAGTCCCAGTGTTGCAGAATATACAGCCTCATGCTACATAACTAAGCTCCATTTCATGCGGAATAAACTAAATTATTTATGTATCTTAAAGAGAAAACTATCTTACGATAGATTTTTACCCCAAAAGTTTTTTATTAAAATAAATTCAATAAAAATAAAAAAATCCGATTTAAATCAAAAAAATCCAATTTAAATCAAAAAAATCTGATTTTTTTGATTTTTTTAAAAAATCATTGATTTTTATCCACCCTGGTTTAAATGTATAATATACTATAATATTAAGCTTAGCGAAGTAATGTTAAGTGAATGCGAATGATATATATATATATTGTGTTCTGTTGTTCTTGCAGTACTCTGATGGCCAATTGGGCCCCCAGAAGACCAAACTTTAACTGAAGTAGTCCTCAACTTACAACAGTTCGGTGAGTGTCTTTTCAAAGTTACAACGGCACTGAAAAAAAGTGACTTAGTACGACGATTCTTCCCAGTGACGACCTTTCCAACATCCCCTCCAGTTGTGGTTGCTCCCGGTTCTGTCCGGTTATATAGAACCGGTAGTAAAACTGGCAGGAGGCTCCGCCCACTTGCCACGACATCATCAATGGTCATCTGCGCATGCACAGAAGCAAGCAAGCGCTCCTGCTGCAAACCAGTAGTAAAGGTAAGTAGAACCCATCCCTGATCCAGTGGTGAAATGTAAAATTTGTTACTACCGGTTCTGTGGGCGTGATTTGGTGTGTGTGTGGGGGGGTTAATATGACTAAGTGGGCGTGGCCAACTTTTTTTTCTTTTAAAACCATTTTTTCTCTTCAGCTGAAGAGGTTGTAAAAAAAATGCTTTTAAAGCCTCTGACGATCCCAGCTGATTTGCCTGATCTGTAGAGACTTTTTTTTTTAAAGCCTCTGACGATCCCAGCTGACTTGCCTGATCGGCAGAGGCTTTTTGCTTTTTTTTAAAAGCCTCTGACGATCCCAGCTGATTTGCCTGATCGGCAGAGGCTTTTTTCTTTTTTTTTTAAAAGCCTCTGACGATCCCAGCTGACTTGCCTGATCGGCAGAGGCTTTTTTCTTTTTTTTAAAAGCCTCTGATGATCCCAGCTGATTTGCCTGATCGGCAGAGGCTTTTTTCTTTTTTTTAAAAGCCTCTGACGATCCCAGCTGATTTGCCTGATCGGCAGAGGCTTTTTTCTTTTTTTTTAAAGCCTCTGACGATCCCAGCTGACTTGCCTGATTGGCAGAGGCTTTTTTCTTTTTTTTAAAAGCCTCTGACGATCCCAGCTGATTTGCCTGATCGGCAGAGGCTTTTTTCTTTTTTTTTTTAAAGCCTCTGACGATCCCAGCTGAGCCGCGCAATCATCAGAGGCTATTTTTTTTTTTACTTTTAAAAGCATTTTTTCGGTCAAAGATGTAGAAAAAATGCTTTTTAAAATAAATAAAAAAGCCTCTGATGATTGCGCGGCTCAGCTGGGCAATGAGGGTGGGAGGGCAGGGATTTTTGCTACCGGTTCTCCGAACCACCCGCCTCCATCGCTACCGGATCGGGCGTTCCGGTCTAAACCGGGAGCATTTCACCCTTGCCCTGATCCCCATGGTCATGTGATCACAGGGTGGATAAAAATCAATGCTTTTTTTTAAAAAAATAAAAAAAAAAATCAGATTTCTTTGATTTAAATCGGATTTTTTTGATTTAAATCGGATTTTTTTGATTTTTATTGAATTTATTTTAATAAAAAACTTTTGGGGTAAAAAAATCTATCGTAAGATAGTTTTCTATTTAAGATACATAAATAATTTAGTTTATTCCGCATGAAATGGAGCTTAGTTATGTAGCATGAGGCTGTATATTCTGCAACACTGGGACTATCGGTGAGTCAACAGTGGGTCAAAGGAGTAGCAGAGATGACAGTTGCTCTTTAAAAATTATGATTTAAATCGAGTTGATTTAAATCAAGCCTTTTTACTAGTGATTTAAATCATGATTTAAATTGTGATTTAAATCAACTTGATTTAAATCAAATCCACCCTGTGTGATCATAATTCAGATACTTGGCAACTGGTTCACATTTATGACCGTGACGGGGGTCTCAAGGCATGTGATCCCCTTTTGCAACTCTCTGACAAGCAAAGTGAAAGTCAGATTCACTTAACAACCATATAATAACTGTGTAATCCTGCTAAGTTTCCAGAAACACTAGCTCGAACTTCATTTCAATTAAAATCTGACCCTAAAAGTCAACCTTAAGTCTTCCAAAAAAACCCAGATACGGATTGGATTTCTGCTCCAACTGAGCAATCAGAGTTATGTTCCAATTCACAGTGCCAAAACTCTGCCCCCCTCCCCACACACACAACAGCTGTACTATTTTAACCCAAACACCCTTCTCGATTTACTAACTGGTTTGACTTGTTCCTTTCTCCATCCCTTTTCTCAAATGAACCATCGTATCTCTGTGATGGCTGCTAACTTGCCGTACCATTTAGAAGCCCACCTTCCTGCTCAGCATGGCTAACTTTGCAAAATCCAAAATTCATTTTATCTTCACATTGAAGCGGGATTTTCCAAGATTCAGGTCATTAAGAAAATCCATCGGTGACCGACACTTTGTAGAGATAATGACAGCTAGAAAGTGGATCCTCCATAATCAGGAGCAGTATTACCTCTAAATCTCATTTCTACATTGACGCAAGAAAAACCAAAATGCACAGGTGGAGCATAGGTGGTACCACACTCAATAGTAGTAACTGTGAGAGGGATCTTGGAGTCCTTAGTGGACAATCATTTAAATAGGAGCCAGCCATGTGTAGCAGCTGCCAAAAAAGCCAACACAGATCTGGGCTGCATAAACAGAGGGATAGAATCAAGATCACTGGAAGTGTTAATACCACTTTATAATGCCTTAGTAAGGCCACACTTGGAATACTGCATCCAGTTTTGGTCGCCACGATGTAAAAAAGACGCTGAGACTCTAGAAAGAGTGCAGAGAAGAGCAACAAAGATGATTAGGGGGACTGGAGGCTAAAACATATGAAGAACGGTTGCTGGAACTGGGTATGTCTAGTTTAATGAAAAGAAGGACTAGGGGTGACATGATAGCAGTCTTCCAATATCTCAGGGGCTGCCACAAAGAAGAGGGAGTCAAGCTATTCTCCAAAGCACCTGAGGGCAGGACAAGAAGCAATGGGTGGAAACTAATCAAGGGGAGAAGCAACCTACAACTAAGGAGAGATTTCCTGACAGTTAGAACAATTAAATCAGAGGAACAACTTGCCTCCAGAAGTTGTGAATGCTCCAACACTGGAAGTTCTTAAGAAGATGTTGGATAACCATTTGTCTGAAGTGGTGTACGGTTTCCTGCCAGGGCAGGGGGTTGGACTAGAAGACCTCCAAAGTCCCTTCCAACTCTGATATTCTATTCTATTCTATTCTATTCTATTCTATTCTATTCTATTCTATTCTATTCTATTTTCTATTCTATTCTATTTTCTATTCTATTCTATTCTATTCTATTTATTCTATTCTATTTTCTATTCTATTCTATTCTATTCTATTCTATTCTATTCTATTCTATTCTATTCTATTCTATTCTATTCCATTCCATTCCATTCCATTCCATTCCATTCCATTCCATTCCATTCTACTCTAAGTATTCTATTCTATTCTATTCTATTCTATTCTATTCTATTCTATTCTATTCTATTCTATTCCATTCCATTCCATTCCATTCCATTCCATTCCATTCTACTCTAAGTATTCTATTCTATTCTATTCTATTCTATTCTATTCTATTCTATTCTATTCTATTCTATTCTATTCTATTCTACTCTATTATTCTACTCTACTCTATAACTCTACTCTACCCTACCCTACCCTACCCTACCCTACCCTACTCTATTTCCATTCCTATTCCTATTCCTATTCCTATTCCTATTCCTATTCCTATTCTATTCCAGTCATTTGATTCCTTCAGAACCTATTGGAGGTTTCTCAGAAAGTCCCGTTAGATGTCTGCCACCGTCTTCCTTTTACTTCTGCTGCTCCCAATTTTTTTTCTCTTAATAGCAGATGAAAGCCACATCCCTCAGCAAACGCCACAAATGCACCTCTTACCGTCATTTTCCTCTCTGCCAACTCAAACACGTCCAGTCGGCCTACAATGTTTATCCTGGCTTCTGAATCTGCCCACTACAGGTCGCCAGGGTGGATAAAAATCAATGATTTTTTTTAAAAAAATCAAAAAAAAAATCAGATTTTTTTGATTTAAATCGGATTTTTTTTTATTTTTATCGAATTTATTTTAATAAAAAACTTTGGGGGTAAAAATCTATCGTAAAAAATCTGTCATACTAAGTCACTTTTTTTCAGTGCTGTTGTAACTTTGAAAAGACACTAACCGAACTGTTGTAAGTTGAGGACTACTTCAGTTAAAGTTTGGTCTTCTGGGGGCCCAATTGGCCATCAGAGTACTGCAAGAACAACAGAACACAATATATATATATATCATTCGCATTCACATAACATTACTTCGCTAAGCTTAATATTATAGTATATTATACATTTAAACCAGGGTGGATAAAAATCAATGATTTTTTTAAAAAAATCAAATTTTTTTGATTTAAATTGGATTTTTTTGATTTAAATCGGATTTTTTTGATTTAAATCGGATTTTTTTATTTTTATTGAATTTATTTTAATAAAAAACTTTTGGGGTAAAAATCTATCATAAGATAGTTTTCTATTTAAGATACATAAATAATTTAGTTTATTCAGCATGAAACGGAGCTTAGTTATGTAGCATGAGGCTGTATATTCTGCAACACTGGGACTATCGGTGAGTCAACAGTGGGTCAAAGGAGTAGCAGAGATGACAGTTGCTCTTTAAAAATTATGATTTAAATCGAGTTGATTTAAATCAAGCCTTTTTACTAGTGATTTAAATCATGATTTAAATCAACTCGATTTAAATCAAATCCACCCTGCAGGTCGCCCTCGGCTTATGACCACAATTAATCCCCAAATGTCTGCTGTTAAGGGAGCTTTCGGCCCATCTTACGACCTTGCTTGCCCCCCCCGTTGTTAACTGAATCGTTGATGTTGCTAAGCTAGCCGCAAGGCTGCGAAGTGACTCTGGCTTTCCCCATTGACTTTGTTTGTCAGAAGGTCTCAAATGACTATGGGGACACAGCCACGGTCATAAGTATGAACCAGTTGCCAAAGCCTCTGAGTTTTGATGACACGATCGTGGGGATGTTGCAAAGGTCGTAACTGGGAGGGAAATGGCCATAAGTCACTTTTTTCAGCACCGTTGAAGGCCCTCTCAACCTTAAGCTGCCCAAATTGTCCAGCTTCATCCAAATAGGAGGTGAGCTTTCTACAGCAGGGGTGTCAAAACTGGATTTATTCGAGGGCCAGATCAGCATTGTAGTTCTCCGCGGGCCGGCTGGGAGGTGGAAGTAGAGGTGGGATTCATCCGGTTCGCACCGGTTCAGACAAACCGGTTGTGGGTGGGGTGGGGTGGGGTGGGCCCAGCCACCCAGCCCCAGCTGCATATCGTGCTATTTAGGCACATTTTTGAGGCCGGGTGCATGTGTGGAAAGTACGCGAGGCGAGCAAAGCGCATGTGCGGAAGGCCGGGAGCATGCGCGGACAGCGCATGCGTGAAGTGAGCGTGCGCACGGCGAACTGGTAGTAAAGGTAAGTGAAACCCACCTCTGGGTGGGTGCACGGAACAGACGCCTCCTGCCAGCCAAAACTAACCCGCCGCCCCCCCCTCACAGCAGAGTGTTGCAGGAGGCTGTCCAGGCCGAAAACGGGGCGCACGGGGCCCTCGCGCGGCCCCTCAGTGCCCCATTTTGGCTTCCAGAGGCATCGCAAACCGGTCATTTGCTATTTCCAGGCCCTGCGGGCCAGATTTAAGCACCCCGCAGGCCAAATCCAGCCCGCGAGCCTTCGAATTTGACACCCCTTTTCTACAGCGACCAATTCACGTGTAACTTCCAGACAGAGGCAACCTGGTGCCCTCCCAGACACATTGGCCCCTTAATTCCCAGAAGTCCCCTCTCCCCAAACGACAATGTTAGGGAGGATTCTGGGAATGAGAAAAGCATTACAGGTAGTCCTCGGTTTACCACAGCCCGTTTAGCGACCGTTTGGAGTTACGACAAACACTGGAAAAAAAGTGACTTCTCACACTTACGACCGATGCATTCCCCATGATCATGCGATCAAAATCCAGACACTCGACTCCCGACTCATATTTACGACAGTGGCGGCAATGTCCCGTAGAGGTCATGCGATCCCCCCCTCCCCGCTTTTGCGACCTTCTGACAAGCAAAGTCAAGGGGGGCGGGACCGGATTCGCTTAACAACCGTGTTTACTCACTGAACGACTGGGGTGATTCACTGAAAAACTCAACTTAACCAATTTCTCACTTTAGCCACCTAAATTTTGAGCTCAAGTTGCCCTCCTCAATTGAGGACTAACCTTGTCTATTTAGAAAGCTCCTGGATCAGCGATCTTTCTCCCCACCCCACCCCCATCCTAGGGATGGCTTAGGATCTCTCCTTCCTTGCCCGGATCTCTCTTTTCTTTTCACTTTTCAAAGTTACAGCAAAGTGATAAGGTAGACTCCGATAAGGAACGCGGAGGCAGACTCGATCCGGGCTTGGCGTTCTCTCCTCGGTCCGCAACCGCTAGGCTGATGGGGACCCATTCCTGGGAGTGAAACCGATTATTCTGCCACTGCGGAGCCAAAGCGGTGACTCGTGTGAACGGGCTCTTTGGAAGACCCGATTTCCTTAACTGATCCTTCATCGATCTCTCCGGTTCCAAGCCAAGGATTCCGTGCACGCAAACCCCTCTCCTTCCCCTTTTCTCCCTCCTGCCCCCCCCTCCATCCAAGCTACCGGGGACCGGTCGCTTCTGCCCTCCCCTCCCGCGCCCCCCCACACAGCCTGATCCCTGCCCGATCCTCAGCGCTGCGCCCTTCCTTACCGGGATCCACGCTTTCCCGCTTGCCTTCGCTGCCCGCAGAGACGCCCACCGCCGCCAAGGCGGCCAGCGCCAGGGCGGCGCGCAAGGTCAGGATCGCTCGCAGCTCCATATGAGCTCAGAAGCACCGAGCGCCGAGAAGCGACTGGAAGTGTGTCGGGGGTCCCCGCCCGGGTTTGGCTCGCTCTCGCGAGCGGTCGAGCTTTGGGAAAGGGATCTCAAGCTCCTCCCGATCGCAAAGCCAATCGCTGGGCGGGGATCCACCTCTAAAAGGGGTAGGCTTAGCCCTGCGTTGGAATGGGGTGGATGGGTGGGGGTATCCTATCCTCCTTCCCCCCCCCATCCCAAATACGTGCAAACCTCCGTTCTACCTCCCCGCCTAAGGGAAGATCAAAGGGGAAACAAACGTTCCAAAGCCTAAGGGGAGATCAAAGGGAAATCAACGTTCCAAAAGGGAAAGTCCTTTTTCCCTTTCCCCTGCGCGCGCGTTCCATTCTTGATTTTGACGCCTCTCTTCTTTTTTCTCAATGGGGAATTCGGCGCCTGGACATCCAACCAATCGGAACCTCGCGAGAAGGTTCGGCCAACCAGAACAGGGGGTGGGGGGGGACTTCCCCCCCAAAAAAACCCTTCCCTCGGCAAGCCAATGAAGAGTCTGGAAAGTTCGGGAGAGCCGAAGAAAGGGGCGGGAGGGAGGAGAAAGAAAGAAAGAAAGAAAGAAAGAAAGAAAGAAAGAAAGAAAGAAAGAAAGAAAGAAAGAAAGAAAGAAAGGAAGGAAGGAAGGAAGGAAGGAAGGAAGGAAGGAAGGAAGGAAGGAAAGAAAGAAAGAAAGAAAGAAAGAAAGAAAGAAAGAAAGAAAGAAAGAAAGAAAGAAAGAAAGAAAGAAAGAAAGAAGAGGGAGGGAGGAAGAGAGAGAGAAAGAAAGAAAGAAAGAAAGAAAGAAAGAAAAGAAAGAAAGAAAGAAAGAGGGAGGAGAAAAAGAAAGAAAGAAAGAAAGAAAGAAGAGGGAGGGAGGGAGGAAGAGAGAGAGAGAAAGAAAGAAAGAAAGAGGGAGGGAGGGAGAAAAAGAAAGAAAGAAAGAAGAGGGAGGGAGGAAGAGAGAGAGAGAGAGAAAGAAAGAAAGAAAGAGGGAGGGAGGGAGAAAAGAAGAAAGAAAGAAAGAAAGAAAGAAAGAAAGAAAGAAAGAAAGAAGAGGGAGGGAGGGAGGAAGAGAGAGAGAGAGAGAAAGAAAGAAAGAAAGAAAGAGGGAGGGAGGGAGAAAAAGAAAGAAAGAAAGAAAGAAAGAAAGAAAGAAAGAAAGAAAGAAAGAAAGAAAAGGAAAGGAGCTGGAAAAGATCTGTGTTTGAGGAGTTTTGTCGTGGGGATATAGGGTTACGGGGCATTTCCACGCGTGGCAGCTCCCTCCGGCTGGGGGGAGATGCTTAGACCCAGTCCAGACCCCGGTTATTAATAATCTTTAATGTTTAATTCTTTAATGTTTAATATCCTTTAATGTTTAATTAATATCCTTTAATTTCCTAGTATGATTTGATTGCTTATCTGTACCCTATGACTGTCATTAAGTGTTGTACCTTATGATTCTTGATGAATGTATCTTTTCTTTTATGTACACCAAGACAAATTCCTTGTGTGTCCAATCACACTTGGCAATAAAGAATTCTATTCTATTCTATTCTATTCTATTCTATTCTATTCTATTTCTATTCTATTCTATTCTATTCTATTCTATTCTTTGCAACTTATATTGTTTGGATTGTTTCCTAGTATGATTTGATTGCTTATTAGTATCCTACAACTATCACTAACTGTTATTTATTTATTTATTTATTTATTTTATTTATTTATTTTATTTTATTACTATACCACCCTTCTCCTGCGGGACTCAGGGCAGTGTACAGCCAAGATAAAACATAGCATATAAAATTTAAAAAACATTTTAAAAAACAATTAAATAATTTTGGCCCAAGTTTAAAACAACCCAATTAAAACCAAATTCAAATTAAAAACTGAGAGGATGGGATCAAGCCAGCCCAGCTAGATGGAATAAGTGTGTTTTCAGGGCCCGACGAAAAGTCCAGAGGTCTGATATCGTGCGTATCTCAGGGGGCAGGTCATTCCAGAGGGCAGGTGCTGCCACAGAGAAGGCTCTCCCCCTGGGGGTCGCCAGCCGGCACTGTCTGGCCAACGGCACCCTGAGGAGGCCCTCTCTGTGTGAGCGAACCGGTCGGTGGGAGGCTATTGGCGGCAGAAGGCGGTCTTGCAAATACCCCGCCCCTTAGCCATGGAGCGTTTTAAAGGTGGTCACCAACACCTTGAAGCGCACCCGGAAGACCACAGGAAGCCAGTGCAGCTCGCGCAGGAGAGGTGTTATATATTTATGTAAGTGTTATATATTTATAAATATTTTTTTTCTTTATGTACACAGAGCATATGCACCAAAAATTCCTTGTGTGTCCAATCACGCTTGGCCAATAAAGAATTCCTATTCTATTCTATTCTATTCTATTCTATTCTATTCTATTCTATTCTATTCTATTCTATTCTATTCTATTCTATTCTATTCTATACTATTCTATACTATTCTATTCCATTGCATTGCATTGCATTGCATTGCATTGCATTGCATTACATTACATTACATTACATTACATTCCCTTGTCTGCTCGTAAATATTAGGAATGTGTGATGCTGCGATTCTCGGATCGCTTCTTTAACAGGAAGCCCCATCAATCTCTAGTCTAGAGTGACCTGTCCCTGCCTGAATATCCAAATATTTGGAGAGGGATGAGATAAGGGCTTGCAGGAAATTATTTGGTGATCAGCGTTGCTTTGCTTGCAAAACAATTTATTTTACTGTAATCAGCTCATGAGTTGGTAAATACAGTACAGTAATTCCGTAGTCCTTGGGAATTTGAGGGGGGGATGCAAGTTTTAAAGAAATGCAATAAAAACTGAAACCCTGGTACTGTAGCCTGAGCAGAATAGGATGGGATGGGATGGGATGGGATGGGATGGGATGGGATGGGATGGAATGGAATGGAATGGAATGGAATGGAATGGAATGGAATGGAATGGAATGGAATGGAAAATGGAAAATATAATAGAAAATGGAATGGAATGGAATGGAATGGAATGGAACGGAACAGAACAGAACAGAATAACAGGGTTGGAAGGGACCTGGGAGGTCCTCTAGTCCAACCCCCTGTTTAATCAGGAAACCCTACCTGCACCATTTCAGATAAATGGTTGTCTAATCTCCTTTTAAAAACCTCCAGTGTTGAAGCAGCCACAACCTCTTGAGGCAAGTCGTTCCACTGATTAATTCTTCTAACTGTCAGGAAATGTCTCCTTAGTTCTAGGTTGCTTCTCTCCTCGATTAGTTTCCATCCGTTACATGCAGAATGCATAATAATGATAATCATCATCATCACAGTAATATGATGATATGTAGTACCGTGTTTTCCCGAAAATAAGACCTCCCATGAAAATAAGCCCTCCCCAAAAATAAACCTTCCCTGAAAATAAACTGTCCCCGAAAATAAGCCCTCCCCGAAAATATTTAAACGCATTTATTTTATTTTATTTTATTTTATTTTATTTTATTTTATTTTATTTTATTTTATTTTATTTTATTTTATTTTATTTTGAATTTATATACCGCACCTTCTTCCGAGGGACTCAGGGCAGTGTACAGCCAGATAAAATCACACAATACAAATCACAATCACACTGCATGCGCAGCTGGTCCCTGCCATTTCCTCTGGTTAAGGTTAGAGAGATAAAGCTGGAAATCAGGTAAGACGGCAAGAGGAGCTCTATCTCGCTCTACGCGTCCCAGAATAATAAGACCTCCCCCAAAATAAGGCCAAGCACTTATTTCGGGGTTCAAAAAAATATAAGACAGGGTCTTATTTTCGGGGAAACACGGTAATATCCAACTTGGCATTAATGTAAGTAAAATAATCTCCTAAATTCAGAATTATCTTTTATGGGGATCGTCCTTCCACTTTTTTCTTCCACTTGTTCCGTATGTCCGGTGTCCGTGTTTATGTGTAATGCACTTTGCACATGCTCAGAAGAATGGTGGCTGTAGAATTTGTATTATCACCGCAACTCGAAACGCTGGAAACAATTTCAGGGGCTGAAGGGAAGCTGTTTAAATGTTCCTCAACTTTGGAAACTTTCAGACGGGTGAACTTCAACTCCCAGAATTCCCCAGCCGGCATGCTGAACAGGTTGAAGTCAAACTCGGCAATTTTGGGGACTTCAACTCCCAGAATTCCCCAGCCGGCATGCTGAACGGGTTGAAGTCAAACTCGGCAATTTTGGGGACTTCAACTCCCAGAATTCCCCAGCCGGCATGCTGAACGGGTTGAAGTCAAACTCAGCAATTTTGGGGACTTCAACTCCCAGAATTCCTCAACCAGCCATATTAGCTGAGGAATTCTGGGAGTTGAGGTTCACAAGTCTTCAAGTCCTCGAGTTTGGACATCCCTGACCTGCATACAGGTAGTCCTCGACGCATAACAGTTCACTTAGTGACCATCCAAAGTTACAACGACACTGAAAAAAATGACTTAAGCAGGGGGTTGGACTAGAAGACCTCCAAGGTCCCTTCCAACTCTGTTTTTCTATTCTATTTCGAACACGGCGGAGTGTAGGACCCAGGGGAGCCCAATCCCGCCTCTGCTGGAAAAACCAAACATTCTCAGCGAGGACAGACTTGATGACGCGTCTTAGTGGGCGTGTCCTTGCCGCAGAGGCGGAAGTCCATATGCCTCCCAATAACATGGCGATCGTTTGCAGGTTGCAGTTAGATGGGGAGTCCTTAGATGCACAGTAAATGCATTTTTTCCATTGAGAGCGCCAAAAGCCTGATCAGCTTTGCTCTGTACCTCGTTGTCACCTCTTGCGCTGCAAAGGGGTTTTTTTTTTTGCAGCTTGGAAAGCCGGAGTGGAGAGAAACGAGGCGGATTTATACCAGAAAGATCAGGAAAACAGTCCTTACCTGGCTGGCAGAATGGTGGAAAAGAAAATTTCAGGTATTTTGGCATGGAGGGAAAATAAAGGGGGGGGCTTGTTGGTAAATGCAAAAGGTGACTGGGGCATTTATTATTATTATTGTTTTGTTGTTATAATTATAATTATTATTATTATTATTATTATTATTATTATTATTATTATTATTATTATTTTGCAAAGGAAAATAAAGAATATATCTTTGGCGCAGCGCAAGCAGCTTATACCTGTGTAAGAGAAAGAATAAGGTCAGGGACCTGAAAATGATCTCTCCTGCCACAGGATGGTGCATTGGGACAACATATACAGAGATTAGGTTTATGTAAGGGGCCATCATGGAAATAGAATAGAACTAGAAATAAAAATAGAATAGAATAGAATAGAACAGAACAGAACAGAACAGAACAGAACAGAACATGGAATGAAATAGAGTAGAATAACGAATAAGAATAGAATAGAGAAAATAAAATAGAAAATAAAATAAAATAGAAAATGGAATGAAATGGAATAGAATAACGAATGGAATAGAATGAATAGAATAGAGAAAATAAAATAAAATAGAAAATGGAATGGAATGGAATAAAATAGAATAGAATAACGAATGGAATGGAATGGTATAGAATAAGAATAGTATGAATAGAATAGTATAGAGAAAATAAAATATAAAATAAAATATAAAATGAAATGGAATAGAATAGAAAAACGAATGGAATAGAATAGAATAGAGAAAATAAAATAGAAAATGGAATGGAATAGAATAGAATAACGAATGGAATAGAATGAATAGAATAGAGAAAATAAAATAAAATAGAAAATGGAATGGAATGGAATGGAATGGAATAAAATAGAATAGAATAACGAATGGAATGGAATAGTATAGAATAAGAATAGTATGAATAGAATAGGATAGAGAAAATAAAATAGAAAATGAAACGGAATAGAATAGAATAGAATAGAATAGAATAGAATAGAATAATGAATGGAATAGAATGGAATAGAATAGAATAGAGAAAATAAAATAGAAAATGGAATGGAATGGAATATCAGAGTTGGAAGGGACCTTGGAGGTCTTCTAATCCAACCCCCTGCTTAGGCAGAAAACCCTACACCACTTCAGACAAATGGTTATCCAACATCTTAAAAACTTTCAGTGTTGGAGCATTTCTGGAGGCAAGTTGTTCCACTGATTTAATTGTTCTCACTATCAGGAAATTTCTCCTTAGTTCTAAGTTGCTTCTTGATTAGTTTCCACCCATTGCTTCTTGTCCTGCCCTCAGGTTCTTTGGAGAATAGCTTGATTCCCTCTTCTTTGTGGCAGCCCCTGAGATATTGCGACACTACTATCATGTCTCCCCTAGTCCTTCTTTTCATTAAACTAGACATACCCAGTTCCTGCAACCGTTCTTCATATGTTTTAGCCTCCAGTCCCCTAATCATCTTTGTTGCTCTTCTCTGCACTCTTTCTAGAGTCTCCACATCTTTTTTACATCGTGGCGACCAAAACTGAATGCAGTATTCTGAATGCAGAATTAAAGGAGAATATTTGTAGCTCAGGGTTGAAATGAGGGGTGTTTGGTGCTCTCTGAGCTTGGAGGGTTTTTTTTTCTTTGCAGACGTTTCATTACTGATGATGTTATCTACTTTGGATAATGAAACGTCTGCAAGAAAACAGCCAAGCTCGGAAAGCACCAAAGAGCCCTCATTGGTGAATTCACCAATTGTAGACTATAACTTGTGACTTGTTTTACCTATATATATAAAAGCAAAATACCATTCACGCATCATCACGAATCTCCAGAACCGTAAAGCCTACAAACTTGAAAATTTGGCACGTATGTTCCTCTTGGATTCTAGGTGCTCACTAAGAAAGGATTTTCCTAAATGACCATCAGATCATTAGTATTTTGTATATTATTTTTAACACCCTATGATGCTAAGGAGTTACGACATTCTACTCCCCCTCCCCACCTGAAAAGAACTCTGTTCCAACTGCCACTTGGCCGTGGGCTTGGCCAGTGCATGACTCACTCCCCACCAGAAAGGGAGAGAAGGGGATAAGATAGGAAAGGTCTCTGTGGGGCAAGCCTGAGGGAGAGAAGGGGATAAGAGAGGATCAATGGGGCCAGTCTGAGGGAGAGAAGGGGATAAGGTAGGAGAGGCCTCTGTGGGGCAAGCCCGAGGGAGAGAAGAGGATAGGAGAGGATCAATGGGGCCAGCCTGAGGGAGAGAAGGGAATAAGATAGGAGAGGTCTCTGTGGGGCAAGCCTGAGGGAGAAAAGGGGAGAAGAAAGGCCAGTTGTAACTACTCATTAATTTTCAAGCTAAAAGTGTCGATTTATCAAGCCCGATCACATAGTTTCATAGCAGAGCATAGGTATCCAGCTAGTATTTACATAAAAGAATGAGTCAGCTGTTTTATAGGCAGTTTACAAAGGCATGACTGGGTTGATTGTGCCATAAGGCAGTGGGATCCCCCAACATTTGGGGCCGAGGGACCAGTTTTATGGAGAGAGGTTTTTCCGTGGATCGGAGGGGGCGTGATTCCGTGGGCTGCCTGCATCCCACGGATGGGGCTTTGCTTGTTTGCACGGCCCAGTTACTGGCATGCTGTGGCCCGGTGCGGTTCCATGGACCAGGAGTTGGGAACCCCTGCCGTAAGGAAAAATAAACTCGACCCAACAAACCATAGAAACTATATCCCTTCTCCTTGGCAAAATTTATGGGGAAGGAATTATAAATTAACAATGGCGGCCTCTTATACAGAAAACCTACATAAAATGTTTTATAGATGGCATCTACCACCTGTTAAGGGACGCGGTGGCTGAGATGCTGAGCTTGTCGATAGAAAGGTCGGCAATTCAGCGGTTCGAATCCCTAGTGCCGTGTAATGGGGTGAGCTCCTGTTACTTGTCCCAGCTTCTGCCAACCTAGCAGTTCGAAAGCACGTAAAAGATGCAAGTAAAAAAATAGGGACCACCTTTGGTGGGGAAGGTAACAGCGTTCTGTGCGCCTTTGGGGTTTAGTCATGCTGGCCACATGACCACGGAGACGTCTTCGGACAGCACTGGCTCTTTGGTTTTGAAACGGAGATGAGCACCATTTGACGGGTGAAATGTAAAATTTGTTACTACCGGTTCTGTGGGTGTGGGGGTGGTGGTAATGTGACTGGGTGGGCATGTCCAATTTTTTTTAAAAAACTTTTCAAAGCATTTTTTCTAATGCTTTGAAAAGCCTCTGCCGATCAGGCAACTCAGCTGGGATCGTCAGAGAGGCTTTTTAAAAAAATGCCTCTCTGACATCAGGCAACTCTACTGGGATCATCAGAGACTTTTCAAAGTATTTTTTTTACCACCTCTTTGGCCAAGAGGTTGCAGAAAAAAATGCTTTGAAAAGCCTCTGACGATCCCAGCTGAGCCGCACGATCATCAGAGGCTTTTTTTTTTTACTTTTAAAAGCATTTTTTCATCGGAAGAGGTTGTAGAAAAATGCTTTTAAAAGTTAAAAAAAAAAAAAAGCCTCTGATGATCGTGTGGCTCAGCTGGTCATGGGGGGGGCACAGGGATTTTTGCTACCGGTTCTCCGAACCACCCGCTGCCATCGTTACTGGATCAGGCGATCTGGTCCGAACCGGGAGCATTTCACCCCTGAGCACCGCCCCCTAGAGTCGGGAACGACTAGCACATATGTGCGGGGGGAATCTTTACCTTTATCTTACCGCCTGTTAGATTAGCTAAATGTGCTTAAAAAAGGCATTATTTTATCATGTGGCGGATGTGTGTCAAAGCAAAAAAATTTTGGACAATAATAGGTAGAAAAGATAATAGGGAAACATGTTTGTTTTTATTAGGTATAATATCAGGAAAACCTGATAAGAAAAGTATGTATTTAATGTTACTTGTCTTAGCAGTAAGGATTATTTTCGCACAATACTGGAAAAATGAAGAGATACCGCAAGGTGAAGAAATAGTTAAGAAGATACTAGGTTGTGCAGAAATGGATAGACTGACATTGAAAATTAAGCAGAAAGAAGACGTAGAATATTATCAAACACGGCATTTATTTTACAATGGTTGGAAAAAAGGGGTGGAGTTTAAGAATGTAATTTGCATTGTTAAGCAAATTAAATACCCATACAACACGATGTTTATAAAGCACTGAGAAATGTATTTAATAGAAAATCAATAAAAATAAATATCTACATAAATAAAAAAAGAAAGAAACTATATTCCCTTGACAACTAAGAAATACATGGACCACCCAAAGAAATAGAAGGAATATAGGTAGTTCTCGACTTAGGACCAGAATTGAGCCCAAAAATTTCTGTTGCTAAGGGAGACATTTCTTAAGTGAGTTTTGCCCCATTTTACAAACTTTCTGGCCACAGTTATGGAGGGGAATCCCTGCAGTTGTTAAGTTAGTGACACGGTTGTTGAGTGAATCTGGCTTCCCCATTGACTATATAGTCAGAAGGTCATAAAAGGAGATCCCATGACCCTGGGACGCTGCCACCGTCATAAATATGAGTCGGTTGCCAAGCATTTTGATCATGGGGATGCTGCAACAATCTAAAGTGTAGGAAAATGGCCGCCAGTCACTTTTTTCAGCGCCGTTGTAACTTCAAACCGTCACGAAAATGGAACTGTTGTAAGTCGAGGACTACTTGAATTCTCGAGACAGCTAAGAAATATGTAGACCAGCTAAAGAAATAGATGTGATATTGCTAGTGGGTAGCAATAGTGGGTTTAGTGCGTTCACAGAGCACCCTAAATCAGGAGTCTCCAACCTTGGCGACTTTTAAGACTTGTGGACTTCAACTCCCAGAGTTCTCTGCCAGCAAACCGAGGAACTCTGGGAGTTGAAGTCCACAAGTCTTAAAAGTTGCCAAGGTTGGAGACCCCTGTCCTAAACCAAAATGAAACATGCCACGTTGTGGGATTGTTGAGAAGCAGACAACGGATCTTGGGCTGTTTACTGGCCTTTGGGTGAGGGGGTGGGGGTTGGGGGGGGGGGAAATTTAAGGGTTGGGATAGAAACGGGAGAACTCGTCCTTAATGTTGCTGCCAATCGTGTAAAACAGGCAGGCAAACTGATGGGCAATTCAGCCATTTTACTGCCAGATGTTGGCAGGATGATCTCAGGTGCTTGGAGGGAGATGTGTGTGGCATTTTATAGCTCCCCGGGCCACATCTGGCCTTTTGGCTGTCCCTGTCTGGCCAACATGAGGTCAATCCATTGGTGAAATTCAAATTTTTTTACTACTGGTTCTGTGGGCTTAGTGGGCGTGGCTTGGTGGGCGTGGCAGGGGGAGGATACTGCAAAATCCCCATTCCCTCCCCACTCCAGGGGAAGGATACTGCAAAAACTCCATTCCCACTCCAGGGGAAGGATACTGCAAAATCCCCATTCCCTCCCCACTCCTGGGGAAGGATACTGCAAAATCTCCATTCCCACTCCAGGGGAAGGATACTGCAAAATCTCCATTCCCTCCCCACTCCAGGGGAAGGATACTGCAAAAACTCCATTCCCACTCCAGGGGAAGGATACTGCAAAATCCCCATTCCCTCCCCACTCCTGGGGGAAGGATATTACAAAATCTCCATTCCCACCCCACTCTGGGGCCAGCCAGAGATGGTATTTGCCAGGTCTCCGAACTACTCAAAATTTCCGCTACCGGTTCTCCAGAACCTGCTGGATTTCACCCCTTGGGTCAATCGGAAATTAGAAATCAAATGTCAGTAAGTATATGGCCCAATTGATTTGGTACTCCACAACAGTCCTTATTTCTCATGTGACCCCCCCCTCAGGAAAATGAATCGCCTACTCTTGGCCTAAGGGTAATTGGAGCATGTGCTAATTAGGAGATTGGAAGTGACCTTTGCCAGCTGGGAAGGTTTCCCCATTGACAGATGCCAACTGATCTCCTTGAAGGCAACATGGTTGACTCAATCAGGCTTGGCTTCAGCCTCTCACCATCTTTCTTTTCTCTCAGCAAGGTCCCAGGACCCCAGCCAGAGGCGTATTTTAGACCGGGCCACCCGCCAGCGTCGTCTCAACCGCCAGTTAGAGGCCCTGGAGAATGACAATTTCCAGGATGACCCTCATGCCAATATGCCACAGCTGGTAAAGCGTTTGCCTCAGTTTGATGACGATGCTGAAACAGGTGAGGTTCCCTGCTGGGGGTTCCTTGGATTTCACTTTCCTTTGATTTTCACTTTCGCTTGATTTTACTTTCCCTTGATTTCATTTTCACTCGAGTTAACTTTCTCTTGATTTCACTTTCACTTTTCTTTGATTTCATTTTAACTTTCCCTTCATTTCACTCTTTTGAGTTTACTTTCCCCGATTTCACTTTCCTTCAATTTCACTTTCCCTGATTTCCCTTGATTTCCCTTTCCTTCAATTTCATTTTCCCTGATTTAATTCTCATATAATTTCACTTTCTCTCAATTTCAGTTTTCTTTGATTTCATTTTCACTTTCCCTTCATTTCACACACTTTTGAGTTCACTTTGCCCGATTTCACTTTCCTTCAATTTCACTTTCCCTGATTTATTTCTCATGATTTCACTTTCCCTGATTTATTTCTCATATGATTTCACTTTTCCTTGATTTCACCTTCCCTTGATTTTAGATTTCTTTTATTTCATTTTCACTCGATTTAACTTTCCATTTTCACTCTCTTTTGAGTTCACTTCCCTCAATTTCACTTTCCTTCAATTTCACTTTTCCTGATTTCATTCTCATATGATTTCACTTTCCCATGATTTCACCTTCCCTTGATTTCAGATTTCATTTCATTTTCACTTCATTTAACTTTCCCTTGATTTCACTCTCTTTTGAGCTAACTTCCCCCGATTTCATTCCTTCAATTTCACTTTTAGTGATTTAATTCTCACATGATTTCACTTTCCCTTGATTTCCCTTGATTTCACTTTCCTTCAATTTCATTTTCCCTGATTTAATTCTCATATTATTTCACTTTCCCTTGATTTCACTTTCTCTCAATTTCAGTTTTCTTTGATTTCATTTTCACTTTCCATTCATTTCACGCTCTTTTGAGTTCACTTTGCCTGATTTCACTTTTCTTCAATTTCACTTTCAGTGATTTAATTCTCATATGATTTCACTTTCCCTTGATTTCATCTTCCCTTCATTTCAGATTTCTTTGATTTCATTTTCACTTGATTTCACTTTCCCTTGATTTCACTCTTTTGATTTAACTTTCCCCTGATTTCATTCTCATGATTTCACTTTCTCTTGATTTCAGATTTCTTTTATTTCATTTTCACTCGATTTAACTTTCCCTTGATTTCACTCTCTTTTGAGTTCACTTCCCCCGATTTCACTTTCCTTCAATTTCACTTTCCCTGATTTCGTCCTCTCACGATTTCACTTTCCCTTGATTTCACTTTCTTTTGATTTTCCCTTGATTTCCTTTTTTCTTTGATTTCACTCTCCCTTAGCTTTATTATTTGACTTCCTTTTCTTTCTTGGCCAGTAGATGAGTATTGTCATCTATTGGTTTGTTTGTGGGAGCACCTGCAAAAATATATATGTCTCTTATGTGTCTGTAAATACAATACACCAGAATGTACACAAACATTTGCATATACATACTAGTAGAGGCGTGTCTCCAAGGCAGTCAGAAAAGTCAAGATGGTGACTACAAACAGGCCATTAAAGTCCTGCTCTTTTTACCTCTTTTGATTATTTTTCATCCCCTCTCTGAACATCCCTCGTTAGGTAGATTCTTTGGTTTGTATGTGAGGAGAATGTATTTCGCGTCTGAATGTGTACGTTGTCATTAGGGATTTTGTGCGTGTGTGTTTTTGTAGTTCTCTAAGATTGTCAGAGGGACACAGTGACTCAGTGGCTAAGACGCTGAGCTTGTCGATTGAAAGGTCGGCAGTTCAGCTGTTCGAATCCCTAGTACCGCGTAACAGAGTGAGCTCCCGTTACTTGTCCCAGCTTCTGCCAACCTAGCAGTTCGAAAGCACGTAAAAAATGCAAGTAGAAAAAATAGGGGCCACTTTTGGTGGGAAGGTAACAGCGTTCCGTGTGCCTTTGGCATTTAGTCATGCCGGCCACATGACCCCGGAGACGTCTTCGGACAGCACTGGCTCTTCAACTTTGAAACAGAGATGAGCACCGCCCCCTAGAGTCAGGAACGACTAGCACATATGTGCGAGGGGAACCTTTACCTTTACCTTTAAGCATTGCCAGTTTGGTTTTTGAGACATACAGATAGATCCCTTTATTGGGAGCAAAGAGCTAATATTTGATTGGACACTGCGACCCTCGTCTCCCTCAGTTTCATAGGAAAACTATTTTTTCACTTCTCCCACTTCTCTTCTGCAAATTGGGAGTATGTACTGGCCATGCCCCCCCCTCCAGGACTGCCATTTTGTGACAGCTCCCACAAAACATTTGCCTGGAAAAGCAGGGCACCCACTCCTATCCTAAATTAACAAAATCCCCAAATTCAAAATCTTTCTTTATTGTTGTGTTCAATGCCACAAAATCTACTGAGGCTAAAAGGCATTTCCCTTCATCAGTAATTTTTCAGTAATGGTGGTTTTTTTTTCTTCTTCTTTGTTCATTATTTGCAGGAAAAAAGAAGAAAAAAACCCGCGGAGACCATTTCAAGCTGCGGTTCCGTAAAAATTTCCAGGCATTGCTGGAAGAACAGGTGTTTCTCTCCTATTTTCTTTTTCCTAACAAAAAATTGGGGGGAGGATCTCTATTCTTAATTTTTCTTATTATAATGTTGCTCATTTCAGTACAGATAGCTCTCATTTAGCAATTACATAAAGTTAAGTACATATGTGTGCCTTCAAGTCAGTTTTTTAAAAAAAAACTCCTAATGACTGACTGGAGAAGTCTGTGCAGTTTTCATGGCAAGATTTTTCGGAAGTGGTTTGCCCTTACCTCCTTTCTAGGGCTGAGAGAAAGTGACTGGCCCAAGGTCATCCAGCTGATTTGGAAGCTAAAATATACAAAGAACGGTTGCAGGGATTGGGTATGTGTAGTTTAATGAAAAGAAGGACCAGGATAGGAATGAAATCCAGCAGGTTCTGACAGGTTCTGGAGAACCGGCAGCAGACATTTTGAGTAGTTTGGAGAACCAGCAAATACCAACT
Organism: Pituophis catenifer annectens; assembly: GCF_029215685.1. NCBI lineage: Eukaryota > Metazoa > Chordata > Lepidosauria > Squamata > Colubridae > Pituophis > Pituophis catenifer. The sequence continues at coordinate 14,025,410 of NW_027256895.1, forward strand.
CTGGCTGGCCCCAGAGTGGGTGGGAATGCAGATTTTGCAATATCCTTCCCCCAGGAATGGGGAGAGAATGGGGATTTTGCAGTATCCTTCCCCTGGAGTGGGGTGGGAATGGAGATTTTACAGTATCCTTCCCCTGGAGTGGGGTGGGAATGGAGAATTTGCAGTATCCTTCCCCTGGAGTGGGGTGGGAATGGAGATTTTGCAGTATCCTTCCCCTGAAGTCGGATGGGAATGGAGATTTTGCAGTATCCTTTCCCTGAAGTGGGGTGGGAATGGAGATTTTGCAGTATCCTTCCCGTGGAGTGGGGAAGGAATGGAGATTTTACAGTATCCTTCTCCTGGGGTGGGGTGGGAATGGAGATTTTACAGTATCCTTCCCCTGGAATGCAGTGGGAATGGAGATTTTGCAATATCCTTCCCCCAGGAGTGGGGAAGGAATGGGGATTTTGCAGTATCCTTCCCCTGGAGTGGGGTGGGAATGGAGATTTTACAGTATCCTTCCCCTGGGGTGGGGTGGGAATGGAGATTTTGCAGTATCCTTCCCCTGGAATGCGGTGGGAATGGAGATTTTGCAATATCCTTCCCCCAGGAGTGGGGAGGGAATGGGGATTTTGCAGTATCCTTCCCCTGGAGTGGGGTGGGAATGGAGATTTTACAGTATCCTTCCCCTGGAGTGGGGTGGGAATGGAGATTTTGCAGTATCCTTCCCCTGGAATGCGGTGGGAATGGAGATTTTGCAATATCCTTCCCCCAGGAGTGGGGAGGGAATGGGGATTTTGCAGTATCCTTCCCCTGGAGTGGGGTGGGAATGGAGATTTTACAGTATCCTTCCCGTGGAGTGGGGAGGGAATGGGGATTTTACAGTATCCTTCCCCTGGGGTGGGGTGGGAATGGAGATTTTACAGTATCCTTCCCCTGGGGTGGGGTGGGAATGGAGATTTTGCAGTATCCTTCCCCTGGAATGCGGTGGGAATGGAGATTTTGCAATATCCTTCCCCCAGGAGTGGGGAGGGAATGGGGATTTTGCAGTATCCTTCCCCTGGAGTGGGGTGGGAATGGAGATTTTACAGTATCCTTCCCCTGGAGTGGGGTGGGAATGGAGAATTTGCAGTATCCTTCCCCTGGAGTGAGGTGGGAATGGAGATTTTGCAGTATCCTTCCCCTGAAGTGGGGTGGGAATGGAGATTTTGCAGTATCCTTCCCGTGGAGTGGGGAGGGAATGGGGATTTTACAGTATCCTTCCCCTGGGGTGGGGTGGGAATGGAGATTTTACAGTATCCTTCCCCTGGGGTGGGGTGGGAATGGAGATTTTGCAGTATCCTTTCCCTGAAGTGGGGTGGGAATGGAGATTTTGCAGTATCCTTCCCGTGGAGTGGGAAGGGAATGGGGATTTTACAGTATCCTTCCCCTGGGGTGGGGAGGGAATGGGGATTTTACAGTATCCTTCCCCTGGGGTGGGGTGGGAATGGAGATTTTACAGTATCCTTCCCCTGGAGTGGGGTGGGAATGGAGATTTTGCAGTATCCTTTCCCTGAAGTGGGGTGGGAATGGAGATTTTGCAGTATCCTTTCCCTGAAGTGGGGTGGGAATGGAGATTTTGCAGTATCCTTCCCCTGAAGTCGGGTGGGAATGGAGATTTTGCAGTATCCTTTCCCTGAAGTGGGGTGGGAATGGAGATTTTGCAGTATCCTTCCCGTGGAGTGGGGTGGGAATGGAGATTTCGCAGTATCCTTCCCGTGGAGTGGGGAGGGAATGGGGATTATACAGTATCCTTCCCCTGGATTGGGGTGGGAATGGAGATTTTGCAGTATCCTTCCCCTGTCATGCCCACCAAGCCACGCCCACAGAACCGGTAGTAAAAAAAATTTGGATTTCACCACTGGACTAGGAGGTGACATGATGACAGTGTTCCAATATCTCAGGGGCTGCCACAAAGAAAAGGGGGTCATCCTATTTTCCAAAGCACCAGAAGGCAGGACAAGAAGCAATGGGTGGAAACTAATCAAGGAGAGAAGCAACTCAGAACTAAGGAGAAATTTCCTAACAGAACAATTAACCAGTGGAACGACTTTGCCTCCAGAAGTTGTGAATGCTCCAACACTGGAAGTTTTTAAGAAGATGTTGGATAACCATTTGTCTGAAGTGGTATAGGATCTCCTACTTGAGCAGGGGGTTAGACCAGGGGTGAAATCTAAATTTTTTTGCTACCGGTTCTGTGGGTGTGGCTTAATTAGTATGTGGGGCTTGGTGGTAAGGTGACTGGGAGGGCGTGGCTTGTTGGTCAGGTGGATGTGGCCAAGTCAATGTCACTTCTTTGTCCTTTTTTGACCTACAAAACACAACACAACACAACTGGCTCACCCACAATATAAAAGCAGCTGTGCTAGACCCAAAATGGCCCCTGGAACAAGCAGGAACCTCACACAGCCACAAAAAGTCCCAAAAAACAACTTTCACACTTTACACACAACACAACACAACTGGCTCACCCACAATATAAAAGCAGCTGTGCTAGACCCAAAATGGCCCCTGCAACAAGCAGGAACCTCACACAGCCACAAAAAGTCCCAAAAAACAACTTTCACACTTTACACACAACACAACACAACACAACTGGCTCACCCACAATGTAAAAGCAGCTGTGCTAGACCCAAAATGGCCCCTGCAAAAGCAGGAACCTCACACAGCCACAAAAAGCCTCAAAAAACAACTTTCACACTTTACACACACAAAATTCCACATACAGCTTTGTGAGATTTTGTGCGTTTGTGAAGTTAGAGTGAAACACTACAGAAACACACTAAATCTCAAAAAGCTACACAAATATTATTTTATTTTAATTTATTTTTATTTTTATATAAAAGCAGCTAAATTTAAAACTTCCTAAACTTTAAATGGCTAGGTCTAAAAAAAGAACAACTAAAAAAAAAACCCAATTAACTATTTTTTTAAAGCTCCCAAAGGGGAAAAAAACTTACCCAATAGAACAGGAGTCTCCAACCTTGGCAACTTTAAGACTTGTAGACTTCAATTCCCAGAATTCCTCAGCCAGCTTTGTTTTGCTGGCTGAGGAATTCTGGGAGTTGAAGTCCACAACTCCCTGCCTGCAATCAAGATTCAGTTGCTTGCTGATGCAATGGATTGCAGGGATTACAGAAAGGCGTTGCGACCAGCAGCTAAGGTCATCAAGCTGAAGGGGGGGAGGGATTTTTGCTACCGATTAGCAGGCAACTCAGCTGGGATCGTCAGAGCTTGGCTGGTCAGAGCCATTTAAAAGAAAAAAAGGCTCTGATGATCGCATGGCTCAGCTGGGCATGGGGGGCGGGGGCAGGGATTTTTGCTACTGGTTCTCCGAACTGCCCGCCACCATCGCTACCTACTCGCCCGAGCCGGTCCGAACCGGGAGCATTTTACCCCTGAGTTAGACTGGAAGACCTCCAGGGTCCCTTCCAACTTTTTTATTCTGTTAGCTCGTCCTCTATCAGATCTGAACCAACGAGTTTCTTTCTCTTTTCGACTTCCAGCAGAACCTCAACACAAGCGAAGGGCCCAACTACCTGACGGCGTGCGCGCCCCCTTCCAATTTGCCGCAGCGTCATTTCTGCACGGTGTGCGGCTTCCCGTCAAATTACACGTGTGTGTCTTGCGGCGCCCGCTACTGTTGTGTCAAATGTTTGGGAACACATCACGAAACCCGGTAGGTGCATCCTAGCCCTCACCTCGTCGTTTGGTGCAATTAGGCATTGTTTCTAGGCCACGGGGTGTCAAACTGGATTTCTTCAAGGGCCGGATCAACTTTGTAGTTCTCTTCTGTGGGCTGGCCTGGGGGGAGAGGGAGATAGGACGGATGTCTCCTGCAGCACTTCGTTGCATAGCCCGTTTTTGGCCTGGACAGCCTCCTGCAGCACTTTGCTGCATAGCCCGTTTTTGGCCTGGACAGCCTCCTGCAACACTTTGCTGACCAAAAAGTGTTGCAGGAGGCTGTCCAGACCAATAACGGGGCGCATGGGGGCCACATGTGGGGCCCCGCACCCAGTTTTGGCTGGTGAAGTGTTGCAGGAGGCCGTCCAGGGCTCCTGCAAAAATGGGCTAGGCAGTAGCCATGCACAGTTCCCCTGCATCCCTGCACTCACGCCCTTGTCACTTCCCGTCTGGACCACTGTAACGCTCTCTACATGGGGCTCCCCTTGAGGAGCACCTGGAGGCTCCAATTGGTCCAGAACGCGGCCGCGCGAGTGGTTATGGGAGCGACCTGTCGCTCCCATGTAACACCTCTCTTGCGCGAGCTGCACTGGCTCTCAGTGGTCTTCCGGGTGCGTTTCAACGTGCTAGTCACCATCTTCAAAGCGCTCCATGGCTTAGGACCACGATACTTACAGGACCGCCTTCTGATACCGTATGCCTCCCACCGCCTGATACGCTCCCACAGAGAGGGCCTCCTCAGGATGCCGTCGGCCAAACAATGTTGGCTGGCAACCCCCAGGGGGAGAGCCTTCTCTGTGGGGGCTCCTGCCCTATGGAATGAGCTGCCCCCAGACATAAGGAGGATCCCCGACTTCCGCATCTTCCGTCGTGCGCTGAAGACTTTATTGTTTCAGCAAGCCGGCCTGACCGAATGAATTAACTTAAGTGGGGTTTAATGGTTTTAAAGGGGTTTTAGCTAGGGGTTTTAAATACGGCCAATGCTTTAAATTATTTTAAATTGTTTTTAATTTTTGTGTTGGTATTATTTTATCATGGCTGTACACCGCCCTGAGTCCTTCGGGAGAAGGGCGGCATAGAAATATAATTAATTAATAAATAAATAAATAAATAAATAAATAAATAAATAAATAAATAAATAAATAAAATAATAATAATAATAATAATAATAATAATAATAATATTAATAATAATAATAATAATAATCCCATTTTGGCTGTCAGAGGCACCGTGGGCAGGTCATTTGCTATTTCCAGGCTGGCCTCGCAGGTCAGATCTAAGCACCCTGCAGACTGGATCCGACCCGCAGGCTTTGAGTTTGACCAGGGGTGAAATGTAAAATTTGTTATTACCGGTTCTGTGGGCGTGGTTTGGGGGGTAATGTGACGGTGGGCGTGGCCAACTTTTTTTTTTTTTAACTTTTAAAAGCATTTTTTCTACAACCTCTTCGGCTGAAGGGGTTGTAAAAAATGCTTTTAAAAGCCTCTGACGATCCCAGCTGAGCCGCACGATCATCAGAGGCTTTTTTTTTTTACTTTTAAAAGCATTTTTTCGGCAAGAGGTTGTAGAAAAAATGCTTTTAAAAGTTTGAAAAAAGCCTCTGATGATTGCGCGGCTCAGCTGGGCATGGTGGGGGGGCACAGGGATTTTTGCTACCGGTTCTCTGAACCACCCGCCACCATCGTTACCGGATCGGGCAATCCGGTCCAAACTGGGAGCATTTCACCCCTGAGTTTGACGCCCCTCTTCTAGGCAGGATCTGTTAATGAAAATGGTTGATTCCAATCAACTATAATTGCTGAGCCCCACCTAATTTGGGAACCTGCCGGCAATCGTACAGAAAAATATTTGACCTGTGTGACATATTGTGATGGTTTTATTTTCTATTGATTTTGAGGCACGGAAACGTTGCTCTGCAAAAACTTCCAAATCTTAATAATAGAAAACAAAGGTAGAGCCAAGATACAATGTCACAAACTGAGACGAAGCAAACATAAGCCTATTTATTGATTTCTACATAGGAGGGAAAAATCCTGCTATTGACTTACAACCACAAGTGAACCCAAAATTTTGGTTGCTAACCGAGACATTTGTTAAGTGAGTTTTGCTCGATTGTACGACTTTTCTTGCAACGTTTGTTAAGTGAATCACTCCATCTGTTAAGTGAGTAACACGGTTGTTAAGTGAATCGGTCTTCCCCATTGACTTCGCTTGCAGGAGTCACAAAATAACAATAACAATAACAATAATAATAATAATAATAATAATAATAATAATTGGAGCCCTTGGAGCAATACCCAAAGGGCTACCCCGCTATTTAGAAATTCTAAATTTGCTGGACTTGAACATTTTGACTCTACAAAAAACCACCTTACTCAGAACAGCTTACATCTTCCGACGATACCTTAACAGTTCCTAGGTCCTTGGTTAGGACTCGAGCTGCTGAGCTATTAACCAGCCTCAAAGGCTGTGAATCTCACTAAAGATTAACCAATAAATAATAATAATAATAATAATAATAATAATAATAATAATAATAATAATAATAATAATAATAATAATAATAATTTTATTTATATACAGCCCTCCTCCTGAAGGACTCGGGGCGGTGTACAGCCAATTAAAAACATAAATATAACAATATCATAGTTAAAATTAATTAAAATCATTAAATAGTTTTGGCCGAATTTTAAAACCCAAAGTTAAAACCCAATTTAAAATCATTCAATTAGACAACCCCGCCTGTCGGAACAGTAGGGTCTTGAGGGCACAGCGAAAGACCCGGAGATCAGAGATGTTATGAATATCCGGGGGCAATTCATTCCAAAGGGCAGGGGCTCCGACAGAGAAGGCTGTCCTGGGTGTTGCCAGCCGGCACAGCTTGGCCGACGGCACCCTGAGGAGTCCCTCTCTGTGGGAGCGAACTGGTCGGTGAGAGGCTGTTGGTGGCAGAAGGCGGTCCCGTCGATATCCTGGTCCTATGCCATGGATATGAGCATGTGACCCTGGGACACCGCAACTGTCATAAATATGAGTCAGTTGCCAAGCATCTGGATTTTGATCATGTGACCATGGGATTCCTGCAATGGTCATAAGTGTCAGAGTTTGTTGCAAAAAACAAATCCAGAAGCACACACAGATAAACTGATTCAGCTGGATTCATTAACTTCTTTATATACAAGAATATATATATATATATATATACAATACCAACAGCAGAGAACAGTTTCATTTCAGCTCAGATCAGCAGACAAGTTCACACACAGACACTGGTTTCAGTTTCTCTTTTTGTTCTGCCCCAGCTACGGACCCCAAAGAACGCAGCACACACAAACTCTATACAAAGCTTATTTTACTCAACTCAGTCTTTATCAACCAAAGGCTGTTAATAAACTGTCTTAACAGCCTACAAGAATTCTAAGATAAGGTAATCACATTCTTACTAGAGTTGACAGAAAGCCAAGAAGTAATTTTGCAGAGAATCCAAACACAGAAGGAGAGTGAACTAAAGTTGTTCCCTACAGCTTGCTGCAAGTGGTGTTCCTCCTTAAATAGGCTAGGGGAGTGGCCAATTAGTCCCAAGCCTTACTCTCAAGGAGACCTCCTCCTCAGGAGCCACTCCTGCCTTTTGGCAACTCTGTGCGCCCGTGCATCGAGAAGAGGCTCCTCCTCTTCGTCCTCTTCACTTAAAGGAGTTTCTGGAGGTTCTGAAGGCCCTGGCTGAATCCCTGCCTCTGGCACCATATAATTCTCTGCCATTTCCTTTCCTTTTTGGCAACACAAGAAAAAAAATATGTTGCCTGAACTTCCTTCCATAGCGGGCCAGCTTCATTTTATTTCATTATTTAGTGTGGCGAAGTACAGAGGATTTTAAAATTTGAAATCTGCCTGCTTTGAGCATTTGGAATGTGACATGTTTTATAAAACCCTGAAAAATGGTCTGCTTTGCGTTCAGAACAGGCCTTCTGAATAATGAAAGCTATTTTTGTAGATCTTTTGCTTTCCTGCTGCGTGAAAGGGTGGATTGACTGAACGACTGACGGACAGACGGACGGACAGTCTCATCTTTTAGGCGCCCTACTAAAACTCTGTTCTCTCTTCTTTCAGGTGCTTGAAGTGGACCGTTTGAGTTACGCCATGAAGATTTATAAGTATTATCATACAAAGAGGTCCTTTCAAACCACCACGTTGTCTCCCTCACGGGACAAATAGATTCTCCCTGCCGTGAAGAGGTGTCAACCGGACTGTAATTTGCGTTTGAGTAAATAAAATGTTTTTGTGTTTTGTACTCAGTGGCATGTGTTCTTCCTAATCATATCAAGCTATTTTTTCTGTAGCTTAGCTTCCTTTTTTATCTTTCCTTTTTCTCTGGGAAGCCATCCTTAAAGTCACTAATGCCAGGGGTGTCAAACTCGTGGCCCGGGGCCCGGATCTGGCCTGCAGGCTGCTTAGATCTGGCCCCCAGGGCCGCCATGGAAACAGCGAAGGACCGGCCCGCAATGCCTTTACCAATGAAAACAGCTTGGGAGAGCTGCGTGCGTCCCTCTTGACTTCCGTTTTCGCTGGCAGAGGGTTACAGGAGGCCATCGCAGCCGAAAACGGAGCTCGGGAGGACCGTGGGTGGCTATTGTAGTCCACCAGCAGCCTGCGAAGCTGGCAGCAGAGTCAGACAGTGAGGAGGCTGTGGAGGAACATGGGCCAGTCCTGGAGTGTGGGGAAGGCCTGGACGAGGGCTCTGCGTCAGAGGCAGAGATGAGGCCAGGGCCACCTGGGAGTGATGCGCGGACTCCGGAGCCCACAGAATCAGACAGTTTACGAACAGGAGGAGCCTGTTCCTAGTGCACGCATATGCAGAGCTGCCAGAAGGCAAGAGCAGCTAAAGCAAAAGGAACGACTCAGGAGTAAGGCCAGGAGATGATTGGCCTCTTGCATAAGGCTTAAAAGAGAAACAAAGGCACTTGGGCCTTTTGCAGGAAAGCAACGTTGCTAACTCTGTTTCCCATCGGCATCTCTTGTTTGTTTCTAAACTCCGTGGGGCTTTGCCAAGTAAGGCCTTTGGCAGGGTGTCAAAGAAGATAAAGGTTGGTGATTATCCCGAAGGACTTCTTCCGAAGGACTTGTTTTGCAACTAATTGGGACTCAGCTGGGAATGAACGTAATTCTCAGCTGTTACGATAAAATAGAGTTTTTTGGGACTAATTGTATATTGTAATGACTCAGTAAGCATAGGTCACAACAGCGGCACTCCCAAGCTCCATTTTCACGGGCAGAGGGTTGCAGGAGGCTGTTGCATCCGAAACAGCTTGGGAACCTATTTTCACTGGCAGAGCGCTCGGGCTACCACAGGAACCCCCAACATGAGTGACATCGATCTGGCCATGCCCACTCCAGCTGAAGAATCTAATTTTTTTGTTTGTTTGTTTGGAGTTTGTGGACTTCTTCACAGAAGGATCTTTATTAAAGAGAAGAAACTCTGAGGACAATATTAAAAATGTCAGATCCGCTAGACAACGAAAGCCATACAAGTAGTCCTCGACTTATGACCACAAGTGAGCCCAACCTTCTGTTGCTAAGCAAGACTGTTGGTAAGTGAGTTTTGCCCCATTTTGTGACTTTTCTTGCCACAGTTAAATGAATCGTTTGCAGTTGCTGGTAACCCGGTGTGTTAAGTGAATCTGGCTTCCCCGTTGACTTTGCTTGTGAGAAGATCACCAAAGACGATCACGTGACCTTGGGACACTGCAACCGTCATAGATAGGAACCAGTTGTCACGTGTCCCAAATGTTGATCACATGACCATGGGGATGCTGCAACGGTCGTAAGTGTAAAAATGGTCATAAGTCACTTTTGAAGTCACATAAGTCACACTTCAAACGGTCACTAAATGAATGGTTGCAAGCTGAAGACTACCTCTATGCCTGTGATGGCGAACCTATGGCACGCATGCCACAGGTAACGCGCGTAGCCATATCAGTGGGCACGCGAGCTCAGCTCTGCCAGCTGATTTTCGGGTCTTCTGGGCCCACCAGAAATAGGGAAACAGGCTGTTTTCTGCCTCCGGAGGGCCTGGAGTGGGATGGGGAAGGCCTGTTTTTCTTTCCCACCTGGCTCCAGGGCCTCTCTAGGAGCCTGGGGAGGACGAAAATAGCCTTCCCCACCCTCCTGGAGTTCCTCCAGAGGCCGAAAACGGCCCGTTTGACAATTTCTGATGGGACCAGAAGGCCCATTTTTTGCTGTCCCCAGCCTCCAGGGCCTCTCTAGGAGTCTGGGGAGGACGAAAATAGCCTTTCCCACCCTCCTGGAGGTCCTCCGGAGGCCGAAAACGGCCCGTTTGACAACCTCCAGACCCACCATTTCATTCTCACCCAGCTGGAAAACACAACCTGAAATTAGTGCCATATGGATATTCATCAGAAGGCCTCGTATTCATTGCTAAACTATTATTTTTTTTATCCTTCCAAGTCTAGATTATATGCGACATTAAAAGGAGCTTAAATCTCACTGAATAAAGGAATGTTGTCTCAATAGTTGCATATTTCCCAAAAAAAAACAAAAAACCAAAAACCCACCCCAATTATTTTACCAGAATGAAAAAATAATGTTTCAGGGTACACAATATTTTCAATTCTGCTTTTTTGTAGAGTGTATATAGAATAGAATAGAATAACAGAGTTGGAAGGGACCTTGGAGGTCTTCTAGTCCAACCCCCTGCTTAGGCAGGAAACCCTACACCACTTCAGACAAATGGTTATCCAACCTCTTCTTAAAAACTTCCAGTGTTGGAGCATTCACAACTTCTGCATGCAAGTCGTTCCATTGACTAATTGTTCTAACTGTCAGAAAATTTCTCCTTAGTTCAAGGTTGCTTCTCTCCTTGATTAGTTTCCACCCATTGCTTCTTGTCCTGCCTTCAGGTGCTTTGGAGAATAGCTTGACTCCCTCTTCTTTGTGGCAGCCCCTGAGATATTGGAAGACTGCTATCATCTCTCCCCTAGTCCTTCTTTTCATTAAACTACAGTTGCAGGAACATACCTAGTTCCTGCAACTGTTCTTTATGTTTTAGCCTCATCTTTGCCTTTAGTATGGGCTCCAAGGTAGTAGAATTGCAGCTGAAAGTGGGTGAATGGGGGGGGAGGGGGGAAGGGTTTTGAAGACCTCTATTATCATCTTTTTGGTTTTGAGAAGTTATAGAAAACTAAACAGCAACATGAAAGGAGCAGGTGAATTTACAGGAACTGCTGAAGCTCAATGAAGGAAGACGAATTCAACCGTTGAATCCAATCCATTATTTATTTATTTATTTTTATTTTATTGGATTTCTATACCACTCTTCTCCCGAAGGACTCAGGGCAGTGAACAGCCACAATAAAACACATAAATAGAAAAATGTAAAATAGAATAAAAACGAATTAAATAATTTGGCTGAAACAAATTTAAAATACCCGATAATTTAAAAACAAATTAAAATTTACTTTTAAAAGGGGAGAAGATTTAGGCCAGGCCAGCTTCATGAAATAAGAGTGTCTTGAGCGCGCGACGGAAGGTGCACAGATCCGGGATCCTCCGTATCTCCGGGGCGAGCTCGTTCCAGATCGTAGGTGCCCCCACAGAGAAGGCTCTCCCCCTAGGGGCCGCCAGTCGACATTGTTTGGCCGACGGCACCCGGAGGAGCCCCTCTCTATGGGAGCGTACTGGCCGGTGAGAGGCTATTGGTGGTAGCAGGCGGTCCCGTAGATAACATTAAGAACATCTTGAAAAGTAGGTTGGAGAAGACAACCCATCCAAGCTTCTGAAGAGCCAGAATGGATGACGAGGGTTCAAGAACTGGGCTCAACATGGCAGGTTTATACCGCTCCACAAATGATGCTTTGCTCACCAGAATCAACCACACCACAATAATAATTATAGTAAATTTGTGTAACATTGCACAAATCCTTCAAGTGTCTATGGAGATTCTCAATCATCCAGGTCATGATTGTCCCAAAGAAATTTTTCCAAAAGGCATCTGGACTTTCTTGGGTTTTTTTCTTTGAAAAAGTTTCATTTCTCATCCAAGAAGCTTTTTCAGTTCTGAACTGAAGAAGGTTCTTGGATGAGAAGCCAAACATTTTCAAAGAAAAACCCTAGAAAGTCCACTTGCCTTTTGGGGAAAGTACCTTTGGGACAGTCCCTCAAGTGTGTGTGGATATTGGGAATTTTGCCTATGCTGGTAGGAAATTTGTGGAGTTCAGATCCAAATTGGTGGGATTCAAATAATTTAACAACCGGTTCTCTGCCCTAATGACCGGCTGGTGGGCGTGGCCATGGTGAGTGTAGCCAGGGGTTGTGACAGGCAGCACTCGGCCTCCTGCAACCCCTGGGAGCAAAAACGGGCCACGGGGGAGATGTACACCTCCACACCCCATTTTGGATCTAGTAGGCCTCCCTGCAGCCTCCTGGGAGCAAAAACAGGCTGCAGAGGTCCACGTCTCACTCCCCCGCACCCAGTTTTGGGCCTAGGAGTCCTCCCTGAAGTCCCCTGGGAGCGAAAACGGGCCATGGGGATGGGGGAGGCGCTGCACACACACACCACTCCCCATTTTGGGCCTAGTAGGCTTTCCTGCACTTATCTGGGAGCCAAAATGGGGAGTGTAGGGACTCCTGGATGGAGAGGGGAGGGGAGGGGCCAGCCAGCAATTTAACTACCGGTTCGCTCGAACCGGCCTGAACCAGTTGAATCCCACCACTGATCCAAATAAATGGAAGATCAGTAAGCTGTAGAAAGCTTCTCCAAACAGTAACTCGGTTTGTGTCAAGCTGAGGCAGAGATAAAGTGAAAACCATTATGAATCTTCAAACTTTGATTCTGTACTATTTCATTTCCAGAATTAACTCGTGTTGAATGTTCCTCTCTCGATTTTTTCGAAGATCCCTTTTCAAGAGCTAATGTAAAACAAAGGACGGAAAAGCAATATTTTTCTGTTAAACTTTCTGATTTGCGTGGAGGACCAGGAATAAGAAGAACTTCAGACCTTCCATTCTTCTCACTCTGGAACATCCTGAATCTCTATGGTACCTGTTGTTGCCCGCCAGCGGAGCTGGCAGCAGATTCAGGCAGTGAGGAGGTTGGGGAGGAACGTGGGCCTGTCCTGGAGTCCGGGGAAAGCTCTGATGAGGGCTCTGCGTCAGAGGCAGAGAGGGGGCCAGGGCCAGATGCCAGTAATCAGCTGCCTTCGGAGTCAGACATCAGTGAGGCAGACGAACAGATGGAGCCTGTTCCCAGTGTGTGCATGCATGGAGTTGCCAGATGAAGGGAACAGCTAAAGAACAAGGGTTGACTTGGGAGTAAGGCCACAGGTATATGATGAATGCCCCCCTCCCCGAGGGAATAAAAGAAGTGCGAAAGCGGAGGGGAGTTTGCAGGAGACAATTAGTTCGCCTAATTGGTTTGTGACTCTCTAAGACTCCTTGCCAAGTTTTGAAGATATCGGCCTGGCAGCTCTCCAAGCCAGATAAGGTCTGTGACTGTCAATTCTCCCTTGAAAGACTTTGCTGAGTGTGAAAGAGAGAAATTCACAGTAACCTAATAAAAAGGAATTTTTGTCAAGATAAGGAGCCTGCTTCGTGGTTTGCGAACGCCTCGGTCAGAACCACACCACGCTCCTCCAGGTCTAATTTGGCAACTTCTGGAAATAACTCCTCTGAACTAGAAATGGTTTGAGGTACCCTGAAGATGTTTGGAGATGTTTGGAAGACAAACAACCTCTGGAATACCATGGACCAGTTTTGGGCCATAAAATTTTTTTTCAAGAAAACTGCCAGCTCTCTTTAGAACAGTGCAGTTTGCTGGTGGATCACCATGGTTCTGGAGGTACAACAGAACGTTGGATTGTTCTCTAGAATGTTTTATTCTTGAATCACTGCATTTTGCATATCCCTACTGGTGACTACACGCAGCTACTTATCTCCCCATCACCAAGAGGCATTGCGTCTCCCTTATATATTCAGTTGGAGATGCTTTTATCCACAGACCGCCATCCTTATTTGAATCAGATGATCATTTAAATTATTTTGGAGGTTCCACGGTTCAGTAAGTTGTTGATCCTCATCTACTTTCTTTTCAGGCTCTCTGACTTGAGGAGCGCAACCTCATGGCATCTGAGCAGCCATGGCAGCATCCATTCCAATGACTTGGCCATTGGGACATTCTGTTGAACTGGCCTTTGTTGCTGCAATTTAGAATTGTTATCCCTATTCCAGAGTACGTCAACCTGGGCCTTTGCTTATGAGACCCATCAAAAAAAGGTGACACAAAAATGTATGTGTCAAATACAAACTTAAGATGGAGATGGGGTATCAAGAGTTGTGCTGTTTGTATCCAGACACAGCTTTAACTTGAGATTCAGTTGTCGTGTCCCATCTCACGCTAGCTAACTGGGTATCACTATTGTGAGAATTATCTAGTACTATCTGTGTTTAAGGGACGCGGTGGCTCAGTGGCTAAGACACTGAGTTTGTCAATCGAAAGGTTGGCAGTTCAGCGGTTCGAATCCCTAGTGCTGCGTAACGGGGTGAGCTCCCGTGACTTGTCCCAGCTTCTGCCAACCTTGCAGTTCGAAAGCACGTAAAAAATGCAAGTAGAAAAATAGGGTGGGAATTTGGTGGGAAGGTAACAGCGTTCCGTGCGCCTTTGGCATTTAGTCATGCCGGCCACATGACCACGGAGACGTCTTTGGACAGCGCTGGCTCTTCGGTTTTGAAACGGAGATGAGCACAGTCCCCTAGAGTCGGGAACGACTAGCACATATGTGCGAGGGGAACCTTTACCTTTACCTTTATCTGTGTTTATTGTCTATTACCTGGACATATTTAGATTACCTTTCTTGAAGGGCAGTTGCTAATTTTTGTGAGATATTTTTGTACTTGTGGCTATCCTTTGGAAGTAGTTATTGATTAGGCTCTGCATTTCTCATTGGGTCAGGTTAGTAGAGTATCCAATGTTTCTTCATGTAGTCTAAAGAGGAATGGAAATGATTTTATTAATAATTGAAGAAAGTAGCATTTGCTGTGAAGGGAAGAACAGGAAGAGGGTATTACTGTTTGCTGTCATGATGTCATATGACACAAGATGCAACACCAGCTGGATTGTTTTCTGATGTAAAGTCATACAAATCTTTGGTCCTTATGCCCTAGCCCTAACTCTAATTGTAGATTTCTGTTAATCAATATCTGTCTGTCTATCTGATAGATAAATGATAGACAGACAAATAGGTAAATGAGAGATGGATATGAGAGATAGATGAGAAATGATAGATTAGATAGATAGATAGATAGATAGATAGGTAGATAGATAGATAGATAGATAATTTATATATGTCTGCCTATATATCTACCTACCTACCATTTACCCTTTTTCCCCGAAAATAAGACATCCCCTAATAATATGCCCAATTGGGCTTTTGAGCGCATGCGCTAAAAAAAACCACCCCCCGAAAATAAGCCCTCCCCAAAAATATTTAAACACAGAGCTGGAAATTAGGTAAGACAGCAAGAGGAGCTCCATCTTGCTCCACGCACCCCAAAATAATAAGACCTACCCGAAAATAAGACCAAGCGCTTATTTTGGGGTTCAAAAAAATATAAGACAGGGTCTTATTTTCGGGGAAACACGGTATGTATCTGCCCAGCCCCATCCATCATCCATCCATCCATCCATCCATCCATCCATCCATCCATCCATCCATCCATCCATCCATCTATCTATCTATCTATCTATCTATCTATCTATCTATCTATCTATCTCTCTATCTCTCTATCTCTATCACCTATCTAATGCTGCCCATCTCACAAATGTGACCCAGGATGACATACAATTAAACAAAACAAAATACATTTTGAATAATCATTAAAAACAATATGATTTACCCATTAGAGACCCTTACCAACTCTCTTGGTCCAAGGAGAAGTAGGGTGCAGACATTAAGCATAGGCTAAGAGACACATTTACAGAATAGAACTCTTTATTGGCCAAGTGTGATTGGACACACAAGGAATTTGTCTTAGGTGTATATGCTCTCTGTGTACATAAGGAGAATAAAATACATTCATCAAGAATAAAAAGATACAACACTTAGTGATAGTCAAGATTACTAATAAGCTATCAAATTGTAATAGGAAACAGGTAAAAACAATATAAATTGAAAGATACAAGCAACATAGTTATAGTAATAAGTGGGAAGAGATAATTACTAGTAAGGAAGAGAAGAATAATAGTAATACTGTCTTAGTAAATAGTTTGACAGTGTTGTGGGAATTAGTTGTTAAGCAGAGTGATGGCATATGGGAAAAAACTGTCCTTGTGTCTACCGGTAGTTGTTTTGGTGTGCACTGCCCTTTAGCATCTTTTTCCATTTCCAGATCTGAAGATCAGTCAGTTTTCAATAAGGCCACAAGTAATAAATTTCAGTCTATTTATGGGAAGATGCACTAATTCCTTGCCTTTGTCTACAGTGAAGAGAGAAGTGTTGGGTATGGAGATATGAAACTTCTGCAAAATCCACCAGAACCTGAGCTGTGAGAAAAATTAAGCAGGTATATGATAGAAATAATATGGTTCAGTTCAGTGGTGAAATCCAATTTTTTTTACTACCAGTTCTGTGGGCGTGGCTTGGTGAGCGTAGTGTGGCTTGGTGGGTGTGGCAGGGGAAGGATACTGCAAAATCTCCATTCCCACCCCACTCCAGGGGAAGGATACTGCAAAATCCCCATTTCCCTTCCCACTCCTGGGGGAAGGATATTGCAAAATATCCATTCCCACTCCACTCTGGGGCCAGCCAAAGGTGATATTTGCCGGTTCTCTGAACTACTTAAAATTTCCGCTACCGGTTCTCTGGACTGCTCAAAATTTCCGCTACCGATTCTCCAGAACCTGTCAGAACCTGCTGGATTTCACCCCTGGTTCAGTTGCAAGGCCATGAAGTCACAACTGCAACGGTGGCCTTGAAGCACAATTTGTATCCTGATTCTGACAATTTAATTAACTTGTTCAAACAACTTCATTCAAGTTTGCAATACATAGACGGGTGTTGGAGAACTTAAGCTGAAATACAGCTCCTAGAGGATTAGCAAGATACACCATGAATTCTTGCCGTTTTACCAGAAATTCTTACCAGAAGAACCTAGGTAACTTCTTCCTCCGTCCCATAATAATATGAATTCAGAGGAAAAAAGGGCAAAAGGGACCCACTCAGAAATTGATATGTTCTCTCAAATCTACTCAAAATGGATGACTTTTTACACTGAAAGGTATGGATGCTTAGATGCAGTGGTGGTATTCAGCCGGTTAAATCCGGTTCGTGCGAACTGGTAGCGGCGACTGCGGGAGGCTCTGCCCACCCACCCGGATGTCATCATGTCCCATTTTTGATGCTCTGCGCATGCACGGAAGGTTCTGCACATGCACGGAGGTGGCATGTGCGAGTGAAGCAAGCTCACACGTGGGCACACTCTGTTGGATGCTTATCCTACAGTTGGGTAGATGATATATAGGAAGCTATGTTCTGTAACTTTAACTGCTACAAAGATGACTAATTGGCTGTGCTAAGCAGACATATAAAGGAAGGCAGGAAGTTCGTTCACTCCTGCTCTCACTTCTACTCTTGCTCCTGCTCCTGCTATTAGAAGGTTGAACTGCTGGAAGGTACTTTGTCTGTATTACTGAAGAGAACTGGAATTGTAAGCAAACTATGTTTTGGGTTAAACCGTGATTGTTTGAAGAAGTTGTTTTGAGAAGCCAAGTTTGTTTTTATACTACAAGTAAAGACTGTTTATTTTTCTTTAAACGTTCAGAGTCTGTGACTGTCTGTGTGTTTTGCTAAGCAACGCTTTTATTCGCTGTCTGATCCGTTGCACTACTTTGCAGAGGGCAGTTTTACCCTCAACACTGGTTATGGGCCCAGTGCCAGAGTGTGTGTACCAGTTACAGCAATAAGAGAGTTGCGACACACATTATTGCTCCAGACATTCTGATACGTATTTTAAATATCCTGGTGAGGATGGCACAAGGTCAAGCTCCCAATTTATCGCTGGTTACCCGGCTGGATGGCACCAACTACAAATCCTGGTCCACCAAGTGCAGTCTCCTGTTGCACAAAGAAGGGCTATGGGATGTAGTGCAGAATCCACCAGATGTGACCTCCTGGAATGCTGACGATGCTGAGGATGCCAGGACAATAGCCGAGTTCCAGAGGAAGAATGAGAGTGCATTGTGTATTATTAGTTTGTCTCTAGACGATACCCAGCTTGTTCATATCGAGGGTGAACAGTCTGCTGCAAAATGCTGGGGAAATTTGAAATGTCTTTATGTTCGTGACACTGTAGGGGCACAAATTAACATTACACGAAAGTTGTTTCGCACATGACTCCTTAAGGGTGGTGACATGTTAACACACCTGAATTGCATAAAAAGCATTTTTCGAGAGCTACATAAGAAGGAGGTGGTTTTTTCTGAGCAACAACAGGTTTATATACTGTTATCATCGCTAGATGAGAGCTACGACAACGTAGTAACATCATTTGAAGTTCTCACACAGCAGGAACTAACTTTGGCCAATGCAACCTCGCGACTACTAGAAGTGGCCAGAAGGAGAGAAGAAAGAAAACAACTAAGGGAAGAACCTGAGTCGATTAATGTAAATGTAAAGGCAAATAACCATGTATATGCTGGAAAACATTGTTTTAATTGTGGCAAGAAGGGTCATATAGCCAAGTTTTGCAGAAGGCTGAAACAAAAAACCATGGTTAATGATAAAAAACAATGTAATGTAGCTATGTCTGATAAGAAACCAGTTAACCACGATTCGTGGGTTATTGATAGTATGGTGGGACAGGTAACAAATAAAATAAAATAAAATAAATAAAAACACGGATCCAGTTAGATAGTCACTGAAGGGCCCCTCTTTGTTCTTAATATTGTAAGAGAGAAATTGCTTGCAATTATATTCAGAACACAGGGAGGGATATTTCTTTGCAAGGATGCTTACTTCAAGGCCTCTCAGTTGTCACAGATAAGAACAGTCTACATGATTTACACCTTGAGGTTAAAGCGACAGGGATGTCCACTTTGTTGTTTCAACAAAAGATAAAAGATATGCTTCAATAATCTACAAAAAGAATTATGACTGTTTTGCAAAGAAATTCTGTAATTAGGAAATGTCAACTAAAAATTGATAAATGTATAGGACCATATGAACTGCTGACTTCAAAGAATCCTTTGTCTAGAAGGGTATAAAACCATTGTACCTAATTCCTGTCTTTGTTCAACGCTTCATGTACAGAGCCTTGAACCTATTGCGCAATATATAAAATCTGTCTCTGATTAACCCAAAAGTTGTGTTTGTCTTATTAAATCCACAACAATAGCTATTTTGTGAAAATGTTGCCTAGTAATAATAAGGTTTCTTTAGCAAATGGGTGGAAGCTAAAAGCATGTGGTGAGGGAATGGCAATATGTCCATATGTAAAAGAAAAAATGCATATGTTATATGTTCCAAACCTAAACTTTAATTTGCTGTCGATTAGAGTATTGGTTAAGCTAGGATATACAGTAACGTTTAGAACCAATGATTGTTTAATTGAAAAAGGTGAAACCAAGATTATTGGAAAACTGAAAGATGGTTTATATGTATTATCTAGTAACCATGTTACAAATGTTGTATACTCAAATGTCAAACCACATGATGAATGTGTTCACTTGCTTCACAGACGTATGGGGCATATCAGTTTTAAGATGTTACAGAAAACTGTAAAATTAGTTGATGGGTTGAAGCAGAAACCATATAACCAGTATTTAAATTGCAATTACCCTCAACACATTCACATTTGCGAACCGGTGAATACCACCCCTGCTTAGATGGTATTATAAGGCATAGTGAACATAGGTTTGGGTGTTGTGAGCTTTTTTGAGTGAACAAACAGGGGTGCAATTGTTTCTATTGAGGCTTGCATGTGCCACAGAAAAAATAATTTCCAAACATTTGTTTGTTGTTGCCTAGCTGGCAGTTAACTTGACAGAAGTAGGAAAACAAGTGTTATTGATTTATTAATTTATTATCTGCATTGAGGATTTTACAGAAGAAAGGGAGGGAGGGAGGGAGGGAGGGAGGGAGGGAGGAAGGAAGGAAGGAAGGAAGGAAGGAAGGAAGGAAGGAAGGAAGGAAGGAAGCAAAGAAGGAAGCAAAGAAGGAAGGAAGGAAGGAAAATCCATCTGGTTCAGTTCCAAGTTGGGAGAAAGACACTGGAAACATGGAGGCTGATTGGAAAGATGGTTTATTGATGAAGCAGAACCACATGTGATTCTGGTGCAGCTGACAAAATGGAGTTGAGAGCGGGTGGGTTTTCATACCTTCTTTGGGCTTTGTATTTGAGCTTCCTGTTCCTGTGCAAGAACATGTCCTTTAATATTCTATTGGCTGTTGTCAGATTCCTATGGGGTCATGTAGGGGTCATAACTGGCTCTATAGGCAAAAGAGGAAATGCAAATCCTAGGTGTTTGTCTGAGCTAATCTTTTCAGCCTTTTGTTTGTTGCTTATCTGGAGTATCCGTCTGACCCAGTCTTTCTGAATGGATTAGCAAATCTGTGTTTCTAAAAGCTGGCCTCCTCAGTTTCTGCTTGGGGCAGGGGAACTGGGGCTGGTTTCTGAATAGGCTGTCCTAATCTTTCTTAATGGGCACAAAATATCTGTTGGGGGCTGTTAAGAAGGACTGAGTCTGCTTTCTGACTTTAAAAGCATGTTTCTCCATTTCTCCTTTAGGGAAATACTGTATAATATTCTGCCTTTTTAATATTTCTCAAAATATTTCATTCTTCTGGGGGGGGTAGGTGCTGACTTTCGAAGGAAGGAAGGAAGGAAGGAAGGAAGGAAGGAAGGAAGGAAGGAAGGAAAGAAAGAAAGAAAGGGGAGGGATAGAAAGAAGGAAGGATGGAAAGAGGAAGGAAGGGAAGAGAAGAGAAGGAGGGGAGGAGGAAGGAAGGAGAGATGGAAGGAGGAAAGAGGAAGGGAAGAGGAGGGAGGAAGAAACGAAGAGAAGGAGGAAGGAAGGAAAGTGAGGAAGGGAGGACAGGAGGGAGAGGGAGGAGGAAGGAGGGAGGGAGGGAGGGAGGGAAGGTAATAGGAAAGGGAGGAAAGAGAAAGGAAGGAAGGAAGAATGAGAGAGGAAGAGGAAGGAATGAAGGAAATAAGAATGAAGAAAAAGGGAGAAAAGGAAAGAAGGAAGGAAGGAGGGAAGGAGGGAAGGAAGGAAGGAAGGAAGGAAGGAAAGAAAAAAGGAGGGAGGGAGGAAGAAAGGAAGGAGGGAGGGAGGAAGAAAGAAAAAGAATGAGGGAGAGAAGGAGGAATGAAGGAAGGGAGGGAGGGAGAGAGGAGGAATGGAGGGAAGGAAGGAAAGTAGGAAAGTGAAGAAAGACATAAGAAAGGAAAGAAGGAAGGAGTGATGAAGACAGGAAGAAAATGAGGGAGGGAGCGAAGGAGGAAGGAAGGAAAGAAAGAAAAAAGGATGGAAAGAGGGAGGAAAGGAAAGAAGGAAGGAAATGCAAGAGAAGAAAGCACAAGAGAAAAAGATGAAAAGTTACGAAAGGCAACCGCTTCCCCTCTCTTTAAGAGAGATAAACCACCTATCCTCACAACCACTATTCACTTCCTGATGCCAAACCTGGAAGGTCTCCATTCCACGTGGAGCCTCTCCAGCCAAATGAGCCGAGTCAAAAAAAAAAAATAAAAAAAAAAATCAACCCCTCCCACAACCTTAAATTTTTAGGCCGAAGCCTACGCAGATAGAAAGGCAGGCCTGGAACTAGCTGGAGGAGAAAGAGTTGTTACTACTGGCCTTTTACTAGCTGGAGAAGAAACAGCTTTTCCTACTTGTCCGTTTTACTCTACAACTTACTCTCTTCCCTTGCTCGGCCTTTCTTTCTTTTTCCTTTGAGCCGACCTAAATGATCCCATCTTCCTGTTGTTTTTAGCCCAGGGACCAGCCAGTTTTGCAGGAAAGGCAAGGTGAGCAAAAATAATGTTGAATATCATCAATATTGCAGTTGTGGTTGTGTGTTGTTTTCTGCCCTGCTCTTTAAAATCTCAGGCCTGGAAAGGCCCAAAGCTGGATTAAATTTGGTTACGACATACACAGGAACAATGAGGAAAAAATGTTTTATTTATACGTATCCCGCCTTTATTATTTTTTGGAAACCACTTAAGGCAATGAACACTATCCAAGACACCTTCCTCCTATTTTCCCTCACAATAACAACAACCCTGTGAGGTGGATTGGACGGAGACAAACTTAGACTGGTCTTTCATGGCCAAGGCAGAACTTGAACTCGTAGCCCGCTTCTTTCATGGCTAAGGCAGGACTTGAACTCGTAGCCAGCTTCTGTCATGGCCAAGGCAGGACTTGAAATTGTAGCCCCCCACTTTCTAGCCTGATGCCTTTTTACAGCAAAAGGTGGCTGGAAGGACTGAAATTCAACATTTCGGCTTTTCATTTAAAAGAGAATTTTGACAAAATGGTGGACTGTTAAGATACGACAACAGAAAAAGAAATAATGTGATAAAGGTACTTCACATCTAAGTTGGAAATGTGTAAAAAAAACACGAAAGGGTCATTTTATCATGCTGGGTGGACTCATGAAAAGGCCTTGGGAAATTTGGGTTTCAAATCCACACAGTGAGATAAAAGAATTTTAACAATTATTTTTTAAAACAGTTTTGTATTTAAAAAACAACATAAAAAACAACCACAAATACATCAAAACAAAACAAAACACAGCAAAGAATGCATACCATCTAAGGTCATTTTATAGATTTCTGTATCGGCATATGTATTTTGCTTTTGTAGTTCTCTATTCTATGATATTTATTTACTTCTCGATAGTAGTATAATAACGTTACATCAACGTATATATTTGTTGTGGAATGATGAGACCAAACAACATTCCTGGGTCAGCCAGAGACAGTTTTATTGTGCAAGGTTCAGAGCCAGTTTTGTACCTGAAGCTTTGAATAAAGAAAGAACTCTGATACAATGGTTTTTATACATTTCTAAGACAAAGGATTCAGTGAGATCATACATTTTCCATATATGGTTAACATGAGATCATACATCCGATTTTCCCAAATGGTTACATACATTGGATAATATGTTCATCTAATTACTTAAATCATTAATTTTAGTTTATAAAATTATCTTAGCCACACAACTTTTCTTAAGCGCTTGTAGTTGTTAATGGGAGAGTTACTGCTGTCCTTGGGTAAATTTATTGGATTAAGTAACTCTTTGTAACATATAGGTCTTTGTCTCATTCATAGTGAGGTCACTCAGATTTTTCCATATGGCGGTCCTTCCGTGACATCTAGGTTTCCTCAGAAGATATATTACCATTTAATGGAGTTTAACTGTTTGTTAATATAATCTCCAACAAGCACTTTCCTCTCTTATAATAATGTGAATAGAGAGGTTCTCTCAGAGTTCATGTATCTAAGCACGTCTTCCCCCTATAACAATGTGAATAGAGAGGGTCCTCCAGAGCCCATATATCTGACTATGTATGATTCCTTTCTTTTATCCACATTATTCCCCACTTTGAAAGTTTTTCCATGCAGAAACTTTCACCATTCCTTACATGTTCAACTCTTTAGTAAATATTATTCCATTCCTTTGGATAAACAAAGCTAACAGATAATATCTAACAAAATATGACAAATCTAGGCAAGAGATAGGTATTTCTTGATCTTCACTCTATTAATCCTTGGAGGTACTCCCTCCATTCTTTTCCAGACTCCATTTCTACATATGTGTCTGTTTCAGAGTCTTTATCTTCAAGAAAGCGCTCTGTCAAAACTAATTCTTTCTCAGTCTGTATCTCTTTTATTGCTCTGATAGATAGCTGTTTCAGCACAGGGATTGCACAAGGAATAAAAGCTAAGCCTGCCACAGCCATATCAACAAGAATAACATTTGTTTAATCCAGCCGGATCCAGGCAACCAAGAAAACCACCTGTCAGTTGTTTGTAACCTCTGACTTATCTTGGATGCCCTATCCTGCAAATCCTTGGCAACTTCCCTGACCACACCTGATTTATTCATATAGAAACAACAATCTTCTCCCAGAAATACACACATACCTCCTCTCTCTGCGGTTAGGAGGTCTGAGGCACGTTGATTTTGTAGGACCACTGCTGCCAATGAATCTATCTGGTCTTGGACTTCTACCAGGGTTCAAGCAATTTGGTTCAGGCTTTCTTGGAGCTCCTCTGATAATTGCTGAAACTGTATTACTGAGTGTGTCACTCCACCTACACCTGTTCCAACTGTAGTTCCTATCCCCATGATTACTAATAGTGGGACTAGGATTGGTGCCTGTTTCTGAACATGTCCCATGAGAGGAACAGGGATGGTATGTTCTCCACTGACAACACCTATTTTAGGAAAAAGGTGTACTAGTGTGCATGTTCCGGTCCAATTTGTTGGCAAACATAAATACGCATCCTTCCCGCAGAAGAAGAAAACTCCTTTTTCCCTTACACATACGCCTATGTTCATGGAGAAAGCATGGGTCTGATGGTTCTTTTCATTAGTCCAGACCCTCAAGTCCCTGCCACGAACATTCCAGCAAGCAGCTGTAATGGGACTTCTAGTGAAGGGTCCTTTTGCTTATCTCTGAGGATTGGGCCTTCAAAAAGATACCAGGAGGTAGTATTCCCAGGGGGAAAGAAGACACATAAACCTGTGTTGGACCTAATGGAGAGCCAGATAGTGAAGCGAGGGGGCTGGAACAGACTGCGGCACCTTTCCTTGGATACATTCCAGGACCTCTTCCATCCTCCCCATCTTGTGATGATGGTAGTTGGTGGTGATGAGAAAGTGAGTGGTGTGCAGAAGGAAAAAGATCTTTGGTTAGTTTTACATCCCTAAGGTTCATTCTAGGACCTAGGTACACTTCTGATGGACATTGTTCTTTTGTCAGGGATCTTATAGGCCTACCAGGTTTCTGATGTCTCTTTACACACAGGGAAGGTGACCCTATGATTTAACAAGGTTTCGACCCAATTCCAGTATCCCTGATATGCAATCTCCTCTTTTCAATTGTTGTAGGGGTCCGTTCTCCTTTTTTATTCCTCCCTTTACTGAGATTGTCAAACTCTTAACCTTAGGTCTAGGGGTTGGTTTAGGAATAAGGTACCCACTCCACCTTCTGATGCCACGTTGTTGGCGGGAGTGGACTTGACCCAAAGTGTCCCCATTCAGTGTCCTGATGCTGCTAGGTCCCCTGGGATTCTTGACATCTTCAAATCCTTCCGCAGAGACAAGGGGGATTTCTTGGACGCTGACGCAACATTGGGAACTACTGTTCAAGATAGTATCACTCACTAGACCTTTTAGCTAATTGTACCCAAAGCCATAAATAAATCATAATGACCTAATTCCTACACTCACAAGGCCTTAAGAGCACAAGACCCGTAGTTTATAAATTCACCACGTCAGGAAGAGGGTTAGGGGTATGCGTAACTTGGGGTAGGGCGAATATCAGTCGTATTAAAACAATACCAACAGAAGGGCTAAAGTAGCTGTTGCCCAGAGTCCCCACACCCAATCTTCCTCTAGCATGAGCGTCTTTAAGTAGTGCTCACTGGATTCTATCACAGGTAATGGATTTTACATTACAAATTACAATCATGGAATGTTGTCTTCCTCCATTCCAAGCTTCGGCCGTGCGCGGGGAACCAGCTTCCGGGGTGGTTCAGCAAGGCTGACGATCACCACCGTGCATTGAGAGTCCGTTGCTGGTAGGACTCAGCAAGGTGTATTCTTCTTGAACTTCAACATCAATGGCCTGTCAGTTTTTATTACCTGGTATGTGACCGGATCACTCTGGTCTGTGGGCTTCAGTTTCGTCCAGTGGATCCAGGATCTTCCTTCTAAGGTCTTAAAAGCACAATTACAAAACCAATGCATCTGGGAGAGTGTGCAAAGGAATCTGATCAGTTGTAGTCCTCTTCAGTTGGGAAACAGCATAAGCAACCACTCAATCCTAAGAAAGAAAAAAATACAAAAATAGTCCAGATGATGAAGAACGCTATTCCCACTGGTTACTGCCCACCAGTCCATTGGGTTCTTTGGATCATCAACTTCAATGGATCTCCTTGGTGAGATTCCACCTTCCACTCCTTTGGGGTTGGCACGGGCCCTTTCACTTGGGGTTTAGCTTCCTTCCAGCTCCGGATCAACATCCAATAATTGTGGTGGAATTTATGGACTGGAAACTTCAAAGGTGGTGTTTGGGCTAATAGTCCTTGTTTCCTAAGAACTTCAAAATACCTGGACAGTTTATACACATATTGTTTCAATACTTTGTCTCTGGTTTCCAGGGAATCAATGCATATGCTTCCTGTAGTGAAAACTACTTCAAACAACAGTTCATATGATGATAATCTTCCTAGGTTGGGTATAATAAAACTCTTGACACCACTGTTGCTGTAGCATTACTGCAGGGAAAAGCTTCAACCCACCCTGTGAGGTGGTCCACTATGACCAATAAATATTTTACTCTCCCCACTTTTGGTAATTCTGTAAAATCCACTTGAATACATTGAAATGGTCTTAAAGCTGGTGGTCTCCCACCCATCTGTTGTTTCCTGACAGCTTGTTCATTCACCTTTTTTCAAATCAAACATTTGTTTATAATTGATGTTACTAAAGGATATATCCCAATACAACCATAGCATTTTAAAAGTTCATCTACAATAGCGTGAATTCCCCAATGACTCCACCCATATTTTACCAAATGAATGCACTATCCCAAATGCATACTTGGAATCTGCCTATTTTTCCTTCCAGATACATAGAGCACCCCCCCTTTTTAAAAAAATTTGATTTATGTGTCGCCCTTCTCCAGAGACTCAGGGTTACAATGCGTTAAGCAATAGCCTTCATACTTTTGTATATTTTACAAAGTCAGCTTATTGCCCCCACAAACTGGGTCCTCAATTTACCTACCTAAGAAAGGATGGAAGGCTGAGTCAACCTTGAGCCTGGTGAGATTCGAACTTACTAATTACAGACAGCTGGAGCTTAATTTAGTGCATACAATTCAAAGGTTTGAGCAGACCAATTTCGAGGCAAACCCCTTGTTTCCAGGATCTCTTTAGTGTGCCCTTTTATAATAGCATATCTGTTTTTCCATACTCCCGCCTCCACCCTAGAGGAACCATTTATAAAAATTGCTTCTCCTTTCTCCAGGGGGTGTTCCTTCAAATCAAGTCTTATTTTTGTATGTAAATCAATTACTTCAGCACAATAATGTTCTAATCCAAACTGATCCAGTGGTGGGATTCTGCCGGTTCTAGGGGGTTCGGCCGAACACTTTGTTAAATTGCTGGCTTGCCCCGCCCCTTGCCCCGCCCCTCCGCACCACTATTTATTGCCAATAAATAGTGGTGGGCGAGGGGCGGCAAGCCAGCAATTTAACAAACGGTTTGGTGTTTTTTTGTAATTTTATTGGCCCGCGGAGCCTCAGCATAGGCTAATTAGCCCTTGCTTAGATCGGCTCCCGACTCTCAGCTGATTTGCTCTCAGCTGTTTTGCTCAGGGCTCTGCTGCTTGCTTGCAAAGAGTGCTGATTTTTTTTCCCTAGCTATGCTGAAAAACAAAATTGAAAGTAAAGTAGGCTGTTGGCTTTGCTGTTGCTGCAACGTTGGAAAATTAGGCAGGCAGATTTCTTTTCTTTTTCCTCACCAAAAAAGGTAGGTGCAAACAATGGGAAATTTAGGGGAAAAGAGGAGAGTTCAAGATTTTAAAACACAAAAGAAAAAATGCTCTATTTAACTAGGGAATTGTAATAATTGAGATACTATTAATGGTACATTGTGTTGAAAGCAGAAATGGTTAAGTTGTGGTTTGGAGGAATGTATAGGGGAAATTATTTGGTTTATTATTATTGGTAAATATAATTAATTGATTTGTAAGAAATTGGATTGCATGGAAATAATTGGAATATTCATGTTCATATTGATTAATATACAAAAAAGGTAGTTATATAACTAATTGATTTATATTAAAATGTTGAATTTATATTAAACAACTGTAATATTACATAATTAACCAATGTGAGGATGGATATAAAAATAGATGACAATGGGAAGGGGTATAATATAGAATAGAAGGGAAAAATTGAATTTGATTAAGATTAGAGATGAAGATGAAGGGTAATATTGTTTTTTTACAAAAATAGATGAGGAATAAATATGGCAAAAGGGAGATATAGAAATTGTAAATTTAATTGAAATGACTAAACACTGTTTAAATTTGTGAACCGGCCAAATACTCTGTTCAAAGAAAATACATTGTATGTTTGTATGTGTGTTTCTAATTATTGTTATTTATTCATATTTGTTCTCTTTTATTCTTTAAAGTTTAACAATTCATTCTTTATCTTAATATCTTTATATTTGTTTGGGGTTGGCTTTCTTCCCTTTCATCTTTTTTATTGTACAGTAATCTTTCTCCTCAAACCTACCACCTCTCTCTTTTCTTTCCTTCTTACTTTCTCTTCCTCCCCTTCTTCTTCTCCTCCCTACTTCCTATTCCTTTCTCCTTCTCCTCCTCTCTTCCTCCCTCTCTTACCCTCCCTCCTACTCTAATTTCCCTTCCCTTCCTTCATCCCTCTCTATTGCTGTATCCTTTTATGCATATGGACTACTCAGAGGGCTGAAAAAGTTATTTCTGACTGGTCCTCGCACTTTTGACCAGTCCTCGAACTTACGACTGTCCTCACATTTTACGTTTTTGCCCTATCTTGTCACCATGGTGAAGAGAAGCAGTTGTGAAATGAGTGACATGGTTGTTAAGAATGCTACAATGGGCATAAATGATGACCAGTCATAAGTGCGAAGACCGGTCAAAAGTGCGAGGACTTGTCAGAAATCACTTTTTTCAGCCCTCTGGGTAGTCCTTTTGTGCATATGGACTACTCAGAGGGCTGAAAAAGTTATTTTTGACTGGTCCTCACACTTTTGACCAGTCCTCGAACTTACGACTGTCCTCACATTTTACATTTTTGCCCTATCTTGTCACCATGGTGAAGAGAAGCAGTTGTGAAATGAGTGACACAGTTGTTAAGAATGCCACAACGGGCATAAATGTGAGGATGGTCATAAGTGCGAGGATCGGTCAAAAGTGCGAGGACCTGTCAGAAATGACTTTTTTCAGCCCTCTGTAGTCCCTATGCAGATAGCCGGTCACATGACCAGCTAGCCACGCCCCCAACTAAGCCACGCCCACAGAACCGGTTGTTAAAAAAATTGAATCCCACCACTGAACTGATCCATTGATCTGGTGTTGACTAAGAACTGTGCTTGATTCAAATTGTGATCTGTAGTTAAAATCAAGTCTGTCTGCTGCATTAAAATTGTTTCATTTTTGTTTAGAATTCTGGAATCAGTTAACCACCGCCCCGCTTTTTGCTGAAGGATGGTTCTGGGCTCCCCCAAAGGTCAATTTCCTACTTTCTGAGCCAACACCCCGTGTGCAATTCAATTTTCTGTGTTTACAAAGAGATGGAATGGCTTTTCCAAATTTGGTAAACTTAATACAGGAGCCTTGGTTAAAGCTTGTTTCGAAATTTCAAGGCTTCCTCTTTCGTGTCCCTCCCATTTCAAACTCCAAGGTCAGGATTCAATTAATTTTGTATAGAATTACCTTAATTCTTGCTTGTTTATAGATAGAGGCTGAGACGCCACCCCTTCTATTCTATCAGGAGTGATTTTCCTACTCCTGTTGGAAGGAAAAAAGCAGCTTTTTTCTTTAAGGATTGTTGAAAGGCAGAGCTTCCCCTTCCTGAATTCAAAACTCCCGGCTGGGAGATTACTTCGAAATGATTGGCGGTCAGGTGCTTGAGAGTAGAATCAGTTTATTGTTTCTAGGGTGGCAGGCAAGAAACAAATACAAGCACAGCGTTCTGAGGCTAGCCTGTCTTAACTGTGAGAGTAACCCTTTTTTATATCCTAAAACATCTTTTGATTTTCTATGTGACCCTTTAAAGTCTTTTGATTTGGCGTGTGAATTCTTTGATTTGTGTGTGTGATTGTTTTATGGTGTTTAAATCCTGTTATTGTTTGTGATTAGGTTCTTCTGTCCTGGATCTGGCAAATAAGTAATTGTTTTATAGTCCACTCTCTGTTTTTCCTAGCCCTTTGTAGTTGTTCATTCCCTATAATTATTCAGTTTGCTATTTCTGTGTTTTAGTGAATATCTTTTTTTTTTCTCCTCATGTGTTTAAATTACTTTGGCTTGATTTCTTTTCCTTTTTGGGTGTTTGTTTTTCTTTCCTGTGTCCCACATCTGTTTGGATGTTGCAGGCCCCTGTAATTCTTTTTCTTCCTTTGTTGTGGAAAATAAGGTGGCTTCAGCTTCTTAATGGCCCATTGGTAAAGGTGGTGTTATAGAAATTAAGACTCACAAGATTTCCATGAGTGATCAGAGAGGTTTATTGCGCAAGGTTCAGTGCAACACAAGAAGCAAAGACTGAACGAAGAAAAGATTCCACTTTTTGAACCTAATGCCAAAGAAAGGGGGCCCTCCAGAGATCCTCTAGACTGACTCAAGTATTACAGTCAGGTCCAGAAATATTGGGACATCGACACAATTCTAACATCTTTGGCTCTATACACCACCACAATGGAGTTGGAATGAAACAAACACAATGTGCGTTAACTGCAGACTGTCAGCTTTAATTTGAGGGTATGTACATCCAACTCAGGTGAACGGTGTAGGACTTACAGCAGTTTGTATATGTACCTCCCACTTGTTAAGGGACCAAAAGTAATGGGACAGTTGGCTTCTCAGATGTTCCATGGCCAGGTGTGTGATATTCCCTCATTACCCCAATTACAATGTGCAGATAAAAGGCCCAGAGTTCATTTCAAGTATGCTATTTGCATTTGGAATCTGTTGCTGTCAAGTCTCAAGATGAGATCCAAAGAGCTGTCACTACCAGTGAAGCAAGCCATCATTAGGCTGAAGAAACAAAACAAACCCATCAGAGAGATAGCAAGAACATTAGGCGTGGCCAAAACAACTGTTTGAAACATTCTCAAAAAGAAGGAATGCACCGGTGAGCTCAGCAACACCAAAAGACCTGGGAGACCACGGAAAACAAGTGTGGTGGATGACCGAAGAATTCTTTCCCTGGTGAAGAAAACACCCTTCACAACAGTTGGCCAGATCAAGAACACTCTCCAGGAGATAGGTGTATGTGTGTCAAAGTCAACAATCAAGAGAAGACTTCACCAGAGTGAATACAGAGGGTTCACCACAAGATGTAAACCATTGGTGAGCTTCAAAAACAGGAAGGCCAGATTAGAGTTTGCCAAACAACATCTAACAAAGCCTTCACAGTTCTGGAACAAGATCCTATGGACAGATGAGACCAAGATCAACTTGTACCAGAGTGATGGGAAGAGAAGAGTATGGAGAAGGAAAGGAACTGCTCATGATCCTAACCATACCACCTCATCAGTGAAGCATGGTGGTGGTAGTGTCATGGCGTGGGCATGTATGGCTGCCAATGGAACTGGTTCTCTTGTATTTATTGATGATGTGACTGCTGACAAAAGCAGCAGGATGAATTCTGAAGTGTTTTGGGCAATATTATCTGCTCACATTCAGCCAAATGCTGCAGAATTCATTGGACGGCACTTCATAGTGCAGATGGACAATGACCCAAAGCATACTGCAAAAGCAACCAAAGAGTTTTTGAAGGAACAGAAGTGGAATGTTATGCAATGGCCAAGTCAATCACCTGACCTGAATCCCATTGAGCATGCATTTCACTTGCTGAAGACAAAACTGAAGGGAAAATGCCCCAAGAACAAGCAGGAACTGAAGACAGTTGCAGTAGAGGCCTGGCAGAGCATCACCAGGGATGAAACCCAGCGTCTGGTGATGTCTATGCATTCCAGACTTCAGGCTGTGATTTACTGCAAAGGATTTGCAACCAAGTATTAAGAAGGGAAAGTTTGATTTATGATTATTATTCTGTCCCATTACTTTTGGTCCCTTAACAAGTGGGAGGCACATATGCAAACTGCTGTAAGTCCTACACCGTTCACCTGAGTTGGATGTACATACCCTCAAATTAAAGCTGACAGTCTGCAGTTAAAGCACATTGTGTTTGTTTCATCCAAAATGTGGTGGTGTATAGAGCCAAAGATGTTAGAATTGTGTCGATGTCCCAATATTTCTGGACCTGACTGTATATCACTTTTATATCTAATTTCATTATTCATTATTGGTTTTGGTTTTCCATATTATTTCCCCCCTTTGGAAGTTTTTCCATGCAGAAACTTCCACTGCTTCCCATCTGTCCATGATTTTCAGTAGGTAACCATTCTATACTTTTTAATAAGTAAGCAAGCATATAATATTTTGCATAGCATAATCATTTCAGGATAAGGATACATAATAAAAGAGACAGAAAAGATACATGTGAAATGACTTTAACTCCTCACTTTCTGAAGGCACTCTCTCCATTGCAAATTGTACATATGTATCTGTATCAGAACCTTCATCTTCATTAAGGGCATTAGAGTTCATCTGATGGTCAAGGCGGCATTCCATCAAAACTAACTCTTTCTCAACTTGTATCTCCTTCACTGCTCTTTTAGCCAGACCCAGGCAACCAGGAAAACCACATGTCTGTTGTTTGTACCCTCTGGCCTATCCTAGATGCTCAGTCCTGCAATTCCTTGGCAACCTCTCTCACCGCCCCTGACTTGTTCATGTAGAAACAACAGTCTTCTCCTAGGAATACACACAAACCTCCTTTCTCTGCCGTTAGGAGGTCTATGGCACGTCGATTTTGCAAGACCATTGCTGCTAAAGAATCTATCTGATTTGGGACTTCTACTAAGGACCCAGCAATTTGATTCAGGTTTTCTTGAAATTCTTCTGACAATTGCTGAAACTTTATTATGGAGTGTGTCATCCCACTTACACCTGTTCCAATTGCTGTTCCCATTCCTAAGATTACTAATAGGGGGATCAAGATAAGTGCCCTTTTCTGAACATGTCCCATGAGGGGAACAGGGATAGTATGTTCCCCACCAACAACACCCATTTTAGGAAACAGATATACTAGTGTGCATGTTCCTGTCCAAGTTGTTGGTAAACACAAATATGCATTTTTCCCACACAAGAAGAAAACTCCATTTTCCTCTACACACACACCCATGCTCATGGATAAGATTTGGACTCGGTGGTTCTTTTCATTAGTCCAAACCTGCAAAGTCCCTGCTACTATCATTCCAGTCAGAGGCTGTAATGGGACTTCTAGTGAGGGATTCCTTTGTTTATCTCTGAGAACTGGACCTTCAAAAAGATAACGGGAAGTTATGTTTCCCGGGGGAAAGAGGCTACATGGACGTGCACCTGTGTAGGACAGAAAGAGCCAGATATTATTTCGAGGGGGCTGGAATGGTCTTGGGCACTTTTCCCAAGATATATTCCATCCTCCCCATTTCTTAATAGTGATAGTTGGTGGTAGTGAGAAAGTTATCTTCTGTTGAAATAAGCTGTAAGCAGAAGGAGAAATGGCTTTGACTAGGTTTATATCTCTGAGATCCGTCTTATTTCTAGGACCAAGGTAGATTTCTGATGAACGTTGTTCTTCTGTCAGGGACCCTACAGGATTTCCAGGTTCCTGATATCTCTTTACACACAAAGAGGATGGTCCTAGGATTTCCACACTAACAGCTATAGGGCCAACAATTGGGAGACGGCTTTCTCCCAGTCTTTTGAATGCATTATAAAAATCTTTTTGCAATTTGGCTGCTGCTGTTTTGGTTCTCCATCTAATATTTTTCTCAAAGACCATTGTGGTTTTGGTCCTCACCCAGAGATCTGGCTCGACTGGAACAGCATTATAAGATGAAGGACTAGCAGACAAACACAACCAGCATTTTTGGCCCAAGGCAGGGTCAGATTGGTTAACAAGGCTTTGACCTAATTCCAGTATCCTCAACATGTAGTTCCCTTTTTGTAATTGTTGTAAGGGCCCGTTCTCCCTTTGTTTTACTCCTCCTTTCACTGGGATTGTCAAATACTTGTCCTTATGTCTCGGGGTTGTCCTAGGTCTAGAATACCGACCCCACCTATCGATGACACGTCGTTGGCAGGAGTGGACCTGACCCACGGTAACCCCACATTGTGACCTGTTCTTGTCTAATTCCGAGGGGTTCTTGACCTCCCTGGGTCCTCCCTCAAGGACAAGGGGAATTTCTCGGGCATTTTCACAACATTGGGAACTATTGTTCTAGATACTATCGTTTAATAGACCCTTTGCCAATAACATCCAAAGCCACAGGAAGGTCATCGTTATCTCCTCCCTACCGACACAGGGTTCTTATTCAATCCCAGTACTCTTAGTTTACAGAATTACTACGTCAGGAAGGGGGTTGGGAGAATATATGACTTGCAAGGCAATATCAGTCTTAGGTATCCCACAGAACCAGTCCTTTTTTGTTAAACACAATGTCCACAGTCCCAGGAGTAGAACAGTGATACAGAGTCCCCACTCCCAAGTTTCCTGAAACATAAGTATCTACAGGAGTTTCGTACTGGTTCCCAGCACAGCTACTAGTTTTTAACTCAGTACCAGCTCCTTTGGTTTTGGGGCGATTCCAAAAGAATAGGTATCCTACACAGCAAATTACAATAAAAGCGAGCACACACGTTAAAACTTATAGCTATGTATGAGCGGATTTCCATTCCTTAACAAATGGTCAGGTTCTTAATTCATTTTACTCTCCTCCATTCCATTCTTCTGCCGTGTGCAGGGAACCAGCTTCCGGGGTGATTCAGCAAGGCTCGTCCTCTTAGACTGTACGTAGAGAATCCGTTGCCGGTAGGATTCAGCAGAGTCTATCTTCGCATCGTACGTTGAGAACCCTTTTCCGGTCAGGTTCAGTAGGATGCTTTCTGGTGAATTTCAGCACTAGGGGCTTATCTGTGGCCTTTATTGCATACTGGACTGGATCAGTTTGTTCAGCTCTTTTCAGTCTGGTCCAATGGATCCAGGATTTGGATTCCAAGGTCTTAACTGCTAAAGGAGAACACACTATCACAGTATATGGGCCTTTCCATTTGGTTTTTACCCATACTCTATCACCTATTTTGAACTGATGAGGTTCCAAAGCTATTGGTGGGGGGGTTTGTTCCATCACATAATGCCTTAATTTTTGCTGTTGTAAATTAATTTGCTGTACCTATTTTAACAGTTCTTGCTGCCCTATTCCCCCTTTAATGGATAAATCAACACTAGTGGGTGTATTACGAGTAACAGTGGGTGGAAAAACCATATAATAATTCAAATGGTGTAAGTTGAAGTTTGGTCCATGGAGTTGTCCTACAAATATAAAGAGCTAAAAGTAAGGCTTGAGGCCAATGAAGATGAGTTTCCATACAGATTTTAGTAAGAATAGTTTTAAGAGTCCTGTTAGCACGTTCAATTTTTCCAGAACTTTGGGGGTGAAATGAACAGTGATAGCGCCATCTAGTGTCTATAGTGTCTGCTAGTTGTTGATTTATTTTGTGAACAAATTCGGGTCCATTATCAGAAGAAAGCTGTGAAGGACAACCAAAGCGAGGATTGATATCTTTTAGAAGGCATTTGGCTACATTTACAGCAGTTTTATTGCGGCAGGGATATGATTCAAGCCAGCCAGTATAGGAGTCAATAATCATTAACAAAGCAGAGTATCCTTGGCATTTAGGCATATCGGTAAAATCCAGAGTCAGATAGTCCATGGGGATAAAGGTAACCGGCTGGACCCCGGGAGGGGGTTTCTTGCCTTGTCTAGGGTTGACCTGGGCACAAGTAGCACAGGTCGCAGTTACAGAAGCAACAAGTGTGGTAAGAGGGGAATGTAGAAGGCGCGATCAAGTAACTGTGCTAAAGAACTTTTTCCGCAATGGTGAGAAGAGTGTGCTTGCATGACTAAAGGTTTGGCTAAAGACGCTGGGATAACAGGTCGCTGATCAGGCAAGTAATACCATCCATTTCGGAAAGTCGCATCTAAGTCTGTTTGGAATTGTTCTGTTTCTGTCTTGGTGTAGGAGGGCGTATGTTGTTGGATGAAATCATCCAGGAAATAGAGTTTTCAAAAGAGTTCGTTAGAATATGGCTCACCCTGTCTGGCAGCAAATCGGGCAGCTGCGATTTCCCTTTGAGATATCGGACAAATCTCTTTTATGACCGGGACAATGAATGAGTGCCAGCTTAGAGGGGAGTTGGGCTGCCTTTAAGAAGGCCTTCACTAATTTCAAATGCTGTATGGGTTTTCCCGAAGAATCAACAAATCCTCGCTCCCGATAAATGGCAGCATGAACTTGTACAGTGAGGAAAGCATATTTGCTATCAGTATAAGGATTTAGGGATTTTCCTTTGGCTTTAATCATAGCTTTAACCAATGCCCACAACTCTGCAGCCTGTGCACTCCAGGAAGAAGGGAGGGCCCCAGAACAAATGGTGTCTTTCAAAGAGACTACTGCAAATCCAGTGTAACGGATGCCACCTTCCATGAAACTAGAACCATCTGTAAACCAGGTGTAATCAGATTTCGACAGTGGTTGATCTGAAAGGTCAGGTCTGCATGAATAAGATGCATCAATAGTCATTAAGCAATCATGTAAAGGTAGAGAAGTGTCTGGTGAAGGTAAAAGTGCAGCGGGGTTTAAAGTAACACATTGATGGAAAGTAAGATCCGGAGAATCCAGAAGTAACGCTTGGTATTTATGCAGTCTTTGATTGCTAAGCCACAAGTGTCCCTTGTTTTCCAAAATCGTAGAGATAGCATGAGAAGTGTAAACTTGAATTTTAGAAGCAAAGGTTAGTTTCTGAGCTTCGACTAGCAAGAGAGCAATGGCAGCAATTATTTTGAGACAGTATGGCCATCCCTTAGAAGCCGGATCAAGTTGTTTAGACAGATATGCTACAGGGTGTTGCCACGTTCCCATACGTTGAGTAAGGACTCCTAATGCAACATTACATCTGACCTCAACATATAGATGAAAAGGCTTGGTCAAATCTGGCAAACCCAAAGCGGGGGAAGTAGAGAGCAATGATTTCAAAGTCTCAAAAGCATTTTTACATTCCTTAGTCCAATTGAAGGAGTCAGTATCCTTACTCTTGGTCGCTTCGTACAGAGGAATCGCAATCATTGCAAAATTAGGAATCCATATTCAGCAATATCCAGCAGACCCTAAGAATCCTCGAAGTTCATGCCTGTTTATTGGGATGGGGATCTGTTGTATGGCTTGAATATGAGCCGTTCCTAAAAGTCTTTTCCCATGAGTTAAAATAAACCCCAGGTAATTAACCTCATTCTGCACTAATTGGGCTTTCTCACTAAAGGCTCGATAGCCACAATCCTGTAGTCTATGTAAGAGGGCATTGGTATTTTGCCAACAGGAATCTTTTGTATCACCTGTGATCAGAATATCATCTACATACTGTAAAAAGATGCCATCAGGCGCTGGAAGAATCAGGAGGTGCAAATCATTAGCTAGAGCTTGAGAAAAGTGTGTAGGAGAATTTTTAAAATCTTGGGGCAGACGAGTCCATGTGTATTAGTATATCTATCGGGATCAGTCCACTCGAAAGCAAAAAGAAATTGACTCTTTTCAGCTAAAGGAATAGTAAAGAAAGCATCTTTAAGATCAATAACTGAAAACCACTGGGAAGTAGCCGGAATATTACTAAGGAGAGTATAGGGGTTGGACACGATTGCATGGACAGTTAGAACCTGCCGGTTGAGGGGTCTTAGATCCTGTACAGGTCTCCAATTTCCATTAGGCTTTCTGACAGGTAAAATAGCCGTGTTCCAATGAGAGCGGAACCTTCGCAAAATGCCTTCCTTTAAATATAACCTAATAAGTTCATGTATACCTCGTACTGCTTCTAAGGAATATTGACACTGTGGGATATTGACAGGATATGCTCCGGGGCATAGATCGACTTGAATTGGAGTGGCATATTTTGCAAAGCCAGGTGGATTATCTTCAGCCCAGAGAGAAGACACATTAAATGCTTTCCAAGAATTAGACGAATTGGGCTCTGACACATGTAACAAGCGCCAGGTTTCAGTATTCAGGTGAGTCAAAGTAAAATAATTGGAGTCTGCTGAGAACATAATTTTTGCCTGCAATTTCTGGAGCAAATCTCTGCCTAACAGTGGAATGGGACAGTCGGGCATATAAATGAATTGATGTTGAGTCACCGCTTTCCCGATCTGACATTGTATTGGTTTGAGTCAGGGATTGTGATTGTATAGTACCAACCACACCCTGAACTTTGATACATTGTTTTGACATTTTTGCAAGAGGTTGATTTAATACTGACCTACTTGCTCCAGTGTCTATTAACATAGGGACGGTATATTTTCCCACCCTAACATTTACAATGGGTTCCGGGGGTGATTCCTGAGAACCCTGACCCCTCTAATCATCCCATTCTAATCCTCCCAGGGCCATTAGTTCTTCTGGTTCTTCAGGAGGGAGTGGTCGAGGTCGGTACCCTCCTCGGTATCCTCCACCTCTTTGAGACTTCTGCCTATGGAATTGTCCTTGCGGAGGAGTTTGATATCCTCTTCTCTTCCCCGACTCTGTCCAAAACCTCCTCTTCCACGTTCTCCTTGCCTTCGAGGACATTCGCTCTTCCAATGGCCAGTCTGTTTACAATAGGCACATTGGTTCGGCCCCAACTGCATATGGGTTATTGCGGCTGCCAACATTTCAACTTTCCTTTGTTCCTTCAAATCCTGTTTCTTTTCTTCCTCCAGAGATCGGTTTCTATATACTTTGGAAGCGATTTCGACAAACTCAGCCAAAGATTTTCCTGCCACCCCCTCCACTTTTGCTAATTTGCGCTTAATGTCTGGCCATGCCTGGGTCATAAATCATTCAGCAATCAAAAGGCGGTTTTCAGGAGCGTTGGGGTCTATTCCTGTATGTTCCTGTACATTTGCATGATCCGTCCCAAGTAGGCTTGAGGACTTTCATCTTTCCCTTGTATCACTGTAGTAATGAGGGAGAAATTCTGAGGTTTCCTCCCTTCATCATGAAGGCATCTCATCACCAGTCCCCGGTACTGAAGTAATTCAGTCATATGATTAGCATTCAATGGATCCCAATCAGGATCGGCTGGTTTTCCAATGTTATCTCTTTGTTGTTGGTCATTGGCTGTGTCTCCCGGGTGTAATTGGTGAAGGATCTTTTCCTTAGCTAGTCTATACTTTTCCTGTCCTTCCAAATCTAATAATGTAGTCAAAAGAGTTTGAATGTCACCCCAGGTAGGCTGGTGACTTTTAAAATTAGAGTCCACTAACTCAATTATCTGTTGTGAATTTTGGGAAAAGGGTCCATATTATTGTTTCCAATTTAAAAGATCAGTTGTAGTAAACGGAGTATATTGCAGGGCATTTACCAAATTTCTGGCAGCATTGGTTGTAACTATTGTTCTTAGAGGAGCCACAACTTGGATTTTTTTTTCTTTAGCATCTGAT
The DNA here is from genome assembly GCF_029215685.1 of Pituophis catenifer annectens. NCBI lineage: Eukaryota > Metazoa > Chordata > Lepidosauria > Squamata > Colubridae > Pituophis > Pituophis catenifer. Next base: position 14,064,701 of record NW_027256895.1, read on the forward strand.
ACGGTTCGACTCCTGGTCCTGTAAGCAATCGGACTCTCATTAGGAGAACGAGGTGGAGTCGAAATAGAGGATCGGTGAACCGATTCTCACTTAATGGATCTGCCTCTCCGTGGGGAACACTGAGGTTGTACTGACGTAGTAACAACCTGGGGAGGCGGCACATTTACTCTTTGTCTTGGCGGTGCATAGGGCGGAGGTCGGTGTAGGTCTGCGTCATCATCCGCCAGAGGAGCCGGTGGAGGTTTCTTTTTTCTTTTCATAGCACAATAGGGATCTGAGCCCTTGGCCAGGAATGCTTGAGTGCATTCCAGTTGGCATTGCTTTAGCCAAGGGGGTTTTGTCTTTATGGCTGATCGCCACTGGTCTATGTATGAATATTGGTCCCAATGACCATCTCTAGTTACCACCTGATGCACTAGTGAAGTGATTTTAGAGTCTATACTTCCTTCTGCTGGCCAGCCTACACCAAAAGTTGTCCATTCTAGCTGACAGAACTTCCTTAAATCCATTTTATTGCAAGGGGGATCTCCATAATCTCCAGAGAATCCTGCCTCAAAGTTTTTCAACATGCATTCAAGCGGCGTCAAAGATGCCGGTTGTTTGCTGCTACTCCCACCCATTCTAAGAAAACACTACGGCCGACTCAGGACACCGGACGTTCCAACGGCTATCTCTGAGAAATGCGACCGTTTAACCAGCCCACATAGTTTCCTACTTATCTGGACTTAGGCACAGCGACCTGTCCAGTCGAGGATGTTCCTTCCCCGCTTCCAATCCTACAGATTGGGTACAGACCTATTCCATACTCGCCTGCAGGTCTTTTGGTCCTGGACGTCCACTCAGCAACCGGTCTGTCACCGTGAGGATCCTTGGCGTGATTTCGAGTGCGGGCACTGTGATCCCGCTGTGGCTGTAGATGTACCGAACCCTTCAACAGAGGGTTGGCCGGCCTGGTAGATCAGCCAGACCACAGCGAGAGCTGTGCCGGACTAAATCCGCCAGGAGAGTCAACGGCTCCTTCTTATGGGTCCCTTCATGGTCGCCATGGAATGTTATAGAAATTAAGACTCACAAGATTTCCATGGGTGATCAGAGAGGTTTATTGCGCAAGGTTCAGTGCAACACAAGAAGCAAAGACTGAACGAAGAAAAGATTCTAATGCAGTTACATTTATACATACTTTTGACATTTTAGGATTGGTTACATTTCTGACAGCCCACAGCGACAATCCCCCCCTTTGCTACTATACCCTACAAGCTTACTAACGTGTTTCCCCTCTTAAGTGGGTCACAGGTGTTCTTGCAAACCTATCTAAGTTTCCTGCCGTTATATCTGTGGTTACCTTTGCTTAGCTAGATGTGATATCTTGCTCGTGATGGTGTTTCCTGAACTTCCCAGCTGAGGAGGATTTCGTTAACTCTGTAGTTCCACTTTTTGAACCTAATGCCAAAGAAAGGGGGCCCTCCAGAGATCCTCTAGACTGACTCAAGTATTATATCACTTTTATATCTAATTTCATTATTCCATTTGGTTTTGGTTTTCCATATTAGTGGGGGCTGATACTCTGCCTGAGTTTCCGCTTATTTTCTTTAGGGGAATTTCCCTGCTCTTTTAATATTGAGCTTCTCATATCTTCCAACACTCTCTTCACTAATTAAGTGTATTCTAATGCTTTGTCCACTTAATCTGATCTCTGTCAATTAAAAACACCACTTCCTCTTCTTTGGATCGGGCAATCCTTAATGCTGTCTTCCCTGCCCATATCATCACTTCTTCCCATTATCACTTGGTTCCACTCTCACATTCCTTTCTTCCTTCCCCGTCCAAAGGTTATGCAATCCACTGTAGGAAGTTAGCACCCACCCCTTTCCTGGAAGAGTGAAATATTTTAGGAAATATGAAAAAAGGCAGAATATTATATTTCCCTGGATGAGAAATGAAGAAGCATATTTTACAGACAAAGCAGCTCCCACCTTCCTGCCCCCCACCCTTTGTCAATGGGCCAGAGGCAGAAACCCAATCCTTTGTCAAAGGACATTTGCAACACAATAGCAACAGAAACTAACACAATGGGCCCCAACTAGCAACCAAAACTCACCACGTGACCTGGGAAGCACATGTGACCATCAGCCAGCAAGGCTAGCTAAGACCCCCACCCCCTGGGAGTCTGACAACCAATCAGGATACTCTTTCGGGGCCCCAAGAAATGCAGAGCCAGAGAGAGCATAAAAACCCGAGGATTTACTGTATCTGCCCTTTTCTGTTCAGGAACTCAAGCCATGTGATCCTGTCCACCATTAAACCATCTTTCCAAGCAGTCTCCATGTTTCCAGTGTCTTTTTCCCCACTTGGAGCAGAACCCAGAAGGATATTTCTTCCAACACCACAACACCCCTAACCTTCCAAAAACAAATCACATACCTTCTCCCTTCCATCAATTCTACTTTCTCTAACTCCTTCTTCTTATAAAACATTCAATTCCTCCTACTACTGCCATCCTGACTTCCAAGTCAGCACAAGTCTGTGCAGACCAACTTAAAGGCAACTTCCTGGCTTCCACTAAAACTTCCTCTCTCCCTTCTACTATTGTATATCCCTCTATAAACAAATTAGCTCCTTCTTCGAAAGGAACAACAACTTATGCTGCTAACAAACAAACAAATAAGCAAACAAACAAACAAATCTGAAATATATTTGGATCAAACTTTAGCATCAATTCTCTGCCTTTAGTAAAATGCAAGTCAGATTCAAAAAAAATCTTACAAAATCATTTCTTTTATATAGGTTTAATTAAGGGTTTTAAACCTCAAAAATTTCCAGAAAAAAATAAGATCAAAATTGTATTCAGAGCAGTAAAGAAAATATATCTGTATAGCTTTTATATGCAAATTAAAGAGACCGAAACAGCTGCATGAGCCGATCACCCATGTCCCCCTCCTTTCTCAGGCTTATTCAGCAGAGAGAGAGAGAGAGAGAGAGAGAGAGAGAGAGATGATGAACAGAACAAAAGCCCATAGCCCACCCTTTTCCTGCTTCTCTCCTCCAAAGGAAGGGGGGGGGAGTTCCGGAATACAGGGAAGAGGAAAAAAAATGTTTAAACTACATAGAATTCTCATCTCCTTTCGCCTCTCAGCATCCTTTCAACAACACAACCCTCTGCATTTCCTTCTATTCTCAACAACTCATAGACATTTTTCCACAAATTTATCTACCACATCCTCAACACACAGGCATTCACAGGGCTCAAGATCACTTCACTTTATCACTCCTTATGAGCTTCAGGACACCTCACACACACACATTCACATTTGTACTGCAATCAGACTTCTTGTATAAACCAATTTCACATACGAAAATTTCATTTAATGCTTCCTCCATGCAAACCAAATTATTTCAGGGAGCTTTTTCACAAGCCACTATTATTAGAGGATTTCATTTTCCCTGCAGGTTTGGAAATGATTACATACATATACATGCACACATATTGTCAAACATTTCCAGACCTGTGGAGGTTGTTTATTTTTTGTTTTGTGTTTTAATTTTAACAGAAATCACACCAAATTGATCAAGTCAAATTATCTGAGTCTTCCCATTTAGACAGGCTTTACCATTTTACTACCTGCTAAACTCCGGGTGGGAAGAACAGTAAACAATTTCTTCTTTTTTCTTAGTTCTTTCAGAGTTCTCTGGCTTTTTTTTTAAGAATGGCAATTTATCAGAATGTTTATAACACTGCAATTAGTTCTTTTCTCTTACCACACATAAGATCACACACATTTTTTTTTAACTTTTATTGCATAAGGTTTTCTTTCTCCCCGCTCTTTAGATTTCATCAAACAGACCCTAGCAAACTCTGCCTGATACTTGAGTAATCAAGGGGGTCTCTCTTTTAGTCTTCCACTGATCAATACTATTACCATCCATCCTAACAACACTACCCTTGGGTCACGACACTGGACATTCCGACAGTCGTCAATGAGAACCGCAAGGGTTTAACCACCCACACAATACTTAATTCCTTACTAGAGACTTTAGGGCGACGCCTTGTCTCCTAGGGGGGTGATCAGGCCCCCTCTTCACCACTAAATTGGTGGATACTTCTTAACAGAGAGACTTGAACTCCCTGACTTATACTTACCTGTAGGCGTTTTCCTTCTTTTTCTTTTTCTTTTTTGTTGAGGTCTCTGTGTCTGGCTAACCTTTGAGGATCCTTGACTAGTCTGCTCGCCAGCGATTTCATGGCACCCCCCACCGAAAGATTCCGTGGACTTCAAAGGAGTACTAATGGCCAGCCAGTGGATTTTCCTTGGGAGGCGTCGGTTCCCGCTGGGGCAGCCCGTCTGGCAGAACAAAAGTTCTTTGTTCCTTAGTCCCGTCTGGGGTGCCATAAATGTTGTGGAATGATGAGACCAAACAACATTCCTGGGTCAGCCAGAGACAGTTTTATTGCGCAAGGTTCAGAGCCAGTTTTGTACCTGAAGCTTTGAACAAAGAAAGAACTCTGATACAACGGTTTTTATACATTTCTAAGACAAAGGATTCAGTGAGATCATACATTTTCCATATATGGTTAACATGAGATCATACATCCGATTTTCCCTATATGGTTACATACATTGGATAATATGTTCATCTAATTACTTAAACCATTAATTTTAGTTTATAAAATTATCTTAGCCACACAACTTTTCTTGAGTGCTTGTAGTTGTTAATGGGAGAGTTACTGCTGTCCTTGGGTAAATTTATTGGATTAAGTAACTCTTTGTAACATATAGGTCTTTGTCTCATTCATAGTGAGGTCACTCAGATGTTTTCCATATGGCGGTCCTTCCGTGACATCTAGGTTTCCTCAGAAGATATATTATCACTTAATGGGGTTTAACTGTTTGTTAATATAATCTCCAACAAGCACTTTCCTCTCTTATAATAATGTGAATAGAGAGGTTCTCTCAGAGTTCATATATCTAAGCACGTCTTCCCCCTATAACAATGTGAATAAAGAGGGTCTTCCAGAGCCCATATATCTGACTCTGTATGATTCCTTTCTTTTATCCATATTATATTAACACACATAGTAGTATTCATTATTCTTATTTACCAATTTATATTCATTTATATTTACATCTCTTTGTTTAATGTTGTTGAATTACTCCAATTTAAGTTTCATCAGTACTAAGTTAAACATTTCCTGTTTTGGTTTCTATTTTCGAGCCAACAGTACATTTTATTCCATACTTCATAATAGTCCGAATCATCGCTCTCTTTTAGCTCCATAGTCATTTTATCCATTTCTGCGCATTCAAGAATTTTCCTCATTACTATTTCGTCTGAGGGTATATTATTTTGTTTCCAGTTTTGTGCGAATACGATTCTTGCTGCAGTGAGTATGTGTAGTGTAATGAATTGGAGTTTTTTATTCATTTTCGGGTCAGGTATTCCTAATAAAAATAGTCCTGGATTCAAATCAAAGTTTGCTCTGTAATTTCTTCCAGACATTTTTGAATTTTCGGATCCGGCAATATTGGCCAACTACCGTCCTGTCTCCAACCTTCGCTTCATGGCAAAGGTTGTTGAGATGTGGTCGCGCGACAGTTCCCACAATTCCTGGAGGAAACATCTTATCTAGATCCGTTCCAGTCGGGTTTCAGGTCTGGGCACAGCACGGAAACGGCATTGGTCGCGTTGGTTGATGATCTCTGGAGGGCTCAGGACAGGGGTTGCTCCTCTGTTCTGGTCCTGTTAGATCTCTCAGCGGCTTTTGATACCATCGACCATGGTATCATGCTGCACTGGCTGGAAGAGTTGGGGGTGGGAGGCACCGTGTTGCAGTGGTTCTCCTCCTTTCTCTCCGACCAGTTGCAGTTTGTGTTGGCAGGGGGGCAGAGGTCGACCTCGAGACCTCTCAACTGTGGAGTGCCGCAGGGATCGGTCCTCTCGCCCCTTCTGTTCAACATTTATGTGAAGCCGCTGGGTGAGATCATCCGTGGCTTCGGGGTGAGATACCACCAGTACGCTGATGACACCCAGCTGTACATCTCCACCCCAGGCCACCCCAATGATGCCCTTGAAGTGATGTCCCAGTGCCTGGAGGCTGTGCGGATCTGGATGGGGAGGAACAGGCTCAGGCTCAACCCTTCCAAGACTGAGTGGCTGTGGCTCCCGGCATCCCGATATAGTCAGTTGACTCCATCACTGACTATTGGGGGCGAGTCTTTGGCCCCCACAGAAAGGGCTCGCAATCTGGGAGTCCTCCTGGATATGCAGCTGTCCTTGGAGGAACATCTGACAGCTGTAACCAGGGGGACCTTTTGTCAGGTTCGCCTGATTCGCCAGTTGCGGCCCTTTCTTGATCGGGATTCCCTGTGCACAGTCATTCATGCCCTTGTCACCTCTCACCTTGACTACTGCAACGTTCTCTACATGGGGCTCCCCTTAAAGAGCACCCAGACGCTCCAACTGGTCCAGAATGCAGCAGCGCGGGTAGTGACGGGAGCAGCATGGCGCTCCCATGTAACACCGCTCCTGCGCTAGCTGCACTGGCTCCCAGTGGTCTTCCAGGTGCGCTTCAAGGTGTTGGTTATCACCTTTAAAGCGCTCCATGGAATCGGGCCTAGCTATCTTCGAGACCGCCTGCTGCTACCAACGACCTCCTATTGTCCCGTGCGCTCCCACAGAGAGGGCCTCCTCAGGGTGCCATCAGCCAATCAATGTAGGCTGGTGACCCCCAGGGGGAGGGCCTTCTCTGTGGGGGCACCTACCCTCTGGAATCAGTTGCCCCCAGAGATAAGGAGAATCCAAGACCTTAGTGCCTTCCGCCGTGCCCTTAAAACCCACTTTTTCCAGCAAGCCGGGCTGGCTTAAGAAGAAATTTTAAATGTTTTAATTGGTTTGTATTTTTCATTTTGGGCCAAATTTATATATATTTTAATTATTTTTTAATATTTGTATTCCATGTTTTTTAATTCTGGCTGTACACTGCCCTGAGTCCTCAGGGAGAAGGGCGGTATATAAATTAAAAAAAATTTTTTTTTTGCACCAATATTTCCTTGTGATGGGGCATGTCCACCACATGTGATTTTAACGATTATTATGCCACTGAAATCAAGACATTTTTCTTGCGGGTACGGTTGGACAGACACCTGGAAAAGATTTACAAGTGATTGGTTTTTGTGCCCAGCAACTGCAGTGAGATTTTTATTTATTTATTTGTAAAAATTTATAAGCTCACATCTTACCCTGCAATAACTGACCAACTTTACAATATTATATTATTGTACTTGTAATGTAAGATTATTAGGTGAAGAATAATAGTAATAATAATAATAATAATAATAATAATAATAATAATAATAATAATAATAATAATAATAATAATAGAAAGGCTCTGAAACACCCAGAAGGAAGGAATGGTTGTTAAAGATAACACAATTTGTACAGAGGGGCAAAAATTGACCTATTTGATTAAGGAAAACGCAAAAACTAATGTATATTTATTAGTGAGTGGAAACCCTTTAGTTTATGGACTTTTTGCTGAAAACCAGGGAGGGAAATGAACTTGATGTGTTTGATGCTTACAAAGGGTAGAATATGGAAAGAAATCAGCCATGTAACATGTAGTCCTCGATTTACGACCACAATCAAGCCCAAAACTTCCATTATTAAGGGAGACAGTTGTTACATGACTTTGGTCCCATTTTATGACCTTTCTTGCCACGGTTGTTACGGAAATCACCACAGTTGTTAAATTAGTAACACGGTGGTTAAGTGAATCTGGCTTCCCCGTTGACTTTGTCAGAAGGTCGCAAAAGGTGATCACATGACCCTCGGACACTGCAACCGTCATAAATAACATGCCAGTTGCCAAGTCTCCGAATTTTAATCACGTGACCATGGGGATACCACAAGGGTCATAAAAAGTGTGATAAATGGTCATAAATCACTTTTTCCCCCAGAGCCGTTATAATTTTGACCGCTCACGAAATGAACGGTTGTAAGTCAAGGACTAGCTTTGTACTCTTTGCGATAGGAATAAATGAGATTGAATTTCCTGAGCCTGAAGAATTTCAGAAAGCTCAAACTGCCCAAGGAGCTGCTGATAACAGTTCTACAGAGGAATTATTGAGTCTATCATCTGCACCTCCGTAATTGTCTAGTTTGGCTCTGCAACCCAACAAGACAGATACGGACTTCAACGGATAATTAGTACTGCCGAAAAAACAATTGCTACCAACCTGCCTTCCATTGAGGACCTGTATACTGCACGAGTCAAAAAGAGGGCTGTGAAAACATCTACATACCCCTCACATCCTGGACATCAATTATTTCAACTTCTACCCTCAGAACGACATTGTGGAACATTGCACACCAGAACAACTATAGACCAAAGAACGGTTTTTACCCCCATGCCATCACTCTGCTAAACAACTAATTCCCACAACACTGTCAAACTATTGACTGAGACTGTATTACTATTATTATTCTCATCCTTCCTATTACCTATCTCCTCCTGAGACAGGAGGGTCTTATACTATAAATCATATTAATCTATGTATTGTATTATTCACAGTATTATGTTGCTCTCAAAAGTGTTGACGTGGGAGTAGAAGTTATGTTGCAAACCTCAGGAAAGTACAAGGAACAGAAATAAGGAACTTGTTAAATGTACTGATGAGCTTAATGATCTATGTTCTATATCATCCCTGTAACGAATTTATATTAAGAAACATATTACCAGAAGTGTTCATGGAAAGTAACAGACGGTGTACCCATATATGGAAATAGAGGCGTAACGCCTCTGGCGTGGCTAGAATTGCAAAATGTATAAAAGGTACACCTTGTGCATAGCCCAGGGTTCGGAATCTGACATGTGAATGTTCCGAACCTTTGCTAGCAAATAAACCTGTGTTCTCCAACTTTTGTGGTCTTGTCTCTTGCATTTGGGAAAGTGGGTTTTCCTGCTTCACTCCTACTTACGACTATAACCTTGTTGCTTGTATCTTTACGATTATATTGTTTTATTTAATTTCCTAATATGATTTTGATTGCTTATTAGTAACATTAAGTGTTGTACTTTATGTTTCTTGATGAATGTATTTTTTATGTACACAGAGCTTATGCACCAAAGATAAATTCCTTGTGTGTCCAATCACACTTGGCCAATAAAGAATTCTGTTCTATTCTACTCTAGCAGACAAGATACTGTCTCAAACAATCCTCCTTTTTGATTAATTCATGTTTTCTGTGCAATTTTTGTGTCTCCAAAGAGCCTAATTTTCTGAGAGTGACTGCATTAGAAGAGTGAAAACTAGTCACCAATTGCTTCTACCATGTTCGCCAACATATGTCTGAGAAAGCAGAAATTAGCAGTGACCGTTTTTTTATTTATCGGCGGCATTATTCTACTACGGGAGAAATTCAAACAGTGAGTACTGTATATGAGTTTGTATTTCTTTCAGTAAACTGGATAGGAAGCCACAATTTTTAAAAAAAAATTAGACATTTTCAGTGTACGTACAATACAGATAGTCCTTGACTTACAACAGTTCATTTAGTGACCGTTCAAAGTTACAATGAGACTGAAAAATGTCACAAGACTGTTTTTCACACTTACGACAGGAGCCCTGTGGTCACAGGATCAAAATTCTGCCACTTAGCAGCTGACTCATACTTATGACGGTTGCAGTGTCCGAGGATCCTGTGATCCTCTTTTGTGACCTTCCGACAAGCAAAGTCCATGGGGAAGCCAACTTCACTTAACAACGGTGTTACTAACTTAATAGTTGCAGCGATTCACTTAACAACTGGGGCAAGAAAGGCCGTGAAAGGCTGCTAAATTCACTTAACAAATGTCTCACTTACCAACAGAAGTCTTGGGCTCAATCGTGGTCATGCGTTGAGGTCACGCGATTCCCCCCCTTTTGTGACTTTGCGACAAGCAACGTCAACGGGGGAAGCCAGATTCGCTTAACAACCGTGTTACTAAGTTAACGGCTGCCAGATTCACTTCACATCGGTGGCAAGGAAGGTCGTAAAATGGGGCAAAGCTCGCTTAGCAATTGTTTCATTTAGCGGTGGAAATTTGAGGCTCAGTTATGGTCACAAGCAGTGGTGGGATCCTGCCAGTTTAACAACCGGTTCGGTGATCGCGCGCTTCGGTGTGTGTGCATGTGCAGTTTTATGAAAACTTACCTTCTGTGTTACTGCTGGGAAGTAACACAGCTGAGGCGCTGCGCGAATCAGCTGACAAGCTATAGGTCAGTAAAGCGCAGGGGCAGGCGGGCAGCCCCACCTGATCGTCAGAACAAGCCGGTTCGCTCCCAGCTGATCGTCGGAGCTACCGGTTCGCGCAAACCGGTCTGTACCGGTAGAATCCTACCTCTTATCGTAAATCCAAGGACTAGCTGTATTAATATAAGAGTTAAGGTTGTGTTATTTGAGGTGTGGTATATGTCAGATTCTCCATCCGAGAATAGTTTGAAGGGTCTGAGGCAAATTTTTCCCCATCTGAGGAGCTGTCCTTGGTTAAATCCAAAAAGGCATCTACTTTCAGAGGCCTCCTTATTTATCGATTAAATCCATTCTTAAAACTTGATGTGTTGTTTAAACGATCGGAAAGACAAGGGCAAGAAATGAGGGGTGGATTCTACAGTTCAATTCAATTCAGTTAACCTCCCCCTCCCCTTTTCCTCTATCCTTTCCAGAAAAGAGGTCCAGTTAGACAAAAAAATTACATGCCAGAAAGTAAATCAGGATTTAAAAACACTGGCTTTCTTAAGAAGGTGAGTTTGGTAGGTGAGGGTTTTCCAGCCGAAATGACTGAATTGCCTAAAGTTATTTGTTTGCTTGCTTAATCATTTATTTATTGGACTGATATAGCCGCCTATCCCAAACCTGGCTGGCGAATTCTGGGAGTTGAAGTCCACCCAGATCTGAAACAACCCTGTTTTACGAGTCTTAATTAAAATGGAGCGGTCCCCCATTCAAATTAAGTTTCATACATAGAAATTATTTCAATTATTTCAAAATTATTTATTGGAGTGTAGTTGGTGATACGTGGAAACTTTCAATTCATTTTCAAGAGTTCTCAGTGATGTTATATATTAGTTCGACCCTTAACTGAATAAATATATAAATCTAATATATAGGTTTAGTTGCTGTATCTGATTCTGGCCCAGTTACAGATAAATATCACCATATTTCTTCAAGATGGTATTAAGTGCAGTATTACCTTATTGTTATTAAACAGATACAACATTAGTTTCATTTCATTTTTTCCTCTACATAGTCATTAAATTCCATCAGCAGTGGTTGTTTAGGATGCCTTAAAGTCATGGCTATATTACCACTTATTCTTCATGGAAAATATTTAAAAATAAAATAAGGAAAATTTTGGGGAAAAGTTAAGGAATTTAACTGTGTGTTTCTCTCTCTCTCTCTCTCTCTCTTTTTTGATTTTTTTTATTTTTAAACAAAACATAAAACATAAATCCATCATCCATTACAATTGCAAACAGTGTGTCGGTCGGTTACAAATCTTTTGTGCTTCATCTCTATATTCAGAATTTACTAATTATCTAATTTCTCACATTGTCAAACAAATAAACATCCTCATTTATAATTTATTTAACTATGGCTTTACCGCTTCAAAAAAATTATTTTCAACTATTAGATTTATAACATTAATTTCATATTTCATATTTCATTTCCATGCTTTCTTATCTAGCCATTGATAAAATAAATCCCATATCTTATAATATTTTTTATCTTCTTGTTCTCAATTTCAAATGTCAATTTACTCATTTCAGCACATTCCAGGATTTTCTTAATAACTTCATCTTGCGTTGGTATTTTCTCATTTTTCCAGTTTTTAGCAAACACAATTCTAGCCGCTGTTAAAACATTCACAATCAAATATCTCAATTCTCTATTGTATATTTCTGGCACAATCCCTAATAAAAAAATATCTGGCTTAAAGTCTATGTGTTGTTTTATCATTTTTTCCAACCATGTGTGGATTATAGTCCAGTATCTTTTAGCTTCTACACATGTCCACCACATATGGTAATATGAGCCCAGTGTCTGATGACATTTCCAGCACTTTTCAGATTTGTTCTTGAACATTCTGGCTATTCTCGTCGGGGGTAGATGCCACCTGTAAAACATCTTATACAAATTTTCCTTATATGTTGTTGACATTGTCATTTTATAATTTTGCAACCACAATTTTTGCCATTTCTCTAAATCAATTCCATAACCAAAATTTTTCCCCCATGCAATCATTGTTTCTTTAACTTGTTCTCCTTCCAACTTTACCTCTAATAAATAACCATACAATTTTTTAATTACGTAGTCATCAGAACCCATTAAAATTTTATCTAAGTTAGACAAATTATTATAAAAAACCTCTGTTTTACAATCTTTATCATATCTAGAATGGATTTGCATATAAGAAAACCAATTTATCTGTAAACTTTGTTCCTCTAATTCTTGTTTCGATTTGAGTTCACCCTTTTCATTCAATAGTTCACTATATTTAACAATTTGTTCCCTTCTAAATATTATTGAGTATGAAAATGCTTCAATCGTCGATAACCAGACTGGAATTTTTAAATAGTGTTGTTTTTTAATCTTCTCCCAGTTTAGTAACAAAGCCTCACATATATAATGTCTTCTAAAGTACCCCTGTGTTTTTGTTCCCTTGTACCATAAAAAAGCATGCCATCCCCACAAGTCATGTCCTTCTAAAGTCAATAATGTTTCTTAACATTATCCATTCTTTAATCCACATCAAACTTGTCGCTTGATAATAAAGTTCCCAATTAGGCAAACCAAAACCTCCTCTTATTCTAGCATCTTGCAACAATTTCAATTTTATCCTCGCCTTTTTACCCTGCCAAATATATTTTAACATTATTTTATTCAAATCTTCAAAATAGTCTTTTCCCAATCTAATTCTATATTTGTAGAATATAGAATTCTAGGTAGTATATTCATTTTAATTGTCGATATTCTCCCAATCAATGATAATTGTAAATTTTCCCATTTTGCCAAATCTGTCCCAATCTGTCGTTTGAGTTTATTATAATTGTTCTCTTTAAGTGTGCTGCATCTTTCTGTCAAATATATCCTCAAGTAGACTTCCGGTTTGTTTCTTGTCGCTGCCAGATGGTCCCTCGGGTCCGCCAGCCCCGTCGCCTGTAAAGAGCTGCCTTTATAGCTGAAAGGTGGCTCGGAAAACTCCATTTCCATAAGAAATGTGAGATAGAGCAGGTGAGGGCAGGTAAAGCTCTCTGCGAAATCCCCAGAGTTTTTTTTTTTACTCTTGGGGACTATGCAGATGAAGCTCCCTATTTCCCTCGCCGCTGCTCCGGGCTTCGGGAGACCTCTGCTTTTTTGCAGAGCCAGGCGACGAGAACAAGCCTTTTAAAGAAAACTAACAGATTGTCTAATTAAAGAGGATGAGATCTGGATCTGGGACCCTAAATCGCAAGTATTTTTATTGACTTTATAAATGATATTGAAGAAAGGAAAAAAAAGAAATTTAAAATGGCGACTGCTCAGGCTTGAGAAGGGAAAGCTGAAAGAAAAAATCCTTCCGTTTCAATAGTTTAACAAGCTACAAAGTAGCGGAATAAATACTGCTGGCTACAGTTGAGAAGAAAAAGTTCTGCTTTTATGTTTTGTTTTGTTTTTTTCTTCCTGGAGATCGCGTTTGGAAAGAAGCTTTCTTTACTTAAAAAAGTGTTTGTCTGTGTGGAATGATGGCGTTTAAACTAACTAAGCCAGACAAACAAGCAGTGGGGGGGGGATTCCCCCATTTACAAATTACGTGAACAAGTTTTAAATCTACAGGCTCAGAAAAATGATTTTAATTTGACTGAATTTCTCTTGGAGGAGATGGTAAGAAGGGATGAGATTGTGAACCAGAATTTTGAAAAATTCAAGCAGGAAATTAAAGAATTAATACAATCAAAGTATGACAATTTGAAACAAAAGATTAAAACACTGGCTGATGCTTCTTTAGAACTATTTACAAAGATAGATAACAATATTAAGTTATTAGAGTCTAAAATGAAGGAAGTTGAGGACAAGATTTATAATTTGGATAATAAAATACAAAGAATTGAAAATGATTTGATAAATATTCAAGACAATAGCTCAAAAGAAAAATTTAAAATGGAAGCTGACTATAAGACTTGTAATGTAGAAAATATAAAACAAGGGATTGAAAAAGAAGTCTTAATGATGCAACATGGGTTCACAGAATTTGCGATCAGAATGAGAGGACTACAGGAAAATAATAGGGATGATTTGAGGAAAATATCTGCTGAAATTCTGGCTGGGATTTTAAAGGTTCATCCTGAGGAAGTATTTTGCAGGATTGATAGAGTCTACAGAGTAAATTCTTGGATTGCAAAGCAAAGGCAACTGCCTAGAGATGTGGTGATTTATTTTACAGACAAAGAAATAAGAAATAATATTGTGCAAAAATCTTTTAATTCTACTTTGCAACTGTATGGAAGAAAAATTTGGATATATAAAGAGTTACCGCCCAAGATTTTAGTAGATAGAAAGAAATTTGGATTCCTGGTGACTGAGCTCAAAAAACAAAATATTTTGTTTAGGTGGGATGTTCCAGTTGGTATAATACTGAGATATCAAGGAGAAAGATATCAATTAAATACTGTTGAAAAAGCGGAAGAATTTTATTACAAGACTTTGAAAATGAGTTTAACATCTTCATGCATAACACAGGATAAGCAGAAGGAGTTGGAAACAATGGAAAAACATCGAGCTACAGAGGTCTTTCTGGATGAATCGCTTTTGGATCCTTTAGATGTCTCAGTTGGATTACCTACAAATAAGAGAGAAGTGGCGTCAGATTCTAATGTGATGACTCTTCAAGTCACAGACAAGCATGAAAATCAATCAGTTGACACACAACTTAAAGAAAAGAAACATGAATGGCGATCTAAGCCACAAAAGCAAAACCAACAAGATCAAGTTATAGATCAGAATGAAAATCGAACAGTTGATATACAACTCATAGAAAGGAAATTAGAATGGAGATCAAACCCACAAAAAGTCAAGAAAAAAAGAAATAAGTCTCACAAAAACAAAAATTTCTAAACTAGGCAACAGCGAAGCCAGTTATTTAAAAGATGATTGAATACATGAAAAGACAGCTGAGGTGAAGTATTGGTTAATATTATCCTGAGGAGAGTGAAAGATCTCTGCAATGCCGTATTTTTGGGATGTGAAAAGGGCCTTAAATTGTTGGATTGGAATTATCTATTTTGGATTCTTTAATAAATAATATATTATGTCTATGCTGAGTTATATGGCAGGAGAGTTACGTTGGGGCATGCAGAAGATCCGGTTGTTACCCCATTATGATGGTTGGAATTAATAATCTTGAAGAAAGCCACTTCTACAGATATTATATGGAATACAATTATAAAGTCACTCGGGTGGTTGTTTTATCTTTTTTTATATATACATGAAGATATTTACTACTGATGGAGGCAGATGACAACTGAGGATTCTGAACATTCTGTTGGAATTAGGATGCTATGTTACCCTAATATGGGTGATGGAGTTACAATCCAGTTGAAAGACATTAAAGAAGACATTATATGGATTACAAGTTTAAAATCATTGATTTTATCTATATAAGGGAATATTTTTTTTAGTAGGATGGGCAGAAGAATAAAGATACTAAGAATTGTTATGTATGGAAATTTTGTAGGAAAGTGGGTGGGGACAGGCCAGTTTATTGATCTATGAGTTGAATAAATGTTAAATTAGGACTTATTATATAGTTTTATAGTGGAAAGCTGCTTTGAAATGTTATATTAATATACACAAAAGATTAAATGTTAAATTAGGATTTATTATATAGTCTTAAAGTGGAAGGTTGTTTTGAAATGATATATTAATATTAATATACATAAAAGGTTTGATTTAAGAGATACACGTATGGGGAGGAGAAAAAGGGCAGATTATTGCTAAATTGGGAGTTATAATAATATTATTATGCTAAGCCAGAAGTTATTATACAATGTTATAGTAGAATGTTATTTTAAGGGGGATATAATAATATTATTAGAAAGAAAGGGTCAGTATTTGGGGGATGGAGTATGGGGAGGGTAAAGTATTAAACAATCTGTTATGAATTTGGATTTTACTTGGAGGAAGTCATGGGGGAGGGGTGGTGAGGGGGGTTAGGGAGGAGGGGGGGGAAAGGGGGAAAAATCTGTATTTGAAAAACTTTTTCAATAAAAATATATATATATATATCCTCAAGTATATAACCTTATTTGTGACCTGCATCTTTGATATTTCCGCCAATTCTTCTTTTTATTAACATATTTTTTGTCAAGATCTTCATTTTGTCTTTATTAATTTTCAAACCTGCTACTTTCCCAAATTCTCCTATTTTATCTATCAATGTAATTATTGACTCTAAAAGATCTTCAAGAAGAAACACCAGGTCATCTGCAAACGCTTGCAATTTATATTCTTCCTTTTGAATTTTCATTCCTTTTATATCTTTTTCTTCTCTGATATTTCTATTTAGCACTTCTAATGTTAATACAAACAACAGAGGAGACAGTGGGCAACCTTGTCTCGTTCCTTTTTTTATCTCGATAAACTCTGTCAATTCTCCATTTATCATTACTTTTGCTGTTTGTTTATAGTATATGGCTTCTATTGCTTGAATAAATTTTCTGCCAAAGCCCATCTGCTCCAATTGAAGTAACATAAATCGCCAGTTGACGTTATCAAAGGCTTTCTGAGCATCTAGAAATATCAAAGCCATTTGCTTTTCAGGATGTGCCTCATAATATTCCAAAGTGTCCAGAATTATCCTCATATTGTCTTTAATCTGTCTTTTTGGCAGAAACCCGTTTTGATCAGAATGTATAAAATTATTTAAATAATTTTTAAGTCTTTCTGCCAATATTGAAGCAAAAATTTTATAATCAGAATTTAGCAGGGAAATAGGCCTATCATTTTTTATTTGTTGTGGGTCTGTGTCCTCTTTTGGAACAAGTGTAATATATGCTTCTGACCATGACTTGGGTATTTTCCTCTTTAACATAACTTCATTCATAACTTCTAGCAATGGGAGACTCACTGATTCCTGTAATGTCTTATAATATTCCGCTGACAGTCCACCCGGGCCTGGTGCCTTCCCAATCTTTTGTTTTTTAAGTGCTTCAGTTAATTCCATCATTGTTATATTTCCTTCTAACATCATTTCAACGTCTTTAGAAATCTGAGGTAAATTCGCCTTTTACAAGTATTGTTTAATATTTTCCTCCTCTATATTTTCTTGTTCATACAGTTTTCTATAGTAAGCTTGTATAATTTCTTTCTTCTCTTTATTCCCAAATCTAATTTGTCCTTGGTCATCCATTAGTTGTGTTATTTTTCTTGATTCTCTCTCTTTTTTCAGTTTGTATGCTAGCCATCTACCTGGTTTGTTGGCATCTTCAAAATAGTTCTGTTTAACACTTCTGATTTTTTGTGCTAAATCTTCCTTTTCTATTAATCCCATTTTATGCTTAGTTGTATCCATTTTTATTTTAATATCCTTTTGTGGAAATTTCTGAAGCTCCTTTTCGAGTTTCTTGTAATCATCCTCTAGTGTTATATAGACTTGTCTTTTCTTAATATTTCTTTTCCTTGTATAGTCTATTATCAGACCTCTAGTATAAGCTTTCATTGTATCCCAAAGATTTTGCATCGATGTGTCCTCTTTTCTGTTTTCTTTAAAAAAGAAAGCCAATTCTTTCTCCATTTTCTGTACAAAGTCCTTTTCTTTTAATATTGTATTATTTAGAGTCCATCTAGATCTTATCCTTTGTCCTTTCCATCTCACAGTCACTGGATTGTGATCTGCCCAGGTATTTGCTTCTATTTCAATTTCTTCTATATTAGAAGTCAGTTCCATTGTCGTCCATATCATGTCTAATCTAGACCATGATGAATGTCTGTCAGAATAAAAAGTATATTGCCTATTTTTTGCATTTCTTTCTCTCCATGCATCTTTTAAATTTGTTTCCTCTATCATTTTAAAAAAGGATTTCGGAAGTATCTTTCTACTATGCTTTACTGCCTTGTGTGTATTGTAATCTAATTTTTCCAGCCCTCTGCTCCTGCAATCCACCTCTGGGTTTCCTTACTCCTCGCTTCTCCTTTGACTGGGTGAAATTTTTCTGCTGTCTCTCCGTGCTGTGGCCACGCCCCACTTTCCCATGATGCACCAGTCTTTTCACTCAGTCGCTGACTGACTGGTGTACTTTTCTCTTCGTGCTCAAGTTAGGATATTTAGCAGAGTTGCGTTAGGCTCTTTCATTTATTTTTCTTAGTATTTTTCTCGTTTTCGGTGAGAGCCTCTATTGGTGAGCTGCGGGGCGTGAGACAGGTGCCTGGGGATCCGGCCCATCCTCCGCTCAGGAATTTCTCAGTTTGAACTGCAGCTTGGGTTACCGTCCCTTCGGGGCGGTTCCCTGCTTTCCGTTTAGCCGCCGGTGTGGTGCGCGGGGATTCGCGATTGCCGCCTTTCCTCCCCCACACCAATTATCTGCAAGTGGAATTTTTTGTTAGTGGCTCTCGTAGGGCGGCTCCGGAGTGCTCCGCATGGTTTGCCCTGCGGCCTCTGACGTATTATTCATATTATTTCCACGGTTATTGCTCGAGTGTGCTGCGCTCTGATCATCAGCATTTCAAAGTTGCCGCTCGGGCTTCAGCCGCCCAGGCAGTGACGGAGGCTTCGCTCCAGCCGCCGCGCCTTGGAGGGCGTCGGCTGCTACGGTGGTGAGGTTTGCTGGCGTCCGTCCCTCGGGCGGCGTCAGGTGGGGTTGCTCTTGCCCCCTTTTTTGCCCTCGTTTTTCCCGACGCTTGCGCTGCCGCCATTTCTAGAAGGTCCGTGGCCGCCATTTTGGCGCTATCCTTGGCGGTGTGTTAACGGGCGCCATTTTGGAGCAACAGCTTTCCTTAAGGGCCGGCTTCACTGCGTTACCCACTCTCTCTGTATCGCCTCCCTAGTTGAGAGGACCACTTTTCCTTAAAGCCTTAGCCAGCCGTTTGTGTTTTTTCCTGTCAAAGATCGTTTGGCTGAGCTATTTTTGTTTTTTTTTTGGGTTACCCTCGTTATTAGGGGTACCTAGGTGTATATAGTTCTGATTGTTCTTGTTTAAAAAAAAAAAAAAAGAAAAGAAAAGAAAAAAGAAAAGAAAGAAAGAAAAGAAGATAAGTGTTCTAAGAACTGTTTTTTTTATTACATTTTTGATCTTAAAAAAAAAAAAAAAAGATAATAATACATATATATATATTAATAATAATAATAAGAGAAACGAAAAGAGAGTGAGATTTTATTCGGACTTATTAATAATGGCGGATGCCTATTTCTCGTCCGATGCGGAGCATGAGCCCAGTCCTCCTAGGGCTCCAGCCAAACACAAGTCTAAGTCTCGTAGCAGGGTTGTATCTGCTCCTGAGGACTCCCGCCAACCTAGGTCATCGGCAGCGGCAGATAAGGACGCCCAACGACGCCACAGAGCTTTGGAGCGCCAATATGACAAGGCCAGACAGGCCACCTTGGCTTCGGTTTTTCCAGCTGGTCTGAATCCAGCACCTTTGCCTTCGTCGCCCAGTGGGGCCCCGGCGCCCGATCCACCACAGCCAAGTACTTCAGGTCGCTTGTCTAAGAGGGCTTCAGTCTCTTTGCCCGATGTTTCATCGGTGGGCTTGTGCAACCCCGCCCCCCCTCCCGTTTCTCGTCCTGAAGCGACTTTCACACCAACCGCCGCTGGGCTTCGCGGGGCTGATGGACAATTATCGTCCTCCCAGTTGGACTTGCAGCTTTTGCTATCTAATGCCTTGTCCTCCCTGTGGGCAGCGGGAATTCAACAACCGCCCTTGGCTCTTGCACAACCGGGCCCCCATCAGGTGACTCAACCACCCATGGCACCGATTCAGAGGCCAGCTCACCATTTAGCTCCTGATTCTTCGGATGATTCCGATCGTGAGGAGCATACGGTCGAGGACTTGGAATTTTCTGAGGACGAGGGCCTCGCTCCTGATGTTCCTGCCTTTACTGGGCTGTTCAGGCCGTCATTGTTCAAATCTCTTCTGCATAAGGCACGCCAGGTCACAAACATGGCTGTTTCTGCGCCTACATCATCTGAGACGGCATCCACGTCGACCCCGCATGAGGCCCTGTTCTCGTCTTCCAAGCCGGGCAGGGATTTCGTCCCCTGTCCTCAACTTTTTTCTGACGTTCTACAATCTCCTTGGTCTCAGCCAGCTTCGTCAACGGGCCCCAATAGCATTGATAAGAAATTGTATTGTGCAGCACCAGAGCTGGACGCTATGTTATCTGTACCTGTGGTGGACTCGCCCATTACCAACTTGTCTTCCTCGTCCTTACTGTCAACAGATGCGCTGGACGGACTGAAATCGGAGGACAGGAAGTCTGAACTTTCCTTTCGTAAGGAACATCAGGCCCTGGCATGGGCAATCAAAACCGCGACCGCCACCTCCTTTTTTAATCGGGCGACTCTGCTTTGGTTGAAGCAACTACAGGATAGACTGCCACCTGAAGACACACGCCTCCATCAAGACATAAACAAAATTGTGGCGGCCACAGAATATTCAGCCGATGCATCATTGAATTCTGTGAAGTTTACATCCAGGGCATTGGCCTCGTCTATTACATCCCGTCGTTTATTTTGGCTTAGGAACTGGAGGGCAGATGCCAAAGCTAAGTGGCGCTTGGCGGCAGCGCCCTACAAGGCTCCGAACCTGTTCGGCTCCGCTCTTGATCCTGTCCTTATCGAGGATAAGGACAAGAGGAAGATTATGCCGACTTCCTCGTATCGCAGGCCTGAACGACGTTATACGCCTTATTATCAAAGACAGTCCTTTCGCGCAGCGATGGGGTCAGGCGGTGCCTACTCACATCGTCCGCAATTCTTTGGCTCCGACCGGTCCTCCGATCGACAGCGTTTTCGCGACAGGGCTAGGAACCCCTCTGTCTCCAAGCGTCCTTTTCGGGGATCTGGATATCGTCAATTCCGCAGGGGGAAATGACTGCAGGTCGCAGGATCCCATTGGCGGTCGTCTGCAACTTTTCTACCACCAATGGGAGCAGTCGACCACAGACCCTTGGATTCTTCATACGGTGTCCTCCGGCCTGTCGATCGAGTTCCTGGGATACCCTCCGTCTCGCCACATTTGTTGTCCTGCGCCACGTTCTCCAGAACAGGGACGCTTGCTACAGGAACAAGTCCTCCATCTGCTCAACATCAAAGCGATAGAGAGGGTCCCGCCGGATCAACATGGCTTGGGATTCTATTCGACGCTCTTTCTCGTCCCGAAACATTCCGGAGGTTGTCGGGCCATTTTGAATCTGAAACAACTAAACCTTTTCATTTGCTATCGCAGATTCAAGATGCACTCCCTGGGGTCCATCTTGGGGGGGATTCGCCGTGGCGACCTCCTTCAATCAGTCGACCTCAGGGAGGCGTATCTGCATGTCCCAATATCACATTCACACAGGAAATTTCTGCGTTTCCAAATTGGAGTCGATCATTATCAATATTGCGCAATGCCCTTTGGTTTATCATCTGCTCCAAGAACTTTCACCAAATTGGTAGCTGTGGTGGCGGCGGCACTCCGAAAGATCCCGGTACGCGTACTCTGTTACCTCGACGACATCCTGGTGTTGTCATCGTCCAGGACTCAGGCAGCTCGAGACCTTCATCTTGTCATCATGGCTTTCCAGGATCACGGATTCTCAATAAATTTTCCAAAGAGTCACCTTCACCCGGCCACATCGCTGCTGCACCTGGGGGCGGTGATAGACTCTGTGCGGGGTCAGGTCTTTCTATCTCCAGACAGGATTTTGAGCATTCAAGACCTGATTCGTCTAATTCTGGCTCATCGCTCCATTCCTCTTCTCCAGCTCTCACAACTGCTGGGGAAGATGGTGTCGTGCTTCTCAATTGTGCCATGGGCACGCCGCCACGCGAGGCCGCTGCAATGGTTTCTGCTCCCTTACCAGCGCTCGGGACGCAGCGACTCTCTTCACAAAATATACCTTCCACCTCAACTTCGTCTGTCGTTTCAGTGGTGGCTGGGGCCAGCCATTCTCAAGGGCTCGCACTTTCTAATTCAAGACAGGCTGACTCTAACTTCGGACGCCAGTCTTCGGGGCTGGGGAGCCCACCTTCAAAATCAGGTAGTGCAGGGTCGTTGGTCCCTTCCAGAAAGAGGCCACAACATCAATCTGTTGGAACTCAGAGCAATCCGCCTGGCCCTCAAACATTTTCAGTCGCAGTTGGAGGGTCACCACGTCCTTGTGCTCACGGACAACATTGCAGCCAAGGCCTATGTAAACAAAGAAGGCGGGACACATTCGAGGCGGCTGATGTTGGAAGCGGAGAGTCTATTCCGATGGGCGGAACGTCACCTTCTGTCATTGAGAGCCGATCATATTTCCGGAGTGGACAATGTGCGGGCAGATTGGCTCAGCAGACAAAGTCTCCATCATTCAGAATGGCAACTGCATCCGAGGCTCTTCCACGAAGCTGTTCTTCGGTTCGGCACGCCTGTCGTGGACTTGTTTGCCAGCCCGTCGAATGCCCAGCTTCCACTCTACGTGACGCGTTACCCGTGCCATTCAGCAATGGATCACGATGCGCTCCGATGCCGTTGGCCTCCAGGGCTCTTATACGCCTTTCCCCCGATTCCTTTGATTCCTCAGGTGATTCGGAGGCTCTTGGAGGAAAGGGCCGAAATGATCCTGGTGGCTCCCGATTGGCCTCGTCGGCAGTGGTACGCCGATCTTGTCGCCCTGTCGTCTCGTCCACCTTGGCTGATTCCACGGGATCGCATCGCTCTACGCCAAGGGGCCATCGACCACCCAGAGCCAGGATGGCTCCAATTGGCCGTTTGGCGTTTGAGCGGGTCATCTTGCAAAAAGACCGGCTTCCCGACTCCGTCATAAGTACGATTCAAGCTTCCCGTAGGCCTTCGACGTCGCGAATATACGAGTCTTCCTGGAAGGCCTTCTGTAGCTGGTGTGCGGCCAACTTGGTGGACCCTACTTCAGCCAGCATAGAGGACGTTCTATGTTTTCTGCAATCCGGCTTGGACAAGGGGTTGTCACCTTCTACCCTTCGTCGTCAGATGGCTGCCTTGTCTACGGTCATTCGGTGTCCTCCATACTCGTCTCTGTCTATGCATCCGCTACTTAAGGGTTTTCTTCATGGAGCTGTGAATCTATGCCCACCTGTTGTTCATAGGTACCCGTCCTGGGACCTTTCTCTTGTTCTTCAGGCCTTAATGTACCCTCCTTTTGAACCTTTGGGGTCAATTCCTCTACGGTATTTGTCGTTCAAGATAGCCTTTTTATTGGCGATAACTTCGGCCAGACGCGTGTCTGAACTTTCTGCCCTATCAATTAGAAAAGATCTCTGTATTTTTCAACCTAATACAGTAATACTGCGTCTGGACCCTGCATTCTTACCCAAAGTAAATTCATATTTTCATCGGGCTCAGGAGCTTATCCTTCCGGACTTTTGCCCGTCGCCGAAACATCAACGCGAAAAAGACTGGCATACCCTTGATGTACGTAGGGCTCTACGTCGTTATATTCGCAGGACTGAATCCATCCGGAAAACTGAGGCTCTTCTGGTGTCGTTTCATCCTCCCTCCTTGGGCCAGAAGATTTCTCCATCCACAGTGGGCAGGTGGATCAAGACATGCATAGCTACAGC
Organism: Pituophis catenifer annectens; assembly: GCF_029215685.1. Classification (NCBI taxonomy): domain Eukaryota; kingdom Metazoa; phylum Chordata; class Lepidosauria; order Squamata; family Colubridae; genus Pituophis; species Pituophis catenifer. Next base: position 14,088,493 of record NW_027256895.1, read on the forward strand.
TTATAAGCAACGTTCTCGTCCTGTACCAAGTCGCATTTTACCTCACTCGACTCGTAGTGCAGCTGCGTCGGCCGCATGGGCTACGCAGGCTTCAGTTTCAGACATATGCCGGGCCGCTACTTGGTCTTCTGTGACACCTTTCATCAGGCACTACAGGATTGATGCCTATGCTTCAGCTGAAGCGTCCTTTGGACGACGTGTTTTACAATCTGTCATTGAGGTCCAGGAGTGTGGGTCCAATTGATTTCCCGCCCTGGGATTTGAACTTTGGTATATCCCAGAGGTGGATTGCAGGAGCAGAGGGCTGGAAAACGAACGTTGTCTTACCTGAACGTTCCTTTTCAGCTCTCTGCGACTGCAATCCACACCCGCCCTGTTCGCTTTCTTTCTTGTGTTGCCTTATTACTGGTTCCAGTTTTCAAAGTTTGTAAGGCTTGTCCTGACCTTTTTTTGATTTGTTTGCAAGGTGGTCACGCCTTCGTTCAAAGACTGGTGCATCATGGGAAAGTGGGGCGTGGCCACAGCACGGAGAGACAGCAGAAAAATTTCACCCAGTCAAAGGAGAAGCGAGGAGTAAGGAAACCCAGAGGTGGATTGCAGTCGCAGAGAGCTGAAAAGGAACGTTCAGGTAAGACAACGTTCGTTCTCATCTACTATACCATTAAAATCCCCCATCATACAAATATTGTCATAGTCCAATTCAATTATTTTTTTATGTAGCTTTCTATAGAAGTCGTCTTGATTGTTATTTGGAGCATATATTGCTATTAAGAGTATTTTCATGTTATTATCTATTATTTCCACCATCAAAATTCTTCCTTCATCATCTGCGTATATTTGCTCTGCTGGAATTATGTTTCTAATGTATAAGACAACTCCCCTTTTCTTACATTGTGGCAATGAAGCAAAAAAATTTCCCTAATTTTGGCTGTACCAGTAACTGTTTGTGTTGCTTTTTAATGTGCACTTCTTGCAAGTAGATTATATCAAACTTTAATTTCTCTAATTTATGGAATACCTTTCTTCTTTTAATGGCTAAATAAAGTCCATTTATATTTATTGTAATCAATTTTTTCTCTTCCATAAGAGGGGTTTATTGCCCTAGTAGATCTCGGTTCCCGTTGCTCTTTGTGTTCCACAATACCCCCTACTGCTTCTGCTTTTTCAATCATTGCTATGTCTTCTTCTTGGATTTGGATCAGTGGTTCTGCCATTCTAGTTTCCATTTCTTTCTCTCTGAGAAATTCTGCATAAAATGCTTTAGCTTTATCCACTAAATCTATTCTATATCTTTGCTGTTGCCACGTAAGCACTAATCCTTCTGGTATTAGCCATCTGTAATTCACAACTTTTTGAAGTAGTATTTTAGTCAGGAATTGACTAAATTCTCTCACTCTTCTCGGTATTTGCTTCAGAACCACAATTTCTTTCTCCTTGTACTTCAGCGTTTTTTCTCTTGCAATCTGCAATATTTGTGCTTTAATCGATTTCTTGGTAAACTTTATATGGACTTCTCGTGGTAATTTATTTCTCATTGCATACCTTGTGTAGACTCGAAATATCTCATCTATGCCATCCATCATCTTTTCTTTGGTAATTTCTAATGCTTCTGCTAAAATTTCTATCATTATTTCTGCCAAGTTCTCTCCCTTTTCTTCTATATTTTGAAATCTGAGATAAAATTCTGCTCTGTCTATTTCCCATCCGACTAATCCACTCTTATTCTTGCTCAACTTCATCGAGTCTAGTGTCAATGTCTCTAATTTTTTTCTCTCTTTGCTCTTCCTTTTCCTCAATCTTTTGGAGTCTATCTTCATATTTCATCATCATTTGCTGTATGTTCTCCACTTTCTCATCTGTTTTCTCTGTTCTTTTTTCAATCTTCTCTACTCTTGTTTGTATATTTTGAACTCCTTGTAGAATCATCTGTAGTGTCGTCTCCTTTTCTTTCTCTCTTTCCTTCTCCTTCTCCTGTTGTAGCATCGTCTGTATTGACTGCTGTCCTCCAGATGGTGATGAAGAAGGCATTGATGTGGAAGAGCCAATAACCGTTACTTTTTTACTCATTCTGTGAAGTAGTTGCAAAAGGTTTTAACAAATAAAAAATTCTTCAGGCTCTTCTATACCTTAATCCGTTTATGGATGGAGCAAATATTACCCCAAATAACAAACACTGAGGAACAATAATAATGAATGGTAGAGAACATACAATTTGTTCAACCTTGCATTCTGGAATGGTTTGGTAAATATTCAGGTTAGAGTTCTCAATTAAGTCCCATAATTTATTTACATAGTATTTAATTAAAGTTGTAGGCCACCCATCTCATTATCAAGGGACTGGGTGGCTTCCAGTTTTCTTGTAGATCAGGGGAAGAGGTCAAAAAAGTCAAGATGGTGTCTGAGACCCTCTGATCAAATCAATGAACGTCTGTTCTGGCACCATGTTTGTCTCTCCTCATTTCATCCAAGCATGATGAGCAAAAGATACAGTGGTACCTCAGTGCTCATTGTTAATTGGTTCCAGGAGGCGCCATAAGTACCAAAAATGATGAGTATCAATTTTTTTCCACAAGGAATAATCTAGTGCAGGGGTGTCAAATTCAGTTTCATTGAGGGCCGTTTCAGGGTTGTGTTTGACCTCAGGTGGCCGGAGTGTGTGTGGCCAGGGTGGGCGTGGCCAGCTCGACATCACTCATGTCAAGGGTGCCTGTGGTGGCCTGAGCGCTCTGCCAGAGAAAATGGGCTCTCGAGTTCCGTTTTCGGCTGTGACGGCCTCCTGCAACCCTCTGCCAATAAAAACAGCTCGGGAGGGCCTCACACTCCATTTTCGCTGGCAGAGGCACTGCAGGCCAGTCCTTTGCTGTTTCTGGGGCAGCCCCGCAGGCCAGATCTAAGCACCCCGCAGGTCGAATCTGGCCCCAGGCCTTGAGTTTGACACCCCTGATCTAGTGAGTCACAAAGCAGCCAACACCAACAACTTCTAGCTTGTGTGTTGAGTACCATCAGAGGTGGGTTTCAGCAGGTTCTGACCAGTTCTGGAGAACCAGTAGCAGAAATTTTGAGTAGTTCAGAGAACCGGTAAATGCCACTTCTGACGGGCCCTGCCCCCATCTATTCTCTGCCTCCCGAGTCCCAGCTGATCGGGAAGAAATGGGGATTTTGCAGTAACCTTCCCCTGGATTGGGGAGGGAATGAAGATTTTACAGTATCCTTTCCATGGAGTGGGGTGGGAATGGAGATTTTACAGTATCCTTCCTTTGCCATGCCCACCAAGCCATGCCACGCCCACCAAGCCACACCCACAGAACCGGTAGTAAAAAAATTTGAAACCCACCACTGAGTACCAAATAAATGATTTTCACATCCAAATGTTGCTAAGAAGCAAATTTGATGAGTTTCAAAGCAGTTGAGCATCAGGGTAGCACTGTACCTCATTTCTCCTCGTAACAAAATTAAATAGTTTATCAGCAGTTTCATTCCTGTCCCTTTGCAGCTTCTATAGTATGATGTGGGACTGGACCATTCCAAACTCAATTGCAGAAAATATGACTTCAGCAACAGAGTGGTCAATGCCTGGAATGCACTACCTGACTCTGTGGTTTCTTCCCCAACCCCCCAAAGCTTTAACCTTAAACTGTCTACTGTTGACCTCACCCCATTCCTAAGAGGTCTGTAAGGGGCGTGCATAAGTGCACCAGCATGCCTACCGTCCCTGTCCTAATATTCCTTTTTACTTACTCTTTTCATGTATTCCAATTATGTTTATACTTTTACCTGTTATCTTATATATGCTTGACAAATAATCTTATGATTATGATTATATGATTATGATTATGGATGAAAGTCTGAAAAAATGAACTCTTTCTTTCTCCAGTGAAGTCAAGGCTATGCTTATGTGATAATAGCAATAGCATTTAGACTTATATACCGCTTTACAGTGCTTTGACAGCCCTCCCTAAGTGGTTTACAGAGTCAGCATATTGCTCCCAATAATCTGGGTCCTCATTTTACCCACCTCGGAAGGACGGAAGGCTGAGTCAATCTTGAGCCTGGTGAGATTCGAACTGTCAAATTGCAGGCAGTCGGCAGGCAGCAGAAGTAGCCTGCTGTACTGCACTCTTAACCACTACGCCGCTGTGGCTGTTTAGCTGAACGGTTTAGAATAAATTGTATGGTCTAAGAAGGATGGAAAGCTGAGTCAGCCTTGAGGTAGTCAGGACTGAACTTCTGGCAGTGGGCAGAGTTAACCTGCAATGCTGTATTCTATCCACTATACCACCATGGTTCTTAAGACGAACGGCGTAGAATAAATTGTATGTTCTACACCAAATCTTGAGAAGATGAGATCAGTTCCTTCCCTTGACATACAAGTAGTCCTTGACTTACAACCATTCATTGAATGATTGTCGGAAGTTACAATGGCACTGAAAAAGTGATTTTCACACATTTTTCACACTTACGACCATTGCAGCATCCCCATGATCACTTGATTTACATCCAGATGCTTGACAGCTGGTTCAGATTTATGACGGTTGCAGTGTCCCATGATCATATGACTACCTTTTGCAACCTCCTGACAAGCAAAAGTCAAGAGAAGCCTGATTCACTTAACAACAGTGTTACGGATTTAATCACGGCGGGGATTCGCTTAACAAACGTGGCAAGAAAAATCGTAAAACGGGACCAAACTCACTTAACAAATTTCTCCCATAGCCACGTAAACGCTGGGCTCAATTGTGATCATAAGTCAAGGAGTCCCTATATTTTAACATCAATATTTCCCTTCCTCGTATTTCGTATGAGACTAAGAAACTTGATGGAACTGATTAGATTTGAGATTTGAAGATCGGGTTTGGAGACGCTGGATCCCAAATCCATTGCCGTGCTGGCTGGTCTGGGAAGGGAGGTTCTATTGGAAAGTTCCCAGGAGTAAACATTTTCTTCTCTTTGTTTTGATGATAGTGCTGAAGGTCAGAAACCATTATTTAAGAATGGAAAATTCTCCAAGGACAAGGTTCTAAAGTGGCAGCGGATGCTTATTCAGGAATGTCCTTGGAAACCCAATGCTACAGCGGTTATGCAATATAGGTAATAATGCTAATGGTCCATCCAAATCATCAGTTCGAAAAGGAATTGGGTTGCCTGCCTGTCAAACCTGATGCAAACTTAAGCCTCTAAATAGAAAACGATGCTTGGTTCCATTTCCTGAGAAAGGTATATTTTTATTAGAGATCCAAGTCAGAGGTGGTATGCAGCCGGTTCTGGAAAACCGGTAGCGGAAATTTTGAGTAGTTCGGAGAATCGGCAAATATCACCTCTGATTGGCCCCGCCCCCATCTATTCGCTGCCTCCCGGCTGGGTCTTCTTTTCTTCGCCCTGCACACGGAGCCGGAAAGCAGGTTAGTGGGGTGGGGTGGGAATGGAGATTTTACAGTATCCTTCCCCTGGAGTGGGGTGGGAATGGAGATTTTACAGTATCCTTCCCCTGGAGTGGGGTGGGAATGGAGATTTTACAGTATCCTTCCCCTGGAGTGGGGTGGGAATGGAGATTTTACAGTATCCTTCCCCTGGAGTGGAGTGGGAATGGAGATTTTACAGTATCCTTCCCATGGAGCGGGGTGGAAATGGAGATTTTGCAGTATCTTTCCCCTGCCATGCCCACCAAGCCAAGCCACGCCCACCAAGTCACACCCACAGAACCAGTAGTAAAAGAATTTGAATCCCACCACTGGATCAAGTGTATTGCAGTAATGCATAGCTAGAACTGAGATTCGCCCATCAAAACTCCTGTGTTATTCCCCTCCTCTCCTCTCCTTAATTGTCTTTCATTTCCCAAGATAACCAATTAAAATCATGCAAGCTATTTTCCTAACGGTCAGTTCAAGTGTACTCTGGTATGCCGCTCCGTCCTTCTCCCAGCTGGGTGACCTTGAAGCAGCTTCTCGAGAAAGCACAGCAGCTACTTTTGGTTTCCCAAGCATTTTCCCTTTCGTCCCCCTTCTCCATAGTTTATGGCAGATTGTCACCGCAGATCAGCAAAGCACAAGCAAGCTTGAGGTGGCAGCAAACTGCCCTTCAATTACTTTAATCTATTCTATTCTATTCTATTCTATTCTATTCTATTCTATTCTATTCTATTCTATTCTATTCTATTCTATTCTACTCTACTCTACTCTACTCTACTCTACTCTACTCCCTTTCTTATTCTATTATACTGTACTCTATTCCCTTTCCTATTCTATTCTATTCTACTCCCTTTCCTATTCTATTCTACTTTACTCTACTTTACTCTGCTCTACTCTATTCCCTTTTGTATTCTATTCTACTCTACTACTCCCTTTCATACTCTACTTTATTCCCTTTCCTGTTCTACTCTACTCTACTCTACTCTATCCCCTTTCCTATTCTATTATACTCTACTCTACTCCCTTTCCTACTCTATTGTGCTCCCTTTCATATTCTATTCTACTCTATTCCCTTTCCTATTCTACTCTACTCTATTCTACTCCCTTTCCTATTCTATTCTATTCTATTCTATTCTATTCTATTCTATTCTATTCTATTCTATTCTATTCTATTCTATTCTACTCTACTCTACTCTATTTCCTTTCGTATTCTATTGTATTCTACTCTACTCCCTTTCCTACTCTACTGTACTCTATTCCCTTTCCTATTCTATTATACTCTACTCTACTCTACTCTACTCTACTCTACTCTACTCCTATTCTGTTCTGTTCTGTTCTGTTCTGTTCTGCTCTGCTCTGCTCTGCTCTGCTCTGCTCCGCTCCACTCCACTCCACTCCACTCCACCCCACCCAACTCTACTCTATTCCCTTTCCTATCCTATCCTATCCTATCCTATCCTATCCTATCCTATCCTATCCTATCTCTACTCTACTCTACTCTACTCTACTCTACTCTACTCTACTCTACTCTACTCTACTCAGAGGTGGGTTTCAGCAGGTTCTGACCAGTTCTGGAGAACCGGTAGTGGAAATTTTGAATAGTTTGGAGAACCGGTAGTAAAAATTCTGACTGGCCCTGCCCCCATCTATTCTCTGCCCCCCAAGTCCCAGCTGAATCGGGAGGAAATGGGGAGTTTGCAGTAACCTTCCCCTGGAGTGGGGTGGGAATGGAGATTTTACAGTATCCTTCCCCTGCCATGCCCGCCAAGCCATGCCATGCCATGCCTACCAAGCCATGCCACACTCACAGAACCGGTAGTAAAAAAATTTGAAACCCACCACTGACTCTACTCTACTCTACTCTACCCTACCCTACCCTACCCTACCCTACCCTACTCTACCCTACCCTACCCTACCCCCTTTCCTACTCTACTCTACTCTACTCGACTCTACTCTACTCAGAGGTGGGTTTCAGCAGGTTCTGACCAGTTCTGGAGAACTGGTAGCGGAAATTTTGAGTAGTTCGGAGAACCAGTAGTAAAAATTCTGACTGGCCTTGCCCCCATCTATTCTCTGCCTCCCAAGTCCCAGCTGAATCGGGAGGAAATGGGGATTTTGCAGTAACCTTCCCCTGGAGTGGGGTGGGAATGGAGATTTTACAGTATCCTTCCCCTGCCATGCCCACCAAGCCATGCCATGCCATGCCCACCAAGCCATGCCACACCCACAGAACCGGTAGTAAAAAAATTTGAAACCCACCACTGACTCTACTCTACTCTACTCTACTCTACTCTACTCTACTCTACTCTACTCTACTCTACTCTACTCTACTCTACTCTACCCTACCCTACCCTACCCTACCCCCTTTCCTACTCTACTCTACTCTACTCTACTCTACTCTACTCTACTCTACTCTACTCTACTCTATTCCACTCTATTCCTATTCCTATGTTGATGCAATTTAGAATTGCATTGGCTTTTTTTGGGCTATTTTAGGTAGATAGCTTGACGGAGTTGGAAGGGACCTTGTAGGTCATCTAGTCCAACCCCCACCCACCCAAGCAGAAGACCCCTACACCATTTCTGACAGATGGTAGTCCAGTTTCTTGAAAGCCTCCAGGGATGATGCTCCCACACAGTGCCTCACGGTGATCCCTTTTCAAGTTAACCCCCGCTGATGCCTTCTTTCAGGGAAGAGCTAGGTCAGTGTTGCAATGCTTCTCATCTGCTGGTGGTAACCAAGGAAAACACACCACTGCGATCCATTATCAATTTCGATGGTGACAAATATAAAAATATCACTGTGGACGCCACCCTGAGAAATGTTCTATTGAAGGTAAGAGAAAGATGCATTCTTTGGGTTTTGGTGGAAGGGAAACCCATGGGGGCGGCAGGGGGGTGTTAACAGAATACAAGTAGTCCTCAACTTACAGCCTGTTCTGTCCCTGTCTCACACACGCACACAAACAGTCAGCCAGGAGTTAAAGTAAACTTGCAGACAATAATTTCCTTCGATAACAGAATTGGCAACAACCAAGTAGCTGCTTGCCAAAAACTTTACTCACAGAGGGAGGTGTTCCTTCTCCGTCAGATAAACCAAAATAAATTCACAAAGCCAAAGAATTGTCAAGTCCAGTCCTTAATAAGCCTTAATCAAGCCTTGATAGTACAGTGGTATACGCACCCTGTTATTAACACAGCTGCCTGCAATTTCTGCTGGTTCGAATCTCTCCAAGGCTCAAGGTTGACTCAGCCTTCCATCCTTTCTAAGGTAGGTGAAATGACCCAGTTTTTGGGGGCAATAAACTGACTTTGTATAAAATATACAAAAGAATGACGGCTATTGCTTAACGCATTGTAAGCCGCCCTGAGTCTCCGGAGAAGGGCGGCATATAAATCAAATTAAAAAAAAAAAAAAGGCAGATAACGAAGCTCCAGAGACACGGTATGACTTGCTAGCTGTTCAGTTTTGTCTGTCACAAAGCCTGAATGGCCACCACACCCTCTTTTATCCCCTGTGGGATGTGGTCCAGTGACTCAGCTTAATCTCTGGCACGCCTCCTTCTCTGCTGCGTGTGCTTGTCTTTCCGACGCTGGCGGGGATCCAGCCAAGACTTATCTCTGTCGCTGTCTGATTGTGGCTGCTCGCAGATGCCTGGCTCCTGGCCTATCTCTTCTCCTTCAGGAGACACCTGAGGCATTGCCAGAGAGGATGGTCCTGGAGAGGGAGGCCTTGCCAACTCCTCTCCTTCACTTTCGGAGTCTTCTCCCTCCGATAAGACGGGCTCGGGGGTCGGAGTCACAACACAGCCTCCGGAGCCTGGGGAGGGCAACGATAACCCCCTCCCCCGCAGTGGTGCAGGAGCAGGGGTGAAATGCTCCTGGTTCGGTAGTGATGGAGGCGGGTGGTTCGGAGAACCGGTAGCAAAAATCCCTGCCCCCCCCATTCCCCAGCTGAGCCGCGCAATCATCAGAGGCTTTTTTTAAAAAAAATGTTTAAAGCATTTTTTCTACAACCTCTTTGGCCGAAAAAAATGCTTTTAAAAGTAAAATAAAAAGCCTCTGATGATCGGGGGCTCAGCTAGGATCATTAGAGGCTTTAAAAAGCATTTTTTCTACAACCTCTTCAGCCGAGCAGGTTATAGAAAAATGGTTTTAAAAGGAAAAGAAGCCTCTGCCGATCAGGCAAGTCAGCTGGGATCGTCAGAGGCTTTAAAAAAAAAAAAAGAAAGCCTCTGCCGATCAGGCAAGTCAGCTGGGAACGTCAGAGGCTTTAAAAAAAAAAAAGAAAGCCTCTGCCGATCAGGCAAGTCAGCTGGGATCCTCAGAAGCTTTTAAAAGCATTTTTTACAAGCTCTTCAGCTGAAGAGGTTGTAGAAAAAATGGTTTTAAAAGTTAAAAAAAAAACAAGTTGGCCACGCCCACTCAGTCATATTACACCCCCCCACCAAGCCACGCCCACAGAACCGGTAGTAACAAATTTTACATTTCACGACTGTGCAGGAGGCCGAGTAGGCCATGCCCCCATGGCCACCCCCCCCCCCCGCCCCAGAAACCAGGCAGAGAACCGGTTGCTAACATTTTTCAATCCCACCCCTGCCGACCGGCCACAACAAAGTCACTTCCCTTTGGATAAATGTAACGAAATAAAACCTTTTAAAAGGGAATCCTTGCTAAAAGGCCCCTGATGTCCTCATTCTGTCAAGAACCTTGGAGTACTCATTTCTAAAGATGTAAGTGCCCGAGCCCACTGTAACAACATTGCCAAAAAGGCATTAAGAGTTGTTAACCTAATCTTGTGTAGCTTTTTCTCTGATAATATTGAATTACTAACTAGAGCATACAAAACATTTGCTAGACCAATTCTCGAATAGCGCTCATTTGTCTGGAACCCGCACTGCATATCGGACATAAATACAATCGAGAGAGTCCAGAGATATTTTACGAGAAGAGTCCTCCATTCCTCTAACCGCAATAAAATACCTTATGCCACCAGACTCCAAATTTTGGGCTTAAGACAACTTAGAACTACGCCGACTTCGGTCTGACCTAAGCGTAGTACATAAAATTATCTGCCACAATGTCCTTCCTGTCAATGACTACTTCAGCTTCAACCACAACAGCACACGAGCACACAATAGATACAAACTCAAGGTAAACCGCTCCAAACATGATGGCGGAAAATACGACTTCCGCAACAGTGGTCAAGGCCTGGAATGCACTACCTGACTCTGTAGTTTCTTCCCCAAACCCCCAAAACTTTAACCTTAAACTGTCTACTCTTGACCTCACCCCATTCCTAAGAGGTCTGTAAGGGGCGTGCATAAGTGCACCAGCGTGCCTACCGTCCCTGTCCTAATATTCCTTTTTACTTACTCTTTTCATGTATTCCAATTACGTTTATACTTTTACCTGTTAGTTTATATATGCTTGGCAAATATGATTATGATTTGCCGTTGAGTCTACTTGAAAGATGAATTAAAATCCAATTCATGAAAACATTCTGCCTTCAGCTGTTTGTACGTGCATATTTAATCTCTTCTTTTTTTCTCCGCCTTCCTTCCTTATGTGGCCTCTCTAGAGATTTCCATTGGCAGGTACCCGCTATAGCAAATGTGCTGTCGTTGGCAACGGTGGTATCCTACAAGGTAGCAGGTGTGGACAAGAAATCGACCAGGCTGATTTGATCATCAGGTAACTGTTTCTTTCTTTCTTTTTTTGTGGGGAGTCGGGGGAGAGCTCAGGTTAAAAGGATGGGATCATAAGGGACTCTGGAAATCTTTATAGTCTTGGTTTATCGAAGGAACAGAGCTTTCTCATTTCCCCGTCTTTCTTCTCCTTCGTCTTCCTTTCCTCCTGCTTCCCCTTCTCTTTTCCTCCTTTTATTCACCTTCCCTTTCTCCTTCACCTTCACCTTCTTTTCCTTCTTCTTCTTCCCTCCCCCATCCTTCTCTTCTTTCCCTTTCTCCTTCTATTTCTCTTCCCTTCCTCTTCCCCTCCCCTTCTTCCTAGTCTTTTCCCTTAACCTTCTCCTTCTATTTCTCTTTTCCTTCCTCTTCCTCCCTTCCCTTCCCCTCCTCCTCCTAGTCTTTTCCCTCCCCCTTCCCCTTCTCCTTCTATTTCTCTTCTCCTTCCTCTTCCCCTCCCCTCCCCTTCCTCCTCTTCCTAGTCTTTTCCCTTTTCCTTTCCCTTCCCCTTCTATTTCTCTTCTCCTTCCTCTTCCTCCCTTCCCTTCCCTTCCTCCTCCTCTTCTTTTCCCTTCCCCTTCCCCTTCTATTTCTCTTCTCCTTCCTCTTCCCCTCCCCTCCCCTTCCTCATCCTCCTCCTCTTTTCTCTTCCCTTCCTCCTCCTCCTCCTCTTTTCCCTTCCCCTTCCCCTTCTATTTCTCTTCTTCTTCTCCTCCCTCTTCCCCTCCCCTTCCTCCTCCTAATCTTTTCTCTTCCCCTTCTATTTCTCTTCTCCTCCCTCTTCCCCTCCTCCTTCTATTTCTCTCCTCCTCCCTCTTCCTCCCTTCCCCTCCTCCTTCTCCTCTTTTCCCTTCCCTTTCTCCTCCTCCTCCTTCCTTTCCCTATTGGACCTGGGGGCTTTAATTTCTAGTATTTTTGCAATTAAAACCATTGCTTATTTGGGAATCCAATGGGTATAAAACTCCCCCTCAGTATGATATAAAACAGGGTCTTAAATGGGAGGCACATCCAAGGAAGAAGCTATTTCTTCAAGAGATGACAGAGAAATCTCCCACCGTTTGGTTCTAAACTGAACATGTTTGAAACAAGATCAAGAGTTAGCAAAAAAAGGAATTTTGGACGGTGAGATTCTGGCAACAGCACTCCCCATTTGAAGTTCTTACAAAAATACCCCTTCCCTTTAAAAACCGAATCGAACCTACCCATTTCCCTTCTTTTGCAGTTTTAAATAACAGTACAGGTAGTCCTCAACTTATAACCATTCATTTAGTGACTGTTTGAAGTTGCAACAGCACTGAAAAAAGTGACCGATGACCATTTTTCACACTTACGACCGTTGCAGCCTCCCTGTGATCACGTGATTTACATTTGGATGCTTGACAACCGACTCATAGATACGATGGTTGCAGCGTCCCGGGGGTCATGCGCTCCCCTTTTGCGACCTTCTGACGAACAAAGTCAATGGAGAAGCCGGTGTCGAGCCCGCCCTCACGCTCGACACGACTCACCGCCGATCCCTCACCCTGCAGCTTCGGCGGTGGACGGCCAGCGGGCACAAACAGTGGCACATGGGGGTGGGGCTCTGGGCGCTGGGTTAGGCGGCCGGGTGAGGTGGCAGGGTGCGTCGGATGTAGGACTTCTCGTGGTAGCAGTTTCCCGCATGCAACGTCGTCCCAGCTGGAGGATTCCGCCGATGATTTGCTGGTTCGGGGGGGCGGATGGGCGTGGCGTGGGCTACGCCCCACAGCAGCTGGGCAGAGAGGCATAAAAACGCTACGAGCTACATGCCCGTAGCGCCGTTTTTAAATCGCTTATGACTGCAGTATCCTTCGTTGCTACGAAAGTAAACCATCATCCCAAAGCAAAACGTTGTCTACTGGTGATTTGTTGCGTTTCTTCCGTTTCGTGGTCCGAGGATCCTGAGAGGAAAACGGCGCTATTCTTTCTACTTCAGCGGAGGAAACAAACAGACGGATGGCCGAAGGTTTGGATCCTGAGTTGTGCGTGGGGGAGGACTCCGGTGTAGAGCAAGCGGAGGCAAGTGCAGGGGGCTTGGACGAGGCTCCCATCCCTGTCGTTCAGCCGAAGGAACGGACGGGGAGTCAAAGTGGGGGGCCAGGCAAGCCGGAGGGGAAGACAGCTACGGCCTCTGGAGAATGGTGGCATAGCTCAGCCCTTACCGGTCCTAGTAAGGGAGCGCCGACCCCACCCTCCACGGATGAAAGGTTCCTTAAGTGGAGAGAGCGGCGGTGGGTTGATGATGAGGAAGGGGGGGAGTGGAGTTATTCCACCAGACTGGGTCCTTCAACTCTGGATGTCCTAAGGGAGAAGTTTGGGGAGGCCAGCTTTCGGGACGCACAGTCCTGGCAACCATGGGCTACGGGGGGGGAGTCCTCTGCAGCTTGGCAAGGGGTTTCTACAACTACAACAGATACCCGTTTCCGTCTGGCCAGCCCTAAATTGAGGGCGGACCGGGGGGCCCCTGGACAGAGACGTGAGACCATTCCCCCTACAGATGGCCAGGAGAGGGCAACGAGTTGCCCGGATGCCAGGGGTCGGCTTGCACAGGGGGAACGTCGGGCCGAAACAGGGCGGCGGGTACCCTCACAGAGCTTCAGTGGCACACCAGCTGGTCAGCCCAGGTCCATACCATTCTGGACGGCAGGGCCATGGGGGGCCCAGCCTATGTGGGGCCCTCCTCCTTTCCAAGCAACATTTGATGGGAGTGCGGACCAAGTGGCAATCTTTCTCAGCCAGGCTATCAGTTATCTGGATCTCTATGGCCGGTTCTACCCATCCCAGTGGTCCATGGTGGTTGCCCTCACCACCGTTATGGCAGGGGAGGCTGCCGACTAGGTGGCGGACCTACACAGCGACCATGCCCGTGAGCTAACTGACATTGGACTTTTTCTGGAGGGTCTTCGGGCCCGGTTCGAGGATGATTCCAGGACACAACAGGCCGAAGGGGAGCTTGTGTCCTTGAGACAAAAAGGCCGTCCTGCCAAGGACTATGTGAAGGAATTCCGTTCCATCGCTGGGCGGTTGCGGGCGTGGCCTGAACGTATGCTTGTGCATCAGTTTCATTTGGGACTGGATCGGGACTTGAGACAGGCATGCGTATATCGGGGACTACCACCACGTCTGTCGGAGTGGTTTCGGGCAGCCATAGACCTGGATATGGGGCTGAAAGAGTTCCGCAGCAGACCCAGTGCAGGACCATCAGCCCAGGTGAGGAGGCTGCCAGAGCGACCTGTGGCCAACCGAGGAAGTGTACCTACAGCGCTCGGAGACTCCGTTCGTCGGCCGACGTTTCATTGTTTCCGATGCAATCAGATAGGCCACCGTGCTCTGGACTGCCCTCTTCCACCCTCCCAACAACCCGTAAGCCGAACACCCACGACTGGGGGGAAGGGCCGTGAACGCCAAAGGACAACACCAGAACGGTCCAAGGTCGTGGCTCAGGCTCGACCGTCCGATAACGACACATCACCAATCGAGCCTGCAGAACGTTCCAGCACTGGCGAGGCGTTCGTTGTAGAGGGGGATAGCGACGAGGAGGACAGCAACCGGGATCCAATGGTGAGTGCTCCCGTTCGTCCTTTTCTGATCCCAGTTACAATGGAGAACACACGACGGGGTCTGGATGTACAACAGGGAGCGCTAATCGACTCTGACTGTACTCATTGCTTGATGAGACGAGCATTAGCGATGCAGTTAGGGTTACGGTTATATCGGTTGCACTCACCTATTAAGTTTGAACAGGTGGACGGGTCAACGTTGGGAGGCGCTCCTGCTACGCAGGTAATGGAACTAGTACAATTAAGGATAGGAGAGCATAAAGAGTATCTCCGGTTCATAGTAGTGGATGTCATGATCGAGCCCATTATCCTGGGGTTAGCATGGCTGGACAAATGGAAACCAACTATCTGGTGGGAAGGAGGGTATCGCAAGCTGCGCCTTGAAATAGGTCCTGAACCAAGTGCTCTCGAACCCTCTAGTCGGTTGCTGGAAGGGAACGAACATAGGTCAAGACCCCTGACACCGGGGGTTCCAGCAGTGTATACAGATCTAGCAGCTGTGTTTGACGAGGCGGAGTGTGACATATTACCACCTCACCGTAGGACAGATTGCGCTATAGAACTTGTACCTGGTGCGAAGTTACCTAAACCCCGAATGTATGCGATGACACCAAGGGAGGTAGATGAATTGCGTAAATATATCGACAAGAACTTAGCCCGGGGGTTTATCGAACCCAGCAGAGCCCATATGGCTGCTCCAGTACTGTTCCGGGAGAAGAAGGATGGGGGCCTTCGCTTATGCGTCGACTTCCAGGATCTAAACGCTGAGAGTGTAGAACCACTATATCCCCTCCCATTGATAAAAGACCTTCTGGCCACATTAGCGACGGGGCGATATTTCACTAAGTTAGACCTGCGGGAGGCGTATTACTGGGTTAGAATCAGACAGGGGGATGAGTGGAAAACCACGTTTAATTGCCCCCTAGGAAGTTATAAATTCCGGGTTATGCCATTCGGACTGCAAGGAGCCCCGGCAGTGTTTATGCAATTAATCAACGAGGTTCTCCATGAATACCTCTACCGTGGTGTCTTAGTGTACCTAGACGACATCCTGATCTACACGAGAACGTTGTCTACTGGTGATTTGTTGCGTTTCTTCCGTTTCGTGGTCCGAGGATCCTGAGAGCCGGATTCACTTAAGAATTGTGTGACTAATTTAACACCTGAAGTGATTCGCTTAAGAAAATATGGCAAGAAAAGTCATAAAATGGAGGAAAACTCAACTTAACAAATTTCTCACTTGGCAACATAAATTCTGGGTTCAATTGTGGTCGTAAGTCGAGGACTACCTGTAATCAGGGGTGGGATTCAGAAATTTTAGCAACCGGTTCTCTGCCCAGTTGCTGGGTGGGTGTGGCCATGGTGGGCATGGCCTACTCGGCCTCCTGCACCATGGGGGGGGCTTTTCATCCTCCCCAGACTCCGGAGGCTTTCCTCTAGCCTCTGGGAGGGCAAAAATGGCTTCCCCCGGGCTCGGGAGGCTGGAAACAGGCCCATTTTTGGACTTCCAGGACTTCCAGTAGGCCCATTTTTCACCTTCCCCAGGCTCTGGAGGCTTTCCTTGAGCCTCTGGGAGGGCAAAAATGGCTTCCCCTGGGCTCCAGAGGCCCTCCAGAGGCCAGAAATGTGCCTGTTTCTGGACTTCTATAACTTCTGGTAGGCCCATTTTTTGCCCTCCCAGAACCTTCATGCGAGCCCTGCACTTACCTGGCATCCAAAACAGGCTGTGTGGAGACTCCTGGGAGAGGGGGAGTGGGGTGGGCGGGGTCAGCCAGTCCTTGCAACAGCCGGTTCGGCGAACCAGATTAAAATTAATATCCGGTTTTCCCGAACCGGCTGAATCCCACCCCTGCCTATAATGCATTCGCTTGAGTTTAATCTCTACGTTTCTTTTCCGTTCGCTCCCCCACCCAGGTTTAATCTGCCTCCGTTGAGGAAAACTGAAGACGTGGGAACCAAGACACACTTAGTGACCATCAACCCCAGTATTTTAAGTAATAGGTAAGGAAGGTTACATAAATACAAACAATAATCCACTACAGTCTGTGAACAAAGAAGGCGGCCGCTCTAAACTTCAAAGAAACACGCAGACCGTTGTTTTTTTCCATGCACGCCGATTCCTTTTGAAAAATGGCATTTTGCTGTTGTAGAAAGTTAGCACCTACCCCTCTCCTAGAAGAACGAAATATTCTAGGAAATATTAAAAAGGGAGAATATTGTATTTCCTTGGATGAGAAAAGGAGAAACAGGTTTTTAAAGACAAAGAGCAGCTCCCTGCCCCCCAGCAGATATTTGGTGCCCATTGAGTAGGACTGGGCCAGCCTATCTACAAGTCAAAAGGCCTTCAGCTCCAGGGTGATGGGATTTAGACATGACCCCATAGGACATTATAGGATTATCTAGCAGCAGGGGCTCAGTGCATTACAAAATCACCTGGGGACAGTGCATCACCCAGCAAGCTTCAACCAAGCTTGACTCAGAAAACCTACTAGGTTTCTCCAAAAAGACAACCCACCCTGAATAGAAGCCCTATCATGTTTTTGAGCACAGGCGATCAAATTAAGCCCCACCCACAAAATTACCCCTAATTAAGATCCCGCCCACCCCGGAGTGCGGGGGAGGGGGCGAGGCACACAGGTAAAAAATAAGCTAGGGTGCGGATGGGGGTGGTGGAGCTGTCCTACTTACCAGGCCTCGCATACCCCGACACCTGTCTTGCCTTTTTCTGCGACCGCTTGCCACCACTTGCATGCATCGCCCCGGCCTCTGTTTTGCCTTCAGATGCCTGCTGGAACAGCTGTTATCAGCAGCAGATGCCTTCAGGCAGGCTTTTGAGGTCGAAACAGAGGCCGGGGCGATGCGTGTGAGTGGCAGCAAACAGCGGCAGAAGAAGTGGGCCAGCAGCGGGGCCCTGCTGGGCAGGGCTGTCAGTGAGTCAATAATTAGAACCCTCCAAAAAGAAGGCCTAGCCGTTTCTTCAGGGGTCAAAAGAAAATAAGACCCCGCCTTCTTTTTGGAGAAACATGGTACAAGGTTAGCAGTGACCCCTACAACAACCAATAGTGTTGAATATGCAAGTAGGAGTGAGTCTTACATCAGCCGTCACTCACTGAGAGGGGTGTTGAATATGCAAGTAGAAGTAAGTCTTACATTAGCCTTCACTCATTGGTTCATTTTCCCCGGTGGGAAAATGAACAAGCGTCAGTGGCTGACAGGCTGGACAGCTCCTGGTAAAAGGAGCTGCAGCCTCTGGCAGCCCCCAGTTCGTAGTTATTTTGTTGTTGTTCCTGTTGCCTGAAATAAACAGTTGTTTTACTTCACTACAATTGCCCTGCCTCTCTGTTTGTGTCCACACTTAACAAATAGAATACATTCCTTGCACAGGAACAGGAAATTCAAGGGCAAGGCCCAAGAGAGGCTATAAATAACCCTCACTCTCCACTCCATGTGGTCAGCTGTCCAGGACCTCAAACCCATATGGCCCTGTTAATCAATAAACCTCTCTTTCCAATCAGCCTCCATTTTATCTCAGTGTCTTTCTCCTCACTTGAAACTGAACCATATGGATATTTCTTCCAACACTGGAAGTGTTGGAAGAAATATCCAGGTCCAGTTCCAAGCTGGGAGAAAGACACTGAGATAAAATGGAGGCTGATTGGAAAGAGAGGTTTATTGATAAAGCAGAACCACATGTGATTCTGGGCAGCTGACAAAATGGAGTTGAGAGTGGGTGGGTTTTTATACCTTCTTTGGGCTTTATATTTGAGCTTCCTGTTCCTGTGCAAGAACATGTCCTTTAATATTCTATTGGCTGTTGTCAAATTCCAATGGGGTCAAGTAGAGGTCACAGCTGGCTCTATAGGCAAAAGAGGAAATGAAAATCCTAGGTGTTTGTCTGAGCTAATCTTGTCAACCTTTTGTTTGTTGCTTATCTGGAGTATCTGTATGACCCAGTCTTTCTGAATGGTTGACCAAATCTGCACTTCTAAAAGCTGGCCTTCTCAGTTTCTGCTTGGGGGCAGGGAAACTGGGGCTGGTTTCTGTCTTTTAAGAGCATGTTTCTCCATTTCTCCTTTAGGGGAAATAAAATATTCCGCCTTTTTAATATTTCCCAAAACTTTTCATTCTTCTAGGATGGGGGTAGGGGTAGCTTTCCTACAGCTAAAATCAAAATGGGCACCTACCCCCGCAAATCTGTTTCATTCATAGATTCGTGAATTGTCAAGGGTGTGGTTTTCCTTTTTTTCCTCTTTTTTTTTTTCTTCTTCCTCTTTCCTCTTTTTTTCTTTTGAAGATTCCAAGGCTTGGTGGGTCCTCCGACAGCTTTTATCAACGTTCTTCGGGCCTACCAAAACACCCTTTTCCTCATTCCTGCGATATCCTTTGATTATCATCTTAAAATCGGCTACCGTGCTATAGAGATCCTGAAGAATTTTGGCCTGGCCCATAGGGGATTCTTCCTCCACCCTCACTACCTGGCTGCCCTCGATAAGTATTGGAAACAGAAAGGGATGACAGGAATGCGCCTTTCCACTGGCTTTATGTTCACCAGTTTTGCTCTGGAGTTCTGTGACCACATCACTCTCTATGGTTTCTGGCCCTTTTTATATGACCTAAGTGGGAAACCAATCAATCATCACTACTTCGACAATGTGTTGCCACTTCCTTTAGTTCATAAAATGTCCGAAGAGTTCTCCCATTATCTCAATATGTCTGCCCAGGGTGTTTTGCGCATACAGCTTGGCATATGCCAGTGAGGTTTGGATAGGTAAGACGGTCTCTTAACCCAGGAATAAATCGCCCAAAGAAAAAAACAATCAGTTTGCGGTTCCCAGCAAAGCAACATGGAATTTGTACCGGTGAGGAACAGGATCCTTAACAAAATACAAGATTTTCCCCGCATATTCTTTTCTAGCAATCACAACAGCTCTTTGTATTCCTACTCATCGAATGATCAGAAATAGCAGCCTTCTCACAACCTGGGCAAATGAGAGACAAAATAAGAGGAACGTTCAATTTTTGGAATTGTAAACAAACAAATAAATAAAAGGAAACTGTTTTACAAGTAACTGGCCGAAACGGAGTCCTTTTTCAAAAGTTCCTAGTTGGGAAACCAAGAGGGTTTTTACGGAGGAGATGTCAGTTATAGGAATGTGTGGGTGGTTGATTATCGCAAGCAGGATTAATTTGTTGGTGCATCCTCGAGTTCCCCCAACATGGCTGCCCTCGAAGAGTATCTGGAAGCTTCAGCTGGTCCAAAAGGCAGCAGCCTGTGCAGTTCTGTGAACGGGCCAGATTTGCAGATAAGATGGGATGGGAAGGGAAGGGAAGGGGAGGGAGAGACGGGAAGAAGGGAAGAGAAGAAAGAAAAGGGAAGAGAAGAGAAGGGAAAGGAAAGGAAGGAAGAAGAGAAGAAAACTTATTGTTGCCTTTTTTTTTGTTTTCTGTGAAAACGGGCACACATTTAAAAAATTAAATTCTGATGCCTGCTCTTAAAAGAATCTGTCTGTCTGTCTGTCTGTCTGTCTGTCTGTCTGTCTGTCTGTCTGTCTGTCTGTCTATCTATCTATCTATCTATCTATCTATCTATCTATCTATCTAGTAGTGGGATGCTGCCGGTTTAACAACCGGTTCGGGGATCGTGTGCTGCGTGCACACAGTTTTTAAAATACTAACCTTCTGTGTTACTACTTGGGAGTACCAGCTGAGGCACGGCTGTGCCACACCAATCAGCTGAGGAAGATAAAGGTAAGTAAAGCGCAGGGACGGGGGTGGGGGAGGCGGACCGACTCGGAGGAAACTGGTTCGCTCCCAGTTGATCGTCGAACTACTCGCCCGAACCGGTCTGAACCAGTAGAATCCCACCCATATTTCTTTCTCTCTCTCTCTCTCTCTCTCTCTCTCTCTCTCTCTCTCTCTCTCTCTCTATATATATATATATATATATATATATATATATATATATATATATATATATGTATATTTGTTTTCTCAGGTTTTCGCGGGTGTTTGTATGTAGGTCTTTGGTTATTCGGGTCTTCTCCCATGTAAAATTGGAAGTGTCTTGGCGACGTTTCGACGAAGTCTCATTCGTCATCTTCAGGCTGGTGTTCTCAGCTTCGTGCTTCCAGGAGCAATGTGAGATCGCAGCTGTCTCTTCCTTTTAACTGCTAGTGGGGGTGTGAGCTGATTGGGTGGGAACTTGGCTGTGTTCTGATTGGGTGGAGGTGTGTTCTGATTGGTTAGAGGCTTGGCTGTGCTCTGATTGGCTGAGTGTGTGTTCTGTTTGGGTGGGGGCTTGGTTGTGCTCAGCTTAGTCTGAGTTGTAGGGGGATTTGAGCTGGTGAGCTGCGTTGTTGTTGTTTGGCTTCGTGTTTGTGGCCGTGCGAGCTCTTCATGGTGGGTGTCAGTCTGCTTCATGTATGGATTGGAGGGGTTTAAAGTGGCTAATGATGCAGCTGCGGTCTGGCTTCTGGTCCTTGGTCATGGCTCATTATCAGTGTGGGTTTGAGTCTGCTTTCTGCGTGGATGTGTGGTGGTGACATCCTGTGTGGCTCTCGTGAGTGTGGGTCTGGTGTCATTCGTCGTGTTAGGGACTCGTTTGTCAATAAGGGCGGGTTTCCAAATGGCTGGTAGGCGGGAGGTATCGTCTCGTTTGTTCATGCTGTGTGGGCGTTTTTCTATCTCGACGGCTTCTCTGATTATTCTGTTGTTAAAGTGTTCAGTTTTGGCGATAGTTCTGGTCTTTTTAAAGTCAATATCATGTCCTGTGGCTTTAAGGTGTTGGACCAGGGAAGAAGTTGGTTCCTCTTTTCTGACTGAGTTCTTGTGTTCTTCTATGCGTGCACTTATTCGTCTGTTGGTTTGTCCGATGTATGTGGTGGGGCAGGCGGTGCATGGGATTTCATATACTCCTTGATTTTCTAACTCAATTTTGTCTTTGGGGTTCCTTAGGATGGTGGATATTTTTCGGTTTGTGCAGAATGCTGTCTTGATGTTATGTTTGTGGAGGATTTTGCTTATTCTGTCTGTGGTGCCTTTTATGTATGGGAGGAGGGCTTTGCCGTTTTCTTGTTCTCTGTCTTGGATTTTAGTGGGGGTTTCTTTTTGGATTAGGTTGGTGATCTTATTTCTTTGAAATCCATTGGATGTTAGTACGTTAGTGAGAGTGTGTAGTTCGGTTTTTAGGTGTTGTTCGTCAGCTAAGCGTTTTGTTCTGGAAATGAGTGTCTTGGCTACAGAGTTGATCTGGGCAGGGTGGTGGTGTGAGAGTGCGTGCAGATAGCGGTTTGTGTGTGTTTTCTTCTGGTAGATAGTGTGTCCTAGGGAGCCATTGGATTTTCTGTAGACTAAAACATCCAGGAAGGGAAGTTGGTTGTTCGCTTCTGTTTCCATGGTGAACTGTATTTTGGGGTGTAGGCTGTTGAGGTGTGTGAGGAAGTTGTCCAGTTTTTCTTTCTGTATATATATATATATGTATGTGTATGTGTGTGTGTGTGTGTGTATATATATATATATATATATATATATATATATATATATATATATATATATATATAATTATTATTATTATTATTATTATTATTATTATTATTTTCCTGGAAGGTTCTGAAAACATGGTTTCATCAGTGGGCCTGGGAACCCCAGATTGATTCAGAGCTGATCCAATGGCTTGTATGATTGTGTTTGTTGTTGCCATGGAAGGGGAAAGGGCAGTGGTGGGTTGCCTCCGGTTCAGACCAGTTCGCAAGAACCGGTAGTAAAATTGGCGGGAGGCTCCACCCACTGCCCCGGATGTCATCCTAGATGATCTGTGCATGTGCGATCCCGTTGCAAACCGGTAGTAAAGGTAAGTAGAATCCACCCCTGGGAGGGGGTCTCTGGGATTTTTATATTGTTGATTTTTAATGCTGCCTGCCACCTAGAGATGCCGTGTGTGAGTAGGGCGACCATGTAAATCTATTTAATAAATAATAAATAAATAAATGGGGCCCACAAACACTTTATCAGAGTTTGTTGCAAAAATCAAATTTCATATTTAAATGTCTCCGGTACTTGGTGTAGACTAGTGTTTCCCAACTTTCAGATATTGGGAACTTCAACTCCCAGAATTTTCCGCAATGGCCTTTTTGACTGGGGAATTCTGGGTACCGAAGGCCACAAATCAGGTACTTGCAGAACCTGGTCTGGAACTGAAATGGGTTGTATTGTTTACATGATTATGGGTAGAAGAATGAGGATATGACTTTTAAGTACAGCAGTCATATTTTAGAGTTCTTCCACAGGTGATATTCAGCCGGTTCAGAACGGTTCACCTGAACCAGTGGCAGAAATCATGGGTGGGCCAACCCTCGCCCCGGCTCTATGCCATCCTATTTAGGCACATTTTTGAGGCTGGGTGCATGCGTGGAAGGCTGGCGCATGTGCAAACCGGGCATTCACACGGTGAACCGGCAGTAACAGAAAGTACTTTCCACACAGAAAGTACATTGCAACATGTTTACAGGTAGACCGTGATATATGTCCCAAATCTCTGTTGCTAAATGAGACAGTTGTTAAGTGAGCTTTGCCACATTTTGAGATCTTTTCTTGCCACAGTTGTTAAGTGAATCACTGGAGTTGTTAAGTGAGTACTACGTTTGCTAAGTGAATCTGGCTCCCCCATTGATTTTGCCTGTCAAAAGGTCGCAAAACATGGCACCCAAATCACATGACCCTGGCACATTGCAATGGTCATCAATATCAGCCAGTTGCCAAACCTCCGAATTTCGTTCACTTGATCATGGGGATCTTAAATGGTCTTTAATGTGAGAAACAGTCATAAATCACTTTTTTCAGTGCCAATTTTGAAGACATGTGTCTAGACCAGAGGTGGGTTTCAGCAGGTTCTGACCAGTTCTGGAGAACCGGAAGCGGAAATTTTGAGTAGTTCGGAGAACCGGTAGTAAAAATTCTGACTGGCCCCGCCCCCATCTATTCTCTGCCTCCCGAGTCCCAGCTGATCGGGAGGAAATGGGGATTTTGCAGTAACCTTCCCCTGAATTGGGGAGGGAATGGAGATTTTACAGTATCCTTCCCCTGCCATGTCCACCAAGCCACGCCCACCAAGCCACGCCCACCAAGCCCACAGAACCAGTAGTAAAAATTATGACTGGCAGATCTATTCTCTGCCTCCTGAGTCCCAGCTGATTGGGAGGAAATGGGGATTTTGCAGTAACCTTCTCCTGCCACACCCATCAAGCCACGCCCACAGAACCGGTAGTAAAAAAAATTGAAACTCACCACTGGGTCTAGACCACACCTAGAATTCTGCATCCAGTTTTGGTCATTGCAGTATTAAAAAAAAAGATGTTGAGACTCTAGAAAAAGTGCAGAGAAGAGCAACCAGGATGATTAGGGGACTGGAGGCTAAAACATATGAAGAACGGTTGCAAGAACTGGGCATGGCTGGTCTAGTGAAGAGAAGGACCAGGGGAGACATGATAGCAGTCTTCCAATATTTGAGGGGTTATCAAAAAGAGGAAAGGGGTCATGATGGAAACTGAACAAGGAGAGATTCAACCTGGAAATAAGGAGAATTTTTCTGACCATGAGAGCAATCAACCAATGGAACAGAAGTTGCCTTCAGAAGTTGTGGGAGCTTCATCACTGGAAGATTTCAAGAAGAGATTGGACTGCCATTTGTCAGAAATGGTGCTTCGGCAGGAGGTTTGACTAGATGACCTACAAGGTCCCTTCCAACTCTGTTAACCTGTATAAAAAGGTCTCTCACAACATGGCTGCAGGGCCGGATTTAGATGAAAAGAGGCCCTAGGCTATTCCACTTATGAGGCCCTTTCACCTATAGTGAAAGTGTAATTTTAATTTTGCTAACAATTTGAATGTAGGCCCCTCTTGATCTTGAGGCCCTAGTGAGGTGGAAATAAGGTAAATAAGAGAAGATAAAAGGTGAATAAAAGAAATAATCATTCCAAGTCAGGTATATAAAGTCAGATCAAATCCTATGAACTCTAAGCAACCTTTGAATGAACTCATCTATTCACTTAAGGATATGTGCTGGCTAAAGGCAGCTGGACTGCCTTATTAGTAAAATATATCTTCTGATGAGGCTCAACTGTCATCCAGCAGTAACGTTAAGAGTGGAGTTTGGTGAATAGAACTAAGTAATTAGTTCATGGATGTCCCTATAATTACTTGACCTATGGCCCTGTGTCAAACCCACTGATTCTATACATCTTCTTAACAGAATCAAATGTGAACATCTGGACGGATACAGGGGATGCAAAAGGTTATTTATTGTTTAAAAGTATAGTCATAATTTCTGGCATTTAAACATTACAGGACTTAAAGAACAGTTGTAAAACATAAAGTGATGGGTTAGTTAAAGTTGTAATGGTTTAATCATGGAGTAGTGAAAATGTGTAGCCAAAATAATTGTATTAAGTAGTAGGTAATGGTTTGATAATTAGTAAAGTGTAATGTATTTTTAATGTAACCATATATGGAAGCCGGAAAAGGCTCATGGAACTCTTTGTCTTGAAAACATATTTAAGTAATAGAATAATGACCAATCCTTGTTCAGGTTGCAACAATCAAACATAGCCCTGAATCTTGCGCAAATAAACGGATCTGTTTGACCCAGGAATGTGCTTCAGCTCCTTATTTCTACAACACTAGGATGAAGCCTAGTTAGCCTATAGGAAAATCCGGCCCTGCATGGCTGCCTTGATAGATGTTGACCTTCACAAAATGTCTTGATCAGAACACAATTTTTTTCTTAAATTCTTCTTTGCCATGTCTTCTACGATGGGCATTTTTTTCTTTTTTTCCTGAGTAGATCGGTACTTTCTAAACAAAGTTGAGACGATCCACTATTTTTTTTTACTTTTCGAAAAAGTTTCTCCGATCTCTATGGGCCAAGGGGCACCCTGGGAAATCAAGAGGATGCTAAATTACACTTTGCTTTTGCAACGAACTAATTTCACCTTCGCCCGCTTTCCCTGAGGGCCTGTTGGCTAATTGGTATTATCGAGCCAATTATGCCAACTCAGACTGATATTTTGGGGGCCTGGCTGGCGCACGGAAGTTAAATCTCAAGTTGGCAAAGTTACTTTGAAGTTACAACAGCCCCCTAGTGTATTCGCTTTGGCGGCTCCGCGATGCCTGTTCGGTTAATAATATGCTTCTGTGAAAAAAACAGATTCTAGCAAATTCTCCAGGGCTAAACTATCTCTAAAGTTTATCCAACTTAGAGCAAAAGGAAACTAAAGTGTTTTTCCCACTTACTTTTACAGAGAGGCAGGCCACACTTGTCATTCGTATACAACTTTCTACTCTTGGTATTCATAGTTTGTTCCTGTTAAAAAAGAAAAAAAAATAGCTGTGTTATTTTTATATCCTAATCGGGGCTTTGCAAACAGATAGCAGCTCGCTTTATTTTTTTATTTTTTTATTTTTTTAAAGCGAAAAAAATAATCAGCACACAAACCCACAATTTCAACCACACAGCACAGAGAAAGAAATCCGTTCAGGGTTAATTCTGTTAAGCCATCCGGAGTATCCTTGTAGCAAGACGGGGGGGGGGAGCAAATTTAATAAATAGATAATAAATAAATAAAATGAATAATGGGGGGAGTTTGAGAATGAAATTACTCATTGCCAATTTGAGGGTTTTTTTTTTTTTTAAAAACCCACTTCAGCAAACAAACACTTCTTTCCAGAGTTTTTTTTTTTTTTAATTCAGAAATGAAGGAATTGTTTTGCAATTATGGAATAGTACTAGAAGCATCCGCAAATCCCTGCCTTTTCGCCTTGTCCCTCCCCCCACCCACTTGTCCTTGTCTACAAGGAAGATATTGTTCTCCAGGCCAAACCATGTTAATACCTGCTTCAAATCTATGATTGTCACGTTTTCCCATCTTGGCTCACTGCAATCACAAAGTCAAAGACCTAAGATCAGGGGTGAAATGCTCCCGGTTCAGACCGGATCGCCTGATCCGGTAGCGATGGCAGCGGGTAGTTCAGAGAACCGGTAGCAAAAATCCCTGCGCCCCACCCCCCCATGCCCAGCTGAGCCACACGATCATCAGAGGCTTTTTTTTTTTTTTACTTTTAAAAGTATTTTTTCGTCGGAAGAGGTTGTAGAAAAAATGCTTTTAAACGTAAAAAAAAAAAAAGCCTCTGATGATCGCGCGGCTTAGCTGGGATCTTCAGAGGCTTTTCAAAGCATTTTTTTCTGCAACCTCTTCAGCCGAAGAGGTGGTAAAAAAAATGCTTTGAAAAGCCTCTCTGATGATCCCGGTTGAGTTGCCTGATCGGCAGAGGCTTTTCAAAGCATTTTTTCTGCAAAATGTTTTTTTAAAAAACTTTTTTTTTTTAAAAAGTTAAAAACTTTTAAAAAGTTGGCCACGCCCACCCAGTCCCATTACCCCCCCCCCACACACACACTAAGCCACATCCACAAAACTGGTAGTAACAAATTTTACATTTCACCCCTGCCTAGGATTAAACAGTGATGGGTGGGGGGGAACTTTTTATTTTATTTTATTTATTTTATTTTATTAAATTTCTATACCGCCCTTCTCCCGAAGGACTCAGGGTGGTGAACAGCCACAAGATAAAACACATAAATACAAAAATTTAAAATAAATTAAAAACAAATTAAATAATTTGGCTGAATTTAAAATACCCCATAATTTAAAACAAATTAAAATTTACATTTAAAAAGGGGAGAAGATTTAGGCCAGGCAAGCTTGATGAAACTTACATTTTCTAAGGGCATTTAAATCTTGAAAGTCACTCTCTTGCTAATAGCAATGGCAATGGCTAAACTGTTCTGGACCAAGTGCCCAAAGCGTGCGTGAATGCGCGCACCCGAATCCCCAAAATGGAATATGTGCGCGCCCCCCGCGCATGTGCTTGCTCCCCCCATATGCCCCTGCCTCCCTGCGCATGCATGCGTGGAGCACCCACATGTACCCCACCCCCTGCGCATGTGTGTGCCCTCTGCATGCATCCCACCTCCCCCCGCGCATGCACGGCAGAGACCCAACAACTAGCTGGCTGGCGGGAGGCATGCGCGCACGTGCGGCAGAGCTGAACTGGGGCGACCGCTTGCGTGTCCACAGAGAGGACATTATTTATTTATTTATTTATTTATTTATTTATTTATTTATTTATTTATTTATTTATTTATTTATTGGTTCGATTTATATGCCGCCCTTCTCCGGAGACTCAGGGCGGCTTACAATGCGTTAAGCAATAGCCTTCATACTTTTGTATATACCTGCTTAGTAGGGCTTTCGGCCCCCTCCCCCAAACGGTGTCCTTTTTATACAAAGTCAGCTTATTGCCCCCACAAACCGGGTCCTCATTTTACCTACCTCGAAAGGATGGGAGGCTGAGTCAACCTTGAGCCTGGTGAGATTTGAACTTGCAGTAATTGCAGGCAGCTGGTGCTATTTAACAGCACTTTAGTCTGCTGCGCCACCAAGGCCATAGGTTCACCATCACAGGTATAGACTTATATACTGCTTCATAGTGCTTTACTGTCCTCTCTAAGCGGTTTAGAGAGTCAGCGTATTGCCCCCAAACAATCTGGAACATCATTTTACTGCAGGGGTGGGTTCTAAATTTTTTTACTACCGGTTCTGTGGGCGTGGCTTATTTTGTGTGTGTGTGGCTTGGAGGTCATGTGACTAGGTGGGCGTGGCTAGCTGGTCAGAGTCATTTCTGGAAGGTCCTCGCACTTACGACCAGTTCTCGCACTTACGACCTGACTCATTTGTTTGCTTTTAACACTGATCAGCTGTAGGACGGCCCTTTGAAGCCCCCAGGCAAGAGTTTAAACAGTTTTTTTCCCTCTAGTTATCAGCTGGGACTCAGGAGGCAGCAATAGATTGGGGGGGAGAACCGGTTCGGTGACGTCATATCGTCACCGCTACTGGCTCGGCCTAACCGGACCGAACCGGGAGGAACCCACCACTCTTTTACTGAACTCAGAAGGATGGACGGCTGAGTCAATCCTGAGCCAGTCAGAATCGAACTCCTGTCAGTGAGCAGAGTTAGCCGGCCATGTGGCATTCTAACCACTGTGCCACCACGGCTCTAATCATTTGTACTGAGCTGTAAAGCGAGGTTTATCAAACTTGGGTAACTTTTAAGTTGTGCAGACCTCAACTCCCAGCATGCTGGCTGGGAAATTCTGAGAGTTCAAGTCCATACATCTTAACGTAAAGAAGGTTGAGAAACATTGTTCTATGGCAGGGGTGTCAAACTCGCGGCCCACAGGCCAGTGATGGGTTTCAAAATTTTTTTACTACCGGTTCAAACCGCTGAACTGCCGACCTTTCAATTAACAAGGTCAGCATCTTAGCCACTGAGCCACCGCGTCCCTTAATAAACAAATACAAAGGTACAAAGATATTCTTGGCTAGCTCACTTACTGGTGTGTGTGATTTTCTCTGATTAGATAGCCCTCACAACTCACAACCGTTCGTTTCATGATTGTTTGAAGTTACAACGGCACGGAAAAAAGTGACTTATGACTATTTTTCACACTTACGACCGTTGCAGCATGTGATCCAAATCCAGACCCTTGGCAACTGGCATGTATTTATGACGGTAGCGGTGTGCCAGGATCATTTGCAACCTTCCCAGTCAGCTTCTGACAAAGTCAATGATTCGCTTAAGAACGGTGGTAAGAAGGGTCATAAAATGGAGCAAAACCCACTTAACAACTGTCTTGCTTAGCAATGCAAATTCTGGGCTCAATTGTGGTTGTAAGTCGAGGAGTATCTGTATAGGAACCGACTGGGAGAGCGTTGGTGCAAATTAGACTGAAAATGACCTCACAGTTAGACTGTGAGGTCCTCAATACGGAGAAAAGTCAAGACATTTTCTCCGTATTTTGTCTGTTTCCTTTCTTCTTCTTAAGAATGGCTGGGGATTTGATGGCCGCTAGATTACTACACTGCTAAGGTTACTAATCAGTGGTGAAATGTAAAATTTGTTACTACCAGTTCTGTGGGCGTGGCTTGGTGGTGGGGTAATGTGACTCGGTGGGCGTGGCCAACTTTTAAAAAAAAAACTTTTAAAAGCTTTTTTTTACAACCTCTTCGCGTACCGGCCGGTGGGAGGCTACTGGTGGCAGCAGGCGGTCCCATAGATAACCAGGTCCTAAGCCATGGAGCGCTCTAAAGGTGGTAACCAAGACCTTGAAGCACACACGGAAGACCACTGGGAGCCAGTGCAGCTCGCGCAGGAGAGGTCTTACATGGGAACGCCATGTCGCTCCCATAACCACCCGCGCGGCCGCACTCTGCGCCAGTTGGAGCCTCCAGGTGCTCCTCAAGGGGAGCCCCATGTAGAGAGTGTTGCAGTAGTCCAGGCGGGAAGTGACAAGGACATGAGTGACCTTTGCCTCAGCCATTCACTCAGCCATGAGTGAATGGCTGAGGCAAAGAGGCAGTCCCGGAACCAGTGAAATCTGGGGGCTGGGCAGGGGAGAGAATGTATCGGCCCTCAGTGTGGAAGGGATTGCCACTTTCGAATTGGCCTTTTTAGTCACACTAGATGCTGTTTTAGGACCTCTTTCCAGAGCACGATACCATAGTTTCTTGAGACTGAAGGATGCCAATGATTTGTCTGAAATGGTATAGGGCAATGATGACTAACCTTTTTGCCGTCACATGCCAAAAGCGGAGGAAGCGCGGGGGGGGGGGGGGTCGCTCACACGTGTGCTCACACCCATAATAACGCATGCGGGTGCGACCTCCACTTTTGGCACATGATGGCACAGTGGGCCCGGTAGGCCTGTTTTTTTTGCCCTCCCCAGGCTCCAGAGGCTTTCTAGGAGCCTGGGAAGGGCTAAAATGGCCTCTCCCCCCCCCCCCCCCGAGGCCAGGCCCACCAAGCCACGCCCACAGAACCGGTAGTAAAAAAAATTGAATTTCACCACTGACACTAAGCCCTAAACCTTGCTAGTATACAAAGTGAGAAATCTACAGGACAACATTGAAGTCCTAATGTCACAAAATAATGATGAAGTTGGAATGTTTTTCAGAATCAAGGCCCGAACTAGAGGAAAAAAAAGAATAATAGGGATCTGTAACTATGGTAGTTTGCAGGAATTTAGATGCTCACTAGATGGCAACAATTAGTTTATTGTCCTTCTTTGATGACATCTAGAGATCATTTCATGGACCAGGTATGGTCATCCTAGCTAAAGCTAAACTAAGTTTATATTTAGATGTACTCATTTTATATGTTTATGGCTATGTTTTGCTCATTTATATCGATTTATTTGTGCCATTTTTTCCATGTGTCCATGTCTATGTTTATACTGATCCTTGTTTCCTTGTACTTGTTGAATAAATGAAGAAAGAAAGAAAGAAAGAAAGAAAGAAAGACGGAAAGAAAGAAAGAAAGAAAGAAAGAAAGAAAGAAAGAAAGAAAGAAAGAAAGAAAGAAAGAAAGAAAGAAAGAAAGAATGAATGTTGGAATTTTTGGTCTTTAGCTTTTTAGCCAGCTATTTATTCACATCTCAAATGCTGCCTAGAAAGGAAGAAAAGGAGGAAGAATCAAGAAGACAAGCTAACTTCATTGCTCACAGACTGTTTTTTTAAAATTCAGTTTATAAACTGAGTTTTATGGGATTTCTGCCCTTTCATTCAGTTGCAGAAGGGACAGGCCATCCTTAGTATGTA
Source organism: Pituophis catenifer annectens (assembly GCF_029215685.1). Taxonomy (NCBI): domain Eukaryota; kingdom Metazoa; phylum Chordata; class Lepidosauria; order Squamata; family Colubridae; genus Pituophis; species Pituophis catenifer. Next base: position 14,119,869 of record NW_027256895.1, read on the forward strand.
AAGCAAGGCAAACTTCAGAGGGTGAGTAGCCACTTTTAAAAAAATTCACAGGTCCTCAACTTACGACCACAATTGAGGCCAGGATTTCCATTGCTAAGTGAAACATTTGTTAAGCAAGCGTTGTCCCATTTTACGACCTTTCTTGCCACGGTTGTTAAGCGAACAACTGCAGTTGTTAAGTTAGGAAAACGGTTGTTCAGTGAATCTGGCTACCCCGCTGACTTTTGTTGTCAGAAGGTCACAAAAAGTGATCGCATGACCCCAGGACCCTGCAACCGTCATAAACATGAGTCAGTTGCCAAGCGTCTGAATTTTGATCAAATGAGCACGGAGATGCTGCAACGGTCGTAAGAAAAATGGTCAGAAACCACTTTTTTCAGTGCCATTGTAACTTTGAATGGTCACTAAACAAAATGTTGTAAGTCAAGGACTACCTGTATTCTCTATTGCTGAATACTATTAGACTAGACTGAGAATCATTTCTCAACTCAAATAATCACTCTGTTACAGTAGGGCAATGGTGTAGTCTCTCCTGTGGGGGGTTGGACTAGATGACCTACAAGATCCCTTCCAACTCTGTTAATCTGTAAATCAACCTCAGCATCTTTTCAGAGATGTGGACTTCAACTCCCGGAATTCTGCAGCCGGCATGCTTTGTAAACCATGGTTTATGGTTTAGTACAGTGCTTCTCCACCTTGGTCGCTTGAAGAAGCGTGGGCTTCAACTCCCAGAATTCCACAGCCGGCATGCTTTGTAAACCATAATTTATTTATGGCTTAGTACAGTGTTTCTCAACCTTGGGCGCTTGAAGAAGCGTGGACTTCAATTCCCAGAATTCTGCAGCCAGCATGCTTTGTAAACCATGATTTATGACTTAGTACAGTGTTTTTCAACCTCAGCATCTTTTAAGAGATGTGGATTCCAACTCCCAGAATTCCGCAGCCGTCATGCTTTGTAAACCATCATTTATGGCTTAGTACAGTGTTTCTCCACCTTGGTTACTTGAAGAAGCGTGGACTTCAACTCCCAGAATTCCGTAGCCGGCATGCTTTGTAAACCATGATTTATGACTTAGTACAGTGTTTTTCAACCTCAGCATCTTTTAAGAAATGTGGATTCCAACTCCCAGAATTCCGCAGCCGGCATGCTTTGTAAACCATGATTTATGGCTTAGTACAGTGTTTCTCAACCTTGGGTGCTTGAAGAAGCGTGGACTTCAACTCCCAGAATTCCCCCACCAGCACGGCTGACTGGGGAATTCTGGGAGTTGAAGTCCACGCCTCTTCAGGTGGCCAAGATGGAGAACCATTGGCTTAGCACATTACACAATCTCAACCTATGATGGTTTATTCCCTAATTTGTGGCTTAAAATTAGAGGGGGAGATGGAATCCAGTCTCTATCTGTCCCCATCCCATAATACGTCCTTCCATCTAGCCAGGCTGCCTTGCCGCTCCACTTTGGCCCACTCCCCAAACAGCGAGGCTGGGCTGGACCACTTTATTCCCCTCATGAAGTTCACCATAGAAACTTTCCGAGCCGCAGAGGCTGACGGGAACTGAAGTCCTCTAGCGTAGGGACGGAGGCGGGGTGGGGTGGGGCTAGCCATTTTAGGCGGTTCGCTCTTGGCGTTGCCATAGCAGCGGAAAGCCGTCTCTCGACCGACTTCCGGCTTTTCCCACCGGAAGACGGCCGCATGGACTTTAGGCACCGCGGGGCTGAAAAATCCTGGAGGCTCGAATAGGTGGCGCCGAAAGTCTGACCATAGAGAGGAGGGGTTCGAGGGACTCTAGGTAAAGAAAGCAAGGTAGGGTTTCCGTTTCCGCCTCGCGGCCGCTTCCGTGTTTGGGCGTGATGGAGTCGGTCCTGAGTGAAGTGGTGGCGTCGGAGGATCTAAAAGTGAGTGACAGCTGCCTGGTCCTGAACTAGCGTGGCGGGGGGAGGTCTCCGAGTTCAGGAGCAGTCTACCTTTGGTTGCTAAGCTGGAAAACGAAGCGGGGGGAGTGGAAGGTTGGGTGTCCCCCTTCCAGCCACTCCCTCCAGGGCAGGGGTGGCCAACTGTGGCCCTTTTTTAACCTGTGGACTTCAACTCCCAGAATTCCTGACACAGCAAAGCTGGCTCAGGAATTCTGGGAGTTGAAGTCCACAGGTTGTAAAAGGGCCACAGTTGCCCACCCCTACTCCAGAGGGAAGTTCTGGGCTTGGGGTCCAGCAGGACTATTTATTTAACAGTAACAGAGTTGGAAGGGACCTTGGAGATCATCTAGTCCAACCCCCTGCTCACGCAGGAAACCTGGACTAGGGATTCTAGCAATATATGTTAGCATTTCTCCTAGATGAATGGGAATAATAGGAATAGGATGAAAATAAGACCCAGAATTAAGAAGTTTAATACATGAAATTGCAGTAGTCGGAACATTTGGGTTAAGATATATAGTTAATTGGTTTCCACTAATATGTTGAATCGTATTATTGGGAAGAGTTGATAAAAGAAGCATTGGTGATTAGAAGAAGAGAATTTAAGGAAATAATTGGGGAATTGTACTGTGTTATGTGAATCTAAATTTAGGGGTTCAAATTTTAAGGAGGGAAAAGGAAAATTGAGCTATAATAGGATGAGAAGTCAAGATGAAGGGTAATGTTGGTTTTTTTAAAAAATTAAAGAGAATAAATGCTATGAGAAAAATTGGACATATCAAATTGTGTTAAAGAAGAACAAAAACCTGTACAAATTTAAGACCGGGCCAATATTCTGTTCAGAAAAGATGTACTGTATGTTTGTTTGTGTGTTTAAAAAATAAAAAAAAAATTACCAAAAAAAGAGGAATAGAATAGAATAGAACAGAATATATGGAATGGAATGGATATAAAATTCTATATAGAATAGAATAGAATAGAAGATATATAGAATAGAATAGGAAAGAGACGAGAGAAGAGAATAGAATATAAAATATATAGAATAGAATAGAATAGAATAGAATAGAATAGAATAGAATAGAATAGAATAGAATAGAATAGAATAGAAAATATATAGAATAGAATAGGATAGAGATGAGAGAATAGAATAGAATAGAAAATATATAGAATAGAATAGGAAAGAGAGGAGAAGAGAGGAGAGAAGAGAAAATATGGAATGGAATGAAATAGAATAGAATAGAATAGAATAGAATAGAATAGAATAGAATAGAATAGAATAGAATAGAATAGAATAGGAAAGAGACGAGAGAAGAGTAGAATATAAAATATATAGAATAGAATAGAATAGAATAGAATAGAATAGAATAGAATAGAATAGAATAGAAAATATATAGAATAGAATAGGATAGAGACAAGAGAATAGAATAGAATAGAAAATATATAGAATAGAATAGGAAAGAGAGGAGAAGAGAGAAGAGAAGAGAAGAGAAGAGAAAATATGGAATGAAATAGAATAGAATAGAATTGAACAGAACAGAACAGAACAGAACAGAACAGAATAGAATAGAATAGAATAGAAAATATATAGAATAGAATAGGAAAGAGACTAGACTAGACTTAAGAAGAGAAGAGAATAGAATAGAATATTTTATTGGCCAAGAGTGATTGGACACACAAGAATTTATCTTGGTGCATATGGTCTCAGTGTACATAAAAAGAAAAGATACACTTGTTAAGAATCATAAGGTACAACACTTAATGATAGTCACAGGGTACAAATAAGCAATCAGGAAACAATATCAATATAAATCGTAAGGATACAAGCAACAAAGTTACAGCCATACAGTCATAAATGGAAGGAGTTGGGTGATGGGAACGATGAGAAGATTAATAGTAGTGCAGACTTAGTAAATAGTTTGACGGTGTTGAGGGAAAATGAGTAAAGCACAGTAAAATATAAATGTTAAAAAGAGATATTTTCAAAAGTCCCAGCAGGGTTATCCTTGCTCGGTTGGTCGTTAGGCTCGACTAGATGTCCTCATGGGCCTCTTTCATTAGGGTTAAGTACGTCTCTGCTTAACCTTTACAAGGCTTTCAAATGTGCTTAGTCCTTTATTCCTTTCCATATAACTCTTTTTTTTTTCTTTTTCTTCTCTGGGCTTCTTTTCATGTTCCTTCCCTTTCGATTTATTTATTTATTTATTTATTTATTTATTTATTTATTTATTTATTTATTTATTTATTTATTTATTTATTTATTTATTTAATTTCTATACCGCCTTTCTCCCATAGGACGCAAGGCGGTGTACAGTCAAGAAAAATATAGATACACAAACATCATAAAATTGCTAATTAAAATTATTATTATAACATAGTTTGGCCCAATTAAATAGAACCTAAAATTAGATAACATTTTAAAAACATTCATATGTTCATATGTTTAGCCCCGCCTGTTGGAACATCAGGGTCTTGAGGGCACGGCGGAAAGCACGGAGATCAGGGATATTCCGTATCTCAGGGGGCAGTTCATTCCAAAGGGTTGGAGCCCTCACAGAGAAGGCCCTCTCCCTGGGATTCGCCAGTCGGCATAATTTGACTGACGGTACCCTGAGTAGTCCCTCCCTGTGAGAACGAACTGGTTGGTGGGAGGCTATTGGTGGCAAAAGACGGTCTCGTAGGTACCCAGGTCCTAAGCCATGGAGCGCTTTAAAGGTGATAACTAACACCTTGAATCGCACCCGGAAGACCACCGGGAGCCAGTGCAGCTTGCGTAGGAGAGGTGTTACATGGGCGCAACGAGCTGCGCCCATAATCACCCGCACGGCTACTTTCTGGACCAGGTGCTTTTCAAGGGGAGCCCCATGTAGAGAGCATTACAGTAGTCCATACGGGAGGTAATTAGGTAGATTTACAGGTAGTCCTTGGCTTACAACAGTTCATTTAGTGACCTGTTCCAAGTTACGCCGGCACGGCAAAAAGTGACGTGACAGGGTTTTTTTTTCACACTTAAAAACAACCACTGCAGCGTCCCTGTGGTCACATGATCAAAATTCAGGTGACTCATATTTATGACGGTTGCGGTGTCCTGACACCACGTGACCATGTTTTGCAACCTCCTGGCGAGCAAAGTAAATGGAAAAATCTAGATTCACTTAGCCACTCTGGCAAGAAAAGTCATAAAATGGGGCAAAATTCACATAACTGTCTCGCTTAACAACAGAAATGTCGGGCTCAATTGTGGCTGTAAGTCGAGGACTATAGTTTCCACTGGGTACCATTTTTGTTTGATGTGCAAGAATCCTAATTTGCTGCACGGATGGGATAAGTGAGGAGAAATCCAATGTGAATTGGGAGGTTGGCCCTAAATCAGTTACAACTTGTAAGACAGACATTCAGAAGCTTTTCTAGTCTTAAGCAATTTATTTATTTTGCTTATTTATTTATTGGGTTTTTATCCCACCTTTATTTCTTTGTAAGCAACTCAAGGCGGCAAACATACAAAATACAGGCAGTCCTCAACTTCTAACAGTTCATTTAATGATCATTCAAAGTTACAACAACACTGAAAAAAGTGACTGATGACCGTTTTTCACACTTACGACCATTTTTCACCCTTACGACCTTTCCGGCATCCCTATGGTCATGTGATCAAAAATTCAGATCCTTGGCATATTTATGTCTTTATTTATATATTTATATTTATATCTTGACATATTTATGTCAGTTGCAGTGTCCCGGGGAAGTCACATGATCCCCTTTTGCGACATTCTGAGAAGTGAAGTCAACGGGGAAACCAGATTCATTTAACAAAAGTGTTACTAACCTACCAAATGCAACATTTCACTTAACAACAGCGGCAAGAAAAGTCATAAAATGGGGCAAAACTCACTTAAGTGTTTCACTTAGAAACATCAATGTTGGACTCAATTATGGTCGTAACTCGAGGACTACCTGTGCTAGCAACTTCTTCAGCAAAGGTCAGCAGTGCCCAGCATTCCTCTGATCAAACCTACTTTTTTTCCCTATAGCCTGGAACTAGAAAAAGAAAAATGCATATACAATATAATACAATACAATACAATACTATTCTATATTGGCCAAGTGTGATTGGACACACAAGGAATTTGTCTTTGGTGCATATGCTCCAGTGGTGAAATCTAAAATTTGTTACTATCGGTTCTGTGGGCGTGGCTTGGTAGGGGGGTAATGTGACGGTGGGCATGGCCATTTTTTAAAAAAAACTTTTAAAACCATTTTTTCTCCAACCTCTTCAGCGAAGAGGTTGTAAAAAAAATGCTTTCAAAAGGCTCTGACGATCCCAGCTGAGTTGCCTGATTGGCAGAGGCTTTTTTTCTTTTAAATGCCTCTGCCGATCAGGCAACTCAGCTTGGATCGTCAGGCATCATCTTGGATCGTCATCTTGGATCGTCAAACTCAGCTTGACGACCAGGTAACTCAGCTTGGATCGTCAGAGGCATTTAAAAGAAAAAAAGCCTCTGATGATCGCGTGGCTCAGCTGGGCATGGGGGGGTGGGGCAGGGATTTTTGCTACCGGTTCTCCGAACCACTCGCCTCCATCGCTACCGGATCGGTCGATCTGGTCTGAACCGGGAGCATTTCACCCCTGATATGCTCTCAGTGTACATAAAAAGAAAAGATACATTTGTTAAGAATCATAAGGTACAACACTTAATGATAGTCACAGGGTTCAAATAAGCAATCAAATCATACTAGGAAACAATATAAATTGTAAGGATACAGCAACAAGTTACAGTCATGCAGTCATAAGTGGGAGGAGATGGGTGATAGGAACAATGAGAAGATTAATAGTAATAGTCATGCAGGCTTATTGAATAGTTTGTGTTGAGGGAATTATTTGTTTAGCAGAGTGATGGCGTTCGGGAAAAAACTGTTCTTGTGTCTAGTTGTTCTGGTGTGCAGTGTTCTATAGCGTCGTTTTGAGGGTAGAGTTGAAACAGTTTATGTCCAGGATGCGAGGGATCTGTAAATATTTTCACAGCCCTCTTTTTGACTCATGCAGTAAACAGGTCCTCAGTGGAAGGCAGATTGGTAGTCATTGTTTTTTCTGCAGTTCTAATTATCCTCTGAAGTCTGTGTCTGTCTTGTTGGGTTGCAGAACCAAACCAGACAGTTATAGAGGTGCAGATGACAGACTCAATAATTCCTCTGTAGAACTATATCAGCAGCAACTTGGGCAATTTGAGCTCCCTGAGTTGGCGCAGAAAGAACATTCTTCATTTTGCTTTTTTGATGACGTTTTTGATGTTAGGTGTCCATTTTAGGCCTTGAGATATGATAGAACCTAGACATTTTATTTTAAATTTTAAAATAAAATAAAATATTAAATGTGAGTGGAGATGGACAAGGGACTCTTGCTTTTGCATCAAAATTGTTATGCTGAGGCTAAGTTAGATAAGTGTCAGTAGCAAGTCAACTTTCTGACAACTGATATGCTCACATCGTTAAAACTAAACACATCACTCAAATGGTTGAGATTACACCATAATATTTACGTGCCAGGTATGGTGCAAAAATCTATGTCCAAATTCTCCTGGCTCTTGTATTTCAGTATGGTGCAATCAGGGGTGAAATGTAAAATTTGTTTAAAATGTAAAATACATTTGTTTGAAATGTAAAATACCGGTTCTGTGGGTGTGGCTTGGTGGTGGTGGGATTAATGTGACTAGGTGGGCGTGGCCAACTTTCCCCCCCACTTTTGGGACGCGATGGCAAAAAGGTTAGCCATCACTGTATTAGTCATTCCTGACTCTAGGGGGCGGTACTCATCTCTGTTTCAAAGCCAAAGAGCCAGCGCTGTCTGAAGACGTCTCCGTGGTCATGTGGCCGGCATGACTCAACACCAAAAGCGCACGGAACGCTGTTACCTTCCCACCAAAGGTGGTCCCCATTTTCCTACTTGCATTTTTTTTTACATACTTTCGAACTGCTAGGTTGGCAGAAGCTGGGACAACTAACGGGAGCTCACCCCGTTATGTGGCCCTAGGGATTCGAACCGCTGAACTGCCCACCTTTCGATCGACAAGCTCGGCGTCTTAGCCCCTGAGCCACCGCGTCCCTATTAGTTCACAAGCAACCGAATAAAAAATAATAATTATGTGTTTTCACTATTAGGGGGTCAAAAGCAGTGTCATTTAATAGTGCTGAGAAGACATTCGAAAGTCACCTGAATTTCTTCCTTTGAGTTTCGGTGTCTTCCTTAATCTGAGTTATTGAAAGGAGAAGTATAGGATCAGTTGGTTCTTTAATGGATAGAAAGAAATTAACCTCAATTACAAGATGAACTGGGAGATTTATTTCCCTAGGTGGCATCCTTCAACTGCTTCATTTTTCAAAGCCTAGCTTTAAATTATCTCGTATTCAGCCATGTTTTTCGCCTAACATTAACTTTATCACTTGCTCATGGGCAGCTGCTGCTACCCTGTTTCCCCAAAAATAAGACATCCCCTGATAATAAGCCCAATTGGGCTTTTGACCGCATGCACTAAAATAAGCCTCCCCCCCGAAAATAAGTCCTCCCCGAAAATATTTAAACACAGAGCTGGAAATCAGGTAAGACGGCAAGAGGAGCCCCACCTTGCTCCACGCGCCCCAAAATAATAAGACCTCCCCGAAAATAAGGCCAAACACTTATTTCAGGGTTCAAAAAAAAAAAAAAAAAGGCACGATCTTATTTTCGGGGAAACATGGTACAAGTAGGCCGAGGATGCATAGAGCAAAGAGCTTTACCTGTTGAATTGGATCAGAATGACAGTGAGAATTTGGATTTTTTTTAAATTTCAAAATTTTAAGCAGAACAGAAAGCTACTGAGACTCAAAAAAACTGATCCTGAATGCTAAATGTTAAAAGCCTGAATGTTAAAACTTCTTTAAAAAAAAAAAAAAAAAAAGTAGGAAGTGAGACAGTTCCACTAGGGGGCAGCCAATTATTTTGATGAACTTTTTGATATATTTACAGTATCGGCATAACTATAACTCAGTATATACAGTACACAGAAATGTTTTGCTATAGGTTATTTTTCAGACGAGTTTCCGGCAGCTTAATTATCTTACTGCAGTGTGACAGATATTTGCAATCATTGCGGCTGGGAACTCAAGGACATGCTTCCAGATGTTTTGTATTTTATTTAGTCATAAGATTTATATCTCAGCTTTTCCTCCATGGACCAGGGTGGATAAAAATCAATGATTTTTAAAAAAAAAAATCAAAAAAATCAGATTTTTTAAAATTTAAATCGGATTTTTTTGATTTTTATCAAATTTATTTTAATAAAAAACTTTTGGGGTAAAAATCTATTGTAAGATAGTTTTCTATTTAAGATACATAAATAATTTAGTTTATTCAGCATGAAATGGAGCTTAGTTATGTAGCATGAGGCTGTATATTCTCCAACATTGGGACTATCAGTGAGTCAACAGTGGGTCAAAGGAATAGCAGAGATGACAGTTGCTCTTTAAAAATTATGATTTAAATCCAGTTGATTTAAATGAAGCCTTTTTACTAGTGATTTAAATCATGATTTAAATTGTGATTTAAATCAACTCGATTTAAATCAAATCCACCCTGCCATGGACTCAAGATGATTTACATAGCCTTTGTTCCTCTAAATAGAATAGAATTCTTTATTGGCCAAGTGTGATTGGACACATAAGGAATTTGTCTTTGGTGCATACGCTCTCGGTGTACATAAAAGAAAAGATACGTTCGTCAAGAATCATAAGGTACAACTCTTAATGACAGTCATAGGGAACAAATAAGCAATCAAATCCTATTAGGAGACAGTCAATATAAATCTTAAGGATACCAGCAACAAGGTTACAGTCATAAGTGGGAGGAGATGGGTGATAGGAACGATGAGAAGATTAATAGTAATGCAGACTTGGTGAATAGTTTGATGGTTTTGAGGGAATTATTCGTTCAGCAGAAAATTTAGCAAATTTTCCCAACAACAACCCTGTGAGATAGGTTGAACTGGGAGAAAGTAACAGATAAGTTACTCGGTAAGTTCTCATGACAGAGTTTTCCTGAGTTTGAACCTGAATAGCCAGTTCCAGTTCAAAGTCTTAACTACTGGCTCTTCAGTTGAGCTTCTACAGCTCCAGCTATTTGGCAGATTGAAAGTCAAATTTTGTCTAGTGCAGTGGTGTCAAACAAGGCCCGTAGGTTGCATTTGGCCCGCGATGTGGTCAGATCCGGCCTGTGGGGCGTCCTGGAAAATCCGGCCCGCGTCGCTTCTAACCGGTGTGCCCAATGCGAAGAGGAAACATTGGGCCAGAGTGGCTTCGGCCCGGTCTACCCAGTGCGAAAAGGAAACATGCCAGCAGTTTAAGGAGGGGCGTCAAGCTGGCCACACCCACCCAGTCGGCCACGTCCGCCCGGTGCCCTGAGGTCAACCACAGCCCTGCTGTGGCCGTCAGTGAAATTGTGTTGGACACCCTGGTCTAGTGATTAAGATAACCAGGCTAGAAACCAGGAGACTGTGAGTTCTAGTCCCACCTTAGGTATGAAAGCTGCCTGGATGATTTTGGGCCAATCAACCAGGAGACACTGAGTTCTAGTCCCGCCTTTGGCATGAAAGCTGGCTGGGTGACTTTGAGCCAATCACCAGGAGACTGTGAGTTCTAGTCCAAGCTTAGGCATGAAAACTGGCTGGGTGACTTTGAGCCAATCACCAGGAGACTATGAGTTCTAGTCCCACCTTTGGCATGAAAGTTGGCTGGGTGACTCTGAGCCAATCACCAGGAGACTGTGAGTTCTAGTCCCACCTTTGGCATGAAAGTTGGCTGGGTAACTCTGAGCCAATCACCAGGAGACTGTGAGTTCTAGTCCAACCTTAGGCATGAAAACTGGCTAGGTGATTTGGGGCAAATCACCAAGATAATGTGAGTTCTAGTCCTGCCTTAGGCATGAAAACTGGCTGGGTGACTTTGAGCCAATCACCAGGAGACTATGAGTTCTAGTCCCACCTTTGGCATGAAAGCTGGCTGGGTGACTCTGAGCCAATCACCAGGAGACTGTGAGTTCTAGTCCAACCTTAGGCATGAAAGCTGGCTAGATGATTTGGGGCAAATCACCAGGATAATGTGAGTTCTAGTCCTGCCTTAGGCATTAAATCCAGCTGGGTGACTTTGGGCCAATCGCACACTCTTAGCCCAACACACTTCACAGAATAATTGTTGTGAGGAACAACCGAAGGAAGAAGTAATAGTATCTATGTTTTCCACCTTGAGTTAAAGTAATAAAGGCAGGATTAGAAAAACAAACTAATACATTATTGTGGCATCTGTCCAGAACACCTGCAACTTATTAATTGCTTGCTCCTGAATTCGTTTCGGCACTGCGTATTACATTTACATCACATATTTATGGCGAATTTGCTCAGCAGAACTACGGTAGTGGCCAAAATTGTGGAAACCTTTTGGGAAAAGTGTATTTTCGAAAACTAGCTAATAACACCACTTTTTGGGGGGAGTAGTACCATAAAATTATATATCAGTGGAAAGATAATTTAATCAAGAATGTAATGCAATAACTTTTATGCAGGGACTGCTATTAGAAAAGCAGTTAGAGTATAAAGAAGAAAAATGAAACACGTAGAAAAAATGAGATACACAAAAATGATCACCCTAGAAAAAATGAGATATATAAAAATGATCGCCACGTCAGTTAATATTTACTTGGGTCACCTTTAGCATGAATTACGGCCTTACAACGTCTTCCCATGGAGTGAACTAAGTCTTTTAGTTCTGCAGCTGTTCTAATGTGAAACCAAGATTGAAGAATTGCTTCTATTAACTGGGTTTTATTGCTTCTGACTAACAAGTTTCTTTAGTTGGCTCCATAGATTTTCAATTTGGGTTAAGGTCTGGGCTATTCTCAGGCCATTCCAGCAGTGGAATAGGATTATCTGGAAACTTCAAAAAAAAAAGTGGCGTTATTAGTCATCAAACCTCAAAAATACACTTTTCCCAAAAGGTTTCACAATTTTGGCCACTGCTATATATTCACTAACTTAATTGTAGGCTGCTTAGATTTGCTGTTCAAGATTTAACTCGGTCTTCAGGTAGGTCTGGACTGGGAAGTTGGAAAAACAACCTGAGAAGATGCCACGGAAAATCAAGAAAACCACAGAGATGTGTACATAAAGTCCATAAACTAAGTGATGAAATCCTTTTAAAAGAAAATGGCCTTTTTATGAGAAGGGGTAGGTCTGCCGTTGTTGCTTTTGGACTCCAAGTACAACATTGTGTAGTCCCAGAGGCATCCGACTGCCAATTTTTCGTTTGATAGGAAGTCCCAGGGGCTGTTTTCTATCCGAGAGGCAATGTACAGTTAAAGGTTTATTTTGGCTTCCCTTAGTGTTTCCAGATCTTGAAGTGACGGGTGTTGGCAATGACAAATATTGCTTAAACAGGTTCCCATTTCCATTAAAAAAAACAAAAACCATGGATGCTTTAGGGCAAAGGACATTTGGAGTGGGTATTTTTAGCAAACACGAGGTTTTTCAAGCAGGCCGAGGAGACGTCATGCCTGGTCTATGGCCATCTTGGTGATCTCTTCACTAAAGATCATCATGTTCTCCTTCAAATCCAGTCCAAACTCTGCCCTGAGGGCTTTTTAAAACTCTCTTAGTTTAGTTTACTTTATTGTCATTGCACATGGTACAATGAAATTACCTTATTTTTCGGAGTATAAGATGCACCTTTTCCCCCCCAAAAAAGAGGGTGAAAGTCTGGGTGTGTTTTATACTCTGAATGTAGCCCTGCCCAGCCTCGTAAACAGAGATTTCAGAGGCTGAAAAAAGCCTCTGAAAGAAGCTTCCGAAAAAAAGCCTTGAAAGAAGCTTCAGAAAAAAAGCCTCCAAACAGAGCTTCAGAAAAAAAAACCTCTGAAAGGCTTTTATCTAAAATAATACGGCAAGCAACAAAAGAAGAATCAGTAAAAGTTCTAACCAAACTATGCTAACAAATCTGGAGAATGACACAATAACCAACAGAAGAGGTTAATCTATATACCAATACCAAAGAAAGATTGAATAGAGTACAGATAGTCCTTCAGAATAAAAGTCTCTGAAAGAAGCTTCAGAAAAAAAGCCTCCAAACAGAGCTTCAGAAAAAAACCTCCAAACAGAGCTTCAGAAAAAAAGCCTTTTTTTCTGAAGCTCTGTTTCGGAGGCTTTCAGAGGTAGAAAAAAAAAGTTTTTTCTGAAACAGAGTTTCAAACGTTTCAGAGGCAGAAAAAAAAAAGCAAGGCATAGAGCTCACAACCAACGAACCTGTTGCTAAAATTCACCTCTGGAAACAGCTGATTGGGGATATTTCGGGAGGCTGATCCACCCACCAATCAGCTTTTTTCTTATTTTCCTCCCCAAAAACTAAGCTGAGTCTTATACTCCGGTGCGTCTTATACTCCGAAAAATACAGTAAATGCCATCTTCAGTGTACATTGTAACTATAAAAATAAAAACACAAATAAACATCCTTTACATTCTATATAATTGAAATTGAAAACCCGATATTGCGCTATACCGTAGAATTCAATATAGTTACTGCTCTGGGATAGAAGCTGTTTTTCAGCCTATTTGTCCTTGTTTTTATTATCCTGTACCGTCTGCCAGATGGTAATAGTTCAAAAAAAAAAAGGGGGGGGTTGCCCAGGATGAGATGGGTTTTTAAGAACGTTTTGAACTTTCTTAAGGCAGCAGGAGTTATAAAGCTCTTCCAAAGAGGGGAGAGGGCAACCAATGATCCTCTGGGCAATGACGTTGACCCTCTGGAGCGCTGTCCTATCTGCCACTGTGCCATTGGCAAACCATACACAGGTGCAGTAAGTTAAAATCAGGGCTGTGGAGTTGGGAGATAAATGTTCCGACTCCGACTCCTCAGTTTTTTGTACCTCTGACTCCAGGTACCCAAAATTTCCTCCGACTCCTCGACTCCGACTCCACAGCACTGGCTGTGGAGTCGGCAGATAAATGTTCCGACTCCGACTCCTCAGTTTTTTGTACTTCCGACTCCGACTCCAGGTACCCAAAATTTCCTCCGACTCCTCGACTCCGATCCACAGCACTGGCTGTGGAGTCGGGAGATAAATGTTCCGACTCCGACTCCTCAGTTTTTTGTACTTCCGACTCCGACTCCAGGTACCCAAAATTTACTCCGACTCCTCGACTCCGACTCCACAGCACTGGTTAAAATACTCTCTCTGGTGCAGCGGTAGAAGGTCACCAGCAGTTTTTCATTCAGTTGTTGTTTCCTGAGAAGTCTCAGGTAGTATAATCTCTTTCTGGGCCCTTTTGACCAGCCCTGCAATATGAGCGCAACAGGTCAGGTCCTCTTTTATGATAACACCCGGAAACTTAAAACTGGCCACTTGCTCCACTCGGTCTCCATTGATAAGCAAGGGCTGCATGTCTGATCTATTCCTTCTACAGTCCATTATAAGCTCCTTGGACTTATTTGTGCTAAGGACCAGGTTATTGTCTTCTTTGAACCTTGATTGAAAGAAACCATTTCTTCCCACAGTTGAGGTCGAAAAGACCATGAAGATTGGGGTGAAAAAAAAAAAATCCCTCCGATTCTTCTTTGTAGCCTCTGTAGAGGCTATTGAGCTCTACAGAGCAGCAAACGGAGGCTCGTCTGTGTCTTAATCGGCGCCTGATTGACTGGCGAGCTAGTGCCTGAGGGAAAGCTCCATTTCTTCGCGCCTTTTTTCTCCTTTCAAGTAAAGCCTCGGCTGCGTCTAAGCGCTTCCAAAATGGCGGACGCCATTCGAAGCAATCAAGGGCAGCTGTCGTCCGCTTGAATGTGCTGTTGTGGGCCTGACCACCTCAGACAGACGAACAAAAAACCCCACTGTTTGTTGTCTGGCAGCAGAGTCACACACACACAGATACACACACTGTGGTGCCTGGGTGTGCCCTTGTCTCTGCAGTTCTCCGATAATCCTTCATAAGAGATCCAATTGGATCATTTCCCCCCCCCCTCTGGCAGTGTGTTGGGTCCTTGCTGGCCACTCAGTGCAATGAAACAGCATTGAGAATTGTCGTGTTACCTGATTTTCAAATATGGATACATACCGTTTTGTGTTAATTGAAAATATTTGGCGGCTCAGCCTTCGTTTTAGAAAGATAAATGAATCCCCAGCAGGGTGGATTTGATTTAAATCGAGTTGATTTAAATCGCAGTTTAAATCATGATTTAAATCACTAGTAAAAAGGCTTGATTTAAATCAACTCGATTTAAATCATAATTTTTAAAGAGCAACTGTCATCTCTGCTACTCCTTTGACCCACTGTTGACTCACCGATAGTCCCAGTGTTGCAGAATATACAGCCTCATGCTACATAACTAAGCTCCATTTCATGCTGAGTAAATTAAATTATTTATGTATCTTAAGCAGAAAACTATCTTACGATAGATTTTTACCCCAAAAGTTTTTTATTAAAATAAATTCGATAAAAATAAAAAAAATCCGATTTAAATCAAAAAAATCCGATTTAATAAAAAAAAATCCGATTTAAATAAAAAAAATCCGATTTTTTTTATTTTTTTTAAAAGATCATTGATTTTTATCCACCCTGATCCCCAGCCGTCTTTACCACAAGGAATGGTAGTCCTCGTGCGTGCATGCTTGCTTCGCGCGCGCGCCTCTGTGCATGTGCCCGGCCTCGAAAAACGTGGCTAAATAGGATGGCATTACTTCTGGGCAGACCCACCTGCAGTCGCCGCTACTGATTCGCCCAAACTGGTACGAACCGGCTGAATACCACCTCTGTTATTGTGCCTTCTAGGTTGATGTATTTTGTCTTCTTTTCCCCATAATTTTATTTGTATGAGGGCCCCTTTTGGTACCTTACGTCAGGGAAAAACAAGAGTCTAAAGTCACCCTATAAGCTTTGCAGCTTCAGACTTCTCTATGGACAGGTTGTCTGCTCGTTTAGTGACTTTTCAGAGCTACAACAGCACTGTAAAAAGGGACTTCAGACTGCTTTCCTCACTTAGGACCCTTGCACCGTCCCCATGGTTACATGATCAAAATTCAGCTGCTTTGCAACTGACTCGTATATATGACGGTTGCTGTGTCTCGGGGTCACGGGATCCCCCTTTTGCAACCTTCTGAGAATCAAAGTCAATGGGGAAGCCAGGTTCACTTAACAATCGTGTTACTAACTTAGCTTCTGCAGCAGCGGTGGGTTTCACATTATGTTGCCAGTGGTTTGCTGTGCGTGTGCACGCTCGTATCATGCTTGCATGCACCTTCCATGCATGCGCCCGGCCTTCTGCGCATGCGCTTTGCTTGCACGTGTGCCATCCATGCATGTGCCCGGCCTCAAAATCATGCCTAAATAGGATGGCATAGAGTTGGGGTGGGTAGGCGGGATCTCACCCACGATCTCCGCTACCGGTTCGCCTGAACTGGTACGAACTGGTTGAATACCACCTCTGTTCTGCAGTGATTCACTGCCTAAATAGGACAACATAGAGATGGGGTGGGTGGGACACCCGCGATCTCCGCTACCGGTTCGCCCGAACGGATACGAACCGGCTGAATACCACTTCTGTTCTGCAGTGATTCACTGGAGCTGGGGTGGATGGAGCACTCGCGATCTCCGCTACCGGTTCGCACGAATCGATACTGTTAGGTTCAGCTTGCAGCTTACTCCTAACTTGTTGGTCAGGCAATATATCTGTTTCTTTAAGAAACAACTGAGCCACGTAATCAGGGTTTGCTGAACCCTGTAATTAGGCTACAGTGCATAAATAAGCAGCACAGAGAAGCGTTCCTTCTTCCTGCTTCTTCCGGATTGATACCTGATTGTATCCTGTTGCTTACTGCGTCTGTTATATGGTACTGTATACCAAGAGTTACTAAAGTCTGTTTGCTTTGGTAAGGGATGATACTTACTGGACTGATATTACTGTTTATGACCTTGGACTGTTTTACTTACACCGAGACTGCTTGTTATCTATAAAGTATTTTTCTCACACGAGCCGCACGTTTATCTCCTTCCCTGTGTGTTTCTGCTCTGCTCGTTGCACATGCAACAAATACTTTTTACACACACCCTAACAGATACGAACCGGCTGAATAGCACCTCTGTTCTGCAGTGATTCACTGGAGCTGAGGTGGATGGGGCACTTGCGATCTCCGCTACCGGTTCGCACGAACCGATACGAACTGGCTGAATACCACCTCTGTTCTGCAGTGATTCACTTAACAACTAGGGCAAGAAAAGTAGAGCAAAATTCACTTAACCACCGTCTCCACTTTGCAATGGGAATTTTCGGGCTCAGTCCTGTTCGTAAGTCGAAGGCTGCCTGCATTATCTTGGGGTTCCTGGGCTCTGAAGCACCAGTGAGAATTGCAAAGCATGCTAAATTGCTCAGAATTGCATAGCATGCTAAAACGGGGAGGTGAGAAATTGCGATTAGCTGGAAGCATTTCTCCAAAGCTATTTGCTGACTGAAGAATTGCCCGTTCTTACACAGAGAGGGACCACTTGTATTTTGGGGGTTTTTTTTTCATTATTTTCCCCCTTTCATTTTATTTTATCACATTTATTGTTTGGGGGGAGGCGTTCTGATTTCAAAATCGAAAAAGGAGGAAACTGCAGTGCTTTTCTTCCCCAGTAGAAGGCGCAAAGACCCTGCGATTATCCTGCATAGGCCCCATAGAGAGCCGTGATGGTGAACATATGGCAGGCGTGCCACAGGTGCACATAGCGCCCTCTCTGTGGGCACGTGAGCTGTCGTCCCAGTTCAGCTCTGTCGCACATGCGTGTGCACGTCTCCCGCCAGCCAGCTGGTCGTCGAGTCTCTGCTGCACATACGCGGAAGAAGCGGGACACACAGGGTGCCACACGCGCATGCACAGGGATTGGGGTGCGCGTGTGCAGGGGGACGCATGCGGATGCCCCACGCAGGCATGTACGTGGTGGGGCGTATGGAGGGCGCATGTGCATGCCCAGCGGTGTGCGGGGACGCACTCATTGCACTTTGGGGGTTCGGGCGCACATGCAGGCATGCGCGCATGCTTTGGGCACTCGATCCGGAAAAGCCTAGCCATCACTGATATAGAGTGAATGAAAAACAAGGCAAACTTCAGGGGATGAAGGGTCACATTTGAATTTTTCACAGGTAATCCTGGACTCACGACCGCCACTGAGCCCAACATGTCGGTCGCTGAGTTGAAACATTTCCGAAGTGAGTTTTGCCCCATTTTACGACCTTTTTTTGCTGCAGTTGTTAAGGGAATCACTGCCGTTGTTTAGGTTAGTCATACGGTCATTAAATGAATCTGGCTTCCCCATTGACTTCGCTTGTCAGGAGGCCTCAGCAGTGACCGTAGGACACTCCCAACCGTCATAAATATGAGTCACTCAGCAAGCGTCTTGAATTTTGATCACGGGACCATGGGGATGCGGCCACAACGTTGTAAGTGTGAAAAACTGTCCTAAATCACTTTCTTTTGGTGCCGTGCCGTTGCAACTTTGAACGGTCACTAAATGACCGTTGTAAGCCGAGGACTACCTGTTGTACAGTAGATAAAATAAGGCTGATTTTTTTTTTTCCCACTAGGTTTATTATCCTTCATTTTGGTAAATGACTTGTCCTGGAAAGTTACTCAGTATCAGTAACAGAGTTGGAAGGGACTTTGGAGGCCATCTAGTCCAACCCCCTGCTCACGCAGGAGACCTGTACTAGGGATTTGAACTGCCGAACTGCCGACCTTTCTGATCGACAAGCTCAGTGTCTTAGCCACTGAGCCACCTGGTCAGGATTTCTCATCCAGCTGGAAAACAAATGGAACAGAAATTTGTGCTTTATGGGTGTTCAGCACTTTCAACTTGAAATGGTCACTAAATGAACCATTGTAGTCTACTTAGCAAAGTTCGAGTAGCGCACACTTTTGCAGGATGGTTTTTCCAGAAGTTTCTTCTAGCCTGGCCAGCACTGAACATGAGGGGTTTTACTTACAAATCACAACTAGAGTGGTTCGGTGGCCTAGATGTGGAGCTCTCGCCTCATAATAGGGAGGCTGTGAGTTCGATCCTAGGTGGGGGCAGTTATTTCTCTCTCTCTGGGCACAATGACAATACATCTGCTGAACAAAACTCCGCATTGGCGACAGGAAGGGCATCTGGCCAGTAAACACTCAGCTCCATTCAGTTGCCCAGACTCCACCCCGCAAGGAATTACGGGGTCATTAAATGATGATGAAGAAGAAGATTAACAAGATCATGCTAAGAATATTGTGCTGTATATGGTACATACTGTATATCTGCTGAACAAAACTCCGCGTTGGTGACAGGAAAGGCATCCGGCCAGTAAACGGGTTGTTAAAACAAGATGCTGCCTTACAAATCACAGCTTTGTAAGGGATCGTGTTGCAGAAGCCTCTTGTACAAAGCAAGGAGAGAGATCTTTCTATGATTTTTTTCATTTTCATTTTTCATTTTTCATTTTATTTGATTTGTATGCCACCCTATACTCCTTAAGGACTCAGGACGGTGAGCAGCCAATAATAAAATACATATATACAAAATTTAAAAAGCAGAGATAAAATTGAATTAAATAATTTGGCCCAGACAAATTTAAAACCCCAGTCAATTTAAAACAAATTTAACTTTGAATATTAAAAATACTAAAATATTAAAAATTAAAAATGTTTAAAAAGAGGGATGATAAGGATATGATAAGGATAATGGACAAATTATTATATAAGCAACGTAAGGAAACTTCCTATGCGTGTGTCGAATAAGGTGGTTTCGGGGCAATGGTGGCTAACCGGCAATTGTAGTTTGTGGGTGGACTTCCTTACCATCCATCAAGCCTTTTTTCTTTTCTGTTCTCCAGAGATTTGAGAAGAAGTTCAATGCTGAGCAGAGCGCAGGCAACGTCTCCAGAGGGACACAGTTCGAGTACGCTTGGTGCCTGGTCCGCAGCAAATACAACGAGGACATCAAAAAGGGCATTGTCCTTTTGGAAGGTGAGCTTTAGACCAGCTGCAAAGTGGCCCTCTTGATCTTGCCTTACGAAACTCCTTTCTTAAGAATAAATCCCTGTATTTCCTTTCATCATCTGAATAATGTTGTCTTTCACCTGTTAGGCCTTACGGATATGGCAGGAGATTGATTGAAAGGGAGAAGGGCAGTTATGGGCAGGGGTGGGATTCAAAAATTTTAGCAACCGGTTCTCCGCCCGGTTGCTGGGTGGGCGTGGGTATGGTGGGCGTGGCCTTCTCAGCCTCCTGCACCACGGCGAGGGGTGGGGGTGGGGGTTTCACCTCCCCGGGCTCTGGAGGCTTTCCTTGAGCCTCCGGGAGGGTGAAAACTGCCTCTTCCGGGGGCTCCGGAGGGTGAAAACAGGCCCATTTCCAGTCTTCCGGTAGGCCCGTTTTTTGCCCTCCCCAGGCTCTGGAGGTTTTTCTTGAGCCTCTGGGAGGGCGAAAATGGCCTCTCCTGCTGTCCGGAGGTCGTTTCCGGACTTCCGGTACTTCTGGTAGGCCCATTTTTTGCCCTCCCAGAGCCTTCGCATAGGCCCTGCATTTTCCTGGCATCCAAAATGGGCTGTGTGGAGACTCCTGGGAGGGGAAGGGCCAGCCAGTCCTTGCAACTACCGGTTCGGCGAACCAGATGTAAATTAGTATCCGGTTTGTCCGAACCGGCTGAATCCCACCCCTGGTTATGGCGGAAGAATTTAATCCAGTCTCCATTATAGACATTCTCACTAATATTTGAGGCACATGACGCACTCCACTGCAGTGGTAGGGAGCTTAAGAGCTTTTCCCACTCTCTAACTGAAGCGACCATGTTAATTTTGGGACTATATACAGGTGAGTTCGATCCTAGTTAGAGGCAGATATTTCTCTCGGCCCAATGAGAATATATCTGCTTGAAAAAAAAACTCCGCGTTGGCAACAGGAAGGGCATCTGGCCAGTAAACACTCAGCTCCATTCAGTCGCCCAGACTCCACCCCACAAGGGGTTATGGGAGGGGTCATTAAAAGAAGAGGATACAGGTGATCCTCAATTTATGAAAGTTTGTTTAGTGACCGTCTGAAGTTACGACATCACTGAAAAAAGTGGCTTATGACAATTTTTAGCACGAATGACGATGTTACAACGTCTTCCCATGGAGTGAACCAAGTCTTTTAGTTCTGCAGCTGTTATAATGTGAAACCAAGATTGAATGATTGTTTGTTTGTTTTTATTTATTTTAGAACTGTTGGGCAAAGGGAACAAAGAAGAACAACGGGACTACGTGTTCTACCTCGCGGTAGCCAATTACCGGCTGAAGGTGAGCTTGTGGATATGCTGCCCCCACTTGTTTCCCTTGCTTGCCACTATTTCTGGATTTGTTTCTAGATCTGGCTGTTCTGAACATCATCTATCGGCTGCCCTTAGACTGAAATCATGGTAGTTTGGGATTAGAAGCCGGAAGAAATTGCATTCCCTAAAAAAAAAAAAGGAATTCCGATGTTGAGCACTTCGAGGGACATGAGAGAGATGCCTGGCTGGCAGAAGAAGCTTTTTTGGATGAGAAGCAAAATGTTTTTCAAAGGAAAAAAAAAACACAAGGAAATCTAGTTGCCTTTTGGGGAAAAAAAGCAGCTTTGGAATAGCAGTGGCGACCGCGTTTATTCTTATGTAGTGCTTCACAGCTCTCTCTAAGCCAGGGGTATCAAACTCAGTTTCATTGAGGGCCACATCAGGGCTGTGGTTGACCTCCGGGAGTGGGTGGGTGGTAGGGCGTGGCCGCCTGGATGGGCATGGCCAACTGGATGGGCGTGGCCAGCTTGATGTCATTCCCCAAACTGCTGGCATGTTTCCTCTTCACACTGAGTAGACCGGGCTGAAGCCGCATTGGGTCGGCCGGGCCGAAGCCACGTTGGCCCGATGTTTCCTCTTTGCGTTGGGTAGACTGGGCCGAAGCCACGCTGGCCCGATGTTTCCTCTTCACATTGGGTAGACCGGGCCGAAGCCGCATTGAGTAGCTCGGGCTGAAGCTATGTGGGCTGGTCCCTTACATATTCCAGGACGGCCCCATGGGCTGATTCCGGCCATATCACAGGCCGTATCCGGCCCACAGGCCTTGTGTTTGACACCCCTGCTCTAAGCGGTTTACAGAGGCGGCGTATTGCCCCCAACAATCCTCATTTTACTGACCTTTCGAAGGATGCAAAGCTGAGTCAACCCTCGAGCCGGTCAGGATCGAACTCCTGGCAGTGGGCAGAGTTAACCTGCAATATTGCATTTCTAACCATTGTGCCACCACGGCTCAACGATGCTTGGCTGACCACATCCTTACCTCTCTTTTCAAATCCTCTCTATGACTTGGTCTCCCTCCCGTGTTGGCCGAGGGGGTCATTAGTTTGTAGTTAGCTGGCATACAGTTTGTTCTTCACTTCCCGTCTCTTTTATCCCAGTTAGATTGTCAGAAAACAGATTCTGTAAAATTTAATGGAACCCAATTTTTTTTTTATTGATACAAGTTAATTGTCCTTGGGCAACGCTGGTTCCCTCGGGCAAGAAACAGGGATGGGCACGGTGCCTTAGAGTCAGAGAGGATTGGCAGGGAAACCTTTCCCTTTTTAAAATAACAGGTTGTCCTTGACTTACAACAGTCCATTTAGTGACCGTTCAAAGTTACAACGGCACCAGAAAAAAAGCGAATTACGACTTTTTTTTCCACAGTTCCAACTTTTGAAATGTCCCCCTGATCCTGCAATCAAAATTCAGATGCTCGGCCGCTGCTTCGTGCTTACGACCGTTGCTGTGTCCCGAGGTCATGCAATCCCCTTTTGCGACCTTTTGACAAAGCCCAAAATCAGTGGGGAAACCAGATTCCCTTAACAGCCGGGTTACTAACCTTAGCCACGGCAGTGATTCACTTAACAACGGTTGGCAAGAAAGCTCGTAAAATGGGGGGCAAAACCCGCTTAGCAAACGTCTCGCTTAGCAACAGAAATGTTGGGGGCTCAATTGCGATCGTAAGTCGAGGCCCACCTGTAACAGGATCTCGAAAGCCGGATGGCGCTTCCATTCCCTTTTTCTTATGCCTGACTAGGTGGCTCAAGTGGCTAAGACACTGAGCATGACGATTGGAAAGGCAGCTTGGCAGTTCGAATCCGTAGTACAGTGTGAGCAGGGGGTTGGACTAAATGACCTCTAAAGTCCCTTCCAACTCTACTGTTAACTGTTACATCCAAGAGAGTTAAAATAGAGACAGTTTAAGAGTCTTTCTGATATTCTCTTCCTGCCCTGGGATTACATTGTGTTTTGAGAACTGTTGCCAGGTGCTTTCTCCAAGAGTTATTGCTGACATTTTAAACCACCCCAAACGGACTGGTTGATCCAGGCCAGGATAGCATTTAGGCAAATGCCTTCAGGGAAAGGCCAACATGAGATTTTGAATTAAGTGACTGACCCGGGAACTGTTTGCATTTGGAAAGGTTTCGGTGAGAGAGAAAAAGGAAACGTTTTACAGATGAATAGAGTTGGAAGGGACCTTGTAGGTCATCTAGTCCAACCCTCCGCCCAAGCAGGACACCCTACACCCGTGATGGCGAACCTATGGCACGGGTGCCACAGGTGGCACATGGAGCCATATCTGTGGGCACGCGAGCATTGCCCTACCTCAGTCCAGCACGCATGTGTGCGCTTGCCAGCTGATTTTCGGGCCTTCTGGGCCCATCGGAAGTCGGGAAATGGGCTGTTTCCAGGCCTCCGGAGGGCCTCCGGGGGAGTGGGGAAGGCTGTTTTCGCCCTCCCCAGGGCTCTGGAGCCTGGGGAGGGCGAAAAAAATGGTCCTACCAGGCCCACCGTGCCATTGCGTGCCAAAAGCGGGGGGAGAGCGGGGGGTGTCATGCGCTCATGTGTGGGGGATGGGGCGCGTTGAATTATGGGTGTGGGCACGGGCGTGCACAATCTCTCCCATTACCCCCACTTTTGGCACACGACGGCAAAAAGGTTAGCCATCACTGCCCTACACCATTTCTGACAAACTGCAGTCCAGTGATGAAGCTCCCACAACTTCCAAAGGCAACTTCTGTTCCCTGGGTTGATTGTTCTCACTGTCAGAAAATTTCTCCTTATTTCTAGGTTGAATCTCTCCTTGATCAGTTTTCATCCATTATTGCTTGCCTGACCTTCAAGTGCTTTGGAAAATAGCTTGACCCCTTCCTCTCTGTGGCAGCCCCTCAAATATTGGAAGGATCCTATCATGTCTCCCCTGGTCCTTCTCTTTACAAGACTAGCCGTGCCGAGTTCCTGCAAACTGTTCATCGTATGTTTTAGCCTCCAGTCCCCTCATCATCCTGGTTGCTCTTCTCTGCATTTTTTCTAGAGTCTCAACATCTTTTTTTTAATAGTGTGGTGACCATAACTGGATATAGTACTCTAGGTGTGGTCTTACTAAGGCATTACACTAATATTTCCTCTGTACTGAGCCTTATTTTGTTTTTTAACCTTAACCACAAAACAGACCTCTAACTAGGGATCTTTAAAACGATTTCACTCCCACCGTCACTTTTCTTCCTTCGGCAATTTGAAAATAAGTTTTCCCCATCTCCTGGTTTTGTGGAGATCAACAGCACCTGTTGTTTTGTCTGGTCTTCTGGAACTGGGGAAGGTGGTGGGATTGTGAAAGAGGAACTCGGAGGGATGTAACTATCTCCCCAACCTTGGCTGTGTGTGGGGTTGACTCTCCCCGTGTCTCCCTGTTCACTTGGCCTTTGCTTTATCTCTTGACGACTAATCTTGGCTTCATAAACTTCATGGAAAGCCGGGGCGTTGGCCATCCTTATCTGTCTTGGCCGATCCTCTTATCTGGGCTTTTTATGGACTGCCACAGTGCCGTGATCATAACTCTTCGATCCTCGGGCGTGTTGTCAAGGCAGCAGTGCAGATAAGAAGCAATTTCGGGTCCAAGGGAGGGAGGGAGGAATCTGTGCAAAGCACAGCTGGGCATACAGTGCATTCCTAATCATGTTTGCTCAAGAGGAAATCCCACTTGAGCCAGCGGTAGGATACGCGATGAGGCCTTAAGAGAGCAGGAATGGAAGGGGATGGTTGATGGAAGGAAGTTCAGGCTTGTTTTGAAGCTTCTGTGTGGCGCAAGAGATAAGCTGTCAAGATTGCAGGGGTGAGGTGAATTGAATTGAACCCTGTCCAGTTCAAAAACATTATGGGATGGTCTGGAAGTTGTTGTCTCTCTGTTGAACCTCCCTCCAGTGAGTACGCGATGATCCTCTCAAAAACATCTGGATGCCAGACTTCAACGTGTTTGTTGCAGTGGTGAAATCCTCCCGGTTTAACAACCGGTTTGGTGATCGTGCGCTTTGCACGCGTGTACAGTTTGAAGAAATCTTCACTTCCAGGTTTCTTCGGAGGAGTAACAGCTGATTCGCATGGCAATCGGCTCTGCCGCGCGAATCAGCTGAGGAGATAAAGGTAGGAAAATAGCACAGGTGGGTGGGTGGGCCCATCTGATCGTCAGGGCGAACCGGTTCACTCTCAGCTGATTGCCAGAGATACCAGTTCCCCTGAACCGGTCCGAACCGGTAGAATCCCACCACTGGTTTGTTGTCTAAAGCAGAAAAGAAGAATGGAGAAGCATAATCTCTCCCTCATATATTGGAGTTATTGCTCCCAACGTTCCGCAGCTGTTAACATCTGGAGAACCTCATGTTGAGAAGTGTTTTTTTCCAGTGGGACCAGTCTATCAGGGCAACCTGGTCTGCCCAATGATGGGACGACGCAAACTGCTTCTGCTTTCGCCTTTCAGCCCCAATCCAGGAGCCTTCGCAGGCAGTCGCTTTCGCGACAAACCATTTTTGTGTTGAATTTACGTTTACCGACAAAGAAAGAAAGGGAAACCGGTATCTCCAGCAATCAGCTGGGAGGGAACCGGTTCGCCCTGATGATCAGATGGGTCTTTTTCAAACTATTTAGATCTCATCAGCTAGCCCAGGGGTTGGCAATCTTAAACACTCAAAGAGCCATTTGGACCCGTTTCCCACAGAAAAGAAAACATGGGGAGCCACAAAACCCTTCCCATGCCCGACTATTTCCTGAGCAGTCACAAAACTAATGTATGTAGTTGAATTAAACGTTCTGTTTTCTTCTGAAACTTTTCTTTCCTTGGATTTATCCATGGTTGGGCTACAAAAAATCGCATGCCGGCGGTGTCGCACATTGGCGATTGTGACGCATATTTTGAGCGACAGAGCTGCAGCAGAGGGAGGAAAGAGCCACATGCGGCTCCAGAGCAGCGGGTTGCTGACCCCTGAGCTAGCTATACCCTTCTGGGATTCGAACCCAGGCTACTTGCATATATTTTGTTGTTGTTGTTAGTTGCAAAGTCATGTCCGACCCACCATGACCCCATGGATAACATTCCTCCAGGCCTTCCTGTCCTCTACCATCCTCTGGAGTCCATTTAAGCTCACGCTGACTGCTTCAGTGACTCCATCCAGCCACCTCATTCTCTGCCATCCTGTTCTTCTTTTGCCCTCAATCGTTCCCAGCATTAGGCTCTTCTCCAATGAATCCTTCTCATTAGGTGGCCAAAGTATTTGAGTTTCATCTTCAGGATCTGACCTTCTAAAGAGCAGTCAGGGTTGATCTCCTCTAGGACTTGCATATATTAGGTAAACGTATTACCCTCTAAGCGAAGGGCTCTTCTCACTTTGTCGGCTACACCAGGGGAGAGATTAAGTGTTATAAAGCTCATGTTGAGAAGGGTGTCTGTAGAGGTATCCCATGCCTGCCTTCCTTGAAGTCTCTCTAGGCCCAAGTTCTGGGTAATAATAATAATAATTTTATTTCTATACCGCCCTTCTCCCGAAGGACTCAGGGCGGTGTACAGCCTATTTAAAAACAGAATAAACATCAATTTAAAATAATTTAAAAGTATTAAATAAATTTGGCTGATTTAAAAACCCCAAAAATTTAAAACATCCAATTAAAAATTATGTTGTTAACCCAGCCTGGCGGAACAATAGGGTCTTGAGTGCGCAGCGAAATACCCGGAGGTCAGAAATCTTACAAATTTCCGGGGGCAGTTCATTCCACAGGGCTGGGGCTCCCACAGAGAAGGCCCTCCCCCTGGGTGTCGCCAGCCGACATGACTTGGCCGATGGCACCCTGAGACGACCCTCTCTGTGGGAGCGAACTGGCCTGTGGGAGGCTATTGGTGGCAGAAGACGGTCTCGAAGGTACCCGGGTCCTATGCCATGGAGCGCTTTAAAGGTGATGACCAACACCTTGAATCGCACCCGGAAGACCACTGGGAGCCAGTGCAGCTCGCGCAGGAGGGGTGTCACGTGGGCGCAACGGGTTGCACCCATAACCACCCGCGCGGCCGCATTCTGGACCAGTTGGAGCCTCCGAGTGCTCTTCAAGGGGAGCCCCATGTAGAGAGCATTGCAATAGTCCAACCGGGAGGTAACAAGGGCGTGAGTGACTGTGCGCAGGGCGTCCCGATCCAGAAAGGGCTGCAACTGGCGAATCAGGCGAACCTGATAAAAGGGCCCCCTGGCCACGGCCGTCATATGTTCTTCTAAAGACAGCCGTGCGTCCAGGAGGACACCCAGATTGCGAGCCCTCTCTGTGGGGGGCAAAGATTCACCCCCAATAGTCAGCGATGGCACCTGCTGACTATATCGGGACGCCGAAAGCCACAACCACTCGGTCTTGGAAGGGTTGAGTCTGAGCCTGTTCCTCCCCATCCAGACCTGCACGGCCTCCAGGCAGCGAGACATCACATCAAGGGCATCGTTGGGGTGGTCTGGGGTGGAGATGTACAGCTGAGTCGTCAGCGTACAGGTGACACTTCACCCCGAAACCACGGATGATCTCACCCAGCGGCTTCACATAAATGTTGAACAGGAGGGGCGAGAGGACCGACCCTTGCGGCACTCCCCATGCGAGATGCCTTGAGGTCGACCTCTGTCCCCCTGCCAACACAAATTGCGAGCGGTCGGAGAGGAAGGAGGAGAACCACCGCAGAACAGTGCCCCCTATTCCTAACCCCCTCAACCGCCGCAGCATGATACCATGGTCGATGGTATCAAAAGCCGCTGAGAGATCTAATAGGACTAGGACAGAGGAACAACCCCTGTCCCGAGCCCTCCAGAGATCATCCACCAACGCGACCAATGCCGTTTCTGTGCTGTGCCCCTGCCTGAAGCCGACTGGCACGGGTCTAGATAGATAGCTTCATCCAGGTGTCGGGGAAGCTGTCGTGCCACCACGCTCTCAACAACCTTCGCCGCAAAACGAAGGTTGGAGACCGGACAATAGTTGGCTAATTCAGCCGGGTCCAGGGAAGGCTTCTTGAGGAGGGGCCTCACTACCGCCTCTTTCAAGGCGGCAGGAAAGGCACCCTCGCTCAAAGAGGGTAGTCCAGGATTGTGTTCCAGCAGTGGCACATTGGACCAATGTCATCTTGTTTGTTCCCACAATAGCAATGGTTGTAAGCCCTCACACAACCATTCATTACGAGAAATTTTCTGGACAGTTAGAACAATGAATCAGTGGAACGACTTGCCTCCAGAAGTTGTGAATGCTCCAACGCTGGAGGTTTTTAAGAAGAGATTTGGACAGCCGTTTGAATTGGTATAGATCAGTGATGGCAAATCTTTTTGGGACCAAATGCCCAAACTGGAACGCGTGTACATATGCATGTACCGGAGCACTGAAAACCCAAAGACCAGCTGGCTGGCGCACGCATGCCTGTTTTTTGGCTGTTTTCTGGGCTGGTTTTCAAGCCGTTTTCAGGCTGTTTTTCCGGCCGTTTTCCGGCTGTTTTCTGGTGCTACGGTGCCCGCGAAGACCAAAAACCAGGAGGGCTCTGCGCATGCCATAAGTCAGTGATGACTAACCTTTTTGCCATTGCGTGCCAGGAAGGAGGGGCGGGGGGGTGTCGCACGGGTGTGTGCCCATGCCCATAATTCTATGCGCCCTGCCCCCGCGCATGCACACGACCCCCCCGCTCTTCCTGCTCCTGGCACGTTATGGCCCGGTAGGCTTGTTTTTCTTTCTCACCTGGCTCCAGGGCCTCTCTAAGAGTCTGGAGAGGGTATAAACAGCCTCCCCCCCCTCCGAGGTCCTCCAGAGACTGAAAACAGCCTGTTTAACAACTTCCAGTGGGACTGGAAGGCTGTTTTTTTGCTGTCCTCAGCCTCCAGGGCCTCTCTAGGAGTCTGGGGAGGGCAAAAATAGTCTTCCCTGCTCCCCTGGAGGTCCTCCGGAGGCCGAAAACGGCCTGTTTAACAACTTCCGGTCCCACTGGAGCTGAGCTCACGTGCCCATTGATATGGCTATGCGTGCCACCGGTTCGCCATCACGGGTATAGGTCTTTCTGCCCGAGCAGGGGGTCGGACTAGAAGACCTCCAAGATCCCTTCCAACTCTGTTATTCTGTTTTGCTACCCTTCAAAGTCACAATGGCACTGGAAAAAGTGACTTACGATCGTTTTTCACAGTGACGACTGTTGGCAGCATGCCCCATAGTCACGTGACCAAAATTTGGATGCTTGGCAACTGGCATGTATTTGTGACGGTTGCAGTTTCCCGAGGTCATGTGATCCCCTCTTGCGACCTTCTGACAAGCAGCGTCAATGGGGGAAGCCAGATGCACTGAACAACCGTGTTGCTAACTTAAGGACTGCAGTGATTCACTGAACAGCTGTGTGGTAAGAAAGACCGTAAAATGGGGCAAAACTGACCTAACAACTGTCTTGCTGTTGGAAAATTTGGGCTCAATTGTGGTCGTAAGCTAAGGATTACCCTTATCCTGGTTACCCTGGTTATCTACGAGACTGCCTACTGCCACCAGTAGCCTCCCACTGGCTGGTACGCTTTCATAGAGAGGGGCTCCTCCAGGTGCCGTCGGCCAAACAATGTCGACTGGGGGCCCCCCGGGGGTAGAGCCTTCTCTGTGGGGGCACCTACTATCTGGAATGAGCTCCCCCCGGAGATACGGAGAATCCCGGATCTACGCACCTTCCGCCGCGCTCTTAAAACCTTTTTATTCCATCAGGCTGGCCTGGCCTAATTTTTTTTTCCCTTTTAAAACACAAATTTTAATTTGTTTTTAATTTATTGGGGTGTTTTTAAATCTGTTTTCGGCCAAATTGTTTAATTCGGTTTTATTCTGCTTTTAAATTTTGTATTTATGTGTTTTTATCTTGTGGCTGTTCACTGCCCTGAGTCCTTCGGGAGTAGGGCGGTATACAAATCAAATAAACTAAACTAAACTAAACTAACTTATTTAATTTTGTAGGTATCTGGTCCCTGAACATGGATAATACTGTTGTGTTTAATAACCACCTTTGGGTTTTCTGTCTATAATAATGGACAACTTCCTTGGAATGTGTCCATAGCCATTAGAGTTTTGTCCTTTTAATCCCCATACCTGTCTCCTTACGGGGACCGCCTCTGCCCTATTGTCTCTACCTGTAATGGTAGGTGAGAATGGCCTTGAACGACGGGGCAAAGAAATGCTGCCTAGGAAACGGTCAGATAAGAGAAGGCCATATAATGGGTGGAGAAAGACTCAGAAGGAATCCACCCTTGTTTCCCGGGCTGCTAAGGAGACAGAAGAATTGTACTTTCAGATGCGCAAGTTTCTATTAAGGTGAACAGTACAGGTAGTCCTTGACTTAACGGCCACGCGTTTTCTGTGGCTAAGTGAGACGTTTGTTAAGTGCGTTTTGCCCCATTTTACAAACTACACGTGACCTTGGGATGAAGCAATTGTTGTAAATGCAGTATTTTTAGGACTATAAGACACACTTTTTTGTCTCCCAAAAGGGGGTGAAAATGTCTGTGTGTCTTATAGACCGAATATTGCTGCAGCAAAACGGGCTGAAAAAAGCCTTGAAAATGGACCGAAAACCCCCCCTCAAAAATGGGCTGAAAGAAGCCTCAAAAATGGGCTGAAAAAGGCCTTAAAAATGGGCCAACCCCCCCCCTCAAAAATGGGCTGAAAGAAGCCCCAAAAACAGGCTGAAAAAAGCCTCGAAAACGAGCCAAAAAAAGCCTCAAATACGGGCCGAAAAAGCCCTGAAAACAGGCCGAAAAAAGACTGGAAAAGGGCCAAAAAAGGGGCTGAAAATGGGGTGCGCGGAGGCCAAAAACCTTTTTTGTTGTTTTCCTCTTCTAAAATTAGGTGCGTCTTATAGTCAGGTGTGTCTTATAGTCCGAAAAGTACGGTACATGTCAGGCTCCTGAATTTTGATTTCATGTCCAGGTGGACATTACGATAGTCCTGCGAAGTGTGCATATATAAAGATAAAGGTTCCCCTCGCACATATGTGCTAGTTGTTCCCGATATATATATATCTAAATCATTTTTTTCAGCACCTTTGTAACTTAGAACAGATGTTAAACAAATGGCTGATAGTGGAAGACTATCTGTATTAAAATAAATGAATATAAGGAACATGGATAGGAAGTCCTCGACGTACAACCACAACGGAGCCCAAAATTTCTGTGGGTTAAGCGAAACATTGGTTAAGTGAGTTTTGCCCCATTTTAAGACTTTTCTTGCCACAGTTATTAAGTGAATCACTGCAGATGTTAAATTAGTCCCACGGTTGTTAAGTGGAACTGGCTTCCCCATTGATTTTGCTTGTCAGAAGGTCGCAAAAGGCGATCACATGAGTCTGGGAGACCGTCATAAATATGAGTCAGTTGAATTTCAATTTGAATTCTGATCACGTGATGGCGGGGAGGCTACGAACGGTCGTAAGTATGACAAATGGTCTTAAGTCTCTTTTTTTCAGTGTTGTCGTAGCTTTGAACGGTCTCTAAACGGACTGCTGTAAGTCCAGGACTACCTGTAAAATAGAATTAATTCATCTTCTCATGTTCTCCCTGTATGATCTTCCTCGTAAGGCTAACAGTTAAGGAATGTTGGCCGGCAGGGCTCAGGAAAATGGCCTTTTCTGCCATGGCACCTGCTCTATGGAACATCATTCCTCCTGAGATTCTCAGTCATCCAGGTCACAGTTGCCCCAAAGGTGCTTTTTCAAAAGACAACTGGATTTTTTTTTCATTGAAGACGTTTCACTTCCCATCCAAGAAGCTTCTTCAGTTCTGTCAGAAGTGGAGAGAAGCGAAACGTGAAGAGAAGAGAAGCGAAACGTCTTCAGGGAAAAACGAGGAAAGTCCGGTTATCTTTTGGAGAAAAAAAAACATATTTGGGACTTTCCTCCTGAGGTTAGGTTAATGCTGACCCTGCTGTCTTTTCTCAAAACCCTAAAAATATGGTTTTTTTCCTCAGATCTGTAGCCCCAGAGGTGTAATAGAACCTGTCCCTTGGCTTTCTTGACAGATGTTTTATAAAGTTCAGCTGCCATGTTTTTAATTTTAATTTATATGTTTTATTTGTGTTTTATCTGTTTTCTGGTAAGTCATCTAGAGACAATAGAATAGAATAGAATAGAATAGAATAGAATAGAATAGAATAGAATAGAATAGAATAGAATAGAATAGAATAGAATAGAATAGAATAGCAGAACAGAACAGAACAGAACAGAACAGAACAGAACAGAACAGAAAAGAATAGAATTCTTTATTGGCCAAGTGTGATTGGACACACAAGGAATTTGTCTTTGGTGTATATGCTCTCAGTGTACATAAGGAGAATAAAATACATTCATCAAGAATAAAAAGTTACAACACTTAGTGATAGTCAAGGTTACTAATAAGCTATCAAATCGTACTAGGAAACAAGTAAAAACAATATAAATTGAAAGATACAAGCACATGGTTATAGCAATAAGTGGGAAGAGATTGATACTAGTGAGGAAGAGAAGAACATATGTGAGATAACAACAGAAAAATTTATTTGAATAGTTCCTGAACTATTTTCCTTTCCTGACCATAACTAAGAATTCACAAGCTTCCAGTCCCAAAACTTTGTATAGATCGTCCTCGACTTAACAACCGTTCATTTAGTGACGGTTTGAACGGCCCGGAAAAAAGCAACAGGACTAATTTTCATACGTACGACCGTTGTGGCATCCCACATCCACACAAACAAAATTCAGACGCTTTGTGCCACAGACTTGTATTTATGATGGTTGCCATGTCTCGGGGTCACGTGTTCACCTTTTGTAACCTCCTGACAAGCAAAATCAACGGGGAAGCCACTTTCACTTAATAACTGTGGCAAGAAAGGTCGTAAAATGGGGCAAAGCTCACTTCACAAAGGCCTCATTTAGCAACCGAGATGTTGGGCTCCATGGCGGTCGTAAGTCGAGGAACTACCTGTGCCCATCGCCTATAGTTGTTAGAAGTTGAGAAGATCCATCTGCTTCTGTCGTTCTTTCCTACGATGGGTCGGCGTGACTTCACCTGGTATCCAAATTATGACTGCTGTTCATTCTTTCTCCGTGACAGGAATACGAAAAGGCCCTGAAGTACATCCGGGGCCTGTTGAAGACTGAGCCAAGCAACACGCAAGCTTTGGAGATGGAAAAACTGATCAAGAGAGCCATGCAGAAAGGTTAGGGGCAGTGGTGGTATTCAGCTGGTTTGTAGCAGAGATCACGGGTGGACGAGCGCATGTATGGAAGGCGAGCGTGAGGCGAACCTGTGGTAAAAATATGTGAAACCCACCTCTGGTTAGGGGGCAGAGGTGGGGTAGAGAAGGCCGGTCCTTTTTAGCTCACATCGATTGTACTGGATCCCAGTCCAAAGAACAACAGCTAATGGGATTTTCCCCAATCTGTTGTTATTCTTTTAAACCTCTGGGTTATCCTGGTTTGTAAAGAATTGAGCTAAACACAGCTTCACAGTTGCGAGACCAAAACATGCACTAATCTAACCCTAACCATGAAGCAGAAGTGCCCAGACACGTGAAATCTTGGCTTTTAACAAATGCAACAAACCTGGATGATTAAAGAGTGTTATTTCTATCTAGAGAACTATGAAAGTGGGAGGTGGTACACTCTTAGCAAACTGGTTTTATTTAAATATACATACATACATACATACATACATACATACATACATACATACATGCATACAAACATACCAGTGGTGGGTTTCAAAATTTTTTACTACCGGTTCTGTGGGTGTGGCTTGGTGGACATGGCGTGGCTTGGTGGGCGTGGCAGGGGAAGAATACTGCTAAATCCCCATTTCCTCCTGATCAGCTGGGACTCGGGAGGCAGAGAATAGATGGGGGCGGGGCCAGTCAGAATTTTTACTACCGGTTCTCCGAACTACTCAAAATTTCTGCTACCGGTTCTCCAGAACTGGTCAGAACCTGCTGAAACCCACCTCTAAAACATACATACATACTTGTGTTTCCCTGAAAATAAGACCGGGTCTTATTTTCCTTTGGGCCTCAAAATAAGCACTAGGGCTAATTTTCAGGGGTGTCTTATTTTTTCCCCCCATGTACGGGAGGCCCACTTCTGCTTGCTCGTGGCCGCAACAGAACATTAGGCAGAGTGATGCACCGGTGCTGTGGCCACGAGGCGAGGCAGCGGTGGAGTTGCCCCACATGCCCTGCACTGACTTACCTCAGGGCTCCCACAGCCAGGCAGTCCACACCCCGACACTTGCCTCACCTCGCGGCCGTGGCACCCACACACCACTCGGCCTCCTGCTCCGTTGTCACCGCGAACAAAGCAGAAGTGGACCGGCAGCCACGTGGGTTCCTGCTGCACATAGCTGCTGGTGCTGCCACCGCGAGACAGGTGTCGGGGCGTGGATGGCCTGGGCTGCGGGGGCCCTGAAGTAAGCCGGTGTGGGGCAGATTCATTCACTCACTTTGCCTCGTGGCCGCGGCACCTCAACAACAAAATGGGCAGCCAGCTGGCTGCACAGGCTCTTAAGTAGGGCTTATTTTGGGGATAGGACTAATATTAGGCACACATGTATAAAACAGCCTAGGGCAGTGATGGTTAACCTTTTTGGTGCCGAGTGCCCAAAGCGTGTGCATGTGTGCGAATGCACGCGCGTGTGCCCAAATCCCCAAAATGCAATGCAAGCACCCCCGTGCCCCATTTTGGCTTCCAGATTGGTGCAGGAGGCGTTCCAGGCCAAACCCCGTGCCCCATTTTGTGCCTGGAAAGCCTCCTGCACCAATCTGGAAGCCAAAACAGGGCGCTGCGCAAGGCTCCTCCATTGCCCCATTTTCAGCCTGGAAAGCCTCCTGCACCCCCCCTCTGCACATGCTCCCTGCCCGCCCAGGCGTGCGCGGCAAATACACTAAGACTAGCTTGCCGGCAGGAGGTGCATGCGCGGTGCAGCTGGGCTGGAGCGATGGCTGGCACGCCCGCTAACCTTTTTGCCATCGCGTGCCAAAAGCAGAGGGAGCGCGGGGGGGCGCACCCATAATTCAATGCCCTCCGCACATGCGCATGTGACACCCCCCCTCCCCCCGCTTTTGGCACGGTAAGCCCAGTAGGACTGTTTTTTCGCCCTCCCCAGGCTCCAGAGGGTTTCTAGGAACCTGGGGAGGGCAAAAAACGGCCTTCCCCACCTCCCGGAGGCTCTCTGGAGGCCAGAAACAGCTCGTTTCCTGACTTCTGGTGGGCCCGGAAGGCCTGAAAATCAGCTGGCCAGCATGCGCATGCTTAGTGGAGCTGAACTAGGGCAATACTCGCGTGCCCACATATATGGCTCCACGTGCCACCTATGGCACACGTGCCATAGGTTCGACATCATGGGCCTAGGGCTTATTTTCGGGATGGGGCTTATTTTCAGGGAAACGGTATATACACATATATACACACATACATAAATATAGGTAGTCCTTGACTTACAGCCCTTCTTTTAGTGACCGTTCGAAATTACGGCAGCATTAAAAAAAAAAAAAAGTGACCCATGACTGTTTTTCACACTTAACGACGGTTGCAGTTACGAGATGATCAAAATTCAGACGCTTGGCAATCGGCATGCATTTATGCCGGTTGCAGTGCTCCAGGATCCGGTGATCAGCTTTTGTGACCACCTGACATGCAAAGTGAAAGTGGGAAAGCCGGATTCCCTTAACAACCGTGTTACTAAGTTAACGGCTGCCGGGATTTGCTTAACAACCGTGGCAAGAAAGGTCGTAAAAAATGGAGAGACGCGACCTAGAAATAAGGAGAGTGACAGTGAGAACAATGGAACGGCTTGCCACCAGAACTAGTACTCCCAACACTGGAAGTTTTGAAGAAGACTGTGGAAAGCCATTGGTCTGAAATGGGATAGGGCCTCCTGTTTGAGCAGGGGGTTGGACTAGAAGACCTCCGAGGTCCCTTTCAACTCTGTTATGCTGTAAAACGAGCAAAACTTAATTGTTTCACTTAGCAACCGAAATTTGGGCTTAACTGTGGTCATAGGTCAAGAACTACTTATACATGCATGCATAAATACATACATACAGTAGTGGCCAAAATTGTGGAAACCTTTTGGGGAAAAGTGTATTGTCTAAAACTACCTAATAACACCACTTTTTGGGGGGAGTAGTACCATAAAATTATATATCAGTGGAAAGATAATTTAATCAAGAATGTAACGCAATAACTTTTATGAAGGATTTGCTATTAGAATAGCAGTTACATTATAAAGAAGAAAAGTGAAACACGTAGAAAAAAAAAACAAGATCTACAAAAATGATCACCATAGAAATAAATGAGATATACAAAAATGATCACCATGTCAGTTAACACATAGTTGGTAACCTTTAGCATTACAACGTCTTACAACGTCTTCCCATGGAGTGAACCAAGTCTTTTAGTTCTGCAGCTGTTATAATGTGAAACCAAGGTTGAAGGATTGCTTTTATTAACTGGGTTTTATTGCTGGATTGTTTCTGACTAACAAGTTTCTTTCGTCGGCTCCATAGATTTTCAATTTGGGTTAAGGTCTAGGCTATTCGCAGGCCATTCCAGCAGTGGAATAGGATTATCTTGAAATTCCAAAAAAAAAAAAAAATGGTGTTGTTAGCCATCAAACCTCCAAAATACACTTTTCCCAAAAGATTTCCACAATTTTGGCCACTACTGTACACTCCACAGCAGTTAATGTTTGAAGATTGCTCAGTAATTGTGTGTCTCTGGAAGGACCCAGGCTAGGATTGATGGCCAAGGGATCTTGGTTGACCTCAGGAAGGCAGGCGTGGCGGCTACTACTCCTTTGAAGAGGTGGGGGGTGAGTGGGTGGGAGATGAGTTGGTTGCCATGGTAACAGGTTTGTCCCGCGCGCGCCCCTCTCCCTTTGGCGCAGCCGTCCAAAGTCCCTTCGGCGTGTCCATCTTTAACTGACCCTCAAGGATGACACCCCCCCTCCCTTCTTGTTCTCTCCACAGATGGCTTGGTTGGCATGGCGATCGTTGGCGGCATGGCGTTGGGAGCAGCGAGTCTGGCGGGCCTGATCGGCTTGGCCATTGCCAAATCCAAATCCTAAGGTGTATAGGGGTTAGGCCTCCCTTCTCTTCCTCTGGTGGAGCAGCCCGGCCTGGCAGCTTGGAAGACCCAACCCTTCAAGAGAAGCGAGCGGAGGGATGGTTCAAAATTCTTTTTGTTTTTCTTCAAATGTCACTAACGCTGACTGTAATTCCTGGATTTTCGGTCCTCTTTTTTTTTTCTTTTCCTGCTGATCAGCTGCCACGCTCATGAGGGCAAAGGGCCATGATAATGCAGAATTTGCCCAGAGAATGAGGGTGCCCTGAGACTATAATCCAATTTTTCCTCTTGCGTTAATCCAAGATGAGATTCTTCTGCTTGTCTCTCCTCCACTGATACAAGAAGACGTACTAAGTCCTCTCTCTCTCTCTGCCTTTCACTTGTCCCAAAAGTTTGGAGGTCTCTTCTGCTGAAGTACGGGAGCAAAACCACCTTGGTGTCTCTTCCGGAGAAAAAACCAGGATGTCCTTCTGCCTTTCGGATGAAGCTTTGATCAAGTGCTGGAGACAAGGCAGCCTTCTGGGATGGGTGGGAAAAAGCAGCAAGTTTTCCACCGGCAGAATATTCCCTTCACAGTGTGTGTAGTCAGCATGAATCCATGGTTAACATTAGATTTTATTTTTTTTTTAATTTCCTTGTAATGCTTAGCCGGGTAGGCTCCTGAATTCTTCCAATTTCTTTTTTTAAAAAGTCATTTTTATGAAGGTAAAGAGGCTGGGTAGGCTCAGCAAGAGGCCCACCTGTTTGAGCCTCTGACAATGGACCTCGAAACGTGTATGAGTAGTCCACTCCAAGCCATACCACCTCTAGCTGAACTACAATACCCAAAACTCCTCGCTCTTGACCATGTTAACCTAGACCTGCTTAGATCTGAAGCTCACAAGTCAGCTAGCTTGAGTAAGACGTCGGTCTATATCTGAGGTGGGGAACCATGGCCCCCTTTATGACTTGTGGACTTCAACTCCCAGAATTCCTGAGGAAACTATGGCCCCCTTTATGACTTGTGGACTTCAACTCCCAGAATTCCTGAGGGAACTATGGCCCCCTTTATGACTTGTGGACTTCAACTCCCAGAATTCCTAAGCCAGCCAGCTCAGGAATTCTGGGAGTTGAAGTCCACAAGTCATAAAGGGGGCCATAGTTCCCTCAGGAATTCTGGGAGTTGAAGTCCACAAGTCATAAAGGGGCCATGGTTTTCCACCCCTGGTTTAATTGATACCCTATCATGAGTGTTGGATGGTTCACACCATTGGAAAACATCATCTCTTTTTTTTCCCTCCCCCTGAATGAGGTATTTGTATCGTTTTCTAGCCTCCGGGTGGCATGAAGGAAGAATAAAATTCATTGAGAGAATGATGTCATTGGTTTCCTCAACTCTTGGTTTCTGCCTTTCGGGAAGGGTGAAGGAAGGGCAAGCCGCAAATCAGGTCATTCGTGAGAACGCTGTAAAAACGTTGCGTACTGCGCTTGCCTCAGATGTCAGGATGCAAATGCGTAGCCGTGTTTGCACAGCGACTTCCACCTCCCCCCCCCAGCCCGTTATTGTATTGGCACCCTTTCGGCAAGCCACCAATGGACCGTGATCCCTTACCAACTTTCCTTCCTTCCTTCCTTCCTTTCTTCCTTCCTTCCTTCCTTCCTTCCTTCCACTCTCTCTTTCTCTGTCTCTTTTTTCTTTCTTTTTCTTTTTCTTTTTCTTTTTCTTTCTCTCTCTCTCTCTCTCTCTCTGTCTCTGTCTCTGTCCCTGTCTTCCTTCCTTCCTTCCTTCCTTCCTTCCTTCCTTCCTTCCTTCCTTCCTTTTTCCTTCCTTCCTTCCTTTCTCTGTCTCTGTGTCCCTATATGTGTGTCTGTTTCTCTCTTTCTCTGTCTCTGTCTCTCTCTCTCTATCTCTCTGTCTTTCTTCCTTTGTCTCTTTTTCTTTCTGTCTTTCTCTGACTCTGTCTTCCTTTCTTTCTCTTTCTTTTCTTTTCTTTTCTTTTCTTTTCTTTTCTTTTCTTTTCTTTTCTTTTCTTTTCTTTTCTTTTCTTTTCTTCACATGTCCTGGGTTCTCTCTCTGAAAAGAGAGTTATTATCGCAGGTAATAATATTTCTATAACCCTGGATTTTTGCCAAGGTCTGCCTGGATAATAACCACCTTTTTGGCTCACCTTGTACTCTGATGCATTGGCAGCAAAAAACGGCTTAATTGCTTTGAAAGAACCCATGCCAAGTGCAGCAACACAACCCAAGGCCGATCTTCGAAAAGGTGCAGATGGCCAGTTTCGCAAGCCGTCGGTCTTGGGGTGGGGGCCAGCTCATGCCTGTGAAAAAGACCTGCGCACCACCTAGAACATTCCAGAAATTTTCAAGGTAGCTTTCGAACTAAGCATGTTCCTTGCCCGGTTTATAGAATGACTAGCAAGAAAAGTGGTTTTGTTCCTGTCTGGTAGTTTGTTCTATCCAGCACTTTTTTATTTTTCTTCCTAGATTTTAAACCTAGAGCGCAACAGTTTTGCTCTTTGGTGGCTTAGCAGCCGAGGCGAAGAACTTTCTTCCCACATCAAAGGTTGTGAAATAGCTGTAGCTCACATTAAATTCAAGATCCTCCCTTCCAAACGACTACTTCCGTATGGGATTCGGCCTGGTTCAATGGCTGGTGCCTCACTGAGAGAAGGAAAAGGATTTAAGCTTGAATCTGTGTGGAAAGCTCGACTTTTTTCTTTTTCAAAGGGTGCCTTACCTTTCGTGGCACTGCTTTATGGTTTCTTCAGAAGTCTGCAAAGACTTGGCTGTTCCTTCAGGGACCAGGGCCAGGATGTTCATGGTGCTCTCGCACACTCGGGTGGGTGTGAGATTTTGGGAACAAGATTTTTATCGGGGCCTAACCTTGGTTTTTCTTTGAAAGGGTTTTAGTTTTGGCCACCGGCCACTGTTCCATGGGGTCAGATAATAAATCATCGTAGGAAAAAAAGAAGGAAGGGAGTGATGAAGGAAGAAGGGAGGGAGGGAGAAAGGAAAAAAGAAAAGGAAAAGAACGGAAGGAAGGAAAAAAGAAAGGAAAAAGGAGGGAGGGAGGGAGGAAGAAAAAAGTAAAAGAAAAGGAAAGAAGGAAAAGTAAAGGGAGATAGGAAGGAAGAAAAGGGAGGAAAGGGAAAAAAGGAAGGAAGAAAAAAAAGGAAGAGACGCAAGAAAAGAAAGGGAAAAAAGGAAAAAATGAAAAAAAATAGATGGGCAAGTCTTGGGAAAATAACTTAAATAATGCTATGTGGCAAAACATGCATTGTGTGTTAACTCAGCATGCAAAATCGTCCTGTTTGCACAGGACTCTAATCCTACATATTTATTTACCCTGGGTAGTTTACCTAAAAGGAGCTTTCTGGTCTAGATGCCTGCTTAGAAATAAGCCCCATTATTTAAAGCCAGCTTTTGTTGAGCCCAAATGGGTTGGTTTGCTTTTGGCTTCAATGGCCTGTGTGCCAATCCAACTGTGGTAGTTTAGAAACATTATTGCTGTGAAAGATGCCTTTGTTGACTTATTCCACAAACCACAACTGAGCGCAAAGTGTTGGACTCTAGTCCACGGCTAGGCCCAGGCCAAACAAACAAAAACCAGGATGTTACATAGTTGCTAAGTTGTGGTTTAAGGTGTTTTTGACGACTCGCCCAGTCACACTGCATAGCTTGATAAGCGAACAATATTAAGTGGGTTAGTGCAAGTATATATACCGTGTTTTCCCGAAAATAAGAACCTGTCTTATATTTTTTTTGAGCCCTGAAATAAGTGCTTGGCCTTATTGCCATGCGCTCAAATGCCCGATTGGACTTATTATCAGGGGATGTCTTATTTTGGGGGAAACAGGGTAAAAGTGTGGCACTTAATTGTGTACGTGTAAAAAAGGATGCTGGAGCTGAGAAAAATCACTGTGCTTTTCAGAGTATAAGACGCATTCCCCCCCCCCCAAAGAGGGTGGAAATGTCGGTGTGTCTTATAGACCGAATACGGCCATTTTTGGCCTCCCAAAACACACACATCCTGTGAGTCCCGTTTTCATTAAAAACAGGACGTGTAGAGGGTTTGGGAGGCCTTCAGAGTGCTCCTGGGGGCTGAGGAGGGCAAAAACGGAATGTGAGGGGGGCTTGGGAGGCCAGAAACGGGTCTGTTTTTCACAAAAACAGGACACGCAGAGGGCTTGGGAGGCCTGCAGAGTGCTCCTGGGGGCTGGGGAGGGCAAAAATGGGATGCGTGGGGGGTTGGGGAGACCAGAAACGGCCTATTTTTTTGCGAAAACGGGTCTGTTTTATGAAAAAATGAGATGCGCAGAGGGTTTGAGGGCCTGCAGAATGCTCCTGGTGGCTGGGGAGGGCAAAAACAGGATGCGTGGGGGGGGGTTCAGGAGGCCAGAAATGGGCTCGTTTTTCACAAAAACGGGACGCGCAGAGGGCTTGGGAGGCCTGCAGAGTGATCCTGGGGGCCGGGGAGGGCAAAAACCCGACACCCGCAAGCCAAACACTGTATTTTTTTCTTGTTTTCCTTTTCGAAATCTTGCACATCTTATACTCTGGTGCATGTTATAGTCCGAAAAATACAGTACTTTTTAGTGCCCTCTGGAATCCAGCTATTCACCACTGTTTTGTTTCCATTTCATGAAATTTTGACCCTTTTCACTTGCTGTAGAGTC
This sequence comes from Pituophis catenifer annectens, assembly GCF_029215685.1. Lineage (NCBI taxonomy): Eukaryota > Metazoa > Chordata > Lepidosauria > Squamata > Colubridae > Pituophis > Pituophis catenifer. The sequence continues at coordinate 14,161,903 of NW_027256895.1, forward strand.
CTGTACCTTTGTATAAAGATATTATTATTATTATTATTATTATTATTATTATTATTATTATTATTATTATTATTATTATTATTATTATTATTATTTTAAATGCCTTGTCCAGCTTCCCTTGTTCTTTTTTCTTTCCCTACCCATCTTTTCTAAAAAATTTTCCATGAAATGTAGGTGGCGGGGGAGGGGGGGAGAAATTTCTCAGTTCGCCCAGCTTGACTTTCGGTGTTGTCTGATCCACGTGTTACGCATCCAGATGTGAGTCACCTCCCTTCAACTTCCCCAATGGGTTCTTGTTTCATTCACTCAGAAGTTTTGGCCAATTCTGTATTTTATTTTTTTGCTGGGACAAAGCACTCTTTGCTTTCAAAAGGAAAAGGGCAGTTGAATGGGTAAAAGCATTCCGTGACGTCTTTAGAAATGAAAACGATAATTTCTAGGAAGTAAGGAGGAAAAAAAAAACCAATAATTAGGATTTATCCACCACCCCCCACCCCCAGTTTACTGGTTTCTAAGTTGTGCAAGCTACAGAATTTTGATCTTTCATGTTCAGTTGTGACTCTGAGACAAGACTTGGCTAGGCCCCAACGAAATTCATGGGAATTAAATTACTCATGTTTGTGATGTGAACATTCTCCAGGATGTATCTTTAATAACAATATTTTAGAAGGGTAGGTAGCAGGTATGTGGCTATAATGCTCAAAGTTATGCACGGTATTCATCCTGCCTCAAACTAAAAAGACTCCGGAAAGGATGTATGTTGACACTGAAAAAAAAATATATATTTTCTTGATTTGACTGCTCTGTGTCCCGGAAGAGTGGTGATTTCTATAAATAGTTGTGCCCAGTTGGTGGGATTCAAATAATTTAACAACCGGTTCTCTGCCCTAATGACCAGCTGGGTGGGTGTGGCCATGGTGGGCGTGGCCAGGAGGTGTGACAGGCAGCACTCGGCCTCCTGCACCCCCATGGGAGCAAAAACGGGCTGCGGGGTGGGGGGATGTACCATCCCCTGTGCCCCATTTTGGGCCTAGGAGGCCTCCCTGAAGCCTCCTGAGAGCAAAAACAGGCCATGGGGGAGGGGGGGTTTGGGGGGCCTCCCTGTAATTACCTGGGAGCCAAAATTGGGCGCTTAGGGACTCCTGGAATGGGCGGGGTGGGGCCAGCCAGGAATTTAACTACCGAACCCGCCCGAACCGGCTGGATCCCACCACTGGTTATACCTATTGTTTGATGCACGCGTTTCAAACATTGCACACTCACCTATCCTAGGTCCTTTAATTGATGCGCCTCACTTTTTCTAAACTTTTTTCTTCATGCATTTGGAATTACGGCTTCGGACCTTCGCTTGCTCCTTCCGGCTAGTTCCCCTGGTTGACACTAAACACACATTTTCTCTTCGCTTGGTTTATTTTTTTATATCCAGACCGACATGGAGATATCGGAAATAAAAGAACCTTTTGCTCATCTTAATGGCAAATCTAATTAACATGTAACGTCTTGTCTTTCCAGAAATCTGTCTTTCTTTTCTTTTCTGATTTCTGGGTCAGAAATCAGCAATTTGTTGGATTCTCCATTGTTCAAAAAAAAAAAAAAAAAAAAAAAGGTCGATACCTTTATTTAAGTTTATTAAGGGCTCTTTCTTCTAAGGCTCATAGAATTGCTATCACGAATTATAATCAGTGACACCATCCTAATGTTAAATACATGGACTCAATTTTATGTGCAAGGTTGTAACTTTTAACCAGGAGTGGTATTCAGCCAATTCGTACCGCTTCAGGTGAAACGGTAGCAGCGACTGAGGGTGGGCCGGGCCACCACCCACCCCGGCGTAATGCCGTCCTACTTAGTCACGTTTTCGAGGCCAGGCACATGCGCGGATGGTGTGTGTGTGTGAAGCAAGCATGCGCACCCGGGATGAACCAGTGAATTGTGAAACCCACCGTTGACTTTAACCATGGTTTGTTCAATTGGCAAAAACAATGTTTTAGTTATATTGCCTGGGATCAGTTCTAAGCTGAGATGGACGAAGCCACCTGTTTATAAACCCGATTTATAAACCATTTATGGCTTAGTGCAGGGGTTTGGAACCTTAAATACTCAAAGAGCCATTTGGCCCCTTTTCCCACAGAAAAGAAAACACCGGGAGCCACAAAACCCTTCCCGTACCTGACTATTTCTTGAGCGGCCACAAAACTAGCCATATGTAGTTGAATTAAACGTTCTGTTTTCTTCTGAAACTTTTCTTGGATTTATCCATGGGTGGCCTACCGGGGGTTGAAAAGCTCAATAAATCGCATGCCAGTGGGTGTTGCACATTGGCGGTTGCGACGCATATTTTGAGTGACAGGGAGCCGCAGCAGAGGGGTGAAAGAGCCACATGGCGGCTCCAGAGCCGCAGGTTGCTGACCCCTGGCTTAGTGTGTTGTCTGAATCCAGCTATTGAAGGTTATCCTACAAACAGGTTGAGAATGGTGTTAATTTAATAAGAATGTTTTCACTTCGTATGTTAGGCTAGATATATTTTCTTAAGGTTCATGTATGTGCATCTGCATTTGGGACATGATCAAAAACCATAAACTCCATTATCTTTCCTTTTCTGAAACAGCTACGTAAAATTTCCTATTTTTTTTTCCTCTTTAAACCCAGATGCTCAGATTTCTCTCTGTTCTTGCAGGAGCATTTTCTATTCTTCTCTCGTTCTTAAAATTCTAGATATTGCTAGCCTTTGACTTACGACAGTTCATTTAGTGACCGTTCGAAGATACAAAGTCCCTGAAAAAGCGACTTGTGACTGTTTTTCACACTTACGACCGTTGCAGCATCCCCAGAGCGATGTGATCAAAATTTTGGATGCTTGGAAAACTGGTTCATACTTATGACGGTTGCAGTATCCCGAAGTCATGTGATCCTGTTTTGCGACCTTCCAACAAGCAAAGTCAGTGGAGACGCCAGATTCACTTGGCAACCGCATGATAATGTGGCAAGGTCGTAAAATGGGGCAAAATTCACTTAACAACCATCTCGCTTAGCAACAGAAATTTTGGGCTCAATTGTCGTAATTCAAGGACTAACTGCAGTCACCAAAAGTTCAGCATTGCTTCCCAGTCTCTTTAGGGCTGTGAGTACTAGATTAGAGAACTCTTTCTCGGTGTGACAAACTAATGTTAAGTGGAGGACCTAAAGGAAAACCACATGTAGTCTTTGACTTACATTCACAATTGAGTCCAAAATGTCTGTTGTTAAGTTGAGACATTCGTTAAGTGAGTTTTGGCCCTTTTTATGACCTTTCTTGATGTTGTAAATTAGAGGTCCAGGCTTTTGCTTTGTTCCAAGATGTCTCTCCAAGATGTCTCCCCGAGAGCTTTTATTTTTATACAGTTTTACACAGGCAGATAAAAGGTAGGATAGCAACAAGGTTCTAATTGGACAAGCCTCCTCCCTCTTCCCCGACTCAGAAGAAGGTCAGATAACACAGAGCAGAGCAAGAATGAGATCATCCAGGAAGACGATACAATGACACCAGAAACGGAAGCAGTGTGCTGCATTCTGCCCAACGTCATTCTTCAATTCCCTACATCTTGCCACAGTTGTTAAGCGAATCGCTGAAGTTGATAAAAGTTAGGAACCTGGTTGTTAAGTGGCTTTTTCATTGACTTCACATGTTAGAAGGGCGCAAAAGGGGATCACATGACCTTGGGACACAGTAACAGTCATAAGTATGAAGCAGTGGCCCAAGCATCTAAAGTTTGATCATATGATCATGGGGATGCCGGGAGTGATGCGATGACCTAGAGGTGGAGCTCTTGCCTCACAATCAGGAGGCTACGAATTCGATCCTAGGTGGAGACAGATACTTCTCTCTCTGGGCACATTAAGAATAAATATATCTGCTGAACAAAACTCCGCATTGGTGACAGGAAAAGCATCCGGCCATTAAAATATTCTGCCATCTCCATTCAGTTGCCTAGACTCCACCCCACAAGGGATTAAATGACGATGATGATCACAGGGATGCAGCAACAGTCGTAACTCTGAAAAACAGTTGGAAGTCACTTTTTTCAGTGCCGTCGTAGCTTTGGACAGTCCCTAAACAAACTGTTGTAAGTCAAGGACTTCCTGTAATCCGTAATGAGCAATCTCTCCAGATAAAGCACCTCTCAGCAAAGAATGGGAACAGATATGGTTCCTTCTGGGACTTGCACAAAGGAGATAATCCGATTATGTTAGAGGAGAAAAGAAGTGGGTAGTGGATTAAACCAATGTTTGTCAACCCTGGCAACTTTCTTTTGTGGGATTCCCAGAATTGCTGGCTTGAGGAATTCTGGGAGTTGAACACCCATCTTAACATTGCTAGGGTTGACCAACGTTTGATTAAATCACCAAGCTTGTCTTGTCTTCCCTTCTTTCAAACAGGATGCTCTCAAAGTCAACCTTTTGTTGCTAAGATTAGACTTAACAACTACTTGGAGTTGTACAGATAGTCCTTGAATTACTACCACAAATGAGCCCAAAACTTTCTTTGCTAAGTGAGCCAGTTGTTTACGTGAGTTTTGCCCCATTTTACGGCCTTGTCGTGCGGCATTTGTTACGTGAATGACTGCAGTTGTTAAATTAGTGACATGGGTGTTAAGTGAATCTGCCTTCTGTCAGTCACTTTGCTCGTCAGAAGGTCGCAAAAGTTGATCACATGACTCCGGGACACGGCAAAAGGGGTGGTATTCACTTACTTTCCCTACCAGTTCGCAGATGTGAGTGTGTGCGTCCACGCATGTGCCAGGCCTTCCACACATGTGCTTTGCTGCTGCGCGCACCTTCTGTGCATGTTCCCAGCCTCAAAAATGTGCCTAAATAGGATGGCATAGAGCCAGTAGCAATTTCTGCTACCGGATCGAGTAAACCGGTCCGAACCGGCTGAATACCATCTCTCCACGGCAACTCTCATAAATATGAACTGGTGGCCAAGCATTTGTTAAAAATATATTTATTTTTTTTATCATAAAAGGTAAAATACAGAATAGAAAGACAAACAAAACACAACAAACACACTCGTCCAGCAGTAACAACTACAAAAAAAGAGGAAAAAATGAGTTCCAAAAAAGAAAAGAAAAAAGCGATCCAAATTTAATTAAATTTAACATAGAATCCACCCTGGCTGGACACCGAAAAAAAAAGAGAAGAAGTATCCGAATTGTGATCACATGCTGCAAACAGTCATAAGAGTGAAAAACAGTCGTAAGTCACTCCTTTGGTGACATTGTAACTTTGAACGATCACTAAACGGTTGTAAATCGAGGATTACCTTGAGAAAGGAACTTGTTTACAAGGTTGTCTCCCTTTAAGGTCAGGCGAGTCATTAAAAGCTTATCTAAAGTTCTCTGCTTTCATCCCCAATAAAAAGCAAGGAGGACGGGACGGATTGTTCTTCTTTCTCGTAGTCTTTTTTAAAAATAACATTCTATTTTATTTTGAGGGACAAGCTGAACCTTTTCCAAGGTGGTTCTTGTCTTCAGTCTTCTGCTTCGAATCTCGCCACCTTTTGCTCCTTCTGCTTCGTGGAGGACCAGAGGTCTTTAGACAGAATCAGTTCGGCTATTGTTGCCTTTGAGTTCCTTGGCACCAAGTCACCTATTGATTCTCTTTACCAGATTTTTTCCCCCCTCACTCTAATCACAAGATTCCAGCAAGGATTCTAACAAGTGATGGAATTCAACCGGTTGGGGCTGGTTCAAGCGAACCGGTAGTTAAATTGCTTGCTGGCCCCTCCCCTCTCTGCCCCTTCCAGGAGTCACCATGCGCCTCATTTTGGCTCCCAGGTAAGTGCAGGGAGGCCTACTAGGCCTAAAACGGGGGGAGTGCAGCACCCCTCTGTGGCTCATTTTCACTCCCAGGAGGCTTCAGGGAGGCCTACTAGGCCCCAAATGGGGCACAGGGGTGGGGGGGGCAGTGTTCCAATATTTGACGGGCTGCCACAACGATGAGGTCAGTCTCTTTCCAAAGCACCAGAAGGCAAGACAAGGATGGAAGCCAATGAAGGAGAGAAGCAACCTAGCACTAAGGAGAAACTTCCTAACAGCGAGAACAATTAACCAGTAGAATGCCTCGCCTTGGTAAGTTGTGGGTACCCCATCATTGGAGATTTTTAAACAGAGACTGGACGGCCACTTGTCTGAAATGGTATAGGATCTGCTTGAGCAGGGGGCTGGATTAGAAGACCTCCAAGGTCCCTTCCAACTCTGTTATTCTAAGTATACCCTTCGTGTATACCCGGGGTGTCAAACTCAAGGCCCGCAGGCTGGATCTGGCCCACAGGATGCTTAGATCTGGCCCATAAGGCCACCTGGAAACAGCAAAGAACCAGCCTGCAGTGCCTTTGCCAGTGAAAATGGAGCTTGGGAGGGCTGCGCACAACCCTCCCAGGTCCTGTTTTCGGCCGTGACTGCCTCCTGCAGCCCTCTACCAGCGAAAATGAAGCTCGGGGAACTCTGTTTTCATTGGCAAGGGGCTGCAGGAGGCCGTCACAACCGGAAGCCCACCTGAGTTCCGTTTTCACTGGCAGAGGACTGCAGGAGGCTGTTGCAGCCGAAAACGGAGCTCAGGAACACATTTTCACTGGCAGAGCACTTGGGCTGCCACAGGCGCCCCCGACACGAATGACATCGAGCTGACCATGCCCCCCTGGCTCCCCTGAAGTCAAACACATCCCTGATGCAGCCCTCAATGAAATTGAGTTTGACACCCTGGCTATAAAATAACCCCAGTCATCTCCACCATATTAAAAAAGAAGAACGAGGAAATGTTTAGGCCCCATTCGGCTTCGTAAGATGGGTTTGGGAGCCTGGTGAAACGCCGTCATGTGACCCATTGAGGGTTTTGCTCACCCAACTGGCCAACCCAGTTTATAATGATTTACGACCTAGTATGATGTCCTGGTTCAGCTCCTGGGAAACATGTATTGTCCAATGATCATTTTCCTTCTCTGGCTGAACTATACCAACACGCTAAACCACACAGCGATTTCCTTCTTGGTGGGTTAGTGTGTTAACAATTCTCTCATCATTGTGGCTTGTAATCCCTGGGTTATAATTTAGCCTTTGTGCGGGAAACCAACCAATTTCTCTTCCCCCCCCTCAACTAGCACAGACTACCGCCTGCCATGTTACATAATCTTTGACTTTTGTCCTTCCCGTAATGGGTTCATGGTGTTCTTTGCCTGAGATGCCATGTGCCTCGTGTGGCTTTGCTATCAAATAAAAGCAGAGTTATTTAAAATGGTGTTTTGCTTTTAAAGAGACAAAGCAGCGTTTCTGAACCTCAGCGGCTTTCAGATGTGTGGACTTCCAAGTCCCAGAATTCCCCACTTGCTGGCTGGGGAATTCTGGGAGTTGAAGTCCACACATCTGAAAGTTTCTGGGGTTGAGAAACATTGGCCTAATAATGGTTTGTTTAAAAAAAAAACCCAGAGGATCCTAAACCCTAACCGAACAGAACAATGTTTAATTCGGAATAACAGAATTGGAAAAGAGATCTTGGAGGTCTATGAATATTCTCAGTCATCCAGGTCCAATGGTGGGATTCAAATAATTTAACAACCGGTTCTGTGCCCCAATGACTGGTTGGGTGGGCATGGCCAGGATGGGCGTGGCCATGGGGGTGACAGAGGCAACACTCGGCCTCCTTGCACGCCCCTGGGAGCAAAAATGGGCTGGGGGGGGGAGCCGCACCCCCCCCCGTGCCCCATTTTGGGCCTAGTAGGCCTCCCTGCAGCCTCCTCGGAGCAAAAACAGGCCCTAACTCTAACCCTGCACCGCATCCCCCGCACCCAGTTTTGGGCCTAGTAGGACCAGTGGTGAAATGTAAAATTTGTCTGTGGGCATGGCTTGGTGGTGGTGGGGGTAATGTGACTGGGTGGGCATGGCCAACTTTTTTTTTTTTTACTTTTAAAATCATTTTTTCTACAACCTCTTCAGCTTTTAAAAGCCTCTGACGATCAAGCAACTCAGCTGGGATCCTCAGAGCCTTTTAAAAGCATTTTTTTACAACCTCTTCGGCCAAGAACGCTGCAGTGGTCTTAAGTGTGAACAATGGCCATAAGTCACTTTTTTCAGGTGCTGTTCTAACTTTGAATCAGGTGTGAAATGCTACCGGTTTGCACCGGTTTGGGCAAACCGGTAGTGATAAAAGCTACCAGTTTGGGCGAACCGGTAGTAAAAAAAAAGCTACCGGTTCGCCCGAAGTGGTGTTTTCAACAATCAGCTGTGCCGCGCGATCTAAATTTGCTAGAAAGCAGGAAATCCTGCTTTCTAGCGAATCTAAATCGTGCGGCCTAGCTCTTCCCTCCCCTCGCTGTTCTACTTACCTTGTTAAGCCTCTTTTTTCCACGGGAAATGTGCATTTGGCACACACCGCAGATGCGCAGGCAGCGAACCGGTGGCAATCCGCGGAGAATTTCACCACTGCTTTGAATAGTCATTAAATGAACTGTTGTAAATTGAGGAGTACCTGTATACATGTGTGTACACACACAAACACACACACACTCCTATAACAGGGATCCCGAAGAGATAAGGGGAAGCACAAGGGTGCAGTATTCCGTGGTCAAGTTTGCTTTGGCCGCTTATCTTATCCAAAGAGGTATGTGAGTGCTACTGGAAAAAAATAAAAATTCAAGAGGAGCTGTCCTCACTTTCATTGGAAAAATGGCAAGGGAAGAGAGAGGGAGTAGAAAAATATGCTGTTTTGCTCTTCAGCAGATCCTGTTTACTGGGAACGGGGCCTCAGCCTCCCTGATCAGCTGAGGCTCCGTATCAGATACTGACTGCTTCCTCGGTGGAATTTCCAAGTTCTGCGTTATCTCTAAACTTTTTTTTCTTATTATTATTAAGAAATTGCCAAGGATGGTTTCTTTTTTTGTTAAGCCTGCACATTCCTCTGAGGTTTTCTGGCTATTTACACCCACCCCCCCATTCCTTCTTTTCATTTATATATTATTTGGGCCTCTGTGCATCTTTAATTAATAAATTCCAATACCTCAGGGGCTGCCGGAAAGAAGAGGGAGTCAAGCGATTCTCCAAAGCACCTGAGAGCAGGACAAGAAGCAATGGGTGGAAATTAATAAAGGAGAAAAGCAACTTAGAACTAAGGAGATATTTCCTAAAAGTTAGAACAATTAAGCAGTGGAACAATTTACCTCAGAAGTTCTGAATGCTCCAACACTGGAAGTTTTTAAGAAGAGATTGGATCACCATTTGTCTGAAGTGGTGTAGGGTTTCCTGCCTAAGCAGGGGGTTTGACTAGAAGACCTCCGATGTCTGTTCTGTTCTGTTCTGTTCTGTTCTGTTCTGTTCTGTTCTATTCTATTCTATTCTATTCTATTCTGTTCTGTTCTGTTCTGTTCTATTCTATTCTATTCTATTCTATTCTATTCTATTCTATTCTATTCTATTCTATTCTATTCTATTCTACTCTACTCTACCCTACCCTACCCTACCCTACCCTACCCTACCCTACTCTAGTCTACTCTATTGTTCCCTGCACTGTGGTGTGGCGGCTGCTTTAGAAGAGACAACGTATTACCGGTAGTCCCTGATTTACAACCATTCATTTAGCGACAGCTCGAAGTTACAAAGGCATTGAAAAACGTGAATGTCAGGATTCCAAGTAACATACCCATAGCAAACAAAACTGTGAGGCACGCAATCTCTTCACAGAATGGACTCAGTCAGGCCAGCTTCAGGGTTGACAGTGACGTATGACCGTTTTTCAGACTTGTGACCGTTGCAGCTTCCCTGTTGTCACAGGATTAAAATTAAGATGCTTGGCAACTGGCTGAAATGGATGACAGTTGATGTGATCAGCTTTTCTGACCTTCTGACAACCAAAGTCAACGGAGGAGCCAGATTCCCCTAACCAACTGTGTTACTAACAACTGCAGTGACTCACTTTAACAACGGTGTCAAGAAAGGAAGCAAAACGGGGCAAAACTCACTTAACAATGGTTCCGCTTAACAACCAAACTGTTAGGTTCAATTCACTAGTGTTCGTAAGCCGAGGACTTCCTGCAAAACTAATTTATATTTGCCCGTAAATTGAGGAGGAATGTGTTATCTGGACTTTGGACCAGAAGGCCAAGTCGTTGATTAGACTTTGGATCAATTAATAAAGTTCAGGTATGAATCATCTAGTCCCCTGAATCTGGTCCTTTAGGAGTTGACTGGAGCTGACTTATTCTAAGTGATTACTACTTAACCGTGATTGGTTGTCAGCACAACATGGCAAGCCAAAATAAACCATAATGTGGAATGCGGTGTTGGAAGAACCAAAGCTTGGTTTAAAGGAGGATAGAATCAGAGAATCTTAGAGTTGGAAGAGACATTGGAGAGTAGGGGTGTCAAACTCGATTTAATTGAGGGCTGCATTAGGGTTATGTTTCACCTCAAGGGGGCTGGGGTGGGTGTGGCCTGGGTGGGTGTGGCCAGGGTACGTATGGACAGCTCAACGTCACTTGTGTCGGGGGCACCTGTGGTGGCCAAGTGTTAAGGCAGGACTTCCCTCAGATTCTCATTATAGTTTTCCTTCCTTCCTTCCTTCCTTCCTTCCTTCCTTCCTTCCTTCCTTCCCTCCTTTCTTCCTTCCTTCCTTCCTTCCTTCCTTCCTTCCTTCCTTCCTTCCTTCCTTCCTTCCTTCCTTAACCAGAGGTGGTATTCAGCCAGTTCACACCGGTTCGTGTGAACCGTTAGGGGAAATTTGGCTAAGGTCGTCAAACCGGTAGCAATGGCCGGCTGACCACACCTCCGAACTGGTCGTCGGGTCGCCGCTCGCTTGCCCCGCCCGCCATGTTCATCACCGCCATGTTCTTCTTGCACATGCATCCCGTTGCCTTGCAAGTCAATGGGATGCACATGCGCGAAGAACATAGTGGCGATGGCAGCAGCTTTTTCCGCAACCTCCGGTACTTTATGGCAGCCTGTGGAGGCTTCTTTGCCAGCTGCTTTCCAGCAGTGGCGGCTGGCTGGGGGACGCTGAAAACTCCGGTCAGCTTGCCTTCCAGACTCTGGGCCAGCCGCCACGGAAAGTAAGCAGCCCGAACAAAGAGGCAGTGGTGGGGGAGGAAGCAGGGTTAGGTCCAGCACCGCTAAAAGAGGGGAAACGGGGGCGACTGGCAAAGGGAGGGCAGAGGTAGATAGGTGGAAATTCCAAAAATTTTCCTACCTTTTCCTATGGGTGTGGCTAGGTGGGGGGCGGTGTCATGTGATTAAGTGGTCATGGTTGTGAGTGATGTCAAGTTGGCCACGCCCCCTCAATCACATGTCCCCCCATCTAGCCACGCCCACCGAACTGGTAGTGAAAATTTTTGAAACCCACCACTGATGTTAATCCAGGGGTGTCAAACTCAAGGATGTGGTTGGATCCGGCCTATGGGGCCATCCTGGAAAATGTAAGTGGCCAGCCCATGTCACTTCGGCCCAGTCTACCGGCGTCGCTTCAGCCTGATCTACCCAATGCGAAGAGGAAACGCGCCAGCAGTTTGGGGAGTGGCATCAAGCTGGCCACGTCCACCCAGTTGGCCACGCCCACCCGGCTCCCCGAACTCAACCACATCCCTGATGCAGCCCTCAATGAAATTGGGTTTGACACCCGTTTGTTAACCTAATACCTCGTAAGTATGATATTTTAATACTTATAACTGACTGGTTGGACGAATTAGAGTATTTGTTAGTCTGCTGCGATGAATTGGATTTGAAGAATACGTTGTGCCACAATCCAAAGGGCTTGGGTTGACTTGAGGTGAACTTAAGGACGTTTGTCAACCCTGAAGTACGATTTCATGTGGTCTGTAGACTCAGCCCCTGTACTTTATTCCACAAACCGGAGCCTAAAGTCACCTGTGAACCCATCCAAAATAATCAACGTGGGTTTTCCCCGGATGAGACTTTGGTTTACTCAAGCATTCAAGATAGAGCACCCAGATAGACGGTTCATATCTCATCTTGAGTCATAATGGGGTTTGGCTTCAGCTTGGCCTATGCAGCTAGTCCTCGAACGTACGGCAGTTCATTTAGTGACCGGTCAAAGTTACAACGGTGCTGGAAAAAATGACCGATGGCCATTTTTCGCAGCTACGACCTTGGAAGCATCCCCATGGTCACTTGATCAAAATTTGGATGCTTGGCAACTGGTTCACACTTACAACCGTCGCTGGGTTCCAAGGTCATGTGATCACCTCCTACGACCCTCTGACAAGCTAAGTCAATGGGAAAACCCAATTCCCTTAACAGCCAGGTTACTGGTGGCGCAGTGGACTAAGTGCTATTAAAGTAGCACTTAGTTGCCAGCTGCCTGCAATTACTGCAAGTTCAAATCTCACCAGGCTCAAGGTTGACTCAGCCTTCCATCCTTTTGAGGTAGGTAAAATGAGGACCCGGTTTGTGGGGGCAATAAGCTGACTTTGTATAAAAAAGAACACCGCTTAGGGGGGGCCGAAAGCCCTATTAAGCAGGTATATACAAAAGTATGAAGGCTATTGCTTAGCCAACCTGAGTCTCCGGAGAAGGGCGGCAAACAAATAAATAAATAAATAACTACTGACTTATCAACTGCAGTGATTCGCTGAGGCAAGAAAAGTCGTAACCAATGTCTCACTTAGCGACAGAAATTTTGGACTCAGTTGCGGTCATACGTCGAGGACTACCTGTAGAAACCTGGCCCCGCTAGTTTGTAAGCCACCATTTAAGCTTTATGTCTATGCAATAAACCAGGGGTCTCTAAACTTGACAAACTTTAAAACTTGTGGACTTCAACTCCCAGAATTCCTCAGCCAGCCATGCTGGGATTTGAAATCCACAGGTCGTAAAAGTTGCCAACTTTGGAGATTTAACCAATGTCTCACTTAGCAAACTTTGGGCTCAATTGTGGTCATTAAATCAAGGACGACCTGTAGAAACCTGGCCCCGCTAGTTTGCAAGCCACGATTTCAGCTTTATGTCTATTTGATAAAGTAATGGCCTCCGGACTTGGCAACTTTGTGGACTTCAACTCCCAGAATTCCCCAGCCAACCACACTGGGAGTTGAAGTCCACGGATCTTTTTTTTTTTTTTTAATTTGATTTATATGCCGCCCTTCTCCGGAGACTCAGGGCGGCTTACAATGCGTTAAGCAATAGCTTTCATACTTTTGTATATTTATACAAAGTCAGCTTATTGCCCTCACAATCTGGGTCCTCATTTTACCTACCTTTGAAAGGATGGAAGGCTGAGTCAACCTTGAGCCTGGTGAGATTCGAACTTACAGTAATTGCAGACAGCTGGTCTTAATCGCAATGCTTTTAGTCTGATGAGCCACCAGGCCCTTAAAAAGATCTTAAAAAGTTGCCAACTTTGGAGACTCCTCTGCCTTAAACCATGGCTGGAGGGGCCATATCGTGGCTGAGCATGATCATTAAACCGGGTTGTAGAAGGTTCCAGAAGGTTTCTAGCCTCAGCGGCCTGACCACTAGCAACTAGCAACCTAGCAACCATGACTTTTTGGACTATGCCCTCGCTTTGTTCCTGCGGCCTCCGACTCAGGGGCACCTGTTCAGGAATGTGTTGTATCTCTTTGCCCACGTCTGATTGATGGATGCAATGCCAACCACGGCCTTGTCCTGAAGTAGGAGTTGAGAGGTGCCAGGAGGTCCTATTTCCCAGCTGCGTGGGAGCAATGGAGGCCAGCCAGGAGTACGATGCGTTCATCCAATCCTGCTGGTTAAGTCTTTCCAGTTGCAAAAGAATCTACTCTGGGTCCTTTCCTCTCTTCCTTTCCATCCTTGGACTTGTGTGGAAAAGAGCAGAAACTGAAGAGTTAAAAACTACCCCCAAATTATGGCTAAACCACCTAAAGTAAAGGTAAAGGTTCCTCTCGCATATATGTGCTAGTCGTTCCCTACTCTAGGGAGCGGTGCTCATCTCTGTTTCAAAGCCGAAGAAGCCAGCGCTGTCCGAAGACATCTCCGTGGTCATGTGGCCATCATGACTCAACGCCAAAGGGGCACGGAACGCTGTTACTTTCCCACCAAAGGTGGTCCCTATTTTTCTACTTGCATTGTTTACGTGCTTTCGAACTGCTAGGCTGGCAGAAGCTGGGACAAGTAACGGGAGCTCACCCCATTACGCGGCACTAGGGATTCGAACCACTGAACTGCCAACCTTTCAACTGTCAAGCTCGATGTCTTACCCACTGAGCCACCGCGTCCCTTAAACACCTACTGGACCCCAACTCATCTGCCATTTTAAAAGTACAGTAAATTTAAAAAAAAAAATCAGGACAGTTAGTAGAGTCAAAGAACACCAATTCCCAAGTACAGATATTCCTTGTTTTATGACCACCTTCGAGCCCAACACTTTTGTTGTTAAGCAAGACAGTTGTAAGGTGAGTTTGGCCCCATTTTGTTTTGTTTTTTTACTTTTCTTGCCACGTTGCTTAAGTGAGTCACAGTGAGTCACTGTGTTAAGATAGTAACACAGCTGTCAAAAGTCAGATACTCAAAAACAGACTCTTATTTATGATGATTGCAATGCCCTATGGTCTTATAATTTCATTGAAGGCCACATCAGGGCTGTGGTTGACCTTGGGGGGGGCTGGGGGGAGTGGCCGACTGGGTGGGGGTGGCCAGCTTGATGCCACTCCCCAAACTGCTGGCATGTTTCCTCTTCGCACTGGGTAGACTGGGCTGAAGCCACCTGGCCCGACGTTTCCATTGGGTAGACCGGGCCGAAGCAACACGGGTCATCCCCTTACATTTTCTAGGATGGCCCTGTGGGCCAGATCTGACCACATCGTGGGCCGGATCCGGACCCCCGGTCTAGGCAGTTTTTCTCAAGCTTAATGTCAACTTGCAAAGCATCCCTGGCCTGTTCTTGAGTTGCCATAGGCCAGGGGGGGATGGGAAACTGGTGAAATGGCACAGCAGCCAAAGACAGATGCACATTCCACGCTTATCTCTCTCAAGGCTGTATCCCAGGGTTACCTACAGCACAGGGGTGGGTTCTAAATTTTTTTACTACCGGTTCTGTGGGCGTGGCTTATTTTGTGGGCGTGGCTTGATGGTCATGTGACAATTATTTAGGATTTAGCAGAAGTACTGGTCTACCAGGCTTTTAACTGCTTGCAGAGCTGTACCGATCTACCCATTTATTTTTGCAGGCACTGATCTACTCGTGTATTTTTGCAGGCACTGATCTACTCATGTATTTTTGCAGGCACTGGTCTATCCATTTATTTTTGCAGGCACTGATCTACTCATGTATTTTTGCAGGCACTGGTCTACTCATTTGTTTTCTTTTAACACTGATCAGCTGTAGGGCAGCCCTTTGAAGCAAGAGTTTAAACAGTTTTTTCCCCTCTAGCCATCAGCTGGGACTCAGGAGGCAGCAATAGATTGGGGGGGGGCAAATAAAAGGTAAGAATAATGCAGGGGTGGGGGGGGGCGGGGGGGGTGGAGGGCGTGGGGGGGCAGAACCGGTTCGGTGACATCATATCATCATCACCGCTACCGGCTCGGGAGAACTGGGCTGAACCAGGAGGAACCCACCACTGCTACAGCAGCCGGAGGGGAGTGACCTCTACAACCCGCGAAATTGCTCCATTGGTGAATGTGATTGATGACACACCCTGGGGGGAGGGGGGAAAACGGATCATAATTGGAGCGTAAATTACGTAGGGTCAGAGCTGGCTTCACTTGGAAATGTGCCAACATGAAGCTCCTAATAAATAACTGGATTCTTTTTTAAGCTTGGCTTGAGACTCATGATTTCATTAGGGCATCTGTCGGAACCCTGACAGCAAGCAAATTTAAGATATGTAAACATAATAGACGGGAACATGCTGGATGAGGAATTCTGGGAGTTGGAGTCCACATATCTTAAAATTTTCAAGGTTCAGAAACAGGGAGTCCTTCCCCCCCCCCAAAAAAATCAGGAATCTGGGAGCAACATTTCTGATTCACACGTTTTATTCTAAGGCAGAAGTTTGGGGAGGTCCACAACTCACCTTCATCAAATAATTCAGTCTTTGAAGAAAATATGTGACTCGGTAAAAGGGATACCTTTTGGCGCCTTCTGGTTTCGTGACAAAGATGTGACGCAAATCCCGGCCTCTCCCCCCAAGGAACCGAGATATGGAGGTGTGAGATTGGCACACCAAACAAGGAACGCCAGCCAGCTTGGTACAATTGTGTTTTCTTTGCTCTTTTGTTCCTACGGGCAACTGATGGAGACATTTCCACTTGGCGGTTTATTAATTATTAGTCTCGGATAAACAACATACAAAAAAGGCCTCTATCCGTGGGGACAAGTTACTTTTAATGATGGGTTGCTTCCTTCTTTGTCATGGAGCTATCGATCTGTTTTTTTTTCCTTCACCAGCTGAGCAATTCTTTTATTTTGTTGTTCCCTACAAATTCTCTGAGGTCTCTTTTGCATACTCCATTATCCACCCGGTTCCCTTGTGTGTAGGGATTCGGGAGGCCTCTCCCTTCCTGTTTTCAGGCCTTGTTTTGCATTGCTGATGAATGTGAATTGACCTTTTTTTCTTCGTGTCAGTTCTGCAGAAGAAGATCATCAGCAGGTCTCTTGTCCTGGCTGGTTGCCCAACTTTGAAATTCACCTCTCCATTCCTCCATTTTTCTTTCCAGGATTATGAACGTCACCGATGTTTCTACGCGGCTGGATGTGAGGGGAATGTGGCTGTAGCATCTGACACCATTTCCCTCACCAGGGTTGACTTGTTGATCTCTGTCAGCAAAATTGCAAGGTTGGGAATCTCTCTTATCCTAGGTTTCAACCCAACCACCAGATTGGGTGGTTCAGAGCAGTCTCCATAAGATATCTGCTCTGGTTTCCATTCAATAGCAATAGCAATAGCACCTAGGCCAAGTGTCAGCAACCTACGGCTCCGGAGCCTCATGCGACTCCTTGGGCCCTCTGCTGTGGCTCCCAGTCGGGTGATCCCATCACTGGCTGTCCCTGTCCCTTGCCCTCCCCTCTCAGTCACTCCTCGCCTGGCCTGAGAAGGTAAGGGTGACGGTGGATGAGTAGCCGGGGCAGAGACAGAGAGATACAGAAAGAGGTGGGGGGAGGAAGGGCGGGAGAGAGAGATGTCAAAATGGTTTTGTGGTTCCCGGTGTTTTTTTAACAACTGGTTCTCTACCCTAATGCCCGGCTGAGTAGGTGTGGCTGGGGGGGGGGTCATGTGACTTGTGGAAGTGAGTGACATTGAGTTGGCCATGCCCACCCAGGTTTTGTGGCTCCTGGTGTTTTCTTTTCTGTGGGAAACGGGTCCAAATTGTTCTTTGAGTGTTTAAGGTTGCAGACCTCTGACCTAGGCTTATATACAGTGCTTTTACAGCCCTCTCTAAGCGGTTTACAGTGTCAGCCTATTGCCCCCAACAATCTGGATCCTCGTTTTACCCAATCCTCGGAAGGACGGAAGGCTGAGTCATCCTTGAGCCTGGTGAGATTTGAACGGCCAAATTGCAGGCAGCCGGCAGTCAGTCAGCAGAAGTAGCCTACAGTACTGCATTCTAATCACTGCGCCACCATGGCTCTTGATCATCACAAACGTTGGAAAGAATTTTGGCTGAGCCCGGTGTGGACTGGGTTCTTTTAAATTTACTTTTGCTAGGTCTGTGATGGCGAACCTGTGGCACGCGTGCCGGAAGTGGCACGCAAAGCCATCTCTCCGGGCATGCAAGCTATCGCCTGTTGTTCTTCTGGGTTCTTGCACCCTGGCCATCTAGTCTTCACATGCACAGGAGCACTGGAAACTGGAAGAACATGCGCACGCCGGGAATATGACCTTCTGGTTTCTGGTGCGTGTACGCGCACTGGCCACCTGGTCTTTCGGTTTTTGGCGTGCATGCAAAGATTATCTTCCCAGTACGCACATGCGTGCTGGGCGGCTGCTCTTCACACGCACATGCGTGCCAGAAAATCAAGTGGCCAGCGCACATGCATGCAGAAACCAAAAAGATCATCTTTCTAGCGCAGTGATGGCTAACCTTTTTGCCATCGCAGGCCGGGGGGGCTGGGGGGGTCGTGCATGCGCATGCCCACACCCATAATTCTATGCACCCTGTCCCCGCACATGCATGTGCAACCTCCCCTCCCCCCCGCTCCTGGCACGCGATGGCCCAGTAGGCCCGTTTTTCTTTCTCATCTGGCTCCAGGGCCTCTTTAGGAGAGTGGGACCAGAAGTTGTCAAATGGATCGATTTCGGCCTCTGGAGGACTTCTGGGGGGGTGAGGAAGGCTGTTTTTGCCCTCCCCAGACTCTTAGAGAGGCCCTGGAGCCAGGTGAGAGAGAAAAACGGGCCTTCACCACTACCCCAGGCCCTCTGGAGGCAGATAACAGCCTGTTTCCCTACTTGTGGTGGGCCCAGAAAACCCGAAAATCAGCTGGCGCGCCGGAGCTGAACTCGCGTGCCCACTGATATGGCTACGCATGCCACCTGTGGCACACGTGCCATAGGTTCGCCACCGCAGTCCTAGCACATGCACATGCACCTGGCGGCTACTCTTCTAGTTTCTGGCACGCGCGCTCCCGTTTCGGCACTTGGTGCCGAAAAGGTTCGCCGACACTGACCTAGGTCAAACAAAGGAAAACTGTCTATGGATATTCTCAGTCATGGCTCTGGGGGGTCTGTAGCGATTCTCAGTCATCCAGGTCATGGTTGTCCCAAAGGTGCTTTTTTCAGGAGGCAATTGGACTTTCTTATTTTTCTTTGAAGATGTTTCCCTTCTCATCCAAGAAGGGATGGTAGGGAATGGAAGTATTTTTACTGTTTGAACAGAAAGCTGATCGTTTGCATTCTTTTGGAGAGTCATTAAGGCCACTTGGACGTTTATCTGTGTCCTCAGGGTCACCCGAGTAGTGCAAATAGGTGTGAAGCATCTACCTCCAGTCTACAACACAGTCCTTTCAACAGTTCCAAGAAGGCTCCACACCAGTGGTGAAATCTGAACCGGTTTACTACCGGTTTGCTGGCTATGCATGCGTGCATGCGCAGTGCACACCACGCATCAAATGCGAGGTGCGCCCACGCACACATGCAGTGCACTCCAAAAGGAGGCATGGGGTAAGTAGAACAGCGCGCGGCTGAATAAGTTGTAAAACTTCGGGTGGCTTCGGGGTGGAGTTCTATCAGTACGCTGATGACACCCAGCTGTACATCTCCACCCCAGGCCACCCCAACGATGCCCTTGAAGTGATGTCCCAGTGCCTGGAGGCCATGTGGGCCTGGATGGGGAGAAACAGGCTCTGACTCAACCCCTCCAAGACCGAGTGGCTGTGGCTTCCGGCGTCCCGATATAGCCAGCTGATGCCATCGCTGGCTATTGGGGGTGAATCACTCGCCCCCACGGAGAGGGCTCGTAACTTGGGCGTCCTCCTGGACGCACGGCTGTCTTTAGAAGATCATTTGACGGCCGTGGCCAGGGGGGCTTTTTATCAGGTTCGCCTGATACGCCAGTTGCGCCCCTTTCTAGATCGGGACTCCCTACGCACAGTCACTCAGGCACTCGTCACTTCCCGCCTGGACTACTGCAACGCTCTCTACATGGGGCTCCCCCTGGGGTGCACCCGGAGGCTCCAGCTGGTCCAGAACGCGGCCGCGCGGGGGATTATGGGGGCGACGAGGCGCTCCCATGTGACACCTCTCCTGCGCGAGCTGCACTGGCTCCCGGTGGTCTTCCGGGTGCGCTTCGAGGTGTTGGTGACCACCTTTAAAGCGCTCCATGGCTTAGGGCCGGGATATTTACGAGACCGCCTTCTGCCACCAATAGCCTCCCACCGGCCAGTACGCTCGCACAGAGTGGGCCTCCTCAGGGTGCCGTCCGCCAGACAATGTCGGCTGGCGACCCCCAGGGGGAGAGCCTTCTCTGTGGCGGTGCCTACCCTCTGGAACAACCTCCCCCCAGAGATACGTACAATAACAGACCTCTGGATTTTGAAGACCTATTTATTTCAACTAGCTGGGCTAGCTTGAGTTAAATTTTAAATTGATTTTAAATTGGATTGTTTTAATTTACGGCCAAAATATTTAATTATTTTAAACTGTTTTTAAATTTTGTATGTCCTGTTTTTTACTTTGGCTGTTCACCGCCCTGAGTCCTATTGGAGAAGGGCGGTATAGAAATTGAAACAAATAAATAAATAAACAAATAAATAAAAAAATGCTTTTAAAAGGTTAAAAAAAGGCTCTGACAATTGCATGGCACAGCTGTGATCGTCGGAACCTTTTTAAAAACTTTTTAAAAGCATTTTTACTACCGGTTCCGGAGAACCGGTAGTAAAAAAATGCTAAAAAAGTAAAAAAAAAAAAAAAGTTCCGACAATCGCACGTCGCTAACCTGATTGTCAGAACTTTTTTTTTTTTTACATTTTTTACTACTGGTTCGGTGAACCAGTAGCCTTTTTTTACTACCGGTTCGGGTGAACTGGACCGAACCGGGAGCATTTCACCCCTGCTCCACACCTATCTGCGCTACTCGGGTGATCCTGAGGACACAGATAAACTTCCAGGTGGCATTAACAACTCGCTAAAAAAATGCAAATGACCAGCTGTCTGCAAGGAGTATAAATCCTTTCATTCCCCACCATCCTGTCAGAACTGAAGAAGCTTCTTGGATGAGAAGAGAAACGTCTTCAAAGAAAAGCAAAAAAAGTCCAGTTGCCCCCTGAAAGAAAAGGATCTTTGGGACTTCTGGAAAACCCCAATCGCCGGTCCAGAGGCATATAGGTAGTCCCCAAGGAACCTGCCCATTACACTCATAAATCCTGATGTTTGTAAAATGGCTCACCCACGAAACCAACCTGATTTTACAAACTTTTTTGTGGTGTTCATTAAGTGAACACCCAGTCAGTCCTTAAAGAGAATCAATTGTTTACTATGGGCCAGAAGCAGGGGTGAAATCTAAAATTTGTTACTACCGGTTCTGTGGGCGTGGTTTGGTGGTGGGGGTAATGTGACTGGGTGGGCGTGGCCAATTTTTTTTTTTTTACTTTTAAAACCATTTAAAGAGGTTTTAAAAAAATGCTTTCAAAAGGCTCTGATGATCTCAGCTGAGTTGTCTGATCGGCAGAGACTATTTTTCTTTTAAATGCCTCTGACGATCAGGCAACTCAGCTTGGATCGTCAGAGGTATTTAAAAGAAAAAAAAGGGTTTTTTTCTTTTAAAAGCCTTTGATGATCCCAGCTGAGCCGCGCGATCATCAGTCTTTTTTTTTACTTTTAAAAGCATTTTTTCAGCCGAAGAGGTTGTAGAAAAAATGCTTTTAAAAGTAAAAAAAAAAAAGCCTCTGATGATTGTGAGGCTCAGCTGGGTATGGGGCGGGGGGTGCGCAGGGATTTTTGCTACCAGTTCTCCGAACCACCCGCCTCCATCGCTACCGGATCGGGTGATCCGGTCCAAACTGGGAGCATTTCACCCTTGGCCAGAAGTAAATGTTGGTTTTCAGCAAAAAAAAATAAAAAATGTTGTGAAATGCAATCCCATGACCACAGAAAACAACAGTAAATGCAGGTTGCCCAACGTATGATAACAGCCACACGGGGAAGGGTGGCTGTCGTAATATTGAACTATGTCATAAATACATCCCCCCTGGAGAAGTCTGTCATAATTCTGAATGGTCGCTAAGCAACCTGTCATAAATTGAAGATTACCTGTAACCTAGTAGTGAAATCCAAGTTTTTTTACTACCGGTTCTGTGGGCGTGGTTTGGTGGGCGTGGCAAGGGAAGGATACTGCAAAATCTCCATTCCCACCCCACTCTGGGGCTGGTCAGAGGTGGCATTTGCCAGTTCTCCGAACTACTGAAAATTTCCGCTACCGGTTCTCTGAACTACTCAAAATTTTTGCAACCGGTTTTCCAGAACCTGTCATAACCTGCTGGATTCCACCCCTGTTGTAACCCCGTTGCATTAACTTTAGGGCATTTTTCTTAGCAAAGTTAAGATTTCAGATGTGTAAGAAGGTTTTGGCAAGAGCCAAAATAGGCAGTATAACAGAATAACAGAATTGGAAGGGACTTTGGAGGTCTTCTAGTCCAACGCCCTGCTTAGGCCGGAAACCTTACACCACTTCAGACAAATGGCTATCCAATATCTCCTTTAAAACTTCCAGCGTTGGAGCATTCACAACCTCTGGAGGCCAGTTGTTCCACTGGTTAATTGTTCTAACTGTCAGGAATTTTCTCCTTAGTTCTAGGTTGCTTCTCTCCTTGATTAGTTTCTACCCATTGCTTCTTGTCCTGCCCTCAGGTGCTTTGGAGAATAGCTTGACTCCCTCTTCTTTGTGGCAACCCCTGAGATATTGGAACCCTGCTATCATGTCTCCCCTACTCCTTCTTTTCATCAAACGAGACATACCCAGTTCCTGCAACCGTTCTTTATATGTTTTAGCCTCCAGTCCCCTAATCATCTTTGTTGCTCTTCCTCTGCACTCTTTCTAGAGTCTCCACATCTTTTTTACATCGTGGCGACCAAAACTGGATGCAGTATTCCAAATGTGGCCTTACTAGGTACTACAAGTGGTATTAACACTTCACCTGATCTTGATTCCATCCCTCTGTTTTAAGTTCGGAACGATTCCTGATAAAATTGGATTGAACAACTGGGTTTCTGTTTTATGAGGACACGAACCGATGCTGCGGGTTCTACCAAGTTCTCAATTCATGCTATGCCAAAGGTGTGCTTATTAATGATTAATGGAGCAAACCGCAACACGCTAAAGCCACCTCTCATAGTTTATATATCACAATGCAACATGTTAGGCCAAGTCCAAGCAAACTAAATTTTGGTTTAATGAAAGGCATCAATCTTCAAATCAGAGTACAGTACCTGGTCAGCTTTAATTGAACCTCGCGATTCATTAAACTGTAATCCGATTTCCCTGTTTGCAGAGACTGTGGTTTGTAAGATCACAATGTATGGCTTTGTGCAATATGTATGCTCTTCCGGTTGTGGCATAGCCAACCAGTCGTATTAATATAAAAGTAATTGTTTTCTGCAGTGTATAAAAATATATGACAATTTCTACCAATATCACAAGTCTCTATATATTCTTTTTTTAAAAAGTTTTTTTATTAGTAATTCAAAATTAAAAACATTGGACATCACTGGTCCCTATCATCTTCCAACACTTTAAGTTAATACATAATATACTAGTGATAATATAATAATATATGCCTTACACCTTATATGTTATTTAAACGTAGTATAATATTAGTCATTTATACCTTATTCTTATACAATTATACATATCTATACCTGCATATACCTATCTATACAATTCACATACATATTTATCTATAATAACGTATATAATTCTAGTCTAACACTACCCATTTGTCTCGACTATCCTCCTTTTATCTAGCCATTCGTAGAATTTTGCCCAGATTTTATAGTACAATGTTTCGCTTTTATCCTTGAGTTCCAAGGTGAGTCTATCCATTTCGGCGCAGTTAAAAATTTTTAGCAGTATTTCCTCTTCATTTGGGGTATCTTTCTCTTTTCACTTGTGCGCAAAGGATATCCGTGCCGCTGTAAGTATATGCAGTAGTAGATAATTTATGTCTTTCTTATATTTGCCCTCTGTCATTCCCAAAAAGAAAAATTCCGGTTTGACTTCTATGTTTATTAACAAAATTTCTTCCAACCAACTCTTTATCAGATTCCAATATTGCTGGAGCCACGTCACACTTCCAACATTTTTAAGTCTCTATATATTCTGTGCACAAATTTGGTATCTTTCATAAACAAATTAAACACTAAATAGGCCTTATCATTTCATCTGATTGTGGGAAAAAATAGGTGTTAAATGATATATTTTAGAAGCCATCTCTTTAAAAATGTTGAGTGACTTCACATGACGAATCTAACATGGTCCATTAAAGTCCAAACAGCTGTGATTGCAGAAAGCATTAAGCTTGGATGGGTAGTTTTAACACATGAATGTGTAACTCTAATTCACAATGTAATTCAATAAACAGGCTAAATAGTTGTGTGAATAAAATCTTCTGTTCGTTGAACCCCCAAGAGAGAAACCCAATCTATACATTTGCGAGATGGATACTGTCAAGCACCAGGGAAACCAGGAGATTCCAGGTGGTTCAAATGAGTATAAAAATGCATTGCAAGCTTAAGGACTCTACAAAAATCTGAGCTAACAGTCAAGGGAAATGTGTGGGATTTATTTATTTTATTTAGAGTACGGCAAATACATGGACTTAGAGTAGTTCAAATGTTAACGTCAAGTCCACCAGCTATTCAAGGACAGAGTAGTCTATGTGGAAAAAATCAGACATTGAGCCGGTGTAAGCTCTTGATGGACATTTGGACACAATGTGGTAGATATTTTGTCAAGGAGCACCACCGTCACACTGAGGGGTAGACCCTCACAAGACCCCACTTAAACAATGAGTCCTGGCAGACACCATGTTGGGTACAGACACCATGTTGGGTACGAATGTTCAGAGTTGACCAATGCTGGCGAGTGAATAATGTGTGGGAATTAAGTAGGCTTTCAAGGTAGGGAGGACGTAGACCTCTTGTGGGTTGTGACTTATGATCCCTTTGACCCTTCCCTCAGGCTCAGCCTGGTCATCTCCTACAGTTCCCATATCCACGCTTAAAGAAAAAAAAATCTTAGGTTGATTAGTAAATAAGGAAAAAGTAGGAGTAAACATACTCAGGTTAACCTCCTGGGGGGTTATGCTATTCTGCCTAAGTCTGCCTTTGGCCTCTTTCTCCTCATCATTTACTCTGGCCTTTGCATCCCTGTAGTCTTTCTGTATCTCCTCGTAGGGCGTGTCAAATTTTTCAGCTTTCAATTTCCAAACATTAGGGCAGTGATGGCTAACCTTTTCCGGACCGAGTGCCCAAAGTGCGTACCTGAACCCCCAAAATGCAATGAGTACGCCCACTGAGCATGCACCCCTTCCCCCCGCACATGCGCAGCAGAGACCCAAAGACCAGTTGGCCGGTGGGAGGTGTGCTCATGTGCAGCAGAGCGGAACTGGAGCAATGGCTCGTGTGCTATCAGAGAGGGCGCTGCGTGCCACCTCTGGCACGTGTGCCATAGGTTCGCCATCACGGCATTAGGAGCTCTCAAAAGTTATGATGTACCTTAGGGATTGTACAGATATTTTAATATAATTTAATATAATTTAGATGTGCTTGGTAAGTAACTAAGTAAGTATCACAACTTGGTAAGTTGTGATATTTATGATCACAACTTGATAACATTGTTTCTGTGCAAATCGACAATTTAAATGTTCCTTATTCACTGGAATCCCCCCCCCAGTTTTCTTAAATAAACAAATTGTGTAAATTTGATTAATAAATCAATCAATCTGCCATTAGTATTACCCTGTTTCCCTGAAAATAAGACCCAACTGGAAAATAAGTCCCAACTGGAAAATAAGTCTTAGCATGATTTTTCAGGATTCTTGTAATATAAGCCCTACCCCCAAAATAAGCCCCAGTTAAGATTGTCAGCCAGATGGATGCATTTAGTACTGTATTTTCCCCAACATAAGACCTAACCAGAAAATCAGCCCTAATGCGTCTCTTGGAGCAAAAATTAATATAAGACCCGGTCTTATTTTCGGGAAAACATGTTATCTATATCTACTCCTACTGTTGTAAGTACAGGCAGTACTGATACTGCTGTAGTTGCTGTTGTCCCCTTCGGGACTGCCATTTTTTACAAGTCCTACACACTGCTATTGTTACTACCGGTAGTAGCTACTACCAGTAGTAATCATTACAATAGCCATCTAAAAGTAAAATAATGATGTTGTTCCTCCTAGTATCAGCTACCTGGTGTCAGAAGAATGATTTGGGTTTCCAACTCTTTGGCACAGTTCCTGCTGCTGCATTGATTTTTGTTGATAGCTACAGCTTTACTCAACCTACTCTGAACTTTCCTGCAGGAATGCTTCCTGTTCTTGCTACTATAGTTGCATTACAGATTCTCTGCTTGCCAAGAAATGATATTTCTGCTGGGTTTAGGATTGGGGTGGGTGGGGGTAGAATGGAAAAGCCATAGAGCAGCAACCCCCAATTTTTGAGTACTAGGGACCGGTTCCGTGGAGAGAGGTTTTTCTGTGGACCGGAGGGAGTGTGGTTTTCTATGCTGCCTACATCCTGAGGATGAGACTTCGCTTGTTTACGCACCCTGGTTTCTGGCCAGTCTATGGACCGGAGATTGGGGACGCCTGCCATAGAGGAAGGACAAAATTAACAGGTGTACGTGTGAGAAAGACTTTTCCTGCCCGTTCCCTCCTCTAACAACTGGTCCATTGTGTTGCCTGAACCGGCTTAGCTAGACCTGTCAGCACAGAGGTTTAGGAGCTATCTCATCGTGTGTGTGTGTGTGTGTGTGTGTGTGTGTGTGTGTGTGTGAAGCAGGGTAAAGTGGGTGGAGGATGAAGCTTGGGTGGTCGGTATCCGGTGAGGAAGTTTGACACCACCTTGCTCAGAGCATAGAGAGTACAGTTCTGCCTCTGGTTAGGTCCCACCAGCCATGGATCCCACTTTCCCACCTGCTGGGAAGGACTAAAACAGAACTGGGAATTTGATGGCTTCTGGGCCACATCTGGCTCTTTGGCTACCTCATGTGAGATCAATCGGAACTTAGAAATCAAATGTAAATAAGACATAACATCAGTGGTGGGTTGCTCCCGGTTCAGTCCGGTTCTATAGAACCGGTAGTAAAACCAGCGGGAGGCTCCGCCCACCCGCCACGACGTCATCTTGGGTGATCTGCGCATGCGCGCTCCCGCTGTGAACCGGTAGTAAAGATAGGTAGAACCCACCCCTGCATAACATGTATTCTACCGCTACCGCTACCGCTACCAGTGAACTAAAATAGGTCATTTGCTGTTTGTTTGTTTTTTACAAAGCGGTGAAATTAATATTGAGCAGAATCCACTTCACCCTATTGCATTGGCCCTCCACAATACAGGTAGTCCTCGATGTACAACCACAATCGAGGCGGAAATTCCTGTTGCCATAGGAGACAGAAATTTGCCCACCTTTCTTGCCACAGAAGAAGTTGTAAAGTTAGAAACATGGCTGTTAAGTAAATCTTGCTTCCCCAATGACTGATCAGAAGGTCGCAAAAGGAGATTGTATGACCTTAGGGCGGGTGTCAGCAACCTGTGGCTCTGGAGCCGCATGTGGCTCTTTGGGCCCTCTGCTGTGGCTCCTTGTCAGGTGATCCCACCACTGGCTGGCCCCGCTTCTCGCCCTCCCCTCCCAGTCACTCCTTGCCTCACCTGAAAAGGTAAGGGTGACGGTGGTGGATGGAGATGCGGCCAGGGCAGAGACAGAGAGATACAGAGAGAAGTGGGGGACAGAGAGACTTAGAGAGATACAGAGAGGGAGGGAGGGAGAGAGAGAGAGAGAGATGTCAAAAGGGTTTTGTGGTTCCCAGTGTTTTTAAATTGGGATTTTAAATTTTATGGATTTGGGGGTTTTAAATTGGGAAGCTAGTGATTTAATTCTTTTTAATTATCTTAACTTTTGTATTTGTATGTTTTTTAATTTTGGCTGTTCACCGCCCTGAGTCCCTTCTGGGAGAAGGGCGGTATACAAATTAAATTAATAAATAAATAAAATAAATAAACAACTGGTTCTCTGCCTTAATGACCGGCTGGGTAGACATGGCTAGCGGGATGGTTCATGTGACTGGTGGAAATGAGTGATGTGGAGTTGGCCACACCCACCCAGGTTTTGTGGCTCCCAGTGTTTACTTTTCTGTGGGAAACGGGTCCAAATGGCTCTTTGAGTGTTTAAGGTTGCAGATCCCTGTCCTAGGGCATTGCAATCAAAAAAAGAATAGAATAGAATAGAATAGAATAGAATAGAATAGAATAGAATAGAATAGAATAGAATAGAATAAACAGATTTGGAAGGGACCTCGGAGGCAGGGGTGAAATGCTACTGGTTCGCACCGGTTCGGGAGAACCGGTAGTAATAAAAGCTACCGGTTTGTCTGAACTGGTATTTCCAACGTGCATTTGGCATGCATTGTGCATGCATGTGCAGGGTGCATTTGGCACGCACTGCACATGCACGCACGCACCACTTGTTTGCTGTGCAGCACGCATGCATGCGCAGGAAGCAAACCGGTGGCAACCCACGGAGGATTTCACCACTGCTGAGAGGTCTTCTAGTCCAACCCCTGGCTTAGGTAGGAAACCCTACACCACTTCAGACAAATGATTATTATCCAATCTCTTCTTAAAATCTTCCAGTGTTGGAGCATTCACAACTTCTGGAGGCAAGTTGTTCCACTCATTAATTGTTCGAACTGTCAGTTATTTGGCCGATAGCTCCATGACAAAGAAGGAAGCAACCCATCATTAAAAGTAACCTGTCCCCGCGGATAGAGGCCTTTTTTGTATGTTGTTTATCCGAGACTAATAATTAATAAACCGCCAAGTGGAAATGTCTCCATCAGTTGCCCGTAGGAACAAAAGAGCAAAGAAAACACAATTGTACCAAGCTGGCTGGCGTTCCTTGTTTGGTGTGCCAATCCCACACCTCCATATCTCGGTTCCTTGAGGGGAAGGCCGGGATTTGCGTCACATCTTTGTCACGAAACCAGAAGGCGCCAAAGGATATCTCTTTTACCGACTTACATATTTTCTTCAAAGACTGAATTATTTGATGAAGGGAGTTGTGGGCCTCCCCAAACTTCTGCCTTAGAATAAAAGGTGTGAATCGGAAACGTTGCTCCCAGCTTCCTAAATTTTTGTGAGGGAGGACTCCCTGTTTCTCAACCTTGAAAATTTTAAGATATGTGGACTCCAACTCCCAGAATTCCCCATCTGATCTGTGGTCAGATCTGGCCCATGGGGCTGTCATAGAAAATGTAAGGGGAAGGTCCGCGTTGCTTTGGCCTGGTCTACTCAATGTGAAGAGGAAACGTGCCAGCGGTTTGGGGAGTGGCATCAAGCTGGCTACGCCCACCCAGTCAGACTGTAAAAGCGGTAAAAGTGTAACTGTGATTTTAAAAGTCCAAAGCAGGCAAGAGATGATGGTTGGATGAGTCCTTTTCTTGGCTACTGTGTTGAATTGTCTCTCCCTTTCTATTCTTTTTCTTTTTCTTTTCTTTTTGAAGGCAGGTGACAAGATTGGAAGTCAGACAGGAAAGAAAGAAAAAGCTTTTTAATATAGGGTGATATGATTCAAAGCTAGAGTAAGAGATAGAAATAAAGGGAACATTTTTATTCGATAAAATGAAAGCAATAATTAGAAATAGGTGGAATAATTGAATAACGATAGACTGCAACCTAATATAGATGTGTATTGTTATAGGAATTTCATAAGTCGATTGAATGTAATAATAATGTTTAATCTGATTAGTTTTGTTTGTATTGGAATGTATGGCGCCCAGGTGCCGCACTGTTGACACATTGATCTGACATCTTTACAAAAAGGAAAAAAATGAAAAACTTGAAAAATAAAATAAAATCCTTCCTTCCTTCCCTTCCCCTTCCCCTTCCCCTTCCCCTTCCCCTTCCCATCTCCTCTCCTCTCCTCTCCTCTCCTTCCCTCCCCTCCCCTCCCCTCTTTTAACAAAAAGAGAGATGCCTTATGCCAGGCAGAGCCCCTTAACTTATAGAGCAAAATTTGCACTGCAGTCAATCACCAGTCCAATTGGATACATAAAATTACCATATTTTTCGGACTATAAGACGCACCAGAGTATAAGACGCATCTTAGTTTTTCGGGAGGAAAATAAGAAAACAGCTGATTAGCGGGTGGATGGCCTCCCGGAATACCCCCAATCAGCTGTTCCCAGAGGTGAACGTTAGCAAGAGGTTCGTTGGTTGTGAGCTCTGCGCCTTGCTTTTTTTTTCAGCCTATGAAACCTCCCTTTGAGAGGGTTTTTTCAGCCTCTGAAACCTCCCTTTAAGAGGCTTTTTTCAGCGTCTGAAACCTCTTTTCAGAGGCTTTTTTCACCCTCTGAAACCTCCATTTCAGAGGCTGAGCGGGGCTACATTCGGTGTATAAAACGCACCCAAATTTTCACCCTCTTTTAGGGGGGGAAAATGTGTGACTTATACTCCGAAAAATACGGTAATATTGATTGGTCTTAATGTACCCTTTTCAGCCTTACAACTTTCTAGTTGGTGGGCCAAAGTACTTGCTTCCTCTACAAATGCAGCCACTGATATGCCAAGCAAAGCCTTAAGCTCGGAGTCTTAGAGTTTGGCACTAAGTCCGGAGAAGTAACACGTACATGTCTCATTCTTAAATTATCTCTGAGCCAGCTAATTTACAGTTCCTGGCTGGACTCTTATTTGCTCTATCTTCTCCACTCCCCCTAAGAGCAAAGTGAGTTTGCCCTGGCAGCTTGTTCCTGGACCAGTAGCCAAAACTACAGTCATAAATTTGAAGATGATGAAAAGTAAGGCAGATCAAGGAAACTTGGCTGTAAACCCGAGAATTCGGGTTTTGTTTTTTTTTAAATTTAGTTTTCATTCTTGTTGGCCACTTATCGGTACGGTACTCAGACTGAAGTCCACCCTCCGCCATAGAAACGCGCTGGGTATATGTTGAGACAATCACACATCCTAGAATGCGTCACAGGGTTGTTGTGGAGAACATGGATGGAATTCTACATCTTCTGCCTTGAGCTCCGGAAGAAGGAAGACAAGCAGACCTGTCAAAGAAATTGAAGACATAACAGAATAACAGATTTGGAAGGGACCTTGGAGGTCTTCAGGTCCAACCCTATACATTCCAGACAAAAGGTTGTCCAATTTCTTCTTAAAACCCTCGTGTTGAACCATTCACAACTTCTGGAGGCAAGTTCTTCCACTGATTAATTGTTCTAACTGTTAGGAAATTTTTCCTTAATTCTAGGTTGCTTCTCTCCTTGATTAGTTTCCATCCATTGCTTCTTGTCCTGCCTTCAGATGCTTTGGAGAATAGCTTGACTCCCTCTTTTTTGTGGCCGTCCCTGAGATATTGGAACACTGCTATCATGTCACCCCTAATCCCTTCTTTTCATTAAACTAGACATACACAATTCTTGCAACCGTTCTTCATATGGTCTAGGCTCCAGTCCCCTAATCATCTTTGTTGCTTTTCTCTGGACTCTTTCCAAAGTCTCAACATCTTTTTTTTAATATCGTGGCGACCAAAACTGGATGCAATATTCCAAGCGTGGCCTTATCAAGGCATTATAAAGTGATATTAACACTTCACATGGTCTTGATTCCATCCTTCTGTTAATGCAGTTTAGGACTGGGTTAATAATTAATAACGTTAATCAATTAATAATGTGTAAGCTCCTGTTACTTGTCCCAGCTTCTGCCAACCTAGCAGTTCGAAAGCATCTAAAAAATGCAAGTAGAAAAATAGGGACCACCTTTGGTGGGAAGGTAACAGCGTTGAGTCATGCCGGCCACATGACCACGGAGACGTTTTCGGACAGCGCTGGTTCTTCAGCTTTGAAAAGGAGATGAGCACCACCCCCTAGAGTCGGGAACGACTAGCACGTAGGTGCGAGGGGAACCTTTACCTTTACCTTAAGCTATAATGTGTAATCTTACAATAAATAGCCGAGTTCAAGAAGGATTTGCTAATGTTGATCTATTCTCGTTGTAGAGCTATAGAAGCAGATTAGTCTTTCGCACCCTTTCGCTTTCTTTTGAAACTACAACAAGCTGAATTCTGGGAAAGTTGTAGTCCTAAAACCTCTGAAAGGTGCCATCTTGGGGGATACAGGAAATGATAGGAGAATAAACAGTTGGTTGGAAGGAACCCAGATCTGCACACTGAATTTAATCAGTGGAATGGCTTCCCTTCAGAAGTTGTGGCTGCTTCATTACTGGGGGGTTTTTTAAAGAAGAGAATGGACAGCCATTTGTCCAGAATGATATAGGGCCGTGATGGCGAACCTATGGCACGCGTGCCACAGGTGGCACACGGAGCCATATCTGTGGGCACGCAAGCGTTGCCCTAGCTCAGCTCCAGCGCACATTCACATGCAGGCCAGCTGATTTTCGGGCCTTCCGGGCCCACTGGAAGTCGGGAAATGGGCTGTTTTCAGCCTCCGGAGGGCCTCTGGTGGAGTTGGGGAAGGCTGTTTTTGCCCTCCCCAGGCTCCTAGAAAGGCTCTGGAGCCTGGGGAGGGCGAAAAACGGGCCTTCGGTTCCCACTGTGCCAATAGCAGGGAGAGCACGGGGGGTCGCACGCACATGCACGGTGGGGCAGGGTGTGGGCACATGCACGCGTGGCACCCCTGCGCTCCCCCCGCTTTTGGCACGCAGGGGGATGGACTAGAAGACCTCCAAGGTCCCTTCCAACTCTGTTATTCTGTTAGATTTGGAATGAGTCCTGAGTAGTGTAGCTGACCTCTGAGGGAACCATCATAGGAGTTGTCTATGGAGATTCTCAGTCATGGTAGTCCCCAAAGGTGCTTTTTCAAGAGGCAACTGCAGAACCGAAGAAGCTTCTTGGGTTAGAAGCGAAACGTCTTCCAGGAAAAACAAAGGAAGTCCAGTTACCTCTCGAAAAAGCACCGTTGGGGCATCACAGGAGTTTGCTCTAAGTTGGTGCGTGGTTTCTTTCCAACTCGGTGTAAACGAGGAGTAGGTTTCTCACTAATTTCAGTTGGAAGGGTCAGGCATCCCTGGCTCTAATTCCACGGCAGCTTTTCAATCCATCACGATGGGCCTTTCTTCTGACTTAATCACGAAGAGGATTTATGTGTCTGTTATTCCTGTTTACACCCGCAATTTAAGTGCTCAAACGAGGTCAGTCCAATTGGCAGATGTATTTGTTTACCCAAACCTTGATCGTGTTATCTCCTTCTCGGTCAAGTTTAAGTAGGGGCCGAGGATGAGAAAAACAAAACAAATAAAGAGAGAAAAAAAAAAACCCTCCAACATAAACCACTCTGCCAAGTTGGAGCCATAAAAAAACGATAAGCGATAAAGTGGCAGATAAGAAAGAATGAAATTACTACAGGAGATATAGTTATGGTGACAGCATTCAGCCTCACGATGAAAACACCGTTCTTTAGAAAGCATTCTTTTATTTAGCCTCGTTTGCATTTGATTGGCCTCTATGGAAAGGCGGGATCTTTGATAAGATCGTCCTAATGGCGTCCTGTACATACTTGCCTGGTGCGTTTCCCTCCGTGAGGCGTCTTGTACAGAGAGTCCTCGACTTACGACCGCAATTGAGCCCAATTTGCTAAGTGAGACATTTGTCGAGTTTTGCGACCTTCCCTGCCACAGTTGTTAGGTGAATCGCAACAGCGAGAACACTTTGTTTAGTGACTGCCTGAAGTTAAAATGGCACTGAACAAAAGTCACTTGTGACCAGTGGTGGGATTCAGCCGGTTCGGGCCGGTTCGAGGGAACCGGTTGTTAAATAGCTGGCTGGCCCCTCCCCACCCTGCCCCTTCCAGAAGTCCCCATGTGCCCCGTTTTGGCTCCCAGGTAAGTGCAGGGAGGCCTACTAGACCGAAAATGGGGCGCGGGCGGGGGGTGGTGATATAGTGCCCTCCCTGTGGCCAGTTTTTGCTCTCAGGAGGCTGCAGGGAGGCCTACTAGGCCCAAACCGGGGTGCAGGAGGGTGCAGCGCGCCCCTCTCCCTGTGGCCCATTTTTGCTCCCAGGAAGCTTCAGGGAGGCCTACTAGGCCCAAAACAGGGCACAGGGGGGCGGTGCCCCCCCGTGGCCCATTTTTGCTCCCGGGGGTGTGTGCAGGAGGCCGAGTGCTGCATGTTACATCTCCTGGCCACACCCACCCAGCCGGTCATTAGGGCAGAGAACCGGTTGTTAAATTATTTGAATCCCACCATTGCTTACGACTGTTACAACCACCGCAGCCTCCCCATAGTCATGTGATCAAAATCCAGGCGCTTGACAATTGTCTCATATTTATGACAGTTGCTGTGTCCCGGGGGTCACGTGATCCCCGCTTGCGACAATGAGGGAAGCTAGATTCACTTAACAACCGTGTTCCTAACTTAAAAACTGCAGTGACTCATTTAACAATTGCGGCAGGAAAGGTCATAAAATGGGGCAAAACTCACTTAACAAATATCTCGCTTACCAGCAGAGATTTTGGGCTCAATTGGGGTCGTAAATCGAGGATTACCTGCAATGGTGGTATTTAGGGCGAATATTTTTTGGTGTCACACACTTGGAGGCCAACCACTTCAGGTTTTCACCCTAAAATCAAAAGCTCCTCAAATCTCCACACCAGGGGTGTCAAACTAGATTTCTTGGGAGGGCCGGATCAGCATTATAGTTGTACTCCATGGTCTGGCCAAGGGGGTGGGTAGGAGACAGGATGGACGCCCTCCTGCAGCACCCTGCGAGCCAAAATTGGGTGCATGGGGCGTTGGGCAGCCCCTACACACCCCATGTTTAGTTTCGACGGCTTCCTGCAGCACACTGCCGGCCAAAACGGGGCACGGGGGACTGTGGACGGTCCTGTGTGGCCCGTTTTCACTAGTAGAGGCACTGTGGCAGTGATGGGATTCATAATTTTTTACTACTGGTTCTGTGGGTGTGGCTTGGTGGGCGTGGTGTAGCATGGCTTGGTGGGCATGGCTTGGTGGGTGTGGCAGGGGAAGGATACTGTAAAATCTCCATTCCCACCCCACTCCAGGGGAAGGTTACTGCAAAATCTCTATTTCCTCCCAATCAGCTGGGACTCGGGAGGCAGAGAATAGATGGTGGCAGGGCCAGTCAGAGGTAGTATTTATCGGTTCTCTGAACTATTTATTTATTTATTTTATTGAATTTGTATACCGCCCTACTCCCGAAGGACTCAGGGCGGTGAACAGCCATAGAATAAAACATATAAATACAAAATTTAAAATAGACTAAAACGAATTAAATAATTTGGCTGAACAAATTTAAAACCCCAATAATTTAAAACCAAATTTAAAATTTCCATTTAAAAGGGGAAAGACTTAGGTCAGGCCGGCTTGATGAAATAGGAAAGTCTTGAGCGCGCGACGGAAGGTACGCAGATCCGGGATCCTCCGTATATCCAGGGAGAGCTCGTTCCAGATAGTAGGTGCCCCCACAGAGAAGGATCTCCCCCTGGGGGCCGCCAGTCGACATTGTTTGGCCGACGGCACCCGGAGGAGCCCCTCTCTATGGGAGCATACTGGTCGGTGGGAGGCTATTGGTGGTAGCAGGCGGTCCCGTAAATACTACTCAAAATGTCCGCTACCGGTTCTCCAGAACCGGTCAGAACCTGCTGAATACCACCTCTGCATTGTGGGCCGGTTCTTTGCTATTTCCAGGCTGGCCCCATGGGCCGGATCTAAGCACCCCACAGCCCAAACCTAGCCCACGAGCCTTGAGTTTGACACTCCTGATCTACAATGATGCCTGTTCACATGTTTGGGTTGAGACACATGCCTTCCAAATGCTAATGTTGGTTTCCTGTTCCTTGACCATGACCTAACTCTGATCTTGAGTCTGCCTTGATTGTTACAGGAACCTGTTTTCGGTTGATTCTTGATCAATGCAACCTAATTATTAACTCAAAAAGCCTTGAACAAGGTAGATTCCGATTTTTCCTCACCTGCTGAGTTCTCATGATACCTCCTGAGAAAGGCAAGATAAAAAAAAAGCCCATTTCCTCCAAGGGATGGACTTTGCTTTATGGTAACAATGGCAGAGCCAAAAAAGTCAGCTCAGAAAGTTCAGACTGCCCAAGGAGCTACTGATACAGTTCTACAGAGGAATGATTGAATCTCTCTCATTTGTAACTTCTATAATTGTCTGGTTTGTTTGGCGCAGCAAACTTACCGCTTTAGAATATCAGAGTTGGAAGGGACCTTGGAGGTCTTCTAGTCCAACCCCCTGCTTAGGCAGGAAACCCTACACCACGTCAGACAAATGGTTATCCAATATCTTCTTAAAAACTTCCAGTGTTTGAGCATTTACAACTTCTGGAGGCAAGTTCCCATGTAACACCTCTCCTGCGCGAGCTGCACTGGCTCCCGGTGGTCTTCTGAGTGCGCTTCAAGGTTCTGGTTATCACCTTTAAAGCGCTCCATGGCTTAGGACCTGGTTATCTACGGGACCGCCTGCTACCACCAATAGCCTCCCACCGGCCAGTACGTTCCCATAGAGAGGGGCTTAGGACCTGGTTATCTATGGGACCCCCTGCTGCCACCAGTAGCCTCCCACCGGCCGGTACGCTCTCATAGAGAGGGGCTCCTCCGGGTGCCGTCGGCCAAACAATGTCGACTGGCGGCCCCTAGGGGGAGAGCCTTCTCTGTGGGGGCACCTACGATCTAGAACGAGCTCCCCCCGGAGATACGGAGGATCCCGGATCTGCGCACCTTCCGTCGCACGCTTAAGACTTTTTTATTTCATCAAGCTGGCCTGGCCTAAATCTTCTCCCCTTTTAAATATAAATTTTAATTTGTTTTAAATTATGGGGTATTTTAAATTCAGCCAAATTATTTAATTTGTTTTTAATCTATTTTAAATTTTTGTATTTATGTGTTTTATCTTGTGGCTGTTCACCGCCCTGAGTCCTTCGGGAGAAGGGCGGTATAGAAATTTAATAAAATAAATAAAATAATGTTGTTCCACTGATTAATTGTTCTGTCAAGAAATTTCTCCTTAGTTCTAGGTTGCTTCTCTCCTTGATTAGTTTCCACCCAATGCTTCTTGTCCTGCCCTCAGGTGCTTTGGAGAATAGCTTGACTCCCTCTTCTTCTTCTTTTTTTTTTTTTAATTTGATTTATATGCCGCCCTTCTCCGGAGACTCAGGGCGGCTTATAATGCGTTAAGCAATAGCCTTCATCCTTTTGTATATTTATACAAAGTCAGCTTATTGCCCCAACAATCTGGGTCCTCATTTTACCTACCTTAGAAAGGATGGAAGGCTGAGTCAACCTTGAGCCTGGCAAGATTCGAACCTTGAGCCTGGCAAGATTCTTTGTGGCAACCCCTAAGATATTGGAACACTGCTATCATGTCTCTCCTAGTCCTTCTTTTCATCAGACTAGACGTACTCAGTTCCAGCAACCGTTCTTTATATGTTTTAGCCTCTAATCCCCTAATCATCTTTGTTGCTCAACCAGTCAGTAAAGACTTCAACGGATAGTTAGGACTGCAGGAACAAAAAAAAAAAACCCCGAATTGCAACCAGCCTGGCTTCCACTGAGGAGCCAGAAAGAGGGCTGAGAAAATATCTACAGATCCCTCACATCCTGAACATAAACTATTTCAATTCGTCCCCTCAGTGACACCGTTATAGGGCATTGCTTGCCAAAACAACTCCACAGGGAGACAGTTTTCCCCCTTCTGCCATCATTTTGTTGAACACTACGAGACCGCCTTCTTCCGCCAATAGCCTCCCACCGGCCAGTTCGCTCGCACAGAGAGGGCCTCCTCAGGGTGCCATCGGCCAGACAATGTCGGCTGGCGACCCCCAGGGGGAGAGCCTTCTCTGTGGCGGCACCTGCCCTCTGGAACGACCTACCCCCAGAGATACACATGATACCAGACCTCCGGACTTTTCGTCGGGCCCTGAAAACACATTATTTCATCTAGCCGGGCTGGCTTGACCCCATCCTTGCGGTTTTAAATTTGTAATTGGTTTTAACTGGGTTATTTTAAATTGATGGCCAAAATTATTTAATGTTTTTAAACTGCTTTTAAATTTTATATGTTGTGTTTTTACCGTGGCTGTTCACCGCCCTGAGTCCTGTTGGAGAAGGGCGGTATACAAATTAAATAAATAAATAAATAAATAAATAAATAAACAAACAAACAAACAAACACTTAATTTCCACAGTTCTACCTTACGTCTAAGTATATTACCAGTAGTAGGTTTTAAATCTCGGCGCTACCAGTTCGCTATCGGTAGCGCTTCTGTGTATGCGCAGAAGCTTCTGCATGTGCGCAGAGCATTTTTGTTGATGTCTGGGTGGGTGGGCGGACTGGGACCAACCCACCACTGTATATTACCCATATAACAGAGGTGAAATGCTCCCGGTTCAGACCGGATCGCCTGATCCGGTAGCGATGGAGGCGGGTGGTTCGGAGAACCGGTAGCAAAAATCCCTGCCCCCCCCATTGCCTAGCTCAGCCACAAAATCTCCATTCCCTCCCCTCCTGGGGGAAGGATATTACAAAATCTCCATTCCCACCCCACCCCAGGAAGCATCCAGGGGAAGGATACTGCAAAATCTCCATTCCCTCCCCTCCTGGGGAAGGATATTGCAAAATCTCCATTCCCACCCCACTCTGGGGCCAGCCAGAGGTGGTATGGTATTTGCTGGTTCTCCGAACTACTCAAAATTTCCGCTACCGGTTCTCCAGAACCTGTTAGAACCTGCTGGATTTCACCCCTGCTCCGAACTGCACAGAATCTTAGCTAGAGGTTCTCCCGAACCCCTGCGAATCCCCAGCAGCCCACCCCTGCACCCAGAGCTGCTGTGACATCACAGCAATCAGCCAATCGGAAAAAGCCTCATCTCCAGAAAATTAAACCATTCTTCATCTTCTGTATGGAAGTGAGGCCTTAATTAGCTGTTGTGTAACTGAAGAACTGCAGCTTAACAAAACAACAGCAGATATTAATGTGACAAAAAAAAAAAGAAGAAGAAATTAAATACCTCGCGGATCCTGTACAGCCTTGAAATTTGGCACTCCTTCACGACGACGGATGAAGCATCCGGTTTCACACCTTCTGAATTACTCGGAAATCTGACGCTTTCTTTATCTTGAAGTCTATTTCTGTGCCAGAGGGATTTCAGCAGGTAACCTTAGAACCTCTCAAGGTAGTATATCTGGTGTCACCACAGAGCTATGTTTTCTCAACCTGAGCAACTCTAAGATGGGTAAGACTTCAACTCCCAGAATTCCCCAGCCAGCCATGTTGGCTGGGGAATTCTGGAAGTTGAAGTCCATCCATCGTAGAGTTGCTCAGGTTGAGAAATACTGCCACATAGGCCAGGGGTGGGTTCTAAATTTTTTTACTACCGGTTCTGTGGGCATGGCTTATTTTGTGGGCGTGGCTTGATGATCATGTGACAATTCTTTAGGATTTAGCAGAGGTACTGGTCTACAAGGCTTTTAACTGCTTGCAGAGCTGTACTCGTCTACCTATTTATTTTTGCAGGCACTGGTCTACCCATTTATTTTTGCAGGCACCGGTCTACTCATTTGTTTTCTTTTACCACTGATCAGCTGTAGGGCGGCCCTTTGAAGCCCCATGGCAAGAGTTTAAACAGTTTTTTTTCCCTCTAGCAAATAGCTGGGACTCAGGAGGCAGCAATAGATTGGGGGTGAGGCCGGATAAAAGGTAAGAATAAGGCACGGGCGGTGGGGGGGCAGAACCGGTTCGGTGACATCATATCGTCACCGCTACCGGCTCAGCCGAACCGGGCCGAACCGGGAGGAACCCACCACTGACATAGGCTCTCCAGAAGTGACAATGTCCTTCTTACTGTAGATCAGGGGTATCCAACTCAAGGCTTGCTGTAATTCGTTGAACCAGTCAGTTATAAGTATTAAAATATCATAGTTACGAAGTATTAGGTTAACGCAGGGGTGTCAAACTCAATGTCATTGAGGGTCACATCAGGGCTGTGGTTGACCTCAGGGGGGTGTGCAGGAGTGGGGGGGGGCTGACTGGGTGGGCATGGTCAGCTTGACGCCACCCACTGGGCATGCCCAGCTGGGTGGGCATTGTCAACTTGACACCACTCCCCAAACTGCTGGCATGTTTCCTCTTCGCATTGGGTGGACTGGGCCAAAGCGACACGGGTAGACTGGGCTGAAGTGACATGGGTAGACCAGGTCGAAGCGACGCGGGCCGGCCCCTTACATTTTCCAGGATGCTTCCTCGGCAGGGGTGAAATCTACTTACCTTCCCTACCGGTTCGGAAGTGCATGCGCCACATCACGTGCGCGCTTGGACACTCTGCAAATGCGCATAACCCTTCTGCGCATGCGCAGAGGGTAAAAAAAGGTAACGACCACTGGGCGGGTGGGCAGAGCCTCGGGCCGCCATCGCTACCAGTTCTCCGAACCACCAGCTGCCATCGCTACCGGTTCTGCCGAACCACCAGCTGCCATCACTACCGGTTCTCCGAACCACCAGCTGCCATCGCTACCGGTTCTGCCGAACCACCAGCTGCCATCGCTACCGGTTCTCCGAACCACCAGCTGCCATCGCTACCAGTTCTGCCGAACCACCAGCTGCCATCGCTACCGGTTCTCCGAACCACCAGCTGCCATCGCTACCGGTTCTGCCGAATCATATCGTCACCGCTACCGGCTCAGCCGAACCGGGCCGAACCGGGAGGAACCCACCACTGACATAGGCTCTCCAGAAGTGACAATGTCCTTCTTACTGTAGATCAGGGGTATCCAACTCAAGGCTTGCTGTAATTCGTTGAACCAGTCAGTTATAAGTATTAAAATATCATAGTTACGAAGTATTAGGTTAACGCAGGGGTGTCAAACTCAATGTCATTGAGGGTCACATCAGGGCTGTGGTTGACCTCAGGGGGGTGTGCAGGAGTGGGGGGGGGCTGACTGGGTGGGCATGGTCAGCTTGACGCCACCCACTGGGCATGCCCAGCTGGGTGGGCATTGTCAACTTGACACCACTCCCCAAACTGCTGGCATGTTTCCTCTTCGCATTGGGTGGACTGGGCCAAAGCGACACGGGTAGACTGGGCTGAAGTGACATGGGTAGACCAGGTCGAAGCGACGCGGGCCGGCCCCTTACATTTTCCAGGATGCTTCCTCGGCAGGGGTGAAATCTACTTACCTTCCCTACCGGTTCGGAAGTGCATGCGCCACATCACGTGCGCGCTTGGACACTCTGCAAATGCGCATAACCCTTCTGCGCATGCGCAGAGGGTAAAAAAAGGTAACGACCACTGGGCGGGTGGGCAGAGCCTCGGGCCGCCATCGCTACCAGTTCTCCGAACCACCAGCTGCCATCGCTACCGGTTCTGCCGAACCACCAGCTGCCATCACTACCGGTTCTCCGAACCACCAGCTGCCATCGCTACCGGTTCTGCCGAACCACCAGCTGCCATCGCTACCCGTTCTCCGAACCACCAGCTGCCATCGCTACCGGTTCTCCGAACCACCAGCTGCCATCGCTACCGGTTCTGCTGAACCACCAGCTGCCATCGCTACCCGTTCTCCGAACCACCAGCTGCCATCGCTACCGGTTCTCCGAACCACCAGCTGCCATCGCTACCGGTTCTGCTGAACCGGTCCGAACCAGTAGCATTTCACCCCTCCTCCACGGGCTGGATCTGACCACATTGCAGGTCTTAATAAGTATTAACAATTAATCAATGGAACACTTTGTCTTCCAAAGTTGTGGAGTGTTGGAGGTTTTCATGAAAAGATAGAACATCCATTTGTCCAGGGTGATATAAGGTCTCCTTTCTCGGCATGGGGTTGGTCTAGAACAGGGGTGTTAAATTGGGTGCTTAGATCTGGCCCGTTGGACCACCCTGGAAACAGTGAAGGACCAGCCCACGGCTCCTCTGCCAGCAAAAACAGAGCCTGGGACGGCCGCCATGGCTTCCTGCAGCCCTCTGCCACTGAAAATGGTACGGGGGGGGGCAGCAGCCCCCCGGGCCCCATTTTCACTGGCAGAGGGGGTAGCAAAACAAACTAAAAACAAATCAAAAGGAGAAATGTTTCCCCTTTTGCATTTGAGCATCCAAGAAAAGGATAGGAAAGGAGAAAGGGAAAGGGGAAAGAGAAAAGAGAAAAGAAAGGAAGATGGAAAGAGAGCAAGGAAGGAAAAAGAAGAAAAGGAAGGAAGGAAAAGAAGGAAGGAAGGAAGGAAGGAAGATGTCAGGTTTCGATGTCATCTCAAATAAAATAAATTGCATTTCCAAACAGATAGTCTTTGAAGAAATCTTTCATTTTATTAAGCACGACAATCTGGCCCCAATCGTGGCGTAGCCAACTCTAACTTCCTGACCTCAAACCTTCCCTTTCCGTTCCCCAATTCTCTGCACCTCATTGGCCTTCTTCCAAATCACTCTCCCCATATCTACTACTTAAGCTCCCAGGAATGTCCCCCCTCCCATCTCATCTCCTAGAGGATATTATCTTCAAGGAAAATAAGTAGATGAAATGTCAAGCGTTCTCTTGCCAGCTGCCCCCTCTTCTCCTTCTTATGTCAGCACTAGAGTAAATGCAGGTTGAAGTGCTGACAGAAGGAAGGAAGGAAGGAAGGAAGGAAGGAAGGAAGGAAGGAAGGAAGGAAGGAAGGAAGATTATGAGAGGAAGGATCTGAGAGAACTCCTGCCTTAGCACTTGGCCACCACAGGTGTCCCCGACACAAGTGACGTCGAGCTGGCCACGCACACCCTGGTCCCCCACCCCCGAGATCAAACACAACCCCAATGCGGCCCTCAATGAAATTGAGTTTGACACTCCTGCTGTAGATAGTCCTTGACTTACAAAAAATTCATTTAGTGGCCATTCAAAGTTACCACAAGAACTGGAAAAAAAAAAGTGACTTATGACCATTTGTCACACTTACGACCATGACAGCATCCCCTGGGTCGTGGAATAAAAGTCAGATGCTTGTCAACTGACTCGTACTTATGACGGTTGTGGGGTCTCAGAGTCATGGGATCGGCTTTTGTGGCCTTCTGACAAGCCTAGTGAGTGGGGAAGCCAGATTCACTTAACAACCGTGTTACTAATTGAACAACTGCAGTGATTCACTTAAACAACCGTGACAAAAAAGGTTGTAAAACTGGGCAAAACCCACTTAACAAATGTCTCGGCAACAGAAATTTTGGCCTCAATTGTGGCTATAAATCAAGGACTGTCTATATAAGCTTTGGTCCACTGATGGCCTTAAAATACAAAGGAAATGCATAATCAAGTTTCTCACTTAATTTACCCAGATGAACCAAAGAAGCTTTTTCAAACCAGCCACATCATAGCTAGAGAGGGGCTCAAGCAGGTAGTCCTCAATTTATGACCAATCACCTTAGCAATTGTTCAAGGTTCCAACGGACCTAACTGGGGGACCTACCGTATTTTCCGGATTATAAAATGCACCGGAGTATAAGACGCACCTTAGTTTTGGGGAGGAAAATAAGAAAAAAGCTGATTGGCAGGTGGATCGGCCTCCCGGAATACCCCCAATCAGCTGTTCCCAGAGGTGAATTTTAGCAACCGTGAGCTCTGTGCCTTGCTTTTTTTTTTGCTTTTTTCTTCCCCTGCCTCTGAAACTTCTGAAACTCCGCTTCAGAAAAAAACTTTTTTTCCTGCCTCTGAAAGCCTCCGAAACAGCTTCAGAAAAAAAAGCCTCTGAAGCTCTGTTTGGGGGCTTCTTTCCTGAAGCTTCGTTTCTGATGCTTTTTTCAGCCTCTGAAACCTCCGTTTGAGAAGCCGGGCGGGGCTACATTTGGAGTATAAGATTGTTTTGCTGTGGTGGCACAGTGGTTAGAATGCCAGCAGTTCGGCAGTTCGAATCTCGCTGGCTCAAGGTTGACTCAGCTTTCCATCCTTCCGAGGTCGATAAAATGAGGAGCCAGATTGTTGGGGACAATAGGTTGGCTCTGTAAGCCGCTCAGAGAGGGCTGTAAAAACATTGTGAAGTGGTATATAAATCTAAGCGCTATTGCTATTTACTGCCGCTTTTCAGCAAAATCACACCCACACTGATCTACTGTTTACTTCACTGTTTACTTAATTACTTCCGCAAAAAATACCCATTCTGAATTACGACTCTTATGGGCAACCTCCATACTTTCCTAACCAGGGGTGGGCGCTGGGGGTTCGCAGGGGTTCAGGAGAACCTTTAGCTAAGATTCTGTGCAGTTTGGAGAACCCCAAATCCCACTCCTGGCTGGCCCCGCCCCACCCCGCCCCTCCCCCGCCCCTCCCAGGAGTCCTCACATGGCCTGTTTTTGATGCAGAAAAGTATAGAGTGCTTGTGGAGGCTCAGGGAGGGTGAAAAATGGGCCTACCAGAAGTTTGGCAAGGCTGGAAACAGGCTTGTTTCCAGCCTCCAGAGGGCCTCCAGAGCCTGGGGAGGCCATTTTTGCCCTCCTGGAGGCTCAAGAAAAGCCTCCAGAGCCTGGGGAGGCCATTTTCACCCTCCTGGAGGCTCAAGAAAAGCCTCCAGAGCCTGGGGAGGGCAAAAACAACCACCCCCTCCATTGTGGTGCAGGAGGCCGACTAGGCCACGCTCACCATGGCCACCCCACCCAGCAGCCAAGCAGAGAACCCCTTGCTAAAAATTTTGAAGCCCACCCCTGGTCCTAACTTGAGGATTAGCTATGCTGTGGACTTCACTGCTTAGTGATGGGGTTGAATTAGGATCAGGAAAACAGACCAGGTGGTGCTTGGAGCTGCTCAGAAGCCACAGGCACTGTCAATACAAGAGATAAAAAAAATAAATTATGGCAAATTAATTACAAGGAAATTAACTTTCTGGTTTCAGTTAATATCATTACAACACCTCCAGTGGTGGGTTCCTCCCGGTTCGGTCCGGTTCGGACGAGCCGGTAGCGGTGACGATATGACGTCACCGAACTGGTTCTCCCCCCCCACCCTCCCACCTCCTCACCCCCCCACGTTATTCTTACCTTTGATT
This sequence comes from Pituophis catenifer annectens, assembly GCF_029215685.1. Classification (NCBI taxonomy): domain Eukaryota; kingdom Metazoa; phylum Chordata; class Lepidosauria; order Squamata; family Colubridae; genus Pituophis; species Pituophis catenifer. Next base: position 14,206,558 of record NW_027256895.1, read on the forward strand.
TGGTCCCACCCCCAATCTATTGCTGCCTCCTGAGTCCTAGCTGATGACTAGAGGGAAAAAAACTGTTTAAACTCTTGCCGCGGGGCTGCAAAGGGCCATCCTACAGCGGATCAGTGGTAAAAGCAAACAAATGAGTTGGGTCATAAGTGCGAGGACTGGCCGTAAGTGCGAGGACCTTCCAGAAATGACTCTGACCAGCTAGCCACGCCCACCTAGTCACATGACCTCCAAGCCACACCCACAAAATAAGCCACGCCCACAGAACCGGTAGTAAAAAAATTTAGAACCCACCCCTGAACCCCTCCGTGGTGAGAGACAGGTAATTTGAGCGATAAGGCATAGGTGAGTCTTTTTCAGAATGGGAAGGACTGATCTTAGTGAAGGGCAGGGTCCAAATACAACAATGGCCACCGTTCTTTTCTCGCAACCTTCTACTTTCTGACTCAGTCGGAAAGAAAAGAGACTCTTCTTGTCCGACGTGAAACTGGCAGATTGCAGTTGCCCGTTCAGAATTAACGCTGACACAAGTGCAGGTTGCACCCTTCTTGGGCAAACTTCTTCCTCAAAGCTTGGAAGGTGAACCTTGGGTGAAACGCTTGGCACCCCGGAAATTTATTACCGCTCAGAAGATTGCTGAGCATGCAGGATGCTGAGGTAGATAGAAAGAATTAAGACTGCGAAACAGGATTGCAATGATTTAACCCATTGCTGTGAGTCAACCTGTTGCCTTTAAAATACGGGTTCTCCTTGACTTATAAGCATAATATGGAATATGGAATAACAGAATTGGAAGGGATTTTGGAGGTCTTCTAGTCCAATCCCCTGCTTAGGCAGGGAACCCTAAACCTGTAATAGCGAACCTATGGCACGCGTGCGACAGATGGCACGTGGAGCCATATCTATGGGCATGTGAGCGTTGCTCTAGTTCAGTTCCAGTGCACAAGTGCACACCAGCCAGCTGATTTTTGGGCCTTCTGGGCCCACCGGAAGTCGGGAAACAGGCTGTTTCTGGCCTCCGAAGGGGCTCCATGGGGTGGGGAAGGCCGTTTTCGCCCTCCCCAGGCTCCTAGAAAGCCTCTGGAGCCTGGGGAGAGTGAAAAATCGGCCTACTGGGCCCACTGTGCCATCGTGTGCCAAAAGCGGGGGAGCGCAAGGGAGTTGCACGCGCATGCGTGGGGGGGCGGGGCACGGGGGAGCAATGAATTATGGGTGTGGGCACACATATGCAACCCCCTGTGCTCCCCCCGCTTTTGGCACACGACGGTAAAAAGGTTAGACATCACTGCCCTATAACAGTGATGTCGAACCTCTGGCACACATGCCAGAGGTGGCACGCAGCACCCTCTCTGTGGGCACACGAGCCGTCGCCGCAGTTCAGCTCCACTGTGCATGCTTGCGCACCTCCCACTGGCCAGCTGGTCTTCAGGTCTTTGCCGTGCATGCACGGTGGGCAAGGGTGAGGCGCATGAGTGGGGGCCGCGCGTTCATTGCAATATGGGATTCAGGTGCGCTTTGGGCACTCAGTCCGGAAAAGGTTAGCCGTCACTGGTATAGGGGAGTGATGTCTATCCTTTTCTGGACTGAGTGCTCAAAGCATGCGCGAACCCCAAAATGCAATGGGCATGCGGGCCCACATGTGCCTCCCGCATGTACATGCACGGCAGAGACCCAAAGAACAGCTGGCTGGCGGGAGGTGTGCGCACATGCACGGCGAAGCTGAGCTGAGACAACGGCTCATGTACCCACAGAGAGGGTGCTGTGTGTCACCTCTGGGACGCATGCCATAGGTTCATCATCACTGCCCTATACCATTTCAGACAAATGGGCATCCATTCTCTGCTTAAAAACTTCCAGTGTTGGAGCATTCACAACTTCTGGAGGCAAGTTGTTCCATTGATTAATTGTTCTGTCAGGAAATTTCTCCTTAGTTCTAGGTTGCTTCTCTCCTTGATTAGTTTCCACCCACTTTTTTTTGTCCTACCCTCAGGTGCTTTGGAGAATAGTGTGACTCTCTTTTTTTTTGTGGCAGCCCCTGAGAGACTGGAACACTGCTATCATGTCTCCCCTAGTCCTTCTTTTAGTTAAACTATAGGTGCTGGTGCTTACCTATAAAGCCCTTCATGGCTTAGGCCCGGGGTACTTGCAGGACCATCTCTAGCTGCTCTCCCACCGTCCTGTGCTCTCTCACAGAGGCAGCCTCCTCAGGGTGCCGTTGGCCAAACAATGTCGGCTGATGGCCCCCAGGAGGAGAGCGTTCTCTGTGGGAGTCCTGACCCTCTGGAATGGATTGCCCACCGAGCTCAGGACAGCCCCCGACCTTCTTTCCTTCCGTCGCGAGCTGACGACGTGGCTCTTCCGTCAACTCAACTGATCAGTTTGGGGGTACACTGTCATAATTTTAAACTGTTTTAATAGGTTTAATAGGTTGCTGATTTTAATTTTATTTCATTGTGATTTGTATTGGAATTTGTCATTTTGTAAGCTGCCTTGAGTCCCCAGGGAGAAAGGCGGCATATAAATCGCAATAATAAATAAAATAAATAAATAAATAAACTAGATATACCCAGTTCCTGCAACCGTTCTTCATATGTTTTAGCCTCCAGTTGCCTAATCATCTTTGTTGCTCTTCTCTGCACTCTTTCTAGAGTGCAGAGAAGACACTCTTTCTAAAACATATTTTTTACATCGTGGCGACCAAAACTGGATGCAGTATTCCAAGTGTGGCCTTACCAAAGCATTATAAAGTGGTATTAACATTTCACATGATCTTGATTCTATCCCTGTTTAGGCAGCCTAGAACTGTGTTGGCTTTTTTGGCAGCTGCAGCACACGGCTGGCTCCTATTTAAGTGATTGTCCACTAGGACTCCAAGATCCCTCTCACAGTTACTGCTATTGAGCGAGGTACTACCTATACCCGTAATGGCGAACCTATGGCACGCGTGCCACAGGTAGCACGCGGAGCCATATTAGTGAGCACGCTAGCTCAGCTCTGGGGGGCATGTGCGCGCTGGCCAGCTGATTTTCGGGCCTTCTGGGCCCACCAGAAGTAGGGAAACAGGCTGTTTCCTGTCTCTGGAGGGCCTGGGGGGGGGGGGAAGACTCTTAGAGAGGCTCTGGAGGCTGGGGACAGCAAAAAATGTCACTTCCTGTCCCACCGGGAGTTGGGAAATGGGCCGTTTCAGGCCTTTGGAGGGTCTCCGAGAGAATGAGAAAGGCTGTTTTCGCCCTTCCCAGATAAATAGAGAGGATCTGGAACCAGATAAGAAAGAAAAACGGGCCTATCAAGCCATCATGTGCCAGGAGCGGGGTGTGTGTGTGCGTGCGCATGCGCGGGGGCACGTGCGCGCATGACCCTCCCCCGCCCCCCCCTCTCCTGGCATGCGATGGCAAAAAGGTTAACAATCACTGACCTATACTGTACGTGTGTATTTGGTTTTTCTTGCCTAAATGTAGAACCTTAGTTTTTGATAATGGAGCCTACCCGTTAGTTTTCTACATTGTGACGGTTGTAAAGCAGGTTGTTACGTGACCAATCCAATTTTGAGATCATAAATAGCTTTGGGGGGGGGGGGGAGAGGGAGAATAATGGCCCCTTTATAATCTTGGAACTTCAACTCCCAGAATTCCTGAGCCAGCATGGAATTCCGGGAGTCGAAGTCCACAGGTCAAAAGGGAGCAATACTTGCCCTCCCCTGATTTGTGTGTGTGTGGGTGAGTCCGTTGCAAGTTTGAATGGTTGCCAAGCGATCAGTCGTAAATCAAGGACTACCTACACATTTCTCCTTCGCAGAAAAGATTGAGAAAGATTCCTTAAATGTCTGGGAGAAACTTACCTCTAAAACTCTCGATTACATTCTCTAAAACTCTCAATTACACATACGTATGGACTAATCAGGGGCCGCAGTGGCTCAGTGTCTCAGATGCTGAGCTTGCCGATTGAAAGGTCGGCAGTTCAGTGGTTCGAATCCCTTGTGCTCCGTAACGGGGTGAGCTCCCGTTACTTTTCCCAGCTTCTGCCAACCTAGCAGTTCGAAAGCACCTAAAAAATGCAAGTAGAAAAATAGGGACCACCTTTGGTGGGAAGGTAACAGCGTTCCGTGCGGCCTTTGGCATTTAGTCATGCCGGCCACATGACCACGGAGACGTCTTCGGACAGCGCTGGCTCTTCGGCTTTGAAACGGAGATGAGCACCGCCCCCTAGAGTCGGGAACGACTAGCACGTAGATGCGAGGGGAACCTTGACCTTTACCTTTATGGACTAGTTTAGCTAGTTTTTTTAAAAAAATTCCCCCATATACTTGCCAAATTCATAATTTTCTGCTAGGTGTTATTCTCAAGGGACAAATAAAAAGCTTGCTCATAAGTGTGTAGCTTTTCATAGCTGCTATTTATTGCTGAAATGACTTCCGGGTAATCTTTCTTAGAAGTAACTTTGGTCAAAAAAGCTTGCTGCTTTTTTTTTTTTTTTTGGGCAGGTTATAAACTCTGTTTCCTGATAAAAGTTCCAGGGCTAATTTCCTTCTTGAACTAAAGCACTGATTTATTGCTGATGGGGCATCTGAGTCAATTGCTGGAGATGACTTATTTGCTGACTAAATAAAAGAGTTGGAAGGGAGCTTGGAGGTCTTCCAGTCCAGGCATCACCAACCTTTCAGACCTCAGGGACCACTAAATTCATAATTTTAAATCCCGCGGACCACTAATACGATCTGCCTAATGGCCGGCTGGGTGGGCGTGGCTAGGTGGGCATGTGACTGGGTGGGCATGGTCAACTCGATGTCACTCACATTGAGGGGCGTCTTGCCAGCCTCTACTCACCCTTCCCCTCCCAGCCCGTTCTTGCTTGCCCGCCGAGGCTCCTTAGGGCCCCAACAGGAAGCAGTTGTTGGAGCTAAGCAGCCACCATGAGAAAAAGTTGGCAAAACAGCTCAGTTCAAATTGACCAAGATCTGACCAAGAAGGAGGCTCAGCAGAAGCACCTCACTGAGGACAGCGCGAGCTGCACTGGCTCCCAGTGGTCTTCCGAGTGCAATTCAAGGTGTTGGTCACCACCTTTAAAGCGCTCCACGGCATAGGACCAGGATATCTACAGGACCGCCTTCTGCCACCAACAGCCTCCCACTGACCAGTTCGCTCCCACAGAGAGGGACCGTCAGCCAAGTTATATTGGCTGGCGACACCCAGGAGGAGAGCCTTCTCTGTGGGAGCTCCTGCCCTCTGGAATGAATTGCCCCCGGATATTCGTAACATTTCTGACCTCCGGGTTTTTCGCTGTGCCCTCAAGACCCTACTGTTCCGACAGGTAGGGCTGTCAAATTGAATGATTTTATTTATTTATTTATTTATTTATTTATTTATTTATTTATTTATTATATTTCTATACCGCCTTTCTCCCGTAGGACTCAAGGCGGTGTACCGTCAAGAAAAATATAGACCCACAAACATCATAAAATTGCTAATTAAAATTATTACTTAGTTTGGTCAATTAAATAAAACCCAGAATTAGATAACATTTAAAAAATCATTCACATGTTTGTATGTTTAGCCCTGCCTGTTAGAACATCAGGGTCTTGAGGGCACGGCGGAAAGCACGGAGATCAGGGATATTTAAATTGGGTTTTAATTTTGGGTTTTAAAAATTTGGCCAAAACTAATGATTTTAATTAATTTTAACTAGATATTGTATATTTGTATATTTGTATTTTAATTTTGGCTGTACACCGCCCTGAGTCCTTCGGGAGAATGGGCGGTATATAAATAAAATAATAATAATAATAATAACAACAACAACAACAACTATTATTATTATTATTATTATTATTATTATTATTATTATTATTATTATTATTTAATCTTTAGTGAGATTCACAGCCTTTGAGGCTGGTTAATAGCTCAGCAGCTCGAGTCCTAACCAAGGACCTAGGAACTGTTAAGGTATCGTCGGAGGATGTAAGCTGTTCCGAGTAAGGTGGTTTTTTGTAGAGTCAAAATGTTCAAGTCCGGCAAATTTAGAATTTCTAAATAGCGGGGTAGCCCTTTGGGTATTGCTCCGAGGGCTCCAATTACAATCGGGACAACACACGATTTCTTTTTCCACAGTCGCTCAACTTCAATTTGTAAGTCCCGGTACTTTGTGATTTTTTCTTGCTGCTTATCTTCAATTCGTGCATCACCAGGTATTGCAATGTCAATGAACCATACTTTTTTCTTTTCAACTATTGTTATCTCAGGTGTGTTGTGGACCAAGCGCCTGTCAGTCTGAATCCTAAAGTTCCACAAGATCTTGAGTTTCTCATTCTCTAAAACTTTCTCAACCTGATGTTTCCAGTGGTTTTTGCTGTACTCAAATCCAAACTTCTGGCACAATTTCCAGTGAATGATTTTAGCAACACGGTCATGGCGTTGTAGGTAGTCAGTTTGTGAAATTTTGCTGCACCCACTGATCAGGTGGTCAACTGTCTCTTCTTTTTCATTGCAGAGGCGGCATTTGCTGTTGGTGGTAACATGTTGAATTTTTGCCTTCATGCAGTTTGTGGCTAGGGCTTGTTCTTGAGCTGCCAAAATAAAGCTTTCTGTTTCTTTTTTCAGTACTCCTGATCTTAACCAGTTCCAAGTTAGTTTCTGGTCAGCTTTGCCTTCAATACTTTTCAAGTATTGGCCATGCAGAGCTTTGTGTTTCCAATTTTCAGCTCGCTGCTCAGTTACTTCTTTCTTATATTCTGCTTTTGTTTTAGTTGTCTTTAAAAGGCCTCCTTTATTTACTTCCTTAATCATTGGTTCTTCACTTTTCTGGATGTAATCATTCAAGCTGCGTTTTTCTTCTTCCACAGTCTGCTTTACTTGTAGGAGTCCTCGACCACCCTCTGCTCTTGGTAAATATAATCGGTCAACATCACTTTTAGGGTGCAAGGCATGATTCATTGTCATAAGCTTCCTTGTTTTTCTGTCCAAATTGTCTAACTCCATCTGGGTCCAGTCAATTATTCCTGCAGAGTATCTAATCACAGGTATAGCCCAGGTATTTATGGCTTTTATGATGTTTCCTCCACTCAATTTGGACATTAATATCTTACGAATTCGTCAAATTATTATTATTATTATTATTATTATTATTATTATTATTATTATTATTATTATTATTATTATTATTATTATTATTATCTTTCCAAGCAGAGGGAAGACCTGTGGGAGTGCAAAGCCAGATACCGGTGCCTGGAGGCTCAGCGGGCTGAGATGGTCAGCCAGTTCCAGGCCATGATGCAGTCCCACTGGAACGAGGCCCTCCACCTCTTCGCAACCAGCGACACTTCCCTCCAGCCTTCGCCCAAAGCCCCGTACCAGGAGGCTGAAGCAGACCCCAAGTCGGAATTTCTGACCCCCTCCGACCCAGACAAAAAGACCCTGAAGGAGGAGACTCTCTGCTGCAACACAAATGTTCATTGCACATATTCGGCCCAGGGGCCGTAGTTTGAGAACCCGTGATTTAGTGCAATATAAAAAATGCAAAAAAAAATAAAAAAAATAAAAATTCTGTGGACCACCAACATTTATTTGCAGACCACCAGTGGTCCACGGACAGCCAGTTGATGACCACTGTTCTAGCCCAACCCTCCCTGCTCAAGGAATCAAAAAAGGTAGAATGGAATGACTTTAGAGTGGATAACACTGCTAACTAAAGAAGATTGTTACTAAAAAATAAGAAGACATTTTGGTGAAATATATCGTAGCCATGGGCATGCATTGCATTATGGTAAGAACTTCCCAGTGACCAACTAGGACAGGGGTTGGCAACCTTAAACACTCAAAGAGCCATTTGGAACCATTTCCCACAGAAAAGAAAACACCGGGAGCCACAAAACTCTTCCCGTGTCTATTTCCTGAGCGGCTACAAAACTAGCATATATACCTGTAGTCGAATTAAAGATTCTGTTATCTTCTGAAACTTTTCTTTTCTTGGGTTTATCCATGCTTGGCCTACCGAGGGTCGAAAAGCTTAATAAATTGCACGTCGGTGGGTGTAGTACATTGGCAGTTGACGCATATTTTGAGTGACGGAGCCGCAGCAGAGGGATGAAAGAGCCACATATGACTCCAGAGCAGGGGTGGGTTCTAAAATTTTTTTACTACCGGTTCTGCGGGCGTGGCTTATTTTGTGGGCGTAGTTTGATGATCATGTGACAATTCTTTAGGATTTAGCAGAGGTACTGGTCTACCAGGCTTTTAACTGCTTGCAGAGCTGTACTGGTCTACCCATTTATTTTTGGAGGCAGTGGTCTACCCATTTGTTTTTCGAGCGCACTGGTCTACCACCACACTGCCTTTTAACACTGATCAGCTGTAGGGCGGTCCTTTGATCAGCTGTAGGGCGGCAAGAGTTTAAACAGTCTTTTTCCTTCTAGCTGATCAGCTGGGACTCGGGAGGCAGCGAAAAATTGGGGGCGGGGCCAAATAAAAGGTAAGAATAACACGGAAGGGGTGGGTGGGAGGGCCCAGCTCCCGAACAAAGAGAACCGGTTCGGTGACGTCATATCGTCACCGTTACCGGCTCAGCTGAACTGGGCCAAACCGGGAGGAACCCACCACTGCTCCAGCCGTGTGTTGCTGACCCTTGAACTAGGACAGTGATGGCTAACCTTTTTGCTGTTGTGTGCAAAAAGCAGGGGAAGTGTGGGGGTGTCGTGCACATGCGTGCCCACACCCATAATTCAATGCGCCCCGCTCATGCGTGTACGACCTCCCCCGCTCCCCCCGCTTTTGGCACGCAATGGCATGGTGGGCCTGGTAGGCCCATTTTTCGCCCTCCCCAGGCTCCAGAGGCTTTCTAGGAACCTGGGGAGGGCAAAAAACGGCCTTCCCCATCCCTCTGAAGACCCGAAACAGCCCATTTGCCGACTTCTGGTGGGACTGCAAGGCCCATTTTTCACTCTCCCCAGGCTCCAGAGCCTTTCTAGGAGCCTGGGGAGGGCAAAAAATGGCCTCCCATCCCCCTGGAGGCGCTCAGGTGGCTGGAAATGGCTCATTTCCCGACTTCTGGTGGGCCCGGAAAGCCCAAAAATCAGCTGGCCGGTACGCGCATGCGTGCCAGAGCTGAGCTAGGGCAACACTCGCGTGCCCACCGCTATGGCTCCGTGTGCCACCTGTGGCACGCGTGCCATAGGTTCGCCATCACGGAACTAGGATATATCTAGAAAACTCACAGCTACAGACAGCAAGATGTTTCCTGACAGTGAGAACTATTAATCAATGGAACGGCTTGCCTCTGGAAGTTATGGGTGCGCCATCACTGCATGTTTTCAAGAAGAGCCTGGACGGCCATTTGTACGTAATTGTATAAGGTCTCCTGTCCTGAGCGGGGGGTTGGACTAGAAGACCTCACAGGTCCCTCCCAGCCCTGAGTTCTACATTAACCAACTTCTACTGTCCTTTGGAGTTAATATCTAAGCGGATGTTGGCCATGGGTCCAGTGACAGTAAAGAGCAATCAGGTTTTCTGCCTCTAAATGTCAAATTTTCCTGAATTGTCTCAAGTTCCATTTTAACTGGAGGCCATCAACATATCATACTAAGATGTATACTCACTGTGTTCCTTCTTACAAACATCAATTTTTCCCCCATTTTTTCCCCTCCCCATTGTGTTCCTTCTTCATTTTTATTTTATGGGTTCTATTATTTTACTTCTGTTCTGTTTACATTCCTTTCATTTTCTCCCTTTTTATTACCTAGAGCAGCCCCACGATGAGATTGGCAGCAAATAAATTCAACAAATAACAGAATGACAGAGTTGGAAGGGACCTTGCTCCAATATAATGCTGAAGCAGGAAATCGTATAAAATTTCAGACAAATGGTTGTCCAATCTCTTCTTCAAACTTCCAGTGTTGAAGCTTTCACAACTTCTGGGAGCAAGTTGTTCCACTGATTAATTTTTCTCTCCCTGTCAGGAAAACTTCTCCTTCTAGGTTGCTTCTCTCCTTCATTAGTTGCCTTTTTCATCGTCTCTCCTTGCCAACCTTTCAAAGGTAAAGGTTCCCCTTGCTAGTCATTCCCGACTCTACGGGGCGGTGCTCATCTCCATTTCAAAGCCGAAGAGCCAGCGCCGTCCGAAGACGTCTCCGTGGTCATGTGGCCGGCATGACTAAACGCCAAAGGTGCACGGAACGCTGTTACATTCCCACCAAAGGTGGTCCCTATTTTTCTACTTGCATTTTTAGGTGCTTTCGAACTGCTAGGTTGGCAGAAGCTGGGACAAGTAACGGGAGCTCACCCCGTTACGCGGCATTAGGGATTTGAACCGCTCAACTGCCGATCTTTCGATCGACAAGCTCAGCGTCTTAAGCCACTGAGCCACCGCGTCTCTGCCAACCTTTACTTCAAGGTAAAAAAAAAAAAAAAAATCCCCAATCAGTCAAAACAAAGAATTTGTCTTTTAGGCCCCTAATCATTTTGATTTCTTTTTTTTTTCCCCTTGGTATTTCCTCCGGCTCTAAAAGACAACAGAGAGCTTCACCCGGTGCCCAATGCTAAAAGAAAGAATTGTTCCTTTCGAATGAAGAAATGACTTGTTTGGGTGATGTAACGTTTCTTACCAGAAAGACAAGAGTCACGCTCAAAGGATTTTGGAGGCCCTTTTTCGGTGCTGGCTGCCTGCTAGCATCGTACTGGGAAACAAATGCGTTTTTGGGGGCACTTCTCAGCGTGTGTTTCGGTTTGCCAGGCCTAATCTTTGAAAGGCCTCTTCTTGGCGTTGCTCTTGTTTTAACAATTCTCTTTTGCACACCTCTTTGGCATCTGGATGGCCCATGTGACAATTTCGCGTGTCGTCTCAATGGGTGCATAAACAGTTCCTTTATTGTTTGGAGAAAGCTCCTTCCGGCCTGGTCCTTCTCCACCAAAGCTTGATTTTCTTCCTTCCCCCTTAAATAAACAGTGTTAATGCCATGGAGATTGCACAATGCATCTCTCCTTCCCTTCCTTCCTCCCTCCCTCTCTCTCTCTCCAAGTAACAGTAACAGAGTTGGAAGGGACCTTGGAGGTCATCTAGTCCAACCCCCTGCTCACGCAGGAGACCTGTACTAGGGATTCGAACCACCGAACAGCCAACCTTTCCTGATCTACAAGTTCAGTGTCTTAGCCACTGAGGCATGAGAAAGAGAGAGAGGGAGGGAAGGAGGGAGGGGGGAGGCAGAGAGGGAGGGAGGGGGGAGAGAGGGAAGGAGGGGAGGGAGAGAGAGACACTTACAGAGAGAGAGACAGACAGAGAGACAGGGAGGGAGGGAGAGAGAGAGGGAGGGAGAGAAAGAGAGGGAGAGGGGGAGAGAGAGAAAAAGAGAGAAGGAGGGAGGGAGGGAGAGAGTGGGAAGGGACACGGAGACAGAGACAGAGACAGACAGAGAGAGAGACAGGGAGGGAAAAAGGAAGGGAGAGGGGGAGGGAGAGAAAGAAAGGGAGAGGGGGAGAGAGGGAGGAAGGGGGAGACAGAGACAGACACACACACACACACACACACAGAGACAGACAGACAGACAGGGAGGGAGGGAGAGGGAGAGAGGGAGAGAGGGAGAGAGGGGAGGGAGAGAGAGAGAGAGACAGAGAGAGAGGGAGGGGGAGAGACAGAGAAAGAGACAGGGAGACAGGGAGGGAGGGAGAGGGAGAGAGGGAGAGAGGGGAGGGAGAGAGAGAGAGACAGAGAGAGGGAGGGGGAGAGAGGGAGGGAGGGAGACAGAGAGAGACAGACAGACAGGGAGGGAGGGAGAGGGAGAGAGGGGAGGGAGAGAGAGAGAGAGACAGAGAGAGAGGGAGGGGGAGAGAGGGAGGGAGGGAGACAGAGAGAGACAGACAGACAGGGAGGGAGGGAGAGAGGGAGAGAGGGGAGGGAGGGAGAGAGAGACAGAGAGAGAGGGAGGGGGAGAGAGGGAGGGAGGGAGGAAGAAAGAGAGAGACAGAGAGAGGCAGAGAGACAGGGAGGGAGGGGGGAGAGAGAGAGAGAGAGAGAGAGAGAGAGAGAGAGAGAGAGAGAGAGAGAGAGAGAAGGAGCTTGGCATCGTTCTGTTTCTGGTATGTTCCAAGAAGGAACCAAAAAAATACAGTTGATAATCCCTTGCCAATGGTACTCAAACATCAGCTGGGAACAGGAAGTGATGGGGTTGTAGTGGATAAGCTAGCTGGACGAGGAGTTGAACAGAAACAAGGACTCGTTCTCTGCTTGAGAGCGGGCGTTGCAGATCAAGTCAGCTTCCCAAATCAAGACAAGATGGAGAATTTGAGATGGAAGCAAATTTCTTTCAAGGATGCCTTTGGCGCAGTTGCAACTGGGACAAAAGGAGAATAAGACACCGAATTTTGTAAAACTGGGCTAGCTTATAGGGAGGAAATAATGGCCGAAATAGAAATATAATATCGGCATTCTAATGAATATAATATTGAAGAACACGGCAGAGAGAAGTTTCCAAAGATCCAAGATCAAGACTCCTGCTATTATTCTTCTTATAATGTTTTATGTTTAAAATGTAGAGAACTGCCCTTCAAAAGAGAAAAAAAAAGATATACAGCTAGTCCTCGACTTACAACAGTTCGTTTAGTGACTGTTGAAAGTTACAACAGCACTGAAAAAAGTGACTTAGGACCATTTTTCGCACTTACGACCGCTGCAGCATACCCATGGTCACGCGATCCAAATTCAGACGCTTGTGAACTGACTCATCTTTATGACATTTGCAGTGCCCTGGGGTTATGTGATCCCCTTTTGCGACCGTCTGACCAGCAAAATCAATGGGGAAGCCGAATTCGCTTAACAACCGTATTACTAATTTAACAACGGCAGCGATTCCCTTAACAACTGGGTCAAGAAAGGTCATAAAATGGGGCAAAACTCATAAATGTCTCATTTAGCAACAGAAATGTGGGGCTCAGTTGTGGTAGTATGTCGAGGACTACCTGTAAAAATTTGCAGTAGAGCAGGGATGTCAAACTGGATTTCTTCGAGGGCCGGATCAGCATTGTAGTTCTCTGCGGGCTGGCGGGGGTAATGGTGGAGGGGGTGGTGGCGGGGAGGGGGAGATGGGACAGACACCTCCTGCAGCACCCTGCCGGCCAAAACAGGGCCCCATTTTCAGCCTGAACGGCCTCCTGCAACACTTTACTGCCCAAAACGGGATGCAGGGGGGGCAGTGCGTGGCTCCCCCATGCCTTGTTTTCGCCCTCCATGGCATCCTGCAGCACTCTGCTGGCTGAAAACAGGGCGAAAATGGGCCAAGAATGGGCTATGCAGCCCGTTTTTGGAAGCAGAGGCACTGTGGGCTGGTCCTTTGATATTTCCAGGATGGACCCGTGGTCTAGATTTAAGTACCCCGTGGGCCAGATGCGACCCTTGGGCCTTGAGTTTGACATCCCTGCAATAGAGGAACGATTGCTACGTGAGTGTGAATTACATTATATGAGCCTCTCGCCTTCCATGAACCCTAATAATGTAAATGAAGCGGGCTCTGATAGATGACCACTGGATAACTTTCTATTCACTCTATTCTAAAAAGCAATGCATCCGGTTGGAAAAAGTACAAACTCAGCCAAAATCCTTTTGGTACCTCTAGGAGGCCTCTAAGTTGTCAGAAGAAAGGAACATTCTAATGACATACAGCTTAAAGGTTGGTTAGGTCAAGGGGATCCACATGAGTTAAAAGTTGTCTATCATCAGAAGATGATTTGAGTCTATGCTTCAGTAATCTACAAAAAGAATTATAACTGTTGGCAAAGAATAAAATGAAACAGTAATTAGGAAATGTCAATTAAAAATGACAAATGTATATGACCATATGAATTGCTGAGTTAACAGAATCCTTTGTCTAGAAGGGTATAAAAACCATTGTACCTAATTTCTGTCTTTGTTCAACGCTTCATGTACAGAGCTTTGAACCTATTGCGCAATATACAAATTGTCTCTGATTAACCCAAAAGTTGTGTTGGTCTTATTAAATCCACAACACTAATAAGTATTTCTGATGTTTCTTATTTCCAACTTCTTCGACATCGTCCTCCATTTGACTCATTTCATTAGCCCAAATTGCATAGTTAAGTGAAATGATGCTAACCAACTATCTTTCTGCCTGGGAGAACAGAATCCACATTGCCCCGGTAAATGCGGGATGATGTTCGTCCATCGTTTTTGAAGAGGACCTTGACATCTAACGGGTTGTGGGCTGTCCATGGTGTATCCACAACAGTGATGGGTTTCACATTTTGTTACCTCCGGTTCTCCGCGCACTCGCACAGATGCTTCATGCGCATGTGCGTGCCTTCTGTGCATGGGCCTGGCCTCCCGTGCATGCGCTTTGCTTGCACGTGCCTTCTCCACATGTGACCGGCCTCAAAACGTGCCTAAATAGGATGGCATAGACCCGGGGAGGGGGGCGGGCAGGCCCACCTGCGATTTCTGTTACCGGTTCTCCCGAACCAGTCCGAACCGGCTGAATACCACCTCTGGTCCACAGGTGGCTGGTAAGTCCATGGAATGTTCTGCCACATGTCAGGCAGACATGTGTGGGCAACACTACTGCAGCGTTTGCAGCTCTGCCTTTGCGGAGTGCTCGCTTCTCTTGTGCTACGGTTGTCCTTCTGTCTTCAAATGTCTGGCAGCCTTGGTGGATCAACGTGCGCCATGTCGATCGATCTGGTGCCAGGGTTTCCCACAGGAGGCGGTGTCGAAATCCAGGGAGTCGAGAGAGGCTTTCAGCGTATCTTTGAAGGATCAGATGATGGAATGTATGTACAGATGAGGCCCTGGGGATCAAAGGAAGGGTCATATGTGGAGATAGGACCCAGGTGTGGATCAGATATAAAATGCTCCCAGTTTGGTCCGGTTCGGCTGAACCGGTAGTAAAAAAGGTTACTGGTTCGCCGAACTGGTAGTAAAAAATATAAAAAACAAAAGTTCCGACGATCAGGTGAGTGACGTGCAATCATCGGAACTGTTTTTTTTTTTTTTTTTTTTTACTTTTTTAGCATTTTTTACTACCGGTTCTCCGGAACTGGTACTTAAAAATGCTTTTAAAAGTAAAAAAAAAAGTTCCGACTATCGCGTGTCACTCCGCTGATGGTTGGAACTTTTTTTTTTTTGTTTTACTTTTTAGGCATTTTTTTACCTAGCATGTAAAAATGCTTTTAAAAAGTAAAAAAAAAAAGGCTCCGACGATCACAGCTGTGCCGCACGATCGTCAGAGCCTTTTCGGGCCGAATAGGTTGTAAAAAATGCTTTAAAAGTAAAAATAAGGCTCTGACAATTGTGCGCCACAGCTGTGATCGTCAGAGCCTTATTTTCACCTTTGAAAAGCATTTTTTAAACAACCTATAGGTTGTAAAAAAATGTTTTTAAAAGTAAAAAAAAAGGCTCCGAACATCGCGCGCCACAGCTGATCACACCCACGTGCGCGCTGTTCTATTTACCCCATGTTTCCTGTGTATGCACACATGTGCACGTGTGAGCACGCGCACACCTCGCGTTTCGTGTGTGGTGTGCACTGTGCATGCGCACACACAATGTGTGTTTCGCAGGCAGCGCGCATGCCCAACCAGCAAACCGGTAGTAAACCAGTTCAGATTTCACCACTGGTGTGGATATAATGGACATGAGAGTGAGGAATATGACTTCTGATAAAAACATTTTCTCTTGTCTTCATTTCTTTGCCTTACAACAAACAATTAAGCGGCTTTGTTCCTTTCTCTTTCTCTGCAAAAGGAGGAGGGCCGCATATTTTAGGAAATATTAAAAAGGCAGAATATTATGTTTCCCTGTAGGAGAAATGGAGAAGCATGTTTTAAAGACAAAGCAGCTCCCACCTTCCTGCCCCCCCACCTTTTGTTAATGGGCCAGAGGCAGAAACCCAATCCTTTGTCAAAGGACCATCATCTGCAACACAATGGGACCCATCTAGCAACAGAAACTCACCACATGGCACCTGGGAAGATTACATCAGCCAGCAAGGCTAGCTAAGACCCCCACCCCCTGGAAGTCTGACAACCAATCAGGATACGCTTTCTGGGCCCCAGGAAGTTCAAAGCCAGAGAGAGCATAAAACCCGGGGATTCGCTGTATCTCATCCCCTTTTCTGTTCAGGAACTCAAGCCATGTGATCCTGTCCACCATTAAACCATCTTTCCAAGCAGTCTCCATGTTTCCAGTGTCTTTTTCCCCACTTGGAGCCGAACCCAGAAGGATATTTCTTCTTACACCAGGATATTAGAAACAAGAATAGCTCACTTCTAAGAAAACCCCCAGGGACATGGTGGCTCAGTGGCTAAGACACTGAGCTTGTCGATCGAAAGGTCGGCAAGTTCAGCGGTTCGAATCCCTAGTGCTGCGTAACGGGGTGAGCTCCCGTTGCTATCCCAGCTTCTGCCAACCTAGCAGTTCGAAAGCACGTACAAAATGCAAGTAGAAAAATAAGGACCACCTTTGGTAGGAAGGTAACAGCGTTCCGTGCGCCTGTGGCATTTAGTCATGCCGGCCACATGACCACGGAGACGTCTTCGGACAGCGCTGGCTCTTCGGCTTTGAAATGGAGACGAGCACGGCCCCCTAGAATGACTAGCACATATGTGCGAGGGGAACCTTTACCTTTACCTAAGAAACCACAAAAAACCACATAGCTGGCACATTTTGCAAGATACCTGTGACCTGGGGCGCATAACAGGTGACGTGACATTTAGCTATTTAACATAGCAAGCGTAAAGGCTTTAGGGGTCTGTAATCCAGATAACCAATCAGTATTATCTGTTATGCGTGTGTTATTAGCGGAAGGGCAAAGGGGCATATGGGACCACCCATTTGACTATAAGAATTGCTGTAAGATTATGATCAGGGCAGTGGTGGGTTCCTCCCGGTTCGGTCCGGTTCGGCCGAGCCAGTAGCGGTGACGATATGATGTCACCGAACCAGTTCTCCCACCCACACCCCCGCATGTTATTCTTACCTTTTATTTGGTCCCACCCCCAATCTATTGCTGCCTCCTGAGTCCCAGCTGATGACTAGAGGGAAAAAAACTGTTTAAACTCTTGCCACGGGGCTTCAAAGGGCCGTCCTACAGCTGATCAGTGTTAAAAGCAAACAAATGAGTCAGGTCGTAAGTGCGAGGACTGGTCGTAAGTGTGAGGACCTTCCAGAAATGACTCTGGTCAGCTAGCCACGCCCACCTAGTCACATGACCTCCAAGCCACACCCACAAAATAAGCCACACCCACAAAACCATTACTAAAAAAATTTAGAACCCACCCCTGGATCAGGGCCTTGGTAGCTTTCAAAACCAGAGTCCTTATATCTTGGTACCAAAATACCAAGTATACTTTTGTATCACACCTTGTGTTTGGTGACTCAACAGCTTCGAGCTGTTGCTTGAGCCAAGCAAAAGCCCAGTTTTGGAGACAACATCTTTGTATCGCTTCCTTTGTCCCCTGTACGATCGCTTTTTTTGAGACAGCTCAGTATAGAGGAGCTGTTTGGAGATGAGGCGGTCTGGCATCCTTGCAACATGGCCATAACCAACTATCTTTCTGCCTGGGAACAGAACAGAATTCACATTGCCCCAGTACAGGGGTCTGCAACCTTAAACACTCAAAGAGCCCTTTGGACCCGTTTCCCACAGAAAAGAAAACACCGGGAGCCACAAAACCCTTCCCATGCCTGACTATGCTGACTAGCATATGTAGTTGAATTTTCGGAAACTTTTCTTTTCTTGGATTTATCCATGGTTGGCCTACCGGGGGTTAAAAAGCTCAATAAATCACGTGCTGGCAGGTGTCACACATTGGCGGTTGTGACGCATATTTTGAATGACGGAGCCGCAGCAGAGTGGTGAAAGAGCCACATGCGGCTCCAGAGCCGCAGGTTGCTGACCCCTGCCCCAGTAAATGCGGGAAAGGCACGTGTCAAAGGCATTAGAGTAGCGGAAAAAAAATTTCTTAAATGAATCTAGGACAGCTGGGGGGAGAAAAAAAATACCTTCTCC
Source organism: Pituophis catenifer annectens (assembly GCF_029215685.1). Lineage (NCBI taxonomy): Eukaryota > Metazoa > Chordata > Lepidosauria > Squamata > Colubridae > Pituophis > Pituophis catenifer. Next base: position 14,224,550 of record NW_027256895.1, read on the forward strand.
GTCTCTATAATGCTAAACGGAGAACTTTTGGGCGAAACGAAGAAACAATCTGATGTGATGTAAGACAGTGTCTCATATTTTCTATGAATCATGCTGAACTGGAACAGGCTGAAGATTAGCTCACGAAAAACCCAGAAAGTCTGAACATTGGAATACAGGTAGGCCTTGACTGATCACCAAATTTGGGACCAGGATTTCCAGCGCAAAGCAAGGCAGTTCTTAAGTGAATCACGCGGTCCATGTTTTTGCCGTGATTCAGTGCAGTTGTTAAGTCATTGAGTGAATCCAGATTTTCCCATTGAGTTTTGCTTGTTGGAGTCAGGTGGGAACGTTGCAGAGGTGAGTTTCAGCAGGTTCTGACCAGTTCTGGAGAACCGATAGCGGAAATTTTGAGTAGTTCGGAGAACCGGTAAAAACCACCTCTGACTGGCCCCGCCCCCATCTATTCTCTGCCTCCCAAGTCCCAGCTGATCGGGAGGAAATGGGGATTTTGCAGTAACCTTCCCCTGGATTGGGGTGGGAATGGAGATTTTACAGTATCCTTCCCCTGCCATGCCCACCAAGCCACGCCATGCCCACCAAGCCACACCCACAGAACCGGTAGTAAAACAATTTGAAACTCATCACTGGAACGTTGCGAATGGTGATCACATGACTTTGGGGTGCTACAACTCTCAGAAATACATACTGGTTGCCAAGTGCCCAAATTTAGATGACATAACTGTGGGGACACTGTAGTCATTGTAATCATGAGGATTAACAGATGAACGGAGTTGAAAAGGATCTTGTAGGTCATCTAGTCCAACCCCCGGCCCAAGCAGGAGACCCTACACCACTTCTGACAGATGGCAGTCCAGTCTTCTTGAAATCTTCCAGTGATGAAGCTCCCACAACTTCTGAGGGCAACTTCTGTTCCATTGGTTGATTACTCTCGGGGTCAAAATTTTTCCTTATTTCCAGGTTGAATCTCTCCTTGTTCAATTTCCATCCATTATTCCTTGTCCAGCCTTCAGGTGCTTTGGAAAATAGCTTGACCCCCCCCCTCCTCTCTGTGGCAGCCCCTCAAATATTGGAACATTGCTATCATGTCTCCCCTAGTCCTTCTCTTCACTAGACTTAGCCATGTCTAGTTCCTGCAGCCGTTCATTGTATGTTTTAGCCTCCAGCCCCCTCATCATCTTTGTCGCTCTTCTCTGAACTCTTTCTAGAGTCTCAACATCTTTTTTATAGTGTGGTGACCAAAACTGGATGCAGTATTCTAGGTATGGTCTTACTAAGGCTTTATAGAGTGGTATTAGTTCCTCCCTTGATCTTGATTGTATCCAGTGGTGGGATTCAAATAATTTAACAACCGGTTCTCTACCTTAATGACCAGCTGGGTAGGCATGGCTCAGTGGTCATGTGACCATGTGGGCATGGCCAAATCAACGTCATTCAGGTCGATGGGCGCTTCGCCTTAGCTGTTACAATGTAATAAGGGCTAACCGGAGAGGCAGTTTCTGTAAGCAGGGCAATAAAGATTAGGCTAGAAATAACACCAGAATGTTTCCTTCCTGCCTTCCTTACAGGATTAGCCCTGTAAAGTGGAAAAAAACAAAATAAGATTTCTTCCAACAACTGGTTCTCTGAACTGCTTAGAAAGTTAACAACCGGTTCTCCCGAATAGGTGCGAACTGGCTGAATCCCACCACTGATTGTATCCCTCTGTTAATGCAATTTAGGATTGCATTGGCTTTTTTTGGCTGCCACCGCACACTATTGCCTCATATTTAATTGGACTGGTTTTCAATAACGTAGTAAATTTGAACCGTTGCTGAACGAACGGTTGTAAGAGCCATGGTGGTGCAGTGCTTAGAATGCAGTATTGCAGGCTAACTCTCTCCACAGCCAGGAGTTCGATCCTGACCAGCTCAAGGTTGACTCCGCTTTCCATCCTTCCGAGGTTAGTAAAAATGAAGACCCAGATTGTGAGGGACAATAGGCTGATGTTTGTAAAGTGCTCAGAGAATGCTATGAAGCACCATGGAGCGGTATATAAGTCTAAATGCTATTGCTATTGCTATGAGCCGTGGTGGCGCAGTGGTTAGGGTGCAGTCCTGCAGGCTACATCTGCTGACTGCCGGCTGACTGCAATTTGGCAGTTCAAATCTCACCAGGCTCAAGGCTGACTCAGCCTTCCATCCTTCCGAGGTGGGTAAAATGAGGACCCAAATTGTTGGAGGGCAATAGGCTGACTCTGTAAACCATTAGAGGGGGGCCTGTAAAGCACTGTAAAGCAGTATATAAGTCTAAGTGCTATCCCATTCCAATGTCTTTAATGATAGACTATAGAACCATGGAACCACAGGCCTTCTGAAGGAGCCTCATATGCCACCCCAGCCAAAATGGTGGTCCAGTCTATTTATTCCACTGTGAATTGTTCTGTCAGAAAATGTCTCCTTACTTTAGGGGAGAATAATCAAGGACTGCGCCTATCTTGCTGTTTTATAGTAGGCAGTGACTGGATGCCACTTTAAAAATCCTCAAATGAAAATTTATCTCATGGCTACTGGCTTTTTTTTTTTCATTTATTGGTACTAAGTCACAGTCGTGCAGTTGATTTGTTGAGTAAGTCAATATTGGTGAAGGAACTGGACTTGAGGGAGGGAGGGAGGGAGAGAGAGAGAGAGAGAGAGAGAGAGAGAGAGAGAGAGAGAGGTAGGGAGGGAGGGAGGGAGGGAGGGAGAGAGAGAGAGAGAGAGAGAGAGAGAGAGAGAGGGAGAGAGAGAGAGAGAGATTTGGCTCAAAGTCACCCAGGAAACTTCTATGGCTGAGGTGGCTTTGAATCTGTTTCTTGAGCCACCACCCCTGTCTGCCCTATCTATTATAATTATTATTATGGTCCATCGTATAGTCTGCCAGATGTCTTTTTATCTGCCTTTCAAGTCCTTTCCAAGGACCTGGAAAGTTTTATTATGGTTCTCATACAATCAGCTGAGTGTTTAGACTGGATTTGACATTATTATTTCTTCTTCCTCCTCCTCCTCCTCCTCCCACTCTCCTTCATCTTCCTTCAGGAACAATAAGCTTCGAAGCAGTGGCGAAATTCATTTTTTTTAACTACAGGTTCTGTGGGCGTGGCTTGGCGGGCGTGGCTTGGCTTGGTGAGCGTGGCAGGGGAAGGATACTGCAAAATCCCCATTCCCTCCCCGCTCCAGGAGAAGGATACTGCAAAATCCCTATTCCCTCCCTGCTCCAGGGAAAGGATACTGCAAAATCCCCATTCTCTCCCCGCTCCAGGGGAAGGATACTGCAAAATCTCCATTCCCACCCCGCTCCAGGGGAAGGATACTGCAAAATCTACATTCCCACCCCACTCAGGGGAAGGATATTGCAAAATCTCCATTCCCACCCCACTCTGGGGCCAGACAGAGGTGGTATTTGCTGCTTCTCCGAATTTCCGCTACCGGTTCTCTGAACGACTCAAAATTTCCACTACCGGTTCTCCAGAACCTGTCAGAACCTGCTGGATTTCACCCCTGGTTCGAAGGGACCTTGGAGGTCTTCTAATCCAAAACCAAGTGGTTGCACTGATTAATTGTTCTCCCTGTCAGGAAAATTTATTTATTTATTTATTTTAATTAAATTTTATTAACATAAACAAACGTAAAACACAAATACATGTAAACACTTATACATTAACAAAGAGTCAATCGACTAACTTCTAGAAAACCTTCGCATCGGTGATTAATGTCCATTTAACCAATTTTCCTTAATCATACTATTTACAAATTTACTTGCTTATACCTTAATACATTCATTGAAGTTCAGCAGTATCTTTCTACAATCATATTAACCATTTATTTATACAATCCTACGGCTCATCTCATGTATCTATTTCTACAATTCTTGAGTTATGTTCTCCTAATGTCCTATGTTGTTGGCCCTATCCTTCTTTCTAACCATGTGTACCATTTTTGCCAAACTAAATAAAAGTCAGTGTTCTCTTTATCTTGGAGCTCTTTTGTGAGCCTATCCATCTCTGTGCATTCATTTATTTTTGTTATTATTTTTTCTTCTGTTGGTATTATCTCGGATTTCCAATTCTGAGCGTACACTATACGTGCCGCTGTCAATATGTGGATGGTAAGATATTTTATCTCCTTGGTACACTGTGGTGTAGTCATTCCAAATAGAAAGAATTCTGGTTTCATTTCTACACTTTGCCTCGTTGTTTCTTCGATTATTCTCTTAATCTCTTGCCAGTAGCGTTGTGCCTTCCTGCAAGACCACCAGAGATGGTAATATGTCCCCATTTGTGTCTTGCACTTCCAACACATTGGTGATGTGTTTGGAAACATTTTAGCCAAACGTGCCGGAGGAAGGTGCCATCTATAAAATATCTTGTATAAATTTTCTTTGTATGGAATCGACAGTGTCATCTTATAATTTTCTGCCCATAGCTTGTCCCATCTGTCCAACTCTATATTGTGACCTATATTTCTTGCCCAGCTTACCATGTTTTCTTTCACTGTTTCCTCCTCTAATTTATACCTTATTAAATATCCATAAATTTTAGATATTATTTTCTCATCTGTGCCTTTTAAAATTTTATCTAGTTCACTTGGTTGGCTTTGAAAATCATAATGTCTCCGGTCTGCTGTATATTTTGACTCAATTTGAAGGTATGGCCACCAATCAATCATAATGCCTCGTCTTTCCAGTTCTTGTCTCGTAAATAGGTCTCCCTCACTACTCAACAATTCTTGATATTTCCGCATCTTTCCTATTTCTATAGTGTTTGGATAAATTAGCGCCTCCATAGGCGACAACCATCATGGGATTTTACTATAGTGTTGCCTTCTGATACCTTGCCACGTTTTATATAGTGCACCTCTTATTACATGTCTCTGGAAGTACAGATGTTGCTTGTCTGTGCCTTCCCACAGAAAGGCATGCCAACCTCTGTCAGGAAAATTTATCCCTAGTTCTAGGTTCTTCTTCTTCTTCTTCTTCTCCTCCTCCTCCTCCTCCTCCTCCTCCTCCTCCTCCTCCTCCTCCTCCTCCTCCTCCTCCTCCTCCTCCTCCTCCTTCCAAATTTGCCTATTTCAGATACTGCCTATTTCATTCAGAATGACTCTGGGTAGTCATTTAAGTGTTCATTATACTAAATAAAAATAGGAGGGTACATACTTTGCCTTGAACTAGTGAAGAATGGATTGGTTGTAAATGTGACAAATAAATGGATAAAACTTCACTAAAACTCCACTAAACCAATGACAAGCTGCAAATCCCCTCGTGCCGATAGAAAAGCAGCGATGATCAATATATTAAAAAGCAATAGAACCTCCCCTCCAAACCCAGTTTGTGGATTGGATAGGAAATACTAGAAGTATTTCCATATAGAATTGTTTCTATACATATTCTTGTTTTGTCCACGGACAACAGAACCATGGAGTGAGTAATTTGCTTCTGGAATCAGAACAAGAGCCCCCCTGCCTGCAATTTAAGAGAAGTCTGAAAACATAAATATTTTGCCAGCCTTCTGAAGTCACTGTTTGTACTTCCATTTGGTTTGTCATCCCTCCATCCCTCCATCCATTTATGCATCCATCCATCTATCCATCCATCCATCCTTCCTTCCTTCCTTCCTTCCTTCCTTCCTTCCTTCCTTCCTTCCATCCATGTATCCATGCATTCATCCATCCATTTATCCTTCCATCCATCCATCCATCCATCCATTTATCCCTCCATCCATTTATGCATGCATGCATGCATCCATCCTTCCTTCCTTCCATCCATGTATCCATTTATCCATCCATCCATTTATCCATCCATCCATTTATGCATGCATCCATCCTTCCTTCCTTCCATCCATGTATCCATTTATCCATCCATCCATTTATCCATCCATTTATGCATGCATGCACCCATCCTTCCTTCCATCCATGTATCCATCTATCCATGCATCCATCCATCCATCCATTTATGCTTCCTTCCTTCCTCCTTCCTTCCTTCCTTCCTTCCATCCATCCATTTATCCATCTATCCATCCATCCATTTATTCATCCATCCATCCATCCATTTATGCATCCATTTATGCATGGATGCACCCTTCCTTCCTTCCTTCCTTCCTTCCTTCCTTCCTTCCTTCCTTCCTTCCTTCTTCCTTCCATCCATCCATGTATCCATCTATCCATGCATTCATCCATCCATCCATTTATGGATCCTTCCTTCCTTCCTTTCTTCCTTCCTTCCTTCCCTCCTTCCATCCATTCTTTCATTCATTTATCCATCCATCCATCATCCACCCATCCATCCTTCCTTCCATCTGTTTATCCATCTATCCATGCATTCATCCATCCATCCATTTATGTATCCTTCCTTCCTTCCTTCCTTCCTTCCTTCCTTCCTTCCTTCCTTCCTTCCTTCCTTCCTTCTTCCCATCCATCCATCCATCCACCTATCCATCCATCCATGCATTCATCCATCCATCAAACTATCCATCAATCCATCCATTTATCCACCCACCTACCCATCCAGAGGTGGTATTCAACTGGTTCGGGCTTGGTGGGCGTGGCTTGGTGGGGGGTGTCATGTGACTGAGTGGGCATGGCCAACTTGATGTCACTCACGGCAAGGTGCCACCCCACCAAGCCACACCCAACAAGCCATACCCACAGAACCGGCAGTAGAAAAATTTGAATCCCACCACTGCATCCATCCATCCATCCATCCATCCATCCATCCATCCATCCATCCATCCATCCAGAGTCCTTTGACTTCCTTTTTTTTTCTTTCCCTTCCTCCCTTCCACTGATTTTCCTTTCCCCCTCCCCTTCCCCCCTCCCCTCCCCTCTCCTCATATTTATCCACAAGGGCAGCAGACACATATTTATTTATTTTTTTCAGCACGAGCACGCACATCCATTAATAAAAAATAACTTGGTATTTGATTTCAAAAGCCGGGTACCTGTTAAGGTTGGGTGAAGTACTCAAAAATCTCTTTCCCGTGCTTTGTGAGGCCCAGCTGTTTTGTGCAAAGTTTTCCTAGGTGTGCATTCTTCCTCCCTGAGCTTTAATTCTGCGCTGGAATCCATACAGAGTTTTCCCTAAAGCAGGGAATCTCCAATTTGGCAACTTTAAGACTCGTGGACCTCAACTCCCAGAATTCCCCCTCAAGAACATGGCTGGATGAAGAATTCTGGGATTTGAAGTCCACAAGTCTTAAAGTCGTCAAGTTTGGAGACCCCTCTGCCTTAAAGTACGATCTTTTGCTTGGGGTTTTGCTTTAATAAACTGGAAACTGAGGTGTTCCATTATTAAAGCGTTGAGATGCATTGCATTAAAGGACTGAAATTCCAAGATTTTTCCAGATGTTTCAGTTACAGCTCACTGAGCTCTGACCTTTCGACTCCGTATTATTTCCCTTCATTAAAGTTGAAGTGAAATTTAGGTAGGGAAAAATTAAGCACGTCAAACTATGATGGTGGACTCCTCCCTACGTTTTCCATCACTGGTCCAATATTTGGACATTTTCTGGAGACTATGAACCTTTGACAAGACAGAAACCAAATATTTTAAAGCCCAGGACGCCAGGTTACCGTGAAAACAAGGACACTGTGCTCATTTTGAAATTTATGAACCAATCTTCGTGCAAAAGTTTTTTTTTTTTTGCTTTGTCCATGCTCAGAGGCACCCCTCCCTTCAGTCAAGTGGATGACACAATCGTTCTTCCTTCAACCGGACGTGAATCACCCTGGTACTTCAGGGATGTTTCAGGGCAGGTCGAAATTCCGCTTGGGAGGTCAATTTCATTTTTATTTTATTTTTATTTTTTTTTAAAAAGGAAGAAATCACAGAACGGACAATCCTGGGAAGAAAAGACTGTATTTTGGAGAGGATAAAATGCTAGGAAGCAGATTTTTTTAAATATATATATATATATATATATATATATATATATATATATATATATATATATATATTTATATATATATATATATATTTTGTGAACAGCTGAGCAAAACCTTTAAACTATGGGGTCATCGCTGCAAATAATTCTTGAGAAATTCTGCATGACTATAGTTCTCTCTGCAATGAAAAAATGGCGGGAAAAATACATGTCCAAACTAGCATATGATATAGCCAGAAGCTCACCCATCCTGTTAACCTCAGGATGTCCCTAAATCATAAGATTGTGTGCTACATCATGTTGTACTATTACACCATGGCCATCACTATTTCCTAGGGTAGGGCATTTATTTGCTTGATTTTTGCCTCTATTACGGTACTTTAATAAGCAACTCAAAGTAGTGAATGAACGTCATACTCATTCCCCCTCCTATTTTCCCTACAACAACCCTATGAGGTAGATCAGGCGGAGAGAGAATGACTGGCCCAAAGCCACCCAACTGGCTTTGAAGCCTAAGACAGGACTGCTGATTGGCCCAAAGTTACCCAGCTGGATTTCATGCCTAAGGAGGGACTAGAACTCCCTTGGTGATTGGCTCAAAGTCACCCAGTCAGTTTTCATGCCTACGGAGGGACTACAACTCACAGTCCCTTGGTGATAGGCCAAAGTCACCCAGCGGGCTTCCATGCCTAAAGCGGGACTAAAACTCCCAGTCTCCTGGTGATTGGCCCAAAGTCACTCAGTTATCTAGACTAGAAATCATCATCTCCCGGTTTCTAGGGCAGCACCCAGTGGTGGTATTCCAATTTTTTTTACTACTGGTTCTGTGGATGTGGCTTGGTGGGCGTGGCATGGCTTGGTGAGTGTGGCTTGGTGGGCCTGGCAAGGGAAGGATACTGTAAAATCTCCATTCCCTCCCCACTCCAGGGGAAGGTTATTGCAAAATCCCCATTCCCTCCCCACTCCAGGGGAAGAATACTGTAAAATCTCCATTCCCTCCCCACTCCAGGGGAAGGTTACTGCAAAATCCCCATTTCCTCCCAATCAGCTGGGACTCGGGAGGCAGAGAATAGATGGGGACGGGGCCAGTCAGAGGTGGTATTTACCGGTTCTCCAAACTACTCAAAATTTCCGCTACCGGTTCTCCAGAACTGGTCAGAACCTGCTGAAACCCACCTTTGGCAGCACCTCCACCACTGTATCAAACTGACTCTCTATTTCATATATTCCTTGATTCATGCATTGAAGCAATTTCTGGCTACCTGAAATAGCCATGTTAATCCGGAAGCAATTTATATTTATTCTCTGTATTTGTCTGAAGTGGTGTAGGGTTTCCTGCCTAAGCAGCGGGTGGACTAGAAGACCTCCAAGGTCCCTTCCAACTCTTGTATTCTATTCCATTCCATTCCATTCCATTCTACTCCACATTTTCTATTCTATTCTATTCTATTCTATTCTATTCTATTCTATTCTATTCTATTCTATTCTATTCTATTCTATTCCATTCCATTCCATTCCATTCTACTACACTCTATTCTATTCCATTCCATTCCATTCCATTCCATTCCATATTTTCTATTCTATTCTATTCTATTCTATTCTATTCCATTCCATTCCATTCCATTCTACTACACTCTATTCTATTCCATTCCATTCCATTCCATTCCATATTTTCTATTCTATTCTATTCTATTCTATTCTATTCTATTCTATTCTATTCTATTCTATTCTATTCTATTCTATTCTATTCCATTCCATTCCATTCCATTCCATATTTTCTATTCTATTCTATTCTATTCTATTCTATTCTATTCTATTCTATTCTATTCTATTCTATTCTATTCCATTCCATTCCATTCCATTCTACTACACTCTATTCTATTCCATTCCATTCCATTCCATTCCATTCCATATTTTCTATTCTATTCTATTCTATTCTATTCTATTCTATTCTATTCTATTCTATTCTATTCTATTCTATTCTATTCCATTCCTTTCCATTCCATTCCATTCCATTCTACTACACTCTATTCTATTCCATTCCATTCCATTCCATATATTCTATTCTATTCTATTCTATTCTATTCTATTCTATTCTATTCTATTCTACTCTACTCTACTCTACTCTACTCTACTCTACTCTACTCCACTCCACTCCATTCCATATTTTCTATTCTATTCTATTCTATTCTATTCTATTCTATTCTATTCTATTCTATTCTATTCTATTCTATTCTATTCTATTCTATTCTATTCTATTCTATTCTATTCTATTCTATTCTATTCCATTCCATTCCATTCCATTCCATTCCATTCCACTCCACTCCACTCCACTCCACTCTATTCTATTCTAAATAAATTTGTATTTATTCTGCATGGGAATAAACAGAGAGTTCAGCAAATGTTTAGTAACCCTGAGCAGGAAGTAACTCAAGGATGTGTGAAGTTCCCTGAGTTGCTTAATATACCTGCGTATACACGTCTGAGAAATGTTTGTAGTGGTGCTACAGGTATGTTGATTAGGAATATGAATACAGGTGTATTTTTTTAAAAAAATAGAGGCAGTGGCTGAAAGCCCAAGTGTTTAAATCAAATATCTTTCTTGCAGTCTTTATATATGCTTTATATATGCCTTTACAATCAAAAACAGTACAGCACAAAAGAGAAATACAGTTAGTCCAGATCATTTAGTGACCGTTGGAAATGATAATGGCGCTGGAAAAAAAATGACTTACGACCGTTTTTCTCACTTACATCCAGGGCTGGATTTTCCTATAGGCTAACTAGGCTTCAGCCTAGGGCCTCAAGGTCAAGAGGGGCCTACATTCAAATTGTTAGCAAAATTAAAATTACACTTTCACTATAGGTGAAAGGGCCTCATAAGTGGAATAGCCTAGGGCCTCTTTTCATCTAAATCCGGCCCTGCTTACATCCATTCCAGCATCCCCGTGGTCACCTGATCCAAATTCAAACGCTGGGCAACTGGCTCATATTTATGACGGTCACAGTAGTGGTGAAATCTAAAATTTGTTAGTACCGGTTTTGTGGTCATGGTTTGGTGGTGGTGGTGGGTAATGTGACTGGGTGGGCGTGGCCAATTCTTTTTTTTTACTTTTAAAACCATGTTTTCTACAACCTCTTCAGGGAATAGGTTGTAAAAAAATGCTTTCAAAAGGCTCTGACGATCCCAGCTGAGTTGCCTGACCGGCAAAGGCTTTTTTTTTTTCTTTTAAAAGCTTCTATCCATCAGGCAACTCAGCTGGGATCGTCAGAGGCTTTTAAAAGAAATAAAGCCTCTGCCGATCAGGCAACTCAGCTGGGATCGTCAGAGCCTTTTGAAAGCATTTTTTCTACAACCTCTGAAGAGATTGTCACTATGTGTTAATGTGCTACTAACTTAACAATTGCAGTGATTCACTTAAACAAACACGTGGCAAGAAAGTTCTTCATATTTGGCACGTTAGTTTCAAACCTCAGCAGTGGTGAAATTCAAATTTTTTTTACTACCGGTTCTGTGGGCATGGCTTGGTGGGTGTGGCTTGGCTTGGTGGGCGTGGCAGGGGAAGGATTCTTCAAAATCCCCATTCCCGCCCCACTCCTGGGGAAAGTATATTGCAAAATCTCCATTCCCACCCCACTCCTGGGGGAAGGATATTGCAGAATCTCCATTCCCACTCCACTCCAGGGAAAGGATACTGCAAAATCCCCATTCCCTCCCCCATTCCTGGGGGAAGGATATTGCAAAATCTCCATTCCCACCCCACTCCCGGGGGAAGGATATTGCAGAATCTCCATTCCCACTCCACTCCAGGGAAAGGATACTGCAAAATCCCCATTCCCTCCCCCATTCCTGGGGGAAGGATATTGCAAAATCTCCATTCCCAGCCCACTCTGGGGTCAGCCAGAGGTTGTATTTGCCGGTTCTCCAAACTACTCAAAATTTCCGCTACCGGTTCTCCAGAACCTGTCAGAACCTGCTGTATTTCACCCCTGAGCCTCAGAACTGCATGGAGGATGCATTTTGAGGTATGGAACAACGACCTAAGAAAATTTGATTGAATGGCTTTGGTTGGAAGGAATATCTATCTGGTTCAGTTCCAAGCCGGAAGAATAGCACTGGAGACAAAATGGAAGCTGGAGGCTGATTGGAAAATGGGTCCATTTATTAATGAACAGAACCAGATGTTTGTAGTTCTGGTGCAGCTGGACCCATGGAGTTGAGAGTGGGGTTTTTTTTGTATACCTTCTCTTGGGCTTTGCACTTGAGCTTCCTGTTCCTGTGCAAGAACATGTATTCTATTGGCTGTTGTCCGACTCCCATGGGCCCATGTACAAATCCTAGGAGTTTGTCTGAGCTACGTTTGGTTGAAGTTTGGGCTGATGCAATGAAGAGGCTTGTTGGGCAATTGCTATTGTGGCTGAGGGCTAATCCTACCTTTGTTGGATATTGTGTGAGGCTATTTGCTTATGAATAGAGCTAGCTATCTCTTAATCTCTTAAATGCTGACATCTGCTGAGGGCTATTAAGAAAGGTGGGCGGGGGGCGGGTTCCTTTCCAAGAGCATGTTTCTCCAGTTCTCATCCAGGAAAATATAATATTCTGCCTTTTTCAATATTTCTCAAAATATTTCATTCTTCTAGGAGAGGGGTGGGTGCTAACTTTCTACCCTTTCAAGTCGTCAAAATTTCATTAGCCCTCAGATTCGTGGATGGGCCAAGCGATCTGACATGAACATTAGGAAGCTTGCATGACACAACAGGAAACACAGATGTGAAAGTTAACAGAGCGAGGGGATTCTGGCAGCGGCCTGGGAAAATGAACAGTTGCAACTGGGGGAAACAAGGACGTGATTTTGTGTGCCTTGGTCAATCATTTACTAAAGAAGGGGAGATGGATGGAGGAGGAGGGGGGGAAGAAGAGAAGAAGAAAAAAAGGAAAGAAGAGGAGGAGGAGAGGAAGAAGAAAGGAGAAGAAAGGAGAAAAGGGAAAAAAGGAGGAGGAGGAGAGGAAGAAGAAAAAAGGAGAAAAGAGAAGAAAGAAGAGGAAGACGAGGAGAGGAAGGAAAAGGAGAAGAAAGGAGAAAGGAGAAAGGAGAAGAAGAGGAAGAGGAGGAGGAGGAGAGGGAGAAGAAAAAAGGAGAAGAAAGGAAAGAAGAAAAAAGAAGAGGAGGGGGAAGAAAGAGAAAGGAGAAGAAAGTAGAAGAGGAGGAGGAGAGGAAGAAGAAAAAAGGAGAAGAAAGAAAAGGAGGAGGAGGAGGGGAGGAAGAAAAAAGGAGAAGAAAGGAAAGAAGAAAGAGGAGGAGGAGGAGGGGAGGAAGAAGGAGAAGAAAGGAAAGAAGAAAGAGGAGGAGGAGGAGGGGAGGAAGAAGGAGAAAGGAGAAGAAAGTAGAGGAAGAGGAGGAGAGGAAGAAGGAAAAAGGAGAAGAAAGGAAAGAAGAAAGAAGAGGAGGAGGAGGAGGGGAGGAATAAGGAGAAAGGAGAAGAAAGGAGAAGAAAGTAGAGGAAGAAGGGGAGAGGAGGAAGAAAAAAGGAGAAGAAAGAAGAAGAGGAGGAAGAGAGGAAGAAGAAAGGAGAAAGGAGAAGAATGAAGAAGAAAGGAGAGGAAGAAGAAAAAAAGGTGAAGAAGAAAGTAGAGGAAGAGGAGGAGAGGAAGAAGAAAAAAAGGAGAAGAAAAGAAAGAAAAAGAGGAGGAGGAGAGGAAGAAGAAGAAAGGAGAAGAATGATGAAGAAAGTAGAGGAGGAGAGGGAGAAGAAAAAAAGGAGAAGAAAAGAAGAAGTCGAGGAGGAGGAGGAGAAAAGGAAAGGAAAAGAGAAAGGAAAAGAAGAGGCAGAACAGGAGGAGAGGAAGAAGAAAGAGCAGCAACACAGTGGGGCAGGAGGAGGAGGAGGAAGAAGAGGAGGAGAATTCTCGCATTGCTTATAAAGTCAGAAGGGCAGGATAAAAATATAACAAATCAATAAAGCGGGAAGCCTGTTGGATTGAAGGAATGCTCGATAAGACAAGCTAAGTGTCGAAGTGCAGGTTGGGCGTGCCAAAGAAAACAAAACAGGACATTGACTGCAAGGGGACTGAGATATCTATATATAATATAGGAAATCTGTGGGGATAAACAAAGGGATTGTAAACGAGCAGCGGTGGGATTCAAATAATTTAACAACTAGTTCTCTGCCCTAATGACCAGCTGGGTAGGCGTGGCTTGGTGGTCATGTGACCGTGTGGGTGTGGCCAACTCAACATCACTCACGTCGATGGAGGCTTCGCCTTAGCTGTTACAATGTAATAAGGGTTCACCAGAGAGGCAGTTTCTTTAAGCAGGACAATAAAGATTAGGCTAGAAACAACACTAGAATGTTTCCTTCCTGCCTTCCCTACAGGATTAGCCCTGTAAAGTGGAAAAAAAAACCCAAAATAAGATTTCTTCCAACAGCCGATTCTCCAAACTGCTTAGAAAGGTAACAACCGGTTCTCCCGAATAGATGCGAACTGGCTGAATCCCACCACTGTAAACGAGGATGGGCTGAATCCAAAGGGATTGATAAATCTGGAAGAGGTTTATGTCGACACGGTTTATATAAATATAGAGCTGAGGGTTTCTCAACTTTGGACGGGGATGCTGGCTGGAGAATTCTGGGAGTTGAAGTCCACTCATTTGAAAGGTCCCAAAGGTTGAGAAACACTGATATGGAGAGGATAAATGAGGACTGAATTGCACAACAAACATTGGAAGGCAAAGTGAATTGTGTTTAATTATGGATTGTGAACCATAAGGGTTTATGGCATGTTCAAGAGCTGGGTTGGCTGGTGGCGATAAGCAAATTACTTATCAGAAATTACTAGATAAGCTGAGCACTTGAGCCAAACTTGGTAGAGACTTATTCTGGTTTCACCTCCCGAGATGAATTTAATTAATCTAAATTATATCTGAGTTGTGTGTTCTGGGCTACAACCCCAGAAGTTGCTAAATTACGACCACAATTGAGCCCGAAATTTGTCAGACATTTGTTAAGTGAATGTTGCCCCCAACTTTCTTGCTGTCGTTAAGTGAATCGCTGCGGTTGTTAAGTGAGTAACATGGTTGTTAAGTGAATCTGGCTCGCCGGATGACTTTGTCATGACTTGACTTTGTTTGCCGGAATGTCGCAAAAGGAGATCACGTGACATCCCCCCCCCCCGGGACACTGCAACCATCACAAATATGAGTCAGTTGTCAAGAGTCTGAATTTTTGATCACGGGGATGCCGCAACGGTCGTAAGGGTGAAAAAAACGGTCATAAGTCCCTTTTTTTTCAGTGCCGTTGTAACTTCGAATGGTCGCTAAATGAACTGAGTGAGGCGTATCTGTAGAAGTCCCAATGGTCCCAGCAGGTATGGCTGCCATTGTCGGGTCCAATTTTTGACTCTCTGCGCATGTGCAAGGGGTCAGAAACAGGTTACTTCCTGGTTACTTCCTGATTAAAACCTTGCACTGCTGCCCAGTGGTGGGTTGCTAACGGTTTGGTCCGGCTCTTGCGAACCAGTAGTAAAGGTGGTGGGAGACTCTGCCCACCCGCCTGGACATCATCACGGACGCTCTGCGCATACACAGAAGCGCCTCGTGCTCCCGTTGCGAACTGGTAGCAAAGGTAAGTGCACCCCTGCTGCCGCCGCTACCAGTTCATCAAACCACACTCCACCGCCGCTACCAGTTCGCACGAACTGGTAGGATTTCACCATTGGCTGGAAGGGACCTTGAAGGTCTTCTAGTCCAGACACCTTCTCAAGCAGGAGAACCTATACTAGCGGTGTCAAACTCAAGGCCCCGTGGGCCGGATCCGGCTGATGGGGGTCCTTAGATCTGGCCCACGGAGCTTCTCTGGAAACAGCGAAGGACCGGCCTGCAAGGCCTCTGCCAGCAAAAACGGAGCTCAGGAGGGCCCGTTTTTTCTGGCAGAGCGCTCGGGCTTCCACAGGCACTCCCGACATGACTGACGTTGGGCTGGCCATGTCCACCCCCGGCCACGTCTACGCCCGCCCAAAGTCAAACACAACCCTGATGCGGCCTTCAATGAAATAGAATTTGACACCCCTGACCTATAACATTTCACATATTCAGATAATACTATCTGTACAACATTTTTCCCCACTTTCCATTTATAGCCTGCCCTTGATCTATCGATTCTGAAGTAGTTGCCAAATCTTGCTCGGCACGTTGATTTTCAGAGGGAACTCGCCGGATACAGGTAGTACGACCGCAACGGAACCCAACATTTCCGTTATTAAGTGAGACCTCAGTGAAGTGAGTTTTTGCCCCATTTTTACGAACTTCCATGCCTCGGTTGTTCAGTGAATCCCCACAGTGGATAAGTTAGTAACCCGGTTGTTAAGCGAATCTGGCTTAACTACTGACTTTGTTTGTCAGAAGGTCGTAAAAGGGGACACAGCAACGGTCCTAGGTATGAGTCAGTTGTCAAGTGCAACTGAATTTGGATCACAGGACCATGGGGACGCTGTGAAGGTCGTAACTGACACAAAGTCACTTTGTGCCGTTGTAACTTTGAAAGGTCACTAAATCAACTGTTGTAAGTCGAGGACTTCCTGCGCTCCTCTAAAACTTGGATTTATGGTGGGATTGACTTACTGGGATTGCGCATCTTGTTTCTTAGCCTGTGGATAACTTAGTTTATTGATTATTGTGAATGTTTTGTTTGCGTGGCAAAGAACTTCAACTATTCTCCGAAGCATCAGAAGGCAGGATGAGAAGCAATGAATGGAAACTTATCAAGGAGAGAACCAACCTAAAACTGAGGAGAAATTTCCTGACAGTGAGAACAATTAATCAGTGGAACGACTTGCCTCCAGAAGTTGTGGGTGCTCTACAGTGGTGAAATCTAAAATTTGTTACTACCGGTTCTGTGGGCGTGGCTTGGTGGGGATGGGAGTAATGTAACTGCGTGGGCGTGGCCAATTTTTTTTTTAACTTTTAAAACCATTTTTTCTACAACCTCTTCGGCGAAGAGGTTGTAAAAAAATGCTTTCAAAAGGCTCTGACGATCCCAGCTGAGTTGCCTGATCGGCAGAGGCTTCTTTTAAATGCCTCTGCCGATCAGGCAACTCAGCTTGGATCGTCAGAGGCTTTTAAAAGGAAAAAAAGCCTGTGCCAATCAGGCAACTCACCTTGGATCATCAGAGGCTTTTAAAAGCATTTTTTCTTCAGAGGTTGTAGAAAAAATGCTTTTAAAAGCCTTTGAGGATCCCAGCTGAGCTGCGCGATCATCAGAGGCTTTTTTTCTTTTTACTTTTAAAAGCATTTTTTCGGCCAAAGAGGTTGTAGAAAAAATGCTTTTAAAAGTAAAAAAAAAGCCTCTGATGATCGCGTGGCTCGGCTGGGTATTTGGGGGTCTGGGGGTCAGGGATTTTTGCTACCGGTTCTCCTAACCACCCGCCTCTATCGCTACCGGATCGGGCGATCCGGTCCGAACCGGGAGCATTTCACCCCTGGTGCTCTTATCACTGGAGCTTTCTAAGAAGAGATTGTACAACCATTTAAAAAAAAATTTTGGCCAAAATATTTAATACTTTTAATGTTTGTATTATCTGTATTTTATCTTGGTTGTTCACCGCCCCGGGAGTAGGGCGGTATAGAAATTTGATAAATAAATAAAATAAATAAATAAATAAACCATTTGTCTAAAATGATATAGGCTTTCCTTCCTGAGCAGGGGGTTGGATTAGAAGACCTCCAAGGTAGCTTGTCTAGCATGCTTTTCTCCGATTTTTCTTCCCAACAACAACCCTGCGAGGAAGCTGGCGGAAGAGACAACAGCTGGCCCAAAGTCAGCTGTTTTAGAGCTGAGATGCGTCTTACAGCTGGCTGTCTCATTATTCTCATTTTTAAAGCCTGCGAACGAAAGGGAAATGACCAGCCCTCGATCCTATAGAGAAAAATATGCTGGATCTCAGATTTAACAGATGAACAGAGTTGTAAGGGACCTTGTAGGTCATCTAGTCTGACCCCCCCATCCTCGGCCAAGCAGGAGACCCTACACCATTTCTGACAGATGGCAGTCCAGTCTCTTCTTGAAAGCCTCCAGTGATGAAGCTCCCACAACTTCCGAAGGCAACTTCTGTTCCATGGGTGGATTGTTCTCAAGGTCAGAAAATTTCTCCTCATTTCCAGGTTGAATCTCTCTTTGATCAGTTCCCATCCATTATTCCTTATCTGGCCTTCAGGTGCCTTGACCCCCTCCTCTCTGTGGCAGCCCCTCAGATATAGAATAGAAAATAGAATAGAATAGAATAGAATGGAATGGAATGGAATGGGATAGAATAGAATAGAATAGAATAGAATAGAATAGAATAGAATAGAATAGAATAGAATAGAATAGAATAGAATAGAGAATGGAATGGAATGGAATGGAATGGAATGGAATGGAATGGAATAGAATAGAATAGAATAGAATAGAATAGAGTAGAGTAGAGTAGAGTAGAGTAGAGTAGAGTAGAGTAGAGTAGAGTAGAGTAGAGTAGAGTAGAAGTAGAGTAGAATAGAATAGAATAGAATAGAATAGAATAGAATAGAATAGAAGTAGAGTAGAGTAGAGTAGAGTAGAATAGAATAGAAGTAGAGTAGAGTAGAGTAGAGTAGAATAGAATAGAATAGAATAGAATAGAATAGAATAGAATAGAAGTAGAGTAGAGTAGAATAGAAGTAGAGTAGAGTAGAGTAGAGTAGAGTAGAGTAGAGTAGAGTAGAATAGAATAGAATAGAATAGAATAGAATAGGAGTAGAGTAGAGTAGAGTAGAGTAGAGTAGAGTAGAGTAGAGTAGAGTAGAATAGAATAGAATAGAATAGAATAGAATAGAATAGAATAGAATAGAATAGAATATTTATTGGCCAAGTGTGATTGGACACACAAGGAATTTGTCTTGGTGCATATTGGTACCCTGCTATCATGTCTCCCCTGGTCCTTCTCTTCACTAGACCAGCCATGCCCAGTTCCTGCAACCGTTCTTTGTATGTTTTAGCCTCCAATCCCCTCATCATCCTGGTTGCTCTTCTCTGCACTTTTTCTAGAGTCTCAACATCTATTTTTTTATAGCGTGGTGTCCAAAACCGGATGCAGTATTCTAAGTGTGGTCTTACTAAGGCTTTACAGAATGTCAATGAACCCCTTATACCCAAATGATCCAGAGATTTGGGTCTTCTTCAGGTTGTGGGGCGGGGCTGATGCTCATCCTTCTTGGTTTCTGGTTGGTTGGTCCCTTTGCAAAAGAGAAACAGAGGAAGAGAGATGGCGGGGGAAAAAGGAGGCTATGCAGAATGCAGGGAGAAAGAAGACGGTGGGCTGCCTTGGTTCAACTCCGCTAACCTACTTCGGGCTGGCCGGCATCTAAACTAAGATATTGTTTTGTTTTTTTGTTTTTTAATTTGATTTATATGCCGCCCTTCTCCGGAGACTCAGGGCGGCTTACAATGCGTTAAGCAATAGCCTTCATACTTTTGTATATTTATACAAAGTCAGCTTATTGCCCACACAAACTGGGTCCTCAATTTACCTACCTTAAAAAGGATGGAAGGCTGAGTCAACCTTGAGCCTGGGGAGATTCGAACTAGCAGTAATTGCAGGCAGCTGAATGATAGTAACAGTGCTTTAGTCTGCTGCGCCACCAGGCTTTTGTACAGAATTGTATTCTGTAAGCGCAAATGCCTTGCTTCACTTGAACTGCCCTGCTAAACTGCCTTTTTTTTTTGTTAGCCTTTTTTAGCCTTTTAAATTGTCAAATGGGTTTTAGTTTCTTTTTTTTTTTTTATTGAGAAGTTTTACAAAAAGTTTACATATTTCCCCCCCCCCTTCCCTACCTCAACCTCCCCCCTCCCCCCCTCCCCTTCCCAGAACAAATTACAGGGTATAAACTTCAACAATCATAATCAATCCTAGTCTAAACAATTATGACATTCCACATCTCTTGTTTCTTCAATTCCCTAATTTCCCGCCTAGCTTTATTACTTAAAGACACACTAAATATATATATAATCATTCATAACCTATCTGCAATTTCTTATTCCGGTATTTATTTTGAATATTATTATAATATAATAATAATTATATAATTCTTTTAAAATTTAAAATTTTGTATTGGTATGTGTTTTAGTTCTGGCTGTGCACCGCCCTGAGTCCACTAGGAGAAGGGCGGGATACAAATTGAATAAAATAAAGAAAATAAAATAAAATAAATAAAGACAGGCCGGGTAGATTTGGGGACCACAGCTCAATTTGTGGCTCGACGTTGCTTTCTCACTCCAGCTTGCCCACCGTAGATAAGCCACGCTTCGTTTTAACCAGGTTTGTTGAGTAAGCGGCCGGGTGGACGCCTCGCGCTCCCTCCGAAAATCCCCAAGCAAAGCACACCAACCGAAGCAACCTAGAACGAAGGAGAAATTTCCCAACCGTGAGAATAATTAACCAGCGGGACGGTTTTGCCTGCGGAAGTTGTGGGTCACTGGAGGTTTTTAAGAAGAGACTGGACAGGCACTTGCCTGGAATGGTATAGGGTCTCCTGCCCGAGCAGGGGGTTGGACTAGAAGACCTCTAAGCTCCCTTCTGGTGATGATGAAGATGACGATACAATCATATGTCTGAAATGGTATATAGGGTTTCCTGGCTGAGCGGTGGGTTGGACTAGAAGATCTCCAAGCTCCCTTCCAGTGGTGGTGATAATGATGATGATGATGATGATGATGAAGAAGAAGAAGATACCACCACTTGTCTGAAATGGTATACTATATAAGGTTTCCTGCCTGAGCAGGGGGTTGGACTAGAAGACGTCCAAGGTCCTTTCCAACTCATTCTGTCCTCTCCTCTCCTCTCCTCTCCTCTTCCCTTCCCTTCTATTCCATTCCATTCCATATTTTCTATTCTATTCTATTCTATTCCATTCCATTCTATTCTATTCTATTCTATTCTATTCTATTCAGGGTGGATTTGATTTAAATCGGGTTGATTTAAATCACAATTTAAATCATGATTTAAATCACTACTAAAAGGGCTTGATTTAAATCAACTCGATTTAAATCATAATTTTTAAAGAGCAACTGTCATCTCTGCTACTCCTTTGACCCACTGTTGACTCAACCAATAGTCCCAGTGTTGCAGAATATACAGCCTCATGCTACATCACTAAGCTCCATTTCATGCTGAATAAACTAAATTATTTCTGTATCTTAAAGAGAAAACTATCTTATGATAGATTTTTACCCCAAAAACTTTTTATTAAAATAAATTCGATAAAAATAAAAAAAAATCCGATTTAAATCAAAAAAATCTGATTTTTTTGATTTTTTTAAAAAAATCATTTTAATTTTTATCCACCCTGATTCTATTCTCTGACGCTCTGCGTCAAAGCGTGAACTTCACCTTCCCACGCCCCCACCCCCGTCCCAAAGTAGGATGGCCACCCGCAAAGCCAGGACGACAGCGCCCACCCACACCTCAAGCTGCTGGACCCACCTCGTCCCATCATCCACCCTCCCCACCCCACCCCACCCCACCCCACCCTCCTCTTCTCTTTCACTTGCAAGCTTTAACAGTAACAGAGTTGGAAGGGACTTTTGGAGGTCATCTAGTCCACCCTCCGCTGACACAGGAGACATGTCCCAGGGATTCGAACCACCCGAAATCTTTCCGGATCGACAAGCTCAGCGTCTTAGCCCCTGAGCCACCTTAGCCGGGCTCGCGGTAGCTAAGACGCTTGAGCTTGTCGATCGAAAAAGGTCGGTTGGTTCGAATCCCTAGCATAGATCTCCTGCGTGAGCCGGGGGGTTGGACTAGATGACTTCCAAAGTCCCTTCCAAATCCGTTACTGTAAGTCAGGCAATCGCTGTGGCAGCCGGGGAGAGAAGGGCGCTTTTTTGCAAAAAAAAAAAAAAAAAAAAGCCTTCAAAAAAAAAAAAGCCTTTCAAAAAAAAAAAGCCTTCAAAAAAAAAAAAAAAAGCAACCTGCCCATTCCCGCTTTAGAAGGTGGACTTCGGGCCGGGCCGGTGACGTCACCCCCCCTCTCGCCCTTACCTGCTCGTTCGAGTCCCGAGGAAGCCTCGGACGCGCCTCCCGCGGCGGCAGCAGCAGCAGCAGCAGCAGCAGCTCAGCGCTGGGCTTCGCGCTAATCGCTTGCAAAACTTTCGCCCTCCGCTCTCGCGGCCGCCAACGATGTCGCTCCTGTTGGAGACGGTGGGTTTCTTCCTGAGCGTCGTCGGCTGGGCCCTGCTGGCCGTCACCCTCTTCAACAGCTACTGGAGGGTCTCTAGCGTCTCGGGCAACGTCATCACCACCTCTACCATCTTCGAGAACCTGTGGCAGAGTTGCGCCACCGACTCCACCGGCGTCTACAACTGCTGGGAGTTCCAATCGCTGCTCGAACTGCCCGGTGAGTTGGTGGGGAGCGATCTCCCTGGATAGGGATCGAGGGGTGGAGGTGGAGGGATGAGCGTTGTAAATCCGTCGCTCCCCAAGGCCGTCGGGGTTGCAAAAGGGATCTGGGTGGATCGCTTGACCGGATCCTGATCGTTTTCCCCCCCTCCCCAGCCGTCGATTGGAGAGAGAAAGAGAGCAAAGGCGCACCGTTTTCTTGCGATTCCCGCGCTCGGAGGTCTATTGAGGGTGGGATGGGGGTTTGATCCAACTTGATCCCCCAGATCTCGAGCTGGCGGTTCGAATCCTTACTACAGGTCTCCTGCGTGAGCAAGGGGTTGGACTAGATGACCTCCAAAGTCCCTTCCAACTCTTGTTACTGTTACTTTCTGGCTTTGGGACTCCCCCCCTCCGCCTTGGTATCTGAAGTTCCCGGGACCGGCCCTTTCCAGGGACTCGGGACCACAATACCCATCATCGTTGTGTGTGTGTGACTGCGTGAGTTGGTCGGCCAGGCTTTGGGGAGTCTTTTTTGGGGGGGGCACTCCCTCCCTCTCGGTAGCTGGAGTTCCCGGGAGCGGCCCTTTCCAGAGACTCGGGACCACAATACCCATCATCCTTGTGTGTGTGTGTATGGCTGCGCGAGTTGGTCGTCCAGGCGCTCTGGAGCGAGCCGGCTTTGGGGAGTCTTTTTTGGGGGGGTCGGTGGGAGACTCCCCCCTTGGTATCTTGAGCTCCTGGAACCGACCCTTTCCAGAGACTAGGGACCACAATACCCATCATCAGTTGTGTGTGTGTGTGTGTGTGTGGCTGCGCGAGTTGGTCGTCCAGGCGCTCTGGAGCGACCCGGTTTTGGGGAGTCTTTTTTGGGGGGATCGGTGGGAAACTCCCCCCTCGGTAGCTGGAGTTCTCGGAACCTGCCCTTTCCAGAGACTCGAGACCACAGTACCCATCATCCTTGTGTGTGTGTGGCTGCGCGAGTTGGTCGTCTAGGCGCTTTGGAGCGAGCCGGCTTTTGGGAGTCTTTTTTTGATGAGTGGGAGAGCTCCCCGGACCGGCCCTTTCCAGAGACTCGGGACCACAATACCCATCATCGTTGTGTGTGTGTGGCTGCGTGAGTTGGTTGTCCAAGCTTTGGGGAGTCTTTTTTTGGGGGCGGGGATATTCCCCCTCCTCGGTAGCTGGAGTTCCCGGGAGCGGCCCTTTCCAGAGACTCGGGATCACAATACCCATCATCCTTGTGTGTGTGTGTATGGCTGCGCGAGTTGGTCGTCCAGGCGCTCTGGAGCGAGCCGGCTTTGGGGAGTCTTTTTGGGGGGGGTCGGTGGGAGACTCCCCCCTTGGTATCTTGAGCTCCTGGAACCGACCCTTTCCAGAGACTAGGGACCACAATACCCATCATCATTTGTGTGTGTGTGGCTGCGTGAGTTGGTCGTCCAAGCTTTGGGGAGTCTTTTTTTGGGGGTGGGGAGATTCCCCCTCCTCGGTAGCTGGAGTTCCCGGGAGCGGCCCTTTCCAGAGACTCGGGATCACAATACCCATCATCCTTGTGTGTGTGTGTATGGCTGCGCGAGTTGGTCGTCCAGGCGCTCTGGAGCGAGCCGGCTTTGGGGAGTCTTTTTTGGGGGGGGTCGGTGGGAGACTCCCCCCTTGGTATCTTGAGTTCCTGGAACCGACCCTTTCCAGAGACTCGGGACCACGGGGCTGTTATGGGTTGTGTGAGCCGGCTTCTCTTTTCCTTCGGAAGTTTTCACAGTAACAAGAGTTGAATGGGACCTTAGAGGTCATCTAATCCAACCCCCGGCTCACGCAGGAGACACGTACTAGGGATTCCAACCACCGAACCTTTCTGATCAACAAGCTCAGTGTCTAAATTGTGGGAGCTTCCATCCCTTGTGGAGGCTTTCAAGAAGAGATTGGGCTGGCCTTTTGTCAAAAATGGTGGTAGGTAGGTAGGGTCTCCTGCTTAGGCAAGGAGGAGGGGTTGGACTAGATGACCTTAAAGGTCCCTTCCGACTCTATTAATCTGTACCCCGTCTCTTCCTTCCCAGCTGTACCCCAGTCGCGCTGAATTGTGGGGGGAATTCTGGGAGTTGAAGTCTCCCACGCGTCTTAAAAAGTTTTCAAGTTTGAAAAAAAAAACCACTGGCTAAACATGCAGCTAACAACAGGTGGCTTCTATGCCATTATCAGAAACCTGTATTCCCTCTCCTGCAAAAGCTCTTGCAAAGCAATTGTAGAACAGTCGTTTACCGCTCAATTAACGCGATCGATTCAGAGCCTGCCTCCTTCTTTTAAGGTGCAAACCTGATCCTTCTCCTTGAATCTCTCTGTTAAGGTTTATTATTGCCCCTTGTCCTTTAGCCTGCCTATCTGTGCAACAGGCAGAAAGGCAGCAAAGGTTTTGCTAAGGGACCCAAAGGGAAATTCCCCTTCCATGCCAAATAGAGTAGAGTAGAGTAGAGTAGAGTAGAGTAGAGTAGAGTAGAGTAGAGTAGAATAGAATAGAATAGAATAGAATAGAATAGAATATTTATTATTTATTTATTGGTTCGATTTATATGCCGCCCTTCTCCGGAGACTCAGGGCGGCTTACAATGCGTTAAGCAATAGCCTTCATACTTTTGTATATACCTGCTTAGTAGGACTTTCGCCCCTGCCCCCAAGCAGTGTTCTTTTTTTATACAAAGTCAGCTTATTTCCCCCACAAACCGGGTCCTCATTTTACCTACCTCGAAAGGATAGAAGGCTGAGTCAACCTTGAGCCTGGTGAGATTTGAACTTGCAGTAATTGCAGGCAGCTGGTGCTACTTAACAGCACTTTAGTCTGCTGTGCCACCAAGGCTCTAGAATAGAATAGAATAGAATAGAATAGAATAGAATAGAATAGAATAGAATAGAATAGAATAGAATAGAATAGAATAGAATTTTTTATTGGCCAAGTGTGATTGGGCACACAAGGAATTTGTCTTGGTGCATATGCTGATCCATAATGCTGATCCATTGGTGCAGACATATCTTTGGTCATTTAGAGACAAAGACGTAGAGTAGAGTAGAGTAGAGTAGAGTAGAGTAGAGCAGAGCAGAGCAGAGCAGAGCAGAGCAGAGCAGAGCAGAGCAGAGCAGAGCAGAATAGAATAGAATAGAATAGAATAGAATAGAATAGAATAGAATAGAATAGAATTTTTTATTGGCCAAGTGTGATTGGGCACACAAGGAATTTGTCTTGGTGCATATGCTGATCCATAGTGCTGATCCATTGGTGCAGACATATCTTTGGTCATCTAGAGACAAAGACGTAGAGTAGAGTAGAGTAGAGTAGAGTAGAGTAGAGTAGAGTAGAGTAGAAGGCTATAGAATAGAATAGAATAGAATAGAATAGAATAGAATAGAATAGAATAGAATAGAATAGAATAGAATAGAATAGAATAGAATAGAATAGAATAGAATAGAATAGAACAGAACAGAACAGAACAGAACAGAACAGAATTTTTTATTGGCCAAGTGTGATTGGGCACACAAAGAATTTGTCTTGGTGCATATGCTGATCCATAATGCTGATCATTGGTGCAGACATATTTCTTTGGTCATCTAGAGACAAAGACATAGAATAGAGTAGAGTAGACTAGAACAGAACAGCACAGAACAGAACAGAACAACAGAAGAACAAGAGTTGGAAGGGACCTTGGAGGTCTTCTAGTCCAACCCCCTGCTTAGGCAGGAAACCCTACACCACTTCAGACAAATGGTTATCCAACATCTTCTTAAAAACTTCCAGTGTTGGAGCATTCACAACTTCTGGAGGCAAGTTGTTCCACTTATTAATTGTTCTACCTGTCAGGAAATTTCTCCTTAGTTCTAAGTTGCTTCTCTCCTTGATTAGTTTCCACCCATTGCTTCTTGTCCTGCCCTCAGGTGCTTTGGAGAACAGCTTGACTCCCTCTTCTTTGTGGCAGCCCCTGAGATATTGGAAGACTGCTCTCATGTCTCCCCTAGTCCTTCTTTTCATTAAACTAGACATACCCAGTTCCTGCAACCGTTCTTCATGTTGCAGCCTCCAATCCCTCTAATCATCTTCGTTGCTCTTCTCTGCACTCTTTCTAGAGTCTCATGACGCTTTATTTTATTTTATTTCTTTGGTCCAGAATTAATTTTCCGCTCCAAGCTCAACTTTTTAAAAAATCAGGCAAGATATTTCTTAAGGGCTTAAAATAGCATTTTCCCGCGGCTGCCAGCAATCTATACATCACTCCTGCTTTGTTTTCCCACGGAGCCAGCAGGGGGCAGCAACGAGCAATTATCATAAGATAAATAGGGGAAGGAAAAAAAACCCAGTTAAGATCAGAATAGCTGTAAACATATTTTTGGCTATAATAGTTGTTCTCGATGCCAGCCAAGGCTATATTTTAGGCTGATATCCTGGTAAGTTGTTTGCGGAACCAATCACCGAGGTTAAAAAAAAAAAAAAAAGGCTGCGGGTAAAATTGTGAAATTCTCACCCGCCGTTGCCAACTTTGCAACTTTGCATGGACGATTGGCCTTCTGGCTTTCGCACAAATGCGGGGGGGAAAAAAAATGCAGTCAGTTCAGTTTCGCCTAAGTGTGTTATTTGAACTTTAGCCAGTCTGGTTGGTAAACCATAGCTTGATGATTTAGCATCTCTTGTGAAGCCCGGCACACCACGGTCAAAGCCATTGGTGACGAAATACGGGTCGTCCTCGGCTTACGACCAAAATTTCTGTTGCTGAGCGAGACAGCGGTTAAAAGTGCGTTTTGTCTCATTTTTTACAACCTTGCTTGCCGCACCGTTGTCCAGTGAATCGCTGCGGGGGTTACCTTTAGTGACACGGTTGTTAAGTGAATCTGACTTTGCCGGTTAGAAGGGAATCACGTGATTTTGGGACACTGCAACCCCGTCGTAAAGATGAGTCCGTTGCCAAGAATCTGAATTTTGATCACATGACCATAGGGCCGCTCGAATGGTCATAAGTGTGAAAAACGGGCTTAAGTCACTTTTTTTCAGTGCTGTTGTCTCTTCGTTAAATGAATTGTTGTAACTCAAGGACTACCTGAATGGTGAAGTCACCCAGAGAATAGGTAGCTGTTTGTGGAATGTAAATGCAATCGGCACGATAACTTGTTATGCGTTTAGTGATCAAAACGAGCAGATAAAATGTTCCGAGGTCCTGAAAAGTGAATGATGTGAAAACCAGGGTTAACATCATGGGTGAAATCTAAAATTTGTTACCACCGGTTCTGTGGGCGTGGCTTAGTGAGGGGGGGTGTAATGTGACTGGGTGGGCGTGGCCAACTTTTTTTTTTTAAACTTTTAAAAGCATTTTTTCTACAACCTTAAGAGGTTGCAGAAAAAAAATGCTTTTAGAAGCTTCTGACGATCAGGCAAGTCAGCTGGGATCGCCAGAGACTTTTAAAGGCAGAGGCTTTTCAAAGCATTTTTTTCTGCAACCTCTTCAGTCAAAGAGGTTGTAGGAAAAAAAATGCTTTGAAAAGCCTCTGGCGATCCCAGCTGATTTGCCTGATCATCAGAAGCTTTTAAAAGCATTTTTTTCTGCAATATCCTTCCCCCAGGAGTGGGGAGAGAATGGGGATTTTGTAATATCCTTCCCCTGCCACGCCCACCAAGCCACGCCCACCAAGCCATGCCCACAGAACCGGTAGTAAAAAAAATTGGGATTTCACCACTGGTTCAAACTGATATAAGCAATCCTCAACAACCATTCATTTAGTGTGACTCAAAAAAGTTGACGATCGTTTTTCACACTTAAGTCCCTTTGCAGCATCCCCTCATGGTCACATGATCAAAATTTCGACATTTGGAAACTGGCACGTATTTATGACGGTTGCAGCGATCCCCTTCTGCGACCTTCTGACAAGCAAAGTCAACGGGGAAGCCAGATTCATTCAACAGCCTTCTTACTAACATAACAAATGCAGCAATTCACTTACCGTAATTTTCGGACTATAAGACGCACTTCCCCCCACCAAAAAAAAAACTGGGTGGAAATGTCGGTGTGTCTTATAGACGGAATACAGCCCTGTTTTTGGCTTCCCGAAACTCCCCTCCCGCGTGTCACGTTTTGGTCAAAGATGGGCCCATTTTTAACAAAAACGGGACGCGCAGAGGGTTTGGGTGGCCTGCAGAGTGCTCCTGGGGGCCGGGGAGGGAAAAAATAGGACGTGTGGGGAGTTTGGGAGACCAAAAACGGGCCCGTTTTTCAGTAAAATGGGACGTGCAGAGGGTTTGGGTGGCCTGCAGAGTGCTCCTGGGGGCTGAGGAGGGCAAAAATGGGGAGTTTCAGAGGCCAAAAACGGCCCCGTTTTTCCACAAAAACGGGATGTGCAGAGGGTTTGGGTGGCTTGCAGAGTGCTCCTGGGGGCTGAGGAAGGCAAAAATGGGACGCGTGGGGAGTTTCGGAGGCCAAAAATGGGACCGTTTTTCACTAAAATGGGACGTGCAGAGGGTTTGGGTGGCCTGCAGAGTGCTCCTGGGGGCTGAGGAGGGCAAAAACGACGCGCAGAGGCCAAAAACTATTTTTTTTCTTGTTTTCCTTTCGAAATCTAGGCGCGTCCTATACTCCAGTGCGTCTTATAGTCCGAAAAATACGGTAACCACTGAGGTAAACAAGGTCATAAAATGGGGCTAAACTCACTCAGCAACTGTCTCGCTTAGCAATGGAAATGTTAGAATCAATTGTGGTCGTAAATCGAGGACCACCTCTGAGGTAGCACTCCATCCTCTGACGTTTTGTTGCAAATCTTAGGGTTTCTTCCTTGCTCCTTTTCAAGATCTCTTTCAAAGTCCCAATGGTTTTTTTTTTCTTTTCAGGAGGCAACTGGACTTTTCTGGGTTTTTTTCTTTGAGGACGTTTTGCTTCTCATCCAAGAAGCTTCTTCAGCTCTGACTAGATGGTTAGGAAATGGAAGGATTTATACTCTTTGCAGACGGCTGGTCATTTGCATTCTTTTTAGAGAGTCGTTGAGGCCCCTTGGAGGTTTGTCTGTGTCCTCAGGGTCACCTGAGTAGTGCAAATCTTCCTGTAGGCTGCAATTTTTCTCTGGAAATCTGGTCGTACTCCCACACCCAGAGGTGGGCTGTTGGGGGTTCGCAGGGGTTCGGGAGAGCCTCTAGCTAAGATTCTATGCAGTTTGGAGAACCCCCAAACCCCACTCCCGGCTGGCCCAGCCCACCCCTCCCAGGAGTCCCCACGTGGCCTGTTTTGGATGCAGGTAAATGCAGGGCACTCACAGAGACTTGGGGAGGGCGAAAAACAGGCCTACCAGAAGTTCAGATAGGCCAGAAATGGGCCTGTTTCCGGCCTCCAGAGCCTGGGGAGGCTGTTTTTGCCCTCCCGGAGGCTTGAGAAAAGCCTCCAGAGCCCCGGGAGGGCAAAAATTCCCCTTCCCCGCCGTGGTACAGGAGACCGACTAGGCCATGCCCACCATGGCCACGCCCACCCAGCAACCGGACAGAGAACCCCTTGCTAACATTTTTGAAGCCCACCCCTGCCCACCCCATTCGAACCGCCATGTAATCTCTTTCAAAGCGTTGCTCCGTTGCTTGGATGAAAATGCCACCGCCTCCCCCCGTTCGCCAGTCTCTGTCCGAGACCAATTTGCGACAAGGAAGGGAAGACATTGGACGGGGCGAGGCGGAGAGGATTCCGCCTAGGACAGAAGATGGAACAACTTGGCCTGAGACCATCCCCTGTTCAAAGTGCAGCTGGGATGGAACGCAAGGAAATAGCCCCGTTTCTCCTTGCTTCCTGGTTAATATTTGTTGCTACGCCTCTGCCAAAACAATAAAGCCTTTTGTTGGGATTTTCTCCTGCCACAAAGAGGCAGGATCCAAGTTGAAATGACGAGGTGATCTCCGAGGACAAAAGATCAAGAGGTTTTCCCTTCCCCGGTGTCCGTCACCTTCCAAGGGCAAAGAGATGCCTTCACTCCTTGGGATACGTGTCAGGGGGAGTCTTTATAACCAGACAAACCTTGAATGCTGGCTTCATCACCTGGAAAGACGAAGAAGAATCCTTCTTCCCACCTGAAGAGCTGGGAGTGAGGAGAGGACTGCCGTGTCAAGTTTAGTGGTCTAGTGGTTAAGGCGCTAGGTTAGAAGGTAGGAGACTGTGATTTCAAGTGCTTCGTTGGTCATAAAAGCCAAATTTGGGAGACTGGGAGTTCTAGTCCCCTCTTAGTCAGCTGGGTGACTTTGGGCCAAACACCAGGAGACAGGGAGTTCTGGTCCCCTCTTAGTCATCTGGGGGGACTTTGGGCCGATCACTAGGAGACTGGGAGTTCTGGTCCCCTCTCAGTGAGCTGGGTGACTTTGGACCAATCACCAGAAGACTGGAAGTTCTAGTTCCCTCTCAGTCAGCTGGGTGACTTTGGGCCGATTACCAGGAGACTGGGAGTTCTAGTCCCCTCTTAGTCATCTGGGGGGACTTTGGGCCGATCACTAGGAAACTGGAAGTTCTAGTCCCCTCTCAGTCAGCTGGGTGACTTTGGACCAATCACAGGAGGCTGGGAGTTCTAGTCCCCTCTTAGTCATCTGGGGTGACTTTGGGCCGATTACCAGGAGACTGGAAATTCTAGTCTCTTCCTAGTCAGCTGGGTGACTTTGAGCCAATCATCAGGAGACTGTGAGTTCTAGTCCCACCCTAACTATGAAAGTCAGCTGGATGAATTTGGGCCAGTCCTTCCCTCTCAGCCCAACTCACCTCACAAGGTGGTTGTTGTGGGGAAAAGAGGAGGAGTCTTTGGTCTTTACTCTGGCTTGAGCGATTTGTAAAGTAATAAAAGTGCGATAAAAGAAATAAACAAACAATAAACATTTTTCTTCTCCTTCCGAGTGACTGTGGCAGCTTATACCTGCATTTCTCTATACCCGTTTTCCCCAACTTAGTGTCCTGCCAATATGCTCTGGACTGCAAACCTCATTATCCCCAGCCAGCGGTGGCTTCCACATAGTCTTACCACCGGTTCACTGTGTGCACGGACCCTTGCTTCGCTCGCGCACCCCTTCCACACATGTGCCCGGCCTTCCGCACTCTCTCTGTGCGCATGTGCGCCTTCAACGCATGTGCCCAGCCATCTGCACATGTGCTTTGTTCACGCATGCACCTTCCATGCACGTGCCCGGCCTCGAAAACGTGGTTAAGTACGACAGCATTACGTCTGGGCGGGTCGCCGCTACTGGTTTGCCGAAACCGATCCGAACCGGCTGAATCTCACCTCTGTCCCCATGGGAATTTGGATAGGCGTGGCCTCCATGTTGGGAGCATTTCAGGTGGTGGCTAGCCGGTTGCATGCTTGTTTGTTTTTTTAAGGAACTTAACATTCGGGGTCAATTGCATAAGCTAGCCATTTGTCCAGGGATTGCTCTGGGGTCAATCTAAGCTGTTGCTTAGAAGGATCTTATTTTGTTTCTGGGTGAAAGAAGAAGGAATGTCAATGCAGTTTGAGACCATTGACAGAAGAAAACAAACAGGGCCTTTTTTTCGGAGGGCGGAGTTTATTTGCTCAGGCAGATAAGTCAAGGATGTTATCAACATTGACCGAAAGGTACCTCTTTATAAAAATAAACATTTGGGTTGAGCACATGGGCGATGAATTGTTTTGGCAAGGACCAATGTTTTTCCGCCATTTTGCGGTCAGCTTCAATCTGCCATCAAGTTTACTGGGCCTGCTTTGTTGTCGCTCGATATAAATCCATCCAGTCATCCTGAAATGTAAATGTTTGTCTCAGCAGTTAGTTGAGTCAACCGTGGTTGAATTTAGCCAACTGAGGCTAACTCAATTTTTCTGTTGGGAAAACCTGCTTGAAAAACAGGCCTTGATTTACCACCGTTTGTTTTGCAAGTGGTTCGGAGTTCCGTAAATACGAGCCAGTCGTTTGCTTCAGCTGCCCAAAAAAGCCAACACAGTCCTGGGCTGCATTTTTTTTTTTTTAATTTGATTTATATGCCGCCCTTCTCCAGAGACTCAGGGCGGCTTACAGTGCGTTAAGCAATAGCCTTCATACTTTTGTATATTTTATACAAAGTCAGCTTATTGCCCCCACAAACTGGGTCCTCAATTTACCTACCTTAGAAAGGATGGAAGGGCTGAGTCAACCTTGAGCCTGGCGAGATTCGAACTTACTTTAATTGCAGACAGCTGGTGTTAAATTACAGTGCTTAGTCTGCAGAGCTATCCAGGCATTAACAGAGGGACAGAATCAAGATCGCGTATAATATTAATACCACTTTGTAAGGCCTTGGTGAGGCCACGCTTGGAATACTGCATCCAGTTTTGGTCGCCACGATGTAAAAAAGATGTGGAGACTCTAGAAAGAGTGCAGAGAAGAGCAACAAAGATGATTAGGGGATTAGAGGTTAAAACATATGAAAAATGTTTGCTGGAATTGGTTTTGTCTAGTCCAGTGATGGCTAACCCTTTTCTTATCGTGTGCTGAAAGAGTGCGCATGTGTTGGCACCCATAATGCAATGCGCCCCCCCCCCCCGCACCAGTGGTGGGATTCAAAAATTTCTACTACCGGTTCTGTGGGCAGGGCTTGGTGGGCGTGGCATGGTTTGGTGAGCGTGGCAGGGGAAGGATACTGTAAAAACTCCATTCCCACCCCACTCCAGGGGAAGGTTATTGCAAAATCCCCATTTCCTCCCGATCAGCTGGGACGCAGGAGGCAGAGAAAAGATGGGGGAACTACTCAAAATTTTCGCTACCGGTTCTCCAGAACTGGACAGAACCTGCTGAATAGCACCTCTGACCTGTGCATGCGTGCACACACACACCCATTCTCCTCCCGCCCCCGCGTATGTGTGCGTGACTCCCCCCTGCCTCCTTGTTTTTGGCCTAGAAGGCCTCCCTGTAGCCTCCTGGGCCCAAAAATGGGCCATGGGGGGGGGGCTTGCCACACCCCCCACGCTCCCTGCCCCCGTTTATGCGTGTGACCCCCTGCGCATGGGCCCGCATCTCCCGCATGCTCCCCCCCCCCGCAAACCCCAAAAATCAGCTGGCCAGCAGGAGGCACACGCACGCATACATGGTGGAGCTGAGCTGAGTGACGGTTTGCATGCCCGCAGAGAGCTGTGGCACACCTGCCATAGGTTCGCCATCACGGATCTAGTCTAACAAAAAGAAGGACTCCCGCATGGTCACTCATGCCCTTGTCACCTCCCGCCTGGACTATTGTAACGCTCTCTACATGGGGCTCCCCTTGAGGAGCACCCGGAGGCTCCAACTGGTGCAGAGTGCGGCCGCGCAGGTGGTAATGGGAGCGACATGGCGTTCCCATATAACACCCCTCCTGCGCGAGCTGCACTGGCTCCCGGTGGTCTTCCGGGTGCGCTTCAAGGTTTTGGTTACCACCTTTAAAGCGCTCCATGGCTCAGGACCTGGGTACTTGCGGGACCGCCTACTACCACCAATAGCCTCCCACCGGCCGGTACGCTCTCATAGAGAGGGGCTCCTCCGGGTGCCGTCGGCCAAACAATGTTGACTGGCGGCCCCCAGGGGGAGAGCCTTCTCTGTGGGGGCACCTACTATCTGGAACGAGCTCCCCCCGGAGATACGGAGGATCCCGGATCTGCGCACCTTTCGCCGCGCTCTAAAGACCTTTTTATTTCACCAGGCAGGCCTGGCCTAACTTTCTCCCTCTTTTAAAACAATTTTTAATATTTTTTAGTATTTTTAATATTCAAAGTTTAAATTTGTTTTAAATTGATTGGAGTTTTAATCTGTCTGGGCCAAACTATTTAATTTGATTTTATTTCTGCTTTTTAAATTTTGTATGTATGTATTTTATTGTTGGCTGTTCACTGCCCTCAGTCCTTCGGGAGTAGGGCGGTATATAAATCAAATAAAAGTAAAGTAAAGTAAAGAGTCAAGCTGTTCTCCAAAGCACTTGAAGGCAGGACAAAAAGCAATGGACGGAAATTAATCAAACAATTTAGAACTAAGGAGAAATTTCCTGACAGTGAGAACAATTAACCAGTGGAACAACTTGCCTCCAGAAGTTGTAAATGCTTCAACAGTGAAAGTTTTTAAGAACCATTTGTCTGATTTGGTACAGGGTTTTCCTGCCTGAGCAGAGGATTGGACTAGATCCTTCCAAATCTGTTATTCTGTTTCAATGGCACTGAATAAAGTGACTTATAACTGATCCTCGCACTTATGACTGTCGCGACATGATCAGAGTTTGGGCACTTGGCCACTGGCATTGATTTATGATATTTGCATAAATCCTGAGATCATGTGATTCCCCCTTTGCTATCTTCTCAGTTGGCTTCCAACAAGCCAAGTCAACGGGGAAAGCTGGATTTGCTGAACAAACACATGAATTCCTTAACAACCATGATATAAAGGTTGTAAAATCAGGTGCGGCTCACTTAATAACCACCTTGCTCGGCAATGGAGATTCTGGCTCCAACTGTGGTCATTAATTTGGGGATTACCTCCGTTACCCAAAATTATTTCAAAGACGTCCTCTTGCTTGAAAATGCAATTATCGTTCAATTATACCGTATTCTATAGTAATATTATGAGGTCAGCTCACAATACCAATTAAATTCTAGGCAGATTTTCTAATCTGCAGCTACAAATCCTGTTTATATAATGATTAGAGCAGGTATATTGTTCCTAAAACTAGGATGGTGGCTACAATATATAAAATATATATTATATATTTATATTATCTATCTATCTATCTATCTATCTATCTATCTATTTATCTTCTATCTATCATCTAACATCTATCTATTTATCTATCTACCTTCTATCATTTATCTATCTTTTATCATCTATCTATCTATTTATCTATCTTCTATCTATCTATCTATCTATCTATCTATCTATCTATCTATCTATCTTCTATCTATCATCTATCTATTTATCTATCTATCTATCTTCTATCTATCTATCATTTATCTTCTATCTATCATCTATCTATTTATCTATCTATCTTCTATCTACCTTCTATCAATTATTTATCTATCTTCTATCTATCATCTATCTATCTATCTATCTATCTATCTATCTATCTATCTTCTACCTATCATCTATCTATCTTCTATCTATCTATCTTCTATCTATCATCTATCTATTTATCTATCTATCTTCTATCTATCTATCATTTATCTTCTATCTATCATCTATTTATCTATCTATCTTCTATCTACCTTCTATCAATTATTTATCTATCTTCTATCTATCATCTATCTATCTATCTATCTATCTATCTATCTATCTATCTTCTATCTATCATCTATCTATTTATCTATCTATCTATCTTCTATCTATCTATCATTTATCTTCTATCTATCATCTATCTATTTATCTATCTATCTTCTATCTACCTTCTATCAATTATTTATCTATCTTCTATCTATCATCTATCTATCTTCTACCTATCATCTATCTATCTTCTATCTATCTATCTATCTATCTATCTATCTATCTATCTATCTATCTTCTATCTATCATCTATCTATTTATCTATCTATCTATCTTCTATCTATCTATCATTTATCTTCTATCTATCATCTATCTATTTATCTATCTATCTTCTATCTACCTTCTATCAATTATTTATCTATCTTCTATCTATCATCTATCTATCTATCTATCTATCTATCTATCTATCTATCTATCTATCTATCTTCTACCTATCATCTATCTATCTTCTATCTATCTATCTTCTATCTATCATCTATCTATTTATCTATCTATCTTCTATCTATCTATCATTTATCTTCTATCTATCATCTATCTATTTATCTATCTATCTTCTATCTACCTTCTATCAATTATTTATCTATCTTCTATCTATCATCTATCTATCTATCTATCTATCTATCTATCTATCTATCTATCTTCTACCTATCATCTATCTATCTTCTATCTATCTATCTATCTATCTATCTATCTATCTATCTATCTATCTTCTATCTATCATCTATCTATTTATCTATCTATCTTCTATCTATCTATCATTTATCTTCTATCTATCATCTATCTATTTATCTATCTATCTTCTATCTACCTTCTATCAATTATTTATCTATCATCTATCTATCTATCTATCTATCTATCTATCTATCTATCTATCTATCTATCTTCTACCTATCATCTATCTATCTTCTATCTATCTATCTTCTATCTATCATCTACCTACCTATCTATCTTCTATCTATCATCTATCTATCCATTTATCTATCTAACTATTTATCTATCTTCTATGTATCACCTATCTATCTGTTTTCTATCTATCTATCTATCTATCTATCTATCTATCTATCTATCTATCATCTATCTGCCATCATCCTAGTTTTAGGGACAATATACCTGCTCTAATCATTATATAAAAAGGATTTGTAGCTGCAGATTAAAAAATCTGCCTAGTACAGGGGGGTCAAATTCAAGGCCTGGGGGCTGCATCCGGCTGATGGGGTACTTAGATCTGGCCCGCAGGGCCACCCTGGAAACAGCGAAGGACCAGTCTGGGCTGTTTCTGTCAGTGAAAACGGGCTTCCGAGCTCCATTTTCGGGTGCCACGGCCTCCTGCAACCCTCTGCCAGTGAAAACGTTCAGCTACCACAGGCGCCCCCGACATGAGTGACGTCAAGCTGGCCACACCCATCCTGGCCACACCCCCTCCCCCCCCCAGCCCACCGAGGTCAAACACAACCCTGATGCGGCCCTCAATGAAGTCGAGTTTGACACCCCTGGCCTAGAAAATCTCTATCTCTCTAAAATAAAAACGTTACTTTTTAAAAGCCAGTGGAAACAGCTGCACTCACTATTCTCCTTTTTCTTGTCTCCCCTGTAGCATATCTGCAAGCTTCGCGGGCCCTCATGATCACTGCGCTGGTCCTGGGTTTCTTAGCGATTATGAGCAGCATGCTGGGCTTACAGTGCACCAAAGTGGCCGAAAACAACCCCAATGCGAAAGCCAAGTTGGCGGTCATGGGAGGCAGTTTGTTCATCCTGGCTGGTAAGCTTTCTTCTGTACAGATAGTCCTCGACTGACGAGCACAACGCCATCCCCAAATTTCTCCTCGCTAAGGGAAACATTGGTTAAGTGCGCTTTGGCCCCATTGTACGACTTTTCCTGACCCCGTTGTAAAGTGAATCATTGCATATGTTAAGTTGGCGACATGGTGATTAGGTGAATCTGGATTCTCCCTTGACTTTGCTTGTCCAAAGGTCGCTAAAGGGGATCACGTGATACCCAGGGGTGAAATGCTACCGGTTTGCTCCAGTTTGGGCAAACTGGTAGCGGCGGTGGTGTGTGGTTCGGCGAACTGGTAGCGGCGACAGCATGAGGCTCTGCCTACCTGCCCGGATGTCTTTACCAGGAAGTAACCTGTTTTTTACCCTCTGTGCATACACAAAAGCCTTTGCGCATGCTCAGAGGTCCAAAATCGGACATGAAGATGGCGCACGTGCGGTTCCAAACCGGTAGGGAAGGTAAGTAGATTTCACCCCTGATGTCACCCGCCTCCCCCGGGACACTGCAACCGTCATAAATATGAACC
Source organism: Pituophis catenifer annectens (assembly GCF_029215685.1). NCBI lineage: Eukaryota > Metazoa > Chordata > Lepidosauria > Squamata > Colubridae > Pituophis > Pituophis catenifer. The sequence continues at coordinate 14,262,385 of NW_027256895.1, forward strand.
AGTTGCCAAGGGTCTGAATTTTGATCACGTGACCATGGGGGAGGATGCAACAGTCCTCAAAAATGGTAATTAAATCTCTTTTTTTCAGTGCCGTTGTAACTTTTTTTTTAATGTTTTTTATTTCTCTCCCCCCCCATAAATGTATCTTAAATGTACAGTTTCTTATCTAACATACATATTTTCTTTTAGCTTTTATACGTTGTTCATCCTAAACAATTTAAGTATATTCGGGGTTACTCTTCTACCATTTCATCTCCCTTGTTTTACAACAATCTTTCTTCTCCCTCTCCTCTCTTTCCTTTCCCTCTCTTCTTCCATCTACTCTTCTACTCTTCTACTTTCTTCTTTCCTCCTCTCCTTCTTGTTTCCCCTCTCTTTCTTCCTCTCCTTTTCCCTTTCTTCTTTCCCTCTCTCTCCTTCCTCTCTTCTCTCCTCTATCCCTCTCCATTCTCTCTCTATTGTTGTATTCATTTTCAAATTAGTGTTTTCCAAAGTGGCATTGTAACTTTGAACTACATGTATAAGGATACTCTACTAATACTTTCACTTAAAAAAATTTTTTTTCCCGTTTTTGGCCGCGATGGCCTCCTGCAACCCTCTGCCAGTGAAAATGGAGCCCAGATGGGCCGTCGCGGCTGAAAACAGAGCCTTGATAAGTGACGTTGAGCTGGCCACGCCCCCTGGCCACCCCCCCCCCCCCCGGCCTAGGTCAAACACAACCCTGATGCAGGCCTCAATAACCGCATTTTTCAGGGTGTAAGACGCACCTTAGTTTTTGGCCTCTGCCTACCAGGTATCTGGCTAGCATCCATAGCCTGGTCAGCTTCAGCACATTAGTTTGCTGGTTGTGAGCGTGTGCGCATTGGGGCTGATAAGCAGCTTCAGCACAGCTGAACGTTGGAGGGAGCTTCAGTGAGTAAAGCAGGCGAAGCGCAGAAGTGGTAATACAAGGCAGCAGCTGTTCCAGGTTGCCATTTTGGGCTCTGCGCCTCACGTTTTCAGCCTCCAAACGCTCCGTTTGAGAGCCGTTCAAGGCTTCAGAGATTGCCAAAGCACATCGCCGCTAATCGCCGCCCGAAAACGCAACACACAGAGGCCAAAAACGGGGCCTGCGGAGACCTAAAATGTGATGTGCAGAGGCCAACAACGCAGAGGCAGCGATGTGCTTTGGCGATCCCCGTAGCCTTGAACGGCTCTCAAACGGAACATTTGGAAGCTGAAAACGCGAGGCGCGGAGCACAAAAATGTAAGCCATTGTCTGTGGCAATCTCTGTAGCCAGGAAGAGGACACGCAGAGGCCGAAGGGTGGGGGCCAGCGGGTGGTCGGGACTACATTCAGAGTATAAGATGCACCCAAATTTTCAACCTCTTTTAGGGGGGGAAAGTGTGTCTTATACGCCAAAAAATATGGTAAATTGAGTTTACGCCCCTGCTGTAGATGATCCTTTGGCCCTCCAGCTATCGGGTTTCCCAAAAAGCAAATCCTGACAATCCACTCAATGGTTCACCCCAAAGCTATTTCTCACCCCAAATATCTTTTTTCAACCTCCCTATTCAGGTCTCTGCGGGATGGTGACCGTTTCATGGTACGCCTTCAATATCACCCGGGATTTTTTTAACCCGCTGTTTGTTGGGACAAAGTAAGTATCCAACAGGTAGATCCATATTCTTTTTTTTTTTTTTCTCGGCGTATCCTGGGTCTAAGGCTGAAAAAAGAAAATGGCAGGATGGACCATTTATTGATTTATATATTATTTGTATGCCGCCGTTGAGCAGCCTGGTGGTCTAGTGGTAAAAATGCTCACCTTCCATTCAGAAGGTTGAAAGTTAGCTGAAGGTTAGTTGAAGGTTGACTAGGTAGTGGCAGATGTTTCTCTCCTAGGGCCCAAAGAAAAAATATCTACTGTGATCTCCATGTAGCCATCAGGGAGGGGATCTGTCCAGTAAACGCTCAGCTCTAACCATTCACCACAACTCTAGCCTGAATTAAGGAATTACAGGGTTGTAAAAAGGGAGTTTTATTTATATCCCCACCTTTATTATTTTTTCAAATAACGCAAGGTGGAAAACATTTAGAGCCTTGGTGGCGCAGCAGACTAAAGTGCTGTTAAGTAACACCAGCTGCCTGCAATTACTGCAAGTTCAATTCTCACCAGGCTCAAGGTTGACTCAGCCTTCCATCCTTCTGAGGTAGGTAAAATGAAGACCCGGATTGTGGGGGCAATAAGCTGATTTTGGATAAAAAAGAATACCGCTTGGGGGCCCCCGAAAGCCCTACTAAGCAGGTATATACAAAAAGTATGAAGGCTATTGCTTAACGCATTGTAAGCCGCCCTGAGTCTCCAGAGAAGGGCGGCATATAAATTGAACCAATAAAATAAATAAATACAATAAATAAATATCCAACACACCTTCCTTCTCCTATTTCCTCCACAATGCCAACCCGGTGAGGTGAGCTGGGAGAAAGAGGGACTGGCCCAAGGTCACCCAACTGGCTTTCCTGCCTAAGGTGAGAATGGAGTGGAGTGGAATTGAATAGAGTAGAACAGAACAGAACAGAACAGAACAGAATAGAACAGAACAGAACAGAATAGAATAGAAAATATGGAATGGAATGGAATAGAATAGAGTGTAGTAGAATGGAATGGAATGGAATGGAATAGAATAGAATAAAGTAGAGTAGAGTAGAGTAGAGTAGAGTAGAGTAGAGTAGAGTGAGTATTTTACTCTAGTAGAATAGAGTAGAATAGAATAGAACAGAATACAGAAGAGAGTAGAGTAGAAGAGAAGAGAAGAGAGAATAGAAGAGAGTAGACTAGAATAGAGAACAGAGTAGAGTATGGTAGAATAGAGTAGAATAGAATAGAGTAGAACATAACATAACATAACAGAACAGAACAGAACAGAACAGAACAGAACAGAACAGAACAACAGAACAACAGAATAGAATTCTTTATTGGCCAAGTGTGATTGGACACACAAGGAATTTCTCTCCGGTGCATAACCTCTCAGTGTAAATACAAACAACAAAGTGATACGTCATAGATCATAAATCATAAGATACAATCATCAATCATAAGAGACAAATGGCAATTGAGAAATCATAATATACCAACAGGAAAAGGTAGTAGGAAATATGGGACGATGAGAAAGATAAGAAGAATGACAAGGATAATAGCAATACAGCCCTACTACATGGGTAAACATCTTTAGGACTAAGACAATGCTGTAGGACTTACCGTGTTTCCCCAAAAATAAGACCCTGTCTTATATTTTTTTTGAACCCTGAAATAGGCGCTTGGCCTTATTGCCATGCACTCAAAAGCCCGATTGGGCTTATTATCAGGGAATGTCTTATTTTGGGGGAAACAGGGTAGGTGTTCAGCAGTGATGACATGGGAGAAATTATGTCTAAGTTGTTTTGGCATGCAATGTCCTATAGTCGGCATCTTAATCTTAATGAGCCCAATATGAAAGATTTTTAACAATTTCTTGCTCCTATTGCAGAAGGTTGAAACAGATTGTTCAGATTCTTTTTTTTTTCCTGATGAGATGGAATAATTAAACAATTAATTAATGTTGCCTTTGGATCTCAAGTTAAGTTCCTACTTAAAGATGTTGCTTGCTCGGGGACTTCTGAGCCAATCCTTCTGACTCACCCTTCCGGATAGAGAGGGGTTAAAACCAGAGGTGGGATTGAGCCGGTTCTGTCCGGTTCAAGCGAACCGGTAGTAGCAACTGTGAGAGACTACATCCACCCGCTCGGATGTAATCCGCGAGCACTGTGCATGCGCGGAATGGCGCGCTCACATTTGCAAACCGGTAGGGAAGGTAAGTGAATCCCACCTCTGGTTAAAACCCCTCCCATAGATCCAGAAAAGTGAACTGTCAATGCATCAATCAATCAACCAACCAGCCCACCAATCAATTACACCCCTTTTGTTTATTCAGATACGAAATTGGACCTGCCTTATATCTAGGCTGGAGTGCTTCCTTGCTGGTGATCATCGGAGGCTGCTTCCTATTCAGTTCCTGTCGGAACAACCCATCCCAGGACAACAGGTGAGAGAGAGAGAGAGAGAGCAGGGCCGCCGTGCCAAATACAGGTAGTCCTCGATTTATGCCCACAGTCGAGCCCGACATTTCTGTGGTTGAGTGGATTTTGCCCCAACTTACCACCTGTCTTGTCACAGTTGTTAAGTGAATCACTGGAGTTGTTAAGTTAGTAACGCGGCTGCTAAGTGAATCTGGCTTCCCTAGTGACTTTTTGTTCTGACCCAGCTCCCCAAACACTCCTTTATTAGGGGTGCCTGCAGCCCAGGCAAAAAGTTTCGCTCTCACCGCAGGCTAACAAGTCCATCCGTCCGGGAGATGAATAATTGTCTGCCCAGAGCTAGGGTGGGGCTTCGCTAGCAGCAGTGACTCTTCCGTCCCAAGGATTGGCCCATAGATTTCCACTGCTCTCCTCTCCTCTGCCTTCTGCACATCCGTGCGTCAGGCACTAGACCCAGCTGTTCCTCCTCTTCCTCATCAGCCACCTCCAGACCTGGGGGCTGTTGACTCTCCATCTGAGGGCTGACAGATGGCCCAGGCTCCACCTCTATCTCTCTCTCTCTCTGCCAGCTCCATTCCCTCTTCCCACTCTGAGCTCTCAGGCTTCCTTGACGCTGACCCTGACTCCCACGCCTCCTCCTCCTCCAATTCGGCTGCTGGAGGGCCCGGTGGCCGACAAACCACAATCCTTTTCCTTGTTAGAAGGTCGCAAAAAAAAGGGATCATGTGACACACACACACACACCCGGGACACTGCGACGATCATAAATATGAGTCAGTTGCCAAACTGACTGAATTTTGATCACACGAACATGGGGATGCCGCAACAACCATCAGTGTGAAAAACGGGTCGCAGCTTAAGTCCCTTTTTTTCAGCGCGGTTGTAATTTTGAACGGTCACTAAACGAAGATGTTGTAAGTCAAGGACTACCTGTACTTTTCTGAAATCTTATTGAATCCAAAGACTGACATCTCCCTCTTCTGCTCCTAGCTACACGTATCCCTACAAAGCCCCCAAAGTTGGCATGGCAGCTCACAACCCCTCAGTCTCTCATCCGCGCAGAGAGTCCAACACCAGCAGTAACGGCCAGTATGGTAAGAATGCCTATGTCTAACCTGGGAAATGGTGGATCAGGACATCCCATCGTTTTCGATGCTTCCCTGGGAACGCAGAAGGCCAAAGACTCTTCCAAAATTGACCCGTACCAAGGGAGAACTATTTTTTATCCTTCGGTTTCGGACTTTCTTACGTCGTGAGGATGCTCTGAACCTAAAGATGGACTGAAGGCATGTTTCTGGATCTGATCCTGGCCAATGCCACATTGGGCAAATTTATTTATTGCCAAGAAGTGTATAATGGACTTTTAATATACATATATATATGTATCTATATAGGTATTCAGCAAGGATGGAGATTGCTTCTCAGATTTTTGATGCCTGTTGTTCAGAAGAATTGATGTTGCCACTGACCGGGATTGAAACTCACGTTAAATCACCTTCTGTGGTTTGTCACTCACGGGGAGACATGAATGTACTGTGTGTGTGAGACAACTGATCCATGCTTGGAGGATATCACAACTGGAGGCCTACTCCTAATTCACAATGCTAAGATATCCCCAATAGTGTGGAGATTAAACCTCCCAATTTAGTGTATAGGTTTCCCTCAAGTCAACACTCCTAACCGATGGACATGCTAAATTGTGTGTGAATGTGTGTGTGTGTGTGAAACCTTTTTAGGGGAAAATGGAAGTCAACCGTTGGATCGAATGAGACTGTTATTACGATTGCCTAAAAAAAAAATCTCCTCAGCACAGGAGCCAAGCATCCAGGAAGACCTTAAATTTTGAAAAACATGCCATGTTCACAACCCTAGCAACTTTATGTTGTGTGGACTTCAGTTTCCAGAATAGCTGACTGGGGGAATTCTGGGAGCTGAAGTCCAGACATCTTCAAGTTGTCAAGGTTGAGACGCATTGGGGATATGGCTTATTCTGATTCGTTGTCTTCTGAGAATTGACTGTCCTGTGTTGGAGAGCTTCAACCTATGGATGTTCTGGTAACCCACCTTTCCCCAAAAAGCAACTTTCAGGGTGGAGTTTAGCAGCTGGTCATCTGCTAACTCCATGTATCTGGAGAGCAAGTTTGAGATCTTTAGAAGAAAAATGGACCTGGTAATTGGTTTCCCTTTCTTCAAGGACAGGGCAGGGGTGAAATCCAGCAGGTTCTGACAGGTTCTGGAGAACCGGTAGCAGAAATTTTGAGCAGTTCGGAGAAGCAGTAGTGGAAATTTTGAGTAGTTCGGAGAACCAGTAGTGGAAATTTTGAGCAAGTTCGGAGAAGCGGTAGCGGAAATTTTGAGCAGTTTGGAGAGCCTGGATAGCTCAACAGACTAAAAGCCTGTTATTAACATTCAGCTGTCTGCAATTATTGCAAGTTCGAATCTCCCCAGGCTCAAGGTTGACTCAGCCTTCCATCCTTTCTAAGGTAGGTAAATTGAGGACCCAGTCTGTGGGGGCAATAAGCTGACTTTGTATAAAATATACAAAAGTATGAAGGCTATTGCTTAACGCATTGTAAACCACCGAGTCTCCGGAGAAGGGCGGCATATAAATCTAATTAAAAAAAAAAAAACAGTAGCAGAAATTTCGAGTAGTTTGGAGAACTGGCAAAAACCACCTCTGGCTGGCCCCAGAGTGGGGTGGGAATGGAGATTTTGCAATATCCTTCTACTGGAGTGGGGAGGGAATGGGGATTTTGCAGTATCATTCCCCAGGAGTGGGGTGGAAATGGAGATTTTGCAGTATCCTCCCCCTGGAATGGGGTGGGAATGGCGATTTTGCAGTATCCTTCCCCTGCCACGCCCACCAAGTCACACCCATAGAACCGGTAGTAAAAAAAATTGGATTTCACCACTGGGACAGGGATGTCAAACACAAGGCCCGTGGGCCGGATCTGGCCTGCGAGGTGGTCGGATCCAGCTTGCGGGGCCATCCTGGAAAATTTGAGAGGCCGGCCTGTGTCGCTTCAGCCTGGTCTACCCAATGCGAAGAGGCAACATCGGGTCAGCCGTTTGGGGAGTGGCGTTAAGCTGGCCAGGCCCACCCAGTTGGCCACACCCACCTAGTTGGCCACGCCACCCCTGAGGTCAACCACAGCCCTAATGCGGCCCTCAATGAAATTGAGTTTGACACCCTTGTTCAAGAAGGAAATGAAAGTACAGTCAAGAGAAAGAGGGAATCCTTCCCATTCTGAGACCTGACAGACTTTCAAATACTTCATAGGTTTCTTAATTAACCCTTAACAACTTAAGACATGGGGACTTCCACTCCCAGAATTCCCTACCCAGAGGGATTCTGGGAATTGAAGTCCACCCATCTTCAACGGTACAGCTTGAGAAACGCTGGTTTATAGGATTCATCCTTTAGATTTATTATTGCACAAGAAAGTTAAGAAGGAAGCCGAAAAGGAATTTTAGCTATTTATTTTTGGGCTAAGTACTGATCAAACGGAAGGCACTGAGCAAAGAGTGATCTGGCTTCCTTCCTACCTGCCCAAGAATTGGAACGACACGAGGACATTTTGAACGGTGTCGCGTCTTGGAACTACAAGCTTCTCCTTCCTGCCCGGCTGGCTGCTGTGGAGTACAACTCAAAAGTTTATTGTCATATGTTTTTAAAAAAGAAAGAAGTAAACATGTCTGTGACCTGTTTTATATAAAGACACACTGTTTGCAACTGCAGTGGCCAACGTTGGGTTGTCGTCTTTGGAATTGCAACATGGAAAGTCAGAAAGGGTGGGAGGGGAGGGGGAACAGGGGTGAAATGCTACCGGTTCGCATGGTTCGGGCAAACCGGCAGTAAAAAAAAAAAAGCTACCGGTTCGTCTGAACTGGTATTTCCGACGATCAGCTGTGCCGCACGATTTATATTCGCTAGAAAGCAGAAAATCTAGGAATCTAAATTGCGTGACACAGTTGTTCCCCCCCCCGCTGTTCTACTTACCTTAAGCCTCCTTTTGCCGTGCAAAGCGTGCGTTTGGTGTGCACAGCGTGTTCAGTGTGCATTGTGCATGTGTGTGCAGCATGCATTTGGCGCACACAGTGCGTGCATGTGCGTGCAGCGTCCGTTTGGCGTGCACCCCACATGCGCGGGCAGCAAACTGGTGGCAAACGGAGGATTTCACTACTGGAGGGGAGATCAGTCAATTAATCTTATTGAATTAAATGATCTAATCAGCTGGGGAGGGGTTGCTCAGTGGAGCACCTGTGCATTTCAACCTCATCTCTGGTTTGAGCCCGGCCATATCACATTTATATACCCCTACTTAGTGCCTGACAGCACTAAGTGGTTTACAAAGCCAGCCTATTGCTCCCAACCATCTGGATCCTCGTTTTTTACCGACTTTGGAAGGATGCAAGGCTGAATCAGCCTTAATCTGGCCAGGATCAAACTCCTGGCTGTGTGCAGAGTTAGTCTGCAATACTTACTGCATTCTAACCACAGCTCTTGCAATCCAGCATCCGTAAAAAGATTTTACTAAATCTATGTGCTTCTCGTTTACACATAAATTCTCCTGGTTGAGGATTTGAACTAGGAGTGGTGAGACCCGAGTTCTAATCTACCATTAGCCAGAGAAGAACCCCTGGCTGGCTTTAGATCGGTCACATTGAACCGGTCTGCCCAGTCTATACTTGGTTTTGTTTGTTATGGGGAGAAACGAGCCTGTAGTACAGTGGACTAAAGCACTGTGATTAACAACTGCTGCTTGCAATTACTGCAGGTTCAAATCTCCCCAGACTCAAGGTTGACTCAGCCTTCCATCCTTTCAAAGGTAGGTGATATGAGGACCCAGATTGTGGGGGCAATAAGCTGACTTTGTATAAATATACAAAAGTATGAAGGCTATTGCTTAACGCATTGTAAGCCACCCTGAGTCTCCGGAGAAGGGCGGCATATAAATTAAAGCAAAAAAAAAAAAAATCAGAAGAGACAACACAGCCTTGAATTCTGGAACACAAGCCAGCATGTAAATTTCCATGTTGTCCTTGAGTTAGGACCATATTTGGGGCCAGGATTCATTGCTAAACCAAGGCGGCTGCTAAGAGTCGCATCTGATTTTACAACTGTTTTGGCGATGGTTCTTAAGCAAACCACTGCAGTCCTTAAATGAATCACATGGTTAAGCAAATCCAGCTTCCCATATTGACTTGCTTGCTGGGAAGGTTGGAAATGAGAGTCATGCAACGCCAGGATGCTGCAATTATCATAAATACAAGTAGTCCTTGACCTACAATAGTTCACTTTAGTGACCGTCTGAAGTTACAGCGGCACTGAAAAATGTGGCTTATGACCGTTTTTTTTGCACTTACGACCGCTGCAGCATCCCCATGGTCACGTGACGAAAATTCAGATGCTTGCCAACTGACTCCCTATTTATGACGATTGCAGTATTCTGGGCTGATGTCGTGCACCTTTTGACAAGCAAAGTCAATGGGGAAGCCAGATTCACTTAACAACCATGTTACTAACTTAACAAACTGAACACCGGTAGCAAGAAAAGTTGTAAACTGTTACTAACTTAACAACTGAAAACTGGTGGCAAGAAAAGTCATAAAATGGGGGAGAAAAAAAAAACCTCACTTAACAAATGTCTCACTTGGCCACTGAAATTTTGGGCTCAATTGTGGTCGTACATCGAGGACTACCTGTACTTGTCAGTGGCCAAATGCATGAATTTTGGATCACGTGCCTGTGGGGATGCTACAAGACTTGTGTGAGGACTAGTAGTAAGTCACTTTTTTCCATACCGCTGTTACTTTGAGCGGTTGCTAAACTAATTATTGTAAATCAAGGATTACCGCATTTTTTGGAGTATAAGATGCTCCAGAGTATAAGACGCACCTTAGTTTTTGAGGAGGAAAATAGGAAAAAAAAAATCTGCCTCTGCCTACAGGTATTCATCTGGCTAACGTCCTTAGCTTCGGCACATTAGTTCGCTGGTTGTGAGTATGCACTGGGGCTGATAAGCAGCTTCAAAAGCACAGCTGATCATCGGAGGGAGCTCCGGTGAGTAAAGCAGGCGAAAGCGGTAAGACAAGGCAGCAGCTGTTCCGGGTTGCCATTTTGGCCTCCGCACCTCGTGTTTTCAGCCCCCAAATGCTCCTTTTGAGAGGCATTCAAGACTGGGGGGATTGTCAAAGCACATCGACGCCAATCGATGCCCAAAAATGCGACACGCAGAGGCCAAAAATGGGGCGTGTGGAGGTCGAAAATGCAATGCGCAGAGGCGGCAATGTGCTTTGGTGATTCCTGCAGCCTTGAACGTCTCTCAAACGGAGCATTTGGAGCAGGGGTGAAATCCAGCAGGTTCTGACAGGTTCTGGAGAACCGATAGCAGAACTTTTGAGCAGTTCGGAGAACTGGCAGCGGAAATTTTGAGTAGTTCTGAGAACCGGCAAAAACCACCTCTGGCTGGCCCCAGAGTGGGGTTTGGAATGGAGATTTTGCAATATCCTTCCCCCAGGAGTGGGAGGGAATGGGGATTTTGCAGTATCCTTCCCCTGGAGTGGGGTGGGAATGGAGATTTTGCAGTATCCTTCCCCTGCCACGCCCACCAAGCCACGCCCACAGAACCGGTAGTAAAAAAAAAAATTGAATTTCACCACTGGTTTGGAGGCTGAAAACGTGAGGCGCGGAGTCCAAAAATGCAAACCATTGTCTGCGGCAATGTCTCCAGCCAGGAAGAAGATGCACGGAGACTGAAGGGTGGGGGCCAGTGAGTGGGCAGGGCTACATTCGGAGTATAAGGCGCACCCAAATTTTCAGCCTCTTTTGGGGGGGGGAAGTGCGTCTTATACTCCCAAAGATACGGTACCTGCAATAAATAGGGAAGCAACTTCTGTGTATCTTTCAGCAAAGTAAGGTTCCCCAGATCTTCCACTTTTCTATCCTGCTCTACGGAGGGGAGAATTTGTCCCTGACAGAAAGCCACTTGAAGGGACTAGAAGCATTTGAAATGTGGATTTACAGGCGGCTGTTACGTATAACCTAGGTTGACAAAATCAGAAACGAGGAGGGGATAAGCCGCCTGGAAAAGCCAAGGGAAATCATCAAAACCATTAAAAAAGCAAACATTAAGAATATTTTGGACATGCAATGCGACACCCAGAAAAATACAGCATCCTTCACTTAATCCTCCAAGGAAAGATTGAAGGCAAAACGAGGTCCCGGCAGAAGAAAATGATCATGGCTTCCAAATCTAAGAGACCGGTTTGGACAAAATTCAGCAGCACTTTTTCCTGTTAATAAAAATAGGATCGCCAACATGATTGCCAAAGAGGAGGAAGAAGGAGGAAGACTAGAAGCCAAGCGTCCCTCACCCTTTGTAGCTGATCTGTTAGCTGGTACACCATACTAGTCCTCAAGGAGGAAAATAAACTGAGTTAGTGTTAGTGCCGTCCTGGGACTTTCTTCTCAGGCGATACAAAGGCATGCCAAGGGTTGTGAAAATTGGGGCAGAAAAAACAACTACCTCGAGAGAAAATAAGTCTCCATTTTCTTCTTTGAAATACTTAAGTGTTGTGCCATTCCCGTATTAACGTGATAGAGAAGGCAGCCCGGGGAAAGGTTTCCACCTGGACCACGGTAGGTTTTTCTTCCCTACCACTGTGCCCTGAACATACCTGGGACATGGTGCAAGGCACATGTACTTTAGAAGCAAGGCCATCAAAGCTGGAGGCCTTCTTTACAGATCAACATTGAGGGTTGTGGCTACAGTTGTTCCCAAATTCTTGCAAACAAACTTGAGACAAAGCTGAATTCTATATTCCATTCCATTTTCTATTCTCTATTAATATTCTATTCCAGTGATGGCTAACCTTTTTGCCATCTCGTGCAAAAAGTGGGGGGAGTGTGTGTGGGGGGGGTCGCACGCGTGTGTGCCCACACCCTTAATTCTATGCGCCCTGCCTCCCCGTCCATGCGTGCACGACCCCCCTGCACTCCCCCCGCTTTTGGCACGCAATGGCACTGTGGGCCCGGTAGGCCCATTTTTCACTCTCCCCAGGCTCCAGAGCCTTTCTAGGAGCCTGGGGAGGGTGAAAACGGCCTTCCCCACACCCCCAGAGGCCCTCCAGAGGCTGGAAACAGCATGTTTCCTGACTTCTGGTGGACCCAGAAGGCCCGAAAATCAGATGGCCGGAGCTGAGCTTGCGCGCCCACCAATATGGCTCTGTGTGCCATCTGTGGCACGCGTGCCATAGGTTCGCCATCACGGTTCTATTCTATTCTACTCCATTCTCTCTTCTCTTCTCTTCTCCTCTACTCTCTTCTCCTCTTCTCTCTTCTCTTCTCTTTTCTACTCTACTCACTCTATTCCATTCCATATTAAAAAAAATTGGTAGTGTCTTTAAAATACAATACAATTTAAAATAAATAAAAAATTAAATTTTAAAATAAATTTAAAATAAAATAAAATTTAAAATACAATAAGGGGACACGGTGGCTCAATGGCTAAGAGGCTGAGCTTGTCGATCGAAAGGTCGGCAGTTCAGCAGTTCGAATCCCTTGTGCCGCGTAACGGGGTGAGCTCCCGTTACTTCTCCCAGCTTCTGCCAACCTAGCAGTTCGAAAGCACGTAAAAAATGCAAGTAGAAAAAATAGGGACCACCTTTGGTGGGAAGGTAACAGCGTTCCGTGCGCCTTTGGGTTTAGTCATGCTGGACACATGACCACGGAGACGTCTTTGGACAGTGCTTCAGCTTTGAAACAGAGATGAGCACCGCCTCCTAGAGTCGGGAACGCCTAGCACATATGCGCGAGGGGAACCTTTACCTTTACCTTTTAAAATACAAAAATGGGTCAAAAGAGATGCTACACAACTAGCCCATATTGTTATGTTAAAACGAAGTGGAGGAATGGCTTATTTTTCAGCATCTTGCGGGCTTCGTACCACTTGCTTTTCTATCCTAAGAACCTTAAGTTGTAACTCTCAACTTACATGAAAGATCTGTCTCCCATCTCAGTAAAAACTGACAACACATACCTCAGCCTCCCAAAAAAAGGCAAATCAACAACTTCTATTCATTTACTATCCTATCCTATCCTTCTGTTCTGTTCTACTCTACCTTACTAAATTCTGGCAGCAATGGGTCAGAATAACAGAGTTGGACAGGACCTCCGCTCAAGCAGGAGACCCTATACCAGTGATGGCTAACCTTTTCTGGACCGAGTGGCCAAAGCGTGTGCGTGCCTGAACCTCTAAAATGCACTGCGCGTGCGATCCCTGTGCATGCACCCCCCCCACTGCACATGAGTGTGTGCCAGTGGTGAAATGCTCCCGGTTCAGACCGGATCGGGCGATCCGGTAGCGATTGTGGCAGGCGGTTTGGAGAACCGGTAGCGATGGCGGCGCGAGGCTCCGCCCACCCGCTCGGGTGTCGTTACTTCCTGCTTTTAAAAGGTAAAAAAAAAATGCTCTGACGAGTGTTCTGACTTTTTTGTGATCGTCACAAGGATTTTTCATCAGGTTCGCCTGATCCGCCAGTTGCGTCCCTTTCTGGATCGGGACTCCCTACACACAGTCACTCATGCCCTCGTTACCTCCCGCCTGGACTATTGTAATGCTCTCTACATGGGGCTCCCCTTGAGGAGCACACGGAGACTCCAACTGGCGCAGAGTGCGGCCGCGCGGGTGGTTATGGGAGCAACATGGCACTCCCGTGTAACACCTTTCCTGCGCGAGCTGCACTGGCTCCCGGTGGTCTTCCAGGTGCGCTTCAAGGTTTTGGTTACTACCTTTAAAGCGCTCCATGGCTTAGGACCTGGTTATTTACGGGACCGCCTACTACCACAAATAGCCTCCCACCGGCCGGTACACTCTCATAGAGAGGGGCTCCTCCGGGTGCTGTCAGCCAAGCAGTGTCGACTGGCGGCCCCAGGGGGAGGGCCTTCTCTGTGGGGGCACCCACTATCTGGAACGAGCTCCCCTCGGAGATACGGAGGATCCCGGATCTGCGCACCTTCCGCCATGCTCTTAAGACCCTCTTATTCCAGCAAGCCGGCTTGGCCTAATTTTTCTCCCCTTTCTTTTAAATTTTAAATTGAAATTTTAATTTGTTTTAAATTTATTGGGATTTTAATTGTCGTGGGCCAATATTATTTAATTTGGTTTTAAATTGTTTTTAACTTTTGTATTTTTGTATTTTATCCTGTGCCTGTTCACCGCCCTGAGTCCTTCGGGAGTAGGGCGGTATACAAATTTAATAAAACCTAAAACCTAAACAACTGTGCCACGTGATCGTCAGAGCAATTTTTTTAACCTTTTAAAAGCATTTTTTTAACAACCTATCTGGGTGAATAGGTTGAAAAACAATGCTTTCATAAAATAATAATAAAAAAAGTTGGCCATGTCCACCCAGTCACATTACCCCACTACCAAGCCACACCCACAGAACCGGTAGTAACAAATTTTAAATTTCACCACTGGTGTGTGCCGCCCGCACGCCCCCTGCCCATGTGCCCTGCATGTGCCCCTCATACGTGCTCCGCCTCCCATGTATGTGCGGCAGAGACCTGAAGACCAGCTGGCTGGTAGGGGCTGTGCGCGCATGCAGGGCAGAGCTGAACTGGGGCAACGGCTCACGTGCCCACAGAGAGGGCGCTGCGTGCCACCTCTGGCGCGCGTGCCATAGGTTCGCCATCACGGCTCACGGATGACGAGTGGCCATCCAATCTTTCCTTGAAACCTCCACTGATGGGAGCATCCACAACTCCTGAAAGGAAGCTGTCCCACCACTGATTCATTGTTCTGTCAGGAAATTTCTCCTTAGTTCTAGGTTGGTTGTCTCCCCTTGATTCGTTTCCATCCGTGGTTTCTTAATTCTGCCTTCAGGTGCTTTGCAGAATGGGTCACAAGTGGGGAGGGGGGTCTCCCTTTTAAAATAATGTGCGAAACATTCCGAGCCGGAACAAAACTGGTCAAAAATGATTAATAAAACCAAAGTCTTATAAACAAATATAATCCTCTTGCCAGGGGTGGGCTTCAAAAATTTTAGCAAGGGGTTCTCTGCTTGGTTACTGGGTGGGTGTGGCCTAGCGGGCGCCTACACCACAGCAGTAGGGGAGCGTTTTTGCCCTCCCCGGGCTCCAGAAGTTTTCTTTGAGCCTCCGGGAGGGCGAAAACTGCCTCCCCAGGCTCCGGAGGCCCTCCCAAACTTCCGGTAGGCCTGTTTTTCGCCCTCCCAAGCCTTGCCCACCCTGAGCCTGGTTGCTGGGTGGGCGTGGCCTAGTCAGCCACCTGCACCACAGCAGTAGGGGAGCGTTTTTGCCCTCCTCGGGCTCCAGAGGTTTTCTTTGAGCCTCCAGGAGGGCGAAAACTGCCTCCCCAGGCTCCGGAGGCCCTCCCAAACTTCCGGTAGGCCTGTTTTTCGCCCTCCCAAGCCTCGCCCACCCTGAGCCTGGTTGCTGGGTGGGCGTGGCCTAGTCAGCCACCTGCATCACAGCAGTAGGGGAGCGTTTTTGCCCTCCCCGGGCTCCGGAGGCTTTTTTCAAGCCTCTGGGAGGGCGAAAACTGTCTCCCCAGGCTCCGGAGGTCCTCCCGAACTTCTGGTAGGCCCGTTTTTCGCCCACTCTGAGTCTCCGCACGAGCCCTCCACTTACCTGCATCCAAAAAGGGCCGTGTGGGGACTCCTGGGAAGGGTGGGGTGGGCGGGGCCAACCCAGAGTAGGATTGGGGGTTCTTCGAACGGCACAGAAACTTAGCTAGAGGTTCTCCTGAACCCCTGCGAACTCCCAGCAGCCCACCTCTGCCTCTTGCCCATTTTTGTGTGTGTGGATTGAGTGGTGTGTAACATTCACCTCCTTTTACTTGGATGACTTTAGAAAGCAAAACCAGGCAACAAGGAGCTTGGTTCCTATGTCGTATTTTTTCCACAGGATGAGACACTCAACACATGTTGTGTTCTCTCGGAATAAGTACACTTGAAACACGTTTGCAGAATGTTCCAAATCCGATCTATTTCCCTCAGAACTGGAAACAAAAACATTTCTGTTTTACACACAGCCCTACCCCTCCGTCCTCCAGGCTCACCCAACTGCACCCAGTTTAAAACGCCTCACTTTCAACCTGAGTTAAAATGTATTTTAGTTAGTTTCCCCCCCCCCCCTTTTTTTTTTCTTCTGGCTCAGAACTTCAGGAGGCAAATTATGCCGAAACCTTCAGCCTTCTTAACTCAGCACTTTTGGTCGCTTCCTCAACCTTTGCTCCAGCAAAAAATGCTAAAGGTTTGAGGGGGGGGGGGGGGAAAGAAATCAATTATTTCTGCAATACGAAACTTTTTAATCTTGACACTTTTCTCGGTAAAGACAGGATATTAATACCTCTCCTTAATCTCTTTTTTTTTTTTCCTTCCCTCCCCCGGACTCTGATGATAACAATTGAAGCAGACCGGGCTTTATGTAATGACTGTACTAAATAAAAATGGAAGAGGAGGAGGAGGAGAAAAAATTTTTTTTTAACTAACTGTAGAAAATGAGGGCGTTCACGGTCAGCAGGTAGAGCTGTTAGATTATGCCTGAAAAATATTTAAATTCCGGGACAGAGGGGAATGTCACGGAAAGGATGAAAGCTATCAATTTTTGTATCCGAATCCATACTGTTCTTCGGGTCCTCCTCCAGTATTTGAAAGAAGGAGCAGTCAATGTGCAAAACCAATATCTTATCAATAAAGAATACCATCCAGATAGGCTCAAAAGCAACCAAACCAATGTTATTTTTCTTCCTTTTTTTCCCCCAGTCTGACACAGTCTGGGGTTTCCTCCTCCTTCCAAGGTCAAACAAACTTTGCCCCCAAAGTTTATAAACCCCCCCTCCCCAACGCACAACTCCTTCCCTACCAAGAGATGGCACAAAAACACAATTCTTGGCAGGGCCATCGGCCGAAACCGTCCCAAGGCGTGGCGCCACTCAAATGTCAACATGTCCGGCCAAGCTTTCCCTTTGGGAAGGTGAACTCAAAACGGCATGCTTTCCTTTTAAAAAAAAAAAAGAGAGAGAAAAAAGGAAAAAGGATACACCTTCGCCTTGCTAGGATTTTAAAAATGAACGGTTTCCTTGGCAAAAAGGCCGGCGGGATCGTAGGACCGGCAGTGCTTCCCTGGGTCTTGCAGGCACAAAGAAGAACTTGAGAGATGTTTAGATGGGACTACAAGGATTGAGCTCAACCTAACTTTGGGAAACATCCCTAAGAAAGGACAGGTTTAAGGCTCTGCATGCATCGTAAATCCCCTTTTCCCGGTCAGTGTTTCATGGGAATCGCAGCTAGGAGCGAGAGGCCGCCGTCTTCCTTGTGGTCCTGGGTTACTATCTCGAGGAGCAAACTTCCGGTCCTCTGGAAAGGGATACTTGAATATATAAATAAGGAAACTAACCTCCCTCCCCACCCCCGGTTCCATTTGCGTCGGGAGTTGTTATTGGTCCTCTTTGTGCATCAACTCGCTGGCCAAAAAGGTCTTGGGTGGGTGGGTGGGTGGGAGGCCGGCTCAAGCGGATTAATTAAAATGAAACTTAAAATGAAAGTTCCCGGAGCCAAAGGGGTTAAATTCAGACGCCCACTGGTGCTGATGTCCTGATCCTCCTTGTTGATTTTCCGGGTCTAAAGGATCCTCGCCCGAGTCGAATTTCTGTCGCATTTCTGGAAGGCGAGGGAGGGAAATGAGAGAATAACAGAATTGAAAAGGGACCTTGGAGGTCTTTTAGTCCAACCTCCCTACCCAAGCAGGAGACCCTACGCCAGTGATGGCTAACCTTTTTGCCATCGCGTGCCAAAAGTAGGGGTCGCACGTGTGTGTGTGTGTGTTTGTCATGCGTGTGTCCACACCCATAATTATATGCGCCCCGCCCCCGTGCATGCACGCACGTGACCCCCCTGCGCTCCCCCAGCTTTTGGCACGCAATGGCACAGTGGGACCGGTAGGCCCGTTTTTTGCTCTCCCCAGGCTCCAGAGCCTCTCTAGGAGGCTGTGGAGGGTGAAAACTGCCTTCCCCACCCCCCACAGGCCCTTCGGAGGCCGGAAACGGCCTCTTCCGGTCCCATGACATGAGTGACATTGAGCTGGCCACACCCCTTGGCCACGCCCCCCGCCTCCCCACCCGAGGCCAAACACAACCCTGATGCAGCCCTCAATGAAATACAGTTTGACAACACCGGGCTACATTAGTAGACTCTTGCAAGTCTGAAAGTACAAATCTCCCACCATCACCTTTTAACAATTAGGGAGGGTCCTTTTTAAGCTTCTTTCTTTGCCCATTAAGCCATTGTGGGCTCCTCATGCTCTTATCTGAACCTTTCTTAGGCAGCATCTCTTCTCCTTTCCCACAAGGTCATGCCCACAAACCATTACAGATATTTACCCCACCCGCTGGTAGATACTTCCCCCTCTCTGGTTTTTCTGCTGTTGTCCCAAAAGCTGCTTTTTCGAAAGGCAACTGGACTTTTATTTTTGGGTTGAAGATGCTTCGCTTCTCCTCCAAGAAGCATCCTCAGTTCTGACTGAATGCTGGGGAATGAATGCTGTATGCTCCAGCATTTGAGGTTTATTAAGAAGAGACGAGAAAACTGCTTTGTCCCCAAACGCCTCCTTACCTGGATCTGTCAGGACCTCTTTAGCAGCTGCAATGTCGATGAATTTTTTCTCAGCTTCCTTTTTCTCATCTTCTGACTGGAAATTGTCAGGGTGCCACTGCTGAGCCAGCTTTCGGTACGCTTTGATGATCTCCTGCTTGTTGGCGTTCCTGCGGGGGGGCACGAGAAAGAGGCCTGTTTAGGATAGGGAGATCTAAAGCATGATCTCTTCGGGACCAGAAATCAGCTCCATGTTATGGATAATACCCAGGAGAAGCTCCATTTGTCTTTCTTCTGCTGGTGGGAATATGGAGGGCAGGGAGAATGGCAGATTGCAGGAGGCAAATTAAAAAGAAAACAACCAAAATTACTCCTTTTGTCTACAGTATGTCCACAATATGGGATGCGGTGGCTCAGTGGCTATGACCCTGAGCTTGTCGATCGAAAAGCTTGGCAGTTCAGCCGTTCGAATCCCTAGTGCCGCGTAACGGGGTGAGCTCCCGTGACTTGTCCCAGCTTCTGCCAACCTAGCAGTTCGAAAGCTGGTAAAAAATGGAACTAGAAAAATAGGGACCACCTCTGGTGGGAAGGTAACAGCGGTCCATGCGCCTTTGGGGTTTAGTCATGCCGGCCACATGACCACGGAGACGTCTTCGGACAGCACTGGCTCTTCGGCTTTGAAACGGAGATGAGTATCGCCCCCTAGAGTAGTGAACAACTAGAACATATATGCGAGGGGAACCTTTACCTTTACCTTTTTATGTCCACAATGCTATAATTATTGGAAATTTATATTCACACATAAATTTATTTTTAACTACACTCCCATAAATGAGTTTAGAGTCCAAGTGGTGGTTTTTCCCCCCTTCCTTTCTTTTCCTGAGCCACGGAGGCACAGTGGTTAGAGTGCAGTACTGCAGACTACTTCTGCTGCCTGCTAGCTGCCTGCAATTTGGCAGTTCAAATCTCACCAGGCTGAAGGTTGATTCAGCCTTCCATCCTTCCGAAGTGGGTAACATGAGGACCCAAATTGTTGGGGGCAATATGCTGACCCTGTAAACCGCTTAAGAGAGGGCTGAAAAGTACTGTAAAGCGGAATACCAGTCTAAGTGCTAATCCTTCTCACCTAATATATAAAGATAGTCCAAGATGGGGAACTTATGGTGCTTCCAGAAGTTGTGAATTATAATTCCCAGCAGCCAGCAGGGTCAAAAATGGAGGATTTGGGGGACTCTAGTGGGGGCAGGTACGATTGCCCAGCGGTTAAAGATGCTGAGCTTATAAAAAGCCGACAGCCAAGGTTCGAGACCCGAGTGCCACACAAAGGGGTGAACCCCAGCACCTGCCCACCTAGCAGTTTGAAAGCAGGCAAATGCGAGTAGATAAATAGGTACCACTTCGGTGGGAAGGAAACATCATTCTATGTGTGTTGGCGTATATTCATGCTGCCACATAACCACATAAATGTCTTCAGACAATGCTGGCTGCCTCGGCTAAGAAACCGAGATGAGCACTGTCCGCTAAATTCTAACATGACTGGATGTGGGAAATCTTTACCTTTAGTTCAGAAGTATTTGAGAAGTTCTCACTCTTACGAGACTCTGCAATTCTAAACCATAATATGGTTCACTTCTTTGGGGCTATGTTTGAACCTACTAGTTACAGCTTGGGTGAAAACAGGCTGTTGTGGCTTAGTCAACAAGCTATGGTTTAAAAACTACTGCAACGCTCTCTACATGGGGCTCCCCCTGGGGTGCACCCGGAGGCTCCAGCTGGTCCAGAACGCGGCCGCGCGGGGGATTATGGGGGCGACGAGGCGCTCCCATGTGACACCTCTCCTGCGCAAGCTGCACTGGCTCCCGGTGGTCTTCCGGGTGCGCTTCAAGGTGTTGGTGACCACCTTTAAAGCGCTCCATGGCTTAGGGCCGGGGTACTTACGAGACCGCCTTCTGCCACCAATAGCCTCCCACCGGCCAGTACGCTCGCACAGAGTGGGCCTCCTCAGGGTGCCGTCCGCCAGACAATGTCAGCTGGCGACTCCCAGGGGGAGAGCCTTCTCTATGGCGGCGCCCACCCTCTGGAACAACCTCCCCCCAGAGATACGTACAATAACAGACCTCCGGATTTTTTGTCGGGCCCTGAAAACCCATTTATTTCAACTAGCTGTGCTGGCTTGAGTTAAATTTTAAATTGATTTTAAATTGGGTTGTTTTAATTTATGGCCAAAATATTTAATTATTTTAAACTGTTTTTAAATTTTGTATGTTCTGTTTTTTACTTTGGCTGTTCACCGCCCTGCGTCCTATTTGGAGAAGGGCGGTATAGAAATAGGAACAAATAAATAAATAAATTAAAAAAAAAAAAGACTTGGCTGAACATACTGTTCGTTCAGGCCAGATGGCTTTTGTTAATGTCAATAGATCATTATTTTTTTCCTTGCAGAAAGAAGCTTTGAGGTGACAAAAGTGCAGCAGCTGTTCTGGCTTCCCAAAAATTATTAAACCAGGACTTCAACCTTCATGGTTATAGTACAGTACGGGTTTTAATGTTCTGTTACAGGGGAATTCCTCTCAGCAGTTTTTAATCCTGGATTGTGAAAGAGATCGGATGCCAAAGATGAACCTGCTTACCTCTGAATTCCAAGAATTTTGTAATAATTCCTCTTCTTGGACTGCTTCAGCAGTTTCTGCGCCTTCTCGAGCCCGTCTTTTAATTCCTCGTTTTCAGCATCAAATTCTTTCGCTTCTTGATAATCTTCAATGGCTGGAGATTATTTAAAAAAAAAAAAAGGCTAGTTTTAATTCTTTCAACATGGAAGCTTCCTCCCCCGCCAGCTTTGATTCTTCGGTCACAGATGTTTTATATTATCCAGTTAAATGGAAATATGCAGCTACATATTTCATCTACAAATAGCAGATACTCTGCAGGTTATTAGCTATTCTCCAAAAACAGGCAGGGGGAAGAACTCATATTTTCCGGAAGGCACTCAAGACCTGGTTCTGCCAGCGGGCCTGGGGAACCCAGAGTGGAATGGAGATCATGTGAAGTATTAATACCGCTTTATAATGCCTTGGTAAGGTCACACTTGGAATACTGCATTCAGTTTCGGTCGCCACGATGTAAAAAAGATGTGGAGACTCTAGAAAGAGTGCAGAGAAGAGCAACAAAGATGATTAGGGGACTGGAGGCTAAAACATATGAAGAACGGTCGCAGGAACTGGGTACGTTCAGTTGGAAGGGACCTTGGAGGTCTTCTAGTCCAACCCCCTGCTCAGGCCGGAAACCCTATACCGTCCCGGACAAATGGCCGTCCTATCTCTTCTTAAAAACTTCCAATGTTGGAGCACCCAGAACTTCTGAAGGCAAATTGTTCCACTGATTAATTGTTTTCACCGTGAGGTAATTTCTCCTTAGTTCTAGGTTGGTTCTCTCATTGATTAGTTATAAGCTTCTCTTTTCTATGCATGTTTTTTTTAAAATAAAACTGCTTTTGTATCTGTGTTTACTCCATTGGGAAGCTTTGATGTTACTATTTATTTTGGTTGCTACATCACTTCAGTCAAATGGTTATCCTATTTCTTCTTAAAAATTTCCAGTGTTGGAGCATTCACAACTTCTGGAGGAAAGTTGTTCCACTGATCAATTGTTCTGTCAGGAAATTTTTCCTTAGTTCTAAGTTGCTTCTTGTCCTGCCTTCTGGTACTTTGGAGAATAGCTTGGCTCCCTCTTCTTTGTGGCCACCCCTGAGATATTGGAACACTGCTATCATGTCTCCCCTAGTCCTTCTTTTCATCAGACTAGACATATTCAGTTCCAGCAACCGTTTTTTATATGTTTTAGCCTTCAGTCCTCTAATCATCTTTGTTGCTCTTCTCTGCAACCTTTCTAGAATCTCAACATCTTTTTTTACATCGTGGCGACCAAAACTGAATGCAGTATTCCGAGTGTGGCTTTACCAAGGCCTTATAAAGTGGTATTACCCTCAAAACGACGCTATAGAACACTGCACACCAGAACAACTAGACACAAGAACAGTTTTTTCCCGAACAAATGCTAAACAAATAATTCCCTCAACATTGTCAAACTATTCACTGAGTCTGCATTACTATTAATCTTCTCATTGTTCCTATCACCCATCTCCTCCCACTTATGACTGTATGACTGTAACTTTGTTGCTGGTATCCTTAAGATTTATATTGACTGTTTCCCTATGACTATCATTAAGTGTTGTACCTTATGATTCTTGATGATTGTATCTTTTATGTACACTGAGAGCGTATGCACAAAGACAAATTCCTTGTGTGTCCAATCACACTTGGCCAATGAAGAGTTGAGTTGAGTTGAGTTGAGTTGAGTTGAGTTGTGTTGTGTTGTGTTGTGTTGTGTTGTGTTGTGTTGTATTGTATTGTATTGTATTGTATTGTATTGTATTGTATTGTATTGTATTGTATTGTATTGTATTGTATTGTATTGTATTGTATTGTATTCTATTCTATTCTATTCTATTCTATTCTATTCTATTCTATTCTATTCACACTTCACATGATCTTGAGATTCCATTTAGGGAATTATTCTTTGTTTGGTCCCATTTTCCTCCCTGCTGATTATGAAGTGTTGGGTTTTTTAAAAATACATTCCCAGGTTTGAGATATGAGATGTTGGGAATCGTGTTTTATTGCCTCTGGATAAGATTTTTAGTTGGGCTGGAAATGAACAATTGGGATCGCTTCGTGTGGCTTTTGTATTTTGCAATTAGAAAATAGTTTGACCGGGACGATAACATTTGCCAAGAAATGTAAATGTAAATGTAAATGTAAGCCAGAGAACCAGTATGGTGTAGCGGTTAAGACAGCAGGCTAGGAACTGGGACTTCTAGTCCTGCTTTAGGCACGAAGCCAGTTGGGTGACCTTGGGCTAGTCCTACACTCAAAGGAAGGAGGAAGGAGACTGTAGGGCATCACTTTGGGAAAGCCTTGCCAAGAAAACGGCAGGGACTCGTCCAGGCAGTTCCTGAGAACTAAACACGACTGAATGGAAGAAAAATAAATAAGTAAGCGAAGTCGTTAACCCTGGGATGGAAGGAGGAGAAATGGATCCCCATGAAGTGGTGACAATGAGCTATCTCAGACGCTGACCTTTCTCAAATTCCTCATTAAGGATGAAGGCCTCTGCTCGGTCGCGCAGGATGAAGATATTTCTGGGATCCAGTTGATGGGCTTCGCTGCAGACATCTATCGCTTCGGCAGTCCGTTTGCTCTGCAACAGGAAGTAAAGTTTTTTTTAAAAAAAATCAGGGCAACCTGGTCTACCCAAATATGGGGTGGAGCATACTACTTCTGCTTTCACCTTTCGGCTTCAATCCAGGAGCCTTTGCAGGCAGTCGCTTTCGTGACAAACTAATTTTTGTGTGTTGATTTTAGATTTTACCGACAAGGAAATAAAGGGAGAGTAGTACAGATCTATTTCAAGCTAGTATTTAGGCCGGTTCGAATCCCAGAAGGGTATGGCTAGCCGACGAGAGCTAAATAGCTTGAAATAGATCTATATTTTGTTGTTAGTTGCGAAGTCGTGTCCGACCCATCGCAACCACATGGACAACGTTCCTCCAGGCCTTTCTGTCCTCTACCATCCTCTGGAGTCAATTTAAGCTCACGCCTATTCTCTTCAGTGACTCCATCCAGGCATCTCGTTCTCTGTCGTCCCCTTCTTCTTTTGCCCCCAATCTTTCCCAGCATTAGGCTCTTCTCCAGTTGAGTCCTTCCTTCTCATTAGGTGGCCAACGTATTTTGAGTTTCATCTTCAGGATCTGGCCTTCTAAAGAGCAGTCAGGGTTGATCTCCTCTAGGACTGACCAGTTTGATCGCCTTGCAGTCCAAGGGACTCACAGGAGTCTTTTCCAGCATCATAGTTCAAAGGTCTCAATTTCTTTAGCGCTCAGCCTTCCTTATGGTCCAACTTTCTCAGCCATACATTGCAACTGGGAAAACCATAGCCTTGACTATACGCACTTTTGTTGGCAGGGTGATGTCTCTGCTGTTTAGAATGCTGTTGTAGATTTGTAGATTATATTATATAATCTATAATCTATATTAGTCTCCTTTTACTTCTTTGTCGGTAAATATACATTTAACAGGAGGAAAAAGAGAACCGCGATGTGGGTACTCTTGTTGGTTAACACATTCGCACATCCTTTCCTGGGCCTGGCCATCTGTTCCAATCTACCCTATGATCCTGCAGTGGGGTTCTAATAACACACCCTCGACTTAATTTCATTTACTTGATCATTTTAAAGAAATGCAGAAGGCTTCCCGTATGGAATACTGTGATTCTGGACAACTTACAGATAGTCCTTTGAGTTATGACCAGAATGGAGTCTGCCCTTTACGGTGATTAACTTCTAATTTTACATTTTTGTGATGGTCATTGAGCCAACGGAGTGGTCCTAAACACTAATACCCAGTTGGTAAGCAAACACGGCAGTTATAAGGGCGAACCCCAAGTTTTTTTTTTTAAACAAACACAGCGGTTGTAAGTGCAAATCCATTGTGGGTGTGGGTGTGTGCTGGAAATAAGTGCCAGTTTTTGGCAAAACTGCCGTAAAATGGGTGTGTGAGACTGCGGGACGCTGCAAATCCATCAGAACGTAGATCTGGCTCTCAAGTCCCCTTTTTCAGGTAGGTCATAACGTCTAACGGTCACTAAGCAACCTGTCATAAGTCAAGGACTATCTGTACAATGAACCCGCCCCCCCAAATAAACAAAAACAACCAGTTCCATCAGAATATAAACAAATACTCCCTAAGTCACCAGGGATTTGGAATTGTTATCCTCCTCAAAATGAGGACTCCCATCATCCTGTCCCAAGAGCCCAACGGGTGAAAAAAATGGATTTTAAATGCCTTTGGAATGGGCCAGGAGAATTTGACAAATAAACCCATCCTGTGCCATTTCTTCCAGCAAGTTGGGAAAAGGTCAGGAGAATTCTTGGGCAAAATATCTAGAAAAACGTTTGTTAATGCATCTTTTTACAATTTCAGAGCCTTACAGAGGCCTTGGGTTATGATTTCTATTAGCTCCAAAACATCTGGAGAAGATCAGCTGGGCCAAGGCTGCAGATGAAGGACCACGTCCCTGTGGTGCAGTGGTCAGAATGCAATACTGCTGTCAGGCCTGGAAGCCATCTTTGGTGTTAGGCCTTCAGGCCTGCAATGTTTACACTGTGGGAAACTGGGAGGGGGGAATTATATGGCGCATGGGTAATATATAGTCATAATAACATTGCTTTCTTGAGGAGTCAAGGCCATTTTGCCCTGCACCTGGAAGGCTGGACCTGGGAGGCTTCCCCAGTTGGGACGATGTTTGATTGGACCATGTGATGGACATGTGGATGCTGGGCAGGAACTTGAACTTTTCTTTGGGTGAGGAAAACCTGGGAACTTTCAGATTCGGGTTTTCCCAGATGTGCCAATATGACATCTCTAATAAAACGTAGCTTTGAGGAATTTCAAGCCTCGGAGTTTTCTTCCGTTGGGTGTGTTACTTGGAACCCTGACAACTGCAGGTTGACTCTGCCTACTGCCACGAGTTCGATCTTGACTAGTTCAAGGTTAACTCAGCCTTCCATCCTTCCAAGGTCGGTAAAATGATGACCCAGATTGTTGGGGAAAATATGCTGACACTGTAAACTGCTTAGAGAGGGCTGTAAAAGCACTGTGAAGCAGTATATAAGCGCTGTTGTTATTGCTATACAGGAAGGAAGCAAAATCTCAGATAGGTGGAGCAACAGAACCAGACAGACAGACAGACAGGCCTGATAGTAGATCCAGGAAGCAAGGACAGATCCCCATTTCAACTTTATGAGATTAAGCAAAGCATTCACGCTTCTTTCAGCCTCTGGTCACGTTATACCAGGGGTCGGCAACCTTAAACACTCAAAGAGCCACAATTGTGGAGCCGAACAGTGAGAGGGAGCCGCAGTAGAGGGTTGAAAGAGCCACATGCGGCTCCAGAGCTGCAGGTTGCCGACCCCTGGGTTATACCAAGACTGGCAGCTTCCCAAAGAGGGTGCTTAATCGCCAGGGACCCAAACCCGGATTCATTTCGAAGGAGTTCCCGAGTTCGAGTTCAGCCTCTACCTTGGATAAACAGTGGCAGATCCATCCTTTCGCTTTTATGGTGTAGATCTCTACGTTGGGTTCCGTTTTCATGGTGGCTTTGTACTTCTCGATGGCATCTGCGTATCTGTTGTTGGAGAACAGCAAAGAAGAAACAAGATTGGACAAGGGACACAGATAGTGAACGTTGATATAGCAAGAGCATTTAGACTTATATACCGCCCCACTGCACTTTAGAGCAGGGTTGTCAAACTCAAGGCCCACAGGCCGCATCCGGCCCGTGAGATGCTTAGAACTGGCTCGCGGGGCCTCTCTGGAAACAGCGAAGGACCGGCCTATGGTGCCTCTGCCAGCAAAAATGGCCCTCGGGGGCGCTGCATGCACGATTTGGGAATTAAGTATAATCAAAAGCAGACCTCCATATTCCTTGATCCTATGTCTGGGATTCAACCAGAAAGGATCGCTTCATATCCTTCTTAACCTCATGCCCAATTATTTTCTCCACGGTGCATGCGCCGTGCAACCTCCGTGGGTTGGTAAAGGTTAGGTTAGGCGGTGCACGAAGGTGGCTGTTGAAATCTCAATAACGGTTAAGGCCCAAGTCAGCTTAGATATAGGCAGGGGTGGGCTGCTGGGGGTTTCAGGAG
The DNA here is from genome assembly GCF_029215685.1 of Pituophis catenifer annectens. NCBI lineage: Eukaryota > Metazoa > Chordata > Lepidosauria > Squamata > Colubridae > Pituophis > Pituophis catenifer. Next base: position 14,289,819 of record NW_027256895.1, read on the forward strand.
AACCTCCAGCTAAGATTCTGTCCAGTTCGGAGAACCCCCAAATCCCACTCCTGGCTGGCCCTGCCTACCCCGCCCCTCCCCTCCCAGGAGTCCCCACGCGGCCCGTTTAGAATGCAGGTAAGTGCAAGGTGTGCGGGGAAGTTTGGGGAGGGTGAAAAACGGGCCTACTGGAAGTTCGAGAAGACCGGAAACGGGCCCGTGGAGGGCCTCTGGAGCCTGGGGAGGCCGTTTTTGCTCTCCCGGAAGCTCAAAGAAAGCCTCCGGAACCCTGGGAGGGCAAAAACGCCCCCCCCAACCGTGGTGCAGGAGACCGACTAGGCCACGCCCACCCAGCAACCGGGCAGAGAACCCCTTGCTAAAATTTTTGAAGCCCACCCCTGGATATGGGCACCCATGCAAACCGAAAATCCAGGATGGGATGATCACCTCTGAGCTTTGATGTGCTCCTCAGCAGATTCCAGCTGCTTGGTGAGCTTCTTCACTTGCTTGTAGTGGGAAAAACAGTCCTTGTCGTCTTGATCCAGCTTCAAGCACTCCCGCACTTGGCTGTGTGTGTGGAAAAAAGTGGAGAGCGAGAATTGAAAAGAGGGAGATGTTTGAAGCCTTTCAGGCAGGGAAACTGAGGCAGAGCGAAGCCCCAGAAGAGATAGCAGTATTCCAGTATTTGAGGGGCTGCCATGAAGAAGAGAGGGGGTCAACTTATTTTCCAAAGCATCACAGGGCAGGATAAGAAACAATACACAGAAAGAAATCATAACCACCCGGCCACGCGGGTAGTTATGGGAGCGACGTGGCGTTCCCATGTAACACCTCTCCTGCGCGAGCTGCACTGGCTCCCGGTGGTCTTCCAGGTGCGCTTCAAGGTTTTGGTTATCACCTTTAGAGTGCTCCATGGCTTAGGACCTGGTTATTTACGGGACTGCCTGCTACCACGAATAGCCTCCCACCGGCCGGTACGCTCTCATAGAGAGGGGCTCCTCCGGGTGCCGTCGGCCAAACAATGTCGACTGGCGGCCCCAAGGGGGAGAGCCTTCTCTGTGGGGGCACCTACTATCTGGAACGAGCTCCCCCCAGAGATACGGAGGATCCTGGATCTGCGCACCTTCCGTCGCGCTCTCAAGACTTTTTTATTCCATCAAGCTGGCCTGGCCTAAATCTTTCCCCTTTAAAATGTAAATTTTAATTTGTTTTTAAAATTATTGGGTGTTTTAAATTTGTCTCGGTCAAATTGTTTAATTCGGTTTTATTCTGTTTTTAAATTTTGTATTTATGTGTTTATTTATTTATGTGTTTTATTCTGTGGCTGTTCACCCCCCTGAGTCCTTCGGGAGTAGGGCGGTATATAAATCCAATAAATGAAATGAAAATGAAATGAAGGAGAAAACAACCTGGAATTAAGGAGAAACTTCCTAATAGTGAGGACAATTAACTGGCGGAACAGCTTGCCTCCAGAAGTTCTGGGTGCTTCATCACTGGAGGCTTTTAAGAAGAGACTGGCCAGCCACTCCACGCTCTATTCTGAATTAAAGCTCCAGAAGAAGGAAGATAAGCAGACAATTCAAAGAAATTGAAGCCATAACAGAATAACCGAGTTGGAAGAGACCTTGGAGGTGTTCTATAGTCCAACCTCCTGCTCAGGCCGGAAACCCTATACCCGTGATGGCAAACCAATGGCACGTGTGGCACACGGAGCCATCTCTGCGGGCATGTGAACCGTTGCCCTAGGTCAGTTCCACCGCGCATGTGTGCGCGCCTCTCGACGGCCAGCTAATTTTTGGATCTCTGCCACGGGGGGTGTGAGTCATGGACGCATGCGTTGAGGGGGTGTACAGCCCCCCCCGCGGCCTGTTTTTGGTCCCAGGAGGCTTTAGGGAAACCTGCTAGGCCCAAAATGGAGTGCGGGGGGGGAGGGTCACGTGTGCATGCTCGGGGAGACGGGGGGTTTTGCATGCATGTGAAGGGGAGGAGCGGGGGGGTCACGTATGCATGCATAGGGGTGCAGGGTGCACAGACCCATATCGGTAGGCACGCGAGCACAGCTCTGGTGCACATGCGCACGCCGGTCAGCTGATTTTCGGGCATTCTGGGCCCACTGGAAGTCAGCAAACAGTCCATTTCCGGCCTCCGGAGGGCCTCTGAGGGGCTGGGGAAGGCAGTTTTCGCCCTCCCCAGGCTCCTAGAAAGGCTCTGGAGCCTAGGGAGGACGAAAAACGAGCCTACTGGGCCCACCCTGTCATTGCATGCCAAAAGCAGGGGAAGTACCAGGGGGGGAGTCACACACACGTGTGGGGGCAGGGCACATAGAATAATGGGTGCGGGCATGCATGCACCCGACCCTCCCCGCTCCCCCCACTTTTGGCATGCGATGGCAAAAAGGTTAGCCATCACTGCTCTATACCATTCCGGACAAATGGCCGTCCAATCACTTCTTAAAAATTGTCAGTGTTGGAGCACCTAGAGCTTCTGAAGGCAAATTGTTCCAGTGCTTAATTGTTTTCACTGTGCGGTAATTTCTCCTTAGTTCTAGGTTGGGTCTCACATTGATTAGTTATGAGTTTCTCTTTTCTATGCATGCTTTTTTTAAAATAAAACTGCTTTTGTATCTGAGTTTACACCATTGGGAAGGTTTGATGTTGCATTTTATTTTATTTTATTTTATTTTATTTTATTTTATTTTATTTTATTTTATTTTATTTTATTATTTTATTTTATTTTATTTTATTTTATTATTTTTTTATTTTATTTTATTTTATTTTATTTTATTTTATTTTATTTTATTTTATTTTATTATTTTATTTTATTATTTTATTTTATTTTATTTTATTTTATTATTTTATTTTATTATTTTATTTTTATTTTATTATTTATTTTATTTCATTTCATTTCATTTCATTATTTTATTTTATTTATTTTATTTTAATTTAATTTAATTTATTATTTTATTTTATTATTTTATTTTATTTTATTTTATTATTTTATTTTTATTTTATTATTTATTTTATTTCATTTCATTTCATTTCATTATTTTATTTTATTTATTTTATTTTAATTTAATTTAATTTATTATAGCCCCCACCACCACCATGACTCTGGGCAGCTCACAGTGTTAAAACACACATAATATCCTAAATAACCAAAATTGCATGATTATTATTTGGCGTACGATGAGAATGTGACAAAGAGAACAAAATAAAGAAACATTCAAGCACATCAATAACAAGAAAAATATTATTAAAATCATAGAAAAAAATGTAATCTGCGGACGCCCCATCCAGCTTACTAACAATACGGCCATTTTAAAGTATCTCCACGCTTCCAGATTCCCAAACAAGATGGCAAAGGAAGCCTTCAGGCCCTTCCTAAAAGAACAAAAGGGCAGGAGCCAATCCGAGTCCTGGGAGAATGATGCTCCAAAGATGATATACGGACAGTCCTCGTTTTACAACCACTCGTTTCGCGACCGTTTGAAGTGACGACATCGCTAATAAAAAGTGACTGCCGCATTCCCATGGTCATGTGATCAAAAATTCCGGCGCTTGGCAACTGGCATGTACTTATGACTGTTGTGTTGTCCCGGGGTCATGTGATCACCTATTTGTAACCTTCCCAGCTGGTTTCCAACAAGCAAAGTCAATGGGGAGGGAAGCTCAATTCGCTTAACCACCGCACAATTCACTCAACAACTGCAGTGATTCGCTTAACAACTGTGGCCAAAAAAAGGGCGTAAAAATGAGGCACAACTCACTTCTTGCCTAGGAAAGGAAGTCTGGGGCTCAATTATGGTCGTTAAGTCAAGGATTACCTGCATATATTTCAAGGTCGGGGAAAGAAACTACCGAGTTTCCCGAAAATAAGACCCTGTCTTATATTTTTTTGAACCCCGAAATAAGCACTTGGCCTTATTTTTGGGGAGGTCTTATTATTTTGGGGTGCATGGAGCAAGATGGGGCTCCTCTTGCCGTCTTATTTGATTTCCAGCTCTGCGTTTAAATATTTTCGGGGAGGGCTTATTTTCGGGGGGGGGGGTATTTTAGCACAGGCGCTCAAAAGCCTGATTGGCTTATTATCAGGGGATGCCTTATTTTCAGGGAAACAGGGTACATCTGATCTGTTAATTTGCCAGTAGTTTGTATACAGGCAATCCTCGACCTACGATCACAATTGAGTCCAAAATTTATGTTGTTAAGGGAGACATTTGTTAAGCGAGTTTTGTTCCATTCTACAACCTTTCTTGCTTTAGTTGTTAAGTGAATAACCCGGTTGTTAAGTGAATCTGGCTTTCCCCTTTGACTTTACTCGTCAGAAGGTTGTGAAAGGGGATTGTGTGACCTTGGGACACAGCGACGGTCAGAAATATGAACCGGTTGCCCATTGTCTGAATTTTGATCATATGTGGGGTTGCTGGAATGGTTGTTAACTCTGAGAAACAGTCATAAGTCACTTTTTTCAGTGGCGTTCAGTGGTGGGATTCAGCCAGTTCGGGTGAATCGGTAGTTAAATTGCTGGCTGGCCCCTCCCCTTCCCTTCCCTTCCAGGAGTCCCCACATGCTCCATTTTGGCTCACAGGTAAGTGCAAGGAGGCATCCTAGACCCAAAACGGGGTGTGAGGGGGGGTGTGCAGTGCCCCCCCGCAGCCCGTTTTCGCTCCCAGGAGGCTTCAGAGAGGCCTACTAGGCCCAAAATGGGATGGGGGGGGGGGCGGTGCGTCCTTCCCTGATGGCCCGGGGGGCAAAAGGCTGAATGCTGCCTGTCACACACCCCTGGCCACGCCCACCCAGCCGGTCATTAGGGCAGAGAACCAGTTGTTAAATTATTTGAATCCCACCACTGGTGCTGTTGTAAATTTGAACGGTCACTAAACAAATTGTTGTAAATTGAGGAATATCTGTACTGTGAGGTGTCATAAGCTCAACCCCATCTTTCCTTATCCCTGGGATGGTATGTCAATGACAAGACATACCATACCCAAGGTAACAAAAAGGAAAGCCAGCTCGTTCATGGTACACTGACCTGGCCTCCCAGATTCTGAAATATAATATAAAATAATGAAAGGATTATGGATGGGTATTCAAACGAGTCAGCAGCAGGAGATAAGGGGTGAGGTAGAGGAAACATTCAGTTTGAACAAAACTGCTATAAAGTGATATAAGATCCCAAGGGAGAAATATGAAAGTGTTACCAAAAAATCAATAAATGATGAAATTTTAAAAAGAGCAAGAGATGATGGATAGAGACAAAATATCTTTTAATACAGTGACCGTATTAAAAATTAAGAAAAAAAAAGTAAGGTAAAAGTTCCCCTCGCACATATATGCTAGTTGTTCCCAACTCTAGGAGGCGGTGCTCATCTCCATTTCGAAGCCGGACAGCCAGTGCTGTCCGAAGACGTCTCCGTGGTCATGTGGCCGGCATGACTAAATGCCAAAGGCTCATGGAATGCTGTTACCTTCCCACCAAAGGTGGTCCCTATTTTTCTACTTGCATTTTTTACGTGCTTTTGAACTGCTAGGTTGGCAGAAGCTGGGATAAGTCACAGGAGCTCACCCCGTTACGCGGCACTAGGGATTCGAACCGCTGAACTGCCAACTTTTTGATTGACAAGCTTAGCATCTTAGCCACTGAGTCACCACATCCCCAAAAAAGTAGAAAGTCCACATTGGGAAAATAATATTATGCACACTGATATATAACAGAATTTATTATTACAATGTGCATATTAAGGTTAGAAGTTGGAAGACTATGATTATGTATATTTCATGTATTTTCCGGTGTATAAGATGACTTTTTAACACATGAAAATCTTCTCAAAAGTCGGAGGTCATTTTATACGCTGGGTGTCGTTCTCCTGTAACCAGGCAGACCAGCCCGAAAGGCTCTGATGAGCCTTAAATGGCTCTGACGAGCCAAGCTCTGACCATCCCAGCTGAGTTGCCTGCTAATCAGGCAATTCAGCTTGGATCGCCAGAGCCATGTAAAAGAAAAAAAGTTTTCCCTCTCCAGCTTGCTTACCTTAGCTGCTAGTTGCAATGCTTGCCTTGCTTCGCTTGCCTGCAATCCATTCCATCAGCAAGCAACTCCCTGCCTGCAATCAAGCAGAGCAAAGCAAAGCTAGCTGAGGAATTCTGGGAGTTGAAGTCTACAAGTCTTAAAGTTGACAAGATTGGAGACCCCTGTTCTATTGGGTAAGTTTTTTCCTCTTTGGGAGCTTTAAAAAAATAGTTAATTGGGGTTTTTTTTAGTTGTTCTTTTTTAGACCTAGCCATTTAATGTTTAGGAAGTTTTAAATTTAGCTTTCATATAAAAATAAAAATAAAATAAAATTATATTTGTGCAGCTTTCTGAGATTTAGTGCTTCTGTAGTGTTTCACTCTAACTACACAAACACACAAAACCTCACAAAGCTGTATGTGGAATTTTGTGTGTGTAAAGTGTGAAAGTTGGGTTTTGGGGCTTTTTGTGGCTGTGTGAGGTTCCTGCTTGTTGCAGGGGCCATTTTGGGTCTAGCACAGCTGCTTTTACATTGTGGGTGAGCCAGTTGATGTTTTTTAATTTTTATTTGGTGTGCGTTGGAAGAGGGGTAGTCTTATACGGCGAGTATAGCCCAAACCCTATATTTTAACAGGAAAAGTCGGGGGTTGTCTTATACGCCCAGTCGTCTTATACACCGGAAAATACAGTAATTGTATTGTTATTATTAGCATTAGCATTGTGCAAAAGGTACATTGATCCAGACAATACACTGTCCACAAAATATGTAGGGCTGTTACAGGAAAAATTACAAATAAAATGTATTTAAAAAAGAAAAAGAGGAGGGGTATGTCTGGGAAGGAAAGCCAGCTCATTCATGGTACACTGACTTGGGTTCCCAAATTCTGCTAAGCCACCATGTGACTTCCCTAATTTGGGTTTGGCATAGGTGAAGGAATGCAGACTTGGCCTTGAGAACCGGGAAGAAATAACCCCGCCATCAAAGGGGAAGTTTCGGAAAAGATGAGTCAGTCTGAGTGTGAGGAGAAGAAGAAACTCAAGATGACCCCGCCTTGAGTTGATTTGGCATACAAGCGGAGCGGAGGGGGAAAAAAACAAAAAAAAAACTCTCGATAGGCTTTGAAGAGGCTGTTTTTTTGACCCTGCTACATCAACCAAAAAGCATTCTGGGAATTTCGGCTTTATACCTTGAAAGGCTAATAGAAAGCTATGGCAGCTTGCAAACCACGTTTTAGAGCGTTGCATCCTGAGCAAACTCAATCAACTTTTTCTCGCCATGTACATTTATACATCCGAACTCGACTGTGTTGTTTCTCTGTGTCATATAACATATGTGGGTACATGCATAATTTCTGTATTTTTTGGATTATAAAGTCCGGACTATAAGAAAGCACCTACCTTTTTGGAGGAGGAAAACAAGAAAAAAAAAATCTGCCTTTGCCTCCCAGCATCCATCCAGTATTCATCTGGTCCGTTCGTCGCAGCCCATTTAGCGCTGCCGCAGCCCATTCACCACCGCCACCTATTCTCCGTGGCCCATTCACCACCACCCATTCGCCGCGGCCCGTTTGCCGCCACCAGGGCCCGTTTGCCACAGCCTGTTCGCCACCACCGCAAGCCCGTTCGACGCAGCCTATTTGCTGGGGCCTGTTTGCCACGGCCCGTTTGGCACAGTCCATTTGCCACCATCCATTTGCCACGGGCTGTTCGCCACCGTCATGGCCCGTTCGCCGTGGCCCATTTGCCGCCACCGATCCCTGCCTCCTGGAACCAGCCAAAAATGTGACATATGGAGGCCGAAAACGTAATGCACGGAGGCCGAAAACGGCCGAAGGGTGGGATGGGCGGGGCTACATTTGGTGTATAAGATGCACCCAAATTTTCACTCTCTTTTAAGGGGGGAAAGTGTGTCTTATACTCCAAAAAGTATGGTAATTTTTATCTATCTATCTATCTATCTATCTATCTATCTATCTATCTATCTCCCCAAAATACGACTTACTCAGAAAATAAGTCCTAGCTTGATTTTTACACGTGTGCCCGTTATAAGCCCTACTCCCAAAATAAGCCCTAATTAAGACCCAACTCACTCCAGGGTTCACGGGTAAAAATTAAGCTAGGGTGGGGATTGGGTGGTGGTGGAGCTGCCCTACTACTTACCTTTGGATAGTTGCAACCAGGCCTCACACACCTCAGCCCATTTCTTCTGCAGCCAGCAGGGCTTTCCTAATCCAGATCGATCCGGAGCTTTGTTATCGGCTACAGAGGCCTTCAGGAAAGCCTTGTTGGCTGTAGAAGAAATGGGCAGAGGCGTGCGAGGCCTGGCTGCCACAATCCGAAGCTGAAGTTCCTGAAGGCCTCTGACAGAGAAAAGGAGGCTGGGGGTGACAAGCACAAGTAAGCTGAGTCAATGGATGATATTGCCCCGAAAATAAGACCTGGTGCCTTTTTTTTGGTGGAAAAAAAATAAGACAGGGTCTTATTTTTGGGAAACATGGTATCTATCTATCTATCTATCTATCTATCTATCTATCTATCCAGGGGGAATGTGGTGGCTCAGTGGCTAAGACGCTGAGCTTGTTGCTCAAAAGGTCAGAAGTTCAGCAGTTCGAATCCCTAGTGTCACGTAACAAGGTGAGCTCCCGTTACTTATCCCAGCTTCCGCCAACCTAGCAGTTTGAAAGCACATAAAAAATGCAAGTAGAAAAATACGGACCACTTTTGGTGGGAAAGTAACAGCGTTCTGTGGACCTCTGGCGTTTAGTCATGGCCACGGAGATGATTTCGGACAGCGTTGGCTCTTCGGCTTTGAAACAGGGTTGAGCACTGTTCCCTAGAGTCAGGAACGACTTTGACGATCAGGCAACTCAGCTGGGATCGCCAAAGGCTTTTAAAGGGATTTCTTTTCCTACAACCTCTTTGGCCGAAGAGGTTGCAGAAAAAAAGGCTTTTAAAAGTAAAAAAAAAAAAAAAAAAAGCCTCTGATGAGGTGGGTGGGATAAGCGAGCGGCGACCGGGCTGGGGACCGGTTCAGGGTGTGGCCACCCAATGTTATTACCAGTTCTCCGAACTACTACAAATTTTTACTACCAGTTCTTGTGAATCGGTGCGAACTAGGAGCAATCCACCACTGCTACGTACCTATACTTTTGTCATGTTTATGTAGTGTATAGTGAAGTGGTGACCCTTTGAGAGCAGTATGCAATGAAATTTTATTTTAATGTACACCGGTTAGTGTACATTTAAAGTGAGAATAAAGTTATTCTAAGTCTAAGTCTAACTATGATTTATGCTATTTATTTTTTTTTGCTTAAATTATTAAAGATTTAAAGCAGTAGTTTTCCAGGGTGGCCTGAGACCCTTTCGGGGGGGTCCGCGGAAGTCTCCTGAGTAAATATTTTACATTTTCTTAATTTTATTTTCCAATGCTGTAAACGTCAACGAATATTTATTTATTTATTTATTTATTTATGTATTTATTTATTTATTTATTTATTTATTTATTTATTTATTTATTTATTTATTTATTTATTTATTTATTAAATTTATATCCCGCCCTTCTCCCCGAAGGGACTCAGGGCGGTGAACAGCCAAGAATTAAAATAACATACAATATAATATAAAAGTTAAAATAATTAAAAATAAATTAAATTAAACGGCCGCCCCAATTTAAAGCCCCTAGCAATACAATTTAAAAATCCTAAAACCTACTCAGGCCAGGCCGGCTTGCTGAAATAAAAACATCTTCAGGGCCTTACGGAAAGTGCGGTGATCCGGAATCAGCCGTATTCCGGGAGGTAGCTCGTTCAAGAGGGTGGATTCTCCCACAGAGAAGGCTCTCCCCCTGGGGGCCGCCAGCCGACATTACTAGGCTGACGGCATCCTGAGGAGGCCCTCTCTGTGAGAGCGTATTGGCCGGTGGGAGATTATTGGTAGCAGCATGCGGTCACGTAAATACCCTGGCCCTAAGCCATGGAGCGTTTTAAAGGTGAGAACCAACACCTTGAAGCGCACCCGGAAGACCACCAGGAGCCAGTGCAGCTCGCGCAGGAGAGGTGTTATATGGGAACGCCATGTCGCTCCTGTGATCACCCGCACGGCCGCATTCTGGACCAGTTGGAGCCTCTGGGTGCTCCTCAAGGGGAGCCCCATGTAGAGAGCATTAGCGTAGTCCAGGCGAGAAGTGACGAGAGCATGAGTGACTGTACATAAGGAATCCCGACTCAGAAAGGGGCGCAACTGGCGTATAAATATAAACCACATAAAAGCAAACTGTTTTGAGGAACCTCTTATCGTTTTAGACAAGGTTCCTAACCAGGGGTGAAATCCAGTAGGTTCTGGAGAATCGATAGCGGAAATTTTGAGTAGTTTGGAGAACCGGCAAATACCACCTCTGGCTAGCCCTAGAGTGGGGTGGGAATGGAGATTCTGCAATATCATTCCCTCAGGAGTGGGGAGGGAATGGGGATTTTGTAGTATCTTTCCCCCGCAACGCCTACCAAGCCACGCCCACCAAGCCACGCCCACAGAACCGGTGGTAAAAATATTTGAATTTCACCGCTGGTCCTAACGTTAAAAAGTTTGAGAATGGCTGGCTTCAAGCAGTGGGAAATTTGGGCACAATCTTTCCTCTTGGTCTTCTGACAGGCCATGGAGCGACATCTGCACTTCATTTACAGACAGTCTTCATTTAACAAACACCATTGGGACCAGCAACTCGGTCGTTAAGCGAAGTGGTCACTAAGTGAAATGTGCTTATGATCTTATCTCAACTTCTCTCTCTTTTTTTTTAGCGGACCTCACAGGTTGTTAAATGCGAGGATTGGTTGTCACCACTGTAAATGTGAATGGTCACTAAACGAGATGGCCGATAAACAAGGACTACTTGTACTAGCTTTAGATGACTAAATTCACCCTCCTTCTGCCAGATTTGTATTGCTGTTCTCATTGACATCCTATAGGACTGTGATGGCGAACCTGTGGCACCCGTAACCATATCGCTGGGCACGTGAGCTCAGCTCGGGCCTTCTGGGCCCACCAGAAGTAGGGAAACAGGCTGTTTCCTGCCTCTGCGGGGTGGGGGTGGGGAAGGCCCATTTTTTGCTGTCCCCAGGATCCAGAGCCTTTCTAGGAGTCTGGGGAGGGCAAAAATGGCTTTCCCCACCCCCTCCGAAGGCCGAAAACGGCCCGTTTGCCAACTTCCGGTGGGACCGGAAGGCCTGGTTTTTGCTGTCCCCAGGCTCCAGAGCCTTTCTAGGAGTCTGGGGAGGGCAGAAATGGCCTTCCCCACCCCCCAGAGGCCGGAAATGGCCCGTTTGCCAACTTCCAGTGGGAAGTTGGTGGGAAGCTGGGGGGGGGGGCATGCACGCATGCGCGGGGGTACAGCGCATAGAATTACGGATGTGGGAACGCATGCGCACAACAACCCCCCCAGCTCCTGGCACATGATGGCAAAAAGGTTAGCCATCACTGCTATAGGACATCACAGGAAGCGCTGTGGCCAATTTCATCCAGATGGTCCTTCCTTGACTTGCATCTATTCATTTAGTGACCACTGGAAGTGACAACGGCGCTGAAAAAAGTGACTTAGGGCTGGCTTTCGTACTTATGACCATTGCAGCATCCCCAGGGTCCCCTGATCAAAATTTGGCAACCGGCATGTACTTAGGACGGTTGCATTGTCCTGGGGGGGGGGGGGGTCAATCACCATTTGTAATCAGCAAATGGGGGAAGCCAGATTCGCTTAATAATCACATGATTCGTTTTAATGACTCGGGGGGGGAAGTTGTAAAACCGGGGCAAAACTCACTTAACAACTGCCTCGCTTAGTTGTAAGTCAAGGACTACCCTGTCACTCATTTGAAAAATGGAAATCAGAGGCAAAACTGCTACCGTTTGCACGTCGCAACTTTTTCTTTCCTGAATCCCAGCATTCCAACTTTGGGATGCTGGGAGGGGTCTCCGGAAGAGTGTTGTTGGGGTTGTCGATAGACTGTGTGTTGTCCACCTGATACGCATGTATACTAGAAGCACGCGTGCATGCACACACACACACAAACCACACCAGTGGTGAAAATCAGCCGATTCTATCCAGTTCGGGCGAACTGGTAGCGGCGGCTGTGGAAGGCTCTGTCCACTCGCCCGGACGTCATCACCTCCTGTTTTTTAATCTCTGTGCATGTGCGGAGGTGGTGCGAGCGAGCGAAGCAAGCACGCACGCTCACATTTGCGAACCGGTAGCGAAGATAAGTGAATACCACCCCTCACACACACACACACACACACAATGACCTTGCATTTACATGGCTCACTCACGTTAAGGATTCTTCGTGTTCTCCCAAGTTGTAATAGAGTTTGCTGAGCTTAAGGAAGGCGGCCCTGTTGTCATTCCGCAGCTTAGTGGTGGGCTTTAAGTCCAGGATGGCCTTGTTGTAGTCCCCAAGATGGAGGTAGCACTCGGAGCGCAGCTCTTTGGGTTCTGGATCCCAAGGGGAGATCTGAAAGAAAGCCGGGGGTGGGGGGAGTGGGACATGACAATGGTTTTGCTCAGCCTCATTGTGGTCCTGTCAACATCATCGCTGGAAAGGACCTTGAAGATCTTCTAGTCCAGGGGTGTCAAACTCGATTTCGCTGAGGACCGCATCAGGGTTGTGTTTGACCACGGAGGGCTGGGGAGGGGAGGGGCGTGATCATGGTAGGCATGACACGGGACTTGTGTTCGGGAGGGGCACCTGTGGTGGCCAAGTGGTGAGGCAGGACTTCCCTCAGTCATTATAATCTTCCTTCCTTCCTTCCTTTTTTTTTCTTTCCCTCTTTATTCTAATTTCTTCTTCCTTCCCCTCTTTCCTCCTTTTTCCTTCCTTGCTCTCTTCCCATCTTTTCTTCTTTGTCTTTGTCTTTCCTCTTTCCCTTTCTCCTTTCCTGTCCCCCCTTTTTTTTTTTTTAAATTTGATTTATATGCCGCCCTTCTCTGGAGACTCAGGGCGGATTACAATGTGCTAAACAATAGCCTTCATCCTGTTGTATATTTATACAAAGTCAGCTTATTGCCCCCACAACTGGGTCCTCAATTTACCTACCTTAGAAAGGATGGAAGGCTGAGTCAACCTTGAGCCTGGTGAGATTTGAACTTGCAGTAATTGCAAGCAGCAGTTGTTAATCACAGTGCTTTAGACCACTGTACTACCAGGCCCTTCTTGCATGCTCAAAGGCAAAAGGGGAAATATTTCTCCTTTTGTTTTGTTTTCAGTTTGTTTTGATAGCCCCTCTGCCAGCCGAAACGGGGCGCGGAGGGGGGAGGGGCATGTGTACCCTCCCACCCCGTTTTGGCCAGCAGAGGCACCGTGAGCCGGTCCTTTGCTATTTCCAGGCCAGCCCCGCGAGCCAGACCTAAGTACCAGTGGTGGGTTTCTACCGGTTCGGGTGAATGGTAGAGGTGGGAGAGGGAGGCTCCGCCCACCCGCCCGGACATCATCATGGATGCTCTGTGCATGCGCAGAAGTGCCGCGCGCAAGCGCACTCTCACAGTTCTGAAACGGTAGCGAAGGTAAGTGAAACCCACTACTGCTAAGCACCCCTTGAGTTTGACATCCCTGTTCTAGTCCAATCTCCTGCTCAAGCTAGAGACCCTGTACCATTCCAGACAAAATGGCTGTCCAGTCTCTTCTTAGAAGCCTCCAGGGACGCAGCCGCCACAACTTCTGAAGGAAAGCCGTTCCACTATTTACCGTATTTTTCGGAGTATAAGACGCAGCTTTTTCCCCCCTAAAAGGGGGTGAAAATTTAGGTGCGTCTTATACGCCGAATGTAGCCCCGCCTACCCACTGGCCCCCACCCTTTGGCCTCTGCCTCCCAGCAGTTACCTCCTTGCAGCAAACAGGAAGGAAAAACAGCTCCTTTCAGCTTCAGCACAGCCTAATTAGCACAAGTTGATATGTGCTATGTATATATCTGCTAGTCATTCCTGACTCTAGGGGACGGTGCTCATCTCCATTTCAAAGCCAAAGAGCCAGCGCTGTCCGAAGACGTCTCCGTGGTCATGTGGCCGGCATGACTAAATGCCAAAGGCTCACGGAACGCTGTTACCTTCCCACCAAAGGTGGTCCCTATTTTTCTACATGCATCGTTTACGTGCTTTCGAACTGCTAGGTTGGCAGAAGCTGGGAGAAGTAACGGGAGCTCACCCCGTTACGAGGCACTAGGCATTCGAACCGCTGAACTGCCGACCTTTCGATCGACAAGTTCTTGTACAGTGCAATATTAATCAGGGGTTTTCAATTCAATTGTATAGAATGTGAAGGATGCGTGCTTGTGTTTTATTTTTTTTATGTATAATGTACACTGAAGGTGGCCTTTAATTTCGCTGTACGAGGTGCAAGGACAATAAAGTAAACTAAACTAAACTAGACAACTTTAGCTTAGAGAAGATGAATTAAGAAGGTACCTCAATGACTTGATCCAGAAAACCGACTGCTCCCCGATAGTTTTTTTTCTGAAAGGCAGTCTGAGCTTCTTGCATGGAAAATTCTTGCTCGGTGACTCTGGATAGCTGGTTCCGGGCCTCTGCATCATCCGGATTGCTCTTGAGCTGGGGAAAGTAGTTTTTTTTTTTTTAAAAAAAAGAATAAAATAAAAAAGGTTACATGATACACACTGCATATGAAAGGACGCACATTGTTTGCATTCCTTTGTGGCATATGTTAAAAGAAAAACGCTCGGTTCCAACAGATCTGGACAGGGGTTTGTTTATTTAGTAGTGTTTCTATTCTATTCTATTCCACCCAGCTCCGGAGACTCTGGGTAGCCAGCGAAATAATCAAATAGAAACTCGTAAAACAACAACGATAATCGTGGCACAACGTGGACGACGGGATCAAAGAAGAAATGTCTGAAATGCGTAGGGTAGAAAAAAGAATCGTCATCCTAGCTAGTGCTCTTAATCTGCAATTTTTTTTCCCCGTTAAAAACCAGAGTTTTCTTGCTACAGGAAAACATTGGGGTTTGGGCGCTGTACGGATTTCAGGCTGCTGAATGGGATGGGTAGATTCCAACACACAGTCCACTTGTGGCTGGCGATTTAGTAGGGCGATAAATCTTGGTCACCCCTCCTTCCCTGTGTTGAAAAGGTATTTTCTGTAACACCCTGGTTTTAATCCAGAAAGCCAGACTGTCAGCTAACCATGTTGCCCACTAACTGAATTTGTTGCTACCAAGAAACAGTGGTTCTGATGCACAAGTCAAAAGAATGACACCTGGATATCTTTACACCCTACTCAGCCAGTTTCTTGAAACGAGTATATTTTCCTTACCACGGCTTCAAAGTCTTGTTTTGCTTCCTGGGTGTATCCTTGTTTCAGAAGGATGTTGCCTCGCTGAAGCCGGGCCTATGGAAGCGGAGAAGTTTAGATCAGTGGTGAAATCTAAAATTTGTTACTACCGGTTCTGTGGGCGTGGCTTGGTGGTGGTGGGGGGGGGTAATGTGACTGGGTGGGCATGGCCAATTTTTTTTTTTTTAACTTTTAAAACCATTTTTAAAAAATGCTTTCAAAAGGCTCTGACGATCCCAGCTGAGTTGCCTGATCGGCAGAGGCTTTTTAAAAAAACTCAGCTGGGATCATCAGAGGCATTTAAAAGAAAAAAAGGGTTTTTTAAATGCCTCTAATGATCCAAGCTGAGTTTTTTTAAAAAGCCTCTGCCAATCAGGCAACTCACCTTGGATCGTCAGAGGCATTTAAAAGAAAAAAAGGGTTTTTTTCTTTTAAAAGCCTTTGACGATCACAGCTGAGCCGCGCGATCATCAGAGGCTTTTTTTTAACTTTTAAAAGCATTTTTTCAGCTGAAGAGGTCTGAAAAAGCCTCTGATGACTGTGCAGCTCACCTGGGCATGAGGGGGGGGGGGGCAGGGATTTTTGCTACCGGTTCTCCGAACCACCCGCCTCCATCGCTACCGGATCAGGCGATCCGGTCCGAACTGGGAGCATTTCATCCCTGGTTTAGATCCTTCAGAGTCAACTAACTTCCCCAAATTAGAACACGACCCGTTGTTGTTGTTTTTTAAAAGTCCAGCACCTTGGGACCAGAATAATCCCATTTTTCCTTAAGAATCCCTTTCTGCTTAATCTCACCTTGGAGAGGAGGACGGGAGGTGAAAGTAAGAAGAACTTACCGCAAGGAAGTCCGGCTTGAGTTCAATAGCTTTGGAGAGATCCGGCAACGCTGATTTAAACTTGCCCATAGCCAGGTAAATGGTGGCCCGTTTGTAATAGGTAAGGTAATTTTTCGGATCGATTTCTTGAAGGGAGAAAAAGAAATCAGCCACAGTGTCAGTGTGTCCATCGCTACTTCACGCTTGCTTGTGCTTCGTTGACAGTCTGCCATGGACTCTGGGGAGGGTGGATGGGAGGGGGAAATGCTTGGGGGAAAGCGAAAGTAACTGCTGTATGTCCAGGAGATGCTACTTCAAGGTCACCCTTCTGGGAGAAGAAGGCAGCTGCATACCAAAGTTGAAGTGACCGTTCTGAAAACATTTTAGATGAAACTTGATTGGTCATGGGTATGTGTGTGTGTGTGTGTGTCAGCGATGAGAGGCAATTAAGGGAGGGAAAAGTTGAACTTGGGGATTTTGGTGTGCGATTCCGCCTATGCACTATTGCAAGGCACTTGACTTCTAATAAAGCTATACCTTTTTCAATAAATGGAGCCAAGGATCGTTTCTGTTTACAGCAGGGGTGGGCAAATATGGCCCCTTTATGACCTGTGGACTTCAACTCCCAGAATTCCAGAGCCAGCTTGGCTGTCTCAGGAATTCTGGGAGTTGAAGTCCACAGGTTGTAAAAGGGCCACAGTTGTCCACCCCTGGTTTAGAGTGTTGTCAGTCACTGAGTGCATATTTAGCAGGAAAGCAGGCTAATCTTGCTAGCATTCTAAACTAAGCGACCTGCAGCTCTGCCTCCATTTGTGACACGCAACACCAGAAAAGCAGCCATGGAAACAAAGAATGTGGTCCCTCAACTGGGTGATCCTGTCCGAGTGTGCAAAATCCTTCCCGGAGTCATTTTGCAAAAGACACAATGCAGAAAACGGCTACCTCTTCCTGCTGCAGCTGCCAGCGGTGGGTCAGAAAAGTCTTGGACTGAACCTCAACAGAGCATCCTGGAGCTGTCATTATGTTGCTCTTCTGTTCTGCAGTGATGGCTAAACGTTTTCTCTTTGGGTGCCAAAAGCGTGTGTGTGCGTGTGTGACAGCGCATGCGTGTGCCAACACCCATAATGCAATGTGTGCGCCCCACGCATGCATGCACCCCCCACGCATATGTACGCGACACATAGCCCCTGTGCATGCGCGGGAGGGGAGGGATTAACATTATTTAGCAACCTGCACCACAGCGGGGAGGGTGGGCATTTTTGCCCTCCCCAGGTTCCAGAGGCTTTCCCCGAGCCTCCAGGTGGGTGATAACGGCCTCCCTCGGGCTCTGGAGGCCCTCCAGACTCCGGGCTCGTTTCCACACTTCCGGAACGCACGCGACGCTCTCCTCCCCGTGCATGCATTCACGTCTCCCGCATGCGCCCCATCCCCTGCACATCCCAAAAATCAGCTGGCTGGCGGGAGGTGCGTGTACGCATGCGCAGTGAACGTGAGCTGGGCGACGGCTCGGTGCCCGCAAAGAGGACTTTGCGTGCCAGATGTGGCACGCGTAACATAGGTTCGCCATCACTGCTCTACTGCATTATTGTGAAGGTTAAAAACGGGTGGTGGGGAAGAAAATTGTGCCCTGCGGTAAAGGAAGGGCAGGTGAAACATCTGAATAAAAATATCGAGAGCAGCTACCGAAGGAAAGGAGTCCTGCTCCTTATCTAATCAATAGTTCATCAAGTTTGTAGAAGGGGAAAATAATCTGAATTTGAAGGAAGAATTATGCAGGGGGTTTTGGTTGGTTTTTTTCTTGCAAGAGACACGGCCCATTTCATAGCAGGCCCTGTCTTTAAAAACGCCATTTTCCCTTATGGAAAACCTGACAGAACAGTATTTCGCATCAGAAGATTTTAAAAGTGCTTGAGTTAAAATAATATTTTTTTAAAATCAATTGATCTAGGTCCTGGCAGCAGGGCTAAATTTTTTTTTAAGCTTTTTGTTTTTTTCTTATTAAGCCTGAGTACAACACTGTAAAAACACACTAATCCTATTATGTAGCAGATCTGCCTATTTAGTAGTTATTAATAGTTAATAGTCATTTTTTTTTTTTTTTGCTGAAGAACAGGATAGTCTTGTTCCAGTTCAGTTCATCTAATTCTCCTTCTTTAAACTGCTTCAGCTGATTCCTATAGCTTTAAATTACTCCGGGCCTGGTGGCTCAGCAGACTGATAGCATTGTGATTAACACCAGCTGTCTGCAATTACTGTAAGTTCGAATCTCACCAGGCTCAAGGTTGACTCAGCCTTCCATCCTTTCTAAGGTAGGTAAATTGAGGACCCAGTTTGTGGGGGCAATAAGCTGACTTTGTATAAAATATACAAAAGTATGAAGGCTATTGCTTAACGCATTGTAAGCCGTCCTGAGTCTCCGGAGAAGGGTGGCATATAAATCAAATAAAAAAAAACAACAACAATAAAACTCCTACTAAGACAGTGATGGCGAACCTATAGCACCTCTCTGTGGGCATACGAGCTGTTGCCCCAGCTCAGCTCTGCCGCGCATGGGCGTGCGCCTCCCGCCAACCAGCTGGTCTTTGGTCTCTGCTGGGCATGTGCAGGATGCATGTGGGGGTGGGGGGTGGGCGCATCAAGGGTGAAATGCTCCCGGTTCGGACCGGATCAGCCATTAGCGATAGAGGCGGGTAGTTCGGAGAACCGGTAGCAAAAATCCCTGCCCCACCCGCCCATGCCCACCCAATTGCCCGGTCGCCCACTTGTCTGCTTGGCCGCTTGCTGCTTCTTTCGGGCTCGCTCGCTTTTTCTGCCTTGCTTTGGCTGCTGCAATCCATTGCATCAGTTAGCAACTGAATCTGCCTGCCTGCAATCAATCCAATCAGTGAGCAACTGAATCTGCCTGCCTTGTGCCTTCAATTTGGTAAGTAACTGGGTTTTTTGGAGCTTTAAAAAAATAGTTAATTGGTTGTTTTTTTTTTTTAGACATAGCAATTTAATGTTAAGGAAATTTTAAACTTAGCTGCTTTTATCTAAAAATATAAATGAAATGAAATAATAAAATAAAATAAACTATTTGTGTAGCTTTCTGAGATTTGGTGTGTTTCTGTAGTGTTTCACTCTAACTACACAAACACACAAAAATCTCACAAAGGTGTATGTGGCATTTTGTTGTGGGAAAAGTGTGAAAGTTGTTTTTTGAGCTTTTTGTGGCTGTGTTGTGAGGTTCCTGCTTGTTGCAGGGGCCATTTTGGGTGAAGTGCAGCTGCTTATACATTGTGTGTGAGTCAGTTGTGTTGCATTGTGTTGCGTTGTGTGTGTGTAAAGTGTGAAAGTTGGTTTTTGGTATCTCTTATTGTTTTGTGTACTTTGTTTATTATTTTTATTACTTATTATTATTGGCCACGCCCACCCTGTCACCTGGCTACCAAGCCACACCCACAGGTCACCTGACCAAGCCATGCCCCACCAATTAAGCCATGCCCACAGAACTGGCAGGGAAAATTTTTAGATTTCACTCCTGGCGCGCATGCACATATGCGTGGGGCAGGGCACACGTGGGGATGCGCGCGCATGCATGGGGGTAGGGCGCATGAAGGGGGCACGCACGCATTCGCAGGAGCAGGGCGCATGCACGGGGCCTGCGTGCGCATTGCATTTTGGGGGTTTGGGTGCGCGCTTGCGCTTTGGGCACTTAGTCCGGAAAAGGTTAGCCATCACTGTACTAAGAGATCTTTCATTGCCTTTTAGCAGCCTCTACCCGAGAAAAATTGGACAGTGCCCCAATGTTAATGTAACTGTATCAGCCACCACAGCTCTTTTTTTCCAATAGACAGCTGGCATCTTGAAGTGGTATTCCAAGGCTGGTACTCACCCACTGCCGAATGGTAGTGCGAGAGGGCTTCGGCCAGCTGCCCAGCAGCCAGTAGCTTCCGACCCATTTCTAGATGGTTGTCAATCTCAGCTTGTCCGGCAGCCAACAAACCTGGAAGAGATGAAGTCATTCGGGAGACCAAGAGTTAGGGGCAGTGTTTCTCAATGATGGCAAGATGTCTGGGACTTTAACATCTTTGTCAAACAGCATGCTGGTATGGAATTCTGGGAGTTGAAGTCCTCACATGCTGGCTGGGGAATTCTGGGAGTTGAAGTCCTCATATGCTGGCTGGGGAATTCTGGGAGCTGAAGTCCTCCCATGCTGGCAAGGGAACTGTGGGAGTTGAAGTCCTCATATGCTGGCTGGGGAATTCTGGGAGTTAATGGCTTCACATGCTGGCTGGGGAATTCTGGGAGTTGAAGTCCTTACATGCTGGCTAGGGAACTGTGGGAATTGAAGCCCTCACATGCTGGCTGGGGAATTCTGGGAGTTGAAGTCCTCACATGCTGGCTAGGGAACTGTGGGAATTGAAGCCCTCACATGCTGGCTGGGGAATTCTGGGAGTTGAAGTCCTCACATGCTGGCTAGGGAACTGTGGGAATTGAAGTCCTCACATGTTGGCTAGGAAACTATGAGAGTTGAAGTCCTCACATGGTGGCTGGGGAATTCTGGGAGTTAAAGGCTTCACATGCTGGGTAGGGAACTGTGGGAGTTGAAGACCTCACATTTTGGCTGGGGAATTCTGGGAGTTGAAGTCCACACAACTTAAAATGGCTGAGGAATTCTGACTTAGATCCTTGATGCATTGTTAGCAAACTGGTGAAACAACAAATTCTTTTGCAAACACCAAAGATGGTACCTCACTAATTTCCTTCCTTCCTTCCTTCCTTCCTTCCTTCCTTCCTTCCTTCCTTCCTTCCTTCCTTCCTTCCTTCCTTCCTCCCTCCCTCCCTCCCTCCCTCCCTCCCTTCCTCCCTGAGGAATCCCTTTCCTTTAAAAGTGACTCTGGGTGGCTCACCTGTAGTAGAAACCAATTATTAAAATACGAGAATAAAAGCGGCCACATTAGAGACAAAAGCAGGCTTAACATATAATAGCATTACTGTATTGGGTTTGTACACTGTCCTTCCCCAGTATCTGTGGAAAAAGACTGGCTTAACGAACCTTAGTGAGATCGGGGCCATATGGATTTCGGAGGGATGCTAGTATAAGGGCGAAAAACACTGACTTTTAACTTTGCAGATTGCTGCTCTTTTCACGAGAACCGCAGAGCTCCTGTCCTTCTTCGACTAAGTGAGCAAGGTTTGAAAGGCCGCAGCTAGGAAATAATACTCAAATGTGCTCAAACCCTGAAAACCATCGGTTGTTAATGTGAACATACTTTTCATGCTATTTTTTCCTTAGATGTTCTCCTGCATTTGCTCTATACCCTTCTGCTTTTCTGTTTAGGGGCCCACTGAAACTTTAGATCAAGTTTCTAATTCAAACTATTCTATTTAACATTACCGTACTAAATTAGCTGTACAGTTATAAAACCTTTACTGTTTTTTATTGTAAAACGGTTACTTGCTTGGTATCCCCCTACCAAGGGTATTCTCCCCTTATAGCCTAGGTTTTGATGGGTCTAAATTGTGACTTTGTATAGATCAGTTTAGTGAACATTTATTTATTTATTTCCTGTCCTGGGTTTTTAACATTTAACATTTATTTCTTTCCTGTCCTGGGTTTTTAACATTTACCATTTCTTTTCTGAACTTTCTTGCTTCAAATGTTCTACTATCATCCCAGTCCCGAAGAAGCCCACCATCAAGGAACTGAATGACTACAGACCAGTTGCTCTAACATCTGAAGTTATGAAAATCTTTGAAAGGCTAGTGCTGTCCCACTTGAAAACCATCACGGATCCGTTGTTACATCCCCTGCAATTTGCATACCGAGCAAATAGATCAACAGACGATGCTGTTAATATGGCTCTGCACTACATCCTACAACATCTTGAATCTCCATAGACCTACGCAAGGGTCCTCTTTGTAGACTTTAGTTCAGCATTCAATACCATCATTCCAGACATTCTTCTAACTAAGCTAAACCAGCTAGTGGTACCTGAACACACTTGTAAGTGGATCATAAGCTTCCTAACAGACAGGAAGCAGCAGGTGAAGCTAAGCAGAATCACATCAGATACCTGTACAATTAGCACAGGGGCCCCACAAGGCTGTGTGCTCTCTCCACTTCTCTTCTCTCTGTATACCAGAAGTCTCCAAACTTGGCAACTTTAAGACTTGTGGACTTCAACTCCCAGAGTTCCTTTGCCAGCTTTGCTAGCTGAGGAATTCTGGGAGTTGAAGTCCTGAAGTCTTAAAGTTGCCAAGTTTGGAGACCCCCTGCTGTATACCGATGACTGCATCTCAAACGATCCATCTGTTAAACTACTGAAGTTCGCAGATGACCCGATAGTGATCGGTCTCATTCGAGACAACGATGAATCCGCACACAGACGGGAGGTTGAACAACTAGCCTCGTGATGTGACCAGAACAATCCGGAACTGAGCACACTCAAAACCGTAGAAATGGTGGTGGACTTTAGGAGAAACCCTCCCATACTTCCACCTCTCACAACACGACTACACAGTAGTAACAGTACAGACACTCAAATTTCTAGGTTCCACCATATCTCACAACCTAAAATGGTCACCCAACATCAAAAACGTCATCAAAAAAGCACAACAGAGAATGTTCTTTTTGTGCCAACTCAGAAAGCTCAAAACTGCCCAAGGAGCTGCTGATACAGTTCTACAGAGGAATTATTGTCTGTCATCTGCACCTCTACATTCTGCAACCCAACAAGACAGACACAGGATAAGGACAGAGGATAATCAGAACTGCAGAAAAAACAATTGTTACCAACTTGCCTTCCATTGAGGACCTGTATACTGCACAAGTCAAAAGGAAGGCTGTGAAAATATTTACAGACCCCTCACATCCTGGACATAAATTGTTTCAACTCCTACCCTCAGAATGACACTACAGAGCACTGCACACCAGAACAACTAGACACAAGAAGTTTTTTCCCCGAACGCCATCACTCTGCTAAACAAATAATTCCCTCAATACTGTCAAACTAGTTACTAAGTCTGCACTACTATTAATCTTCTCATCGTTCCCACTACCCATCTCCTTCCACTTATGACTGTATGACTGTAATTTTGTTGCTGGTATCCTTACGATTTATATTGATATTGTTTCCTGATTGCTTATTTGCACCCTATGGCTATCATTAAGTGTTGTACCTTATGATTCTTGATGAACGTATCTTTCATTTTATGTACATTGAGAGCGTATGCACCAAGACAAATTCCTCATGTGTCCAATCACACTTGGCCAATAAAAAATTCTATTCTATTTATTTCTTTCCTGTCCTGGGTTTTTAATATTTAACATTTCTTTATTTCTTTCCTAGCCTGGGTTTTTAACATTTAACTTTTTTTTATTTCTCTCCTGTCCTGGGTTTTTAAATAATGGCTACAGGTAGACCTCGACTTGTGACCATATTTCTTTTGTTAAGTGAGACATTTCTTGCCACCGTTTTTAAGTGAATCCCTGCAGTTGTTAAGTTAGTAAAATGGTTGTTAAGTGAATCTGGCTTCCCATTGACTTTACTTGTCTCAAGGTTATAGTAACATGACCCCGGGACACTGCAACGGTCGTAAATATGAGTCAGTTGCCAAACTGTTCTGAATTTTGATCACCTGGCCAAGGGGATGCTGCAACGGTCATAAGATTGAAAAATGGTCATAAAGTCCCTTTTTGTTTTAGTGCCGTTGTAACTTTGAACGGTCACTAAATGAACTGTTGTTAAATCAAAGACTACTTGTATACGGATGGTCATTATATAGAGCAAATGGGTTCACAGAGGTCAGTCCCATTGTACAGAGGAGATCACTGAGGACTAGGAACATGCTAAGGTTTAAACGGAGGAAACCAAGAGAGGAAGGGGGTGGGTAGGGAAGAACAGGCGGAGCCAGCCAATCACGTTGCCCAAGGGGAGGGTCTCTCGAGGACTGACAGGGCGGAGCTTGCCAAGTTAAAGGGGTATTGGGAGGAAAAAAGATTGACAGGAAACGACTGTGGCAACAAGGGGCGGGGCCAATAGAAGCTCGGTTGCTAAGGTCAAAAAGGAAACGGAGGTGGGCTCCGGTTACTATGGTTACCTGGCAACTGTAGATCCAGCAAGACGCAGAGCAACGAAGCGGCCCATAGCAGCCTTTTCTCACAGTTGCCCGGACCGAGCCCGGGACCGTCCGCGCTTCGGCCAAGCAGCCCTAGGCTGCGCCACACCGGCTGCTGCCCGGACTCCATGTCCCAAACTCCGGAACCCCTTCACTTCCGCATCCGTATTCAGATCGGCTGACAGTTCTTTCCGGCACGCTTGGTCGTCTCTCTATTGTTCGAGGGTGAAGATAAAAGGGCCGCTCTAGGATGACCATTCTCTCTCGTCGGCACCCAACGGCCGTCCAAAGGAAAGAAGAAAGAGTGGAGCCTGCTAGCCAATCACCGCCCTCCTCTTGGAGAGCCATGGAACTTCCCTGGCCAATCAGAGCTTAGGGCAGGCGCGGCGGAGAATCGGAAGGCGGTGCTTCTTCGCCGGGGAAAATTTGCAGAATTCGAAACGAGGTGAGATTTTTTTTTGCCCCCCCCAATCACGTGGTGCGAAAAAAAAAGTGGGATCCTGGATTGGGGGGAGGGGGGGCGGTTATTTGTAAGAGCTTTTGCAAACTGGAAGAAAGGGAATTACCATATGCATGACTTTAATTAACAGCCAATAATAATAATAATAATATTTTTAAGGGTGCCTTATTATTTCCAGCGGAAGCAGAGGAACGAGGAACAGCACTTGATGCAGCATGTAGTTCCTGAGCTTGTGCAGAGCGCCTCTCCCGTTCTCTACCAAAGACTCTCCCATTGAAAGCCAGGCATGGTTTTCCAAAACGGATCATGAGCCACTAGAGATCCATTCTTAAGCTTGTGCAGTGTAAAAAATAAAATAAAATAAAATAAGACGGGCAGCTCTTTTAAGGTTGGCCTTTCCTATCTCCCACATTTTTAAACAATGTAATTTTTTTTAAAAAAATCTAGTTCTTGGAGTTGTCAGTGAAATGAGCCAAGGAGTAGGAAGGTCATTGGATCACTAGTAGAATGTTAACAACAATGAGGATTCTGTGCTTTTCAAGTTGTGAAATGTTTGGGAATCAGTGGGAAAAAAATGGTTCGTGGTGCATGAATTTCTGAATTCAGTAACAAGAGTTGGAGGGACCTTGGAGGTCATCTAGTCCAACCCCCTGCTCACCGCAAGAGACCTGTACTAGGTCTCTTTAAAACAGCTCCATCTCTTTCTCCTGGGATCACATGGCAGCTTTCTGGAGCTGCCCCGTAATCTTGGGGGGAGGCGGGAAATCATGGTTTTAAATTTAAAAGTGTAAATTCTGCCTCACGGTGAGCTAGATGGCAAATTGAAGAACTAATTTCAAAAATTAAAAAATGGTGGCTGCATTTGTGTCTATATCCACACATCCTGGAACCAACTCTGAAGTTCGGTACAGTGCCGGCTCACAGTTGTGAGCTGTGGGACAAAGGCTTGCCTTATTTCTTTAAAACTGGCTTAATGTTTAGAATTTTTTTTTCTTTTTTTTTAACATTTTTGAAGGAAGGAAGAAGATGGGAGGGAAGGTGAACAATGCGACTAGTGCTTTAACTGTCATCCTGCATTTAATTTTGGATCATCGCAGTGTTCCAATATTTGAGGGGCTGCCACAGAGCGGAGGGGGTTCAAGCTATTCTCCAAAGCGCCTGAAGGCCGGACAAGGAATAATGGATGGAAACTGAACGAGAAGAGATTCAACCTGGAAATAAGGAGAAATTTTCTGACAGTGAGAACAGAAGTTGCCCTCAGAAGTTGTGGGAGCTTCATCACGGGAGGCTTTCAAGAAGAGATTGGACTGCCATCTGTCAGAAATGGTGTAGGCGAACCTATGTCAGGCGTGCCACAGGTGGCACGCAGAGTTCTCTCTGCGGGCACTCGAACCGTTGCCCCAGCTCAGCTCCACAGTGCATGCGTGTGTGCCTCCTGCCGGCCAGCTGAATTTTGGGTCTCTGCCACGCATGCGTGAGGGGAAGGGCGCATGCAGAAGACGCGCGGGGCGAGCGGGATCACGGGATCACATGCACATGCATGGGTGGGCGAGGCGCGGAGGGTGCGGATGCATTGCATTATGGGTTATAAGTGTAGGGAAGCCTCCTAGGCCTAAAATGGGGCATGGGGATGGTGCGGCGCAGTTCACCCCCCGTGGCCCATTTCTGCTCCCAGGAGGCTGCAGGGAGGCCTACTAGGGCCATTCCTTCCAACTCTGTTAATCTGTTAACAATCTCTTTCCTTCCCAGAGAATGTGACAAGGATGCCTGATGGAGCCCGATTCCAAGCGACGGAAGACAGCGGAACCCAATGGCGCCTCCGCTTGGGAAGTGCAGCCTGTACTTTCGGAGCTGGAATCTCGCGACGTCAGGCTCATGCCTGTCTACGCCGCCCCAGTGCTGGATAAGAAAGAGACCTGTCGCCTGATGAAAGAAGTCTCTGCTATCTACCCGTTGAGCGACTACCCTCATTTGAAACGGATCCGGGCCTGTCTCTCGGCAGGCAGCCCCCACCCGCTGGAGATGATCTTGTGCCTTGCAGGCCTCAACGGAGAGCAGGCCGGCTTGCGGTCCCTCGCTGAACTCTTTCCCAGCGGCGAAGTAGATTTCTGTGGCTTGGGGAAACCTTTCTTGGCCCATGTGCCGGCTTGCGCGCCTTTGACTCGTCCCCAATATGAGGAAGCCGCGTCGCACTGGCCTGTTTCCTTCCACGAGAACAAACGGATCAGCCAAGCTCTGAAAGGCTGTCTTTTCTCCCCCCTGGAGAAGGATCGCATGCAGGGTTACATGGAGTTGGCTATCCAAGCAGCCCAGCAGGGAGCGAGGCAGGGTATGGAGCCCGTAGGAGCCACAGTGGTGGATCCGGCCACTGGCCGAGTCCTGGCTGTTGGTCACGACTGTAGAGAGGGCTCCAACCCACTTCTCCACGCGGCGATGGTCTGCGTTGACTTGGTGGCCCACAGCCACGGAGGGGGAGCTTACAGCTTCGAAGATTATCCTGCTTGCACCTTTCTTCCTGCGGACAACAGTATCCAGCCGCCTCCTTCTCTTGAGGACGGCCTTCCGTACATTTGCACCGGGTACGACATGTACTTAACTCGGGAACCATGCATGATGTGTGCCATGGCGCTGGTGCACTCCCGCATTCAGCGGGTCTTCTACGGTGCTCCGTCCTCTCACGGGGCTCTGGGCACAACGCACCACATCCACAGCCGGAAGGACCTAAACCACCGTTATGAAGTCTTCCGAGGCATTCTGGAAGATCAGTGCAAACGCTTGGCGTGCAAGGAATCCTCGTGAGAGAAACTTGTCTGGGGGGAAGGTTCTTACTTTTGAGGCTTCTGGGGATGGTATATATTGTATTTTTTTTTTTTTTCAAAAAAAGATATTGGAAGGATGGTTTCGTGTTTGTGGTGTAGTTTGTTTGTAGTCCTTGACTTAGAACCATTTGTTTAGTGACGGTTTGAAGTTAAAAACGACATTGAAAAAAGTGACTTATGACGGTTTTTCACACTTACGGCCGTGGTGTACATCCTCTTGGTTACGGATGCTTGCCAACAGATTCATATTTCTGACGGTTGCGGGGTCTTGAGGTCACGTGATCCCCTTTTGCGACCTTCGGAGACAAGCAAAGATAATGGGGGAAGCTAGATTCACTTAACAACCGTGTCACTGATAACTGCACTGATTCACTTAACAACTGTGGCAAGAAAGGACCTAAAATGGGGCCAAACTCACTTAACAACGGTCTCAATTAGCAACAGAAATGTTGGGGTTGTTGAGGTCATAAGTCGAGGACTACCTGTAAAAGTCATGAGATCAGCTGGTGGTGATAGAGCCAAAATATAGGTCGCCATAATGTATGGTGGACATAAGCAAAAGCCAGTTAATTCTAGTGAATAAAGCACCAGGTGTTGTGGCTCGTACGTGGCCTGTGTAGCTAGTAGCTGATTCAGACAGTGAGGAGGCTGGTGTGGTGCTGCGCCAGCAGCCTGTGCAGCTGGCACTCAAGTCAGACAATGAGGAGGCTGGGGAAGATGTGGTGCCAGAGGCAGGGATTCAGCCAGGGCCTTCAGAACCTCCAGAAGCTCCCTTAAGTGAAGAGGAGGAAGAGGAGAAACCTCTTCTCAATGCACGGGCGTGCAGAGCTGCCAAAAGGCAGGAGTGGCTCCTCAGGAGGAGGTCTCCTCAAGAGTAAGGCTTGGGGCTAATTGGCCATTCCCTTAGCCTATTTAAGGAGGAATTCCGACTGAAGCAATTTGCAGGGAACAACTTCGTTCACATAACTTCCTGTCTTGTCTTGCTTATCAGCTTCCTGCAAATTGCTTCTGGGCATTCTGCCAACCATAGTAAGCTTTCAGTTATTAATTGAATTCTTGGTGGCTGTTAATGCAATTAATTAACAGCCGTTGTTGTAAAAGACTGATTTATTTAGTAAACCAAGGTTTGAACGGACTTTGTGTGTGCTGCATTCTTTGGGGTCCATAGCTGGGGCAGAACACCAGGTTAGAAACTGGGAGGCCGTGAGTTCTAGTTCCATCTTGGCTATGAAAGCCAGGTGGGTGACTTTGGCCAGTCCCTCTCTCTTTCAGCCCAACCCATTTCACAGGGTTGTTGTAGGGAAAACAGGAGGAAGAAGGAGTATTGGATTTATTCGCTGGCTTGAGTTATTTGTAAAAATTATAAAGGTTGGATACAAAAAAAATAAACATGGTCATAGCAATGCTAAAATAGGACGGGATGTTGCAATGCTCTGGATCTACAGTGGAATTGTTATTGTGTTTTTATTTTGCTTTCGATGCGTCACAAATTGTGACTTTATTAACCATAAATATAAATTGTAAGTCAAGTCTTTTTATTCTTGTAATTTGTTTATTGGTACGCATATAAAAAAAAACATGTAAAATTTTTGCATTGCCTATTTCTGGTGAGCTGGAACCAACTGCTCTTATTTTCCCTAAAAATATCACTTTGATATTTTGAAAACGGTGCGACCATTTTGTGACATTTGTTAACCGCACCACTCAAGACCTACCTGTACGTCACTGCTGCCGCTGCCCAATACAGGTGTGCCTGCTTGCTTTAATTCAGCAACTAATAATGATTTTGGATGACTCTGTTGGGATTGTATAACCCAGGGGTCTGCAATCTTAAACACTCAAAGAGCCATTTGGACCAGTTTCCCACAGAAAAGAAAACACCGGGAGCCACAAAACCCTTCCCGTGCCTGATGATTTCTTGAACGGCCACAAAACTAGCATCTGCAGTTGAATTAAATGTTCTGTTTTCTTCTGAAACTTTTCTTTTCTTGGATTTATCCATGGTTGACCTACCAGGGGTTGAAAATTTCAATAAAGGAGCCTGGATAGCTCAGCAGACTAATGCATTGTAATTTAACTCCAGCTGTCTGCAATTAGTAAGTTCGAATCTCGCCAGGCTCAAGGTTGACTCAGCCTTCCATCCTTTCTAAGGTAGGTAAATTGAGGACCCAGTTTGTGGGGGCAATAAGCTGACTTTGTAAAAATATACAAAAGTATGAAGGCTATTGCTTAACGCATTGTAAGCCGCCCTGAGTCTCCGGAGAAGGGTGGCATATAAATCAAATTTAAAAAATAAAAATTTGTGTGTTGGCGGGTGTCGCACATCGGCGGTTGTGACATATATTTTGAATGACAGGGAGCCGCAGCAGAGGGGTGAAAGAGCCACATGCGGCTCCAGAGCCGCAGGTTGCCGACTCCTAGTATAACCAACAGTGCTGGCGTTTTCCACTTTTCTCAGGACAATCTCCCCAAGGAGGCAGTACGGCAGGAGTTGTAGAGTTAGTCCTTTTGCTTTCTACTTTTATTACATAAAAATGGAATGAAATAAATGTTTTAATACCTGTCCTGAAGACACTCATACATTTATGAAGGGGTGGTGATGGCCTGTATGGGCCTGAACGGCATCCTCCTTCCTTTAAAATCCATAAAATGTGGATCTATCCACTCGTATTAGTTAAGCTGCTATGATATGAATATGTACCAGACTATATGTAGTTCTCGACTTAGTGACTGTTCAGTTAGCGACCAAAGATACAATTAATCTGTCCAAGGTTATAGGTAGTTGTTCTGACCCAGCTCCCCAAACCCTCTGTAGTTGAAGCAATGATTCCTTTATTAGGAGCGCCAGCAGCCCCGGCAAAAAGTTTCTCTTTCACCTCAGGATAACAAGTCTGTCTGGCAGGAGAGATGAATAGTTGTCTGCCACATCTATTCATATCCGCCTCTTGCCTTTTATCCCCAGAGCTAGGGTGGGGCTTCGCTAGAAGCGGTGGCTCTTCTGTCCCAAGGATCGGCCCATAGATTTCCACTGCTCTCCTCTCCTCTGCCTTCTGCGCATCCGTGCATCAGGCACTGGACCCAGCTTTTCCTCCTCTTCCTCATCAGCCACCTCCAGACCTGAGGGCTGTTGACTCTCCATCTGAGGGCTGACAGATGGCCCAGGCTCCACCTCTGTGTCTCTCTCTCTCTGCCAGCTCCATTCCCTCTTTCCACTCAGAGCTCTCAGGTTGCCTTGACGCTGGCCCTGATTCCCACACCGCCGCCTCCTCTGATTTGGCTGCTGGAGGGGCCATTGGCCGACAGGCCACAACAGTAGTCCTCGACCATTCATTTAGTGACAATTTGAAGTTATAACAGCCCTGAAAATGTGACTTGTGACCAGTTTTCACACTTACGACGGTTGCAGCACATGATGAAAATTTGGACGCTTAGCAACGGGCTCATTTTTATGACCGTTGCGGTGTCATGAGATCATGTGATCCCCTTTGGTGACCTCCTTACAAGCAAAGTTAACGGAGAAGCCAGATTCACTTCGCAACCATGTTATTACCGTAACAACTGCAGTGGATCACTTCACTGTGGCAGGAAAGGCCATAAAATGGGGTAAAACTCCACAACCGTCTTGCTTAGCGACCAAAATGTTGAGCTCAGTTGTCGTAGGTCGAGGACTACATGCACTTACAACCGAGATTCAAAGTTCTGACGGTCACATTCCACCCCTCCCCGCTCTGATCATGGGACTACATTTTTGGTGGTCAGCAATTGGCCCAATTTTTGGCTGTTTGCAGTGTCCTGCTAATGTAGATGAAGCGGGATCTGATAGATGACCACTGGATAACTTTCTATTCACTCTATTCTAAAAGCAGGAAATGCATCCGGTTGGAAAAAGTATAAAGTCAGCCAAAATCCTTTTGATACCTTTAGGAGGCCTCTAAGTTGTCAGAAGATAGGAACATTCTAATGACATACAGCTTAAAGGTTGGTAAGGTCAAGGGTATCCACATGAGCTAGAAGTCGTTTATCAACAGAAGATAATTTGAATCTATGCTCCAGTAATTTACAGAAGAATTATGATTGTTTGGCAAGGATAATGTAAAACTTTAGTAATTAGGAAATGTCAATTAAATATAACAAATGTATATGACCATATAAACTGTTGAGTTAACAGAATCCTTTGTTTGAAAATGTATAAAACTGTGGTCTCAGAATCATAAAGTTGTTCAGATTTTTAGGTACGCATACCTCTCTGAACCTTGCGCAATAAAACTGTCTCTGGATGACCTAGGAATGTTGCTTTATCCTCATCATTCCACAACACTGCGATCATGTGACTATGATATACAATGTATTTTGCTGGAAACTTGGTGTTTACTTCTGCTTTCTGGCAAAAAAAAATCCATTGTGGACAATGGGTTCGTTTTACGACCACTGCATTCATTTAATGACCGTCACAAAAAATATTATAAAATCAAGCAGTGTCACTTGATTAATTCCAGGCTCAATTGCGGTCATAAGTCAAGGAGTATCTGTATTCTGAAAAAATGTATCTGAGTCTTACATGTTGGAGGATGGATCGGAAACAAATATTATCTATATATCGTTTTGAGGTGTTCACTGATACTTTACTAATTTTTGCTTTAATGACACTTGATTGACTAATTTTGAAAATATTTGGAGAGATATTTCATGCCAACAAGCAATTAGTGAACACTAGCGTTGAATCCATATAAAAATTTTGTTCCTATGTATTCCTAAAACAATCTTAGCGTCTTGATTAAAAAAGGCTATATATAAACCCTTTGTAAGAAAATAAACAAAATGATAAAGCAAGAAGGCAAAGATTAAAACCAATTATTTTAAAAATAGAACAAGAAACAATTAGGGCAGCTGATGGGGA
Source organism: Pituophis catenifer annectens (assembly GCF_029215685.1). NCBI lineage: Eukaryota > Metazoa > Chordata > Lepidosauria > Squamata > Colubridae > Pituophis > Pituophis catenifer. The sequence goes on from NW_027256895.1 coordinate 14,322,230, forward strand.
AGTCTAAGAAAAGGGAGGGAAACAGATAAATCTAATTTGCTGACACCAAGGACAGATTGACCTTCTAACCATTAAGTAAATATTTAACCAAAGTATTTAATATTTAAATATTTAACCAAAATATTTAAGACAGGGAGTCCTTAACTTATGAGCACAGTTGAGCCCAAAATTTCCATTGTTAAGGCAGTTAAGTGAGTTTTGTCCCATTCTACCACAGAGTAGAATCCATATTCACACACTCTTTCCTATTTCTTCCCAAAATAATCTCAGCTGCTTGATTAAAAAAGGCTGTAAATAAACCCTTTGTAAGGAATTATCTAAAATTATAAAGTTAAAAATAAACACTGAAACCAATTATTTGAAAATTAAACAAGAAATAATGAGGGCGGCTGATAAAATGATAGGGAAGTCCAAGAAAAGGGAGGGAAACAGATAAATCTAATTTGCCAACACCAGGACACAATGACCTTCTCCCATTAAGTAAATATTTAACTGAAGTATTTCATATTTAACTTAATATTTAACCAAAATATTTCATATCTGGGAGCTGAAGTCCACCTATCTTAAAGTTGCAATGTTCAAGGGACACGTGGTTTTGGTATTTGTGAATCAGAATCAAATAAGCCTCTCCTCATTTATGGTCCTCGACTTACAACGGTTTGTTTAGTGACCGAAGTTAACAATGGTACTAAAAAAAAACGACTTATGACCGTTTTTCACACTTACAACCGTTGCAGCATCTCCACAAAATTCAGACGCTTGGCAACTGACTCGTATTTATGACGGTGGCAGTGTCACGTGATCCCGTTTTGCGACCTTCTGACATGCAAAGTCAACGGAGAAGCCAGATTCACTTAACAACCGTGTGACTAATTTAACACCTGCGGTGATTCACTTAACAACTGTGGCGAGAAAGGTCGTAAAATGGGGGTGAAACTCACTTGTCTCACTTAACAACAGAAATGTTAGGCTCAACTGTGGTCGTAAACCGAGGACTACCTGTAACGGTATCTCCTTTGCCTCTTTAATTTTGTTCATGGTCTTTGTCTGGGACTGAGAACAACTCCTCCTCAAAAGTTATTATATCATGGATCTCCAAAATTGGCCATTTTTAAGACATGTGGACTTCAATTCCCAGAATTCCCTAGCTAGCAATTCTGGGAGGTCAGCCATGCTGGCTGGTGAATTCTGGGAGTTGAAGTCCACAAGTCTTAAAAGTGGCCATGTTTAGAAACCCCTGCTTTATAATATTAAGCAGTGTAATTGGAATCTATTGGGAAATAGAGCTTTGCCTTTCAAGGAGATAAGAAAGCCTTTATTGCAGCAAGCAGAGTGGCGCAGCGGAAGCGTGCTGGGCCCATAACCCAGAGGTCGATGGATCGAAACCATCCTCTGCTAAGTAGTATTTTTTTCTAAAATAAATAAAATAGAAAAATTAAAATAAAAATTTGTCGACCTTTGGATACATCCTTTTAAAAACTTAAAAAAAAAAACTTGCCTTTCCCCCTGGCTTGGATTCCAGAAAATACAGGAAATGAACGCTTTTTAGATGATGCAAAACCATACCTGTCAATCATCCTGACTTCTGAGCATTAAGCATGCTATTCAGGATTGCAGAGAATTGGCTTTAATTGCTGTTTAACGAAAAACCTTGCTTTGCGCGGGTGCAATTCGGGGCGCAGGGGCGAGGGAAAGCTAGCTTGGGTTAAGGAGGTGGAGGAGGATGGGAATTGTAGTGCTTCTTGGTTGCAGATGGAAACTGACCTTAACTACCTTAATGAAAAAAAAATAATGTGGGCACATCTTATAATAAATTGGATTATTCCTTTGGGATTTCAAAGGCTTCGCTGCAGAGGCTGGAAAAGCTAACTAGGATAAAGGCATAAACCAACATTTTATGGGGAAGGGGGAAAAAAAATTTGCCGCCCGAACAGGGACTTGAACCCTGGACCCTCAGATTAAAAGTCTGATGCTCTACCGACTGAGCTATCCGGGCTCTTGGTGAAGGTGGTTTTCTGCACTCCTGTAGTGTAACTCAAAACTCCCGATGCTTTTTTTTTCCCCTGCTTTTTTTTTTTTAAAGGGTATAGAAGGGAATATTCCATTGATTTTTTTTCCAATTCTCTGATCTTGATTTTGACCCGGAATCCAAATCATTCGTAGAAGCAACAGGGAGAGAGAGAGAGAGAGAGAGAAAAAAGCAATGCATTAAATAACTGTGGGAAGCACCTCCCCATCCCGAAGAAAGAAATATTTTGGAAAATATTAAAAAAAAAAAAGACAGGATAGAATATTTCCCCCAAATGAGAAATGGGAAAAAATATTTAAGGGAGGCAGAAACCGGCCCCTTAGCAGAAATTGAGGAGGCCAGCTTTTAGAAACGCAAATTTGGTAATCCATTCAGAAAGACTGGGTCAGATGGAAACTCCAGATAAGCAATAAACAAAAGGTTGACAAGATTAGCTCAGACCAATACTTTGATAACAATGGCTAACCTTTTCGTTGCCAAGTGCTGAAAGCAAGCGCGCGCGCACCCATAATGCAATGCACCTGCAACCCCACCGTGTACCCTGTGCATGCGCACACACCCACCTATATGCGCCTCCCCTGCGCATGCACACATGACCCCCCACATCCTGCCCTGTGCATGCATGCAACACGCCCCGCATGCACCTCGCCCCGTCCATGCACGTGCAACCTTTGTGCAAGTATGCGCAACTCCGCCGTATGCCCCACCCCCACACATGTGCACGCACCTTCATGTGTGCCCCACCCCTGCGCATGTGCATGTGACTCCCCATGATCCCTGCCCTGCACATGTGCGCATCACCTCTGCATGCGCCCTGCCCCTTGCATACACGTGTGACCCCCACAAATGCATGCATGACCCCTCGTGTGCCCCCGTGCATGCACGTGCTATCCCACACATCCTGCCTGCCCCCACAAATGCATGCCCATCTCCCGCCTGCACCCCACCCCCCACGCATGCATGGCAGAGACCCAAAAACCAGCTGGCCGGCAGAAGAGGTGTGCGCATGCGCGGTGGAGCTGTGCTAGGCCGATGGCTCGTGTGCCCGCCGAGAGGGCTCTATGTGCCCCCTGTGGCACATGTGCCATAAGTTCGCCATCACGGATCTAGGATTTCCATTTCCCCTCTTGCCTATAAAACCAGCTATGACCCCTACATGACCCCATAGGAATCCAGACGGTATAAAAACCCACCCACTCTAAACTCCATTTTGTCAGCAGTACCAGAATCACACGGTTGGTGGTTCTGCTTCATCAATAAACGGCCCCTTTTTCCAATCAGTCTCCAGCAGGGGTGAAATCCAGCAGGTTCTGACAGGTTCTGGAGAACCCGTAGCGGAAATTTTGAGTAGTTCGGAGAATCGGCAAATACCAACTCTGGCTGGCCCCAGATTGGTGTGGGAATGGAGATTTTGCAATATCCTTCCCCCCAGGAGTGGTGAGGGAATGGGTATTTTACAGTATCCTTCCCCCCAAGAGTGGGGTGGGAATGGAAATTTTGCAATATTCTTCCCCTGCCGCACCCCCCAAGCCACGTCAACAGAACCAGAAGTAAAAAAAAATGGATTTCACCACTGGCCTCCAGCCTCCCTTTTATTTCCACCGTCTTTCTCCCAGCTTGGAACTGAACCTGATGGATTTTCCTCTTTCCTTCATAACCATAAGGCAAGCCTGCAAAGACAACTAAAAACAAGGAAGAGAGTAACAATAACCGTAAGGAGCTGAGGAGGATTTGGATGGCTAAGGGTTGTGGAAGGTTGTTTGTTTTGGAAGTTGTTTTGGCTTTGATTTCTGCTTGAATCAGAAATTTATGCATAGATGCTGCACGTTCAGTGTTGGGAAAAAATATATATGACATTTTTTTAAAAAATGCCCTTATTTTGATGGACAAACATCGCCAGGCAACCTCTGCCATCGGTTTTAATCTGAGCAATGCCTGCTCCGCTTGTTTCTTCTTCAGGCCAGAATAACAGAGTTTGGAAGGGAACTTGAAGGTCCTCTTGATATGGAATGATAGGACCAAACAACATTCCTGGGTCAGCCAGAGACAGTTTTTATTGCGCAAGGTTCAGAGGCAGAGTGGTTCTTGCTATCTGAACAAAGAAAGAGCCTGGTAGGACTGTTTTTATACATATCCAAGACAAAGGACTTTGCTGGCACAGCAGTTTTCCATATATGGTTAACATACATCCATTATAAGATAATTGACATTTCCTAATTACTAAATTCCTATATTATTTTCTAGTTCATAAGATTATCGTAGCTAAACATCCTTTATTAGTTCTGTGATTGCTGATGCATAGATTGATGTCTTCCTTGGTTCCATATGGATGTCCTTACATCCTTGACAACTAGGCCCCTTCAGAAGATATATATATTATACAGGATGTAATTTATCTGACTTAGTGTAATCTTCCAAACAAATATTGTTCTTCCAAACCAGCACATTTCTTTCTTACAATAGAGAGGGTCTTTTAGAGTTCATGGGGCTAAGCGTGTTTTTCCCTTATAATAATATGAATAGAGAGAGTCCTTTAGAATCCATGTAGCTGACTCTGTATGATTCCTATTTTATTTACTTTATTCACATTACTCTAGTCTAACCCTCTGCTCAAGCAGGAGACCCTATGCCAGTGGTGGAGAACCATTTACTCACTGAGTTCCAAATAGGTACGCGCTTTGCTTATGTGCGGCTCCAGCTGCAGCTGAATTGGATGACAGCTCATATGCCCGGAAAGATGGCTCCGTGTGCCACCTCTGGCACGTGTGCCTTAGGTTCTCCATCACGGCCCTATGCTATTTCAGATGAATGGCCATGCAATCTCTTCTTGAAAACCTCCAGTGATGTAGCACCCACAATTTCTGCAGGCAAGTGGTTCCACGGGTTGATTGTTCTCACTGTCAGGAAATTTCTCCTTAGTTCTAGACTGGTTCTCTCCTTGATTAGTTTCCATCCATTGCTTCTTGTGGTTGGAAGGAAAATCTGTCTGATTCAGTTCTGAGCTGAGAGAAAGACACTGGAAACAACATGGAGGCTGATTGGAAAGAAAGATTCTGTTTATTGATGAAGCAGAACCAGCCTGTGGTTCTGGGGCAGCTGTTGGGGCCCATCAGCGGCCTGCGCGGATCGTGGCTGATCCCGACGACGAGGAGGCTGGTTTGGGGTTGCGCCAGAAGCCCGCGTAGCCGGCGCTCGTGTCGGACAGTGAGGAGGCTGAAGAGGATGTGGTGCCAGAGGCAGAGACTCAGCCAGGGCTTCAGAACCTCAAGAGGCTCCTTCAAGTGGAGAGAGCGAAGTGGAGGAGCCTCTCCTCAATGCTTGAACACGCAGGGCTGCCAAAAGGCAGGAGTGGCTACTCAGGAGGAGGAGGTCTCCTTGAGAGTAAGGTTTGAGGATAATTGGTCACTCCCTTAGCCTATTTAAGTGGCACGCCGTTAGTAATTTCTTGCTGGAAACAACATGTAATTATTACAGAGCATTTTTGAAGAGTGAGTGTCTTTTTGTATCTTGTTTTCTGGGCTGGTTGCCAACCTTTGCCGGACTTTGTTTATTCTTGGTATGTTATCACTTCAATAAGGACCGTTGGTGTGTGTCACAATCCTTGGGAATCCGGAGCTGGGTCAGAACAGCAACTGACCAAATGGTTGAATGAGTCGATGGATCTTTATAGGTTTCTGTGACTTTGAAATTTGAACTGTTCTGGGGGGGTTGTGCAATGAAGGGGCTTGTGTCTTTGGCTAAATGGTGGTAAGTTAATCCTATTATGGTTGATGTCCTGTGTTAGAATTTTTGGGTGAGGGTCTGCTTGCTCTAATTCTTGCTTTCGTTAGCTGTCGAAATTGCTGCAAAGGGGTTTCAGAACATCATGTCTTGAATGGACTTCTGCCGGCGGTATTCGCTTTGCTTATGAATGGAGCCATCTAGATCGTGGGCTTCCTTTGTTAATAAGCTCTTTATCTCCTTACATGCTGTAAGGAGACTGGGGGAAGAAAGACTGGGGGATGCTTTCTGCCTCTAAGAACATGCTTCTCCATTTCTCCTTTGGGGAAATATAATATTCTGCCTTTTAATAGTTACCCAGAATATTTCATTCTTCTAGGACCGTGATGGCGAAACTATGGTACGCGTGCCACAGGTGGCACGAGGAGCCATATCTGTGGGCACGCGAGCATTGCCCTAGCTCAGCTCCAGTGTGCATGTGCGCGCCGGCCAACTTATTTTCAGGCCTTCTGGGCCCACCAGAAGTTGGGAAACAGGCCATTTCAAGACTCCAGAGGGCCTTGGGAGGGTGGGGGGGTTTGGGGAGGCAGTTTTTGCCCGCCCCAGGCACCAAGAAAGCCTCTGGAGCCTGGAGAGGAAGAAAAACAGGCCTGTCAGATGTAAATGCCTTATTCTCTAATGTGTAAATAATGTATATATGGAACATCAGGGGTTAACTTATTCTTTGGACTTTAATGTATTCATAATTTACCACTCCCATTCCTGGCTCCACCCCTTGTATATAAAAGGAGCCATCCTCCCCATTTTCCTTGCTTCTATCTTGAATATTCAGCGAATATAGAATGCCTATTATGATTAAAGAGAGATATATTTAAATCTCCAACTTCTATTATCTTTATTGAGTCTGATCCTGAAAATATTGCAACAAGCTGGTAGCAGAGGATGGTTAATTGACTCAATAAGTAATTAAAAATGTCCAAGAAAGATAGGCCCAACACCAGGGCCTACAGCAAAGAAATAGAAACTGATCAAGAGATGATCAACGAATCCACTAATGCGATTTCGAGAGAATCCGAAGAATACACCACTGAAGAAGAAGAACTGATGAGTGAAAACAACGACCAGGAAGAAATTGAGATAGAAAATAACGAACTCAGGTCAGAGATATTAAAGATACTAAAAAGCCAAAAGAATGATGAAAGCCTCATCGCGGACCTCCAGGAGATGCTGAGGAACAGCGGAGCAGCGAGAGAGAAAAACGTCATTAAAGAAAAACCCAAAGATCAAAAAACTGTGAGTGAAATGACTACTGAGAAAATAGTTGTAAAAAAGAAAAGATGTGACCTCGCGCGAAATTTTGAACGGCAGCCATCTTGGTTTCAACGAACTTCAAAAGAGAGTGAAGCAGAGCCAATCAAAACGCTCAGTTCAAAATTTCTGGCGCGAAAAACGCTATCAGACGAAGAAAGTGAAAAAGAAGTCTCAAACTCTTCAGATGAACCAAAATCAGAAAGTGAAGACGATTTAACAAAGTCTCAAGTAAAGTCAGCAATGAAAACGCTTTTTGCTGCTTTTGGGCCAAGATTGAAAATCTCAAAGACATCAACGAAGAAGCAAGAAATCAAACCGACAACTCAAGACCTGCACGCTCCCATCCTGACTTCGAAAACGACGACACCCGAGCCCAGAGAGCCATGCCGATTCCGTCCTACACCGCAGACAGAATCGAGTGCCAGCGCACACAAGAGAAAGAGAAGAACCGTCGCCATCAACAAAGCCCCAAAAACCGAGCCAGAGACCGACTCATCTGAAGAGGAGCGGATCGAGAGAGCTGAAATGGAGAGAACCTTCCACAACGGCGCCAAAGAAGAAATGAGCAACGCGCATGTGCAAAACTACGTAGACGGCCCCGAAAGACTTGAACTGGCCAGAGAACCGCGCAGACTCGTTACAAGCATCCCAATGCCGTTCTGTAATTTCCTGCACTTGAGAGACCACGGACTGCCTCAGGTTGTAAGTAATGGACAAAATAATGTGGGGAACTTACCCAGTGACTTCCCAAAACTTAGAGTTGATGGCATTAATTTACAAGAGTGGTACCAACAGCTTCAGGTTATTTTTATGAAAGAAAATTTACTATTCTTTATAACTAGTCCTCCAAGAAGACCTTGGACTTTAAAAATAGACTGTTTACATCATAGAGCATTTTTCATAATAATTTCTAGCGTGTCTCCTGCAATGTATCATAGCATCAAACCAAACCTAACTGTATCAGAAATAATTCAATGCATGTTTAATCTATTTCACAGCGATAGCGTAGCCACAACCACAAGAATGTCTAAGGAATTCTTTTCTTCTAGAGTGAAACCAGGGGTTTCTATAAGTGAACATTTGATAAATCTAAACAAAATAAGAGCTGAGCTGCAATTGAGGGGGGAAGTGATTTCAGATCAAACTATGAAAAGTGTTATTATCAATTCACTTGATCCATCATGGGATAGCTTTATGTCACACTTAGATACCATTAATTTGGGATATTTATCAATAGAAAGTCTATCTAACAAATTGATAGCAGAAGACAATTCAAGAAAAAATCGTTCCAGTAACCAAACAGAACACAAATCTTTTAGGAAAGTAGTCTTTCAAGATAAATATAATGAGGCCTTTAGATGCCACAATTGTGGATCCAGGGAACACAGTAGAAGAGACTGTCCCAAAGTCCCAAGGGAGAGACATAGGCCAGAATATAGGAGCAAATACAATTACAGACAATCTTCCACAGATAGACACAAATATAGAAGTCCACCAAACTACAGAGAAAGTAGAGGGGGTAGAGAAAATTCAAAAGAGAGAAAATCTGGGTCACTAAATGGGCTAAATAAACAAGACAGCACCAAAACACAACAAGATGAGAACAATAATTGGCTTATTGATTCTGGTGCAACAAATCACACCACTAACAACAAAAGTATATTATCTTCATTTACAGAAGATAAGTTTGTGATAAAGGTAGCTAATCAAGAAAAGGTTCAAGTATTAGGCAGAGGAAATGTGACCTTGCCTGGTTTAGGGAAAATAGAGGGGGTATTATTAATCCCAGAAATACCTCACAACATACTAAGTGCTATAAAACTAAGCAGAGAATCTGACATCAATATAGTTTTCTCAAAGGGGAAAGCAAATATAGAAAAGAACAAAACAAATGTAGGCACTGTGATGATAAAAGGGGGTCTACCCTATCTGATAACCAAAGAAAGATGGTTACATAACATTGATTCAAATATGGAAGATTGTATTGAAGCAGATGATGAAAATGTCAGTAACAGTGACAATGATGAATGTAAAATAACTCATGATAACAAAAATACACACAATGAGAAGAAACCAAAAATAGGTAAACCAATTCATGATGAGTGTGCTCACATCTTACATAGGAAGTTAGGACATGCAAGCTTTCCTGTAGTACAAAAAATGACTGAACACGCGGAAGGTGTAAAAATAAAAAATTGTGAAAATTATTTAGAATGCTCAGTATGTAAATCCACCAAACTAAAAACCAGTCCCAGACCAAAAAAATCTAACAGATCAACTAACAATATTTTTGATTTGGTACATATGGACTTAGTTGGTCCATTAACTCCATCAATTACCTATAGAAAACGTTACTTCCTAACAATAGTGGATGATTACAGTCGCTATGGTTTTGTTTACACATTAAAGCACAAGGATGAAACCTTTCAGAAATTTAAGGAATTCTACAAACGCATAGAAACACAACATAATATCAGAATAAAACAAATTATGACAGATAGGGGATGTGAATTCATGTCTAAAGAATTCTCCCAATGGTTAAAGGATAGAGGGATGCTACATTTCACGTCCAATCCATTTTCTGCATTTCAAAATGGGATTGCAGAGAGAAAGAACTCCACACTACAAACCATGATTAGATGCACATTAGAGGATGCTGGTTTAGGCAAACAATTTTGGTCAGAAGCCTTACATTATTCAAATTACACTCAAAATAGAACATGGTCCAGTATTGTGAATAAGACACCATATGAGGTGATGTACAATAGAAAACCTAAATTAGCACACATGCACATATTTGGAGTTACTGCAGACGTGCACATACCTAAACAATTGAGGAGAAAGGGAGAAAACGTATCCAGGAGATTAAGATTCATGGGATACGAAACTGGAACCAAAGGGTACAGATTCATCGATAATAATAACAAATTTATAGTATCCAGAACAGCTGTGTTTCATGAGCAGGCCAATTGGTCTAAGTTGCACCTTAATGAAATTTTTCCTAATAAAAGCAAAGATAATATATCTTACGAGGAAGGAACAACAGAAAATCAAAATATTAACAAAAGTAAGAACAAAACCAAAACTTGGACAAATAGTCAGCATAAAATAAAGACAGACACATTAACAAAAAAGGAAGCCAGATATTTGCATGACAACCATAGCAAACCTGAAAGAAATATTAGAAATAATAGAAACCAAATACCAAATAAATACAAAGATTATATTATGCATATGGATGGAGAACAAATAACACCTAATACATATGAGGAAGTATTGAAACTTCCCCGTGAAGAAAGAGAAAAATGGGAACTAGCTATGGAAAAAGAAATGAAAAGTTTACAAGGATTAAATGTATTCACACCTGCGATCGCACCTAAGGATAAAACAATTATAGGTACCAGGTGGATTTATAAAATTAAGAATTTAGAAGGAGGTAATACCTTATACAAGGCCAGACTAGTTGCACAAGGTTATGCACAAAAATATCCAGAAGACTATACTGACACATATTCACCCACAGTGAGAACAGAGAGTGTCAAAACAGCTCTTGTAGTAGCATCTGCACTCAATCTAGACGTGTTTCAATATGACATACAGACTGCATACTTACATGCAAAATTAGATAAGGAAATATATGTAAGAGCACCACACAGTCAATACACTAATAAGAACGAAATTTGGTTATTAAATAAGAGTCTGTACGGATTGAAGCAATCTGGCAAAAGATGGTACGATTGTTTGGTAAAAGTACTAAAGACCATGGATTTCAACGCCACCACTGCTGATAACTGTTTCTTTGTAAAAAAGAGTAATGATCATATTGAATTTGTATTAATTTATGTGGATGATATTTTATATATTGGAAAGCATAAAGAGAGCAGGGAAATCTTTGTAAATAAGTTAAACGAACACTTCTCATTGAAATCACTAGGTAGAGTGAATAAATACCTTGGTGTACAAATTAACAAAACAAAAAGGGGATTCAAACTTACTCAGAAAGATAAAATCATTGAACTCCTAAACAAATGTAACTTAAATAATGCCAAAACATGTGACACACCTATGCAAACTGATTTTCTTAGAAACAATGATGAATCTTCCCCTGAGTTTAAAGACAACACATTTTACAGATCAGTTATAGGTTCACTCCTTTATATATCTAATTGGACTAGGCCAGATATTGCATTACCTCTCAATTTATTGTCAAGATATGTTAGCAAACCAACCTTGTATCATTGGGAAGCTGTCAAAAGAATTTTAAGATATCTAAAAAGTACATTAGATTTTTGTTTAATATTGGAACCCAATAATGACAAAGAACCAAAAATTACTTGTTATGCTGATGCAGATTGGTCTGGTGATACATCATGCAGAAAGAGTACCTCTGGTTATGTTTTTCTATTGAACGATTGTCCAGTTTACTGGTATACTGGTAAACAAGAACTGGTAGCCACTTCTACCACAGAAGCGGAATATGTTTGCTTGTCTAAAGCTGCAAATAACCTTGTATGGTTCAATGATTTGATCACAGATGTTTGGAAGAAACCTACTTTACCATTTATTATGCATGAAGACAATAAAGCGGCCATTGAAATATCTAGATCCGATGCAATTGGACAAAGGTCCAGGCATATTGATATAAAATTTAAGCACGTGAGACAACTATCTCAAGACGGATTCATCAAAGCAATACATTGTGATACTTCTGAACAATTAGCTGACATATTAACAAAACCCTTACCTTCTAAACAACACAAATATTTAACTTCTAAATTATATGTATTATATTGTCCTGAATCTGAATGTAACTGGTGTTGTATAACGAACCGGCATTTAGAGGGGGATTTGTCAGATGTAAATGCCTTATTCTCTAATGTGTAAATAATGTATATATGGAACATCAGGGGTTAACTTATTCTTTGGACTTTAATGTATTCATAATTTACCACTCCCATTCCTGGCTCCACCCCTTGTATATAAAAGGAGCCATCCTCCCCATTTTCCTTGCTTCTATCTTGAATATTCAGCGAATATAGAATGCCTATTATGATTAAAGAGAGATATATTTAAATCTCCAACTTCTATTATCTTTATTGAGTCTGATCCTGAAAATATTGCAACAAGGCCTTCCGGACCCACCGGAAGTTGGGAAATGGGCTTTTCCCAGCCTCCGGGGGGTCTCAGGCGGGATAGGGTGGGGAAGGCCGTTTTCGCCCTCCCCAGGCTCCAAGAAAACCTCTGGAGCCTGGAGAGGTCGAAAAACAGGCCTTGCAGGCCCACTGGTAACCTTTTGGCCGCCGCGTGCCAAAAGCGGGTTGAGCGCAGGGGGGTCATGCACGCATGCATGGGGCTTGGGGCACAGGGAGGGCATTGAATTATGGGTGTGGGCACATGTGTACGAGACCCCCGTGCTCCCCCCACTTTTGGCACGCGACGGCAAGTTAGCCATCACTGTTCTAGGAGGGGGTGGTGGTGGGCTTCCCACATTGTCCTGCCTTCAGGTGCTTTGGAGAATAGGTTGACCTCTTCATCTTTGTGGCAGCCTGTCAAATATTGGAACACTGCTATCCTATCTCTCCTTTTTTCCCACTTGTTGAAGCTGTTTATGAATAGATTGGCCTTTTCTTAATGGGCACAAAATATCCATCTCTTAAAGACTTCAGGCATGTGCTGGAGGCCGTTAAGAACGACTGCTTTCTGCCTTTAAGAACATGTTTTGTCTATATCTCCTTTGGGGAAATATTCTATCCTGCCTCTTTTAATATTCAATATTCAATATTCAATATTCAATATTCAATATTCAATATTCAATATTTATAATAAAGCATATTTTAATCTGGGGAGGGAACGGGCTTCCTACACTACCATCATCAAAGCTCTGTTGTTGAGTATATGGAAAAGGCTCTTCTCTTGTAGCAATAAAAAGTTTTCAGTGTTCAGTATTGAGCTAAAAGGCAAAGCTTTTAAGTTTCTACTTTAAATTCTTACTCGTTTTAAGGATCAGAGTTAACTGGGTTTATTTCATGATTTTACGTTTTATAAAAAATCGCTTAGTGCTGCCTTCAGTGTTCATATAAACTGAACAGCATTAATTTGACAGTGAATTTGACAGCTTTAATTTGACAGTGAATAAAATGTAATTTAAATAAAAATCCTAAAGGTTTCTTTTGCACATATATATATATATATATATATATATATATATATATATATATATATATATATATGTGTGTGTGTGTGTGTGTGTGTGTGTGTGTGTGTGTGTGTGTGTGTATATATATTGCATATATATTATATATATATACTATTTATATATATATATGCAATATATATATATATATATAATATATATTGCATTTTATATATGTATATATATAAAACAATATATATATATATGCAATATATATATATAATATATATATTGCATATATATATATATATAATATATATATTGCATTTTATATATGTATATATATAAAACAATATATATATATATGCAATATATATATTGTTTTAAAATGTGCTGCAGGAAGAAGGATGAAAAGTGGCTAGGACAATCCTGGATGAAGATCAGAGGGTTCAAGGAATCCGAATGAAACAACGGAAGATGATTATACAATGTCATTTAATATTTAGGATTATATGAAAACAAGCAAATTTAAGGGGCACCAAAGATCTCCCCGTTTGAGATTATAATTCGACTCGATTGGCTTCATTAAGAGGCTAAACCAGCTCCTTCCATAGGTGGCCGGTTAGCTCAGTTGGTTAGAGCGTGGTGCTAATAACGCCAAGGTCGCGGGTTCGATCCCCGTACGGGCCAACCAGTATTTTTTATTTTATTTTATTTTTATTTTTAAGACGATGAAAAACTATTTTAAACAACAAACCCCTTGTGTGACTGGCTGTTTTTCCCGGGCAAATCTTTTCGGACACCGACCTTTTATGCGATTCTTCCCAGTTAAGCAGAAAATACCATGAAAAAGTGTGCAAACGCAATGCAACACAATGTCATGCAATGCAAAGGAAAAGTGTAACGCAAAGCAAGGCAAGAAATAGTGTGATGCAATGCAAATGCAAATACATTTTACTCAATTACAGTTTTTGCCAAAATCTCCCCCCTCCTTTTTTTAATCATGTCTGAATATTTCTATGCTTACTTACATAAAAAACATCTTCATTTGCCCTTAAATTCTAATTATTGCTATTTATTCATTTTTGTTCTCTTTTATTCTTTAAACAATTCATTCTTTATCTTAATATCTTTATATTTGTTCCGGGTTGTCTTTCTTCCATTTCATCTTTTTTATTGTACAGTAATCTTTCTCCTCAAACCTACCACCTCTCTCTTTTCTTTCCTTCTTACTTTCTCTTCCCCTCTTCTTCTCCTCCTCTCTACTTCCTCTTCCTTTCTCCTTCTCCTCCTCTCTTCCTCCCTCTCTTACCCTCACTCCTACTCTAATTCCCCTTCCCTTCCCTTCCTTTCTCCCTTCTCTTCCTTCCTTCTCTCTCCTTCCTTCTCTCTTCCATTTCTCTTCTCCTTCCTTCATCCCTCTCTATTGCGGTATTCATTTTCAATTTTATATTTTCCACTATGGAGTCCAGGAACCCCAATCTTTCTTTCATTTATCAAGTATATTTCTCAAAATTTCCCCTCATCTTTTTAATTATTAGCAGTATATTTCATCTTATTCCATTTTTTCTTTTAAATCTTTACTCAAGCAATCTTCCAACCCTTAGACTTTTTACTTTTAACAAGATATTTTTTCTACTTTACTTCTTATTTATTTATTTATTATTATTTATTTATTTATTTATTTGTTTGTTTGTTTGTTTATTTATTTATTTATTTATTATATTTCTATACCGCCTTTCTCCCGTAGGACTCAAGGCGGTGTACAGTCAAGAAAAATATAGATACACAAACATCATAAAATTGCTAATTAAAATTATTATTATAACATAGTTTGGCCCAATTAAATAGAACCTAAAATTAGATAACATTTTAAAAACATTCACATGTTCATATGTTTAGCCCTGCTTGTTGGAACATCAGGGTTTTGAGGGCATGGCGGAAAGCACGGAGATCAGGGATATTCCGTATCTCCGGGGGCAGTTCATTCCAAAGGGTTGGAGCCCTCACAGAGAAGGCCCTCCCCCTGGGAGTCGCCAGTCGGCATAATTTGACTGACGGTACCCTGAGTAGTCCCTCCCTGTGAGAACGAACTGGTCGGTGGGAGGCTATTGGTGGCAAAAGACGGTCTCATAGGTACCCAGGTCCTAAGCCATGGAGCGCTTTAAAGGTGATAGAACTAACACCTTGAATCGCACCCGGAAGACCACCGGGAGCCAGTGCAGCTCGCGTAGGAGAGGTGTTACATGGGCGCAACGAGCTGCGCCCATAATCACCCGCGCGGCTACATTCTGGACCAGTTGGAGCCTCTGGGTGCTTTTCAAGGGGAGCCCCATGTAGAGACCATTACAGTAGTCAACACGGGAGGTGACTAGGCCATTCTTACAAGTATGTCATTTAAATCATTTTTTACATTTCAATTTCATTCAGTTTTACATCTTAATTTCAATTAATTAATTAAGGAAGGGACCTGGTAGGTCATCTAGTCCAACCCCCTGCCCAGCCAGAGGACCATACACCATTTCTGACAGATGGCAGTCGAATCTCATATTTGGGAGTTCCTGTGTCCTTTTTACTGTTTGTTGGAGGTGTTTGTTGGAGGCAATTTACAGATTACAGATTAATAAAGTTGGAAGGGACCCTGTAGGGCATCTAGTCCAACCCCCCCCACTCAAGCAGGAGACCCTATATCATTTCTGACAGATGGCAGCCCAGTCTCTTCTTGAAAGCCTCCAGTGATGAAGTTCCCACAACTTCCGAAGGCAACTTCTGTTCCATGGGTTGATTGTTCTCACGGTCAGAAAATGTCTCCTTATTTCCAGGTTGAATCACTCCTTGATCAGTTTCCATCCCATTATTCCTTGAATGGTCTTCAGGTGCTTTGGATAATAGCCTGACCCCCCCCCTCTCTGGGGAAGCCCCTCAAATATTGGGACACCGCTCTCATGCCCCTTTAATGGACATCATTGCAATCTGACTGCCTACCAACCTGCCTTCCATTGAGGACCTGTATACTGCACGAGTCAAAAAGAGAACTGTGAAAATATCCTCAGACCTCTCAAATCCTGGACATCAACTATTTCAGCTTCTACCCTCAAAACGAAATTATAGAGCATTGCACACCTGAAAAACTAGACAACGGACAGTTTTTCCCCACATGCCATCACTCTGCTAAACAACTAATTCCCACAACACTGTAGAACTATTTACTAAGACTGTATTACTATTCTTCTTCTCAACCTTCCGATTACTACCTCCTTTTCTACTTATTTATTTATTTATTTATTTATTTATTTATTTATTTATTATATTTCTATACTGCCTTTCTCCCGTAGGACTCAAGGCGGTGTACAGTCAAGAAAAATATAGACACACAAACATCATAAAATTGCTAATTAAAATTATTACTTAGTTTGGTCAATTAAATAAAACCCAGAATTAGATAGTAAATTATTGTTAGAATCCTTACGATTTGTATTGTTTTATTTAGTTTCCTAGTATGATTTTTGATTGCTTATTTAGTGTCCTATGACTATCACTAAGTGTTGCATCTTATGATTCATGATGAATGTATTTATGATAACTATGATCATGATCTGTCACTTATATCTTTTATGTACACTGAGAGTTTATGCACCGGAGACAAATTCCTTGTGTGTCCAATCACACTTGGCCAATAAAGAATTGTATCTATGTTCTATATATTCAATATCATTTGAATCAAGACGATTAGGGAACTGGAGACTAAAACATATGAAGAACGGTTACAGGAACTGGGTATGTCTAGTTTAATGAAAAGAAGGACTAGGGGAGACATGATAGCAGCGTTCCAATATCTCAGGGGCTGCCACAAAGAAGAGGGAGTCAAGTCACGAACATCCTGACTTCCAACTTCTTCTTCCAAGGATATAAGAAACACTTAAATTCAACTCTTAGTTTAAAACTATAAGTGCTTCAAGCACTCTAGAGTTGAGACTCTAGAAAGAGTGCAGAGAAGAGCAACAAAGATGATTAGGGGACTGGAGGCTAAAACATATAAAGAATTGGGTATGTCTAGTTTGATGAAAAGAAGGACTGGGGTGACATGATAGCAGGGTTTCAATATCTCAGGGGCTGCCACAAAGAAGAGGGAGTCAAATTATTCTCCAAAGCACCTGAGGGCAGGACAAGAAGCAATGGGTGGAAACTAATCAAGGAGAGAAGCAACTTAGAACTAAGGAGAAATTTCCTGACAGTTAGAACAATTGATCAGTGGAACAACTTGCCTCCAGAAGTTGTGAATGCTCCAACACTGGAAGTTTTTAAGAAGATGTTGGATAACCATTTGTTTGAAGTGGTGTAGGCTTTCCTGCCTAAACAGGAGGTTGGATTAGAAGACCTCCAAGGTCCCTTCCAACTCTGTTATTCTATTGTATTCTATCTCACCAAACCCACTGATCCACCCCCACCTGTTCTTATTAATCTATAAAACCCACTGCCACTAGAAATTAAGAGACTACTATTATGCCATAGGAGTCCCCGCTTTCACATCTAACATCTTTCACATTAGATGTGCATCTAAATGCACATCTAAACCACTGCTTCTCAACCTTGGCATTTTAAAGCCCTGTGGACTTCAACTCCCAGAATTCCCCAGCCAGTTTATGGAAGCCCAGCTGTAGAATTGTGGGCTGCCTCAATGAAGCTGGTTTAATTCCATTTACGTGTAAAGCCATTTCTTCACTGGGCATAATCCACATGTGTAAAAACTACAGCTCTCATAACTTTGTTAAATTTATTTGCCTCTGTTTATCCTGCCATGGGCTGCTTTAAGCGGCTTACAACAGTAAAGCAGGAAAAATGATAAAAATGTGAACATAATAGTAATGAAACTGTAGGAAGAAATATCCTTCTGGGTTCAGCTCCAAGTGGGGAAAAAGACACTGGAAACATGGAGACTGCTTGGAAAGATGGTTTAATGGTGGACAGGATCACATGGTTTGAGTTCCTGAACAGAAAAGGGCCGAGACGCAGTGAGTCCCTGGGTTTTATGCCTTCTCTGGCTTTGAACTTCCTGGGGCCCCGAAAGAGTATCCTGATTGGTTGTCAGACTCCCAGAGGTTGGGGGTCTTAGCTAGCCTTGTTGGCTGATGTAATCTTCCCAGGTGCCATGTGGTGAGTTTCTGCTGCTAGATGGGCCCTATTGTGTTGCAGATGAGTTTCAAAGATTGAAAGATTGAGTTTCTGCCTCTTGCCCATTGACAAAGGAGTGGGGGGGAGAGGAGGCAGGAAGCTGCTTTGTCTTTAAAACATGCTTCTCCATTTCTCATCCAGGGAAACATAATATTCTGCCTTTTTAATATTTCCTAAAATATTTCATTCTTTCAGGAAAGGGGTGGGTGCTAATTTCCTACACATCAAACTAGACGTACCCAGTTCCTGCAACCGTTCTTCATATGTTTTAGTCTCCAGTACCCTAATCATCTTGATTCAAATATATAGAGCATAGATAGAATTCTTTATTGGCCAAGTGTGATTGGACACACAAGGAATTTGTCTCCGGTGCATAAGCTCTCAGTGTACATAAAAGATATAAGTTCCTAAGATACGTATCGGAATGGAGAAGATGGATTGATTATATTCAAAATAAGTATCTGACAAGAAAATATCAAATAGCTTATGAATGAATGTTGGTATTAGAAGTATTTGGTTATCTGTAGTGGAGTTAAGGTTTCAGTGGGGGAGGCAGTACTTTGAGGATAAGTAGATTAATCTAGTTTATGTTTGATTAAATGAAACACCTTGTATTTTGCTCTGGGAAGTGGGGGGAAGGGTGGGAGGAACAGGGGAAAATTTTTTTTTGTATTTCTTTTTTGTAAAACTTTTTCAATTAAAAAAAAAGAGATATAAGTTCCTATCATGTCACCCTAGTCCTTCTTTTCATCAAACTACTAGACATACCCAGTTCCTGCAACCGTTCTTCACGTTTTAGCCTCCAGTCCCCTAATTATCTTGGTTGCTCTTCTCTGCACGGGACTTTAAATCAGATGAAGGCTAGTGATCAGCAGCTCTTCCTTTGCTTAAGTGGGTGGCTCTTAAAAGAGCCTTTGGGTTTTTTTTAAAAAAAAAAACTTCGGGGATCCCCGCGAGCTTTTGCAAGGAAAGACGACTTTACTTGGAGCTGGTGTATTTGGTGACGGCTTTGGTGCCCTCGGAGACGGCGTGCTTGGCCAGCTCTCCGGGCAGGAGGAGGCGGACGGCCGTCTGGATCTCCCGGGAGGTGATGGTGGAGCGCTTGTTGTAGTGAGCCAGGCGGGAAGCTTCAGCCGCGATGCGCTCGAAGATGTCGTTGACGAAGGAGTTCATGATGCTCATGGCCTTGGAGGAGATCCCAGTGTCCGGGTGGACTTGCTTCAACACCTTGTAGACGTAGATGGAGTAGCTCTCCTTGCGGCTCTTCTTGCGCTTCTTGTCTCCTTTTTTCTGCGTCTTGGTGATGGCCTTTTTGGAGCCCTTTTTGGGCACCGGGGCAGATTTAGCCGGTTCGGGCATCCTTCGTCCTAGTTTAATCTACAGCACAACCGAATGAATTAATTTGCACTTCATTGATCGGTCCAGCTTATAAAGGAGCCCTATGCAAACGAAGTATAAAAAAAAAATGCTCTGCTTATGATTGGCTAATTTGAATGGTGGTGGGAAGGAAAAAACAAAAAAACTTTTCGGAATGTTGGGTTTGACCAGCGGTGCGCTCTCATTGGTCGACCGCTAGGCATTTGCTTTCTCTCTCTCTCTCTCATTGGGTGATTTAAACAGACGTCTTTTTTTTTTTTTTGGTGATTGGTTAGTCCGGGGAGGGGGGAAAGAAGGAGGAGAAGGAGAGCCCAAACCTCATTGGACGAACGGAGATGCAAGCGGCCCAATCAAAAGAGGCGCTCGCGAGACTTTGAAAAAGTATATAAAGGGCCAGGAAAAGGCGAGTTTTTCATTCGGAGATTTGAAAGTCTCTTTTTTTTCTCTTTCTCCGCTTCTAGGCTAATTGAATCAGGATGTCCGGACGCGGCAAGCAAGGCGGCAAAGCCAGGGCCAAGGCCAAGACTCGCTCATCCCGCGCCGGGCTGCAGTTCCCCGTGGGCCGCGTGCATCGCCTGCTCCGCAAGGGCAACTACGCGGAGAGGGTGGGCGCCGGAGCTCCCGTCTACCTGGCCGCGGTGCTGGAATACCTGACGGCGGAAATCTTGGAGCTGGCGGGCAACGCGGCCCGGGATAACAAGAAGACTCGGATCATCCCGCGCCACTTGCAGCTGGCCATCCGCAACGACGAGGAGCTGAACAAGCTGCTGGGCAAAGTCACCATCGCCCAGGGAGGCGTCTTGCCCAACATCCAAGCCGTCCTCCTGCCCAAGAAGACCGAGAGCCACAAGGCCAAAGGGAAGTGAGGAGCCTCCCGGCCCGCCTGCTTCGCTCGCCCCAAGAACGACACCCCCCAAAAGGCTCTTTTAAGAGCCACCCACCTTTTCTCGGAAAGAGCTGAGGAGAACATAAAGTGGTTTTTTTTTTTGAGATGGGGGGGGGGTTAGAGAATTTAAAAGCCGATCTCTGATTTTTTTCCCCCCCTTGCAATCATAAATATTTTTTTTTATAAAAAGTTTTTTTATTTTAAACACATTAAAAACAAAACATAGACGTACAACATTTATAGAAGAAAAAAATAAAGAGAAAATCTCACTTTTTGGCTGGATGCAGTGATTCTTTCTATATATCAATATTTACAGATATTTTAGTATATATATATATATATATATATGTCTTTTTCTTTTTCGTAGGCTTTTATGTGCATATTCTTTCTAGCCAGGTTTTACCTACGTAAACTAAGTTGTTCTACAGCCCTGGTTCTGTGAAATCTCATTCACAAGTTTGTGAATGAGATTTCACAGAACCAGGGCTGTAGAACAACTTAGTTTACGTAGGTAAAACCTGGCTAGAAAGAATATGCATATATATATATATATATATATATATATATATATATATATATATATCACACACACACACACACACACATATATATGTGTTTTTCTTCTAGCCAGGTTTTCCCTACGTAGCCAAGGGTTTTTTTTGGCTACGTAGGGAAAACCTGGCTAGAAGAAAAACACATAAACCCTACGAAGAAGTAAGAAAATTTATATATATATATATATATATACCACCCTTCTCCCTGAGGACTCAGGGTGGTGCACAGCCAGAATTAAAAACATGAAATACAAATATTAAAAAACAAAATATATATAAATTTGGCCCAAAAATTTTAAAAATCACAAACCAATTAAAACATTTAAAAAATTTCTTCCTAAACCAGCCCGGCTTGCTGGAAAAAGTGGGTTTTAAGGGCACGGCGGAAGGCACTGAGGTCTTGACTTATGTAACATTCATTTTCTACTTTCTTTCCTTCCCTCTCTATCCTATAAGTTGATCGGCCACATTTTCCCCTTCCTTTCTTCATTCATGTTTGTTTTTTGTTTTGTTTGTTTTTATTAAATTGATATACCGCCCTACTCCCGAAGGACTCAGGGCGGTGAACAGGCACAAAATAAAATACATAGATAGGAAAGTTAGAAATATAATTAAAACCAGATTAAATAATTTAGCCCGAGACAATTAAAAACCCCAATAATTTAAAACATTAAAATTTCGATTTAAAAGAATTTTAAAACGGGGGAGAAAATTAGGACAGGCCAGTAATTAGCCAGGTAACTTATTTCCTTATTTTTCAACCATTCATACCATCTACTCTGTATCTTATAGTACTTGATATTGCTTTTTGTGTGTGCTAATTAAAAGAAATTACCTACTTATTAGCCCAAGATTACAGCCCCTCTTTTTCAGTTTTCCAATTGTGTTTAAAGTTATCCACTTTGGTTTATATGGAGATTCCCTCCCCCCCCCAGGCAACTGGACTTCCTGGTTTGTCTTTGAAGACGTTTCTTTGAATGACCCACTTTCTGCAATGAGTATAAATCTATTTCCCATCATTCATTCTGAGCTGAAGAAGCTGCTTGGATGAGAAGCGAAACGTGTTCAAAAGTCAAAAAAAATGAAAGTCCTCTTGCCTCTTGAAAAAAAAAGCCACTTTTGAGATAGTAAAACTGGGTTTTTCTTAAAAAGCCATTCATTTCATCCCCTTGGCCTTATTCTCACACATAACTCATTTTAAATGTTATCTAATTCTGGGTTTTATTTAATTGACCAAACTAAGTAATAATTTTAATTAGCAATTTTATGATGTTTGTGTGTCTATATTTTTCTTGACTGTACACCGCCTTGAGTCGTACGGGAGAAAGGTGGTATAGAAATATAATAAATAAATAAATAAAAATAATAACTCGATCCTCCAGAAATTTAGCAGTTGACATTCCCTCACTTCCACCAAATTGTAGCTGATCTTAATTTTTTAAATGGTCCCTTTTAATACATGGTTTTGCTGCAACCCGGAGGGCAGATTAAATCAATGAAAACCTTAAAAAGCGTCTCAAAAATGTGTGAACGCAACCCGTAGCCCTTGTCAAAGACGAGTTTAAACGAGAGCTTGAAAGGCGCGTGAAACTTTCGAGCCAATTCGCCCCGTTTTAGTAAGCATCTTTTGCGAGATGGATACTGTAATTCAATTTAAATGTTGCAAAGTGGGCCTTATATTTTTACAATGTTTTAAAAAGCCCCGGAGGAAGTCTGGCCGCGATTTTTCGACGATCACATTTTTAATTTAAAAATAAAAAAGCACTTTGTTTGAGAAAGGAAAAGCGCCGGCTTTAAAAATGTTAAAGCCATTTGCTTTCCCTCTCCTTGTTTCAAAATCCTCAACTTCGCGCCAACTCAAAGGAGGAAAGCGATTGGCTCCCGTCCAGCCGGCGCGGGAGTTTTTTTTTTTTTTTGAAAAAGGAACTTGAGCCAGTCGCTTGCAAGCGCGGGAATTTTGAAAAGGGGGGGAGAGAAATTCAGCCCGGCTTGGAAGGACAAACGCGCCTTTGCACAAAGTGGGGTGGGGGAATGGATCAGTTACAGTTTCTCATTGATCAAATGGTGCATTTTGAAAATATTTTGGGGTGATACACAATTTAAAAAGGAAGGCAGATTAAAAATAAATTCAGCAGTTTTATAAGATATGTGGATTCCAGCTCCCAGCCAGATGGCTGGGAAATTCTGGGAGTTGAAATCCCTGCATCTTAAAAGTTGTTGAAGTTGAAAAACTTAAAAAGAGTACACAGATCCCTGTGGGCTAATCTGGCCAGGATTTGCACCAAAAATGTAATTGTTATTGCTTTTCCCCCCATTTAATCCTGTTATATTTATATTGACTGTTTCCTAATATGATCTGATTGCTTATTTGCACCGTATGACTATCATTAAGTGTTGTACCTTATGATTCTTGATGAATGTATCTTTTCTTTTATGTACACTGAGAGCATATGCACCAAAGACCAATTCCTTGTGTGTCCCATCACACCTGATTAATAAAGAATTCTATTCTATTCTGTTCTGTTCTATTCTGTTCTGTTCTATTTAAGAGGATATCAGTACCTTGGCTTGCTATCTAGTTATTTGGATTGATTTGATTAAAGGTATTGTTTTACAGCCAAGAGCCTGATGCAGGAGATAAGTAGCCTTCCTCTATTTCTCGTGCTTGCTGCCAACAACCCTGTGAGGTAGGCTAGGCTGTGTTGGAAGAAATCTTCTTCTAGGTTCAGCTCCAAGTGGGGAAAAAGACACTGGAAACATGGAGACTGCTTGGAGAGATGGTTTAATGGTGGACAGGATCACATGGCTTGAGTTTCTGAACAGAAAAGGGGCAGATACAGCAAATCCTCGGGTTTTTATGCTGTCTCTGGCTCTGCATTTCCTGGGGCCCAGAAAGAGTATCCTGATTGGTTGTCAGACTCCCAGGGGGTGGGGGTCTTAGCTAGCCTTGCTGGCTGATGTAATCTTCCTAGGTGCCATGTGGTGAGTTTCTGTTGCTAGATGGGTAGAGGGCTAATCCTATCTTTGTTGGATCTTTGGCAATTCCTACTATGGCTCTGCCTGAAGGAGGTAGATCTTTGTTATGTAGAATAGACTGGCCCAGGCCTTAATGGCCCATTGACAAAGGGTGGGGGCAGGAAGATGGGAGCTGCTTTAAAATGTGCTTCTCCATTTCTCATCCAGGGAAATATAATATTCTGCCTTTTTCATATTTCCTAAAATATTTCACTCTTCCAGGAAAGGGGTGGGTGCTAACTTCCTACAGCTGGGACACGACCGGGCCAAAAGTTCCCAGGGTGCGGGTGGACTTGTATTTCCGATTCTTTTGATTGACATTTTAAAATTATTTCTTTGTTATTAGATAAGCTATAGCTCCTGAGTCTTTTCGAAATGAGATTTTTATTTATTTATTTATTTATTTATTAAATTTTTATACCGCCCCCTCTCCCGAAGGACTCGGGGCGGTGAACAGCCAAAATTAAAAACACACAATACAAATATTAAAATGCATTAAAACAGGATTAAATTATCTTAGGCTTCACCAATTTAAAACCCCGTTACCCATAAAATTCACCAATTAAAAATTTTTAACCCAGCCCGGCTTGCTGAAATAAAAACGTCTTCAGGGCCCGGCGGAAGGTCCGGAGATCCGGGATTAGTCGTATCCCTGGGGGCAGCTCATTCCAGAGGGCGGGTGCCCCCACAGAGAAGGCTCTTCCCCGGGGGGTCGCCAGCCGACATTGCCTGACAGACGGCACCCTGAGGAGACCCTCTCTGTGGGAGCGTGTTGGCCGGTGGGAGGTTATCGGAGGCAGAAGGTGGTCTCGTAAATAACTGGGTCCTAAGCCATGGAGCGCTTTGAAGATGAGAACCAACACCTTGAAGCGCACTCGGAAGACCACTGGAAGCCAATGCAGCTCGCGCAGGAGAGGTGTCACGTGGGAGCGCCACGCCGCCCCCATAAGTACCCGCGCGGCCGCATTCTGCACCAGTTGGAGCCTCCGAGTGCTCCTCAAGGGGAGCCCCATGTAGAGAGCATTACAGTAGTCGAGGCGGGAAGTAACGAGGGCATGAGTGACCGTGCATAGGGAGTCCCGATCCAGAAAGGGGCGCAACTGGCGTATCAGGCGGACCTGATAGAAAGCCCCCCTGGCCACGGCCGTCAAATGCTCTTCTAAGGACAGCCGTGCGTCCAGGAGGACACCCAAGTTACGCACCCTCTCCGTGGGGGCCAATGTCTCGCCCCCAATAGTCAGCGATGGCACCAGCTGACTATATCGGGACGCCGGCAGCCACAGCCACTCAGTCTTGGAGGGATTGAGTCGGAGCCTGTTCCGCCCCATCCAGACCCGCACCGCCTCCAGGCACCGGGACATCACTTCAAGGGCATCGTTGGGGTGGTCTGGGGTGGAGATGTACAGCTGGGTGTCATCAGCGTACAGATGGCACTGCACCCCAAAACCACGGATGATCTCGCCCAGCGGCTTCACATAAATGTTGAACAGGAGAGGCGAGAGGACCGACCCTTGTGGCACCCCACAAACCAGGTGCCTTGAGGTCGACCTCTGCCCTCCAGCCAACACAGACTGCGACCTGTCGGAGAGATAGGAGGAGAACCACCGTAAAACAGTGCCTCCCACTCCCAACCCCTCCAACCGGCGCAGCATGATACCATGGTCGATGGTATCAAAAGCCGCTGAGAGGTCTAATAGGACCAGAACAGAGGAACAACCTCTGTCCCGAGCCCTCCAGAGATCATCAACCAACGCGACCAATGCCGTTTCCGTGCTGTACCCGGGCCTGAAGCCGGACTGGAACGGATCTAGATAGACGGTTTCCTCCAGGTACTGGGGGAGCTGTCGCGCAACCACACTCTCAACAACCTTCGCCAGAAAGCGAAGGTTGGAAACTGGACGATAGTTTGCTAAAACAGCTGGGTCCAGAGAGGGCTTCTTGAGGAGGGGCCTCACCACCGCCTCTTTCAAGGCGGGAGGCAAGATGAGTGGCAAATAAATTCAATAAAGAAAATATTGATAATGTGCTATCAAATTGTTTTCAGTTCCTTAAAGAATGCCTTGGTGGATTTTATTCAGTGGTGAAATCCAATTTTTTTTTACTACTGGTTCTGTGGGCGTGGCTCGGTGGGCGTAGTATCGCTTGGTGGGCGTTGCAGGGGAAGGATACTGCAAAATCTCCATTCCCACCCCACTCCAGGGGAAGGACACTGCAAAATCTCCATTCCCACCCCACTCTCGGGCCAGCCAGAGGTGGTATTTACCAGTTCTCTGAACTCAAAATTTCCGCTGCTGGTTCTCCGAACTGCTCAAAATTTCCTCCACTGGTTCTCCAGAACCTGTCAGAACCTGCTGGATTTCACCCCTGATTTTATCCAAGACAAACGGACTTTAATTTGTTCTTTCAAATCTCTCAACGGCATTCTAGACTGTGTCATATAATATATGTGGGTATATGCATAATTTTGTATTTATTTATTTATTTGTTTGTTTGTTTGTTTATGTTTATGTAGTGTATATTGGAGGTGGAGACTCTTCCAGAGCTAATTTTTTCTTTTAATGTCTGCCAATTAGTGTACATCCAAAATGACAATAAAGTTATATTATTCTAAATTCATTAATATTGATGTTGCTACTTACTGGTCGTCCTTTTCTCTTTTCTCCCTTCCTTCCTTCTCTTCCCTTTTTTTCTTTTCTTCCACTTTCCCCTGCATTAGAGCCCTTTCCAGAGAATTTGGGCTTTGCACACTCTGGGTTCAAACTTAAGGTCTTTTGCATCACAGTTTTGGGTTGAGTCCTAATTTCATCCTTCCAATTCCTCTTTGCCCCTGATTTAAAAAAAAGACTTCTGTAATTGATGATTTAGATGAGGGAATAGAAGGGGAATTTACCAGATTTATGTATGATACTAAACTTCCCTAGATGATGTAGATCCAACATCCAGATGGATCTTGTCAGATTTGAACACTGGGCCCTCTCTAACAAAATGAAATTCAATGTGGAGAAAAGTAAAGTCTTACACTTGCCTAAGTGTAAGAAAGTGTAAGAAAAAACAAAAGTACACATATAGACTGGGTGAAACCAGGCTTAATAGCACTAACTGTGAGAGGGATCTTGGAGTCTTTACTGGATAACCAGCTAAATATGAGCCAGCAGTGTGCAGTGGCAGCCAAAAAAGCCAATGCAATCCTAAATTGCATTAATAGAGGGATACAATCAAGATCAAGGGAGGTACTAATACCACTCTATAAAGCCCTAGTAGGGTTGCCAGGTCTTGTTCCAAAAAATAGCGGACAAGCGGGGGGGGGGGGTGTTAAGTAGTAAATTTTTTTTTAAAAAATTACAATTAAATTATATATTTTCTTACAAACATTTTAAAACGTATTAAAATAATCACTTCAAAACTTTACTTAAAATTCAAAACATCAAATATATTATAATAATATGTAAAATATTAAATTACATTTTACTTTGCTGTCGTGTGTATTTTTTATTTGACTGCGCAGCTTTGATCAATTCTTTGTGTTTAAGGAATAATTCTTTAATTTCAGTACAACGTTGAGAAATATTAAAACATATACAAAGTTCACTTCGAACTGATGGTACAAGCAGTCGGTTACGTTCGTCAGTCCACAAATTTCCCATGACGCTGAAAATTCGTTCAACGTTTGCATTTGATACTGGAATTGATGCACAATACTGGAACAGTTTCAGTAAACTCGGAGCTGGCTCTTTCTTGAAAAAGTACGTCCACTTATCAAGGGATGAATCGCCCTGCAGATGAACATAAACTTTGGTGTATTTGCACACTCCTCTCTTTTGCTTTAAAGAATTTGAAATCTCGCCGCTGTCACTCTCATCACTCGACGCCATTTTAGGTCAGTCGACACAAGCTACAATACATTTTAAAAATGTGAACTGTACATAATTTTATAATATATTTTTATTTTAATCTCATCATTAATTTTTTCGGAGAATCGAGTTCAATGGATATTCGATCTTTGTCTCATTCTAACTTATGAAAAAAAAAAAGACAAAACACGATTGTCCTATCCTTATTCTCTTAGACTGTACAGCTTTAGATTACATACCATTTCATCATAAAGCTTTTGAATAAAAAAAATGTCCACTATTTTGTGAAAAAAAATAGTGAACATAATGTGAAAAAAAGCAGACCGTCCGCTCAAATAGTGGACACCTGGCAAGCCTAAGCCCTAGTAAGACCACACCTAGAGTTCTGTATCCAGTTTTGGTCATCACGCTATAAAAAAAGATGTTGAGACTCTAGAAAAAGTGCAGAGAAGAGCAACCAAGATGATTAGGGGACTGGAGACCAAAATATATAAAGAATAGTTGCAGGAACTGGGCATGGCTAGTCTAGTGAAGAGAAGGATCAGGGGAGACATGATAGCAGTCTTCCAATATTTGAGGGGCTGCCACAGAGAGGAGGGGGTCGAGCTATTTTCCAAAGCACCCGAAGGCCAGACAAGAAATCATGGATGGAAACTGATCAAGGAGAGATTCAACTGGAAATAAGGAGAAATTTTCTGACCACGAGAGCAATCAACCAATGGCACAGAAGTTTCCTTCAGAAGTTGTGGGAGCTTCATCACTGGAAGCTTTCAAGAAGAGACTGGACTGCCATGTGTCAGAAATGGTGTAGGCAGGGTCTCCTGCTTGGCTGGGGGGTTGGACTAGATGACCTACAAGGTCCCTTCCAACTCTGTCAATCTGTAATCTGTAAATTGCCTCCAACAACTGGGCTGCACACAAAACAGTAACTTCCAAATATAAATCAATGCAAAGTCATTTGGGGGTGGAAAAGCTGAGAAATAAAGAATACCAACACAGAGGATCAAAGAGAGAGACGAATCAATATACTTTTAAAAGCAATTTAACCCAATTTGCTCTTGCTTCCAAAACAGAACATACCTTCCAGTTGAAAGATGTCGCAACTCTCCACCATGTGCCTTCTTAGCGCAGTAGGCAACGCGTCAGTCTCATAATCTGAAGGTCCTGAGTTCGAGCCTCAGAGAGGGCAGATTTTTTTCCTTTTAAGGAAAGGGTGGAGGGAAGGAAGAATTTATTTTAGCAGCGTTTAAAAAAAGTGAAATAAAATATCTCACTGGGGGGAAATTGCAGGACACAGGTCGAGGCTTCTAAAGGGAGTTTTGCAGGTTTTGGATTTAAGGGGCGGGGGTAGAAAGAGGTTGCTGGGAGTCACACAGACACAGAGAGAGAGAGCATATGCACCTAAGACAAATCCAATTCATTCCATTACATATTTTCTATTCTATTCTATTCTATTCTATTCTATTCTATTCTATTCTATTCTATTCTATTCTATTCTATTCTATTCTATTCCATTCCATTCCATTCCATTCCATTCCATTCCATTCCATTCCATTCTATTATTCTAATTCTATCCCATCCCATCCCATCCCATATATTCTATTCTATTCTATTCTATTCTATTCTATTCTATTCTATTCTATTCTATTCTATTCTATTCTATTCTATTCTATTCTATTCCATTATTCTAATTCTAATTCTAATTCTAATTCTAATTCTATCCCAGCCCAGCCCAGCCCAGCCCATATTTTCTATTCTATTCTATTCTATTCTATTCTATTCTATTCTATTCTATTCTATTCTATTCTATTCTATTCTATTCTATTCTATTCTATTCTATTCTATTCTATTCTATTCTATTCCATTCCATTCCATTCCATTCCATTCCATTCCATTCTATTATTCTAATTCTAATTCTAATTCTAATTCTAATTCTAATTCTAATTCTAATTCTAATTCTAATTCTATCCCATCCCATCCCATCCCATCCCATCCCATCCCATATTTTCTATTCTATTCTATTCTATTCTATTCTATTCTATTCTATTCTATTCTATTCTATTCTATTCTATTCCATTCCATTCCATTCCATTCCATTCCATTCCATTCCATTATTCTAATTCTAATTCTAATTCTAATTCTAATTCTAATTCTAATTCTAATTCTAATTCTAATTCTAATTCTAATTCTAATTCTATCCCAGCCCAGCCCAGCCCAGCCCATATTTTCTATTCTATTCTATTCTATTCTATTCTATTCTATTCTATTCTATTCTATTCTATTCTATTCTATTCTATTCTATTCTATTCTATTCCATTCCATTCCATTCCCTATTCCATTCCTCCTCTCCTCTCCTCTCCTCTCCTCTCCTCTCCTCTCCTCTCCTCTCCCCATTGGCTTTCTCATTGCAATGCACTGACCAACGCATCTTGTGTGGAGTAAAGCTACGTAAACGGCAAAGCTTCCTAACTGCCCGGCTAGCTCAGTCGGTAGAGCATGAGACTCTTAATCTCAGGGTCGTGGGTTCGAGCCCCACGTTGGGCGAGCAGCTTTTGCTTTGCTTTTTTAAAAAATAGTAGCCCTCTCTTTTTAAATAGCTTTTTTTTAAAAACACACACACACAAAAAAACACGCTTTAGCCGGGCAGCTCGCAAGAATAAACAGCCCTCGCTGCAATTCTCCGGCCCCAGTGATGTTTTACAAACAGGTGGACTTCATCTCTTTGATGATGGAGTATTCAGAAAGGGAATTGAAAGGCTAAAACTGTAATGTTTTAGAGAATGAGTGGCAAACAAAATAATAATAATAATAATAATAATAATAATAATAATAATAATAATAATAATAATAATAATAATAATAATAAAAAACCCTGGATCTAAGGATGGGGGACAAAAAAAACTTATTAGCAGAGGATGGTTTCGATCCATCGACCTCTGGGTTATGGGCCCAGCACGCTTCCGCTGCGCCACTCTGCTGTGAATGGAATTCCTTTTGTTGAAACCCTTCAAATGATGCAGTTTCTGCTTGAGAGTATCTTGAATAAACAACAACAATAAACAAAACAAAACAAAACAAAACCAAACCAAACCAAAACAAAACAAAACAAAACACAAAACCCTTTTTCTTACCTCTGAAACCCCTGAGAGGAAACAGCTTCGATTGTTGTCCTTACAGAGGTGAGGTAGTCAGAGGAAAATCAGAATGGAGGGGAGTGGGGGGGGGTGGGGGGGGTGGGGTGGGGATACGACCAAGCCCCTTCCCCTTTTTGGATGCATTAATGTATGTCAATTAGTGTTCTATCAAAGTGACAATAAAGTTTGTTCTGTTCTGTTCTGTTCTGTTCTGTTCTGTTCTGTTCTGTTCTGTTCTATGCCATGCCATGCCACTCCACTCCACTGCATTCCATTCCATTCCATTCTTTTCTTTTCTTTTCTTTTCTTTTCTTTTCTTTTCTTTTCTTTTCTTTTCTTTTCCCTGTTCTGTTCTGTTCTTTTCTTTTCCCTATTCTGTTCTGTTCTGTTCTGTTCTATTCTATTCTAATCCATGCCATTCCATGCCACTCCACTGCATTCCATTCCATTCCCTCTTCTCTTCTCTCATCTCCTCTTCTCTCCCTCTTTCCTTTCCTTTCCCTTCCCTTCCTTCCTGCTTTTCCTTTCTTACTTTCTCTCTCTTCCTTTAGTTTCCTTTCCTCCCCCTCCATCCGTCTGTTCCTCCCTCCCTCCCTCCCTCCTTTTTCTTTTCTTTTCTTTCTTACTTTCTCTCCCTCTTTCCTTTCCCTTCCTTCTTGCTTTTCCTTTCTTCTTTCTCACTTTTCCTTTCCTTTCCTTCCTTCCTGCTTTTCCTTTCTTCCTTTCTCTCTCTTCCTCTCTTTTCCTCCACCTCCCTCCCTCCTTTTTTTTCTTTTCTTTCCTACTTTCTCTCCCTCTTTCCTTTCCTCCTCCCCCTCCCTCCCTCCTTTCTTTTCTCTCTTACTTACTGTCCCTCTTTCCTTTCCCTCCCTCCATCCCTTCCTGCTTTTCCTTTCTTCCTTTCTCTCTCTTCTTTTCCTTTCCTCCCCTTCCGTCCCTCCGTCCTTCCCTCCCTCCTTCCTTTTTCTTTCCATTTTTAAATTTCTCTCCCTCTTTCCTTTCCCTTGGTTCCTGCGTTCCCTTTCTTACTTTCCCTCTCTTCCTTCCCTTCCCTTCCCTTCCCTTCCCGTATTCAACCCCTCTTCCTTCCATTGAATAGCCTCTGAATATCAATCCTTTTCCGCCATCTGCTGGTGGCCCGAAGAGTTGCAGCCTTTGGATAGCCAAAGTTGAAATATGAATCCATAATGCTGGTCCATATTGAGATCACAGATACGGTCCCCACAAGTTACAAGCGAGAGGTAACAGGGCATTGAAACTCTGACTAAGAGTGGGGATTTTCTTTTCTTTTCTTTCTTACACTCCATCTTACCTTTCCTTTCCTTTCCCTTCCTTCCTTCCTTCCTTCCTTCCTTCCTTCCTTCCTTCCTGCCTGCCTGCCTGCCTGCCTGCCTGCCTGCTTTTCCTTTCCTTTCCTTCTTCAACCCCCCTTCCTTCCCTTGAATAGCATTCCTTCCTTCTTTCCTTTTTCTTTTCTTTCCTAATTTCTCTCTCTCCCTCTTTCCTTTCTTTTCTTTTCCTTTCCTACCCCTCCCTCCCTCCTTTTTCTTTTCTTTTCTTTCTTTCTTACTCTTCCTCTTTCCTTTCCTTTCCCTTCCTTCCTGCCTGCCTGCTTTTCCTTTCTTATTTTCTCTCTCTTCCTTTCCTTTCCTCCCCCTCTGTCCCTCCCTCCCTCCTTCTTTTCTTTTCTTTTCTTTTCTTTTCTTTTCTTTTCTTTTCTTTTCTTTTCTTTCCTTTCCTTTCCTTTCTTTTCCTTTCCTTTCCTTTCTTACTTTCTCTTCCTCTTTCCTTTCCCTCCCTTCTTGCTTTTCCTTTCTTACTTTGCCTCTCTTCCCTTCCCTCTTCCTTTCCTTTCCTTTCCTTTCCTTTCCTTTCCTTTCCTTTCCTTTCCTTTCCTTTCCTTTCCTTTCCTTTCCTTTCCTTTCCTTTCCTTTCCTTCCCTTCCCTTTCCTTCCCTTCCCGTCCTACTTTTCTTTCCTTTCCTTCTTCAATCCCCTCTTCCTTCCATTTAATAGCCTCTCAATATCAATCCTTTTCTGCCATCTGCTGGTGGCCCGAAGAGTTGCAGCCTTTGGATAGCCGTAGTTGAAATATGAATCTATAAGGCTGGTCCATGTTGAGATCAGAGATACGATCCCCACAAGTTACCAGTGAAATGTAACAGGGCATTAAACTCTGAGTAAGAGTGGGGATGGGGCGAAGACTCAGTCGGGGATCCTGTGGCCCAGAATATCAGATTGTTTCTCTAGGTAGTCTTCAACTTACATCAGTTTGTTTAGTGACAGTTCAAAGCTACGATGGCAGTGAGGAAAGTGACTTATGACTTTTTTCACACTTACAACCATTTGCAGTATCCTCATGGTCAGGTAATCAAAATTCAGACGCTTGGCGAGTGTCTCATATTTATGACGGTTGCAGTATCCTGAGGTCATGGGAACACTTTTTAAAATATTTTAATTCACCAGTGGTTGAGATGCAGAGTTAAATTTTGAACTCTGTTGCTTGTTGTCTTCTCAATGCTGGGCTTTTTGGGAAGCCTCCCTCTCTCTCTTCCGCCTTTCTGCTTTTTGCAGACATTGCCTTTCAATTCCTTTTTCCAAAATACTTTGCCATTCTAATTCAAAGTTTGCTTCCCTCCTCTCTCTGCCCCTCCCCAGAGAAAATAGGATTGGCGACCCTTTCTTTTCCTTTCCTTTTTTCTCATTTCCCCTTTCCCCCTTCCTTCCTTCTTTTTTCTTTTCCTTCTTACTTTCTCTCTCTCCCCCTTTTTTCCTTTCCTTTCCTACCCCTCCCTCCCTCCCTCCCTTTTCTTTTCTTTCCTTTTTTCTCATTTCCCCTTCCTTCCTTCTTTTTTCTTTTCTTTCTTAATTTCTCTCTCTCCCCCTTTTCTTTCTTTCCTTCCTTTCCTTTCCTTTCCTTTCCTTTCCTTTCCTTTCCTTTCCTTTCCTTTCCTTTCCTTTCCTTTCCTTTCCTTTCCTTTCCTTTCTTTTCCTTTCCCTCTTCCTTTCCTTTCCTTTCCTTTCCTTTCTTACTTTCTCCCCCTCTTTCCTTTCCCTCCCTTCTTGCTTTTCCTTTCTTACTTTGCCTCTCTTCCCTTCCCTCTTCCTTTCCTTTCCTTTCCTTTCCTTTCCTTTCCTTTCCTTTCCTTCCTTTCCTTTCCTTTCCTTTCCTTTCCTTTCCTTTCCTTCCTTCCTTCCTGCCTGCCTGCCTGCTTTTCCTTTCTTATTTTCTCTCTCTTCCTTTCCTTTCCTCCCCCTCCGTCCCTCCCTCCTTCTTTCCTTTCCTTTCCTTTCTTACTTTTTCTCCCTCTTTCCTTTCCCTTCCTTCTTGCTTTTCCTTTCTTACTTTGCCTCTCTTCCCTTCCCTCTTCCTTCCTTCCTTCCTTCCCTTCCCTTCCCTTCCCTTCCCGTCCCACTTTCCTTTCCTTTCCTTCTTCAACCCCCTCTTCCTTCTATTGAATAGCCTCTGAATATCAATCCTTTTCCGCCATCTGCTGGTGGCCTGAAGAGTTGCAGCCTTTGGATAGCCGTAGTTGAAATATGAATCTATAAGGCTGGTCCATGTTGAGATCACAGATACGATCCCCACAAGATACAAGCGAAATGTAACAGGGCATTAAACTCTGAGTAAGAGTGGGGATGGGGCGAAGACTCAGTCGGGGATCCTGTGGCCCAGAAAATCAATTGGTTTCTCTAGGTAGTCTTCAACTTACATCCGTTTGTTTAGTGACAGTTCAAAGTTACAACGGCAGTAAGGAAAGTGACATGACATTTTTCACACTTACAACCATTTGCAGTATCCTCACGGTCAGGTAATCAAAATTCAGACGCTTGGCGAGTGTCTCATATTTATGACGGTTGCAGTATCCTGCGGTCATGGGAACAATTTTTAAAATATTTTAGTTCACCAGTGGTTGAGATGCAGAGTTAAATTTTGAACTCTGTTGCTTGTTGTCTTCTCAATGCTGGGCTTTTTGGGAAGCCTCCCTCTCTCTCTTCCGCCTTTCTGCTTTTTGCAGATGTTGCCTTTCAATTCCTTTTTCCAAAATACTTTGCCATTCTAATTCAAAGTTTTCTTCCCTCCTCTCCCTGCCCCTCCCCAGAGAAAATAGGATTGGTGACCCTTTCTTTTCCTTTCCTTTTTTCTCATTTCCCCCCCCTTCCTTCCTTCTTTTTTCTTTTCCTTCTTACTTTCTCTCTCTCCACCTTTTTTCCTTTCCTTTCCTACCCCTCCCTCCCTCCCTTTTCTTTTCTTTCCTTTTTTCTCATTTCCCCTTCGTTCCTTCCTTCCTTCATTATTTTTTCTTTTCTTTGATACTTTCTCTTTCCCCCCCTTTCTTTTCCTTTCCTTTCCTACCCCTCCCTCCCTCCATTTTCTTTTCTTTTCTTTCTTACTTACTCTCCGTCTTTCCTTTCCTTTCCCTTCCTTCCTTCCTGCTTTTCCTTTCCTTTCCTTTCCTTTCCTTTCCTTTCCTTTCCTTTCCTTTCCTTTCCTTTCCTTTCCTTTCCTTTCCTTTCCTTTCCTTCCCTTCCCTTCCCTTCCCTTCCCTTCCCACTTTCCTTTCATTTCCTTCTTCAACCCCCTCTTCCTTCCATTGAATAGCCTCTGAATATCAATCCTTTTCCGCCATCTGCTGGTGGCCCGAAGAGTTGCAGTCTTTGGATAGCCGTAGTTGAAATATGAATCTATAAGGCTGGTCCATGTTGAGATCATAGATACTATCCCCACAAGATACAAGCGAAATGTAACAGGGCATTAAACTCTGACTAAGAATGGGGATGCGGTGAAGACTCAGTCGGGGATCCTGTGGCCCAGAAAATCAAATTGTTTCTCTAGGTAGTCTTCAACTTAGAACAGTTTGTTTAGTGACAGTTCAAAGTTACAAGGGCAGTGAGGAAAGTGACTTATGACATTTTTCATACTTACAACCATTGCTGTATCCTCATGGTCAGGTAATCAAAATTCAGACACTTGGCAACTGACTCATATTTATGACAGTTGCAGTATCCTATGAACAATTTTTGAGACCTTTGGACAAGCAAAGTCACCGGGGAAGCCGGATTCACTTAACAACCATGTTACTAACTTAACAACTGCAGCGATTCACTTCTCAACTCTGGAAAAGAAAGATCATAAAATGGGGGGCAAAACTTAACAAATGTCTCACTTAACAACTGAAATTTTGGGCTCCACTGTTGTCATATGTCAAGGACTATCTGTTTCACTGACCATATCTCAAAGATATTATGGCTAGAATGTTGACCTAACAGGAAGTGCTAAATATTATTATGGTCAGATAGATATGTTAATCTAAAATTTTCTTTCTTTCTTTTTAATAAGTTTTTTATTCTTTATTTTTTTACAAACATACCATTGGGTGAACGGTGTGGTACCGGAGTGCCTTATATTTTAGTACAAATAGAATAATATTCTTCATTTTTAATACAATTGACTATTTTATAAAGTTTTAATAATAGTACATATATTTTGTTGAATTATAATCATTCCTTCTTTGATTATTTGATATTTTAGTACGTTATTTTTATACCACTCTACAAATTCTAAATGTCACTCCTCTTACTACAAATAAAATATTAATAATCATATTTGCTGTGTTTGACAAACTTATATACCCTGTTTCCCCGAAAATAAGACATCCCCTGATAATAAGCCCAATCGGTCTTTTTAGCACATGCGCTAAAATAAGTACCTCCTGAAAATAAGCCCTCTCCAAAAATATTTAAATACATGTGCAGCCGGTCCCTGCCATTTCCTCTGGTTTCCTCCATGTGCCCCAAAATAATAAGATCTCCCTGAAAATGAGGCCAAGTTCTTATTTTGGGGTTCAAAAAAAATATAAGACAGGGTCTTATTTTTGGGGAAACATGGTAGTTCTAATAGTCGTACACAGATTTATATTTAATTGTAGTCTTCCATTGTTTATCCCCTTTCTAATTTTTAGTCATGCCACTGTTATGTTTAAAAAACATCCCCTTTCTAATCACATTTTACTACAAATAAAATAATATTCATCATATTTACGTTTGACAAGTTATATAATTCTAATACACGTTTTTGTTAAATTATACTCGTTATCTTGTTCAATATTTCCGTATATTGTTTTTATGTCAGTCAAATTCCACATATCATTCCTTTTACTACAAATAGAATGTTGGTAATCATATTTATTATATTTAACCAACTTACATAGTTCTACTAATAATACACATATTTATGTTAAATTATAATCTTCGACTGTTTAATTATTCAATATTTCAATATATTGTTTTTATAGCCATCACCATATGGTTCAAACATTTTCAAAATTACCATCATTAAGATTCTAGCTTCCCTTCTTGTTATTAATTCACTTTGTAATGTAAAAATATATATTCCATTAATTCCCCTTTCTCTAACTTCCAACCCTCTTTTAACTTATCTCACTATTGTTTTTTTTAAAATGTTCCCTTTTTAAAAATCTAAGCTAAAATCTAAAATTTTCTAATGTCACTTATAATTTCCATTGTTTCTGCCTTTGTCTTGCTTTTAAATAAGCAAACATATATAACCGTGGTTTACCTTTGCTTAGGTGGGCTCAGTAAAGTATTAAAAGCTTTGCTCGGAATCCAGAATATAGTGTATAAAAAAGCCTCTGATGATCGCGTGGCTCAGCTGGGGTCATCAAAGGGATCGTCAGCTGATGATCCCAGCTGAGTTGCCTGATCGGCAGAGGCTTTTTTTCTTTTAAAAGCCTCTGACAATCCAAGCTGAGTTGTCTGATCGGCAGAGTTTCTTTTTTCTTTTAAAAGCCTCTGATGATCCAAGTTGCATTGCCTAATCAGCAGAGGCATTTTTCTTTTAAATGTCTCTGACGATCCAAGCTGAGTTGCCTAATCAGCAGAGGCTTTTAAAAGAAAAAAAGCCTCTGCCGATCAGGCAACTCATCTGGGATCGTCAGAGCCTTTTGAAAGCATTTTTTACAACCTCTTTTTACAACCGAAGAGGTTGTAGAAAAAATGGTTTAAAAAAAAAAATATTGGCCACGCCCACCCAGTCACATTACCCCCCAAACCATGCCCACAGAAGTGGTAGTACCAAATTTTAGATTTCACCACTGGTGGCGGATATTTATACCTTCTCTTCAGCTTTGCACTTGAGCTTCCTGTTCCTGTGCAAGAACATGTATTCTATTGGCTGTTGTCAGACTCCCATGGTGCCATGTACAAATTCTAGGAGTTAGTCTGAGCTACGTTTGATTGAAGTTTGGGCTGATGCAATGAAGGGGCTTGATGGGCAATTCCTATTGTGGTTGAAGGCTAATCCTACCTTTGTTGGATCTTGGGTGATGGTATTTGTTTATGACTAGACCTAGCTATTTCTTTATCTCTTAAGTGCTGACATCTGCTGAGGGCTATTAAGAAAGGTGGCGGCTACTTTCCAAGAGCACGTTTCTCCATTTCTCATCCAGGGAAATATAATATTCTGCCTTTTTACTATTTCTCAAAATATTTGGTTCTTCTAGGAGAGTGCTAACTTTCTACAGCATGTAAATAACATTTTGTGTATCTTTAAACCCCATATTTTGGACACGACACAATGGTTTCTCTTCCCTATCTAATTTACCTGACAAAATTACAAAAAGGCAAGGGTTTCATTGGGATATATTTATTTTCACCTAGGGAAAGAAATACAGTATTTCCTTAATATGAATCCTTAAACCTTCATGCCATTAGGAATTGTCCATTAAAATAATTGCTCAACTCATATGCATCTTCTAATTTAGTTGGAAGTGACGTGAAGAGTTTGGTAAGGATTGTATTATCACCTTCGATGGCAAAATTTAATTAATCATTAATTTTATTGAATTAGTCAGTGGTTTTTAAGGGGTAGGAAAGTCACTCAACTCCCTATAAAGAATCACAATTGGTTCTTTCTAACGTTTATCTTGATAGTGGCCAGTTCTTTTTTTTTTATTACTATTGAATACCCAAACAGAACAACTTAATTAAATCATATGGAAAATGTCTTGCTGAAAAATTAATTTAACCCCTCCACCAGGGGTGAAATCTAAATTTTTTTGCTACCAGTTCTGTGGGTGTGGCTTAATTAGTGGGCGGGGCTTGGTGGTAAGGTGACTGGGTGGGCGTGGCCAAGTCAATGTCACTTCTTTGCCCTTTTTTAACCTACAAAACACAACACAACACAATTGGCTCACCCACAATGTAAAAGCAGCTGTGCTAGACCCAAAATGGCCCCTGCAACAAGCAGGAACCTCACACAGCCACAAAAAGCCCAAAAAACCAACTTTCACACTTTACACACACAAAATTCCACATACAGCTTTGTGAGATTTTGTGTGTTTGTGTAGTTAGAGTGAAACACTACAGAAACACACTAAATCTCAGAAAGCTGCACAAATTTTATTTTATTTTATTTTTATTTTTATATAAAAGCAGCTAAATTTAAAACTTCCTAAACTTTAAATGGCTAGGTCTAAAAAAAGAACAACTAAAAAAAACCCCCCCAATTAACTATTTTTTTAAAGCTCCCAAAGGGGAAAAAAACTTACTCCAAAAACAGGGGTCTCCAACCTTGACAACTTTAAGACTTGTGGACTTCAACTCCCAGGATTCCTCAGCCAGCTTTGCTGGGAGTTGAAGTCCACAAGTCTAGGCAGGAAGGCAGGCAGGCAGATAGAGCTGCTCACCGATGAGCTTGATTGCAGGCAGGGAGATTCAGTTGCTTGCTGATGCAATGGTTTGCAGGTATTACAGCAAGCGAAGCAAGGCAGGCGTTGTGACCAGCAGCTAAGGTAAGAAAGCTGGAGGCTGGGGGGGGGGCTGCCCTCCCCCATAAAATCCCCATCAAGTTTTAAGGCAAAAGACAAATTCAGTTGAGTTTGTTTATACTTTATTACCTATATAAATAATGTATTTCCTAATAATTTACTCTTCAGTATACTAATTGAATTTGAACACTAATGTAACTGTTTGAAATGTTTGTGTAGCTTCATCCGATTATTCATTCATTCCTGTATATGAAAATGACTGCACATACACATCCAATCGGTATTTGCTTGTTCAAAATTCAATCTTGTTCTTTTTTTTTATTTCTTGTGTACTAAATGCTCTTTAGTGTTGAGCTCAGGCCTCCACATAATTATATAGATTTTGGGGGTGAAGATGCATCCCAATAAGCCAGCACCGGAAGACAGAATAGAGAAGATCTCCACAGCCACCATGTACTTCCCTTTGGTGCTCAGGTAGGTGGGGACAAAGGTCAGCCAAACACTGCAGAAAACCAACATGCTGAAGGTGATGAACTTAGCTTCATTAAAACTGTCTGGTAACTTCCTGGCCAGGAAGGCCACAGTGAAGCTGAGAAGAGCCAAGAGTCCCATGTAGCTCAAGACACAGTAAAACATGGTGATGGAGCCTTCATGACATTCGACTATGATTTCTCCAAGGAGGGTCTCCATGTCCAAATCTGGAAACGGGGGAGAAGTTCCCAGCCAAACAACACAAATAGTTACTTGAATGAAGGAACAGAACCAGATAATAGAATAGGCCAACTTTTGCCCCACCCATTTGTGGAATAGGCTTCCTGGCTTTGATGCTAGGAATGCTATAATGACAGTGATGGTTTTGGCCAATATAGAAGAGATCGCAACAGAGAAGGTGATGCCAAATGTTGTTTGTCGGAGGAGACAGGTCGCCCTATTGGGCTTTCCAATGAACAGAAGTGAGCAGAGGAAACAGAGAAAGAGGGAGACAAGTAGAAGGTAGGTGAGGTTGCGATTGTTGGCTTTGACAATGGGAGTGTCCCGTTGCTTAATGAAGATTGTAAACACCAAAGCTGTAACTAGGGAAAAAAGAAGAGACAGAGACACCAGAGTAATGCCCAGTGGCTCTTCGAAGGAGAGGAAATTCAGTGTCTTTGGAACACACTCATTGTGAGCTTTGTTTGGAAATTGATCCTCTGGACAATGATCACAATTCTCCATGTCTGAAAAGAAGAGTTTTTGAACAGAATCAAACTTATTCCAAGTTTCAGAGTCGCTTGTCTGGAACATCTCTGCAATCTGACCCATTCCCTAAAACTTTCTGTAGCTGTCTTATTTCAATCTGCAATCTCTCATCTATCTATCTATCTATCTATCTATCTATCTATCTATCTATCTATCTATCTATCTATCATCTATCTATCTATCATCTCTGTCTGTCTGTCTGTCTCTCTATCATCTCTCCCTCTCCCTCTCTCCCCCCTCTCTCCATCAGTGGTGGATTTCAAATTTTTTTACTACCAGTTCTGTGGGCGTGGCTTGGTAGGTGTGGCCTGGCTTGGTGGGCATAGCTTGGTGGGCATGGCAGGAAAAGGATACTGTAAAATCTCCATTCCTACCCCACTCCAGGGGAAGGATACTGCAGAATCCCTATTTCCTCCCGATCAACTGGGACTCAGGAGGCAGAGAATAGATGGGGGCAGGGCCAGTCAGAGGTGGTATTTGCTGGTTCTCCGAACTACTCAAAATTTCTGCTACCGGTTCTCCAGAATTGGTCAGAACCTGCTAAAACCTACCTCTGCTATCCATCCATCCATCCATTCCTCCATCAGTCAGTCAGTCTATCTATCTATCTATCTATCTATCTATCTATCTATCTATCTATCTATCTATCTGATATAGATTAACAGAGATTAACAGTCTTATAGCCCTCTTTCAATGAAATCAGGATGGCTCAAGGATACCATCCCTGAGAGATGCTCCTTTCTTTTTAATGTTTCAGGTAAAGGTAAAGGTTCCCCTCGCACATGTTAGCTAGTCGTTCCCGATTCTAGGGGGTGCTGGTCATCTCTGTTTCAAAGCCAAGGAGCCAGCGCTGTCCGAAGACATTTCCATGGTCATGTGGCTGGCATGATTAAATACCAAGGGTGCACGGAACGCTGTTACCTTCCCACCAAAGATGGTCCCTATTTTTCTACTTGCATTTTTTACGTGCTTTCAAACTGCTAGGTTGGCAGAAGCTGGGACAAGTAATGGGAGCTCACCCTGTTCCGCGGCACTAGGGTTTCAAACTGCTGAACTGCCGACCTTTCGATCGACAATCTCAGTGTCTTAACCACTGAGCCACCGCATCCACCCTGTTAATTAACACCATTTTAATGTTTAGCGGCCATTAAAATAAACATCTTCAGTATCTGATTTCGTTATTCAAGCTAGGACATGGTGGAACACGCTGGCGTGAAATGCATCAATGAAGCAAGAAATAATATTGAAGAGATTATTTTTAACTTGGCTGCAGAAATAAACTTTCAGACAAAGTTCCATTGAGATGCTATGAATCTTACCCATTTGTCTGGAGATCATCTTTTCTGGACACGGAGCGCAAGCATAGCAGCAAAATTTCCGCCCTTCAATCTTGTCCTTTCTTTTTCCAAGAGGACATGGTTCATTACATAAGGAGGGAGGTGGTAGCTATCCCCAAATAAAGAAAGTAGTCAGTATTAACCTTTTTAAAAGCAATTTTTTTCCTTCTTAGATATTTTGTCAGAGGGCTGAGAAAATATCTACAAGACCTCTCACATCCTGGACATAAACTACTTCAACTTCTCCCTTCAAGATGCCGCTATAGAGCA
The DNA here is from genome assembly GCF_029215685.1 of Pituophis catenifer annectens. Lineage (NCBI taxonomy): Eukaryota > Metazoa > Chordata > Lepidosauria > Squamata > Colubridae > Pituophis > Pituophis catenifer. The sequence continues at coordinate 14,365,046 of NW_027256895.1, forward strand.
TTGCATGCCAAAAAAAAACTAGACTCAAAGACAATTTTTCCCCCTCATGCCATCATTCTGCTAAACACCTAACTACAACAGTACTGTCTTATGCTTAAGGTTATTTATCCACATAGTAGGTGTGCGCCGGGCAGCTGATCTTCCGGTTTCAGGTGCACATATGTGCACTGGCCACTTGGTCTTCTGGTTTCTGGCAAGCATGTGTGCACAAAGAGCAGCTGGCCGGTGAGCATGCGTGCACCGGAAACAGGAAGAGTAGCTGCCCGGAGTGCTCTTTCAGTTTCAGGCAGTGATGAAATCTGAACTGGTTTACTATTGGTTTGCTGGCTGCACATGCGTGCTGTGCACCAAATGCGAGGTGCGGGCGTGCACGCACAGCACACACCAAAAGGAGGCTTGGGAAGGTAAGTAGAACCTAAGTGTGTGATCAGCTGTGGCGCGCGATCATCAGAGCCTTTTTAAAAACTTTTAAAAGCACTTTTTAACAACCTATTCGGGCGAATAGGTTGTAAAAAATGTTTTTAAAAAGTAATAAAAGGCTCTGACGATCACAGCTGAGGCGCGCGATTGTCAGAGCCTTTTTTTAAACCTTTAAAAGCAGGAAGTAACGACACCCGGGCGGATGGGCAGAGCCTCGCACCACCATCGCTACCGGTTCTCCGAGCCACCTGCCACAATCGCTACCGGATCGCCGGATCAGGTCCGAACTGGGAGCATTTCACCCCTGGTTTCAGGGGCTCCCGCTTGCGTGAAGACCAGCTGGCTGGCGTGCTGGAACCTAGAAGAACAATGGCAACAGCTCGCGTGCCTGGCGAGATGGATCTATGTGCCACTTCCAGCATGCGTGCCATAGATTTTGCCATCACGGATCCATATCACTTTGTTGATTGTGACTTCCCACCTTGTTAGATCTTTTCTAAACATATCTTTTCTTTTATGTACACGGAGAGCTTATACACCAGAGACAAATTCCTTGTGTGTCCAACCACCCTTGGCCAATAAAGAATTCTATTCTCAGGAGTGAAGCTTTAGATACCAATACTTCCTTCAGATCTGCAGCCTACATCTGTTATTCTCCGAATTCAGTAGGAGGAAAATGCATCTTTTGGCACAGGTTTGGAAATTATTATTAGAATATTTGTCATTAAACAGTTCAATAATACATCCAGGGGTGGGATTCAGCCGGTTCGGACCAGTTCAGGCGAACCGAATGCAATTTTATATCTGGTTTGCCGAACCGGTAGTTGCAAGGACTAGCTGGCCCCTTTCCTCCCAGGAGTCTCCACACGGCCCATTTTAGATGCCAGGTAAGTGTAGCGCCCATCCGGAGGGTTTAGAAGAGTGAAAAACAAGCCTTCCGGAAGTACTGGAAGTCTGGAAATGGGCCTGTTTCTGGCCTCCAGAGCCTGGGGAAGGCCGTTTTTGCCTTCCCAGAGGCTCGAGGAAAGCATCTGGAGCCTGAGGAAGGTGAAAACTCTCTCCCCACCATGGTGCAGGAGGCCGAGTAGGCCACACCCACCATGGCCACGCCTACCCAGCAAGTGGGTAGAGAACCGGTTGCTAAAATTTTTGAATCCCATCCCTGAATACATCTGCTTTTGCACACCTTTGCCATAGATGGGGTGAAATGGATTTGGGGCCTATGGTACGTGAAAAGCGGTGTACATGAAATTGGTCCTTTTAGCTCATGTTAATGATATGGTACCTGAGTGAATTCATGATGCCACTGGATTTTGTCTGGGTGAATGAGGAAGGATTTTCCTGGAGGAGCTTGTGGATCTATTTCTCCAACTGGGATGTTGACATAAGAGTTGTTTGGGAAAGTGACCAGGTTTACAATGTCAAATCCAGCTTGTAATGTTCCATCTTCGTTTAATTTAATTTCATCTCCAGCATTGTTATTGAAGGCAATTCTCTGCAGAAATGGGTGGAGCTTGCAGGAAAAAAAGAGGGTAAGGTTTAAAGAGAAAAAGATACACTTCCTAATGGTTTCAAATAACACCCGTTTTTAACAGTTGGAACAGACTGGAACAGTTTAATTGTAGTTTAACAGACTGGAACAGTTTAATTGTAATTATTGGACCCTAATCCGTGCTAGATACTAAATCTGCGTGCTAGTTCATTTCCGACTCTAGGGGGCAGTGCTCATCTCCGTTTCAAAGCTGAAGAGCCAGTGCTGTCCGAAGATATCTTCTTGGTCATGTGGCTGGCATGACTCAATGGTGAAGGTGCACGGAGTGCTGTTACCTTCCCACCAAAGTGGTCCCTATTTTTCTGCTTGCATTTTTTACGTGCTTTCGAACTGCTAGGTTGGCAGAAGCTGGGACAAGTAATGGGAGCTCACCCCATTACTAGGTCCTTCTGCTGACTTTCTGCTGACCTTCTGCCGAATGGCTGAACTGCCGACCTTCTGATCGACAAGCTCAGTGTCTTAGTCATTGAGCCACCGCATCCCCCTCATTAGAATAGACATACCCAATTCCTGCAACCTTAATTCATAGTTTTTAGCTTGCAGTCCCCTAATCATCTTTGTTGCTCTTCTCTTTCTTTCTTTCTTCAAGTCCTGACACTGTGCTGTAACCAGGGGTGGGATTCTGCCAGTTCGGATGAACCATAACTCCGACGATCAGCTGGGCCCGACCGCTTGTCCCTGCGCTATACCGACCAATATTTCCTTTGTTTGAAGCCCAGCTGATAGGTGCGGTAGAGCGGATTGCCACACCTCAGCTGTTTTACTCACCGGAGCTGCAGTAGAAGTTAATTTTTAGAGCTGTTTTCAAACACACTGTGCACATATTTGGCGTGTGTGTGAGCGGAGTGCGTATTTGGTGCACATGCGTTCAGCGAACTGGTTGTTACCCTGGTTGAATCCCACCACTGGCTGTAACTATGAAGAATCTTTAAAAAAAACATTGAGAAAGAGGAAATCTTACCTGCCAGGCTTGTATTGTCTTTGATCGCACTTGATCTCTGTCCTTCTGTATGTTCTGATGTGTCCTAACTGTGTGAGCAGCATGTAAAGCTTGAGCCAAAGTATAGACGGCATTGTAGATACTGTAACTATGACTAAGCAGGCTGGTTTCAAAGAAGGGTGCAAGAAGGTCATCTAGTCTTTCTTTTCCAGTACATTCATCATCTTCAGAGGCATTTTTATTTGTTACTGAGCAGCCAAAAGCTTGCTTCCAGACATCTCTAATGAAGCCATCTTGATTCGCCCCGGAAGGGGTGACGGCCTGTATATATTGTTGGAAACCTGGAAGCTCCTTTTTGCTAATTGAGAAGGAAATGGCCCCATGGAACATTTGCATATCAAGACTCTTTTGTATGGAATGTAAGGTGAAATCATTTTGGGCCATCGCGATCCACACTTTCCGTGTGGAAACTTCCTGTGAGAAATGAGAAGCTGTCAGAGGAAAAAGTCTGGTCACCACTAGTGCAGAGGCCAGCCACATAAAGACTATATTTTCTCCATGTATGATAATTGCATTTGCGGTTTTCTCTGTGAACACGGTGACATGCCTCACCGTTCGTTCAAGCATTTCAAAGAGTTTATAGAAATGGAAATTTCTGTCAACCCTTTCGGTGAATTCGGAGCAGATTTCATTTTGCGAGAGCAGGGGTTCCATAATTTGGATGAAATGTTCCCCATGTTTGTCATCCGCAATGACAAATCCTACCCATTTCCATCCAAAGTACAGGAAGAGCTGTACTAAACCCTCGTACTGGAGAGCTTCATCGGGGGCCATGCGATAAAAAGGCGGGAAACGTGATTCATCAGTCGCTGCCAATTGAAATGAGCCATAGGAAATCTAAAGGAAAGAAAGGAGGAATGAGAGAAAGAGAGAATGGCAGAGAAAGATACATTCCTTTTTTTATTGATTGAAACCACTTTATTTAAAAAAAGATGGATGCTTAATATTTTTATTATGTTTAAAGATCTCCCAAAAAGGGAGATATCCTTTTTGAATCTTATATGTCTTCTCTCTCTCTCTCTCTCTCTCTCTCTCTCTCTCTCTCTCTCTCCCTCCCTATACCTATACCTATACCTATACCTATACCTATACCTATACCTATACCTATACCTATACCTATATCTATATCTATCTGTGGTGGGTTGCCCCCGGTTCGCACTGGTTCACCCACCGACCCCAACATCATCAAAGTGCTTCTGCGCGAGCGAAGTGAGCATGCACGTGTGGCCCCACTGCAAACCGGTAGTAAAGGTAAGTAGAACCCACCCCTGATCTATATCTATATCTATATATCTATATATCTATATATCTATGTCGATGTCGATGTCGATGTCGATGTCGATGTCAATGTCAATGTCGATGTTGATATTTATTTATTTATTTATTTAATTAATTAAACTTATATACCGCCCTTCTCCCCAGGGGGACTCAGGGCGGTGGACAGCCAGAAATTAAAACACATATAGTACAAAAGTTAAGAGAAAACTGAGGCATTACCAATTTAAAATCCCAAATCTACAAAATCAAAAAATTCCCAATTTAAAACCCAAAAACCAATAAAATTAAAAGATTAAAAATCCCCATTAAAACCATTTAAGCTAAGAGATATAGTTATATATAGATATATATACCCTGAAAATAAACTCTGAAATAACTTTGAACTCTGAAATAAGTACTTGGCCTTATTTCCATGAGTTCAAAAACCCAATTGGCAGGGGTGAAATGCACCTGGTTTGGACCGGATCGCCTGATCCGGTAGCGATGGAGGCGGGTGGTTCGGAGAACCGGAAGCAAAAATCCCTGCTCCCCCCATTGCCCAGCTGATCTGTGCAATCATCAGAGGCTTTTTTTTATTTTTAAAAGCATTTTTTCTACAGCCTCTTTGGCTGGAAAAATGCTTTTAAAAGTAAAAAAAAAAAGCCTCTGATGATCGCGCGGCTCAGCTGGGATCATCAGAGGCTTTTAAAAGCATTTTTTCTACAACCTCTTTAGCCGAAGAGGTTATAGAAAAAATGTTTTCAAAAGGAAAAAAAAGCCTCTGCCGATCAGGCAAGTCAGCTGGGATCGTCAGAGGCTTTAAAAAAAAAAGCCTCTGCCAATCAGGCAAGTCAGCTGGGATCGTCAGATGCTTTAAAAAAAAAAAAAGAAAGCCTCTACCGATCAGGCAAGTCAGCTGGGATCGTCAGAGGTTTTAAAAGCATTTTTTTTACAACCTCTTCACCCTCAGTATGGAAGGGGTTGCCACTCTCGAATTGGCCTTTTTAATCACATCAGATGCTGTTTTAGGACCTCTTTCCAGAGCACGATACCATAGTCTTTTGAGACTGAAGGTTGCCAATGCATGCTTAAAATGTATGAACTGAAATATCAGTGAGACAGTTAATGACAGGTAGCATAAGCCTTCAGATTCAAACAACTATGCCCTCAGATTTTGTATGTCTTGATTATTCTTATGGAAAGCAGTGATATACTGAAGAGAAACATGGATTAATTAAGGTCCACCCTTTGCCCTAATTTCTTTACTTCGCTTCACTCTTAATTTCTTTACTGATAAATCATCAAATTGCCTCTTGAAGGGGAAATCAAAAGCAGACAATCTGTGCTATTGTCCTAATTTTGAGATCTTTAGTTATGGCTCCAACCTGTGGGATCTTGAAAAGCTGCAAAATTTCTGCCATGCGTATGGAAGTTTCGGGGCTCATCCCTCCGATGATTCCCACAATTTTCTTTTCAGTCCCGCAAATATAGTTAGGGACAATTTTATGCAACTTAAAAAGCAGATCCAGAGTGGTACGATAGGTCATTAGTGCATCGGAGTAGCTGTCATAGATGTGGAATCCTAGAGTGATGTTGGGCAAGATGTCGGGATCCTTGTTGATCTCTTTCACGGCAAACACTAAAGCCAAGACGTGTTGATAGAACTTGGTTATCACACTGCAAATAAAGTGACTTGCTTCAGAAGAGAATTGTGCTATGTATTATGCCACTAAGGAAAACATATCCAATGGAAAAAAACCCCACAGGAAATGTGCTTTGATTTTGCTTTCCTAGACTGCCCTTGTATTGTGTATATTAGAGATCTAGCTTCCAACAATTTGTCTCTTCAGAATCAAGATTGATATCTTTATATGAAGTATTTAATTGTGTACCCCTTAACACAGTGGTCCCCAACCCCCGGTCCGCGGACCGGTGCCGGGCCGTGGAGTACCTGGCACCGGGCCGCGCAGCGGCCGGGGGACATGAACGCTGCAACGCAAAGGCTCCTGGGCCGTGTGCAATGGGCCGTGCGCAAAAGCTCCTGGGCCGTGCCCCCACCCCTGCGCGCGCTCAGCGGGCCGCGGCGATAAAAAGGTTGGGGACCACTGCCTTAACAGATATTTCAACTGCAATACCAAAAATACACAAAAGGAAAAGGCTTCAGCATGACTGAATATAAAGTCACGAGTTCCCTTTGGAATAATTGGAGAAACCATGACAGATTTTATAGAAGGATGGCATGATAACATTCCTGAAATATCTGAATAGCTTCCATGTAGAAGAGAATTCTTACAAAAGAATTCTCATTTTTCCTACCCTTAGAAAGGAGCGTTTCTTGTCATATTATACTTTCCATGCATGTTTTAGTCCTTAATAAACCTATTGTTCAATCCACAATTACAAAAATGTTCACCTCATAACGATAAGTCGCTCCTGCACAAACAGATCAGGAGCATTTGGTGGTGTAAAAGCTAATCGTTTTGCCCTTTGAAATGAAACAAAATTATTGATGAAGTTAATCACTAATTGTTCAGAAGATAAGGCCCAAACTCTGAAGTTACTCAGTTGGAAGAAACGGAATGGGATGATTTTTTCAATTAGATGTCTTTTTAATTTACTATAGAAATAATCTAAGATGAGTAGAACAAATTTGTGAGGAAATATTACAGAAGATCTTATTGTTAAAGAAGGTGAAGCTGAAGAACATAGCCATATGTTATAAATTTATTTTTTCCTTTTATACTCCAATTCCTTCTTAATTCTTCCTTAAAGGAAGATTGTGAGTAGCCCACATTTTTTTTTTAATTTTAATTTTTTTTTTTAAAAAAACCAGTGCATTGTTAGGGTATATCATTTACAAATATATATTACAAATGAGCCGCGGTGACGCAGTAGTTAGAGTGCAGTACTGCAGGCTACTTCTGCTGATCACCGGCTGCCAGCAGTTTGGCAGATTGAATCTCACCAGGGTCAAGGTTGATTCAGCTTTCCATCCTTCCAAAGTGGCTAAAATGAGGACCCCGATTGTTGGGGGGGGGCAATATGCTGATTCTGTAAACCACTTAGAGAGGACTGTATAGCACTATGAAGTGGTATATAAGTCTAAGTCTAAGTGCTAAATAAAAAAGACCAAAAAAAAAAAAAAAGAGAAGAGTGGTATTAAACATTAACATACAATTTAATAACAATAATAATGATATAGTAATAATATAACCAAAAACCTTTTAGCTTAGTTTTTTTTAAATTAACATATTGTAATTATTTACCTTTTTCTTATTTTCTTATTTTCAGTACTAACATTTATGATCTTACTTTTCTCTAATTCCTATCTCTTGTTTCTATCCATTCATAGAATTTATTCCAAATCATATAATATTCTGTATCTTCTTGATCTTTAATTTTAAAGGTTAATCTAACCATTTTGGCACAATCAATTTTTTTCCCCCAATTACAGCCTCCTCTGGTGGGGTATTCATATTTTCCCAATATTTAGCATATATGATCCTTGCTGCTGTCAATATGTGTAAAATTAAATATGCGGTCCCTTGAAATGTACCTAGGAGACATGTTTCTGGTTTCAACTCAATATTCTGTTTGATTATCATTCCCAGCCAGTTTTGTATTTTCTCCCAATATTCTCTTGCTTTGCTACACATCCACCACATGTGGAAGTAGGTACCTGGTTCTGACTGCATCTCCAACACTTAGCCCACATTTCTACTCTTCTTGAGAACTTTTCTGTTTCAGTTTTGAATTGCTCTTTCCAAGACTCTAAGGTGCTCCATAATCTTTTTGAAGTAGGTCAGATGGACCTCCAACTATTATAAAGGATATGTGCAAAAACTTTATATCTTCAAACCCTTTGAAGGAAGGAACTCTCTATTTTACATGGATGGAAAGAACAGAGATGGATTAGATTAAAATCAGGTAAAGGAATGATTTCTTACAATGGGAGGTCAACAGATTCCTCAAAAGGATGTCGCTTGAAACCAATTTCGGGAAACAAGTAATGGATGTGGGACATCAATCCACCAATGAGAAGTTCTCCATCCTGGTACCATTCCTGTGGAATTTTAAGGGCTTGCTCGCCAGTGCACTTAAGAGGTTGTACCTTCATGGCCAATTCTGGAAGCAGTAATACGACAATAATCCCCAACATTCCTGCTCATTTGATTTATCCTGTACTGCTGTTGGCAGAAGCCTTGATTCAAACAAGATGCTATAGACAGTGAAACAACTGCTTGATATCTGTCTTAAGAATATCTCAAAAATTGATCTGATCCCTTGTCTTAAGCCTCACCTATGTCTGAATGGCTTGATGCTCAAAATTGTGAAAGAACAGAGTTCCTCTCAACTCTAATACTGTACCTAATTTTTCACTCTTTCTTAAAGGACAAGCAGAAGACCTTGGCCACCATAATATTTTCTCTTGGTCAGCCCAGCCCTGAATTTCATTTGCCTTACACAAATTCTTCCAATACAGTTGTCCTGTTGAATCAGTGAGCTAGCATATTCGTGTGAAGTCCTATATCTCACATATATGAAACAATGGAGTTAGTCTAATTTATTGAAATCAAAGAGAATCAATAAATTGAAATCAAAGAGAATTCAACTGCTGAATTGACTTGGCACTGGCTGATCAACAGTTTAAAAATATTAGCACAAAAGCCACAATGGCTATATATGTGTGTGTGTGTGTATGCTATGAACAGCAAATAGATGTAAAATCCTAAGAACCCAATTGATGGCATCAGTTTTCTTATTGACCTTGTAATGGTTGGGGGGGGGGACACCTCTTGAGGAATGGCCGTCAGCAGGGAACAATATATTGGAGATATATATATATATATATCTGGTCTGGGATTTGCCTGATAATTCCTTCAGAAGCATCTTGAGAGCCACTGGAGGATTGACCTGGTGGTTTAATCATAGTGTTTGTGATAAGAGATAGAAATACGGCAACTTTGCTCATTGAAATGCAGAAGCAAACATATTTGTGAGATGCCACAAGGAAGAGTTTTCCATGTATTCTGGTGGGGAGATTTGAGGAACTGATCTTGAAGTCTATAATTGCACAGAGGGGCCTGCGGAGTCAAAGAAGAAGAGCTCTAGTTGTTCTGCCGGATTCAGCTCCGGATTCCCGAGGATATTGACACACACCAACAGTCCTTATCAAATTTATTAAGTAGCAAGAATAAACCAAAGTGTGGCTAAGGTTGGCAACCAGCCCAGAAAACAAGATATGATAAGACTTTTCCAAAAATGCTCTGATGATAATTACAAGTTGTTTCCAGCAAGAAACTTACTAAAGGCGTGTGACTTAAATAGGCTAAGGGAGTGGCCAATTATCCTCAAGCCTTACTCTCGAGAAGAGTGCCTCCTCCTGAGTAGCCACTCCTGCCTTTTGGAAGCCCTGCGTGCTCGAGCATTGAAAAGAGGCTCCTCCACTTCGCTCTCTCCACTTGAAGGAGCTTCTGGAGGTTCTGAAGGCCCTGGCTGAGTCTCTGCCTCTGGCACCACATCCTCTTCAGCCTCCTTGCTGTCCGACGCGAGCACCAGCTGCGCAGGCTGCTGGCATGACACCACACCAGCCTCCTCCTCGTCAGGATCAACCACTATCCGCGCAGGCCACTGGCGGGCCACAACACTAGTTCACATACAGAAGCAGTCAGAATTAGTCTTACCTGCACCTTTAGTAAGCCAACAGATTTTGGAGTTGTTTTAAATATATATTTAAGTATCTATTTGCATTCTTTGGTTAGCAGATGCCATGAGATAGAAAAAGAATAGAATAGAATAGAATAGAATAGAATAGAATAGAATAGAATAGAATAGAATAGAACAGAACAGAACAGAACAGAACAGAATTTTTATTGGCTAAGTGTGATTGGACACACAAGGAATTTGTCTTGGTGCATATGCTCTCAGTGTACATAAAAGAAAAGATACATTTAGAAAAGATCTAACAAGGTGGGAAGTCATAATTGTCAACTCGCAAAGCATCCTTGGCCTGCTCTCGAGTTGTCATAGGTTAAGGGGGATGGGAAACTGGCAAAATGGCACAGCAGCCAAAGACAGATGCACATTCCACACTTATCTCTCTCAAGGCTGTATCCCAGGGTTACCTACAGCAGCCGGAGGGGAGTGACCTCTACAACCACGAAATTGCTCCATTGGCGAATGTGATTGATGACACAACCTGAGGGGAGGGAGGAAACAGGGTCATAATTGGAGCATAAATTACGTAGGGTCAGAGCTGGCTTCACTTGGGAACATGCTGACAGGAAGCTTCTAATAAATAACTGGATTTCTTTTGAAGTTTGGCTCAAGACTCATGATTTAATTAGGGCATCCGTTGGAACCCTGACAATAATATTGCTTAGCTGGGCAGTCCACTTTTTAAGAGGGGACGTCTCATCCATGTATGATAGGATCCAAAGTTCTTGACAAGAGAGGATGTAATTAGATGGAAAGAGAGTCTAGACGCATCTCCCCCAAACACCTGAGAAGTCAAATGGCTTCTTTCAGAAGAGAATGTGTGGAAAAGGCAGAAACATTTGCAACTTCTCAGAAGGCTTATGGTACTGGAAGAGCAATCTTCCAGTTCTTTTGTCAGGATCCAACTTGATAATTAGGAATGGAAATATAAAGGCCTGGTCCAACCTATTCTGGTATATTTAGATGGTTCCAGGAATATACTGATACTGCAAAACACTTCCAAAATGTCACATCACAGAAAATGTTGCAAGCAGACCAGCAGATATAGAAATGGTCTATATGTTAAAATATCAGGAAGTAATTGAAATATTAGGAAAAGAGAAAAATAACTATTGAAATGGACATAAGAGGTGGAAAGTTAATTAAGTTGAAAGATTTTAAGGTAAACATGAAACAAGTTGAAATACAATGTTAAGAATTTCAAAATATGATGGGAATTTTGAGGAATATATGCAATAAAGGGAGAGAAAAACAGGGATACCTGGACACCATAGGGAAAAAAGCACTGAATTGAAAATGAATACAGCAATAGAGAGAGATAGAAGAAGGAGTAGGGAGATTGAAGGAAGGGAGAAGGAGAGAAAGGAACAGAAGACAGGGAAGAGGAGAGGAAGAGAGGAAAGGGGAATAAGAGTAGGAGGGAAGGTTAGATAGGGGGGAAGAAAGGAGGAGGGGAGAAAGGAAGGGGAAGTAGAGAAGGAGTAGGAGAGGAGGGAAGAAGAAGGTAGGAAGGACAAAAGGAGGGAGGGAGAGGAAGAGAAAGAGAAGAAAGATTGCTGTAAAACAAAAAAGATGAAATGGAAGAAAGGCATCTCTGAACACGTTTAAATATATTAAGATAAAGATTGAATTAATAAAAAATTAAATTAAGGAGAATGTATAGGATTAAGAATAGAAAAAAATAGAATTTGAGGGTGAAAGAAGATACTGTTTAGAAAAATAAGAGTAGAAAAAATAAGATTTGATTAACAAATATGGAAAAAGAACACTTTGGCAGAAACTGTAACTAAGTAAAATATATTTGGATATGATGAATTATATATGATATGGTCAGGACTCTATTTCAAAAAAAAATATGTGGGTGTGTTTTGGGGGGGGGGAAAGAAACCAATAAAACTTGTCAAAAAAAAAAAGTCACATCACTTGCAGTATGATGGATTAAAACATCATTAAAACTGTCCTGTCTAGAAAGTAGGGGTGGGTCGCTACTGGTAAATCGATAGCGGCGGCATTGGGAGGCTCCACCCACCTACCCAGACATCATCAAAAATTCTCTGCGCATGCACAGAACCGTCTGCGCATGCGCCGAAGCACTGCATGCTCATATTGTGGCTCTGTTGCCTGACCCTGGGCTATCGACAGATGCAGACTCTGAGAGTGAGGGAGAGGAGTTGGCAAGGCTTCCCTCTCCAGGACCCTCCTCTCTGGCAATGCCTCCGGAGTACACCGAAGGCCAAGAGATAGGCCCAGAGCCAAGCACGTCCCCGCAGCCACAGGTGGACAGCGACGAAGGAGATAAGTGCTGGCTAGATCCTTGACAGCGGCTCAGGAAGAAGCGTGCGCAGCAGAGGGGAAGGTGTGCCAGAGATTAGCTGAGTCACTGGACCACACCCCACAGGGTATAAATGTGGGTGTGGTGGGTGGTTCAGTTCGTGACGAGCAAAAACTAGAAATAATCCATGATCTCTGTGTTACTGGACTTCTGCCTGCCTTGTCGGACTGCATTTGGACTAATCCTTGTATTGCTGAAACTTTGCCTGCTTTATCAGAATGCTTGCAGTCTAATCTTTGTTTTGTGTGAGTAAAGTCTGAATTGGCCGCTAGCCACTGGGTTGCTGCCAGCTTTATCTTCAAAGACTTTGTCGTGTGGCTTATTAACTCCGGGCCGTCTGTGGGGTTGTGTGTGTGGGACGGGGACAGAACAGCTCACAAAGCGAGCACATGCACCTGCACACTCCCAATAGCAAACCGGTAGCTGCGGGATTTGAATCCCACTCCTGCTAGAAAGCTAACATGAAGCTAGAATGTCCGGGGAACCTTCAAAGTAGAAGACAAAGTAAACCACAACTTGCATATTCCTTCTGTAATGATATCCCCACACAGCATGTTTAATCCGAATATTTTTTAATGTCCATTTTTCACTAAAATACCATTCTTCTTTTTGTTATGTCATTTTCAACTCTCAAGAGATTTGATCTAAGGCAGGGGTGTCAAACTTGATTTCACTGAGGGCCGCATCAGGGTTGTTTTTGACCTTGGAGGGCCGGAGGGTGGGTGGCTGTGGCTGGTGGGGTTGTGGCCATGGTGGGTGTGGCCAGCTTGACGTCACTCATGTCAGGGTCACCTGTGATGGCCAAGTGCTAAGGCAGGGTTTTCCTGAGACTCTACCTCCCTCTCATTAAAATCTCCTTCCTTCCTTCCTTCCTTCCTTCCTTCCTTCCTTCCTTCCTTCCTTCCTTCCTTCCTTCCCTCCCTCCGTCCCTCCGTCCCTCCCTTCTTCCTTCCTTCTATCAGCACTTCAAGCTGCATTTACTCTAGTGCTGACATAAGAAGGAGAAGCGGAGGCGTCTGGAAAGGGACGTTTGACTTTTCACCTACTTATTTTCCCTGGAGATAATATCCCCTAGGAGATGGGATGGGAGGGGGGAAATTTGTTTGAGCTGGAGCAGTAGATTGGGGTAGAGTGACTTGGAAGATGGCCAATGAGTGCAGGGGAGTGGGGAACAGAAAGGGAGGGTTTTGGGTCTGGGAGTCAGTGTTGGCTACAATGGAGTCGGAATTAGAATGTCGTGCTTAATAAATGGGAGTTTTTTTCATCAAAGACTTTGTTTGAAATGCAATTTATTTGAGACAACCTCGAAACCTGACACCTACCTTCCTTCCTTCCTTCCTTCCTTCCTTCCTTCCTTCCTTCCTTCCTTCCTTCTTTCTTTCCTTCCTTCCTTGAGTTTGACACCCTTGATCTAGTGGGAATAAATAAATAATATTACAGTCACATGGATAGATTTCTCTAAAATATTCCAACATCATGTAAAATATTCACTCTTTCTGCCTTTTTCTGTATTCTGCCTTTACACTTTAGTAGGCTAAAGGTATATAAGCCAGGGTATCCATCTGCTTTTAACTTCTCAAGAAACTACCCTGTTTCCCCCCCAATAAGACATCCCCTGATAATAAGCTCAATGGGGCTTTTGAGTGCATGGCAATAAGGCCAAGCACTTATTTCAGGGTTCAGAAAAATATAAGACAGGGTCTTATTTTTGGGGAAACACGGTAGTAATATTCTGAATATATTCTGTATTATGGTTTGTATGCACACAAACAAAATCATGTTGTATCTTCAAACGAGTGGTGGAATTCAATTTTTTTTAACTACCGGTTCTGTGGGCGTGGCTTGGTGGGCATGGCTTGGTGGGCGTGGCTTAGTGGGCATGGCTTGGTGGGCGTGGCAGGGGAGGGATACTGCAAAATCTCCATTCCCACCCCACTCTGGGGCCAGCCAACGGTGGCATTTCCCGGTTCTCCAAACTATTCAAAATTTCTGCTACCGGTTCTCCAGAACCTGTCAGAACCTGCTGAATAGCACCCCTGCTTCAAACTGATTTGATTGCTTTACCTGAAATCAGTGTTGGTCACAATACTATCCTATCTCCTCCTTTTCTAACTTATCCAGCAAAACCACAAAAAGCAAGGCTTACATTTGGAAATACTTGATTTCACTTAAAACAGAGATATATTTCTTTCACACACACACACACACACACACACACACACACACACACACACACACACACACACATATATATATATATATATATATATATATATATATATATATATATATATATATATATATTAATTTGATTTATATGCCGCCCTTCTCCGGAGACTCAGGGCGGCTTACAATGCGATAAGCAATAGCCTTCATACTTTTAAAAGTATGAAGGATTCCTGCCATTACGAGCTATCCATTAACAGAATTCCTCAAAAATACCATACATCTGGCAAGCTTTCTGGATTGAGTTGAGGGTCATGCAAAGAGTTTGGTGGTGGATTTATTATCAGCTTTGGAGGAAAAACCCAATTAATCAATGGTTTTTAAGAAGACGGAAAAAAATCACTCGAGAAGCTAATGAATCTTGAGGTTTGTTCACAGTCTGTTCTTTCTAATGTCTATCTTGATAGTGGCCCAGTTCTTTTCTTACTCCAAGAATTGGCATGTGAAACATTGAAAACTTCTCCCAAAAAAACCAACTAAATCATATAGAAATTGCTTGCCTGAAAAAATTAAAGTACTTCTCTCACCAAATAAGCACTACCATCCATGGTGAAAGAAAGTCAAATTTATTCATATTTTATTAGCTACTATGTCATCTAAAAGATTTACTTTTGAGTTTGGACAGAAAAATTCAATGTGGCTCTGTCAGATTACTTATATATGAGAGCAATAATACAGTATGTACACATCCAATTAGTTGCTTGTAAAAATTAGATCTTTTTCTTTTTTTTCTATTTCTTATGTGTTAATTGCTCTCTAGTGTTGAGTTCAGGCCTCAGTATAATTATATAGATTTTGGGGGTGAAGATGCATCCCAGTAAACCAGCACTGGAAGACAGAATAGAGAAGATCTCCACAGCCACCACATACTTCCCTTTGGTGCTCAGATAGGTGGGGACAAAGGTCAGCCAAACATTGCAGAAAACCAACATGCTGAAAGTGATGAACTTGGCTTCATTAAAACTGTCTGGCAACTTCCTGGCTAGGAAGGCCACAGTGAAGCTGAGAAGAGCCAAGAAGCCCATGTAGCCCAAGACACAGTAAAACATGGTGATGGAGCCTTCATGACATTCGACTATCATTTCTCCATAGAGTGTCTCCATGTCTAAATGTGGAAATGGGGGAGATGTACTCAGCCAGATGGCACAAATAGTTACTTGAATGAAGGAGCAGAACCAGATAATAGAATAGGCCAACTTTTGCCCCACCCATTTGTGAAATAGGCTCCCTGGCTTTGATGCTAGGAATGCTACGATGACTGTGATGGTTTTGGCCAATATAGAAGAGATCGCAATAGAGAAGATGATGCCAAAATTTGTTTGTCGGAGGAGACAGGTTGCCTTATTGGGCTTTCCAATGAACAGAAATGAGCAGAGGAAACAGAGAAAGAGGGAGATAAGTAGAAGGTAGGTGAGGTTGCGATTGTTGGCTTTGACAATGGGAGTGTCCCGTTGCTTAATGAAGATTATAAACACCAAAGTTGTAACTAGGGAAAAAAGAAGAGACAGAGACACCAGAGTAATGCCCAGTGGCTCTTCAGAGGAGAGGAAATGCAGTGTCTTTGGAATGCACTCATCGTGAACTTGATTTGGAAATTGATCCTCGGGACAACGGTCACAATTCTCCATGTCTGAAAAGAAGAGAACAGTTTCTGAACAGGCTTAAACTTTTCTGAAGTTTCAGAATTTCTTTTCTGGATTTACCTGCAATGTAAGTTTTTTCTACATCCTTTTGTAACTC
This sequence comes from Pituophis catenifer annectens, assembly GCF_029215685.1. Classification (NCBI taxonomy): domain Eukaryota; kingdom Metazoa; phylum Chordata; class Lepidosauria; order Squamata; family Colubridae; genus Pituophis; species Pituophis catenifer. The sequence goes on from NW_027256895.1 coordinate 14,381,291, forward strand.
TCTATTCAACCTAGATTGTAAAAACGAGTACTGTAGTGAAACACAATTTAGATTTTTCTATATATCAATGCTGTTGGAGTGCACTAGGTTTTATAGCATTTCTGAGCAAGAGAATAGCACGTCCCATTTTCTAAATGTGTGCCAGCTAGTGGGAAAGAGAAAAAAGATGCTTGATACTTTAGATCCTGAAAAACTTGCAATAGCGCAAGAGCAGAGATGTCAAACTCAATTTCATTGAGGGTCACGTTATGGTTGCATTTGACCTTGGGGGCAGGTGGGCATGGCTAGTGTGGGCATGGTCAGGGTGGATGTGGCCAGCTTGACCTCACTCATGTTGGGGTCTCCTGTGGTGGCCCGGTCGAGGCTGGGGGGATCCATTGTCTCCAGCGGAGGAGAAAGAAAGCTAATCTAGAAAGCTAACATGAAGCTAGAATGTCCAGGGAGCGTTCATAGTAGAAGACAAAGTAAACCACAACTTGCATAATCCTTCTGTAATGATATCCCCACACAGCATGTTTAATATATTTTTTAATATCCATTTTTCACTAAAATACCATTCTTCTTTTTGTTATGTCATTTTCAACTATCAAGAGATTTGATCTAAGGCAGGGGTGTCAAACTCAATTTCACTGAGTGCCGCATCAGGGTTGACCTCAGAGGGCCGGAGGGTGAGTGGGCGTGGCCAGGTGGGTGGGCATGGCCATGGTGGGTGTGGCCAGCTCAATGTTACTTGTGTCAGGGGCTCCTTCCTTGCTTCCTTCTCTTCTTTTTCCTTCCGTCTTCCTTCTGCTTTCTCTCCGTCTTTTCTTCTGTTTCCTTCCTTGCTCTCTTCCCATCTTCCCTTTTTTTTTTTTTTTTATTGAAAAAGTTTTAAAAACAAACATATTTTCCCCACAACCCCCCACCACCCCCCACCACCCCCCCACAACCCCCCCTCCCCCTCCCCAACTTCCCAGAGCAGAACACAAGGTATTTCTATTGATCTCTAACAATAATCTAAATTGCATGACCAATCATTAAACTAACATCCCTATAAAAAAAATTCTTAACCCCCCATATATAAAATCCTATTTCTTAAACATAATACTTCTAATGTCACTTATATAACGCTTATACAAATAAAAGAAATCATTCATAAGCTATTTGATATTTTTTGGTCTGATACTTATTTTGTATATAATCAATCCATCTTCTCCAGTCCTGTATGTACCTTTCTTGTGTGTGATCCTTCAGATATGCTGAAATTTTAGCCATTTCAGCTAAATTAGTTACTTTCAGTATCCAGTCATCAATAGTAGGCAAAAAGTCCTTCTTCCAGTATTGTGCTACCAGCAATCTTGCTGCTGTTATCAAGTTCAAAATCAATTTAGTCTCTGCAACTGTACAGTCCGTAGTTATACCCAATAAGAACAACTGTGGAGTAAATTTCAGTCTCTTTTTAAGAATATTCTGCATCACCCACCAAATCTTTATCCAAAATGCTTTGATTTTTCTACAAGTCCACCATATATGATAATAAGTTGCATCATCACAGTCACATCTCCAACATTTAGCTTGCACATTAGAATACATACATGATAATTTTTTAGGATCTAAATGCCATCTATAACCCATCTTCCCTTTTTTTTGTCTTTCCTCTTTCCCTTCCTCCTTTCCTGTCCCTTCTTGGATGCACAAATGCAAAAGGGGAAACATTATTCCTTTTGTTTTGTTTTGCTTTGTTTTGCTAGGCCTCTGCCAGCGAAAATGGAGGTTGGGGGTTGCGTGCGGCCCCTCTGACCCTGTTTTCAGCCTGGACGGCTGTGTGCAGCCCTTTGCCAGCAAAAATGGAGCCACCTTGGGCCAGTACTTTGCTTTTTCCGGGGCAACCCTGTGGGCTAGGTCTAAGCACCCCATGGGCCGAATCTGGCCCGCAGGAGATGAGCTTGACACTCTAGAGGATAGAGTGTGCTAGAGGATAGGAGAACAGGAACTGTGCCACTTCATTACTGTTTCCTTTATGCAATGAGCCCCATCATATGAATGAGATGAGATGAGATGAGATGAGATAGAGAGATGGGGTAAAGCCGGGCCCCCCAACAACCTGGCTGCAGTCCACTACCCATTTAGAACTGTGCCACACAAGGTGTGAGTGAGCAAAGGAGGAAAAGGAAAAGGAAGAGACATAAGTGATGCCTACTGCTTGCAAAAATGGAGTTGCATGCGCTCAAGCCATTGACATAGAACCATCCTCCCTATCCCCCTGCCGGTCCACCGAACTGGAAAAGTTGGAGACCGCTGGTGTAGAGGACAGCACTGATGTCTCTTGCTTTTCCTCCTTTGTGATGCATCAATACAGTGAGCAATAACGTTGAAGAGATTCATGTTAACTGGGATACAGGCTGGTTCAGGGGTGGGTTCTACTTACCTTTACTACCGGTTTACAATGGGATCGTGCGCGTACGCTTGTTTAGCTTGGGCGCGCCATGCTTCTGAGCATGCACAGAAGCTTCTGCATCAGAGGTGGGTTTCAGCAGGTTCTGACCAGTTCTGGAGAACCGGTAGTGGAAATTTTGAGTAGTTCGGAGAACCGGTAAATACCACCCCTGACTGCCCCGCCCTCATCTATTCTCTGCTTCCTGAGTCCCAGCTGATCTGGAGGAAATGGGGATTTTGCAGTAATCTGAGGAAATGGGGATTTTGCAGTAATCTTTCCCTGGAGTGGGGAGGAAATGGAGATTTTTTTAAAAAATTTTGATTTATATGCCTCCCTTCTCCGAAGACTCAGGGCGGCTTACAATGCGTTAAGCAATAGCCTTCCTACTTTTGTATATTTATACAAAGGCATCTTATTGCCCCCACAATCTGGGTCCTCATTTTACCTACCTTAGAAAGGATGGAAGGCTGAGTCAACCTTGAGCCTGGTGAGATTTGAACTTGCAGTAATTGCAGGCAGTTGATGTTAATAACAGTGCTTTAGTCTGCTGCGCTACCAGAGCTCCTTTACAGTATTCTTCCCCTGGAGTGGGGTGGGAATGGAGATTTTACGGTATCCTTCCACAGCCACGCCCACCAAGCCATGCCATGCCACGCCCACCAAGCCACACCCACAGAACCAGTAGTAAAAATTTTTGAAACCAACCACTGTTCTGCGCATGTGCAGATCGCTGATGACAACGTCCGGGGCAATGGGCGGGGCCTCCCACCAGTTTTACTACTAGTTCTTGTGAACCAGTCCGAAACCACCACTGGGCTGGTTTGATTGGGATGCCATGAATCTTACCCATTTGTCTGGATATCATCTTTTCTGGACAGGGAGCACAAGCGTAGCAGCAAAATTTCCGCCCTTCGATCTTGTTCTTTCTTTTTCCAAGAGGACAGGGCTCATTACATAAGGAGGGAGGAGGGATCTGTCCCCAAGTAAAGAAAGAAGTCAGTAGTAATGGTTTACTTACGTTTTTGTCTTACAGGCAATGACTGTTGATAGTCATTTCTGCCATGTAACAGACAATTCAACCTCCAAAAGGTTACCAGAGCCAGGAATGTAACCAAAGTTGCATTTGATTTGTTTTTTTTATCTAGCTGAAGTTTAATTAATAAAATGCAGCCCACATTTATATCTAAACCTGGATTATTTTCCCTATTGTTCCCCAGTCAAGGCTCTGGTTACTATCTTTAAACCCAGGAAGACATAAGGCCTGGTTAAATGATATACTATCCAATGGTGGGTTGCCCCCGGTTCACACCGCTTCTATAGAACCAGTAGTAAAACCGGAGGGAGGCTCCGCCCACTGACCCTGATATCATCAAAACGCTTCTGTGCATGCATACGGCCACATTGCACACCGGTATAAAGTATTTGGAGAAGGCAAAAGCACAAAAAAGCAGCCATTTTAATCTGTGGCACATGGTCATCCTAGAACAAATTCACATCCCACACACAGAGCATCGCTGGTGAGATTCAAACGGTTTGTGTTTATTGATTGTTATGTTCGGCAGTAACTTAATATTGTCTATCTTATATTTGATTCTCACTGTATGTATCCCAATTTTCCTCAGTTTCATCATATCCTGTTCTCTCAATAAAGCATTCAGATCTATGCACACAGTCTGTTTTATTGGAGGATAGGTGGTTTAGCTGCATGTCGAGTTGCACACAGACTAACATGTAGTAGGAACAGAACAAGGAGAACCTAGACCATTTCAGACAAGTGACTCTTGAATGAAGCACCTTCCAAATTCAAATCTGCCCAGAGTGACTGACTGTCCATCCATCCATCCATCCATCCATCCATCCATCCATCCATCCATCTATCATCTATCTGTCTCTATCTCTGTCTCTGTCTCTGTCTCTCTGTCTCTCTGTCTCTCTGTCTCTCTGTCCCTGTCCCTGTCCCTGTCTCTGTCTCTCTGTCTCTCTCTGTCTCTGTCTTTCTGTCTCTCTGTCTCTATTTCTCTCTGTCTGTCTGTCTCTGTCTCTCTCATCTGTCTGTCTCTCTGTTTCAATCTCTACCATTTCTCTCTATCATCTATCTATCTATTGAATTCTAAAGCACCCCTCTCTCTCTCCCATATTATTGTTATGTTACCTGAGTGAATCCATGATGCCACTGGATTTTGTCTTGATGAATACGGAAGGTTCCTCCTTGCAGATCTAGTTCCCCAACTGGGATGTTGATATAGGAGTTGTTTGGGAAAGTAACCAAATTTACAATGTCAAATCCAGCTTCTAATGCTCCATATTCATTGAATTTAATTTCATCTCCAGCATTGTTGTTGAAGGAAATTCTCTGCAGAAATGAGTGGAGCTTGCGGAAGAAAAAGGATAAGGATTAAAGGCAGTGATGGGATTCAGCCAGTTCGCACCACTTCGGGAGAACCGGTTGTTAACTTTCTGAGCAGTTTGGCAAACTGGTTGTTGGAAGAAATCATTAGGGCAGAGAATCAGTTGTTAAATTACTTGAATCCCACCACTGGTTAAAGGGAAACAGATTAGCCTTCAAAATGGCTTCAAACAACACCACTTTTTAAGTTTGGAGGCTTTCTTCCCTGGGAATAAAGAAGTATAGCGGACGGAAAGAATCTAGTGGTTATTTTGGACCATAGTCCATCTTACGGACTAAAATTTCTTTAGTACATATTGATTTTTTTTTCTAGTGACAATTGAGAGAGTTAGTGGAAAAAGAGCAAGAAGAAGCTATGGGAAGAAAATCTCCAGAGAAGTAGAAAGGCAGAAGTATGTTAAAGACCAGTTTTGTTGATGTGGATGGAGGAAAAAGCTGAGATGTGTAACGGTGGTGGTATTCAAATTTTTTCCCTACCAGTTCTGTGGGCGTGACTTGGCGGGGGAAGGTCATGTGACTGAGTGGGTGTATCCAACTTGATGTCACTCATGGCCATGCCCACTCAGTCACATGACCACGGCCAAGCCACGCCCACAGAATCCGGTAGGAAAAAAATTGAACTTACAGCTATTTTTTCTACCTATTTTCTGCCCAGACCTGGCCTATACTGTCAAAGGCCTGGCCTAATCCTGCATGCCGCCCACTCTCCCTTCACCAGTTGCATGCATCACCCCATTTCCGCTCCTTCAGAGGCCCTTGCCCTAGCCCTGCTTCCTCCCCCACGACTGCCTCTTCCGGCTGGCTGCCAGGGAAGGCAAGCCAGAGCTGAGCCATCCCCACTGGGATCCCCATCAACCCGCATCTTTCCTCCCTTGTCATGAGATGCCTGCAGCTGCCGCCTCTTATTTTTGGTGTGGCTGGAGTCCAGCCACACTGAAAAAAGATGCAGTGGCTGCAGGCTTCTTGCAGCAAAAATTACCAACCTCCGGCTCTGCTCCACTTCTTGAATGCACTGCCGTTGCCCTCTTCTAGGTACCGGCTGCGCAGGCACACTCCATTGCCTGCTGCTGCTGCGCCGAAGGGACTTCCCCGGGCAAGTCCAAGTGGAGCAGCGCAGCAGGCAATGGGGTGCGCCTGTGCGGCTGGCGCATAGAAGAGGGCGGTGCATTTGAGAAGTGGAGCAGAGCCGGAGGTCGGTAATATTCACTGCAAGAAGCCTGCAGGCACTGCGTCTCTTTTTAGGTGCCGCTGGACCTGAACCAGTGCGAACCGGTTGAATACCATCTCTGATGTGTAGGCAAAAGACAACAGCTTCCGTGGGTCAATATTTGTAATGTTTTAATCTTGAAGAAAGATGAACATCAGTGATGCTTAGATAGATGGTCTACAATGATCTGTTGACTCATTAAGTCTTGGCACTCTGTTGTAACCAAGGAGAAGATTTCAAAAGAGCATTGAGAAAGGGGAAATCTTACCTGCCAGGTTTCTACAATGTTTGATCGCCCTTGATCCCTGTCCTTTTGTATCTTCTGATAAATCCTCCCTGTTTGAGCAGCATGTAAGGCCTGAGCCACAGCACAGATTGCATTATAGATACTGTAACTATGGCCAAGTATGCTGGTTTCAAAGAAGGGTGCAATAAGGTCCTCTAGTCTTTCCTCTCCAGTACATTCCTCATCCATTATTTGAGAAACACCATTATTTGGTGGTGAACAGCAAAAAGCTTGGCTCCAGAAATCTCTAATAAAGCCATCTTGACTTGCCTCAGATGGAGTGACGGCCTGTATAAATTGTTGGAAACCTGGAGGTTCTCTTGTGCTAATTGAGAAGGAAATTGCCCCATGGAACGTTTGCATATCGATAGCTCTTTGTAAGGAATGTAATGTGAAATCATTTTGGGCCATTGTGATCCACACTTTTCGTGTGGAAATTTTCTGTGAAGAATCCGAAGGCGTTGGGAGAAAAAATTCAGTGCCTTGTAGAATAGAGGCCAGCCACATAAAGACTGTATTTTCTCCATGTACAATAACTGTATTTGCGGTTCTCTCTGTGAACAAAGTAATGTGCCTCAGGCAATGTTCAGCCAAGTCAAATACTTCGGAAGTATATAAATTTCTGTCAATCCGTTCAATGAATTCGGAGCAGATTTTATTTTGAGAGAGCATGGGTTCCAGAGTTTGTAGGAAATGTTCTCCATGTTTATCATCTACAATGACAAGTCCTACCCATTTCCATCCAAAGTACAGGAGGAGCTGGATTAAACCCTCGTACTGGAGATCTTCATTGGGGGCCATGCGATAAAAAGGCGGAAAACGCGATTCATCAGTCACTGCCAATTGAAAAGAACCATATGAAATCTAAAAAAAAAAAAAAAAGGAGGAATAAGACAAAGAGAAAATGATAGAGTAAGAGAATAGATGGATATGTCCTGTTTTTATTGATTTACCGTAATCTACATTGTTTTTCAAAATATGGTTGTTTAGTAATATAGATAAGGTTCAGAGATCTCCCTAAAAGGGAGATATCCTTTCTGAATATTGTCTGTCTGTCTGTCTATCTGTCTGTCTGTCTGTCAGTCTCTCTGTCATCATCATCATCATGATGCTTTCTGAGAATGTTCAGGAGGATAAATCTATCTCAGCATCTACTTCTGTCCTAATATCGCAGCACCATTGAGAATGTCCTGACATATGGCATTCTTGCATGGTATGGGAGCAGCTCTGTAGCGGACAAAAAAGCTCTACAGAGAATCATTAAAACTGCCCAGAATATCATCGGGCTCCAGCTACCAGCCCTGGAGAACATCTTCGAATCTCGCTGTTTGAGGAAGTTGCATAACATTCTCAGAGACTCTTCCCATCCTGCTTACAATCTTTTTGGACTGCTGCCTTCCGGCAAAAGATACAGAACAATTAAAACTTGGACCACATGTTTTCTGAATAGTTTTTATCCCAGAGCTATAATTGCACTCAACAATGAACTAAAGGGCCACCATCAGTGAGCTGTTGAACAGCATTATTTGGTCTGTTGTGTGGATGTTTAGGTGGTTTAGGAGTAGGGAATTTGTGGTGGGTGGGAGTGTGTTTGGGGAGTGTTATGTGTGTTGGACCTGGTCTTTGGCTGTTAAGTGAATTTTGTTGTATGGGTATACTGTGTATATACGTACAATGACAATAAAGTTATTATTATGATCATCATCATCTCAAGTCTTTTTCTTGAAGATAACTTAAATATTTGAATTGAAAGAATCAAATCTTTCAGTGCTTCCTAGGTGAATGTTCCTTCTACATGTTGTGCTCCCCATCTTTAATATAAAACCCAGATATTTGTGCACATTATGCTTCAAATATATGAACTGAAATAAGTGAGGCAGGTAATGATAGCTAGCATAAGTCTGCAGGTTCAAACAACTATGTGTCAAAATTCTGTATGTCTCGATTCATCATACTGAACGAAGCAATATACTGAAGAGAAACACGGATTAATCAAAGTCTGCCCTTTACCCTAATTTCTTTACTTCTCTTTACCCTAATTTCTTTACATCTGTTTACCGATAAACCATCAAGTTGCTTCTTGAAGGGGAATTCAAAGGCAGACAATCTGTGTGATTGATGTCCTAATTTTGAGATCTTTAGTTATGGCTCCAACCTGTGGGATCTTGAAAAGCTGCAAAATTTCTGCCATTCGTATGGATGTTTCGGGACTCATCCCTCCAATGATTCCCATCACTTTCTTTTCAGTCCCACAAATATAGTTGGGGACAATTTTATGCGACTTAAAAAGCAGATCCAGAATGGTACGATAAGTCATTAGTGCATCAGAGTAGCTGTCATAGATATGGAATCCAAGAGTGATGTTATGCAAGATGTGAGAATCCTTGTTGATCTCTTTCACAGCAAACGCTAAAGCCAAGACGTGTTGGTAGAACTTGGTTACCACACTGTAAAAAAGTCACTTGTTTCAAAAGAGAACTGTGCTATGCATTACATACTAAGGAAGACATATCCAGTGACAGAAATACTACGAGGAAGACACACTGACCAGAGAACTATACTGAAGTTCACAGTTTTATGATTCCAGGTTTATATCCTATACGAAGTGGTTTGTTTAACTGTATCCTTTAACAGATACTTAAACGGATAACCCAAAAAGGATGCGACGGATAAGTGATATACCCAGAAATGTTAAAGGACATGATTGAATAAAAAAGTAATGCATTCCCAGTGGTGGGTTTCTACTGGTTCGACCCAGTTCGGGAGATCTGATAGCGGCAATGGTGAGCTGAGAGTGAACCAGTTCTCTCTGACGATTAGCTTGGCCCTCCCACCCGCGTCTCCGTTATACGTACCTTATATTCTGTTGTTTTTAGCCCAGCTGAAAGGTGTGGCAGAGCGGATTGCCGCATCTCAGCTGTTCCGTAAAACACTGCGCTTGCATGGAGCGAAGTGCATGCGAAACGCATGTATGAAGTGAACCGGTGGAAGCACCGGTTGAAACCCACCACTGTGCATTCCCTTTGAAAAACTGGAGGAATTATGAAATACTTTAAAGAAGGAAGAGAGGATAATATTCTAGAAACATCTGTATGGTTGTCACGTAGAAGAGATCTACAGAAGAAATCCCATTTTTACTGCCTTTAAAAAGGAGAGACTTTATAGTATTCATGTTAAAATTTCCATTCAAATTTTGGCCCTTCATCCAGTTCCATAATGTCCTCTGAGCAAGGGTTGGCTTAGAACAAAGGTTTGGAACCTTAAACGCTCAAAGAGCCATGTGGACCAGTTTCACAAAGAAAAAAAAACACCGGGAGCCACAAAACTTTTCCCGTGCCGGACTATTTCCTGAGTGGCTACAAAACTAGCATATGTAGTTGAATTAAACATTCTATTTTCTTCTAAAACTTTTCTTTTCTTGGATTTATCCATGGTTTGCCTACCAGGAGGCAAAAAGATCAATAAATCATGTCCAAGCGGGTGTCGCATGTTGGTGGTTGTGACTCATATTTTGAGCGACGGGGAGCTGCGGCAGAGGGATAAAAGAGTCCCATGTGGCTCCAGAGCCACAGGTTGCTGATCCCTGACTTAGAAGACTTACAAGGTCCTCTATGATTCTGTTAAAACATTCATTTTATTATGAAAACAATTCCTGTACAATCAGTTAAGCCTGTTCAGTGTTGCAAAAAAATCAAACATTTTGCTCCTTGATAAGCAACAAAATAAGGGATAGTAGGAATCGTTAAATACTCCATAAGAAAACTCGGAAGAGAAGGCAGGTTATCGAGTTGGAAGAAACAGAACGGGTTCATTTTTTAAAAATGAGAATCTGAGCTGAGCGGAACAAATTTATAGTACGGGGAAGCTCAGTGATCAGGAGAGTAGAGCTGATGAACATAGCTATTAGCTATATTAGGAATTCATTTATCCTTCCATGGTGAACTCTTTCTATTCTTAAAAGGAGATGGTAAAAAGAAGAGGACCTATTTCTACTTGTAACGTTTTGTGTTTCAGCTTTGCATTTTTCTTTCAAAGATTGTGGATCTTTTTGAAATAGGACAGGTGGATCCCAAGCCTCTAAGCGATACATGAAAAAAATAGAGACACGGTAGTAATAACTAGTGTTACCCCAAGGTTTTGGAAATGATTTTTCATTCCACAGTCAATGCCTATATTTAAAATATTATAGTGCCTATTAGGTGATGATGAATTAAGGCAGATTGTTTTTTCTCCAAGTTGGAAGAGTTTTCAGTTCTCAACAGAATATCTGCTTGTCCTTGTCTATCGGATTTTGGCTTAATTAGAAAAGAGGATGTTGAATTAACAAATAATTTCTATATAACAAGCTGCTGTTAAGGATATGTCCATGATACATTTATATTCATTAACAGATGATGATGGAAAATCTATTTTTACATAGATGGAACGGAGAGAGCAGGATTAGATTAAAATAAACTAAGAGAGGGATTTCTTACAATGGGAAGGCAACCAATTCCTCAGAAGGATGTTTATCAAAAGTAACTTTGGGGAACATGTAGTGAACATGAGACACCAATCCACCGATGAGAAGGTCTCCCTCCTGGTACCATTCCTGTGGAATTTGAATGGCTTCATCTCCAGTGCACTTAAGAGGCTGGATCTTCATGGCCAATTGTGGAAACAGTAAAATGGCAATAATCCCCAACATTCCTGCTGATTTGGCTTCTCCTGTATCGCTGTTGCCAGCAGCCTTGATTCAAACAGGATACTATAGATAGTGAAAGAAATGCTACCTTGGTTGAGATCTGTCTTCAGAATATATCGTGCCTCATTCATTGATCTGATCCATTTTCTTCAGCCTCTCTTATGTCTGGATGTTCAAAGTGTAAAGGAGAGAGTTGATCTTTGAGTCTAATATCTAATTATTAGCAATTTAAAAGGCCCTGGGTATGAGGTTTTAGCAGAATTTCATTGGTCTTGTATAATTACTCCAAGATGATGGTCAGTGTATATTTCACAGGTGTGGAGTAATGTAGCTAGTTTCACATAGAGAAATCTTGGAGAATCTGTCAGCTCTGGAATTGACTAGGCATTGGCTCATCAACAGTCTAAAAATATTAGCACAAAGCCCACAAGAAATATATATTTATGCTATGAACAGCAAAAAGATTCTGAGAACCCAAATTTATGACAACAGCTCTCATATTGACCCTGTCATGGTTGGGGAGCACTTCAATCAATTTTGAGGAATGGTCCTCAGCAGGGTGCAATATATTGGATATATATATATATTGATTCTGAGATTTGCCCCTGCTAGTCCCTTCAGAAGCATCTTGAGAGCCACTGGAGGATTGACCTGTTGACTTAATCATCATGTCTTTGATATCTGGAGAGATGTTGCTGGAGCAAACATGTTTGTGAACGGAGACCTTATTCTGCATCCTCTTGGGGATTGAGGAACTGCGCTTGAGATCTATAATTTGGCTGAGTGGCCTATTGCTCAGAGTTATATACATGAAATTTGTGGCCATATATGTTCTTGAAATGAATGAATGAATGGATGGATGGATGAATGAATCATCAATCAATCATTCAATCAATCTCCCTCTCACATACAAACACACAGGCTAAATTTAGGCTCCTAATCTTTCGCATATTGTGGTATATGCCCAAAATTATATGACTAGTAGTAGGAAGGGATAAATAATATTATGGTCACTTGGAGGGGTTTCTTTAAAATGTCTATGGATATTCTCAGTCATCCAGGTCATAAATTAATAGATAGAACAGAACAGAATAGAACAGAACAGAACAGAACAGAACAGAACAGAACAGAACAGAACAGAATTCTTTATTGGCCAAGTGTGATTGAACACACAAGGAATTTGTCTTTGGTGCATATGCTCTCAGTGTACATAAAAGAAAAGATACATTTGTCAAGAATCATAAAGTACAACACTTAATGATCTAATCAAATCATAACAGGAAACAGTCAATATAAATTGTAAGGATACCAGCCACAAGGTTATAGTCATACAGTCATAAGTGGAAGGAGATGGGTGATAGGAACGATGAGAAGATTAATAGTAGTGTAGACTTAGTAAATAGTGTTGAGGGAATTGTTTAGCAGAGTGATGGCGTTCGGGGAAAAAACTGTTCTGGTGTCCAGTTGTTCTGGTGTGCAGTGCTCTATAGCGTCGTTTTGAAGGTAGGAGTTGAAACAGTTCATGTCCAGGATGTGAGGGGTCTGTAAATATTTTCACTGCCCTCTTTTTGACTCGTGCAGAATACAGGTCCTCAATGGAAGGCAGGTTGGTAGCCATTGTTTTTTACGCAGTTCTGATTATCCTCTGAAGTCTGTGTCTGTCTTGTTGGGTTGCCGAACCAAACCAGGCAGTTATAGAGGTGCAGATGATAGACTCAATAATTCCTCTGTAGAACAGGATCAGCAGCTCCTTGGGCAGTTTGAGCTTTCTGAGTTGGCGCAGAAAGAACATTCTTTGTTGTGCTTTTTTGATGACGTTTTTGATGTTAGGTGTCCATTTTAGGTCACAATTGTCTCAAAGTTGCTTTTTCAAAAGACAAGTGGACTGGTTTGTTTTTGTTTGTTTGAGGTAGAAGAAGGTGTTTCACTTCTCCTCCAAGAAACTTCATCAGTTCTGACTGGATGGTGGGGAGAAACAATCCAATTGCCTTTTGAAAAAGCACCTTGGAGGTTTCTTTAAAATATTCCAATGTCACCTATAATTTTTTTCGGTGATACCCTATATAAGACCTGGTTTGCTGTTGCTTATGTGTGCTCAGCAAATCCAGAATATCCTGTACTATTGCTTGTATGTATGTAAATAAAATAATGTATCTTCAAAGTGAACAGCTTGCCTTTGGAGGTTGTGGTGGCTGCATCACTTGAGACTTTCAAGAAGAGATTGGACTGCCATTTGTCAGAAATGGTGTTGGGTCTCCTGCTTAGGCGGGGTTGGACTAGATGACCTACAAGGTCCCTTCCAACTCTTTTAATCTGTTAATCTGTTAATTTTGTTGCTTTACCTGAGCCTAAATTTGGTCACCACACTATGTTATGTCCTCCTGTTCTAATCTATGTGAGAAAACCATAAAAAGGCAGGGATTTCCTCTGGATATTCTTGTTTTCACCTAGGCAAAGAAATACTTCTTTACGTATATTTAAAGCTTCATGGCATCAAGAACTGCCCATTAAAATAATTGCTCAGGTGGTATCATGCATCTCCCAATTTAATTGGGAATGATGTAAAGTTTCAGAATGACTGTATTATCAGCTTCACTGGCAAAAGTCAATTTATCAGCGGTTTTAAATGGGTCAGGAAATTAGTCAACGATCTTCAAAGAATCTTGAAGTTTGTTCTTTGTATTATTTCTGATGTCTATCTTGATATTAACCTGTTGTAGGAAAAATAACGGACTAGGACAAGCTCTTCAGTGCAGGAAAGAGTTTTTATTTGCGCAAAGGTTCAAACAGTCCGAGGACCACGAAACAACAGTCTGAACAGTGATGACTGATTTCAACCAGATATTTATACAGTATAAAGACAAAGTTATTACGAAGAGTGCAACATTTCGCACGTAGAAGTTACCCTTTAATCTATCTCTAGGAAAGACATAACAGCCTGATTCCCACAGGCTCAGGTTCTCAGCTCCGGAGCTCAAGACATAATAAAGGAGGAGATAAGGGGCTCAAAGGCGCCTCAAGAGCAGTAAAAAGGACAGTAAGGGAAGCAGTTTTTCTTCTCTAGGATATACATGACATTTGAGGTGTAATAAACAGTAAACAACAGGATGTATCTGTTTAGGGTCAGTTTGCTCTTTTACAATGCTGTACCTACGTCAAATACCTTGTATCAATTCAGCACCTTGGCACGGAAGAGGCACTTCTGCCTTGACCAAAGATTTGGATTTCTAATATTTAAGTTTTATCCCAATATCGAATCCTAGCCTGGCTCATACCCCCCCTTTGTGACTCATCTGAGATAACCAGACGAGTCATACCTCTAAGTCCTCTTCCTGCTGGAGCCTTTTATAATCCCACATAGCCATCACCTGAGCAGTAGTCTTACGTTCCACCAGCAAGGATAGACTTTTAGAGATAGTTTTAACAAACAGAGGTAAAATACATGGGAGAAAAATACACCCTGCAGCTATTAGTCCTACCAGGCCAAAAATGGCCTGCAGGCCAGGTAACTTTGGCCACCATCCTGAAAACATATCCTGTAAATTAAGGCCTTTCCATGTCTGGACTGGCACATGAGCTATTTTAACCATTTTATCTGTTATTTCCTTAATAACTTTTCCACTTTCATCAACTTCTATACAGCAATTAGTCAAATTAAACTTTCCACATACCCCTCCTTCCTTAGCCAACAAATAATCTAAAGCTAATCTATTCTGCATAATATATGTCCTTGATTTGACACTTTCCCTAGCTAATTGAGTAAGACCTTTCACAGTTTCATTGGTAATGATTTCAACCACCGCTTGCAGACGAATTAAACGGTTCAGAATGTATATAGGGGTCCGGTAGCCATACATGCCATCTTCCGCCCATGTAGCTGGTCCATAAACCTCAATAATTTGCTCTGCAGGCCATTCTTCACTCCCCCAACTACGTTGGTTACCTCCAACCTTAACCTTTCCTATTGCCGATGTATCTACATGCCTTCTTTGTCTTAAATTTCCCACCTCATCATATACCGGGACACCTAACACCTGCCGGGTTTTAAGGGGAAGCAAAAAGAATCCAGGCCTAATTAATCCCAAGACACAGGCACCACACCAGGATTTAGGTAGAACCCCATATGCCATCTTACCACATATCCAGTATAGCCCATCAGGAGCCAGCCATTCAAGGGTCCGATTATCTGGATCCTTTAAAAAGGATAACCCGTTTACTTTAAACAAGGCCATTTCATCAGGTCCCTCTGTGGCATTTGCTCCTGACCACCATACCTTACTTTCCCATTTTCCTGTACATATGAGGTTTCCCACCTGATAACAGCCTGGCACAATCTTTCTCTGAAAACAAACATTCCCTACCAAACTAGTAGTCAAGGTCCAGTCTCCATCCTTACCCTTATTATATGACAGATTACCCTTATAATCCATTTCTAAGACTTTGGAATAATTTAATTCCTGGGCTTCCCATGGCCATTTTTCTCCCATGTTAGTTCCTCCACAAACAAAACAATTTGATACATTCAGGGTATGGGCTATATCTTCGGCTAATTTGACAAAGGTATTTGTTACATGACTAGGAATTTCAGGTACATTCAACTTTTCCATTTCCAAATAATATGACCAGAACAATCCTTTCGTATCCTGTGTCGCTCTGGTAACTTTAGCGACATACCATCGAAGGGTTACAAGAGGGTCTTTTCCCTTTGCATAGATTCCTAATCCATAGTCCTCCTTCCATAATTTTGTCGGGGTACATGTAATCTTTATAGGGTTACATTGGTTTCGTTGACAGTTACTACTAGCTACCCCGTTTTCCAGCTTACATCTTTGAGAGCCCCCTGGCTGATCTCCCGTCCACATAACTGCACAAGTCCAGTATGGACAATAACTATATGTGTCCCGATCACTACATTCTCCCTGCTTTCGGCACATATATTTTTTGTCCAACATATAACTTCTTTCCCATTCTAATGTCCCACATGTTGACTTCCACATATCACAGTTACGATTGATAGCTAAACAGGCATCAAATGTTATCTCTACTGACTTTCCTAATTGTCTAAACTCCGTCTTATTTAAAAGTTCTTCTCTCCCACATTCAGTTGTGTATATTGACATCTCATAAGTAGTGATTTGCTTAGCTTCTGCCGGGTTGTAACATTGTACCTTATTCTTCAACACACACATGTGATATATGGTATTATTTACCTGACAGGTTTGGGGTTTATACTCCCCACAACCGTCAGGCTTCTGAGTGTGATAGATCAAAGTTTTAGAAACCCGTGTTCCCTGCAATGTTGTGCGTATGCATGCGTCACAGTTCTCCTCACTCACCGCTTCTGTTATGGGAATGTCTAGCTCACTTCGTAGTCTCATTACCCATCCGCTCATCCATAATCCCAGTCCAATGATTACCATATTCTGCATCCTCCCGGTCCTTTTTGTTCAGATCCCTCAATGCTCTCTCAACGGTGGGGGTAACCTTAAGTGTGTAATAAGGTGTCGTTAACCCTATCACCAAATAGTATTCTAGTACTTCTTCTATGATTTTTATGTCACACTCAATCAAACACCCTGTACATAAAACGCAGTCTATACAATGAGTGCAACAACAGCACTCACATCCACAATTACAGAACCAACACATTGGAAAAAAAATCTTAATACATTCAAAAATCGCCCCTTTGCTTATTACAATCAAGATTTCTTTAATAACCAAACAGTTTATACTGAGTGGGTGTTCAGGAGCAGATCCGGGCAGTTAGGAATTGGAGTAGCTGGTGCCGTGATGTGCCTTGGTCGTCCACAAAACCACTGTTTATACCTGTAAAACACAATAATCAACAGACCCAATACCCCCAATCCCCAACACACCCACATCCAATTCTCCTCCCACATGGATCCTTTGTTCTTCAGTCACTTGTCGTTAATCAGTTTCCAAAAGAAATACGACAACCCGGGTATGTAGTTCACTCCTATGATCCATTGAGGATCCCCACAATCGACCACACTTCCAAGTATCCTATATAAAATAGAGAAAAAAACTATTTTTGAGCACGCTTGAACGTTAACTTAGTAGGGTTTTGTTTATCCACGATCACTTTCCATCCAGTTTCTGCTGCCGCCTTGACTCGTGTCCAGTGGATCCATGACTTTGATTCTGCAATCTTAATAGCAAGGGGAGAAGTCATAATAACAGTAAAAGGTCCCTTCCACCGTCCTAGCAGTGGCTCTTTCTTCCAATGTTTAACCCACACTTGATCCCCTGGTTTGAACGGATGACAATGGGTTATTAACCGGGGGGGCACTTGTTCCATCACGTATCGCTGAAGCCTCTCAACTTGCTTATTAAGTTCTTGTACCATTTCCATATTCCAGACCCCCCCTTTATGCCCCAAATCTGGCCACCCTGCCAAATTTCTTCTTAACAACCCTGGCGGTCGTCCATACATTAACTCATATGGCGACAACTTGTGCTGGCCCCTTGGTGAGCTTCGAATGGCATACAAGGCTAGTGGTAGAGCATCTGGCCATTTTAAATGACTGTCTGTACAAATCTTAGTAATCCTTTCCTTCAGAGTCCTATTCATGCGTTCCACACATCTACCTGCTTCTGGCCGAAATGAACTGTGAAACCGCCACTTTATTCCTACCGCCTTTGCAACTGCCTGGTTAATATGATGGACAAACTCGGGACCATTATCTGAGGAGATATAACTGGGGATTCCAAATCTGGGAATGATCTCTTTCAATAATAACCTTGCCACTTCCCGCGCCTGTTTGGTCTTTGTTGGAAAAGCCTCCGGCCACCCTGTATACATATCCACCATAACTAACAGAGCTCTAAACAATCCACATCTAGGCATATCAGTAAAGTCTATCATAATATAATCCATGGGGATGTATGACCGGGGTATGGCACCAGGGGGCAGTAATGGCCCTTGTCTTGGGTTAACCTTAGCACATGTAACACACTTTGCAACAGTTCCAGCAGCGACTCCGGCCAGCCCATTGATGTAATAGTCTCTTCCTAATGCCAATTCTAAAGCTGTTTTTCCCATGTGTGTTGTTTCATGGGCTAGGCATCCTAGTGTCCATGCCATTGAGGCTGGTACGAAAATCCTCCTGTCTGGTAATACATACCACCCATCCTCAACCTGAGCTTTCAAGTCTGTCACTGCTTTCACACTTTCCTGTTGCGTATATGTTGGTTTAATTTCAGGGGGAATAACCCCTAAATCCATTGCTACACAGACAGATAAGTCGGGCAAAGGCCCCTCTTGCTTCGCTGCTTCCCTTGCCTCCACATCCGCTGCTCTATTCCCTATAGCTACCTTATCATCTCCTCTTTGATGTCCTTTACAATGCATCACTGCTACTTTCTTTGGTTTATTTACAGCTTCAATCAGGCGGCTAATAAGATGTCCATGCAAAATACTTTTCCCTGCTGAATCTCTAAACCCTCGCTCCTTATAAACAGCCCCATGTGCATGTAAAGTAAGGAATGCATATTTACTATCAGTCCACACATTCAATGTTTCTCCCTCAGCCCTTTCTAAGGCACGTATCAATGCCCACAACTCAGCCACCTGTGCACTATGTCCACTTCCTAAAGGTCCGCTTTCCACCACTCCTTCATCATCTACAATGGCATATCCAGACACCCGATATCCATCTACAATATAACTGGATCCGTCCATATACCAATTGAACTGTGCATTGGGTAATGGGATATCCGTTAAATCAGGGCGGGTGGAATAAACTTTGTCTAATACCTGTAAACAATTGTGTTGGGTATCTACTTCCGTTGGCAATAACGTAGCCGGATTCAACCTATTGGACATTACCAAACGCACCTGGGGGTTCTCAATCATGATTGCCTGATACTTTGCCAATCTCTGTCCACTAATCCATAAGTGTCCTTTAGCATCCAAGACGGACTGTACCGCATGGGGAGAGTGCACATTTATTGGACAGGAAAAAGTAAGTTTATTACAATCCTGAATTAATTCTGCAATTGCAGCCAACACTTTTAAACAATGCGGCCAGCCTCGCGCCACTCCATCCAACTGTTTTGATAAGTATGCTACTGGTTGTTGCCAACTTCCCAACGGTTGAGTAAGCACCCCCACTGCAATATTTCTGCTTGTATCTACATACAAATTAAAAGGCTTCTGCAAATTCGGTAAGGCTAACGCCGGCGCCTGAGTCAGCGCAAGTTTTATATCTTTAAAGGCTTTTTTCTGTTCTCCCCCCCACTCAAGGGGTTCTGTATTAGCGCCCCTGGTGGCTGCATACAAGGGTGCTGCCATCAAAGCAAAGTTGGGGATCCAAATATGACAAAAGCCAGCCAACCCTAAAAAGCTTCTCAGTTGTCTCTTTGTTCTAGGTTCGGCCAGCATCAAAACTGCCTGTTTCCGCTCCGGTCCTAAAGCCCTGTGTCCTTTCTCAATATCATAACCCAAGTACCTCACCCTCTCTTTCACCAGTTGAGCTTTCTTCCTTGATACCCGATACCCACACTCGAGCAACAAGTCTAATAACATTTTAGTATTGTCCCAGCATAAATCCTCTGTCTGTCCAGTCACTAAAACATCATCAACATATTGTAAAATTGTATCCCCCGGTTGCTGAGGCATGTAGTACTGCAAGTCCCTAGCCAGCGCTGTTCCAAACAATGTCGGGGAATTTTTAAACCCCTGTGGCAACCTAGTCCATGTGTATTGCATTTTTGTGCCCGTATGAGGGTTCTCCCACTCAAAAGCGAACAGCGGCTGGCTTGATGGATGAATAGGAATTGTAAAGAAGGCATCCTTCAAATCAACTACAGAAAACCACCCCGCCTGGGGTGGGATCAAACTTAACAAAGTATATGGATTAGACACGGCCGGGTGTAAGGTAACTGTTCGGCTATTCACAAATCTCAAATCCTGGGCCGGGCGAAAAGACCCATCTGCCTTTTTAATCGGGATAATTGGGGTATTCCATGGGGATTGAGTAGGCACCAAAACACCCGCTTCCAAATATTTCTGTATACTCTCATAAATAGCATAGATCGCTTCCCATGAAATGGGCCGTTGCCTTATTCTGACTGGCATTGCTCCCGGTTTTAGCTCGACCACCACTGGAGGGTGGTGTGCTGCAAAACCTGGTGGATTGTCCTCCGCCCACAAACCCGGCACGCCAAACATCCTCCACTTTTCCTCCTTTTCCTTCTCACCGACCTGTCTCCCTATCATCAACCTCCAAATTTCCTCCGGAGAATGTCTTATGGTCATTTTCTGACTGCCTTCATCAAAAGAAATTGTTGCCCCTAATTTGCTCAGCAGATCCCTGCCTAGCAATGGAATAGGGCACTCAGGGATATACAAAAATTCATGTTGGATTTCAGCTCCTTTAAAATCACACATCACAGGCTTTAGGACCTGCCGTCCCATAATCTGTCCTGATACCCCCTGAACCTGGATTTTACGTGATCCAGGGGCTGCAATTTGCTTATTTACAACTGATCTACCTGCTCCTGTATCCACTAAAAATGTTGTCTGCTGGCCCCCTATCGTCATTGTAACCAACGGCTCAGGCGGGGGTTCTTCCAAGCCTGGTCCCCGTCAATCTGACCACACCATATCTGCCAATCCAATACTTTCTGCTTCTCTTGGTCCGGCGCCCCCTCTCGCTCCTCTACCAAAGCCTCGTCCCAAGCCTCTTTGTCCAAATCCTCTATTCAAGCCCCCTCTCATTCCTCGTTCTCCCCTTCTTCCTGCAAACTGCCCCCTCATTCCTGCTCCAAATTCAGGTCTTCTCATCATCCCTCTACCTCTCATCATCCGTCTGGGGCATTCTCTTTGCCAATGGCCTTCTCCTTTACAATAGGCACATTGGTTAGGACCCAGGGATGTCCCCGGGTTGGGGTCGAAGCTCATTCCTCCCTGTAGTGCTACTGCCAATAACTCAGCCTTCTTTTGCATTCTGGCATCTCTCTCCTTCTTTTCCACCTTATCCCTATTGACATACACCTTCCGTGCCAATTCCAACAATTCCGTCGTGTTCTTCCCTAATGCTCCTTCTACCCGCTGCAATTTTCGCCGTATATCCTCATAACTTTGAGCTATAAACCTTTCATTCAACATCCGCACATTATCCCCCTGCCTTGGATCCACCTGTGTATATAACTCATACGCTTCAATCAATCTTTGCAGGAAACTCTCCGGGCTTTCATCCGCACCCTGCATCACTAGAGATGGCTTGGACATATTTACTGGGGGCTTCCCTGCTCTTCTAAGACTTTGCACTACCAAATTCTGATATTCCCTCAAGCGTGTCCGGTCCTGTTCTTCCTTAGGGTCCCAGCCCGGATCTATTTCGGGCGCCCGGACCAACACCTCCGGCTGCACATCCGCATCATTTGGCAACATCTCTTTCACACACTGCCTAACTGCCGCTTTCCACTTTTCTCGTTCTTCCGGAATTAACAGAGTGCGTAACAACTGTTGTACATCCTGCCACGTTGGGTTATGTGTTAACATAATAGTTTGAAACAGGTCCGCCATCTCAGTGGGCTTAGTAGTCAGCGGCCCATAATGTTGCTTCCAATTTAAAAGATCAGTAGTAGTAAACGGCACGTATTGAAAAAGGGGCTGACGTTCCACCTGCCCCTGCTGGTTTACTATTATCTGATCCACCTGGCGCAAAGGCGCTGTAACTTCTTGCTTGCTAGCCTTCAGCTTCGCTGTTACCACGCGAGTTTGCACCCCCACTTGCTCTCCTCCTGTTGCTTCCTTCAACCCCTTATCATCCCGATCTTCTCCTTCACTCCAACTACCTTCTTCCACCGGGGGACTTTTCCTTATTTTCGGTCTCGCCCCAGGATCGCTCATGCGTCTCTGATTTCCACCTCCCTCTCCTCCTACAGCTCCCGGCAACTGCTGCTGTTGGTCTAGGGGCTGCGCTGGGGGCTGCTGCTGCACTGGGGGCTGCTGCTGCCACAATGGAGCATACGGTGGGGGTCTAACTAACTCCTCCTCATCTTCTGTCAATACTTTTCTCCTCCTTGAATATTCCTCTCCTCTTTTTGCCTGGGTTTTTTCTTGCTCACTTCTCCCCCCTTCTCTCCCCCCTTTACTCTTTCCGCCAGATCTGGATACACACAGCCTGACCATTTCAGCCTGACATTGCAGCAAATCCTCAGCTTTTTCTGTTAGGGCTCTCGCCCATTGATCAATGTATTGAAATTGATCAGGATATTTATCCTGATTCACTACGATCACCCCCCACAACTTATCCACCGTTTCCTCCCTTAATGATCCCTGCGGGGGCCACCCTGTCCCCAATAATGGCCACACATGCTTACATAAAAATTTTAATCGCTCCTTTGATCCTTTCAGATAGGAAGGGTTGCTAAAATACTTGTCAAAACCTTTTAGCATGCATGCCAAAGGAGTATTTGGCACGCTCTGAGCCCCCCCCATCTTATCACACTGCTGTCGACTCGTAGCCCCGGAAACTCACGGCCGCTAGCGAGAAATACGACGACTTAACCACCCACACAACCTGACACGGACTTCGTTAGGGTAGCCTACCCCAGTCCAAGGGAGTGATCAAATCCCTTCTTCTGCCTTCAAATGAGACAGGTACAATTCTTTTACAATATACTCACTTAAAAACGCTCCCACTCCGTAGATTCCTGGCCAGGAATTTGTTCAGACCACCTTTCCTGCACCGCAGGGTTCTTGGACTCGATCAGAGCACCGTTGGGGCCATGGGGTTATCGCGGCTGTCTCCCGGAGACGTATCTCCGTGGCGCCTGGAGAATGTTCAGGAGCGACCTCCCGATGGTCCCGAGGGGTCGAAACGGTCCTCAGCGAAATATCGCCTTGCACCTAGTCCCATCTGGGGTGCCAGCTGTTGTAGGAAAAATAACGGACTAGGACAAGCTCTTCAGTGCAGGAAAGAGTTTTTATTTGCGCAAAGGTTCAAACAGTCCGAGGACCACGAAACAAAAGTCTGAACAGTGATGACTGATTTCAACCAGATATTTATACAGTATAAAGACAAAGTTATTACGAAGAGTGCAACATTTCGCACGTAGAAGTTACCCTTTAATCTATCTCTAGGAAAGACATAACAGCCTGATTCCCACAGGCTCAGGTTCTCAGCTCCGGAGCTCAAGACATAATAAAGGAGGAGATAAGGGGCTCAAAGGCGCCTCAAGAGCAGTAAAAAGGACAGTAAGGGAAGCAGTTTTTCTTCTCTAGGATATACATGACATTTGAGGTGTAATAAACAGTAAACAATAGGATGTATCTGTTTAGGGTCAGTTTGCCCTTTTACAATGCTGTACCTACGTCAAATACCTTGTATCAATTCAGCACCTTGGCACGGAAGAGGCACTTCTGCCTTGACCAAAGATTTGGATTTCTAATATTTAAGTTTTATCCCAATATCGAATCCTAGCCTGGCTCAAACCCAGTTGTGATGTTACTACTAATGAAAACCCAAAGGTTAATTAAATCATATGGAAAAGTGCTTGCTGAAAAATTAATATACCCTATTCTTCCAAAACCACATAATCCTCAAAGAATTCTGAGATGGAAGATGAATTCAGTCAACTATGTATGTACACACACACACGAGCACAATTCCAAGTAGTTTTGCTTATTCAAAATGGAATCTTGTTCCTTTTTTTATTTCTTATGTGTTAATTGCTCTCTAGTGTTGAGGTCAGGCCTCAGTATAATTATATAGATTTTGGGGACGAAGATGCATCCCAGTAAACCAGCACTGGAAGACAGGATAGAGAAGATCTCCACAGCAACCACGTACTTCCCTTTGGTGCTCAGGTAGGTGGGGACAAAGGTCAGCCAAACATTGCAGAAAACCAACATGCTGAAGGTGATGAACTTGGCTTCATTAAAACTGTCTGGCAACTTCCTGGCTAGGAAGGCCACAATGAAGCTGAGAAGGGCCAAGAAGCCCATGTAGATCAAGACACAGTAAAACATGATGATGGAGCCTTCATGACATTCGATTACCATTTCTCCATAGAGTGTCTCCATGTCTAAATGTGGAAATGGGGGAGATGTGTTCAGCCAAACAATACAAATAACTACTTGAATGAAGGAGCAGAACCAGATAATAGAATAGGCCAACTTTTGCCCCACCCATTTGTGAAATAGGCTTCCTGGCTTTGATGCTAGGAATGCTACGATGACTGTGATGGTTTTGGCCAATATAGAAGAGATCGCAATAGAGAAGATGATGCTGAAATTGGTTTGTCGGAGGAGGCAGGTCACCCTATTGGGCTTTCCAATGAACAGAAATGAGCAGAGGAAACAGAGAAAGAGGGAGATAAGTAGAAGGTAGGTGAGGTTGCGATTGTTGGCTTTGACAATGGGAGTGTCCCGTTGCTTAATAAAAATTATAAACACCAAAGTTGTAAGTAGGGAAAAAAGAAGAGACAGAGACACCAGAGTAATGCCCAGTGGCTCTTCAAAGGAGAGGAAATGCAGTGTCTTTGGAATGCACTCATTGTGAGCTTGATTTGGAAATTGATCCTCGGGACAACGGTCACAATTCTCCATGTCTAAAAAGAAGGGAACAGTTTCTGAACGGGCTTAAACTTTTCAGAAGTTTCAGAATTTCTTTTCTGGATATACCTGCAATGTAAGTTTTTTCTAAATCCTTTTGTAACTCTCTATTCAACCTAGATTGTAAAAACGAGTACTGTAGTGAAACACAATTTAGATTTTTCTATATATCAGTGCTGTTGGAGTGCACTAGGTTTTATAGCATTTCTGAGCAAGAGAATAGCATGTCCTACTTTCTAAATGTGTGCCAGCTAGTGGGAAAGAGAAAAGAGATGCTTGATACTTTAGATCAGGGTTGAAATGCTACCGGTTCGGTCCAGTTCGCCTGGACCGGTAGTAAAACAGTCTACTGGTTCGTCGAACCGTTAGTAAAAAATGTAAAAAAAAAGTTCTGACAATCAGCTGAGTGATGTGTGATCGTTGGAACTTTTTAAAAAACCTTTTTAGCATTTTTTTACTACCTATTTACATCTATTCTCTGCCTCCTGAGTCCCAGCTGATCTGGAGGAAATGGGGATTTTGCAGTAATCTTCCCCTGAAGTGGGGAGGGAATGGAGATTTTACAGTATTCTCTCCCTGGAGTGGGGTGGGAATGGAGATTTTACAGTATCCTTCCACAGCTATGCCCACCAAGCAATGCCATGCCACGTCCACCAAGCCACACCCACAGAACCAGTAGTAAAATTTTTGAAACCCACCACTGTTCTGCACATGTGCAGATCGCTGATGACAACGTCCGGGGCAGTGGGCGGGGCATCCCGCCAGTTTTACTACCGGTTTTTGTGAACCAGTCCAAACCCACCACTGGGCTGGTTCCATTGGATGCCTTGAATCTTACCCATTTGTCTGGATATCATCTTTTCGGGACAGGGAGCACAAGCGTAGTAGCAAAATTTCCGCCCTTCGATCTTGTTCTTTCTTTTTCCAAGAGGACAGGGCTCGTTACATAAGGAGGGAGGAGGGATCTGTCCCCAAATAAAGAAAGAAGTCAGTAGTAATGTTTTACTTACATTTTTGTCTTACAGGCAATGACTGTTGATAGTCATTTCTGCCATGTAACAGACAATTCAACCTCCAAAAGGTTACCAGAGCCAGGAACGTAAGCGAAGTTGCATTTGATTTGTTTTTTTTTATCTAGTTGAAGTTTAATTAATGAAATGCAGCCCACATTTATATCTAAACCTGGATTATTTTCCCTACTGTTCCCCAGTCAAGGCTCTGGTTACTATCTTTAAACCCAGGAAGACATAAGGCCTGGTTACATGATGGACTACCTGTCCCACATAGTAGCTGCCTGGTTGGATAACTCTCATAAGGTTGGCACACTTCAAGTCCCCTTAATTAAACAATGCCATTTATAAGCACCCTGGAAGGATATCTTTTCTTGAATGGAATGGAATGGAATGGAATGGAATGGAATGGAATGGAATGGAATAGAATAGAATAGAATAGAATAGAATAGAATAGAATAGAATAGAATAGAATAGAATAGAATAGAATAGAACAGAACAGAACAGAACAGAAAAGAACAGAACAGAACAGAACAGAACAGAACAGAATAGAATAGAATAGAATAGAATAGGGACCTTGGTGGTCTTCTCGTGCAGCCCCTGCTGAAGCAGGAGTATCATGCTACAACATATAACTTTTTATACTGTTGTGGCTCTCTTGCCCCATCCAGTGGCTGGAGAGACAAATATGCCTGAACTCTATTGTTTGGAGCTGACTCCACCAATTTATTCATCAGCCCACACTCTCAAACCAAGTGTATGGTGGGAAGCCAGACTCCATTTCTTTTAGCATTTGGAGAAGGCAAAAGCACAAAGAAGCAGCCATTTTAATCTGTGGCACATGATCATCCAAGAACAAGTTCACATCCCACACACAGAGCATTGCTGGTGAGATTCAAACGGCTTGTATTTATTGATTGTTATGTTCAGCAGTAACTTAATACTGTCTATCTTATATTTGATTCTCACTGTATATATCCCTATTTGTCTCGGTTTCATCATATCCTGTTCTCTCAATAAAGCATTCAGATCTACACACATAGTCCATTGCCCAGAGTGACTGACTGACTGTCCGTCCATCCATCTGTCCATCTGTCCATCTGTCTGTCTATCTGTCCATCTGTCCATC
Organism: Pituophis catenifer annectens; assembly: GCF_029215685.1. Lineage (NCBI taxonomy): Eukaryota > Metazoa > Chordata > Lepidosauria > Squamata > Colubridae > Pituophis > Pituophis catenifer. Next base: position 14,408,018 of record NW_027256895.1, read on the forward strand.
TGTCCATCTGTCCATCCATCCATCCATCCATCCGTCCATCCGTCCGTCCATCATCTATCTGTCTCTGTCTTTCTTTCTCTGTCTCTGTCTCTGTCTCTGTCTCTGTCTCTGTCTCTGTCTCTGTCTCTGTCTCTGTCACTTTCTCACTTTGTCTCTCTGTCTCTGTCTCTCTGTCTCTGTCTCTGTCTCTCTGTCTCTGTCTCTCTCTGTCTCTCTCTGTCTCTGTCTCTGTCTCTGTCTCTCTCTGTCTCTCTCTGTCTCTGTCTCTGTCTCTGTCTCTGTCTCTGTCTCTGTCTCTGTCTCTGTCTCTTTCTCTTTCTCTTTCTCTCTCTCTCTCTCTCTGTCTCTGTCTCTCTCATCTGTCTGTTTCTCTGTTTCAATCTCTATCATCTCTCTTTATCATCTACCTATCTATTGAATTCTAAAGCACACATCTCTCTCTCCCATATTATTGTTATGTTACCTGAGTGAATCCATGATGCCACTGGATTTTGTCTTGATGAATACGGAAGGTTTCTCCTTGCAGATCTAGTTCCCCAACTGGGATGTTGATATAGGAGTTGTTTGGGAAAGTAACCAAATTGACAATGTCAAATCCAGCTTCTAATGCTCCATCTTCATTGAATTTAATTTCATCTCCAGCATTGTTGTTGAAGGAAATTCTCTGCAGAAATGAGTGGAGCTTGCGGAAGAAAAAGGATAAGGTTAGCTTTCAAAATGGCTTCAGACAACACCACGTTTTAAGTTTGGAGGCTTCCTTCCTTGGGAATAAAGAAGTATAGAGGACTGAAAGAATCTAGTGGTTATTTTGGACCATAGTCCATCTTACGGACTAAATTTTTTTTAGTACATATTGATTTTTTTTTCTAGTGACAATTGAGAGAGTTAGTGGAAAAAGAGCAAGAAGAAGCTATGGGAAGGAAATCTACAGAGAAGTAGAAAGGCAGAAGTCTGTTAAGGAGCAGTTTTGTTGATGTGGAAAGAGGAAAAAGTTGAGATGTGTAACAGTGGTGGTATTCAATTTTTTTCCTACGAGTTCTGTGGGCGTGGCTTGGTGTTGGGGGTCATGTGACTGAGTGGGCATGTCCAACTTGACGTCACTCATGTCCATGCCCACTATGTCACATGATCCCCCACCAAGCGACGCCCACAGAACCTGGTAGAAAAAAATATTGAATTTACAGCTATTCTTTCTACCTATTTTTTGCCCAGGCCTGGCCTAGTACTGCATGTCGCCTGCTCTCCCTTCACCAGTCACACGCATCACCCCGTTTCCTCTCCTTCAGAGGCCCTAGTCTTAGCCCGGCTTCCTCCCCCATGACTGCCTCTTTTGTCGTCTCACAGGCGCGACCTTACCTTTCTCCCACGGCTGGCTGCCAGGGAAGGCAAGCCAGAAGTGAGGCATCGCCGTTGTGCTCCCCACCAGCCTGCATCTCACCCCCCCTTGTCATGAGATGCCTGCAGCCTCCTCCTCTTTTTTTAGGTGTGGCTGGAGTCCAGCCGCACCTAAGAAACGACGCAGTACCTGCAGGCTTCTTGCACAGAAAATTACTGACCTCCGGCTCTGCTCCGTTTCCCGAATGCACTGCTGTCACCCTCTTCTATGCACCAGCCATGCAGGCACACCCCATTGCCTGCTGCCGCTGCGCTGAAGAGACTTCCCCGGGCAAGTCCAAGCGGAGCAGCGAAGTAGGCAATGGGGTGAGCCTGTGCATCTGGTGCACATAGAAGAGGGTGGTGGTGCATTCGAGAAGTGGAGTGGAGCCGGAGGCTGGTAATTTTCACTGCAAGAAGCCTGCAGGCACCGCATCTTTTTTTCGGTGTGGCTGGACCCGAACCGGTATGAACCGGCTGAATACCACCTCTGATGTGTAGGCAAAAGTGGGTCAATATTTGTAATGTTTCAATCTTGAAGAAAGATGAACATCAGTGATGCTTAGATAGATGGTCTACAATGATCTGTTGACTCAATAAGTCTTGGCACTCAATAAGTCAAGGACAACATTTCAAAAGAGCATTGAGAAAGGGGAAAACTTACCTGCCAGGCTTCTACAATCTTTGATCGCCTTTGATCCCTGTTGTTTTGTATCTTCTGATAAGTCCTCCCTGTTTGAGCAGCCTGTAATGCTTGAGCCACAGCATAGATTGCATTATAGATACTGTAACTATGGCCAAGTATTCTGGTTTCAAAGAAGGGTGCAATAAGGTCCTCTAGTCTTTCCTCTCCAGTACGTTCCTCATCTTGAGAAACACCATTATTTGGTGGTGAACAGCCAAAAGCGTGGCTCCAGAAATCTCTAATAAAGCCATCTTGACTTGCCTCAGACAGGGTGACGGCCTGTATAAATTGTTGGAAACCTGGAAGTTCTCTTGTGCTAATTGAGAAGGAAATTGCCCCTTGGAACGTTTGCATATCGATAGCTCTTTGTAAGCAATGTAATGTGAAATCATTTTGGGCCATTGTGATCCACACTTTTCGCGTGGAAATTTTCTGTGAAGAATCCGAAGGTGTTGGGAGAAAAAATTGGGTGGCTTGTAGAATAGAGACCAGCCACATAAAGACTGTATTTTCTCCATGTACAATAACTGTATTTGCGGTTCTCTCTGTGAACAAAGTAGTGTGCCTCAGACAATGTTCAATCAAGTCTAATCCTTTGGAAGAGTGTAAATTTCTGTCAATCCTTTCGGTGAATTCGGAGCAGATTTTATTTTGAGAGAGCATGGGTTCCAGAGTTTGTATGAAATGTTCTCCATGTTTATCATCTACAATGACAAATCCTACCCATTTCCATCCAAAGTACAGGAGGAGCTGGATTAAACCCTTGTACTGGAGATCTTCATTGGGGGCCATGTGATAAAAAGGGGGGAAACGCGATTCATCAGTCACTGCCAATTGAAAAGAACCATATGAAATCTAAAAAAAAAAAAAAGAAAGGAGGAATAAGACAAAGAGAAAATGATAGAGTAAGAGAATGGATGGATATGTCCTGTTTTTATTGATTTACTGTAAACTACGTTGTTTTTCAAAATATGGTTGTTTAGTAATATAGATAAGGTTCAGAGATCTCCCTAAAAGGGGGATATCCTTTCTGAACTTTGTCTGTCTATCTGTCTGTCTCTCTGTCTCTCTGTCTGTCAGTCGTCATCATCATCATCATCATCATCATCATCATCATCATCATCATCACCATCATGATGCTTGTGAAGAAGGCACAGAAGAGGCTGTACTTCCTGAGAGTGCTCAGGAAGATAAATCAATTTCAGCATCTACTTCTATCCTACTATCGCAGCACCATTGAGAGCATCATAACATAGAGCAGTAATGGCTAACCTTTTTGCCATCGTGTGCCAAAAGTGGGGGGAGCATGGTGGGGTCTCATGCACGTGTGCCCACATCCATAATTCTCTGTGCCCCGCCCCCCCGTGCTCCCCCCGCTTTTGGCACACGATGGCACAGTGGGCCTGGTAGCTCCGTTTTTTGCTTACCCCAGGCTCCAGAGCCTTTCTAGGAGCCTGGGGAGGGCAAAAACAGCCTCCCCACCCCAGAGGCCCTCCGGAGGCCAGAAACAGTGTGTTTCCTGATTTCTGGTGGGCCCAAAAGGCCTGAAAATCAGCTGGCTGGTGCACGCATGCCTGTCGGAGCTGAGCTTCCATGCCCACCGATATGGCTCCGTGTGCCACCTGTAGCACCCGTGCCATAGGTTTGCCATCACGGACATAGAGCATTTTTGCATGGCATGATAGCAGCTCTGTAGCGGACAAAAAAGCTTTACAGAGAATCATTAAAACTGCCCAGAATATCATCGGGCTCCGGCTGCCAGCCCTGAATGACATCTTCAAATAACGCTGTTTGAGGAAGTTGCATAACATTCTCAGAGACTCTTCCCATTCTGCTTACAATCTTTTTGGATGTTTTCTTCTGGCAGAAGATACAGAACAATTAAAACTCAGACCACACGTTTTCTGAATAGTTTTTATCCCAGAGCTATAATTGCACTCAACAATGAACTAAAGGGCCACCAACAGTGAGCTGTTGGACAGCATTACTTGGTCTGTTGTGTGGATGTTTAGGTGGTTTAGGAGTGGGGAATTTGTGTGGGTGGGAGTGTGTTTGGGGATTGTTATGTGTGTTGGACCTGGTCTTTGGGTGTTAAGTGAATTTTGTTGTATGGGTATACTGTGTATACCCATACTACATACTACATACTACAATACAAGATAACTTGAATATTTGAATTGAAAGAATCAAATCTTTCAGTGCTTCCTAGGTGAATGTTCCTTCTACATGTTGTGCTCCCCATCTTTAATATAAAACCCAGGTATTTGTGCACATTATGCTTCAAATATATGAACTGAAATAAGTGAGGCAGGTAATGATAGCTAGCATAAGCCTGCAGGTTCAAAGAACTATGTGTTAAAATTCTGTATGTCTCGATTCATCATACTGAACGAAGCAATATACTGAAGAGAAACACGGATTAATCAAAGTCTGCCCTTTACCCTAATTTCTTTACTCCTCTTTACCCTAATTTCTTTACATCTGTTTACCGATAAACCATCAAGTTGCTTCTTGAAGGGGAATTCAAAGGCAGACAATCTGTGTGATTGATGTCCTAATTTTGAGATCTTTAGTTATGGCTCCAACCTGTGGGATCTTGAAAAGCTGCAAAATTTCTGCCATTCGTATGGATGTTTCGGGACTCATCCCTCCAATGATTCCCATCACTTTCTTTTCAGTCCCACAAATATAGTTGGGGACAATTTTATGTGACTTAAAAAGCAGATCCAGAATGGTACGATAGGTCATTAGTGCATCAGAGTAGCTGTCATAGATATGGAATCCAAGAGTGATGTTATGCAAGATGTGAGAATCCTTGTTGATCTCTTTCACGGCAAACACTAAAGCCAAGACGTGTTGGTAGAACTTGGTTACCACACTGTAAAAAAGTCACTTGTTTCAAAAAAAACTGTGCTATGCATTACATACTAAGGAAGACATATCCAGTGACAGAAATACTACGAGGAAGACACACTGACAAGAGAACTATACTGAAGTTCACAGTTTTATGATTCCAGGTTCATATCCTATAAGAAGTGGTTTGTTTAACTGTATCCTTTAACAGATACTTAAACGGATAACTGATATACCCAGAAATGTTAAAGGACATGATTGAATAAAAAAGTAATGCATTCCCAGTGGTGGGTTTTTAACGGTTTGGCCTGGTTCGGGAGATCTGATAGCGGCAATGGTGAGCTGAGAGTGAACCAGTTCTCTCTGACGATTAGCTTGGCCCTCCCACCCGCGTCTCCGTTATACGTACCTTATATTCCATTGTTTTTAGCCCAGCTGAAAGGTGTGGCAGAGTGGATTGCCGCATCTCAGCTGTTCCGTAAAACACTGCGCTTGCATAGAGCAAGTGCATGCGAAACGCATGTATAAAGTGAACCAGGGGTAACACCGGTTGAAACCCACCACTGTGCATTCCCTTTGAAAAACTGGAGGAATCATGAAATATTTTAAGGAAGGAAGAGAGGATAATATTCTCGAAACATCTGTATGGTTGTCATGTAGAAGAGATCTACAGAAGAAATCCCATTTTTCCTGCCTTTAAAAAGGAGAGACTTTATGTTTCTTTTTTTCATGTTTATTCATGTTAAAATTTCCATTCAAATTTTGGCCCTTCATCCAGTTCCATAATGTCCTCTGAGCAAGGATTGGCTTAGAACAAAGGTTGGGAACCTTAAACGCTCAAAGAGCCATTTGGACCTGTTTCACAAAAAAAACAAAACAAAACAACAACAACAAAAAAAACACCGGGAGCCACAAAACTTTTCCCATGCCTGACTATTTCCTGAGTGGCTACAAAACTAGCATATGTAGTTGAATTAAACGTTCTTTTTTCTTCTAAAACTTTTCTTTTCTTGGATTTATCCATGGTTTGCCTACCAGGAGTCAAAAAGCTCAAGAAATCATGTCCAAGCGGGTGTCGCACATTGGTGGTTGTGACTCATATTTTGAGCGACAGGGAGCTGCAGCAGAGGGATAAAAGAGTCCCATGTGGCTCCAGAGCCGCGGGTTGCTGATCCCTGGCTTAGAAGACGTACAAGGTCTTTATGATTCTGTTAAAACATTCATCTTATTATGAAAACAATTCCTGTACAATCAGCTCAAGCCTGTTCAGTGTTGTAAAAAATCCAAACATTTTGCTCCTTGATAAGCAGCAAAATAAGGGATAGTAGGAATCATTAAATACTCCATAAGAAAACTCTGAAGAGAAGACAGGTTATCAAGTTGGAAGAAACAGAACGGGTTCATTTTTTAAAAATGAGAATCTGAGCTGAGCGGAACAAATTTATAGTACGGGGGAGCTCAGTGATCAGGAGAGTAGAGCTGATGAACATAGCCATTAGCTATATTAGGAATTCATTTATCCTTCCATGGTGAACTCTTTCTATTCTTAAAAGGAGATGGTAAAGAGAAGAGGACCTATTTCTCCTTGTAAAGTTTTGTGTTTCAGCTTTGCATTTTTCTTTCAAAGATTGTGGATCTTTTTGAAATAGGACAGGTGGATCCCAAGCCTCTAAGCGATACATGAAAAAAATAGAGACACGGTAGTAATAACTAGTGTTACCCCAAAGCTTTGGAAATGATTTTTCATTCCACAGTCAATGCCTATATTTAAAATATTATAGTGCCTATTAGGTGATGGTGAATTAGGGCCGGTTGTTTTTCCTCCAAGTTGGAAGAGTTTTCAGTTCTCAACAGAATATCTGCTTGTCCTGGTCTATCGGATTTTGGCTTAATTAGAACAGAGGATGTTGAATTAACAAATCATTTCTATATAACAAGCTGCTGTTAAGGATATGCCCGTGATACATTTATATTCATTAACAGATGATGATGGAACATCTACTTTTACATAGATGGAAAGGAGAGAGCAGGATTAGATTAAAATAAACTAAGAGAGGGATTTCTTACATTGGGAAGGCAAGCGATTCCTCAGAAGGATGTTTATCAAAAGTAACTTTGGGGAACATGTAGTGAACATGAGACACCAATCCACCGATGAGAAGGTCTCCCTCCTGGTACCATTCCTGTGGAATTTGAATGGCTTCATCTCCAGTGCACTTAAGAGGCTGGATCTTCATGGTCAATTCTGGATAGAGTAAAATGGCAATAATCCCCAACATTCCTGCTGATTTAGCTTCTCCTGTATTGCTGTTGCCAGCAGCCTTGATTCAAACAGGATACTATAGATAGTGAAAGAAATGCTACCTTGGTTGAGATCTGTCTTCAGAATATATCGTGCCTCATTCATTGATCTGATCCATTTTCTTCAGCCTCCCTTATGTCTGGATACTCAAAGTGTAAAGGAGAGAGTTGACCTTTGAGTCTAATATCTAATTATTAGCAATTTAAAAGACTCTGGGTATGAGGTTTTAACAGAATTTCATTGATCTTGTATAATTATTCCAAGATGATGGTCAGAGTATATTTTACAGGTGTGGAGTAAAGTAGCTAGTTTCACATAGAGAAATAGGGAGAATCTGTCAGCTCTGGAATTGACTAGGCATTGGCTCATCAACAGTCTAAAAATATTAGCACAAAGCCCACAAGAAATAGATATTTATGCTATGAACAGCAAAAAGATTCTGAGAACCCAAATTTATGGCAACAGCTCTCATATTGACCCTGTCATGGTTGGGGAGCACTTCAATCAATTTTGAGGAATGGTCCTCAGCAGGGAGCAATATATTGGATAGATATATATATATTGATTCTGAGATTTGCTTCTGCTAGTTCCTTCCAAAGCATCTTGAGAGCCACTGGAGGATTGACCTGTTGACTTAATCATCATGTCTTTGATATCTGGAGAGATGTTGCTGGAGCAAACATGTTTGTGAACGGAGACCTTATTCTGCATCCTCTTGGGGATTGAGGAACTGCGCTTGAGGTCTATAATTTGGCTGAGTGGCCTATTTCTCAGAGTTACATACATGAAATTTGTGGCCATATATGTTCTTTTTTTTTTTATTGAAAAAGTTTTACAAATACATTTTCTCCCCAATTTCCCCCCCTAACCCGCCCTAACCCTCCCTAACCCCCCTAACCCTCCCCTCCCCCCGGACTTCCACAGAATATAATCCAAATCAAAAACATATTTTATAAAACTTAAACCCCTCCACCCCCTATATATTTTTCACATTTTCACAATTCAATTAGTCTATCACTATATAATACCTTCAATTAAAAGCTATCTGATATTTCCTAGTTTGATATTTATTCTACACATAATCTATCCACTTTTTCCACTCCCATACATAAGTCTCTTGTGTCCGATCTTTTAGATATGCTGAAATCTTCGCCATCTCTGCAAAACTAGCCATCTTCAAAGTCCATTCTTCAATAGTGGGCATAGCATCATTTTTCCAATATTGACCTATCAGTAGTCTTGCTGCTGTAATCATATGCAATATCAGCTTCACTTCACCCAATGTAAAACCCTTAACTATACCCAATAAAAACAATTGTGGAGAGAACTGAATTTTTTTCTTCAAAACATTTTGTATGACCCACCAAATTTTTATCCAAAAAGCCTTCACTTTCTTACAAGTCCACCACATATGATAATATGTGGCATCTAGGCAATCACATCTCCAGCATTTTGGTTGAACATTAGGGTACATACACAATAACTTCTTAGGATCTAAATGCCACCTATAAAACATTTTATAAAAATTTTCCCTCAAATTCTGCGATTGTGTAAATTTAACATTCTGAACCCATATTTTTTCCCATGTTTCCAACATCACTGGTTCTGCAAAATTTTGTGCCCACTTTATCATACAATCTTTAACCAGTTCAGTTTCTGAATCTCTTTCTAATAAAACATTATAAACCCTTTTAATAGGTATTGGACCTTTCTCTTTTATATGTCTAACCAGTTCTTCTTCATGCATCATTATACCAGTTTTTTGATCCTCTTTCCATCTCAGTTGAAGTTGGTTATACTGTAACCAAGTTAAATTAATCCCTTCTTCCAACAGCGTTTCTAATGTCTTCAGTTGCCATCTGCCCGCATCTGTAAAAAGAACTTCTTTATATAACCCCCCCCCCCCGAGTGACATTATATTTGTATTCCACAAGATATGACCAAGATCCAGCCATAGCGGTATTTTATAATCCCATTTGAATCGGTGCTTCCTCCAGACTCTCATCAAAGAATTTCTGAGTATGTGGCTTTTAAATACTTTATCCACTTTGTTCTCATAAAATAAGTATGCATGCCAACCAAATTCAAGATCATAACTTTCTATATTCAATATTCCAGTCTTTTTTCTTCCAAACCAATCACTTGCTTGTGTCAAAGCTGCTGCTTCATAGTATAATTGTAGGTTTGGAAGTTTAAGGCCTCCCCTTTCTGAAACATCTTGCATAATTTTCAGCTTAACTCTCGGTTTTTTCTCATTCCATACAAACCTATTCACTCCACTTTGCCATTCTCTTAGTTGTTTGTCACTTTTAAGCACCGGAATCATTTGAAACAAAAAAAGAAATCTTGGCAAAACGTTCATCTTAACTGCTGCTATTCTTCCAAGTAGAGACAGCTGCAGTTTTTTTCCAAATCTCCATATCTTTCTGTACCTCTCGCCACAACACCTCATAATTATTTTGAAACAATTTCATGTTTGATTCTGCAACCTGAACTCCTAGATATTTAACCTTTGATACTATCTCAAAACCTGCCTTGCTTTCAAGTTCCTGTTTTCGATCTTGTGTCATATTTTTAACTATCATCTTAGTTTTTCTCTGATTCAATCTAAATCCTGATACCATACCATATTGTTCTATAATGTCTTTCATCTGGATTATTGATTCCATCAGCTGTGTTAGGGTAACAACCAGATCATCTGCAAATGCCCTTATTCTGTAATCCTCTTGCCTTATCACTATTCCCTTCAAGGTACTCGAGTCCCGTATTGTGTTCAACAAGACTTCTAATGTTAAAATAAATAGCAATGGGGATAGTGGACAACCTTGTCTTGTTCCTTTTTCAATACTAAAATTTGTTGTCAAACTTCCATTAATAATAATTTGTGCCATTTGTTCTTGATAAATTGCTGAAACCGCCTGTAGAAATTGATCCCCAAAATCCATCTTTCTTAAAGTCTTTAGTAGAAAGTTCCAATCCACTCTATCAAAGGCCTTCTCCGCATCCAGGAAAACCAGCACTGCAGGGATCTGTTTATTCTTCTCAAGATATTCCAATAAATCTATAATTTGCCTTACATTATCCTTCATGTATCTGCCTTCTATAAATCCCATTTGATCACAATGAATCACCTCTTGAATAATTGGCATCAACCTGTTGGCTAATACTTTTGCAAAAATTTTATAATCATTGTTCAGAAGAGATATTGGTCTAAAGTTCTCAGGTTTTTTAGGACCTACTTGCTCTTTCGGTATCAGTGAAATATAAGCTGTTTTCCATGAAGGGGGTATTTTACCCCCTTGTTGTATACTACAAAATAGATCTTTAAGATGTTCAATCATTTCTGCTTGTAAAGTTTTATAATACACCACAGTTAAACCATCCGTCCCTGGTGCTTTAGCTATTTTCAATTGTTTAATTGCGGCACTAATCTTCTCAACTGTTATAGGATAGTCCATTCTCTCCTTTTGTTGACTAGAAATTTTTGTAACTCTTCTTTTTTCTAAATATTTCTCTATAAGTCCATTCTGTGTATCATCTTTGGCATATAATTTAGTATAATCATCTAAGAAAATTTCTTTAATTAATTTTTGTTGAGAAACTTCCTTCCCTCCGCTGTCAACACTATCGATGACCCGTGCACTCTGCTTCTTCCTTAGTGTATAAGCCAACCATCTGCCCGGTTTATTAGTGTTGCAAAATGTATTATGTTTCGCAAATTGTAAATTTGTTGCTGTTTGTTCCGCCATAAGCATTTGAAATTGGTCTTTCAAAAGTTTTATAGCTCCTCGTATTCTTTCATCTGTTGGATTTTTTATAAGTAACTGTTCTTTGTTCTTTATTTCTACTTCCATTTCAGATCTTTTCTTTTGTCGGTTTAATTTATGTTTAGAGTTCATATGAATAAGTACCCCTCTCATATATGCCTTACTCGCATCCCACACAATTTCAATAGGGGTACCCTTATTCAAATTCATTTCAAAAAATTCTTTCATCTGCTTTTTAAGTTCTGTTATATTCTTTTCATATCTAAACAAATTTTCATTTACTCTCCATGATCTTTTCTCACTCTTTCCCATCTCAATTTCTATCCATACCGGGCTATGGTCAGTTAAAGTCCTTGGAAAAATCTTTGTTCTTTTTGTTTTTACAAGTAGATCAGATGATAATAAAATAAAATCAATCCTAGAAAAGGATCTATGTCTGTCTGAAAAGAAGGTAAAGTCCAAATCTTTTGGGTTATGTATTCTCCAAATATCTTTTAATTCCAAATCTTCTTTCATATCAAAAAAAGTCTGTGGTAATCTAATCCTTGACTTTGCCAAGCTCTTTTTGTTTATTTTAGAATCAATTACTCCATTCCAATCTCCCATAATTAGAATAGATCTATAGTCCCATTGCAATATTTTAGAATGCAAAATTTTATAAAAATTTTCTTGTTGTTGATTAGGAGCATAAATTCCAATCACCAGAATTGGACCATTTGCTGTGTAGAGTTCAATTGCTATAAACCTACCACAGTCATCTGCTTCTATAATTTTAGCTGACAGTCTTTTATTTATATAAATCACTACACCATTCTTTTTTTCCAGATTCGAAGTTATAAAATGTGTTCCTAATCTTGAGTTTATCAAGTATTTTTGATCTTGTATTCTAATATGAGTTTCTTGTAAACAAATTATATCATTATTAAATTGTCTCAGGTAATTAACTATTTTCTTCCTTTTCTGTAGTGAGTTTAATCCATTCACATTCCAAGATAAAAATTTAATCGTCATGTACACTTTCTTGAAGCGACAAGAGCTCGTGCTGAAGATTTTCCGAGTCGGTGGTCTTCGGCTTTGCTCCTCCCATGGCTCCAGATTCTTGTATATTGCCCTTAACTTCTTTCTTATATTGCTGTGGTTTGGGCGTTTCCTGTTTTTGTTTTTCTTTGATTTGCTTAGAAACTGCTCGAGTTATGCGCTGATCTTTAGCTTCACACATCCGAGCTAGATCCAAAGCCACTTCTCTTGTAGTCTTGGGTGGTACATTTACAATTTCCGAAGGAAAGTCTAGCAGGGGTGCATCCAGAAATCCTCCTGTAGCTCCCTGCATTTCCATTGCCTCCAGTTCCAGCTGCTTAGACTGCTCTTCCATCTCTTGCTGAGATTGCTTCTCCTTATCACACTCCTTTGTCTCCAACACAGAAGATGTACGTGGAGATGGTGAACTTGATTTAAAAAAATTTGAATAGAATTCTTCCGCCTTCTCAACAGTATTTAATCGGTATCTTTCTCCTTTATATCTCAAAATTATACCAGTTGGAGCATCCCATCTAAATGGAATTTGTTGTTTTTTTAGTTCATTCACTAAAAATCCAAAGTCCTTTCTATCTTTTAACATCTTAGGTGGTAGCTCTTTATAGACTCCAATCTCCTTTCCATCCACTTGCACAGAAGAGACAAAGGACTTTTGCAGAATATTATTTCGCATTTTTCTGTCTGTAAAATATATCACCACATCTCCGGGCAATTGTCTTTGTCTGGCCACCCAAGAATTCACTCTGTACACTTTGTCCATTTTACAAAAAATCTCTTCAGAACTAATCTTTAACATCACAGCTAATGCATCAGCACAGACCTGTCTCAGGTCTTGCCTATCATTCTCTTTTAAGCCCCTCAGCCTTATGGCAAATTCCATGGACCTGAACTGCATCACTGTAATCTCATTTTCAAGTCTCTGCATTTTATTGTCAGCATCAAAGATTTTACAATCAGTCTCCTTTTTTTTAACATCCATTTCTGATCTGAGTTCCTCCACTTTTTTATCAGTTTTAATAATTGCTTCTGACAATCCAGTCACAACTGTCATTAATTTTTTAGTCACCTTTTCATATTTTTCTTGCACCACCTCTTTAATTTCTTTAATCTCCTGCTTAATTTCCTGTTGTGACTTTTTAAACTTCTCATCCAAATTTTCATCTTGTTTCATCAAAGCCTGGGCAATAAACTCTTTCAAACTTTCAAGATCAATCTCTTTTCTCTGGCTCTGCTGGCTAGAAGGCTGTTGTTGTGGCTTTTGGGTGGGAGAGCCCCCCCCTGCCTCCTTCGTGTCTTGCTTTGTCTGTTTAGAAGCCATTCTGCCACGTAGCCTAACTTTTTCAAAAAGGGAGGTTCTTCTTTCCCTTCTTCCTCCACAAAGTCCTCTAAAAAATTCCCCCAGGTTTGATCAAATTAAAAATAAAGTTAAGTCAAAATCAAGCTTGCTTATTATAATCTTTTAGTCTTTTCTCTTCAGTTGTTACAAGCAGTGAGACTTTGTAACGTATTAAAGTAACTAGGCAAATCCACTTTCACTTTCAGCATTCCTCTGCGCTGAAGCTGGGCGCCATTTTTAGGAAACTTTCACTCTCCCACTTAAACTTAATCACAGGGCTAGCACAGCACAGCAAATACTTGCGGTTTTGAGGTTCAAGTCCCGATTTCGCCCTGTTCAATTTGGAAATTTGCATTGCTTTCACTTGTTTGGATGGTCACGCCGTCTTGTTCTACCAGGTAGAAGCGTCCCCAAGGTCCGGAGCTTCAGCGGGCTGGAGAGGGAGCCGCGCCTGTTTCCTCCCCCAGAAGCAAAAAAAGCAGTCTGGGGGCTTCACAGGGGCTCAACCAAATGCCGCCGGCTCTGCACACAATTCCTTTCGGATTTGGAGTTTTTCGAGCTGCTTCTCCTTTCTCGAAGCTGCTCTTTACAGACAGCGGGGCTGGTGGTCTAAAAAAAGACCGTCTGGCGGTGGCGAAGACCAAACCAGAAGTCGCCATATATGTTCTTGAAATGAATGAAGGAATGAATGGATGAATGAATAATCAATCAATCAATCAATCAATCAATCAATCAATCAATCAATCAATCAATCTCCCTCTCACATACAAACACACAGGCTAAATTTAGGCTCCTAATCTTTCGCATATTGTAGTATATGCCCAAAATTATATGACTACTAGTAGGAAGGGATAAATAATGTTTAGCAGAGTGATGGCGTTCGGGAAAAAACTGTTCTGGTGTCTAGTTGTTCTGGTGTGCAGTGCTCTATAGCGTCGTTTTGAGGGTAGGAGTTGAAACAGTTTATGTCCAGGATGTGAGGGGTCTGTAAATATTTTCACTGCCCTCTTTTTGACTCGTGCAGAATACAGGTCCTCAATGGAAGGCAGGTTGGTAGCCATTGTTTTTTCTGCAGTTCTAATTATCCTCTGAAGTCTGTGTCTCTCTTGTTGAGTTGCAGAGCCAACAGTTATAGCGGTGCAGATGACAGACTCAATAATTCCTCTGTAGAACTGGATCAGCAGCTCTTTGGGCAGTTTGAGCTTTCTGAGTTGGCGCAGAAAGAACATTCTTTGTTGTGCTTTTTTGATGACGTTTTTGATGTTAGGTGTCCATTTTAGGTCACAATTGTCTTTGAACTTTGAAAAAGTTGTTTTTTCAAAAGACAAGTGGACTGGGTTGTTTTTGTTTGTTTGAGGTAGAAGAAGGCATTTTGCTTCTCATCCAAGAAGCTTCATCAGTTCTGACTGGATGGTGGGGAGAAACAGTCCAGTTGCCTTTTGAAAAAGCACCTTGGAGGTTTCTTTAAAATATTCCAATGTCACCTATAATTTTTTTCTGTGATACCCTATATAAGACCTGGTTTGCTGTTGCTTATGTGTGCTCAGCAAATCCAGAATATACTGTACTATTGCTTGTATGTATGTAAATAAAATAATGTATCTTCAAAGTGAACAGCTTGCCTTTGGAAGTTGTGGTGGCTGCATCACTTGAGACTTTCAAGAAGAGATTGGACTGCCATTTGTCAGAAATGGTGTTGGGTCTCCTGCTTAGGCGGGGGTTGGACTAGATGACCTACAAGGTCCCTTCCAACTCTTTTAATCTGTTAATCTGTTAATTTTGTTGCTTTACCTGAGCCTAAATTTGGCCACCACACTATGCTATGTCCTCCTGTTCTAATCTATGTGACAAAACCATAAAAAGGCACAGATTTCCTCTGGATATTCTTGTTTTCACCTAGGCAAAGAAAGACTTCTTTACATATATTTAAAGCTTCATGGCATCAAGAACTGCCCATTAAAATAATTGCTCAGGTGGTATCATGCATCTCCCAATTTAATTGGGAATGATGTAAAGTTTCAGAATGACTGTATTATCAGCTTCACTGGCAAAAGTCAATTTATCAGCGGTTTTAAATGGGTCAAGAAATTAGTCAACGATCTTCAAAGAATCTTGAAGTTTGTTCTTTGTATTATTTCTGATGTCTATCTTGATATTAACCCAGTTGTGATGTTACTACTAATGAAAACCCAAAGGTTAATTAAATCATATGGAAAAGTGCTTGCTGAAAAATTAATATACCCTATTCTTCCAAAACCACATAATTCTGAGATGGAAGATGAATTCAGTCAAATATGTATGTACACACACACACGAGCACAATTCCAAGTAGTTTTGCTTATTCAAAATGGAATCTTGTTCCTTTTTTTATTTCTTATGTGTTAATTGCTCTCTAGTGTTGAGGTCAGGCCTCAGTATAATTATATAGATTTTGGGGGTGAAGATGCATCCCAGTAAACCAGCACTGGAAGACAGGATAGAGAAGATCTCCACAGCCACCACGTACTTCCCTTTGGTGCTCAGGTAGGTGGGGACAAAGGTCAGCCAAACATTGCAGAAAACCAACATGCTGAAGGTGATGAACTTGGCTTCATTAAAACTGTCTGGCAACTTCCTGGCTAGGAAGGCCACAATGAAGCTGAGAAGGGCCAAGAAGCCCATGTAGCTCAAGACACAGTAAAACATGATGAATGAACCTTCATGACATTCGATTACCATTTCTCCATAGAGTGTCTCCATGTCTAAATGTGGAAATGGGGGAGATGTACTCAGCCAGATGGCACAAATAGTTACTTGAATGAAGGAGCAGAACCAGATAATAGAATAGGCCAACTTTTGCCCCACCCATTTGTGGAATAGGCTCCCTGGCTTTGATGCTAGGAATGCTACGATGACTGTGATGGTTTTGGCCAATATAGAAGAGATCGCAACAGAGAAGGTGATGCCAAATGTTGTTTGTCGGAGGAGACAGGTCGCCCTATTGGGCTTTCCAATGAACAGAAGTGAGCAGAGGAAACAGAGAAAGAGGGAGATAAGTAGAAGGTAGGTGAGGTTGCGATTGTTGGCTTTGACAATGGGAGTGTCCCGTTGCTTAATGAAGATTATAAACACCAAAGGTGTAAGTAGGGAAAAAAGAAGAGACAGAGACACCAGAGTAATGCCCAGTGGCTTTTCAAAGGAGAGGAAATGCAGTGTCTTTGGAATGCACTCATCATGAACTTGATTTGGAAATTGATCCTCTGGACAACGGTCACAATTCTCCATGTCTAAAAAGAAGAGAACAGTTTCTGAACAGGCTTAAACATTTCCGAAGTTTCAGAATTTCTTTTCTGGATATACCTGCAATGTAAGTTTTTTCTAAATCCTTTTGTAACTCTCTATTCAACCTAGATTGTAAAAACGAGTACTGTAGTGAAACACAATTTAGATTTTTCTATATATCAGTGCTGTTGGAGTGCACTAGGTTTTATAGCATTTCTGAGCAAGAGAATAGCACGTCCCACTTTCTAAATGTGTGCCAGCTAGTGGGAAAGAGAAAAGAGATGCTTGACACTTTAGATCAGAGTTGAAATGCTACCGGTTCGGTCCAGTTCGCCTGGACCGGTAGTAAAACAGTCTACTGGTTCGTCGAACCGTTAGTAAAAAATGTAAAAAAAAATTTCTGACAATCAGCTGAGCGACGTGCGATCGTCAGAACTTTTTAAAAAATCTTTTAAGCATTTTTTTACTACCTATTTATATCTATTCTCTGCCTCCCGAGTCCCAGCTGATCTGGAGGAAATGGGGATTTTGCAGTAATCTTCCCCTGAAGTGGCAGTTTTTACAGTATCCTTCCACAGCCACGCCCACCAAGCCATGCCATGCCACACCGACCAAGCCACACCCACAGAACCAGTAGTAAAAATTTTTGAAACCCAACACTGTTCTGCGCATGTGCAGATTTCAATTCAATTTTCAATTTAATTCAATTTATATGTCGCCCCTCTCTGAAGACTCAGGGCGGCTCACAATACATTTAAAATCCTAATAAAAAACATTTAAAAATTAAAAACATTAAAAACTTTAAAACTCATTCATATCATTCATGGCCGGATCTCGCCGGATTGCAAGAGCGAGATCAACGGCCCCAGGCCTGCTGGAAAAGCCAGGTCTTCACCACTTTTCGGAAAGCCAATAGGGTGGGGATAGGAGGTAACTGGTTACAGAGAGCTGGGGCAGCCACAGAGAAGGCCCTCCCCCGCGGGCCCGCCAGCCGGCATTGTTTAGCTGACAGGACCCGGAGGAGACCAACTCTGTGGGATCTTACCTGGCCCTGAGCCATGTAGGGCTTTGAAGGTAATAACCAACACCTTGAATTGTGACCGGAGACCTATAGGGAGCCAGTGCAGCTCGCGGACAATTGGTGTAATGTGGGTATACTTAGGTGAAACCACGACAGCTCGCGCGGCTGCATTCTGGACCAACTGTAGTCTCCAAACACTTTTCAAGGGTAGCTCCATGTAGAGCGCGTTGCAATAATCTAACCATGAGGTGACAAGGGCATGAGTGACCGTGAGGAGAGCCTCCTGATCCAAGTAGGGTCGCAATTGGTGCACTAGGCGAACCTGTGCAAAGGTCCCTCTAGCCACAGCTGATGACAACGTCCAGGGCAGTGGGCGGGGCCTCCCACCAGTTTTACTACTGGTTCTTGTGAATCAGTCTGAACCCATCACTGGGCTGGTTCCATTGGGATGTCATGAATCTTACCCATTTGTCTGGATATCATCTTTTCTGGACAGGGAGCACAAGCGTAGCAGCAAAATTTCCGCCCTTCGATCTTGTTCTTTCTTTTTCCAAGAGGACAGGGCTCATTACATAAGGAGAGAGGAGGGATCTGTCCCCAAATAAAGAAAGAAGTCAGTAGTAATGTTTTACTTACGTTTTTGTCTTACAGGCAATGACTGTTGATAGCCATTTCTGCCATGTAACAGACAATTCAACCTCCAAAAGGTTACCAGAGCCAGGAACGTAAGCGAAGTTGCATTTGATTTGTTTTTTTTTATCTAGTTGAAGTTTAATTAATGAAATGCAGCCCACATTTATATCTAAACCTGGATTATTTTCCCTACTGTTCCCCAGTCAAGGCTCTGGTTACTATCTTTAAACCCAGGAAGACATAAGGCCTGGTTAAATGATGGACTACCTGTCCCACATAGTAGCTGCCTGGTTGGATCACTCTCATAAGGTTGGCACACTTCAAGTCCCATTAATTAAACAATGCCATTTATAAGGACCCTGGAAGGATATCTTTTCTTGAATGGAATGGAATGGAATGGAATGGAATGGAATGGAATGGAATAGAATAGAATAGAATAGAATAGAATAGAATTGAATAAGGACCTTGGTGGTCTTCTCGTGCAGCCCCTGCTGAAGCAGGAGCATCATGCTACAACATATAACTTTTTATACTGTTGTGGCTCTCTTGCCCCATCCAGTGGCTGGAGAGACAAATATGCCTGAACTCTATTGTTTGGAGCTGACTCCACCAATTTATTCATCAGCCCGCACTCTCAAACCAAGTGTATGGTGGGAAGCCAGACTCCATTTCTTTTAGCATTTGGAGAAGGCAAAAGCACAAAGAAGCAGCCATTTTAATCTGTGGCACATGATCATCCAAGAACAAATTCACATCCCACACACAGAGCATTGCTGGTGAGATTCAAACGGCTTGTATTTATTGATTGTTATGTTCAGCAGTAACTTAATACTGTCTATCTTATATTTGATTCTCACTGTATGTATCCCTATTTGTCTCTGTTTCATCATATCCTGTTCTCTCAATAAAGCATTCAGATCTACACACACAGTCCATTGCCCAGAGTGACCTACTGACTGTCCGTCCATCCATCTGTCCATCTGTCTATCTGTCTGTCTATCTGTCCATCTGTCCATCTGTCCATCCATCCATCCGTCCATCATCTATCTGTCTCTGTCTCTGTCTCTGTCTCTGTCTCTGTCTTTCTTTCTCCGTCTCTCTGTCTCTGTCTCTGTCTCTGTCTCTGTCTCTGTCTCTGTCTCTGTCTCTCTGTCTCTTTTCTGTCTCTGTCTCTGTCTCTGTCTTTCTTTCTCCGTCTCTCTGTCTCTGTCTCTGTCTCTGTCTCTGTCTGTTTCTGTCTCTGTCTCTGTCTGTCTCTGTCTCTGTCTCTGTCTCTGTCTCTCTGTCTCTATTTCTCTCTGTCTTTCTCTCTCTGTCTCTCTGTCTCTGTCTCTCTCATCTGTCTGTTTCTCTGTTACAATCTCTATCATCTCTCTTTATCATCTACCTATCTATTGAATTCTAAAGCACACATCTCTCTCTCCCATATTATTGTTATGTTACCTGAGTGAATCCATGATGCCACTGGATTTTGTCTTGATGAATACGGAAGGTTCCTCCTTGCAGATCTAATTCCCCAACTGGGATGTTGATATAGGAGTTGTTTGGGAAAGTAACCAAATTGACAATGTCAAATCCAGCTTCTAATGCTCCATCTTCATTGAATTTAATTTCATCTCCAGCATTGTTGTTGAAGGAAATTCTCTGCAGAAATGAGTGGAGCTTGCGGAAGAAAAAGGATAAGGTTAGCCTTCAAAATGGCTTCAAACCACTTTTTAAGTTTGGAGGCTTTCTTCCCTGGGAATAAAGAAGTATAGAGGACTGAAAGAATCTAGTGGTTATTTTGGACCATAGTCCATCTTACGGACTAAAATTTCTTTAGTATATGTTGATTTTTTTTTTTCTAGTGACAATTGAGAGAGTTAGTGGAAAAAGAGCAAGAAGAAGCTATGGGAAGAAAATCTCCAGAGAAGTAGAAAGGCAGAAGTATAAAGACCAGTTTTGTTGATGTGGAAGGAGGAAAAAGCTGAGATGTGTAATGGTGGTGGTATTCAATTTTTTTCCCTACGAGTTCTGTGGGCGTGGCTTGGTGTTGGGGGTCATGTGACTGAGTGGGCATGTCCAACTTGACGTCACTCATGGCCATGCCCACTATGTCACATGACCCCCCACCAAGCGATGCCCACAGAACCTGGTAGAAAAAAAAATTGAATTTACAGCTATTCTTTCTACCTATTTTTTGCCCAGGCCTGGCCTAGTACTGCATGCCTCCTGCTCTCCCTTCACCAGTCACATGCGTCACCCCGTTTCCCCTCCTTCAGAGGCCCTTGCCCTAGCCCGGCTTTCTCCCCCATGAATGCCTCTTTTGTCGTCTCACGGCCGCGACCTTACCTTTCTCCCATGGCTGGCTGCCAGGGAAGGCAAGCCAGAGCTGAGGCATCGCCGTTGGGCTCCCCACCAGCCCTCATCTCACCCCCCCTTGTCATGAGATGCCTGCAGCCACCTCCTAATTTTTTAGGTGCGGCTGGAGTCCAGCCGCACCTAAAAAAAAACGCAGTGCCTGCAGGCTTCTTGCACCAAAAATTACTGACCTCCGGCTCTGCTCTACTTCTTGAATGCACTGCTATCACCCTCTTCTATGCACCAGCCATGCAGGCACACCCCATTGCCTGCTGCCGCTGCGCCGAAGAGACTTCCCCGGGCAAGTCCAAGCGGAGCAGCGAAGCAGGCAATGGGGTGCGCCTGTGCGGCTGGTGCACATAGAAGAGGGTGGTGGTGCATTCGAGAAGTGGAGTGGAGCTGGAGGCTGGTAATTTTCACTGCAAGAAGCCTGCAGGCACAGCATCTTTTTTTCGGTGTGGCTGGACTCGAACCGGTATGAACCGGCTGAATACCACCTCTGATGTGTAGGCAAAAGTGGGTCAATATTTGTAATGTTTCAATCTTGAAGAAAGATGAACATCAGTGATGCTTAGATAGATGGTCTACAATGATCTATTGACTCATTAAGTCTTGGCACTCTGTTGTAACCAAGGAGAAGATTTCAAAAGAGCATTGAGAAAAGGGGAAAACTTACCTGCCAGGCTTCTACAATCTTTGATCGCCCTTGATCCCTGTTGTTTTGTATCTTCTGATAAGTCGTTCCTGTTTGAGCAGCATGTAAGGCCTGAGCCACAGCATAGATTGCATTATAGATACTGTAACTATGACCAAGTACTCTGGTTTCAAAGAAGGGTGCAATAAGGTCCTCTAGTCTTTCCTTTCCAGTACATTCCTCATCTTGAGAAACACCATTATTTGGTGGTGAACAGCCAAAAGCGTGGCTCAAGAAATCTCTAATAAAGCCATCTTGACTTGCCTCAGACGGGGTGACAGCCTGTATAAATTGTTGGAAACCTGGAAGTTCTCTTGTGCTAATTGAGAAGGAAATTGCCCCATGGAACGTTTGCATATCGACAGTTCTTTGTAAGGTATGTAATGTGAAATCATTTTGGGCCATTGTGATCCACACTTTTCGTGTGGAAATTTTCTGTGAAGAATCCGAACGCGTTGGGAGAAAAAATTGGGTGGCTTGTAGAATAGAGACCAGCCACATAAAGACTGTATTTTCTCCATGTACAATAACTGTATTTGCGGTTCTCCCTGTGAACAAAGTAATGTGCCTCAGACAATCTTCAATCAAGTCTAATCCTTCGGAAGAGTGTAAATTTCTGTCAATCCTTTCAGTGAATTCGGAGCAGATTTTATTTTGAGAGAGCATGGGTTCCAGAGTTTGTATGAAATGTTCTCCATGTTTATCATCTACAATGACAAATCCTACCCACTTCCATCCAAAGTACAGGAGGAGCTGGATTAAACCCTCGTACTGGAGATCTTCATTGGGGGCCATGCGATAAAAAGGGGGGAAACGCGATTCATCAATCGCTGCCAATTGAAAAGAACCATATGAAATCTAAAAAAAAAAAAGAAAGGAGGAATAAGACAAAGAGAAAATGATAGAGTAAGAGAATGGATGGATATGTCCTGTTTTTATTGATTTACTGTAAACTACGTTGTTTTTCAAAATATGGTTGTTTAGTAATATAGATAAGGTTCAGAGATCTCCCTAAAAGGGGGATATCCTTTCTGAACATTGTCTGTCTGTCTATCTGTCTGTCAGTCATCATCATCATGATCATCATCATTACCATCATAATGCTTGTGAAGAAGGCACAGAAGAGGCTGTACTTCCTGAGAGTGCTCAGGAAGATAAATCGATCTCAGCATCTACTTCTGTCCTACTATCGCAGCACCATTGAGAGCGTCCTAACATACAGCATTCTTGCATGGTATGAGAGCAGCTCTGTAGCGGACAAAAAAGCTTTACAGAGAATCATTAAAACTGCCCAGAATATCATCGGGCTCCAGCTGCCAGCCCTGAATGACATCTTCAAATATCGCTGTTTGAGGAAGTTGCATAACATTCTCAGAGACTCTTCCCATCCTGCTTACAATCTTTTTGGACTGTTGCCTTCTGGCAGAAGATACAGAACAATTAAAATTCAGACCACACGTTTTCTGAATAGTTTTTATCCCAGAGCTATAATTGCACTCAACAATGAACTAAAGGGCCACCAACAGTGAGCTGTTGGACAGCATTACTTGGTCTGTTGTGTGGATGTTTAGGTGGTTTAGGAGTGGGGAATTTATGTGGGTGGAAGTGTGTTTGGGGATTGTTATGTGTGTTGGACCTGGTCTTTGGGTGTTAAGTGAATTTTGTTGTATGGGTATACTGTGTATATACGTATAATGACAATAAAGTTATTATTATGATCATCATCATCTCAAGTCTTTTTCTTGAAGATAACTTGAATATTTGAATTGAAAGAATCAAATATTTCAGTGCTTCCTAAGTGAATGTTCCTTCTACATGTTGTGCTCCCCATCTTTAATATAAAACCCAGGTATTTGTGCACATTCTGCTTCAAATATATGAACTGAAATAAGTGAGGCAGGTAATGATAGCTAGCATAAGTCTGCAGGTTCAAACAACTATGTGTCAAAATTCTGTATGTCTCGATTCATCATACTGAACGAAGCAATATACTGAAGAGAAACACGGATTAATCAAAGTCTGCCCTTTACCCTAATTTCTTTACTTCTCTTTACCCTAATTTCTTTACATCTGTTTACCGATAAACCATCAAGTTGCTTCTTGAAGGGGATTTCAAAGGCATACAATCTGTGTGATTGATGTCCTAATTTTGAGATCTTTAGTTATGGCTCCAACCTGTGGGATCTTGAAAAGCTGCAAAATTTCTGCCATTCGTATGGATGTTTCGGGACTCATCCCTCCAATGATTCCCATCACTTTCTTTTCAGTCCCACAAATATAGTTGGGGACAATTTTATGCGACTTAAAAAGCAGATCCAGAATGGTACGATAGGTCATTAGTGCATCAGAGTAGCTGTCATAGATATGGAATCCAAGAGTGATGTTAAGCAAGATGTGAGAATCCTTGTTGATCTCTTTCACGGCAAACACTAAAGCCAAGACGTGTTGGTAGAACTTGGTTACCACACTGTAAAAAAGTCACTTGTTTCAAAAGAGAACTGTGCTATGCATTACATACTAAGGAAGACATATCCAGTGACAGAAATACTACGAGGAAGACACACTGACCAGAGAACTATACTGAAGTTCACAGTTTTATGATTCCAGGTTTATATCCTATACGAAGTGGTTTGTTTAACTGTATCCTTTAACAGATACTTAAACGGATAACCCAAAAAGGATGCGACGGATAACTGATATACCCAGAAATGTTAAAGGACATGATTGAATAAAAAAGTAATGCATTCCCAGTGGTGGGTTTCTACCGGTTCGGCCCGGTTCGGATGATCTGATAGCGGCAATGGTGAGCTGAGAGTGAACCAGTTCTCTCTTACGATTAGCTTGGCCCTCCCACCCAGCCCTGCGTTATACATACCTTATATTCCATTGTTTTTAGCCCAGCTGAAAGGTGTGGCAGAGCGGATAGCCGGATCTCAGCTGTTCCGTAAAACACTGCGCTTGCATGGAGCGAAGTGCATGTGAAACGCATGTATGAAGTGAACCGGTGGTAACACCGGTTGAAACCCACCACTGTGCATTCCCTTGGAAAAACTGGAGGAATCCTGAAATACTTTAAAGAAGGAAGAGAGGATAATATTCTCGAAACATCTGTATGGTTGTCACGTAGAAGAGATCTACAGAAGAAATCCCATTTTTCCTGCCTTTAAAAAGGAGAGACTTTATGTTTCTTTTTTTCATGTTTATTCATGTTTCTTTTTTTTTTTCATGTTTATTCATATTAAAATTTCCATTCAAATTTTGGCCCTTCATCCAGTTCCATAATGTCCTCTGAGCAAGGGTTGGCTTAGAGCAAAGGTTGGGAACCTTAAACGCTCAAAGAGCCATTTGGACCTGTTTCACAAAGAAAAAAAAACACCGGGAGCACAAAACTTTTCCCGTGCCTGACTATTTCCTGAGTGGCTACAAAACTAGCATATGTAGTTGAATTAAACATTCTATTTTCTTCTAAAACTTTTCTTTTCTTGGATTTATCCATGGTTTGCCTACCAGGAGTCAAAAAGCTCAAGAAATCATGTGCCAGCGGGTGTCACACGTTGGTGGTTGTGACTCATATTTTGAGCGACGGGGAGCTGCGGCAGAGGGATAAAAGAGTCCCATGTGGCTCCAGAGCCACAGGTTGCTGATCCCTGGCTTAGAAGACCTACAAGGTCTCTATGATTCTGTTAAAACATTCATCTTATTATGAAAACAATTCCTGTATAATCAGCTTAAGCCTGTTCAGTGTTGTAAAAAAACCCAAACATTTCACTCCTTGATAAGCAACAAAATAAGGGATAGTAGGAATCATTAAATACTCCATAAGAAAAGTCTGAAGAGAAGGCAGGTTATCGAGTTGGAAGAAACAGAACGGGTTCATTTTTTTAAAAATGAGAATCTGAGCTGAGTGGAACAAATTTATATTACGGGGGAGCTCAGTGATCAGGAGAGTAGAGCTGATGAACATAGCTATTAACTATATTAGGAATTCATTTATCCTTCCATGGTGAACTCTTTCTATTCTTAAAAGGAGATGGTAAAGAGAAGAGGACCTATTTCTACTTGTAAAGTTTTGTGTTTCAGCTTTGCATTTTTCTTTCAAAGATTGCAATCTTTTTGAAATAGGACAGGTGGATCCCAAGCCTCTAAGCGATACATGAAAAAAATAGAGACACGGTAGTAATAACTAGTGTTACCCCAAGGTTTTGGAAATGATTTTTCATTCCACAGTCAATGCCTCTATTTTAAACATTATAGTGCCTATTAGGTGATGGTGAATTAGGGCCGGTTGTTTTTCCTCCAAGTTGGAAGAGTTTTCAGTTCTCAACAGAATATCTGCTTGTCCTGGTCTATCGGATTTTGGCTTAATTAGAAAAGAGGATGTTGCATTAACAAATCATTTCTATATAACAAGCTGCTGTTAAGGATATGTCCGTGATACATTTATATTCATTAACAGATGATGATGGAACATCTATTTTTACATAGATGGAAAGGAGAGAGCAGGATTAGATTAAAATAAACTAAGAGAGAGATTTCTTACATTGGGAAGGCAAGCGATTCCTCAGAAGGATGTTTATCAAAAGTAACTTTGGGGAACATGTAGTGAACATGAGACACCAATCCACCGATGAGAAGGTCTCCCTCCTGGTACCATTCCTGTGGAATTTGAATGGCTTCATCTCCAGTGCACTTAAGAGGCTGGATCTTCATGGTCAATTCTGGAAACAGTAAAATGGCAATAATCCCCAACATTCCTGCTGATTTGGCTTCTCCTGTATTGCTGTTGCCAGCAGCCTTGATTCAAACAGGATACTATAGATAGTGAAAGAAATGCTACCTTGGTGAAAGAAATGCTACCTTGGTTGAGATCTGTCTTCAGAATATATCGTGCCTCATTCATTGATCTGATCCATTTTCTTCAGTCTCCCTTATGTCTGGATGTTCAAAGTGTAAAGGAGAGAGTTGACCTTTGAGTCTAATATCTAATTATTAGCAATTTAAAAGGCCGCGGGTATGAGGTTTTAGCAGAATTTCATTGATCTTGTATAATTACTCCAAGATGATGGTCAGTGTATATTTCACAGGTGTGGAGTAATGTAGCTAGTTTCACATAGAGAAATCTTGGAGAATCTGTCAGCTCTGGAATTGACTAGGCATTGGCTGATCAGCATTCTAAAAATATTAGCATAAAGCCCACAATATATATACACATATCTATATCTATATATATTTATGCTATGAACAGCAAATAGATACAAGATTTTGAGAACCCAAATTTATGGCAACAGATCTCATATTGACCCTGTCATGGTTGGGGAGCACTTCAATCAATGTTGAGGAATGGTCCTCAGCAGGGAGCAATATATTGGATAGATAGATATATATCTATTCTGAGATTTGCCTCTGCTAGTTCCTTCAGAAGCATCTTGAGAGCCACTGGAGGATTGACCTGTTGACTTAATCATCATGTCTGTGATATCTGGAGTGATGTTGCTGGAGCAAACATGTTTGTGATCGGAGACCTTATTCTGCTTACTCTTGGGGACTGAGGAACTGCGCTTGAGGTCTATTATTTGGCTGAGTTGCCTATTGCTCAGAGTTACATACATGAAATTTGTGGCCATATATGTTCTTGAAATGAATGAATGAATGATGAATGAATCATCAATCAATCAATCAATCAATCAATCAATCAATCAATCTCCCTCTCACATACAAACACACAGGCTAAATTTAGGCTCCTAATCTTTCGCATATTGTGGTATATGCCTAAAATTATATGACTAGTAGTAGGAAGGGATAAATAATATTATGGTCACTTGGAGGGGTTTCTTTAAAATGTCTATGGATATTCTCAGTCATCCAGGTCATAATCAAACAGATAGAACAAAATAGAACAAAACAGAACAGAACAGAACAGAATAGAATAGAATTCTTTATTGGCCCAGTGTGATTGAACACACAAGGAATTTGTCTTTGGTGCATATGCTCTCAGTGTACATAAAAGAAAAGGTACATTTGTCAAGAATCATAAAGTACAACACTTAATGATATAATCAAATCATATTAGGAAACAGTCAATATAAATTGTAAGGATACCAGCAACAAGGTCTATTATTTGGCTGAGTGGCCTATTGTTCAGAGTTACGTACATGAAATTTGTAGCCATATATGTTCTCTAAATCAATCAATGAATGAATGAATGGATCATCAATCAATCAATCAATCAATCAATCAATCAATCAATCAATCAATCAATCTCCCTCTCACATACAAACACAGAGGCTAAATTTGGGCTCCTAATCTTTCACATATTGTGGTATATGCCCAGGGGTGGATTTCAAAAATTTTAGCATCCAGTTCTATGCCTGGTTGCTGGGCATTATGGGCATGGCCTACTCGGCCTTCTGCTCCACAGCGGGGGGTGGGGGGTGGGTGGGTGGCGTTTTCACCCTCCGCAGGCTATGGAGGCTTCCCTCAAGCCTCCAGGATGGTAAAAATGGAGGCTGGAAACGGCCCCATTTGCAGACTTCTAGAACTTCCGGGATGCCTGTTTTTCGCCCTCCCAGAACCTCCACATGGGCACTGCATTTACATGGTGTCCAAAATGGGCTGTGTGGAGACTCCTGGGAGGGGCAGTCTTTACAACTACCAGTTCAGTGAACCAGATGCAAAATTAGTATCTGGTCCACCTGAACCAGTCCGAACCAGCTGAATTCCACCCCTATATATGCCCAAAATTATATCACTACCAGTAGGAATGGATAAATGATATTATGGTCACTCAGGGGAGTTTCTTTAAAACATCTATGGATATTCTCAGTCATCCAGGTCATAATTGTCTGAAAGTTGCTTTTTCAAATGGCAAGTGGACTGTGTCTTTTTTTGTTTGTTTGAGGTAGAAGAAGATGTTTCACTTCTCCTCCAAGAAGCTCCATCAGTTCTGACTAGATGGTGGGGAGAAAATCCAATTGCTGTTCTGTCCCCGTCTCACACACGCACACAAACAGTCAGCCAGGAGTTAAATAAAACTTGCAGACAATAAATTCCTTCGATAACAGGATTGGCAGCAACCCAGTAGCTGCTTGCCAAGAACTTTACTCACAGAGAATAAAAACAAATCCACAAATCCACAGAATTGTCAAGTCCAGTCCGTATTAAATCCAAGGCAGGCAGATAACGTCGTTTCGGAGATACAATGCGACTCACTAGTTGTTTAGTTTTGTCTGTCACAGAGCCTGATTGGCCACCACACCCCCTTTTATCCCCTGTGGGGTGTGGTCCAGTGACTCAGCTTAATCTCTGGTATGCCTCCTTTTCTGCTGCATGTGCTTGTCTCTCCGACGCTGGCGTGGATCCAGCCAAGACTTATCTTCGTCACTGTCCGACTGTGACTGCTCGGCGATACCTGGCTCCTGGCCAATCTCTTCTCCTTCGGGAGACACCTGAGGCATTGCCAGCGAGGAGGGTCCTGGAGAGGGAGGCCTGGCCAACTCCTCTCCTTCACTTTTGGAGCCTTCTTCCTCTGATAAGATGGGCTTAGGGGTCGGAGTCACAACAATTGCCTTTTGAAAAATCACGTTTGAGGTTTCTTTAAAATATTCCAGTGTCACCTATAATTTTTTTCTGTGATACCCTATATAAGACCTGGTTTGCTGCTGCTTATGTGTGCTCAGAAAAGTATCAAAAGCTTTGCTGGGGATCCAGAATATACTGTATTATTGCTTGTATGCATGTAAATAAAATAATGTCTCTTCAAAGTGAACAGCTTGCCTTCAGAAGTTGTGGTGGCTTCTACGCTTGAGACTTTCAAGAAGAGATTGGACTGCCATTTGTCAGAAATGGTGTTGGGTCTCCTGCTTGGGTGGGGGGTTGGACTAGTTGACCTACAAGGTCCCTTCCAACTCTTTTAATCTGTTAATCTGTTAATTTTGTTGCTTTACCTGAGCCTAAATTTGGCCACCACACTATGCTATGTCCTCCTGTTCTAATCTATGTGAGAAAACCATAAAAAGACACGGATTTCCTCTGGATATTCTTGTTTTCATCTAGGCAAAGAAATACTTCTTTATGTATATTTAAAGCTTCATGCCTTCAAACTGCCCATTAAAATAATTGCTCAGGTGGTATCATGCATCTCCCAATTTAATTGGGAATGATGTAAAGTTTCAGAATGACTGTATTATCATCTTCATTGGCAAAAGTCAATTTATCAGCGGTTTTAAATGGGTCAGGAAATCAGTCAACAATTTTCAAAGAATCTTGAAGTTTGTTCTTTGTGTTACTTCTGATGTCTATCTTGATATTAACCCAGTTGTGATGTTACTACTAATGAAAACCCAAAGCTTAATTAAATCATATGGAAAAGTGCTTGCTGAAAAATTAATATACCCTATTCTTCCAAAACCACATAATTCTGAGATGGAAGATGAATTCAGTCAAATATGTATGTACACACACACACGAGCACAATTCCAAGTAGTTTTGCTTATTCAAAATGGAATCTTGTTCCTTTTTTTATTTCTTATGTGTTAATTGCTCTCTAGTGTTGAGGTCAGGCCTCAGTATAATTATATAGATTTTGGGGACGAAGATGCATCCCAGTAAACCAGCACTGGAAGACAGGATAGAGAAGATCTCCACAGCTACCACGTACTTCCCTTTGGTGCTCAGATAGGTGGGGACAAAGGTCAGCCAAACATTGCAGAAAACCAACATGCTGAAGGTGATGAACTTGGCTTCATTAAAACTGTCTGGCAATTTCCTGGCTAGGAAGGCCACAATGAAGCTGAGAAGGGCCAAGAAGCCCATGTAGCTCAAGACGCAGTAAAACATGATGAATGAACCTTCATGACATTCGACTATCATTTCTCCATAGAGTGTCTCCATGTCTAAATGTGGAAATGGGGGAGATGTACTCAGCCAGATGGCACAAATAGTTACTTGAATGAAGGAGCAGAACCAGATAATAGAATAGGCCAACTTTTGCCCCACCCATTTATGGAATAGGCTCCCTGGCTTTGATGCTAGGAATGCTACGATGACTGTGATGGTTTTGGCCAATATAGAAGAGATCGCAATAGAGAAGATGATGCCAAAATTGGTTTGTCGGAGGAGGCAGGTCGCCCTATTGGGCTTTCCAATGAACAGAAATGAGCAGAGGAAACAGAGAAAGAGGGAGATAAGTAGAAGGTAGGTGAGGTTGCGATTGTTGGCTTTGACAATGGGAGTGTCCCGTTGCTTAATAAAAATTATAAACACCAAAGCTGTAAGTAGGGAAAAAAGAAGAGACAGAGACACCAGAGTAATGCCCAGTGGCTCTTCAAAGGAGAGGAAATGCAGTGTCTTTGGAATGCACTCATCGTGAACTTGATTTGGAAATTGATCCTCGGGACAACGGTCACAATTCTCCATGTCTGAAAAGAAGAGAACAGTTTCTGAACAGGCTTAAACTTTTCCGAAGTTTCAGAATTTCTTTTCTGGATATACCCGCAATGTAAGTTTTTTCTAAATCCTTTTGTAACTCTCTATTCAACCTAGATTGTAAAAATGAGTACTGTCGTGAAACACAATTTAGATTTTTCTATATATCAGTGCTGTTGGAGTGCACTAGGTTTTATAGCATTTCTGAGCAAGAGAATAGCACGTCCCACTTTCTAAATGTGTACCAGCTAGTGGGAAAGAGAAAAGAGATGCTTGATACTTTAGATCAGGGTTGAAATGCTACCGGTTCGGTCCAGTTCGCCTGAACCGGTAGTAAAAAGTCTACTGGTTCTTCGAACCATTAGTAAAAAATGTAAAAAAAAAGTTCTGACAATCAGCTGAGTGATGTGTGATCGTTGGAACTTTTTAAAAAACCTTTTTAGCATTTTTTTACTACCTATTTACATCTATTCTCTGCCTCAGGAGTCCCAGCTGATCTGGAGGAAATGGGGATTTTGCAGTAATCTTCCCCTGAAGTGGGGAGGGACTGGAGATTTTACAGTATTTTCTCCCTGGAGTGGGGTGGGAATGGAGATTTTACAGTATCCTTCCACAGCCATGCCCACCAAGCCATGCCATGCCACGTCCACCAAGCCACACCCACAGAACCAGTAGTAAAATTTTTTGAAACCAACCACTGTTCTGCGCATGTGCAGACCACTGATGAGAACATCCGGAGCAGTGGGCGGGGCATCCCGCCAGTTTTACTACCGGTTTTTGTGAACCAGTCCGAACCCACCACTGGGCTGGTTCCATTGGGATGTCATGAATCTTACCCATTTGTCTGGATATCATCTTTTCTGGACAGGGAGCACAAGCGTAGCAGCAAAATTTCCGCCCTTCGATCTTGTTCTTTCTTTTTCCAAGAGGACATGGCTCATTACATAAGGAGGGAGGAGGGATCTGTCCCCAAATAAAGAAAGAAGTCAGTAGTAATGTTTTACTTACATTTTTGTCTTACAGGCAATGA
This sequence comes from Pituophis catenifer annectens, assembly GCF_029215685.1. Lineage (NCBI taxonomy): Eukaryota > Metazoa > Chordata > Lepidosauria > Squamata > Colubridae > Pituophis > Pituophis catenifer. Next base: position 14,439,772 of record NW_027256895.1, read on the forward strand.
CTGTTGATAGTCATTTCTGCCATGTAACAGACAATTCAACCTCCAAAAGGTTACCAGAGCCAGGAACGTAAGCGAAGTTGCATTTGATTTGTTTTTTTTTATCTAGCTGAAGTTTAATGAATGAAATGCAGCCCACATTTATATCTAAACCTGGATTATTTTCCCTACTGTTCCCCAGTCAAGGCTCTGGTTACTATCTTTAAACCCAGGAAGACATAAGGCCTGGTTAAATGATGGATTCCCTGTCCCACATAGTAGCTGCCTGGTTGGATAACTCTCATAAGGTTGGCACACTTCAAGTCCCCTTAATTAAACAATGCCATTTATAAGGACCTCTTTTCTTGAATGGAATGGAATGGAATGGAATGGAATGGAATGGAATGGAATGGAATAGAATAGAATAGAATAGAATAGAATAGGGACCTTGGTGGTCTTCTCGTCCAGCCCCTGCTGAAGCAGGAGTATCATGCTACAACATATAACTTTTTATACTGTTGTGGCTCTCTTGCCCCATCCAGTGGCTGGAGAGACAAATATGCCTGAACTCTATTGTTTGGAGCTGACTCCACCAATTTATTCATCAGCCCGCACTCTCAAACCAAGTGTATGGTGGGAAGCCAGACTCCATTTCTTTTAGCATTTGGAGAAGGCAAAAGCACAAAAAAGCAGCCATTTTAATCTGTGGCACATGATCATCCAAGAACAAGTTCACATCCCACACACAGAGCATTGCTGGTGAGATTCAAACGGCTTGTATTTATTGATTGTTATGTTCAGCAGTAACTTAATACTGTCTATCTTATATTTGATTCTCACTGTATATATCCCTATTTGTCTCGGTTTCATCATATCCTATTCTCTCAATAAAGCATTCAGATCTACACACATAGTCCATTGCCCAGAGTGACTGACTGACTGTCCGTCCATCCATCTGTCCATCTGTCCATCTGTCTGTCTATCTGTCCATCTGTCCATCTGTCCATCCATCCATCCATCCATCCGTCCATCCGTCCGTCCATCATCTATCTGTCTCTGTCTTTCTTTCTCTGTCTCTGTCTCTGTCTCTGTCTCTGTCTCTGTCACTTTCTCACTTTGTCTCTCTGTCTCTGTCTCTCTGTCTCTGTCTCTGTCTCTCTGTCTCTGTCTCTCTCTGTCTCTCTCTGTCTCTCTCTGTCTCTCTCTGTCTCTCTCTGTCTCTGTCTCTGTCTCTGTCTCTGTCTCTGTCTCTTTCTCTCTCTCTCTCTCTCTGTCTCTGTCTCTCTCATCTGTCTGTTTCTCTGTTTCAATCTCTATCATCTCTCTTTATCATCTACCTATCTATTGAATTCTAAAGCACACATCTCTCTCTCCCATATTATTGTTATGTTACCTGAGTGAATCCATGATGCCACTGGATTTTGTCTTGATGAATACGGAAGGTTTCTCCTTGCAGATCTAGTTCCCCAACTGGGATGTTGATATAGGAGTTGTTTGGGAAAGTAACCAAATTGACAATGTCAAATCCAGCTTCTAATGCTCCATCTTCATTGAATTTAATTTCATCTCCAGCATTGTTGTTGAAGGAAATTCTCTGCAGAAATGAGTGGAGCTTGCGGAAGAAAAAGGATAAGGTTAGCTTTCAAAATGGCTTCAAACAACACCACTTTTTAAGTTTGGAGGCTTCCTTCCTTGGGAATAAAGAAGTATAGAGGACTGAAAGAATCTAGTGGTTATTTTGGACCATAGTCCATCTTACGGACTAAATTTTTTTTAGTACATATTGATTTTTTTTTCTAGTGACAATTGAGAGAGTTAGTGGAAAAAGAGCAAGAAGAAACTATGGGAAGGAAATCTACAGAGAAGTAGAAAGGCAGAAGTCTGTTAAGGACCAGTTTTGTTGATGTGGAAAGAGGAAAAAGCTGAGATGTGTAACAGTGGTGGTATTCAATTTTTTTCCCTATGAGTTCTGTGGGCGTGGCTTGGTGTTGGGGGTCATGTGACTGAGTGGGCATGTCCAACTTGACGTCACTCATGTCCATGCCCACTATGTCACATGACCCCCCACCAAGCGACGCCCACAGAACCTGGTAGAAAAAATATTGAATTTACAGCTATTCTTTCTACCTATTTTTTGCCCAGGCCTGGCCTAGTACTGCATGTCGCCTGCTCTCCCTTCACCAGTCACACGCGTCACCCCGTTTCCTCTCCTTCAGAGGCCCTAGTCTTAGCCCGGCTTCCTCCCCCATGACTGCCTCTTTTGTCGTCTCACAGGCGTGACCTAACACGGCTCTGTCCCTTTCTCCTACGGCTGGCTGCCAGGGAAGGCAAGCCAGAAGTGAGGCATCGCCGTTGGGCTCCCCACCAGCCTGCATCTCACCCCCCCTTGTCATGAGATGCCTGCAGCCTCCTCCTCTTTTTTTAGGTGTGGCTGGAGTCCAGCCGCACCTAAGAAACGACGCAGTACCTGCAGGCTTCTTGCACAGAAAATTACTGACCTCCGGCTCTGCTCCGTTTCCCGAATGCACTGCTGTCACCCTCTTCTATGCACCAGCCATGCAGGCACACCCCATTGCCTGCTGCCGCTGCCCTGAAGAGACTTCCCCGGGCAAGTCCAAGCGGAGCAGCGAAGTAGGCAATGGGGTGAGCCTGTGCAGCTGGTGCACATAGAAGAGGGTGGTGGTGCATTCGAGAAGTGGAGTGGAGCCGGAGGCTGGTAATTTTCACTGCAAGAAGCCTGCAGGCACCACATCTTTTTTTCGGTGTGGCTGGACCCGAACCGGTATGAACCGGCTGAATACCACCTCTGATGTGTAGGCAAAAGTGGGTTAATATTTGTAATGTTTCAATCTTGAAGAAAGATGAACATCAGTGATGCTTAGATAGATGGTCTACAATGATCTGTTGACTCAATAAGTCTTGGCACTCAATAAGTCAAGGACAACATTTCAAAAGAGCATTGAGAAAGGGGAAAACTTACCTGCCAGGCTTCTATAATCTTTGATCGCCCTTGATCCCTGTTGTTTTGTATCTTCTGATAAGTCCTCCATGTTTGAACAGCCTGTAATGCTTGAGCCACAGCATAGATTGCATTATAGATACTGTAACTATGGCCAAGTATTCTGGTTTCAAAGAAGGGTGCAATAAGGTCCTCTAGTCTTTCCTCTCCAGTATGTTCCTCATCTTGAGAAACAACATTATTTGGTGGTGAACAGCCAAAAGCGTGGCTCCAGAAATCTCTAATAAAGCCATCTTGACTTGCCTCAGACGGGGTGACGGCCTGTATAAATTGTTGGAAACCTGGAAGTTCTCTTGTGCTAATTGAGAAGGAAATTGCCCCTTGGAACGTTTGCATATCGATAGCTCTTTGTAAGCAATGTAATGTGAAATCATTTTGGGCCATTGTGATCCACACTTTTCGCGTGGAAATTTTCTGTGAAGAATCCGAAGGTGTTGGGAGAAAAAATTGGGTGGCTTGTAGAATAGAGACCAGCCACATAAAGACTGTATTTTCTCCATGTACAATAATTGTATTTGCGGTTCTCTCTGTGAACAAAGTAGTGTGCCTCAGACAATGTTCAATCAAGTCTAATCCTTTGGAAGAGTGTAAATTTCTGTCAATCCTTTCGGTGAATTCGGAGCAGATTTTATTTTGAGAGAGCATGGGTTCCAGAGTTTGTATGAAATGTTCTCCATGTTTATCATCTACAATGACAAATCCTACCCATTTCCATCCAAAGTACAGGAGGAGCTGGATTAAACCCTTGTACTGGAGATCTTCATTGGGGGCCATGCGATAAAAAGGGGGGAAACGCGATTCATCAGTCACTGCCAATTGAAAAGAACCATATGAAATCTAAAAAAAAAAAAAAGAAAGGAGGAATAAGACAAAGAGAAAATGATAGAGTAAGAGAATGGATGGATATGTCCTGTTTTTATTGATTTACTGTAAACTACGTTGTTTTTCAAAATATGGTTGTTTAGTAATATAGATAAGATTCAGACATCTCCCTAAAAGGGGGATATCCTTTCTGAACTTTGTCTGTCTATCTGTCTGTCTCTCTGTCTCTCTGTCTGTCAGTCGTCGTCATCATCATCATCATCATCATCATCATAATCATCATCATCACCATCATGATGCTTGTGAAGAAGGCACAGAAGAGGCTGTACTTCCTGAGAGTGCTCAGGAAGATAAATCAATTTCAGCATCTACTTCTATCCTACTATCGCAGCACCATTGAGAGCATCATAACATAGAGCAGTGATGGCTAACCTTTTTGCCATCGTGTGCCAAAAGTGGGGGGAGCATGGTGGGGTCTCATGCACGTGTGCCCACATCCATAATTCTCTGTGCCCCGCCCCCCGTGCTCCCCCCGCTTTTGGCACACGATGGCACAGTGGGCCTGGTAGCTCCGTTTTTTGCTTACCCCAGACTCCAGAGCCTTTCTAGGAGCCTGGGGAGGGCAAAAACAGCCTCCCCACCCCAGAGGCCCTCCGGAGGCCAGAAACAGTGTGTTTCCTGATTTCTGGTGGGCCCAAAAGGCCCGAAAATCAGCTGGCTGGTGCACGCATGCGTGTCGGAGCTGAGCTTCCATGCCCACCGATATGGCTCCGTGTGCCACCTGTAGCACCCGTGCCATAGGTTTGCCATCACGGACATAGAGCATTTTTGCATGGCATGATAGCAGCTCTGTAGCGGACAAAAAAGCTTTACAGAGAATCATTAAAACTGCCCAGAATATCATCGGGCTCCGGCTGCCAGCCCTGAATGACATCTTCAAATATCGCTGTTTGAGGAAGTTGCATAACATTCTCAGAGACTCTTCCCATTCTGCTTACAATCTTTTTGGATGTTTTCTTCTGGCAGAAGATACAGAACAATTAAAACTCAGACCACACGTTTTCTGAATAGTTTTTATCCCAGAGCTATAATTGCACTCAACAATGAACTAAAGGGCCACCAACAGTGAGCTGTTGGACAACATTACTTGGTCTGTTGTGTGGATGTTTAGGTGGTTTAGGAGTGGGGAATTTGTGTGGGTGGGAGTGTGTTTGGGGATTGTTATGTATGTTGGACCTGGTCTTTGGGTGTTAAGTGAATTTTGTTGTATGGGTATACTGTGCATACCCATACTACATACTACATACTACAATACAAGATAACTTGAATATTTGAATTGAAAGAATCAAATCTTTCAGTGCTTCCTAGGTGAATGTTCCTTCTACATGTTGTGCTCCCCATCTTTAATATAAAACCCAGGTATTTGTGCACATTATGCTTCAAATATATGAACTGAAATAAGCGAGGCAGGTAATGATAGCTAGCATAAGCCTGCAGGTTCAAAGAACTATGTGTTAAAATTCTGTATGTCTCGATTCATCATACTGAACGAAGCAATATACTGAAGAGAAACACGGATTAATCAAAGTCTGCCCTTTACCCTAATTTCTTTACTCCTCTTTACCCTAATTTCTTTACATCTGTTTACCGATAAACCATCAAGTTGCTTCTTGAAGGGGAATTCAAAGGCAGACAATCTGTGTGATTGATGTCCTAATTTTGAGATCTTTAGTTATGGCTCCAACCTGTGGGATCTTGAAAAGCTGCAAAATTTCTGCCATTCGTATGGATGTTTCGGGACTCATCCCTCCAATGATTCCCATCACTTTCTTTTCAGTCCCACAAATATAGTTGGGGACAATTTTATGCGACTTAAAAAGCAGATCCAGAATGGTACGATAGGTCATTAGTGCATCAGAGTAGCTGTCATAGATATGGAATCCAAGAGTGATGTTAAGCAAGATGTGAGAATCCTTGTTGATCTCTTTCACGGCAAACACTAAAGCCAAGACGTGTTGGTAGAACTTGGTTACCACACTGTAAAAAAGTCACTTGTTTCAAAAAAAACTGTGCTATGCATTACATACTAAGGAAGACATATCCAGTGACAGAAATACTACGAGGAAGACACACTGACAAGAGAACTATACTGAAGTTCACAGTTTTATGATTCCAGGTTCATATCCTATAAGAAGTGGTTTGTTTAACTGTATCCTTTAACAGATACTTAAACGGATAACTGATATACCCAGAAATGTTAAAGGACATGATTGTTTGGCCTGGTTCGGGAGATCTGATAGCGGCAATGGTGAGCTGAGAGTGAACCAGTTCTCTCTGACGATTAGCTTGGCCCTCCCACCCGCGTCTCCGTTATACATACCTTATATTCCATTGTTTTTAGCCCAGCTGAAAGGTGTGGCAGAGCGGATTGCCGCATCTCAGCTGTTCCGTAAAACACTGCGCTTGCATGGAGCAAGTGCATGCGAAACGCATGTATAAAGTGAACCAGGGGTAACACCAGTTGAAACCCACCACTGTGCATTCCCTTTGAAAAACTGGAGGAATCATGAAATATTTTAAGGAAGGAAGAGAGGATAATATTCTCGAAACATCTGTATGGTTGTCATGTAGAAGAGATCTACAGAAGAAATCCCATTTTTCCTGCCTTTAAAAAGGAGAGACTTTATGTTTCTTTTTTTCATGTTTATTCATGTTAAAATTTCCATTCAAATTTTGGCCCTTCATCCAGTTCCATAATGTCCTCTGAGCAAGGATTGGCTTAGAACAAAGGTTGGGAACCTTAAACGCTCAAAGAGCCATTTGGACCTGTTTCACAAAAAAAAAAAAAAAAAAAAAAACAACAACAACAAAAAAAAAAACACCGGGAGCCACAAAACTTTTCCCGTGCCTGACTATTTCCTGAGTGGCTACAAAACTAGCATATGTAGTTGAATTAAACGTTCTTTTTTCTTCTAAAACTTTTCTTTTCTTGGATTTATCCATGGTTTGCCTACCAGGAGTCAAAAAGCTCAAGAAATCATGTCCAAGCGGGTGTCGCACATTGGTGGTTGTGACTCATATTTTGAGCGACAGGGAGCTGCAGCAGAGGGATAAAAGAGTCCCATGTGGCTCCAGAGCCGCGGGTTGCTGATCCCTGGCTTAGAAGACGTACAAGGTCTTTATGATTCTGTTAAAACATTCATCTTATTATGAAAACAATTCCTGTACAATCAGCTCAAGCCTGTTCAGTGTTGTAAAAAATCCAAACATTTTGCTCCTTGATAAGCAGCAAAATAAGGGATAGTAGGAATCATTAAATACTCCATAAGAAAACTCTGAAGAGAAGACAGGTTATCAAGTTGGAAGAAACAGAACGGGTTCATTTTTTAAAAATGAGAATCTGAGCTGAGCGGAACAAATTTATAGTACGGGGGAGCTCAGTGATCAGGAGAGTAGAGCTGATGAACATAGCTATTAGCTATATTAGGAATTCATTTATCCTTCCATGGTGAACTCTTTCTATTCTTAAAAGGAGATGGTAAAGAGAAGAGGACCTATTTCTCCTTGTAAAGTTTTGTGTTTCAGCTTTGCATTTTTCTTTCAAAGATTGTGGATCTTTTTGAAATAGGACAGGTGGATCCCAAGCCTCTAAGCGATACATGAAAAAAATAGAGACACGGTAGTAATAACTAGTGTTACCCCAAAGCTTTGGAAATGATTTTTCATTCCACAGTCAATGCCTATATTTAAAATATTATAGTGCCTATTAGGTGATGGTGAATTAGGGCCGGTTGTTTTTCCTCCAAGTTGGAAGAGTTTTCAGTTCTCAACAGAATATCTGCTTGTCCTGGTCTATCGGATTTTGGCTTAATTAGAACAGAGGATGTTGAATTAACAAATCATTTCTATATAACAAGCTGCTGTTAAGGATATGCCCGTGATACATTTATATTCATTAACAGATGATGATGGAACATCTACTTTTACATAGATGGAAAGGAGAGAGCAGGATTAGATTAAAATAAACTAAGAGAGGGATTTCTTACATTGGGAAGGCAAGCGATTCCTCAGAAGGATGTTTATCAAAAGTAACTTTGGGGAACATGTAGTGAACATGAGACACCAATCCACCAATGAGAAGGTCTCCCTCCTGGTACCATTCCTGTGGAATTTGAATGGCTTCATCTCCAGTGCACTTAAGAGGCTGGATCTTCATGGTCAATTCTGGATAGAGTAAAATGGCAATAATCCCCAACATTCCTGCTGATTTAGCTTCTCCTGTATTGCTGTTGCCAGCAGCCTTGATTCAAACAGGATACTATAGATAGTGAAAGAAATGCTACCTTGGTTGAGATCTGTCTTCAGAATATATCGTGCCTCATTCATTGATCTGATCCATTTTCTTCAGCCTCCCTTATGTCTGGATACTCAAAGTGTAAAGGAGAGAGTTGACCTTTGAGTCTAATATCTAATTATTAGCAATTTAAAAGACTCTGGGTATGAGGTTTTAACAGAATTTCATTGATCTTGTATAATTATTCCAAGATGATGGTCAGAGTATATTTCACAGGTGTGGAGTAATGTAGCTAGTTTCACATAGAGAAATAGGGAGAATCTGTCAGCTCTGGAATTGAGTAGGCATTGGCTGATCAACAGTCTAAAAATATTAGCACAAAGCCCACAAGAAATAGATATTTATGCTATGAACAGCAAAAAGATTCTGAGAACCCAAATTTATGGCAACAGCTCTCATATTGACCCTGTCATGGTTGGGGAGCACTTCAATCAATTTTGAGGAATGGTCCTCAGCAGGGAGCAATATATTGGATAGATATATATATATTGATTCTGAGATTTGCTTCTGCTAGTTCCTTCAGAAACATCTTGAGAGCCACTGGAGGATTGACCTGTTGACTTAATCATCATGTCTTTGATATCTGGAGAGATGTTGCTGGAGCAAACATGTTTGTGAACGGAGACCTTATTCTGCATCCTCTTGGGGATTGAGGAACTGCGCTTGAGGTCTATAATTTGGCTGAGTGGCCTATTTCTCAGAGTTACATACATGAAATTTGTGGCCATATATGTTCTTTTTTTTTTAATTGAAAAAGTTTTACAAATACATTTTCTCCCCAATTTCCCCCCCTAACCCTCCCTAACCCTCCCTAACCCCCCTAACCCTCCCCTCCCCCTGGACTTCCACAGAATATAATCCAAATCAAAAACATATTTTATAAAACTTAAACCCCTCCACCCCCTATATATTTTTCACATTTTCACAATTCAATTAGTCTATCACTATATAATACCTTCAATTAAAAGCTATCTGATATTTCCTAGTTTGATATTTATTCTACACATAATCTATCCACTTTTTCCACTCCCATACATAAGTCTCTTGTGTCCGATCTTTTAGATATGCTGAAATCTTCGCCATCTCTGCAAAACTAGCCATCTTCAAAGTCCATTCTTCAATAGTGGGCATAGCATCATTTTTCCAATATTGACCTATCAGTAGTCTTGCTGCTGTAATCATATGCAATATCAGCTTCACTTCACCCAATGTAAAACCCTTAACTATACCCAATAAAAACAATTGTGGAGAGAACTGAATTTTTTTCTTCAAAACATTTTGTATGACCCACCAAATTTTTATCCAAAAAGCCTTCACTTTCTTACAAGTCCACCACATATGATAATATGTGGCATCTAGGCAATCACATCTCCAGCATTTTGGTTGAACATTAGGGTACATACACAATAACTTCTTAGGATCTAAATGCCACCTATAAAACATTTTATAAAAATTTTCCCTCAAATTCTGCGATTGTGTAAATTTAACATTCTGAACCCATATTTTTTCCCATGTTTCCAACATCACTGGTTCTGCAAAATTTTGTGCCCACTTTATCATACAATCTTTAACCAGTTCAGTTTCTGAATCTCTTTCTAATAAAACATTATAAACCCTTTTAATAGGTATTGGACCTTTCTCTTTTATATGTCTAACCAGTTCTTCTTCATGCATCATTATACCAGTTTTTTGATCCTCTTTCCATCTCAGTTGAAGTTGGTTATACTGTAACCAAGTTAAATTAATCCCTTCTTCCAACAGCGTTTCTAATGTCTTCAGTTGCCATCTGCCCGCATCTGTAAAAAGAACTTCTTTATATAACCCCCCCCCCCCGAGTGACATTATATTTGTATTCCACAAGATATGACCAAGATCCAGCCATAGCGGTATTTTATAATCCCATTTGAATCGGTGCTTCCTCCAGACTCTCATCAAAGAATTTCTGAGTATGTGGCTTTTAAATACTTTATCCACTTTGTTCTCATAAAATAAGTATGCATGCCAACCAAATTCAAGATCATAACTTTCTATATTCAATATTCCAGTCTTTTTTCTTCCAAACCAATCACTTGCTTGTGTCAAAGCTGCTGCTTCATAGTATAATTGTAGGTTTGGAAGTTTAAGGCCTCCCCTTTCTGAAACATCTTGCATAATTTTCAGCTTAACTCTCGGTTTTTTCTCATTCCATACAAACCTATTCACTCCACTTTGCCATTCTCTTAGTTGTTTGTCACTTTTAAGCACCGGAATCATTTGAAACAAAAAAAGAAATCTTGGCAAAACGTTCATCTTAACTGCTGCTATTCTTCCAAGTAGAGACAGCTGCAGTTTTTTTCCAAATCTCCATATCTTTCTGTACCTCTCGCCACAACACCTCATAATTATTTTGAAACAATTTCATGTTTGATTCTGCAACCTGAACTCCTAGATATTTAACCTTTGATACTATCTCAAAACCTGCCTTGCTTTCAAGTTCCTGTTTTCGATCTTGTGTCATATTTTTAACTATCATCTTAGTTTTTCTCTGATTCAATCTAAATCCTGATACCATACCATATTGTTCTATAATGTCTTTCATCTGGATTATTGATTCCATCGGCTGTGTTAGGGTAACAACCAGATCATCTGCAAATGCCCTTATTCTGTAATCCTCTTGCCTTATCACTATTCCCTTCAAGGTACTCGAGTCCCGTATTGTGTTCAACAAGACTTCTAATGTTAAAATAAATAGCAACGGGGATAGTGGACAACCTTGTCTTGTTCCTTTTTCAATACTAAAATTTGTTGTCAAACTTCCATTAATAATAATTTGTGCCATTTGTTCTTGATAAATTGCTGAAACCGCCTGTAGAAATTGATCCCCAAAATCCATCTTTCTTAAAGTCTTTAGTAGAAAGTTCCAATCCACTCTATCAAAGGCCTTCTCCGCATCCAGGAAAACCAGCACTGCAGGGATCTGTTTATTCTTCTCAAGATATTCCAATAAATCTATAATTTGCCTTACATTATCCTTCATGTATCTGCCTTCTATAAATCTCACTTGATCACAATGAATCACCTCTTGAATAATTGGCATCAACCTGTTGGCTAATACTTTTGCAAAAATTTTATAATCATTGTTCAGAAGAGATATTGGTCTAAAGTTCTCAGGTTTTTTAGGACCTACTTGCTCTTTCGGTATCAGTGAAATATAAGCTGTTTTCCATGAAGGGGGTATTTTACCCCCTTGTTGTATACTACAAAATAGATCTTTAAGATGTTCAATCATTTCTGCTTGTAAAGTTTTATAATACACCACAGTTAAACCATCCGTCCCTGGTGCTTTAGCTATTTTCAATTGTTTAATTGCGGCACTAATCTTCTCAACTGTTATAGGATAGTCCATTCTCTCCTTTTGTTGACTAGAAATTTTTGTAACTCTTCTTTTTTCTAAATATTTCTCTATAAGTCCATTCTGTGTATCATCTTTGGCATATAATTTAGTATAATCATCTAAGAAAATTTCTTTAATTAATTTTTGTTGAGAAACTTCCTTCCCTCAGCTGTCAACACTATCGATGACCCGTGCACTCTGCTTCTTCCTTAGTGTATAAGCCAACCATCTGCCCGGTTTATTAGTGTTGCAAAATGTATTATGTTTCGCAAATTGTAAATTTGTTGCTGTTTGTTCCGCCATAAGCATTTGAAATTGGTCTTTCAAAAGTTTTATAGCTCCTCGTATTCTTTCATCTGTTGGATTTTTTATAAGTAACTGTTCTTTGTTCTTTATTTCTACTTCCATTTCAGATCTTTTCTTTTGTCGGTTTAATTTATGTTTAGAGTTCATATGAATAAGTACCCCTCTCATATATGCCTTACTCGCATCCCACACAATTTCAATAGGGGTACCCTTATTCAAATTCATTTCAAAAAATTCTTTCATCTGCTTTTTAAGTTCTGTTATATTCTTTTCATATCTAAACAAATTTTCATTTACTCTCCATGATCTTTTCTCACTCTTTCCCATCTCAATTTCTATCCATACCGGGCTATGGTCAGTTAAAGTCCTTGGAAAAATCTTTGTTCTTTTTGTTTTTACAAGTAGATCAGATGATAATAAAATAAAATCAATCCTAGAAAAGGATCTATGTCTGTCTGAAAAGAAGGTAAAGTCCAAATCTTTTGGGTTATGTATTCTCCAAATATCTTTTAATTCCAAATCTTCTTTCATATCAAAAAAAGTCTGTGGTAATCTAATCCTTGACTTTGCCAAGCTCTTTTTGTCTATTTTAGAATCAATTACTCCATTCCAATCTCCCATAATTAGAATAGATCTATAGTCCCATTGCAATATTTTAGAATGCAAAATTTTATAAAAATCTTCTTGTTGTTGATTAGAGCATAAATTCCAATCACCAGAATTGGACCATTTGCTGTGTAGAGTTCAATTGCTATAAACCTACCACAGTCATCTGCTTCTATAATTTTAGCTGACAGTCTTTTATTTATATAAATCACTACACCATTCTTTTTTTCCAGATTCGAAGTTATAAAATGTGTTCCTAATCTTGAGTTTATCAAGTATTTTTGATCTTGTATTCTAATATGAGTTTCTTGTAAACAAATTATATCATTATTAAATTGTCTCAGGTAATTAACTATTTTCTTCCTTTTCTGTAGTGAGTTTAATCCATTCACATTCCAAGATAAAAATTTAATCGTCATGTACACTTTCTTGAAGCGACAAGAGCTCGTGCTGAAGATTTTCCGAGTCGGTGGTCTTCGGCTTTGCTCCTCCCATGGCTCCAGATTCTTGTATATTGCCCTTAACTCCTTTCTTATATTGCTGTGGTTTGGGCGTTTCCTGTTTTTGTTTTTCTTTGATTTGCTTAGAAACTGCTCGAGTTATGCGCTGATCTTTAGCTTCACACATCTGAGCTAGATCCAAAGCCACTTCTCTTGTAGTCTTGGGTGGTACATTTACAATTTCCGAAGGAAAGTCTAGCAGGGGTGCATCCAGAAATCCTCCTGCAGCTCCCTGCATTTCCATTGCCTCCAGTTCCAGCTGCTTAGACTGCTCTTCCATCTCTTGCTGAGATTGCTTCTCCTTATCACACTCCTTTGTCTCCAACACAGAAGATGTACGTGGAGATGGTGAACTTGATTTAAAAAAATTTGAATAGAATTCTTCCGCCTTCTCAACAGTATTTAATCGGTATCTTTCTCCTTTATATCTCAAAATTATACCAGTTGGAGCATCCCATCTAAATGGAATTTGTTGTTTTTTTAGTTCATTCACTAAAAATCCAAAGTCCTTTCTATCTTTTAACATCTTAGGTGGTAGCTCTTTATAGACTCCAATCTCCTTTCCATCCACTTGCACAGCAGAGACAAAGGACTTTTGCAGAATATTATTTCGCATTTTTCTGTCTGTAAAATATATCACCACATCTCCGGGCAATTGTCTTTGTCTGGCCACCCAAGAATTCACTCTGTACACTTTGTCCATTTTACAAAAAATCTCTTCAGAACTAATCTTTAACATCACAGCTAATGCATCAGCACAGACCTGTCTCAGGTCTTGCCTATCATTCTCTTTTAAGCCCCTCAGCCTTATGGCAAATTCCATGGACCTGAACTGCATCACTGTAATCTCATTTTCAAGTCTCTGCATTTTATTGTCAGCATCAAAGATTTTACAATCAGTCTCCTTTTTTTTAACATCCATTTCTGATCTGAGTTCCTCCACTTTTTTATCAGTTTTAATAATTGCTTCTGACAATCCAGTCACAACTGTCATTAATTTTTTAGTCACCTTTTCATATTTTTCTTGCACCACCTCTTTAATTTCTTTAATCTCCTGCTTAATTTCCTGTTGTGACTTTTTAAACTTCTCATCCAAATTTTCATCTTGTTTCATCAAAGCCTGGGCAATAAACTCTTTCAAACTTTCAAGATCAATCTCTTTTCTCTGGCTCTGCTGGCTAGAAGGCTGTTGTTGTGGCTTTTGGGTGGGAGAGCCCCCCCCCTGCCTCCTTCGTGTCTTGCTTTGTCTGTTTAGAAGCCATTCTGCCACGTAGCCTAACTTTTTCAAAAAGGGAGGTTCTTCTTTCCCTTCTTCCTCCACAAAGTCCTCTAAAAAATTCCCCCAGGTTTGATCAAATTAAAAATAAAGTTAAGTCAAAATCAAGCTTGCTTATTATAATCTTTTAGTCTTTTCTCTTCAGTTGTTACAAGCAGTGAGACTTTGTAACGTATTAAAGTAACTAGGCAAATCCACTTTCACTTTCAGCATTCCTCTGCGCTGAAGCTGGGCGCCATTTTCAGGAAACTTTCACTCTCCCACTTAAACTTAATCACAGGGCTAGCACAGCACAGCAAATACTTGCGGTTTTGAGGTTCAAGTCCCGATTTCGCCCTGTTCAATTTGGAAATTTGCATTGCTTTCACTTGTTTGGATGGTCACGCCGTTTTGTTCTACCAGGTAGAAGCGTCCCCAAGGTCCGGAGCTTCAGCGGGCTGGAGAGGGAGCTGCGCCTGTTTCCTCCCCCAGAAGCAAAAAAAGCAGTCTGGGGGCTTCACAGGGGCTCAACCAAATGCCGCCGGCTCTGCACACAATTCCTTTCGGATTTGGAGTTTTTCGAGCTGCTTCTCCTTTCTCGAAGCTGCTCTTTACAGACAGCGGGGCTGGTGGTCTAAAAAAAGACCGTCTGGCGGTGGCGAAGACCAAACCAGAAGTCGCCATATATGTTCTTGAAATGAATGAAGGAATGAATGGATGAATGAATAATCAATCAATCAATCAATCAATCAATCAATCAATCAATCAATCAATCAATCTCCCTCTCACATACAAACACACAGGCTAAATTTAGGCTCCTAATCTTTCGCATATTGTAGTATATGCCCAAAATTATATGACTACTAGTAGGAAGGGATAAATAATGTTTAGCAGAGTGATGGCGTTCGGGAAAAAACTGTTCTGGTGTCTAGTTGTTCTGGTGTGCAGTGCTCTATAGCGTCGTTTTGAGGGTAGGAGTTGAAACAGTTTATGTCCAGGATGTGAGGGGTCTGTAAATATTTTCACTGCCCTCTTTTTGACTTGTGCAGAATACAGGTCCTCAATGGAAGGCAGGTTGGTAGCCATTGTTTTTTCTGCAGTTCTAATTATCCTCTGAAGTCTGTGTCTCTCTTGTTGAGTTGCAGAGCCAACAGTTATAGCGGTGCAGATGACAGACTCAATAATTCCTCTGTAGAACTGGATCAGCAGCTCTTTGGGCAGTTTGAGCTTTCTGAGTTGGCGCAGAAAGAACATTCTTTGTTGTGCTTTTTTGATGACGTTTTTGATGTTAGGTGTCCATTTTAGGTCACAATTGTCTTTGAACTTTGAAAAAGTTGTTTTTTCAAAAGACAAGTGGACTGGGTTGTTTTTGTTTGTTTGAGGTAGAAGAAGGTATTTTGCTTCTCATCCAAGAAGCTTCATCAGTTCTGACTGGATGGTGGGGAGAAACAGTCCAGTTGCCTTTTGAAAAAGCACCTTGGAGGTTTCTTTAAAATATTCCAATGTCACCTATAATTTTTTTCTGTGATACCCTATATAAGACCTGGTTTGCTGTTGCTTATGTGTGCTCAGCAAATCCAGAATATCCTGTACTATTGCTTGTATGTATGTAAATAAAATAATGTATCTTCAAAGTGAACAGCTTGCCTTTGGAAGTTGTGGTGGCTGCATCACTTGAGACTTTCAAGAAGAGATTGGACTGCCATTTGTCAGAAATGGTGTTGGGTCTCCTGCTTAGGTGGGGGTTGGACTAGATGACCTACAAGGTCCCTTTCAACTCTTTTAATCTGTTAATCTCTTAATTTTGTTGCTTTACCTGAGCCTAAATTTGGCCACCACACTATGCTATGTCTTCCTGTTCTAATCTATGTGACAAAACCATAAAAAGGCACAGATTTCCTCTGGATATTCTTGTTTTCACCTAGGCAAAGAAAGACTTCTTTACGTATATTTAAAGCTTCATGGCATCAAGAACTGCCCATTAAAATAATTGCTCAGGTGGTATCATGCATCTCCCAATTTAATTGGGAATGATGTAAAGTTTCAGAATGACTGTATTATCATCTTCATTGGCAAAAGTCAATTTATCAGCGGTTTTAAATGGGTCAGGAAATCAGTCAACAATTTTCAAAGAATCTTGAAGTTTGTTCTTTGTGTTACTTCTGATGTCTATCTTGATATTAACCCAGTTGTTATGTTACTACTAATGAAAACCCAAAGCTTAATTAAATCATATGGAAAAGTGCTTGCTGAAAAATTAATTAAAACTGTCTGGCAACTTCCTGGCTAGGAAGGCCACAATGAAGCTGAGAAGGGCCAAGAGGCCCATGTAGCCCAAGACACAGTAAAACATGATGAATGAACCTTCATGACATTCAACTATCATTTCTCCATAGAGTGTCTCAGAGTTACATACATGAAATTTGTGGCCATATATGTTCTTTTTTTTTTATTGAAAAAGTTTTACAAATACATTTTCTCCCCAATTTCCCCCCCTAACCCTCCCTAACCCTCCCTAACCCCCCTAACCCTCCCCTCCCCCTGGACTTCCACAGAATATAATCCAAATCAAAAACATATTTTATAAAACTTAAACCCCTCCACCCCCTATATATTTTTCACATTTTCACAATTCAATTAGTCTATCACTATATAATACCTTCAATTAAAAGCTATCTGATATTTCCTAGTTTGATATTTATTCTACACATAATCTATCCACTTTTTCCACTCCCATACATAAGTCTCTTGTGTCCGATCTTTTAGATATGCTGAAATCTTCGCCATCTCTGCAAAACTAGCCATCTTCAAAGTCCATTCTTCAATAGTGGGCATAGCATCATTTTTCCAATATTGACCTATCAGTAGTCTTGCTGCTGTAATCATATGCAATATCAGCTTCACTTCACCCAATGTAAAACCCTTAACTATACCCAATAAAAACAATTGTGGAGAGAACTGAATTTTTTTCTTCAAAACATTTTGTATGACCCACCAAATTTTTATCCAAAAAGCCTTCACTTTCTTACAAGTCCACCACATATGATAATATGTGGCATCTAGGCAATCACATCTCCAGCATTTTGGTTGAACATTAGGGTACATACACAATAACTTCTTAGGATCTAAATGCCACCTATAAAACATTTTATAAAAATTTTCCCTCAAATTCTGCGATTGTGTAAATTTAACATTCTGAACCCATATTTTTTCCCATGTTTCCAACATCACTGGTTCTGCAAAATTTTGTGCCCACTTTATCATACAATCTTTAACCAGTTCAGTTTCTGAATCTCTTTCTAATAAAACATTATAAACCCTTTTAATAGGTATTGGACCTTTCTCTTTTATATGTCTAACCAGTTCTTCTTCATGCATCATTATACCAGTTTTTTGATCCTCTTTCCATCTCAGTTGAAGTTGGTTATACTGTAACCAAGTTAAATTAATCCCTTCTTCCAACAGCGTTTCTAATGTCTTCAGTTGCCATCTGCCCGCATCTGTAAAAAGAACTTCTTTATATAACCCCCCCCCCCCCGAGTGACATTATATTTGTATTCCACAAGATATGACCAAGATCCAGCCATAGCGGTATTTTATAATCCCATTTGAATCGGTGCTTCCTCCAGACTCTCATCAAAGAATTTCTGAGTATGTGGCTTTTAAATACTTTATCCACTTTGTTCTCATAAAATAAGTATGCATGCCAACCAAATTCAAGATCATAACTTTCTATATTCAATATTCCAGTCTTTTTTCTTCCAAACCAATCACTTGCTTGTGTCAAAGCTGCTGCTTCATAGTATAATTGTAGGTTTGGAAGTTTAAGGCCTCCCCTTTCTGAAACATCTTGCATAATTTTCAGCTTAACTCTCGGTTTTTTCTCATTCCATACAAACCTATTCACTCCACTTTGCCATTCTCTTAGTTGTTTGTCACTTTTAAGCACCGGAATCATTTGAAACAAAAAAAGAAATCTTGGCAAAACGTTCATCTTAACTGCTGCTATTCTTCCAAGTAGAGACAGCTGCAGTTTTTTTCCAAATCTCCATATCTTTCTGTACCTCTCGCCACAACACCTCATAATTATTTTGAAACAATTTCATGTTTGATTCTGCAACCTGAACTCCTAGATATTTAACCTTTGATACTATCTCAAAACCTGCCTTGCTTTCAAGTTCCTGTTTTCGATCTTGTGTCATATTTTTAACTATCATCTTAGTTTTTCTCTGATTCAATCTAAATCCTGATACCATACCATATTGTTCTATAATGTCTTTCATCTGGATTATTGATTCCATCGGCTGTGTTAGGGTAACAACCAGATCATCTGCAAATGCCCTTATTCTGTAATCCTCTTGCCTTATCACTATTCCCTTCAAGGTACTCGAGTCCCGTATTGTGTTCAACAAGACTTCTAATGTTAAAATAAATAGCAACGGGGATAGTGGACAACCTTGTCTTGTTCCTTTTTCAATACTAAAATTTGTTGTCAAACTTCCATTAATAATAATTTGTGCCATTTGTTCTTGATAAATTGCTGAAACCGCCTGTAGAAATTGATCCCCAAAATCCATCTTTCTTAAAGTCTTTAGTAGAAAGTTCCAATCCACTCTATCAAAGGCCTTCTCCGCATCCAGGAAAACCAGCACTGCAGGGATCTGTTTATTCTTCTCAAGATATTCCAATAAATCTATAATTTGCCTTACATTATCCTTCATGTATCTGCCTTCTATAAATCCCACTTGATCACAATGAATCACCTCTTGAATAATTGGCATCAACCTGTTGGCTAATACTTTTGCAAAAATTTTATAATCATTGTTCAGAAGAGATATTGGTCTAAAGTTCTCAGGTTTTTTAGGACCTACTTGCTCTTTCGGTATCAGTGAAATATAAGCTGTTTTCCATGAAGGGGGTATTTTACCCCCTTGTTGTATACTACAAAATAGATCTTTAAGATGTTCAATCATTTCTGCTTGTAAAGTTTTATAATACACCACAGTTAAACCATCCATCCCTGGTGCTTTAGCTATTTTCAATTGTTTAATTGCGGCACTAATCTTCTCAACTGTTATAGGATAGTCCATTCTCTCCTTTTGTTGACTAGAAATTTTTGTAACTCTTCTTTTTTCTAAATATTTCTCTATAAGTCCATTCTGTGTATCATCTTTGGCATATAATTTAGTATAATCATCTAAGAAAATTTCTTTAATTAATTTTTGTTGAGAAACTTCCTTCCCTCCGCTGTCAACACTATCGATGACCCGTGCACTCTGCTTCTTCCTTAGTGTATAAGCCAACCATCTGCCCGGTTTATTAGTGTTGCAAAATGTATTATGTTTCGCAAATTGTAAATTTGTTGCTGTTTGTTCCGCCATAAGCATTTGAAATTGGTCTTTCAAAAGTTTTATAGCTCCTCGTATTCTTTCATCTGTTGGATTTTTTATAAGTAACTGTTCTTTGTTCTTTATTTCTACTTCCATTTCAGATCTTTTCTTTTGTCGGTTTAATTTATGTTTAGAGTTCATATGAATAAGTACCCCTCTCATATATGCCTTACTCGCATCCCACACAATTTCAATAGGGGTACCCTTATTCAAATTCATTTCAAAAAATTCTTTCATCTGCTTTTTAAGTTCTGTTATATTCTTTTCATATCTAAACAAATTTTCATTTACTCTCCATGATCTTTTCTCACTCTTTCCCATCTCAATTTCTATCCATACCGGGCTATGGTCAGTTAAAGTCCTTGGAAAAATCTTTGTTCTTTTTGTTTTTACAAGTAGATCAGATGATAATAAAATAAAATCAATCCTAGAAAAGGATCTATGTCTGTCTGAAAAGAAGGTAAAGTCCAAATCTTTTGGGTTATGTATTCTCCAAATATCTTTTAATTCCAAATCTTCTTTCATATCAAAAAAAGTCTGTGGTAATCTAATCCTTGACTTTGCCAAGCTCTTTTTGTCTATTTTAGAATCAATTACTCCATTCCAATCTCCCATAATTAGAATAGATCTATAGTCCCATTGCAATATTTTAGAATGCAAAATTTTATAAAAATCTTCTTGTTGTTGATTAGGAGCATAAATTCCAATCACCAGAATTGGACCATTTGCTGTGTAGAGTTCAATTGCTATAAACCTACCACAGTCATCTGCTTCTATAATTTTAGCTGACAGTCTTTTATTTATATAAATCACTACACCATTCTTTTTTTCCAGATTCGAAGTTATAAAATGTGTTCCTAATCTTGAGTTTATCAAGTATTTTTGATCTTGTATTCTAATATGAGTTTCTTGTAAACAAATTATATCATTATTAAATTGTCTCAGGTAATTAACTATTTTCTTCCTTTTCTGTAGTGAGTTTAATCCATTCACATTCCAAGATAAAAATTTAATCGTCATGTACACTTTCTTGAAGCGACAAGAGCTCGTGCTGAAGATTTTCCGAGTCGGTGGTCTTCGGCTTTGCTCCTCCCATGGCTCCAGATTCTTGTATATTGCCCTTAACTCCTTTCTTATATTGCTGTGGTTTGGGCGTTTCCTGTTTTTGTTTTTCTTTGATTTGCTTAGAAACTGCTCGAGTTATGCGCTGATCTTTAGCTTCACACATCCGAGCTAGATCCAAAGCCACTTCTCTTGTAGTCTTGGGTGGTACATTTACAATTTCCGAAGGAAAGTCTAGCAGGGGTGCATCCAGAAATCCTCCTGCAGCTCCCTGCATTTCCATTGCCTCCAGTTCCAGCTGCTTAGACTGCTCTTCCATCTCTTGCTGAGATTGCTTCTCCTTATCACACTCCTTTGTCTCCAACACAGAAGATGTACGTGGAGATGGTGAACTTGATTTAAAAAAATTTGAATAGAATTCTTCCGCCTTCTCAACAGTATTTAATCGGTATCTTTCTCCTTTATATCTCAAAATTATACCACTTGGAGCATCCCATCTAAATGGAATTTGTTGTTTTTTTAGTTCATTCACTAAAAATCCAAAGTCCTTTCTATCTTTTAACATCTTAGGTGGTAGCTCTTTATAGACTCCAATCTCCTTTCCATCCACTTGCACAGCAGAGACAAAGGACTTTTGCAGAATATTATTTCGCATTTTTCTGTCTGTAAAATATATCACCACATCTCCGGGCAATTGTCTTTGTCTGGCCACCCAAGAATTCACTCTGTACACTTTGTCCATTTTACAAAAAATCTCTTCAGAACTAATCTTTAACATCACAGCTAATGCATCAGCACAGACCTGTCTCAGGTCTTGCCTATCATTCTCTTTTAAGCCCCTCAGCCTTATGGCAAATTCCATGGACCTGAACTGCATCACTGTAATCTCATTTTCAAGTCTCTGCATTTTATTGTCAGCATCAAAGATTTTACAATCAGTCTCCTTTTTTTTAACATCCATTTCTGATCTGAGTTCCTCCACTTTTTTATCAGTTTTAATAATTGCTTCTGACAATCCAGTCACAACTGTCATTAATTTTTTAGTCACCTTTTCATATTTTTCTTGCACCACCTCTTTAATTTCTTTAATCTCCTGCTTAATTTCCTGTTGTGACTTTTTAAACTTCTCATCCAAATTTTCATCTTGTTTCATCAAAGCCTGGGCAATAAACTCTTTCAAACTTTCAAGATCAATCTCTTTTCTCTGGCTCTGCTGGCTAGAAGGCTGTTGTTGTGGCTTTTGGGTGGGAGAGCCCCCCCCTGCCTCCTTCGTGTCTTGCTTTGTCTGTTTAGAAGCCATTCTGCCACGTAGCCTAACTTTTTCAAAAAGGGAGGTTCTTCTTTCCCTTCTTCCTCCACAAAGTCCTCTAAAAAATTCCCCCAGGTTTGATCAAATTAAAAATAAAGTTAAGTCAAAATCAAGCTTGCTTATTATAATCTTTTAGTCTTTTCTCTTCAGTTGTTACAAGCAGTGAGACTTTGTAACGTATTAAAGTAACTAGGCAAATCCACTTTCACTTTCAGCATTCCTCTGCGCTGAAGCTGGGCGCCATTTTCAGGAAACTTTCACTCTCCCACTTAAACTTAATCACAGGGCTAGCACAGCACAGCAAATACTTGCGGTTTTGAGGTTCAAGTCCCGATTTCGCCCTGTTCAATTTGGAAATTTGCATTGCTTTCACTTGTTTGGATGGTCACGCCGTTTTGTTCTACCAGGTAGAAGCGTCCCCAAGGTCCGGAGCTTCAGCGGGCTGGAGAGGGAGCCGCGCCTGTTTCCTCCCCCAGAAGCAAAAAAAGCAGTCTGGGGGCTTCACAGGGGCTCAACCAAATGCCGCCGGCTCTGCACACAATTCCTTTCGGATTTGGAGTTTTTCGAGCTGCTTCTCCTTTCTCGAAGCTGCTCTTTACAGACAGCGGGGCTGGTGGTCTAAAAAAAGACCGTCTGGCGGTGGCGAAGACCAAACCAGAAGTCGCCATATATGTTCTTGAAATGAATGAAGGAATGAATGGATGAATGAATAATCAATCAATCAATCAATCAATCAATCAATCAATCAATCAATCAATCTCCCTCTCACATACAAACACACAGGCTAAATTTAGGCTCCTAATCTTTCGCATATTGTAGTATATGCCCAAAATTATATGACTACTAGTAGGAAGGGATAAATAATGTTTAGCAGAGTGATGGCGTTCGGGAAAAAACTGTTCTGGTGTCTAGTTGTTCTGGTGTGCAGTGCTCTATAGCGTCGTTTTGAGGGTAGGAGTTGAAACAGTTTATGTCCAGGATGTGAGGGGTCTGTAAATATTTTCACTGCCCTCTTTTTGACTTGTGCAGAATACAGGTCCTCAATGGAAGGCAGGTTGGTAGCCATTGTTTTTTCTGCAGTTCTAATTATCCTCTGAAGTCTGTGTCTCTCTTGTTGAGTTGCAGAGCCAACAGTTATAGCGGTGCAGATGACAGACTCAATAATTCCTCTGTAGAACTGGATCAGCAGCTCTTTGGGCAGTTTGAGCTTTCTGAGTTGGCGCAGAAAGAACATTCTTTGTTGTGCTTTTTTGATGACGTTTTTGATGTTAGGTGTCCATTTTAGGTCACAATTGTCTTTGAACTTTGAAAAAGTTGTTTTTTCAAAAGACAAGTGGACTGGGTTGTTTTTGTTTGTTTGAGGTAGAAGAAGGTATTTTGCTTCTCATCCAAGAAGCTTCATCAGTTCTGACTGGATGGTGGGGAGAAACAGTCCAGTTGCCTTTTGAAAAAGCACCTTGGAGGTTTCTTTAAAATATTCCAATGTCACCTATAATTTTTTTCTGTGATACCCTATATAAGACCTGGTTTGCTGTTGCTTATGTGTGCTCAGCAAATCCAGAATATCCTGTACTATTGCTTGTATGTATGTAAATAAAATAATGTATCTTCAAAGTGAACAGCTTGCCTTTGGAAGTTGTGGTGGCTGCATCACTTGAGACTTTCAAGAAGAGATTGGACTGCCATTTGTCAGAAATGGTGTTGGGTCTCCTGCTTAGGTGGGGGTTGGACTAGATGACCTACAAGGTCCCTTTCAACTCTTTTAATCTGTTAATCTCTTAATTTTGTTGCTTTACCTGAGCCTAAATTTGGCCACCACACTATGCTATGTCTTCCTGTTCTAATCTATGTGACAAAACCATAAAAAGGCACAGATTTCCTCTGGATATTCTTGTTTTCACCTAGGCAAAGAAAGACTTCTTTACGTATATTTAAAGCTTCATGGCATCAAGAACTGCCCATTAAAATAATTGCTCAGGTGGTATCATGCATCTCCCAATTTAATTGGGAATGATGTAAAGTTTCAGAATGACTGTATTATCATCTTCATTGGCAAAAGTCAATTTATCAGCGGTTTTAAATGGGTCAGGAAATCAGTCAACAATTTTCAAAGAATCTTGAAGTTTGTTCTTTGTGTTACTTCTGATGTCTATCTTGATATTAACCCAGTTGTTATGTTACTACTAATGAAAACCCAAAGCTTAATTAAATCATATGGAAAAGTGCTTGCTGAAAAATTAATTAAAACTGTCTGGCAACTTCCTGGCTAGGAAGGCCACAATGAAGCTGAGAAGGGCCAAGAGGCCCATGTAGCCCAAGACACAGTAAAACATGATGAATGAACCTTCATGACATTCAACTATCATTTCTCCATAGAGTGTCTCAGAGTTACATACATGAAATTTGTGGCCATATATGTTCTTTTTTTTTTATTGAAAAAGTTTTACAAATACATTTTCTCCCCAATTTCCCCCCCTAACCCTCCCTAACCCTCCCTAACCCCCCTAACCCTCCCCTCCCCCTGGACTTCCACAGAATATAATCCAAATCAAAAACATATTTTATAAAACTTAAACCCCTCCACCCCCTATATATTTTTCACATTTTCACAATTCAATTAGTCTATCACTATATAATACCTTCAATTAAAAGCTATCTGATATTTCCTAGTTTGATATTTATTCTACACATAATCTATCCACTTTTTCCACTCCCATACATAAGTCTCTTGTGTCCGATCTTTTAGATATGCTGAAATCTTCGCCATCTCTGCAAAACTAGCCATCTTCAAAGTCCATTCTTCAATAGTGGGCATAGCATCATTTTTCCAATATTGACCTATCAGTAGTCTTGCTGCTGTAATCATATGCAATATCAGCTTCACTTCACCCAATGTAAAACCCTTAACTATACCCAATAAAAACAATTGTGGAGAGAACTGAATTTTTTTCTTCAAAACATTTTGTATGACCCACCAAATTTTTATCCAAAAAGCCTTCACTTTCTTACAAGTCCACCACATATGATAATATGTGGCATCTAGGCAATCACATCTCCAGCATTTTGGTTGAACATTAGGGTACATACACAATAACTTCTTAGGATCTAAATGCCACCTATAAAACATTTTATAAAAATTTTCCCTCAAATTCTGCGATTGTGTAAATTTAACATTCTGAACCCATATTTTTTCCCATGTTTCCAACATCACTGGTTCTGCAAAATTTTGTGCCCACTTTATCATACAATCTTTAACCAGTTCAGTTTCTGAATCTCTTTCTAATAAAACATTATAAACCCTTTTAATAGGTATTGGACCTTTCTCTTTTATATGTCTAACCAGTTCTTCTTCATGCATCATTATACCAGTTTTTTGATCCTCTTTCCATCTCAGTTGAAGTTGGTTATACTGTAACCAAGTTAAATTAATCCCTTCTTCCAACAGCGTTTCTAATGTCTTCAGTTGCCATCTGCCCGCATCTGTAAAAAGAACTTCTTTATATAACCCCCCCCCCGAGTGACATTATATTTGTATTCCACAAGATATGACCAAGATCCAGCCATAGCGGTATTTTATAATCCCATTTGAATCGGTGCTTCCTCCAGACTCTCATCAAAGAATTTCTGAGTATGTGGCTTTTAAATACTTTATCCACTTTGTTCTCATAAAATAAGTATGCATGCCAACCAAATTCAAGATCATAACTTTCTATATTCAATATTCCAGTCTTTTTTCTTCCAAACCAATCACTTGCTTGTGTCAAAGCTGCTGCTTCATAGTATAATTGTAGGTTTGGAAGTTTAAGGCCTCCCCTTTCTGAAACATCTTGCATAATTTTCAGCTTAACTCTCGGTTTTTTCTCATTCCATACAAACCTATTCACTCCACTTTGCCATTCTCTTAGTTGTTTGTCACTTTTAAGCACCGGAATCATTTGAAACAAAAAAAGAAATCTTGGCAAAACGTTCATCTTAACTGCTGCTATTCTTCCAAGTAGAGACAGCTGCAGTTTTTTTCCAAATCTCCATATCTTTCTGTACCTCTCGCCACAACACCTCATAATTATTTTGAAACAATTTCATGTTTGATTCTGCAACCTGAACTCCTAGATATTTAACCTTTGATACTATCTCAAAACCTGCCTTGCTTTCAAGTTCCTGTTTTCGATCTTGTGTCATATTTTTAACTATCATCTTAGTTTTTCTCTGATTCAATCTAAATCCTGATACCATACCATATTGTTCTATAATGTCTTTCATCTGGATTATTGATTCCATCGGCTGTGTTAGGGTAACAACCAGATCATCTGCAAATGCCCTTATTCTGTAATCCTCTTGCCTTATCACTATTCCCTTCAAGGTACTCGAGTCCCGTATTGTGTTCAACAAGACTTCTAATGTTAAAATAAATAGCAATGGGGATAGTGGACAACCTTGTCTTGTTCCTTTTTCAATACTAAAATTTGTTGTCAAACTTCCATTAATAATAATTTGTGCCATTTGTTCTTGATAAATTGCTGAAACCGCCTGTAGAAATTGATCCCCAAAATCCATCTTTCTTAAAGTCTTTAGTAGAAAGTTCCAATCCACTCTATCAAAGGCCTTCTCCGCATCCAGGAAAACCAGCACTGCAGGGATCTGTTTATTCTTCTCAAGATATTCCAATAAATCTATAATTTGCCTTACATTATCCTTCATGTATCTGCCTTCTATAAATCCCACTTGATCACAATGAATCACCTCTTGAATAATTGGCATCAACCTGTTGGCTAATACTTTTGCAAAAATTTTATAATCATTGTTCAGAAGAGATATTGGTCTAAAGTTCTCAGGTTTTTTAGGACCTACTTGCTCTTTCGGTATCAGTGAAATATAAGCTGTTTTCCATGAAGGGGGTATTTTACCCCCTTGTTGTATACTACAAAATAGATCTTTAAGATGTTCAATCATTTCTGCTTGTAAAGTTTTATAATACACCACAGTTAAACCATCCGTCCCTGGTGCTTTAGCTATTTTCAATTGTTTAATTGCGGCACTAATCTTCTCAACTGTTATAGGATAGTCCATTCTCTCCTTTTGTTGACTAGAAATTTTTGTAACTCTTCTTTTTTCTAAATATTTCTCTATAAGTCCATTCTGTGTATCATCTTTGGCATATAATTTAGTATAATCATCTAAGAAAATTTCTTTAATTAATTTTTGTTGAGAAACTTCCTTCCCTCCGCTGTCAACACTATCGATGACCCGTGCACTCTGCTTCTTCCTTAGTGTATAAGCCAACCATCTGCCCGGTTTATTAGTGTTGCAAAATGTATTATGTTTCGCAAATTGTAAATTTGTTGCTGTTTGTTCCGCCATAAGCATTTGAAATTGGTCTTTCAAAAGTTTTATAGCTCCTCGTATTCTTTCATCTGTTGGATTTTTTATAAGTAACTGTTCTTTGTTCTTTATTTCTACTTCCATTTCAGATCTTTTCTTTTGTCGGTTTAATTTATGTTTAGAGTTCATATGAATAAGTACCCCTCTCATATATGCCTTACTCGCATCCCACACAATTTCAATAGGGGTACCCTTATTCAAATTCATTTCAAAAAATTCTTTCATCTGCTTTTTAAGTTCTGTTATATTCTTTTCATATCTAAACAAATTTTCATTTACTCTCCATGATCTTTTCTCACTCTTTCCCATCTCAATTTCTATCCATACCGGGCTATGGTCAGTTAAAGTCCTTGGAAAAATCTTTGTTCTTTTTGTTTTTACAAGTAGATCAGATGATAATAAAATAAAATCAATCCTAGAAAAGGATCTATGTCTGTCTGAAAAGAAGGTAAAGTCCAAATCTTTTGGGTTATGTATTCTCCAAATATCTTTTAATTCCAAATCTTCTTTCATATCAAAAAAAGTCTGTGGTAATCTAATCCTTGACTTTGCCAAGCTCTTTTTGTCTATTTTAGAATCAATTACTCCATTCCAATCTCCCATAATTAGAATAGATCTATAGTCCCATTGCAATATTTTAGAATGCAAAATTTTATAAAAATCTTCTTGTTGTTGATTAGGAGCATAAATTCCAATCACCAGAATTGGACCATTTGCTGTGTAGAGTTCAATTGCTATAAACCTACCACAGTCATCTGCTTCTATAATTTTAGCTGACAGTCTTTTATTTATATAAATCACTACACCATTCTTTTTTTCCAGATTCGAAGTTATAAAATGTGTTCCTAATCTTGAGTTTATCAAGTATTTTTGATCTTGTATTCTAATATGAGTTTCTTGTAAACAAATTATATCATTATTAAATTGTCTCAGGTAATTAACTATTTTCTTCCTTTTCTGTAGTGAGTTTAATCCATTCACATTCCAAGATAAAAATTTAATCGTCATGTACACTTTCTTGAAGCGACAAGAGCTCGTGCTGAAGATTTTCCGAGTCGGTGGTCTTCGGCTTTGCTCCTCCCATGGCTCCAGATTCTTGTATATTGCCCTTAACTCCTTTCTTATATTGCTGTGGTTTGGGCGTTTCCTGTTTTTGTTTTTCTTTGATTTGCTTAGAAACTGCTCGAGTTATGCGCTGATCTTTAGCTTCACACATCCGAGCTAGATCCAAAGCCACTTCTCTTGTA
Organism: Pituophis catenifer annectens; assembly: GCF_029215685.1. NCBI lineage: Eukaryota > Metazoa > Chordata > Lepidosauria > Squamata > Colubridae > Pituophis > Pituophis catenifer. Next base: position 14,468,370 of record NW_027256895.1, read on the forward strand.
GTCTTGGGTGGTACATTTACAATTTCCGAAGGAAAGTCTAGCAGGGTGCATCCAGAAATCCTCCTGCAGCTCCCTGCATTTCCATTGCCTCCAGTTCCAGCTGCTTAGACTGCTCTTCCATCTCTTGCTGAGATTGCTTCTCCTTATCACACTCCTTTGTCTCCAACACAGAAGATGTACGTGGAGATGGTGAACTTGATTTAAAAAAATTTGAATAGAATTCTTCCGCCTTCTCAACAGTATTTAATCGGTATCTTTCTCCTTTATATCTCAAAATTATACCAGTTGGAGCATCCCATCTAAATGGAATTTGTTGTTTTTTTAGTTCATTCACTAAAAATCCAAAGTCCTTTCTATCTTTTAACATCTTAGGTGGTAGCTCTTTATAGACTCCAATCTCCTTTCCATCCACTTGCACAGCAGAGACAAAGGACTTTTGCAGAATATTATTTCGCATTTTTCTGTCTGTAAAATATATCACCACATCTCCGGGCAATTGTCTTTGTCTGGCCACCCAAGAATTCACTCTGTACACTTTGTCCATTTTACAAAAAATCTCTTCAGAACTAATCTTTAACATCACAGCTAATGCATCAGCACAGACCTGTCTCAGGTCTTGCCTATCATTCTCTTTTAAGCCCCTCAGCCTTATGGCAAATTCCATGGACCTGAACTGCATCACTGTAATCTCATTTTCAAGTCTCTGCATTTTATTGTCAGCATCAAAGATTTTACAATCAGTCTCCTTTTTTTTAACATCCATTTCTGATCTGAGTTCCTCCACTTTTTTATCAGTTTTAATAATTGCTTCTGACAATCCAGTCACAACTGTCATTAATTTTTTAGTCACCTTTTCATATTTTTCTTGCACCACCTCTTTAATTTCTTTAATCTCCTGCTTAATTTCCTGTTGTGACTTTTTAAACTTCTCATCCAAATTTTCATCTTGTTTCATCAAAGCCTGGGCAATAAACTCTTTCAAACTTTCAAGATCAATCTCTTTTCTCTGGCTCTGCTGGCTAGAAGGCTGTTGTTGTGGCTTTTGGGTGGGAGAGCCCCCCCCTGCCTCCTTCGTGTCTTGCTTTGTCTGTTTAGAAGCCATTCTGCCACGTAGCCTAACTTTTTCAAAAAGGGAGGTTCTTCTTTCCCTTCTTCCTCCACAAAGTCCTCTAAAAAATTCCCCCAGGTTTGATCAAATTAAAAATAAAGTTAAGTCAAAATCAAGCTTGCTTATTATAATCTTTTAGTCTTTTCTCTTCAGTTGTTACAAGCAGTGAGACTTTGTAACGTATTAAAGTAACTAGGCAAATCCACTTTCACTTTCAGCATTCCTCTGCGCTGAAGCTGGGCGCCATTTTCAGGAAACTTTCACTCTCCCACTTAAACTTAATCACAGGGCTAGCACAGCACAGCAAATACTTGCGGTTTTGAGGTTCAAGTCCCGATTTCGCCCTGTTCAATTTGGAAATTTGCATTGCTTTCACTTGTTTGGATGGTCACGCCGTTTTGTTCTACCAGGTAGAAGCGTCCCCAAGGTCCGGAGCTTCAGCGGGCTGGAGAGGGAGCCGCGCCTGTTTCCTCCCCCAGAAGCAAAAAAAGCAGTCTGGGGGCTTCACAGGGGCTCAACCAAATGCTGCCGGCTCTGCACACAATTCCTTTCGGATTTGGAGTTTTTCGAGCTGCTTCTCCTTTCTCGAAGCTGCTCTTTACAGACAGCGGGGCTGGTGGTCTAAAAAAAGACCGTCTGGCGGTGGCGAAGACCAAACCAGAAGTCGCCATATATGTTCTTGAAATGAATGAAGGAATGAATGGATGAATGAATAATCAATCAATCAATCAATCAATCAATCAATCAATCAATCAATCAATCTCCCTCTCACATACAAACACACAGGCTAAATTTAGGCTCCTAATCTTTCGCATATTGTAGTATATGCCCAAAATTATATGACTACTAGTAGGAAGGGATAAATAATGTTTAGCAGAGTGATGGCGTTCGGGAAAAAACTGTTCTGGTGTCTAGTTGTTCTGGTGTGCAGTGCTCTATAGCGTCGTTTTGAGGGTAGGAGTTGAAACAGTTTATGTCCAGGATGTGAGGGGTCTGTAAATATTTTCACTGCCCTCTTTTTGACTTGTGCAGAATACAGGTCCTCAATGGAAGGCAGGTTGGTAGCCATTGTTTTTTCTGCAGTTCTAATTATCCTCTGAAGTCTGTGTCTCTCTTGTTGAGTTGCAGAGCCAACAGTTATAGCGGTGCAGATGACAGACTCAATAATTCCTCTGTAGAACTGGATCAGCAGCTCTTTGGGCAGTTTGAGCTTTCTGAGTTGGCGCAGAAAGAACATTCTTTGTTGTGCTTTTTTGATGACGTTTTTGATGTTAGGTGTCCATTTTAGGTCACAATTGTCTTTGAACTTTGAAAAAGTTGTTTTTTCAAAAGACAAGTGGACTGGGTTGTTTTTGTTTGTTTGAGGTAGAAGAAGGTATTTTGCTTCTCATCCAAGAAGCTTCATCAGTTCTGACTGGATGGTGGGGAGAAACAGTCCAGTTGCCTTTTGAAAAAGCACCTTGGAGGTTTCTTTAAAATATTCCAATGTCACCTATAATTTTTTTCTGTGATACCCTATATAAGACCTGGTTTGCTGTTGCTTATGTGTGCTCAGCAAATCCAGAATATCCTGTACTATTGCTTGTATGTATGTAAATAAAATAATGTATCTTCAAAGTGAACAGCTTGCCTTTGGAAGTTGTGGTGGCTGCATCACTTGAGACTTTCAAGAAGAGATTGGACTGCCATTTGTCAGAAATGGTGTTGGGTCTCCTGCTTAGGTGGGGGTTGGACTTGATGACCTACAAGGTCCCTTTCAACTCTTTTAATCTGTTAATCTCTTAATTTTGTTGCTTTACCTGAGCCTAAATTTGGCCACCACACTATGCTATGTCTTCCTGTTCTAATCTATGTGACAAAACCATAAAAAGGCACAGATTTCCTCTGGATATTCTTGTTTTCACCTAGGCAAAGAAAGACTTCTTTACGTATATTTAAAGCTTCATGGCATCAAGAACTGCCCATTAAAATAATTGCTCAGGTGGTATCATGCATCTCCCAATTTAATTGGGAATGATGTAAAGTTTCAGAATGACTGTATTATCATCTTCATTGGCAAAAGTCAATTTATCAGCGGTTTTAAATGGGTCAGGAAATCAGTCAACAATTTTCAAAGAATCTTGAAGTTTGTTCTTTGTGTTACTTCTGATGTCTATCTTGATATTAACCCAGTTGTTATGTTACTACTAATGAAAACCCAAAGCTTAATTAAATCATATGGAAAAGTGCTTGCTGAAAAATTAATTAAAACTGTCTGGCAACTTCCTGGCTAGGAAGGCCACAATGAAGCTGAGAAGGGCCAAGAGGCCCATGTAGCCCAAGACACAGTAAAACATGATGAATGAACCTTCATGACATTCAACTATCATTTCTCCATAGAGTGTCTCCATGTCTAAATGTGGAAATGGGGGAGATGTACTCAGCCAGATGGCACAAATAGTTACTTGAATGAAGGAACAGAACCAGATAATAAAATAGGCCAACTTTTGCCCCACCCATTTGTGAAATAGGCTCCCTGGCTTTGATGCTAGGAATGCTATGATGACTGTGATGGTTTTGGCCAATATAGAAGAGATTGCAATAGAGAAGATGATGCCGAAATTGGTTTGTCGGAGGAGGCAGGTTGCCCTATTGGGTTTTCCAATGAACAGAAATGAGCAGAGGAAACAGAGAAAGAGGGAGATAAGTAGAACATAGGTGAGGTTGCGATTGTTGGCTTTGACAATGGGAGTGTCCCGTTGCTTAATAAAAATTATAAACACCAAAGCTGTAAGTAGGGAAAAAAGAAGAGACAGAGACACCAGAGTAATGCCCAGTGGCTCTTCAAAGGAGAGGAAATGCAGTGTCTTTGGAATGCACTCATTGTGAGCTTGATTTGGAAATTGATCCTTTGGACAACTGTCACAATTCTCCATGTCTGAAAAGAAGAAAAAAGTTTCTGAACAGACTTAATCTTTTCAGAAGTTTCAGAATTTCTTTTCTGGATTTTCCTGCAATGTATGTTTTTTCTATATCCTTTTGTAACTTAGATAAACCTAGATGAGCCATGGTGGCACAGTGGTTAGAGTGCAGAACTGCGGAACTACTTCTGCTGATTGCTGGCGGCATGCAATTTGGCAGTTCAAATCCCACCAGGCTCAAGGTTGAGTCAGCCTTCCATCCTTCTGAGGTGGGTAAAATGAGGATCCAGATTGTTTGGGACAATAGGCTGACTCTGTAAACTGCTTAGAGAGGGCTGTAAAGCACTTTAAAGTGGTATATAAGTCTAAGTGCTAGTGCTATTGCTAGATTGTAAAAATGAGTACTTTAGGGAAACACTATTTAGATTTTTCTACATATCAATGTTCTTGCTGTGCACTAGGTTTTATAGCATTTCTGAGCAAGAGAATAGCATGTCCCACTTTCTAAACCTGTGCCAACCAGTGGGAAAGAGAAAAGAGGTGCTTGATACATTAGATCCTAAAAAACGTGCAGTAGTGCTAGAGCAGGGATGTGCAACTTAAACTCTCAAAGAGCCACTTGGCCTGTTTCTCACAGAAAACAAAACAATGGGAGCCAGAAAACCTGGGTGGGTGTGGCCAGCCCAGCTCAATGTCACTTACTCCCACCCAGTCACATGACCCCCCCCCAGCCATGCCTACCCAGATTCTGTGGCTCCCTGTGTTCTGTTTTCTATGCGAAATAGGTATCTCCACCCCTCTCTCCCCCTCCCTCTCATCTTCCTCTTTCTCTCATCTGTCTTTTTTCTCTCTATCTCCCTCTCTATCACCCTCTTTCTCTCTCTATCTTCCTCTCATCCCTCTCTCTCTCATCCCTCTCTCTCTCTTTCTCTCTCTCTCTCTTTCTCTCATATCTTTCTATTTTTCTCTCTGTCTCCCCCTCTCTGTGTCTCTCTTTATGTCTCTCCCTCTCTCTCTCTCTCTCTGTATCCCTCACTCTCTCTTGCTCCCTGTCTCTGTGTCTCCTCTAACTCTCTCGGAAAGCCCTCCGTGCTCAAGGCTTTTTGCTACCTGTTTTTCTTCCTTCCTTTTGGAAATCCAGGCTGGCTGAGGAATGAGCAAACTCGCAGTGGAGGCTTCCCTCCTACTCCTCTCCCTCCTCTCACGACCCCCGGCTGGCTGTGGCGGGGCAGGGATGGTGTGCATGAGAGGGGGAGGAGGGGGAGGAGGAGGGAACCCTCCACCGCAGGTTTGCTCATTTCTCAGCCAGCCCGGATTTCCAAAAGGAAGAAAGAAAAATGGGTAGCAAACAGACCCAAGGAGTGCAAAAAAAAAAGCACGCTATGCTGCGCAAGGTGCTGCAAGAGCAGCAGGCAGGCTGTGGAGGAGGTGTTGGGTCTTCTCCCTACCCCATGCCAAAGGAAAGCCATCCGGGCTTCTCCTTCCTTTCTACCCTTCCCCCCATTCAATCCTACTTTGGGACAGAGAAGCACGCGCTGGAAACACATGTTGAGGCAATGTCAGAGCACATCTTCTGATCCTCCAGCGCTCACCTGCAACTCTCCGCACTCCTCCAGGCCCAGCTTGCTGAGGGAAGGGGGAGTAGCCCTGAGGCCTCTGCTCCCCCCCATGGCCACAGCCATCGCGGCCCGGGGAAGGAAACAGAAAGCAGCGCATTTCAACAGCTGTGAGAGCCAGGCCACACCTCTCCACCATCCAACTCGCCAATGGGGGTGCTTCTGCCAGGCCATCTCCTCCCCCCACTGGGCTGTTGTGCTTGGTGGGGGAGTGGAGCGCTTCCCCATGCCACCTCCTTCTTTCTCTTGGCCTTGCTGACAAGGGAGGAGGAAGGCCAGGCTTGGGGGATGGCCCCCATCCCACAAGATCTGCCCCCTTCATTCTATCCCAGCTTTTGTGCTGGCGGCAACAGCAAATGTACCGCAACGAAGGAGGAATGCTGTTGTCGCACAAAGGCAAGTAGAGGGGTGCTTCGCTCCTGCACTAAGGCTCTGGTCATGCCACTCCCACAACAGAGAGCCACAGCAGAGGGCTGAAAGAGCCACATGCAGCTCCGGAGCCACAGGTTGCCAACCCCCACACTAGAGGATAGGAGAACAGGAACTGGGCTACTTGATTCCTCTTTCCTTTATGTGATATGCCCATCATATGAATGAGGTTCAACTTCAAGGATAGAGAGAGATGGGGTAGAGCAGGGGCCTCTAACACCCTGGCTGTGGCCCACTACCCATTTAGAACTGTGCCACACAAGATGTGGGTGAGCAAAGGAGGAAAAGGAAAAGGAAGAGACATAAGTGGTGCCTGCTGCTTGCAAAAATGGAGTTGCATGTGCCCAAGACATTGACATAGAACCATCCTCTCTATCCCCCCTGCTGGTCCACCAAACTGGAAAGATTGGAGACCACTGGGGTAGAGGACATCACTGATGTCTCTTCCTCCTTTGTGATGCAACAATACAGAGAGCAAGAATGTTGAAAAGATTCTTGTTAATGGGATACAGGTTGGTTCCATTGGGATGCCATGAATCTTACCCATTTTTCTGGATATCATCTTTTCTGGACACAGAGCACAAGCATAGCAGCAAAATTTCCGCCCTTCGATCTTGTGCTTTCTTTTTCCAAGAGGACATGGTTCATTACATAAGGAGGGAGGTGGGATCTGTCCCCAAATAAAGAAAAAAGTCAGTATTTTTTTTAAAAAAATAATTTTTATTAAACAGTTGTTTAAAAAAAACAAAAAGAGATATTAACACTTTCTTCTTTTCAACAGTTTCGCATCAGTAATCCATACTTATAATTATACATATTCTCTCTCTTATCTTAGGATATCTTTTATACATATATTTCTAATATACCATGTATATACCATTATAATGTATATTATACATTATAATGGTATACATGTATATTACAATAATACATGTATATTATTACAAGATACATGTATATTATTACGGAGACCTGGTTGGGCCCGGAGGGAGGGGTCCCTCTGGTTGAGATGTGTCCACCAGGCTTCAGAGCATTCCATCAGCCGAGGGCCCAGGGGAGGGGCGGGGGGGGTGGCGGTTATTATTAACGAAGGTCTGGGTCCGAGGGAGACCACTGTGCCACAGATTGCCGGGTGTGAGTCCCTCTTTGTGAGATGGGGTCATGGGGTTCAGATGGGCTTGTTGCTTACGTACCTGGCTCCCTGCCACGTGGCAACGGCCCTGCCCGAGCTACTCGACGTGATAGCCACGGTGGCAGTTGATACACCCAGGCTTATGGTCATGGGTGATTTCAATCTGCCGTCCGTTGGTGAAACGTCAGAGATGGCTCGGGAGTTCATGGCTTCCATGACGGCCATGGACCTGACCCAGTTAGTTCATGGCCCCACTCACAGGGGGGGACACACACTGGACCTGATTTTTGTCTCTGGCCAGTGGTTGAGTGGTCTTATTATAGGGGATATAGACATGAAACCCTTGTCATGGTCAGATCACTCACTCCTTCGTCTGGACCTTCGAACCGCTACACCCCGCCGCAGGGAGGCGGACCCAATTAGATGGATCCGCCCCAGGCGCCTGATGGATCCTGATAGGTTCCAGACGGAGCTTGGGCCAATTCCTGAAGATCTGGCACACGACTCGGCCGAGGACCTGGTAGCTGCCTGGGATCGGGCGGCTGGTGGGGCCTTGGATCGAGTCGTGCCTTTGCGGCCTCTGACCCGGTGTCGATCCCTCGCGGCTCCTTGGTTCACCGAGGAGCTGAGGGAGATGAAACGCCGGAAAAGACGCCTAGAGAGTGGTTGGAGGGCCAGTCTCGCTGAATCTGACCGAACACTGGTAAGGTCGCATATTAAGACCTACCTAGTGGCGATAAAGACAGCAAAGTTTAACTACTTTTCCGCCTCTATTGCATCATCAGGGAATCGTCCGGCCGCCCTGTTCAGGGTAACCCGCTCCCTGCTCCATCCGGGAGCGCGGGAGGATCCCTTGGAAGGCAGGGCGGAGGATTTCGGACAATACCTGTATGACAAAATCGCTCAGATCCGGGGGGATTTGGACTCTGACTGGGTAGATCAGGGCAGGGTGACGAGGAATAGTCTTGAGAATGTTACCTGGGAGGAGTTTGATGCTGTGACTCCGGATGATGTGGACAGGATTTTGGGGAGACTTAGTGCGGCCACATGTTTACTGGACCCGTGTCCCTCCTGGTTGGTACTGGCCTCCCGGGAGGTTACACGAGGCTGGCTCCAGGGTGTTATCAACGCTTCGTTGAGTGAGGGTCACTTCCCCGCCGCCTTGAAAGAAGCGGTGGTGAGGCCTCTCCTCAAGAAGCCGTCCCTGGATCCGGCAATATTGGCCAACTATCGTCCTGTCTCCAACCTTCGCTTCCTGGCGAAGGTTGTTGAGAGTGTGGTCGCGCGACAGTTTCCACAATTCTTGGAGGAAACATCCTATCTAGATCCGTTCCAGTCGGGCTTCAGGCCTGGACACAGCACGGAAACGGCATTGGTCGCATTGGTTGATGATCTCTGGAGGGCTCGGGACAGGGGTTGTTCCTCTGTTCTGGTCCTGTTAGACCTCTCAGCGGCTTTTGATACCATCGACCATGGTATCATGCTGCACCGGCTGGAAGAGTTGGGGATGGGGGGCACCGTATTACGGTGGTTCTCCTCCTTTCTCTCCGACCGGTCGCAGTTCGTGTTGGCAGGTGGGCAGAGGTCGACCTCAAGGCCTCTTATATGTGGAGTGCCTCAGGGGTCGGTCCTCTCGCCCCTCCTGTTCAACATTTATGTGAAGCCGCTGGGCGAGATCATCCGTGGCTTTGGGGTGAGATACCACCAGTACGCTGATGACACCCAGCTGTACATCTCCACCCCAGGCCACCCCAACGATGCCCTTGAAGTGATGTCCCAGTGCCTGGAGGCTGTGCGGATCTGGATGGGGAGGAACAGGCTCAGGCTCAACCCTTCCAAGACTGAGTGGCTGTGGCTCCCGGCATCCCGATATAGTCAGTTGACTCCATCACTGACTATTGGGGGCGAGTCGTTGGCCCCCACAGAGAGGGTTCGCAATCTGGGAGTCCTCCTGGATAGGCAGCTGTCCTTGGAGGAACATCTGACGGCTGTAACCAGGGGGACCTTTTGTCAGGTTCGCCTGATCCGCCAGTTGCGGCCCTTTCTTGATCGGGATTCCCTGTGCACAGTCACTCATGCCCTCGTCACCTCTCGCCTTGACTACTGCAATGCTCTCTACATGGGGCTCCCCTTGAGGAGCACCCGGAGGCTCCAACTGGTCCAGAATGCAGCAGCGCGGGTAGTGACGGGAGCAGCCTGGCGCTCCCATGTAACACCGCTCCTGCGCGAGCTGCACTGGCTCCCGGTGGTCTTCCGGGTGCGCTTCAAGGTGTTGGTTATCACCTTTAAAGCGCTCCATGGCATAGGGCCTAGCTATCTTCGAGATCGCCTGCTGCCACCGACAATCTCCCATCGACCCGTGCGCTCCCACAGAGAGGGCCTCCTCGGGGTGCCATCAGCCAAACAGTGCAGGCTGGTGACCCCCAGGGGGAGGGCCTTCTCTGTGGGGGCACCTACCCTCTGGAATCAATTGCCTCCAGAGATAAGGAGAATCCAAGACCTCGGTGCCTTCCGCCGTGCCCTTAAAACCTTCCTTTTTCAGCAAGCCGGGCTGGCCTAATTTTTTAAGTGTTTTTAAGTGTTTTGTTTATTGTTTTTAATTAATGGGGCCAAATTTATATATGTATATTTTAACTGTATTTTAATATTTGTACTTGATGTTTTTACTTGGCTGTTCACCGCCCTGAGTCCTCAGGGAGAAGGGCGGTATACAAATTCAAAATAAAATAAAATAAATAAATAAAATAAATTGTTTTATTTACATTTGACATAAACGTGTACACAATTTTCTTTCTACAATTTTTATTTCTTCCCATTTCTTCCTATATTTCTCCACCTAATTCAACCATTCTTTCTTTTGTTTGTTTCCATACACAGCATTTTCTCAACCATCTCTGTTCTTTTGACTTGTTTTGGTGCCTTTGTATTGTTTCTTGTTTTAAACACTTTTAACAATTTATAAACTGCCCAGAGTGACTGACTGTCTGTCCATCTGTTCATCCATTGATCTATCCATTGATCCATCCATTGATCCATCCATTGATCCATCCATCCATCCATCCATCCATCCATCCATCCATCCATCCATCCATCCATCCATCTATCTATCTATCTATCTATCTATCTATCTATCTATCTATCTATCTATCATCTATCTAGCTAATTTGAAAGCACCCATCTCCCTCTCAGAGCCCATATTATTGTTATGGTACCTGAGTGAATCCATGATGCCACTGGATTTTGTCTTGATGAATATGGAAGTTTTTTCCTTGTGGATCTATTTCACCAACTGGGATGTTGATATAGGAATTGTTTGGAAAAATAACCAAATTTACAATGTCAAATCCAGCTTCCAGTGCTCCATCTTCATTGAATTTAATTTCATCTCCAGCATTGTTTTTTTTTTTATTGCAAAAGTTTTACAATTACATTTTCACCCCACTTTTTCCCCCCCACCCCACCCCACCACCCCCACCCTAACCCCCCCAACCCCCCCTAACCCTCCCCCCTGACTTCCACAGAATATAATCCCATCAAAATCCCCCCCTTTTTTTTATAAAAACTTGGGCCCCTCAAACCCCCTATAATTTTTTCCCTCTTCATAATTCATACATACATTTCTATTTCTATATAACTTTCAATGAAAAACAATTTGATACTTCCTAACTTGGTATTTTTTTTGCACATAGTCTATCCATTTTTTCCATTCCCATTCATAAGTCTCTTGTGAGCGATCTTTTAGGTATGCTGAAATCTTCGCCATCTCCGCAAAACTGGCCATCTTGAGAGTCCATTCTTCAATAGTGGGTAAAGCTGCATTTTTCCAATATTTACCTATCAATAATCTCGCTGCTGTTATCATGTACAATATCAACTTAGTTTCGTCCAGTGTAAAACCCTTAACTATACCCAATAAAAATCTTCTAGGGCTCCTCCTTCATTGAATTTAATTTCATCTCCAGCATTGTTGTTGAAGGAAATTCTCTGTAGTAATGAATGGAGCTTGCAGAAGAAAAAGAATAAGGGTTAAAGGTTTTAGATGAGATTTAATTCACAGAGTTGGAAGGGACCTTGTAGGTCATCTAGTCCAAACCCCCATCATCCAAGCAGGAGACCCTACATCATTTCTGACAAATGGCAGTCCAATCTCTTCTTGAAAGCCTCCAGTGATGAAGCTCCTACAATGTCCGAAGGCAACTTTCATTGGTTGATTGTTCCCACTGTCAGAAAATTTCTTATTTCTAGGTTGAATCTCTCCTTGATCAGTTTCCATCCATTATTCCTTATCTGGCCTTCAGGTGCTTTGGAGAATAGTTTGAAGCCCCTCCTCTCTGTGGCAGCCCCTCAAATATTGGAACATTGCTATTATGTCTCCCCTAGTCCTTCTTTTCATTAAACTAGACATACCCAGTTCCAGCAACTGTTCGTCATAAGTTTTAGTCTCCAGTCCCCTAATCATCTTGGTTGCTCTTCTCTGCACTTTAAAGGGAAACAGATTAGCCACCAAAATGGCTTCAAACAACACCGCTTTTTAAGTTTGGAGCCTTTCTTCCCCGGGAATAATGAAGTATAGAGGACTGAAACAATCCAGTTGTAATTTGGACCATAGTTTACCTTAAGGTCCATCTCTTTTAGTATATGTTGATTTTTTTCAGAGAAGTAGTTGAAAAAGAGCAAGATGAAGCTATGGGAAGAAAGGTGTGGGGGCACCTACCCTCTGGAATCAGTTGCCCCCAGAGATAAGGAGAATCCAAGACCTCAGTGCCTTCCGCCGTGCCCTTAAAACCCACTTTTTCCAGCAAGCCGGGCTGGCTTAAGAAGAAATTTTAAATGTTTTAATTGGTTTGTATTTTTAATTTTGGGCCAAATTTATATATATTTTAATTGTTTTTAATATTTGTATTCCATGTTTTTTAATTCTGGCTGTACACCGCCCTGAGTCCTCAGGGAGAAAGGCGGTATATAAATTTAAAATAAATAAATAAATAAATAAAAATCTACAGAGAAGTACAAAGGCAGAAGTATGTTAAAGATGAGGTTTGTTGATGTGGGAGGAGGAAAAAGCTGAGATGTGTAGAATGAAAATCTTTGGATGAAAATCCTAAAGGGGAAAACGACTCAAGAATCTTGGGAAATTCTGAAAAAATATGATCATAAAAGCCCAAATCAGCACAATATCACTGAGAAAGAAAAACAAGAAATCCAAGAAGAAACCAGCATGGCTGCACAAAGATCTCTCTGACAAATTGAAAAACAAAAAGGACAAGTACCAAAAATGGAAAGGGGGTCACACAACTAAGGCAGAATATCAGCAGATAGCCAGAATCTGCAAAGGCGAAGTCAGGAAAACAAAGACTCAGAATGAAGAAAGACTTGTAACAAAAGTCAAAGATAATAAAAAAAAAAGTTTCTTCCAACATATAAATAACAAGAAACAAATCAAGGAAACAGTCGGTCCACTAAAGAGAGAAGCTGGCAAGGAAGTAACAGGTAAGAGAGAGAAAGCAGAGCTGCTCAACTCATTCTTTGCATCTTCATGCAAAAAGAAACTGTAGCTCAACCTACCAAAAACATAACTGTAAAGGACAGACTAGAAATAAAAGTTAAAATAATAAAAAAAAATAGTAAGGAAACACCTGTCTGATCTTGACAAACACAAATCACTGTAAACTGATGGATTATATTCAGAGGCCTAAAGGAGCTGGCAGATGTCATGTTGGAACAACTTTACCACATTTTTCAAAAATTGTGGAACACCAGGGAACTACCAGAGGACTGGAAAAGAGCTGATGTGGTTCCCATCTTCAAAAAAGGAAAAAACAAACAAACAAAAAACCAGACCCAGGAAACTACAGACCAATCAGCCTAACATTAATACCCGGGAAGATACTGGAAAAGATAATACAAAAACAGTTCTGACTGTCACTGCGTTATTTGTATTTGCCAGCTGAGCTTCCATTCTGAACATTACGGTAGCTTGCCAGAGAACCGTATCTCTAAGATAATCCTTTTCTTGTGATTTCTGAGCCACTGCGCATGTCTACATTCTTTCTTTCTTTCTAACTTCCTGTTTTACTTTTTCCGTCTCTGAGATATTACTGCCGGTAAGATGTAATTAGCTAGGTTTTTTTTTACTTTTATAATAAAAATGTTTCTTAGAAGAATACATTCGGGTTTTCTTTCTTTGAGAATATACACCACGGAAAACAAGATCCATTCACCTCTAATTAATTACAGTTTCCCCAGGAGAGGAACGAGGCTGATTCACGCTCCGACACTGCCAGCATCTAGAAACGAATAAAGTAATAACTAGCAGTCAGCATGGGTTTGTTAAAAACAGATCATGCCAAATCAATCTTATTTCATTCTTCAACATAGTGTCTAAATTAGTAGACCAGCAAAATACTGTGGACATAATATACTTAGACTTCAGCAAGGCATTCAACAAAGTAGGCCACAACCTACTTCTTGGTAAACTAGAAAAAAGTGGGATAGATAGCATCATCACCAGATGGATTAGCAACTGGCTGACAAACCATACTCAATGAGTAGTCCTTAATGGGTCTACGTCTACATGGAGGGAAGTAAGCAGTGAGGTCCAACAAGGTTCCATCTTAGGCCCAGTACTCTTCAATATCTTCATAAACGACTTAGATGAGGGAATAGAAGGGGAATTTACCAAATTTGCAGATCATAGTAAGCTGGCAGGAATAGCTAACACCCTAGAAGATAGGCTCTTGATCCAGAAGAATCTTAACAGACTTGAACACTGGGCCCTATCTAACAAAATGAAATTCAATGTAGAGAAAAGTAAAGTCTTATACTTAGGCAAGAAAAACCAAAAGTACACATATAGACTGGGTGAAACCAGGCTTAATAGCAGTAAGTGTGAGAGGGATCTTGGAGTCGTAGTGCACAACCAGCTAAATATGAGCCTACAGTGTGCAGCGGCAGCCAAAAAAGCCAATGCTATTCTAAGCTGCATTAACAGAGGGATACAATCAAGATCAAGTGAGGTACTAATACCACTCTATAAAGCCTTAGTAAGACCACACCTAGAATACTGCATCTGGTTTTGGTCACCACACTATAAAAAAGATGTTGAGACTCTAGGAAGAGTGCAGAGAAGAGCAACCAGGATGATTAGGGGACTGGAGACTAAAACATATGAAGAAAGGTTACAGGAACTGGGCATGGCTAGTCTAGTGAAGAGAAGGACCAGGGGAGATATGATAGAAGTGTTCCAATATTTGAGGGGCTGCCACAGAGAGGAAGGGGTCAAGCTATTTTCCAAGGCACCTGAAGGCCATACAAGGAATAATGGATGGAAACTAATCAAGGAGACATTCAATCTGGAAATAAGGAGAAATTTTCTGACAGTGAGAACAATCAACCAAAGTAACAGCTTGCCTTTGGAACTTGTGGGAGCTTCATCACTGGAAGCTTTCAAGAAGAGACTAGACTGCCATCTGTCAAAATTAGTGTAGGGTCTGCTTGGGTGGGAGGGGGGGGTTGGAGTAGATGAGCTACCATGCCAAAAGCGGGGGGAGGGCAGGAGGGTCGCAGGTGCATGTGCCCACACCCATAATTCAATGCGCCCCACCCCGGCGCACATGCGCGTGTGACCCCTGTGCTCCCACTGCTTTTTGTATGCGATGGTGGGCCCAGTAGGCCCATTTTTTGCCCTCCCCAGGCTCCAGAGGTTTTCTTGGAGCATGGGGAGGGTGAAAAAGCTTTCCCCACCCCCCCAGAGGCCCTCCGGAGGCTGGAAATGGCCCATTTTCTGACTTCCAGTGGGCCCGGAAGGCCCAAATATCAGGTGGCTGGTGCATGCATGCGTGCTGCAGCTGAGCTAGGGCAATGCTTACGTGCCCACCAATATGGCTCCGCATGCCACCTGTGGCACGCGTGCCATAGGTTCACCATCACGGACCTACAAAGTCCCTTCCAACTCTGTTAATCTGTAATCTGTAAATTGCCTCCAACAACACCTCTGGGCTGCACATAAAACAGTAAAAAGGACAGGAACTTCCAAATATAAATCAATGAAAAGTCATTTGTGAGTGGAAAAGCTGAGAAATAAAGAATACCAACACAGAGGATCAAAGAGAGAGATGAATCAATATACTTTTAAAAGCAATTTAACCCAATTTGCTCTTGCTTCCAAAATAGAACATATCTTCCAGTTTAAAGATGTCACAACTCTATACCATGTGCCTTCTTAGCGCAGTAGGCAGCGCGTCAGTCTCATAATCTGAAGGTCCTGAGTTCGAGCCTCAGAGAGGGCAGAAATTTTCCTTTTAGGGAAATGGGGGGGGGGGAAGAGAGTTTTTATTTTAGCAGCATTTTCAAAAAAATGAAATAAAATATCTTGCTGGGGGGAAATTGCAGGACCCAGGTTGAGTCTTCTAAAGGGAGATTTGGAGGTTTTGGATTTAAGGCGGGGGATAGGAAGACATTGCTGGGACACACACACACACACACACACACACACACTTATTGGGATCTTGTGCAGGCTTTGCAATTTGGCTGCAAATAGTATGAGAAAAAGATGCAGCCACTTCCTTTAGATCACCATTGACTTCTCATTGCAATGCACTGACCAATGCATCTCGTTGCAGAGTAAAGCTACATAAACAGCAGTAGTTCGTAAATGCCCGGCTAGCTCAGTCGGTAGAGCATGAGACTCTTAATCTCAGGGTCGTGGGTTCGAGCCCCACGTTGGGCGCACAGATATTTGTTTGCTTTTTTTAAATAGCAGCCGTTCCCTCTCTTTTTAAATAGCTTAAAAAAAAAAACCCCACACTTTAGCCAGGACACATCACAGAATAAACTGCCCTCGCTGCAATTATCCGGCCCCAGCGATGTTTTACAGTAGGCGGACATCATCTTTTTGAAGATGGAGTGTTCAGAAACAGAATTGAAGGTCTAAAACTGTGTCGGGAATGATAATAATAAAAATGGATGGAAATGGATCAAGGTGACATTCAAAATAAAGAGAAATTTTCTGACAGTGAGAACAATCAATCAATGGAACAGCTTGCCTTCAGAACTTGTGGGAGCTTCATCCCTGGAGGCTTTCAAGGGGAGATTGGACTGCCATTTGTCGGGGATGGTGTAGGCAGGGTCTCCTGCTTGGGTGGGGGGTTAGACTAGATGACCTACAAGGTCTCTTCCAACTCTGTTAATTTGTTTAATCTGTAGGCAAAAGACAGTACCTTCAGTGGCTCAATATTTGTAATGTATTAATCTTGAAGAAAGATGAACATCAGTGATATTTAGATAGATAGTCTACAATGATCTGTTGACTCATTAAGTCTTAGCACTCTGTTGTAACCAAGGAGAAGATTTCAAAAGAGCATTGAGAAAGGGAAAATCTTACCTGCCAGGCTTCTACAGTCTTTGATCGCCCTTGATCCCTGTCGTTTTGTATCTTCTGATAAGTCTTCACTGTTTGAGCAGCATGTAAGGCCTGAGCCACAGCATAGATTGCATTATAGATACTGTAACTATGACCAAGTATGCTGGTTTCAAAGAAGGGTGCAATAAGGTCCTCTAGTCTTTCCTCTCCAGTACATTCCTCATCTTGAGAAACACCATTATTTGGTGGCGAACAGCCAAAAGTGTGGCTCCAGAAATCTCTAATAAAGCCATCTTGACTTGCCTCAGATGGGGTGACAACCTGTATAAATTGTTGGAAACCTGGAAGTTCTCTTGTGCTAATTGAGAAGGAAATTGCCCCATGGAACGCTTGCATATCGACAGTTCTTTGTAAGGAATATAATGTAAAATCATTTTGGGCCATTGTGATCCATATTTTTCGTGTGGAAATTTTCTGTGAGGAATCCGAAGGCATTGGAAGTAAAAATTGGATGCCTTGTAAAATAGAGGCCAGCCACGTAAAGACTGTATTTTCTCCATGCATAATAACTGCATTTGCTGTTTTCTCTGTGAACAAAGTAATGTGCCTCAGACAACGATCAATCAAGTCTAATCCTTTAGAAGAATGTAAATTTCTGTCAACCCTTTCGGTGAATTCAGAGCAGATTTTATTTTGAGAGAGCATGGGTTCCAGAGTTTGTAGGAAATGTTCTCCATGTTTGTCATCTACAATGACAAATCCTACCCATTTCCATCCAAAGTACAGGAGGAGCTGGATTAAACCCTCGTACTGGAGAGCTTCATCGGGGGCCATGCGATAAAAAGGCGGGAAACGTGATTCATCAGTCGCTGCCAATTGAAATGAGCCATATGAAATCTAAACAAAAGAAAGGAGGTATAAGTGAAAGAGAGGGAATGATAAAGTAAGTGAAAATATCAATGGATGCATTCTATTTCTATTGATTTAAACCACTTTCACTTTAAAAATATGGAAGTTTAATATTTTAATTTAGTTTAGAGATTTCCCCAAAAGGGAAAGACTGTTTTAATACTTCTCTCTCTCTGTCTCTCTCTCTCTCTGTCTCACCGTGTCTTTCTGTGTGTCTCTCTCTCTGTCCCTCTGACTCTTTCTGTCTCTTTGTCTTTTTCTGTCTGTCTGTCTGTCTGTCTGTCTCTCTACATACACACACAGACATCTATGTCTGTCTGTCTTTCTGTCTGTCTACCCATCCATCTATCCATCTATCCGTCTATCCGTCCATCCATCCATCCATCCATTCATTTTTAAAATTCCTTCCCTGGCCTAATCCTATTAAGAACAAGGAGAGATTCAACCTGGAAATAAGGAGCAATTTTCTGACAGTGAGAACAATCAATCAATGGAACAGCTTGCTTTCAGAAGCTTCATTGCTGGAGGCTTTCATGAAGAGATTGGACTGCCATTTGTCAGAAATGGTGTAGGGTCTCCTGCTTCGGTGGGGGGTTGGACTAGATGACCTACAAGGTCCCTTCCAATTCTGTTAATCTGTAAATTTCTATTGTTTCTGTGCTGACTGTATTCCTGCGGTTTTGTTATAGCAACTAAGTATTTGCCTGTAAAATGGTTCTTGGCTGTCCATTAACTGACAGGAGAGAGAAGGGGGAAAAAAAACTACACCTCTCTTCTACTTTAAGCCTGAGTTTTAAAGGGGCTAGAATTTTTCTGCTGAGCAAATGTCTATGTGGTTATTTCTTCTTTTTCTTTTCTTTGGTTAATTACAAATGAGCAGGAATATCTGAGGTGTGTGTGTGAGCTATTGGAATCGTTAGGCAGGCAGGCAGCCTTTTTATATGGCCATGACAAGGGGGGAATTTGCACAGGTTCGCCTGGTGTGCCAGTTACGCACTTTCCTAGACAGGGATGCCCTCCATATGGTCACTCATGCTCTCATTATCTCTCAGTTGGATTACTGCAATGCCCTCTACATGGGGCTGCCCTTGGGGTGCACCTGGAGGCTCCAGCTGGTCCAGAATGCGGCCGCGCAAGTAGTTACGGGTGCGTCCCGCTACTCCGATGTGACACCATTTTTGCGTGAGCTGCACTGGCTGCCAGTGATCCTCCGGATCCGCTTCAAGGTGCTGGTACTTACCTATAAAGCCCTTCATGGCACGGGCACGGGGTATTTGCAGGAGCACCTCCTACCGGCCTCCCACCGCCCAGTGTGCTCACATAGGGTGGCCCTCCTCTGGGTCTCCTCAGCCAGACAGTGTCGGCTGGTGGTCCCCAGGATGAAGGCGTTCTCTGTGGTCGCACCGACCCTCTGGAATGGGCTGCCCACCGAGCTCCGGACGGCCCCCGATCTCTGCACCTTCCGCGCTGACCTAAAGACATGGCTCTTTCAGCAGCTTCCCTGATCTGTTGTGGATTTTACTTTGGGGTTTTGGGGGTTTTATATTTGGTTTTAATGTTATTTAAATAATTGTCGGGTTGTTTTATGGTGAGCTGCCCCGATTCCTATGGGAGAAGGGCGGCATATAAATCTGACAATAAATAAAAATAAATAAATTATTCAGCCGGTTCATAGAACTCCACAAAGAGTTAACAAACAGTTCTCCTGAACCGGTGCGAACCAGTTGAATCCCACCACTGTCTATATGTTGTCCTCCCCATGTTTAATATAAAACAGATGTTGTCCACATTATGCTTAAAATGTATGAATTGAAATCAGTGAGGCAGTTAATGATAGCTAGCATAAACCTGTTCCGGTTCAGACAACTAAAATTCTGTACGTCTCGATTCATCTTACTGAAAGCCATGATATACTGAAGAGAAACACGGATTCATCAAAGTCCACCCTTTACCCTAATTTCTTTACATCTCATTAGTGATACTGATAAAGCATCAAGTAGCTTGTTGAAGGGGAACTCTAAAAGTGACAATCTGTGTGATTGTCCTAATTTTGAGATCTTTAGTTATGGCTCCAACCTGTGGGATCTTGAAAAGCTGCAAAATTTCTGCCATGCGTATGGATGTTTCAGGACTCATCCCTCCAATAATTCCCATCACTTTCTTTTCAGTCCCACAAATATAGTTGGGGACAATTTTATGCGACTTAAAAAGCAGGTCCAGAGTGGTGCGATAGGTCATTAGTGCATTGGAGTAGCTGTCATAGATGTGGAATCCAAGAGTGATGTTGGGCAAGATGTCAGGATCCTTGTTGATCTCCTTCACGGCAAATGCTAAAGCCAAGACGTGTTGGTAGAACTTGGTTACCACACTGTAAAAAAGTCATTTGTTTCAAAAGAGAACTGTGCTATGCATTACATACTAAGGAAGACATATCCAGTAACAGAAATACTACGGGGAAGACACATTGACAAGAGAGCTATGCTGAAATTCACAGTTTTAGGGTTCTTATCCTATATGAAGTGGTTCGTTGAATTGTATCCTTTAACAGATACTTAAACTGATAACCCAAAAAGGATGTGATGGATAACTGATATACCCAGAAATTAGAAATTATACCCAGAAATTAGACTGTCTACTGTTGAACTCACCCCATTCCTAAGAGGTCTGTAAGGGGCATGCATAAGTGCACCAATGTGCCTACTGATCCCTGTCCTACTGTCCCCATTTATTCGTACCCATATCCTGTATTTATAATCATGTTGATACTTATATCTGTTCTTATACATGTTTGACAAATAAAATAAATAAATAGATAAAAAATAAACGTTAAAGGACATGATAGAATAAAAAAGTAATGCATTCCCTTGGAAAAACTGGAGGAACCACGGAAGACTTTAGAGAAGGAAGACAGGATAATGTTCTCGAAATATCTGTATAGTTTTCACGTGGAAGAGATCTACAGAAGAAATCACATTTTTCCTGCCCTTAAAAAAGAGAACTAAATTCATGTTAAAGTTTCCATGCAAGTTTGGATCCTTCATTCAGTTCCATAATGCAAAAGGGGGAAAAAAAAAGCACTTCCTGTCTGAGCAGGGGTTGGACTAGAAGACCTCCAGGGTACCTTCCCACTCTGTGATTCTGTTAAAACATGCATCTTATAATGAAAACAATTCCTGTACAATCAGCTCAAGCATGTTCAGTGTTGTAAAAACTAAACATTTTGCTCCTTGATATGCAACAAAGTAAGGGATAGTAGGAATCATTAAATACTCCATAAGAAAACTCTGAAGAGAAGGCAGGTTATCCAGTTGAAATAAACAGAATGGGTTCACTATTTTTTAATAAGAATCTGAGCTGAGTGGAATAGGACAGGTGGATCCAAAATGTCTAAGCGATACATGAAAAAAATAGAGACACGGTAGTAAAAACTAGTGCCACCCCAACATTTTGCAAATGATTTTTCATTCCACAGTCAATGCCTCTATTTAAAATATTATAGTGCCTATTAGGTGATAATGAATTAAGGCCGGTTGTTTTTCCTCCAAGTTGGAAGAGCTTTCAGTTCTCAACAGAATATCCGCTTGTCCTGGTCTATCGGATTTTGGCTTAATTAGAAAAGAGGATGTTGAATTAACAAATCATTTCTATATAACAAGCTGCTGTTAAGGATATGCCCCACGATACATTTATATTCATTAACAGTTGATGATGGAACCTCTCTGTTTTACAAAGATGGGGAAAAAAAGCAAGATTAGATTAAAATAAACTAAGAGAGGGATTTCTTACAATGGGAAGTCAACCGATTCCTCAGAAGGATGTTTATCAAAAGTAACTTTGGGGAACATGTAGTGAACATGAGACACCAATCCACCAATGAGAAGGTCTCCCTCCTGGTACCATTCCTGTGGAATTTGAATGGCTTCATCTCCAGTGCACTTAAGGGGCTGTATCTTCATGGCCAATTCTTGAAACAGTAAAATGGCAATAATCCCCAACATTCCTGCTGATTTGGCTTCTCCTGTATTGCTGTTGCCAGCAGCCTTGATTCATACAGGATACTATAGAGAGTGAAAGAAATGCTACCTTTGTTGAGATCTGTTTTAAGAATATGTTGTGCCTCATTCATTGATCTGATCTGTTACCTTCAGCCTCCCTTATGTCTGGATGCTCAAAGTGTAAAGGAGAGAGTTGACTTTCAAGTCTAATACCTAATTATTTGCAACATAAAAGACCCCTTGATATGAGGCTTTAGGAGAATTTTAATGGTCTTGTATAATTACTCCAAGATGATGGTCAGTGTATATTTCACAAGTATGGAGTAATGTAGCTAGTTTCACATAGAGAAATCTGGGAGAATCTGTCAGCTCTGGAATTGACTAGGCATTGGCTGATCAACAATCTAAAAATATTAGCACAAAGCCCACAAGAAATATATATTTATGCTATGAACACCAAATAGATACAAGATTCTGAGAACCCAAATTTATGGCAACAGCTCTCATATTGACCCTGTCATGGTTGGGGAGCACTTCAATCAATTTTGAGGAATGGTCCTCAGCAGGGAACAATATATTGGAGAGAAATACATATATCTATTCTGAGATTTGCCCCTGCTAGTTCCTTCAGAAGCATCTTGAGAGCCACTGGAGGATTGACCTGGTGACTTAATCATCATGTCTGTGATATCTGGAGAGATGTTGCTGGAGCAAACATGTTTGTGATCGGAGACCTTATTCTGCTTGCTCTTGGGGATTGAGGAACTGCGCTTGAGGTCTATTATTTGGCTGAGTGGCCTATTGCTCAGAGTTATATACATAAAATTTGTAGCCATATATGTTCTTGAAATGAATGAATGAATGAATGAATGAATCATCAATCAATCAATCAATCAATCTCCCTCTCATATAAAAACACACAGGGTAAATTTAGGCTCCTAATCTTTTGCCTTTTTTGATATATGCCCCAAATTATAGTAATAAGGCAAAGTGTAAAGGTTCCCCTTGCACATATGTGCTGGTTGTTCCCGACTCTAGGGGGCAATGTTCATATCCGTTTCAAAGCCAAAGAGCTAGCGCTGTCCGAAGATGTCTCTGTGGTCATGTGGCCGGCATGACTAAACGCCAAAGGCGCACGGAATGCTGTTACCTTCCAACCAAAGGTGGTCCCTATTTTTCTACTTGCATTTTTTACATGCTTTCGAACTGCTAGGTTGGCAGAAGCTGGGACAAGTAATGGGAGCTCACCCCGTTACGCGGCACTAGGGATTTGAACCGCTGAATGGCCGACTTTTCGATCGACATGCTCAGCGTCTTAACCACTGAGCCACCGCGTCCCTTTATTTATTGATTAATTTTATTCTTCATTTATTTATTTATCCCTTCCTACTACTAGTAGAAAGGGATAAATGATATTGTGGTCACTCGGAGATGTGTCTTTAAAATGTCTACGGATATTCTTAGTCATCCAGGTCATAATTGTCTCAAAGTTGCTTTTTCAAACGGCAAGTGGACTGTGTCTTTTTTTGTTTGTTTGAGGTAGAAGAAGATGTTTCACTTCTCCTCCAAAAAGCTTCATCAGTTCTGACTGGATGGTGGAGAGAAACAATCCAATTGCCTTTTAAAAAATCACCTTTGAGGTTTCTTTAAAATATTCCAATGTCACCTATAATTTTTTTCTGTGATACCCTATATAAGACCTGGTTTGCTGTTGCTTATGTGTGCTCAGCAAAGTATCAAAAGCTTTTCTGGGGACCCAGAATATACTGTATTATTGCTTGTATGCATGTAAATAAAATAATGTCTCTTCAAAGAGAACAGCTTGCCTTTGGAAGTTGTGTGGGAGCTTCATCACTTGAGACTTTCAAGAAGAGATTGGACTGCCATTTGTCAGAAATGGTGTTGGGTCTCCTGCTTGGGCGGGGGGTTGGACTAGATGACCTACAAGGTCCCTTCCAACTCTTTTAATCTGTTAATCTGTTAATTTTGTTGCTTTACCTGAGCCTATGGGAATTATGTAAAGTTTCATAATGACTGTATTATCAGCTTCACCGGCAAAAGTAAATTTATCAGTGGTTTTAAGTGCGTCGGGAAATGAGTCAACAATCTTCAAGGAATCTCAAATTTGTTCTCTGTGTTCCTTCTAATGTGTATTCTGAGAGTAACACAGTTCTTATGTTACTACAAATGGAAAAGCTTAATTAAATGATATGGAACATCTTGCTGAAAAATTAATATACCCTATTCCTCCAAAACCACATAATCCTCAAATAATTCTGAGATGAAAGACAAATTCAGTCAAATATGTATGTACACAGACACACTCAAACACAATTCCAAGTAGCATTTGCTTATTCAAATTGGAATCTTGTTCCTTTTTTTATTTTTTATGTGTTAATTGTTCTCTAGTGTTGAGTTCAGGCCTCAGTATAATTATATGGATTTTGGGGATGAAGATGCATCCCAGTAAGCTGGCACTGGAAGACAGGATAGAGAAGATCTCCACAGCCACCATGTACTTCCCTTTGGTGCTCAGGTAGGTGGGGACAAAAGTCAGCCAAACATTGCAGAAAACCAACATGCTGAAGGTGATGAACTTGGCTTCATTAAAACTGTCTGGCAACTTCCTGGCTAGGAAGGCCACAGTGAAGCTGAGAAGAGCCAAGAGGCCCATGTAGCCCAAGACACAGTAAAACATGATGATGGAGCCTTCATGACATTCGACTATCATTTCTCCATAGAGTGTCTCCATGTCTAAATGTGGAAATGGGGGAGATGTACTCAGCCAGATGGCACAAATAGTTACTTGAATGAAGGAACAGAACCAGATAATAGAATAGGCCAACTTTTGCCCCACCCATTTGTGGAATAGGCTTCCTGGCTTTGATGCTAGGAATGCTATGATGACTGTGATGGTTTTGGCCAATATAGAAGAGATCGCAATAGAGAAGATGATGCCGAAATTAGTTTGTCGGAGGAGGCAGCTCGCCCTATTGGGCTTTCCAATGAACAGAAATGAGCAGAGGAAACAGAGAAAGAGGGAGATAAGTAGAAGGTAGGTGAGGTTGCGATTGTTGGCTTTGACAATGGGAGTGTCCCGTTGCTTAATGAAGATTATAAACACCAAAGCTGTAAGTAGGGAAAAAAGAAGAGAGAGAGACACCAGAGTAATGCCCAGTGGCTCTTCAAAGGAGAGGAAATGCAGTGTCTTTGGAATGCACTCATCGTGAGCTTCGTTTGGAAACTGATCCTCTGGACAACTGTCACAATTCTCCATGTCTGAAAAGAAGAAAAAAGTTTCTGAACAGGCTTAAAATCAGAAGTTTCAGAATTTCTTTTCTGAATTTTCCTGCAATGTACGTTTTTTCTATATCCTTTTGTAACACTCTAGTCAACCTAGATGAGCCATGGTGGCGCAGTGGTTAGAGTGCAGTACTGCAGATTACTTCTGCTGATTGCTGGCTGCCTGCAATTTGGCAGTTCAAATCCCATCAGGCTCAAGGTTGACTCCGCCGTCCATCTTTCTGAGGTGGGTAAAATGAGGACCCAAATTGTTAGGGGCAATAGGCTGATTCTGTAAACTGCTTAGAGAGGGTTGTAAAACACTGTAAAGTGGTATATAAGTCTAAGTGCTATCACACTTCACCAATAACATATTCTATTCTATTCTATTCTATTCTATTCTATTCTATTCTATTCTATTCTATTCTATTCTATTCTATTCTATTCTATTCTATTCTATTCTATTCTATTCTATTCTATTCTATTCTATTCTATTCCTAGATTGTAAAAATGAGTACTGTAGGGAAACACTATTTAGATTTTTCTGCATGTCAATGTTCTTGGAGTGCACTAGTTTTTATAGCATTTCTGAGCAAGAGAATAGCATGTCCCACTGTGTAAAACTGTGCCAGCTAATGGGAAAGAGAAAAGAGATGTTTGAGACATTAGATCCTGAAAAACTTGCAGTAGCGCTAGGGGATAGGAGAACAGGAACAGTGCTACTTGATTCCTGTTTCCTTTATGTGATGTGTCCCATCATCCCTGGACCCGGCAGTGTTGCGAAGGTTGTTGAGAGTGTGGTAGCGCGACAGCTCCCCCAGTACCTGGATGAATCGTCGTATCTGGATCCGTTCCAGTCGGGCTTCAGGCCTGGGTACAGCATGGAAATGGCATTGGTCGCGTTGGTTGATGATCTCTGGAGGGCTCGGGACAGGGGCTGTTCCTCTGTCCTGGTCCTATTAGACCTCTCAGCGGCTTTTGATACCATCGACCATGGTATCATGCTGCACTGGCTAGAGGAGTTAGGGGTGGGGGGCACCGTCCTACGGTGGTTCTCCTCCTTTCTCTCTGACCGGTCGCAGTCTGTGTTGACAGGGGGGCAGAGGTCGACCCCGAGGCCCCTTGTATGTGGGGTGCCACAAGGGTCGGTCCTCTTGCCCCTTCTGTTCAACATTTATGTGAAGCCGCTGGGTGAGATCATCTGTGGTTTCGGGGTGGAGTACCACCGGTACGCTGATGATACTCAGCTGTACATCACCACCCCGGACCACCCCAATGATGCCCTTGAAGTGATGTCCCGGTGCCTGGAGGCTGTGCGGATCTGGATGGGGAGAAACAGACTCAGGCTCAACCCATCCAAGACCGAGTGGCTGTTGTTTCTGACATCCCGATATAGTCAGTTGGTGCCATCACTGACTATTGGGGGCGAGTCACTGGCCCCCACGGAGAGGGTTCACAACTTGGGTGTCCTCCTGGACTCACGGCTGTCTTTAGAAGAGCACATGACGGCCGTGGCCAGGGGGACTTTTTATCAGGTCCGCCTGATTCGCCAGTTGCGTCCCTTTCTGGATCGGGACTCGTTAAATACGGTCACTCATGCTCTCGTTACTTCCCGCTTGGACTACTGCAATGCTCTCTACATGGGGCTCCCCTTGAGGAGCACCTGGAGGCTCCAGCTGGTCCAGAATGCGGCCGCGCGGGTGGTTATGGGAGCGACGTGGCACTCCCATGTGACCCCCCCTCCTGCGCGAGCTGCACTGGCTCCCGGTGGTCTTCCGGGTGCGCTTCAAGGTTTTGGTTACCACCTTTAGAGCGCTCCATGGCATCGGACAGGGGTATCTACGAGACCGCCTTCTGCTACCAATAGCCTCTCACCGACCAGTACGCTCCCATAGAGAGGGGCTCCTAAGGGTGCCGTCGGCCAGTGTCGACTGGCGGCCCCCAGGGGGAGAGCCTTCTCTGTGGGGGCACCTACCATCTGGAACGAGCTCCCCCCAGAGATACGGAAGATCCCGGACCTGCGCACATTTCGCCGTGCTCTCAAAACTTTTCTATTTCAGCAAGCTGGCCTGGCCTAACTCCCATCTTTTAAATTTTTTAAATTTTTTAATTTGTGATTTTATAAATTGGGTGTTTTAATCTGTGTTTCGGCCGAAATATTTAATAATTTTAAGGGATTCTTTAATATTTGTATTATCTGTATTTTATCTTGGCTGTTCACCGCCCTGAGTCCTTCGGGAGTAGGGCGGTATAGAAATTTGATTAATAATAATAATAATAATAATAATAATAATAATAATAATAATAATAATAATAATAATAATATGAAGGAGGTTCAACTTCAAGGATAGAGAGATGGGTTATAGCAGGGGTTCCCAAATCACTTGGCTGCTGTCTACTATCCGTTTGGAACCGGGCCATGGAAGAGGTGGGTGAGCAAAGGAGGAAAAGGAAGAGACAAAAATGCTTGCAAAAATGGAGTTGCATGTGCCCAAGCCATTGACATAGAACCGTCCTCTCTATGTCCCTGCCGGTCCATCGAACCGGAAAGGTTGGAGACTGCTGGCGTAGAGGACATCACTGTTGTCTCTTCATTTTCCTCCTCTGTGATGCCTCAATACAGTGAGCAATAACGTTGAAGAGATTCTTGTTAACTGGGATACAGGCTGGTTCCATTGGATGCCATGAATCTTACCCATTTGTCTGGATATCATTTTTCCTGGACAGGGAGCACAAGTGTAGCAGCAAAATTTCTGCCCTTCGATCTTGTTCTTTCTTTTTCCAAGAGGACATGGCTCATTACATAATGAGGGAGGAGGGACCTGTCCACAAATAAAGAAAGAAGTCAGTAGCAATGTTTTACTTATGTTTTTGACTTACAAGCAATGAATAAGAACAAGACTGTTGTTATCCATTTCTGCCATGTAACAGACAATTTAACCTCCAAAAGATTACCAGAATCTGAGCATCTGTCTCTGTCTCTGTCTCTCTGCCTCTCTCTCTCTCTCTCTCTGGGTCTGTCTCTCTCTCTCTTTCGGTGCCTCTCTGTCTCTCTGTCTCTCTGTCTCTATCTGTCCCTCTGTCTCTGTCTCTGTCTCTATCTGTCTGTCTGTCTCTCTCCTACCTACCTATCATCTTTTCAAGTCACCCATCTCCCTCTCAGAGCCCATATTATTGTTATGGTACCTGAGTGAATCCATGATGCCACTGGATTTTGTGTTGATGAATAAGGAAAGTTCCTCTTTGTGAATCTATCTCTCCAACTGGAATGTTGATATAGGAGTTGTTTGGGAAAGTAACCAAATTTACAATGTCAAATCCATCTTCTAGTGCTCCTCTTTCATTTAATTTAATTTCATCTCCAGCATTGTTGTTGAAGGAAATTCTCTGCAGAAATGAATGGAGCTTGCAGAAGAAAAAGTATAAGGGTTAAAGGTTTTAGATTAGATTAGATTAACAGAGTTGGACGGGATGTTGTATGTCATCTAGTCCAACCCCCCACCCAGCAGAAGACCCTACACTATTTCTGGCAAATGGCAGTCCAATCTCTTCTTGAAAGCCTCCAGTGATGAAGCTCCCACAACTTCCAAAGGCAACTTCTGTTTCATGGGTTGATTGTTCTCACTGTCAGAAAATTTCTCCTTATTTCTAGATTGAATCTCTCCTTGTTCAGTTTCCATCCATTATTCCTTGTTTGGCCTTCAGGTGCCTTGGAAAATAGGTTGTCACCCTCCTCTCAAATCCTGGAACACTGCTATCATTCACCCCAGGTCCTTCTCTTCACTAGATTAGCCATGCCCAGTTCCTGCAACCATTCATCATATGTTTTAGCTTCCAGCCCCTTGTTGGATGCTTATCCTACGGTTGGGTAGGTAATATATAGAAAACTATGTTCTGTAACTTTAATTGCTACAAGATGACTAAATTGGCTGTGCTAAGCAGACATAAAAGAAGGCAGGAAGTTCATTCGCTTCTGCTCCTGCTATCAGAAGGTTGAACTGCTGTGTCTGTGTAACTGAAGAGAACTGGTATTGTAAGCAAACTATGTTTTTGTGTTGAACTGTGATTATTTGAAGAAGTGTTATCTTTGTTTTGAGAAGCCAAGTTTTTTTTTTTTACTACAAGTAAATACTCTTTGTTTTCTTACAACGTTCAGAGTCTGTGAGTATCTGTGTGTTTTGCTAAGCAACGTATCTATTTGCTGTCTGGTCCATTGCACCACTTTGCAGAGGGCAGTTTTACCCTCAACACTGGTTATGAGCCCAGTACCAGAGTGTGTGTACCAGTTACAGCAATAAGAGAGTTGCAGCACACATTATTGCTCCAGACATTCTGATATGTATTTAATATCCTGGTGAGGATGGCACAAGGTCAAGCTCCCAACTTATCGCTGGTTACCCGGCTGCATGGCACCAACTACAAGTCCTGGTCCACCAAGTGCAGTCTCCTGTTGCGCAAAGAAGGGCTATGGGATGTAGTGCAGAATCCACCAGCTGTGACCTCCTGGAATGCTGACGATGCTGAGGATGCCAGGAAGATAGCCGAGTTCCAGAGGAAGAATGAGAGTACATTGTCTATTATTGGTTTGTCTCTAGACGATACCCAGCTTGTTCACATCGAGGGTGAACAGTCTGCTGCAAGATGCTGGGGCAATTTGAAACATCTTTATGTTCGTGACACTGTGGGGGCGCAAATTAACATTACACAAAGGTTGTTTCGCACACGACTCCTTAAGGGTGGTGACATGTTAACACACCTGAATTGCATAAAAAGCATTTTTCGAGAGCTACATCAGAAGGAGGTGTTTTTTTCCGAACAGCAACAGGTTTATATACTGTTATCATCGCTAGATGAGAGCTACGATGACGTAGTAACATCATTTGAAGTTCTCACACAGCAGGAACTAACTTTGGCCAATGTAACCTTGCGACTACTAGAAGTGGCCAGAAGGAGAGAAGAAAGAAAACAACTAAGGGAAGAACCCGAGTCGATTAATGTAAATGTAAAGGCAAATAACCATGTATATGCTGTAAAATATTGTTTTAATTGTGTCAAGAAGGGTCATATAGCCAGGTTTTGCAGAAGGCTGAAACAAAAAAACATAGTTAAAGATAAAAAACAATGTAATGTAGCTATGTCTGATAAGAAACTGGTTAACCACAATTCGTGGGTTATTGATAGCAGGGCGTCGCTATGCATTGTCAGAACACAAAACTATTTTGTGAAAATGCTGCCTAGTGATAATAAGGTTTCTTTAGCAAATGGGTGGAAACTAAAGGCACGTGGTGAGGGAACGGCAATATGTCCATATGTAAAAGAAAAAATGCATATGTTATATGTTCCAAATCTAAACTTTAATTTGATTTCGGTTAGAGTATTGGTTAAGCTAGAATATACAGTAACATTTAGAACCTATGATTGTTTAATTGAAAAAGGTGAAACCAAGATTATTGGAAAACTGAAAGATGGTTTATATGTATTATCTAGTAACCATGTTACAAATGTTGTATACTCAAATGTCAAACCACATGATGAATGTGTTCACTTGCTTCACAGACGTATGGGGCATATCAGTTTTAAGATGTTACAGAAAACTGTAAAATTAGTTGATGGGTTGAAGCTGAAACCATGTAACCAGTATTTAAATTGCAATATTTGTAATCAGCAGAAAAGTAGAACAATCCCTGCTAATAGGTTTGATGGGTTTAAAACGAAGAGACCACTGGAAGTGGCATTTGCTGATTTAATAGGGCCAATGAAGGCTGGTTTAGGGGGTGCTTGCTATGTTCTCAGTATAGTTGACCATTATTCCAGGTATGGTTTTTGCTACTTATTGAAGACTAAGATAGATACTTTTCAGTATTTTGTTCAATGGATTAAGTTTGTGAAGAGAAAAACAAATCAAAAAATAGTTACCAATGTAACTGACAATGGTATTGAGTTTGTAAACACAAGGTTTAAATCAATGTAAGATAATGCTGGTATAAAGCACAAATGTTCAGCTCCATATAGACCACAACGTAACTCATAGGTTGAAAGGAGTGGACAAACCCTACAAGCAATGATGAGATCAATGTTAGCTGATGCAGGTTTACCGGCTAATTTATGGGGAGAAGCAATTATGTGGGCAAATACACTCTTAAACAACACCATAAATACAACCACTAACAAAATTCCATATACTATATGGCATGGAAGGAAGCCGGATTTGAGCTACATACACACATTTGGATCACCTGCATGGGTACATATTCCAATGCAGTTAAGGTGTAAGGGCCAGAGTAGGGCACAACAATTAATATTTGTTGGTTATAATTCAAACCACAGGTCCTACAGATTTTGGGTAAAAGGAACAGGTTTATGGAGCATGTAGGGTGGAATAAATTAGGTCCTGAAAATGAGGTTATCATTGAAACTCAGACTGAAGCTACCAATGAAATGCCAGAGATCCAGAGCAAAGAGGTAGAGAAAGATGTAGTACAGGAAGAGGTAAGGGTGGAGAGGCAATCTGTAAGTCCTGAACTCCCAAGAAGGTCGAGTAGAGTAACAAGACCACCTGATAGGTATCAGGCAACTACAGTCTATCAAGTAAATAAAGTCCCTACTACATTTAATGAGTTGACCATGTTTCCACCAGAAGACCAGAAAGTGTGGAGAGGTGCAATGACTAAAGAACTACAATCTTTGCAGAATTTGAAAGTGTATGAGTCTGTAACAATTCCAAAAGGAAAACTATACTCAGTAGTAAGTGGATATATAAATTAAAGACTGGGATAGATGGGATACCAATATATAAAGCTAGGCTGGTAGCTCAAGGATTTAATCAGTCTCCTAATGATTACGATGAAGTATTCACTCCAAGCTTAAAAGCCATTACATTAAGAGCAGCGTTGGTATGGGCAGCTAGAAATAAATATATAGTTAACCATTTAGATGTAGAGACCGCATATCTGCATGCACCATTACAGCATGAAATTTATTTAAAGAAACCCTCAGGATTTGAGGAAAATGGGAAGACTGATTGTTGGTTATTAAAGAAAAGTCTGTGTGGGTTAAAACAGTCAGGTTATGAATGGAACCAGTGCATTGTAAAAACATTGAAGAATATCAGATTTAAAGCAGGATTAGCAGATCCATGTTTATTTAAAATGGAAAGGGATGGTATAGTATCATTATTACTTCTTTTTACAGATGATATAGCTCTGATTACAAAGAATGAGCAAAAGGCCAACAGGATTATTGATGAATTAAAAGCTCATGTCAGGATTAAAAATCTAGGGGAGATACAACAATACCTAGGTGTAAGGATCGAAAAAACTAGAGGAGGATTTAAATTATCCCAAACTGATAAAATTAATAATCTATTAAAACAGTTCAGAATGGAATTGTGTAAACCATCAAAGACACCTATGGTTCAAGATTATGGCAACACTGGGGCTTCCGGTCTGGCTTCCGTCGCCGCCAGACGGTCCTCTGAGACCGCCAGCCCCGTTGCCTGTAAAGAGTCGCCTTTACATCTGAAAGGCAGCTAGAAAAACTCCATTTCCTGAAGGAAATGTGAGACAGAGCAGGCAAGGGCAGGTAGAGCCCTCTGCAAAGTCCCCAGAGTTCTTTTTTTTACTCTTGGGGACGAGCAGGTTGTGGCTCCCTATTTCCGCTCGCCGCTGCTCCGGGCTTCGGGTACTACTAAGAGCCTTGGTACTACAGTGGTTTAAAGCACCCTGTTATTAACACAGCTGCCTGCAATTTACTGCTGGTTCGAATCTCTCCAAGGCTCAAGGTTGACTCAGCCTTCCATCCTTTCTAAGGTAGGTTAAATGAGGACCCAGTTTGTGGGGGCAATAAGCTGACTTTGTATAAATATACAAAAGTATGAAGGCTATTGCTTAATGCACTGTAAGCCGCCCTGAGTCTCCGGAGAAGGGCGGCATATAAATCAAATTAAAAAAAAAAAAAAAACTCTGCCTTTTTGCAGAGCCAGGCGCTGGGACCGGACCAATTAATGAAATTAACAGATCATCTGAATAACCAGGATGAAATTTGGATCGGGGATCCTAAACTGCAAGTATTCTAACCCCAAGACTGATTTTAAAGTTAAAGAAGAGTGAAAGGAGGAAAAAGGAGAGTTTAAAATGGCGACTGGCTGAGGCTTGAGAAAAGCTGAAAGTGAAAGTCCTTCCATTTGAATAGCTTATAATGTTACAAAGTTACAAAGTTACAAAGTATCTAGCAAAAGTGCTGGTTAGAAGTGAAGAGAAAAAATTCTTATTTCATGTTTCTTCCTTCTTAGAGACTTGTTATTGATATTGTTTGGAGAGAAGTCTTTTTCTTTAAAAGGAAAAAGGGGAAAAAATCTTTTCTGTGGCAGGATGGCACTAAAACTGACAAAGCCAGATAACCAAGCCATGGGGGGGAGGCTCTCCCATTTATAAATCGCATGAACAAGTTGAGAGTTTGCAGATGCAGAAGAATGGCTTCATAGACCTAAAGAAATTTTTACTGGAGGAGATGGCAAGACATGATAAGACTGTGAATCTGAATCTTGAAAATTTTAGACAGGAAATTAAAGAATTGATTCAACAAAAGTATGATATTCTGAAGCAACATATGAAAAGTTTTATAGAAATAATTCTGAAGATGGATGAAATTATAAATTCAAAAATAGACACTAAGGAAGTTGATGATAAGATTTATAATTTGGATAATAAAATACAAAGAATTGAAAATGATTTAATAAGGATTCAAGAAAAAAGCTCAGAAGTAGAGTTTAAAAAAATAAAGGAAGCTGATTATAAGACTTACAATGTAGATAATATAAAACAAAGGATTGAAAATGAAACCACAATAATGCAATTCAGACTCATGGAATTTGCGGTTAGAATTAGGGGAATACAGGAAGATAAAGACAAGATTTGAGAAAGATGTCTGCTGAAGTTCTGGCTAGGATTTTAAAGGTTAGCCCTGAAGATGTATCCTGCAAGATTGATAAGGCCTACAGAGTTAATTCTTGGGTGGCAAAGCAAAGGCAGTTGCCTAGAGATGTGGTGATTTACTTTACTGATAAAGAAATAAGAAATGATATTGTGCAAAAGTCTTTCAACTCCACTCTTGAAATGCATGGAAGGAAGATCTGGATATTTAAAGAATTACAGCCTAAGATGTTAAAAGATAGAAAAGATTTTGGATTTTTGGTGACTGAACTAAAGAAACAAAACATCCCATTCAGGTGGGATGTCCCAGTTGGTATAATATTGAGATATCAAGGAGAACGATATCAATTAAATACTGTTGAAAAAGCGGAAGAATTTTACTATAAGGTTTTTAAAATGGGTTTAACATCTCCACATATAATACACGAGGGGAATAAAGAAAATAAATAAAGAAAAGCAAAATCAACAAGAGATTGAAATTCAGGCTAAGCAGATGGAGGTGGAGGTAACGGAAAAACAACAAGTTACAGAGGCTTTTGTGGATGAGCCGCTTCTGGATTCTCCTTCGGAGGTTATAGTTGGATTACCTATAAATACTAGAGAGGCGGCTTTGGATTCTAATGTGATGACTTATCAAGCTACAGACCAGCATGGAAACCAAACAGTTGATATACAACTCATAGAAAGGAAACCAGGATGGAGATCTAAGCCACAAAAAGTTAAGAAAAGAAGACGCAGGTCCTACAAAAATAAAAACTTTTAGACCAAACAACAGTGTAATGCCAGTTACTCAAGAGACGATTGAATATTTAGAAATTTAGTTGAGGCAAAGTATTGGTTTACATTATCCTGAGGAGAGTGACAGATCTCTGTAGTGCTGTACTCTTGGGATGTGAAGATGGCCATAAATTGAGTGGATTGGAATTTTCTATTTTGGATTCTTTGACAAATGGATTACGTTTATGCTGAGCTATAAGGCAAGAGAACTATGGGATTGGGGCATGCAGAAGATCTGGCTGTTACCCCAACACAGTGGTTGGAATTAATAATCTAGATGGAAGACATTATAGACGACACTATATGGAATATAAATATAAAGTCACTCGGGTGGTTTTTTATATATATGAAAATATTTACTATTGATGGGGGCAGATGGTAATTGAAGATACCGAACATACTGTTGGAATTAGGATGTGATGTTACCCTAACATGGGTAATGGAATTAACAATCCAGCTGAGAGACATTACAGAAGATATCATATGGATTACAAACTTAAAGTCAATTGAGGATTTTATATATATATGTAAATATTTTTTTTTTTTTAGTGGAATGGGCAGAAGAATAAAGATATTGAAAATATTATGTATGTAGACCTGTAGGAAAGTGGGTGGAGATAGGTTAGTTTACTGATTGTTTAGTTTAGGAGAAGGGATGTTATGTTATATCAATATATGTAAAAGATTTGAATTAAGAGATATATGTATGGGGGAGGAGGAAATGGATAGATTATGAGTTGAAATTGCTAAATTAGGATTTGTTATATAGTTTTACAGCTGAAAGTTGCTTTGACTGTTGCTTTGAAATGTATAGTATAAGGGGGATATAATGATATTGTTAGAAGGATAGATTATGAGTTGAATAGATGAAATTGCTAAATTAGAATTTATTATATAATTTTACAGTTGAATGTTGTTTCTGAAATGTATAGTATAAGGGGGATATAATAATATTGTTAGAAAGAAAGGGTTAGTATATGGGGGGTGGTACAAAAGGATGGTAAAGTATTATATAATCTGTTATTAATTTGGGTTTTATTTTGGAGAAGCCACAGGGTGAGGGGAGGGTGAGAGGGGGTTAGGGTGGAGGGGGGGGAAGGGGGAAAATTTGTATTTGAAAAACTTTTTCAATTAAAAAAAAAAAAGATTATGGCAACACTGATGTGAAAAGTCCGTTGTTTGATAAAGGGATATACCAATCGTTGATTGGCAGTTTATCATACATTAGCAATTGGTCTAGACCTGATATTTCTTATAGTGTGAACCAATTAGCTAGATTCAACACAGAACCTACAAAAAGACACTGGCAAGGAGCAAACGTATTCTTAGATATCTGAAATATACCATGCATCATGCATTATATCTACAACCATCAGAAGAATTGCATGTAACTGCTTATGTGGATGCTAGTTTCGCAACAGATGTGAATACAAGAAAACCAACTCAAGAATCGCTGTATTTCTGGGAAAATCTTTGATATGGTGGCGTTCAATAAGACAGAAGCATTTAAGTATGTCTAAAATGGAAGCAGAGTTTTCTTGTTTATCTTTGTTATGTACGGATTTGATCAGTATTCAGCAGCTGATGCTAGATTTAGGAATAGATATACAAGATCCTATAATAGTATACGAAGATAATCAGACAGCGATAAAAATGGTGACAAATATAGCTGTAAAGACTAGAACAAAAAATACAGATCTTCGGTATCTCAATGTAAGAGAATGTATAATAAATAAGATGATAGAACTTGTATATTGTGCATCAGAAGACAATGTGGCTGATCATTTCATAAAAGCACAGGGAAGTAGGAAACATATAGATACATGTGAACAGTATGGTTTAAGATTGTAAATATATTAGTCTACCCAAAGGGGAGAATGTTGGATGCTTATCCTACGGTTGGGTAGGTAATATATAGAAAACTATGTTCTGTAACTTTAACTGCTACAAAATGACTAAATTGGCTAAGCAGACATAAAAGAAGGAAGGAAGTTCATTCACTTCTGCTCCTGCTATTAGAAGGTTGAACTGCTGAAAGGAACTGTGTCTGTGTTACTGAAGAGAACTGGAATTGTAAGCAAACTATGTATTTGTGTTGAACCGTGATTATTTGAAGAAGTGTTATCTTTGTTTCGAGAAGCCAAGTTTTTTTTTTTTACTACAAGTAAAGACTGTTTATTTTCTTACAACGTTCAGAGTCTGTGAGTATCTGTGTGTTTTGCTAAGCAACGTATCTATTTGCTGTCTGGTCCATTGCACCACTTTGTAGAGGGCAGTTTTACCCTCAACACCCCTAATCATCTTGGTTGCTCTTCTCTGCACTCTTTTTAGAGTCTCAACATCTTTTTTATAGTGTGGTGACCAAATGTGGATGCGGTATTCTAGGTGTGGTCTTAATAAGACTTTATAGAGTGGTTTTAGTAATTCACATGATCAGACAGACCTCACTCTGATTTCAGAGACATTCATCTGCTAAACCAGTGTTTGTCAATCTTGGCAATTTTAAGATGTGTGGTCTTCAGCTCCCAGAATTCTCTAGCCAGCCACTCTGATTTCAGAGACATGCTTCTTCTAAACCAGTGTTTTTCAAACGTGGCAGCTTTAAGATGTGTGGACCAATTCCCAGAATTTCCGTGTCAGCATACCCGCTGGGGAACACTGGGAGTTGACATCCACACAAATTTGAAACCTGCCAAGGTTGAAAAGCATCGATTTAAGCCATTCTCTTGACACATAGGACATTAATATAGACTAGTATAGGAAGTCTAAATTTCTAAATACTTTTCAAGCAGTAACACTGCTATCATGTCTTCCCTGGTCCTTGTCTTCACTAGACTAGCCATGCCCAGTTCCAGCAATCGTGCTTCATATGTTTTAGTCTCAAATCCCCTAATCATCCTGGTTGCTCTTCTCTGCACTTTTTTGGTTGCTTCTTCTCTGCACTTTAAAGGGAAACAGATTAGCCTCCAAAATGGCTTCAAATAACACCACTTTTTAAATTTGGAGTGTTTTTTCATCTGGGAATAAAGAAGTATAAAAGACTGAAAGAGACTAGTTATTATATTGAACCATAGTCCACCTTATGAATTAAAATCTCTTTAGTAGATGTTGATTTTTTTAGTGACAATTCAGAGAGGTAGTGGAAAAAGAGAAAGAAGCAGCTATTGGAAGAAAATTTACAGAGAAGTAGAAAGGCAAAAATATGTTAAAGACTAGTTTTGTTGATGTGGAAGGAGGAAAATGCTGAGATGTGTAGACAAAAGAAAATACCTTCAGTGGGTCAATATTTGTAATGTATTAATCTTGAAGAAAGATGAACATCAGTGATGCTTAGATAGATGGTCTACAATGTTCTGTTGATTCATTAAGTCTTGGCACTCTGTTGTAACCAAGGAGAACATTTCAAAAGAGCATTGAGAAAGGGGAAATCATACCTGCCAGGCTTCTACAATCTTTGATCGCCCTTGATCCTTTTGTATCTTCTGATAAGTCCTCACTGTTTGAGCAGCCTTTAATGCTTGAGCCACAGCATAGATTGCATTATAGATACTGTAACTATGGCCAAGTATTCTGGTTTCAAAGAAGGGTGCAATAAGGTCCTCAAGTCTTTCCTCTCCAGTACATTCCTCATCTTGAGAAACACCATTATTTGGTGGTGAACAGCAAAAAGCTTGGCTCCAGAAATCTCTAATAAAGCCATCTTGACTTGCCTCAGATGGGGTGACGGCCTGTATAAATTGTTGGAAACCTGGAGGTTCTCTTGTGCTAATT
Organism: Pituophis catenifer annectens; assembly: GCF_029215685.1. Lineage (NCBI taxonomy): Eukaryota > Metazoa > Chordata > Lepidosauria > Squamata > Colubridae > Pituophis > Pituophis catenifer. Next base: position 14,506,580 of record NW_027256895.1, read on the forward strand.
GAGAAGGAAAGTGCTCCATGGAACGTTTGCATATCGACAGCTCTTTGTAAGGAATATAATGTGAAATCATTTTGGCCCATTGTGATCCACATTTTTCGTGTGGAAATTTTCTGTGAAGAATACAAAGGTGTTGGAAGAAAAAATTGGGTGCCTTGTAGAATAGAGGCCAGCCACGTAAAGACTGTATTTTCTCCATGTATAATAACTGCATTTGCTGTTTTCTCTGTGAACAAAGTAATGTGCCTCAGACAACGTTCAACCAAGTCAAATCCTTCAGAAGAATGTAAATTTCTGTCAACCCTTTCAGTGAATTCGGAGCAGATTTTATTTTGAGAGAGCATGGGTTCCAGAGTTTGTAGAAAATGTTCTCCATGTTTGTCATCTACAATGACAAGTCCTACCCATTTCCATCCAAAGTACAGGAGGAGCTGGATTAAACCCTCGTACTGGAGAGCTTCATCGGGGGCCATGCGATAAAAAGGCGGGAAACGTGATTCATCAGTCGCTGCCAATTGAAATGAGCCATATGAAATCTAAACAAAAGAAAGGAGGTATAAGAGAAAGGGAAAATGACAGAGAAAGAGAATGGATGGATATATTCAATTTTTATTGATTTAAACTACTGATTTAAACTACTTTATTTTTCAAAATATAGTTGTTTAATAATATAGATTTGGCTTAGAGATCTTCCAAAAAGGGAGATATCCTTTCTGAATCTTATCTTATCTGTCTATTCTCCTCCTCCTCTTCCTCCCCATCCTCCTCATCTCTTTTTCTTGAAGATCATTTGAGAATTTGAATTTAAAGAATCAAGTCTTTCAGTGCTTCCTATGTCAAAATTTCTTCTATATGTTGTCTCCCCATGTTTAATATGAAATCCAAATGTTTGCCCACATTATGCTTAAAATATATGAATTGAAATCAGTGAACCTGCAGGTTCAAGTAATTAAAATTCTGTATGTCTCGATTCATCTTACTGAAAGCCATGATATACTGAAGAGAAAGACGGATTCATCCTTTACTCTAATTTTTTTTACATCTCTCTACTGATAGACCATCAAGTTGCTTGTTGAAGGGGAACTCGAAAAGAGACAATCTGTGTGATTGTCCTAATTTTGAGATCTTTAATTATGGTTCCAACCTGTGGGATCTTGAAAAGCTGCAAAATTTCTGCCATGCGTATGGATGTTTCAGGACTCATCCCTCCAATAATTCCCATCACTTTCTTTTCGGTCCCACAAATATAGTTGGGGACAATTTTATGCAACTTAAAAAGCAGGTCCAGAGTGGTACGATAAGTCATTAGTGCATTGGAGTAGCTGTCATAGATGTGGAATCCAAGAGTGATGTTGGGCAAGATGTCAGGATCCTTGTTGATCTCCTTCACGGCAAATGCTAAAGCCAAGACGTGTTGGTAGAACTTGGTTACCACACTGTAAAAAAGTCACTTGTTTCAAAGGAGAACTGTGCTATGCATTACATACTAAGGAAGACATATCCAGTGACAAAAATACTCTGAGAAAGACTTATTGACAAGAGAACTACACTGAAGTTCAGAGTTTTATGATTCAAGGTTCATATCCTATATTAACTGGATTATTTAATTGTATCCTTAAATCATCCTTTTAAATATTAAATATTTAATTAAATATTAAAATACATTTACTGATGTATTTAACATCAGAGACCTGTACAATTTTGGACTCACTGGAGAAATGCACCAAAGACAAATTCCTTGTGTGTCCAATCACACTTGGCCAATAAAGAATACTATTCTATTCTGAAACAAAATAAGGGATAGTAGGAATCATTAAATACTAAATAAGATAACTCTGAAGAGAAGACAGGTTATCGAATTGGAAGAAATAGAACGGGTTCAATTTTTTTTTAATGAGAATCTGTTGAGTGGACCAAATTTATCTTAAAGCGGGAACTCAGTGGCGAGGAAGTAGAGCTGATGACTATAGCCATATCTTTAGAAATTCATTTTTCCTTCCATGGTGAACTCTTTCTGCTCTTAAAAGGAGATGGTGAAGAGAAGAGGCCCTATTTATACTGGTAAAGTTTTGTTTTTTAGCTTTGCATTTTTCTTTCAAAGATTGTGGATCTTTTTGAAATAGGACAGGTGGATCCCCAACCTCTAAGCAATACATGAAAAAACAGAGACATGGTATTAATAAGTAGTGTTACCCCAAGGTTTTGGAAATGATTTTTCATTCCACACTCAATGCCTCTCTTTAAAATATTATAGTGTCTATTAGGTGATGGTGAATTAGGGCTGGTTGTTTTTCCTCCAAGTTGGAAGATGTTTCAGTTCTCAACAGAATGTCCGCTTGTCCTGGTCTATCAGATTTTGGTTTAATTAGAAAAGAGGATGTTGAATTAACAAATCATTTCTATATAACAAGCTGCTGTTAAGGATATGTCCATGATACATTTATATTCATTAACAGATGATGACGGAACCTCTCTGTTTTATAGAGATTGAAAGAAAAGAGCAGAATTAGATTAAAATAAACTAAGAGAGGGATTTCTTACAATGGGAAGTCAACCAATTCCTCAGAAGGATGTTTATTAAAAGTAACTTTGGGGAACATGTAGTGAACATGAGACACCAATCCACCAATGAGAAAATCTCCCTCCTGGTACCATTCCTGTGGAATTTGAATGGCTTCATCTCCAGTGCACTTAAGAGGTTGGATCTTCATGGCCAATTCCAGAAACAGTAAAATGGCAATAATCCCCAACATTCCTGCTGATTTGGCTTGTCCAGTATTGCTGTTGCCAGCAGCCTTGATTCAAACAGGATACTATAGAGAGTGAAAGAAATGCTACCTTTGTTGAAATCTGTCTTCAGAATATGTCTTGCCTCATTTTTTGATCTGATCCATTACCTTAAGCCTCCCTTATGTCTGGATGCTCCTAGTCTAATACCTAATTATTAGGCTCTTTTTTCTTTTGCAATATAAAAGACCACTAGATATGAGGCTATAGCAGAATTTTAATGGTCTTGTATAATTACTCCAAGATGATGGGCATTGTATATTTCACAGGTATGGAGTAATGTAGCTAGTTTCACATAGAGAAATCTGGGAGAATCTGTCAGCTCTGGAATTGACTAGGCATTGGCTGATCAACAGTGTAAAAATATTAGAAACAAGCCCACAAGAAATAAATATATATTTATGCTATGAACAGCAAATAAATACAAAATTCCGAGAACCCAAATTTATGGCAACAGTTCTCATATTGACCCTATCATGGTTGGGGAGCATTTCAACCAGTTTTGAGGAATGGTCCTCAGCAGGGAACAATATATTGGAGATATATATCTATTCTGTGATTTGCCCCTGCTGGTTCCTTCAGAAGCACCTTGAGAGCCACTGGAGCATTGACCTGATGACTTAATCATCATGTCTGTGATATCTGGAGAGATGTTGCTGGAGCAAACATGTTTGTGAGCAGAGACCTCTTTCTGCTTGCTTTTGGGGATTGAGGAGCTGTGCTTGAGGTCTATAATTTGGCTGAGTGGCCTATTGCTCAGAGTTACATACATGAAATTTATGGCCATATACGTTCTCTAAATCAATCAATCAATCAATCAAATCAATCATCAATCAGTTATCAGTAAATCAACATCCCCCTCACATAGAAACACACAAAGAGGCTAAATTTAGGCTCCTAATTTTTCACATATTGCGGTAGTAAAATGGTTGCATTCACTACCAAATGTATGAGATGCCACCAATTTACTGTATATGAACTGCTGAAAGTGCCTTGTAAGAAAACATTCAGAACAAGCTGGACTGTCCCAAAATGGTGAGAGGGACAAGACATAATGAGGAACCTGTGACTCAGAAAACCAGATGGTTTCTATTCACTGACCATAGGCCTGTTGTGGCCCACCGGCAGCCAGTAGAGCTGGCAGCAGAGTCGGACAGTGAGGAGGTTGGAGAGGAATGTGGGCCAGTCCTGGAGTCTGGGGGAGGCTCGGATGATGACTGAGTCGGATACAGAGAGGGGGCCAAGGCCATCTGGTAGTTCTTTGCTGCCTCCGGAGTCTCCAGAGTCTGACATCAGCGAGGCAGAAGAACAGCGTGGGCCTGTTCCCAGTGTGCACAGGAACAATTAAGGAAACAGGGTTGACTTCAGAGTAAGGCTTGGAGATGATTGGCCCCTCTCATAAGACATAAAAGAGAACGAGACATGAGCTTTTGCAGAAAGCAATTAGTTCAAGAATTGAATTGATTCAAGATTTTAAAATTCTGTGTGTGACTCTTTGCCAAGTTTGAAAATCTGGAAATTAGCTTTTTGGCAGCATTCCACATGAGATAGGTTGGTGTTGATAACATTCCTCTGAAAGATGGTTAATCAAGCTTTGCGGACTGTAAGTGAAAGTAATTTACAGCCGTATGAATTAAAGAGGTTTGCCGGGACTAAGTTTGTGCTGTTTACTTTCTAAGGAAGCCTAGGTCAGAACAAGGCCTAAAATAGTATGACTATCTGTAGGAAGAGAGAAATCATATTATGGTCACTTGGATGGGTTTCTTTAAAATGTCTATGGATATTCTCAGTCATCCAGGTCATAAAAGAGCCTTGGTAGTACAGTGGTCTAAGGCACCCTGTTATTAAGCTGGTTATTAAGACCAGCTGCCTGCAATTACTGCAGGTTCGAATCTCGCCAAGGCTCAAGGTTGACTCAGCCTTCCATCCTTTCTAAGGTAGGTAAATTGAGGACCCAGTTTGTGGGGGCAAGAAGCTGACTTTGCATAAATATACAAAAAGGATGAAGGCTATTGCTGAGCACATTGTAAGCCAACCTGAGTCTCCGGAGAAGGGCGGCATATAAATCAAATAAAAAAAAAAATTGTCTCAAAGTTGCTTTTTCAAAAAGCAAGTGGGCTGTTTTTTTGGTTTGTTTGTTTGAGGTAGAAGAAGATGTTTCACTTCTCCTCCAAGAAGCTTCATCAGTTCTGACTGGATGGTGGGGAGAAATAGTCCAGTTGCCTTTTGAAAAAGTGCCTTTGAAGTTTCTTTAAAATATTCCAATGTCACCTATAATTTTTCTCTGTCACCCTATATAAGACCTGGATTGCTTTTGCTTATCTGTGGTCAGAAAAATATCAAAAGCTTTGCTGGGGATCCAGAATATACAGTATTATTTCTTGCATGCAAGTAAATAAACAGTAAACAGTAACAGAGTTGGAAGGGATCTTAGAGGTCATCTAGTCCAACCCCCTGTTCATGCCTAAGACCTGTACTAGGGATTCAAACTGCCAAACTGCCGACCTTTCTGATCGACAAGCTCAGTGTCTTAGCCACTGAGCCACCTAGTTGGGTTAATAAAACAGTGTTGTATCTTCAAAGTGATTTTGTTGCTTTACCTGAGCCTAAATTTGCTATCTCTTCTTTTTCTAATCTAGGCAAAGAAATACTTCTTTATATATATTTAAAGCTTCATGCCACCAAGAATTGCCCATTAAAAAATTGTTCAGGTGGTATCATTCATCTCCCAATTTAATTGGGAATGATGTAAAGTTTCATAATGACTGTCATTATCAGCTTCACTGGCAAAAGTCAATTTATCAGTGGTTTTAAATGGGTCGGGAAATCAGTCAACGATCTTCAAGGAATCTCAAAGTTCGTTCTCTGTGTTCCTTCTAATGTGTATTTTGATAATAACCCAGTTGTTATGTTACTATCAGTGGAAAAGCTTAATGAAATCATATGGAAAACTGCTTGCTGAAAAATTAATATACTCTATTCCTCAAAAAAACAGATAATCCTCAAAGACATTGGCATCCTTCAATCTCAAGAGACTATGGTATTGTGCTCTGGAAAGAGGTGCTAAAACAGCATCTAGTGTGACTAAAAAGGCCAAATCCTCAAAGAATTCTGAGATGAAAGACAAATTCAGTCAAATATGTATGTACCAGGGGTGGGTTCTAAATTTTTTTACTACCGGTTCTGTGGGCGTGGCTTATTTTGTGGGTGTGGTTTGGTGGTGGTGGTGAGGTAATGTGACTGGGTGGGTGTGGCCAACTTTTTTCTCTTACGTTTAAAAGCATTTTTTCTACAATCTTAAGAAGTTGCAGAAAACAATACTTTGAAAATCCTCTGACGTTCCCAGCTGAGCAATGGGATCATCAGAGGCTTTTTTTTTTACTTTTAAAAGCATTTTTTCAGCCAAAGAGGTTGTAGAAAAAATGCTTTTAAAAGTTAAAAAAAAAACAGCTTCTGATGAGGTGGGCGGGGTAAGCGAGGGCGACCGGGCTGGGGACCGGTTTGGGGGTGTGGCCAGCCAATGTATTACCGGTTCTCAGAACTACTACAAATTTTTACTACCAGTTCTTACGAACCGATGTGAACCGGGAGCAACCCAACACTGGTATGTACATACAGACACACACACACAAGCACAATTTGAAGTAATTTTGCTTATTGAAAATGGAATCTTGTTCCTTTTTTATTTCTTATGCGTTAATTGCTCTCTAGTGTTGAGTTCAGGCCTCAGTATAATTATATAGATTTTGGGAGTGAAGATGCATCCCAGTAAACCAACATCAGAAGACAGGATAGAGAAGATCTCCACAGCCACCACATACTTCCCTTTGGTGCTCAGGTAGGTGGGGAGAAAGGTCAGCCAAACACTACAGAAAACCAACATGCTGAAGGTGATGAACTTGGCTTCATTAAAACTGTCTGGCAACTTCCTGGCTATGAAGGCCACAGTGAAGCTGAGAAGAGCCAAGAGGCCCATGTAGCCCAAGACACAGTAAAACATGATGATGGAGCCTTCATGACATTCGACTATGATTTCTCCATAGAGTGTCTCCATGTCTAAATGTGGAAATGGGGGAGATGTGTTCAGCCAAACAATACAAATAACTACTTGAATGAAGGAACAGAACCAGATAATAGAATAGGCCAACTTTTGCCCCACCCATTTGTGAAATAGGCTCCCTGGCTTTGATGCTAGGAATGCTATGATGACTGTGATGGTTTTTGCCAATATAGAAGAGATCGCAATAGAGAAGATGATGCCGAAATTGGTTTGTCGGAGGAGGCAGGTCGCCCTATTGGGCTTTCCAATGAACAGAAATGAGCAGAGGAAACAGAGAAAGAGGGAGATAAGTAGAAGGTAGGTGAGGTTGCGATTGTTGGCTTTGACAATGGGAGTGTCCCGTTGCTTAATGAAGATTATAAACACCAAAGTTGTAAGTAGGGAAAAAAGAAGAGACAGAGACACCAGAGTAATGCCCAGTGGCTCTTCAAAGGAGAGGAAATGCAATGTCTTTGGAATGCACTCATCGTGAGCTTGATTTGGAAATTGATCCTCTGGACAACGGTCACAATTCTCCATGTCTGAAAAGAAGAAAAAAGTTTCTGAACAGGCTTAAAATCAGAAGTTTCAGAATTTCTTTTCTGAATTTTCCTGCAATGTACGTTTTTTCTATATCCTTTTGTAACTCTCTATTCAACCTAGATGAGCCATGGTGGCGCAGTGGTTAGAGTGCAGTACTGCAGATTACTTCTGCTGATTGTTGGCTGCCTGCAATTTGGCAGTTCAAATCCCACCAGGCTCAAGGTTAATTCCGCCATCCATCTTTCTGAGGTCAGTAAAATGAGGACCCAAATTGTTGGGGCAATAGGCTGACTCTGTAAAATGCTTAGAGGGCTGTAAAACACTGTAAAGTGGTATATAAGTCTAAGTGCTATAACACTTGGCAATAACATATTCTGTTCTGTTCTGTTCTGTTCTGTTCTGTTCTGTTCTGTTCTATTCTATTCTATTGCTAGATTGTAAAAATGAGTACTGTAGGAAAGACTATTTAGATTTTTCTGCATGTCAATGTTCTTGGAGTGCACTCGTTTTTATAGCATTTCTGAGCAAGAGAATAGCATATCCCACTTTGTAAAACTGTGCCAACTAGTGGGAAAGAGAAAAGAGATGTTTGAGACATTAGATCCTGAAAAATGTGCAGTAGCACTAGGGTATAGGAGAACAGGAACAGTGCTTGCAAAAATAGTGCTTGCAAAAATAGAGTTGCATGTGCCCAAGCCATTGACATAGAACCATCCTCTCTATGTCCCTGCCGGTCCATCAAACTGGAAAGGTTGGAGACTGCTGGTGTAGAGGACATCACTGTTGTCTCTTCATTTTCCTCCTCTGTGATGCCTCAATACAATGAGCAATAACGTTGAAGAGATTCTTGTTAACTGGGATACAGGCTGGTTCCATTGGATGCCTTGAATCTTACCCATTTGTCTGGATATCATTTTTCCTGGACAGGGAGCACAAGTGTAGCAGCAAAACTTCAGCCCTTCGATCTTGTTCTTTCTTTTTCCAAGAGGACATGGCTCATTACATAATGAGGGAGGAGGGACCTGTCCACAAATAAAGAAAGAAGTCAGTAGCAATGTTTTACTTACGTTTTTGTCTTACAAGCAATGAATAAAAACAACTGTTGCTAGTAATTTCTGCCATGTAACAGACAATTTAACCTCCAAAAGGTTACCAGAATCTGAGCGTCTGTCTCTGTATCTGTCTCTCTGCCTCTCTCTCTCTCTGGGTCTGTCTCTCTCTCTGTTTCAGTCCCTCTCTGTCTCTCTGTCTCTCTCTGTCTCTCTTTCTGTCTCTCTGTTTCTGTCTCTCTGTCTCTCTCTGTCTCTCTGTCTCTGTCTCTGTCTCTGTCTCTGTCTCTCTCTCTGTCTCTCTGTCTCTCTGTCTCTCTGTCTCTCTGTCTCTCTGTCTCTTCTCTACCTACCTATCACCTTTCTATCCAATTTCAAATCACCCATCTCCCTCTCAGAGCCCATATTATTGTTATGGTACCTGAGTGAATCCATGATGCCACTGGATTTTGTGTTGATGAATAAGGAAGGTTCCTCTTTGTGGATCTATCTCTCCAACTGGAATGTTGATATAGGAGTTGTTTGGGAAAGTAACCAAATTTACAATGTCAAATCCATCTTCTAGTGCTCCTCCTTCATTTAATTTAATTTCATCTCCAGCATTGTTGTTGAAGGAAATTCTCTGTAGAAATGAGTGGAGCTTGCAGAAGAAAAAGTATAAGGGTTAAAGGTTTTAGATTAGATTAGATTAACAGAGTTGGACGGGATGTTGTAGGTCATCTAGTCCAACCCCCCACCCAAGCAGAAGACCTCACACTATTTCTGGCAAATGGCAGTCCAATCTCTTCTTGAGAGCCTCCAGTGATGAAGCTCCCACAACTTCCGAAGGCAACTTCTGTTCCATTGGTTGATTGTTCTTAGTGTCAGAAAATTTCTCCTTATTTCTAGATTGAATCTCTCCTTGTTCAGTTTCCATCCATTATTCCTTGTCTGGACTTCAGGTGCCTTGGAAAATAGTTTCTCACCCTCCTCTCAAATACTGGAACACTGCTATCATGTCACCCCAGGTCCTTCTCTTCACTAGATTAGCCATACCCAGTTCCTGCAACCATTCATCGTAAGTTATAGCTTCCAGCCCTCTAATCATCTTGGTTGCTCTTCTCTGCACTCTTTCTAGAGTCTCAACATCTTTTTTATAGTGTGGTGACCAAACGTGGATGCAGTATTCTAGGTGTGGTCTTACTAAGGCTTTATATAGTGGTTTTAGTAACTCACATGATCAGACAGACCTCACTCTGATTACAGAGACATTCATCTGCTAACCAGTGTTTGTCAATCTTGGCAATTCTAAGATGTATGGACCAATTCCCAGAATTCCTGTGTCAGCATACCCACTGGGGAACTCTGGGAGTTGACGTCCACAGAAATTTTAAACCTGACAAGGTTGAAAAGCACTGATTTAAGCCATTCTCTTGACACATAGAACATTAATATAGACTAGTATAGGAAGTCTAAATTTCTAAATACTTTTCAAGCAGTAACACCGCTATCATGTCTCCCCTGGTCCTTCTCTTCACTAGACTAGCCATGCCCATTTCCTGCAACCGTGTTTCATATGTTTTAGTCTTTAATCCCCTAATCATCCTGGTTGCTCTTCTCTGTACTTTTTTGGTTGCTTCTTCTCTGCATTTTAAAGGAAAACAGATTAGCCTCCAAAATGGCTTCAAACAACACCGCTTTTTAAATTTGGAGTGTTTTTCCCTCTGGGAATAAAGAAGTATAAAAGACTGAAAGAGACTAGTTATTATATTGAACCATAGTCCACCTTATGAATTAAAATCTCTTTAGTAGATGTTGATTTTTTTAGTGACAATTCAGAGAGGTAGTGGAAAAAGAGAAAGAAGCAGCTTTTGGAAGAAAATTTACAGAGAAGTAGAAAGGCAAAAGTATGTTAAAGACTAGTTTTGTTGATTAGAATGAGGAAAAGCTGAGATGTGTAGACAAAAGAAAATACCTTCAGTGGGTCAATATTTGTAATGTATTAATCTTGAAGAAAGATGAACATCACTGATGCTTAGATAGATGGTCTACAATGATCTGTTGACTCACTAAGTCTTGGCACTCTGTTGTAACCAAGGAGAACATTTCAAAAGAGCATTGAGAAAGGGGAAAATCATACCTGCCAGGCTTCTACAATCTTTGATCGCCCTTGATCCTTTTGTATCTTCTGATAATTCCTCACTGTTTGAGCAGCCCGTAATGCTTGAGCCACAGCATAGATTGCATTATAGATACTGTAACTATGACCAAGTATGCTGGTTTCAAAGAAGGGTGCAATAAGGTCCTCTAGTCTTTCCTCTCCAGTACATTCCTCATCTTGAGAAACACCATTATTTGGTGGTGAACAGCAAAAAGCTTGGCTCCAGAAATCTCTAATAAAGCCATCTTGACTTGCCTCAGATGGGGTGACGGCCTGTATAAATTGTTGGAAACCTGGAAGTTCTCTTGTGCTAATTGAGAAGGAAATTGCCCCATGGAATGTTTGCATATCGACAGCTCTTTGTAAGGAATATAATGTGAAATCATTTTGGGCCATTGTGATCCACATTTTTGGTGTGGAAATTTTCTGTGAAGAATCCAAAGGCGTTGGAAGATAAAAATGGGTGCCTTGTAGAATAGAGGCCAGCCACGTAAAGACTGTATTTTCTCCATGTATAATAACTGCATTTGCTGTTTTCTCTGTGAACAAAGTAATATGCCTCAGACAACGTTCAACCAAGTCAAATCCTTCAGAAGAATGTAAATTTCTGTCAACCCTTTCAGTGAATTCGGAGCAGATTTTATTTTGAGAGAGCATGGGTTCCAGAGTTTGTAGAAAATGTTCTCCATGTTTGTCATCTACAATGACAAGTCCTACCCATTTCCATCCAAAGTACAGGAGGAGCTGGATTAAACCCTCGTACTGGAGAGCTTCATCGGGGGCCATGCGATAAAAAGGCGGGAAACGCGATTCATCAGTCGCTGCCAATTGAAATGAGCCATATGAAATCTAAAAAAAAAAAAAAAAAATGAAAGGAGGTATAAGAGAAAGGGAAAATGACAGAGAAAGAGAATGGATGGATATATTCAGTTTTTATTTTTCAAAATATAGTTGTTTAATAATATAGATTTGGCTTAGAGATCTCCCAAAAATGGAGATATCCTTTCTGAATCTTATCTTATCTGTCTATTCTCCTTCTCCTCCTCCTCCCCATCCTCTTCATCTCTTTTTCTTGAAGATGACTTGAGTATTTGAATTTAAAGAATCAAGTCTTTCAGTGCTTCCTATGTCAAAATTTCTTCTATATGTTGTCTCCCCATGTTTAATATGAAATCCAAATGTTTGCCCACATTATGCTTAAAAAGTATGAATTGAAATCAGTGAGGCAGTTAATGATAGCTAGCATAAATCTGCAGGTTCAGACAACTAAAATTCTGTATGTCTCGATTCATCTTACTGAAAGCCATGATATACTGAAGAGAAACACGGATTCATCCTTTACTCTAATTTTTTTTACATCTCTCTACTGATAGACCATCAAGTTGCTTGTTGAAGGGGAACTCGAAAAGAGACAATCTGTGTGATTGTCCTAATTTTGAGATCTTTAATTATGGTTCCAACCTGTGGGATCTTGAAAAGCTGCAAAATTTCTGCCATGCGTATGGATGTTTCAGGACTCATCCCTCCAATAATTCCCATCACTTTCTTTTCGGTCCCACAAATATAGTTGGGGACAATTTTATGCAACTTAAAAAGCAGGTCCAGAGTGGTACGATAAGTCATTAGTGCATTGGAGTAGCTGTCATAGATGTGGAATCCAAGAGTGATGTTGGGCAAGATGTCAGGATCCTTGTTGATCTCCTTCACGGCAAATGCTAAAGCCAAGACGTGTTGGTAGAACTTGGTTACCACACTGTAAAAAAGTCACTTGTTTCAAAGGAGAACTGTGCTATGCATTACATACTAAGGAAGACATATCCAGTGACAAAAATACTCTGAGAAAGACTTATTGACAAGAGAACTACACTGAAGTTCAGAGTTTTATGATTCAAGGTTCATATCCTATATTAACTGGATTATTTAATTGTATCCTTAAATCATCCTTTTAAATATTAAATATTTAATTAAATATTAAAATACATTTACTGATGTATTTAACATCAGATACCTGTACAATTTTGGACTCACTGGAGAAATGCACCAAAGACAAATTCCTTGTGTGTCCAATCACACTTGGCCAATAAAGAATACTATTCTATTCTGAAACAAAATAAGGGATAGTAGGAATCATTAAATACTAAATAAGATAACTCTGAAGAGAAGACAGGTTATCGAATTGGAAGAAATAGAACGGGTTCAATTTTTTTTTAATGAGAATCTAAGTTGAGTGGACCAAATTTATCTTAAAGCGGGAACTCAGTGGCGAGGAAGTAGAGCTGATGACTATAGCCATATCTTTAGAAATTCATTTTTCCTTCCATGGTGAACTCTTTCTGCTCTTAAAAGGAGATGGTGAAGAGAAGAGGCCCTATTTATACTGGTAAAGTTTTGTGTTTTAGCTTTGCATTTTTCTTTCAAAGATTGTGGATCTTTTTGAAATAGGACAGGTGGATCCCCAACCTCTAAGCAATACATGAAAAAACAGAGACATGGTATTAATAAGTAGTGTTACCCCAAGGTTTTGGAAATGATTTTTCATTCCACACTCAATGCCTCTCTCTATAAATATTATAGTGCCGATTAGGTGATGGTGAATTAGGTCCAGTTGTTTTTCCTCCAAGTTGGAAGAGTTTTCAGATCTCAACAGAATATCTGCTTGTCCTGGTCTATCAGATTTTGGTTTAATTAGAAAAGGGGATGTTGAATTAACACATCATTCCTATATAACAAGCTGCTGTTAAGGATATGTCCATGATACATTTATATTCATTAACAGATGATGACGGAACCTCTCTGTTTTGCAGAGATTGAAAGAAAAGAGCAGAATTAGATTAAAATAAACTAAGAGAGGGATTTCTTACAATGGGAAGTCAACCGATTCCTCAGAAGGATGTTTATTGAAAGTAACATTGGGAGACATGTATTGAACAAGAGACACCAATCCACCAATGAGAAGGTCCCCATCCTCGTACCATTCCTGTGGAATTTGAATGGCTTCATCTCCAGTGCACTTAAGAGGCTGGATCTTCATGGCCAATTCCGGAAACAGTAAAATCGCAATAATCCCCAACATTCCTGTTGATTTGGCTTCTCCTGTATTGCTGTTGCCAGCAGCCTTGATTCAAACAGGATACTATAGAGAGTGAAAGAAATGCTACCTTTGTTGAGATCTGTCTTCAGGATATGTCTTGCCTCATTTATTGATCTGATCCATTACCTTAAGCCTCCCTTATGTCTGGATGCTCCTAGTCTAATACCTAATTATTAGGCTCCTTTTTCATTTGTAATATAAAAGACCACTAGATATGAGGTTTTAGCAGAATTCTAATGGTCTTGTATAATTACTCCAAGATGATGGGCATTGTATATTTCATAGGTATGGAGTAATGTAGCTAGTTTCACATAGAGAAATCTGGGAGAATCTGTCAGCTCTGGAATTGACTAGGCATTGGCTGATCAACAGTCTAAAAATATTAGCACAAAGCCCACAAGAAATATATATTTATGCTATGAACAGCAAATAAATACAAAATTCTGAGAACCCAAATTTATGGCAACAGTTCTCATATTGACCCTATCATGGTTGAGGAGCATTTCAACCAGTTTTGAGGAATGATCCTCAGCAGGGAACAATATATTGGAGATATATATCTATTCTGTGATTTGCCCCTGCTGGTTCCTTCAGAAGCACCTTGAGAGCCACTGGAGGATTGACCTGATGACTTAATCGTCATGTCTGTGATATCTGGAGAGATGTTGCTGGAGCAAACATGTTTGTGAGCAGAGACCTCTTTCTGCTTGCTTTTGGGGATTGAGGAACTGTGCTTGAGGTCTATAATTTGGCTGAGTGGCCTATTGCTCAGAGTTACATACATGAAATTTATGGCCATATACGTTCTCTAAATCAATCAATCAATCAAATCAATCATCAATCAATTATCAGTAAATCAATGTCCCCCTCACATAGAAACACACAAAGAGGCTAACCTTAGGCTCCTAATTTTTCACATATTGCGGTAGTAAAATGGTTGCATTCACTACCAAATGTATGAGATGCCACCAATTTACTGTATATGAACTGCTGAAAGTGCCTTGTAAGAAAACATTCAGAACAAGCTGGACTGTCCCCAAATGGTGAGAGGGACAAGACATCATGAGGAACCTGTGACTCAGAAAACCAGATGGTTTCTATTCACTGACCATAGGCCTGTTGTGGCCCACCAGCGGCCAGTAGAGCTGGCAGCAGAGTCGGACAGTGAGGAGGTTGGGGAGGAATGTGGGCCAGTCCTGGAGTCTGGGGAAGGCTCGGATGATGACTCTGAGTCGGATGCAGAGAGGGGGCCAAGGCCATCTGGTAATTCTCTGCTGCCTCCGGAGTCTCCGGAGTCTGACATCAGCGAGGCAGAAGAACAGCGTGGGCCTGTTCCCAGTGTGCACAGGAACAATTAAGGAAACAGGGTTGACTTCAGAGTAAGGCTTGGAGATGATTGGCCCCTCTCATAAGACGTAAAAGAGAAGCGAATGAGACATGACCTTTAGCAGAAAGCAATTAGTTCAAGAATTGAATTGATTCAAGATTTTAAAATTCTGTGTGTGACTCTTTGCCAAGTTTGGAAATCTGGAAATTAGCTTTTTGGCAGCGTTCCACATGAGATAGGTTGGTGTTGATAACCTTCCTCTGAAAGTCAGTTTATCAAACCTTGCGGACTGTAAGTGAAAGTAATTTACAGCCGTATGAATTAAAGAGGTTTGCCGGGACTAAGTTTGTGCTGTTTACTTTCTAAGGAAGCCTAAGTCAGAACAAGACCCAAAATAGTATGACTACTTGTAGGAAGGGATAAATCATATTATGGTCACTTGGATGGGTTTCTTTAAAATGTCTATGGATATTCTCAGTCATCCAGGTCATAATTGTCTCATAGTTGGTTTTTCAAAAAGCAAGTGGGCTGTTTTTTTGGTTTGTTTGTTTGAGATAGAAGAAGATGTTTCACTTCTCCTCCAAGAAGCTTCATCAGTTCTGACTGGATGGTGGGGAGAAATAGTCCAGTTGCCTTTTGAAAAAGCATCTTTGAAGTTTCTTTAAAATATTCCAATGTCACCTATAATTTTTTTGTTGCTTTACCTGAGCCTAAATTTGCTATCTCTTCTTTTTCTAATCTAGGCAAAGAAAAACTTCTTTATGTATATTTAAAGCTTCATGCCCCCAAGAATTGCCCATTAAAATAATTGCTCAGGTGGTATCATTCATCTCCCAATTTAATTGGGAATGATGTAAAGTTTCATAATGACTGTCATTATCAGCTTCACTGGCACAAGTCAATTTATCAGTGGTTTTAAATGGGTCGGGAAATCAGTCAACGATCTTCAAGGAATCTCAAAGTTTGTTCTGTGTTCCTTCTAATGTATATTTTGATAATAACCCAGTTGTTATGTTACTATCAGTGGAAAAGCTTAATTAAATCATATGGAAAACTGCTTGCTGAAAAATTAATATACCCTATTCCTCCCAAAAACAGATAATCCTCAAAGACATTGGCATCCTTCAGTCTCAAGAGACTATGGTATCGTGCTCTGGAAAGAGGTGCTAAAACAGCATCTAGTGTGACTAAAAAGGCCAAATCCTCAAAGACTTCTGAGAGGAAAGACAAATTCAGTCAAATATGTATGTACCTCCTCGGGGTGCCATCAGCCAAACAATGTAGGCTGGTGACCCCCAGGGGGAGGGCCTTCTCTGTGGGGGCACCTACCCTCTGGAATGAACTGCCCCCAGAGATAAGGAGAATCCAAGACCTTGGTGCCTTCCGCCGTGCCCTTAAAACCTTCTTTTTCCAGCAAGCCAGGCTGACCTAAAACTTTTTAAAATGGTTTTAATTGTTTGTTATTATTTTTAATCATGGGGCCAAATTTATATATATCTTTTTAATTGTATTTTAATGTTTGTAGTTTATGCTTTTACTTGGCTGTTCACCGCCCTGAGTCCTCAGGGAGAAAGGCGGTATACAAATTTAAAAATAAATAAATAAATAAATAAATAAATAAATAAATAAATAAATAAATAAATAAATAAATGTACTAGGGGTGGGTTTTAAATTTTTTTTTACTACCGGTTCTGTGGGTGTGGCTTATTTTGTGGGTGTGGTTTGGTGGTGGTGGGGTAATGTGACTGGGTGGGCGTGGCCAACTTGTTTTGTTTTTACTTTGAAAAGCATTTTTTCCATAACCTTAAGAAGTTGCAGAAAACAATGCTTTGAAAAGCCTCTGCCGATCAGGCAACTCAGCTGGGATCATCAGAGGCTTTTTTTTTTTACTTTTAAAAGCATTTTTTCAGCCGAAGAGGTTGTAGAAAAAATGCTTTTAAAAGAAAAAAAAAATCCTCTGATGAGGTGGGCAGGGTAAGCGAGGGGCGACCAGGCCGGGGACCCATTTGGGGGTGTGGCCAGCCAATGTATTACCGGTTCTCGGAACTACTACAAATTTTTACTACCGGTTCTTACGAACCGATGTGAACCGGGAGCAACCCAACACTGGTATGTACATACACAGACACACACACACACACACAAGCACAATTTGAAGTAGTTTTGCTTATTGAAAATGGAATCTTGTTCCTTTTTTATTTCTTATGCGTTAATTGCTCTCTAGTGTTGAGTTCAGGCCTCAGTATAATTATATAGATTTTGGGGAAGAAGATGCATCCCAGTAAACCAACATCAGAAGACAGGATTGAGAAGATCTCCACAGCCACCACGTACTTCCCCTTGGTGCTCAGGTAGGTGGGGAGAAAGGTCAGCCAAACACTGCAGAAAACCAACATGCTGAAAGTAATGAACTTAGCTTCATTAAAACTATCTGGCAACTTCCTGGCTATGAAGGCCACAGTGAAACTGAGAAGAGCCAAGAGGCCCATGTAGCCCAAGACACAGTAAAACATGATGATGGAGCCTTCATGACATTCGACTATGATTTCTCCATGGAGTGTCTCCATGTCTAAATGTGGAAATGGGGGAGATGTGTTTAGCCAAACAATACAAATAACTACTTGAATGAAGGAACAGAACCAGATAATAGAATAGGCCAACTTTTGCCCCACCCATTTGTGGAATAGGCTTCCTGGCTTTGATGCTAGGAATGCTATGATGACTGTGATGGTTTTGGCCAATATAGAAGAGATCGCAATAGAGAAGATGATACCGAAATTGGTTTGTCGGAGGAGGCAGGTCATCCTATTGGGCTTTCCAATGAACAGAAATGAGCAGAGGAAACAGAGAAAGAGGGAGATAAGTAGAAGGTAGGTGAGGTTGCGATTGTTGGCTTTGACAATGGGAGTGTCCCGTTGCTTAATGAAGATTATAAACACCAAAGCTGTAAGTAGGGAAAAAAGAAGAGACAGAGACACCAGAGTAATGCCCAGTGGCTCTTCAAAGGAGAGGAAATTCAGGGTCTTTGGAATGCACTCATCGTGAGCTTGGTTTGGAAACTGATTCTCTGGACAACTGTCACAATTCTCCATGTCTGAAAAGAAGAAAAAAGTTTCTGAACAGGCTTAAAATCAGAAGTTTCAGAATTTCTTTTCTGAATTTTCCTGCAATGTACGTTTTTTCTATATCCTTTCGTAACTCTCTATTCAACCTAGATGAGCCATGGTGGTGCAGTGCTTAGAGTGCAGTACTGCAGATTACTTCTGCTGATTGCTGGCTGCCTGCAATTTGGCAATTCAAATCCCACCAGGCTCAAGGTTGACTCCGCCATCCATCTTTCTGAGGTGGGTAAAATGAGTACCCAAATTGTTGGGGGCAATAGGCTGACTCTGTAAACTGCTTAGAGAGGGTTGTAAAACACTGTAAAGTGGTATATAAGTCTAAGTGCTATCACACTTGGCCAATAACATATTCTATTCTATTCTATTCTATTCTATTCTATTCTATTCTATTCTATTCTATTCTATTCTATTCTATTCTATTCTATTCTATTCTATTCTATTCTATTCTATTGCTAGATTGTAAAAATGAGTACTGTAGGGAAACACTATTTAGATTTTTCTGCATGTCAATGTTCTTGGAGTGCACTAGTTTTTATAGCATTTCTGAGCAAGAGAATAGCATGTCCCACTGTGTAAAACTGTGCCAACTAGTGGGAAAGAGGAAAGAGATGTTTGAGACTATAGATCCTGAAAAACTTGCAGTAGCACTAGGGGATAGGAGAACAGGAACAGTGCTACTTGATTCCTGTTTCTTTTATGTGATGTGTCCCATCATATGACTGAGGTTCAACTTCAAGGATAGAGAGATGGGTTATAGCAGGGGTTCCCAAATCACTTGGCTGCTGTCTACTGTCCGTTTGGAACCGGTCCATGGAAGAGGCGGGTGAGCAAAGGAGTGTGGCATGTTTCCAAGAATCTTACCCAATAACTCCAACACGAAATGTTCTTGAATCAGAGTCCTTTATTAATCAGTTATTTATGTTACAGGTGAATGTCTGGAAGTGCATCTGCACCCCTGGACCACACCTTATATATCTGGGAGGTGGAGCTAAGGTAAGGAGGGATCAGGGGAAGGGCTAGGTGGGTGAATGGGGTTAACCCTTACTCTGCCATGGGGAAGCAATATTAGGCATTTATATGTAACAAATCCCCCTCTAAATGCCTAACAGTTGGAGTTGTGTGTATGTGTTGTGTATGTACACCTAATCTTGAAGTTAGGTAGGCGTGCTGTTTGTTCTGCAAAGGTTTGGTCAGGATGTCAGCAATTTGTTCAACAGTCTCGCAGTGTATGGCTTTGATAAAACCAATGTTCGTGTCTGACGTGCTTGTGTTTGATGTCTATGTGCCTTGATCTCTGGCCCACAGTGTCTGCCATGATATGTCTATGGCTGCCTTGTTGTCCTCATGTATTTTTATTGGGTAGGCTGGCTCAGTCCAGATGTTGGCGAGCAGGTCATCAAACCATGTCAGTTTTTTGGCTGCCTTCGAGAGGCAGATGTATTCTGCTTCTGCTGTAGATATGGCCACCAGGTTTTGTTTCCCAGTGTACCAGTGCACTGGGCAACCGTTGATGAGGAATACATAGCGAGATGTGATTTTCCTGCTCTTTGTGTCACCTGCCCAATCAGCATCAGCATAACAGGTTAATATGGGTTCACCGGCTCTAGACGTAGGCAGGCATCTATGCTGTACTTTAGGTATCTAGCACACGTTTTACATCTTCCCAGTGGTACGTTTTTGGTTCGCTGACGTGCCTGGACAAGAGGTTGACCGCTAGAATGATATCTGGCCTAGTCCAGTTGGCTATATATAGTAGGGACCCAACGACAGACCTATAGAGGGTATTGTCCTTAAATGTTTCACCTTCTTCATTCATGTGTTTTAGAAAGTCAACTTGCATGGGTGTTTCGCATGGCTTGGCATCCTTCATGTTGCACTTGTGTAGCAGTTCCAATATCTTCTCCTTTTGGGAGATTCCGAATCCTTTCTGTGTTCTGTCGATCTGTACACCCAGGTAATTGTTTACCTTTCCCAGAGTTTTTAGTGCGAAATGCTTCCCCAACTTATCAGCGAAATCATCACATTTCTGTTTGTGCTGGCCACAGTATAAAATATCGTCCACATAAACAAGCACGTATTCAATGGATGTGCCCTCCTTTTTGATGAAGAAGCATAGGTCAGCAGAGGTGGCTGTGAACCCCATGTCCCTGAGAATTTTCGCTAGGCACTCATACCACCTCTTACCGGATTGCTTCAGCCCATACAGACTCTTGTTTAACAACCAGGTATCTCCCTTTTGTATGTTTCTTCCGGGGGCTGCTCTGACAAAGATCTCTTTGTCTAGTGGAGATAAGCTGTCTGCACGTCGAATTGGTAAACTTGTAGGCCTAGAATTGTTGCTATCACCAGGGCGCTCTTGACACTTTCGGCCCTGACCGTGGGTGAATATGTATCGATGTAGTCCTCCGCAATTAACCTAGCCTTGTACAGTGTCTTATTGTCCTCAAGCTCCTTGATTTTAAAAACCCACTTAGTCCCAATGGGTACCTTGTTGTCTGGTACCTTGGATGGAGTATACACATTTAGCTCTCTCAGGCTGGCCATCTCTTTCTCCATGGCCTCTTCCCACCTAATCCTTTCTTCCCGTGGCAACCTAAATATGTCTTCATAAGAGTTGGGTATCATGGTGTTTGTGTGTATTGATAGTACGTAATCTTCAAACCTTTGTGGCATTTTGTTCCTGTTATATCTAACGGGCCTGTTGGGTTCTGTTTCTGTGTCATGCAGGTACCTGGCTTCCCTTTCTGTGAGTGCATCTACCTTTATGATGGAGTGGTCCTCTTTCCATCCCTTGGTGGCTACCCCTTGGTGTCTAGGTTTGTGTTTCTTGTGTGCCCCTGTTTCAGCTGTGTCTAGTCTACTCTGACCCTTGCATTGTCTGTGACTTCCTGCCTGGAGAACACTTCGTTGAGATGTATTTTTGACCAATTTGTGTTTTCATGAAATAATGCTGTTCTGGATATGATAAATTTGTTGTCCTTGTCAATAAAGCGAAGCTCCATATCGTTTGGCAGCTGGCTCTAGCTGAAGGCTGAAGGGGATGCTTTCCCGGATGGGACTGTATTGGGTTTCTGTAACCCCCCGAGCAACTTGTGGCCTCAGAAGATCTGGGCAAAATTGCCCTGAGAGGACAGGACATGACTGCAGGATGAGTGGGCCCAGAGAAGAACTGGGGGTGATGGAAATGGGCCAGAGGGGGATTGGCAATTTTCCATTCTTGTCTCCTCCTTGGAATTCCTTGGAATCTCTCCTCACCCCTTTTTTGTGGCCTCCCTTGACTGCTGCCCTGACCTGCTTCGGCCAGACCATTCTTGCCAGCCTCAGCTGTTTTGGGACCTTATTATCACCCTCCCTATTTGTGTTGCCACCTGATCTCCTTCCCTCTGGTACTGTGCCTGTTACATCTTGGCCTCCTTCCATCGCCTTTTATCGGCCTCAGCATGGCGGAGAGGATCAGCGGGCTATGGGCTTCAGTGGTGAAAGTCTTGGACAATTTCTGCTGCCTCATTCCGGAAGGATTAACCATGACTCCGCTGGCGGCTCTTCTGCCACCTAGTCACCGTGAGAGGGCTGCTGCGGCTAATTCCCTCCGGACTAAATCGTTGCAGCCACTTGTTGACTTTCCATCGCAGTGAGAGAGCAGTGGATTTCCCAGTTGCCCCATGCTATTATTACATCTACTCCTCCTGGCATTACCAGCTCTGGCACCCATAGTCGGCCTTAACCACCTCCCATGTTTGTGAACTGGCCTATACCTCAGCAGACCTCCTCTCACTGCGAGACTCCCCACTCTCGCAGCTGTGGCCCTCTACTCTATTGAGGGCCTACCTTTATGAAGGGCTTTGGAACCCCGAGTGGTGGCATGTCGCAGAAAGGGGATTGAGGGGTGTTTTGGGGAAATTTTTGGACAGATTTTTAAGGGGTTCTGGGAGGGGGGAGGGTTGTGTGGGTTTGGGGGATAACCCACGAGGGGAGGGGTCTGGCCCAGCTGATAATTGGGCCATGGGGGGTGCGGATTCTGGGGGTAAGGGGGGTATCAGAGTTCACTCTACTGAGGGCTTTTATATCAATACGCTGAGTGGGAGGGGCAGATACAGCGGGAGCAGGGGGCCATATCATGTGGTGGGGGCACGCACTCACTATCTTCAAGCGGTGGCACGTCCCGGTCCCCATAGCCCTTCTCGTTCTCCAGGTTGCACAGACTCTCAGGGCCCGAGCCTTCGGCTGTTGTTGTGCAATGCCAGGTCTGTGGTAAATAAAGCCCCCCTCATTTGCAATCTTATTCAGGAGGGGGGAGCAGACCTGGCAGGTATTACGGAGACCTGGTTGGGCCAGGAGGGGGGAGTTATATGCCCACCAGGCTTCCGGGCATTCCACCAGCCGAGAGCTCAGGGCAGGGGTGGGGGGGGGGGTGGCGGTTATTATAAAGGAAGGTCTTGAGCCGAGGGAGACCACTGTTCCACAGATAGCCGGATGTGAGTCCCTTCTTGTGAAGTGGGGCCGTGAAGTGCAGATGGGTCTGTTGATCACATACCTGGCTCCCTGCCACGTGGCAACGACCCTGCCTGAGCTGCTTAATGTCATAGCCGAGGTGGCGGTTGATACCCCCAGACTTTTGGTCATGGGGGATTTCAACCTGCCATCCATCGATGAAACATCTGAGGTGGCTCGGGAGTTCATGGCTTCCATGACGGCCATGGACCTGACTCAGTTAATTCAGGGCCCTACTCACACGGGCGGGCACACTCTAGACTTAGTTTTTATCTCTGGTCAGTGGTTGAGTGGCCTTGATATAGGGGATATAGTCATCGAACCCTTGTCATGGTCTGACCACTCGCTCCTTTGACTTGACTTTCTAACCGCTACACCCCACCACAGGGAGGCGGGACCGACTAGGTGGTTCCGCCCCAGGAGCCTGATAGATCCTGATAGGTTCCAGATGGAGCTTGGGCCATTTCCTGAGACTCTGGCTCATGACTCGGCTGAAGACCTGGTGGCCGCCTGGGACAGTGCGGCCACTGGGGCTTTGGACTGCATCATGCCTTTGCGGCCTCTGACCCGGCACCAAACTCACCTAGCTCCTTGGTTCTCCGAGGAGCTGAGGGAGATGAAGCGCCGGAAAAGACACCTAGAGAGCGGTTGGAGGACCAGCCATTCCGAATCCGCCCGAGCACTGGTGAGGTCTCATATTAAGACCTACCTAGTGGCGATAAAAGCGGCAACATCTAGCTATTTTGCCACCCTTATTGCGTCATCAGATAATCGCCCAGCCACCCAGTTTAGGGTAACCCGCTCCCTCCTCCATCTGGGAGCGCAGGATGATCCCTTGTAGGGTCGAGTTGAAGATTTTGTGCAGTATCTGCATGACAAGATTGCTCAGATTCGGGAAGGCCTGGCCTCTGACTGGATAAGTCCAGACGAGATGACTGAGGCAGGTCTTCAAAGTGTTATCTGGGAGGAGTTCGATCCTGTGGTTCCCGAGGATGTGGACAGGATTCTGGGATGGCTGAACACAACCACATGTTTATTGGACCCGTGTCCCTCCTGGTTGGTGCTGGTCTCCCGGGAGGTTACACGAGGCTGGCTCCAGAGGATTATTAACGCTTCCTTGAGTGAGGGTGTCCTACCGGCCACCTTGAAAGAAGCGGTGGCGAGGCCCCTCCTCAAGAAGCCCTCTCTGTATCCGGCTGTTTTGGCTAACTATCGTCCAGTCTCCAACCTTCGTTTTATTGCGAAGGTTGTTGAGAATGTGGTGGTGCGGCAGCTTCCACAGTACCTGGATGAAGCTGTATATCTAGATCCACTCCAGTCCAGCTTCAGGCCTGGGTACAGCACGGAAACGGCATTGGTCACATTGGTGGATGATCTCTGGAGGGCTTGGGATAGGGGATGCTCCTCTATCCTGGTCCTGTTAGATCTCTCAGTGGCTTTTGATACCATCGACCATGATATCATGTTGCACCGGTTGGAGGGGGTGGGGGTGGGGGGCACCGTTTTGCAGTAGTTCTCCTCCTACCTCTCTGACCGGTCGCAATCTGTGTTGGCAGGGGGCAGCGGTTGATCCCAAGGCGCCTTGTTTGTTGGGTGCCACAAGGGTCGGTCCTCTCGCCCCTTCTGTTCAACATTTATGTAAAGCCGCTGGGTGAGATCATCTGTGGCTTTGGGGTGGAGTTCCATCAGTATGCTGATGACACTCAGCTGTACATCTCCACCCCAGGCCACCCCAACGATGCCCTTGAAGTGATGTCCCAGTGCCTGGAGGCTGTGCGGGCCTGGATGGGGAGAAACAGGCTCCGACTCAACCCTTCCAAGACTGAGTGGCTGTGGCTTCCAGCGTCCTGATATAGCCAGCTGGTGCCATCGCTGGTTATTGGGGGCGAATCATTGGCCCCCACGGAAAGGGCTCGCAATTTGGGCGTCCTCCTGGATACACGGCTGTCTTTAGAAGAGCATATGACAGCCGTGGCCACGGGGGCTTTTTATCAGGTCTGCCTGATAAGCCAGTTGCGTCCCTTTCTAGATCAGGACTCCCTACGCATGGTCACTCAGACACTCGTCACTTCCCGCCTGGACTACTGCAATGCTCTCTACATGGGGCTCTCCTTGGGGTGCACCTGGAGGCTCCAGTTGGTCCAGAATGTGGCTGCGCGGGGGATTATGGGAACGACAGGGCACTCCCATGTGACACCTTTCCTGCGTGAGCGTCGGGCCCTGAAAACACATCTATTCCATCTAGCCGGGCTGGCTTGACCCCATCTTTGCAGTTTTAAATTTATAATTGGTTTTAATTGGGTTATTTTAAATTGATGGCCAAAATTATTTAATGTTTTTTAAATTGTTTTTAAATTTTATATGTTGTGTTTATACCGTGGCTGTTCACCGCCCTGAGTCTTATTGGAGAAGGGCGGTATACAAATAAAATAAATAAATAAATAATAAATAAATAAATAAAATAAATAAACCTGTACTCTTTTGTCCCAGACTCGTATCCCATAAATCTTAGTCTCCTTGATACCTTGTCCCTCTTTCGCCTTAATTGTTTCGGTATATGCACATCCGCTGTGACTCCAAATATGTGTAGGTGAGCTATTTGGGGTTTCCTGTTGTACATAACCTCATAAGGAGTTTTGCCTACTACACTGGACCATAGTCTGTTCAGGGTGTAGTTTGAGTATGTGAGTGCCTCTGCCCAGAAGTGTTGCCCCAGCCCTGCGTCTTCTAATACGCATTTTACCATGGTTTGTAATACACAGTTTCTTCGTTCTACCACTCCGTTTTGAAATGCGGAGAACGGCGAAGAAGTAAAATGTAATATTCCATGTTTCTTTATCCAATTGGAGAAGTCCCTTGATAGGAACTCTGACCCTCTGTCCATCATTATTTGTTGTATTTTGATGTTGTGTTGTGTTTCTACCCTCCTGTAAAATTCTTTGAACTTTTGAAACACCTCATTTTTGAGATTGAGCGTGTATATGAACCCGTAACGACTGAAGTCATCAACTATGGTTAGAAAGAACCTCTTTTTGTACTTAATAGAGGGTTTCATGGGGCCTACCAAATCCATGTGTACTAACTGGAAGATCGAATTGGTGGTGTGAGAGGCCTTTTTTGGTTTGGATTTTGTTTTGAATTTGGAACATTTGCACACGGAACACTCTAGGTAATTGTTACAGTTTTTTACTTGCAAACCGTTTGAACATTCAGTCATTTTTTGCACAATTGGGAAACTGGCATGGCCCAACTTCCTATGAAGTAGGTGGGCGCAGTCATCATGGATGGGTTTGCCAATAGATGGCTTCCCTTTGTGTGCTGTGTCAGAAGCGTGTTTGTCTTCAGTGATGTGCTCAGCCTTAACCCCTTTTGTCTCCTCGGGAGTACCTGTCTTGACTTCCCTACTTTCTAGTTGTGCGTTTGTGCTTGGATAATCATCTTCTTGGGGTTGTAGGTATGTGAGCCCCCCTTCAATGATGATTTTTTTTTATTTGATTTATATGCTGCCCTTCTCCGGAGACTCAGGGTGGCTTACAATGCGTTAAGCAATAGCCTTCATACTTTTGTATATTTATACAAAGTCAGCTTATTGCCCTCACAAACTGGGTCCTCAATTTACCTACCTTAGAAAGGATGGAAGGCTGAGTCAACCTTGAACCTGGGGAGATTCGAACTAGCTGTCAGGTTTCGGTGCTATCTTGAATAAACTTCATTCTCAAACGCAAGCTGTCTAATGAATCATTTTATTTTTAAGAATAGCAGAATCCGACATTTCTGATTCAAATTGCAGCCAAACTGGCCCCTCCTTCCAACCCCCTCCTCTTCCGCTCTCCAACCCCAATATCCCATTGGCCATCATACAGATCCATCTCTACACCCTGGCACGTTCTTTTCACAGGAATGCAGCCCCCATCCTCGTCTCCCAGAAACCACTATCTGTACATACAAAACTAGGTAAAAGTTCATCTCAGCAATAAATCAAGCTTCCGCTCTTTCTGCTTCAACTTGTTATGTCAGCGCTGGAAGAAAGCCTAATTTGGAACACTGACATCAGCAGTAATTGCAGGCAGCTGAATGATAATAACAGGCTATTAGTCTGCTGCACCACCAGGCTCTTATTTTGCCTACGTCCTTATTACCCTTTGTCATGTATGCCTTTCCTCCCTTAAAAGTCGTCTTGATATCCAAGTCTTTGCTGAGCTTGAGTGTTTAGTATTTAGGGAATTTATAATTATACTTTTCATACTATCTTCAGAGATAGTCTCCCCCCTTTGTATGAGTTCTGCCCTGGTAGCATTTAGTTTTAAGATATGCTCACCCATGGGAGTTTCAGCCTTATGCCTGGCTGAGTAGAACTCTCTAGAGATCTTGGTGGTTGTGGCTGCACTCTTGCTATAGAATAAGTTGAATATTTTTTTGTAATATTTCAGCCGCAGTCAAGTAGTGGCCAAGGCTGGGATAGATGCTGGGTGATAAGCTTGCCATTAACAAATAATAAGCCCTGTGGTGCAGGCAATCTACATCAAAGGTCCAGGGTTTTCTAGGTGGGTCATTAAGTAAAAACAACAGATTTTCCCTTAGAATTTGGAGCTGATGGTTCCACTCTAAGAAATTAGTCCCATCTAGTTTTAGCTTGTGGAAATCAGCTGGTAAAGTCATTGAGCTGTATGGTAAATTACTCACAGTCTGGTGCTGTCCATGGTTTTGAAGGTGAGGGAACTCACAATATGCTGGGGGAATGCTTGTTGCTAGTCTGTATGAATTTATCTCTATGTTCCTCTCTCTTCTTACAGGCGGTGACTGGGCATGCGCGAAGCTCATTTCGCGCCGGAGGTCGTCAGGTGAGGAACTCTCTGCTGCTGCTCTCAGGCCTAGGCCTAGGCCCGCCGGTGGGAGGCTGGGCTCACCCCTGGCGGGTCCATAGCCCTCCCTGGATGACGGATGCCATGGCTGGACTCCTGGATCCCTGGCGAAGAACGGGAGGAGGTGAGGAGGCGAAGCGGTCGTAGGTTGAGGACCTCTGAAGCTCGGCGGCGTGGCGGCGGTGATGGACGTAAGGTGAGGATCCCCTGGATTCGGCGGTGTGGTGGCGGTGGCTGCAGCAGTGGCAGCAGCGGTGGATCCTGGTCGTTGCTGGTTGGTCTCCAGATGAGTAGAGAAGCCTGGCGGAGGTCGTACGGTTGGTGAGTAGCTGTTTTGCCTCTCCATTCCCGGGTCTTGCGTTGTTGGTGCAGTGGGTGGCGAGTGCGAATCCTGCGGTTGATCGATCCTGCAGGTGATCAGGTTCCGGTGGTTGCTTTCTGGGTGCGTTGTCCCTCGGAGGGTTGGCTGGGTTGGTGCATGGGTTCCGGTGGCCACCCTGTTATCTCTTTGGCTTTGGGGTGCCTCAGGGTGGTTTTTTGCAATCGCGGGAGGCTTGAATGCGGAGCTGAGTGCTGCCGCAAGAGTCTTGATCGCTTTTTCCACTTCGGGCCCAGTAGGTGGGCCCTTGAAGGCTTGTGTTATTGTTTCTGTGTAGTTTTTGGGTTCTTCCCCACTCGCATTGGGGTCCTCGCTGTTTCACACCATTTTGTTTAAATCTCGGCTCCCCATTGGCTGTCGGCCATTCCAAGATGGCTGCCGGGAGCATGGCGTGGAAATGAAATCGTCCATGTCCGGAGCTTCAGTTTGGGAATGCCTTTCCCTTGCTGGACTGGCGACTTCATTTTCTTGTTCCTGGGTGCTCATCGCTGCTCCATGGCTTTCCAGGAGGCCTTGGAGTTTCGCAATGAGCTCCCCTTTGCTGGTGGGTGCTTCCAGCATCTTCAGTATGGTTGATTGGAAGTCGTCTCTGCTCGGTGGCTCTGTTTTTTCGCTGCTGCAGGTTTCTTCTCTTGGTTCCTTGTCCCAGAGTAATGAGCTCGGGTCGTGGTCCTGCTCACATTCAGTCATGGCAATTCTCACTGTGGCGCCTTCGAGAGCCTACAGCTCCTCCATCTGCTTCGTATAGGCTCTGGTGAACATCCTGTTTTCTGCTTCAGATTGGATTCCTGATTCTGACATTTCTGTGAGTTGTGGGTTAACCATCCTCTGCTACCAATCTGTCGCGTGTTTCCAAGGATCTTACCCAATAACTCCAACATGAAATGTTCTTGAACCAGAGTCCTTTATTAATCAGTTATTTCTGTTACAGGTGAACATCTGGAAGTGCATCTGGATCCCTGGACCACACCTTATATACCTGGGAAGTGGAGCTAAGGTAAGGAGGGATCAGTGGAAGGGCTAGGTGGGTGAATGGGGTTAACCCTTACTCTGTCATGGGGAAGCAATGTTAGGCATTTATATGTAACAAGGAGGAAAAGGAAGAGACAAAAATGCTTGCAAAAATAGAGTTGCATGTGCCCAAGCCATTGACATAGAACCATCCTCTCTATGTCCCTGCCGGTCCATCGAACCGGAAAGGTTGGAGACTACAGGCATAGAGGACATCACTGTTGTCTCTTCATTTTCCTCCTCTGTGATGCCTCAATACAGTGAGCAATAATGTTGAAGAGATTCTTGTTAACTGGGATACAGGCTGGTTCCATTGGATGCTCTGAATCTTACCCATTTGTCTGGATATCATTTTTCCTGGACAGGGAGCACAAGTGTAGCAACAAAACTTCAGCCCTTCGATCTTGTTCTTTCTTTTTCCAAGAGAACATGGATCATTACATAATGAGGGAGGAGGGACCTGTCCACAAATAAAGAAAGAAGTCAGTAGCAATGTTTTACTTATGTTTTTGTCTTACAAGCAATGAATAAAAACAAGACAGTTGCTAGTAATTTCTGCCATGTAACAGACAATTTAACCTCGAAAAGGTTTTCAGAATCTGAGCATCTGTCTCTGTCTCTATCTCTGTCTCTCTGCCTCTCTCTCTCTATGGGTCTCTCTGTCTCTCTGTTTCTGTCTCTCTGTCTGTCTCTGTCTCTGTCTCTGTCTCTGTCTCTGTCTCTGTCTCTGTCTCTGTCTCTGTCTCTGTCTCTGTCTCTGTCTCTGTCTCTGTCTGTCTGTCTGTCTGTCTGTCTGTCTCTGTCTCTCTGTCTCTCTGTCTCTTCTCTACCTACCTATCACCTTTCTATCCAATTTCAAATCACCCATCTCCCTCTCAGAGCCCATATTATTGTTATGGTACCTGAGTGAATCCATGATGCCACTGGATTTTGTGTTGATGAATAAGGAAGGTTCCTCTTTGTGGATCTATCTCTCCAACTGGAATGTTGATATAGGAGTTGTTTGGGAATGTAACCAAATTTACAATGTCAAATCCATCTTCTAGTGCTCCCCTTTCATTTAATTTAATTTCATCTCCAGCATTGTTGTTGAAGGAAATTCTCTGCAAAAATGAATGGAGCTTGCAGAAGAAAAAGTATAAGAGTTAAAGGTTTTAGATTAGATTAGATTAACAGAGTTGGACGGGACGTTGTGGGTCATCTAGTCCAACCCCCCACCCAAGCAGAAGACCCTACACTATTTCTGGCAAATGGCAGTCCAATCTCTTCTTGAAAGCCTCCAGTGATGAAGCTCCTACAACTTCCAAAGGCAACTTCTGTTCCATCGGTTGATTGTTCTCACTGTCAGAAAATTTCTCCTTATTTCTAGATTGAATCTCTCCTTGTTCAGTTTCCATCCATTATTCCTTGTCCGGCCTTCAGGTGCCTTGAAAAATAGGTTGTCACCCTCCTCTCAAATATTGGAACACTGCTATCATGTCACCCCAGGTCCTTCTCTTCACTAGATTAGCAATGCCCAGTTCCTGTAACCATTCATCGTAAATTTTAGCTTCCAGCCCCTAATCATCTTGGTTGCTCTTCTCTGCACTCTGCACTTTGCACTCTTTCTAGAGTCTCAACATCTTTTTTAGACCAAATGTGGATGCAGTATTCTAGGTATGGTCTTACTAAGGCTTTATAGAGTGGTTTTAGTAACTCGCATGATCAGACAGAGTTCACTCTGAATTCAGAGACATTCATCTCCTAAACCAGTGTTTGTCAATCTTGGCAATTCTAAGATGTATGGACCAATTCCCAGAATTCCCGTGTCAGGATACCCACTGGGAAACTCTGGGAGTTGACATCCACACAAATTTGAAATCTGCCAAGGTTGAAAAGCACTGATTTAAGCCATTCTCTTGACACATAGGACATTAATATAGACTAGTATAGGAAGTCTAAATTTCTAAATACTTTTCAAGCAGTAACACTGCTATCATGTCTCCCCTGGTCCTTCTCTTCACTAGACTAGCCATGCCCATTTCCTGCAACTGTGCTTCATATGTTTTAGTCTTCAATCCCCTAATCATCCTGGTTGCTTTTCTCTGCACTTTTTTGGTTGCTTCTTCTCTGCATTTTAAAGGGAAACAGATTAGCCTCCAAAATGGCTTCAAACAACACCGCTTTTTAAATTTGGAGTGTTTTTTCCTCCCGGAATACAGAAGTATAAAAGACTGAAAGAGACTAGTTGTTATATTGAACCATAGTCCACCTTATGAATTAAAATCTCTTTAGTAGATGTTGATTTTTTTTTAGTGACAATTCAGAGAGGTACTGGAAAAAGAGAAAGAAGCAGCTATGGGAAGAAAATTTACAGAGAAGTAGAAAGGCAAAAGTATTTTAAAGATAGGTTTTGTTGATGTAGAATGAGGAAAAAGCTGAGATGTGTAGACAAAAGAAAATACCTTCAGTGGGTCAATATTTGTAATGTATTAATCTTGAAGAAAGATGAACATCAGTGATGCTTAGATAGATGGTCTACAATGATCTGTTGACTCACTAAGTCTTGGCACTCTGTTGTAACCAAGGAGAACATTTCAAAAGAGCATTGAGAAAGGGGAAATCTTACCTGCCAGGCTTCTACAATCTTTGATCGCCCTTGATCCTTTTGTATCTTCTTATAAGTCCTCACTGTTTGAGCAACCTGTAATGCTTGAGCCACAGCATAGATTGCATTATAGATACTGTAACTATGGCCAAGTATTCTGGTTTCAAAGAAGGGTGCAATAAGATCCTCTAGTCTTTCCTCTCCAGTACATTCCTCATCTTGAGAAACACCATTATTTGGTGGTGAACAGCAAAAAGCTTGGCTCCAGAAATCTCTAATAAAGCCATCTTGTCTTGCCTCAGATGGGGTGACGGCCTGTATAAATTGTTGGAAACCTGGAAGTTCTCTTGTGCTAATTGAGAAGGAAATTGCCCCATGGAACATTTGCATATCGACAGCTCTTTGTAAGGAATATAATGTGAAATCATTTTGGGCCATTGTGATCCACATTTTTGGTATGGAAATTTTCTGTGAAGAATCCAAAGGTGTTGGAAGAAAAAAATGGATGCCTTGTAGAATAGAGGCCAGCCACATAAAGACTGCATTTTCTCCATGTATAATAACTGCATTTGCTGTTTTCTCTGTGAACGAAGTAATGTGCCTCAGACAACGATCAATCAAGTCAAATCCTTCAGAAGAATATAAATTTCTGTCAACCCTTTCAGTGAATTTGGAGCAGATTTTATTTTGAGAGAGCATGGGTTCCAGAGTTTGTAGAAAATGTTCTCCATGTTTGTCATCTACAATGACAAGTCCTACCCATTTCCATCCAAAGTACAGGAGGAGCTGGATTAAACCCTCGTACTGGAGAGCTTCATCGGGAGCCATGCGATAAAAAGGCGGGAAACGCGATTCATCAGTCGCTGCCAATTGAAATGAGCCATATGAAATCTAAAAAAAAAAAAAAAAGAAAGGAGGTATAAGAGAAAGGGAAAATGACAGAGAAAGAGAATGGATGGATATATTCAATTTTTATTGATTTAAACTACAGATTTAAACTACTTTATTTTTCAAATTATAGATGTTTAATAATATAGATTTGGCTTAGAGATCTCCCAAAAAGGGAGATATCCTTTCTGAATCTTATCTTATCTGTCTATTCTCCTCCTCCTCTCTTTTTCTTGAAGATGACTTGAGTATTTGAATTTAAAGAATCAAATATTTCAGTGCATCCTATGTCAATATTTCTTCTATACGTTGTCCTCCCAATGTTTAATATGAAATCCAAATGTTTGCCTACATTATGCTTAAAATGTATGAATTGAAATCAGTGAGGCAGTTAATGATAGCTAGCATAAACCTGCAGGTTCAGACAACTAAAATTCTGTATGTCTCGATTCATCTTACTGAAAGCCATGATATATTGAAGAGAAACACGGATTCATCAAAGTCCACCCTTTACCCTCATTTCTTTACATCTCATTAGTGATACTGATAAGGCATCAAGTTGTGTGATTGTCCTAATTTTGAGATCTTTGGTTATGGCTCCAACCTGTGGGATCTTGAAAAGCTGCAAAATTTCTGCCATGCGTATGGAAGTTTCAGGGCTCATCCCTCCAATGATTCCCATCACTTTCTTTTCGGTCCCACAAATATAGTTGGGGACAATTTTATGCAACTTAAAAAGCAGGTCCAGAGTGGTGCGATAGGTCATTAGTGCATTGGAGTAGCTGTCATAGATGTGGAATCCAAGAGTGATGTTGGGCAAGATGTCAGGATCCTTGTTGATCTCCTTCACGGCAAACACTAAAGCCAAGACGTGTTGGTAGAACTTGGTTACCACACTGTAAGAAAGTCATTTGTTTCAAAGGAGAACTGTGCTATGCATTACAAACTAAGGAAGACATATCCAGTGACAAAAATACTATGAGAAAGACTTATTGACAAGAAAACGATGCTGAAGTTCAGAGTTTTATGATTCAAGGTTCATATCCTATATTAACTGGATTATTTAATTGTATCCTTAAATCATCCTTTTAAATATTAAATATTTAATTAAATACTAAAATACATTTACTGATGTATTTAACATCAGATATCTGTACAATTTTGGACTCACTTGAGAAATGCACCAAAGACAAATTCCTTGTGTGTCCAATCACACTTGGCCAATAAAGAATACTATTCTATTCTGAAACAAAATAAGCAATAGTAGGAATCATTAAATACTAAATAAGAAAACTCTGAAGAGAAGACAGGTTATCGAGTTGGAAGAAATAGAACGGGTTCAATTTTTTTTAAAAATGAGAATCTGAGCTGAGTGGACCAAATTTATCTTACAGCAGGAACTCAGTGGCGAGGAAGTAGTGCTGATGACTATAGCTATATCTTTAGAAATTGATTTTTCCTTCATGGTGAACTCTTTCTGCCCTTAAAAGGAGATGGTGAAGAGAAGAGGCCCTGTTTCTACCGGTAAAGTTTTGTGTTTCAGCTTTGCATTTTTCTTTCAAAGATTGTGGATCTTTTTGAAATAGGACAGGTGGATTCCAAATCTCTAAGCAAGACATGAATAAATAGAGACACAGTATTAATAAGTAGTGTTACCCCAAGGTTTTGGAAATGAGTTTTCATTCCACAGTCAATGCCTCTATTTAAAATATTATAGTGCCTATTAGGTGATGGTGAATTAGGTCCGGTTGTTTTTCCTCCAAGCTGGAAGAGTTTTCAATTCTCAACAGAATATTTGCTTGTCCTGGTTTATCAGATTTTGGTTTAATTAGAAAAGAGGATGTTGAATTAACAAATAATTTGTATTCATCAAGCTGCTGTTAAGGATATGTCCATGATACATTTATATTCATTAACAGTTGATGATGGAACCTCTCTGTTTTACAAAGATGGGGAAAAAAAGCAAGATTACATTAAAATAAGCTAAGAGAGGGATTTCTTACAATGGGAAGTCAACCGATTCCTCAGAAGGATGTTTATCAAAAGTAACATTGGGAGACATGTATCGAACATGAGACACCAATCCACCAATGAGAAGGTCTCCATCCTCGTACCATTCCTGTGGAATTTGAATGGCTTCATCTCCAATGCACTTAAGAGGCTGTATTTTCATGGCCAATTCTGGAAAGAGTAAAATGGCAATAATCCCCAACATTCCTGCTGATTTGGCTTGTCCTTTATTGCTGTTGCCAGCAGCCTTGATTCAAACAGGATACTATAGAGAGTGAAAGAAATGCTACCTTTGTTGAGATCTGTCTTCAGAATATGTCTTGCCTCATTTATTGATCTGATCCATTACCTTAAGCCTCCCTTATGTCTGGATGCTCCTAGTCTAATACCTAATTATTAGGCTCTTTTTTCATTTGCAATATAAAAGACCACTGTCTATGAGGCTTTAGCAGAATTTTAATGGTCTTGTATAATTACTCCAAGATGATGGGCATTGTATATTTCACAGGTACAGAGTAATGTAGCCAGTTTCACATAGAGAAATCTGGGAGAATCTGTCAGCTCTGGAATTGACTAGGCATTGGCTGATCAACAGTCTAAAAATATTAGCACAAAGCCCATAAGAAATATATATTTATGCTATGAACAGCAAATAGATACAAGATTCTGAGAACCCAAATTTATGACAACCATTCTCATATTGACCCTATCATGGTTGGGAAGCATTTCAACCAGTTTTGAGGAATGATCCTCAGCAGGGAACAATATATTAGAGATATATATCTATTCTGTGATTTGCCCCTGCTGGTTCCTTCAGAAGCACCTTGAGAGCCACTGGAGGATTGACCTGATGACTTAATCATCATGTCTGTGATATCTGGAGAGATGTTGCTGGAGCAAACATGTTTGTGAGCAGAGACCTCTTTCTGTTTGCTTTTGGGGATTGGAGAACTGCGCTTGAGGTCTATAATTTGGCTGAGTGGCCTATTGCTCAGAGTTACATACATGAAATTTATGGCCATATATGTTCTCTAAATCAATCAGTCAAATCAATCATCAATCAATTATCAGTAAATCAATGTCCCCCTCACATACAAACACACAAAGAGGCTAACTTTAGGCTCCTAATTTTTCACATATTGCGGTAGTAAAATGGTTGCATTCACTATCAAATGTATGAGATACCACCAGTTTATATGAACTGCTGTAAGTGCCTTGTAAGAAAACATTCAGAACAAGCTGGACTGTCCCAAAATGGTGAAAGGGACAAGACATCATGAGGAACCTGTGACTCAGAAAACCAGATGGTTTCTATTTACTGACCATAGGCCTGTTGTGGCCCACTGTCGGCCAGTAGAGCTGGCAGCAGAGTTGGACAGTGAGGAGGTTGGGGAGGAATGTGGGCCAGTCCTGGAGTCTGGGGAAGGCTCGGATGATGAGCCTTGGCCCCCTCTGCAGAGAGGGGGCCAAGGCCATCTGGTAGTTCTTTGTTGCCTCCAGAGTCTCCGGAGTCTGACATCAGCAAGGCAGAAGAACAGTGCGAGCCTTTTCCCAGTGTGTACAGGAATAATTAAGGAAACAGAGTTGACTTGGGAGTAAGGCTTGGAGATGCTTGGCCCCTTTCATAAGACATAAAAGAGAAGTGAACGGGGGCTTCCAGTGATGTCACAGTGAATGGAGGACTAGGAATGGTGAAGCTGCTGATCCTAGTTTTCCCTTTTCTGTGTCTGGTGGTTGTTACTGCGCCATCGTGAGCCATGGAGAGGTTCATGAAGAAGGGGAATGTTAAGGTTATTGTTGTTGTGTTACCAACCAGCAGAGTTGATTGCACAGAGAAATGTTGCTGAGAGCAATGAATAAGAGATATGCAAACTGGTTTATCAAAAGCTTACTTTATAGTGGAAAAACAGTCTCATAGTCTTTAAACAAATTCCAAGTCTTTGCCAGTAAATCAGTCCAGTAGTTACAGAATCTTCTTACGCAACAAACAGTAGTTGGTTAGAATAACAAACTCACTCTGGTTCACAAACCATGATGGTTGCAGATCCATCAAACAATGATTACAGATAGCAACTCCTCTCAATGGTAGCTTATCATCACACCTTCATCATCTCATCATCTTCATACACAACGGCAGCATAACATAGCAGCTTCCTCATCAACAGCAGATCATAGCAGCAACTGAACACGTTACAGAAGCTTTGCTTAAATATTCTCACAACCAGTAATTATGTGATTACAGCATGACTCAGCATTAAAGCCACATAATACAGTTTCAGATTAAAGTTACAGTACACTTATATTGCCTGGACAACTGTTAGGCTCAAACCATATCCTAACATGCTCCCCTTTGGACAGGTCAATATATACAGTCTAGATTCTTAATCCATAGCTTTCACAACACGTTCTATGTTTTATAGCACCTTGCGCTTTGGTAAAATTATCAGCTATATTGTCTTCTGACATACAATATTCCTACTTAACCATGTTGCTTTGGATACACTGACGAACATTCAGATACCTAATGTCAGTATACTTAGTTCTAGTTTTAACTGCTAAATTTGTTGCCATTTTTATAGCAGCTTGGTTGTTCTCATGTATTAAAATTGGATAATCCATATCTAAACCAATATCCATCATTAGTTGTTTATAATAAAACAGATCTGTACAAACTAGTGACAAACATGAGAATTCCGCCTCCATAGTCGAAAGACTAATATGTTTTTGATGAATTGATTTCCAGCCAATCAAACAATTGTCTAACATGATAGCTATACCTGATGTGGATTTTCTGGTGGTCACATCAGTAGCAAAACTGGCATCAGCATATGCACTCAATACTAAATCATTGTTAGGTTCCAGATACAATGCATAATGCATCGTCATTTTCAGATACCTTAATATACGCTTTGCGGCCTGCCAATGCCTATCAGTTGGCTCTGCATTATATCTCGCTAATTGGCTTACTCCAAATGAAATATCGGGTCTCGACCAATTGCTTATATAAGATAGACTACCTATAAGAGACTGGTAGATCTCCTTACTAAATTTAGGACTTTGGATTTCACCTTGTTGAAAATCCTGTGCCATAGGCGTTTTAACTGGCTTACATAGCTCCATGCCATAACGTTTTAACATTTAGCTTATTTTGCTAGATTGAGATATTTTATAACCTCTAGCTGTTTGATTGATATCTAAACCTAAATAATGCCTAATATTTCCCAAATTTCTGATTTTAAATTTGGTTTCTAACTGTTTAACAATATCTATGGCTTCATTGTCAGTTTTAGTTATTATGGCTATATCATCTGTAAACAATAACAAAAATGATACTACACCATTATTTTCTCTTTTAAAGAGACACTTATCCGCTACACCTTCATGAAAACCGATCTTATTTAGCTCTTTAACTATACATTGGTTCCATTCAAACCCTGATTGTCTCAAACCATAAAGGCTTTTATTTAACTTCCAACAATCAGTGTGGTTTTGTGTTTCAACTCTTAAAGGCTTCCTCATATAGATGGTGTGTCTCAATGGAGCATGCAAGTATGCTGTCTCTACATCTATATGGTTAATAGTATATTTATACTTAGCCGCCCACACTAGCATTGCCCTTAAAGTACTAGCTCGTAAACTAGGAGCAAAAACCTCATCAAAATCTTTTTCAGTCTGAGAAAAACCTTGAGCTACAAGGAGAGCTTTATGGGTAACTGTCCCATCTATGCTTTTCTTAATTTTGTAAACCCATCTACAACCTATTAACTTTTCACCAGGTGGCAATTTCACAGTTTCATAAACACCTAACTTGGTTAAAGAATTAATTTCTTTACTCATTGCCTCCTTCCAAGCATTCTGCTCCTTTTCAGGATAGAGCTTGATATCCTCATACCTTGAAGGCTCAATATTCACTTGGCAAACTACGGTTGCTTTATATCGATCAGGTGGATGCCTTTCCCTAGTAGATCTCCTAGGTCAGTGTTTCTCAACCTTGGTAACTTGAAGATGGGTGGACTTCAACTCCCAGAATCCCCCAGCCAGCAGCGCTGACTGGGGGATTCTGGAAGTTGAAGTCCACCCATCTTCAAGCTTCCAAGGTTGAGAAACACTGTCCTAGGTAATACAGGACTTACAGCAGATGATTCATCTGACTCCTCCCCTAAAACTGCATCCTCTAAACCTACTTCCTGTTCTTCCTCCTTTATAGAGGATTCTACATTATCTAAATCCTCAGGAACATCATCAGAAATATGATGCTCTATACTAACAGTATTATCATGTCTATAATCTGCACGCTCTAGTTTATCCCATCCTTCGTGCTCTAGAAATTTAGCACTTGCACTACAATATACATGAGTAGTTCCCTGTGCCCAAAATCTAAAAGATCTATGATTTAATTCATAGCCAACGAAAAACATTTTTCTGGCTCTCTGTTGATCCTTTCTCCTTAAACTAGATGGAATATGTACCCAAGCTGGGGTTCCAAATGTGTGTATGTAACTAAGATTTGGTTTCCTCCCATGCCATAAGGTGAATGGTATTTCTCCTGTAGAGGAATGAACCACGTTGTTTAACACATGGTTAGCACACATAACAGCCTCACCCCATAAATTTTCAGGCAAACCAGAATCTGCCAACATAGTTCTAGTCATGGCTTGTAATGTCTGACCTCGTCTCTCGATAAACGAATTGTGTTCTGGTCTGTACGGAGCAGACCGTTTATGCTGGATCCCTGCATCCTGCAAAAACTTTTCCAATCTTTGGTTAGTAAATTCTGTACCATTATCAGTCACTAAGCATTTAACTTTAAATTTCTGTTTCCTTTCCACAAAACGTAGCCAGTTGTTAATATGCTGGAATGTTTCACATTTTGTTTTCATTAGATAACAGAATCTGTATCTTGAATAATGGTCTACTATGCTCAGAATATAGCAGGCACCTCCTATACTAGGTTTCTTGGGTCCAATTAGGTCTATAAACACTACCTCTAATGGATTTCTGGTTTTAAAACCATTAACACGGTTTGCTGGTATAACCCTACTTTTTTGCTAACTACAGGCATTGCAATTTAGATATTTACTACATGCTTGTAGTTTTATCCCTTCAGATAACTGAACTGTTTGCTTTAACATTCTGAAATTTAAATGCCCAAGTCTCCTGTGTAACAGATGAATACATTCATCATGTGGTTTAACATTCTTATAAACAGACTTAGATTTAGCCACCAATACTGGGTTATCCCTTAAAATAAATAAATCATTTTCTAAACTTGCAGTAACAACTTTGCCATCTTTCTCAATAAAGCATTTCTCATTTTTAAATGTTACTGTAAACCCAAATTGCAGTAATGATTTAACAGATAATAAATTGAATTTTAACCCAGGAATATATAACATAGGCAATGGTTCATTATTAAATGACCAACGAGCAACACCCTCTCCAGCTACCTTAACTTTCCAGCCATTTGCTAGTTTAACATGTTGGTTACTCTTATCCATTTTAACAAAAATATTTCTATTCCTAGAAATTGATTGAGAAGCACCACTGTCAACAACCCAACAATCCTGGTTAACATCAGTGGTTGAACTGGATATAGCTAAATTACACCCCTACTTGGGTCTAGTATTGTTCCTAACAGACATTTTCTTATTCTTACAATACTTAGCTATATGCCCTTTAGCCCCACAAGCAAAACAACGTTTTACAATATAGGCAGTTGAGTACATTTTTTCTTCTTTTGATTGTTGCACTCTCAACTGATCCCTTTCTTGTCTTCTTTTGGATTCTTCCAATAACCTACCGGTTATGCCAGCCAATGTCAGTTCATCTCTGGACAAAACCTCTAATGAAGAAACATAGTCATCATAACTATCATCCAATGAAGAAAGAATTATATAAATTTGTTGTAGTTCTGAGAAAACAAGTTCCTTTTCATGCAGCTCCTGGAAAATTCTGATCATGGATTCCAAATGAGCCATCATATCTCCACCTTTAAGAAGATTTTGTTTAAATAATCTTCTTGTGAGATAAATATGAGCACCCACAGAGTCACAAACATATAGTCTCTTTAACTTGGTCCAACACCTAGCAGCAGACTCTTCGCCACGAATATGGACAAGCTGCTGGTCACCCAGTGTTAGTCCAATAATGCAAAGAGCTCATTCATTGTCTCTGTTAAACTTGGCTAATTTCTTCTCATCTTCCTCATTAGCAGGATCCCATGCTGTTACATCCGGTGGATTATTTATTATGTCCCACAGTCCTTCTCTACGCAGAAGTAGATTACATTTTGCAGATCAGGATACATAGTTTGTTCCATCCAGCCGGGTTATCATGGAAAAATTTGCTGCTTGTTCTTGTGCCATCTTCACTTGGATTGTTTATCACAAACACAGTTTGTTCTATTCACATTAACTTTAAGTTTAGCTATTAACAATCCTAGTTAGTTCTGGTTGGCTCTGGGCCCATAACCAATGTTAAGGTTATTGTTGTTGTGTTACCAACCAGCAGAGTTGATTGCACAGAGAAACGTTGCTGAGAGCAATGAATAAGAGATATGCAAACTGGTTTATCAAAAGCTTACTTTATAGTGGAAAAACAGTCTCATAGTCTTTAAACAAATTCCAAGTCTTTGCCAGTAAATCAGTCCAGTAGTTACAGAATCTTCTTACGCAACAAACAGTAGTTGGTTAGAATAACAAACTCACTCTGGTTCACAAACCACAATGGTTGCAGATCCATCAAACAATGATTACAGATAGCAACTCCTCTCAATGGTAGCTTATTATCACAGCTTCATCATCTTATCATCTTCATACACAACGGCAGCATAACATAGCAGCTTCCTCATCAACAGCAGATCATAGCAGCAACTGAACATGTTACAGAAGCTTTGCTTAAATATTCTCACAACCAGTAATTATGTGATTACAGCATGACTCAGCATTAAAGCCACATAATACAGTTTCAGATTAAAGTTACAGTACACTTATATTGCCTGGACAACTGTTAGGCTCAAACCATATCCTAACAGGGAGGCATCGGGGCATGCGAGGAGGTGGCTCTTCTGCACATCGGCAGATTTCTTCTCAGGGTTCCAGTGCAGAAAGAGGGCGGCGTGGGATTGCCCCAAAATCGTGACTACACCGCTTGGAGAGGGAAGCCCGCCAGTGTGGTGTAAGAACTCTGCTTTATTAAGTTAGCTTCGAGCTGATTGAACCTCCTGCCTAAGAAACATATAAGATTTGCCATTTACTGGGGGAGCGGCTGAGATGGAGAAACAGCTGTCTTGTAAACTTCTTGCTGCTAGCTGTTATTCTCCCCTCAGAAGCGGCCATTGATCTCCCTTTGAACTCTGATATTATCGAAACTTCACCTCCTCCCTTTTTTTTTTTTGAATATATTATCTGTTGGATGAGGAATAATTGCTTGATCTTGTTGGAATTTGCGATTGGAGACATAGTGAGATTTTCTCTTTTACTTCTCTCTTTGTTACATTATCAGAAGAGGTGAGCTTTTTGCTACATCATGACTTGACACTTTTTTTCTTCCCCACTGCTGAAGACAGAGATTGCCCTTGGGTGGTCTTGTACTGCTACCTAGTGGTTGATCTGGATATTACAACTAAAAGGGAAGGAAAAGAAAGGAAAGGAGGGGAAAAAAGATATATATACACTGCCTCATAGTAAACATTGAAAATTGAATAATTTGGATGTATCAAGAGCTGATGAATTAACTTATTTGATTTAAAAGACTTGATTAACAAATTAATTTAATAAAGAGCAGAGGAACAGTGGTTGTTTTCAGTTATGTCTACATCTTCAACTATTACCACAACAAATAAGAAAGTCATCTCTCTGCCTACCTCTGTAACCCCAAGTTTGACACATTTAGTTTCTAGAAGAACATCGGAAGATATGTCGGTGACAGGGAAGACACACTCTATGCAGGCTCTTCAAAATATGTTACAAACCATCCAGGAATCGATGGCTAAGAATCAGGAATCGACAGCTAAAAACTTTGAGGACTTGGGAGCAGACATGAAAGCGGAAATGAGAGGGGTTAAGGAAGAAATGAAAGAGATGTGAAGTGAATTGGGAGATATACGACAGACATTAATACAACAAGAGGAAAAAATGAAGGAGATAGAGAAGAAGACGGAGAGATGCGAAGGACTGATGGACAGCTGGGAGAAGAGACAAATAATGATAAATAGGGACTTAGAGGAAGAAATATGTTTTTTGGAGATGGAGAGATCTTTTTTTCTTAGAATATAGAATGTGGTGGAAGAGAAAGGTGAAAACCTGGATGACATTGTAGGAGAAATAGTTGCAGAAACTTTGGAGGCGGATAGATTCATGATCCAATGGGATATTGATGAGTCCTTTAGAGTATTTACTAGCTACACAAAAAGGAACAATCTCCCTCAGGAAATTCATGTTTGTTTTAATAAGAAAGCCTTGTGCGAAGAATTTTATAAATGAACAAGGAATCAAACTATTACATATAAAGGCCAACGGATAATAGTTTTGAAACAAATTCCACATCGGGTAAGAGAACAGAGACATAGATATCAATTTTTGATGACTTTCCTGAGGAAAAACAAAATTTCGTATTGTTGGCTGTTACCTGAAGGCTTATTGATGACATGGAGGGATAAGAAAGTGAGGATTCGGAATCTTCAAGAAACAAGAGAACTCATGGAACAACAATTTAATTTGTCAGAATTAGATGTTGA
Organism: Pituophis catenifer annectens; assembly: GCF_029215685.1. Taxonomy (NCBI): domain Eukaryota; kingdom Metazoa; phylum Chordata; class Lepidosauria; order Squamata; family Colubridae; genus Pituophis; species Pituophis catenifer. Next base: position 14,549,640 of record NW_027256895.1, read on the forward strand.
AGGAGAAGGGGAAAGTAGAAGCCTGGAGGAATCGCAAGAGGAAGAAGAGGTAGAGGAGAGGAGAGAAGGAAAGGTGGGAAAGAAGGGTGGGGGAACACGAAAAGTTGAGGAATTAACAGCGCCTCAAAGGGAGACAAGACAAACAGCTAAGAAGGCTACAACAGCGGGAAAGTAAAAACTTTGGTGAGAAAAGGAGATGGGGGAATTAGTACGTTTGATATCTGTAAATATTAATGGTTTAAATGCTCCTAATAAGTGTAGTAGGATTTTGAATAAATTAAGAAAGGCTAAGTATGATATTGTTTGCATGCAGGAGACCCATATAAAAAAAGATCAAAACCATTTGTTAGAATGCCAGGCATTGGGTAAAACTTATACCTCATTAGCAGGTCAAAAAAAAAAAAAGAGGGATAGTGGTATGTGTACGACATCATTTGAAATTCCAACAGGTTTTTGCTGACCAGGAAGGCCGGGTTCTCATGCTTGAAATAGAAATTGCCCAGTGGAAGTCTTTATTGGTTTGTATTTATGCCCCTAATGACAATTGGAGGACTTTTTATCAAAACTTATATGTTAAACTGGGGGAACTGGAATACGAACATATTTGTTTAGTGGGGGATTTCAATGCTGTAATGGATAGTGTTAAGTTGGGTGAATGAGGACACAGCAAGCCAGGCAGTGAGTGACAACAGCTCTTTATTGTAGGGTGAGAACCCAGCGACAGACCTAGGGAAACAGCTCCCTTTATATACCTTGCAGCTGTGGTGGTCAGCCAATCAGCTGAGGGTCAGTTACTTCAAACTTCCTGCCAAACAAACCAATTTACATAACACTCCTCCCCTCCCAGAAGTCACTTTGGGTTTTACTTACATATAAAGTCTCTCAGGTGACTGGGGCATGTACTTAGCCTGGTCGACCTGCACAGTTCAGTCGGAGGGGTGGCGTCGAGCAGGTCGGAGGGACTCCCTGTTTCTCCCTGCTCCGCCAATGGAACCTCTGAGATTTCCTTGTGGGCGATGACTTCTCTGGCTGGTGGAAACTCCTCGCTGGGGCGGCTCCGGACGCCAGGATCGTCAGCTAAGTCCTCCGCTGCACTCGGGCTTGACTTAGTTTGTTGTTCTGGCTGGTAGTCAGGGAGCGGTTCGTTGAAGTTTTCCTCGGCGTCTGTTGCGATTCGCCTTCTCAGTTGATCTATGTGCCTGCACCAAACTCTCCTGTCCCCCATGTCTACCCTGTACGATTTGGGCCCCGTGATTTCTGTGATTGTCCCTGCTTCCCAGAGTGGACCCTTTCCATAGTTCCTGGCGTGGACTGGAGTCTCTATGGTGAACTCCCTGAATTTCCTCTCCCCACCTTTGAAAACCTCGGGGGAATAATTGGGATTTAGCCTATCCAGTACCCCTTGGAGCTTCCTCCCCATTAATAGTTCTGCCAGGCTTCGGCCTGTGGCTGTACACGGTATGGAATGCTGGGCTATGAGGAATCGATCTATTCTTTCCTGCCAGTCCCCGGGGCCTAGGCGTGAGAGGGCCTCCTTGGCTGTTGTTACAAATCTCTCAGCCTGACCATTACTAGCCAGATGGAACGGGGCCGAGAGAACGTGTCTGACCCCCAAATCTGCTAGATATCCCTCGAATTGTGTGGCCGTGAATTGGGGCCCATTGTCTGACACTAGGATGTCTGCTACCTGGGTAGCGAATAACTGCCTCAGTTCCCTGATAACCGCGTCGGTGATAGTGGCCCTCATGAGCTTAATCTCTAGCCACTTGGAAAAGGCATCAACTATGACCATGAAGGTCTGACCGTGAAACAGTCCCGCAAAATCTATGTGGATCCTGGACCAGGGTCCCTTGGGTCTCTCCCGCTCCCTCACCGGTGCTGTCGGTGGATCTGGCCTAGACTCTTGGCAGGGCTGACATCTCCCCACCCACTCGGTAATGTCTACATCCATGTTGGGCCACCAGACGTAGCTCCTGGCTAGTCCCTTCATATGTACAATCCCAGGGTGCCCTCATGCAACAGTGTTAAGACTTTTTCCCTTAGGCACAAGGGAACAATAACCCGTTCGCCCCATAGCAAGCACCCTCTTGCATTGTTAGTTTGTCCCGTTTGCTCGCGTACTGTTTGAATTCCCCGCTCCCAGTCTTTTCCAGCCACCCCCTCGTCACCCAACTTGTGACCGTCTGGATCACGTGGTCTTTGTTTGAGGCTCTGGCTACCTCTGCTGATGTGATGGGCCCTGAGTCCAAAACATCTATCAGCAGGATGGGGACGCCGGGTATGGGGTCGTCCAGCTTGTCTGGTAGTGGGAAGCGGCTGAGTGTGTTGGCGTTTCCCATGTCCACCCCTGGTCGATGTACCAGGCAATAGGAGTAGGCTATGAGAAAGATGGCCCAGCGTGTCATCCTGGGCGATAGGGTTGCCAGTGTTGGTCGATCTCCTGCGATGAGACCCAGGAGCGGGCGATGGTTGGTGATTAGGTCGAAGTCCCTCCCGAACAGGTACTTGTGGAACTTCTTTACTCCCGAGACGGCGGCGAGGGCCTCTTTGTCAAGCTGGCTGTAATTCCTCTCGGCGCTTGACAGAGTTCGGGAGTAGTAGGCGATGGGCACCTCTAAGCCATTCGGGAGTCTATGGCTCAGGACAGCTCCCACGCTGAAAGGAGATGCATCATATGCTAAAACAAGGGGAAGCGCTGAGTTGTATTGGATCAAGAAACTCTTGGCTGACAGCAATTTCTTGATGTTTGTAAATGCCCTGTCCTCGGCCTTCCCCAATTTCCATGTGGACTTTTTGGCTAACAGTCTGTGTAGGGGTTCAGCCACTGTTGCCTTGTCTTTTAAGAAGATTGCATAAAAGTTAAGCAGTCCCAGGAACGCCTGTAGTTCCGCCTTGTCTTTAGGGGTAGGGGCCTCTTGGATTGCCTTGATTTTACTCTTGGTGGGGTGTATGCCGGTGCCATCTACTCGGTACCCCAGGAACTCTATGGAGGGGACTGCGATCATGCATTTGTTGCGTTTGACCCGGAGTCCAGCATTTCTGAATTTTTCTAAAACCATTCTCAGCCTCCCCCCCAGTTGTTGTTCGTCTTCCGCCGTGATGAGTACATCATCGAAATAGGGAACCACCCCAGGGATCCCTTGCAGCAGCCGCTCCATTGTACTTTGAAAAAGTCCGAGGGCTATGCTGACTTCAAATTGCAGGCGCGTACATTTGAAGGTGCCTCTAAGCATTACAATAGTCTGTGCTTCTGCAGTAGCGCCATCTACCAGCAGCTGCTGGTATGCCTGCGCAAGATCAAGTTTAGCGAAGATCTTGCCCGGGCCCAGGGAAAGCAGGAGGTGGTGCACAATTGGGACTGGATAAGCACTCTGTTGCAGAGCCTTATTAATTGTGCATTTATAATCGGTGCATATACGCACTGACCCATCCGGTTTCATGGGTGTCACAATTGGGTTCTCCCATTTGGCGTGGTTGACTGGCACAAGCACCCCTTGCTTTATTAGCTTGTCCAGCTCAATGTTTATCTTGGGTTTCAGGGTGAATGGTACCCTCCTAGGCTTTAAATGGATCAGGGCAACGTTGGGGTTGAGGTTGAATGAGATAGGGGTCCCCACATACTTGCCAAGCCTTTCGTCGAACATGTCCTGGAACTCTTGCATCAGGTCGTCCCTCAGGGTGCTCTGGATGTTCCTCACTCTGGTGAATCCCATGCCCAGGGCTCGAAACCAGTCCATGTCCAGGAGACTTGGGAGCTTGCCGCTGATGATGGTGAGGGGGAGTCTCTCACTGAACTCCCCGTATCGTACCTGGAACTTGCCTATTCCTTTGCCCGGGATGCGGTTCCCTTGGTAATCTTTAAGCCGGCATCGCTGTGGTTGGAGCTGCTGCTTGTGTGTGCTGGGGATGGCTTTCTTGAGGTTGGCCCATGACATGATGGATATGGGGGATCCCGTGTCGATCTCCATCTGGCACTCATGTCCCTCGATCTCGACCGCAGTGTAGGTCTTCTCGCCGGGTGATGTGCAGGTCTGGCCGACGCGGATGGTGTAGGCTTCTATGTCTTCAATTTTTGCACCCTTCCGGCTTCCGCCATCTTTATTGGGCCTTCGGCATGGCACCATCTCAGATTGGTTGGTTTGGCCTTGTGGTTTGTGGTCCTGTGCTTGCTTAGCTCTGCAGACTCGAACAATGTGCCCCTTTTTCTCGCAGAACCGGCAGATGGCATCTCGGAACTTGCAGTTGTGTCGGGGGTGGGGGCCTCCGCAGCTGGCGCAATCATCTCTGGCTCCTCGTCGATCCAGCCTGGACTGCTCTGTGTGGTAGACTTCCTCCTCGGACTCCTCTTTGCTCTCGGTGCTCACGGCTTTACGGTGCACAGCAACCGACCTCTGTGCTGTCCGGCCATGGATGGTCCCTTGCAGTCCCTGGAGTGGGGGGCACCGTTCAATGGTGGTTCGCCTCCTTCCTCTCCAGCCGTATGCAGTCTGTGTTAGCAGGGGGACAGAGATCGACCCCAAGGCGCCTAGTTTGTGGGGTCGGTCCTCTCACCCCTTCTGTTCAACATTTATGTGAATCCGCTGGGTGAGATCATCTGTGGCTTCGGGGTTGATTTCCATCAGTATGTTGATGATACTCAGCTGTACATTTCCACCCCGGGCCACCCCAATGATGCCATTGAAGTGATGACCCAGTGCCTGGAAGCCGTACAGATCTGGATGGGGAGGAACAAGCTCAGACTCAACCCTGAGAAGAAGAAATTTTTAAAAGTTTTAAATTGGTTTGTGATTTTTAATTTTTGGGCCAAATTTATATATATTTTAATGTTTTTTAATATTTGTATTTCATGTTCTTAATTCTGGCTGTATACCGCCCTGAGTCCTCAGGGAGAAGGGCGGTATATAAATTGGAAATAAAATTAAAAAAAAAAATAAAACCCCTCCAAGACTGAGTGGCTGTGGTTTCCGGTGTCCCGTCATAGTCAGTTGACTCCATCACTGACTATTGGGGGTGAGATCTTGACCCTCTCAGAGAGGGCTCGCAACTTGGGTGTCCTTCTGGACTTGCAGCTGATGGCTGTGGCCAGGGCGGCTTTTCATCAGGTTCACCTGATTTACCAGTTGCATCCTTTTCTGGACTGGGACTCCCTACGCACAGTCACTCATACCCTCATCACCTCCCATCAGAACTATTGTAATGCTCTCTACATGGGGCTCCCCTTGAAGAGCACCCAGAGGCTCCAACTGGTCCAGAATGCGGCTGCACGGGTAATTATGGGAGCGACTCGATGCTCCAATGTAACACCACTCCTGCGTGAGCTGCACTGGCTCCTGGTGGTCTTCCGGGTGTGATTCAAGGTGTTGGTTGCCACCTTTAAAGCGCTCCATGGCTTGGGACCTGGGTATTTACGAGACTGCCTTCTGCCACTGATAGCCTCTGATCGACTGGTATGCTCCCACAGAGAGGTGCCGTCGGTTGGCAATGTTGGCTGATGACCCCCAGGGGGAGAGCATTCTCTGTGGGGGCCCCTACCCTCTGGAATGAGCTACCCCCGGAGATTCGTAGGATTCACAACCTTCTTACCTTTCGTCACACCCTAAAAACATTATTATTCCAACAAGCAGGGTTGGCCTTAATAATAATAACATCTTACTATTTAAATGGGTTGTTTTATTAGAAGTTTTTGGCCAATTTATTTAATTGTTTTAAATTGCTTTTAATTTTTACATTGTCATGGTTTTATTTTTGGCTGTACACCGCCCTGAGTCCTTCGGGAGAAGGGTGGTATAGAAATTCAATAAAATATAAATATAAAAATAAAATATAATATAATACTCTGCAGACACCTGCCGCCCACCTGCAACAGCCCTATCCAAAGCGAAGAATGGGGAGGTCCAACCCCCAAGAGGCAGCCAGGACACCCCTCCCTGGTCCATCGGACTCAGGTCCCAACTGGCAACCCCCAATGTTAACAACATCAAGCTGACCATGACACCTCTCTCCAGGGCAACCACAATGTTGATGGCTGACAATATTAACTGAGGCTTATTTATGGTGTACGGCTTATATTATGAGGTTCCTAAAAAATCATGTTAGGGCTTATTTTTGGGTTGGGTCTTATTTTTGGGGAAACACAGTATGCATTGAATTGCCCAAAGCACACATTCTGGTAGAGAGAAGTTCCCCAAGAATTGCATTCTCGGGGAACTTCTTTATTACCTAAGTAGATAATTTATTTTGCAATAGATTAGTTTTATGTGTACTAATGGAGATCAGAAAGAAATATACCCCATAATTGTTTGAAACATTTGCAAAACCCCATCAGATTACTCTTTTTTTTGCTGTTTTTGGAGATGGCTATATGTATAGATCTAGTTAACTATTAGATAGATAATAAAATCTAAGAAGAAATTGTTTGCTCAAAATTGGATCTTTTTATTTTTCTATTTCTTATGTATTAAATGCTCTCTAGTGTTCAGCTGAGGCCTAAATATAATTATATAGAATTTGGGGATGAAGATACATCCCAGTAAACCAGCACTGGAAGACAGGATAGAGAAGATCTCCACAGCTACCACGTACTTCCCTTTGGTGCTCAGGTAGGTGGGGACAAAGGTCAGCCAAACACTGCAGAAAACCAACATGCTGAAAGTGATGAACTTGGCTTCATTAAAATTGTCTGGCAACTTCCTGGCTAGGAAGGCCACAATGAAGCTGAGAAGGGCCAAGAAGCCCATGTAGCCCAAGACACAGTAAAACATTGTGATGGAGCCTTCATGACATTCGACTATGATTTCTCCATGGAGTGTCACCATGTCCAAATTTAGAAATGGAGGAGAAGTACTCAGCCAAACAATACAAATACCTAGTTGAATGAAAGAGCAGAACCAGATAATAGAATAGGCCAACTTTTGCCCCACCCATTTGTGGAATAGGCTTCTTAGCTTTGATGCTAGAAATGCTACAACAACCATGATGGTTTTGGCCAAAATAGAAGAAATTGCAACAATAAAGATGATGCCAAATGTTGTTTGTCGGAGAAGGCAAGTCACCTTATTGGGCTGTCCAATGAACAGAAGTGAGCAGAGGAAACAGAGAAAGAGGGAGATTAGTAGAAGGTAGGTGATGTTGCGATTGTTGGCTTTGACAATGGGAGTGTCCCCTTGCTTAATGAAGATTGTAAACACCAAAGCTGTAAGCAGGGAAAAAAGAAGAGAGAGAGACACCAGAGTAATGCCCAGGGTGATAGACCCATGCACGTTAAAGGAAGGATCTTCTACATAGCTGAGTACAAAGTAATGAATTACCTCAAATTAATTAAAGCAGTGAGCTATCTCATATTAATAGAATGAACTTTTCTTCTGAAATATAGTAGGATGGATTTTACAGGAGGATTTCATTTCTGAAATATCTGAATTGTTGTCATGAAAGTCTACAGAAGAATTCCTACTTCTTCCTGTTCTTAGAAAAGGGAGATTATTTTGATCTTAAAGTTCCATGCAATTTTTAATACTCTGTAAACTTTCATTGTATTCATTATTAGAAAACATTCACCTTATAACAATAAGTACTCCTCACAAGCAGATCAAGGGCATCCAGTGTTGTGAAAACTAAACATTTTGCTCTTTGAAATGAGACAAAATGTTGGATAGCAGTAAACATTAACTGCTCCAGAAGAAGTGACCCAAAGCTCTGAAGAGGTTATGGAGTAGGAAAAAATGGAATGAGTTGATTTTTCCATGAGAATCTGAGCTGAGTGGAACTAATTTATGAGTATCTATTACAGAAGAAGTTATGATGAGGAATGTAGAGCTAAAGAACATAGCCGTAAATTTAGAAAGTCATGTTTCCTTCCATCATAAATTGTTTCTGCTCTAAGAGCTTAAGAGAAGACTGTGAGTAGAAGAACCCAAATTTCTACTATTGCTGTGAACTTGTTCTACTCTACTCTACTCTACTCTACTCTACTCTACTCTACTCTACTCTACTCTACTCTACTCTACTCTACTCTACTCTACTCTACTCTACTCTCCATTCCATTTCCATTTCAATTCTCAACTCAGTGTCAGTTCACCCTGGTTTATTGTTCTTTTAACAAGATCCAATATTTTAAATTAGAATATTGGATCTTGAATGAACACAATTTCTATTTATTAAGCTGTTATTAAGGATATTGCCATCATGTATGTATTGATATTTTGTAGCATATGTTGATTGAACCTCTGTGTTTTACAGAAATGGAAAGTAGAGAGCAGGATTATATTGAAAACAGGTAAGAGAGTGATTTCTTACAATGGGATGTCAACTGATTCCATAGAAGGATGTCTCTTGAAATGAATTTCGGGGAACAAGTAATGGACTTGGGACATCAATCCACCAATTATAACTTCTCCCTCCTGGTACCATTCCTATGGAATTTTAAGGGCTTCCTCTCCAGTACACTTTAGAGGTTGGACCTTCGTGGCCAAGTCTAGAAGCAGTAATATGACAATATTCCCCAACATTCCTATTCATTTGGCTTTTCCTGTATTGCTGTTGCCAAAAGTCTAGATACAAACTGATGCTATAGACAGCAGAATAACTGCTCTCTACATTGAGATCTGACTTAAGAATTTGTCATGTCTCAAGGAGAGGTCAACAGTAGACAGTTTAAGGTTAAAGTTTTGGGGGTTTGGGGAAGAAACCACAGAGTCAGGTAGTGCATTTCAGGCATTGACCACTCTGTTGCTGAAGTCATATTTTCTGCAATCGAGTTTGGAGCAGTTTACCTTAAGTTTATATCTATTGTATGCTCATGTATTGTTGTGGTTGAAGCTGAAGTAGTCATTGATAGGTAGGATATTGTAGTAGATAATTTTATGTACTATGCTTAGTTCAGACCGAAGGCGGCATATTTCTAAGTTGTCTAAACTCAAAATTTCAAGCCTGGTGGCATAAGGTATTCTGTTGCAAGCAGAGGAGTGGAGGACTCTTCTCATTAAATATCTCTGGACTCGCTCAATTGTATTAATGTTCGATATGCAGTGCGGGTTCCAGACAGATGAGCTGTATTTGAGAATTGGTCAAGCAAATGTTTTGTATGCCCTAGTTAGCAGTACAATATTACCAGAGAATATTACAATCCACCAATGAGAAGTTCGCCCTCTTGGTACCATTCCTGGGGAATTTGAATGGCGTTATCTCCAGTGCACTTGAGAGGTTGTATTTTCATGGCCAATTCTGGAAAGAGTAATATGACAATAATCCCCAACATTCCTGCTCACTTGACTTCTACTGTATTGGTGTTGCCAGAAGCCTTGATTCAAAAAGGATGTCAGCAGAACAACTGCTACATGTGATGAGATCTATTTTAAGAATATCTCACACCTCAGTAATAGATCTGTTCCTAATCTTAAACTTGGTCTATGTCTGGATGTCTGGATGCTCAAAGTATGACTGGACAGAGATACCTGATATTTAGGCTCTTTCTTAACTTGTAATGTAAGAAAGCACCAGAAGACCTTGTCCACCACAATACAGTATTTTGTCTTGATACTCAAGCTTTATGGTTTTTGCCGAATTTTAATAGTCTTATATATTTCCTTTAAGATGTTTGTCCTCATCTGTCTTACGGGCGTGGGACCTTGTAGGTAGCTCCACTTGTTGAAATCTGGAAGAATTTGTCCACTCCAGAACTGGCAATAGGCTAATAGGCATTGGCTGATCAACACTCTAAAAATATTATTTGTGCTGTGAAGAAGCAAAGAGATACAAAATCCTGAAGCACACAACTTTTAACAACAGTGCTCTTACTGACTCTGCAATGGCTGTAAAACACTCCAACCGTTTTGGATGAATGGTCCTCAGCTGGGAATAATATATTGGAGGTTTATATTTCTTCTGCAGTTTATCGCAGGCATTTCCTTCAGAATTATCTTGAGAGCCACTGGAGGATTGACCTGGTGACTTAAGAGCCTTGGTAGTACAGGGGTTTAAGGCACCCTGTTATTAAGCTGGTTATTAAGACCAGCTGCCTGCAATTACTGCAGGGTTCGAATCTCGCCAAGGCTCAAGATTGACTCAGCCTTCCATCCTTTCTAAGGTAGGTAAATTGAGGACCCAGTTGTGGGGGCAATAAGCTGACTTTGTATAAATATACAAAAGGATGAAGGCTATTGCTGAGCACATTGTAAGCCGCCCTGAGTCTTCGGAGAAGGGCGGTATATAAATCAAATTAAAAAAAAAATCATACTGTCTGTGATAATTAGGCATGGTTAACCTTATTTTTGAAGAAAGCATTTGTAAATTGCCACAGGAAGCTTTTACAATTTGCTGTGGGGGTTTGATGAACTGATCTTGAGGTCTATAATTGGACATAGTGTTCTGTTGAATGGAATTTGGAGGCTTCCCTCATGTTCAATCATCCTTATATCACTTTCCAATTTGGATTAACACCATGTATTCCATGTATGGCTGCTGTAGAAACAATAACCACAAAAATACCCACAAGAGCTTGAAAGCTTAACCTGGTCCAGAATAGAGTGGTGTGCACAATTCTGGCTGCATCAACCTTCAATGTTTAACATTGTTGTGGTGCAACATACACTGCCCCCAATATGTTTCTGGGTGAATTCAGGATACTGGTTATGGGATCTGGTGCCTATTCCACCAGATCCCATAGACTGGTGTTGGAAGAAATGTCCATCTGGGTTCAGTTCCAAGTGGGGAGAAAGACACTGGAAACATGGTTTGAGGTCCTGGGCAATTGAGCATATGGGAGAGAGAGAGAGAGAGAGAGAGAGAGAGAGAGAGAGAGAGAGAGAGAGAGAGAGAGAAATTTATACCCTCTCTTGGGCCCCGCCTTAAAGCTTCCTGTTCCTGTGTAAGGGCAAGTATCCTGATTGGTTGTCAGACTCCCATGCAGGGGTAACTTTGTAGGCTGTTTTGAGTCCTAGGCTTGGTTGAATCTTGCTGGGTGATGATGTAATGAAGAGGGTTGTGTTCTGAAAGGGTGTTGGGCATTTGCTATTATACAGGGGTGAAATCTACTTACCTTCCCTACTAGTTCGGAAGTGTGCACGCCGGAAGCGCGCACTCTAAAACCACCCCCACCAACACTGACAGTTCAAGCTATCAGAATATAAACTGACAGCAAACTGCACTCCTTACTAGCACTGATGGTGTTGCCTCATTTGGGTAATGAACTGTCTGCAAGAAAATAAGCAAGCTGAGACAGTATCAAGGACCCCTCATACTTGAATTTTATTATATTTCTTATGGATTTTTGTCAGTTGCTCAGAGTATATAAAATGGGTAGCCATATAAATTCTCTAAGTCAATACATCAATCAAGCACACACACACACAAGCACACACACAAGCACACAAATTCCAACTTTGTGTTCCTAATCTTCAATCTATTGAGGTGGTAACAGGTACCCCATTTCTCATGTGGGCCGCATTCACTACGAAACCTACAATATACCCCTGTATATGCACGGTTGAAATAGCCCTGGTAAAAAATACATTCAGAGCAAGGTAAACTGACCCGACAGTGAGAAAACCCAGTCAGGAATCTATGGTCAAGAAAACCAAATTGTTTCTATTCCCTCCCCAAATCTCATAGATAGTATGGCCAGTATTTTGATCGAATAGGAAGGAATAAACAGCAATACAGTCAGATGGGTGGATGTCTCTAAAGCAGTTTCTCAACCTTTGCTGCTTTGACACATGTGGATTTCAACTGCCAGAATTCTCCAGCCAGCATGACAAGCTGGGGAATTTTGAGAATTGAAGTTTTGCCCATCTTAATGTTACCAAGGATGAGAAACAGTGTTCTAAAACAGCGTTCCCCAACCTTTCCGGGTTGGCGGTCCGGTCAGTGGTGGGATTCATTTTTTTTAACAACCGGTTCTGTGGGCGTGGCTTAGTTGGGGGTGTGGCTTGGTGGTCATGTGACTGGGTGGGCGTAGCTAGCTGGTCATGTGACTGGGTGTGCGTGGCTATGTGCATAGGGACTTTTTTCAGAGGGCTGAAAAAAGTCATTTCTGACTGGTCCTTGTACTTATGACCTTCCTCACATTTATGCCCGTAGCGGCATTCTTAACAACTGTGTCAGTCATTTCACCACTACTTGTCTTCACCACGGTGACAAGATAGGGCACAAAACGTAAAATGTGAGGACAGTCGTAAATTCGAGGAGTGGTCAAAAGTGCGAGGACCAGTCAAAAATAACTTTTTCAGCCCTCTGAGTAGTCCATATGCACAAAAGGACTACTCAGAGGGCTGAAAAAAGTGATTTCTGACAGGTCTTTGCACTTTTGACCGGTCCTCACCCTTATGACTGGTCATCATTTATGCCCATTGTAGCATTCTTAACAACCGTGTCACTCATTTCACAACTGCTTCTCTTCACCATGGTGACAAGATAGGGCGAAAAATGTAAAATGTGAGGACAGTCGTAAGTTTGAGGAGTGGTCAAAAGTGCGAGGACCAGTCAAAAATAACTTTTTCAGCCCTCTGAGTAATCCATATGCACAAAAGGATACAGCAATAGAGAGGGATGAAGGAAGGAGAAGAGAGATAGAAGAAAGGAGAGAGAGGGAAGGAAGAGAAGGGAGGAAGGAAGGGAAGGGAAATTAGAGTAGGAGTGAGGGTAAGAGAGGGAGGAAGAGAGGAGGAGAAGGAGAAAGGAAGAGGAAGTAGGGAGAAGAAGAAGCGGGGGGGGGAGAAAGTAAGAAAGAAAGAAAAGAGAGAGGTGGTAGGTTTGAGGAGAAAGATTGCTGTACAATAAAAAAGATGAAAGGGAAGAAAGCCAACCCCAAACAAATATAAAGATATTAAGATAAAGAATGAATTGTTAAACTTTAAAGAATAAAAGAGAACAAATATGAATAAATAACAATAATTAGAAACACACATATAAACTTACAATGTATTTTCTTTGAACAGAGTATTTGGCCGGTTCACGATTTTAAACAGTGTTTAGTCATTTCAATTAAATTTACAATTTCTATATTTCCTTTTTGCCATATTTATTCCTTATCTATTTTTTTAAAAAAACCAATATTACCCTTCATCCTCATCTCTAATCTTAATCAAATTCAATTTTCCCTTCTATTCTATATTATACCCCTTCCCATTGTCATCTATTTTTATATCCATCCTCATATTGGTTAATTATGTAATATTACAGTTGTTTAATATAAATTCAACATTTTAATATAAATCAATTAGTTATATAACTATCTTTTTTGTATATTAATCAATATGAACATGAATATTCCAATTATTTCCATGCAATCCAATTTCTTACAAATCAATTAATTATATTTACCAATAATAATAAACCAAATAATTTCCCCCATAACTTAACCATTTCTGCTTTCAACACAATATACAATTAATAGTATCTCAATTATTACAATTCCCTAGTTAAATAGAGATTTTTTCCTTTTGTGTTTTAAAATCTTGAACTCTCCTCTTTTTCCCTAAAGAAGAACTACCTCGCTAGGGAAAACTACCTTTTCACTAAAGGTAGTTGCACCTACCTTTTTTGGTGAAGAAAAAGAAAAGAAATCTGCCTGCCTAATTTTCCAACGTTGCAGCAGCAGCAAAGCCAACAGCCTGCTTTACTTTCAGTTTCATTTTTCAGCATAGCTAGGGGAAAAAAATCTGCTCCAGCAAGCAAGCAAGCAGCAGAGCCCTGAGCAAAACAGCTGAGAGCAAATCAGCTGAGAGTCGGGAGCCCGATCTAATTAATGGGCTAATTAGCCTATGCTGAAGCTCCGCGGGCCAATAAAATTACAAAAAAACACTGAACCGTTTGTTAAATTGCTGGCTCGCCCGCCCCTCGCCCACCACTATTTATTGGCAATAAATAGTGGTGCGGAGGGGTGGGGCAAGGGACGGGGCGAGCCAGCAATTTAACAAACGGTTTGGCTGAACCCCCTAGAACCGGCAGAATCCCACCACTGGGTCCGGTGTAAGGGAGTAGGGAGGAAGAGGGATGGTTATGTGGAGGAACAGGCACGGACAGTTTCATTTTTGTGAGTGGTGGGCCCATGTGCCTTCTGCTCATGCAAGTGGTTCTGCGACAAGGGTGGGCTTCAAAAATTTTAGCAAGGGGTTGTCTGCCGGGTTACTGGGTGGGTGTGGCCATGATGGGCCTAGCCTAGTTGGCCTCCTGCACCATGGCAGCGGGGGGGGGGTGTTTTTACCCTCCCCAGGCTCTGGAGGCCCTCTGGAGGCTGGAAATGGGCCTGTTTCTGGCCTTCATCAATTTCCAGTAGGTCCATTTTTCGCCCTCCCTGAATCTCCGCATGTATCCTGCATTTACCTGCATCCAAAACGGGCCATGTGGGGATTCATGGGAGGGCCGGGCCAGGGTGGGCAGGGCCAGTGAAGAGTGGGATTTGGGGGTTGTCCGAACTGCACAGAATTTTAGCTAGAGGTTCTCCCAAACCCCCGCAAACCCCCAGCAGGTTGCCAGGTGTCCACTATTTGAGCAGACAGTCCACTTTTTTCACATTATGTTCACTATTTTTTTTCACAAAATAGTGGACATTTTTTTTATTCAAAAGCTTTATGATGAAATGGTAGGATCATAGCAGTCAAAAGCTTGCTCCCAGAAATATTTGATAAGCCATTTCCCTTGCATTAGCAAGCTTGATCTTCTGAAGAAATTTCTGGAAGCCTAAGATCTGTTTGGAGTGAATTGCAAAGGAAAGAGCCCCATGGAACATCTGGATATTAAGTCCTTTGTGCACAGTATGCAATGTGAAATCTATCTGTGCAGTTGTGATCCATAATTTTCCTGCAGAGATTTTCTCTTTATGTTCGGAATCGGTTGGAAAGAGACGTGTGGCTACTGCAATAGATGCTACCCATATAAAGGCTATAGTTTCCCCATATACAATGACTGCATTGGCTTTTTTCTCTGTAAATATGTGAATATGATTCACTATTTGGTCCATCATTTGGCAAATGTTGCCGAAATGCATTATTGAGTTGAGTCTCTCAGCAAACTCTAAATAGATTCTGTTCTGCAAAAGCTTTTGCTCCAGAGTCCTTGAGAAACATTCTCCAGCTTCATTGTCTACAGTGATGAGTCCTACCCATTTCCACCTGAAATGTAGAAGGAGATGGATTAAACCCTCATACTGAAGGGCTTCATTTGGGACCATACGGTAGAAGGGAGGAAAATGTGATTCGGCAGTGACTTTAGATTCAAATGACCCATAAGAAATCTAGGGAAAGAAAAGAACGAAATATGAGAATGAGAAAGGAACACAGTGGATATAGTTAGATTTATTTTATATACTTTAAACTTTAAAGGAGAATAGTTGTAGCTCAGGGTTGAAATGAAGGGTCCTTGGTGCTTTCTGAGCTTGGTTGTTTTGTTGCAGAGTTTTCATTACCCAAACTAGGTAATATCATCAGTGCCGATGCTTGCTAGCATGATTGTTTGACTGAAACTGATGATGTTCAACTGATGATGTACAGAGCCCACTGTAACAACATTGCCAAAAAGGCTCTAAGAGTTGTTAACCTAATCTTGCGTAACTTCTTCTCTGGTAATATTGTACTGCTAACTAGAGCATATAAAACATTTGCTTGACCAATTCTCGAATACAGCTCATCTGTCTGGAACCCGCACTGCATATCGGACATTAACACAATTGAGTGAGTCCGGAGATACTTCACGAGAAGAGTCCTCTACTCCTCTGCTCACAACAGAATACCTTATGCCACCAGGCTTGAAATTTTGGGCTTAGACAATTTAGAACTATGCCGCCTTCGGTCTGACCTAAGCATAGTACATAAAATTATCTGCTACAACATTCTACCTGTCAATGACTACTTCAGCTTCAACCACAACAATACATGAGCACACAATAGATATAAACTCAAGATAAACGACTCCAATGGCAGAAAATATGACTTCAGCAACAGAGTGGTCAATGCCTGGAATGCACTACCTGACTCTGTGGTTTCATCCCCAAAAGTGAAATAAGGTGAAATCAGTTTGGGCTGTAATAATTCATACAGTTTTGGACCGTACTTCTCATTTTCCCTTGGAAATATATATTGGATCATCCAAGTGGGATGGGAAGATGGGAAGGTGATCTGATTATCTGTACTGAACACTGAATAAATAGATATTGCTGTAATTGGTGACAATAACAACAGTTATGATAATTCCAAAATACTGTATATTCACCAAGGGGCAAGGAATTGTTCTTTAAACAACGTTTGTATATGGAAACTTTTCAAATAAAAATAAATATAAAACATAAAAATTAAATTAAACACAAAAAGCAAAAAAGACATAAAAATGAAGTTTCATATTTTATGTTTTCTTTCTTTTTTGGGGGGCTTCAAAAATTATATTTAAAATAATTTTTTATTAGAGTATAAATATTAAAAAAAACATAACATGACATAAACACAACAAACATTTATACAACGTATAAACAAAAAAAGATTATGTTTCCTTCTTAAGCATTGTTTCAAAGTGACATTCTGCTTGTTATATATTTCTTCACCTCTTCTTAGTCTAATGATATTTTCTATACCGGTAATATTTCCCCCTAAATTTTTTGTTTATTTCTAATTTTTAACCAATTATACCATTTATTCCATATTTTGTAGTAGTCTGATTCTTCTCTTTCTTGTATTTCTTTGGTTAACCTGTCCATTTCAGCGCATTCTAGAATTTTTTCTATTAAGTTTGTTTCGTTTGGTGTTCTTTCTTGCTTCCAATTTTTTGCATATATTATTCTTGCAGCTGTTAGTATGTGAATTGTGAGATATTTGATATCTTTATCTGGCACCAATTACAGCCTCAAGTAGTAATTATCTACAATTATCTATAGACTTTTAGCTATGCAATTTGGGATGGACACCCTTCGAATGGTGAGGGAGTATGAATGGATTTCCAGAAAAATTGCAGACTACAGGAACTATTAGCACTACTCAGGTGACCCTGAGGACACAGATAAACCTCCAAGTGCCTCAATTACTGTCTAAAAGGATGCAAATGATCAGCTGTCTGTAAGGAATATAAATCCTTCCATTCCCCACCATCCAGTCAGAGCTGAAGGAGCTTCTTGGATGAGAAGTGAAATGTCTTCAAAGAAAAAAAAACAAGACAGTCTAGCTGCCTCTTGAACAAGGACCTTTGGTACAGCCTCGAGTCTTTTTGTGTATGACACAACAAGCTTTGCACACCTGGATTGGGGCATTTTTCTGCCATTCTTCCTTGCAAATGCTCGCAAGCTCAGTCAGGTTGGATGGTGACCATTGGTGGACAGTCATTTTCAGGTCCCTCCGGAGATGTTCAATAAAAGGAATTGAACTGAACACACTCAAAACCATAGAAATGGTGGTGGACTTTAGGAGAAACCCTCCCATACTACCACCTCTTACAATACTAGACAACACAGTATCAACAGTAGAGACCTTCAAATTTCTAGGTTCTATCATAACTCAAGACCTAAAATGGACACCTAACATCAAAAACATCATCAAAAAAGCGCAACAAAGAATGTTTTTCCTACGTCAACTCAGAAAGCTCAAACTGCCCAAGGAGCTGCTGATTGGACATAATTCTACAGAAGAATTATTGAGTCTGTCATCTGCACCTCTATAACTGCCTGCATTACTATTAATCTTCTCATCGTCCTATCTCCTCCCACTTATGACTGTATGACTGTAACCTTGTTACAATATAAATTATGATTTATATTGACTGTTTCCTAATATGATTTGATTGCTTATTTGTTTCCTACGACTTTCATTAAGTGTTGTACCTTATGATTCTTGATGAATGTATCTTTTCTTTTATGTACACTGACAGTGTATGGACCAAGACAAATTTCTTGTGTGTCCAATCACACCTGGACAATAAAGAATTCTATTCTATTCTATTCTATTCTGTTCTGTTCTGTTCTGTTCTGTTCTGTTCTGTTCTGTTCTGTTCTGTTCTGTTCTGTTCTGTTCTATTCTATTCTATTCTATTCTATTCTATTCTATTCTATTCTATTCTATTCTATTCTATGGTTCAAATCAAGGTTCTGGCTGGGCTACTCTAGGACAGCGGTGTCAAATTCAAGGCATGCGGGCCAGATCTGGCTGCAGGGTGCTTAGATCTGACCCGCAGGGCCTCCTGGTAACAGCAAAGGACTAGCCCATGGTGCCTCTGCCAGTGAAAACAGAGCTCGGGAGAGCTGCATGCCCCCTTCTTGAGCTCTGTTTTCAGCTGAAACAGCCTCCTGCAGCACTCTGCCAGCAAAAGTGGAGCTTGGGGGAGGGGCATGCACCCCTCTAAGGTCCGTTTTTGCTGGCAGAGTGCTAAGAAACTACTAGGAAAAGTGGCAGTTGATCACAAGGCAAGGAGGCATTGAGAAATGTTTCCCCTTTTGCATTTAAGCATCCAAGAAGAGACAGAAAAGGAGAAAGGGAAAGAGCAAAAAGAAAGAAAAAGAAAGAAAGATGGGAAGGAGGAAGAAAGAAGGGAGAATGAAGAGGGAGGGAAAAAGAAGACAAAGAAAGGAAGGAAGGAAGGGAGGGAGGGAGGGAGGAGAATATAATGAGAGGGAGGAAGGGAGGGTGTGAGGGAAGTCTGCATTAGCACTTGGCCATCAGCAGCCCTGCTGTTGTGGCCTGCCAGTGGCTTGCAAGGATTGTTGCTGATCCCGATGACGAGGAGGCTGGTGTGGTGCTGCGCCAGCAGCCTGTGCAGCCGGTGCTTGAGTCGAACAGCGAGGAGACTGAAGAAGATGTAGTGCCAGAGGCAGGGATTCAGTCAGGGCCTTCAGAACCTCCAGAGGTCCTTTAAGTGAAGATGATGAAGAGGAGGAGCCTCTTCTCAATGCACGGGCATGCAGAGCTGCCAAAAGGCAGGAGTGGTTCCTCAGGAGGAGGTCTTCTCGAGAGTAAGGCTTGGGGCTAATTGGCCATGCCCTTTAAGAAAGAACACAGCTTGTAACAAGCTGCAGGAAACAACTTTAGTTCGCTAATCATCATGTTGGGATTTCTCTGCAACCTTGCTTCTGGGCTTTCTGCCAGCTCCAGTAAGACTGACTATCTTATCTGTGGAATTCTGGCAGGCTGTTAAGAATTATTATTAACAACTGGCATTTGCTAAAACTGCGTTATTTGAGTAAACTAAGTTTTGTTCAGAGTTTGTGTGTGCTGGGTTCTTTGGGATCCGTAGCTGGGGCAGAACACCTGCTGCCTTTTTGGCATTCCCTTGTCTCCTCCTCCTGACTTCTCCTGGTGGTCTCTCATCCTATCACTGATGATGCTTTGGTTACAAAGCTGGGTCTCCTTGCATGGAGAGGGAGTGGGCTACACACTTTGCCCTCCCACACACCCCATGTGCAACCTGGCCAAGGAGAGTGAAAACAGCAGCAGCAGCCTCGAGGAGGAGGTAAGCACAGCCAGACACCACCTTGGCAAAGTGGGCCTATGCTGGGCTGGGCTATGGGGTGCCAGTGCCCTGGGAGATCAAGGGCCAGACCAGGAGTTTGCCTTTCGTTGCCTAGGGTTCTGGACATGCTGCGCCACTATCTGGGAGTCCTCTGCATGGCCTGAGAGGGATGGCGAGGCTCCTCTGGAGGACAAGGGTTTGGCGCTGTGCCTGGTCTCGCCTTCCTCTGCTGGAGACAATGGATCACCCCAGCCCCGCCTGGGCCACCACAGGTGTCCTTGACACAAGTGATATTGAGCTGGCCACACACACCGTGGCCACATACCTCATGCCTTCCCAAGGGTCAAACACAACCCTGCTGTGGCCCTCAATGATATTGAGTTTGACACCCCTGCAATTATCCCAAACTACTTCTGTGTTGTCTTGGATTGATCATTATTTTGTTGAAAAGTGAACCTTTGGCCCAGTCTGAGGTCCTGAGTGATGTGGAACAGGTTTTCATTGAGGATATTCCTTCATTCAAATTTCCCTCAATCCTGACCAGTCTCCCAGTCCTTGCTGCTGAAAAATACCCCCACCGCATGATGCTGCCACCACCATATTTCACTATTGGGATGATATTGGGCAGGCGATGAGTGGTGCCTGGTTTCCTCCAGATATAACAGTTAGAACTGAGTCCAAACAGTTCAATCTTGGTTTCATCAGACCAGAGAATCTTGTTCCTAAACATCAGAGTTATTCAGGTGTTTTTTTAGAAACTCCAAGCAGCCTTTCATATGTTTTATGCTGAGGAGAGGCTTCTATCTAGCTACTCTGCCATAATGCCCAGATCAGTGGAGGACTGCAGTGATAGTTATTCTTCTGGAACTCTGTCCCATCTCCACACAGGATCTCTGGAGCTCAGTCAGAGAGACCATTGGATTCTTGATCACACCTCTCTTACTAAGGCCTTTCTTTCCTGATTACTCAGTTTGACCAGGTAACCAGGTCTTGGAAGAGTCCTGGTTGTGCCAAACTTATTCCATTTGAGAATTATGGAGGCCATTGTACCCTTAGGAACCTTCAGTGCAACAGAAATATCATTGTACTGGGCAGGAGGCAACAGGTGCATGCATTGCTTTGGCCCAGCCCACACCATCCTGGCAGGCACACATGTACACAGGAGGTCTGACTTTAACACCCCTTGACTAGAATATCTTTCCTTTGTGATAGTCAAAGTTCTTTAAATGATTCATTTGGTGATCTTGTTAATTTATTACTACTTGACTTTTTAATTGTACTGTAGTAGATTTTTTCCTATATTTCCTTTTTTCTTGTATGCATGTTGGAATATTAATGCAGCTACCTGAGATTAAAAAAGGAGAAATAAATAGTTTCAGAGAAGAGACGAAAAGAGAAGAGAAGAGAAGAGAAGGGAAGGGAAGGGAAGGGAAGGGAAGGAAAGGGAAGAGAAGAGAAGAGAAGAGAAGAGAAGAGAAGAGAAGAGAAGAGAAGAGAAGAGAAGAGAAGAGAAGAGAAGGAATTTGGTAATTTTTGAGGGCCTATCTACATCAGTCTTTACTGCAACAGGAATAAATACATCATCAAGGAAAAATGTTCTTTAAAACTACTTCTCAAAATCACCCTTTATTCCTGAAGGCATGCCCTCATAATGCCCTCATAATCTAACATTTATGTCTTTTTTCGAATAAGCTGTTCTCGATTATTCAGTTCAGGTCTTACCACAATAATATAGCATTTAGGAAAAAAGATGCAACTGAATAACCCAGCGCTGGAGGCCAAGATGGAGAAGATCTCCACAGCCACCATGTATTTTCCTTTGGTGCATAAATAGGTTGGGATGAATGACAACCAAACACTGCAAAACACCAGCATGCTGAAGGTGATGAACTTGGCTTCATTAAAACTGTCTGGCAACTTCCTGGCTAGAAAGGCCACAGTGAAACAGATAATAGTCAGAAAACCCATGTAGCTCAAAATGCAATAAAACATAATAACCGAGCCTTCATTACATATAAGAATGACTTCCTTAGTCATTGAGTGCACATCCACATCAGGGAATGGGGGGGAAATTGTCAGCCACAAAACACAGATTCCTGCTTGAAATATGGAGCATGTGAACACAATGGAATAGGCCAGTTTTTTCCCCACCCATTTCCTCATCCTGGATCCTGGTTTGGTAGCCATGAAAGCCAAGACCACTGAAATCGTTTTTGCTAATATGCTAGAAATGGAGACAGAAAAGACGAAACCAAAAGTGGTCTGGCGAAGAAAGCAAGTTGCTTGGTTAGGTCTTCCAATAAACAACAAGGGACAGAGGAAACACAAGAGGAGGGCAATGAGAAGAGTGTAGGTGAGACTCCGATTGTTGGCTTTCACAATGGCCGTATCATGGTGCTTCAGGAAGATGCCTAGTACCAGAAGTGAGATCAGAGATAGTAAAAGTGCTGAGACAGTTGCAGCGATAGCCAAAGGATCTTCAAAAGTGAGAAAGTTTGGAATTTTAGGAAGGCATTGATCCTGGAATTTGTTTGGATAGTGATCCTCTGGACAAATGAGACATATTTCTGCATCTGAAAGCAACAATCATAAATTTACTCAGAAATCTCTGGTGTAACATGCTCACAGAAATCCAGATGTATATTCACACAGAATGTAATGCAGCAAAGTATTCTTATATTCAATGGCTCTGAATGTTGCCTTATTATATGTAGGTACAGTTTTTATTTACTTCCTGCCTGGAGTATATGGGCAAGATTGTGATTTGTCTTTCATTCCTTTGCTTTTGAACAAGTTATAGATCCATCTTTCTATATCGTGGTTTAGGAACAAATCCTTTAGATTAGCCAGAAAGTTTCTTCAAATAGTTTTCTAATAGCTCTTGACAACTACTGCTTTTTAAATGTTCATGTAAAATGCCTTGAAATCAGTGGTGGGATTCAGCCAATTTGCACCATTTCGGGACAACCAGTTGTTAATTTTCTGAGCAGTTTGGCAAACTGGTTGTTGGAAGAAATCATTGGGGCAGAGAACCAGTTGTTAAATTACTTGAATCCCACCACTGCTTGAAATGGACAAATAGTTGACAAATACAATCAACCACATTCTTCCAGGACATATCTGCAACTTTACAGAATGAATCTTCACTCAAGTCTTCTTTTAGCTGATAAGATTGCATTTATTACTCTCTCTCCTTATTTTTTCATTCTTGATCCTAAACTATTAAATTCAGTTTCTAGATTATTTTATTCAATTCTTTTCCGGATTAGATGATTGGCTGTTATTAAATGAACTATTATGAAATATTATTGGTGAAGTTCATTTAACCTAAAAAGAGTGATTCTAACAGTCAAATGCCAATGGAGAAATGTTGGAAGATCAACAACTGAGTTCTCTAACTACCGTATTTTTCAAAGTATAAGACACACTCCCCCCCCAAAAAGAGGGTGAAAATTTGGGTGCATCTTATACACCAAATGTAGCCGTGCCCACCCGCTGGCTCCCACCCTTTTAAATATTTAGTTACTGTATTTTATGGAGTATAAGATGCTCTAGACTATAAGATGCAACTACCTTTTTGGGAGAGGAAAATAAGAAAAAAATCTGCCTCTGCCTCCCAGCAATTTGCCTTCTTGCAGCAAACAGCAGAGGCCTGCGCGGCAATAGGCAATGGCAATCCCTGCAGCCTGAAACAGCTAATCAGGCAGTGCTGAAGCTGAAACAGGCGGTTTGCTGCTTGCTGCAAGGAGGTAAATTGCTGGGAGGCAGAGGCAGATTTTTTTTCTTGTTTTCCTCTCCCAAAAAGGTAGGTGCATCTTATAGTCTGGAGCATCTTATACTCCAAAAAATATGGTAACTAAATATTTATAAAGGAAAAGTTGCATTCCAGATCATTTAATTTTTTAAAAAAATATTTTATATACATACTGAATCTGGAGAACAGTTTCTTACATTTTTTCCCCTGAACCACTTTCTATACCTTTGCATAGTGTATCCTACCCTCTTGGTTTGAGAACATCCCATCTGGACATGGAGCACAATCATAGCAGCAAAATTTCTCTCCCTCCTTCTTTTTCTTACTGTAGCCAGGATGGCACTTTTCATTACACAGGGAAAGAGGTGGTACCTATCCAAAAATAAAGAAATGGTTCTAGTATTAAGGAAATCCCTGGAGGATCCATCTCACATTTGATGCTTCACTCAATGTATTTGGAGGAACCATCTACTATGTGTTTCCAGAATAGGAAACTGTATCTCTTCCATGAAGATTTTCATTCCTACAATGATGGAGGTTTCAACTAAGGGAGCACAAAATAAAATAACCCACTGATTTAATAATTTTTTCCAGATTGTTAAGACACACATGGACATCTAATTCTTTCCAGTTACTATTACTTACATATGTTTGATTGAAGCAACCCAGTGTGTTTACCCCAAGGGGCTTTTCCAAAAAGCAACTGGAATTTCCTGGAAATGTTTCTCTTCTCCTCCAAAGGAGTTTCCCCAGGATGGGAAGAGAAATGTTTTCAAGGCAAAAAACCAAGGAAGTCCAGCTGTCTTTTGGAAAAGCATCTTTGGGACAACCATGACCTGGGTGATTGAGAATCTCTATGGACATTCAGTGAGTTTACACAATATGATAAATAAAAATCAAAATAAAATTGGGGTTCTGCCTGTTCTAGAACATGGTCATCATATGAGTATGTTTCATGAAATAGGCTACTGCATTAAGTCATTCCGTTGCTTCATCTCTTTGGGCATGATGTACTAATGCAGGAATTAAGTTTGTTAACCCCAGTTTGGAATTTACTATCTTCTGTGTAGTCAGAGAATGAATGTTTCCAGTTCAACTGATTTTCTAGTTTCTTTGTAGGAGGAACTTTCTGTGTGATCAAAAAGGTCTTCTCTGGACCAGGAATCATTGTCCTGATCTACTAGCATCATTGGAAGTGAACATTGTTCTTTCAAAAACATTATTGTTATTTTCTCACCTGAGTGAAATCTCTCTCCCATTCAATTTTATCTTCATCAATAGTAAATCCTTTGTGAGGATCCAATCTTCCAATATGGACCTTGATATAGGAATTATTAGGAAAAGTGACCAAGTTTGTAATATCAAATCCGCCTGCCAATTCTCCATGTTCATTAAATGTGATTTCATCTCCAGCACTATTGTTGAATGAAATCCTCTGAAGAAATGAATGAAGCTGCATAAGAAAGAAAAATAATGTAACAGGCTGTAAAGGATTGCAATGTTTTTTCTCCTGGGGGAGAAAAGATGCCCCCTGTTTGAAAGGCAAATCACACAACAAGGCAATGATTAAAATAGTAAATGTTAACTTGGATTCTATTCTTTTCTTTAAAACACAAAACTGTATCTCACTTACTTTGGCTATGTCCTGAGGGGAAATTCATTGCAGAAAGCAATTGTGTTCAGAAGAATTAGCAGTAAAAGTGACACCAGCCAGAGCATAGAAAAACCTCAAAGAAGTAGTGCAAGATCAGAAAATGTGGCCCATAGAGTCATGGAGAGTCGGACATGATCAGCGATGGTATTCAGCTGGTTCGGACCAGTTCACCCGCACCGGTAGCAGAAATCGCAGGTGGGCCTGCCTACCCGCCCACCTGCCCTGGCTCTGTGCCATCCTATTTAGGTACTTTTTGTGGCCAGGCGCATGCATGGAAGGTGCACGCACCAGCAAAGCAGATGCACGGAAAGCCAGGAGTATGCGTGGATGGGGCACGTGCACTCACATTTGCAAACCGGTAGGGAAAGTAAGTAAATACCACCCGTGGACATGACTGAATGGATAACATCATCAACATCATCATTATTTTCTTTAAATGATTAAGTAATAAATTATGGGAGTAATTTAGGACTTACTCTAATTAGGAAAGTTCAGATGGGAAGGTACGGGCATGAGATTTTTTCTTATTTTAAATATACATCCACACTCTCCCTTTATATGTGATCATACATTTCTACAAACAAGAGTCTCATAGAAAGGAGATGAACCTTATCTAAATATTGCACTGAGAAACAGATTTATTCAGACATGGACTGCCACGATGTAAGCATTCTAGAAATATTCCAATTTCAGGAGTTCCAGAAAGAGATTGAATTTTGACAAATGGACAAATTACCTGCTTTGATGGCTGTCTGCCCTATATTGTTGGGAGGGGAAATGGGAAGATAGGGAAGGGGATGAAAGGAACTAGAGATGCCATCCAGAGATGACAGTTGAAAGATCCAAGGACAAGCCTGGGAATGGAATGCAAAACGCCCATCCAACGAGGCACCAAAATGTGAAACGGTTACCAAAACACCTAATTTGAACCTTCTTGGACTGGGAGAAGAAAAACTAACTGGGACAGGGGTCAGCAACCTGTGGCTCTGGAGCCGCATGCGGTTCTTTCATCCCTCTGCTGTGGCTCCCTGTCGCTGGTTGGCTCCACAATTGATAGGGCTTTCGGTTAGGACAGGTAAAGGAAAAAGGATGCCATGCTAGGAGGAGACTCTATGGTGGAGGAACCAGATTTCTGGTTGGCTCCAGAATTGAATGGGGGGCTTCTGGTTAGGACCTTTGTGGCTCTCTGAGTGTTTAAGGTTGCCGACCCCTGAACTAGGACTAAATGGAAAATCCTCAGGCCTGGCTTTGCTGTGGTCTAGCTACTTAACTTCAGTAAAAGTATACCTTTCACTACAAATGGAGTTAAGGGTCTTTCCTTCCTGAACACCCAAGCTGCAATAGGTCTGACACTTTGTCTTTACAAGCTTTTCATGGAATAATGTATGACTCACTTAGAAACAAGCTAGGGAAAATATGTAAAACCTAATTTTTGGGATTCTTTTTATCCCTTTAACAATAGCTCAACTTTTGGTCATGTGAGCTAGAAGAAAAATCTTGGACAGCATAAAATAGAACTCTTGGCCACATTCTTAGCTGCTATCTGATACTTTCACTGATATGATACTTGATACACACACAAACACACACACACACACACACACACACACACACACACACACACATGAGAAAGTTTTCACGGGTATATATGTGTGTACAGTTAATATCTCGGGTTTCTTCCCGTGTAATTGTAAACATATCCTTAAAAGGGTAGTAGCGACATTTTGACGAAATCGCATTCGTCATCTTCTTCACCAAACCGAGAACTTCAGCCAGAAGATGACAAATGTGATTTTGTTGAAACGTCGCTACTACCCTTTTAAGGATATGTTTACAATTATACGGGCAGAAACCCGAGATATTAACTGTACACACACACACACACACACACACACACACACACACACACACACACACATATATTAGGGGCTGGATTGGGCCCATTTTCAAAAATCTTTTTTCTTCTGCTGGTTTATCCCCTCCACATGAAATCAGTTGTGTTTTCAGAGAGTGATCCTCCTGCTGGGCAATTAGATAGAATCCTTATTCTCCATTGTATCATATTTCTTCCCAGCATACTCGATTGGAAAAATATATGAAAATATTTCCCCATTTTCTTCTATAAAGGTGTTGGTTAATGATTACTTGAGGCATTATAGTTCACCACAGAATTATTAACCATTTTTTAGTCCTATTTAAAATCTTCCCAATAAAAACACAGTTCCTCAATCTATGCAATAAAAACCATTCAATGCATTAAACAATTGGTATACCTGTATTGTTAATATAAAGTGTGCTTTGGTTTCTAGAAATAATCAATGATATCCTAATCAGTGATTGATTTGTTGATCCAAGTATAAAAGAAAGTAAAGACTTTCTCAAGTTGAGACCAGCACACAATGAAAAGGACTAGGGGTGACATGATACTAGCGTTCCATTATCTAGGGGGCTGCCAAGATTTCCATGTCTAAAATCACTCTTGGAATATTGCATTCAGTTTTGCTTGCCACAAAATAAAAAAAGATGTTGAAATTCTGAAAAAAGTGCAGAGAAGAGCAATAAAGATAACGGGACTGAAGGCTAAACTATATGAAGAAAATTTAGAAGAATTTGGGTACATCTAGTCCAATGAAGAGAAGGACTAGGAGTGAGATGATAGCAATCTTCCAATATCAAAGGGAGGTATTTAAGAAGAGATTGGACAACCATTTGGCTCAACCAGAAGGTTTACTGCTTGAACATGAGGTTGGAGAAGACCTCTAAGGCAGTGGTGGGTTTCAAAATTTTTTACTGTGTGGCTTGGTGGGCGTGGCATGGCATGGTTGGTCGGTATGGCTTGGTGGACATGGCAAGGGAAGGATACTGTAAAATCTCCATTCTGACCCCAGTCCAGGGGAATGATATTGTAAAATCTCCATTCCCTCCCCACTCCAGGGGAAGGTTACTGCAAAATCCCTATTTCCTCCCAATCAGCTGGGGCTCAGGAGGCAGAGAATAGATGGGGGCAGGGCCAGTCAGAGGTGGTATTTACTGGTTCTCTGAACTACTCAAAATTTCCGCTACCCGTTCTCCAGAACTGGTCAGAACCTGCTGAAACCCACCTCTGCTCCAAGGTTCTTTCCAACTCTGATATTGTATGCTCGATGTCATTCTGTTATTCACAAATCCATGCAGGCTTCTGGTAACACTGTGGAGGTCTTTTGTCTTTCAAAATCGACCTTATAATTTTTGGGACTTCTGGTGATCTCCCAATAAAAGCATGAACTGGATGTGATCCCACCTAGCATCCAAGAACAGAAAAGGTCAGGTGGATCTTGTCAATATTTTTAAACATAGTGTTTTGCCATTTAAGTGATATTACCATATCTACAGACAAGAATCCTATAGAAAGGAGAGAAATCTTTTCTAAGCTTTGTACTGAGAGACCAATTTATTTACTCATGGATTAACATGATATGAACATTCTAGAAACATCCCAATTCCAGATGTTCCAGAAAAAGACTGAATTTTGTCAGATGGACAAAATATCTGAGGAAAATATGGTAGACTGCCCCAGAAATGGAGAACTTTGGAAGATCAGTAAGATGTCACGGATACATGTCTGTGGTTACTTTATACGTAATCGCTAGCAGACCTTCAATGTCCTTTTCCAACTCTGTTGTTCTGTCATTCTGTTATTAACAAGTCCATGCAAGCTTTTGGAAACACCATGGAGGTATTTCATGTTTCAGAATCTATCCTATAACTTTTGAATGTCCAATTAAAGCACCAACTGGATATGACTCCACTTAGCATCGAAGAACAGAAAAGGTCAGCTGGATCTTGCCAGTTTTTAAAAAAGGTTTTTATTGCCTTTTGTCATTGAAGTAATATTACCTGCCATGGTTTTATATTCTGAGGTGACAGTCTGCCTCCATGTTTCAACGGTCTGTGGTTGATTCTGGTTGAGTATATTGCATGTAAGGTATGAGCCAATGCATAGACAGAATTATATATACTATAACTATGACTGAGCATGCTCATTTCAAAGTATGGTGCAGGGAGATCCTTTAAGGTTTTCTTTCTATTACATGGTAGAAAGGCGAGACTTAACACATTGATTTTGAAAAGGAAACAGTTGAATGCTTGTGACCAGAATTCATGGATAAAACCATCTTCTTCTTCCCAAAAGGGATTGACAGTCTCAAGAAATTGTTGAAAACCTTGAATTTGCATTGCGTGAATGTTGAAAGAAAGAGCTCCATGGAAGATTTGGGGTTTAACATCAATAATCTTTTGAAAGTGAAATAAAGTGAAATCAATTTGGGCTGTAGTAACCCATACCCTTTTTGGACTGTACTTCTCCTTTCCCCATGGGAATATATATTGCATGGTCTGAGTTGTTTGTATAGCGACTGCCAACCAAAAAATGGATGCAGTTTCTCCATAAACAAGGACAACTTTAGCTGTACTTAGCATAAAATTCTTCAAAATGTCAATTCTCTCAAAGATCATTGTACCTATTTCATCCAAAAAATAGAAATGTTTTGTCAACCTTACTGAGAAAGCTGGACAGATTCCTTTCTGTAGAAGCATTTGCTCAACTGTCCGTAAGAAATATGTTCCACTCTCATCATCTGTAGCCATGAGTCCAAGCCATCTCCATTGGAAATACAGAAGCAATTGGACAAGTCCTTCGTACTGAAGTAATTCACTGGGAACCATGCGGAGAAACGGAGCGGAATGGATCTGATCATTGGATGCTGGTTGAAATGAGCCATATGAAATCTCAAAAAAAAAAAAAAAAAAAAAGTGAAAATTTCAGAGTTCAAACAGGGATTCTAGGTCCCCACCACCACCCCAGGAGTCATTGCTTCATTGATTTATTTAAGCATATATTTTCTTATCCAGAAATGCCATTACAAGCCTGCCAATGAGGACTCTCAGTTATCTGGACAAAAGTGTCTGAAGATTGAATTATGGCAACTAGACAATTTTATTCATTAAAGGTAAAGGTAAAGGTTCCCCTCGCACATATGTGCTAGTCGTTCCCGACTCTAGGGGTCGATGCTCATCTTTGTTTCAAAGCTGAAGAGCCAGCACTGTCCAAAGATGTCTCCATGGTCATGTGGCCGACATGACTAAACGCCAAAGGTGCACAGAATGTTGTTATCTTCCTACCAAAGGTGATCCCTATTTTCTACTTAATTTTTTTACATGCTTTCGAACTGCTAGGTTGACAGAAGCTGGGACAAGTAATGGGAGCTCACCCCATTACACAGCACTAGGGATTTTCCGCCACTGAACTGCTGACTTTTCGACTGACAAGCTCAGCGTTTTAGTGACTGAGCCCTTTATTGATTGGCTAGAGTCATTGTGGTGCTCATCCAGGTTTTTACCCTTGCTTTCTTCCTAGGGTTGAGAGTGATTGGCCCAAGGTCATCCAGCTGGCTTCATTTCAAGACAGGATCAGAAATCCTGGCATTAGGTTTCCAACCTGGGGCTTAACCCTTACAACAAACTGGCTCCTAAATATTCAAATTAGTCTGGCCTAATCTAAATCATCTGAATCTAGTGCACACATTTATGAACATGATATTGTAAATAGTGAAATCATTTCAGCTCTTTTTGTTTTCACCTTATCACATCGCTCTCACCTAAAGGGTCATTATAGTGGTAGCATTAATGAAGGTAAAAGATGAATAAAAATGGAGAATTTTTCATGTATTACCTGTGGAACCTTATAAAGATGTAAGATATCTGCCATGCGTGAGGTTGTATCAGAGCCAAATCCCCCAATAACTCCTATTACGTTTTTCTGACTGCCACATTTGTAGTTTGGAATGAACTCTTGTGAAGTGAAGAGCAGGTCCAAAATGGTGTGGTAAGTCATCTTTGAATCAGAGTAGCTGTCAAAGATGTGGAACCCAAGAGTAACATTGGGTAAAATCTTGGGATTGTTATTGATCTCATCAATAGCAAAGACCAAAGCTAGAATATGCTGGTAGAACTTGGTCACCACTCTGGAAATGGAGGACATTTTTGTTAGATGATAGTTTTAAACAGTGCACAAAATCAGTATGTTTAAGGCATATTTCCATCACGTGCTTAAGACTTTTTTATTTCATCAAGCTGGCCTGGCCTAAATCTTCTCCCCCTTTTTTAATGTAAATTGTAATTTGTTTTTAAATTATGGGGTATTTTAAATTCAGCCATATTATTTAATTCGTTTTTAATTTATTTTAAATTTTTGTATTTATGTGTTTTATCTTGTGGCTATTCACCGCCCTGAGTCCTTCGGGAGAAGGGCGGTATAGAAATTTAATAAAATAAATAAATAAAATAAATAAATACTGATGTAGTTTTGAATGGACAATTGCATGTGCGTAGTTTTGAATGGAAAATTGTATGTGCCTCAGTATACAAAAGGAGCACAATTTAAGTAAAGTTAATCTTATTAGCATCCTCTTTGAAAATGTATTGTGATTATCCTGGAATGAATTCAGGCTTTCATGCCATAACATGAAACATGTTTTGATCAGTTTTTAACCAAAGTAATCTTTGATATCTCAGAGCTGTTCTCAGTAGCATGGAGTTGTCAAAACAGAATGTTAATTCCACTTTTTTTCTTTTTGAAAGCTTGAAAATGAAAAGCAATGGATGAATAAACTTTTCAAAAGTCAGACTACTGATCCTTCTATCTCAGTGTTGATACCCTGAAGTGCAGTCATTCAGGGCTTAAACTGGGTTATCCCGATAATTTTGTCAATAATCTTCTCATCGTTCCTATCACCCATCTCCTCCCACTTATGACTGTATGACTGTAACCTTGTTGCTGGTATCCTTAAGATTTATATTGACTGTTTCCCAATGACTATCATTAAGTGTTGTACCTTTTGATTCTTGACAAATGTAACTTCTTTTATGTACTCTGAGAGCATATGCACCAAGACAAATTCCTTGTGTGTCCAATCACACTTGGCCAATAAAGAATTCTATTCTATTCTATTCTATTCTATTCTATTCTATTCTATTCTATTCTATTCTATTCTATTCTATTCTATTCTATTCATATCTGGCAGAATGGCTAAATCCATTCCTAAGAAATCATTTACACAGGCTCAAATCCGTTCATGTGTATAGAAACTTAAAACAGTGTCTGTTATATGAATATAAGGACTAATAAAATACACATCAAAAGGATATGAATAGTCACTAATAAGAATCAGCATAGGAAAAAATAGAGCAAACAAAACTTGTATTATTGACGACAATATTTGAACTTATCTCTGAACTTCAGCGAAAGGCCTAATATGAAGAAATTTAAACCCACAATAGGTGGTCCTGATCATTAAACATCTTATTTTATGATGGTTTTCCAATATACTTTATACCTCTTTTTTTCTATTTTCAGATCATGTATTCCTTACAAATTTCAAAATAAGGTGTGTTTTATATCCCTTTATAAATATAATTCTGGCATAATTATGTCTGTTCTTTCATTTTCCCCTTCTATAAATAAGACTCAAAATCTGTGCATTAGAACTGGAAGTCAGGAAGGAGACATTAGGGATCTCTGCAGATTTTGTGTCATTGTGTCCTTTTGGAATAATGTTTTCCTATGTACTAAAGTAGACCACAGCTGGATTTCCAAGTATTCTGTTAATAATATGAGAAGATTCTCCTCACAGTGAAAGCTTGAACATTTCACTTTATTCTCAACAAATTACTGCTGTCTATTTGATACTATCCATCCATCCATTCATCCATCCATGCTTCCATCCATCCATTCATGCATCCATCCATCCTTCCAGCCATCCTTCCAGCCATCCTTCCAGCCATCCTTCCATCCACCAAAATTCTATTGATAATATGAGAAGATTCTCCTCACAGTGAAGCTTGAACATTTCACTGTATTCTCAACAAATCACTGCTGTCTATTTGATACTGTCCATCCATCCATCCATCCATCCATCTAGCCATCCATCCATCTATCCATCCTTCCATCCATCCTTCCATCCATCCATCCAGCCTTCCAGCCATCCTTCCATCCACCAAAATTCTGTTGATAATATGAGAAGATTCTCCTCACAGAGAAGCTTGAACATTTCACTGTATTCTCAACAAACAACTGTTATCTATATCCATCCATCCATCCATCCATCCATCCATCCATCCATCCATCCATCCATCTATCCTTTTAGAATAAAATACTCTGCAAACAATCAAATAAACATGAAAATAATGTATTTTTATAGGCTAGTGTTCACACTGTTATGACCTCTTACATTGGTATGCTAGGTGACTCCTGAGAAGGGTGTTTGTTGAAAAAAATATTGAAGAAAATGTAATGGATATGAGACACCATCCCACCAATGAAGAAATTGCCTGGTTCATACCATTCATGTGGGATATAGAGAGGATCTTGTCCACTGCATGAAAAGGCATGTGAGTTGTTCACCCCATTGAGGAGAAAGAAGAGAAAAAACAGAACCAGCATCACTCCCATTCTGAAGACAATGTTCCCTCTGCACATTAAACCTTCCATTTCTCTTTACTACATTATTGCAACTGTTGGCCAGATTTCAATTTGAGTGACTAGATGACTGACAGCTTTATTTCCCAGAGGACCTTGCATTCTCTCTATCAGAATATCTTGCCTTCAGAAGTTGTGGGTGCTCCATCACTGTAGGCTTTTAAGAAGAGACTGAACAGCCTCCTGTCTGAAATGGTATAGGGTCTCCTGCTTGAGCAGAGGGTTAGACCAAAAGACCTCCAAGGTCCCTTCCAACCCTGATGTTGTATGTTCAATGTTCTTCCTGTCCCTCAAATTACAAAAGCAGGCTTTGAGAATCACCTGAGAATCAATATTTGAAATCCGATTTATTCATTATGAGATAGAAGCTGGCCAAAGTAACAGAGCCCTCCTATTCTCTTGTCTATTGACAAAATGCCAGGGTGAATATAAAATATTTGATTTAGTTGATTCCTCTTCTAGAAAGCCTTTGGAGGTTTTAGCACTGAGGAATATTATAGTGATGTTGATAGTTAGCATTAGTTGCATAAATTCTGTTGGGACATGAAAACCTTACAGGCTGTTAAATACACTGATGAGTTCTGGAAGTCCAAAATAAACAACTGAAGTAATAAACAATTCAATTAAAGAATGATGGAAGTCAACTGCTTCCCTTTCGCCTTTCAGCTCCCTCCCATATTGGGGTAGACCAGGTGCTTCGATAGAAAAACACTTAATCTCTCCCCTGGCTCAAGCTGATAAAGGGAAGAGAACTTGTGGCTCAGAGGTTAACACAACTGCCTAATATGCAGGCAGCCCAAGTTCGAATCTGAGTAAGGGTATGGCTAGCTGATGACAGATAAATAGCTTGAAATAGATCTATACTAATCTCCCTTTATTTCTTTACCAGCAAATATAAATTTGGTATAAAATGGTTTGTCGTGAATGTGACTGCTTGAGAACTCCTGGATTGGAGCTGAAAGGCGAAAGGGAAGCAGTATGCTCCCTCCCATATTGGGGTTGACCAGGTGCTTCGATAGAAAAACACTATATACAGTATGTTGCTCCTAGAAGCATTTCCACCTGAAATGTAGAAGGAGCTGGATTAAACCCTCATACTGAAGGACTTCATTTGGGACCATACGATAGAAGGAAGGGAAATGTGATTCGGTAGTGACTTTAGATTCAAATGACCCATAAGAAATCTAGGGGAAGAAAAGAATGAAACATGAGAATGAGAAAGGAACACAATGGGAATAGTTAGATTTATTTTACATACTTTAAACTTTAAAGGAGAATAGTTGTAGCTCAGGGTTGAAATGAAGGGTCCTTGGTGCTTTCTGAGCTTGGTTGTTTTCTTGCAGAGTTTTCATTACCCAAACTAGGTAATATCATCAGTGCCGATGCTTGCTAGCATGATTGTTTGACTGAAACTGATGATGTTCAACTGATGATGTACAGAGCCCACTGTAACAACATTGCCAAAAAGGCTCTAAGAGTTGTTAACCTAATCTTGCGTAACTTCTTCTCTGGTAATATTGTACTGCTAACTAGAGCATATAAAACATTTGCTAGACCAATTCTCAAATACAGTTCATCTGTCTGGAACCCGCACTGCATATCAGACATTAACACAATTGAGTGAATCCGGAGAGACTTCACGAGAAGAGTCCTCTACTCCTCTGCTCACAACAGAATACCTTATGCCACCAGGCTTGAAATTTTGGGCTTAGACAATTTAGAACTATGCCGCCTTCAGTCTGACCTAAGCGTAGTACATAAAATTATCTGCTACAACATTCTACCTGTCAATGACTACTTCAGCTTCAACCACAACAATACATGAGCACACAATAGATACAAACTCAAGATAAACGACTCCAATGGCAGAAAATATGACTTCAGCAACAGAGTGGTCAATGCCTGGAATGCACTACCTGACTCTGTGGTTTCATCCCCAAAAGTGAAATAAGGTGAAATCAGTTTGGGCTGTAATAATTCATACAGTTTTGGATCGTACTTCTCATTTTCCCTTGGAAATATATATTGGATCATCCAAGTTGTTTGTATAGCAAATATTGGAGTTCAAAGAAGGATTTCAGTTTGTTATTTCTCATGAATCATTGGTTCATTGATTGATTTAAACATGTCTTTCCTTATCCAGAAATGTCAATGAAGTGGCCTATACAGAAGGGCGAAATGTTATCAAAAAGGATTTGCCAGAAAAACAAGGAAGATGGGAAGGTGATCTGATTATCTGTACTGAACACTGAATAAATAGATATTGCTGTAATTGGTGACAATAACAACAGTTATGATAATTCCAAAATACTGTATATTCACCAAGGGTCAAGGAATTGTTCTTTAAATAATGTTTGTATTTGGAAACTTTTCAAATAAAAATAAAAATAAAACATAAAAATTAAATTAAACACAAAAAGCAAAAAAAAGACATAAAAATGAAGTTTCATATTTTATGTTTTCTTTCTTTTTTGGGGGGGGCTTCAAAAATTATATTTAAAATAAATTTTTATTAGAGTATAAATATTAAAAAAAACATAACATGACATACACACAACAAACATTTATACAACATATAAACAAAAAAAGATTATGTTTCCTTCTTAAGCATTGTTACAAAGTGACATTCTGCTTGTTATATATTTCTTCACCTCTTCTTAGTCTAATGATATTTTCTATACCGGTAATATTTCCCCCTAAATTTTTTGTTTATTTCTAATTTTTAACCAATTATACCATTTATTCCATATTTTGTAGTAGTCTGATTCTTCTCTTTCTTGTATTTCTTTGGTTAACCTGTCCATTTCAGCGCATTCTAGAATTTTTTTCTATTAAGTCTGTTTCGTTTGGTGTTCTTTCTTGCTTCCAATTTTTTGCATATATTATTCTTGCAGCTGTTAGTATGTGAATTGTGAGATGTTTGATATCTTTATCTGGCACCAATTACAGCCTCAAGTAGTAATTATCTACAATTATCTATAGACTTTTAGCTATGCAATTTGGGATGGACACCCTTCGAATGGTGAGGGAGTATGAATGGATTTCATAGAAATCCATTTTTCTCATAGAAAAATTGCAGACTACAGGAACCATTAGCACTACTCAGGTGACCCTGAGGACACAGATAAACCTCCAAGTGCCTCAATTACTGTCTAAAAGGATGCAAATGATCAGCTGTCTGTAAGGAATATAAATCCTTCCATTCCCCACCATCCAGTCAGAGCTGAAAGAGCTTCTTGGATGAGAAGTGAAATGTCTTCAAAGAAAAAAAAACAAGACAGTCTAGCTGCCTCTTGAACAAGGACCTTTGGTACAGCCTCGAGTCTTTTTGTGTATGACACAACAAATTTTGCACACCTGGATTGGGGCATTTTTCTGCCATTCTTCCTTGCAAATCCTCGCAAGCTCAGTCAGGTTGGATGGTGACCATTGGTGGACAGTCATTTTCAGGTCCCTCCGGAGATGTTCAATAAAAGGAACTGAACTGAACACACTCAAAACCATAGAAGTGGTGGTGGACTTTAGGAGAAACCCTCCCATACTACCACCTCTTACAATACTAGACAACACAGTATCACAGTAGAGACCTTCAAATTTCTAGGTTCTATCATAACTCAAGACCTAAAATGGACACCTAACATCAAAAATGTCATCAAAAAAGTGCAACAAAGAACGTTCTTCCTACGCCAACTCAGAAAGCTCAAACTGTCCAAGGAGCTGCTGATTGGACATAATTCTACAGAAGAATTATTGACTCTGTCATCTGCACCTCTATAACTGCCTGCATTACTATTAATCTTCTCATCGTCCTATCTCCTCCCACTTATGACTGTATGACTGTAACCTTGTTGCAATATAAATTATGATTTATATTGACTGTTTCCTAATATGATTTGATTGCTTATTTGTTTCCTATGACTTTCATTAAGTGTTGTACCTAATGATTCTTGATGAATGTATCTTTTCTTTTATGTACACTGAGAGTGTATGCACCAAGACAAATTTCTTGTGTGTCCAATCACACCTGGCCAATAAAGAATTCTATTCTATTCTATTCTATTCTATTCTATTCTATTCTATTCTATTCTATTCTGTTCTGTTCTGTTCTGTTCTGTTCTGTTCTGTTCTGTTCTGTTCTGTTCTATTCTATTCTATTCTATTCTATTCTATTCTATTCTATGGTTCAAATCATGGCTCTGGCTGGGCTACTCTAGGACAGCGGTGTCAAATTCAAGGCCTGCGGGCCAGATCTGGCTGCAGGGTGCTTAGATCTGACCCGCAGGGCCTCCTGGTAACAGCAAAGGACTAGCCCATGGTGCCTCTGCCAGTGAAAACAGAGCTCGGGAGAGCTGCATGCCCCCTTCTTGAGCTCTGTTTTCAGCTGAAACAGCCTCCTGCAGCACTCTGCCCACAAAAGTGGAGCTTGGGGGAGGGGCATGCACCCCTCTGAGTTCCGTTTTTGCTGGCAGAGTGCTAAGAAACTACAGGTGAAACTCGAAAAATTAGAATATCGTGCAAAAGTTCATTTATTTCAGTAATGCAACTTAAAAGGTGAAACTAATATATGAGATAGACTCATTACATGCAAAGCGAGATAGTTCAAGCCTTGATTTGTCATACTTTTGATGATTATGGCTTACAGCTCATGAAAACCCCAAATTCACAATCTCAGAAAATTAGAATATTGTGAAACGGTTCCATATTCTAGGCTCAAAGTGTCCCACTCTAATCAGCTAATTAAGCCATAACACCTGCAAAGGGTTCCTGAGCCTTTAAATGGTCTCTCAGTCTGGTTCAGTCTGGTTCCCAATCATGGGAAAGACTGCTGACCTGACAGTTGTGCAGAAAACCATCATTGACACCCTCCATAAGGAGGGAAAGCCGCAAAAGGTAATTGCAAAAGAAGTTGGATGTTCCCAAAGTGCTGTATCAAAGCACATTAATAGAAAGTTATGTGGAAGGGAAAAGTGTGGAAGAAAAAGGTGCACAAGCAGCAGGGATGACCGCAGCCTGGAGAGGAGTGTCAGGAAAAGGCCATTCAAAAGTGTTGGGGACTTTCACAAGGAGTGGACAGAGGCTGGAGTCAGTGCATCAAGAGCCACCACACACAGACGGATCCTGGACATGGGCTTCAAATGTCGTATTCTTCGTCAAGCTGCTCCTGAACAACAAACAACGTCAGAAGCATCTTACCTGGGCTAAAGAAAAAAAGAACTGGTCTGTTGCTCAGTGGTCCAAAGTCCTCTTTTCTGATGAGAGCAACTTTTACATCTCATTTGGAAACCAAGGACCCAGAGTCTGGAGGAAGAATGGAGAGGCACACACTGCAAGATGCTTGAAGTCCAGTGTGAAGTTTCCACAGTCTGTGTTGATTTGGGGAGCCATGTCATCTGCTGGTGTTGGTCCACTGTGCTTCATTAAGTCCAGGGTCAACGCAGCCATCTACCAGGAGATTTTGGAGCACTTCATGCTTCCTTCCGCAGACGAGCTTTATGTGGATGCTGACTTCATTTTCCAGCAGGACTTGGCACCTGCCCACACTGCCAAAAGTACCAAAACCTGGTTCAATGACCATGGGATTACTGTGCTTGATTGGCCAGCAAACTCATCTGACCTGAACCCCATAGAGGAGCTATGGGGCATTGCCAAGAGAAAGATGAGAGACATGAGACCGAACAATGCAGAAGAGCTGAAGGCCGCTATTGAAGCATCCTGGTCTTCCATAACACCTCAGCAGTGCCACAGGCTGATAGCATCCATGCCACGCCGCATTGAGGCAGTAATTGATGCAAAAGGGGCCCAAACCAAGTACTGAGTACATATGCATGCTTATACTTTTCAGAGGTCAGATATTGTTCTATGTACAATCCTTGTTTTATTGATTTCATGTAATATTCTAATTTTCTGAGATTGTGAATTTGGGGTTTTCATGAGCTGTAAGCCATAATCATCAAAAGTATGACAAATCAAGGCTTGAACTATCTCGCTTTGCATGTAATGAGTCTATCTCATATATTAGTTTCACCTTTTAAGTTGCATTACTGAAATAAATGAACTTTTGCACGATATTCTAATTTTTCGAGTTTCACCTGTACTAGGAAAAGTGGCAGTTGATCACAAGGCAAGGAGGCATTGAGAAATGTTTCCCCTTTTGCATTTAAGCATCCAAGAAGAGACAGAAAAGGAGAAAGGGAAAGAGCAAAAAGAAAGAAAAAGAAAGAAAGATGGGAAGGAGGAAGAAAGAAGGGAGAATGAAGAGGGAGGGAAAAAGAAGACAAAGAAAGGAAGGAAGGGAGGGAGGGAGGAGAATATAATGAGAGGGAGGAAGGGAGGGTGTGAGGGAAGTCTGCATTAGCACTTGGCCATCAGCAGCCCTGCAAGGATTGTTGCTGATCCCGATGACGAGGAGGCTGGTGTGGTGCTGCGCCAGCAGCCTGTGCAGCCGGTGATTGAGTCGAACAGCGAGGAGACTGAAGAATATGTAGTGCCAGAGGCAGGGATTCAGTCAGGGCCTTCAGAACCTCCAGAGGTCCTTTAAGTGAAGATGATGAAGAGGAGGAGCCTCTTCTCAATGCACGGGCATGCAGAGCTGCCAAAAGGCAGGAGTGGTTCCTCAGGAGGAGGTCTTCTTGAGAGTAAGGCTTGGGTCTAATTGGCCATGCCCTTTAAGAAAGAACACAGCTTGTAACAAGCTGCAGGAAACAACTTTAGTTCGCTAATCATCATGTTGGGATTTCTCTGCAACCTTGCTTCTGGGCTTTCTGCCAGCTCCAGTAAGACTGACTATCTTATCTGTGGAATTCTGGCAGGCTGTTAAGAATTATTATTAACAACTGGCATTTGCTAAAACTGCGTTATTTGAGTAAACTAAGTTTTGTTCAGAGTTTTTGTGTGCTGGATTCTTTGGGATCCGTAGCTGGGGCAGAACACCTGCTGCCTTTTTGGCATTCCCTTGTCTCCTCCTCCTGACTTCTCCTGGTGGTCTCTCATCCTATCATTGACGATGCTTTGGTTACAAAGCTGGGTCTCCTTGCATGGAGAGGGAGTGGGCTACACACTTTGCCCTCCCACACACCCCATGTGCAACCTGGCCAAGGAGAGTGAGAACAGCAGCAGCAGCCTCGAGGAGGAGGTAAGCACAGCCAGACACCACCTTGGCAAAGTGGGCCTATGCTGGGCTGGGCTATGGGGTGCCAGTGCTCTGGGAGATCAAGGGCCAGACCAGGAGTTTGCTTTTTGCTGCCTAGGGTTCTGGACATGCTGCGCCACTATCTGGGAGTCCTCTGCATGGCCTGAGAGGGATGGCGAGGCTCCTCTTGAGGACAAGGGTTTGGCGCTGTGCCTGGTCTCACCTTCCTCTGCTGGAGACAATGGATCACCCCCAGCCCCGCCTGGGCCACCACAGGTGTCCTTGACACAAGTGACATTGAGCTGGCCACACACACCCTGGCCACACACCTCATGCCTTCCCAAGGGTCAAACACAACCCTGCTGTGGCCCTCAATGATATTGAGTTTGACACCCCTGCAATTATCCCTAAACTACTTCTGTGTTGTCTTGGCTTGATCATTATTTTGTTGAAAAGTCAACCTTTGGCCCAGTCTGAGGTCCTGAGTGATGTGGAAC
Source organism: Pituophis catenifer annectens (assembly GCF_029215685.1). Classification (NCBI taxonomy): domain Eukaryota; kingdom Metazoa; phylum Chordata; class Lepidosauria; order Squamata; family Colubridae; genus Pituophis; species Pituophis catenifer. Next base: position 14,590,602 of record NW_027256895.1, read on the forward strand.
AGGTTTTCATTGAGGATATTCCTTCATTCAAATTTCCCTCAATCCTGACCAGTCTCCCAGTCCTTGCTGCTGAAAAATACCCCCACCGCATGATGCTGCCACCACCATATTTCACTATTGGGATGATATTGGGCAGGCGATGAGTGGTGCCTGGTTTCCTCCAGATATAACAGTTAGAATTGAGTCCAAACAGTTCAATCTTGGTTTCATCAGACCAGAGAATCTTGTTCCTAAACATCTGAGAGTTATTCAGGTGTTTTTTTTAGAAACTCCAAGCGGCCTTTCATATGTTTTACGCTGAGGAGAGGCTTCTATCTAGCTACTCTGCCATAATGCCCAGATCAGTGGAGGACTGCAGTGATAGTTATTCTTCTGGAACTCTGTCCCATCTCCACACAGGATCTCTGGAGCTCAGTCAGAGAGACCATTGGATTCTTGATCACACTTCTCTTACTAAGGCCTTTCTTTCCTGATTACTCAGTTTGACCAGGTAACCAGCTCTTGGAAGAGTCCTGGTTGTGCCAAACTTATTCCATTTGAGAATTATGGAGTCCATTGTACCCTTAGGAACCTTCAAAGCAACAGAAATATCATTGTACTGGGCAGGAGGCAGCAGGTGCATGCATTGCTTTGGCCCAGCCCACACCATCCCGGCAGGCACACATGTGCACAGGAGGTCTGACTTTAACACCCCTGGACTAGAATATCTTTCCTTTGTGATAGTCAAAGTTCTTTAAATGATTCATTTGGTGATCTTGTTAATTTATTACTACTTGACTTTTTAATTGTACAGTAGTAGGTTTTTTCCTATATTTCCTTTTTTCTTGTATGCATGTTGGAATATTAATGCAGCTACCTGAGATTAAAAAAGGAGAAATAAATAGTTTCAGAGAAGAGAAGAGAAGAGAAGAGAAAAGAAGAGAAGGGAAGGGAAGGGAAGGGAAGGGAAGGGAAGGGAGGAGGGGAGAAGAGAGGAGAGGAGAGGAGAGGAGAGGAGAGGAGAAGAGAAGGGAAGGGAAGGGAAGGGAAGGGAAGGGAGGAGGGGAGGGGAGGGGAGGGGAGAGGAGAGGAGAAGAGAGGAGAAGAGAAGAGAAGAGAAGAGAAGAGAAGAGAAGAGAAGAGAAGAGAAGAGAAGAGAAGGAATTTGGTAATTTTTGAGGGCCTATCTACATCAGTCGTTACTGCAGCAGGAATAAATACATCATCAAGGAAAAATGTTCTTTAAAACTACTTCTCAAAATCACCCTTTATTCCTGAAGGCATGCCCTCATAATGCCCTCATAATCTAACATTTATGTCTTTTTTCGAATAAGCTGTTCTCGATTATTCAGTTCAGGTCTTACCACAATAATATAGCATTTAGGAAAAAAGATGCAACTGAATAACCCAGCGCTGGAGGCCAAGATGGAGAAGATCTCCACAGCCACCATGTATTTTCCTTTGGTGCATAAATAGGTTGGGATGAATGACAACCAAACACTGCAAAACACCAGCATGCTGAAGGTGATGAACTTGGCTTCATTAAAACTGTCTGGCAACTTCCTGGCTAGAAAGGCCACAGTGAAACAGATAATAGTCAGAAAACCCATGTAGCTCAAAATGCAATAAAACATAATAACTGAGCCTTCATTACATATAAGAATGACTTCCTTAATCATTGAGTGCACATCCACATCAGGGAATGGGGGGGAAATTGTCAGCCACAAAACACAGATTCCTGCTTGAAATATGGAGCATGTGAACACAATGGAATAGGCCAGTTTTTTCCCCACCCATTTCCTCATCCTGGATCCTGGTTTGGTCGCCATGAAAGCCAAGACCACTGAAATCGTTTTTGCTAATATGCTAGAAATGGAGACAGAAAAGACGAAACCAAAAGTGGTCTGGCGAAGAAAGCAAGTTGCTTGGTTAGGTCTTCCAATAAACAACAAGGGACAGAGGAAACACAAGAGGAGGGCAATGAGAAGAGTGTAGGTGAGACTCCGATTGTTGGCTTTCACAATGGCCGTATCATGGTGCTTCAGGAAGATGCCTAGTACCAGAAGTGAGATCAGAGATAGTAAAAGTGCTGAGACAGTCGCAGCAATAGCCAAAGGATCTTCAAAAGTGAGAAAGTTTGGAATTTTAGGAAGGCATTGATCCTGGAATTTGTTTGGATAGTGATCCTCTGGACAAATGAGACATATTTCTGCATCTGAAAGCAACAATCATAAATTTACTCAGAAAGAATAACAATTCAAATCTCTGGTGTAACATGCTCACAGAAATCCAGATGTATATTCACATAGAATATAATGCAGCAAAGTATTCTTATATTCAATGGCCCTGAATGTTGCCTTATTATATGTAGGTACAGTTTTTATTTACTTCCTGCCTGGAGTATATGGGCAAGATTGAGATTTGTCTTTCATTCCTTTGCTTTTGAACAAGTTATAGATCCATCTTTCTATATCGTGGTTTAGGAACAAATCCTTTAGATTAGCCAGAAAGTTTCTTCAAATAGTTTTCTAATAGCTCTTGACAACTACTGCTTTTTAAATGTTCATGTAAAATGCCTTGAAATCAGTGGTGGGATTCAGCCAATTCGCACCATTTCAGGACAACCAGTTGTTAATTTTCTGAGCAGTTTGGCAAACTGGTTGTTGGAAGAAATCATTAGGGCAGAGAACCAGTTGTTAAATTACTTGAATCCCACCACTGCTTGAAATGGACAAATAGTTGACAAATACAATCAACCACATTCTTCCAGGACATATCTGCAACTTTACAGAATGAATCTTCACTCAAGTCTTCTTTTAGCTGATAAGATTGCATTTATTACTCTCTCTCCTTATTTTTTCATTCTTGATCCTAAACTATTAAATTCAGTTTCTAGATTATTTTATTCAATTCTTTTCCGGATTAGATGATTGGCTGTTATTAAATGAACTATTATGAAATATTATTTGTGAAGTTCATTTAACCTAAAAAGAGTGATTCTAACAGTCAAATGCCAATGGAGAAATGTTGGAAGATCAACAACTGAGTTCTCTAACTACCGTATTTTTCAAAGTATAAGACACACTCCCCCCCCAAAAAAAGAGGGTGAAAATTTGGGTGCATCTTATACACCAAATGTAGCCCTGCCCACCCGCTGGCTCCCACCCTTTTAAATATTTAGTTACCGTATTTTATGGAATATAAGACGCTCTAGACTATAAGATGCACCTACATTTTTGGGAGAGGAAAATAAGAAAAAAAATCTGCCTCTGCCTCCCAGCAATTTGCCTCCTTGCAGCAAACAGCAGAGGCCTGCGCAGCAATAGGCAATGGCAATCCCTGCAGCCTGAAACAGCTAATCAGGCAGTGCTGAAGCTGAAACTGGCTGTTTGCTGCTTGCTGCAAGGAGGTAAATTGCTGGGAGGCAGAGGCAGATTTTTTTTCTTGTTTTCCTCTCCCAAAAAGGTAGGTGCATCTTATAGTCTGGAGCATCTTATACTCCAAAAAATATGGTAACTAAATATTTATAAAGGAAAAGTTGCATCCCAGATCATTTAATTTTTTTAAAAAATATTTTATATACATACTGAATCTGGAGAACAGTTTCTTACATTTTTTTCCCTGAACCACTTTCTATACCTTTGCATAGTGTATCCTACCCTCTTGGTTTGAGAACATCCCATCTGGACATGGAGCACAATCATAGCAGCAAAATTTCTCTCCCTCCTTCTTTTTCTTACTGTAGCCAGGATGACACTTTTCATTACACAGGGAAACAGGTGGTACCTATCCAAAAATATAGAAATGGTTCTAGTATTAAGGAAATCCCTGGAGGATCCATCTCACATTTGATGCTTCACTCAATGTATTTGGAGGAACCATCTACTATGTGTTTCCAGAATAGGAAACTGTATCTCTTCCATGAAGATTTTCATTCCTACAATGATGGATGTTTCAACTAAGATAGCACAAAATAAAATAACCCACTGATTTAATAATTTTTTCCAGATTGTTAAGACACACATGGACATCTAATTCTTTCCAGTTACTATTACTTACATATGTTTGATTGAAGCAACCCAGTGTGTTTACTCCAAGGGGCTTTTCCAAAAAGCAACTGGAATTTCCTGGAAATGTTTCTCTTCTCCTCCCAAGGAGTTTCCCCAGGATGGGAAGAGAAATGTTTTCAAGGCAAAAAACCAAGGAAGTCCAGCTGTCTTTTGGAAAAGCATCTTTGGGACAACCATGACCTGGGTGATTGAGAATCTCTATGGACATTCAGTGAGTTTACACAATATGATAAATAAAAATCAAAATAAAATTGGTGTTCTGCCTGTTCTAGAACACGGTCATCATATGAGTATGTTTCATGAAATAGGCTATTGCATTAAGTCATTCCGTTGCTTCATCTGTTTGGGCATGATGTACCAATGCAGGAATTAAGTTTGTTAACCCCAGTTTGGAATTTACTATCTTCTGTGTAGTCAGAGAATGAATGTTTCCAGTTCAACTGATTTTCTAGTTTCTTTGTAGGAGGAACTTTCTGTGTGATCAAAAAGGTCTTCTCTGGACCAGGAATCATTGTCCTGATCTACTAGCATCATTGGAAGTGAACATTGTTCTTTCAAAAACATTATTGTTATTTTCTCACCTGAGTGAAATCTCTCTCCCATTCAATTTTATCTTCATCAATAGTAAATCCTTTGTGAGGATCCAATCTTCCAATATGGACCTTGATATAGGAATTATTAGGAAAAGTGACCAAGTTTGTAATATCAAATCCGCCTGCCAATTCTCCATGTTCATTAAATGTGATTTCATCTCCAGCACTATTGTTGAATGAAATCCTCTGAAGAAATGAATGAAGCTGCATAAGAAAGAAAAATAATGTAACAGGCTGTAAAGGATTGCAATGTCTTTTCTCCTGGGGGAGAAAAGATGCCCCCCTGTTTGAAAGGCAAATGACACAACAAGGCAATGATTAAAATAGTAAATGTTAACTTGGATTCTATTCTTTTCTTTAAAACACAAAACTGTATCTCACTTACTTTGGCTATGTCCTGAGGGGAAATTCATTGCAGAAAGCAATTGTGTTCAGAAGAATTAGCAGTAAAAGTGACACCAGCCAGAGCATAGAAAAACCTCAAAGAAGTAGTGCAAGATCAGAAAATGTGGCCCATAGAGTCATGGAGAGTCGGACATGATCAGCGATGGTATTCAGCTGGTTCGGACCAGTTCACCCGCACCGGTAGCAGAAATCGCAGGTGGGCCTGCCTACCCGCCCACCTGCCCTGGCTCTATGCCATCCTATTTAGGTATTTTTTATGGCCAGGCGCATGCATGGAAGGTGCGTGCACCAGCAAAGCAGATGCACGGAAAGCCAGGAGCATGCGTGGATGGGGCACGTGCACTCACATTTGCAAACCAGTAGGGAAAGTCAGTAAATACCACCCGTGGACATGACTGAATGGATAATATCATCAACATCATCATTATTTTCTTTAAATGATTAAGTAATAAATTATGGGAGTGATTTAAGACTTACTCTAATTAGGAAAGTTCAGATGGGAAGGTACGGGCATGAGATTTTTTCTTAATTTAAATATACATCCACACTCTCCCTTTATATGTGATCATACATTTCTACAAACAAGAGTCTCATAGAAAGGATATGAACCTTATCTAAATATTGCACTGAGAAACAGATTTATTCAGACATGGACTGCCACGATGTAAGCATTCTAGAAATATTCCAATTTCAGGAGTTCCAGAAAGAGATTGAATTTTGTCAAATGGACAAATTACCTGGAGAAAATATGGTAGACTTCCCCAGAAATGAAGAACATTGGGAGATCAGGAATGTATCAAAGATATATCCATATGATTGCCTTATTGGTATGACTTAAGCCATGGAATGGAAATTGTCCATTTTTTTCATGGATTAAAGTGCTAGCTGTTATCAACAGACTTCTTCTTGCTTGCTCTTTTATAAAGGTACTTTGACTGTCAGAAAGACAATCTTTGCACATATGTCTCTCTACATCTTAGCTTCCATTGGGGTTCTGTATCAGATCTGCCATCAAACCGCTACAGCCATGCTTCACTTTGCTTTGATGGCTGTCTGCCCTATATTGTTGGGAGGGGAAATGGGAAGATAGGGAAGGGGATGAAAGGAACTAGAGATGCCATCCAGAGATGACAGTTGAAAGATCCAAGGACAAGCCTGGGAATGGAATGCAAAACGCCCATCCAACGAGGCACCAAAATGTGAAACGGTTACCAAAACACCTAATTTGAACCTTATTGGACTGGGAGAAGAAAAACTAACTGGGACAGGGGTCAGCAACCTGTGGCTCTGGAGCCGCATGCGGTTCTTTCATCCCTCTGCTGTGGCTCCCTGTCACTGGTTGGCTCCACAATTGATAGGGCTTTCGGTTAGGACAGGTAAAGGAAAAAGGATGCCATGCTAGGAGGAGACTCTATGGTGGAGGAACCAGATTTCTGGTTGGTTCTAGAATTGAATGGGAGGCTTCTGGTTAGGACCTTTGTGGCTCTCTGAGTGTTTAAGGTTGCCGACCCCTGAACTAGGACTAAATGGAAAATCCTCAGGCCTGGCTTTGCTGTGGTCTAGCTACTTAACTTCAGTAAAAGTATACCTTTCACTACAAATGGAGTTGAGGGTCTTTCCTTCCTGAACACCCAAACTGCAATAGGTCTGACACTTTGCCTTTACAAGCTTTTCATGGAATAATGTATGACTCACTTAGAAACAAGCTAGGGAAAATATGTAAAACCTAATTTTTGGGATTCTTTTTATCCCTTTAACAATAGCTCAACTTTTGGTCATGTGAGCTAGAAGGAAAATCTTGGAGAGCATAAAATAGAACTCTTGGCCACATTCTTAGCTGCTATCTGATATTTTCACTGATATGATACTTGATACACACACAAACACACACACACACACACACACACACACACACACACACACACACACACACACAAGAAAGTTTTCACGGGTATATATGTGTGTACAGTTAAAAGGGTAGTAGCGACGTTTTGACGAAATCGCATTCGTCATCTTCTTCACCAAACCGAGAACTTCAGCCAGAAGATGACAAATGTGATTTTGTTGAAACGTCGCTACTACCCTTTTAAGGATATGTTTACAATTATACGGGAAGAAACCCGAGATATTAACTGTACACACATACACACACACACACACACACACACACACACACACACACACATATTAGGGGCTGGATTGGGCCCATTTTCAAAAATCTTTTTTCTTTTGCTGGTTTATCCCCTCCACATGAAATCAGTTGTGTTTTCAGAGAGTGATCCTCCTGCTGGGCAATTAGATAGAATCCTTATTCTCCATTGTATCATATTTCTTCCCAGCATACTCGATTGGAAAAATATATGAAAATATTTCCCCATTTTCTTCTATAAAGGTGTTGGTTAATGATTACTTGAGGCATTATAGTTCACCACAGAATTATTAACCATTTTTTAGTCCTATTTAAAATCTTCCCAATAAAAACACAGTTCCTCAATCTATGCAATAAAAACCATTCAATGCATTAAACAATTGGTATACCTGTATTGTTAATATAAAGTGTGCTTTGGTTTCTAGAAATAATCAATGATATCCTAATCAGTGATTGATTTGTTGATCCAAGTATAAAAGAAAGTAAAGACTTTCTCAAGTTGAGACCAGCACACAATGAAAAGGACTAGGGGTGACATGATACTAGCGTTCCATTATCTAGGGGGCTGCCAAGATTTCTGTTGCAATATTTTCAGGATCAGACTCAATAATGATAATAAGAGTTAGAGGTTTAAATATATTTCTCTTTAATTATAACAGGCATTCTATATTCACTGAATATTCACAGATAGAAACGAGGAAAATGGTGAAGGTGGCTCCTTATATATACAAGGGGTGGAGCCAAGAATGGGAGTGGTGAATTATGAATACATTAGGAACCAAAGAATAAGTTAACCCCCGATGTCCCATATATACATTATTTACACATTAGGGAATAAGGCATTTACATCTCACAAATCCCCCTCTAAATGCCGGTTCGCTATACAACACCAATTACATTCAGATTCAGGACAATATAAGACATATAATTTTGATGTTAAATATTTGTGCTGTTTAGAAGGTAAAGGCTTCGTCAATATGTCAGCTAATTGTTCAGAGGTATCACAATGCACTGCTTTGATAAATCCATCTTGAGACAATTGTCTCACATGCTTAAATTTTATATCTATATGCCTGGACCTTTGTCCAATGGCATCGGATCTGGATATTTCAATGGCTGCTTTATTATCTTCATGCATAACAAAAGGCAAAGCAGGTTTTTTCCAAACATCTGAAATCAAATCATTAAACCATACAAGGTTATTTGCAGCTTTGGACAAACAAACATATTCCGCTTCTGTGGTCGAAGTGGCTACCAGTTCTTGTTTACCAGTGTACCAGTAAACTGGACAGTCATTTAATAGAAAAATATAACCAGAAGTGCTCTTTCTGCATGATATATCTCCAGCCCAATCCGCATCTGCGTAACATGTAAGTTTTGGTTCTTTATCATTACTAGGTTCTAATACTAAGCAAAAGTCTAATGTACTTTTCAGATATCTTAGAATTCTTTTGACCGCTTCCCAATGATACATTGTTGGTTTGCTAACATATCTTGACAATAAATTGAGTGGTAATGCAATATCTGGCCTGGTCCAATTAGATATATAAAGAAGTGAACCTATGACTGATCTATAAAATGTATTATCCTTGAATTCAGGGGAAGATTCATCAGTGTTTCTAAGGAAATCAGTTTGCATAGGAGTGTCACAGGGTTTGGCATTGTTTAAATTGCATTTGTTCAGAAGTTCAATGATTTTATCTTTCTGAGTAAGTTTGAATCCCCTTCTAGTTTTGTTAATTTGTACACCAAGGTATTTGTTTACTTTACCTAGAGATTTCAACGAGAAATGTTCGTTTAGCTTATTTACAAAGGTTTCTCTTCTCTCCTTGTGTTTTCCTATATATAAAATATCATCTACATAAATTAACACAAATTCAATGTGATCATCACTCTTTTTTACAAAGAAACAGTTATCAGCAGTGGTAGCGTTGAAATCCATGGTCTTAAGTACTTTTACCAAGCAATCGTACCATCTTTTGCCAGATTGCTTTAATCCGTATAGACTCTTGTTCAATAGCCAAATTTCATTCTTATTAGTGTATTGACTGTGTGGTGCTCTTACATATATTTCCTTATCTAGTTTTGCGTGTAAATACGCAGTCTGTATGTCATATTGAAATACATCAAGATTGAGTGCAGATGCCACTACTAGAGCTGTTTTAACACTCTCTGTTCTCACTGTGGGGGAGTATGTGTCAGTGTAGTCCTCCGGATATTTTTGTGCATAACCTTGTGCAACCAATCTAGCTTTGTATAGAGTATTGCCTCCTTCTAGATTCTTAATTTTATAAATCCACCTGGTACCTATAATCGTTTTATCTTTAGGTGCAATCGCAGGTGTAAACACATTTAATCCTTGCAAACTTTCCATCTCTTTTTTCATAGCTAGTTCCCATTTTTCCTTTTCTTCACGAGGGAGTTTTAATACTTCCTCATATGTATTAGTGTCATTTGTTCACCATCCATATGCATTATGTAATCTCTGTATTTATTTGGTACTTGATTTCTATTGTTTCTAATAGCTCTTTCGGGTTTGCTATGGTTATCATGCAAATATCTTGCTTCCTTTTTTGTTAATGTGTCTGTCTTTATTTTGTGCTGACTATTTGTCCAAGTTTTGGTTTTGTTTTTATTTTTGTTGATATTTTGATTTTCTATTGTCCCTTCCTCACAAGATTTTGTATCTTTGCATTTATTTGGAAATATTTCATTAAGATGTAATTTAGACCAATTGGCCTGTTCATGGAACACAGCTGTTCTGGAGACTATAAATTTGTTATTATTATCAATGAATCTGTACCCTTTGGTGCCAGTTTCATATCCCATAAATCTTAATCTTCTGGATACGTTTTCTCCCTTTCTTCTCAACTGCTTAGGTATGTGTACGTCTGCAGTGACTCCAAATATGTGCATGTGTGCTAATTTGGGTTTCCTATTATACATCACCTCATATGGTGTTTTATTCACAATACTGGACCAGGTTCTATTTTGAGTGTAATTTGAATAATGTAAGGCCTCTGACCAAAATTGTTTGCCTAAACCAGCATCCTCTAATGTGCACCTAATCATGGTTTGTAGTGTGGAATTCTTTCTCTCTGCAATCCCGTTTTGGAACGCAGAAAATGGACTAGACGTGAAATGTAGCATTCCTCTATCCTTTAACCATTGGGAGAATTCTTTAGACATGAATTCACATCCCCTATCTGTCATAATTTGTTTTATTCTGATATTATGTTGTGTTTCTATGCGTTTGTAGAATTCCTTAAATTTCTGAAAGGTTTCATCCTTGTGTTTTAATGTGTAAACAAAACCATAGCGACTGTAATCGTCTACTATTGTTAGGAAGTAACGTTTTCTATAAGTGATTGATGGAGTTAATGGACCAACTAGGTCCATATGTACTAAGTCAAAAATTTTGTTAGTTGATCTGTTGGATTTTTTTGGTCTGGGACTAGTTTTTAGTTTAGTGGATTTACATACTGAGCATTCCAAATAATTTTCACAATTTTTTATTTTGACACCTTCTGCGTGTTCAGTCATTTTTTGTACTACAGGAAAACTTGCATGTCCTAACTTCCTATGCAAGATGTGAGCACACTCATCATGAATTGGTTTACCTATTCTTGGTTTCTTCTCATTGTGTGTATTTGCGTGATCATGAGATATTTTACATTCATCATTGTCACTGTTACTAACATTTTCATCATCTGCCTCAATACAATCTTCCATATTTGAATCAATGTTATGTAACCATCTTTCTTTTGTTATTAGATAGGGTAGGCCTCCTTTAATCATCACAGTGCCTACATTTGTTTTGTCCTTCTCTAAAGTTGCTTTCCCCTTTGAGAAAACTATATTGATGTCAGAATCTCTGCTTAGTTTTATGGCACTTAGTATGTTATGAGGTATTTCTGGAATTAACAATACCCCCTCTATTTTTCCTAGGCCAGGCAAGGTCACATTTCCTCTGCCTAATACTTGAACCTTTTCTTGATTAGCTACCTTTATTACAAATTTATCTTCTGTAAATGAAGACAATATATTTTTGTTATTAGTGGTGTGGTTGGTTGCCCCAGAATCAATAAGCCAATTATTGTTCTCATTTTGTTGTGTTTTAGTGCTGTCTTGTTTATTTAGTCCATTCAGTGAACCAGATTTTCTCTCTTTTGAATTTTCTCTACCCCCTCTACTATCTCTGTAATTTGGTGGGCTTCTATATTTATGTCTATCTGTGGAAGACTGTCTATAATTGTATTTGCTCCTATACTCTGACCTATGTCTCTCCTTTGAGATTTTGGGACAGTCTCTTCTATTGTGTTCCCTGGACCCACAATTATGGCATTTAAAAGCTTCATTGTATTTTTCCTGGAAAGCTACCTTCCTAAAAGATTTGTGTTCTGTGTGATTGCTGGAACGATTTTTTCTTGAATTGTCTTCTGCTATCAATTTGTTAGATAGACTTTCTATGGATAAATATCCTAGATTGATGGTGTCTAAGTGTGACATAAAACTATCCCATGATGAATCAAGTGAATTGATAATAACACTTTTCATTGTTTGATCTGAAATCACTTCCCCCCTCAAATGCAGCTCAGCTCTTATTTTGTTTAGAGATATCAAATGCTCACTTATGGAAACCCCTGGTTTTACTCTGGAAGAAAAGAAATCCTTAGACATTCTTGTAGTGGTAGCTACACTATCGCTGTGAAACAGATTAAACATGCATTGAATTATTTCTGAAACAGTTAGGTTTGGTTTGATGCTATGATACATTGCAGGAGACACGCTAGATATTATTAAGAAAAATGCTCTATGATGTAAACAATCTATTTTTAAAGTCCAAGGTCTTCTTGGAGGACTAGTGATAAAGAATAGTAAATTTTCTTTCATAAAGACAACCTGGAGCTGTTGATACCATTCTTGCAAATTAATGCCATCAACTCTAAGTTTTGGGAAGTCACTGGGTAAGTTTCCCACATTATTTTGTCCATTACTTACAACCTGAGGTAGTCCGTGGTCTCGCAAGTGCAGGAAATTGCAAAACGGCATGGGGATGCTCGCAACGAGTCTGCGCGGTTCTCTGGCCAGTTCAAGTCTTTCCGGACCGTCTACGTAGTTTCGCACATGCGCGTTGCTCATTTCTTCTTTGGCGTCGTCGTGGAAGGTTCTCTCCATTGCAGCTCGCTCGCTCCGCTCCTCTTCAGACGAGTCGGTTTCTGGCTCGGTTTTAGGAGTTTTGATGGCGGCGACTGCTCTTTTCTTTCTTTTGTGTGCGTTGGTACTTGATCCGGTCTGCGGTGTAGGGCGGAATCGACATGGCTCTCTGGGCTCGGGCGTCGTCGCTCTCGAAGTCAGGATGGGAGCGTGCAGGTCTTGAGGTATCGGCTTGTTCTCTAGCTTCTTCGTTGTCGCTTTGGAAATTTTTAATTTTGGCCCAAATGCAGCAAAAAGTGTCTTCATTGCTGATTTTACTTGGGATTTCGTTAATTCGTCTTCGCTTTCTGATTCTGGTTCTTCTGAAGAGTTTGAATCTTCCTTTTCGCTTTCGTTGTCTGATAACGTTTTTCGCGCCATAAATTTTGAACTGAGCATTTTGATTGGCTCTGCTTCGCTCACTTTGGAGGCTTGTTGGAACCAAGATGGCTGCCATTCAAAATTTCGCGCGGGATCACATCTTTTCTTTTTCATAACGACTTTCTCTGTAGTCATATCACTCACAGTTTTTTGGTCTTTGGGTTTCTCTTTAGCAATGTTTTTCTCTCTCGCTGCTCCGCTGTTTTTCAGCATTTCTTGGAGATTCGCGATGAGGCTTTCATCATTCTTCTGGCTTTTTAATAGTTTTAATATCTCTGACCTGAGTTCGTTATTTTCTATTTCGATTTCCTCCTGGTCATTATTTTCATTTATTAGTTCTTCTTCTTCAGTGGTGTATTCTTCGGATTCTCTCGAAATCGCATTTGTGGATTCGTTGATTATTTCTTGTTCAGTTTCTATTTCTTTGCTGTAGGCCCTGGTGTTGGGCCTATCTTTCTTAGACATCTTTAAGTATTTATTGAGTCAATTAACCATCCTCTGCTACCAGCTTGTTGCAATATTTTCAGGATCAGACTCAATAATGATAATAAGAGTTAGAGGTTTAAATATATTTCTCTTTAATTATAACAGGCATTCTATATTCACTGAATATTCACAGATAGAAACGAGGAAAATGGTGAAGGTGGCTCCTTATATATACAAGGGGTGGAGCCAAGAATGGGAGTGGTGAATTATGAATACATTAGGAACCAAAGAATAAGTTAACCCCCGATGTCCCATATATACATTATTTACACATTAGGGAATAAGGCATTTACATCTCACAATTTCCATGTCTAAAATCACTCTTGGAATATTGCATTCAGTTTTGCTTGACACAAAATAAAAAAAGATGTTGAAATTCTGAAAAAAGTGCAGAGAAGAGCAATAAAGATAACGGGACTGAAGGCTAAACTATATGAAGAAAATTTAGAAGAATTTGGGTACATCTAGTCCAATGAAGAGAAGGACTAGGAGTGAGATGATAGCAATCTTCCAATATCAAAGGGAGGTATTTAAGAAGAGATTGGACAACCATTTGGCTCAACCAGAAGGTTTACTGCTTGAACATGAGGTTGGAGAAGACCTCTAAGGCAGTGGTGGGTTTCAAAATTTTTTACTGTGTGGCTTGGTGGGCGTGGCATGGCATGGTTGGTCGGTATGGCTTGGTGGACATGGCAAGGGAAGGATACTGTAAAATCTCCATTCTGACCCCAGTCCAGGGGAATGATATTGTAAAATCTCCATTCCCTCCCCACTCCAGGGGAAGGTTACTGCAAAATCCCTATTTCCTCCCAATCAGCTGGGGCTCAGGAGGCAGAGAATAGATGGGGGCAGGGCCAGTCAGAGGTGGTATTTACTGGTTCTCTGAACTACTCAAAATTTCCGCTACCCGTTCTCCAGAACTGGTCAGAACCTGCTGAAACCCACCTCTGCTCCAAGGTCCTTTCCAACTCTGATATTGTATGCTCGATGTCATTCTGTTATTCACAAATCCATGTAGGCTTCTGATAACACTGTGGAGGTCTTTTGTCTTTCAAAATTCACCTTATAATTTTTGGGACTTCTGGTGATCTCCCAATAAAAGCATGAACTGGATGTGATCCCGCCTAGCATCCAAGAACAGAAAAGGTCAGGTGGATCTTGTCAATATTTTTAAACATTGTGTTTTGCCATTCAAGTGATATTACCATATCTACAGACAAGAATCCTATAGAAAGGAGAGAAATCTTTTCTAAGCTTTGTACTGAGAGACCAATTTATTTACTCATGGATTAACATGATATGAACATTCTAGAAACATCAATTCCAGATGTTCCAGAAAAAGACTGAATTTTGTCAGATGGACAAAATATCTGAGGAAAATATGGTAGACTGCCCCAGAAATGGAGAACTTTGGAAGATCAGTAAGATGTCACGGATACATGTCTATGGTTACTTTATACGTAATCGCTAGCAGACCTTCAATGTCCTTTTCCAACTCTATTGTTCTGTCATTCTGTTATTAACAAGTCCATGCAAGCTTTTGGAAACACCATGGAGGTATTTCATGTTTCAGAATCTATCCTATAACTTTTGAATGTCCAATTAAAGCACCAACTGGATATGACTCCACTTAGCATCGAAGAACAGAAAAGGTCAGCTGGATCTTGCCAGTTTTTAAAAAAGGTTTTTATTGCCTTTTGTCATTGAAGTAATATTACCTGCCATGGTTTTATATTCTGAGGTGACAGTCTGCCTCCGTGTTTCAACGGTCTGTGGTTGATTCTGGTTGAGTACATTGCTTGTAAGGTATGAGCCAATGCATAGACAGAATTATATATACTATAACTATGACCGAGCATGCTCATTTCAAAGTATGGTGCAGGAAGATCCTTTAAGGTTTTCTTTCTATTACATGGTAGAAAGGCGAGACTTAACACATTGATTTTGAAAAGGAAACAGTTGAATGCTTGTGACCAGAATTCATGGATAAAACCATCTTCTTCTTCCCAAAAGGGATTGACAGTCTCAAGAAATTGTTGAAAACCTTGAATTTGCATTGCATGAATGTTGAAAGAAAGAGTTCCATGGAAGATTTGGGGTTTAACATCAATAAACTTTTGAAAGTGAAATAAAGTGAAATCAATTTGGGCTGTAGTAACCCATACCCTTTTTGGACTGTACTTCTCCTTTCCCCAGGGGAATATATATTGCATGGTCTGAGTTGTTTGTATAGCGACTGCCAACCAAATAATGGATGCAGTTTCTCCATGAACAAGGACAACTTTAGCTGTACTTAGCATAAAATTCTTCAAAATGTCCATTCTCTCAAAGATCATTGTACCTATTTCATCAAAAAAATAGATATGTTTTGTCAACCTTACTGAGAAAGCTGGACAGATTCCTTTCTGTAGAAGCATTTGCTCAACTGTCCATAAGAAATACGTTCCACTCTCATCATCTGTAGCCATGAGTCCAAGCCATCTCCATTGGAAATACAGAAGCAATTGGACAAGTCCTTCGTACTGAAGTAATTCACTGGGAACCATGCGGAGAAACGGAGCGGAATGGATCTGATCATTGGATGCTGGTTGAAATGAGCCATATGAAATCTCAAAAAAAAAAAAAAAAAAAAAAAAGTGAAAATTTCAGAGTTCAAACAGGGATTCTAGGTCCCCACCACCACCCCAGGAGTCATTGTTTCATTGATTTATTTAAGCACATATTTTCTTATCCAGAAATGCCATTACAAGCCTGCCAATGAAGACTCTCAGTTATCTGGACAAAAGTGTCTGAAGATTGAATTATGGCAACTAGACAATTTTATTCATTAAAGGTAAAGGTAAAGGTTCCCCTCGTACATATATGCTAGTCGTTCCCGACTCTAGGGGTCGATGCTCATCTCTGTTTCAAAGCTGAAGAGCCAGCACTGTCCAAAGATGTCTCCATGGTCATGTGGCTGACATGACAAACGCCAAAGGTGCACGGAATGTTGTTATCTTCCTACGAAAGGTGATCCCTATTTTCTACTTAATTTTTTTACATGCTTTCGAACTGCTAGGTTGGCAGAAACTGGGACAAGTAATGGGAGCTCACTCCATTTCACAGCACTAGGGATTTTGCACCACTGAACTGCTGACCTTTCGACTGAAAAGCTCAGCGTTTTAGTCACTGAGCCCTTTATTGATTGGCTAGAGTCATTGTGGTGCTCATCCAGTTTTTTACCCTTGCTTTCTTCCTAGGGTTGAGAGTGATTGGCCCAAGGTCATCCAGCTGGCTTCATTTCAAGACAGGATCAGAAATCCTGGCATTAGGTTTCCAACCTGGGGCTTAACCCTTACAACAAACTGGCTCCTAAATATTCAAATTAGTCTGGCCTAATCTAAATCATCTGAATCTAGTGCACACATTTATGAATATGATATTGTAAATAGTGAAATCAGTTCAGCTCTTTTTGTTTTCACCTTATCACATCGCTCCCACCTAAAGGATCATATTAGTGGTAGCATTAATGAAGGTAAAAGATGAATAAAAATGGAGAATTTTTCATGTATTACCTGTGGAATCTTATAAAGATGTAAGATATCTGCCATGCGTGAGGTTGTATCAGAGCCAAATCCCCCAATAACTCCTATTACGTTTTTCTGACTGCCACATTTGTAGTTTGGAATGAACTCTTGTGAAGTGAAGAGCAGGTCCAAAATGGTGTGGTAAGTCATCTTTGAATCAGAGTAGCTGTCAAAGATGTGGAACCCAAGAGTAACATTGGGTAAAATCTTGGGATTGTTATTGATCTCATCAATAGCAAAGACCAAAGCTAGAATATGCTGGTAGAACTTGGTCACCACTCTGGAAATGGAGGACATTTTTGTTAGATGATAGTTTTAAACAGTGCACAAAATCAGTATGTTTAGGGTATACTGATGTAGTTTTGAATGGACAATTGCATATACGTAGTTTTGAATGGAAAATTATATGTGCCTCAGTATACAAAAGGAGCACAATTTAAGTAAAGTTAATCAAATCAAATGAGCCTGGTGGCTCAGCAGACTGATAGCATTGTGATTAACACCAGCTGTCTGCAATTACTGTAAATTCGAATCTCACCAGGCTCAAGGTTGACTCAGCCTTCCATCCTTTCTAAAGTAGGTAAATTGAGGACCCAGTTTGTGGGGGCAATAAGCTTTGTATAAATATACAAAAGTATGAAGGCTATTGCTTAACACATTGTAAGCCGCCCTGAGTCTCTGGAGAAGGGCGGCATATAAATCAAACTTAAAAAAAAAAAATTAGCATCCTCTTTGAAAATGTATTGTGATTATCCTGGAATGAATTCAGTCTTTCATGCCACAACATGAAACATGTTTTGATTAGTTTTTAACCAAAGAAATCTTTGATTTCTCAGAGCTGTTCTCAGTAGGATGGAGTTGCCAAAACAGAATGTTAATTCCACTTTTTTCTTTTTGAAAGCTTGAAAATGGAAAGCAATGGATGAATAAACTTTTAAAGAGTCAGACTACTGATTTTTGTATCTTAGTGTTGATACCCTGAACTGCAGTCATTCAGGGCTTAAACTGGGTTATCCCGATAATTTTGTCAATAATCTTCTCATCGTTCCTATCACCCATCTCCTCCCACTTATGACTGTATGACTGTAACCTTGTTGCTGGTATCCTTAAGATTTATATTGACTGTTTCCCAATGACTATCATTAAGTGTTGTACCTTTTGATTCTTGACAAATGTAACTTCTTTTATGTACTCCGAGAGCATATGCACCAAGACAAATTCCTTGTGTGTCCAATCACACTTGGCCAATAAAGAATTCTATTCTATTCTATTCTATTCTATTCTATTCTATTCTATTCTATTCTATTCTATTCTATTCTATTCTATTCTATTCTATTCATATCTGGCAGAATGGCTAAATCCATTCCTAAGAAATCATTTACACAGGCTCAAATCCGCTCATGTGTATAGAAACTTAAAACAGTGTCTGTTATATGAATATAAGGACTAATAAAATACACATCGAAAGGATATGAATAGTCACTAATAAGAATCAGCATAGGAAAAAATAGAGCAAACAAAACTTGTATTATTGAGGACAACATTTGAACTTATCTCTGAACTTTAGCGAAAGGCCTAATATGAAGAAATTTAAACCCACAATAGGTGGTCCTGATCATTAAACATCTTATTTTATTATGGTTTTCCAATATACTTTATACCTCTTTTTTTCTATTTTCAGATCATGTATTCCTTACAAATTTCAAAATAAGGTGTGTTTTATATCCCTTTATAAATATAATTCTGGCATAATTATGTCTGTTCTTTCATTTTCCCCTTCTATAAATAAGACTCAAAATCTGTGCATTAGAACTGGAAGTCAGGAAGGAGACATTAGGGATCTCTGCAGATTTTGTGTCATTGTGTCCTTTTGGAATAATGTTCTCCTATGTACTAAAGTAGACCACAGCTGGATTTCCAAGTATTCTGTTGATAATATGAGAAGATTCTCCTCACAGTAAAAGCTTGAACATTTCACTTTATTCTCAACAAATTACTGCTGTCTATTTGATACTATCCATCCATCCATCCATCCATCCATCCATCCATCCATCCATCCATCCATCCTTCCATTCATCCATCCTTCCATCCATCCATCCATCCATCCATCCATCCATCCATCCATCCATCCATCCTTCCAGCCATTCTTCCATCCACCAAAATTCTACTGATAATATGAGAAGATTCTCCTCACAGTGAAGCTTGAACATTTCACTTTATTCTCAACAAATCACTGCTGTCTATTTGATACTGTCCATCCATCCATCCATCCATCTATCCATCCATCCATCTATCCATCCTTCCATCCATCCTTCCATCCATCCATCCATCCATCCAGCCATCCTTCCATCCACCAAAATTCTGTTGATAATATGAGAAGATTCTCCTCACAGAGAAGCTTGAACATTTCACTGTATTCTCAACAAACAACTGTTATCTATATCCATCCATCCATCCATCCATCCATCCAACCATCCATCCATCTATCCTTTTAGAATAAAATACTCTGCAAACAATCAAATAAACATGAAAATAATGTATTTTTATAGGCTAGTGTTCACACTGGTATGACCTCTTACATTGGTATGCTAGGTGACTCCTGAGAAGGGTGTTTGTTGAAAAAAATATTGAAGAAAATGTAATGGATATGAGACACTATCCCACCAATGAAGAAATTGCCTGGTTCATACCATTCATGTGGGATATAGAGAGGATCTTGTCCACTGCATGAAAAGGCATGTGAGTTGTTCACCCCATTGAGGAGAAAGAAGAGAAAAAACAGAACCAGCATCACTCCCATTCTGAAGACAATGTTCCCTCTGCACATTAAACCTTCCATTTCTCTTTACTACATTATTGCAACTGTTGGCCAGATTTCAATTTGAGTGACTAGATGACTGACAGCTTTATTTCCCAGAGGACCTTGCATTCTCTCTATCAGAATATCTTGCCTTCAGAAGTTGTGGGTGCTCCATCACTGTAGGCTTTTAAGAAGAGACTGAACAGCCTCCTGTCTGAAATGGTATAGGGTCTCCTGCTTGAGCAGAGGGTTAGACCAAAAGACCTCCAAGGTCCCTTCCAACCCTGATGTTGTATGTTCAATGTTCTTCCTGTCCCTCAAATTACAAAAGCAGGCTTTGAGAATCACCTGAGAATCAATATTTGAAATCCGATTTATTCATTATGAGAGAGAAGCTGGCCAAAGTAACAGAGCCCTCCTATTCTCTTGTCTATTGACAAAATGCCAGGGTGAATATAAAATATTTGATTTAGTTGATTCCTCTTCTAGAAAGCCTTTGGAGGTTTTAGCACTGAGGAATATTATAGTGATGTTGATAGTTAGCATTAGTTGCATAAATTCTGTTGGGACATGAAAACCTTACAGGCTGTTAAATACACTGATGAGTTCTGGAAGTCCAAAATAAACAACTGAAGTAATAAACAATTCAATTAAAGAATGATGGAAGTCAACTGCTTCCCTTTCGCCTTTCAGCTCCCTCCCATATTGGGGTAGACCAGGTGCTTCGATAGAAAAACACTTAATCTCTCCCCTGGCTCAAGCTGATAAAGGGAAGAGAACTTGTGGCTCAGAGGTTAACACAACTGCCTAATATGCAGGCAGCCCAAGTTCGAATCTGAGTAAGGGTATGGCTAGCTGATGACAGATAAATAGCTTGAAATAGATCTATACTAATCTCCCTTTATTTCTTTACCAGCAAATATAAATTTGGTATAAAATGGTTTGTCGTGAATGCGACTGCTTGAGAGCTCCTGGATTGGAGCTGAAAGGCAAAAGGGAAGCAGTATGCTCCCTCCCATATTGGGGTTGACCAGGTGCTTCGATAG
This sequence comes from Pituophis catenifer annectens, assembly GCF_029215685.1. Taxonomy (NCBI): domain Eukaryota; kingdom Metazoa; phylum Chordata; class Lepidosauria; order Squamata; family Colubridae; genus Pituophis; species Pituophis catenifer. Next base: position 14,611,273 of record NW_027256895.1, read on the forward strand.
AAAAACACTATATACAGTATGTTGCTCCTAGAAGCATTTCCACCTGAAATGTAGAAGGAGCTGGATTAAACCCTCATACTGAAGGACTTCATTTGGGACCATACGATAGAAGGAAGGGAAATGTGATTCGGTAGTGACTTTAGATTCAAAGGTCCCATAAGAAATCTAGGGGAAGAAAAGAATGAAACATGAGAATGAGAAAGGAACACAATGGGAATAGTTAGGTTTATTTTACATACTTTAAACTTTAAAGGAGAATAGTTGTAGCTCAGGGTTGAAATGAAGGGTCCTTGGTGCTTTCTGAGCTTGGTTGTTTTCTTGCAGAGGTTTCATTACCCAAACTAGGTAATATCATCAGTGCCGATGCTTGCTAGCATGATTGTTTGACTGAAACTGATGATGTTCAAATGATGATGTACAGAGCCCACTGTAACAACATTGCCAAAAGGCTCTAAGAGTTGTTAACCTAATCTTGCGTAACTTCTTCTCTGGTAATATTGTACTGCTAACTAGAGCATATAAAACATTTGCTAGACCAATTCTCGAATACAGCTCATCTGTCTGGAACCCGCACTGCATATCGGACATTAACACAATTGAGTGAGTCCGGAGAGACTTCACGAGAAGAGTCCTCTACTCCTCTGCTCACAACAGAATACCTTATGCCACCAGGCTTGAAATTTTGGGCTTAGACAATTTAGAACTATGCCGCCTTCGGTCTGACCTAAGCGTAGTACATAAAATTATCTGCTACAACATTCTACCTGTCAATGACTACTTCAGCTTCAACCACAACAATACATGAGCACACAATAGATACAAACTCAAGATAAACGACTCCAATGGCAGAAAATATGACTTCAGCAACAGAGTGGTCAATGCCTGGAATGCACTACCTGACTCTGTGGTTTCATCCCCAAAAGTGAAATAAGGTGAAATCAGTTTGGGCTGTAATAATTCATACGGTTTTGGACCGTACTTCTCATTTTCCCTTGGAAATATATATTGGATCATCTAAGTTGTTTGTATAGCAAATATTGGAGTTCAAAGAAGGATTTCAGTTTGTTATTTCTCATGAATCATTGGTTCATTGATTGATTTAAACATGTCTTTCCTTATCCAGAAATGTCAATGAAGTGGCCTATACAGAAGGGCGAAATGTTATCAAAAAGGATTTGCGAGAAAAACAAGGAAGATGGGAAGGTGATCTGATTATCTGTACTGAACACTGAATAAATAGATATTGCTGTAATTGGTGACAATAACAACAGTTATGATAATTCCAAAATACTGTATATTCACCAAGGGGCAAGGAATTGTTCTTTAAATAATGTTTGTATTTGGAAACTTTTCAAATAAAAATAAAAATAAAACATAAAAATTAAATTAAACACAAAAAGCAAAAAAGACATAAAAATGAAGTAGTATATTAAAAGTTTCATATTTTATGTTTTCTTTCTTTTTTGGGGGGGGGCTTCAAAAATTATATTTAAAATAATTTTTTATTAGCGTATAAATATTAAAAAAAACATAACATGACATACACACAACAAACATTTATACAACATATAAAGAAAAAAAGATTATGTTTCCTTCTTAAGCATTGTTTCAAAGTGACATTCTGCTTGTTATATATTTCTTCACCTCTTCTTAGTCTAATGATATTTTCTATACCGGTAATATTTCCCCCTAAATTTTTTGTTTATTTCTAATTTTTAACCAATTATACCACTTATTCCATATTTTGTAGTAGTCTGATTCTTCTCTTTCTTGTATTTCTTTGGTTAACCTGTCCATTTCAGCGCATTCTAGAATTTTTTCTATTAAGTCTGTTTCGTTTGGTGTTCTTTCTTGCTTCCAATTTTTTGCATATATTATTCTTGCAGCTGTTAGTATGTGAATTGTGAGATATTTGATATCTTTATCTGGCACCAATTACAGCCTCGAGTAGTAATTATCTACAATTATCTATAGACTTTTAGCTATGCAATTTGGGATGGACACCGTTCGAATGGTGAGGGAGTATGAATGGATTTCCAGAAAAATTGCAGACTACAGGAACCATTAGCACTACTCAGGTGACCCTGAGGACACAGATAAACCTCCAAGTGCCTCAATTACTGTCTAAAAGGATGCAAATGATCAGCTGTCTGTAAGGAATATAAATCCTTCCATTCCCCACCATCCAGTCAGAGCTGAAGCAGTTTCTTGGATGAGAAGTGAAATGTCTTCAAAGAAAAAAAACAAGACAGTCCAGCTGCCTCTTGAACAAGGACCTTTGGTACAGCCTCGAGTCTTTTTGTGTATGACACAACAAGCTTTGCACACCTGGATTGGGGCATTTTTCTGCCATTCTTCCTTGCAAATCCTCGCAAGCTCAGTCAGGTTGGATGGTGACCATTGGTGGACAGTCATTTTCAGGTCCCTCCGGAGATGTTCAATAAAAGGAACTGAACTGAACACACTCAAAACCATAGAAATGGTGGTGGACTTTAGGAGAAACCCTCCCATACTACCACCTCTTACAATACTAGACAACACAGTATCAACAGTAGAGACCTTCAAATTTCTAGGTTCTGCCATATCTCAAGACTTAAAATGGACACCTAACATCAAAAACATCATCAAAAAAGCACAACAAAGAATGTTCTTCCTACGCCAACTCAGAAAGCTCAAACTGCCCAAGGAGCTGCTGATACAGTTCTACAGAGGAATTATTGAGTCTGTCATCTGCACCTCTATAACTGTCTGCATTACTATTAATCTTCTCATCGTCCTATCTCCTCCCACTTATGACTATATGACTGTAACCTTGTTGCTGGTATTCTTACGATTTATATTGACTGTTTCCTAATATGATTTGATTGCTTATTTGTTCCCTATGACTTTCATTAAGTGTTGTACCTTATGATTCTTATGAATGTATCTTTTCTTTTATGTACACTGAGAGTGTATGTACCAAGACAAATTTCTTGTGTGTCCAATCACACTTGGACAATAAAGAATTCTATTCTATTCTATTCTATTCTATTCTATTCTATTCTATTCTATTCTATTCTATTCTATTCTATTCTATTCTATTCTATTCTATTCTATTCTATTCTATTCTTCAAATCAAGGTTCTGGCTGGGCTACTCTAGGACAGCGGTGTCAAATTCAAGGCCTGCGGGCCAGATCTGGTTGCAGGGTGCTTAGATCTGACCTGCAGGGCCTCCCTGGTAACAGCAAAGGACTGACCCATGGTGCCTCTGCCAGTGAAAACAGAGCTCGGGAGAGCTGCATGCCCACTTCCTGAGCTCTGTTTTCAGCTGAAACAGCTTCCTGCAGCACTCTGCCAGCAAAAGTGGAGCTTGGGGGAGGGGCATGCACCCCTCTGAGTTCCGTTTTTGCTGGCAGAGTGCTAAGAAACTACTAGCAAAAGTGGCAGTTGATCACAAGGCAAGGAGGCATTGAGAAATGTTTCCCTTTTGCATTTAAGCATCCAAGAAGAGACAGAAAAGGAGAAAGGGAAAGAGCAAAAAGAAAGAAAAAGAAAGAAAGATGGGAAGGAGGTAGAAAGAAGGGAGAATGAAGAGGGAGGGAAAAAGAAGACAAAGGAAGGAAGGGATGGAGGGCGGGAGGGCGGGAGGAGAATATAATGAGAGGGAGGAAGGGAGGGTGTGAGGGAAGTCTGCATTAGCACTTGGCCATCAGCGACCCTGCTGTTGTGGCCTGCCAGTGGCCTGCACAGATTGTTGCTGATCCCGATGACGAGGAGGCTGGTGTGGTGCTGCGCCAGCAGCCTGTGCAGCCGGTGCTTGAGTTGGACAGCGAGGAGGCTGAAGAAGATGTGGTGCCAGAGGCAGGGATTCAGTCAGGGCCTTCAGAACCTCCAGAGGTCCTTTAAGTGAAGATGATGAAGAGGAGGAGCCTCTTCTCAATGTACGGGCATGCAGAGCTGCCAAAAGGCAGGAGTGGTTCCTCAGGAGGAGGTCTTCTCGAGAGTAAGGCTTGGGGCTAATTGGCCATGCCCTTTAAGAAAGAACACAGCTTGTAACAAGCTGCAGGAAACAACTTTAGTTCGCTAATCATCATGTTGGGATTTCTCTGCAACCTTGCTTCTGGGCTTTCTGCCAGCTCCAGTAAGACTGACTATCTTATCTGTGGAATTCTGGCAGGCTGTTAAGAATTATTATTAACAACTGGCATTTGCTAAAACTGCATTATTTGAGTAAATTAAGTTTTGTTCAGAGTTTGTGTGTGCTGGGTTCTTTGGGATCCGTAGCTGGGGCAGAACACCTGCTGCCTTTTTGGCATTCCCTTGTCTCCTCCTCCTGACTTCTCCTGGTGGTCTCTCATCCTATCACTGACGATGCTTTGGTTAGAAAGCTGGGTCTCCTTGCATGGAGAGGGAGTGGGCTACGCACTTTGCCCTCCCACACACCCCATGTGCAACCTGGCCAAGGAGAGTGAGAACAGCAGCAGCAGCCTCGAGGAGGAGGTAAGCACAGCCATTCACCACCTTGGCAAAGTGGGGCTATGCTGGGCTGGGCTATGGGGTGCCAGTGCCCTGGGAGATCAAGGGCCGGACCAGGAGTTTGCCTTTCGCTGCCTAGGGTTCTGGACATGCTGCGCCACTATCTGGGAGTCCTCTGCATGGCCTGAGAGGGATGGCGAGGCTCCTCTTGAGGACAAGGGTTTGGCGCTGTGCCTGGTCTTGCCTTCCTCTGCTGGGGACAATGGATCACCCCCAGCCCCGCCTGGGCAACCACAGGTGTCCTTGACACAAGTGACATTGAGCTGGCCACACACACCCTGGCCACACACCCCATGCCTTCCCAAGGGTCAAACACAACCCTGCTGTGGCCCTCAATGATATTGAGTTTGACACCCCTGCAATTATCCCTAAACTACTTCTGTGTTGTCTTGGATTGATCATTATTTTGTTGAAAAGTCAACCTTTGGCCCAGTCTGAGGTCCTGAGTGATGTGGAACAGGTTTTCATTGAGGATATTCCTTCATTCAAATTTCCCTCAATCCTGACCAGTCTCCCAGTCCTTGCTGCTGAAAAATACCCCCACCGCATGACGCTGCCACCACCATATTTCACTATTGGGATGATATTGGGCAGGCGATGAGTGGTGCCTGGTTTCCTCCAGATATAACAGTTAGAATTGAGTCCAAACAGTTCAATCTTGGTTTCATCAGACCAGAGAATCTTGTTCCTAAACATCAGAGTTATTCAGGTGTTTTTTTAGAAACTCCAAGCGGCCTTTCATATGTTTTATGCTGAGGAGAGGCTTCTATCTAGCTACTCTGCCATAATGCCCAGATCAGTGGAGGACTGCAGTGATAGATATTCTTCTGGAACTCTGTCCCATCTCCACACAGGATCTCTGGAGCTCAGTCAGAGAGACCATTGGATTCTTGATCACACCTCTCTTACTAAGGCCTTTCTTTCCTGATTACTCAGTTTGACCAGGTAACCAACTCTTGGAAGAGTCCTGGTTGTGCCAAACTTATTCCATTTGAGAATTATGGAGGCCATTGTACCCTTAGGAACCTTCAAAGCAACAGAAGTATCATTGTACTGGGCAGGAGGCAGCAGGTGCATGCATTGCTTTGGCCCAGCCCACACCATCCCAGCAGGCACACATGTGAACAGGAGGTCTGACTTTAACACCCCTGGACTAGAATATCTTTCCTTTGTGATAGTCAAAGTTCTTTAAATGATTCATTTGGTGATCTTGTTAATTTATTACTACTTGACTTTTTAATTGTACAGTAGTAGAATTTTTCCTATATTTCCTTTTTTCTTGTATGCATGTTGGAATATTAATGCAGCTACCTGAGATTAAAAAAGGAGAAATGAATAGTTTCAGAGAAGAGAAGAGAAGAGAAGAGAAGAGAAGGGAAGGGAAGGGAAGGGAAGGGAAGGGAGGAGGGGAGGGGAGAGGAGAGGGGAGGGGAGGAGAGGAGAAGAGAAGAGAAGAGAAGAGAAGAGAAGAGAAGAGAAGAGAAGAGAAGAGAAGAGAAGAGAAGAGAAGAGAAGAGAAGAGAAGGAATTTGGTAATTTTTGAGGGCCTATCTACATCAGTCTTTACTGCAGCAGGAATAAATACATCATCAAGGAAAAATGTTCTTTAAAACTACTTCTCAAAATCACCCTTTATTCCTGAAGGCATGCCCTCATAATGCCCTCATAATCTAACATTTATGTCTTTTTTCGAATAAGCTGTTCTCGATTATTCAGTTCAGGTCTTACCACAATAATATAGCATTTAGGAAAAAAGATGCAACTGAATAACCCAGCGCTGGAGGCCAAGATGGAGAAGATCTCCACAGCCACCATGTATTTTCCTTTGGTGCATAAATAGGTTGGGATGAATGACAACCAAACACTGCAAAACACCAGCATGCTGAAGGTGATGAACTTGGCTTCATTAAAACTGTCTGGCAACTTTCTGGCTAGAAAGGCCACAGTGAAACAGATAATAGTCAGAAAACCCATGTAGCTCAAAATGCAATAAAACATAATAACTGAGCCTTCATTACATATAAGAATGACTTCCTTAGTCATTGAGTGCACATCCACATCAGGGAATGGGGGGGAAATTGTCAGCCACAAAACACAGATTCCTGCTTGAAATATGGAGCATGTGAACACAATGGAATAGGCCAGTTTTTTCCCCACCCATTTCCTCATCCTGGATCCTGGTTTGGTTGCCATGAAAGCCAAGACCACTGAAATCGTTTTTGCTAATATGCTAGAAATGGAGACAGAAAAGACGAAACCAAAAGTGGTCTGGCGAAGAAAGCAAGTTGCTTGGTTAGGTCTTCCAATAAACAACAAGGGACAGAGGAAACACAAGAGGAGGGCAATGAGAAGAGTGTAGGTGAGACTCCGATTGTTGGCTTTCACAATGGCCGTATCATGGTGCTTCAGGAAGATGCCTAGTACCAGAAGTGAGATCAGAGATAGTAAAAGTGCTGAGACAGTTGCAGCGATAGCCAAAGGATCTTCAAAAGTGAGAAAGTTTGGAATTTTAGGAAGGCATTGATCCTGGAATTTGTTTGGATAGTGATCCTCTGGACAAATGAGACATATTTCTGCATCTGAAAGCAACAATCATAAATTTACTCAGAAATCTCTGGTGTAACATGCTCACAGAAATCCACATGTATATTCACACAGAATGTAATACAGCAAAGTATTCTTATATTCAATGGCCCTGAATGTTGCCTTATTATATGTAGGTACAGTTTTTATTTACTTCCTGCCTGGAGTATATGGGCAAGATTGTGATTTGTCTTTCATGCCTTTGCTTTTGAACAAGTTACAGATCCATCTTTCTATATCGTGGTTTAGGAACAAATCCTTTAGATTAGCCAGAAAGTTTCTTCAAATAGTTTTCTAATAGCTCTTGACAACTACTGCTTTTTAAATGTTCATGTAAAATGCCTTGAAATCAGTGGTGGGATTCAGCCAATTCGCACCATTTCAGGACAACCAGTTGTTAATTTTCTGAGCAGTTTGGCAAACTGGTTGTTGGAAGAAATCATTAGGGCAGAGAACCAGTTGTTAAATTACTTGAATCCCACCACTGCTTGAAATGGACAAATAGTTGACAAATACAATCAACCACATTCTTCCAGGACATGTCTGCAACTTTACAGAATGAATCTTCACTCAAGTCTTCTTTTAGCTGATAAGATTGCATTTATTACTCTCACTCGTTATTTTTTCATTCTTGATCCTAAACTATTAAATTGAGTTTCTAGATTATTTTGTTCAATTCTTTTCCGGATTAGATGATTGGCTGTTATTAAATGAACTATTATGAAATATTATTTGTGAAGTTCATTTAACCTAAAAAGAGTGATTCTAACAGTCAAATGCCAATGGAGAAATGTTGGAAGATCAACAACTGAGTTCTCTAACTACCGTATTTTTCAAAGTATAAGACACACTTCTCCCCCCCCCAAAAGAGGGTGAAAATTTGGGTGCATCTTATACACCAAATGTAGCCCTGCCCACCCGCTGGCTCCCACCCTTTTAAATATTTAGTTACCGTATTTTATGGAGTATAAAACGCTCTAGACTATAAGATGCACCTACATTTTTGGAAGAGGAAAATAAGAAAAAAATCTGCCTCTGCCTCCCAGCAATTTGCCTCCTTGCAGCAAACAGCAGAGGCCCGCGCGGCAATAGGCAATGGCAATCCCTGCAGCCTGAAACAGCTAATCAGGCAGTGCTGAAGCTGAAACAGGCTGTTTGCTGCTTGCTGCAAGGAGGTAAATTGCTGGGAGGCAGAGGCAGATTTTTTTTCTTGTTTTCCTCTCCCAAAAAGGTAGGTGCATCTTATAGTCTGGAGCATCTTATACTCCAAAAAATATGGTAACTAAATATTTATAAAGGAAAAGTTGCATTCCAGATCATTTAATTTTTAAAAAAAAATATTTTATATACATACTGAATCTGGAGAACAGTTTCTTACATTTTTTTCCCCTGAACCACGTTCTATACCTTTGCATAGTGTATCCTACCCTCTTGGTTTGAGAACATCCCATCTGGACATGGAGCACAATCATAGCAGCAAAATTTCTCTCCCTCCTTCTTTTTCTTACTGTAGCCAGGATGGCACTTTTCATTACACAGGGAAAGAGGTGGTACCTATCCAAAAATATAGAAATGGTTCTAGTATTAAGGAAATCCCTGGAGGATCCATCTCACATTTGATGCTTCACTCAATGTATTTGGAGGAACCATCTACTATGTGTTTCCAGAATAGGAAACTGTATCTCTTCCATGAAGATTTTCATTCCTACAATGATGGATGTTTCAACTAAGATAGCACAAAATAAAATAACCCACTGATTTAATAATTTTTTCCAGATGGTTAAGACACACATGGACATCTAATTCTTTCCAGTTACTATTACTTACATATGTTTGATTGAAGCAACCCAGTGTGTTTACCCCAAGGGGCTTTTCCAAAAAGCAACTGGAATTTCCTGGAAATGTTTCTCTTCTCCTCCAAAGGAGTTTCCCCAGGATGGGAAGAGAAATGTTTTCAAGGCAAAAAACCAAGGAAGTCCAGCTGTCTTTTGGAAAAGCACCTTTGGGACAACCATGACCTGGGTGATTGAGAATCTCTATGGACATTCAGTGAGTTTACACAATATGATAAATAAAAATCAAAATAAAATTGGGGTTCTGCCTGTTCTAGAACACGGTCATCATATGAGTATGTTTCATGAAATAGGCTATTGCATTAAGTCATTCCATTGCTTCATCTCTTTGGGCATGATGTACTAATGCAGGAATTAAGTTTGTTAACCCCAGTTTGGAATTTACTATCTTCTGTGTAGTCAGAGAATGAATGTTTCCAGTTCAACTGATTTTCTAGTTTCTTGTAGGAGGAACTTTCTGTGTGATCAAAAAGGTCTTCTCTGGACCAGGAATCATTGTCCTGATCTACTAGCATCATTGGAAGTGAACATTGTTCTTTCAAAAACATTATTGTTATTTTCTCACCTGAGTGAAATCTCTCTCCCATTCAATTTTATCTTCATCAATAGTAAATCCTTTGTGAGGATCCAATCTTCCAATATGGACCTTGATATAGGAATTATTAGGAAAAGTGACCAAGTTTGTAATATCAAATCCGCCTGCCAATTCTCCATGTTCATTAAATGTGATTTCATCTCCAGCACTATTGTTGAATGAAATCCTCTGAAGAAATGAATGAAGCTGCATAAGAAAGAAAAATAATGTAACAGGCTGTAAAGGATTGCAATGTCTTTTCTCCTGGGGGAGAAAAGATGCCCCCCTGTTTGAAAGGCAAACCACACAACAAGGCAATGATTAAAATAGTAAATGTTAACTTGGATTCTATTCTTTTCTTTAAAACACAAAACTGTATCTCATTTACTTTGGCTATGTCCTGAGGGGAAATTCATTGCAGAAAGCAATTGTGTTCAGAAGAATTAGCAGTAAAAGTGACACCAGCCAGAGCATAGAAAAACCTCAAAGAAGTAGTGCAAGATCAGAAAATGTGGCCCATAGAGTCATGGAGAGTCGGACATGATCAGCGATGGTATTCAGCTGGTTCGGACCAGTTCACCCGCACCGGTAGCAGAAATCGCAGGTGGGCCTGCCTACCCGCCCACCTGCCCTGGCTCTATGCCATCCTATTTAGGCATTTTTTATGGCCAGGCGCATGCATGGAAGGTGCGTGCACCAGCAAAGCAGATGCACGGAAAGCCAGGAGCATGCGTGGATGGGGCACATGCACTCACATTTGCAAACTGGTAGGGAAAGTAAGTAAATACCACCCGTGGACATGACTGAATGGATAATATCATCAACATCATCATTATTTTCTTTAAATGATTAAGTAATAAATTATGGGAGTGATTTAGGACTTACTCTAATTAGGAAAGTTCAGATGGGAAGGTACAGGCATGAGATTTTTTCTTAATTTAAATATACATCCACACTCTCCCTTTATATGTGATCATACATTTCTACAAACAAGAGTCTCATAGAAAGGAGATGAACGTTATCTAAATATTGCACTGAGAAACAGATTTATTCAGACATGGACTGCCACGATGTAAGCATTCTAGAAATATTCCAATTTCAGGAGTTCCAGAAAGAGATTGAATTTTGTCAAATGGACAAATTACCTGGAGAAAATATGGTAGATTCCCCCAGAAATGAAGAACATTGGGAGATCAGGAATGTATCAAAGATATATCCATATGATTGCCTTATTGGTATGACTTAAGCCATGGAATGGAAATTGTCCATTTTTTTCATGGATTAAAGTGCTAGCTATTATCAACAGACTTCTTCTTGCTTGCTCTTTTATAAAGGTACTTTGACTGTCAGAAAGACAATCTTTGCACATATGTCTCTCTACATCTTAGCTTCCATTGGGGTTCTGTATCAGATCTGCCATCAAACCGCTACAGCCCTGCTCCACTTTGCTTTGATGGCTGTCTGCCCTATATTGTTGGGAGGGGAAATGGGAAGATAGGGAAGGGGATGAAAGGAACTAGAGATGCCATCCAGAGATGACAGTTGAAAGATCCAAGGACAAGCCTGGGAATGGAATGCAAAACGCCCATCCAACGAGGCACCAAAATGTGATACGGTTACCAAAACACCTAATTTGAACCTTATTGGACTGGGAGAAGAAAAACTAACTGGGACAGGGGTCAGCAACCTGTGGCTCTGGAGCCGCATGCGGTTCTTTCATCCCTCTGCTGTGGCTCCCTGTCACTGGTTGGCTCCACAATTGATAGGGCTTTCGATTAGGACAGGTAAAGGAAAAAGGATGCCATGCTAGGAGGAGACTCTATGGTGGAGGAACCAGATTTCTGGTTGGCTCCAGAATTGAATGGGGGGCTTCTGGTTAGGACCTTTGTGGCTCTCTGAGTGTTTAAGGTTGCCGACCCCTGAACTAGGACTAAATGGAAAATCCTCAGGCCTGGCTTTGCTGTGGTCTAGCTACTTAACTTCAGTAAAAGTATACCTTTCACTACAAATGGAGTTGAGGGTCTTTCCTTCCTGAACACCCAAACTGCAATTGGTCTGACACTTTGCCTTTACAAGCTTTTCATGGAATAATGTATGACTCACTTAGAAAGAAGCTAGGGAAAATATGTAAAACCTAATTTTTGGGATTCTTTATATCCCTTTAACAATAGCTCAACTTTTGGTCATGTGAGCTAGAAGGAAAATCTTGGAGAGCATAAAATAGAACTCTTGGCCACATTCTTAGCTGCTATCTGATACTTTCACTGATATGATACTTGATACACACACAAACACACACACACACACACACACACACACACACATACACATATGAGAAAGTTTTCACGGGTATATATGTCTGTACAGTTAATATCTCGGGTTTCTTCCCGTGTAATTGTAAACATATCCTTAAAAGGGTAGTAGCGACGTTATGACGAAATCGCATTCGTCATCTTCTTCACCAAAACGAGAACTTCAGCCAGAAGATGACAAATGTGATTTTGTTGAAACGTCGCTACTACCCTTTTAAGGATATGTTTACAATTATACGGGCAGAAACCCAAGATATTAACTGTACACACACACACACACACACACACACACACACACACACACACACATATATATTAGGGGCTGGATTGGGCCCATTTTCAAAAATCTTTTTTCTTTTGCTGGTTTATCCCCTCCACATGAAATCAGTTGTGTTTTCAGAGAGTGATCCTCTCTTAGATAGAATCCTTATTCTCCATTGTATCATATTTCTTCCCAGCATACTCGATTGGAAAAATATATGAAAATATTTCCCCATTTTCTTCTATAAAGGTGTTGGTTAATGATTACTTGAGGCATTATAGTTCACCACAGAATTATTAACCATTTTTTAGTCCTATTTAAAATCTTCCCAATAAAAACACAGTTCCTCAATCTATGCAATAAAAACCATTCAATGCATTAAACAATTGGTATACCTGTATTGTTAATATAAAGTGTGCTTTGGTTTCTAGAAATAATCAATGATATCCTAATCAGTGATTGATTTGTTGATCCAAGTATAAAAGAAAGTAAAGACTTTCTCAAGTTGAGACCAGCACACAATGAAAAGGACTAGGGGTGACATGATACTAGCGTTCCATTATCTAGGGGGCTGCCAAGATTTCCATGTCTAAAATCACTCTTGGAATATTGCATTCAGTTTTGCTTGCCACAAAATAAAAAAAGATGTTGAAATTCTGAAAAAAGTGCAGAGAAGAGCAATAAAGATAAAGCAATAAATAAGAACAGGACAGGAAGCAATGGAAACTAATCCTAGAAGTAAGAATAATTTTTCTGATAGTTAGAACAATTAATTACTGGCATGACTTGCCTCCAGCAGTTGTGGGTGCTCCAACACTGGAGGTATTTAAGAAGAGATTGGACAACCATTTGGCTCAACCAGAAGGTTTACTGCTTGAACATGAGGTTGGAGAAGACCTCTAAGGCAGTGGTGGGTTTCAAAATTTTTTACTGTGTGGCTTGGTGGGCGTGGCATGGCATGGTTGGTCGGTATGGCTTGGTGGACATGGCAAGGGAAGGATACTGTAAAATCTCCATTCTGACCCCAGTCCAGGGGAATGATATTGTAAAATCTCCATTCCCTCCCCACTCCAGGGGAAGGTTACTGCAAAATCCCTATTTCCTCCCAATCAGCTGGGGCTCAGGAGGCAGAGAATAGATGGGGGCAGGGCCAGTCAGAGGTGGTATTTACCGGTTCTCTGAACTACTCAAAATTTCCGCTACCCGTTCTCCAGAACTGGTCAGAACCTGCTTAAACCCACCTCTGCTCCAAGGTCCTTTCCAACTCTGATATTGTATGCTCAATGTCATTCTGTTATTCACAAATCCATGTAGGCTTCTGATAACACTGTGGAGGTCTTTTGTCTTTCAAAATCCACCTTATAATTTTTGGGACTTCTGGTGATCTCCCAATAAAAGCATGAACTGGATGTGATCCCGCCTAGCATCCAAGAACAGAAAAGGTCAGGTGGATCTTGTCAATATTTTTAAACATTGTGTTTTGCCATTCAAGTGATATTACCATATCTACAGACAAGAATCCTATAGAAAGGAGAGAAATCTTTTCTAAGCTTTGTACTGAGAGACCAATTTATTTACTCATGGATTAACATGATATGAACATTCTAGAAACATCAATTCCAGATGTTCCAGAAAAAGACTGAATTTTGTCAGATGGACAAAATATCTGAGGAAAATATGGTAGACTGCCCCAGAAATGGAGAACTTTGGAAGATCAGTAAGATGTCACGGATACATGTCTATGGTTACTTTATACGTAATCGCTAGCAGACCTTCAATGTCCTTTTCCAACTCTATTGTTCTGTCATTCTGTTATTAACAAGTCCATGCAAGCTTTTGGAAACACCATGGAGGTATTTCATGTTTCAGAATCTATCCTATAACTTTTGAATGTCCAATTAAAGCACCAACTGGATATGACTCCACTTAGCATCGAAGAACAGAAAAGGTCAGCTGGATCTTGCCAGTTTTTAAAAAAGGTTTTTATTGCCTTTTGTCATTCAAGTAATATTACCTGCCATGGTTTTATATTCTGAGGTGACAGTCTGCCTCCGTGTTTCAACGGTCTGTGGTTGATTCTGGTTGAGTACATTGCATGTAAGGTATGAGCCAATGCATAGACAGAATTATATATACTATAACTATGACCGAGCATGCTCATTTCAAAGTATGGTGCAGGAAGATCCTTTAAGGTTTTCTTTCTATTACATGGTAGAAAGGCGAGACTTAACACATTGATTTTGAAAAGGAAACAGTTGAATGCTTGTGACCAGAATTCATGGATAAAACCATCTTCTTCTTCCCAAAAGGGATTGACAGTCTCAAGAAATTGTTGAAAACCTTGAATTTGCATTGCGTGAATGTTGAAAGAAAGAGCTCCATGGAAGATTTGGGGTTTAACATCAATAATCTTTTGAAAGTGAAATAAAGTGAAATCAATTTGGGCTGTAGTAACCCATACCCTTTTTGGACTGTACTTCTCTTTTCCCCATGGGAATATATATTGCATGGTCTGAGTTGTTTGTATAGCGACTGCCAACCAAAAAATGGATGCAGTTTCTCCATAAACAAGGACAACTTTAGCTGTACTTAGCATAAAATTCTTCAAAATGTCAATTCTCTCAAAGATCATTGTACCTATTTCATCCAAAAAATAGAAATGTTTTGTCAACCTTACTGAGAAAGCTGGACAGATTCCTTTCTGTAGAAGCATTTGCTCAACTGTCCGTAAGAAATATGTTCCACTCTCATCATCTGTAGCCATGAGTCCAAGCCATCTCCATTGGAAATACAGAAGCAATTGGACAAGTCCTTCGTACTGAAGTAATTCACTGGGAACCATGCGGAGAAACGGAGCGGAATGGATCTGATCATTGGATGCTGGTTGAAATGAGCCATATGAAATCTCAAAAAAAAAAAAAAAAAAAAAAGTGAAAATTTCAGAGTTCAAACAGGGATTCTAGGTCCCCACCACCACCCCAGGAGTCATTGCTTCATTGATTTATTTAAGCATATATTTTCTTATCCAGAAATGCCATTACAAGCCTGCCAATGAGGACTCTCAGTTATCTGGACAAAAGTGTCTGAAGATTGAATTATGGCAACTAGACAATTTTATTCATTAAAGGTAAAGGTAAAGGTTCCCCTCGCACATATGTGCTAGTCGTTCCCGACTCTAGGGGTCGATGCTCATCTTTGTTTCAAAGCTGAAGAGCCAGCACTGTCCAAAGATGTCTCCATGGTCATGTGGCCGACATGACTAAACGCCAAAGGTGCACAGAATGTTGTTATCTTCCTACCAAAGGTGATCCCTATTTTCTACTTAATTTTTTTACATGCTTTCGAACTGCTAGGTTGACAGAAGCTGGGACAAGTAATGGGAGCTCACCCCATTACACAGCACTAGGGATTTTCCGCCACTGAACTGCTGACTTTTCGACTGACAAGCTCAGCGTTTTAGTGACTGAGCCCTTTATTGATTGGCTAGAGTCATTGTGGTGCTCATCCAGGTTTTTACCCTTGCTTTCTTCCTAGGGTTGAGAGTGATTGGCCCAAGGTCATCCAGCTGGCTTCATTTCAAGACAGGATCAGAAATCCTGGCATTAGGTTTCCAACCTGGGGCTTAACCCTTACAACAAACTGGCTCCTAAATATTCAAATTAGTCTGGCCTAATCTAAATCATCTGAATCTAGTGCACACATTTATGAACATGATATTGTAAATAGTGAAATCATTTCAGCTCTTTTTGTTTTCACCTTATCACATCGCTCTCACCTAAAGGGTCATTATAGTGGTAGCATTAATGAAGGTAAAAGATGAATAAAAATGGAGAATTTTTCATGTATTACCTGTGGAACCTTATAAAGATGTAAGATATCTGCCATGCGTGAGGTTGTATCAGAGCCAAATCCCCCAATAACTCCTATTACGTTTTTCTGACTGCCACATTTGTAGTTTGGAATGAACTCTTGTGAAGTGAAGAGCAGGTCCAAAATGGTGTGGTAAGTCATCTTTGAATCAGAGTAGCTGTCAAAGATGTGGAACCCAAGAGTAACATTGGGTAAAATCTTGGGATTGTTATTGATCTCATCAATAGCAAAGACCAAAGCTAGAATATGCTGGTAGAACTTGGTCACCACTCTGGAAATGGAGGACATTTTTGTTAGATGATAGTTTTAAACAGTGCACAAAATCAGTATGTTTAAGGCATATTTCCATCACGTGCTTAAGACTTTTTTATTTCATCAAGCTGGCCTGGCCTAAATCTTCTCCCCCTTTTTTAATGTAAATTGTAATTTGTTTTTAAATTATGGGGTATTTTAAATTCAGCCATATTATTTAATTCGTTTTTAATTTATTTTAAATTTTTGTATTTATGTGTTTTATCTTGTGGCTATTCACCGCCCTGAGTCCTTCGGGAGAAGGGCGGTATAGAAATTTAATAAAATAAATAAATAAAATAAATAAATACTGATGTAGTTTTGAATGGACAATTGCATGTGCGTAGTTTTGAATGGAAAATTGTATGTGCCTCAGTATACAAAAGGAGCACAATTTAAGTAAAGTTAATCTTATTAGCATCCTCTTTGAAAATGTATTGTGATTATCCTGGAATGAATTCAGGCTTTCATGCCATAACATGAAACATGTTTTGATCAGTTTTTAACCAAAGTAATCTTTGATATCTCAGAGCTGTTCTCAGTAGCATGGAGTTGTCAAAACAGAATGTTAATTCCACTTTTTTTCTTTTTGAAAGCTTGAAAATGAAAAGCAATGGATGAATAAACTTTTCAAAAGTCAGACTACTGATCCTTCTATCTCAGTGTTGATACCCTGAAGTGCAGTCATTCAGGGCTTAAACTGGGTTATCCCGATAATTTTGTCAATAATCTTCTCATCGTTCCTATCACCCATCTCCTCCCACTTATGACTGTATGACTGTAACCTTGTTGCTGGTATCCTTAAGATTTATATTGACTGTTTCCCAATGACTATCATTAAGTGTTGTACCTTTTGATTCTTGACAAATGTAACTTCTTTTATGTACTCTGAGAGCATATGCACCAAGACAAATTCCTTGTGTGTCCAATCACACTTGGCCAATAAAGAATTCTATTCTATTCTATTCTATTCTATTCTATTCTATTCTATTCTATTCTATTCTATTCTATTCTATTCATATCTGGCAGAATGGCTAAATCCATTCCTAAGAAATCATTTACACAGGCTCAAATCCGTTCATGTGTATAGAAACTTAAAACAGTGTCTGTTATATGAATATAAGGACTAATAAAATACACATCAAAAGGATATGAATAGTCACTAATAAGAATCAGCATAGGAAAAAATAGAGCAAACAAAACTTGTATTATTGACGACAATATTTGAACTTATCTCTGAACTTCAGCGAAAGGCCTAATATGAAGAAATTTAAACCCACAATAGGTGGTCCTGATCATTAAACATCTTATTTTATGATGGTTTTCCAATATACTTTATACCTCTTTTTTTCTATTTTCAGATCATGTATTCCTTACAAATTTCAAAATAAGGTGTGTTTTATATCCCTTTATAAATATAATTCTGGCATAATTATGTCTGTTCTTTCATTTTCCCCTTCTATAAATAAGACTCAAAATCTGTGCATTAGAACTGGAAGTCAGGAAGGAGACATTAGGGATTTTGTGTCATTGTGTCCTTTTGGAATAATGTTTTCCTATGTACTAAAGTAGACCACAGCTGGATTTCCAAGTATTCTGTTAATAATATGAGAAGATTCTCCTCACAGTGAAAGCTTGAACATTTCACTTTATTCTCAACAAATTACTGCTGTCTATTTGATACTATCCATCCATCCATTCATCCATCCATGCTTCCATCCATCCATTCATGCATCCATCCATCCTTCCAGCCATCCTTCCAGCCATCCTTCCATCCACCAAAATTCTATTGATAATATGAGAAGATTCTCCTCACAGTGAAGCTTGAACATTTCACTGTATTCTCAACAAATCACTGCTGTCTATTTGATACTGTCCATCCATCCATCCATCCATCCATCTATCCATCCATCCATCTATCCATCCTTCCATCCATCCATCCAGCCTTCCAGCCATCCTTCCATCCACCAAAATTCTGTTGATAATATGAGAAGATTCTCCTCACAGAGAAGCTTGAACATTTCACTGTATTCTCAACAAACAACTGTTATCTATATCCATCCATCCATCCATCCATCCATCCATCCATCCATCCAACCATCCATCCATCTATCCTTTTAGAATAAAATACTCTGCAAACAATCAAATAAACATGAAAATAATGTATTTTTATAGGCTAGTGTTCACACTGTTATGACCTCTTACATTGGTATGCTAGGTGACTCCTGAGAAGGGTGTTTGTTGAAAAAAATATTGAAGAAAATGTAATGGATATGAGACACCATCCCACCAATGAAGAAATTGCCTGGTTCATACCATTCATGTGGGATATAGAGAGGATCTTGTCCACTGCATGAAAAGGCATGTGAGTTGTTCACCCCATTGAGGAGAAAGAAGAGAAAAAACAGAACCAGCATCACTCCCATTCTGAAGACAATGTTCCCTCTGCACATTAAACCTTCCATTTCTCTTTACTACATTATTGCAACTGTTGGCCAGATTTCAATTTGAGTGACTAGATGACTGACAGCTTTATTTCCCAGAGGACCTTGCATTCTCTCTATCAGAATATCTTGCCTTCAGAAGTTGTGGGTGCTCCATCACTGTAGGCTTTTAAGAAGAGACTGAACAGCCTCCTGTCTGAAATGGTATAGGGTCTCCTGCTTGAGCAGAGGGTTAGACCAAAAGACCTCCAAGGTCCCTTCCAACCCTGATGTTGTATGTTCAATGTTCTTCCTGTCCCTCAAATTACAAAAGCAGGCTTTGAGAATCACCTGAGAATCAATATTTGAAATCCGATTTATTCATTATGAGATAGAAGCTGGCCAAAGTAACAGAGCCCTCCTATTCTCTTGTCTATTGACAAAATGCCAGGGTGAATATAAAATATTTGATTTAGTTGATTCCTCTTCTAGAAAGCCTTTGGAGGTTTTAGCACTGAGGAATATTATAGTGATGTTGATAGTTAGCATTAGTTGCATAAATTCTGTTGGGACATGAAAACCTTACAGGCTGTTAAATACACTGATGAGTTCTGGAAGTCCAAAATAAACAACTGAAGTAATAAACAATTCAATTAAAGAATGATGGAAGTCAACTGCTTCCCTTTCGCCTTTCAGCTCCCTCCCATATTGGGGTAGACCAGGTGCTTCGATAGAAAAACACTTAATCTCTCCCCTGGCTCAAGCTGATAAAGGGAAGAGAACTTGTGGCTCAGAGGTTAACACAACTGCCTAATATGCAGGCAGCCCAAGTTTGAATCTGAGTAAGGGTATGGCTAGCTGATGACAGATAAATAGCTTGAAATAGATCTATACTAATCTCCCTTTATTTCTTTACCAGCAAATATAAATTTGGTATAAAATGGTTTGTCGTGAATGTGACTGCTTGAGAACTCCTGGATTGGAGCTGAAAGGTGAAAGGGAAGCAGTATGCTCCCTCCCATATTGGGGTTGACCAGGTGCTTCGATAGAAAAACACTATATACAGTATGTTGCTCCTAGAAGCATTTCCACCTGAAATGTAGAAGGAGCTGGATTAAACCCTCATACTGAAGGACTTCATTTGGGACCATACGATAGAAGGAAGGGAAATGTGATTCGGTAGTGACTTTAGATTCAAATGACCCATAAGAAATCTAGGGGAAGAAAAGAATGAAACATGAGAATGAGAAAGGAACACAATGGGAATAGTTAGATTTATTTTACATACTTTAAACTTTAAAGGAGAATAGTTGTAGCTCAGGGTTGAAATGAAGGGTCCTTGGTGCTTTCTGAGCTTGGTTGTTTTCTTGCAGAGTTTTCATTACCCAAACTAGGTAATATCATCAGTGCCGATGCTTGCTAGCATGATTGTTTGACTGAAACTGATGATGTTCAACTGATGATGTACAGAGCCCACTGTAACAACATTGCCAAAAAGGCTCTAAGAGTTGTTAACCTAATCTTGCGTAACTTCTTCTCTGGTAATATTGTACTGCTAACTAGAGCATATAAAACATTTGCTAGACCAATTCTCGAATACAGCTCATCTGTCTGGAACCCGCACTGCATATCAGACATTAACACAATTGAGTGAGTCTGGAGAGACTTCACGAGAAGAGTCCTCTACTCCTCTGCTCACAACAGAATACCTTATGCCACCAGGCTTGAAATTTTGGGCTTAGACAATTTAGAACTATGCCGCCTTCAGTCTGACCTAAGCGTAGTACATAAAATTATCTGCTACAACATTCTACCTGTCAATGACTACTTCAGCTTCAACCACAACAATACATGAGCACACAATAGATACAAACTCAAGATAAACGACTCCAATGGCAGAAAATATGACTTCAGCAACAGAGTGGTCAATGCCTGGAATGCACTACCTGACTCTGTGGTTTCATCCCCAAAAGTGAAATAAGGTGAAATCAGTTTGGGCTGTAATAATTCATACAGTTTTGGATCGTACTTCTCATTTTCCCTTGGAAATATATATTGGATCATCCAAGTTGTTTGTATAGCAAATATTGGAGTTCAAAGAAGGATTTCAGTTTGTTATTTCTCATGAATCATTGGTTCATTGATTGATTTAAACATGTCTTTCCTTATCCAGAAATGTCAATGAAGTGGCCTATACAGAAGGGCGAAATGTTATCAAAAAGGATTTGCCAGAAAAACAAGGAAGATGGGAAGGTGATCTGATTATCTGTACTGAACACTGAATAAATAGATATTGCTGTAATTGGTGACAATAACAACAGTTATGATAATTCCAAAATACTGTATATTCACCAAGGGTCAAGGAATTGTTCTTTAAATAATGTTTGTATTTGGAAACTTTTCAAATAAAAATAAAAATAAAACATAAAAATTAAATTAAACACAAAAAGCAAAAAAAAGACATAAAAATGAAGTTTCATATTTTATGTTTTCTTTCTTTTTTTGGGGGGGGGGCTTCAAAAATTATATTTAAAATAAATTTTTATTAGAGTATAAATATTAAAAAAAACATAACATGACATACACACAACAAACATTTATACAACATATAAACAAAAAAAGATTATGTTTCCTTCTTAAGCATTGTTACAAAGTGACATTCTGCTTGTTATATATTTCTTCACCTCTTCTTAGTCTAATGATATTTTCTATACCGGTAATATTTCCCCCTAAATTTTTTGTTTATTTCTAATTTTTAACCAATTATACCATTTATTCCATATTTTGTAGTAGTCTGATTCTTCTCTTTCTTGTATTTCTTTGGTTAACCTGTCCATTTCAGCGCATTCTAGAATTTTTTTCTATTAAGTCTGTTTCGTTTGGTGTTCTTTCTTGCTTCCAATTTTTTGCATATATTATTCTTGCAGCTGTTAGTATGTGAATTGTGAGATGTTTGATATCTTTATCTGGCACCAATTACAGCCTCAAGTAGTAATTATCTACAATTATCTATAGACTTTTAGCTATGCAATTTGGGATGGACACCCTTCGAATGGTGAGGGAGTATGAATGGATTTCCAGAAAAATTGCAGACTACAGGAACCATTAGCACTACTCAGGTGACCCTGAGGACACAGATAAACCTCCAAGTGCCTCAATTACTGTCTAAAAGGATGCAAATGATCAGCTGTCTGTAAGGAATATAAATCCTTCCATTCCCCACCATCCAGTCAGAGCTGAAAGAGCTTCTTGGATGAGAAGTGAAATGTCTTCAAAGAAAAAAAAAACAAGACAGTCTAGCTGCCTCTTGAACAAGGACCTTTGGTACAGCCTCGAGTCTTTTTGTGTATGACACAACAAATTTTGCACACCTGGATTGGGGCATTTTTCTGCCATTCTTCCTTGCAAATCCTCGCAAGCTCAGTCAGGTTGGATGGTGACCATTGGCGGACAGTCATTTTCAGGTCCCTCCGGAGATGTTCAATAAAAGGAACTGAACTGAACACACTCAAAACCATAGAAGTGGTGGTGGACTTTAGGAGAAACCCTCCCATACTACCACCTCTTACAATACTAGACAACACAGTATCAACAGTAGAGACCTTCAAATTTCTAGGTTCTATCATAACTCAAGACCTAAAATGGACACCTAACATCAAAAATGTCATCAAAAAAGTGCAACAAAGAACGTTCTTCCTACGCCAACTCAGAAAGCTCAAACTGTCCAAGGAGCTGCTGATTGGACATAATTCTACAGAAGAATTATTGACTCTGTCATCTGCACCTCTATAACTGCCTGCATTACTATTAATCTTCTCATCGTCCTATCTCCTCCCACTTATGACTGTATGACTGTAACCTTGTTGCAATATAAATTATGATTTATATTGACTGTTTCCTAATATGATTTGATTGCTTATTTGTTTCCTATGACTTTCATTAAGTGTTGTACCTAATGATTCTTGATGAATGTATCTTTTCTTTTATGTACACTGAGAGTGTATGCACCAAGACAAATTTCTTGTGTGTCCAATCACACCTGGCCAATAAAGAATTCTATTCTATTCTATTCTATTCTATTCTGTTCTGTTCTGTTCTGTTCTGTTCTGTTCTGTTCTGTTCTGTTCTGTTCTGTTCTGTTCTATTCTATTCTATTCTATTCTATTCTATTCTATTCTATTCTATTCTATTCTATGGTTCAAATCAAGGTTCTGGCTGGGCTACTCTAGGACAGCGGTGTCAAATTCAAGGCCTGCGGGCCAGATCTGGCTGCAGGGTGCTTAGATCTGACCCGCAGGGCCTCCTGGTAACAGCAAAGGACTAGCCCATGGTGCCTCTGCCAGTGAAAACAGAGCTCGGGAGAGCTGCATGCCCCCTTCTTGAGCTCTGTTTTCAGCTGAAACAGCCTCCTGCAGCACTCTGCCCACAAAAGTGGAGCTTGGGGGAGGGGCATGCACCCCTCTGAGTTCCGTTTTTGCTGGCAGAGTGCTAAGAAACTACTAGGAAAAGTGGCAGTTGATCACAAGGCAAGGAGGCATTGAGAAATGTTTCCCCTTTTGCATTTAAGCATCCAAGAAGAGACAGAAAAGGAGAAAGGGAAAGAGCAAAAAGAAAGAAAAAGAAAGAAAGATGGGAAGGAGGAAGAAAGAAGGGAGAATGAAGAGGGAGGGAAAAAGAAGACAAAGAAAGGAAGGAAGGGAGGGAGGGAGGAGAATATAATGAGAGGGAGGAAGGGAGGGTGTGAGGGAAGTCTGCATTAGCACTTGGCCATCAGCAGCCCTGCAAGGATTGTTGCTGATCCCGATGACGAGGAGGCTGGTGTGGTGCTGCGCCAGCAGCCTGTGCAGCCGGTGATTGAGTCGAACAGCGAGGAGACTGAAGAATATGTAGTGCCAGAGGCAGGGATTCAGTCAGGGCCTTCA
This sequence comes from Pituophis catenifer annectens, assembly GCF_029215685.1. Taxonomy (NCBI): domain Eukaryota; kingdom Metazoa; phylum Chordata; class Lepidosauria; order Squamata; family Colubridae; genus Pituophis; species Pituophis catenifer. Next base: position 14,634,879 of record NW_027256895.1, read on the forward strand.
GAACCTCCAGAGGTCCTTTAAGTGAAGATGATGAAGAGGAGGAGCCTCTTCTCAATGCACGGGCATGCAGAGCTGCCAAAAGGCAGGAGTGGTTCCTCAGGAGGAGGTCTTCTTGAGAGTAAGGCTTGGGTCTAATTGGCCATGCCCTTTAAGAAAGAACACAGCTTGTAACAAGCTGCAGGAAACAACTTTAGTTCGCTAATCATCATGTTGGGATTTCTCTGCAACCTTGCTTCTGGGCTTTCTGCCAGCTCCAGTAAGACTGACTATCTTATCTGTGGAATTCTGGCAGGCTGTTAAGAATTATTATTAACAACTGGCATTTGCTAAAACTGCGTTATTTGAGTAAACTAAGTTTTGTTCAGAGTTTTTGTGTGCTGGATTCTTTGGGATCCGTAGCTGGGGCAGAACACCTGCTGCCTTTTTGGCATTCCCTTGTCTCCTCCTCCTGACTTCTCCTGGTGGTCTCTCATCCTATCATTGACGATGCTTTGGTTACAAAGCTGGGTCTCCTTGCATGGAGAGGGAGTGGGCTACACACTTTGCCCTCCCACACACCCCATGTGCAACCTGGCCAAGGAGAGTGAGAACAGCAGCAGCAGCCTCGAGGAGGAGGTAAGCACAGCCAGACACCACCTTGGCAAAGTGGGCCTATGCTGGGCTGGGCTATGGGGTGCCAGTGCTCTGGGAGATCAAGGGCCAGACCAGGAGTTTGCTTTTTGCTGCCTAGGGTTCTGGACATGCTGCGCCACTATCTGGGAGTCCTCTGCATGGCCTGAGAGGGATGGCGAGGCTCCTCTTGAGGACAAGGGTTTGGCGCTGTGCCTGGTCTCACCTTCCTCTGCTGGAGACAATGGATCACCCCCAGCCCCGCCTGGGCCACCACAGGTGTCCTTGACACAAGTGACATTGAGCTGGCCACACACACCCTGGCCACACACCTCATGCCTTCCCAAGGGTCAAACACAACCCTGCTGTGGCCCTCAATGATATTGAGTTTGACACCCCTGCAATTATCCCTAAACTACTTCTGTGTTGTCTTGGCTTGATCATTATTTTGTTGAAAAGTCAACCTTTGGCCCAGTCTGAGGTCCTGAGTGATGTGGAACAGGTTTTCATTGAGGATATTCCTTCATTCAAATTTCCCTCAATCCTGACCAGTCTCCCAGTCCTTGCTGCTGAAAAATACCCCCACCGCATGACGCTGCCACCACCATATTTCACTATTGGGATGATATTGGGCAGGCGATGAGTGGTGCCTGGTTTCCTCCAGATATAACAGTTAGAATTGAGTCCAAACAGTTCAATCTTGGTTTCATCAGACCAGAGAATCTTGTTCCTAAACATCAGAGTTATTCAGGTGTTTTTTAGAAACTCCAAGCGGCCTTTCATATGTTTTATGCTGAGGAGAGGCTTCTATCTAGCTACTCTGCCATAATGCCCAGATCAGTGGAGGACTGCAGTGATAGTTATTCTTCTGGAACTCTGTCCCATCTCCACACAGGATCTCTGGAGCTCAGTCAGAGAGACCATTGGATTCTTGATCACACCTCTCTTACTAAGGCCTTTCTTTCCTGATTACTCAGTTTGACCAGGTAACCAGCTCTTGGAAGAGTCCTGGTTGTGCCAAACTTATTCCATTTGAGAATTATGGAGTCCATTGTACCCTTAGGAACCTTCAAAGCAACAGAAATATCATTGTACTGGGCAGGAGGCAGCAGGTGCATGCATTGCTTTGGCCCAGCCCACACCATCCCAGCAGGCACTCATGTGCACAGGAGGTCTGACTTTAACACCCCTGGACTAGAATATCTTTCCTTTGTGATAGTCAAAGTTCTTTAAATGATTCATTTGGTGATCTTGTTAATTTATTAGTACTTGACTAATACAGTAGTAGGTTTTTTCCTATATTTCCTTTTTTCTTGTATGCATGTTGGAATATTAATGCAGCTACCTGAGATTAAAAAAGGAGAAATAAATAGTTTCAGAGAAGAGAAGAGAAGAGAAGAGAAGAGAAGAGAAGAGAAGAGAAGGGAAGGGAAGGGAAGGGAAGGGAAGGGAGGAGGGGAGGGGAGAGGAGAGGAGAGGAGAGGAGAGGAGAAGGGAAGGGAAGGGAAGGGAGGAGGGGAGGGGAGGGGAGGGGAGGGGAGGGGAGAGGAGAGGAGAGGAGAAGAGAAGAGAAGAGAAGAGAAGAGAAGAGAAGGAATTTGGTAATTTTTGAGGGCCTATCTACATCAGTCTTTACTGCAGCAGGAATAAATACATCATCAAGGAAAAATGTTCTTTAAAACTACTTCTCAAAATCACCCTTTATTCCTGAAGGCATGCCCTCATATTGCCCTCATCATCTAACATTTATGTCTTTTTTCGAATAAGCTGTTCTCGATTATTCAGTTCAGGTCTTACCACAATAATATAGCATTTAGGAAAAAAGATGCAACTGAATAACCCAGCGCTGGAGGCCAAGATGGAGAAGATCTCCACAGCCACCATGTATTTTCCTTTGGTGCATAAATAGGTTGGGATGAATGACAACCAAACACTGCAAAACACCAGCATGCTGAAGGTGATGAACTTGGCTTCATTAAAACTGTCTGGCAACTTTCTGGCTAGAAAGGCCACAGTGAAACAGATAATAGTCAGAAAACCCATGTAGCTCAAAATGCAATAAAACATAATAACTGAGCCTTCATTACATATAAGAATGACTTCCTTAGTCATTGAGTGCACATCCACATCAGGGAATGGGGGGGAAATTGTCAGCCACAAAACACAGATTCCTGCTTGAAATATGGAGCATGTGAACACAATGGAATAGGCCAGTTTTTTCCCCACCCATTTCCTCATCCTGGATCCTGGTTTGGTCGCCATGAAAGCCAAGACCACTGAAATCGTTTTTGCTAATATGCTAGAAATGGAGACAGAAAAGACGAAACCAAAAGTGGTCTGGCGAAGAAAGCAAGTTGCTTGGTTAGGTCTTCCGATAAACAACAAGGGACAGAGGAAACACAAGAGGAGGGCAATGAGAAGAGTGTAGGTGAGACTCCGATTGTTGGCTTTCACAATGGCCGTATCATGGTGCTTCAGGAAGATGCCTAGTACCAGAAGTGAGATCAGAGATAGTAAAAGTGCTGAGACAGTTGCAGCGATAGCCAAAGGATCTTCAAAAGTGAGAAAGTTTGGAATTTTAGGAAGGCATTGATCCTGGAATTTGTTTGGATAATGATCCTCTGGACAAATGAGACATATTTCTGCATCTGAAAGCAACAATCATAAATTTACTCAGAAATCTCTGGTGTAACATGCTCACAGAAATCCAGATGTATATTCATACAGAATGTAATGCAGCAAAGTATTCTTATATTTAATGGCTCTGAATGTTGCCTTATTATATGTAGGTACAGTTTTTATTTACTTCCTGCCTGGAATATATGGGCAAGATTGTGATTTGTCTTTCATGCCTTTGCTTTTGAACAAGTTACAGATCCATCTTTCTATTTCGTGGTTTAGGAACAAATCCTTTATATTAGCCAGAAAGTTTCTTCAAATAGTTTTCTAATAGCTCTTGACAACTACTGCTTTTTAAATGTTCACGTAAAATGCCTTGAAATCAGTGGTGGGATTCAGCCAATTCGCACCATTTCGGGACAACCAGTTGTTAATTTTCTGAGCAGTTTGGCAAACTGGTTGTTGGAAGAAATCATTAGGGCAGAGAACCAGTTGTTAAATTACTTGAATCCCACCACTGCTTGAAATGAACAAATAGTTGACAAATACAATCAACCACATTCTTCCAGGACATATCTGCAACTTTACAGAATGAATCTTCACTCAAGTCTTCTTTTAGCTGATAAGATTGCATTTATTACTCTCTCTCCTTATTTTTTCATTCTTGATCCTAAACTATTAAATTGAGTTTCTAGATTATTTTGTTCAATTCTTTTCCGGATTAGATGATTGGCTGTTATTAAATGAACTATTATGAAATATTATTTGTGAAGTTCATTTAACCTAAAAAGAGTGATTCTAACAGTCAAATGCCAATGGAGAAATGTTGGAAGATCAACAACTGAGTTCTCTAACTACCATATTTTTCAAAGTATAAGACACACTCCCCCCCCCCCCGTATATGGAGTATATTTTTTATACTCCAAAAAATATGGTAACTAAATATTTCTAAAGGAAAAGTTGCATTCCAGATCATTTAATTTTTTAAAAAAATATTTTATATACATACTGAATCTGGAGAACAGTTTCTTACATTTTTTCCCCTGATCCACTTTCTATACCTTTGCATAGTGTATCCTACCCTCTTGGTTTGAGAACATCCCATCTGGACATGGAGCACAATCATAGCAGCAAAATTTCTCTCCCTCCTTCTTTTTCTTACTGTAGCCAGGATGACACTTTTCATTACACAGGGAAAGAGGTGGTACCTATCCAAAAATATAGAAATGGTTCTAGTATTAAGGAAATCCCTGTAGGATCCATCTCACATTTGATGCTTCACTCGATGTATTTGGAGGAACCATCTACTATGTGTTTCCAGAATAGGAAACTGTATCTCTTCCATGAAGATTTTCATTCCTACAATGATGGATGTTTCAACTAAGGTAGCACAAAATAAAATAACCCACTGATTTAATAATTTTTTCCAGATTGTTAAGACACACATGGACATCTAATTCTTTCCAGTTACTATTACTTACATATGTTTGATTGAAGCAACCCAGTGTGTTTACCCCAAGGGGTTTTTCCAAAAAGCAACTGGAATTTCCTGGAAATGTTTCTCTTCTCCTCCAAAGGAGTTTCCCCAGGATGGGAAGAGAAATGTTTTCAAGGCAAAAAACCAAAGAAGTACAGCTGTCTTTTGGAAAAGCACCTTTGGGACAACCATGACCTGGGTGATTGAGAATCTCTATGGACATTCAGTGAGTTTACACAATATGATAAATAAAAATCAAAATAAAATTGGGGTTCTGCCTGTTCTAGAACATGGTCATCATATGAGTATGTTTCATGAAATAGGCTATTGCATTAAGTCATTCCGTTGCTTCATCTGTTTGGGCATGATGTACCAATGCAGGAATTAAGTTTGTTAACCCCAGTTTGGAATTTACTATCTTCTGTGTAGTCAGAGAATGAATGTTTCTAATTCAACTGATTTTCTAGTTTCTTTGTAGGAGGAACTTTCTGTGTGATCAAAAAGGTCTTCTCTGGACCAGGAATCATTGTCCTGATCTACTAGCATCATTGGAAGTGAACATTGTTCTTTCAAAAACATTATTGTTATTTTCTCACCTGAGTGAAATCTCTCTCCCATTCAATTTTATCTTCATCAATAGTAAATCCTTTGTGAGGATCCAATCTTCCAATATGGACCTTGATATAGGAATTATTAGGAAAAGTGACCAAGTTTGTAATATCAAATCCGCCTGCCAATTCTCCATGTTCATTAAATGTGATTTCATCTCCAGCACTATTGTTGAATGAAATCCTCTGAAGAAATGAATGAAGCTGCATAAGAAAGAAAAATAATGTAACAGGCTGTAAAGGATTGCAATGTCTTTTCTCCTGGGGGAGAAAAGATGCCCCCTGTTTGAAAGGCAAATCACACAACAAGGCAATGATTAAAATAGTAAATGTTAACTTGGATTCTATTCTTTTCTTTAAAACACAAAACTGTATCTCACTTACTTTGGCTATGTCCTGAGGGGAAATTCATTGCAGAAAGCAATTGTGTTCAGAAGAATTAGCAGTAAAAGTGACACCAGCCAGAGCCTAGAAAAACCTCAAAGAAGTAGTGCAAGATCAGAAAATGTGGCCCATAGAGTCATGGAGAGTCGGACATGATCAGCGATGGTATTCAGCTGGTTCGGACCAGTTCACCCGCACCGGTAGCAGAAATCGCAGGTGGGCCTGCCTACCCACCCACCTGCCCTGGCTCTGTGCCATCCTATTTAGGTACTTTTTGTGGCCAGGCGCATGCATGGAAGGTGCACGCACCAGCAAAGCAGATGCACGGAAAGCCAGGAGTATGCGTGGATGGGGCACGTGCACTCACATTTGCAAACCGGTAGGGAAAGTAAGTAAATACCACCCGTGGACATGACTGAATGAATAACATCATCAACATCATCATTATTTTCTTTAAATGATTAAATAATAAATTTTGGGAGTGATTTAGGACTTACTCTAATTAGGAAGGTTCAGATGGGAAGGTACGTGCATGAGATATTTCCTTAATTTAAATATACATCCACACTCTCCCTTTATATGTGATCATACATTTCTACAAATAAGAGACTCATAGAAAGGAGATGAACCTTATCTAAATGCTGCACTGAGAGGAAGATTTATTCAGACATGGACTGCTGTGATGTAAGCATTCTAGAAATATTCCAATTCTAGGAGTTCCAGAAAGAGATTAAATTTTGTCAAATGGACAAATTACCTGGAGAAAATATGGTAGACTCCCCCAGAAATGAAGAAGAAAAGAGCCTTGGTGGTGCAGCAGACTAAAGTGCTGTTAAGTAGCATCAGTTGCCTGCAATTATTGCAAGTTCAAATCTCACCAGACTCAAGGTTGACTCAGCCTTCCATCCTTTCGAGGTAGGTAAAATAAGGACCCGGATTGTGGGGGCAATAAGCTGACTTTGTATAAAAAAGAACACCGCTTAGGGGGGCCGAAAGCCCTACTAAGCAGGTATATACAAAAGTATGAAGGCTATTGCTTAATGCATTGTAAGCCACCCTGAGTCTCCAGAGAAGGGCGGCATATAAATCGAACCAATAAATAAATAAAATAAATAAACATTGGGAGATCAGGAATATATCATAGATACATCCATATGATTGCCTTATTTGTATGACTTAAGCCCATGATGGTGAAACTATGGCACGTGTGCCACAGGTGGCATACGGAGCCATATTGGTGGGCACACGAGCATTGCCCGAGCTCAGCTTCAGCACGTGCTGGCCAGCTGATTTTTGGGCCTTCTAGGTCCACCAGAACTTGGCAAACGGTCTGTTTCTGACCTCCGGAGGGCCTCCAGTGGAGTGGGGAAGGCTGTTTTTGCCCTCCCCAGGCTCCTGCCAAAAGTGGGGGGAGCATGGAGCATGGAGGGGTTGCACATTCATGCGTGGGGGGGGGCAGGGTGTATAGAATTATGGGTGTGGGCACGTGTGCGCGTGACTACCCCGCCCTCCCCCAGCTTTTGGCACGTGATGGCAAAAAGGTTAGCCTAGAAGTAAGAATAATTTTTCTGATAGTTAGAACAATTAATCACTGGCATGACTTGCCTCCAGCAGTTGTGGGTGCTCCAACACTGGAGGTATTTAAGAAGAGATTGGACAACCATTTGGCTCAACCAGAAGGTTTACTGCTTGAACAGGAGGTTGGAGAAGACCTCCAAGGCAGTCGTGGGTTTCAATTTTTTTTACTGTGTGGCTTGGTGGGCGTGGCATGGCATGGCTTGGTGGGTATGGCTTGGTGGACATGGCAAGGGAAGGATACTGTAAAATCTCCATTCTGACCCCAGTCCAGGGGAATGATATTGTAAAATCTCCATTCCCTCCCCCCTCTAGGGGAAGGTTACTGCAAAATCCCTATTTCCTCCCAATCAGCTGGGACTCAGGAGGCAGAGAATAGATGGGGGCAGGGCCAGTCAGAGATGGTATTTACCGGTTCTCTGAACTACTCAAAATTTCCGCTACCCGTTCTCCAGAACTGGTCAGAACCTGCTGAAACCCACCTCTGCTCCAAGGTCCTTTCCAACTCTGATATTGTATGCTCAATGTCATTCTGTTATTCACAAATCCATGTAGGCTTCTGATAACACTGTGGAGGTCTTTTGTCTTTCAAAATTCACCTTATAATTTTTGGGACTTCTGGTGATCTCCCAATAAAAGCATGAACTGGATGTGATCCCGCCTAGCATCCAAGAACAAAAAAGGTCAGGTGGATCTTGTCAATATTTTTAAACATTGTGTTTTGCCATTCAAGTGATATTACCATATCTATAGACAAGAATCCTATAGAAAGGAGAGAAATCTTTTCTAAGCTTTGTACTGAGAGACCAATTTATTTACTCATGGATTAACATGATATGAACATTCTAGAAACATCAATTCCAGATGTTCCAGAAAAAGACGGACAAACTCAGATGGACAAAATATCTGAGGAAAATATGGTAGACTGCCCCAGAAATGGAGAACTTTGGAAGATCAGTAAGATGTCACGGATACATGTCTATGGTTACTTTATACGTAATCGCTAGCAGACCTTCAATGTCCTTTTCCAACTCTATTGTTCTGTCATTCTGTTATTAACAAGTCCATGCAAGCTTTTGGAAACACCATGGAGGTATTTCATGTTTCAGAATCTATCCTATAACTTTTGAATGTCCAATTAAAGCACCAACTGGATATGACTCCACTTAGCATCGAAGAACAGAAAAGGTCAGCTGGATCTTGCCAGTTTTTAAAAAAGGTTTTTATTGCCTTTTGTCATTGAAGTAATATTACCTGCCATGGTTTTATATTCTGAGGTGACAGTCTGCCTCCATGTTTCAACGGTCTGTGGTTGATTCTGGTTGAGTACATTGCATGTAAGGTATGAGCCAATGCATAGACAGAATTATATATACTATAACTATGACCGAGCATGCTCATTTCAAAGTATGGTGCAGGAAGATCCTTTAAGGTTTTCTTTCTATTACATGGTAGAAAGGCGAGACTTAACACATTGATTTTGAAAAGGAAACAGTTGAATGCTTGTGACCAGAATTCATGGATAAAACCATCTTCTTCTTCCCAAAAGGGATTGACAGTCTCAAGAAATTGTTGAAAACCTTGAATTTGCATTGCATGAATGTTGAAAGAAAGAGCTCCATGGAAGATTTGGGGTTTAACATCAATAAACTTTTGAAAGTGAAATAAAGTGAAATCAATTTGGGCTGTAGTAACCCATACCCTTTTTGGACTGTACTTCTCCTTTTCCCATGGGAATATATATTGCATGGTCTGAGTTGTTTGTATAGCGACTGCCAACCAAATAATGGATGCAGTTTCTCCATGAACAAGGACAACTTTAGCTGTACTTAGCATAAAATTCTTCAAAATGTCCATTCTCTCAAAGATCATTGTACCTATTTCATCAAAAAAATAGATATGTTTTGTCAACCTTACTGAGAAAGCTGGACAGATTCCTTTCTGTAGAAGCATTTGCTCAACTGTCCGTAAGAAATACGTTCCACTCTCATCATCTGTAGCCATGAGTCCAAGCCATCTCCACTGGAAATACAGAAGCAATTGGACAAGTCCTTGGTACTGAAGTAATTCACTGGGAACCATGCGGAGAAACGGAGCGGAATGGATCTGATCATTGGATGCTGGTTGAAATGAGCCATATGAAATCTCAAAAAAAAAAAAAAAAGTGAAAATTTCAGAGTTCAAACAGGGATTCTAGATCACCACCACCACCCCAGGAGTCATTGCTTCATTGATTTATTTAAGCACATATTTTCTTATCCAGAAATGCCATTACAAGCCTGCCAATGAAGACTCTCAGTTATCTGGACAAAAGTGTCTGAAGATTGAATTATGGCAACTAGACAATTTTATTCATTAAAGGTAAAGGTAAAGGTTCCCCTCGCACATATATGCTAGTCGTTCCCGACTCTAGGGGTCGATGCTCATCTCTGTTTCAAAGCTGAAGAGCCAGCACTGTCCAAAGATGTCTCCATGGTCATGTGGCCGACATGACAAACGCCAAAGGTGCACGGAATGTTGTTATCTTCCTACCAAAGGTGATCCCTATTTTCTACTTAATTTTTTTACATGCTTTCGAACTGCTAGGTTGGCAGAAACTGGGACAAGTAATGGGAGCTCACCCCATTTCACAGCACTAGGGATTTTGCACCACTGAACTGCTGACCTTTCGACTGACAAGCTCAGCGTTTTAGTCACTGAGCCCTTTATTGATTGGCTAGAGTCATTGTGGTGCTCATCCAGTTTTTTACCCTTGCTTTCTTCCTAGGGTTGAGAGTGATTGGCCCAAGGTCATCCAGCTGGCTTCATTTCAAGACAGGATCAGAAATCCTGGCATTAGGTTTCCAACCTGGGGCTTAACCCTTACAATAAACTGGCTCCTAAATATTCAAATTAGTCTGGCCTAATCTAAATCATCTGAATCTAGTGCACACATTTATGAATATGATATTGTAAATAGTGAAATCATTTCAGCTCTTTTTGTTTTCACCTTATCACGTCACTCTAACCCAAAGAACCATTATAGTGGTAGCATTAATGAAGGTAAAAGATGAATAAAAATGGAGAATTTTTCATGTATTACCTGTGGAATCTTATAAAGATGTAAGATATCTGCCATGCGTGAGGTTGTATCAGAGCCAAATCCCCCAATAACTCCTATTACGTTTTTCTGACTGCCACATTTGTAGTTTGGAATGAACTCTTCTGAAGTGAAGAGCAGGTCCAAAATGGTGTGGTAAGTCATCTTTGAATCAGAGTAGCTGTCAAAGATGTGGAACCCAAGAGTAACATTGGGTAAGATCTTGGGATTGTTATTGATCTCATCAATAGCAAAGACCAAAGCTAGAATATGCTGGTAGAACTTGGTCACCACTCTGGAAATGGAGGACATTTTTGTTAGATGATAGTTTTAAACAGTGCACAAAATCAGTATGTTTAAGGCATATTTCCATCACACGCTTAAGACTTTTTTATTTCATCAAGCTGGCCTGGCCTAAATCTTCTCCCCTTTTTTAATGTAAATTTTAATTTGTTTTTAAATTATGGGGTATTTTAAATTCAGCCAAATTATTTAATTCGTTTTTAATTTATTTTAAATTTTTGTATTTATGTGTTTTATCTTGTGGCTATTCACCGCCCTGAGTCCTTCGGGAAAAGGGAGGTATAGAAATTTAATAAAATAAATAAATAAAATAAATAAATACTGATGTAGTTTTGAATGGACAATTGCATGTGCGTAGTTTTGAATGGAAAATTGTATGTGCCTCAGTATACAAAAGGAGCACAATTTAAGTAAAGTTAATCAAATTAGCATCCTCTTTGAAAATGTATTGTGATTATCCTGGAATGAATTTAGGTTTTCATGCCATAACATGAAACATGTTTTGATCAGTTTTTAACCAAAGTAATCTTTGATATCTCAGAGCTGTTCTCAGTAGCATGGAGTTGTTAAAACAGAATGTTAATTCCACTTTTTTTCTTTTTGAAAGCTTGAAAATGGAAAGCAATGGATGAATAAACTTTTCAAAAGTCAGACTACTGATCCTTCTATCTCAGTGTTGATACCCTGAAGTGCAGTCATTCAGGGCTTAAACTGGGTTATCCCGATAATTTTGTCAATAATCTTCTCATTGTTCCTATCACCCATCTCCTCCAACTTATGACTGTATGTCTGTAACCTTGTTGCTGGTATCCTTAAGATTTATATTGACTGTTTCCCTATGACTATCATTAAGTGTTGTACCTTTTGATTCTTGACAAATGTAACTTCTTTTATGTACTCCGAGAGCATATGCACCAAGACAAATTCCTTGTGTGTCCAATCACACTTGGCCAATAAAGAATTCTATTCTATTCTATTCTATTCTATTCTATTCTATTCTATTCTATTCTATTCTATTCTATTCTATTCTATTCTATTCTATTCATATCTGGCAGAATGGCTAAATCCATTCCTAAGAAATCATTTACACAGGCTCAAATCCGTTCATGTGTATAGAAACTTAAAACAGTGTCTGTTATATGAATATAAGGACTAATAAAATACACATCAAAAGGATATGAATAGTCACTAATAAGAATCAGCATAGGAAAAAATAGAGCAAACAAAACTTGTATTATTCAGGACAACATTTGAACTTATCTCTGAACTTTAGCGAAAGGCCTAATATGAAGAAATTTAAACCCACAATAGGTGGTCCTGATCATTAAACATCTTATTTTATTATGGTTTTCCAATATACTTTATACCTCTTTTTTTCTATTTTCAGATCATGTATTCCTTACAAATTTCAAAATAAGGTGTGTTTTATATCCCTTTATAAATATAATTCTGGCATAATTATGTCTGTTCTTTCATTTTCCCCTTCTATAAATAAAAGACTCAAAATCTGTGCATTAGAACTGGAAGTCAGGAAGGAGACATTAGGGATCTCTGCAGATTTTGTGTCATTGTGTCCTTTTGGAATAATGTTTTCCTATGTTCTAAAGTAGACCACAGCTGGATTTCCAAGTATTCTGTTAATAATATGAGAAGATTCTCCTCACAGTGAAAGCTTGAACATTTCACTTTATTCTCAACAAATTACTGCTGTCTATTTGATACTATCCATCCATCCATCCATCCATCCATCCATCCATCCATGCTTCCATCCATCCATTCATGCATCCATCCATCCTTCCATCCATCCTTCCATCCACCAAAATTCTATTGATAATATGAGAAGATTCTCCTCACAGTGAAGCTTGAACATTTCACTTTATTCTCAACAAATCACTGCTGTCTATTTGATACTGTCCATCCATCCATCCATCCATCTATCCATCCATCCATCTATCCATCCTTCCATCCATCCTTCCATCCATCCATCCAGCCTTCCAGCCATCCTTCCATCCACCAAAATTCTGTTGATAATATGAGAAGATTCTCCTCACAGAGAAGCTTGAACATTTCACTGTATTCTTAACAAACAACTGTTATCTATATCCATCCATCCATCCATCCATCCATCCATCCATCCATCCATCCAACCATCCATCCATCTATCCTTTTAGAATAAAATACTCTGCAAACAATCAAATAAACATGAAAATAATGTAATTTTTATAGGCTAGTGTTCACACTGGTATGACCTCTTACATTGGTATGCTAGGTGACTCCTGAGAAGGGTGTTTGTTGAAAAAAATATTGAAGAAAATGTAATGGATATGAGACACCATCCCACCAATGAAGAAATTGCCTGGTTCATACCATTCATGTTGGATATAGAGAGGATCTTGTCCACTGCATGAAAAGGCATGCGAGTTGTTCACCCCATTGAGGAGAAAGAAGAGAAAAAACAGAACCAGCATCACTCCCATTCTGAAGACAATGTTCCCTCTGCACATTAAACCTTCCATTTCTCTCTACTACATTATTGCAACTGTTGGCCAGATTTCAATTTGAGTGACTAGATGACTGACAGCTTTATTTCCCAGAGGACCTTGCATTCTCTCTATCAGAATATCTTGCCTTCAGAAGTTGTGGGTGCTCCATCACTGTAGGCTTTTAAGAAGAGACTGAACAGCCTCCTGTCTGAAATGGTATAGGGTCTCCTGCTTGAGCAGAGGGTTAGACCAAAAGACCTCCAAGGTCCCTTCCAACCCTGATGTTGTATGTTCAATGTTCTTCCTGTCCCTCAAATTACAAAAGCAGGCTTTGAGAATCACCTGAGAATCAATATTTGAAATCCGATTGATTCATTATGAGAGAGAAGCTGGCCAAAGTAACAGAGCCCTCCTATTCTCTTGTCTATTGACAAAATGCCAGGGTGAATATAAAATATTTGATTTAGTTGATTCCTCTTCTAGAAAGCCTTTGGAGGTTTTAGCACTGAGGAATATTATAGTGATGTTGATAGTTAGAATTAGTTGGATAAATTCTGTTGGGACATGAAAACCTTACAGGCTGTTAAATACACTGATGAGTTCTGGAAGTCCAAAATAAACAACTGAAGTAATAAACAATTCAATTAAAGAATGATGGAAGTCAACTGCTTCTCTTTCGCCTTTCAGCTCCCTCCCATATTGGGGTAGACCAGGTGCTTCGATAGAAAAACACTTAATCTCTCCCCTGGCTCAAGCTGATAAAGGGAAGAGAACTTGTGGTTCAGAGGTTAACACAACTGCCTAATATGTAGGCAGCCCAAGTTCGAATCTGAGTAAGGGTATGGCTAGCTGATGACAGATAAATAGCTTGAAATAGATCTATACTAGTCTCCCTTTATTTCTTTACCAGCAAATATAAATTTGGTATAAAATGGTTTGTCGTGAATGCGACTGCTTGAGAACTCCTGGATTGGAGCTGAAAGGCGAAAGGGAAGCAGTATGCTCCCTCCCATATTGGGGTTGACCAGGTGCTTCGATAGAAAAACACTATATACAGTATGTTGCTCCTAGAAGCATTTCCACCTGAAATGTAGAAGGAGCTGGATTAAACCCTCATACTGAAGGACTTCATTTGGGACCATACGATAGAAGGAAGGGAAATGTGATTCGGTAGTGACTTTAGATTCAAATGACCCATAAGAAATCTAGGGGAAGAAAAGAATGAAACATGAGAATGAGAAAGGAACACAATGGGAATAGTTAGATTTATTTTACATACTTTAAACTTTAAAGGAGAATAGTTGTAGCTCAGGGTTGAAATGAAGGGTCCTTGGTGCTTTCTGAGCTTGGTTGTTTTCTTGCAGAGTTTTCATTACCCAAACTAGGTAATATCATCAGTGCCGATGCTTGCTAGCATGATTGTTTGACTGAAACTGATGATGTTCAACTGATGATGTACAGAGCCCACTGTAACAACATTGCCAAAAAGGCTCTAAGAGTTGTTAACCTAATCTTGCGTAACTTCTTCTCTGGTAATATTGTACTGCTAACTAGAGCATATAAAACATTTGCTAGACCAATTCTCGAATACAGCTCATCTGTCTGGAACCCGCACTGCATATCGGACATTAACACAATTGAGTGAGTCCGGAGATACTTCACGAGAAGAGTCCTCTACTCCTCTGCTCACAACAGAATACCTTATGCCACCAGGCTTGAAATTTTGGGCTTAGACAATTTAGAACTATGCCGCCTTCAGTCTGACCTAAGCGTAGTACATAAAATTATCTGCTACAACATTCTACCTGTCAATGACTACTTCAGCTTCAACCACAACAATACATGAGCACACAATAGATACAAACTCAAGATAAACGACTCCAATTGCAGAAAATATGACTTCAGCAACAGAGTGGTCAATGCCTGGAATGCACTACCTGACTCTGTGGTTTCATCCCCAAAAGTGAAATAAGGTGAAATCAGTTTGGGCTGTAATAATTCATACGGTTTTGGACCGTACTTCTCATTTTCCCTTGGAAATATATATTGGATCATCCAAGTTGTTTGTATAGCAAATATTGGAGTTCAAAGAAGGATTTCAGTTTGTTATTTCTCATGAATCATTGGTTCATTGATTGATTTAAACATGTCTTTCCTTATCCAGAAATGTCAATGAAGTGGCCTATACAGAAGGGCGAAATGTTATCAAAAAGGATTTGCCAGAAAAACAAAGAAGATGGGAAGGTGATCTGATTATCTGTACTGAACACTGAATAAATAGATATTGCTGTAATTGGTGACAATAACAACAGTTATGATAATTCCAAAATACTGTATATTCACCAAGGGGCAAGGAATTGTTCTTTAAATAACGTTTGTATTTGGAAACTTTTCAAATAAAAATAAAAATAAAACATAAAAATTAAATTAAACACAAAAAGCAAAAAAGACATAAAAATGAAGTAGTATATTAAAAGTTTCATATTTTATGTTTTCTTTCTTTTTTGGGGGGGCTTCAAAAATTATATTTAAAATAATTTTTATTTCTAATTTTTAACCAATTATACCATTTATTCCATATTTTGTAGTAGTCTGATTCTTCTCTTTCTTGTATTTCTTTGGTTAACCTGTCCATTTCAGCGCATTCTAGAATTTTTTCTATTAAGTCTGTTTCATTTGGTGTTCTTTCTTGCTTCCAATTTTTTGCATATATTATTCTTGCAGCTGTTAGTATGTGAATTGTGAGATATTTGATATTTTCATCTGGCACCAATTACAGCCTCGAGTAGTAATTATCTACAATTATCTATAGACTTTTAGCTATGCAATTTGGGATGGACACCCTTCGAATGGTGAGGGAGTATGAATGGATTTCCAGAAAAATTGCAGACTACAGGAACCATTAGCACTACTCAGGTGACCCTGAGGACACAGATAAACCTCCAAGTGCCTCAATTACTGTCTAAAAGGATGCAAATGATCAGCTGTCTGTAAGGAATATAAATCCTTCCATTCCCCACCATCCAGTCAGAGCTGAAGGAGCTTCTTGGATGAAAAGTGAAATGTCTTCAAAGAAAAAAAACAAGACAGTCCAGCTGCCTCTTGAACAAGGACCTTTGGTACAGCCTCGAGTCTTTTTGTGTATGACACAACAAGCTTTGCACACCTGGATTGGGGCATTTTTCTGCCATTCTTCCTTGCAAATCCTCGCAAGCTCAGTCAGGTTGGATGGTGACCATTGGTGGACAGTCATTTTCAGGTCCCTCCGGAGATGTTCAATAAAAGGAACTGAACTGAACACACTCAAAACCATAGAAATGGTGGTGGACTTTAGGAGAAACCCTCCCATACTACCACCTCTTACAATACTAGACAACACAGTATCAACAGTAGAGACCTTCAAATTTCTAGGTTCTGCCATATCTCAAGACTTAAAATGGACACCTAACATCAAAAACATCATCAAAAAAGCACAACAAAGAATGTTCTTCCTACGCAAACTCAGAAAGCTCAAACTGCCCAAGGAGCTGCTGATACAGTTCTACAGAGGAATTATTGAGTCTGTCATCTGCACCTCTATAACTGTCTGCATTACTATTAATCTTCTCATCGTCCTTGTCAGATGTAAATGCCTTATTCTCTAATGTGTAAATAGTATATGAACGGGGTATCAGGGGTTAATTTATTCTTCACTTCTTAATGTATTCATAATTCACCACTCCCATATCTAGCTCCTCCCATTGTATATATAAGGAGCTGTTTGCACCCTTTTCCTCGCTTCTATCTGTGAATATTCAGTGAATATAGAATGCCTATTGTAAATAAAAGGAGATATATTTAAACCTTTAACTCTTACTACACTTATTGAGTCTGATCCTGAAAATATTGCAACAAGCTGGTAGCAGAGGATGGTTAATTGACTCAATAAAAACTTAAAAATGTCTAAGAAAGATAGGCCCAACACCAGGGCATACAGCAAAGAAATGGAAACAGAACAAGAAATAATCAACGAATCCACAAACGCAATTTCGAGAGAATCCGAAGAATACACCACTGAAGACGAAGAAATAATAGATGAAAATGATGACCAGGAGGAAATCGAAATAGAGAATAACGAACTCAGGTCAGAGATATTAAAACTATTAAAGAGCCAGAAGAACGATGAAAGCCTCATCGCGAACCTCCAAGATATGCTGAAGAACAGCGGAGCAGCGAGAGAGAAACACATCACTAATGAAAAGTCAAAAGACCCAAAAATAGCCTCCAGGGTGAGCGAAGCAGAGCCAATCAGAAAGCTCAATTCAAAATTTCTGGCGCGAAAAACATTATCAGACAACGAAAACGAAAAAGAAGATTCAAACACCTCAGAAGAATCAGAATCAGAAAGTGAAGGTGATTCAACAAACAATCAAATAAAATCAGCAATGAAAACGCTTTTTGCTGCATTTGGGCCAAAACTAAAAATTACTAAAAAGCTAACGAAGAAGCGAGCGAGCAAGCCAATGCCTCAAGACCTGCCCGCTCCCATCCTGACTACGAGAGCGCCGACGCCCGAACCCAGAGAGCCCTGCCGATACCACCCCACGCCACAGACCGAAGCAAGCACCAACGCCCTCAAAAGAAGAGGAAGAGCAGCCGCCGTCGTCAGGACTCCCAAAATCGAACCAGAGACCGATTCGTCTGAGGAGGAGCAGAACGAGCGAGCCACAATGAGGAGAACCTTTCACGACGACTCCAGGGAAGAAATGGACAACGCGCATCCGCAAGACTACGCAGACGGTCCGGGAAGACATGAACTGACGAGGAGACCGTGCAGGCTCGTTGCGAGCATCCCCACGCCGTTTTGTAACTTTCTGCATTTACGAGACCATGGACTACCTCAGGTTGTAAGTAATGGACCTAATAATGTCGGAAATTTACCCAGTGACTTCCCAAAGCTAAGGATAGATGGCATTAATTTGCAAGAATGGTATCAGCAGCTCCAGGTTGTCTTTATGAAGGAAAACTTACTGTTTTTTATCACTAGTCCCCCAAAAAGACCTTGGACTCTAAAAATAGATTGTTTACACCATAGAGCATTTTACTTATTAATATCTAGTGTGTCTCCTGCAATGTATCACAGCATTAAGCAAAATCTGACTGTTTCAGAAATTATTCAATGCATGTTCAATTTGTTTCACAGTGACAGTGTAGCTACCACCACAAGGATGTCTAAAGATTTCTTTTCATCTAGGATAAAACCAGGGGTTTCCATAAGTGAGCACTTAATATCTTTAAACAAAATAAGAGCTGAGCTGCATTTAAGGGGGGAGGTGATTTCAGACCAAACAATGAAAAGTGTTATTATCAACTCACTTGATCCATCATGGGACAATTATATGTCACATTTAGACACAATCAATCTAGGATACTTATCCATAGAAAGTCTATCCAATAAATTAATAGCAGAAGACAATTCAAGAAGGAATCGTTTTAACATAGAACATAGAACACAAACCATATAGGAAAGTAGCTTTCCAAGAAAAATATAATGAAACATTTAAATGTCACAACTGTGGATCCAGGGAACACAATAGGAGAGATTGCCCCAAAATTTCAAAAGAAAGACATAGGTCAGAATATAGAAACAAATACAATTATAGACAGTCTTCCATGGATAGACATAGATATAGAAGCCCACCAAATTACAAAGAGAATAGAGGGGGCAGAGATAATTCAAAGGATAGAAAATCTGGTTCACTGAATGGATTAAATAAACAAGACAACACTAACATACAGCAGAATGAGAACAATAATTGGCTTATTGATTCTGGAGCAACTAACCACACCACTAATAACAAAAATATATTGTCTTCATTTCTAGAAGATAAATTTGTAATAAAGGTAGCTAACCAAGAAAAGGTTCAAGTATTAGGTAGAGGGAATGTAACCTTGCCTGGTCTAGGAA
Organism: Pituophis catenifer annectens; assembly: GCF_029215685.1. Classification (NCBI taxonomy): domain Eukaryota; kingdom Metazoa; phylum Chordata; class Lepidosauria; order Squamata; family Colubridae; genus Pituophis; species Pituophis catenifer. Next base: position 14,653,963 of record NW_027256895.1, read on the forward strand.
AAATACTAGGAAATACCTCATAACATACTAAGTGCCATAAAACTAAGTAGAGATTCTGACATTAACATTGTTTTTTCTAAAGGAAAAGCGACTTTGGAGAAGAATAAAATAGATATAGGCACTGTGATGATTAAAGGAGGCCTACCTTATCTAATAACAAAGGAAAAATGGTTGCACAACATTGATTCAAATATGGAAGATTGTATTGAAGTAGATGATGAAAATATTAACAACAGTGACAATGATGAATGTAAAATATCTCATGATCACAAAGATGCACACAATGAAAAAAAACCAAAAATAGGTAAGCCAATTCATGATGAGTGTGCTCACATCTTACATAGGAAGTTAGGACATGCCAGTTTTCCTGTAGTACAAAAAATGACTGAACACGCAGAAGGTGTTAAAATAAAAAATTGTGAAAACTATTTGGAATGCTCAGTATGTAAATCTACAAAACTAAAAACTAGCCCCAGGCCAAGAAAATCTACTAGATCAACCAACAAAATTTTTGATTTAGTACACATGGACTTAGTTGGTCCACTAACTCCATCAATCACTTATAGAAAACGTTACTTCTTGACAATAGTAGACGATTATAGCCGCTATGGATTTGTTTATACATTAAAACACAAAGATGAAACCTTTCAAAAATTTAAAGAATTTTATAAACGCATAGAAACACAACACAATATCAAAATAAAACAAATCATGACAGATAGGGGATGTGAATTCATGTCTAAAGAATTCTCCCAATGGTTAAAGGACAAAGGAATGTTACATTACACATCTAGTCCATTTTCTGCGTTCCAGAACGGGATTGCAGAGAGGAAGAACTCAACATTACAAACCATGATTAGATGCACATTGGAAGATGCTGGCTTAAGCAAACAATTCTGGTCAGAAGCCTTACATTATTCCAATTACACACAGAATAGAACCTGGTCCAGCATTGTAAATAAGACACCATATGAAGTGATGTATAATAGGAAACCAAAATTAGCACACATGCACATATTTGGAGTCACTGCAGACGTACACATACCTAAGCAATTAAGAAGAAAGGGAGAGAACGTGTCCAGAAGACTCAGATTTATGGGATATGAGACAGGCACTAAAGGGTACAGATTCATTGATAATAATAACAAATTTATAGTCTCCAGAACAGCTGTGTTCCATGAACAGGCCAACTGGTCTAAAATACATCTTAATGAAATATTTCCAAATAACAACAAAGATACAAAATCTCAAGAGGAAGGGACTATAGAAAAGCAAAATATCAACAAATATAAAAACAGAACCAAAACATGGACAAATAGCCAACACAAAATAAAGACAGACACACTAACAAAAAAGGAAGCAAGATATTTGCATGATAACAATAGTAAACCTGAAAAAACAATTAGAAACACCAGAAACCAAATGCCAAATAAATACAAAGATTATATAATGCATATGGATGGTGAGTCAACAACACCTAATACATATGAGGAAGTGTTAAAACTCCCTCGTAAAGAAAAAGAAAAATGGGAATTAGCAATGAAAAAAGAGATGGAAAGTTTACAAGGATTAAATGTATTTACACCTGCAATTGCACCAAAAGATAAAACAATTATTGGTACCAGGTGGATATATAAAATTAAGAACTTAGAGAGAGGCAATACCCTATACAAAGCTAGACTAGTTGCACAAGGTTATGCACAGAAATATCCGGAGGACTATACTGACACGTATTCCCCCACAGTAAGAACAGAGAGTGTCAAAACAGCTCTAGTGGTAGCATCAGCACTCAATCTCGATGTATTCCAATATGACATACAGACTGCGTATCTACACGCAAAACTAGATAAGGAAATATATGTAAGAGCACCTCACAGTCAATACACAAACAAGAATGAGATTTGGTTGTTAAACAAGAGTTTATACGGGTTAAAACAATCTGGTAAACGATGGTATGATTGTTTAGTAAAAGTACTTAAAACCATGGACTTCAATGCTACCACTGCTGACAACTGTTTTTTTGTCAAAAAGGGTGATGATTACATAGAATTTGTATTGATCTATGTGGATGACATTTTATACATAGGAAAACATAAAGAGAGAAGAGAAACTTTTGTAACTAAGCTAAATGAACACTTCTCATTGAAATCTCTAGGCAAAGTAAACAAATATCTTGGTGTTCAAATTAATAAGACTAAAAGAGGATTCAAACTTACTCAGAGAGATAAGATCATAGAACTTTTAAATAAATGCAATCTAAATAATGCCAAACCTTGTGATACTCCTATGCAAACTGACTTTCTAAGAAATATTGATGAATCATCCCCCGAATTCAAAGATAACACATTTTATAGATCAGTCATAGGTTCACTTCTTTATATATCTAATTGGACAAGACCAGATATCGCTTTACCACTCAATTTATTATCCAGACATGTCAGCAAGCCAACAATGTACCACTGGGAAGCTGTTAAAAGAATTTTAAGATATCTGAAAAGTACACTAGACTTTTGTTTAATGTTAGAACCTAACGATAATAAAGAACCAAAGCTTACATGTTACGCAGATGCGGACTGGGCTGGAGACACCTCATGTAGAAAAAGTACATCTGGTTATATATTCCTCTTAAATGACTGTCCAGTTTACTGGTACACTGGTAAACAAGAACTAGTGGCCACTTCAACGACAGAAGCAGAATATGTTTGTTTATCCAAAGCTGCAAATAACCTTGTATGGTTTAATGATTTAATTTCAGATGTTTGGAAAAAACCTGCTTTGCCTTTTGTTATGCATGAAGACAATAAAGCAGCCATTGAAATATCTAGATCTGACGCCATTGGACAAAGGTCCAGACACATAGATATAAAATTTAAACATGTGAGACAATTATCTCAGGATGGGTTTATTAAAGCAGTGCATTGTGATACTTCAGAACAATTAGCTGACATATTGACAAAGCCTTTACCTTCTAAGCAGCACAAATATTTAACTTCTAAGTTGTATGTTTTGTATTGTCCTGAATCTGAATGTAATTGGTGTTGCACAACGAATCGGCATTTAGAGGGGGATTTGTCAGATGTAAATGCCTTATTCTCTAATGTGTAAATAGTATATGAACGGGGTATCAGGGGTTAATTTATTCTTCACTTCTTAATGTATTCATAATTCACCACTCCCATATCTAGCTCCTCCCATTGTATATATAAGGAGCTGTTTGCACCCTTTTCCTCGCTTCTATCTGTGAATATTCAGTGAATATAGAATGCCTATTGTAAATAAAAGGAGATATATTTAAACCTTTAACTCTTACTAAACTTATTGAGTCTGATCCTGAAAATATTGCAACAGTCCTATCTCCTCCCACTTATGACTATATGACTGTAACCTTGTTGCTGGTATTCTTACGATTTATATTGACTGTTTCCTAATATGATTTGATTGCTTATTTGTTCCCTATGACTTTCATTAAGTGTTGTACCTTATGATTCTTATGAATGTATCTTTTCTTTTATGTACACTGAGAGTGTATGTACCAAGACAAATTTCTTGTGTGTCCAATCACACCTGGACAATAAAGAATTCTATTCTATTCTATTCTATTCTATTCTATTCTATTCTATTCTATTCTATTCTATTCTATTCTATTCTATTCTATTCTATTCTATTCTATTCTTTAAATCAAGGTTCTGGCTGGGCTACTCTAGGACAGCGGTGTCAAATTCAAGGCCTGCGGGCCAGATCTGGTTGCAGGGTGCTTAGATCTGACCCGCAGGGCCTCCCTGGTAACAGCAAAGGACTGGCCCATGGTGCCTCTGCCAGTGAAAACAGAGCTCGGGAGAGCTGCATGCCCCCTTCTTGAGCTCTGTTTTCAGCTGAAACAGCCTCCTGCAGCACTCTGCCAGCAAAAGTGGAGCTTGGGGGAGGGGCATGCACCCCTCTGAGTTCCGTTTTTGCTGGCAGAGTGCTAAGAAACTACTAGCAAAAGTGGCAGTTGATCACAAGGCAAGGAGGCATTGAGAAATGTTTCCCTTTTGCATTTAAGCATCCAAGAAGAGACAGAAAAGGAGAAAGGGAAAGAGCAAAAAGAAAGAAAAAGAAAGAAAGATGGGAAGGAGGTAGAAAGAAGGGAGAATGAAGAGGGAGTGAAAAAGAAGACAAAGAAAGGAAGGAAGGGAGGGAGGGAGGAGAATATAATGAGAGGGAGGAAGGGAGGGTGTGAGGGAAGTCTGCATTAGCACTTGGCCATCAGCAACCCTGCTATTGTGGCCTGCCAGTGGCCTGCACAGATTGTTGCTGATCCCGATGACGAGGAGGCTGGTGTGGTGCTGTGCCAGCAGCCTGTGCAGCCGGTGCTTGAGTTGGACAGCGAGGAGGCTGAAGAAGATGTGGTGCCAGAGGCAGGGATTCAGTCAGGGCCTTCAGAACCTCCAGAGGTCCTTTAAGTGAAGATGATGAAGAGGAGGAGCCTCTTCTCAATGTACGGGCATGCAGAGCTGCCAAAAGGCAGGAGTGGTTCCTCAGGAGGAGGTCTTCTCGAGAGTAAGGCTTGGGGCTTATTGGCCATGCCCTTTAAGAAAGAACGCAGCTTGTAACAAGCTGCAGGAAACAACTTTAGTTCGCTAATCATCATGTTGGGATTTCTCTGCAACCTTGCTTCTGGGCTTTCTGCCAGCTCCAGTAAGACTGACTATCTTATCTGTGGAATTCTGGCAGGCTGTTAAGAATTATTATTAACAACTGGCATTTGCTAAAACTGCGTTATTTGAGTAAACTAAGTTTTGTTCAGAGTTTGTGTGTGCTGGGTTCTTTGGGATCCGTAGCTGGGGCAGAACACCTGCTGCCTTTTTGGCATTCGCTTGTCTCCTCCTCCTGACTTCTCCTGGTGGTCTCTCATCCTATCACTGACGATGCTTTGGTTAGAAAGCTGGGTCTCCTTGCATGGAGAGGGAGTGGGCTACACATTTTGCCCTCCCACACACCCCATGTGCAACCTGGAGAAGGAGAGTGAGAACAGCAGCAGCAGCCTCGAGGAGGAGGTAAGCACAGCCAGACACCAACTTGGCAAACTTTGCTTCATTCAAATTTCCCTCAATCCTGACCAGTCTCCCAGTCCTTGCTGCTGAAAAATACCCCCACCGCATGACGCTGCCACCACCATATTTCACTATTGGGATGATATTGGGCAGGCGATGGTGCCTGGTTTCCTCCAGATATAACAGTTAGAATTGAGTCCAAACAGTTCAATCTTGGTTTCATCAGACCAGAGAATCTTGTTCCTAAACATCTGAGAGTTATTCAGGTGTTTTTTTAGAAACTCCAAGCGGCCTTTCATATGTTTTACGCTGAGGAGAGGCTTCTATCTAGCTACTCTGCCATAATGCCCAGATCAGTGGAGGACTGCAGTGATAGATATTCTTCTGGAACTCTGTCCCATCTCCACACAGGATCTCTGGAGCTTAGTCAGAGAGACCATTGGATTCTTGATCACACCTCTGTTACTAAGGCCTTTCTTTCCTGATTACTCAGTTTGACCAGGTAACCAGTTCTTGGAAGAGTCCTGGTTGTGCCAAACTTATTCCATTTGAGAATTATGGAGTCCATTGTACCCTTAGGAACCTTCAAAGCAACAGAAATATCATTGTACTGGGCAGGAGGCAGCAGGTGCATGCATTGCTTTGGCCCAGCCCACACCATCCCAGCAGGCACACATGTGCACAGGAGGTCTGACTTTAACACCCCTGGACTAGAATATCTTTCCTTTGTGATAGTCAAAGTTCTTTAAATGATTCATTTGGTGATCTTGTTAATTTATTACTACTTGACTTTTTAATTGTACAGTAGTAGGTTTTTTCCTATAGTTCCTTTTTTCTTGTATGCATGTTGGAATATTAATGCAGCTACCTGAGATTAAAAAAGGAGAAATAAATAGTTTCAGAGAAGAGAAGAGAAGAGAAGAGAAGAGAAGAGAAGAGAAGAGAAGAGAAGAGAAGAGAAGGGAAGGGAAGGGAAGGGAAGGGAAGGAAAGGGAAGGGAAGGGAATGGAAGGGAGGAGGGGAGGGGAGAGGAGAGGAGAGGAGAGGAGAGGAGAGGAGAGGAGAAGAGAAGAGAAGAGAAGAGAAGAGAAGAGAAGGAATTTGGTAATTTTTGAGGGCCTATCTACATCAGTCTTTACTGCAGCAGGAATAAATACATCATCAAGGAAAAATGTTCTTTAAAACTACTTCTCAAAATCACCCTTTATTCCTGAAGGCATGCCCTCATATTGCCCTCATAATCTAACATTTATGTCTTTTTTCGAATAAGCTGTTCTCGATTATTCAGTTCAGGTCTTACCACAATAATATAGCATTTAGGAAAAAAGATGCAACTGAATAACCCAGCGCTGGAGGCCAAGATGGAGAAGATCTCCACAGCCACCATGTATTTTCCTTTGGTGCATAAATAGGTTGGGATGAATGACAACCAAACACTGCAAAACACCAGCATGCTGAAGGTGATGAACTTGGCTTCATTAAAACTGTCTGGCAACTTCCTGGCTAGAAAGGCCACAGTGAAACAGATAATAGTCAGAAAACCCATGTAGCTCAAAATGCAATAAAACATAATAACCGAGCCTTCATTACATATAAGAATGACTTCCTTAGTCATTGAGTGCACATCCACATCAGGGAATGGGGGGGAAATTGTCAGCCACAAAACACAGATTCCTGCTTGAAATATGGAGCATGTGAACACAATGGAATAGGCCAGTTTTTTCCCCACCCATTTCCTCATCCTGGATCCTGGTTTGGTCGCCATGAAAGCCAAGACCACTGAAATCGTTTTTGCTAATATGCTAGAAATGGAGACAGAAAAGACGAAACCAAAAGTGGTCTGGCGAAGAAAGCAAGTTGCTTGGTTAGGTCTTCCGATAAACAACAAGGGACAGAGGAAACACAAGAGGAGGGCAATGAGAAGAGTGTAGGTGAGACTCCGATTGTTGGCTTTCACAATGGCCGTATCATGGTGCTTCAGGAAGATGCCTAGTACCAGAAGTGAGATCAGAGATAGTAAAAGTGCTGAGACAGTTGCAGCGATAGCCAAAGGATCTTCAAAAGTGAGAAAGTTTGGAATTTTAGGAAGGCATTGATCCTGGAATTTGTTTGGATAGTGATCCTCTGGACAAATGAGACATATTTCTGCATCTGAAAGCAACAATCATAAATTTACTCAGAAATCTCTGGTGTAACATGCTCACAGAAATCCAGATGTATATTCACACAGAATGTAATGCAGCAAAGTATTCTTATATTCAATGGCCCTGAATGTTGCCTTATTATATGTAGGTACAGTTTTTATTTACTTCCTGCCTGGAGTATATGGGCAAGATTGTGATTTGTCTTTCATTCCTTTGCTTTTGAACAAGTTATAGATCCATCTTTCTATATCGTGGTTTAGGAACAAATCCTTTAGATTAGCCAGAAAGTTTCTTCAAATAGTTTTCTAATAGCTCTTGACAACTACTGCTTTTTAAATGTTCATGTAAAATGCCTTGAAATCAGTGGTGGGATTCAGCCAATTTGCACCATTTCGGGACAACCAGTTGTTAATTTTCTGAGCAGTTTGGCAAACTGGTTGTTGGAAGAAATCATTAGGGCAGAGAACCAGTTGTTAAATTACTTGAATCCCACCACTGCTTGAAATGGACAAATAGTTGACAAATACAATCAACCACATTCTTCCAGGACATATCTGCAACTTTACAGAATGAATCTTCACTCAAGTCTTCTTTTAGCTGATAAGATTGCATTTATTACTCTCTCTCCTTATTTTTTCATTCTTGATCCTAAACTATGAAATTCAGTTTCTAGATTATTTTGTTCAATTCTTTTCCAGATTAGATGATTGGCTGTTATTAAATGAACTATTATGAAATATTATTTGTGAAGTTCATTTAACCTAAAAAGAGTGATTCTAACAGTCAAATGCCAATGGAGAAATGTTGGAAGATCAACAACTGAGTTCTCTAACTACCGTATTTTTCAAAGTATAAGACACACTCCCCCCCAAAAAAGAGGGTGAAAATTTGGGTGCATCTTATACACCAAATGTAGCCGTGCCCACCCGCTGGCTCCCACCCTTTTAAATATTTAGTTACTGTATTTTATGGAGTATAAGACGCTCTAGACTATAAGATGCACCTACCTTTTTGGGAGAGGAAAATAAGAAAAAAATCTGCCTCTGCCTCCCAGCAATTTGCCTTCTTGCAGCAAACAGCAGAGGCCTGCGCGGCAATAGGCAATGGCAATCCCTGCAGCCTGAAACAGCTAATCAGGCAGTGCTGAAGCTGAAACAGGCGGTTTGCTGCTTGCTGCAAGGAGGTAAATTGCTGGGAGGCAGAGGCAGATTTTTTTTCTTGTTTTCCTCTCCCAAAAAGGTAGGTGCATCTTATAGTCTGGAGCATCTTATACTCCAAAAAATATGGTAACTAAATATTTATAAAGGAAAAGTTGCATTCCAGATCATTTAATTTTTTTAAAAAATATTTTATATACATACTGAATCTGGAGAACAGTTTCTTACATTTTTTCCCCTGAACCACTTTCTATACCTTTGCATAGTGTATCCTACCCTCTTGGTTTGAGAACATCCCATCTGGACATGGAGCACAATCATAGCAGCAAAATTTCTCTCCCTCCTTCTTTTTCTTACTGTAGCCAGGATGGCACTTTTCATTACACAGGGAAAGAGGTGGTACCTATCCAAAAATAAAGAAATGGTTCTAGTATTAAGGAAATCCCTGGAGGATCCATCTCACATTTGATGCTTCACTCAATGTATTTGGAGGAACCATCTACTATGTGTTTCCAGAATAGGAAACTGTATCTCTTCCATGAAGATTTTCATTCCTACAATGATGGAGGTTTCAACTAAGGTAGCAAAAAATAAAATAACCCACTGATTTAATAATTTTTTCCAGATTGTTAAGACACACATGGACATCTAATTCTTTCCAGTTACTATTACTTACATATGTTTGATTGAAGCAACCCAGTGTGTTTACCCCAAGGGGCTTTTCCAAAAAGCAACTGGAATTTCCTGGAAATGTTTCTCTTCTCCTCCAAAGGAGTTTCCCCAGGATGGGAAGAGAAATGTTTTCAAGGCAAAAAACCAAGGAAGTCCAGCTGTCTTTTGGAAAAGCACCTTTGGGACAACCATGACCTGGGTGATTGAGAATCTCTATGGACATTCAGTGAGTTTACACAATGTGATAAATAAAAATCAAAATAAAATTGGGGTTCTGCCTGTTCTAGAACACGGTCATCATATGAGTATGTTTCATGAAATAGGCTATTGCATTAAGTCATTCCATTGCTTCATCTCTTTGGGCATGATGTACCAATGCAGGAATTAAGTTTGTTAACCCCAGTTTGGAATTTACTATCTTCTGTGTAGTCAGAGAATGAATGTTTCCAGTTCAACTGATTTTCTAGTTTCTTTGTAGGAGGAACTTTCTGTGTGATCAAAAAGGTCTTCTCTGGACCAGGAATCATTGTCCTGATCTACTAGCATCATTGGAAGTGAACATCATTCTTTCAAAAACATTATTGTTATTTTCTCACCTGAGTGAAATCTCTCTCCCATTCAATTTTATCTTCATCAATAGTAAATCCTTTGTGAGGATCCAATCTTCCAATATGGACCTTGATATAGGAATTATTAGGAAAAGTGACCAAGTTTGTAATATCAAATCCGCCTGCCAATTCTCCATGTTCATTAAATGTGATTTCATCTCCAGCACTATTGTTGAATGAAATCCTCTGAAGAAATGAATGAAGCTGCATAAGAAAGAAAAATAATGTAACAGGCTGTAAAGGATTGCAATGTCTTTTCTCCTGGGGGAGAAAAGATGCCCCCCTGTTTGAAAGGCAAATCACACAACAAGGCAATGATTAAAATAGTAAATGTTAACTTGGATTCTATTCTTTTCTTTAAAACACAAAACTGTATCTCATTTACTTTGGCTATGTCCTGAGGGGAAATTCATTGCAGAAAGCAATTGTGTTCAGAAGAATTAGCAGTAAAAGTGACACCAGCCAGAGCCTAGATAAACCTCAAAGAAGTAGTGCAAGATCAGAAAATGTGGCCCATAGAGTCATGGAGAGTCGGACATGGTCAGCGATGGTATTCAGCTGGTTCGGACCAGTTCACCCGCACCGGTAGCAGAAATCGCAGGTGGGCCTGCCTACCCGCCCACCTGCCCTGGCTCTGTGCCATCCTATTTAGGTACTTTTTGTGGCCAGGCGCATGCATGGAAGGTGCACGCACCAGCAAAGCAGATGCACGGAAAGCCAGGAGTATGCGTGGATGGGGCACGTGCACTCACATTTGCAAACCAGTAGGGAAAGTAAGTAAATACCACCCGTGGACATGACTGAATGGATAACATCATCAACATCATCATTATTTTCTTTAAATGATTAAGTAATAAATTATGGGAGTAATTTAGGACTTACTCTAATTAGGAAAGTTCAGATGGGAAGGTACGGGCATGAGATTTTTTCTTATTTTAAATATACATCCACACTCTCCCTTTATATGTGATCATACATTTCTACAAACAAGAGTCTCATAGAAAGGAGATGAACCTTATCTAAATATTGCACTGAGAAACAGATTTATTCAGACATGGACTGCCACGATGTAAGCATTCTAGAAATATTCCAATTTCAGGAGTTCCAGAAAGAGATTGAATTTTGACAAATGGACAAATTACCTGCTTTGATGGCTGTCTGCCCTATATTGTTGGGAGGGGAAATGGGAAGATAGGGAAGGGGATGAAAGGAACTAGAGATGCCATCCAGAGATGACAGTTGAAAGATCCAAGGACAAGCCTGGGAATGGAATGCAAAACGCCCATCCAACGAGGCACCAAAATGTGAAACGGTTACCAAAACACCTAATTTGAACCTTCTTGGACTGGGAGAAGAAAAACTAACTGGGACAGGGGTCAGCAACCTGTGGCTCTGGAGCCGCATGCGGTTCTTTCATCCCTCTGCTGTGGCTCCCTGTCGCTGGTTGGCTCCACAATTGATAGGGCTTTCGGTTAGGACAGGTAAAGGAAAAAGGATGCCATGCTAGGAGGAGACTCTATGGTGGAGGAACCAGATTTCTGGTTGGCTCCAGAATTGAATGGGGGGCTTCTGGTTAGGACCTTTGTGGCTCTCTGAGTGTTTAAGGTTGCCGACCCCTGAACTAGGACTAAATGGAAAATCCTCAGGCCTGGCTTTGCTGTGGTCTAGCTACTTAACTTCAGTAAAAGTATACCTTTCACTACAAATGGAGTTGAGGGTCTTTCCTTCCTGAACACCCAAGCTGCAATAGGTCTGACACTTTGTCTTTACAAGCTTTTCATGGAATAATGTATGACTCACTTAGAAACAAGCTAGGGAAAATATGTAAAACCTAATTTTTGGGATTCTTTTTATCCCTTTAACAATAGCTCAACTTTTGGTCATGTGAGCTAGAAGAAAAATCTTGGACAGCATAAAATAGAACTCTTGGCCACATTCTTAGCTGCTATCTGATACTTTCACTGATATGATACTTGATACACACACAAACACACACACACACACACACACACACACACACACACACACATGAGAAAGTTTTCACGGGTATATATGTGTGTACAGTTAATATCTCGGGTTTCTTCCCGTGTAATTGTAAACATATCCTTAAAAGGGTAGTAGCGACATTTTGACGAAATCGCATTCGTCATCTTCTTCACCAAACCGAGAACTTCAGCCAGAAGATGACAAATGTGATTTTGTTGAAACGTCGCTACTACCCTTTTAAGGATATGTTTACAATTATACGGGCAGAAACCCGAGATATTAACTGTACACACACACACACACACACACACACACACACACACACACACACACACACATATATTAGGGGCTGGATTGGGCCCATTTTCAAAAATCTTTTTTCTTCTGCTGGTTTATCCCCTCCACATGAAATCAGTTGTGTTTTCAGAGAGTGATCCTCCTGCTGGGCAATTAGATAGAATCCTTATTCTCCATTGTATCATATTTCTTCCCAGCATACTCGATTGGAAAAATATATGAAAATATTTCCCCATTTTCTTCTATAAAGGTGTTGGTTAATGATTACTTGAGGCATTATAGTTCACCACAGAATTATTAACCATTTTTTAGTCCTATTTAAAATCTTCCCAATAAAAACACAGTTCCTCAATCTATGCAATAAAAACCATTCAATGCATTAAACAATTGGTATACCTGTATTGTTAATATAAAGTGTGCTTTGGTTTCTAGAAATAATCAATGATATCCTAATCAGTGATTGATTTGTTGATCCAAGTATAAAAGAAAGTAAAGACTTTCTCAAGTTGAGACCAGCACACAATGAAAAGGACTAGGGGTGACATGATACTAGCGTTCCATTATCTAGGGGGCTGCCAAGATTTCCATGTCTAAAATCACTCTTGGAATATTGCATTCAGTTTTGCTTGCCACAAAATAAAAAAAGATGTTGAAATTCTGAAAAAAGTGCAGAGAAGAGCAATAAAGATAACGGGACTGAAGGCTAAACTATATGAAGAAAATTTAGAAGAATTTGGGTACATCTAGTCCAATGAAGAGAAGGACTAGGAGTGAGATGATAGCAATCTTCCAATATCAAAGGGAGGTATTTAAGAAGAGATTGGACAACCATTTGGCTCAACCAGAAGGTTTACTGCTTGAACATGAGGTTGGAGAAGACCTCTAAGGCAGTGGTGGGTTTCAAAATTTTTTACTGTGTGGCTTGGTGGGCGTGGCATGGCATGGTTGGTCGGTATGGCTTGGTGGACATGGCAAGGGAAGGATACTGTAAAATCTCCATTCTGACCCCAGTCCAGGGGAATGATATTGTAAAATCTCCATTCCCTCCCCACTCCAGGGGAAGGTTACTGCAAAATCCCTATTTCCTCCCAATCAGCTGGGGCTCAGGAGGCAGAGAATAGATGGGGGCAGGGCCAGTCAGAGGTGGTATTTACTGGTTCTCTGAACTACTCAAAATTTCCGCTACCCGTTCTCCAGAACTGGTCAGAACCTGCTGAAACCCACCTCTGCTCCAAGGTTCTTTCCAACTCTGATATTGTATGCTCGATGTCATTCTGTTATTCACAAATCCATGCAGGCTTCTGGTAACACTGTGGAGGTCTTTTGTCTTTCAAAATCGACCTTATAATTTTTGGGACTTCTGGTGATCTCCCAATAAAAGCATGAACTGGATGTGATCCCACCTAGCATCCAAGAACAGAAAAGGTCAGGTGGATCTTGTCAATATTTTTAAACATAGTGTTTTGCCATTTAAGTGATATTACCATATCTACAGACAAGAATCCTATAGAAAGGAGAGAAATCTTTTCTAAGCTTTGTACTGAGAGACCAATTTATTTACTCATGGATTAACATGATATGAACATTCTAGAAACATCCCAATTCCAGATGTTCCAGAAAAAGACTGAATTTTGTCAGATGGACAAAATATCTGAGGAAAATATGGTAGACTGCCCCAGAAATGGAGAACTTTGGAAGATCAGTAAGATGTCACGGATACATGTCTGTGGTTACTTTATACGTAATCGCTAGCAGACCTTCAATGTCCTTTTCCAACTCTGTTGTTCTGTCATTCTGTTATTAACAAGTCCATGCAAGCTTTTGGAAACACCATGGAGGTATTTCATGTTTCAGAATCTATCCTATAACTTTTGAATGTCCAATTAAAGCACCAACTGGATATGACTCCACTTAGCATCGAAGAACAGAAAAGGTCAGCTGGATCTTGCCAGTTTTTAAAAAAGGTTTTTATTGCCTTTTGTCATTGAAGTAATATTACCTGCCATGGTTTTATATTCTGAGGTGACAGTCTGCCTCCATGTTTCAACGGTCTGTGGTTGATTCTGGTTGAGTATATTGCATGTAAGGTATGAGCCAATGCATAGACAGAATTATATATACTATAACTATGACTGAGCATGCTCATTTCAAAGTATGGTGCAGGGAGATCCTTTAAGGTTTTCTTTCTATTACATGGTAGAAAGGCGAGACTTAACACATTGATTTTGAAAAGGAAACAGTTGAATGCTTGTGACCAGAATTCATGGATAAAACCATCTTCTTCTTCCCAAAAGGGATTGACAGTCTCAAGAAATTGTTGAAAACCTTGAATTTGCATTGCGTGAATGTTGAAAGAAAGAGCTCCATGGAAGATTTGGGGTTTAACATCAATAATCTTTTGAAAGTGAAATAAAGTGAAATCAATTTGGGCTGTAGTAACCCATACCCTTTTTGGACTGTACTTCTCCTTTCCCCATGGGAATATATATTGCATGGTCTGAGTTGTTTGTATAGCGACTGCCAACCAAAAAATGGATGCAGTTTCTCCATAAACAAGGACAACTTTAGCTGTACTTAGCATAAAATTCTTCAAAATGTCAATTCTCTCAAAGATCATTGTACCTATTTCATCCAAAAAATAGAAATGTTTTGTCAACCTTACTGAGAAAGCTGGACAGATTCCTTTCTGTAGAAGCATTTGCTCAACTGTCCGTAAGAAATATGTTCCACTCTCATCATCTGAAGCCATGAGTCCAAGCCATCTCCATTGGAAATACAGAAGCAATTGGACAAGTCCTTCGTACTGAAGTAATTCACTGGGAACCATGCGGAGAAACGGAGCGGAATGGATCTGATCATTGGATGCTGGTTGAAATGAACCATATGAAATCTCAAAAAAAAAAAAAAAAAAAAAAAGTGAAAATTTCAGAGTTCAAACAGGGATTCTAGGTCCCCACCACCACCCCAGGAGTCATTGCTTCATTGATTTATTTAAGCATATATTTTCTTATCCAGAAATGCCATTACAAGCCTGCCAATGAGGACTCTCAGTTATCTGGACAAAAGTGTCTGAAGATTGAATTATGGCAACTAGACAATTTTATTCATTAAAGGTAAAGGTAAAGGTTCCCCTCGCACATATGTGCTAGTCGTTCCCGACTCTAGGGGTTGATGCTCATCTCTGTTTCAAAGCCGAAGAGCCAGCACTGTCCAAAGATGTCTCCATGGTCATGTGGCCGACATGACTAAACGCCAAAGGTGCACAGAATGTTGTTATCTTCCTACCAAAGGTGATCCCTATTTTCTACTTAATTTTTTTACATGCTTTCGAACTGCTAGGTTGACAGAAGCTGGGACAAGTAATGGGAGCTCACTCCATTACACAGCACTAGGGATTTTCCGCCACTGAACTGCTGACTTTTCGACTGACAAGCTCAGCGTTTTAGTCACTGAGCCCTTTATTGATTGGCTAGAGTCATTGTGGTGCTCATCCAGTTTTTTACCCTTGCTTTCTTCCTAGGGTTGAGAGTGATTGGCCCAAGGTCATCCAGCTGGCTTCATTTCAAGACAGGATCAGAAATCCTGGCATTAGGTTTCCAACCTGGGGCTTAACTGGCTCCTAAATATTCAAATTAGTCTGGCCTAATCTAAATCATCTGAATCTAGTCCACACATTTATGAATATGATATTGTAAATAGTGAAATCATTTCAGCCCTTTCTGTTTTCACCTTATCACATCGCTCTCACCCAAAGGATCATTATAGTGGTAGCATTAATGAAGGTAAAAGATGAATAAAAATGGAGAATTTTTCATGTATTACCTGTGGAACCTTATAAAGATGTAAGATATCTGCCATGCGTGAGGTTGTATCAGAGCCAAATCCCCCAATAACTCCTATTACGTTTTTCTGACTGCCACATTTGTAGTTTGGAATGAACTCTTGTGAAGTGAAGAGCAGGTCCAAAATGGTGTGGTAAGTCATCTTTGAATCAGAGTAGCTGTCAAAGATGTGGAACCCAAGAGTAACATTGGGTAAAATCTTGGGATTGTTATTGATCTCATCAATAGCAAAGACCAAAGCTAGAATATGCTGGTAGAACTTGGTCACCACTCTGGAAATGGAGGACATTTTTGTTAGATGATAGTTTTAAACAGTGCACAAAATCAGTATGTTTAAGGCATATTTCCATCACACGCTTAAGACTTTTTTATTTCATCAAGCTGGCCTGGCCTAAATCTTCTCCCCTTTTTTAATGTAAATTTTAATTTGTTTTTAAATTATGGGATATTTTAAATTCAGCCAAATTATTTAATTCGTTTTTAATTTATTTTAAAGTTTTGTATTTATGTGTTTTATCTTGTGGCTATTCACCGCCCTGAGTCCTTCGGGAGAAGGGCGGTATAGAAATTTAATAAAATAAATAAATAAAATAAATAAATACTGATGTAGTTTTGAATGGACAATTGCATGTGCGTAGTTTTGAATGGAAAATTGTATGTGCCTCAGTATACAAAAGGAGCACAATTTAAGTAAAGTTAATCTTATTAGCATCCTCTTTGAAAATGTATTGTGATTATCCTGGAATGAATTCAGGCTTTCATGCCATAACATGAAACATGTTTTGATCAGTTTTTAACCAAAGTAATCTTTGATATCTCAGAGCTGTTCTCAGTAGCATGGAGTTGTCAAAACAGAATGTTAATTCCACTTTTTTTCTTTTTGAAAGCTTGAAAATGAAAAGCAATGGATGAATAAACTTTTCAAAAGTCAGACTACTGATCCTTCTATCTCAGTGTTGATACCCTGAAGTGCAGTCATTCAGGGCTTAAACTGGGTTATCCCGATAATTTTGTCAATAATCTTCTCATCGTTCCTATCACCCATCTCCTCCCACTTATGACTGTATGACTGTAACCTTGTTGCTGGTATCCTTAAGATTTATATTGACTGTTTCCCAATGACTATCATTAAGTGTTGTACCTTTTGATTCTTGACAAATGTAACTTCTTTTATGTACTCTGAGAGCATATGCACCAAGACAAATTCCTTGTGTGTCCAATCACACTTGGCCAATAAAGAATTCTATTCTATTCTATTCTATTCTATTCTATTCTATTCTATTCTATTCTATTCTATTCTATTCTATTCTATTCTATTCTATTCTATTCATATCTGGCAGAATGGCTAAATCCATTCCTAAGAAATCATTTACACAGGCTCAAATCCGTTCATGTGTATAGAAACTTAAAACAGTGTCTGTTATATGAATATAAGGACTAATAAAATACACATCAAAAGGATATGAATAGTCACTAATAAGAATCAGCATAGGAAAAAATAGAGCAAACAAAACTTGTATTATTGACGACAATATTTGAACTTATCTCTGAACTTCAGCGAAAGGCCTAATATGAAGAAATTTAAACCCACAATAGGTGGTCCTGATCATTAAACATCTTATTTTATGATGGTTTTCCAATATACTTTATACCTCTTTTTTTCTATTTTCAGATCATGTATTCCTTACAAATTTCAAAATAAGGTGTGTTTTATATCCCTTTATAAATATAATTCTGGCATAATTATGTCTGTTCTTTCATTTTCCCCTTCTATAAATAAGACTCAAAATCTGTGCATTAGAACTGGAAGTCAGGAAGGAGACATTAGGGATCTCTGCAGATTTTGTGTCATTGTGTCCTTTTGGAATAATGTTTTCCTATGTACTAAAGTAGACCACAGCTGGATTTCCAAGTATTCTGTTAATAATATGAGAAGATTCTCCTCACAGTGAAAGCTTGAACATTTCACTTTATTCTCAACAAATTACTGCTGTCTATTTGATACTATCCATCCATCCATTCATCCATCCATGCTTCCATCCATCCATTCATGCATCCATCCATCCTTCCAGCCATCCTTCCAGCCATCCTTCCAGCCATCCTTCCATCCACCAAAATTCTATTGATAATATGAGAAGATTCTCCTCACAGTGAAGCTTGAACATTTCACTGTATTCTCAACAAATCACTGCTGTCTATTTGATACTGTCCATCCATCCATCCATCCATCCATCTATCCATCCATCCATCTATCCATCCTTCCATCCATCCTTCCATCCATCCATCCAGCCTTCCAGCCATCCTTCCATCCACCAAAATTCTGTTGATAATATGAGAAGATTCTCCTCACAGAGAAGCTTGAACATTTCACTGTATTCTCAACGAACAACTGTTATCTATATCCATCCATCCATCCATCCATCCATCCATCCATCCATCCATCCAACCATCCATCCATCTATCCTTTTAGAATAAAATACTCTGCAAACAATCAAATAAACATGAAAATAATGTATTTTTATAGGCTAGTGTTCATACTGTTATGACCTCTTACATTGGTATGCTAGGTGACTCCTGAGAAGGGTGTTTGTTGAAAAAAATATTGAAGAAAATGTAATGGATATGAGACACCATCCCACCAATGAAGAAATTGCCTGGTTCATACCATTCATGTGGGATATAGAGAGGATCTTGTCCACTGCATGAAAAGGCATGTGAGTTGTTCACCCCATTGAGGAGAAAGAAGAGAAAAAACAGAACCAGCATCACTCCCATTCTGAAGACAATGTTCCCTCTGCACATTAAACCTTCCATTTCTCTTTACTACATTATTGCAACTGTTGGCCAGATTTCAATTTGAGTGACTAGATGACTGACAGCTTTATTTCCCAGAGGACCTTGCATTCTCTCTATCAGAATATCTTGCCTTCAGAAGTTGTGGGTGCTCCATCACTGTAGGCTTTTAAGAAGAGACTGAACAGCCTCCTGTCTGAAATGGTATAGGGTCTCCTGCTTGAGCAGAGGGTTAGACCAAAAGACCTCCAAGGTCCCTTCCAACCCTGATGTTGTATGTTCAATGTTCTTCCTGTCCCTCAAATTACAAAAGCAGGCTTTGAGAATCACCTGAGAATCAATATTTGAAATCCGATTTATTCATTATGAGATAGAAGCTGGCCAAAGTAACAGAGCCCTCCTATTCTCTTGTCTATTGACAAAATGCCAGGGTGAATATAAAATATTTGATTTAGTTGATTCCTCTTCTAGAAAGCCTTTGGAGGTTTTAGCACTGAGGAATATTATAGTGATGTTGATAGTTAGCATTAGTTGCATAAATTCTGTTGGGACATGAAAACCTTACAGGCTGTTAAATACACTGATGAGTTCTGGAAGTCCAAAATAAACAACTGAAGTAATAAACAATTCAATTAAAGAATGATGGAAGTCAACTGCTTCCCTTTCGCCTTTCAGCTCCCTCCCATATTGGGGTAGACCAGGTGCTTCGATAGAAAAACACTTAATCTCTCCCCTGGCTCAAGCTGATAAAGGGAAGAGAACTTGTGGCTCAGAGGTTAACACAACTGCCTAATATGCAGGCAGCCCAAGTTCAAATCTGAGTAAGGGTATGGCTAGCTGATGACAGATAAATAGCTTGAAATAGATCTATACTAATCTCCCTTTATTTCTTTACCAGCAAATATAAATTTGGTATAAAATGGTTTGTCGTGAATGTGACTGCTTGAGAACTCCTGGATTGGAGCTGAAAGGCGAAAGGGAAGCAGTATGCTCCCTCCCATATTGGGGTTGACCAGGTGCTTCGATAGAAAAACACTATATACAGTATGTTGCTCCTAGAAGCATTTCCACCTGAAATGTAGAAGGAGCTGGATTAAACCCTCATACTGAAGGACTTCATTTGGGACCATACGATAGAAGGAAGGGAAATGTGATTCGGTAGTGACTTTAGATTCAAATGACCCATAAGAAATCTAGGGGAAGAAAAGAATGAAACATGAGAATGAGAAAGGAACACAATGGGAATAGTTAGATTTATTTTACATACTTTAAACTTTAAAGGAGAATAGTTGTAGCTCAGGGTTGAAATGAAGGGTCCTTGGTGCTTTCTGAGCTTGGTTGTTTTCTTGCAGAGTTTTCATTACCCAAACTAGGTAATATCATCAGTGCCGATGCTTGCTAGCATGATTGTTTGACTGAAACTGATGATGTTCAACTGATGATGTACAGAGCCCACTGTAACAACATTGCCAAAAAGGCTCTAAGAGTTGTTAACCTAATCTTGCGTAACTTCTTCTCTGGTAATATTGTACTGCTAACTAGAGCATATAAAACATTTGCTAGACCAATTCTCGAATACAGTTCATCTGTCTGGAACCCGCACTGCATATCAGACATTAACACAATTGAGTGAATCCGGAGAGACTTCACGAGAAGAGTCCTCTACTCCTCTGCTCACAACAGAATACCTTATGCCACCAGGCTTGAAATTTTGGGCTTAGACAATTTAGAACTATGCCGCCTTCAGTCTGACCTAAGCGTAGTACATAAAATTATCTGCTACAACATTCTACCTGTCAATGACTACTTCAGCTTCAACCACAACAATACATGAGCACACAATAGATACAAACTCAAGATAAACGACTCCAATGGCAGAAAATATGACTTCAGCAACAGAGTGGTCAATGCCTGGAATGCACTACCTGACTCTGTGGTTTCATCCCCAAAAGTGAAATAAGGTGAAATCAGTTTGGGCTGTAATAATTCATACAGTTTTGGATCGTACTTCTCATTTTCCCTTGGAAATATATATTGGATCATCCAAGTTGTTTGTATAGCAAATATTGGAGTTCAAAGAAGGATTTCAGTTTGTTATTTCTCATGAATCATTGGTTCATTGATTGATTTAAACATGTCTTTCCTTATCCAGAAATGTCAATGAAGTGGCCTATACAGAAGGGCGAAATGTTATCAAAAAGGATTTGCCAGAAAAACAAGGAAGATGGGAAGGTGATCTGATTATCTGTACTGAACACTGAATAAATAGATATTGCTGTAATTGGTGACAATAACAACAGTTATGATAATTCCAAAATACTGTATATTCACCAAGGGTCAAGGAATTGTTCTTTAAATAATGTTTGTATTTGGAAACTTTTCAAATAAAAATAAAAATAAAACATAAAAATTAAATTAAACACAAAAAGCAAAAAAAAGACATAAAATGAAGTTTCATATTTTATGTTTTCTTTCTTTTTTGGGGGGGGCTTCAAAAATTATATTTAAAATAAATTTTTATTAGAGTATAAATATTAAAAAAAACATAACATGACATACACACAACAAACATTTATACAACATATAAACAAAAAAAGATTATGTTTCCTTCTTAAGCATTGTTACAAAGTGACATTCTGCTTGTTATATATTTCTTCACCTCTTCTTAGTCTAATGATATTTTCTATACCGGTAATATTTCCCCCTAAATTTTTTGTTTATTTCTAATTTTTAACCAATTATACCATTTATTCCATATTTTGTAGTAGTCTGATTCTTCTCTTTCTTGTATTTCTTTGGTTAACCTGTCCATTTCAGCGCATTCTAGAATTTTTTTCTATTAAGTCTGTTTCGTTTGGTGTTCTTTCTTGCTTCCAATTTTTTGCATATATTATTCTTGCAGCTGTTAGTATGTGAATTGTGAGATGTTTGATATCTTTATCTGGCACCAATTACAGCCTCAAGTAGTAATTATCTACAATTATCTATAGACTTTTAGCTATGCAATTTGGGATGGACACCTTTCGAATGGTGAGGGAGTATGAATGGATTTCATAGAAATCCATTTTTCTCATAGAAAAATTGCAGACTACAGGAACCATTAGCACTACTCAGGTGACCCTGAGGACACAGATAAACCTCCAAGTGCCTCAATTACTGTCTAAAAGGATGCAAATGATCAGCTGTCTGTAAGGAATATAAATCCTTCCATTCCCCACCATCCAGTCAGAGCTGAAAGAGCTTCTTGGATGAGAAGTGAAATGTCTTCAAAGAAAAAAAAACAAGACAGTCTAGCTGCCTCTTGAACAAGGACCTTTGGTACAGCCTCGAGTCTTTTTGTGTATGACACAACAAATTTTGCACACCTGGATTGGGGCATTTTTCTGCCATTCTTCCTTGCAAATCCTCGCAAGCTCAGTCAGGTTGGATGGTGACCATTGGTGGACAGTCATTTTCAGGTCCCTCCGGAGATGTTCAATAAAAGGAACTGAACTGAACACACTCAAAACCATAGAAGTGGTGGTGGACTTTAGGAGAAACCCTCCCATACTACCACCTCTTACAATACTAGACAACACAGTATCACAGTAGAGACCTTCAAATTTCTAGGTTCTATCATAACTCAAGACCTAAAATGGACACCTAACATCAAAAATGTCATCAAAAAAGTGCAACAAAGAACGTTCTTCCTACGCCAACTCAGAAAGCTCAAACTGTCCAAGGAGCTGCTGATTGGACATAATTCTACAGAAGAATTATTGACTCTGTCATCTGCACCTCTATAACTGCCTGCATTACTATTAATCTTCTCATCGTCCTATCTCCTCCCACTTATGACTGTATGACTGTAACCTTGTTGCAATATAAATTATGATTTATATTGACTGTTTCCTAATATGATTTGATTGCTTATTTGTTTCCTATGACTTTCATTAAGTGTTGTACCTAATGATTCTTGATGAATGTATCTTTTCTTTTATGTACACTGAGAGTGTATGCACCAAGACAAATTTCTTGTGTGTCCAATCACACCTGGCCAATAAAGAATTCTATTCTATTCTATTCTATTCTATTCTATTCTATTCTGTTCTGTTCTGTTCTGTTCTGTTCTGTTCTGTTCTATTCTATTCTATTCTATTCTATTCTATTCTATTCTATTCTATTCTATTCTATTCTATTCTATTCTATTCTATTCTATTCTATGGTTCAAATCATGGCTCTGGCTGGGCTACTCTAGGACAGCGGTGTCAAATTCAAGGCCTGCGGGCCAGATCTGGCTGCAGGGTGCTTAGATCTGACCCGCAGGGCCTCCTGGTAACAGCAAAGGACTAGCCCATGGTGCCTCTGCCAGTGAAAACAGAGCTCGGGAGAGCTGCATGCCCCCTTCTTGAGCTCTGTTTTCAGCTGAAACAGCCTCCTGCAGCACTCTGCCCACAAAAGTGGAGCTTGGGGGAGGGGCATGCACCCCTCTGAGTTCCGTTTTTGCTGGCAGAGTGCTAAGAAACTACAGGTGAAACTCGAAAAATTAGAATATCGTGCAAAAGTTCATTTATTTCAGTAATGCAACTTAAAAGGTGAAACTAATATATGAGATAGACTCATTACATGCAAAGCGAGATAGTTCAAGCCTTGATTTGTCATACTTTTGATGATTATGGCTTACAGCTCATGAAAACCCCAAATTCACAATCTCAGAAAATTAGAATATTGTGAAACGGTTCCATATTCTAGGCTCAAAGTGTCCCACTCTAATCAGCTAATTAAGCCATAACACCTGCAAAGGGTTCCTGAGCCTTTAAATGGTCTCTCAGTCTGGTTCAGTCTGGTTCCCAATCATGGGAAAGACTGCTGACCTGACAGTTGTGCAGAAAACCATCATTGACACCCTCCATAAGGAGGGAAAGCCGCAAAAGGTAATTGCAAAAGAAGTTGGATGTTCCCAAAGTGCTGTATCAAAGCACATTAATAGAAAGTTATGTGGAAGGGAAAAGTGTGGAAGAAAAAGGTGCACAAGCAGCAGGGATGACCGCAGCCTGGAGAGGAGTGTCAGGAAAAGGCCATTCAAAAGTGTTGGGGACTTTCACAAGGAGTGGACAGAGGCTGGAGTCAGTGCATCAAGAGCCACCACACACAGACGGATCCTGGACATGGGCTTCAAATGTCGTATTCTTCGTCAAGCTGCTCCTGAACAACAAACAACGTCAGAAGCATCTTACCTGGGCTAAAGAAAAAAAGAACTGGTCTGTTGCTCAGTGGTCCAAAGTCCTCTTTTCTGATGAGAGCAACTTTTACATCTCATTTGGAAACCAAGGACCCAGAGTCTGGAGGAAGAATGGAGAGGCACACACTGCAAGATGCTTGAAGTCCAGTGTGAAGTTTCCACAGTCTGTGTTGATTTGGGGAGCCATGTCATCTGCTGGTGTTGGTCCACTGTGCTTCATTAAGTCCAGGGTCAACGCAGCCATCTACCAGGAGATTTTGGAGCACTTCATGCTTCCTTCCGCAGACGAGCTTTATGTGGATGCTGACTTCATTTTCCAGCAGGACTTGGCACCTGCCCACACTGCCAAAAGTACCAAAACCTGGTTCAATGACCATGGGATTACTGTGCTTGATTGGCCAGCAAACTCATCTGACCTGAACCCCATAGAGGAGCTATGGGGCATTGCCAAGAGAAAGATGAGAGACATGAGACCGAACAATGCAGAAGAGCTGAAGGCCGCTATTGAAGCATCCTGGTCTTCCATAACACCTCAGCAGTGCCACAGGCTGATAGCATCCATGCCACGCCGCATTGAGGCAGTAATTGATGCAAAAGGGGCCCAAACCAAGTACTGAGTACATATGCATGCTTATACTTTTCAGAGGTCAGATATTGTTCTATGTACAATCCTTGTTTTATTGATTTCATGTAATATTCTAATTTTCTGAGATTGTGAATTTGGGGTTTTCATGAGCTGTAAGCCATAATCATCAAAAGTATGACAAATCAAGGCTTGAACTATCTCGCTTTGCATGTAATGAGTCTATCTCATATATTAGTTTCACCTTTTAAGTTGCATTACTGAAATAAATGAACTTTTGCACGATATTCTAATTTTTCGAGTTTCACCTGTACTAGGAAAAGTGGCAGTTGATCACAAGGCAAGGAGGCATTGAGAAATGTTTCCCCTTTTGCATTTAAGCATCCAAGAAGAGACAGAAAAGGAGAAAGGGAAAGAGCAAAAAGAAAGAAAAAGAAAGAAAGATGGGAAGGAGGAAGAAAGAAGGGAGAATGAAGAGGGAGGGAAAAAGAAGACAAAGAAAGGAAGGAAGGGAGGGAGGGAGGAGAATATAATGAGAGGGAGGAAGGGAGGGTGTGAGGGAAGTCTGCATTAGCACTTGGCCATCAGCAGCCCTGCAAGGATTGTTGCTGATCCCGATGACGAGGAGGCTGGTGTGGTGCTGCGCCAGCAGCCTGTGCAGCCGGTGATTGAGTCGAACAGCGAGGAGACTGAAGAATATGTAGTGCCAGAGGCAGGGATTCAGTCAGGGCCTTCAGAACCTCCAGAGGTCCTTTAAGTGAAGATGATGAAGAGGAGGAGCCTCTTCTCAATGCACGGGCATGCAGAGCTGCCAAAAGGCAGGAGTGGTTCCTCAGGAGGAGGTCTTCTTGAGAGTAAGGCTTGGGTCTAATTGGCCATGCCCTTTAAGAAAGAACACAGCTTGTAACAAGCTGCAGGAAACAACTTTAGTTCGCTAATCATCATGTTGGGATTTCTCTGCAACCTTGCTTCTGGGCTTTCTGCCAGCTCCAGTAAGACTGACTATCTTATCTGTGGAATTCTGGCAGGCTGTTAAGAATTATTATTAACAACTGGCATTTGCTAAAACTGCGTTATTTGAGTAAACTAAGTTTTGTTCAGAGTTTTTGTGTGCTGGATTCTTTGGGATCCGTAGCTGGGGCAGAACACCTGCTGCCTTTTTGGCATTCCCTTGTCTCCTCCTCCTGACTTCTCCTGGTGGTCTCTCATCCTATCATTGACGATGCTTTGGTTACAAAGCTGGGTCTCCTTGCATGGAGAGGGAGTGGGCTACACACTTTGCCCTCCCACACACCCCATGTGCAACCTGGCCAAGGAGAGTGAGAACAGCAGCAGCAGCCTCGAGGAGGAGGTAAGCACAGCCAGACACCACCTTGGCAAAGTGGGCCTATGCTGGGCTGGGCTATGGGGTGCCAGTGCTCTGGGAGATCAAGGGCCAGACCAGGAGTTTGCTTTTTGCTGCCTAGGGTTCTGGACATGCTGCGCCACTATCTGGGAGTCCTCTGCATGGCCTGAGAGGGATGGCGAGGCTCCTCTTGAGGACAAGGGTTTGGCGCTGTGCCTGGTCTCACCTTCCTCTGCTGGAGACAATGGATCACCCCCAGCCCCGCCTGGGCCACCACAGGTGTCCTTGACACAAGTGACATTGAGCTGGCCACACACACCCTGGCCACACACCTCATGCCTTCCCAAGGGTCAAACACAACCCTGCTGTGGCCCTCAATGATATTGAGTTTGACACCCCTGCAATTATCCCTAAACTACTTCTGTGTTGTCTTGGCTTGATCATTATTTTGTTGAAAAGTCAACCTTTGGCCCAGTCTGAGGTCCTGAGTGATGTGGAACAGGTTTTCATTGAGGATATTCCTTCATTCAAATTTCCCTCAATCCTGACCAGTCTCCCAGTCCTTGCTGCTGAAAAATACCCCCACCGCATGACGCTGCCACCACCATATTTCACTATTGGGATGATATTGGGCAGGCGATGAGTGGTGCCTGGTTTCCTCCAGATATAACAGTTAGAATTGAGTCCAAACAGTTCAATCTTGGTTTCATCAGACCAGAGAATCTTGTTCCTAAACATCTGAGAGTTATTCAGGTGTTTTTTTTAGAAACTCCAAGCGGCCTTTCATATGTTTTACGCTGAGGAGAGGCTTCTATCTAGCTACTCTGCCATAATGCCCAGATCAGTGGAGGACTGCAGTGATAGTTATTCTTCTGGAACTCTGTCCCATCTCCACACAGGATCTCTGGAGCTCAGTCAGAGAGACCATTGGATTCTTGATCACACTTCTCTTACTAAGGCCTTTCTTTCCTGATTACTCAGTTTGACCAGGTAACCAGCTCTTGGAAGAGTCCTGGTTGTGCCAAACTTATTCCATTTGAGAATTATGGAGTCCATTGTACCCTTAGGAACCTTCAAAGCAACAGAAATATCATTGTACTGGGCAGGAGGCAGCAGGTGCATGCATTGCTTTGGCCCAGCCCACACCATCCCGGCAGGCACACATGTGCACAGGAGGTCTGACTTTAACACCCCTGGACTAGAATATCTTTCCTTTGTGATAGTCAAAGTTCTTTAAATGATTCATTTGGTGATCTTGTTAATTTATTACTACTTGACTTTTTAATTGTACAGTAGTAGGTTTTTTCCTATATTTCCTTTTTTCTTGTATGCATGTTGGAATATTAATGCAGCTACCTGAGATTAAAAAAGGAGAAATAAATAGTTTCAGAGAAGAGAAGAGAAGAGAAAAGAAGAGAAGGGAAGGGAAGGGAAGGGAAGGGAAGGGAAGGGAGGAGGGGAGAAGAGAGGAGAGGAGAGGAGAGGAGAGGAGAGGAGAAGAGAAGGGAAGGGAAGGGAAGGGAAGGGAAGGGAAGGGAGGAGGGGAGGGGAGGGGAGGGGAGAGGAGAGGAGAAGAGAGGAGAAGAGAAGAGAAGAGAAGAGAAGAGAAGAGAAGAGAAGAGAAGAGAAGAGAAGAGAAGAGAAGAGAAGGAATTTGGTAATTTTTGAGGGCCTATCTACATCAGTCGTTACTGCAGCAGGAATAAATACATCATCAAGGAAAAATGTTCTTTAAAACTACTTCTCAAAATCACCCTTTATTCCTGAAGGCATGCCCTCATATTGCCCTCATAATCTAACATTTATGTCTTTTTTCGAATAAGCTGTTCTCGATTATTCAGTTCAGGTCTTACCACAATAATATAGCATTTAGGAAAAAAGATGCAACTGAATAACCCAGCGCTGGAGGCCAAGATGGAGAAGATCTCCACAGCCACCATGTATTTTCCTTTGGTGCATAAATAGGTTGGGATGAATGACAACCAAACACTGCAAAACACCAGCATGCTGAAGGTGATGAACTTGGCTTCATTAAAACTGTCTGGCAACTTTCTGGCTAGAAAGGCCACAGTGAAACAGATAATAGTCAGAAAACCCATGTAGCTCAAAATGCAATAAAACATAATAACCGAGCCTTCATTACATATAAGAATGACTTCCTTAGTCATTGAGTGCACATCCACATCAGGGAATGGGGGGGAAATTGTCAGCCACAAAACACAGATTCCTGCTTGAAATATGGAGCATGTGAACACAATGGAATAGGCCAGTTTTTTCCCCACCCATTTCCTCATCCTGGATCCTGGTTTGGTCGCCATGAAAGCCAAGACCACTGAAATCGTTTTTGCTAATATGCTAGAAATGGAGACAGAAAAGACGAAACCAAAAGTGGTCTGGCGAAGAAAGCAAGTTGCTTGGTTAGGTCTTCCAATAAACAACAAGGGACAGAGGAAACACAAGAGGAGGGCAATGAGAAGAGTGTAGGTGAGACTCCGATTGTTGGCTTTCACAATGGCCGTATCATGGTGCTTCAGGAAGATGCCTAGTACCAGAAGTGAGATCAGAGATAGTAAAAGTGCTGAGACAGTTGCAGCGATAGCCAAAGGATCTTCAAAAGTGAGAAAGTTTGGAATTTTAGGAAGGCATTGATCCTGGAATTTGTTTGGATAGTGATCCTCTGGACAAATGAGACATATTTCTGCATCTGAAAGCAACAATCATAAATTTACTCAGAAATCTCTGGTGTAACATGCTCACAGAAATCCAGATGTATATTCACACAGAATGTAATGCAGCAAAGTATTCTTATATTCAATGGCCCTGAATGTTGCCTTATTATATGTAGGTACAGTTTTTATTTACTTCCTGCCTGGAGTATATGGGCAAGATTGTGATTTGTCTTTCATTCCTTTGCTTTTGAACAAGTTATAGATCCATCTTTCTATATCGTGGTTTAGGAACAAATCCTTTAGATTAGCCAGAAAGTTTCTTCAAATAGTTTTCTAATAGCTCTTGACAACTACTGCTTTTTAAATGTTCATGTAAAATGCCTTGAAATCAGTGGTGGGATTTAGCCAATTTGCACCATTTCGGGACAACCAGTTGTTAATTTTCTGAGCAGTTTGGCAAACTGGTTGTTGGAAGAAATCATTAGGGCAGAGAACCAGTTGTTAAATTACTTGAATCCCACCACTGCTTGAAATGGACAAATAGTTGACAAATACAATCAACCACATTCTTCCAGGACATATCTGCAACTTTACAGAATGAATCTTCACTCAAGTCTTCTTTTAGCTGATAAGATTGCATTTATTACTCTCTCTCCTTATTTTTTCATTCTTGATCCTAAACTATTAAATTCAGTTTCTAGATTATTTTGTTCAATTCTTTTCCAGATTAGATGATTGGCTGTTATTAAATGAACTATTATGAAATATTATTTGTGAAGTTCATTTAACCTAAAAAGAGTGATTCTAACAGTCAAATGCCAATGGAGAAATGTTGGAAGATCAACAACTGAGTTCTCTAACTACCGTATTTTTCAAAGTATAAGACACACTCCCCCCCCAAAAAGAGGGTGAAAATATGGGTGCATCTTATACACCAAATGTAGCCGTGCCCACCCGCTGGCTCCCACCCTTTTAAATATTTAGTTACTGTATTTTATGGAGTATAAGACGCTCTAGACTATAAGATGCACCTACCTTTTTGGGAGAGGAAAATAAGAAAAAAATCTGCCTCTGCCTCCCAGCAATTTGCCTTCTTGCAGCAAACAGCAGAGGCCTGCGCGACAATAGGCAATGGCAATCCCTGCAGCCTGAAACAGCTAATCAGGCAGTGCTGAAGCTGAAACAGGCGGTTTGCTGCTTGCTGCAAGGAGGTAAATTGCTGGGAGGCAGAGGCAGATTTTTTTTCTTGTTTTCCTCTCCCAAAAAGGTAGGTGCATCTTATAGTCTGGAGCATCTTATACTCCAAAAAATATGGTAACTAAATATTTATAAAGGAAAAGTTGCATTCCAGATCATTTAATTTTTTTAAAAAATATTTTATATACATACTGAATCTGGAGAACAGTTTCTTACATTTTTTCCCCTGAACCACTTTCTATACCTTTGCATAGTGTATCCTACCCTCTTGGTTTGAGAACATCCCATCTGGACATGGAGCACAATCATAGCAGCAAAATTTCTCTCCCTCCTTCTTTTTCTTACTGTAGCCAGGATGGCACTTTTCATTACACAGGGAAAGAGGTGGTACCTATCCAAAAATAAAGAAATGGTTCTAGTATTAAGGAAATCCCTGGAGGATCCATCTCACATTTGATGCTTCACTCAATGTATTTGGAGGAACCATCTACTATGTGTTTCCAGAATAGGAAACTGTATCTCTTCCATGAAGATTTTCATTCCTACAATGATGGATGTTTCAACTAAGGTAGCACAAAATAAAATAACCCACTGATTTAATAATTTTTTCCAGATTGTTAAGACACACATGGACATCTAATTCTTTCCAGTTACTATTACTTACATATGTTTGATTGAAGCAACCCAGTGTGTTTACCCCAAGGGGCTTTTCCAAAAAGCACCTGGAATTTCCTGGAAATGTTTCTCTTCTCCTCCAAAGGAGTTTCCCCAGGATGGGAAGAGAAATGTTTTCAAGGCAAAAAACCAAGGAAGTCCAGCTGTCTTTTGGAAAAGCACCTTTGGGACAACCATGACCTGGGCGATTGAGAATCTCTATGGACATTCAGTGAGTTTACACAATATGATAAATAAAAATCAAAATAAAATTGGGGTTCTGCCTGTTCTAGAACAAGGTCATCATATGAGTATGATTCATGAAATAGGCTATTGCATTAAGTCATTCCGTTGCTTCATCTGTTTGGGCATGATGTACCAATGCAGGAATTAAGTTTGTTAACCCCAGTTTGGAATTTACTATCTTCTGTGTAGTCAGAGAATGAATGTTTCCAGTTCAACTGATTTTCTAGTTTCTTTGTAGGAGGAACTTTCTGTGTGATCAAAAAGGTCTTCTCTGGACCAGGAATCATTGTCCTGATCTACTAGCATCATTGGAAGTGAACATTGTTCTTTCAAAAACATTATTGTTATTTTCTCACCTGAGTGAAATCTCTCTCCCATTCAATTTTATCTTCATCAATAGTAAATCCTTTGTGAGGATCCAATCTTCCAATATGGACCTTGATATAGGAATTATTAGGAAAAGTGACCAAGTTTGTAATATCAAATCCGCCTGCCAATTCTCCATGTTCATTAAATGTGATTTCATCTCCAGCACTATTGTTGAATGAAATCCTCTGAAGAAATGAATGAAGCTGCATAAGAAAGAAAAATAATGTAACAGGCTGTAAAGGATTGCAATGTTTTTTCTCCTGGGGGAGAAAAGATGCCCCCTGTTTGAAAGGCAAATCACACAACAAGGCAATGATTAAAATAGTAAATGTTAACTTGGATTCTATTCTTTTCTTTAAAACACAAAACTGTATCTCACTTACTTTGGCTATGTCCTGAGGGGAAATTCATTGCAGAAAGCAATTGTGTTCAGAAGAATTAGCAGTAAAAGTGACACCAGCCAGAGCATAGAAAAACCTCAAAGAAGTAGTGCAAGATCAGAAAATGTGGCCCATAGAGTCATGGAGAGTCGGACATGATCAGCGATGGTATTCAGCTGGTTCGGACCAGTTCACCCGCACCGGTAGCAGAAATCGCAGGTGGGCCTGCCTACCCGCCCACCTGCCCTGGCTCTGTGCCATCCTATTTAGGTACTTTTTGTGGCCAGGCGCATGCATGGAAGGTGCACGCACCAGCAAAGCAGATGCACGGAAAGCCAGGAGTATGCGTGGATGGGGCACGTGCACTCACATTTGCAAACCGGTAGGGAAAGTAAGTAAATACCACCCGTGGACATGACTGAATGAATAACATCATCAACATCATCATTATTTTCTTTAAATGATTAAATAATAAATTTTGGGAGTGATTTAGGACTTACTCTAATTAGGAAGGTTCAGATGGGAAGGTACGTGCATGAGATATTTTCTTAATTTAAATATACATCCACACTCTCCCTTTATATGTGATCATACATTTCTACAAATAAGAGACTCATAGAAAGGAGATGAACCTTATCTAAATGCTGCACTGAGAGGAAGATTTATTCAGACATGGACTGCTGTGATGTAAGCATTCTAGAAATATTCCAATTCTAGGAGTTCCAGAAAGAGATTAAATTTTGTCAAATGGACAAATTACCTGGAGAAAATATGGTAGACTCCCCCAGAAATGAAGAAGAAAAGAGCCTTGGTGGTGCAGCAGACTAAAGTGCTGTTAAGTAGCATCAGTTGCCTGCAATTATTGCAAGTTCAAATCTCACTAGACTCAAGGTTGACTCAGCCTTCCATCCTTTCGAGGTAGGTAAAATAAGGACCCGGATTGTGGGGGCAATAAGCTGACTTTGTATAAAAAAGAACACCGCTTATGGGGGCCGAAAGTAGGTATATACAAAAGTATGAAGGCTATTGCTTAATGCATTGTAAGCCACCCTGAGTCTCGGGAGAAGGGCGGCATATAAATCGAACCAATAAATAAATAAAATAAATAAACATTGGGAGATCAGGAATATATCATAGATACATCCATATGATTGCCTTATTTGTATGACTTAAGCCCATGATGGTGAAACTATGGCACATGTGCCACAGGTGGCATACGGAGCCATATTGGTGGGCACACGAGCGTTGCCCGAGCTCAGCTTCAGCACGTGCTGGCCAGCTGATTTTTGGGCCTTCTAGGTCCACCAGAACTTGGCAAATGGTCTGTTTCTGACCTCGGGAGGGCCTCCAGTGGAGTGGGGAAGGCTGTTTTTGCCCTCCCCAGGCTCCTGCCAAAAGTGGGGGGAGCATGGAGCATGGAGGGGTTGCACATTCATGCGTGGGGGAGGGCAGGGTGTATAGAATTATGGGTGTGGGCACGTGTGCGCGTGACTACCCCGCACTCCCCCAGCTTTTGGCACGTGATGGCAAAAAGGTTAGCCATCACTGACTTAAGCTATGGAATGGCCATGGAATATATTCTTCCAATATCAAAGGGATTGTCACAAACAAAATGTGATCAACCTGTTTTCCAAAGCCCCTAAGAACAGGACAGGAAGCAATGGAAACTAATCCTAGAAGTAAGAATAATTTTTCTGATAGTTAGAACAATTAATCACTGGCATGACTTGCCTCCAGCAGTTGTGGGTGCTCCAACACTGGAGGTTTTTAAGAAGAGATTGGACAACCATTTGGCTCAACCAGAAGGTTTACTGCTTGAACAGGAGGTTGGAGAAGACCTCCAAGGCAGTCGTGGGTTTCAATTTTTTTTACTGTGTGGCTTGGTGGGCGTGGCATGGCATGGCTTGGTGGGTATGGCTTGGTGGATATGGCAAGGGAAGGATACTGTAAAATCTCCATTCTGACCCCAGTCCAGGGGAATGATATTGTAAAATCTCCATTCCCTCCCCACTCTAGGGGAAGGTTACTGCAAAATCCCTATTTCCTCCCAATCAGCTGGGACTCAGGAGGCAGAGAATAGATGGGGGCAGGGCCAGTCAGAGATGGTATTTACCGGTTCTCTGAACTACTCAAAATTTCCGCTACCCGTTCTCCAGAACTGGTCAGAACCTGCTGAAACCCACCTCTGCTCCAAGGTCCTTTCCAACTCTGATATTGTATGCTCAATGTCATTCTGTTATTCACAAATCTATGTAGGCTTCTGATAACACTGTGGAGGTCTTTTGTCTTTCAAAATTCACCTTATAATTTTTGGGACTTCTGGTGATCTCCCAATAAAAGCATGAACTGGAGGTGATCCCGCCTAGCATCCAAGAACAAAAAAGGTCAGGTGGATCTTGTCAATATTTTTAAACATAGTGTTTTGCCATTCAAGTGATATTACCATATCTACAGACAAGAATCCTATAGAAAGGAGAGAAATCTTTTCTAAGCTTTGTACTGAGAGACCAATTTATTTACTCATGGATTAACATGATATGAACATTCTAGAAACATCAATTCCAGATGTTCCAGAAAAAGACTGAATTTTGTCAGATGGACAAAATATCTGAGGAAAATATGGTAGACTGCCCCAGAAATGGAGAACTTTGGAAGATCAGTAAGATGTCACAGATACATGTCTATGGTTACTTTATACGTAATCGCTAGCAGACCTTCAATGTCCTTTTCCAACTCTATTGTTCTGTCATTCTGTTATTAACAAGTCCATGCAAGCTTTTGGAAACACCATGGAGGTATTTCATGTTTCAGAATCTATCCTATAACTTTTGAATGTCCAATTAAAGCACCAACTGGATATGACTCCACTTAGCATCGAAGAACAGAAAAGGTCAGCTGGATCTTGCCAGTTTTTAAAAAAGGTTTTTATTGCCTTTTGTCATTCAAGTAATATTACCTGCCATGGTTTTATATTCTGAGGTGACAGTCTGCCTCCGTGTTTCAACGGTCTGTGGTTGATTCTGGTTGAGTACATTGCATGTAAGGTATGAGCCAATGCATAGACAGAATTATATATACTATAACTATGACCAAGCATGCTCATTTCAAAGTATGGTGCAGGAAGATCCTTTAAGGTTTTCTTTCTATTACATGGTAGAAAGGCGAGACTTAACACATTGATTTTGAAAAGGAAACAGTTGAATGCTTGTGACCAGAATTCATGGATAAAACCATCTTCTTCTTCCCAAAAGGGATTGACAGTCTCAAGAAATTGTTGAAAACCTTGAATTTGCTTTGAGTGAATATTGAAAGAAAGAGCTCCATGGAAGATTTGGGGTTTAACATCAATAAACTTTTGAAAGTGAAATAAAGTGAAATCAATTTGGGCTGTAGTAACCCATACCCTTTTTGGACTGTACTTCTCCTTTCCCCATGGGAATATATATTGCATGGTCTGAGTTGTTTGTATAGCGACTGCCAACCAAATAATGGATGC
Source organism: Pituophis catenifer annectens (assembly GCF_029215685.1). NCBI lineage: Eukaryota > Metazoa > Chordata > Lepidosauria > Squamata > Colubridae > Pituophis > Pituophis catenifer. The sequence continues at coordinate 14,688,655 of NW_027256895.1, forward strand.
AGTTTCTCCATGTACAAGGACAACTTTAGCTGTACTTAGCATAAAATTCTTCAAAATGTCCATTCTCTCAAAGATCATTGTACCTATTTCATCAAAAAAATAGATATGTTTTGTCAACCTTACTGAGAAAGCTGGACAGATTCCTTTCTGTAGAAGCATTTGCTCAACTGTCCGTAAGAAATATGTTCCACTCTCATCATCTGTAGCCATGAGTCCAAGCCATCTCCATTGGAAATACAGAAGCAATTGGACAAGTCCTTGGTACTGAAGTAATTCACTGGGAACCATGCGGAGAAACGGAGCGGAATGGATCTGATCATTGGATGCTGGTTGAAATGAGCCATATGAAATCTCAAAAAAAAAAAAAAAAAAAAAAAGTGAAAATTTCAGAGTTCAAACAGGGATTCTAAGTCCCCACCACCACCCCAGGAGTCATTGCTTCATTGATTTATTTAAGCATATATTTTCTTATCCAGAAATGCCATTACAAGCCTGCCAATGAGGACTCTCAGTTATCTGGACAAAAGTGTCTGAAGATTGAATTATGGCAACTAGACAATTTTATTCATTAAAGGTAAAGGTAAAGGTTCCCCTCGCACATATGTGCTAGTCGTTCCCGATTCTAGGGGTCGATGCTCATCTCTGTTTCAAAGCTGAAGAGCCAGCACTGTCCAAAGATGTCTCCATGGTCATGTGGCCGACATGACAAACGCCAAAGGTGCACGGAATGTTATCTTCCTACCAAAGGTGATCCCTATTTTCTACTTAATTTTTTTACATGCTTTCAAACTGCTAGGTTGGCAGAAACTGGGACAAGTAATGGGAGCTCACCCCATTTCACAGCACTAGGGATTTTGCACCACTGAACTGCTGACCTTTCCACTGACAAGCTCAGCGTTTTAGTCACTGAGCCCTTTATTGATTGGCTAGAGTCATTGTGGTGCTCATCCAGTTTTTTACCCTTGCTTTCTTCCTAGGGTTGAGAGTGATTGGCCCAAGGTCATCCAGCTGGCTTCATTTCAAGACAGGATCAGAAATCCTGGCATTAGGTTTCCAACCTGGGGCTTAACCCTTACAACAAACTGGCTCCTAAATATTCAAATTAGTCTGGCCTAATCGAAATCATCTGAATCTAGTGCACACATTTATGAATATGATATTGTAAATAGTGAAATCATTTCAGCTCTTTTTGTTTTCACCTTATCACATCGCTCTCACCTAAAGGATCATTATAGTGGTAGCATTAATGAAGGTAAAAGATGAATAAAAATGGAGAATTTTTCATGTATTACCTGTGGAACCTTATAAAGATGTAAGATATCTGCCATGCGTGAGGTTGTATCAGAGCCAAATCCCCCAATAACTCCTATTACGTTTTTCTGACTGCCACATTTGTAGTTTGGAATGAACTCTTGTGAAGTGAAGAGCAGGTCCAAAATAGTGTGGTAAGTCATCTTTGAATCAGAGTAGCTGTCAAAGATGTGGAACCCAAGAGTAACATTGGGTAAAATCTTGGGATTGTTATTGATCTCATCAATAGCAAAGACCAAAGCTAGAATATGCTGGTAGAACTTGGTCACCACTCTGGAAATGGAGGACATTTTTGTTAGATGATAGTTTTAAACAGTGCACAAAATCAGTATGTTTAAGGCATATTTCCATCACACGCTTAAGACTTTTTTATTTCATCAAGCTGGCCTGGCCTAAATCTTCTCCCCTTTTTTAATGTAAATTTTAATTTGTTTTTAAATTATGGGATATTTTAAATTCAGCCAAATTATTTAATTCGTTTTTAATTTATTTTAAAGTTTTGTATTTATGTGTTTTATCTTGTGGCTATTCACCGCCCTGAGTCCTTCGGGAGAAGGGCGGTATAGAAATTTAATAAAATAAATAAATAAAATAAATAAATACTGATGTAGTTTTGAATGGACAATTGCATGTGCATAGTTTTGAATGGAAAATTGTATGTGCCTCAGTATACAAAAGGAGCACAATTTAAGTAAAGTTAATCTTATTAGCATCCTCTTTGAAAATGTATTGTGATTATCCTGGAATGAATTCAGGCTTTCATGCCATAACATGAAACATGTTTTGATCAGTTTTTAACCAAAGTAATCTTTGATATCTCAGAGCTGTTCTCAGTAGCATGGAGTTGTCAAAACAGAATGTTAATTCCACTTTTTTTCTTTTTGAAAGCTTGAAAATGAAAAGCAATGGATGAATAAACTTTTCAAAAGTCAGACTACTGATCCTTCTATCTCAGTGTTGATACCCTGAAGTGCAGTCATTCAGGGCTTAAACTGGGTTATCCCGATAATTTTGTCAATAATCTTCTCATCGTTCCTATCACCCATCTCCTCCCACTTATGACTGTATGACTGTAACCTTGTTGCTGGTATCCTTAAGATTTATATTGACTGTTTCCCAATGACTATCATTAAGTGTTGTACCTTTTGATTCTTGACAAATGTAACTTCTTTTATGTACTCTGAGAGCATATGCACCAAGACAAATTCCTTGTGTGTCCAATCACACTTGGCCAATAAAGAATTCTATTCTATTCTATTCTATTCTATTCTATTCTATTCTATTCTATTCTATTCTATTCTATTCTATTCTATTCTATTCTATTCTATTCATATCTGGCAGAATGGCTAAATCCATTCCTAAGAAATCATTTACACAGGCTCAAATCCGTTCATGTGTATAGAAACTTAAAACAGTGTCTGTTATATGAATATAAGGACTAATAAAATACACATCAAAAGGATATGAATAGTCACTAATAAGAATCAGCATAGGAAAAAATAGAGCAAACAAAACTTGTATTATTGACGACAATATTTGAACTTATCTCTGAACTTCAGCGAAAGGCCTAATATGAAGAAATTTAAACCCACAATAGGTGGTCCTGATCATTAAACATCTTATTTTATTATGGTTTTCCAATATACTTTATACCTCTTTTTTTCTATTTTCAGATCATGTATTCCTTACAAATTTCAAAATAAGGTGTGTTTTATATCCCTTTATAAATATAATTCTGGCATAATTATGTCTGTTCTTTCATTTTCCCCTTCTATAAATAAGACTCAAAATCTGTGCATTAGAACTGGAAGTCAGGAAGGAGACATTAGGGATTTTGTGTCATTGTGTCCTTTTGGAATAATGTTTTCCTATGTACTAAAGTAGATCACAGCTGGATTTCCAAGTATTCTGTTAATAATATGAGAAGATTCTCCTCACAGTGAAAGCTTGAACATTTCACTTTATTCTCAACAAATTACTGCTGTCTATTTGATACTATCCATCCATCCATTCATCCATCCATGCTTCCATCCATCCATTCATGCATCCATCCATCCTTCCAGCCATCCTTCCAGCCATCCTTCCATCCACCAAAATTCTATTGATAATATGAGAAGATTCTCCTCACAGTGAAGCTTGAACATTTCACTGTATTCTCAACAAATCACTGCTGTCTATTTGATACTGTCCATCCATCCATCCATCCATCCATCTATCCATCCATCCATCTATCCATCCTTCCATCCATCCTTCCATCCATCCATCCAGCCTTCCAGCCATCCTTCCATCCACCAAAATTCTGTTGATAATATGAGAAGATTCTCCTCACAGAGAAGCTTGAACATTTCACTGTATTCTCAACAAACAACTGTTATCTATATCCATCCATCCATCCATCCATCCATCCATCCATCCATCCATCCAACCATCCATCCATCCATCTATCCTTTTAGAATAAAATACTCTGCAAACAATCAAATAAACATGAAAATAATGTATTTTTATAGGCTAGTGTTCACACTGTTATGACCTCTTACATTGGTATGCTAGGTGACTCCTGAGAAGGGTGTTTGTTGAAAAAAATATTGAAGAAAATGTAATGGATATGAGACACCATCCCACCAATGAAGAAATTGCCTGGTTCATACCATTCATGTGGGATATAGAGAGGATCTTGTCCACTGCATGAAAAGGCATGTGAGTTGTTCACCCCATTGAGGAGAAAGAAGAGAAAAAACAGAACCAGCATCACTCCCATTCTGAAGACAATGTTCCCTCTGCACATTAAACCTTCCATTTCTCTTTACTACATTATTGCAACTGTTGGCCAGATTTCAATTTGAGTGACTAGATGACTGACAGCTTTATTTCCCAGAGGACCTTGCATTCTCTCTATCAGAATATCTTGCCTTCAGAAGTTGTGGGTGCTCCATCACTGTAGGCTTTTAAGAAGAGACTGAACAGCCTCCTGTCTGAAATGGTATAGGGTCTCCTGCTTGAGCAGAGGGTTAGACCAAAAGACCTCCAAGGTCCCTTCCAACCCTGATGTTGTATGTTCAATGTTCTTCCTGTCCCTCAAATTACAAAAGCAGGCTTTGAGAATCACCTGAGAATCAATATTTGAAATCCGATTTATTCATTATGAGATAGAAGCTGGCCAAAGTAACAGAGCCCTCCTATTCTCTTGTCTATTGACAAAATGCCAGGGTGAATATAAAATATTTGATTTAGTTGATTCCTCTTCTAGAAAGCCTTTGGAGGTTTTAGCATTGAGGAATATTATAGTGATGTTGATAGTTAGCATTAGTTGCATAAATTCTGTTGGGACATGAAAACCTTACAGGCTGTTAAATACACTGATGAGTTCTGGAAGTCCAAAATAAACAACTGAAGTAATAAACAATTCAATTAAAGAATGATGGAAGTCAACTGCTTCCCTTTCGCCTTTCAGCTCCCTCCCATATTGGGGTAGACCAGGTGCTTCGATAGAAAAACACTTAATCTCTCCCCTGGCTCAAGCTGATAAAGGGAAGAGAACTTGTGGCTCAGAGGTTAACACAACTGCCTAATATGCAGGCAGCCCAAGTTCGAATCTGAGTAAGGGTATGGCTAGCTGATGACAGATAAATAGCTTGAAATAGATCTATACTAATCTCCCTTTATTTCTTTACCAGCAAATATAAATTTGGTATGAAATGGTTTGTCGTGAATGCGACTGCTTGAGAACTCCTGGATTGGAGCTGAAAGGCGAAAGGGAAGCAGTATGCTCCCTCCCATATTGGGGTTGACCAGGTGCTTCGATAGAAAAACACTATATACAGTATGTTGCTCCTAGAAGCATTTCCACCTGAAATGTAGAAGGAGCTGGATTAAACCCTCATACTGAAGGACTTCATTTGGGACCATACGATAGAAGGAAGGGAAATGTGATTCGGTAGTGACTTTAGATTCAAATGACCCATAAGAAATCTAGGGGAAGAAAAGAATGAAACATGAGAATGAGAAAGGAACACAATGGGAATAGTTAGATTTATTTTACATACTTTAAACTTTAAAGGAGAATAGTTGTAGCTCAGGGTTGAAATGAAGGGTCCTTGGTGCTTTCTGAGCTTGGTTGTTTTCTTGCAGAGTTTTCATTACCCAAACTAGGTAATATCATCAGTGCCGATGCTTGCTAGCATGATTGTTTGACTGAAACTGATGATGTTCAACTGATGATGTACAGAGCCCACTGTAACAACATTGCCAAAAAGGCTCTAAGAGTTGTTAACCTAATCTTGCGTAACTTCTTCTCTGGTAATATTGTACTGCTAACTAGAGCATATAAAACATTTGCTAGACCAATTCTCGAATACAGCTCATCTGTCTGGAACCCGCACTGCATATCGGACATTAACACAATTGAGTGAGTCCGGAGATACTTCACGAGAAGAGTCCTCTACTCCTCTGCTCACAACAGAATACCTTATGCCACCAGGCTTGAAATTTTGGGCTTAGACAATTTAGAACTATGCCGCCTTTGGTCTGACCTAAGCGTAGTACATAAAATTATCTGCTACAACATTCTACCTGTCAATGACTACTTCAGCTTCAACCACAACAATACATGAGCACACAATAGATACAAACTCAAGATAAACGACTCCAATGGCAGAAAATATGACTTCAGCAACAGAGTGGTCAATGCCTGGAATGCACTACCTGACTCTGTGGTTTCATCCCCAAAAGTGAAATAAGGTGAAATCAGTTTGGGCTGTAATAATTCATACGGTTTTGGACCGTACTTCTCATTTTCCCTTGGAAATATATATTGGATCATCCAAGTTGTTTGTATAGCAAATATTGGAGTTCAAAGAAGGATTTCAGTTTGTTATTTCTCATGAATCATTGGTTCATTGATTGATTTAAACATGTCTTTCCTTATCCAGAAATGTCAATGAAGTGGCCTATACAGAAGGGCGAAATGTTATCAAAAAGGATTTGCCAGAAAAACAAAGAAGATGGGAAGGTGATCTGATTATCTGTACTGAACACTGAATAAATAGATATTGCTGTAATTGGTGACAATAACAACAGTTATGATAATTCCAAAATACTGTATATTCACCAAGGGGCAAGGAATTGTTCTTTAAATAATGTTTGTATTTGGAAACTTTTCAAATAAAAATAAAAATAAAACATAAAAATTAAATTAAACACAAAAAGCAAAAAAGACATAAAAATGAAGTAGTATATTAAAAGTTTCATATTTTATGTTTTCTTTCTTTTTTGGGGGGGGCTTCAAAAATTATATTTAAAATAATTTTTTATTAGAGTATAAATATTAAAAAAAACATAACATGACATACACACAACAAACATTTATACAACATATAAAGAAAAAAAGATTATGTTTCCTTCTTAAGCATTGTTTCAAAGTGACATTCTGCTTGTTATATATTTCTTCACCTCTTCTTAGTCTAATGATATTTTCTATACCGGTAATATTTCCCCCTAAATTTTTTGTTTATTTCTAATTTTTAACCAATTATACCACTTATTCCATATTTTGTAGTAGTCTGATTCTTCTCTTTCTTGTATTTCTTTGGTTAACCTGTCCATTTCAGCGCATTCTAGAATTTTTTCTATTAAGTCTGTTTCGTTTGGTGTTCTTTCTTGCTTCCAATTTTTTGCATATATTATTCTTGCAGCTGTTAGTATGTGAATTGTGAGATATTTGATATCTTTATCTGGCACCAATTACAGCCTCGAGTAGTAATTATCTACAATTATCTATAGACTTTTAGCTATGCAATTTGGGATGGACACCCTTCGAATGGTGAGGGAGTATGAATGGATTTCCAGAAAAATTGCAGACTACAGGAACCATTAGCACTACTCAGGTGACCCTGAGGACACAGATAAACCTCCAAGTGCCTCAATTACTGTCTAAAAGGATGCAAATGATCAGCTGTCTGTAAGGAATATAAATCCTTCCATTCCCCACCATCCAGTCAGAGCTGAAGCAGTTTCTTGGATGAGAAGTGAAATGTCTTCAAAGAAAAAAAACAAGACAGTCCAGCTGCCTCTTGAACAAGGACCTTTGGTACAGCCTCGAGTCTTTTTGTGTATGACACAACAAGCTTTGCACACCTGGATTGGGGCATTTTTCTGCCATTCTTCCTTGCAAATCCTCGCAAGCTCAGTCAGGTTGGATGGTGACCATTGGTGGACAGTCATTTTCAGGTCCCTCCGGAGATGTTCAATAAAAGGAACTGAACTGAACACACTCAAAACCATAGAAATGGTGGTGGACTTTAGGAGAAACCCTCCCATACTACCACCTCTTACAATACTAGACAACACAGTATCAACAGTAGAGACCTTCAAATTTCTAGGTTCTGCCATATCTCAAGACTTAAAATGGACACCTAACATCAAAAACATCATCAAAAAAGCACAACAAAGAATGTTCTTCCTACGCCAACTCAGAAAGCTCAAACTGCCCAAGGAGCTGCTGATACAGTTCTACAGAGGAATTATTGAGTCTGTCATCTGCACCTCTATAACTGTCTGCATTACTATTAATCTTCTCATCGTCCTATCTCCTCCCACTTATGACTATATGACTGTAACCTTGTTGCTGGTATTCTTACGATTTATATTGACTGTTTCCTAATATGATTTGATTGCTTATTTGTTCCCTATGACTTTCATTAAGTGTTGTACCTTATGATTCTTATGAATGTATCTTTTCTTTTATGTACACTGAGAGTGTATGTACCAAGACAAATTTCTTGTGTGTCCAATCACACTTGGCCAATAAAGAATTCTATTCTATTCTATTCTATTCTATTCTATTCTATTCTATTCTATTCTATTCTATTCTATTCTATTCTATTCTATTCTATTCTATTCTATTCTATTCTTCAAATCAAGGTTCTGGCTGGGCTACTCTAGGACAGCGGTGTCAAATTCAAGGCCTGCGGGCCAGATCTGGTTGCAGGGTGCTTAGATCTGACCTGCAGGGCCTCCCTGGTAACAGCAAAGGACTGACCCATGGTGCCTCTGCCAGTGAAAACAGAGCTCGGGAGAGCTGCATGCCCACTTCCTGAGTTCTGTTTTCAGCTGAAACAGCTTCCTGCAGCACTCTGCCAGCAAAAGTGGAGCTTGGGGGAGGGGCATGCACCCCTCTGAGTTCCGTTTTTGCTGGCAGAGTGCTAAGAAACTACTAGCAAAAGTGGCAGTTGATCACAAGGCAAGGAGGCATTGAGAAATGTTTCCCTTTTGCATTTAAGCATCCAAGAAGAGACAGAAAAGGAGAAAGGGAAAGAGCAAAAAGAAAGAAAAAGAAAGAAAGATGGGAAGGAGGTAGAAAGAAGGGAGAATGAAGAGGGAGGGAAAAAGAAGACAAAGAAAGGAAGGAAGGGAGGGAGGGAGGGAGGGAGGAGAATATAATGAGAGGGAGGAAGGGAGGGTGTGAGGGAAGTCTGCATTAGCACTTGGCCATCAGCGACCCTGCTGTTGTGGCCTGCCAGTGGCCTGCACAGATTGTTGCTGATCCCGATGACGAGGAGGCTGGTGTGGTGCTGCGCCAGCAGCCTGTGCAGCCGGTGCTTGAGTTGGACAGCGAGGAGGCTGAAGAAGATGTGGTGCCAGAGGCAGGGATTCAGTCAGGGCCTTCAGAACCTCCAGAGGTCCTTTAAGTGAAGATGATGAAGAGGAGGAGCCTCTTCTCAATGTACGGGCATGCAGAGCTGCCAAAAGGCAGGAGTGGTTCCTCAGGAGGAGGTCTTCTCGAGAGTAAGGCTTGGGGCTAATTGGCCATGCCCTTTAAGAAAGAATGCAGCTTGTAACAAGCTGCAGGAAACAACTTTAGTTCGCTAATCATCATGTTGGGATTTCTCTGCAACCTTGCTTCTGGGCTTTCTGCCAGCTCCAGTAAGACTGACTATCTTATCTGTGGAATTCTGGCAGGCTGTTAAGAATTATTATTAACAACTGGCATTTGCTAAAACTGCGTTATTTGAGTAAACTAAGTTTTGTTCAGAGTTTGTGTGTGCTGTGTTCTTTGGGATCCGTAGCTGGGGCAGAACACCTGCTGCCTTTTTGGCATTCCCTTGTCTCCTCCTCCTGATTTCTCCTGGTGGTCTCTCATCCTATCACTGACGATGCTTTGGTTACAAATCTGGGTCTCCTTGCATGGAGACGGAGTGGGCTACACACTTTGCCCTCCCACACACCCCATGTGCAACCTGGAGAAGGAGAGTGAGAACAGCAGCAGCAGCCTCGAGGAGGAGGTAAGCACAGCCAGACACCACCTTGGCAAAGTGGGGCTATGCTGGGCTGGGCTATGGGGTGCCAGTGCCCTGGGAGATCAAGGGCCGGACCAGGAGTTTGCCTTTCGCTGCCTAGGGTTCTGGACATGCTGCGCCACTATCTGGGAGTCCTCTGCATGGCCTGAGAGGGATGGCGAGGCTCCTCTGGAGGACAAGGGTTTGGCGCTGTGCCTGGTCTCACCTTCCTCTGCTGGAGACAATGGATCACCCCCAGCCCCGCCTGGGCCACCACAGGTGTCCTCGACACAAGTGACATTGAGCTGGCCACACACACCCTGGCCACACACCCCATGCCTTCCCAAGGGTCAAACACAACCCTGCTGTGGCCCTCAATGATATTGAGTTTGACACCCCTGCAATTATCCCTAAACTACTTCTGTGTTGTCTTGGATTGATCATTATTTTGTTGAAAAGTCAACCTTTGGCCCAGTCTGAGGTCCTGAGTGATGTGGAACAGGTTTTCATTGAGGATATTCCTTCATTCAAATTTCCCTCAATCCTGACGAGTCTCCCAGTCCTTCCTGCTGAAAAATACCCCCACCGCATGACGCTGCCACCACCATATTTCACTATTGGGATGATATTGGGCAGGCGATGAGTGGTGCCTGGTTTCCTCCAGATATAACAGTTAGAATTGAGTCCAAACAGTTCAATCTTGGTTTCATCAGACCAGAGAATCTTGTTCCTAAACATCTGAGAGTTATTCAGGTGTTTTTTTTAGAAACTCCAAGCGGCCTTTCATATGTTTTACGCTGAGGAGAGGCTTCTATCTAGCTACTCTGCCATAATGCCCAGATCAGTGGAGGACTGCAGTGATAGTTATTCTTCTGGAACTCTGTCCCATCTCCACACAGGATCTCTGGAGCTCAGTCAGAGAGACCATTGGATTCTTGATCACACTTCTCTTACTAAGGCCTTTCTTTCCTGATTACTCAGTTTGACCAGGTAACCAGCTCTTGGAAGAGTCCTGGTTGTGCCAAACTTATTCCATTTGAGAATTATGGAGGCCATTGTACCCTTAGGAACCTTCAAAGCAACAGAAATATCATTGTACTGGGCAGGAGGCAGCAGGTGCATGCATTGCTTTGGCCCAGCCCACACCATCCTGGCAGGCACACATGTACACAGGAGGTCTGACTTTAACACCCCTTGACTAGAATATCTTTCCTTTGTGATAGTCAAAGTTCTTTAAATGATTCATTTGGTGATCTTGTTAATTTATTACTACTTGACTTTTTAATTGTACAATAGTAGATTTTTTCCTATATTTCCTTTTTTCTTGTATGCATGTTGGAATATTAATGCAGCTACCTGAGATTAAAAAAGGAGAAATAAATAGTTTCAGAGAAGAGAAGAGAAGAGAAGAGAAGAGAAGAGAAGAGAAGAGAAGGGAAGGGAAGGGAAGGGAAGGGAAGGGAAGAGAAGAGAAGAGAAGGAATTTGGTAATTTTTGAGGGCCTATCTACATCAGTCTTTACTGCAGCAGGAATAAATACATCATCAAGGAAAAATGTTCTTTAAAACTACTTCTCAAAATCACCCTTTATTCCTGAAGGCATGCCCTCATAATGCCCTCATAATCTAACATTTATGTCTTTTTTCGAATAAGCTGTTCTCGATTATTCAGTTCAGGTCTTACCACAATAATATAGCATTTAGGAAAAAAGATGCAACTGAATAACCCAGCGCTGGAGGCCAAGATGGAGAAGATCTCCACAGCCACCATGTATTTTCCTTTGGTGCATAAATAGGTTGGGATGAATGACAACCAAACACTGCAAAACACCAGCATGCTGAAGGTGATGAACTTGGCTTCATTAAAACTGTCTGGCAACTTCCTGGCTAGAAAGGCCACAGTGAAACAGATAATAGTCAGAAAACCCATGTAGCTCAAAATGCAATAAAACATAATAACCGAGCCTTCATTACATATAAGAATGACTTCCTTAGTCATTGAGTGCACATCCACATCAGGGAATGGGGGGGAAATTGTCAGCCACAAAACACAGATTCCTGCTTGAAATATGGAGCATGTGAACACAATGGAATAGGCCAGTTTTTTCCCCACCCATTTCCTCATCCTGGATCCTGGTTTGGTCGCCATGAAAGCCAAGACCACTGAAATCGTTTTTGCTAATATGCTAGAAATGGAGACAGAAAAGACGAAACCAAAAGTGGTCTGGCGAAGAAAGCAAGTTGCTTGGTTAGGTCTTCCGATAAACAACAAGGGACAGAGGAAACACAAGAGGAGGGCAATGAGAAGAGTGTAGGTGAGACTCCGATTGTTGGCTTTCACAATGGCCGTATCATGGTGCTTCAGGAAGATGCCTAGTACCAGAAGTGAGATCAGAGATAGTAAAAGTGCTGAGACAGTTGCAGCGATAGCCAAAGGATCTTCAAAAGTGAGAAAGTTTGGAATTTTAGGAAGGCATTGATCCTGGAATTTGTTTGGATAGTGATCCTCTGGACAAATGAGACATATTTCTGCATCTGAAAGCAACAATCATAAATTTACTCAGAAATCTCTGGTGTAACATGCTCACAGAAATCCACATGTATATTCACACAGAATGTAATGCAGCAAAGTATTCTTATATTCAATGGCCCTGAATGTTGCCTTATTATATGTAGGTACAGTTTTTATTTACTTCCTGCCTGGAGTATATGGGCAAGATTGTGATTTGTCTTTCATGCCTTTGCTTTTGAACAAGTTACAGATCCATCTTTCTATATCGTGGTTTAGGAACAAATCTTTTAGATTAGCCAGAAAGTTTCTTCAAATAGTTTTCTAATAGCTCTTGACAACTACTGCTTTTTAAATGTTCATGTAAAATGCCTTGAAATCAGTGGTGGGATTCAGCCAATTCGCACCATTTCAGGACAACCAGTTGTTAATTTTCTGAGCAGTTTGGCAAACTGGTTGTTGGAAGAAATCATTAGGGCAGAGAACCAGTTGTTAAATTACTTGAATCCCACCACTGCTTGAAATGGACAAATAGTTGACAAATACAATCAACCACATTCTTCCAGGACATATCTGCAACTTTACAGAATGAATCTTCACTCAAGTCTTCTTTTAGCTGATAAGATTGCATTTATTACTCTCTCTCCTTATTTTTTCATTCTTGATCCTAAACTATTAAATTCAGTTTCTAGATTATTTTATTCAATTCTTTTCTGGATTAGATGATTGGCTGTTATTAAATGAACTATTATGAAATATTATTGGTGAAGTTCATTTAACCTAAAAAGAGTGATTCTAACAGTCAAATGCCAATGGAGAAATGTTGGAAGATCAACAACTGAGTTCTCTAACTACCGTATTTTTCAAAGTATAAGACACACTCCCCCCCAAAATAGAGGGTGAAAATTTGGGTGCATCTTATACACCAAATGTAGCCCTGCCCACCCGCTGGCTCCCACCCTTTTAAATATTTAGTTACCGTATTTTATGGAGTATAAGACGCTCTAGACTATAAGATGCACCTACATTTTTGGGAGAGGAAAATAAGAAAAAAAATCTGCCTCTGCCTCCCAGCAATTTGCCTCCTTGCAGCAAACAGCAGAGGCCTGCGCGGCAATAGGCAATGGCAATCCCTGCAGCCTGAAACAGCTAATCAGGCAGTGCTGAAGCTGAAACAGGCTGTTTGCTGCTTGCTGCAAGGAGGTAAATTGCTGGGAGGCAGAGGCAGATTTTTTTTCTTGTTTTCCTCTCCCAAAAAGGTAGGTGTATCTTATAGTCTGGAGCATCTTATACTCCAAAAAATATGGTAACTAAATATTTATAGAGGAAAAGTTGCATTCCAGATCATTTAATTTTTTAAAAAAATATTTTATATACATACTGAATCTGGAGAACAGTTTCTTACATTTTTTTCCCTGAACCACTTTCTATACCTTTGCATAGTGTATCCTACCCTCTTGGTTTGAGAACATCCCATCTGGACATGGAGCACAATCATAGCAGCAAAATTTCTCTCCCTCTTTCTTTTTCTTACTGTAGCCAGGATGACACTTTTCATTACACAGGGAAACAGGTGGTACCTATCCAAAAATATAGAAATGGTTCTAGTATTAAGGAAATCCCTGGAGGATCCATCTCACATTTGATGCTTCACTCAATGTATTTGGAGGAACCATCTACTATGTGTTTCCAGAATAGGAAACTGTATCTCTTCCATGAAGATTTTCATTCCTACAATGATGGATGTTTCAACTAAGATAGCACAAAATAAAATAACCCACTGATTTAATAATTTTTTCCAGATTGTTAAGACACACATGGACATCTAATTCTTTCCAGTTACTATTACTTACATATGTTTGATTGAAGCAACCCAGTGTGTTTACCCCAAGGGGCTTTTCCAAAAAGCAACTGGAATTTCCTGGAAATGTTTCTCTTCTCCTCCAAAGGAGTTTCCCCAGGATGGGAAGAGAAATGTTTTCAAGGCAAAAAACCAAGGAAGTCCAGCTGTCTTTTGGAAAAGGACCTTTGGGACAACCATGACCTGGGTGATTGAGAATCTCTATGGACATTCAGTGAGTTTACACAATATGATAAATAAAAATCAAAATAAAATTGGGGTTCTGCCTGTTCTAGAACACGGTCATCATATGAGTATGTTTCATGAAATAGGCTATTGCATTAAGTCATTCCGTTGCTTCATCTGTTTGGGCATGAGGTACCAATGCAGGAATTAAGTTTGTTAACCCCAGTTTGGAATTTACTATCTTCTGTGTAGTCAGAGAATGAATGTTTCCAGTTCAACTGATTTTCTAGTTTCTTTGTAGGAGGAACTTTCTGTGTGATCAAAAAGGTCTTCTCTGGACCAGGAATCATTGTCCTGATCTACTAGCATCATTGGAAGTGAACATTGTTCTTTCAAAAACATTATTGTTATTTTCTCACCTGAGTGAAATCTCTCTCCCATTCAATTTTATCTTCATCAATAGTAAATCCTTTGTGAGGATCCAATCTTCCAATATGGACCTTGATATAGGAATTATTAGGAAAAGTGACCAAGTTTGTAATATCAAATCCGCCTGCCAATTCTCCATGTTCATTAAATGTGATTTCATCTCCAGCACTATTGTTGAATGAAATCCTCTGAAGAAATGAATGAAGCTGCATAAGAAAGAAAAATAATGTAACAGGCTGTAAAGGATTGCAATGTTTTTTCTCCTGGGGGAGAAAAGATGCCCCCTGTTTGAAAGGCAAATCACACAACAAGGCAATGATTAAAATAGTAAATGTTAACTTGGATTCTATTCTTTTCTTTAAAACACAAAACTGTATCTCACTTACTTTGGCTATGTCCTGAGGGGAAATTCATTGCAGAAAGCAATTGTGTTCAGAAGAATTAGCAGTAAAAGTGACACCAGCCAGAGCATAGAAAAACCTCAAAGAAGTAGTGCAAGATCAGAAAATGTGGCCCATAGAGTCATGGAGAGTCGGACATGATCAGCGATGGTATTCAGCTGGTTCGGACCAGTTCACCCGCACCGGTAGCAGAAATCGCAGGTGGGCCTGCCTACCCGCCCACCTGCCCTGGCTCTGTGCCATCCTATTTAGGTACTTTTTGTGGCCAGGCGCATGCATGGAAGGTGCACGCACCAGCAAAGCAGATGCACGGAAAGCCAGGAGTATGTGTGGATGGGGCACGTGCACTCACATTTGCAAACCGGTAGGGAAAGTAAGTAAATACCACCCGTGGACATGACTGAATGAATAACATCATCAACATCATCATTATTTTCTTTAAATGATTAAATAATAAATTTTGGGAGTGATTTAGGACTTACTCTAATTAGGAAGGTTCAGATGGGAAGGTACGGGCATGAGATATTTCCTTAATTTAAATATACATCCACACTCTCCCTTTATATGTGATCATACATTTGTACAAATAAGAGACTCATAGAAAGGAGATGAACCTTATCTAAATATTGCACTGAGAAACAGATTTATTCAGACATGGACTGCCACGATGTAAGCATTCTAGAAATATTCCAATTTCAGGAGTTCCAGAAAGAGATTGAATTTTGTCAAATGGACAAATTACCTGGAGAAAATATGGTAGACTTCCCCAGAAATGAAGAACATTGGGAGATCAGGAATGTATCAAAGATATATCCATATGATTGCCTTATTGGTATGACTTAAGCCATGGAATGGAAATTGTCCATTTTTTTCATGGATTAAAGTGTTAGCTGTTATCAACAGACTTCTTCTTGCTTGCTCTTTTATAAAGGTACTTTGACTGTCAGAAAGACAATCTTTGCACATATGTCTCTCTACATCTTAGCTTCAATTGGGGTTCTGTATCAGATCTGCCATCAAACCGCTACAGCCCTGTTTCACTTTGCTTTGATGGCTGTCTGCCCTATATTGTTGGGAGGGGAAATGGGAAGATAGGGAAGGGGATGAAAGGAACTAGCGATGCCATCCAGAGATGACAGTTGAAAGATCCAAGGACAAGCCTGGGAATGGAATGCAAAACGCCCATCCAACGAGGCACCAAAATGTGAAATGGTTACCAAAACACCTAATTTGAACCTTATTGGACTGGGAGAAGAAAAACTAACTGGGACAGGGGTCAGCAACCTGTGGCTCTGGAGCCGCATGCGGTTCTTTCATCCCTCTGCTGTGGCTCCCTGTCACTGGTTGGCTCCACAATTGATAGGGCTTTCGATTAGGACAGGTAAAGGAAAAATGATGCCATGCTAGGAGGAGACTCTATGGTGGAGGAACCAGATTTCTGGTTGGTTCTAGAATTGAATGGGAGGCTTCTGGTTAGGACCTTTGTGGCTCTCTGAGTGTTTAAGGTTGCCGACCCCTGAACTAGGACTAAATGGAAAATCCTCAGGCCTGGCTTTGCTGTGGTCTAGCTACTTAACTTCAGTAAAAGTATACCTTTCACTACAAATGGAGTTGAGGGTCTTTCCTTCCTGAACACCCAAACTGCAATAGGTCTGACACTTTGCCTTTACAAGCTTTTCATGGAATAATGTATGACTCACTTAGAAACAAGCTAGGGAAAATATGTAAAACCTAATTTTTGGGATTCTTTATATCCCTTTAACAATAGCTCAACTTTTGGTCATGTGAGCTAGAAGGAAAATCTTGGAGAGCATAAAATAGAACTCTTGGCCACATTCTTAGCTGCTATCTATACTTTCACTGATATGATACTTGATACACACACAAACACACACACACACACACACACACACACACACATATGAGAAAGTTTTCACGGGTATATATGTGTGTACAGTTAATATCTCGGGTTTCTTCCCGTGTAATTGTAAACATATCCTTAAAAGGGTAGTAGCGACGTTTTGACGAAATCGCATTCGTCATCTTCTTCACCAAAACGAGAACTTCAGCCAGAAGATGACAAATGTGATTTTGTTGAAACGTCGCTACTACCCTTTTAAGGATATGTTTACAATTATACGGGCAGAAACCCAAGATATTAACTGTACACACACACACACACACACACACACACACACACACACACACACACATATATATTAGGGGCTGGATTGGGCCCATTTTCAAAAATCTTTTTTCTTTTGCTGGTTTATCCCCTCCACATGAAATCAGTTGTGTTTTCAGAGAGTGATCCTCTCTTAGATAGAATCCTTATTCTCCATTGTATCATATTTCTTCCCAGCATACTCGATTGGAAAAATATATGAAAATATTTCCCCATTTTCTTCTATAAAGGTGTTGGTTAATGATTACTTGAGGCATTATAGTTCACCACAGAATTATTAACCATTTTTTAGTCCTATTTAAAATCTTCCCAATAAAAACACAGTTCCTCAATCTATGCAATAAAAACCATTCAATGCATTAAACAATTGGTATACCTGTATTGTTAAGATAAAGTGTGCTTTGGTTTCTAGAAATAATCAATGATATCCTAATCAGTGATTGATTTGTTGATCCAAGTATAAAAGAAAGTAAAGACTTTCTCAAGTTGAGACCAGCACACAATGAAAAGGACTAGGGGTGACATGATACTAGCGTTCCATTATCTAGGGGGCTGCCAAGATTTCCATGTCTAAAATCACTCTTGGAATATTGCATTCAGTTTTGCTTGCCACAAAATAAAAAAAGATGTTGAAATTCTGAAAAAAGTGCAGAGAAGAGCAATAAAGATAAAGCAATAAATAAGAACAGGACAGGAAGCAATGGAAACTAATCCTAGAAGTAAGAATAATTTTTCTGATAGTTAGAACAATTAATTACTGGCATGACTTGCCTCCAGCAGTTGTGGGTGCTCCAACACTGGAGGTATTTAAGAAGAGATTGGACAACCATTTGGCTCAACCAGAAGGTTTACTGCTTGAACATGAGGTTGGAGAAGACCTCTAAGGCAGTGGTGGGTTTCAAAAATTTTTACTGTGTGGCTTGGTGGGCGTGGCATGGCATGGTTGGTCGGTATGGCTTGGTGGACATGGCAAGGGAAGGATACTGTAAAATCTCCATTCTGACCCCAGTCCAGGGGAATGATATTGTAAAATCTCCATTCCCTCCCCACTCCAGGGGAAGGTTACTGCAAAATCCCTATTTCCTCCCAATCAGCTGGGGCTCAGGAGGCAGAGAATAGATGGGGGCAGGGCCAGTCAGAGGTGGTATTTACCGGTTCTCTGAACTACTCAAAATTTCCGCTACCCGTTCTCCAGAACTGGTCAGAACCTGCTTAAACCCACCTCTGCTCCAAGGTCCTTTCCAACTCTGATATTGTATGCTCAATGTCATTCTGTTATTCACAAATCCATGTAGGCTTCTGATAACACTGTGGAGGTCTTTTGTCTTTCAAAATCCACCTTATAATTTTTGGGACTTCTGGTGATCTCCCAATAAAAGCATGAACTGGATGTGATCCCGCCTAGCATCCAAGAACAGAAAAGGTCAGGTGGATCTTGTCAATATTTTTAAACATTGTGTTTTGCCATTCAAGTGATATTACCATATCTACAGACAAGAATCCTATAGAAAGGAGAGAAATCTTTTCTAAGCTTTGTACTGAGAGACCAATTTATTTACTCATGGATTAACATGATATGAACATTCTAGAAACATCAATTCCAGATGTTCCAGAAAAAGACTGAATTTTGTCAGATGGACAAAATATCTGAGGAAAATATGGTAGACTGCCCCAGAAATGGAGAACTTTGGAAGATCAGTAAGATGTCACGGATACATGTCTATGGTTACTTTATACGTAATCGCTAGCAGACCTTCAATGTCCTTTTCCAACTCTATTGTTCTGTCATTCTGTTATTAACAAGTCCATGCAAGCTTTTGGAAACACCATGGAGGTATTTCATGTTTCAGAATCTATCCTATAACTTTTGAATGTCCAATTAAAGCACCAACTGGATATGACTCCACTTAGCATCGAAGAACAGAAAAGGTCAGCTGGATCTTGCCAGTTTTTAAAAAAGGTTTTTATTGCCTTTTGTCATTCAAGTAATATTACCTGCCATGGTTTTATATTCTGAGGTGACAGTCTGCCTCCGTGTTTCAACGGTCTGTGGTTGATTCTGGTTGAGTACATTGCATGTAAGGTATGAGCCAATGCATAGACAGAATTATATATACTATAACTATGACCGAGCATGCTCATTTCAAAGTATGGTGCAGGAAGATCCTTTAAGGTTTTCTTTCTATTACATGGTAGAAAGGCGAGACTTAACACATTGATTTTGAAAAGGAAACAGTTGAATGCTTGTGACCAGAATTCATGGATAAAACCATCTTCTTCTTCCCAAAAGGGATTGACAGTCTCAAGAAATTGTTGAAAACCTTGAATTTGCATTGCGTGAATGTTGAAAGAAAGAGCTCCATGGAAGATTTGGGGTTTAACATCAATAATCTTTTGAAAGTGAAATAAAGTGAAATCAATTTGGGCTGTAGTAACCCATACCCTTTTTGGACTGTACTTCTCTTTTCCCCATGGGAATATATATTGCATGGTCTGAGTTGTTTGTATAGCGACTGCCAACCAAAAAATGGATGCAGTTTCTCCATAAACAAGGACAACTTTAGCTGTACTTAGCATAAAATTCTTCAAAATGTCAATTCTCTCAAAGATCATTGTACCTATTTCATCCAAAAAATAGAAATGTTTTGTCAACCTTACTGAGAAAGCTGGACAGATTCCTTTCTGTAGAAGCATTTGCTCAACTGTCCGTAAGAAATATGTTCCACTCTCATCATCTGTAGCCATGAGTCCAAGCCATCTCCATTGGAAATACAGAAGCAATTGGACAAGTCCTTCGTACTGAAGTAATTCACTGGGAACCATGCGGAGAAACGGAGCGGAATGGATCTGATCATTGGATGCTGGTTGAAATGAGCCATATGAAATCTCAAAAAAAAAAAAAAAAAAAAAAAAGTGAAAATTTCAGAGTTCAAACAGGGATTCTAGGTCCCCACCACCACCCCAGGAGTCATTGCTTCATTGATTTATTTAAGCATATATTTTCTTATCCAGAAATGCCATTACAAGCCTGCCAATGAGGACTCTCAGTTATCTGGACAAAAGTGTCTGAAGATTGAATTATGGCAACTAGACAATTTTATTCATTAAAGGTAAAGGTAAAGGTTCCCCTCGCACATATGTGCTAGTCGTTCCCGACTCTAGGGGTCGATGCTCATCTTTGTTTCAAAGCTGAAGAGCCAGCACTGTCCAAAGATGTCTCCATGGTCATGTGGCCGACATGACTAAACGCCAAAGGTGCACAGAATGTTGTTATCTTCCTACCAAAGGTGATCCCTATTTTCTACTTAATTTTTTTACATGCTTTCGAACTGCTAGGTTGACAGAAGCTGGGACAAGTAATGGGAGCTCACCCCATTACACAGCACTAGGGATTTTCCGCCACTGAACTGCTGACTTTTCGACTGACAAGCTCAGCGTTTTAGTGACTGAGCCCTTTATTGATTGGCTAGAGTCATTGTGGTGCTCATCCAGGTTTTTACCCTTGCTTTCTTCCTAGGGTTGAGAGTGATTGGCCCAAGGTCATCCAGCTGGCTTCATTTCAAGACAGGATCAGAAATCCTGGCATTAGGTTTCCAACCTGGGGCTTAACCCTTACAACAAACTGGCTCCTAAATATTCAAATTAGTCTGGCCTAATCTAAATCATCTGAATCTAGTGCACACATTTATGAACATGATATTGTAAATAGTGAAATCAGTTCAGCTCTTTTTGTTTTCACCTTATCACATCGCTCCCACCTAAAGGATCATATTAGTGGTAGCATTAATGAAGGTAAAAGATGAATAAAAATGGAGAATTTTTCATGTATTACCTGTGGAACCTTATAAAGATGTAAGATATCTGCCATGCGTGAGGTTGTATCAGAGCCAAATCCCCCAATAACTCCTATTACGTTTTTCTGACTGCCACATTTGTAGTTTGGAATGAACTCTTCTGAAGTGAAGAGCAGGTCCAAAATGGTGTGGTAAGTCATCTTTGAATCAGAGTAGCTGTCAAAGATGTGGAACCCAAGAGTAACATTGGGTAAAATCTTGGGATTGTTATTGATCTCATCAATAGCAAAGACCAAAGCTAGAATATGCTGGTAGAACTTGGTCACCACTCTGGAAATGGAGGACATTTTTGTTAGATGATAGTTTTAAACAGTGCACAAAATCAGTATGTTTAAGGCATATTTCCATCACACGCTTAAGACTTTTTTATTTCATCAAGCTGGCCTGGCCTAAATCTTCTCCCCTTTTTTAATGTAAATTTTAATTTGTTTTTAAATTATGGGGTATTTTAAATTCAGCCAAATTATTTAATTCGTTTTTAATTTATTTTAAATTTTTGTATTTATGTGTTTTATCTTGTGGCTATTCACCGCCCTGAGTCCTTCGGGAGAAGGGCGGTATAGAAATTTAATAAAATAAATGAATAAAATAAATAAATACTGATGTAGTTTTGAATGGACAATTGCATGTGCGTAGTTTTGAATGGAAAATTGTATGTGCCTCAGTATACAAAAGGAGCACAATTTAAGTAAAGTTAATCAAATTAGCATCCTCTTTGAAAATGTATTGTGATTATCCTGGAATGAATTCAGGTTTTCATGCCATAACATGAAACATGTTTTGATCAGTTTTTAACCAAAGTAATCTTTGATATCTCAGAGCTGTTCTCAGTAGCATGGAGTTGTCAAAACAGAATGTTAATTCCACTTTTTTCTTTTTGAAAGCTTGAAAATGGAAAGCAATGGATGAATAAACTTTTCAAAAGTCAGACTACTGATCCTTCTATCTCAGTGTTGATACCCTGAAGTGCAGTCATTCAGGGCTTAAACTGGGTTATCCCGATAATTTTGTCAATAATCTTCTCATTGTTCCTATCACCCATCTCCTCCAACTTATGACTGTATGTCTGTAACCTTGTTGCTGGTATCCTTAAGATTTATATTGACTGTTTCCCAATGACTATCATTAAGTGTTGTACCTTTTGATTCTTGACAAATGTAACTTCTTTTATGTACTCCGAGAGCATATGCACCAAGACAAATTCCTTGTGTGTCCAATCACACTTGGCCAATAAAGAATTCTATTCTATTCTATTCTATTCTATTCTATTCTATTCTATTCTATTCTATTCTATTCTATTCTATTCTATTCTATTCTATTCTATTCTATTCTATTCATATCTGGCAGAATGGCTAAATCCATTCCTAAGAAATCATTTACACAGACTCAAATCCGTTCATGTGTATAGAAACTTAAAACAGTGTCTGTTATATGAATATAAGGACTAATAAAATACACATTGAAAGGATATGAATAGTCACTAATAAGTATCAGCATAGGAAAAAATAGAGCAAACAAAACTTGTATTATTGAGGACAACATTTGAACTTATCTCTGAACTTTAGCGAAAGACCTAATATGAAGAAATTTAAACCCACAATAGGTGCTCCTGATCATTAAGCATCTTATTTTATGATGGTTTTCCAATATACTTTATACCTCTTTTTTTTCTATTTTCAGATCATGTATTCCTTACAAATTTCAAAATAAGGTGTGTTTTATATCCCTTTATAAATATAATTCTGGCATAATTATGTCTGTTCTTTCATTTTCCCCTTCTATAAATAAAAGACTCAAAATCTGTGCATTAGAACTGGAAGTCAGGAAGGAGACATTAGGGATCTCTGCAGATTTTGTGTCATTGTGTCCTTTTGGAATAATGTTTTCCTATGTACTAAATTAGACCACAGCTGGATTTCCAAGTATTCTGTTAATAATATGAGAAGATTCTCCTCACAGTGAAAGCTTGAACATTTCACTTTATTCTCAACAAATTACTGCTGTCTATTTGATACTATCCATCCATCCATCCATCCATCCATTCATGCATCCATCCATCCTTCCATCCATCCTTCCATCCACCAAAATTCTATTGATAATATGAGAAGATTCTCCCCAGAGTCCAGACTGAACATTTCACTGTATTCTCAACAAACAACTGTTATCCATACCCACCCATCCATCCATCCATCCATCCATCCATCCATCCATCCATCCATCTATCTATCCTTTTAGAATAAAATACTCTGCAAACAATCAAATAAACATGAAAATAATGTATTTTTATAGGCTAGTGTTCACACTGGTATGACCTCTTACATTGGTATGCTAGGTGACTCCTGAGAAGGGTGTTTGTTGAAAAAAATATTGAAGAAAATGTAATGGATATGAGACACCATCCCACCAATGAAGAAATTGCCTGGTTCATACCATTCATGTGGGATATAGAGAGGATCTTGTCCACTGCATGAAAAGGCATGTGAGTTGTTCACCCCATTGAGAAAAAACAGAACCAGCATCACTCCCATTCTGAAGACAATGTTCCCTCTGCACATTAAACCTTCCATTTCTCTCTACTACATTATTGCAACTGTTGGCCAGATTTCAATTTGAGTGACTAGATGACTGACAGCTTTATTTCCCAGAGGACCTTGCATTCTCTCTATCAGAATATCTTGCCTTCAGAAGTTGTGGGTGCTCCATCACTGTAGGCTTTTAAGAAGAGACTGAACAGCCTCCTGTCTGAAATGGTATAGGGTCTCCTGCTTGAGCAGAGGGTTAGACCAAAAGACCTCCAAGGTCCCTTCCAACCCTGATGTTGTATGTTCAATGTTCTTCCTGTCCCTCAAATTACAAAAGCAGGCTTTGAGAATCACCTGAGAATCAATATTTGAAATCCGATTGATTCATTATGAGAGAGAAGCTGGCCAAAGTAACAGAGCCCTCCTATTCTCTTGTCTATTGACAAAATGCCAGGGTGAATATAAAATATTTGATTTAGTTGATTCCTCTTCTAGAAAGCCTTTGGAGGTTTTAGCACTGAGGAATATTATAGTGATGTTGATAGTTAGCATTAGTTGCATAAATTCTGTTGGGACATGAAAACCTTACAGGCTGTTAAATACACTGATGAGTTCTGGAAGTCCAAAATAAACAACTGAAGTAATAAACAATTCAATTAAAGAATGATGGAAGTCAACTGCTTCCCTTTCGCCTTTCAGCTCCCTCCCATATTGGGGTAGACCAGGTGCTTCGATAGAAAAACACTTAATCTCTCCCCTGGCTCAAGTTGATAAAGGGAAGAGAATTTATGGCTCAGAGGTTAACACAACTGCCTAATATGCAGGCAGCCCAAGTTCGAATCTGAGTAAGGGTATGGCTAGCTGATGACAGATAAATAGCTTGAAATAGATCTATACTAGTCTCCCTTTATTTCTTTACCAGCAAATATGAATTTGGTATAAAATGGTTTGTCGTGAATGCAACTGCTTGAGAGCTCCTGGATTGGAGCTGAAAGGCGAAAGAGAAGCAGTATGCTTCTTCCCATATTGGGGTAGACCAGGTCGAAATGTCGCCAAGACACTTCCAATTTTATGCAGGAGAAAACCCAAATAATCAAAGATAGATAGATATAAATTATATATATATATATATATATATATATATATATATATATATATATATATATATATATATATATATATATATATGTTTTCTCAGGTTTTCACGGGTGTTTGTATGTAGGTCTTTGGTTATTCGGGTCTTCTCCCACGTAAAATTGGAAGTGTCTTGGCGACGTTTCGACGAAGTCTCATTCGTCATCTTCAGGCTGGTGTTCTCGGCTTCGTGCTTCCAGGAGCAAGCTCCTGGAAGCTTCCTTGCTCCTGGAAGCACGAAGCCGAGAACACCAGCCTGAAGATGACGAATGAGACTTCGTCAAAACGTCGCCAAGACACTTCCAATTTTACGTGGGAGAAGACCCGAATAACCAAAGACCTACATATATATATATATATATATATCAATTTTCTTACTTCTTCGTAGGGTTTATGTGTGTTTTTCTTCTAGCCAGGTTTTCCCTACGTAGCCAAGGTTTTTTTTTTTGTAGCTCCAGCTCAGTAGAATCACATCTACTCGGTTCTGGGCTTTTTTCCTTTCTAACAGCTAGCAAGCTCTAACTGCTAGGTGGGAGACCTAAATAGATCCATTTCTAGCTCGTTTGCTTTCATCAGTAGGCCACACCCATATCTTATGTATCCTCCCTGTAAAGGTACAGTATCAATTTTCTTACTTCTTCGTAGGGTTTATGTGTGTTTTTCTTCTAGCCAGGTTTTCCCTACGTAGCCAAGGTTTTTTTTTTGTAGCTCCAGCTCAGTAGAATCACATCTACCCGGTTCTGGGCTTTTTTCCTTTCTAACAGCTAGCAAGCTCTAACTGCTAGGTGGGAGACCTAAATAGATCCATTTCTAGCTCGTTTGCTTTCATCAGTAGGCCACACCCATATCTTATGTATCCTCCCTGTAAAGGTACAGTATCAATTTTCTTACTTCTTCGTAGGGTTTATGTGTGTTTTTCTTCTAGCCAGGTTTTCCCTACGTAGCCAAGGTTTTTTTTTTTTGTAGCTCCAGCTCAGTAGAATCACATCTACTCGGTTCTGGGCTTTTTTGAGCTGGAGCTACAAAAAAAAAAAAAACCTTGGCTACGTAGGGAAAACCTGGCTAGAAGAAAAACATATATATATGTAAGTCTTCCCATGTAAGATTGAGAGTATCAGTCTCTCGCCAAGAGGTCGCCAAGATACTCTCATTCTTACACGAGAAAAGACCTGAATACGCCAAGACTTGCATACCTCTACTCATGAAAATCTACAAACACACACACACACACACACACACACACACACACACAGAGGTGGCTTTTATAAAACTATAAACAAACCATAACATTCCTATTGCAGTTCTGTTATCCTGAATCATCAACTGGTTATCCATTTTATTAAAAAAAAAACACTTTTGATACAACCTCTTCTTAAAAATAAAGCTATGATTAAAGCAGCATTTTGTTATTCTGTTGTTCCAATACCTGCTCAGCTGTTCCATCTTAGATTCCAAAAGAAAGTGAAAGAAAGTTAGAGGAATGGCCTAACACACCAAGTACTTCAAAAAGAATATTAGGGTCATATATCTGAGAGCAGTCTTGAGAATAAAATTGTAGTTTATTTGAAATAGTTACTAATCATTGATTGATTGATTGATTGATTGATTACTATACATATGTGAGGAGAACAACTGATTATATGAATTGATGCCATAGTCAGCTCATTGGGGTTTTCAGGAGGATCCGTCTCTAGCCTAGTTCTTCAAGTCTTCCTATGGACCCCTGTCACTACTTTAATAGAGTCCATCCATCTTTCTGCTGGTCATCCTCTTCCTCTCTTACAGAACAGAACGGAACAGAACAGAACAGAACAGAACAACTGAGTTGGAAGGGACCTTGGAACTCTTCTAGTCCAAACTCCTGCTTAATCACATGAAGGCGAACCTATGGCATGCGTGCCACAGGTGGCACACATAGCCATATCAGTGGGCATGTGAGCTCAGCTCTGGCGCGCATGCGCACACCAGCCAGTTGATTTTCGGGTCTTCTGGGCCCACCAGAAGTAGGGAAAGAGGCTGTTTTCTGCCTCCGGAGTGCCTGGGGTGGAGGTGGGGGGGTGGGGAAGGGCCATTTTTCTTTCTCACCTGGCCCCAGGGTCTCTCTAGGAGTGTGGGGAGGGTGAAAACAGCCTTCCCCACACCCCTGGAGGTCCTCTGGAGGCCCAAAACAGCCCGTTTGACAACTTCCGGTCCAGAGAGGCCCTGGAGCCAGGTGAGAAAGAAAAACGGGCCTACCAGGCTGTTAAGTTGGGTGAATGAGGATGCAGCATGCCAGGCAGTGAGTGACAACAGCTCTTTATTGTAGGGTGAGAACCCAGCAACTGACCTAGGGAAACAGCTCCCTTTATATACCTTGTAGCTGTGGTGGTCAGCCAATCAGCTGATGGTCAGTTAGTTCAAACTTCCTGCCAAGAAACCTATTTACATAACACTCTTCCTCTCCCAGAAGTCACTTGGGGTTAATATTAGCATACAAAGTCTCTCAGGTGATCAGGGCCTGTATGCATCCTGGTCGACCTGTGCTGTTCAGTCAGAGGGGAGGCATCGAGCAGGTTGGAGGGACTCCCTGTCTTTCCCTGCTCCACCAATGGAACCTCCAAGATTTCTTTGTGGGTGGAGACTTCTCCGGTCGGTTGAACCTCTTCGATGGGGTGGTGCTGGATGCCAGAATCGACAGCTAAGTCTTCCACTGTACTCAGGCTTGATGTAGTTTGTGGTTCTGGTTGGTAGTCAGGGAGCGGTTCATTAGAACTTTCCTCGGCGTCTGTGGCTATCCGTTTCCTCAGTTGGTCTATATGTCTGCACCAAACTCTCCCATCCCCCATGTCTACTCTGTATGATTTGGGCCCCGTGATTTCTGTGATTGTTCCTGCTTCCCAGAGTGGGCCCTTCCCATAGTTCCTGGTGTGGACTGGAGTCCCTATGGTGAACTCCCTGAGTTTCCTCTCTCCCCCCCTTGAAAGTGTCAGGAGAGTAGTTGGGGTTTAGCCTGTCTAGTACCCCTCGGAGCTTCCTTCCCATTAATAACTTTGCCGGGCTTCGGCCTGTGGCGGTACAAGGTGTGGTGTGCTGGGCTGTTAGAAATCGATCTATTCTTTCCTGCCAATCCCCTGGACCTAGGCGTGAGAGGGCCTCCTTGGCCGTTCTTACAAATCTCTCAGCCTGTCCATTACTAGCCAGATAGAATGGGGCAGAGAGCACATGTCTGATCCCCAGGTCCGCTAGGTACCCCTCGAATTGTGTGGCCGTGAATTGGGGCCCGTTGTCCAAAACTAGGATATCTGGTAACCCATGGGTGGTGAACAGCTGTCTCAGTTCCTTAATAACCATGTCGGTGGTAGTGGCCCTCTTGAGCTTAATCTCTAGCCACTTTGAAAATGCATCTACTATAACCATAAAGATCTGTCCATGAAATGGGCCTGTGAAGTCTATATGGATCCTGGACCAGGGGCCCTTGGGTCTTTCCCACTCCCTCACCGGTGCTGTCGGTGGATCTGGCCTAGACTCCTGGTAGGGTTGGCATCTCCCCACCCATTCAGTAATGTCTATGTCCATGTTAGGCCACCAGACGTAGCTCCTGGCTAGTCCCTTCATCCGAACGATCCCAGGGTGCCCCTCATGCAATAGCATTAAAAACTTTTCCCTTAGGCAAAAGGGAACAATAACCCGATCGCCCCATAACAGACACCCCCCCCTTGCATGGTTAGTTCATCCCATTTGCTCGTGTACTTTTTAAGTTCCCTGCCCTCAGTCTTCTCCGGCCACCCCCTCGTCACCCAACTCATGACCGTCCAGATCACATGGTCCTTGGTTGAGGTTCTCGCTACCTCTGCTGATGTAATAGGTCCCAAGTCCAATATGTCTATCAGCAGGATGGGGATGCCGGGTGTGGGGTCTTCTAGCTTATCTGGTAATGGGCATCGGCTGAGTGCATCGGCGTTGCCCATGTCTGCTCCTGGACAATGTATCAATCAATAAGAGTAGGCTGCTAGGAAGATGGCCCAGTGTGTCATCCTGGGTGATAGGGCTGCTGGTGTTGGTCGGTCTCGTGCGATGAGACCCAGAAGTGGGCAATGGTCGGTGATTAGGTCGAAGTCCCTCCCGAATAGGTACTCGTGGAATTTCTTTACTCCCAAGATGGCAGCGAGGACCTCTTTGTCCAGCTGGCTGTAGTTCCACTCGGCACTGGAGAGTGTCTGGGAGTAGTAGGCGATGGGTGCCTCTAGGCCGTTAGGCAGTCTATGGCTTAGAACAGCTCCCATGCCAAAAGGGGACGCATCACAAGCTAAAACAAGGGGAAGTGTAGAGTTGTATTGTATTAAGAAACTCTTGGCTGACAGCAGTTTTTTTATGTTCGCGAATGCAGTAGCCTCGGCCTTCCCCCATTTCCAAGTGGACTTCTTAGCTAACAGTCTGTGCAGGGGTTCAGCCACTGTTGCCTTGTCCTTCAAGAAAATCGCATAGAAATTTAAAAGTCCCAGAAACGCTTGCAGTTCTGCCTTGTCTTTAGGGGTAGGGGCCTCCTGGATCACCCTGATCTTACTCTCAGTAGAGTGTATGCCAGTGCCATCTACTTGGTACCCCAGGAATTCTACGGAGGGGACTGCGATCATACACTTGTTGTGTTTGACCCTGAGTCCAGCATTCCTGAATTTTTCCAGGACCTTTCTGAGCCTCCCCTGTAGTTGTTGTTCATCTTCAGCGGTGATGAGTACATCATCGAAATATGGAACCACCCCGGGGATCCCCTGCAACAGCCGCTCCATAGTGCTTTGAAATAGTCCCGGGGCTATGCTAACTCCAAACTGCAAGCGGGTGCATTTGAAGGCACCTCTGTGAGTTACTATGGTCTGTGCTTCCGCAGTAGCGCCATCTACCGGCAGCTGCTGGTAAGCCTGCGCAAGATCAAGTTTAGTGAATATCTTGCCGGGGCCTAGGGAATGCAGTAAATGGTGTACAATTGGAACCGGGTAAGTGCTCTGTTGAAGACCCTTATTAATTGTACACTTATAGTCTGCGCATATGCGCACTGACCCATCTGGCTTTACCGGTGTCACAATTGGGGTCTCCTATCTGGCGTGGTCGACTGGCACAAGCACCCCCTGCTTGATTAATTTGTCCAGCTCGACGTCTATTTTGGGTTTCAGGGCGAATGTTACCCTCCTTGGTTTCAATCGGATTGGGGCAATGTTGGGGTTGAGATTGAACGAGATAGGAGTCCCCACATACTTGCCAAGCCACTCATTGAACACGTCCTGGAACTCCTGCATCAGGTCGTCCTTCAGGGTGCTTCGTACGTTGCGGACTCCGGTGAATCCCATGCCGAGGGCTTGAAACCAGTCCATGCCCAGGAGGCTTGGGAGCTTGCCACTGATGATGGTGAGGGGAAGCTTCTCACGGATTTCCCCGTATTGCACTTGGAACTCGCCGATTCCTTCTACGGGGATGCGGTTCCCCTGGTAGTCTTTCCGTCTGCGCTGCTGTGGTTGGAGCTGCCGCTGGTGTACGCTGGGGATGGCCTTCTTTAGATTGTCCCACGACATGATGGTTATGGGGGATCCCATGTCGATCTCCATCTGGCACTCACATCCCTCGATCTTGACCGCAGTGTAGGTCTTTTCTCCGGGAGAGGTGCAGGTCTGGCTGATTCGGATAGTGTAGGCCTCCACGTCTTCAGATTTCGTGCCCTTCCGGCTTCTGCCATCTCTATTGGGCCTCCAGCATGGCGCTGTCTTGGATTGGCCAGCTTGGCCTCGTAGTTTGTAGCCTTGCACCTGCTTGGCCCTGCAGACTCGGGCGATGTGGCCCTTCTTCTCACAGAAACAGCAGATGGTTTAGGTTTAGGTTTTATTAAATTTGTATACTACCCTACTCCCGAAGGACTCAGGGCGGTGAACAGGCACAGGATAAAATACAGAAATACAAAAGTTAAAAAACAATTTAAAACCAAATTAAATAAATTTGGCCCACGACAATTAAAACCCCAATAAATTTAAAACAAATTAAAATTTCAATTTAAAATTTTAAAAGGGAGAAAAATTAGGCCAGGCCGGCTTGCTGGAATAAAAGGGTCATAAGAGCACGGCGGAAGGTGCGCAGATCCGGGATTGTCCGTATCTCTGGGGGGAGCTCGTTCCAGATAGTGGGTGCCCCCACAAAGAAGGCCCTCCCCCTGGGGGCCGCCAGTCGACACTGCTTGGCTGACGGCACCCGGAGGAGACCCTCTCTATGAGCGTGTACCGGCTGGTGGGAGGCTATTTGTGGTAGTAGGCGGTCCCGTAAATAACCAGGTCCTAAGCCATGGAGCACTTTGAAGGTGGTAACCAAAACCTTGAAGCGCACACGGAAGACCACTGGGAGCCAGTGCAGCTCGCGCAGGAGAGGTGTTACATGGGAGCGCCATGTTGCTCCCATAACCACCCGCGCGGCCGCACTCTGCACCAGTTGGAGCTTCTGCGTGCTCCTCAAGGGGAGCCCCATGTAGAGAGCATTACAATAGTCCAGGCGGGAGGTGACGAGGGCATGGGTGACTGTGTGTAGAGAGTCCCGATCCAGAAAGGGACGCAACTGGCGGATCAGGCGAACCTGATGAAAAATCCTTCCGGTCATGGCCGTCAAGTGCTCTTCTAAAGACAGCCGTGAATCCAGGAGGACACCCAAGTTGCGAGCCCTCTCCGTGGGGGCCAGCGTTCGCCCCCAATAGTCAGCGATAGCGTCAATTGACTATATTGGGATGTCGGAAACCACAGCCACTCGGTCTTGGATGGGTTGAGCCTGAGCCTGTTCCTCCCCATCCAGATCCACACAGCCTCCAGACACCGGGACATCACTTCAAGGGCATTGTTGGGGTGGTCCAGGATGGAGATGTACAACTGAGTATCATCAGCGTACTGATGGAACTTCACCCCGAAACCACGGATGATCTCGCCCAGCAGCTTTACATAAATGTTGAACAGAAGGGGTGAGAGGACCGACCCTTGTGGCACCCCACATACGAGGGGCCTCGGGGTCGACCTCTGCCCCCCTGCCAACACAGACTGCAACCAGTCAGAGAGAAAGGAGGAGAGCCACCATAGAACAGTGCCCCCCATCCCCAACTCTTCCAGCCAGTGCAGCATGATACCATGGTCGATGGTATCAAAAGCCGCTGAGAAATCTAACAGGACCAGGACAGAGGAACAACCCCTGTCCCGAGTTCTCCAGAGATCATCAACCAATGCGACCAATGCCGTTTCTGTGCTGTACCCAGGCCTGAAGCCCAACTGGAATGGATCCAGATATGACGTTTCATCCAGGTACTGGGGGAGCTGTCGTGCAACCTCACTCTCAAAACCTTTGCCACAAAACGAAGATTGGAGACCAGACGATAATTAGCCAACACTGCTGGGTTCAGGGAAGGCTTTTTTTTTTTTATTGCAAAAGTTTTACAATTACATTTTCACCCCATTTTTCCCCCCAACCCACCCCATACTCCCCACCCTAACCCTCCCAAACCCCCCTAACCCTCCCCCCAACTTCCACAGAATATAATCCCATCAAAATCCCCTTTTTATAAAACCTGAACCCCTCAAACCCCCTTATAATTTTTCATCTTCACAAAATTCATACATTTCTATTTTTATATAATACTTTCAATGAAAAGCTATTTGATACTTCCTAGTTTGATATTTGTTCTGCACATAATCTATCCATTTTTTCCATTCCCATTCATAAGTCTCTTGTGAGCGATCTTTTAGATATGCTGAAATCTTTGCCATCTCTGCAAAACTGGCCATCTTCAAAGTCCATTCTTCAATAGTGGGCAAAGCTTCATTTTTCCAGTATTTACCTATCAATAATCTCGCTGCTGTTATCATATACAATATCAACTTAGTTTCATCCAATGTATAACCCTTTACTATACCCAGTAAAAACAATTGTGGAGAAAATTGAATTTTTTTCTTCAGAACATTCTGCATAACCCACCATATTTTTATCCAAAAAGCCTTAACTTTCTTACAGCTCCACCAAACATGATAATATGTAGCATCTAAACAATCACATCTCCAACATTTTGGCTGAACATTAGGGTACATACACGACAATTTCTTGGGATCTAAATGCCATCTATAAAACATTTTATAAAAATTTTCCCTCAAATTCTGCGATTGTGTAAATTTAACATTCTGAACCCATATTTTTTCCCATGTTTCCAACATCACTGGTTCTGCAAAATTTTGTGTCCACTTAATCATACAATCTTTAACCAATTCAGTTTCTGAATCCCTTTCTAACAAAACATTGTATAACCTTTTAATATGCATTGGACCTTTCTCTTTTATATGTCTAACCAATTCTTCCTCATGCAACATAATACCAATTTTTTGGTCCTCTTTCCATCTCAGTTGTAGTTGATTATACTGTAACCAAGTTAGATTAATCCCTTCATCCAACAGTGTCTCTAATGTCTTCAGTTGCCATCTGCCCGCATCTGTAAAAAGAACCTCTTTATATAACCCCCCCCCGAGTGACATTATATTTGTATTCCACATGTGATATGACCAAGATCCAGCCATAGCGGTATTTTGTAATCCCATTTGAATCGATGCTTCTTCCAAACTCTCATCAAAGAGTCTCTAAGTATATGGCTTTTAAATACTTTATCCACTTTGTTTTCATAAAATAAGTAAGCATGCCATCCAAATTCAAGATCAAAACTTTCTATATTCAATATTCCAGTCTTTTTCCTTCCAAACCAATCGCTTGCTTGAGTCAAAGCTGCTGCTTCATAATATAACTGTAGGTTTGGAAGTTTAAGACCTCCCCTTTCTGGAACATCTTGCATAATTTTCAATTTTACTCTCGGTTTTTTCTCGTTCCAGACAAACTTATTCACTCCAGTTTGCCACACTTTCAGTTGTTTATCACTTTTAAGCACCGGAATCATTTGAAACAAAAAAAGAAATCTTGGCAAAATGTTCATCTTAACTGCTGCTATTCTTCCAAGTAGAGACAGCTGCAGTTTTTTCCAAGTCTCCATATCTTTCTGTACATCTTGCCACAACATCTCATAATTATTTTGAAACAGTTTCATATTTGATTCTGCAACCTGAACTCCTAGATATTTAACCTTTGGTACAATCTCAAAACCTGCCCTCCTTTCAAGTTCGTGTTTTCGATCTTGTGTCATATTTTTAACTATCATCTTAGTTTTTTTCTGGTTCAATCTAAATCCTGATACTGTACCATAGTCTTTTATAATGTCTTTCATCTGGATTATTGATTCCATTGGCTGTGTTAGGGTAACAACCAGATCATCTGCAAATGCCCTTATTCTGTAATCCTCTTGCCTTATCACTATACCTTTCAAGATATTCGAATCCCGTATTGTATTCAACAAGACTTCTAGTGTTAAAATAAATAACAATGGGGATAACGGACAACCTTGTCTTGTTCCTTTTTCAATATTAAAATCTGTTGTCAAACTTCCATTAATAATAATCTGTGCCTTTTGCTCTTGGTAAATTGCTGAAACCGCCTGTATAAATTGATCCCCAAAATCCATCTTTTTAAAAGTCTTTAATAGAAAATTCCAGTCCACTCTATCAAAGGCCTTCTCCGCATCCAAGAAAACCAGCACTGCAGGGATCTGTTTATTCTTCTCAAGATATTCCAATAAATCTATAACTTGCCTTACATTGTCCTTCATATATCTGCCCTCTATAAATCCCGCTTGATCATCATGAATCACCTCTTGAATTACTGGCATCAACCTGTTGGCTAGTACTTTTGCATAAATTTTATAGTCATTATTCAGAAGAGATATTGGTCTATAGTTCTCCATTTTTTTAGGACCTGCTTGCTCTTTTGGTATCAAAGAAATATAAGCTGTTTTCCATGATGGGGGTATTTTACCCCCTTGTTGTATATTACAAAATAAGTCTCTGAGTTGTTCCACCATTTCTGCTTGCAAAGTTTTATAATACACTGCAGTCAAGCCATCCTTTCCAGGAGCTTTAGCTGTTTTCAGTTGTTTAATTGCTGTAATTATCTCCTCAACTGTTATAGGATAATTCATTCTTTCCTTTTGTTGGTTGGTAATTTTTGTAACTCTTTTATTTTCTAAATATTTTTCTATAAGTCCATTCTGTATATCATCTTTAGCGTATAATTTAGTATAATAATCTACAAAGACTTCTTTAATAAATTTTTGTTGAGAAATTTCTTTCCCTCCAATATCAATACTATCAATAGTCCGCATACTCTGCTTCTTCCTTAATGTATAGGCCAACCATCTGCCCGGTTTATTGGCATTACAAAATGTATTATGCTTTGCATATTGTAAATTTGTTGCAGCTTGTTCCGCCATAAGCATTTGGAATTGATCTTTCAAAAGTTTTATAGCACCACGTATTCTTTCATCTGTTGGATTTTTAATAAGTAACTGTTCCTTTTTCTTTATTTCTACTTCGATTTCAGATCTTTTCTTTTGTCTGTTCAATTTGTGTTTAGAGTTCATATGAATGAGTACCCCTCTCATATACACTTTACTTGCATCCCACACAATTTCAATAGGGGTACCCTTATTCAAATTGATTTCAAAAAATTCTTTCATCTGCTTTTTAAGTTCTATTATATTTTTTTCATATCTGAACAAATTTTCATTTAATCTCCATGATCTTCTCTCAGTCTTTCCAGTCTCAATTTCTATCCATACTGCACTATGATCAGATAGAGTTCTTGGAAAGATCTTAGTTCTTTTTGTTTTAACAAGTAAATCATTTGATAATAAAATAAAATCAATCCTAGAAAAAGATCTATGTCTATCAGAGAAAAAAGTATAGTCCAAGTCTTTTGAGTTATGTATTCTCCACACATCTTTTAATTCCAAATCTTCTTTCATATCAAAAAAAGTTTGTGGTAGTCTGATCCTTGACTTCGCCAGACTCTTTTTATCTAATTTGGAATCAATCACTCCATTCCAATCTCCCATAATCAAAATAGATCTGTAATCCCATTGCAGTATTTTGGTATGCAAAATTTTATAAAAGTAATCCTGTTGTTGGTTAGGAGCATAAATTCCAATCACAAGAATTTGGCCATATACAGTGTGCAGTTCAATTGCTACAAACCTACCACCTTCATCTGCTTCTATAATTTTAGCTGATAGTCTTTTATTTATGTAAATAACCACACCATTCTTTTTTTCCAAGTTTGAAGCTATAAAATGTATTCCTAATTTTGAATTTATCAAATATTTTTGATCTTGTGTTCTGTCATGAGTTTCTTGTAAACAAATTATATCATTATTAAATTGTCTCAAATATGTAAATATCTTCTTCCTTTTCTGTGGTGAGTTCAATCCATTCACATTCCAAGATAAAAACTTAACCGTCATGTATACCTTTTTGAAGCGACAAGCAGAATTGCCGGATATCTTCCGATATTCGGCTTTGCTCCCCCCATGGCTTCACTTTCTTGTGTAGTACTCTTGACTCCTTTTTTGTATTGTTGTGCCTTAGCTCGTTCCTGTAATTGTTTTTCTTTGAGTTGTTTAGAAACTGCGCGAGTTATACGCTGGTCTTTGGCTTCAGCCATACGAGCTAGGTCCAAGGCCACATCTCTTGTAGTCAAAATTGGAGAAGATTCTAACAGGGGCTCCTCCAGAAAACCTCCTGTAGCACCCTGCACTTCCACTGGCTCTGATTCAACCTGCTTAGGCTGCTCTTCCAGCTCTTGCTGAGGTTGCTTCTCCTTATCACTCTCCTTTATCTCCAACACAGTAGATGTACGTGGGGATGGTGATCTCTCTTTAAAGACAGTATAATAGAAATGTTCCGCCTTTTCAACAGTATTCAATCAATATCTTTCTCCATTGTACTTCAGAATTATACCATTTGGAGCATCCCACCGAAATGGAATCTGTAATTTTTTTAATTTATTTACTAAAAAACCAAAATCTTTTCTATCTTTCAACATCTTTGTCGGTAGTTCTTTATAAATTCCAATTTGAGTTCCCTCCACTTGCACAGAAGAAAGAAAAGATTTTTGCAAGATATCATTTCTGATTCTTCTATCTGTGAAATATATCATCACATCTCTAGGCAGTTGTCTTTGTCTGGCCACCCACGAGTTCACTCTGTAAATTTTGTCTATTTTGTAAAAAATCTCTTCAGAATTAATTTTTAACAATACAGCCAAAGCATCAGCACAAACCTGTCTCAAGTCTTGTCGGTCATTCTCCTTAATACCTCTAATTCTTAAAGCAAATTCCATAGACCGGAATTGCATCATCGTAATTTTGTTTTCAACTCTCTGCATTTTATTATCCACATCAGAAATTTTAAAATCAGTATCCTTTATTTTGACATTCACTTCTGATTTAAATTCTTCCAATTTAGAGTCCACTTTAATAATAATTTCTGACAAGCCAGACACCACATTTGATAATTTATCAGTCACCTTGCCATAATTCTCTTTCACCAACTTTTTCATTTCAATAATTTCCTGCTTGATTTCCTGTTGAGATTTTTGGAATTTATCATCCATTTCCTGTTGAGATTTTTGAAAATTATCATCCAAAGCCTGAGTAATAAATTCTTTTAAGCTTTCAAAATCAAAATCTTTTTTCTGACTCTGCTGAGCAGAAGGAAACTGCTGTTCAGACTTGTGTGTGGGGGATCCCCCCCCTGCTGCCTTGCCTTCCTGTTTTTTAGAAGCCATTCTGCCACGTAGATTAGATTTTCTGAAAAAGGAGATCCTTTTTCCTTTTCCAGCACCACAAAGTCCTCTAAAAAAGTCCCCCAGGTTTAGTCAAATTGGAAATAGAGTTAAGCTGAAGCGAGCTCAGGCTTATTTTAAAAAGGATTTTTTCTCCCTCTTCTCTTGTTTGCTTGCTACAAGCAGCGCAACATTGTAACTTGTTAGAATAGCTTTACAAGACCACTCTCACTCTCAGCTTATTAACGCTGGAGCGGCGCCATTTTTTCAAGCCGCTTTCGCTCGCTCTGATTTTTGCTTAGATCGAAAAGTCACAAAAAATAATACTTGCAGTTTCTTGGTTTAAAGGTTCAGGTTGTTTTATCCGCTAATTAGTAAAGTTGATTTCAATCAATTTAAATGTTTGCTGCAGCCGGCTTGCTCTGCAGCAAGCAGAGTCGTCCCACGCCGTCCGGAGTCTCTGCAAGTTGAAAGGGAGCCGCGCCTGTTTCCTCCCCAGTAGCAAACTTCTGGGGGCTCACAGGGGCTCGACCTGCACCTTGTTTACTCTTCTCCTTCAAATCCTTCAGACTCTGGAGTTTTCAAGCCGCTTCTCAAAGTCGAAGCGGCTCTACAAACGGCGGGGCTGGCGGTCCTTAGAGAGGGACCGTCTTTCACCGGAGGCAAGCAAACCGGAAGTCCTTCAGGGAAGGCTTCTTGAGGAGAGGCCTCACCACCGCCTCTTTCAAGGCAGCGGGGAAGTCACCCTCACCCAACGAAGCATTTATAATCCCCTGGAACCAGCCTCGCGTCACCTCCTGGGAAGCCAGCACTAACCAGGAGGGGCACGGGACCAATAAACAAGTGGTCGTGTTCAGTCTACCCAGAATCCTGTCCATGTCCACATCAAACTCATCCCAGATAACATTCTCAAGACCTGCCCCAGTCCCTCCCCCTGAGACTACCCAGTCGGAGTCCAAATCTTCCCGGATCTGAGTGATTTTGTCATGCAGATAGTGAACAAAATCCTCGGCTCTACCCTCCAAGGAGTCCTCCCGCACTTCCTGGTGGAGCAGGGAGTGGGTCACCCTAAACAGGGCGGCCGGGTGGTTATCTGATGACGCAATAAGAGCAGCAAAATAGCTACATTTTGCTGCTTTTATTGCCACTAGGTAATTCCTAATATGAGATCTTACCAGTGTCCGGTCCGATTCTGAAAGACTGGCCCTCCAACTACTCTCTAGGTGTCTTTTCCGGCACTTCAACTCCCTTAGCTCCTCAGTAAACCAAGGAGCCAAATGAGATCAGTGCCGGGTCAGAGGCCGCAAAGGCACGACCCGGTCCAGAGCTCCAGCGGCCGCCCTATCCCAGGCAGCCACTACGTCTCCAGCCGAGGCGTGTGCCAGAGCCTCAGGAAATGGCCCAAGCTCCATCTGGAACCTATCAGGTTCCATCAGGCGCCTGGGGTGGAACCATCTTATCGGCTCCGCCTCCCTGCGGCGCGTTGCAGCAGTTCGGAGGTCGACAAAGGAGAGAGTGATCTGACCATGACAAGGGCTCGGTAACTATATCCCCTATCTCAAGATCACTCAACCACTGTCCAGAGACAAAAACCAGATCCAGCATGTTTCCCCCTGTCTGGGTAGGGCCATGAATTAACTGGGTCAGGTCCATGGCTGTCATGGAACTCCCGAGCCACCTCAGATGCCTCATCCACGGATGGCAAGTTGAAATCCCCCGTGACCATAAACCTAGGGGTCTCAACCGCCATCGCGGCGATGATGCTGAGTAGCTCGGGCAGGGCTGCTGCCACACGGCAGGGAGCCAGGTACGTGATCAGCAAACCCATCTGAACCCCGTGACCCCATTTCACAAGGAGGGATTCACAGCTGGCCATCTGAGGAACAGTAGCCTCCCTTGGTCTCAGACCTTCGTTAATAATAACCGCTACCCCCCCCGCCCCTACCCTGCAACCTCGGCCGATGGAATGCGCAGAAACCTGGTGGGCACATTTCAACGAGAGGGACCCCTCCTCTTGGCCCAACCAGGTTTCCGTAATACCTGCCAGGTCTGCTCCCCCCTCCTGAACAAGATCACAAATGAGGGGGGGCTTTATTTACTACAGACCTGGCATTGCATAACATCAGATGGAGGCCAGGGCCCTGAGGATCTGCGCCACCTGGAAAACGAGTGGAGCTTTGGGGGCCGGAGCGTGCTACCGCTCGAAGACAGCGGGCGCGCGCTCCCCTAACATGATATGGCCCCCTACTCCTGCCATATCTACCCCTCCCACCCACAGTACTGATGGTAAAAACTTTATCTGGATGAACTTTAGCCCCCCCTTGACCCCAGGCCCCCCACCCCCCATGCTGTGCTCCACAGCTATACCTGGCCCTCCCCTTAGTGGGTTATCCCCCATACCCACGGCCCTACTTCTGATCCAACCCTCCCCCCACCCAGAACCCCTTAAGACATTCGCTAAAACTTTATATAAAAAACCCCTCAACCCCCTCTTTGCGACATGCCACCTCTTTGGGTTCCAAAGCCCTTCATCGAGGTAGGCCTTCGGTAACATGGAAGGCCAGGCTTGCGAGATGGGGGAGTCTCGCAAGGCAAAGAGCTCAGCTGGTGAATACATTCCTGCAAGTCCGCCTGGGGAAATGGAATAAGGCTAAGGATTCAATGATGGTACATTTAAAGGTCCAGGAGAGGCAGTCCACCATTTTGGCGTGGATCAAAACCAGAGCTCCACTGTCCTCTCACAGCAGTGGAGAGGAGTCTTGAGCCGATGCCCTGAAAAGCAATGACCAAGCCACCCTCTCACGGCGGCTGGTATCGACAGGTCTGATTCGGTGGCAGTAACAGCAAGGTGACTCCCTTGGTGACCACACCTAGGTTTAAGCCTCTCCTCACAACAAGGCATTATAAATGTGACTGGGACTGATGATATAGCCGGAAACCAGGGGTCAATTATAGTCAGGTCAGGTCAGGGGTCCAATAAGTCCAAATGCAGTCCAATGCCGGTGCAGATAAGGTCCAGATCAAATGGCCACAGCCCCAACCACGCCCATAACCAGGCCGTGGCGGGAAAGGGGAATATGGATACAGACCAGGGGGAGGGCATCCCTGAATTTACAGTTCTGTTGGGAATGGGGTCCTCCGCAACTGGCACAGTCGTCCCAGGGTCCCCGTCGGTCCGGCCTCGACTGCTCGGTGTGGTAGACCTCCTCCTCGGACTCCCCTTCACTCTCGGTGCTTACGGCTTCATGGTGCACCATTGCCGTGCTGCGTTGCCCGGCCATGGATGGTCCCTTGCAATCTTTCGGCGGCCTTAACCAAAGATTCCTGGGCTCTGTCTTGTCTAGTGCGATATGCAGGGTCAGGTTTGATCTCGTGAGTAGCCTCCTCTATAGCCGGCCGTCCCTCACTCCGCAAATTAGTTGCTCTAGGAGCATTTCATCCAAGTCTCTGTATTTGCACTGGTTTGTGGCCTTACGTAGGGCAGCGACGTACTCGCTGATCGACTCTCCATCCTGCTGCAGTCTTTGCCCGAACTCGTACCGCTGGACGATATGGACGATATGATGTCACTGAACCGGTTCTGGGGGCCCCGCCCCCTGCCCACCCACCCACTCCCCGCGTTATTCTTACCTTTTATTTGACCCTACCTCCAATTTATTGCTGCCTCCTGAGTCCCAGCTGATGGCTAGAGGGAAAAAAACTGCGGGGCTTCAAAGGGCTGCCCTACAGCTGATCAGTGTTAAAAGAAAACAAATGAGTAGACCGGTGCCTGCAAAAATACATGAGTAGATCAGTGCCTGCAAAAACAAATGGGTAGACCAGTACAGCTCTGCAAGCAGTTAAAAGCCTGGTAGACCAGTACCTCTGCTAAATCCTAAATAATTGTCACATGACCATCAAGCCACACCCACAAAATAAGCCATGCCCACAGAACCGGTAGTAAAAAATTTTAGAACTGAACTGTCATAAATATGAACCAGTTGCCAAGTATTCAAATTTTGATCATGTGACCACAGGGAAGCTGCAATGGTCATAAGTGTGAAAACCAGTTATAAGTCACTTTTTTTTCAGTGCTTTTGTTAATAAATGGTCATTAACAAATGATTGTAAGTTGAGGACTACCTGTATTTCTAGTCTCCCAGGGAATCGCAGACCAACAAACCAACAATCTATGAAAGACTACCTTCTTTCCATGCTACAAGATTTCATCTTCATGTCTGTCTTTTTTTTTTTTTTGATTTTTTTAAATTTTTAAACAAATATATAAAAAAACAAATAAAAACCATTTTCAATACAAATACAAACAGTGTGTCGGTTGGTTACAAGTCTTTTGTGCATCTTCACTCTATTCATATATATCCATGTATTATTATCCTCATTAATCATATGTTTAACTATGGCTGTTTCTTCCCTCATTTCATATAGAATAGTCTAAGATTTGAGTTAATTTGTATTCATTCTCCTAAATCATTCCAATAACAGTACATCTTTAAATTGTATTTTATATAATTCTACATTTCTTGCATTAGAAAAATCTCTACCATATTTCATTTCCATGTCTTTTTATCTAACCATTGGTAAAATAGATCCCATATTGTTTATCTTCTTGTTCTCTAATTTCAAATGTCAATTTACTCATTTCTGCACATTCCATTATTTTCTTAATAACTTCGTCTTGCATTGGCATTTTCTCATTTTTCCAATTTTTTGCAAACACAATTCTAGCCGCTGTTAATACATTCACCATCAAATATCTCAATTCTCTATTGTATGTTTCTGGCACAATCCCTAATAAAAAAAATCTCTGGTTTAAAGTCTATGTGTTTTTGTGTCATTTTTTCCACTCATGTGTGGACTTTAGTCCAGTATCTTTTAGCTTCTGCACATGTCCACCACATATGGTAATATGAGCCCGGTATCTGATGACATTTCCAACATTTTTCCGATTTATTCTTGAACATTCTAGCAATTCTCATTGGGGGTAAGTGCCACCTGTAAAACATCTTATACAAATTTTCTTTCTTGCCATTGTCATTTTATAATTTTGCAACCACAATTTTTGCCATTTCTCTAAGTCAATTCCATGTCCAAAATTTTTCCCCCAAACAATCATTGTTTCTTTAACTTGTTCATCTTCCAATTTAACCTCTAATAAATATCCATACAATTTTTTAATTATGTTTTCATCAGTACCTGTTAAGATTTTATCTAAACTAGTCAAATTGTTATAAAATCCTTCTGCCTTGTAATCTTTATCATGTCTAGACTGTATTTGCAAATAAGAAAACCAATTCATCTTTATACCTTGTACTTCTAATTCTTGCAAAGATTTAAGTTCACCCTTTTCATTCAGTAATTCACTATATATAACAATTTGTTCCTTTCTAAATGTTATTGAATGTGAGATTACTTCAATAGATGATAACCAGACCGGGATTTTTAAATCATGTTGTTTTTTTACCTTCTCCCAGTTTAATAGCAAAGCCTCTCGTATGAAATGTCTTCTAAAATACCCCTGTATTTTTGTTTCCTTGTACCGTAAAAAGGCATGCCAACCCAATAACAAATCATGCCCTTCTAAAGTCAATAATCTGGCATTTCTTAGCATTATCCATTCCTTAATCCACATCAAACTTGTCGCTTGATAGTAGAGTTCCCAATTAGGCAAGCCAAAACCTCCTCGTATTCTGGCATCTTGCAACAACTTTAGTTTTATCCTCACTTTTTTACCCTGCCAAATGTATTTCAGTACTATTTTATTCAAAACTTCAAAATAATTTCCCCAATCTGATTGGAATTGTCTGAAACAATAGGATTCTAGGCAATATATTCATCTTAATCGTTGATATTCTCCCTATTTATTTATTTATTTATTTATTTATTTATTTTTCATATTTGTATACCGCCCTACTCCCGAAGGACTCAGGGCGGTGAACAGCCATAATAAATACAAATACATATAGAAGTTAAAAACTATTAAGAAACAGATTAAATAATTTAGGCTCAAAGATTAAAAAACATCCAAATTTAT
This sequence comes from Pituophis catenifer annectens, assembly GCF_029215685.1. Lineage (NCBI taxonomy): Eukaryota > Metazoa > Chordata > Lepidosauria > Squamata > Colubridae > Pituophis > Pituophis catenifer. Next base: position 14,732,028 of record NW_027256895.1, read on the forward strand.
CTAAAGAGGTTTAAAACCCAATTTAAAAGACAGTTTAAAAGCCAATTAAAAAGGGAGAGTTAGGCCAGACCAGCTTGTTGGAATAGAAATGTTTTCAGGGCTCGGCGGAAAATGCGTAAGTCTTGGATGTTTCGTAACTCCGGGGGAAGCCCGTTCCAGATGGTAGGTGCCCCCACAGAAAAGGCTCTCCCCCTGGGGGCCATCAGTCGACATTGTTTGGCCGACGGCACCCTGAGGAGTCCCTCTCTATGGGAGCGAACTGGTCGGTGAGAGGCTATTGGTGGCAGGAGGCGGTCTTGTAAGTACCCTGGTCCTGAGCCATGGAGCGCTCTAAAGATAGTAACCAAAACCTTGAAGCGCACCCGGAAGACCACTGGGAGCCAGTGCAGCTCGCGCAGGAGGGGGGTTACATGAGAGCGCCACATTGCTCCCATTACCACCCGCGCGGCCGCATTCTGGACCAGTTGGAGCCTTCGGGTGCTTCTCAAGGGGAGCCCCATGTAGAGAGCATTACAATAATCCAGGCGTGAGGTGACAAGGGCGTGAGTGACCGTGCGTAACGAGTCCCGATCCAGAAAGGGATGCAACTGGCGAATCAGGCGAACCTGATAAAAAGTCCTCCTGGCTACGGCCGTCATATGCTCTTCAAAAGACAGCCGTGAGTCCAGGAGGATGCCCAAGTTGCGAACCCCATCTGTGGGGGCCAACGACTCGCCCCCAATAGTCAGAGATGGCGCCAACTGATTATATCGGGACGACGGAAACCACAGCCACTCGGTCTTGGATGGGTTGAGTCTGAGTTTGTTCCTCCCCATCCAGATCCGTACGGCCTCCAGGCACCGGGACATCACCTCGAGGGCATCATTGGGGTGGTCTGGGGTGGAGATGTACAGCTGGGTGTCATCAGCGTACTGATGGTACTTCACCCCAAAACCACGGATGATCTCACCCAGCGGCTTCACATAAATGTTGAATAGAAGGGGCGAGAGGACCGATCCTTGTGGCACCCCACATATAAGGGGCCTCGGGGTCGACCTCTGCCCCCCTGTCAACACAGACTGCGACCGGTCAGAGAGAAAGGAGGAGAACCACTGTAGAACAGTGCCCCCCACCCCCAACCCTTCCAACCGGTGCAGCATGATATCATGATCGATGGTATCAAAAGCCGCTGAGAGGTCTAATAGGACAAGGACTGAGGAGCAACCCCTGTCTCGAGCCCTCCAGAGATCATCAACCAATGCGACCAATGCTGTCTCTGTGCTGTACCCGGGCCTGAATCCCGACTGGAACGGATCTAGATAATTCAATTCATCCAGGTACTGAGGCAGTGGTCGTGCAACCACACTCTCAACAACCTTTGCAACAAAGCGAAGGTTGGAGACAGGACGATAATTTGCTAATACAGCTGGATCCAGGGAGGGCTTCTTGAGGAGGGGCCTCACCACCGCCTCTTTCAAGACGGTGGGAAAGACACCCTCACTCAAAGAAGCATTTATAATCTCCTGGAGCCAGCCTCGTGTCACCTCCCGGGAGGCCAGTACCAACCAGGATGGACACGGGTCCAATAAACATGTGGTCGCCTTTAGTCTGTTCAGTATCCTGTCCACGCTTTTGGGAGTCACAGGATCAAACTCTTCCCAAATAATATTCTCAGGACCTGCCCCTGTCATCTCCTCTGGATCAATCCAGTCAGAGTCTAGCTGTTCACGAATCTGAGCAATTTTGTCATACAGATATTGTACAAAATCCTCAGCTCTACCCTCCAAGGGGTCTTCCCGCGTCTCTTGATGGAGCAGAGAGCGGGTCACCCTAAACAGGGCGGCTGGGTGATTATCTGATGACGCAATAAGAGTAGAAAAGTAGTTACTCTTCTCTACTCTTATCGCCACTAGGTAATTCTTAATATGAGATCTTACCAGTGTTCGGTCGGATTCAGAACGACTAGCCCTCCAACTGCTCTCTAGGCATCTTTTCCGGCGCTTCATCTCCCTCAGCTCCTCAGTATACCAAGGAGCCAGGTGAGACCGGCACCGGGTCAGAGGCCGCAAAGGCACGACTCGGTCTAAAGCATCAGCCGCCGCCCTATCCCAGGCGGCCACTAAGTCCTCAGCCGAGTCGTGTGCTAGAACCTCAGGAAATGGCCCAAGCTCCATCTGGAATCTCTCAGGATCCATCAGGCGCCTGGGGCGGAACCACCTGGTCGGTTCCGCCTCCCTGCGGCGGGGTGTGGCGGTTTGAAGGTCCAGGCAAAGGAGGGAGTGATCTGACCATGACAAGGGTTCAATCACTATATCCCCTATCTCGAGATCACTCAACCACTGTCCAGAGACAAAAACAAGGTCCAGTGTGTGTCCCCCCATGTGAGTAGAGCCATAAATTAACTGGGTCAGGTCCATAGCCGTCATGGAAGCCATGAACTCCCGAGCCACCTCAGATGTCTCGCCAACTGATGACAGGTTAAAATCCCCCATGACCATAAGCCTGGGGGTGTCAACAGCCACCGCGGCTATAACATCAAGCAGCTCAGGCAGGGCTGCTGCCACATGGCAGGGAGCCAGGTACGTGACTAGCAAGCCCAACTGCACCCTATGACCCCACTTCACAAGAAGGGACTCACATCTAGCCGTCTGAGGAACAGTGGCCTCCCTTGGTCCAAGACCCTCGTTAATAACAACCGCCACCCCTCCGCCCCTCCCCTGAGACCTTGGCTGATGGAAAGCACGGAAACCTGGTGGGCACATATCAACAAGGGGGGCTCCCCCTTCCTGGCCCAACCAGGTCTCCGTAATACCCGCCAGGTCCGCACCCCCCTCCTGAATAAGATCACAAATGAGGGGGGCTTTATTTACCACGGACCTGGCATTGCACAGCATCAGCCGAAGGCCTGGGGCCCGAGGTTCCCTACAACCTGGGGAACGAGAAGAGCTTTGAGGGTCGGAGCGCGCCACCGCTTGTAAACAGCGAGGACGCACTCCCATAGGATGATGTGGCCCCCTGCTCCCGCCATATCTGCCCCTCCCACCTACAGTATCGATGTTATGGGCATCTGTATCGTAAGATCTAATCATCTCCTTGACCCCAGAGTTCACACCTCCCATGCCATGCCCTACGGCTGGCCCAGATACCTATCAATGACAGTTGTAAAATTTCCCACTTTGCTAAATCTATCAATCTGTTGCTTACATTTATTATAGTTATTCTCTTTCAGTGCACTGCATCTTGCTGTCAGATATATCCCCAAGTATTTAACCTTATTTGTGACCCGCATCTTCGATATTTCTGCCAATTCTTCTTTTTGTTTTATTAACATATTTTTTGTCAAGTTCTTCATTTTGTCTTTATTTATTTTCAAACCATATTCCATATTCTCCTATTTTGTCTATCAATTTAGTTGTTGATTCTAATGGATCTTCAAGAATAAAAACCAGGTCATCAGCAAATGCTTGTAATTTGTATTCTTCCTTTTTTTTTATTTTTTGAAAAGTTTTTTTAAAAAAACATAAAACATAAAATACATCTTTTTAGAGCAAGGATTTGATCCAGTATAAAGTAAATACAATTACTCACATTCCCTCAACCAATTTTGTTCCAAATTTCATCCATTTACATCTTAAAAAAAAAAAAAAGAAAAAAAGAAAAATCTTATTCTATACATTTATCATTCTACTATGTCACCCTAAATTCTAGACAATTATTTCCAAATAGACATCATTCCAAATCTTTGTCATTTTAACAATCAATATTTTATATATATTCCTCATTTCTAAGACCCATTACATCGAATCTATATCGTACCTCTCTTAAATGGCAGCTAGTATCCATAATCTTGACAAAGAATATTTTCCTCCTCTCTTAATCGTTTCTAAATCAATCAACATTTCCATCTAAAATTTGTCACTCCCAAAATACTTTATTTTGAAGTCTAATATTTAACTGGTTCATAATTTAAATAGCTATTTCCCAACAGTATTTCCTGCCACTTCTATCTCTATTTATTTAACTGGTTCACAGTTTGGCTTAACTATTCTCCAGTATTATCTCCTCCACTTCCTCCTAGGTTTATTTTTTAGCTGGTTCACATCTTAATCAGTTGCTTTCCAGCGATGCTTTCCTCCACTCTTAACCTTACTTATTTAGGCTGGTCCACAGTATAATTTAACTGCATACCAACGTTATCTCCTTCACTCCTCCTAAATCTATTATGAAACTGGTTCGCAACTCAAATAGTTGCTTTCCAGCAGTGCTTCCCTCCACTACAACCTCTATTTTTAACTGGTTCACAACTGTATTTCAGTTGCTCTCCAGGTATATTTTCCTCCACTCCTAACTTTTTATTTTTTGGCTAGTTCACAGTTTTGCTTTAACTGTTACCCAGCGTATGCTTTCCTCCACTCCTAGCTCTATTGGCTGGTTCACAGCTTTACTTTAGCTGTTTTCCAGCATGTGCTTTCCTCCACTCCTAACTCTTATTTTTATTTTTAACTGGTTCCCAGTTTTGCTTTAACTGTTCTCCAGTATGATGCTTTCCTCCACTCCTACCTTATTTGTAAGACTAGATCACAGCTTTACTTTCACTGTTCTCCAGAATCATTTCTACATCTCTTATTCAATTATTTAGCTTTAAATTAATTCACAATGTATTACTCATATTTATTTTTAAATCCATTCTCCTCCATATCTTTAATTGATTTAAGATAAAAAAGTATATCAACAAATATCTTAATATTCTCTCCTGGGCTTTCTCCCATGCCATGCTTATTTCCAATAAGTATCAACATTTTAAATCACTTTAAGATCAATTTTCTATAATTATTAAATCTGTAAATAATTCTTTCTAATATCCAGCACCTTGAAAAACATTTTCTTCTAAATTATTAAGTCTGTAAATAGAGCTTAAAAATTCCAAGTTTAAAGGTATTAAAACATCCAAAAATCATATTTTTCAATCATTTATACTCTTTTTTCTAGTCAAATTGTTTATATATTCATAAAATCAACGTTAATAAAAATAATAATGAAAAAAGAGAGAGATAGTAACAATATTAATAATAGTTACAATAAAAAAGGAAAAGAAACGCAAAAATAAAAAAGGAAAAGAGAATAAAAATATAACAAAAGAAATTGAAAAGAGAATTGGAAAAAATAGAGCGGGAAAAAGAGACGAAAAAGGAAAAAGAAAAAAATAGAGAAAGAGCAAAGAGAAGAAGGAAAGTATCTCCTAAAATTATTCAGACTTCAAACTCCCAGACACCATTACATCCATTTAATTCAAACTATGGTATTTTGTTATCTTGTTACATGATATATTTCATTTTTTCTTTCTTTCTCCGGTCTGTCTAAATATATTTGTTTTCCATTTCAATGTCCTCAAAGTTATAAATTCTATAAAGTTAGTTCTGAATTGGCTACTCCATATATAGTAGCATCATGTCCTTCTTTTGTTGTCACGCCCTTTCTCTCTTGTTGCCACGCTTATTAAATCTTGTGCTCCTCTAGACCAGGGGTCAGCAACCCGCGGCTCTGGAGCAGCATGTGGCTCTTTCATCCCTCTGCTGCAGCTCCCTGTCACTGGTCGGCTCCACAATTTTGAGAGGAGCTTCCAGTTAGTGGGGGGGAAGCATGGCGTGCCAGGAGGAGACCCTATGGCAAGGGACGGGTTTTCCGGTCAGCTCCACAATTGATAGGGCTTTTGGTTAGGACAGGTAGAGGAAAAAGGACACTGCATTAGGAGGAGACTCTATGGTGGGGAAACCGGACTTCCGGTCAGCTCCAGAATTGAACGGGGGGCTTCCGGTTAGGACCTTTGTGGCTCTTTGAGGTTTTAAGGTTGATGACTCCTGCCCTAGACACTGTACAGAATGCTTTGTGTGTTTTGTCATGAAGAATTATAAGATTATTGGAAGTAAATGGATGACATTGCATTTTATTGCTTTCTCCTTACCAGCTGTTCTCTTCTGTTCAGATCAGGTCTCAACACTATAATGTAGCATTTTGGGGAAAAGATGCAACCCAATAAGCCAACACTGGAAGATAAGATAGAGAAGATCTCTACAACTACCATGTATTTTCCCTTGGTGCTCAGATAGGTGGGTACAAAGGAGAGCCAAACACTGCAAAAAACCAACATGCTGAATGTGATGAACTTGGCTTCGTTAAAACTATCTGGTAATTTCTTGGCTAGGAAAGCTACTGTGAAACTAAGAATGGCCAGAAAACCCATGTAAGACAAGACGGAGTAAAACATGGCAACCGATCCTTCATTACATTCCACAATGATTTTGCCATGTAGTGAATGCATGTCCAAATCTGGGAACGGAGGGGAAGTTAAAATCCAAAGACCACAGATTATCATTTGAACAATGGAGCAGGAACAGACAATAGAATAGGCCAGTTTTTTTCCTACCCATTTTTGCAAAACATTTCCTGGCTTGGATGCCATGAAAACTATAACCACTGTCGTCGTTTTGGCCAAGACGGATGAAACAGCAATAGAGAAGATGATGCTAAAAGCTGTTTGCCGGAGGAGGCAGGTCTCCTTATTGGGCTGACCTATGAATAGCAAAGTACAGAGGAATGAAAGAAAGAGAGAAGTGAGAAGAAGGTAGGTGAGGCTCCGGTTGTTGGCTTTGACAATGGGAGTGTCCCTTTCTTTAATGAAGATTCCAAGCACAAACAGTGTAATCAAAGAAAAGAAAAGTGCCAAGGAAGCTAATGTGATGCCCAAAGGTTCTTCAAAAGAAATGAAGCTGTGAATTTTTGGGATGCAGTGATCTCTCGCTTCACTTGGGTATTGATCTTCTGGGCAACTGAGGCAATAATCTGTATCTGAAACAGATTGTTAATAGTTATGTTTACTATTGACTTAAAGTATTTGTCAGTCACCTTCCAGAAGCTCTCAAGGCAGCTTGCAGAAGAAAATATTGCAACAAATATAAGCCTTAATCAAGTTCTTGTCCCAAATACAAAGAAATACACACACTCTTACGACCAACTTGCCTTCCATTGAGGATCTGTATATTGCACGAGTCAAAAAGAGGGCTGTGAAAATATTTACAGACCCCTCGCATCCTGGACATAAACTGTTTCAACTCTACCCTCAAAACGACACTATAGAACACTGCACACCAGAACAACTAGACACAAGAACAGTTTTTTTCCTGAACACCATCACTCTGCTAAACAAATAATTCCCTCAACACTGTCAAACTATTTACTAAGTCTGCACTACTATTAATCTTGTCATCGTTTTTCTATCCCCCATCTCCTCCCACTTATGACTGTACTATTGTAACCTTGTTGCTGGTATCCTTACGATTTATATTGACTGTTTCCTAATATGATTTGATTGCTTATTTGTACGCAAGACTATCATTAAGTGTTGTACATTAGGATTCTTGACGAATGTAACTTTTCTTTTATGTACACTGAGAGCATATGCACCAAGACAAATTCCTTGTGTGTCCAATCACACTTGGCCAATAAAAAATTCTATTCTATTCTATTCTATTCTATTCTATTCTATTCTATTCTATTCTATTCTATTCTATTCTATTCTACTCTACTCTACTCTACTCTACTCTACTCTACTCTCACAAAAGTGCAACTGATGCTATTTCCAACCCTTACTTGTATCTCAACCCTGACCAAAAGGAATCCAGACAATACTTCCAAGGTTATTTGAAGCTAGTTCACAACCACCAAAAAGGTGAGCTTAGATACTGGAGGAAAATTGTCCAGTATAGTGGGATCTAGCAATAGGTTCTTGAGGATAGGCAAACCAAAACTCTTTTAAGACCTAAAAAAACAATCACTCAAAAAAGAATTAACCACCACCGGAACCCACTCAAATGATTCAAACCTAGGCTGCTTTAATAAGTCAGGAGGGGCATGAATCTAAAGAGTAGTTACAGTTTTTTATACTTTCTTTATTAAAAGGAAAAGGTTTCCCTTGTTCAGTTGTATCTGACTCTAGGGGGCGGTGCTCATCTCCATTTCTTAGCTGTGGGAGTCAGTGTGGTCCAAAGACATTTCCATGGTCAAGTGGTCAGCCAGACTATATGATGAAGCACGTGGAATGCTGCAGTGGTGGGTTTCAAATATTTTTACTACTTCTGTGGTTCTGTGGGTGTGGCTTGGTGGGCATGGCTTGGGCTTGGCAAGATCTCCATTCCCACCCCACTCCAGGGGAATGATACTGCAAAATCCCCATTCCCTCCCAATCAGCTGGGACTTGGGAGGTAGAGAATAGATGGGGCGGGGCCAGTCAGAATTTTTACTACTAGTTCTCTGAACCACTCAAAATTTCTGCTACCGGTTCTCCAGAACTGGTCAGAACCTGCTGAAACCCACCTCTGGAATGATGTTACCTTCCCACCAAAGTGGTACATATTGATCTACTTGCATTTGCATGGATCTGAACGACTGCATTGGCAGCAGCTGGTCAAGACTGGGAACTCATCCCATCATGCAGTGCTTGGGTCTTAAACTAAAAACCTCCTGGTTGACAAGACCAGCATTTTAACCACTAGGTATTCTTATACTTTATACCAGAGGTGTCAAACTCAATTTCATTGAGGACTGCATCAGGGTTGTATTTGACCTCGGGGAGGGGAGCAGAGGGGGCTTGGTCAGACTGGGCATGGCCAGCTCAATGTCACTCATGTTGGGGGCATCTGTGGTGGCCTGAGTGCTCTGCCAATGAAAATGGGCTCCTGTGCTCTGTTTTCGTCTTGACGGCTTCCTGCAACCCTCTGCCAGTGAAAATGAAGCTCAGGACGGCTGCATTTTGCTGGCAGAAGCACCACAGGCCAGTACTTTGCTGTTTCCAGGGTGGCCCCGAGGTCCAGATCTAAACACCCTGTGGGCCGGATCTGTCCCCCAGACCTTGTTTGACACCCCTGCTTTATACTGTAGACTTTCTTAAGTAATTATATTAAAATATATAGATGTACTTCCCTACCATCTTTGTATGAGAACATTCCTTCTGAACATGGAGCACAATCATAGCAGCAAAATTTCTCCCCTTCCTTCTTCTCCATCCTATATCCAGGATGACAGTGATCATTACACAAAGAGAGAGGTGGTAACTATTGTTAAAGAAAGGAAGAAATTAGCCCAATGATCATTAAAAAGATTATGGTTTACAAATAATCTTCCAGTAATCCTTAGAATAAAGCTATGGCGCAGTTCCAGTTCCACAGAAGAAAATGGCACCTTCAAAACTGAACAGAACAACAGATTAACAGAGTTTGAAAGGACCTTGGAGGCCTTCTGGTCCAACCCCCTGCTCAAACAGGGAACCCCATACCCTAACCCTATACCATTTCAGACAAATGGCTGTCCAATCTCTTCTTAAATACCTCCAGTGATGGAGTACCCACAACTTTTAGAGTCAAGTTGTTCCATTAATGTTTTCATTCATGGAGAGAGAGAGAACTTTGCAAGCTTTAAGAGATGGGGAATATAATCTAACACATTTTAAACTCCAGATAAGATTTCCCAAATGTCCTTGTGTGACAATGAAGATATCATGCTAGGCACACAATATCAATTTTTGCTAACACATCCTTTGCTATAGTTTCAATAATTTAAGATGACGTTTAGCTCCTTATCAACAAAACCGGTAAGCTCAGTTATTTCAAGGAGCCATTATTAGATGTATGTATCTCATTTCTGGGTTACTACAACTTTGAAAAGACATTTTGTACTTGCAGAGCTTTGAGCAAAGCACTAATTCAAAGCAACCCTGTGAACTGCAGAATGGAGGAGTCTGCTTCTACTCCACAATGGAGAAACTTCACTTTGCTCAATGTGAAAACTCAAACTTGTGTTTAGGGGAAAAGTCACACCTCAAGGTACATGAGCCTTGAATGCTTAAACCAGATATACTAATTTCTATCCATGCAGCTGTATTATTTACAGGTGAAGGATTAGACGGTGAGGTTATATTCTCACATGAGTCAAATTTCTGTGCCACTCAATTCTCTTCTCATTAATGATGAGCATTGCTTCAGGAGGAACATGTTGGTCCAGTCTTCCAAATTGGACTCTGATATAGGAGTTGTTGGGAAAAGTGACCAAGCTTGTTATATCAAATCCAGCTTCTAGCTCTCCATATTTATTGAACACAATTTCATCCTTGGCGCTGTTGTTGAAGGCAATATTTCTAAGAAGTGAGTGGAGCTTGGAGGAAATAGAGAAATAAGTAAGATTACAACTCAAAGAACCAGACTCTCAACAGTTCCTGCTTTTCCAAACCCATTCCTCTTGATCTTTACTGAAAAGTCTCTTTGATCTGTTCCCCATCTATACCTAAATAGAATGTTTAATTGCTTGAGTAACTGAATCCAGAATTGTTGAGAAGGAGGGCTGAGAAGACACCTGCAGACCATTCACATCCTGGACATAAACCATTTCAACTCCTTCCCTTGGGACGGAGTCAGCAACCTTAAACACTCAAAGAGCCACAAAGGTCCTAACCAGAAGACCCCCATTCAATTCCAGAGCCGACCAGAAGTCCGGTTTTCCCACCATAGAGTCTCCTCCTAGCATGGCATCCTTTTTCCTCTACCTGTCCTAACCGGAAGCCCTATCAATTGTGGAGCCGACTGGAAAACCCATCCCTTGCCATAGAGTCTCCTCCTGGTCCCCCCACAACTAGAAGCTCCTCTCAAAATTGTGGCACCAACTGGCAACAGGGAGCTGCAGCAGAGGGATGAAGGAGCCACATGCAGCTCCAGAGTCATGGGTTGCCAACCCCTGATATAGGGCATTGTATGCCAAAACAATTAGACACACGTACAGTTTCTTCCCCCATGCCATCATTCTGTGAACACCTAATTCTTGCAGCTCACAAAATACAGTGTTTCAATGTTTTGTCTGATGTGTATGTATATCAACCTTAGGAGTGGGTCTGGCGTATTATTAATTATTTGTTTTATTATTTTTACTTCCCCCTTTTATTGGTTGTACGCTTTATGATTATTATTATATTCTATTGGTTTGCATATACCGGAGACAAATTCCTTGTGTATCTAACCACACTTGGCCAAATAAATAAATCACAAGTATTTTGAAATAACTTTTAAAAGCATCTTTCAGTTTAATGGTCTGATGCCTTGTTTTGTGTTTTTTGTGCTTTTGTGCTTTGTATTTTTCCGGTACACCTTGGTTCAATTTTTTGCTTCTGATCATTAAAGGACAAACAAGCTAAAGAGTTTGAGGAACTGCAATTTTTAACCATTTGGGGAGGGGGGTTATAACTATTTTAAAGTTAAAAAGATCTTCCAAGCAACAAGTTTAAAAATAAATTAATTCATGGCTAAAGCATCATCCCTGAATAGAAGAAAAATTACCATCTTAAAGAATGCAAAATAAATGGCAGAAAGCTAAATAAGAATTCAGTTCAGAAAAGTTGTACATAAATTAAGGGAGCAGATAAATCATAGACGGCACTAAATTCCAGATTTGGAGGGGAAGAACCAAAAGAGCAGTGAAATTTATCAAATGACAGACAAAGGTACCGTGTTTCCCTGAAAATAAGACCCTGTGTTATATTTTTTGAACCCTGAAATAAGCGCTTGGCCTTATTGCCATGCACTCAAAAGCCCGATTGGGCTTATTATCAGAGGATGTCTTATTTTGGGGGAAACAGAGCATGACATTTGAGACATTTCAAATTGATAGCAACCTGCAAATAGATTCTTTGAAGAAGACTCTAAAGAATAAAATAATTCTTTAGTGAAAGAGAACAACATACAGTAGACAAGAACTAATATGGGGGAAAATAAAGAGGTGAAAGATTTGGGAAAAATTACTACACTCACCTTTAGTGAGATGGGTGACTACATAAATAAAATAAATTGTGGATTATAAAACAGAGGAGAGTAAAATTACAGTGTTTCCCCGAAAATAAGACTCTGTCATATATATATATATATATATATATATATATATATATATATATATATATATATATATATATATATATACATACATACATGTGCTTAAGCCATGTGCTTAAAAGCCCGATTGGGCTTATTATCAGGGGATGTCTTATTTTGGAGAAAACAGAGTAGTTTGAATGGGGATTCAATCCTATGATAGCAACCAAATAAATTAAAGATTGTCAGAAGCTAAAGAAAGGAACATAAAGTTGACTTTTAACAGTTATCCCACACACTCACTTTATAATAACACAAAGTAATTGTAAATCAGTGTTTTCAACTTCTCATAATTTTGGCAACTTTTTGGTGTAGAGACTTCAGTTCTCAGAACTGTTTTGCAATAACTATATTAACCAGAGAATTCTGAAGTATACACATATCAAAGAAGCAAAGGATTGGGAAATAATGTTGTAGATACCCTGTTTTCCCCAAAATAAGACATCCCCTGATAATAAGCCCAATCGAGCTTTTGAGTTCATGGCAATAAGGCCAAGTGCTTATTTCAGGGTTAAAAAAATATAACAGAGGGTCTTATTTTCAGGGAAACACGGTAACAGTCATACTCAAATGTTCATCCTGCTGAAAGAACATATCTTAATGATGTTAAGGTTGAGAAACACCTTAAAAGCAACGCAGAGTCCAGAATTGACTTTTATACTCTTTCTCAGAAATAATGAATGAAATCAGGGAGCATGATAGATTAGATAGACTGGAAGTCTTGAAAATTGATGGTTGTTTAGAAATATTACCTGCCAGGGCTGAAGACGTCTCCCCCCAGTTTCCAACCCTCTACGATGAGGTCTCAATCTATGGAAAGCATTTACGGCATGTGCTAGAACATAGATAGCATTGTAAATACCGTAGCTGTGGCCAGTCATCTCCATTTCAAAAAAAGGTGCAGGGAGGTTTTCTATGGTCTCCATTCCATTACAGACTATGCCAACATTTTTTGGGGTTCCAGACTTTTGTATTAAACAGTCAAATGCCTGTTCCCAGAATTCCTTGAGAAAACCACCCTTTTTTATTCCAGAAAAGTTTATCTCATGGATAAATTCTGAGAAACCTAGAACTTTCTTTGAGTGAATTGTGAAGGAAAGAGCCCCATGGAGCATTTGTATATCCCAGGTCTTTTGAAGCACGGAAAAAATAATATCAATCTGGGCTGTAATAATCCATATTTTTCTGGCTAGATTTTTCTTATATTCTGATTGATTTTGAGCCCCCTTCATAATTATGGTCAACCACATAATAATGGCACTTTCACCGTGTATAATAATTGCATTGGCTTTGCTGCTGAATAAGAGTGAAATGCTATCTATGACATTCTTATTTGTCTCTCCTAGCTTTTCCACATGGATATTACTTGGAGCTCTATTTGTAAAGGCTGAACAGATTCCATTCTCAGAAAGCATTGGTTCCAAAGTTCTCAAGAAATCTTCTCCACTGTCATCATCAAAAGTTATTAGCCCAATCCATTTCCATCTAAAATGGAGAAGTAAGAGGACAATTCCCTGGTACTGAAGGGCTTCATTGGGGACCATCCGGTAAAAGGTATCAGGATTGAGCTGATAATCTACTGCAGGTTCAAATGAACCATATGAAAACTGAGAGAGAGAGAGAGAGAGAGAGAGAGAGAGAGAGAGAGAGAGAGAGAGAGAGAGAGAGAGAGAGGGAGAGAGAGAGAGAGAGAGAGAGGGAGAGAGGGAGAAACATTTCAGAAAAATAATTTCAGCAACAGAGTGGTCAACGCCTGGAATGCTCTACCTGACTCCGTTGTTACATCCTCAAACTCTCACAGCTTAAACCTTAAACTGTCTACTGTGGACCTCACCCCATTTCTAAGAAGTCTGTAAAGGGGGCATGCATAAGCGCACCAGCGTGCCTACCGTCCCTGTCCTACTATCCCCATTTATTTGTATTCATTTCCCTCATTCATGTCCATGTTCATATTCATACCTGCTATCTTGTACATTTTTTCACAAACTAATAAATAACAATAAAATAGAACATTAGAGGCTGCATCAATTGCTGGACTATGTTGCACTGATTTGTTTGAGCTGTGCTGTTGGAGAAGGCATATTCCTTGGACAGCAAAGATGACTAACAAGCACTGGAGCACATAACACCAGATATATCAGTGGAAGGCAAAATGGCAAAACTGCATCTCCCTTACTTTGGCCATGTCATGTAGTGTTGGGTAGTGACGGGAGCAACATGGCGCTCCCATGTAACACCGCTCCTGAGCGAGCTGCACTGGCTCCCGGTGGTCTTCCGGGTATGCTTTAAGGTTTTGGTCATCACTTTAAAGCACTCAATGGCATAGGGCCTAGCTAACTTCGAGACCGCCTGCTGCTACCGACGACCTCCCATCGACCCGTGCGCTCCCACAGAGAGGGCCTCCTCAGGGTGCCATCAGCCAAACAATGTAGGCTGGTGACCCCCAGGGGGAGGGCCTTCTCTGTGGGGGCACCTACCCTCTGGAATCAGTTGCCCCCAGAGATAAGGAGAATCCAAGACCTCAGCGCCTTCCGCCATGCCCTTAAAACCCATTTTTTCCAGCAAGCCGGGCTGGCTTAAGAAGAAATTTTAAATGTTTTAATTGGTTTGTGATTTTTAATTTCTGGGCCAAATTTATATATATTTTAATTGTTTTTTAATATTTGTATTTCATGTTCTTAATTCTGGCTGTACACCACGCTGAGTCCTCAGGAAGAAGGGCGGTATATAAATTGGAAATAAAATAAAATAAAATAAATAAATAAAAATGTGAGGAAATTCAATGGAGAAAGCAATTGAGTTTGGAAGATTTAGCAGTAAAAGGAAACCAGGCTGCCAAAGAACATGGTGCCCGGATACCATCAAAGCTGACACTAGCTAGAGCAAACAACAACTCAAAGCAGCAGTGCAAGATTGGAAGATGTGGAGAATCACCAAGAGTCGGAAACAACTGAATGGATAACATCATCATCATCATCAATCATGTAGAGCACTAATGGGAGGTTTCTCTCTTGACTTGATTATTCAGTCCATGCATTTTAAAGCGTGCCAAATTTGAAAAAAACCCCACTGAGTTAACCTACCCCTAGATAGCATTTATTTCTTAAGGTTATATTTTTTATGCTGTTGAAAAGAAAAAAAAATCTTCTTCCAGGTTTACTGTTGAACATAAATCAATAGTATGGAATTGCTTAATTAAAGTGTTGGATGGGGCTGCTTAGGCTATTTAATTCAAAATCTTGTTCAGTGCAGGGATCTTTTCCTGACTAATGGCAATCTAATGGTTATTTAATTGCATTATTTTTTCTAGGCCAACCTGTCACATTTATTTACTCAGAAGATTAATTGGAAATTGGGTGGTGATGTAGACTAGTCTCCATATAGTGCACGATGTGAGTTGGTCATGGCTGAATAGTCTACACATTCCTGTTGCTGGACCTTACAAGAATCTCTCAGCAAGAAGAAACAGCATGAATACCAAAATTAAAAGAACCAACTGGCAAAGGATATAGGAGTTGTCCTGGAAATTGTACAACTTAATATGGGAAGTATGAACAGGGCTAAAGCTGATTTGCAAATTTAGCAAATTTAGCAAATTTGTTACCTTACTATATGGAGCAGACAGTGAACTATAAATACAAAGGAGCATCTAACAAGCTAGAGTTGTTCTTACTGCTGTTCCAATACCAATTTGAATCACCTTTAAAATGTATGCAACGTTTTGAGCAGAATGTATTCTTCCTTCCTACTAGATGTGCTTAGAGATTTTAATGATGATAATCCAAAATCTGATTAATTCAGTTTCTGAATGTCTGTCTGATCATTGGTAAGCACAGGTACAATTTTGTATTCACAATTCATTTGATCTGAGGACCTCATATTTTTTTTTCCTTAATAGGTAGGATAATTAATGGACTCTAGAGTAGCTCCCTCGCTTACACATCATAAAGGTAAAGGTAAAGGTTCCCCTCACATATATGTGCTAGTTGTTCCTGATTCTAGGGGGCGGTGCTCATCTCTGTTTCAAAGTCAAAGAGCCAGCACTATCTGAAGATGTCTCCGTGGCCATCATGACTAAACACCAAAGGCGCATGGAATGCTGTTACTTTCCCACCAAAGGTGGTCCCTATTTTTCTACTTGCATTTTTTACATGCTTTTGAACTGCTAGGTTGGCAGAAGCTGGGACAAATAATGGGAATTCACCCCATTATGCGGCACTAGGGATTCGAACCGCTGAACTGCCGACCTTTCGATCAACAAGCTCAGCTTCTTACATATCATAAACCATCTCTTTTCCTCTCTCTTTAACATGAAATTGCTTTTGGAGCAGACATAGGGGAAATGAGTGGCGTAGTGGGCTAAGTGCTGTTAAAGTAGCACTTAAGTTGTCAGCTGCCTGCAATTATTGCAAGTTCAAATCTCACCAGGCTCAAGGTTGACTCAGCCTTCCATCCTTTCAAGGTAGGTAAAATGAGGACCCAGGTTATGGGGGCAATAAGTTGACTTTGTATAAAAAAGAACACCGCTTGGGGGAGGGGGGCCAAAGCCCTACTAAGCAGGTATATACAAAAGTATGAAGGCTATTGCTTAATGCATTGTAAGTCGCCCTGAGCCTCCGGAGAAGGGCGGCATATAAATCTAACAAATAAATAAATAAATAAATAAATAAATAAATAAATAAATAAATAAATAAATAGATTTATTTCTCAGAAAAAGCATGCATGACGAGAATGAATTAGAATTCCAAAGATTGAGCCTACCTGTGGAACCTTGTAAATATTCAAGATGTCACCCATTCTTGAGGAGATAGAGTAACTAAGTCCGCCAATAACTCCAACTATATTTTCAGACAAGTGACATTTGTAATTGGGGACAAATCTCTGTGATTTGAAGAGCAGATCCAAAGTGGTTCGATAAGCCATCTGGGCTGTATGGTAGCTGTCATAGATGTGGAAACCAAGAGTAGTATTGTTCAAGAAACAGGGATTCTTATTTATCTCATGGATAGCATAGACCATGGCTAGCACATGCTGATAAAATTTAGGCACCACACTGCAAAGAAAGGGATTAATAATAAACAAAAAATTTCAAGTATGGTCTTTTACTTTTCTGAGGTACTGAATCAATGTTCAATATCTCACAGAGTCATATTTATTGTGCACCAAATTATATCTATTAAGGAAAAAAGGGATAAAAGTATCATTAATTCTCAGTTGTTATAATTCCAGTGTTAGCAGAAACTCAGTGTTTTCTCCTTTGAATTTATTTGAATGAATAAAAACAAAATAAGTTACTAAGTATCAAAAAAATATATGCCACATCAAATCATTAATGGCTTTATTTTGTAGAATTATCTTTGCTGTCATTTGCTTCAAAAACTATAGACTTAGAATAACTTAAAATTATACATGTGTCATTTAACTCAACTTTCCTCCTGTATTTTAACATTTTTTTGTTTTAAACTGCCTTGACATTTTCCCTGTCTTGAGTACTTCAAAAACCCATCTCATTTCATGAGATCTTACATCTTTTACTAAAACTGAGGGTTTTGAAATTAATTTTGGACAATAAATGCATCCATATGATCATTCATTAAATAAACTTGACTTTGATTACCTATATTGAGAGATATTTTATTGTGACCATTGATTCTGCAAATATATTGCTATTAGAGAAAGATGGTACAACACAAGAACATTAAAATCCATTAGACTTTTGCTATAGGAACATTAGCAGTTTTTAGAATGAGAGAGCAAATTACATTATTGTGAATAATATAGATCAATATTTCATATTATTATAGCCATTGAGGAAGAGTGAAGGAGACATACACACAAAGTAATTAAGCAATATAACAAAGAAAAACAACTACAGCTACTGGGAAAAAAGAAAACAAGTAATATCATCCTATTGCAATCTCTGGACATATATGGAGTAATCCAGAAAATCATTGATCATATTTGAAGGTATCTTCTTTGAAGAAAAAAAGGAAGGAAGGAAGGAAGAGGAAGGAAGGAAGGAAGGACATGTTTAAAGTTGGAATTCAGTACAATTAAGAGCTAGAGAAAGCATCTATTATTTTCCTTAAAAATGTAAAGGATCATTGTAGTTCTACAAGATGCAGAGCATGAAATCATGCACCCTCAAAAGATTTTATTCACATCATTTAGATCAGCTTCGTAGGCTGGTCCTTTGCTAGTTCTGGAACACATAATACATTATATAAAATAGACCAAGTTTCCAACAGTCACCCATCCACTCTTTCTTAATTTGCATCAACAGAATTGGAAGTAATAATTCACATAATATGGCTCACTTCCTTACAGGATGACATTAATCCTCTCTTGAGAAGGGGGTCTCTTAAAGAAAACATGAGGTATGAAAGAATAAATCTGTGACATAACTCCACCAATGAGAATTTCACCCGGTTGGTGCCATTCATGTGGGATATAGACAACTTCATGTTCAAGGCACATAGGATTACATATTTTGCATACTATATGAGGGAGCGCAAGTAGTGCCATCATTAACATTTCCATCTTTTAACAATAATTTTTTGCTTTGGATAAAAAAAAAACTACAGTGGTGAGTTTTCTTGTTGCTGGGAATTTATTTTGTGATGCACATCTACCCTATATTTCCATCTTGTAAGATTTCCATGGTATGGAATCCTTTCAGCTCCCAGCAAGATATACTTTAGTGAAAAATTGGCTTAAGTATAAAATATGGAAACTATCAATGTTCCACCTGACAGACATCTACCTGTTTTAAGAGTACAGCAGGATTCATATAAATGTTTTTGATGACTTCTGTTTTTCTTTTCTTTCTCTGTTGGTGACTTCTGGAAAACCACAAGAGACTTTACTGTGCAAACAAATAACAACACTCTTGATAATTACAGACAAGATCATTATTACTGAGGGACTCTACACAGCTGTGGATCCATGAGGCAAATATAATCATAATTTCTATGGGATAGTAGAATTGAAACAGCAGAATTACATATAGGATAGCCAGCCAAAATTATAGAAGTGTAACTGTCATGATAGAACTATGTTTTACTATTTCACATATTCATATACAGCTTCTTGCACCTTCTTGGATAGGTAGCCAAATATTTAATCCAGTTAAAATTAAATAAATGAATCCAAATATCTCCTGAGTAAGCCTGATCAGTTGTTAAAAGGCTCTTATTGAAAATTCTAATTTCCAAACATTGTGGGAAGAGAGCTTTGTTAGTCTATGGTCTATAGTCACCATAGTCTATGGTGATGAAAAATCAGAAGAGTATGGTACTTTTATTATTAATTATTATAACTTTTTATTAAAAAGGAAAATTTGCTTCACCAGATGGACAGAAGGGCTAGATTGACCTTAATTGGGATGAGACATTGGTAGGATGGGGAAAATAAAGAAGACATGATCTAGAAATGCATAAGAATAGGTAGAAAGTATTTATTTCTCAAATTGTATTGAGCTTTGCTGCACTATACAGGTATAGACTTCAAAAGTTATTTTCCTTCTTGTTGTTTCTTATTAATTGTCCTTTGCTATTAAGATCAGGCCTCAAAATGATGATATGACATTTTGGAGCAAAGATGCAACCCAGTAATCCAGTACTGGAAGCCAGGATGGAAAAGATCTCCACAGCCACCATGTATTTTCCTTTGGTACTTAGATAAGTTGGGACAAAAGACAACCAGACACTGCAAAAGACCAACATGCTGAAGGTGATAAATTTGGCTTCGTTAAATGTATCTGGCAGTTTCCGAGCAAAGAAAGCTACTATGAAGCTGATGAGAGCCAGAAATCCCATGTAACCCAGAATATAGTAAAACATGTTGCCTGATCCTTCATTGCATTCCACTACAATTTCTTCAGGGAGAGTTGTCATATCTAAATCTAGAAATGGAGGATCAGTACCCAGCCATATCACACAAATACCTGTTTGAATAAGTGAGCCACATAAAACAATAGCAAATGCAAATCTTTTCCCCACCCATTTCCTTATTCCAGCTCCTGGTTTAGTAGCCATGAAAGCAAGAACCACTATAATTGTTTTGGCCAGGACAGAAGAAATAGCCACTGAGAAGATGATCCCAAATGTAGTTTGTCGGAAAAGGCAAGTCAGTGACTGGGGGCAGCCGATGAATAACAGAGAACAGAGAAAGCAGAGAAGGAGCGAAATAAGGAGGACGTAAGTGAGAGTTTGGTTGTTCGCTTTGACAATAGGAGTTTTCCGGTGCTTAATAAAGATTCCAAGCACCAAGATTGTGGTTGTAGAAAGAGTAAGAGCTATAAATGTCAAACTCGTGCCTAGAGGGTCAACATAACTCAGGTAATTTAGTTCCTTGTAAAGGCATTGATCTTTTCCTTTGTTAGGATATTGATCTTCAGGGCATTTGAAGCAGTCATTCATATCTTGGAGAAAGAGAGAGAAACAGAAAAGACAGAAAATATATGAGAAGGGCCGAACAGCCTTGTAGATCTGATCTATATTTTCTCATATCACAATACAATGTTATTAGTTATAATACAATGCAATTAATAATTAGGGCATTTCTAAAATACTCCTTTAGTTTAGGACAGAACCTTGCAAGTGGAATCCTTCTGATGAACTTTTCCTGAAACTCCCAAACGGGTTTTTAATGGATTATTCAGTTGCACTTGGCAATTAGTTAGTTAGGTAACTAGTTGAAACACAACACAAAACACTAATCCTGTTTTCACTGAAAAACATTTTGAACCCTTTATGCCTTGTGCTATAATTTTAAACATCACCATGGCATAGGAAAAAAGGAATCCTACTAACCAGAATCTGAATTCTAGGGCAGTTGAGATAGGAGCTATGTTGATTTCATCCTGGCGGGCTCCTCATGTATGGTCCAGATTAGAAAAAACACAGGACAAGTGTTTTCTCGGGATGAGAGAGCAGCAAACAAAAGGCTACAATCTCTTTTATTAGGTACCAAAAAACAGCGTCATCAGAAGGCGTTATTATGACTACACATCTCACATTACGTACAAGAGATGGGAAAACAATAGTAATGATGCAAAGCGGAACTTTAACTCTGGCTTTTTACAATTCTCAGATATTATTAGGCGAGAGGCCCATCTCCGTTATCTGCTTCTCAGGAATGTGATTCTCAGGAAGGAGATAAGAGATATTTTTACTTTGTATCCCAGGATGTTTATACAAGGAGATATCTTTGCTTTAGCAGGCACATCCTATGTTAAAAACAATGAGAGAATGAATAGGGCCCTTCATATAGTATCCATGTGAACCCGCTTTTCATTGTCTGGTTATTTCGGTGCTAAGCTCCATACAAGTGTCCAACCAGTTAAACTGGTTTAAACATGTTTTATGGCCACCACATTCCCACATTTCCTCTGTTTTTGTTTTTTGTAACTAGGTTCAGCTGTATTGTTATTATGATGTTCTCTTTATGCCTGGGAAACATGTCTATCATCATAGCAAACAAAGCAATAATACATTGAATACTACAACATACAGAAATAAGCAAAGCAATGATCATGAGTACAGTAGACAATATGTTCTTCAGCCATCTGGTTTCTGCAAATGTTTTTAGCTCACCCATCCTTTTATTATGGTGAACAAAGTTAGTGGAAAAGTGGCCAGGAGATGTCAAGCGAGGTAGGCCATCAAGTTTCTGAGTTGTACATTTCCACAAATCACTCACACAAATTGTAAATCCATCCGAATCCAGACACCCAAGAAAACCACATGTCAGGAGTTTGTAACCTCTGAGTTATCTTGGAAGCCCTATCTTGCAAGTCCCGAGCACCTCCTCTGACCACACCTGATTTGTTCCTCCAGTTCCAGAAGGGCTTTGGTTTCACTTATCAGGACGTCCTTCCTATTGGAGGGAATAAAACCTTTGCACATTTGCAGAAGGGAGGGGAGACATTGGATACAGCAACAAAGCAAAACAAGCAGTACAATTATAGATACAATAGTTGGCATAATTGATTTCAACCAAGAACCATCCAGGAGCCATGACCAAAGAGCAGTCCAGGTGTCAATGGCGCCAGATCCATTGGATGATAAGGGATTGTTTTTTGATCAAGTTTTCCATATGTTCTATGGTGTGAGTGATGTTATACTGATAATCAGATACATAGGTACAACAATGTGAATGTATAAGGGCACAATCGCCTCCTTTAGCTAAGGCATATCGGTTTTGTAAGACTACCTCTCTGATTTCAGCCAGTTCTTTATTCATCAGCTTCAGCACCTTGATAGTCTCGTTGAACATATATACTGTCCAGTTATTTAATAAATGAAGATCCCAATAGTTCATTGCCACCCGAGATTGGGCAAGATGCCTCTGGATATCTGAGTTTTTAATGAGCCACCCAGTGTCAGTGATGGGTGTGGTTTAGGAAATAGGAGTAGTGGAGTTTGTCCGATTAGCAGCTATTTGAATGTCTTTTATTACTGTCCCATCATGATTGAATATAGAGGCTGCTGACATGAAGGATCATGAGATGTAGGGGCAATAGATGCAAGATCGTGACTTAATTCCAGAATCCATGATATATAATCTCCTTTATGTAATTGTTACAGTGGCCCATTGTCCTTATCCACTCCCCCCTCAGCTGGAAATGTCAATATGGGAACCTTAGGTGTTGGAGTAGACTTAGGTAGAAAGTAAGGACCTTGTGCATAGACAATGCGTTTGTGGCAGGAGTGTTCTTACATGGTCACTTGAGAGTCCCAAAGCTAACAATGTCCAAGGCCATAAACAAATCATAGTCACTTATACGTGTGAAACAAAATTACTAGCAAAATTAGAAAAACAATTCTACTATTAGTATGTGTAAGAAAGTGTTAAAATGTATATGTACAATGTGAAGGTATTTTTTCTCCTGATGAAATCTTCCGCTGTGCGCAGGGGACCAACTTCCGGTGTAGTTCTGCAAAGCTGATGGTCACCACCTTGCGTTAAGAGTCTGTTGCCGGGAGGACTCAGCAAGATGTTTTTTCTCTTAAATGTCAGCACCAAGGGTTTCTCCTTCTTTTTGTTGTAAATGAAATGGTCTTACGTGTCTTTTGGGGATCCAAATGATGCGATCATTGTCCTGGACAGCAGCATATCCATGGCCCCAGGTAATAAGGTCAGCAGGTCCTCTCCATGCAGGATCAGGTTGTTGGTAGAAATAGACATTTGGTTTTAGGGCAGCTGATGGATAAGCAGAAAAATGACGGGTCGCAGCCGATGTGGGAGGCTGTCCAGTCAGGTTAAGAAAGTTCAAAGTATATAAACAAAGATTGAGTTTGTTTTGCATGGCTGGGAGGCCGAGGCATTTTTCCTCTTTCAATTTTATAAGCCAAATGTGTGTGTGATGGACCACTTGTTACAAAAGTTTGCAAAGGCAGTACTAGTGTAGTAGATCCATTGTCAGTTTTAAATTCAATTGGGCGTCCCATCGATGCAGAAATCCGAATACAATGATTTATTACATGTTTGGTTGCTTCTCCCCTTTGTGGAGATGCCATAATAAATCCTGAATAAGTGTCCACGGAAACATGCAAATATTTCCATGGGGCAAAGGATGGGTATTGAGTTACATCCATTTGCCAGATTTCACAAGTTTTAAGCCCTCTAGGGTTATACCCATAGGGATAGAATGAGCTTGTTGACTACAGGTAGGACATTGTTGTATGATGGCAGTTGCTTCAGCTGCCATGAGACCAAATTGTTTCGCTAATGCTTTTTATTTTGATGAAAATAGGCATGACTGTCCCATGGTGTGATGGAAGATATAACCATGAGCGCAGTTGCAGCTTTGTCATTTCCCTTTTCCAATCTCTGTCTCCACTACCCACAATATCTATAACCTTCCAATAAACAAATCTCCTTATCACACTAAACATTCAAGTCCTTCTCTCACTGCCATTCTGACTTCCAAGCCAGCCCGTCTGTGCAAACCAACTTTCTCTTAAACAATTCAACTCCTTCTTACATTCCCTGTAACACTGGATTCTTTGCATACCAGTCTTTATTCAAAATAGCACAATTATCTATTCACAGCCTACAATATCCAGTCAATCCTAAAAATTTCCTCAACTCTTCAGGTGTTACTTCTTTCATTAATTAAATGTCCTAAGTATTTTATCTCTCTGTCTACATATTGTAATTTCTAACTCATCTCTGTGATAATTCCTAAAAATGGCAGCAGTTTTTGCTGCTGACAAACAAAAAAACAAATAAACAAACAACAGACAAACAAAGAACAAACATGCCATTTGTTAAGTATGCAAAATGCACGTAGACATAAAAACATTAAGGAGCATTTTGAGTCAATGCTCTGAAATAGAATTGGGTATGAAAGTATTTAAAACGTCAAAAATGTTCAGAAGGAAAAAAATCAAAATTGCATTCTGAGCCATTCAGTGCTCTGCAAAGGCAGGTATCAGATATCACCCTTTCACTCCCGCCTTTCTCTGGCTGGTTCTCTGAGAGAAAAAAAATGGTTAAAAGTACAAAGTAGCCCCCCCCCCCTCTTTCGTGCCTCTCATCTCCCAGGGAAAAAAGGAGGGGGTGAGGGAAAGGAAAAATTTTTTAAAACAGACCAAGCCTCCCTTCTCCTCGGAGGGCAGGGAGAGAAAAGAAAAAAGGTGCTTATACACAAAATTACATTTCATGCAATCCAATACACACCCATTCACATCTGTACTGCAATCAGACCTTTTGTATAATACATCCTTCATGCGAATCAGTCATTCAAATTATTTCAATGAACTAGTTTATTCCCAAAACAGTGAAAAAATTCAGGCAACAGTCATAATCACAAAAAGTGATATGGGCCCATAACCATTGCCCGGTTTTCCACAGTTTCAAGTTCAAACCCAGTCAATTTTTTGCTGGCCAGCCAAGCATATCAATTCCACAC
The DNA here is from genome assembly GCF_029215685.1 of Pituophis catenifer annectens. Taxonomy (NCBI): domain Eukaryota; kingdom Metazoa; phylum Chordata; class Lepidosauria; order Squamata; family Colubridae; genus Pituophis; species Pituophis catenifer. Next base: position 14,756,889 of record NW_027256895.1, read on the forward strand.
ACTATCATTATAGATGCACATCAACAAAATATTTTTAAACAGAAATCACTTCAAGTTGATTAGTTCAAATTATCTGAGTCTTCCCATTTAGACAGGCTCTAATTTTATTTCCTGCTAAACCCCGGGTGGGAAGAACAATAAACAATTTATTTATTTATTTATTTATTTTTTCAGCCTGAGAAACATACTGAGAGTCATAGATCAGATTAAAAGCTTGTTGAGAAAAAGTGTGAAAGCTAAGATAGTCACAGACAATTAGTGTAAGATTCTTTCCAGATGTCGTCATGAGTATCCTTGTAAGCAATGGCTCCTCTGGAGAAAATCATTAAGCAAGTAAACCTAGGATCTTTAGGCAAATAATATGAAATACAGCTTACATAGTCAGTTAGAGCACACTGAAGAGATGAATTATTCTGAAGATAAAAGTAAAAGTCAGATTTTGAGATAGAAAGAATAATATTTATTAGATCAGTTCCATTTCTTCGACAGTCTGGATTATGTCCCAAGGTTATAATTTCAGCAATAGCTTAAATAAAGGGTAAAACATTTTTAGATGGTAATGAGACAAATAAAGCAATGTACTTTTTACTGTTTTAAAACAGAATTAAATCTCCTGGCTTTTTTCTTTTAGTCAATAACTCAAATAATGGACTAAGTAAATGCATAGGTAAAGAGAAATATGAGCAGTCCCAATTAATAGTACCCAGTAATTGTTGCAAATTTAACTTTGGGTAACTTTAAAAGCCGGAGCAGAAAGAGATTGCACATAGTTTATGCCCTATACAGATAAGAAGCGTACAGCTGTATTTTTTCTGGGGCAATGTGCAATTCATTTACACATAAATCATTTTGTATTTTCAAAAAGCCAATTAGGTTGTATTTTTTGTGCTCCAATTAAAATGTCATCTATACGATGATCCTGACACACTTTAATCATATCTGCCAAATTAAGATTTTTTCCCAGCCCAACAATAGCTTTTAAGTGGTGTTGTTTTTTAGCTTTCTTTCTTTATGTTAGAGAAGGCTTGTTGACGCTTGCCAGAAACAAGCATTTTTCTGAAGGCTTGTTAAGCACATTCAGAAGAAGCTTGCAAAATTGCAGCCGGCAGACACACTGAAAGCATTTCAGCAATTTATTCTATCCATCCCCCTTTTTTTGTCTAACTGTTTCTTTAAATTCTGCTTAGTGGGGGTGTAACTGACTCCTTCAGAATGAGCTGATGTTTAATTTCATGCCGTGCGTCTGCGTGGGTGATTTAACGTGAGAGCAATCTCTCAATAAAGTCTGAAAAGGAACTATTAACAGTGTCCTGAAGGCTTTTTTATTTATTTATTTTTAATGTATCATAAAACACTCTATAACTAATCTCCAGAGTGCTAAAAAATTTTTCAGGGCTGGGGAGGTTTGTGGAGGCATGTTCCCATCTGCTTCCACAGATTCACTTTTAATGAGCCCTTTTATTGCCAAAAGTTTTTTAGAAGGTAAATCAAATTCTTTTCATGGGCAGGACTTTCCCGTTATCTTTTTAAAACAATAATTGAGGACTTGGCTAATTCTCTAAGTTTGTGGAGGTACGTAACCTGGGAGAACTAGAGAATTCTGCCCCCATACTCACGATTTATGGGAGGGTGCTTCGTTCGCAGACGACCGGCCCTGGTTTGCAGAGGCTCTTCCAGCCGAATGAGTATGAGGGTGCCAAGAGACGTGCTCGATCCATGAATCACGTCGGGGACACCAGATGTTGATTTCATCCTGGCGGGCTCCTCATGTATGGTCCAGATTAGAAAAAACACAGGACAAGTGTTTTCTCGGGATGAGAGAGCAGCAAACAAAAGGCTACAATCTCTTTTATTAGGTACCAAAAAACAGCGTCATCAGAAGGCGTTATTATGACTACACATCTCACATTACGTACAAGAGATGGGAAAACAATAGTAATGATGCAAAGCGGAACTTTAACTCTGGCTTTTTACAATTCTCAGATATTATTAGGCGAGAGGCCCATCTCCGTTATCTGCTTCTCAGGAATGTGATTCTCAGGAAGGAGATAAGAGATATTTTTACTTTGTATCCCAGGATGTTTATACAAGGAGATATCTTTGCTTTAGCAGGCACATCCTATGTTAAAAACAATGAGAGAATGAATAGGGCCCTTCATATAGTATCCATGTGAACCCGCTTTTCATTGTCTGGTTATTTCGGTGCTAAGCTCCATACAAGTGTCCAACCAGTTAAACTGGTTTAAACATGTTTTATGGCCACCACATTCCCACAGAGCTACTATTAATAAAATGTGAAAACAGTTAACATTTTAGCTACCGGTTTTTTCATCCTTCCAGTGTTCTATTACAGGGCACACTAAACCACAAAATGAAAGTAGCCTGGTGCATTATGCCAACCCTGCTTAGAGGATGATTCAGTGTATTTGGATAAACTATGATGATGTCACATACCAAAGAAGCAAATGATATAATTTGCAACCGTTACATCCGGTCATCATCAGAATAGAATAGAATAGAATAGAATAGAATAGAATAGAATAGAATAGAATAGAATAGAATAGAATAGAATAGAATAGAATAGAATAGAATAGAACAGAACAGAACTGAACTGAATTGAACTGAATTGAATTGAATTCTTTATTGGCCAACTGTGATTGAACACACAAGGAATTTGTCTTTGGTGCATATGCTCTCAGTGTACATAAAGAAATAATAAAATTATTTGACAGTGTTGAGGGAATTAGTTGTTTAGCAGAGTGATGGCATTCGGGAAAAAACTGTCCTTGTGTCTAGTTGTTCTGGTGTGCAGTGCCCTATAGCTTTGTTTTGAGGGTAGAAGTTGAAGCAATTTATGTCTGTGAGGGATCTGTAGATATGTAGATAATGACAGTCAATATGAAATTTGCACCACAATGCAAATGGTTGGCTCCAATCCTACAGGTCTTTAGGAAGGTGGATAAGATGTGGCTTCCCCCCTCCCTCAAGTTTTGGGATCTAGTTGAGTGGAATCCCCAATGTGTGAGTTATAGAAGTTTTCATTTTTCTTTATCATTTTATTGCTTGATATGCTTTAATGTCTTAGGTTATTCTGTTCCAATTATTTCAGGGTTTTTGTCTTTTGTACATTGTTCAGAATTGCATAGTTTGGGTGGGTATGTTACATAGTTTGGGTAAGTGCATAAATAAATTTGGGAGGATGAGATGCAGAGTCATTTAAGTTAAGAACCAATGAAATTATATCATAAGTAAATCTGGAGCCAATACATATTTCTGTCTAACTTCTGTCCTTACAACTATTTCCTTAGTGACATATCCTTGGTTATTGCACCTGGGATTCAATCTTATGTTTTCATGAATATTAATCAGTATTCTGATCTAGGCTCCCTTAAAAAGCATGAAGCAGATTCTTGGTCCCAGCAAAACTCCTTTTATTTACTCAACTGTGAATTCCTTTCATTCACAGTCAGCAAGGCTTGGCAAACAGTCTTTCAGAGGAATATTTATCAACACACCTTATCTCGCCTGGAAAGCTGCCAGATAACTAGTTTCCAAACGCAGGACAAGGCAAAACTTGGCACAGGGTCTCTTATAGTCACAAACAGAACTTTCCACTCTTGAAATGACCAAATGAATGATTTGTTTCCTCCAAAAGGCCACTCCCCATTTGCTCCTCTTTTATTTCCTATGAGAGGGGCCATTCACCTACAAGGTGTGGCTTTACTCCCAAGTCGACCCTGCTTTCTTAGTTGTTCTTGTCTTTTAGCAGCTCTGCACATGCACACACTGGGAACAGGCTCCAGCTATTCCTCTGCCTCGCTGCTGTCTAACTCCCTCTCTGTCTCTGATGCAGAGCTCTCGTCTGAGCTTTCCCCAGCCCCCAGGACTGGCCCAAATTCCTCGACAACCTCTTCACTGTCCGACTCTGCTGCCGGCTCTGCTGGCTACCAGCGGGCCAAAACAATGAGCAACAGAAACAAAACTTTGCCATGAGCAACAGAAACAAAACTTAGTGTATTCAAACTTATACCACAGTTTTAGATCTAAACATGGTGTTGAAAGCTGACCTAAAGTCAATAAATAAAACGATTGCTCAGATTTGTGGGTGTACCTTTTCAGTAGGTGTTGTAGCACTATAGCATGTTCTAACATTGATCTACCTACTCTAAACCCAGCCTGTTCATTCATCAAAATGTCCTCAGATTCAAGCCAGTCACTAAATTTATTTTGTAGATGTTTAGCCTACATTTTGTTTATCAGACTTCGTGAACTAATTGGACAACATTGTATGTTTTGACCAAATCCCAGTTCTTTGGTATAATGGAACAGCAATCTATTGCTGTGAAAAGTGAAAACCACCATTCCAAATTATCTTTTAATACTTCGCATGTAATAAGATCTGAATTGGGAGCTTTCTCAAGTTTCAGCTCTTTAATTGTATTCCTGAATATGGCGGCCAAATGAGAAAAGAGATCACATCCAGCTCCAAATTCAGCAATCATTTTTCAGGTACGGAAGCAGATTGAACTTTGATTATTTATGAATGATTTTTTTCACCATGCATTCTTATAAAAAGTAAAGGTAAAGGTTCCCCTCGCACATATGTGCTAGTCATTCCTGACTCTTGGGGCGGTGCTCATCTCCCTTTCAAAGCCAAAGAGCCAGCGCTGTCTGAAGACATCTCCGTGGTCATGTGGCCGGCATGACTAAATGCCAAAGGTGCACAGAACGCTGTTACCTTCCCACCAAAGGTGGTCCCTATTTTTCTACTTGCGTTTTTTACCTGCTTTCGAACTGCTAGGTTGGCGGAAGCTGGGATAAGTAATGGGAGCACACCCCGTTACGCAGCACTAGGGATTCGAACCACTGAATTGCCAACCTCTCAATTGACAAGCTCAGCATCTTAGCCACTGAGCCACCATGTTCCTTATATTCATTCTTATAACTTATATCAAATGTATAGCATCATGGGAAGTATTGGTATATCTTCCTCTTCCATCCTGCTGTACAACAAAACTAAATTTATGACATATATGTTTTAGTTGTCTTTTACAATGGGATGTTCCCTACCTGTCTGGTTGGAAATCTTTCCGGATGGACATTCAGCACAACCATAGCAACAAAATGGTTCCCCTTCTTTGCTTTGTCTGCTATAGCCTGGAAGGCAGCGGTGGTTGCACAGGGACAAGGGTACAACCTGTCCGTGGTAAAGAAGAACCCATTTTATTCACATTAAGCTTCAATGTGGTATGGTACTCAAACAATGGCATCATGGACATTAAAGTGATTTTGTGCTCAAAATATTATTAACCCATGGAGAAAGAGAACCTTAGCTTCCAGATTGTAGGTACTGGTTTTGAATTCTCCCAGATGCTATGGATAGAAGCAACACTGGTTGAATACTCAATTCTAGCCTTCTTTACCCGGCCAAGGAAATTGATAAACAGTATTGGAAGAAATATCCATCTGGTTCAGTTCCAAGCGGGGAGAAAGACACTGGAAACACGGAGGCTGATTGGAAAGGTGATTTAATGAAGCAGAACCATCAAGCACATGGTCCTGGTGCAGTTGACCACATGGAGTTGAGAGAGAGGTATTTATACCCTCTCTTGGGATTTGAACTTGAGCTTCCTGTTCCTGTGCAAGCTATAGGCTGTTGTAGGGGTCATAGCTAATCTTGTAGGTTTTCTGAGTCAAGTTTGGTTGAAGCTTGCTGAATGATACAATATCCCCGGGTGATTTTGTAATGCAGTTAACCCTGATGCTAGAAAATCTTATTATGTCCTGGAGGGTCATGTCTTAATCCCATCACCCTGTATCTGAAGGTCTTTTGTCTTGTAGATAGGCTGGCCCAGTCCATCTCAATGGGCACCAAACATCTGCTGGGGGCAGGGAGCTGAAGCTCTGACTTCTGTCTCCCTTAAGATTTCTATTTCTCTTTTAGGGGAAATATAATATTCTGCCTTTTTAATATTTCCTAAAATATTTCATTCTTCTAGGAGGGGTAGGTGCTAACTATATACAACAGATATCAGCATAAATTCCCAGGGTTTTCAGCAATATCTGAAAAGTTACTTATTGACAAATGTATGGACTTTCATTGTCCCAAAATTGTTTTTTATTCAAAAAGCAAACAGGACTTCCTTTGGTTGTTTTTTTCTTTGAAAACTTTCGCTTCTCATCCAAGAAGCCTCTTTGGGACAACCATAACCTGGATGATTGAGAACTTCCATAGATGTTATGGACTTTCTGTCTCTCTCTTTTTTTCAACCACCTTTGGTTTTGAGATTAACATCTTTTTGACAAATTTCTGTAACCCCGAGGACTAGATGTTTTGAAACACTTTCTGGTATTTCTTACATTTATATTCTGCCTTTGAAGTGGTATACAGAATTATATACAGAAAAATAGTGTCTGTCGCCAAGTCATCCACCGCTGAGGGTGGATTTGAATCTGGCTCGCTCAAATTTTAGTTCAAACTCTTCATCCAATATGATACTTTTACACTTTTGCTTAATGCATGGCATTGGACCTGGGTACCTTCGAGACTGTCTTCTGCCACCAGTAGCCTCCCACCGGCCAGTTCGCTCCCACAGAGAGGGTCTCCTCAGGGTGCCATCGGCCAAATTATGTCAGCTGGTGACACCCAGGGGGAGGGCCTTTTCTGTGGGAGCCCCTGCCCTTTGGAATGAACTGCCCCCAGAAATGCGTAAGATCTCCGACCTCCGTGTATTTCGCTGTGCCCTCACAACCTTGTTGTTCCGCCAGGCCGGGCTATCAATGTAAAGATTTTAATTGGTTTTAAATGTGGGATTTTGAATTTGGGGATTTTATAATTGAGCCAATTATTTAATAATTTTAATTATTTTTAAATTTTGTTTGTCTTTGTGCTTTTAATCAGGCTGTACACCGCCCTGAGTCCTTCAGGAGAAGGGGGGTATAGAAATAAAATTATTATTATTATTATTATTATTATTATTATTATTATTATTATTATTATTATTATTATTATTATTATTATTAATTCACAAGCATTTTGTTCAAAGATAGTGCTATATCCCCTCTTATAGGAAATAGACTCATGAGGCAACTGATATAATGGAATGTGCGCCTGAAGAAGCAATATGTGTGTGTTGGGGGGAGAGAGTTATGGCAACACAGAGTTTTCTCAGAGAGAGGCCTGGATTAAGTCCTGACTTGGATAGGGAGGCTTCAAGTAAACTCACCCTAGAATGTCTAATGATATATCTAGTACAGGAGTGTCAAACTTGCGGCCCGCGGGCTGAATATGTCACATGCTGGCTCCGTCCCCACCCAGTTTAGCGAAGTGGGAAAAAAAGCCCCGATACATCACGTGACACCTGTGTGACAATGGGAGTTTGACATTCCTGATCTAGTAGGTTAAAAAAAGCTTTAGTTTGGCAATATTCGGTCTATTGCATGTAATCTTTTCATTGTTCCTATCACCCATCTCCTCCCACTTATGATTGTATGACTGTAACCTTGTTGCTGGTATCCTTACCAGTGGAGGGTTGCCCTCGGTTCGCACCGGTTCTATAGAAACCAGCAGGAGGCTCCGCCCACCGACCCTGATGTCATCAAAACATTTCCGCGCATGCACCGCTGTGGACCAGTAGTAAAGGTAAGTAGAACCCAGCCTTGATCCTTACAATTTATATTGACTGTTTCCTAATATGATTTGATTGCTTATTTGTTCCCTATGACTATCATTAAGTGTTGTACCTTGTGATTCTTGATGAATGTATCTTTTCTTTTATGTACACCGAGAGTGTAAGCACCAAGACAAATTCCTTGTGTGTCCAATCACACTTGGCCAATAAAGAATTCTATTCTATTCTATTCTATTCTAAGCAAATAAAGGATTGAACTTGATTGGCTATTGCTGTGTTGTCTCTAGCCTTGAACCTGAGGCTTTACAGCATGTTTACTCCACATTTACTTTTATCTAAGGTACCTTCTACCAAGATATTTCTTTTGTGCCCCTCCTTGGCTCTTCATTGACCCCATGGTCTCTTCTGTCCATCATTTAGTTCTGTAATGATATTTTGTTATTTGACCTAACTGATCAGAGGAGAACTGCAAGGAATTATGAAATGGGGATATACGTTCCTTACAATTCCCATAGTTGAGGATGAATGGGACCCAAATATGTATGAGGTTTAGAGAAGCTTTAGATCTTGGTGTTTAGTCCTACCTCTCCAAATGTATAGTGCCAGGTAATGATCTTCTCATTAATAGACAGCTGTTTGTCCCACGGAGCTTGAGGATCCATTTTCCCGACTTTCACTTTTAAGAAAGATTGATTTGGAAAAGTTATCCAGTTGATAATATCAAATCCATCTACTAATTCGCCATTCTCATTAAAAAACAAGGTGTCTCCTGCACTGTTGTTAAACGAGATCTTCTTCAGAAAAGGGTGGATCTTAAGGTGAAGAAAGCCAAGAGTAGGTTTCACAAAATTGTCTTTACCTGTTTATTTCTGAACTATCTCTACCACCCACTCTTGAAACATCTCAACAGTTTGCAATATATGCGCCCACTGAAAATCAAGTCACTAAAACGGTTAGATTTAAAATTTAGAAGAACAAAGGAGAAAAGTAGCAATAATAATTAAAATTAGCAACATGAGCAATTAAACACCGGTACACAAGTTTTGGTGCCTTGACAACAGCTCCAAAACCAGTTTTGTGCTCTTTGTCTGAAAACTGTTAAGTAACAAGCTAGTGGTAGAGTGCCTACTTATGTTTCAGGTTCTATACATAAGATTCTTTCTCATCCATGATCAAACAGTGGATTCATTCTGTTTTATTTTGCATCAACCAGGCAGTGGTGAAATCCATTTTTTTTTTACTACCGGTTCTGTGGGCATAGCTTGGTGGGCATGGCAGGGGAAGGATACTGCAAAATCTCCATTCCCACCCCACTCCAGGGGAAAGGATATTGCAAAATCTCCATTCCCACCCCACTCTGGGGCCAGCCAGAGGTGGTATTTGCTGGTTCTCCAAACTACTCAAAATTTCTGCTACTGGTTCTCCGAACTGCTCAAAATTTCTGCTACCAGTTCTCCAGAACCTGTCAGAATCTGCTGGATTTCACCCCTGCAACCAGGCCTTATTGAGGAATAAAAGTACAGTATTTTTTGGACTATAAGGCACACTTCCCTGCCCCTAAAAGTGGGTGAAAATTTCATTGTATCTTATAGACTGAATGCAGGTCTGTTTTTGGCCTCCTGAACCCTCCACATGTTGCGTTTTTGCCCTCCCCAGAGTCCCCAGAAGCACTCTGCAGTGTTCTACACATCCCATTTTGCCAAAAATGTACCTATTTTCACCAAAAATGGGCCTGTTTTTGGGCTCCTGAACCCTCTGCACATCACGTTTTCACCCTCCGCTGCCCCCAGAAATTTTTGGTGAAAACAGGCCCGTTTTTGGCAAAAATGGGACATGCGAAGCACTGCAGAGTGCTTCTGGGGGCTGGGGAGGGTGAAAATGTGACGTATGGAGGACAAAACTATTTTTTTCTTGTTTCCCTCCTGTAAATCTAGGTGCATCTTATAGTCCGGTGAGTCTTATTGTCCGAAAAATATGGTAGGTTCTTTGATAGATTGAATTTCTTCTTCAAGATCTAACTGCTGACAAGGCCTCTGAAAAGGGGTAGAATTATTAAATTATTCATCTATGTTCCTTGGTAATGACTTGCTGGCCTATCTGTGCCAAATTATCTATTCCCTGCAATAAATAAAATTTATTTATTTATTTTAAAAATAAATTTTTTTAAAAACACATTTACACTAGAAGTCATGACACAAGTTAAGAAGGACATTGAGATCCATACATTGTTATTTTGATGGCATTTGAAGATTGTTGTAGATGCCTATGCTAGAAATGCAAATGAATTATTTTAGAATTAATTGCTTTTCTTCCCACTACTGTATAAGCTCGATGTCAGCACTTCAACCTGCATTTACTCTAGTGCTGACATAAGAAGGAGAAGAGGGGGAAGTTTGCAAGAGGACCCTTGACTTCTCACCTACTTATTTTCCCTGAAGATAATATCCCCTAGGAGATGAGATGGGAGGGGGGACATTCCTGGGACCTTAAGTAGTAGATATGGGGAGAGTGATTTGGAAGAAGGCCAATGAGACACAGAGAATTGGGGAATGGAAAGGGAAGGTTTGGGGTCAGGAAGTCAGAGTTGGCTACGCCACGATCGGGGACAGGTTGTCGTGCTTAATAAAATGAAAGATTTCTTCAAAGACTATCTGTTTGGAAATGCAATTTATTTTATTTGAGACGACATCGAAACCTGACACTCATAAAGGAAACTAGCTTTGAAAGAAAAGATGTTGCAGAAAAACAGTAGACAGGGAATCACTGTTTTTCAGTCTCTTTCAGCTTGGCTAGTTTGTCCATACTCAAATGAATAGGTGTATGTATATTCAACTGCTTTTTGTATAATGACTTGGGTAACCAAACTATCCAGAGTTTAATGACTGAATCATAGTCCTGCTTTGTTAGGAATAGCAATAGCAATAACACTTAGACTTATATATCGCTTTACAGTGCTTTACAGCCCTCTCTAAGCAGTTTACAGAGTCAGCCTCTTGCCCCCAACAATCTGGATCCTCATTTTACCCACTTTGGAAGGATGGAAGGCTGAGTCAACCTTGAGCCTGGTGAGATTCAATCTGCCAAACTGCTGGCAGTCGGTGATCAGCAGAAGTAGCCTGCAGTACTGCACTCTAATCACTGCGATACCGCGGCTCATTTAGAATAGCACATATTCTACATCCTAGATTGCTATCTACTCATAAAAAAGATAGGCTTGCTTAATATGAAGGACATTACCTGAAAATGTTGTAGTTTTGAAGACTCAACATAGCGTTCATCAGTCCCCAATCTGTGTTTAGTTCTGGATGAATACATAGCATGGAAAGCATGAGCCACAGCATAGATTGCATTGTAGATGCTGTAGCTTTGACTTGTCATCTGTATTTCAAAAAGAGGTCCAGGAATGTTCTCCAACTGCTCATCTCCAGTGCAGGATGTCAATTGATTCTCCCCTCCACCTGCATCTTCAAATATACAGTCAAACGCCTGTTCCCAGAAAAGCTTGATAAAGCTATCAGCTTCAGAACGTGGATTCAAATTGTGAAGAAAATTTTGGAAATTCTTCACCTCCTTGGAATGAATTGCAAATGATAAGGCTCCATGGAAGATCTGTATATTTATCTGTCTGTGAAATGCTTCAGATGAGAAATCCCAAGGAGCAGTCACAACCCACACTTTGTCAACAGAATGTAATTCAAAATTGTCAACCATAAACTCCAACCAATGAATATCCAGCATGGCTTGCGTATCTGCCTTTGCGACAACTACACTGGCATTTGTTCGATGGAGAGTCAGAACTATATTCTTTAATTGATTGACTAATTTATCCAGCTGAAAAAAATACTCATGTTTAGGTGTTCTCTCTGTGAAGGCAATACAGATTTCTCTCTCGAAAAGCAGGTGTGTTAAGGTCTGCACAAATATTTCCCCTTTCTCATCTCCTAGGGCAATGATCCCAACCCATTTCCACTGAAAATATAACAGAAGCTGGACAAGTCCATTCAACTGATAAGTTTCACTAGGAGTCATCTGGTATAAGAAAGCAAGTTGATTTTTTTCTCTTACTGCTGGTGAAAAGAAGCTATAGGTGACCTAGAAAAGATTGAAGAGATATTCATCGGGTTAGCAGATTTCATGCATTTGTTTGATACCTACATATGAAACCCACCTCAGTATGGTATGGTATGGTATGGTATGGTATGGTATGGTATGGTATGGTATGGTATGGTATGAAGGAAGGAAGGAAGGAAGGAAGGAAGGAAGGAAGGAAGGAAGGAAGGAAGGAAGGAAGGGTGTTTTGTCATTTCCCTTCTTTCAAGAGTTTGATAGGTAGATAGATACTATGATAGAGAAAAAAAAGAGATAGAGAAATGGGCGGATAGTATTTCCCAAAGTAGCCTATAGCCCTTGTTAAGGTTATTGTTGTTGTGTTACCAACCAGCAGAGTAGATTGCACAGTGAAACATTGCTGAGAGCAATGAATAAGAGATAAGCAAACTGGTTTATCAAAAGCTTACTTTATAGTGGAAAAACAGTCTCATAGTCTTTAAACAAATTCCAAGTCTTTGCCAGTAAATCAGTCCAGTAGTTACAGAATCTTCTTACTCAACAAACAGTAGTTGGTTAGAATAACAAACTCACTCTGGTTCACAAACCACGATGGTTGCAGATCCATCCAATGATAATTAGCAGATAACAACTCCTCTCAATGGTAGCTTATCATCAACAGCAGCATCATAGCAGCAACCTCTCAACAGCATATCATAGCAGCAACTGAACAGGTTGCAGTACCTTGCTTAAATATTCTTACAACCAGTAATTATGTAATTACAGCATGACTCAGCATTAAAGCCACATAATACATATACAGATAAAGTAACAGTACACTTATATTGCCTGGACAACATAGTTAGGCTCAAACCATATCCTAACAGCCCTTGCATAATTTGACAATTTCTCACCCAGATATTGACTAGGTCCAACTCTGTTTAGCTTTTGAGGGCTAACAAAATTCTCTGAATGCTTCCAGGAGTGAGTGACTACATTTTTAATTGACCACTTCAAATTGGATTGTTTCAATAATCAAGATTCTTTTGCAATTCTTTGAAGCAAAGTGGGTTAACATCTTCTTTGCATCAACATCAGTTTAAAAGGGCTTATTCTTCAGCCAAATACCTAGACTTTTTCTGTTTTTCAATCTCTCTTGAATCACCCCATTAAGTGAACAAACAAGTAAAATGGAATTGCAGTAATAACAGGGGTGAAATGCTCCCGGTTCAGACCGGATTGCCCGATCCGGTAGCGATGGCGACGGGTGGTTTGGAGAACTGGTAGCAAAAATCCCTGCAACCCCCCCCCCACCACCACCATGCCCAGCTGAGCCAGAGGATCATCAGAGGCTTTTTTTTTTACTTTTAAAAGCATTTTTTTCTGCAACTTCTTGGCCAAAGAGGTGGTAAAAAAAATGCTTTGAAAAATCTCTGACGATCCCAGCTGAGTTTCCTCATGGGCAGAGGCTTTTCAAAGCATTAGAAAAAATGCTTTGAAAAGTTAAAAAAAAAAAAAAGTTGGCCACGCCCACCCAGTCACATTACCCCCCCCCCCCACCAAGCCATGCCCACAGAACTGGTAGTAACAAATTTTACATTTCACCCCTGAGTAATAATATTATTTCAACTGATTACACTCTGGTTTCTTTCAAGTGGACTCATATTACCTGAGAAATTTTGTAGAGAGTTAAGATGGAGGCCATGTGTAGAGTGATTTCAGAATCCAGGCCCCCAATGGCTGCTATCAGATTCTTTTCAACATCACACTTGTAATTGGGGACAGTCTTGTTATGGCGAGATACCAGGTTCAGCGTATTTTGATTAGCCATGCGTGCACTGAAGTAACTTTCGTAGATCTGGAACCCCAAGGTGATGTTGGGTAAAATTTTACAGTTCTCATTGATCTCATTCACAGCAAACACCATTGATAGGACATGCTGATAATTCTTGGGCACTGTGCTAGAACAAGAAGAACATTGTATGTATGTACACAAAATCTTGTACACTTGCTGGAATCATGCTCCTGTTTAACACCCATAATGGGACACCCTATAGAACAAAATTGTTGCAGCTAGAGGTTGTCTGGAGTTGTGGTGGTTAGAGTGCAGTATCACAGGCTAACTCTGCTGACATTGCCAAGAGTACGATTCTTTTGATCTTGACTGGCTCGAGATTGACTTAGTCTTCCACCCTTCGGAGATCAGTAAAATAAGGATGCATATTGTTGGGGGCAATATGTTGACTCTGCAAACTGCTTAGAGAGTGCTGTAAAGCACTGTGAAGCGGTATATAAGTCTAAGTGCTAGTGCTAGTGCTATTTTTTTATTTTAAAATAGTGTGTACTTTTGAAACATGTCTTCAGAGTTCTGATGAATGAAGGGAGTAAGTAAGGAAGAAGAGGGAGGGAGGGAGGGAGGGAGGGAGGAAGGAAGGAAGGAAGGAAGGAAGGAAGGAAGGAAGGAAGGAAGGAAGGAAAGAAGGAAGGAAGGAAGGAAGGAGAGAAAGTAGGTGTGTTAAGGATCAAACGAGTTCCCTTACTATATTGTATTCTATTTTTCCTTAAATGTTGTTCAACTAAATGAAGGAATGTTATCCATTTAGCTAGGATATGTTTGAAGATATATAACAAGATATGGTGAAAAATGATTAATTCGTGATAAAGAACTATATGAAAGAGATATGGAAAAAATGGGAAGATTGGAATAGATTAAAAAGATTAATATATATATAAAATGTATAAGATGTAACCCAGTCAACACTCTGTTCATAAAATATGTATGATGAAAGAAAAATTTTAATAAAACTTGCTTACAAAAAAAAAAAAAGAAAAGAAAGAAAAGAAAATACTGTATAGCAGCAAGATTTAATCTAAAGGATATTTCTTTATACTATAATATGAACATACAGTATAGATTTTGTATGATTAATTTATATAAAAGGCAAAATGTGGAACTATGGATAGAAATAAAAGTCACTTTGAAAACTGAAGTGGTAAAAAAACATTTCCAAAATTTCAAAGAAACTTTCAGGACAAGCTGTCACGGAAGGAGGAGATGATGGGGGACGAAAGCTTTGGACAAGGTCAACAAGGTCGAAAAGGGAAAAGAGTGAAACAACGATGTACATTATCCCTTAACTGTTTAACTTATGTTTGAGATTGTTATAAAAGTAGCATGATGGGGCATGATGACAACAGGGATCAGACTTGGAAGTTGACCTTATTAAAATTCCTGCTTGAGCATAGGGTTCGACTAGAAGACTTCCAAGGTCTATAATTTGATATAAATCAAATTAAAAAAAAAAAAAGGTCTGTTCGAACTCTGTTATTATGTTAAATGGAAGTAGCAACAGTCTATCAACAGAAAAAGTGCACCACATGCCGAAGTCGAAACTGATGGCAAAACATAGAGTGAGTTTTTCTGAAGTATTTGTACTAATTTTTAAGCAAAACTTCCTTCCTCCCTTTTTCCTTCTCCCTCCTCTCCTTCTTCCCTCTTTCACTTCCTATCCTATTCTTTGATTTTCTTCTCCATTCCTTCCCCTTCCTTCCTTCCTTCCTTCCTTCCTTCCTTCCTTCCTTCCTTCCTTCCTTCCTTCCTTCCTTCCTTCCTTCCTTGAAAAAAGAAATTTTAAAAAAAACTCCATTTAGGTCAGGCTTCTTTCATTGATGGCTTTGTTTATCTGCACAAGATGAGCTCCGTCTTTCATTAAAAAGCATAACTCCACATTCCTTTGTTTTTCATACATATTTAGGGTGATCATTCAAACTTTAATCCTTTTTATCAGAGAGGACAAAAAAAAAATTGGTTTCCTTACGTATACATGTCTTTAACCATTGTCAGGGGATTCCCAATGAAGGATAATGGATCGAAGTTAGGCATGAAGAACTGAGAAAAGATTGCACCAATGATGAAGTCTCCAGGCTGATAATATTCATGTTGAATAGGAAGGGAATAATTCACACTACATGAATTAGGAAGAGCTTTCCCCTCAATTTGTGGAAGAACTAAGAGTAGCCGAAAAAGGAAGAGCTTTGACATCTGTAAGGATGAAGAAGTTGCTTCTCTTAACACCAAATCCTTTACCTCAGTCTAGTGCTCATCATCATACTAAGTGTCACACTTAGTGCTTTCCAGACTTCTGAATGATGTCTTCAAAGAAGAGTAAAAGAAACAGACTGAAATGGGGTTACTATTGCAGGTATCTACAGTCTCAAAAAGGGATGTGGTGGCTCAGTGGCTAAGATGTCGGCAGTTCAGCAGTTCAAATCCCTTGTGCCGCGTAACGGGGTGAGCTCCCGTTACTTGTTCCAGCTTCTGCCAACCTAGCAGTTCGAAAGCACATAAAAAAATGCAAGTAGAAAAATAGGGACCACCTTTGGTGGGAAGGTAACAGCGTTCCGTGTGCCTTTGGCATTTAGTCATGCTGGCCACATGACCATGGAGAGTCTTCGGATAGCGCTGGCTCTTCAGCTTTGAAATGGAGATGAGCGCTGCCCCCAAGAGTCGGGAACAACTAGCATATGTGCGAGGGGAACCTTTACCTTTACCTTTTACAGTCTCAAAAAGCTTAGTCAATCTTTCCAGAATAGAAGATAAATCACAGCACTTTCTGATAATGACAGGAATTACCATCTCAAGAGGACTGTAACTTCCATGGCATCAGGTGCATCAAAAATGATGAGGAAAACATGTTTATCATATTTTTTTATAGTGTCTTAGAGTTGGAAATGGTATATGGGTTTAATACGATGGGTGGGGGAATGACATGGACTAACTGTAGGATATAGCTACTGTATGAAAAAATTAATGCTATTCCCATATGTTAAAGGACACATAGCTTCATAATAAATATATGTATATGTAAGTATGTATGTATGTATATATGTATGTATGTATGTATGTATGTATGTACAAGCTAGAAATGTATCTATTTAGGTCTCCCACCTAGCAGTTAGAGCTTGCTAGCTGTTAGAAAGGAAAAAAAGCCCAGAACCGAGTAGATGTGATTCTACTGAGCTGGAGCTACAAAAAACCTTGGTTACGTAGGGAAAACCTGGCTAGAAGAAAAACACACATAAACCCTATGAAGAAGTAAGAAAAATGATACTGTACCTTTACAGGGAGGATACATAAGATATGGGTGTGGCCTACTGATGAAAGCAAACGAGCTAGAAATGGATCTATTTAGGTCTCCCACCTAGCAGTTAGAGCTTGCTAGCTGTTAGAAAGGAAAAAAAGCCCAGAGTAGATGTGATCCAGATTGCTGGGGGCAATATGCTGACACTGTAAACTGCTTAGAGAGGGCTGTAAAAGCATTGTGAAGTAGTATATAAATCTAAATTCTCTTGCTATTCCTACATGGCCAAGAAATTCTTTGGCACCAATATTTAAACAAATTGTAGCAACAAGGTCTGTTTGAGAGAATCCTGCCTAAGGAATAGAGTATTGCTAAACAATTCACATATTCAGCTACAGAATCTGCTTCTATATGAACATCTGGGTGACTGGTACCTCAGAAAGTCATGCAGAGCAATGAAGATCAGTGGCTACTAGGCATAAGGCTGGTATCACACATCCAGAACTAGAGACAGATTGGTTCTTAAGGGCATGGACGTAATCAATCTTTAAGCTTCCTGTACACATTCCTTCGATCAGTTGAGGAAATAATATGATTGAGAGCATAGTCCTTTGACTTTATCTATTAAATATCTTGTAATGCATTCTTCAGTATTTAACATTGTTTGTAGAATGACCCAAAAGAATCATAAAATTATTTTTAAAGTATCTAAAAATACTCAAATTGAAAAGGAGACATGGGTTTGTTGTTGCAAATAGTTTCCATTTTAGTTGTAAATAAATCAGCCATTTTGATGTCATATTTTTTTTTTTTTTTGATACACCCTCACTTTGTGAAGCAGATTAGCCAAGAATTCAGGCAGGTTGAAATGGATAAGCTTGCTACGGCTTCACATAAAGTAGGCTAGTCTGAAAATTTTGAGTCCAGTGTTTCTCAACCTCAGCAATTTTAAGATGTATGGCCTTCAATTCTCAGAATTCCCCAGCTAGAAGGCTCTAGCCAGCCCATCAGTTATTCTCACCTGAAAGTGTCACCTGGAAACTTCCCCAAACCCTGAGAAGAATTGCTCTTTGCCCATTATACATTATATTCTCACTATATGAATTACAACAAAAGGTATTTGATTTTCCACATATGTACATCTCCACCCCGGGCCATCCCAACGATGCCCTTGAAGTGATGTCCCAGTGCCTGGAGGCCGTGTGGATCTGGATGGGGAGTAACAGGCTCCGACTCAACCCTTCCAAGACCGAGTGGCTGTGGCTTCCGGCGTCCCGATATAGCCAGCTGGTACCATCGCTGGCTATTGGGGGCGAGTTATTGGCCCCCACGGATAGGGCTCGCAACTTGGGCGTCCTCCTGGATGCACAGCTGTCTTTAGAAGAGCATATGACGGCCGTGGCCAGGGGGGCTTTTTATCAGGTCCGCCTGATTTGCCAGTTGCGTCCCTTTCTGGATCGGGATTCCTTACGCACAGTCACTCAGGCACTTGTCACTTCCCGCCTGGACTACTGCAATGCTCTCTACATGGGGCTCCCCTTGAGGAGTACCCGGAGGCTCCAACTGGTGCAGAATGCAGCCGCGCGGGGGATTATAGGAGCGAGGGGTCGCTCCCATGTGACACCTCTCCTGCGTGAGCTGCATTGGCTTCCAGTGGTCTTCCGGGTGCGCTTCAAGGTGTTGGTTACCACCTTTAAAGCGCTCCATGGCATAGGACCTGGGTACTTGCGGGACCGCCTTCTGCCGCCGATAGCCTCCCACTGTCCAGTACGCTCCCACAGAGAGGGACTCCTCAGGGTGCCGTCGGCCAGGCAATGTCGGCTGGCGACCCCCAGGGGGAGGGCCTTCTCTGTGGCAGCCCCTGCCCTCTGGAATGATTTGCCCCCGGAAATAAGAAGGATATCGGATCTTCGGGTCTTTCGCTAAGCCCTGAAAACTCTTCTTTTCCAGCAAGCAGGGCTGGCATGAACCCCGCCCCCCTTTTTTAGTTTTTAATGGTTATTAATTGTTTAGTTTTAATTTGTTAATGGGTTTTAATTCGCACTGTTTTAATTCAGGCCAAAGTATATAATTCTTTTAATTAATTTTAAATTTTGTATTGTTATGTATTTTAGTTTTGGCTGTGCACCGCCCTGAGTCCACTGGGAGAAGGGCGGTATATAAATTGAATAAATAATAATAATAATAATAATAATAATAATAATAATAATAATAATAATAATAATAATAATAATAATAATAATAATATTGTTTTAACTTTACACCATGGTTAACAGCATGCTTTCCACTGTACCAGTCATAATATACAGCTGTCATAATTGTATCCTGTTTTAATTACAGGATACATAGAATGAAATGGAGGATAAAAGTGAATCTAGAGTTAGAGAAAGTACATTATTTATTTTTTTTTAATGTGAAGGATCAGTATATGTTCTACAAGATGCAGAGAATGAAATCATACATGCTCAGTAGGTTTTATTCACAGCATTAGGACAAGGTTTGTATTTATTTCTCAGATTGCATTGAGCTTTGCCTCACAATTCTATCCAAGTACAGACTTTTCAATAGTTATTTTCCTTCTTGTTGTTTCTTATTAATTGTCCTTTGCTATTAAGATCAGGCCTCAAAATGATGATATAACATTTTGGAACAAAGATGCAACCCAGTAACCCAGTGCTGGAAGCCAAGATGGAAAAAATCTCCACGGCCACCATGTATTTCCCTTTGGTACTTAGATAAGTTGGGACAAAAGACAACCAGACACTACAAAAGACTAACATGCTGAAGGTGATAAATTTGGCTTCGTTAAATGTGTCTGGCAGTTTCCGAGCAAAGAAAGCTACCATGAAGCTGATGAGAGCCAAAAATCCCATGTAACCCAGAATATAGTAAAACATGTTGCCTGATCCTTCATTGCATTCCACTACAATTTCTTCAGGGAGAGTTGTCATATCTAAATCTAGAAATGGAGGATCAGTACCCAGCCATATCACACAAATACCTGTTTGAATAAGCGAGCCACATAAAACAATAGCAAATGCAAATCTTTTCCCCACCCATTTTCTTATTCCAGCTCCTGGTTTAGTAGCCATGAAAGCAAGAACCACTATAATTGTTTTGGCCAGGACAGAAGAAACAGCCACTGAGAAGATGATCCCAAATGTAGTTTGTCGGAAAAGGCAAGTCAGTGACTGGGGGTAGCCGATGAATAACAGAGAACAGAGAAAGCAGAGAAGGAGCGAAATAAGGAGGACGTAAGTGAGAGTTTGGTTGTTCGCTTTGACAATAGGAGTTTTCTGGTGCTTAATAAAGATTCCAAGCACCAAGGTTGTGGTTGTAGAAAGAGCAAGAGCCATAACAGACAAACCCGTGCCTAAAGGATCAACATAACTCAGGTAATTTAGTTCCTTGGAAAGGCATTGAATTTTTTCTTTGTTCGGATATTGATCTTCAGGGCATTTGAAGCAGTCATTCATATCTTGGAGAAAGAGAGGGAAACAGAGAAGACATAAAATACATGAGAAGGAGTTGACAGCCTTGTAAATTTGATCTAGATTTTCTCATACTATGATACAATGTTATTAATTATAATACAGTGTAATTCATAATTATGGCACTTCCAAAATATTCCTTTAGGACAGGGGTGTCAAATTTGAGGCCCAGGGGCCAGATTCGGTCCACGTGTTGCTTAGATCTGGTCGCCATGGAAACAGCAAACAACTGGCCCATGCTGCCTCTGCCAGTGAAAACTCCCAAGCTCAGTTTTCACTGGCAAAGGGTTGCAGGAGGCCATTGTAGCTGAAAACAGAGCTTGGGAGTTCATTTTCTCTGGCAGAGTTCTCCACAGATGCCCCTGACAGAAGTGATATTGAGCTCGCCACGCCCATCGTAGTCATGCCCATCCCCTCCCTGAGGTCAAACACAACCCTGAAGTGGCCCTCAATGAAATCAAGTTTGACACCCCTGCTTTAGAACAAATCCTAGGATCCTTGCAAGTGGAATCCTCCTCATGAGCTTTCCCTGAAATTGCCAAACTTTTTTCTAGTGGATCATTTGGTTGCAGTTCAGAAGTGGGTTTCAGCAGGTTCTGACCAGTTCTGGAGAACCAGTAGCAGAAATTTTGAGTAGTTCGGAGAACTGTTAGCAAAAATTCTGACTGGCCCCGCCCCCATCTATTATCTGCCTTCCAAGTCCCAGCCGATTGGGAGGAAATGGGGATTTTGCAGTAACCTTTCCCTGGATTGGGGAGGGAATAGAGATTTTACAATATTCTTCCCATGCCACGCCCACCAAGTCACACCCACCAAGCCATTTTTTTACTACCAGTTTTGTAGGTGTGGCTTGGTGGGCGTGGGCCCACCAAGCTACACCTACAAAACTGGTAGTAAAAAAATTTGAAACCCACCACTGTTGCAGTTGGTGTTAGTTAGGTAACTAGTTGATACATTAAAAAAGCAAAACACAAACACAATGATCCAGTTTTCATTGAAAAACAATCCCCACCATTTATGCCTTCTGTTATAATTTTAAACATCTCCATGGCATAGGAAAAATGAATTCTAGTAACCGGAATCTGAATTATAGGGCAATTGAGATAGAAGCTATATTAATAAAAGAAAAGACTCCCTTTTTACAATTCTGTAGTCCCTATTACAGGTCGAGGCAGGGTGACTGGTGAAAACATTTATCATTCAGTTGTTTCTTCCTTGCAGTGTTCTATTGCTCTAGTTACATGGCACATTCAACCACAAAATGAAAATAGCCTGGTGCATTATGCGTACCCTACTTACCTGAAACCATAATGATGTCACACACCAAGAAAGCAAATTATAGAATTTGCAACAGTTACATCAAGTCATCATAATGACAGTCAATATGAAATTGACACCACAATGATGAACAGCTAGTTCCAAGCCTATAGGTCCGTGATGGTGAACCTATGACAGGCATGCCAGAGGTGGCACACAGTGCCCTCTCTGTTGGCATGCGAGCCATTGCCCCAGTTCAGCTCTGCCGCGCATGCATGCATGCCTCCGACTGGCCAACTGGTCTTCAGGTCTCTGCCGCACATGCACACAGAGTGTGCAGAGGGCGGGGCAAGTGTGGGGGGTGCGTGCACATGCATGGGGGTGGGGTGTGTGCACAGGAGCCATGTACACATGAGCGGTGTGGGGTGCATGCATGGGGGCAACACACACACATTGCATTTGGGGGGGATTCGGGCACGCATGTGTGCAATTGCACATGTGGCGCGCTTTGGCTACTTGGTCTGGAAAAGGTTAGCCATCACTGCTATAGGTCTTTAGGTGGTTAAGATATGGCTTTTTCTCAAGTTCTGGGACAGGGGTGGGTTCCTCCCAGTTTGGCCCAGTTCCGCCGAGACGGTAGTGGTGACGATATGATGTCACCGAAGCGGTTCTGCCCCACCTGCCCCCGCCCCCCGTGTTATTCTTACCTTTTATTTGGCCCCACCCCCAATCTATTGCTGCCTCCTGAGTCCCAGCTGATCTGCTAGAAGAAAAAACCTGTTTAAACTCTTGCCACGGGGCTGCCCTATAGCTGATCAGTGTTAAAAGGCAGTGTGGTGGTAGACCAGTGCCTTCAAAAACAAATGAGTAGGCCGGTGCCTCCAAAAAGAAATGAGTAGACCGGTACAGCTCTGCAAGCAGTTAAAAGCCTGGTAGACCAGTACCTCTGCTAAATCCTAAAGAATTGTCACATGACCATCAAGCCATGGACACAAAATAAGCCACGCCCATAGAACCGGTAGTAAAAAAATTTAGAACCCACCCCTCTTCTGGGATCAACTTGAGTGGAATCCCCAATGTAAGTGGTAGAAGTTTTCATTTTTGTTCATCATTTTATTGCTTCATATATTTTAATATGTTATGATATCCCTGTTCCAATTATTTCAGATATTTTTGTCTTTTATACACTGTCCAGAGTTACATAGCTTGGGTAAGTGCATACCCATGTAAATAAATTTAGCATGAAAAATAGAGACATTTAAGCAAGAACCAATGAGATTATATAATAAATAAGACAATATACATCCCTGTCTAACTCCTCTCTTTACTACTATTTCCTTAGTGACCTCTCTTTGGTTATTGCACATGAAGTTCAATTTTACATTTTCATGAATATTAATAAGTGAGAAGTGTTGGCATATCTTCCTCTTTCCATTCTGCTGTACAATAAAACCAAATTAACATATTTTTTCAGAGTGTAAAACACACTTTTTTCCCTCCTAAAAGAGGCTGAAAATTTGGGTGCATCTTTTCTCAGAATGTAACCCCATGCAGTGCCCAAAATGGCTACCTGCTGCCTTCTCTTACCCCTTCCGTGCTTTGCCTGCTTTAGTCATTGGAGCTCCCTCTGAGGATCTGCTGTTCTTTTGAAGCTGTTTTTCAGCCCCAACATGAGTGAAGCGATCGTCTGTGCTTTGCCTGCTTTTCTAATTACTGTTCCCTCTGACAATCAGCTGTGCTTTAGAAGCAGAGCCCCAACCAGCCCGAACCTCAAAACCAGCGACAGAACTAATGTGACTAGCCAGATGAATACCTGGTAGGCAGAATTTTTCCCCACCTATTTTCCTCCCCAAAAACTAAGGTGCATCTTATACTCCAGTGCGTCTTATACTCCGAAAAATATGGTAGATGTTTCATTTGTTTCATTTGTAGTTTATAGTATGGTATTCCCTACCTGTCTGGTTGGAAATCTTTCCTGATGGACATTCAGCACAATCATAGCAACAAAATTGTTCCCCTTCTTTGCTTTGTCTAATATAGCCCGGAACGCAGCGGTGGTTGCACAGCGACAAAGGCACAACCTGTCCACGGGAAAGAAAAACCTATTTTAGTCACATTTGTTGTTTAGTTAAGTCTCAATGGGGTGTTGTCAGTGGTGGGCTGCAAACTTTTTAACAACCGGTTCTATGTTCTAATGACTGGCTGGGTGGGTGTGGCAAGGGGTGTGGCCAGGGTGTATGACAGCACTCAGTCTCCTGCAGCCAGTGGTGGGATTTGCTGATTCGCCGAACTGAGCAGAATCTTAAAATCCAGTTCACCCAAACCGGTGTGAACTGGATGCAGCTCACCACTGGGTGTTGTACTCAAATCAGGGCATCATGGACTTCAGGATGTTTTTTTGTTTCCAGAATGTTGCTAAGGAAGAAGATAGCCTTAGCTCCTAGATTGTAGATATTGATTTTGAATTCTATCAGATGCCATGGACGGAAGCAAACATTGGTTGAATGGCCCAAAGGTGCTTTTTCAAAAGACAACTGGACTGAAGAAGCTGCTTGGATGAGAAGTAAACTGTCTTCAAAGAAAAACAGGCAGTCTAGTTGCCTTTTGAAGAAGTACCTTTGGGACAACCATAACCTGGATGATTGAGAATCCAAGCCTGACACTCCATAGACTCCATTCTAGCCTTCTTTACCTTGGTAAGGAATTTGGTATTATGTTGATACATAGGTATCAATGTGTGTACAGTTACTATTTCGGGTTTCTTCCCATGTAATTGTAAACATATCCTTAAAAGGGTAGTAGCGACGTTTCGACGAAATCACATTCGTCATCTTCTGGCTGAAGTTCTCGGTTTGGTGCTTATGGGCAAACTGTGTGATCGTAACTGACGTTTTTCTATGAAAAGAGGCAAAGGTGTATTCTGATTGGTCGACAGTGTTGTTGTATTCTGATTGGCTGATGACGTAGCTGTATTTTGATTGGGTGGAAGCGCTGTTGCTTGGTTGTGGGTTAATGGATAAGTTATGCTGGAAATGGTGGCAACACAGGCATTATGATGAATTTTTGATCTATGGTTTATATTTTGTGTTAAGATTCGTCTGTCTATGAGAGCAGGTTTCCAAATAGTAGGCAGACGGGAAGTGTCATCACGTTTATTCATACAATATGGTCTTTTCTCTATTTCAATGGCCTCTCTGATTATTCTGCCATTGAGATGTTCTATTTTTGCAACTGTTTTTGTGTTATTAAAATTAATATTATGTCCTTTACATCATACATTTGCATCAATGTAAATTCCCAGAATTTTCAGCAATATCTGTTCATCGCTTTGTGAAATCATGAATAGGGCTAGACACAAAAAATTCTCCATGGGCTTTTTGAAATTCCAGCTGTCATTTAACAAAAAGAAAGTTGCTTTAGAACGCATTTCAAGGGGAAGAAAATAGCAAATAAATGCTCGTGAATGAAATGTGATCTCCTTGATCTTTTGTTATCATAAGCTGTGAAGGGCTCCTCTTTCATTGTATCTTCCACTGTAGGCAGGGGTGGGCTGTTGGGGGGTTCTCAGGGGTTTGGGAAAACCTCTAGCTAAGATTCTGTGCAGTTCAGAGAACCCCCAAATCCCACTCCTGGCTGGCCCTGCCCACCCAACCCCGCCCCGCCCCTCCCAGGAGTCCCCACATGGCCCCACATGCAGGTAAGTGCAGGGTGCGAGGAGGCTTGGGAAGGGTGAAAAATGAGCCTACCGGATGTTTGGGAAGGCTGGAAACTTTTCTGGCCTCCAGAGGTCCTCTGGAACCTGGGGAGGCCATTTTTGCCCTCCTGAAGGCTCGAGGAAAGCCTTTGAAGCCCAGGGAGGGCAAAAACGCCCCCCCCGCCATGGTGCAGGAGACCAACTAGGCCATACCCACCATGGCCACCCCGACCCAGCAACCGGGCAGAGAACCCCTCCACAGCAGGCCATGGTGATGGACAAAACAATGACACCTGTGTGGTTATGTCACAGCACAACCTTACCCTTCTACACCGGTGTCCCGACACATCACACAAACATGTAAGTCAAAAGGTTTATGTTACGAAAACATAACACAGCTTTTGTCCTTTGTACCTTTTCCCACCCCTCCTGTGTCTCCAACAATCTACCACTGCCTTCCTTTCTCAAATTTTAATTGAATCACACAGGAAAATACCTTCATATTCCATCCACTGGACTTTGCAAGTAGTATTGCTACTGATGCTGCCTTTACAAAAAAGATGCCTGCTTTTGAAACATTGTCAGTAAATAACAATAGCACTTAGACTTTATATACCACTTCACAGTGCTTTTACAACTCTCTTTAAGTGGTTTACAGAGTCAGCATATTGCCCCCAACAATCTGGGTCCTCATTTTATCCATCTCAGAAAGATGGAAGGCTGAGTCAACCTTGAGCCTGATGAGATTCGATCTGCCAAACTGCTGGCAGCTGGTGATCAGCAGAAGTAGCCTGCAGTACTGCACTCTAACCACTGCACCACCATGGAATCTCTCATTCCCATTTTTTTCTTAATCTGGAATATTTAGAAAAGCCGTGTACACTCGTTATACAGCTAGCCCTCGACTTATAACCATAACCAAGCCCAAAAATTTCTTCTAAGTAAGGCAGTTGTGAAGTGAGTTTTGCTCCATTTTATAAACTTTTATGCTACAGATAAGTGAATTTCTACAGTTGTTAAGTGAATCATGTGGACACTAAACCAACCTGGCTTTCCCTATTGATTGTGCTTGTCTCAAGGTGGCTGGGAAGGTTACAAATGATGATCACTTGACTTTGAGACAGGGCAACTGTTATAACATGCCAGTGACACACATGCCAGTGTCTGTTGTGGTCCGCCAGCAGCCTGTGGACCTGGCAGTGGAGTTGGACAGTGAGGAGGCTGGGGAGGACAATGGGCCAGTCCTGGAGTCAGGGAAGGCAGGACAAGGGCTCTGCGTCAGAGGCAGAGATGGGACCAGAGCCATCTGGGAGCAATGCATGGACTCTGGAGCCTTCAGAGGTGGACAGCAGAGAGGCAGAGGAACAGGGGGAGCCTGTTCCTAGTGCATGCATGTGAAGAGCTGCCAGAAGGCAAGAGCAGCTGAGTGAAAAGGACGACTCAGGAGTAAGGCCAGGAGATCATTGGCCATTCCCATAAGGCTTAAAAGACCAGCAACGAGCCGTTAGGTTCTTTGTAGAAAAGCAACATTGATTCCAGTGCTTCTTGTCCACGTCTCTTGAACTTTGTGGGGGTTTTGCCAAGAAAAGCTTTTGGCAGGTTGCCAAAGTCATCAAAGGTTGGTGATAAGGCCGTAGGACTGGTTATGAAGAATTTGTTTTGGAATAAGCTGAGAATGAATTAATTCTCAGCTGTTTTAATAAAATAAGTTTGTTCAGGACTGAATTGTGTTTGGTAATCACTACTTGGGCCTCGGTCACAACAGTGTCCAAGTGCCAGAATTTTGATCACATAACTATGGGAGTGCTGCAAGGTTGTAAGTGTGAACATTTGTCATAAGTCATTTTCTTTCAGTATCATTGTACAGTACCAACAGTCACTAAACAATTGATTTTAAGTCCATGACTATCTGTAATTGGACAGCTTCTCAAACCAGAAGACTGCTTTCCAGCTTACATATACATTGGTTGAGAAAGTTTTAAATTACATATCATTTTGTCATTATACCCACTCCTTGTTTAGTGACTATCCTGGTTAGTGACCATTTGCAAATATGACAGTAATAAAAAATTCATTTTCTAAGCAATGAACACATTTATGACCAAATTTTGTGCGCCTATATAAACTTTAGATTTTGGTGTTTAGTCCTACCTCTCCAAATGTATAATGCCAAGTAATAATCTTCTCATTAATAGACAGCTGCTTGTCCCATGGAGCTTGAGGATCCATTTTCCCGATTTTCACTTTTAAGAAAGATTGATTTGGAAAAGTTATCCAGTTGATAATATCAAAGCCATCTACTAATTCGCCATTCTCATTAAAAAACAAGGTGTCTCCTGCACTGTTGTTAAACGAGATCTTCTTCAGGAAAGGGTGGATCTTAAGGTGAAGAAAGCCAAGAGTAGGTTTCACAAAATTGTCTTTACCTGTTTATTTCTGAACTATCTCTACCACCCACTCTCGAAATATGTCAACAGTTTGCAATATATGCGCCCACTGAAAATCAAGTCACTAAAACGGTTAGATTTACAATTTAGAAGAAGAAAGGAGAAAAGTAGCAATAATAATTAAGATAAATTAAAATTATTTTAAATTATTATTAGCCTTGGTAGTACAGGGGTTTAAGGCACCCTGTTATTAAGCTGGTTATTAAGACCAGCTGCCTGCAATTACTGCAGGGTTCGAATCTCGCCAAGGCTCAAGGTTGACTCAGCCTTCCATCCTTTCTAAGGTAGGTGAAATGAGGACCCAGTTTGTGGGAGCAATAAGCTGACTTTGTATAAATATACAAAAGGATGAAGGCTATTGCTGAGCACTTTGTAAGCCGCCCTGAGTCTTCGGAGAAGGGCGACATATAAATCAAATTAAAAAAAATAAAATAAAATAAATAATTAGCAACATGAGCAATTAAACACCGGTACACAAGTTTTGGTGCCTTGACAACAGCTCCAAAACCAGTTTTGTGCTCTTTGTCTGAAAACTGTTAAGTAACAAGCTAGTGGTAGAGTGCCTACTTATGTTTCAGGTTCTATACATAAGACTTTCTCCTCCATGATCAAACAGTGGATTCATTCTGTTTTATTTTGCATCAACCAGGCCTTATTGAGGAATAAAAGTACCATATTTTTCAGAGTATAAGACACTCCCCCTCCCCCCAAAGTAGGTGAAAATTTTGGTGCATCTTATAGACTGAATACAGGCCTAGTTTTGGCTTCCCGAACCCTGCACGTCACATTTTCACCCTCCCCGGCCCCCAGAAATACTCTGGAGTGCTTTGCACATCCCATTTTTGCCAAAAACGGGGCCATTTCCACCAAAAATGGGCTCATTTTTGGGCTCCTGAATCCTCTGTGCATCATATTTTCAGCCTCCTCGGCCCTAGAAGCACTCTGCAGGCCAAAAATGGGAATGTTTTTGGTGAAAACGGGACATGTGAAGCACTGCAGAATGTTTCTGGGGGCCAGGGAGGGTGAAAACGCAATGCATGGAGACCAAAAACTGTTTTTTTCCCCCTTGTTTTCCTCCTGTAAATCTAGGTGCATCTTATAGTCTGGTGTGTCTTATAGTCTGAAAAATACAGTAGTTTCTTTGAGAGATTGAATCTCTTCTTCAAGATCTAACTACTGACAAGGCCTCTGAAAAGGGGTAGAATTATTAAATTATTCATCTATGTTCTCTTGTAATGACTTGCTGGCCTATCTGTGCCAAATTATGCCAAATTATTCCCCGCCATCCTTTCCCCCCCACATTTACATTAGAAGTCATGACACAAGTTAAGAAGTACATGACACAAGGAAACAAGTAGCAATGATAATTAAAAAATAGCAATATGGGCAAATGAAGATTGGTACACAAGTTTAGATGTCTCCCCAACAGCTCCAAAATCAGTTCTGCCCCTCAGTCTGAAAACTGTTAAGCAGCAAGCTAGCGGTAGAGTAGCAGAATCATAAATTTATCTCTCATTCCAGGTCCAGAATGCACATGCCTGTCCTGTGTCTGATTGCCTAACTCCAGATTTTCCTCCCTTGCAGGAGGAAACAACCACTTCCTAAACTGCTTTTCTTTGCTGTGCAGGCTATGCTTCCTTGAGAGGTCCTAACCCTGTGATGACATCCTATGACACACGTGCCCAAAGTGGCACGTGAAGCCATGTCATCTGGCACACATGGCTTTGCCTGTTTGTCTTCTGGGTTTCTGGCACACATGCCCATGTGATAAACACCTGTCCTTCACACGTGCGGCAGTGCCGAATACCGGTGTGCACATGCACGCCAGCCAGCTGATTGTTGGGTGCACTTGCGTGCCAGAACCTGGAAGTTTGGCTTTTCCAGAGCGTGGCCCTGACGAGAGAGTGCGTGCGATGTTTTCAAGCAACCTTTTTGGCACTCGGCACTTGGTGCCGAAAAGGTTCACCATCACTGTCCTAACTTTTGACCTTGATTAATTAATTATTTCCATTTGCCTGCTTGCACTGCTATCTGAAATCGACATGATCCTAATCAATTTCACTTCCTTTGGTCTCCTAAACAGTTGTGCCAAGTCATTCCATTCAAGTTGCAGTCCCTACTGGAAATTTTATGGTTAGAAAAGAGATATAGATAAAGATTGTGATACTGTAATTAAATAAGGAGAATGTTATATTAAATGTATTGTAATTTGGGGAAATATTGCAACAGGGAAATGGAAATTATCAAGGAAGAAATGAAGATAGGAGGAGTAATAAACAGAAGAAGAAGTCACGGAAGAAACACCGAGAAAACACACGGAAGGATTGATGTGTTTATTTGGTTTAAAAAAAAAAAAGTTGCAGTCCCCACTGTGTGTTTGCTGGTTGTTAAGCCACTAAATTGTGATCAACTCTTCATGACCCTATGGATGATAGTCTGCCAGATCCCGCTCTCCTCCACTGTCTCCTGGAATCTGCCCAAATTCATGTTCATTGCATCAATGACACTATCTAATCATCTCATCCTTTGCCATCTTCTTCTCCCTTTTCCTTCCATCTTTCCCAATATCAGAGTCTTTTCTAATGAGCCCTCTCTTCTCATTTGGTGGCCGAACTATTTGAGCTTCAGCTTCAATATCTGTCCTTCCAAGGAACAGGTAGTGTTGATTACCTTTTGGATGGACTGATTTGATCTCCTTGCAGTCCAAGGGACTCTAAACAGCCCTGTCTTTCAACCATGAAACTGATCTAGCCGAAGCCATCTTGGAGCTTCAGTGCTGCCACACTGGAGTGAGGGATAGGGAGGGGGGGATTAGAGATAGCTGGGGTTGTGTAGTCAAAATAAAATACTTTCTCTTGGGAACCAAGGACGTTCTCAAACCTGGCCTGAAAAAGGAGGAGTGATGTCCCCAGACCAGCAGATGCTGCCATGATTGGACCATGTTTGAGGCTGAGGGGAAAACTTTTACTTTTAATTAGGTGAAAACCAAGGGGCCCCTCAGAGTTGGTTTTCACCAGATATGTGCCAATATGATATTTCCAATAAAGCTATTCTTTGAGGAATCCAGCTGCCTTGGAGTTTTTGCTTGCAATGGATCTATTACTTGGAACCCTGACACTGTCCCTACTACTTTGGTACGAATAGCTACATCCTGCAGCCCTAGATCACTATCTATTCATTTAAAAAAACCCATAGGCTTGCTTAATGTGAAGGACATTACCTGAAAATGTTGTAGCTTTGAAGACTCAACAGGGTATTCAACAATTCCCAATCTGTGTTTAGTTCTGGATGACAACATAGCATGGAAAGCATGAGCCACAGCATAGATTGCATTATAGATGCTGTAGCTTTGACCCGTCATCTGCATTTCAAAAAGAGGTCCAGGGATGTTCTCCAACTGCTCATCTCCAGTGCAGGATGTCAATTGATTTTCCCCTCCACCTGCATCTTCAAATACACAGTTAAACGCTTGTTCCCAGAAAAGCTTGACAAAGCTGTCAGCTTCAGAATGTGGATTCAGTTTATGAAGGAAATTTTGGAAATCCCTCATCTCCTTGGCATGAATTGCAAATGATAAGGCTCCATGGAAGATCTGTATATTTATCTGTCTGTGAAATGTTTCAGATGAGAAATCCCAAGGAGCAGTTACAACCCACACTTTGTCAACAGGCTGTAATTCAAAATTGTTCACCACAAGTTCCAACCAATGAATATCGAACATGGCGTGCGTATCTGCCTTTGCGACAACTACACTTGCATTGGACTTATGGAGAGATACAACTATATTCTTTAACTGACTGATCAGTTCATCCAGCTGAAAAAAATACTCATGACTAGGTGTTCTTTCTGTGAAGGCTATACAGATTTCCTTCTCGAAAAGCAAATGTGTTAAGGTCTGCACAAATATTTCCCCTTTCTCATCTCCTAGGGCAATGATCCCAACCCATTTCCATTGAAAATATAACAGAAGCTGGACAAGTCCATTCAACTGATAAGTTTCACTAGGAGTCATCTGGTATAAGAAAGCAAATTGATTTTTTTCTCTTACTGCTGGAGAAAAGAAACTATAGGTGACCTAGAAAAGATTAGAGAGATGTTCATCCTCGAGTTAGCAGATTTCATGCATTTGTTTGACATCTATTTTTTTTTCTTATTTTCAAGTATTTCAGATTTTTGAAGAAAGTCAATGAAGGCAATATAATGTGGTCACTAAAATGTTGGCTGGCACTGAGAAGGTTTAGGTTCTAAAAAGCTACAGGTGACCTAGAGGAGATTAAAGAGCTGTTCATCCTTCGGTTGGTGAATTTCATGCATTTGTTTGGTAGCTAAAGATTCTTTTCTTTATTTTCAAGAATTTTAGGCATTTTTAAAAGAAATGCAGTGAAGGCAATCTGATGTAAGATGTTGAAATTGCACCGAAGAGATCTAGGTTCTAATTCTTCCTCAGTCCACTAATATTCATTGGTAACTTTGGGCCAATTTTTCTTTTTCGGTAAATCTTCTTCACAGAGTTGAGACTTGGGGGTGGGAAAGGTAGAAATTTGAAATTCTATAAAAGGTAGAATATACAATCAACAAAAATACACACAAAATATCATCCCATTTCAGTTTTTTATTTCCACTTCAATTAAAGATCTTAGAAGGTTTTTTGGCCAAATACTCAGTTAAAATGGGAAGTACCTTTCATATCTAATTCCAAAATGGAGTGAGGGGTGAGAACAATAGGAGTTGCTTTATTTTGAGGGATCTCAGACTTTTTTTTCTAAGAGATTTCACCAGGGTTTCTTTAACTTTTTCCTTTTCTTTTTAAAGTCATTTTAATCTCCAGAATTATGAAATCCTCTAGTCTCCTTTCAGGGGGATTCCACATTATATTATTAGTAGAAGATCAATGCTGGATCTTGTTAAGTACTTTGGATATGGTAACCGGTCTCTTAATACTTTCTGAACTCAAATGTGTTTATTTGAGCCCATGCAGGTACTGTTCAAGTCAAGGTCCAACTCAAGGGTGAAATCCAGCAGGTTCTGACAGGTTCTGGAGAACCAGTAGCGGAAATTTTGAGCAGTTTGGAGAACCGGTAGCGGAAATTTTGAGTAGTTTGGAGAACCGGCAAATACCACCTCTGGCTGGCCCCAGAGTGGGGTGGGAATGGAGACTTTGCAATATCCTTCCCCTGGAGTGGGGTGGGAATGGAGATTTTGCAGTATCTTTCCCCTGTCACGCACACCAAGCCATGCACACCAAGCCATACCATGCCCACCAAGCCACACCCACAGAACCGGTAGTAAAAAAAATTGGATTTCACCACTGGTCCAACTCTGTTTGGCTTTTGTGAGGTAACAAATTCACTGAGGGTGATTGACTTTATTTTTTTAGTTGACACACTACTTCTAATTGGATTGTTGCAACAATCAGGATTCTTTTGCAATTCTATGAAGCAAAGTGATTTAAAATCTTCCCTGCACCAACATCAGTTTAAAAGGGCTTATTCTTCAGCTAAATTCTCAGACCTTTTGTATTTGTCAATCTCTTTCGAATCTCCGTGAAATAAACAAATAAATAAAATGGAATTACCATAATAATATTATTTCAACTTATTACACTCTGGTTTCTTTCAAGTGGACTTTTTAATTTTCACACTGGTTATTTTCTTTTACTGATAGAACCCTTAAATCTCTCTCCTCATTTTACCTGGGAAATTTTGTAGAGAGTTAAGATGGAGGCCATGTGTAGAGTGATTTCAGAATCCAGGCCCCCAATGGCTGCTATCAGATTCTTTTCAACATCACACTTGTAATTGGGAACAGTCTTGTTATGGCGAGATACCAGGTTCAGCGTATTTTGATTAGCCATGCGTGCACTGAAGTAACTTTCATAGATCTGGAACCCCAAGGTGACGTTGGGTAAAAGTTTAAGGTTCTCATTGATCTCATTCACAGCAAACACCATTGATAGGACATGCTGATAATTCTTGGGCACTGTGCTAGAACAAGAAGAACATTGTATATATGGACACAAAATCTTGTACATTTGCTGGAATCATGCTCCTGTTTAACACCCATAATGGGACACCCCATAGAACAAAATTGTTGCAGCTAGAGGTTGTGTAGGAAAGAAGGAAGGAAAGAAGGAAAGAAGGAAGGAAAGATGTGCTAAGGATCAAATGAGTTCCTTTACTGCACTGTATTCTATTCTTCTTTAAATGTTTAACTAAATGAAGGAATGTTATCCACTCAACTAGGATATGTTAGAAAATACTGTGTAGCAGAAGATTTAACCTAGAAGATGTAACTTTAGGATATAAGATGAACACACAGAACTGATTTCATAAGTTTAATTTATATAAAAGGCGAAGTGAGGAACTATGGATAGAAATAATGATTATGAAAACAGAAGTGATATGAATACATTTTCAAATTTTCAAGGAACGTTTCAAGATAAGCATCATGGAAGTAGGAGAAGATGGGAGATGAAAGCCTTGGATAACAGGAAAGATATATGATAATTGGATGCAGATTTCAGAAATATATCTACAATTTGAATGTCTATGATTAGACATTAGGCATATAACAGGAAAAAGGAAAAGGAGAGATTTTATTAAGGAAAATTATAGGATAAATTACAGGTAATTAAAAATACAGAGAAATATACATGGAAGATTGATGTAAATGAGTTTTAAAATTTCAGAAAAACCTACACCAACCTCACTGAAAATGGGATTATAAAATGATAGAAACATTTCAAGACAGAGAATACATTCAAGAACAGTCAGCTACTGTATATCTGTCAAGTAACAGATTAAAAGGGTGGAAGTGCCAAAACCTGTGTTGACAAACAATAAATCAGACTATATGGGATTGAGGTTAGAAAAACATTAGCGACATATTGGAAAAAAAAACAAAATGAAAGAAAAAGGGCAAATTATCAAATCACTGCACCAATTCTTCATTAAGTTTTGCTTAGTAGCTGATAGAGACCAACAGAATCATACTGTATATATAGAGAGAAATGCCAAATAAATTAGCCTTGATATGTTCCACATTCTGGCAAAATCTCCATCGCCTGGAAGGAACATATTTAAAATGGGTGTCCCTGAACATGTGATTATTCTTCTGGGAAAAAAATAAATAAATGAAGAGTTTAGTTTAAGAGCAGATTTTTGAGAAACTGGGAGGTCAAGGGAAGGGAGGAAGAGAAAGATGCACATTGTCTTCTTAACTAACTTATTTTTGAAAGTGTTAAAAGAGTGGCAGGATTGGGCATGATGGCAGTAGAGATCAGACTTGGAAACTGATTTCAGTGAAATGGAAGCAGCAAGCAGTCCACCAATAGAAAAACTGCACCGATATTTTTTTTTCTGGAACAAATTTCTTATATTTGTAGTGGGATAATGGGCATAATCCATTGGATGGGATCGGACTTTTTCCTTTATAAACTGTAAAGAACCACAATGTTAGTCTTTCAAATATAATTTGATGATAACTGTCAGAGTATTATCTGTGTCAACCTATTCAAAATTGCCTTACAGTGAAGAATTCTTTGGTAGCTTAAGGAGTAACAACCTTATTATAAAATAAACTTTCCCATGATTAGTAGCATTTCCTCAGGGGCAATGGACAACCAGACAATGCCAAATTCCAAAATGAGAGCAAAACTCAGAACAAGCTTTTCTGAAACATTTGCACTAATTTTTAAACAAAACTTCCTTCCTTCCTTCCTTCCTTCCTTCCTTCCTTCCTTCCTTCCTTCCTTCCTTCCTTCCTGCCTGCCTGCCTGCCTGCCTGCCTTCCCTCTCTCCCTCCCTCCCTCATTTTTTAAAACTTCCTTTAGGCCATTCATTGGTAGCTTTGTTGATACGAATAAGATGAGCTCTATCTTTCATTAAGATGCATAACTCCACATTGTTGTCATATCTACTTAGGGTGATTATTTAAACTTTTTGTCAGAGAGGACCAAAAAAAATGGTTTCCTTACGTATACATGTCTTCAATCATTGTCAAGGGATTCTCAGTGAAGGATAATGGATTGAAGGCAGGCATGAAGAGCTGAGAAAAGATTGCACCAATGATGAAGTCTCCGGGCTGATAATACTCATGTTGAATAGGAAGGGAATAATTCACACTACATGAATTAGGAAGAGCTTTCCCCTCAATTTTTGGAAACACTAAGAGTAGCAGCAAAAAGAAGAGCTTTGACATCTGCAGGGATGAAGAAGTACCTTCTCTTAACCTCAAATCCTTTACCTCAGTCTAGTGCCCATCATCATACTGTCACACTTAGTGCTTTCCAGACTTCTGAATGATGTCTTCAAAGAAGCATAAAAGAAACAGATTGAAATGGGGCTGCTTTTGCAGGTACCTAAAATGTTATAAAGCTTAGTCAGTCTTTCCAGAATAGAAGATAAATCATAGCACTTTGTGATAATGAGAGGAACTAACATCTCAAGAGGACTGTAACCCCCAGGGTATCAGATGGCATCAGAAATGATGAAGGAAACATGTTTATCATATTGTTAGAATAGAATAACAGAGTTGGAAGGAACCTTGGAGGTCTTCTAGTCCAACCCCCTGCTTAGGCAGGAAACCCTACACCACTTCAGACAAACGGTTATCCAACATCTTCTTAAAAACCTCCAGTGTTGGAGCATTCACAACTTCTGGAGGCAAGTTGTTCCACTGATTAATTGTTCTAACTGTCAGGAAATTTCTCCTTAGTTCTAGGTTGCTTCTCTCCTTGATTAGTTTTCTCCCATTGCTTCTTGTCCTGCCCTCAGGTGCTTTGGAGAATAGCTTGACTCCCTCTTCTTTGTGGCAACCCCTGAGATATTAGAACACTGCTATCATGTCTCCCCAATCCTTCTTTTCATTAAACTAGACATACCCAATTCCTGCAACCGTTCTTCATGTGTTTTAGCCTCCAGTCCCCTAATCATCTTTGTTGCTCTTCTCTGCACTTTTTCTAGAGTCTCAATATCTTTTTTACATCATGATGACCAAAACTGAATTCAGTATTCCAAGTGTGGCCTTACCAAGGCATTATAAAGTGGTATTAACACTTCACGTGATCTTGATTCTATCCCTCTGTTTATGCAGCCTAGAACTGTGTTGGCTTTTTTGGCAGCTGCTGCACACTGCTGGCTCATATCTAAATGGTTGTCCACTAGGACTCCAAGATCCCTCTGACAGTTACTACTGTTGAGCAAGGTACCACATATACGGTACCTGTGCATTTTGTTTTTCTTGCCTAAATATAGAACCTTACTTTTTTCACCATTGAATTTCATTTTGTTAGATAGTGCCCAATGTTCAAGTCTGTCAATATTGTTATCGTATAAGAGAATAATAGGATAGCAGAGATGGAAGACTTGGTCTTCTAGTACACCCCCTATTCAAGTAGGAGACTATATCATTCTGGACAAATGGCTGTTCTTTAAAACCTCCAGTAACAGAGCACCCACAACTTCTGAAAGAAGCCCTTCCATTGATTAATTGTTCTGTCAGGATTTTTTTTCCTTAGTTCTAGGCTCGTTCTCTCCTTGATTCATTTCTATCCATTCCTTCTTTTCCTGCCTTCAGGTGCTTTGGAGAATAGGTTGACCCCCTTTTGTTTGTGACTGTCCCCTTGATATTGGAAGATTGCTATCATGTCACTCCT
Organism: Pituophis catenifer annectens; assembly: GCF_029215685.1. Lineage (NCBI taxonomy): Eukaryota > Metazoa > Chordata > Lepidosauria > Squamata > Colubridae > Pituophis > Pituophis catenifer. Next base: position 14,794,192 of record NW_027256895.1, read on the forward strand.
AGTCCTTCTCTTCAATAAACTAGACATACCCAATTCCTCTAACTGTTCTTCATATGGTTTAGCCCAGGGGTGGGCTTCAAAAATTTTAGCAAGGGGTTCTCTGCCTGGTTGCTGGGTGGGCATGGCCATGGTGGGTGTGGCCGAGTCGGCCTCCTGCACCATGGTGGGGGGGCATTTTTGCCGTCCCTGGGTTCTGGAGGTTTTTCTTGAGCCTCCGGGAAGGTGAAAACGGCCAGACTCTGAAGGCCCTCTGGAGGCCGGAAATGGGCCCATTTCCAGCCTTCCCAAACTTCCAGTAGGCCCGTTTTTCACCCTCCCCGAGCATCCGTGGGTGCTCTGCACTTACCTGCATCCAAAATAGGCCATGTGGAGATTCCTGGGAGGGATGGGGCAGGGTGGGCGGGGCCAGCCAGGAGTGGGATTTGGGGGTTCTGCGAACTGCACAGAATCTTAGCTAGAGGTTCTCCTGAACCCTTGCAAACCCCCAGCAGCCCACCCTTTGTTTAGCCTTCAGTCCCCAGTTATCTTTTTTTTTTTAATTTTATTTTATTTTATTGAAAAGACAGTACCATGTCAGGATAACAATGCAAATAAAGCAAAGCCAGAGAGAGATCATGGTAAATCTTAACATACATGCTAGTAACTATAACTGTAATAATAATAATAATAATAATAATAATAATAATAATAATAATAATAATAATAATAATAATAATAATAATAATAATAATTATTATTATTATTATTATTATTATTATTATTTTATTTCTATACCGCCCTTCTCCCAAAGGACTCAGGGCGGTGTACAGCCTGATTAAAAGCACAAAGACAGAAAAATTTAAAAATAATTAAAATTATTAAATAATTGGCTCAATTATAAAACACCCAAATTTAAAATCCCACATTTAAAACCAATTAAAATCTTTACATTGATAGTCCGGCCTGGCAGAACAACAAGGTTTTGAGGACACAGCGAAATACACGGAGGTCGGAGATCTTACACATTTCTGGGGACAGTTCATTCCAAAGGGCAGGGGCTCCCACAGAGAAGGCCCTCCCCCTGGGCGTCGCCAGCCAACATAATTTGGCTGATGGCACCCTGAGGAGACCCTCTCTGTGGGAGCGGACTGGCTGGTGGGAGGCTACTGGTGGCAGAAGATGGTCTTGAAGGTACCCAGGTCCAATGCCATGGAGTAACCAACACCTTGAATCGCACCCGAAGACCACTGGGAGCCAGTGCAGCTCGCGCAGGAGGGTGTCATGTGGGCACAACGAGTTGCGCCCATAACCACCTGCGCGGCCACATTCTGGACCAGTTGGAGCCTCCGGGTACTATGTACTATGTTAACAGTAAACAGTAAACAGATGCTTATAAATGAAAACTTCAACTAAATTTCTACTTACATTAGCTTATTTACAAATTTTTCCATATTATATTCATAGTTTATATGTTTTATTTGTTGTACTGACATTCATAAACTTCCCTCTCATTTCTACTTCTTGTCTCTATCCATTCATAAAATTTATTCCATGTCCTGTAATATTTCGAGTCTTCTTTATCTTTAATTTTTAAAGTTAATCTGTCCATTTCAGCTCAATCCTAAATTTTTCTAATTATGCCATCATCCGGTGAGGCGTTCATATTTTTCCAATATTTAGCATATGTAATTCTAGCTGATGTCAATATATGTAACACTAAATAAATGGTTGCTTTGTCATAACTTTCTGACAATATACCTAAGAGGCACATTTCTGGTTTGAACTCAATATGTTGCTCAGTTATCATTTCTAGCCATTTATGAATTTTGTCCCAGTAACTCCTTACTTTCTTACATGTCCACCACATGTGGTAGTATGTTCCTGGAGTCTGGTTGCATTTCCAACAATTGGCGGAGGAGTTCTTATACATTTTGGCCAATCTTGCTGGCGGCAAGTGCCACCTGTAAAACATTTTGTAAAGGTTTTCTTTATATGCCATGGCCATCGTCAGTTGTAGTTTCTCTCCCAAATTTTTAACCATTTTTTCTAATTCTATGTTGCATCCGAAATTCTTTGCCCAGGCAATCATTGTTTCTTTAACTATCTCTTCCTCCATTTTATAGTTCAGTAAATAATTATATATTTTTAATCAATTTTTCATCCATCCCCATTAAAATTTTGTCCAATGCTGTTTGTTCTTTGTTTACACCCCATAATTTAACATCTTTTTTGTGCCTTGCTTGGATCTGCAAATATGGCCACCAAGATAAATCCAATCCCTGCTTCTGCAATTGTTATCTGGATTTAAGATCACCCCTTTCATCTAAAATATCCTTGTAACATACAATTTTTCCCCAATTCATAAGATTTGGATATATTATTGCCTCCATTGGGGAGAGCCAGACTGGTACTTCCCTATAGTGTTGTAGTTTATTTTTTTCCCAAATGTTAAGTAACGCGTTCCTCACATAATGCTTCTGGAAATATTTGTATGCTATATTTCTACCATACCAGAGAAAGGCATGCCAGCCTAATTGTAAGTCATGCCCTTCTAGTAATAATAGTCTTCTGTTATTCAAGTTTACCCAATGTTTTATCTAGGTGAGAGCTGCAGCCTGGTAATATAATTCCCAGTCTGGGAGCGCAAAACTACCATTATTCCTAGAATCCTGTAAAACTTTCAATTTTATTCTTGATTTTTTTCCTTGCCAAATATATTGCAGAGTCATTTTATTTAGTTCATCAACAATTTCTTTTCTAATTTTACTGGTATGGTTTGAAATAGAAAGAGTAGTTTTGGTAGTACGTTCATTTTCACCACTGTAATTCTCCCTATCATCGATAACTGTACATTCTTCCATCTTTCCAAATCTATTTTAATTTGTTGTATCAGCTTTGTATAGTTGTCCTCTTTGATTGTCCCACACCTAGCTGTTAAGAAAATACCAAGGTATTTAACTTTTTTTTCTATCTGTAGGTCAATTTTCTCTGTCAATTCCTTTTTCTGTTTGTTGGTGCAATTTTTGACTAAAATCCTGGTTTTATCTTTATTTATTTTCATCCCTGCCACCTCTCCATATTCCTCAATTTTCTTTATCAATTTAGGGCCAGTTTCTATGGGTTCTTCTAATATAATGACTAGCTAAGTCATGAGTGAAAGCTTGGAGTTTGTATTTTTCATTTCTAATTTCCATTCCTTTTATCTCTGTATCTTGTCTTATGTTCCTCATCAATACCTCTAATGTTAAAATAAATAATAATGGGGAAAGGGGACAACCTTGCCTTGTTCCTTTTTGTATACTAAAACTTTCTGTTACATCTCCATTAACCAATACTCTTGTGTTCTGTTGAGTGTATATTGCTTTAATCGTATTCCTAAATTTTCCACCAAATTCCATAAAATTTAATTGTAGCAACATAAATTGCCAATTTATATTGTCGAACACTTTCTGCGTGTCCAGGAATATTAATGCTAGTTGTTTTTCATAATGTATTTCTTAACATTCTAGTACATCCATGATTATTCTAACATTATTTTTGATTTGTCTTTTTTGGTAAAAATCCATTTTGATATGGATGAATGAATTCATTTAAAAAGTTTTTTAATCTTTCCACAATTATTGATGTGAAGATTTTATAGTCTGCGTTTAGTAATGAAATCGGTCTATAGTTTTTAATTTGAGTTATATCCGAATCTTCTTTGGGGATGAGGGTAATATAGGCATCTTTCCATATGTTCAGAATTTTAGCTTCCGTTAACACTTCATTGTATACTTCTAGCATTGACAGACTCAAGGTGTCTTCTAATTCTTTATATATTTCTACTGGTAGACCATCTGGTCCGAGGGTTTTATTGGTTTTTTTGCTTTTTAATTGCGTTCATTAACTCTGCCATTGTTATTCTTTCCTCCAGCCTATTCTTAACCATTTCTGAGATCTTAGGTAAATTGGCTTTCTCCAGATATTGTATTAATCTCTCCTCTTCTATTTTATCAGCTTCATATAATTTCTCATAAAATCATGAACTATATCTCTTTTCTTTTCAAGTTGTAGAGAGTGTTACAATAGTCCAGGTGGGAAGTGACGAGGGCATGAGTGACCATGCGTAAGGAGTCCCAATCTAGAAAGGGACGCAACTGGCAGATCAGGCGAACCTGATGAGAAGTCCTCCTGGTCACAGCCATCAAATGCTCTTTTAAAGACAGCCGTGAGTCCAAGAGGACACCCAAGTTGCGAGCCCTCTCCATGGGGGCCAATGACTCACCCCCAATAGTCAGTGATGGCACCAACTGACTATATCGGGACACTGGAAACCACAGCCACTCGGTCTTGGATGGGTTGAGCCTGAGCCTGTTTCTCCCCATCCAGATCCGCACAGCCTCCAGGCACCGGGACATCACTTCAAGGGCATCATTGGGGTGGTCGGGGGGGGGGGATGTACAGCTAAGTGTCATCAGCGTACTGATGGTACTTCACCCCGAAACCACGGATTATCTCACCCAGCGGCTTTACATAAATGTTGAACAGAAGGGGTGAGAGGACCGACCCCTGTGGCACCCCACATATGAGGTGCCTCGGGGTCGACCTCTGCCTCCCTGCCAACACAGACTGCAACCGGTTGGAGAGAAAGGAGGAGAACCACCACAGCACAGTGCCCCCCATCCCCAGCTCTTCCAACCGATGCAGCATGATACCATGGTCGATGGTCTCAAAAGCCGTTGAGAGATCTAACAGGACCAGGGCTGTCCCAAGCCCTCCAGAGATCATCAACCAACGCGACCAATGCCGTTTCCGTGCTGTACCCAGGCCTGAAACCCAACTGGAACGGATCCAGATAAAGGTTGAGAAGAGTTAGCTTACTATGGCTTCACATGAAGGAGTTGACTCTGAAAATTTTGAGCCCAGTGTTTCTCAACCTCAGCAATTCTGGGAGTTGAAGTGGCCTTCAACTCGCAGAATTCCCCAGTCAAAGGGCTGTAGCTAGCCAATCAATTTCTCCTTACCTAGAAACCTCCACAGACTCTAAGAAGGAGTGTTCTTTGCCCATTATATATTATATTTTCACATATTGAGAGTTTTAACTTTAAAACCTTTCTGGATCGGGACTCCCTACGCACGGTCACTCAAGCACTCGTCACTTCCCGCCTGGATTACTGCAATGCTCTCTACATGGGGCTCCCCTTGGGGTGCACCCGGAGGCTGCAGTTAGTCCAGAATGTGGCCGCGCAGGGGATTATGGGAGCGACGGGGCGCTCACATATGACACCTCTCCTGCGCGAGCTGCACTGGCTTCCTGTGGTCTTCCGGGTGCTCTTCAAGGTGTTGGTGACCACCTTTAAAGCGCTCCATGGCTTAGGGCCGGGTTATCTGCGAGACCGCCTTCTGCCGCCAATAGCCTCCCACCGACCGGTTCGCTCGCACAGAGAGGGCCTCCTCAGGGTGCCGTCGGTCAGACAGTGTCGGCTGGCAACCCCCAGGGGGAGAGCCTTCTCTGTGGCAGAACCTGCCCTCTGGAATGACCTACCCCCTGAGATACGCATGATATCAGACCTCCAGACTTTTCGTCGGGCCCTGAAAACACACCTATTCCATCTAGCTGGGCTGGCTTGATCCCATCCTCTCAGTTTTAATTGAATTTGGTTTTAATTGGGTTGTTTTTAATATCTTGGGCTGAAATTATTTAATTGTTTTTTAAATTGTTTTTAAATTTTATATGCAATGTTTTATCTTGGCTGTACACCACCCTGAGTCCCGCAGGAGAAGGGCGGTATAGAAATAAAATAAAATAAAATAATAATAATAATAATAATAATAATAATAATAATAATAATAATAATAATAATAAAACAATGGTTAACAATCTGCCTTTCACTGTACCAGTCATACAGCAGTCATAATTGAAATATTTTAATGACAGGATACATGATATGAAATAAATATGAAATGGAGGATAAAAGTGAACCTAAATATACACTTTATACAGTGAGATAAATACAATGTCTTGTCTTTGTTTAGCTGACAAGATGCATTGGTTTAAGATCTCAAAAAGAAATATTATAATCAAATATGCTTACTTCCAAATAACATATCAATGTTTTCAAGTAGGCCAGGCCACAAAACTGATGCTGCAGGGTTTATTGTTTTATTGCTATATGTTATATTTACAGACATTTGATAGCTACACCAAAACATTTACTTTCCTCATTTTAAGAGCAGTGAGGTCAAGCTGGGGCTACTCTTTTTCTTACACTCTCTTCCTTCTCATATGTGAGCAACAGTTTATCTCTCTTTCTTCTCAAAGCCAGTGCTAAATTATTCAAATCAATCGATAGTGGTAATTGTTAATTCTTCATTTTTAGATGGTCCTTTGTGTTGAGTTCTGGTCTCAGTACAATTATGTAGCATTTAGGGAAAAAGATAGATCCCAATATTCCTATACCGGAAGCCAAAATGGAGAAGATCTCCACAGCTACCATGTATTTTCCTTTGGTGCTCAAATAAGTTGGGACAAAAGTCACCCATACACTACAAAACACCAGCATGCTAAAAGCAATAAATTTGGCTTCATTAAAAGAGTCTGGCAGTTTTCGAGCAAAGAAAGCCACAACGTAGCTGATGAGAGCAAGAAATCCCATATATCCTAAAATATAATAGAACATATTGCCTGATCCTTCATTGCATTCAACTACAATCTCTTCTGCAAGAGAATGCATGTCCAAATTTGGGAAAGGAGGGCCAGTGCACAGCCACAATACGCAAATACTTGCTTGAATGCAGGAACAACAGAGAATCAGAGAGTATGAAAATCTTTTCCCCACCCATTTTCTCATTTTTGATCCTGGCTTAGTAGCCATAAAAGCTAGAACCACTGTGATGGTTTTGGCCAAAACTGAAGAAACTGCAACCGAGAAGATGATCCCAAAAGCAATTTGACGAAGAAGACAGGTCAGCAATTGGGGCTGACCAATGAACAGCAAGGAACAGAGGAAGCAGAGGAAGAGAGAGACAAGGAGAAGATAAGTGAGATTCCGGTTGTTAGCTTTGACAATGGGAGTATTCTGATGTTTTATGAAAATTCCAAGTACCACTACTGTGGTCACAGAAAATGATAGACCCAGAACTGTCGAAGTGATGCCCAAAGTTTCATTATAAGACAAGAAATTTAGATCCTTGGGAATGCACGTATTTTTTTCCTTGTTTGGATATTGTTCTTCTGGACAGTCTAAGCAGTCATCCATATCTGTGAAAATATGTATTTCAGAATTCATAGCTGTATTTCAAATTTGCATACTTTTGTTTACTGAGAAGTATTTATTAATCGAAAACATTCTATGTCATAAAACATTAGTGGACTACTATGGTTTGTGGAACTGAAATGTGCAATAATTCTCATCATTCATTGCCTTCAGTCCTCCAAGGTAGACATGCTGGCAGATATATCCCAGCAACATTAACACCTATTCACATCTCTGTTAAATATACCTTTGTTAAATCTTGGTTTTAGAGAACTGAACTAGAATGGAACTCTCATGAATAATGAGGATGACCTGATGACTCCTGGTGGTGCAGTGGTTAGAATGCAGTGCTGCAGACTACTTCTGTTGACTGCCGGCTACCTTCAATTTGGCAGTTCGAATCTCACCAGGCTCATCCTTCCATCCTTCTGAGGTTGGTAAAATGAGGATCCAGATTGATGGGGGGCAATAGGCTGATTCTGTAAAACACTTAGAGAAGGCTGCAAAGCACTGTGAAGTGGTATATAAGTCTAAATGCTATTGCTATGTGTGTGATATCTCTGTGTGCCTTTATGGATATGCACAGTTGCACATAAATAAATATAACAATACAATATTTCCTACCTCTTTTATTTGAAAATTTTCTTGATGGACAAGTATTACAATCATAGCAACAAAATGGCTTTCCTTCCTTCCTTTTCTTTCTGGAGCCTGGTGGGCAATGATCATTGCACAGAGCAAGAGGTATAGTCTATTCATTAATGAGAGAGAGAATTACATTTTATTTCCTTGAATCCAACCATTTTCAGAAATCAGTACATGTATTATATACTTCTGAAAAATATTAGTTTTGTGTGTGTGTGGGTTTGTGCAGATATGTACACATATAAGAATCAACTAATCCAAAATAGTATGTTTATCCTCAGTATCCTCAGTCCCGGAGGATAAGGCCGCCGCCTTATCCTCAGGGATAGGGCAACAATGACTGACAATTCCCATCTCCGGTGACCCCAATGGACTCAGGAACCTGCTGTGGTGAGAGGACGGCGAGGATTAACATCTCCTATCATTCCTGAGTGTCGTGGGAGGACGCACAGGAATGGAGGTTCCTGTCTCCAGGGATGGACCAGCTTGATATACCCCAATCACCATGGATGGTCCCCTGGGCCTCAATGTTCAGGGATGGTGTTACGAACATATGCAAGAACGGATTTGGTTGCTCTGAGGGATGCCCCCCTATCCTGGGAGTGGCCTGCCGGCCTGGCAAAGATCTACCTTAATGACAGGTCCTGGGATCCCGAGAGGTGGCATAAGGATTTTAAGGCTTTTAGTAAGGGTGCGTTACATCGGTTTTTAACTAGATTTGTAAGGGGATTGGGGAGGGGGGTGGGTTTTGATATCCGGCAGGTGGTTGGGGGGGCGCCAGGCAAATGGCAGTCCAGGTTATGGGGAGGGGGCAGTGGTTTTGATGCAGTATCGGGACATCCAGGCACCCCAAAGGTGAGGGTGGGATCTCTGATTCCGGTTGCAATTGGGAAGGGCTGCAGGTGGAGGAACGGAGGGCAGTATTGGATTTTGGGAGCCTGCCCCTGCTACCTTCGAGCGGTGGCATGCTCCAATCCTCCTGATTCTCTCCGACCTCCTGGGGGTTTGAGAGACAGGGTTACTGGGCTCAGGCTGGTTTATTTTAATGCCAGGTCTGTGGTCAACAAAGCTCTCCTCATTCGTGATTTGATTGAGGAGGAAAACACAGACCTGGCTTGCATTACGGAAACCTGGTTGGGCTCAGAGGGAGGGGGGTGTCCCTCTGACTGAACTTTGCCCACCAGGGTTCCGGGTGCTGCACCAGCCAAGGGCCCAGGGTAGGATGGGGGGGTGGCAGTGGTTATTAGGGAGGTCCTTCGTCCGCGGAAGGTCACTGCTCCTAAAATAGACGGGTGTGAGGCCCTCCTCATGAGGTGGGGCCCGTATGGCAGTTGGGCTTGTTGATTGCATACCTGTCTCCCAGCTGCGTATCAACAGTCCTGCCCGGGCTACTGGACACCCTATCGGGGCTCCACCCTATCAGTGGGGTTTCCCAGACTTATTGTTCTGGGGGACTTCAATCTGCAGTCCCTGGGCGGGGCATTGGGGGTGGCTCGGGAGTTCATGGCTTCCAAGGCAGCTATGGACCTGACTCAGATTATTCAGGGCCCAACACATGAGGGGGGCCACACGCCTGATCATGTTTTTGGCTCGGAGCAGTGGCAGGTGGAGTTCGGTGGGGGATTGTACTCCATTTATCCCCTGTCATAGACCGACCACTATCTCCTTCAGCTAGGCTTCCATTACGCCACCCCTCCTTGCTGGGATGCGGAACTGACCACCTGGTTCTGCCCCAGGTGCCTGATGGACCCGGAGAGGTTCCAGACGGAGCTTGGGATGATCCCTCTCTCTCTCTCCCACACCCCGGCCATGACCCTGGTGGATGCCTGGGATTAGGCTCTTTACCAGGTTGTTCCTTTGCGGCCTCTGACACGTCGCAGACCCCGGTTGGCACCTTGGTTTACCGAGGAGCTCTGGGGGATGAAGCGACGTAGGCGAGGCCTAGAGAGCCGTTGGAGAGCCAGTCGTTCCAAATCTGACCAGTCCCAACTAAGGTTGGCCACACGTGCCTACCTTGTGGAGTTGGCGGTGGCAAAGCGTCGCTACTTCACCAATGTCATCGCGTCCACAGAGAATTGCCCGTGGCGCGTCAGCTCCCACTGGCCCTGGATGAAGCGGATTACCTCGACCCGTACCAATTGGGTTTCAAGCCCGGGTACAGCACGGAGACGGCATTGGTTGCGCTGGTGGATCATCTCTGGAGGGCTCAGGACAGCGGTTACTCCTCTGTTCTGGTCCTATTGGATCTTTTGACAGCTTTCAATACTGTTGACCATGGTATCTTGCTGCGTCGCCTTGAGGGGCTGGGAGTGGGAGGCACCATTTTATGGTGGTTCTCCTCCTACCTCTTGGGTCGAACGCAAGTGGTGTTGGCAGGGGGGCAGAGATCGAGCTTGAGACCCCTATCTTTGGGGTGCCCCAGGAGTTGGTTCTCTTGCCCCTTATGTTCAACATTTATATGAAACCGCTGGTTTTGGGGTGCGGTACCATCAATACGCTGATTATACTCAGCTCTTTATATCCACCCCGAACCAACCCAGTGATGCCCTCAACATGATGGCCTGGTGCCTGGAAGTGGTACAGGTCTGGATGGGAAGGAACAGACTTCGACTCAACCCTGCTAAGACCGAGTGGCTGTGGGTACCGGCATCTCGGTTCATAGGAGAGGTTCCATCGTTGGCTATAGGGGGTGAAGTTTTACCCCCTGTAGACAGGGCATGCAACTTGAGTGTCCTCCTGGATTCACGGTTGAGTCTAGAAGATCATATAATGACTGTGACCTGGGGGGCATATGCCCAGATTCGTCTGGTGCACCACCTGTGTCCCTACTTGGACCGAGATGCCCTACGCACAGTTACTCATGCACTAGTCACCTCACATATTGACTACTATAATGCTCTCTACATGGGGCTGCCCTTGAGGACCACTCAGAGGCTTCAGCTGGTGCAAAATGCAGCCACACGGGTTGTGATGGGAGAATCCCGATACTCCCATGTTACACCTCTCCTGCGCAACTTGCATTGGTTGCCGGTTGCCCTCCGGGTGAGATTCAAGGTGCTGGTGATGACCTATAAAGCCCTACATGGCTTAGGCCCAGGATATTTGGTGGACCACCTGCAGCCAGCAATGACATCCCATTGCCTGGTTTGTGCCCATAGAGAGGGCCTAACACAGAGCCTTGGGGTACTCCACTGCATACTTCCCTCCATGTAGATGCAGTTCCATTGAGGACTACACATTGAGTGTGGTTGGTCAGCAAAGTTACGAATTCATCTTGTTGTGATGCTATCTAACCCACATTTTTCAACTTTATCTAGTAGTAGGTTATGGTTTACTTTATCAAATGCCTTACTGAAGTCCAAGTAAATTATATCGATAGTATTCCTCTGGTCCACTAATTTAATGAATAACAATAACAATAACAATAACAACAACAACAACAACAACAACAATGATTAATGTCTTGTGGTTATTCTGAGTTGTTTGTATTTGACTTCAGGGCTGCTCAATGGATAGAATCAATATATACATTATATTATTACTGAAAGTCAGGGACCACTTCAGTTATAGGGACCTATATGAAATCTAAATCCCTCCACAACAATTAGTGTTTATTGGTCGGATGCTCTTTCTGGTGCCACATGGTGTTTGCAGCAGATATTTTTTTCTTTGTGCCCTGAAAGAAATATATTTGCTGCTACCTGGGATTGCACTCTCAACCTTGTAGGAAATCTACAATAATCCCCCAAAAACGAATTATATAAAGGGGATGGAGAAAACAACTATCATCCTGTACCCTGGGGCTAATGTGACTTGAAAGTTTAGCATGGGTGAGGTGATAAATGCTAGACAGACAATACTCAATAATAAAAAGGCACCTCCTCAATCAAAGGTATTAAAGATAACCAGTAGAACCTTCTTGGAGGACCTGAGCATTTTCTCACTTGAAACTTCTCCATTTCCTTATGGAAAAAGAGAATGGAAGCCATCAATTTCTTTCACTCCTCCTTCCCCTTGCAAACTAGCTTTGCAAAAAACTTCACAAACAGGATCGAAAATGTCAGGTTTGTATTCTTCCTGACAATTATCATAACAATACTGGCAATCGTTAATTGCTGAAAAGAAGGCCATCTATTTTGATTTTCAAACTGGAAACTTCATTTTAGTCCTACCTGGTTAAAATGGGCTGGCCATGTGATTTTTCTTTCATTGATGGAGAACCTTCTGCCTGATGGGGCTTGAGGATCCATTTGTCCCACTTTCACTTTCACGAAGGATTTGTTAGGGAAAGTAACCCAGTTGATAATGTCAAATCCATCTAGCAATTCACCCTTCTTGTCAAAAGACACCTTGTCTCCGGCACTGTTGTTAAAGGAGACTTGACTTAGGAAATGATAAAGCTGGAATAAATGACGTTTTTGCAAGTGTTACCAAAGTGGTGGAAAAAGTGAAAAATGTTTGACTTGGAAAAAAGTTTTGATATTCTCTGCAGCTACTTAATTATTTTATCACTCCGTTATTGGGAGTCCCATTATTTCCTTCCCCAATCAAATATTTCACTTCAGCTCAGTTTGAAAAGCATACGAAGAACTAGCAGGCAATGTATTTCAAATAAACAGACTAAATTTTCTTTTAGCATAGAAATATATACCTATGTCACTGATGAGAATCCAAGTATTTCAGAGCCAAGGTTTACTATTTGCCAGGGGAATAGTACTATTGATACTATCCAGGGATGGGTTCTAAATTTTTTTACTACTGGTTCTGTGGGCGTGGCTTATTTTGTGGGCGTGGCTTGATGGTCATGTGACAATTCTTTAGGATTTAGCAGCGGTACTGGTGTATCAGGCGTTTAACTGCTTGCAGAGATGTACTGGTCTATCCATTTATTTTTGAAGGCACCAGTCTACTCATTTGTTTTTGGAGGCACCGGTCTACCACCACACTGCCTTTTAACACTGATCAGCTGTAGGGCGGCCCTTTGAAGCCCCATGGCAAGAGTTTAAACAGTTTTTTTTCCTTCTAGCCGATCAGCTGGGACCCAAGAGGCAGCAATAGATTGGTGGTGGGGCCAAATAAAAGGTAAGAATAGTGCGGGGGGGGGCAGACTGGGGCGAATCGGTTCGGTGACATCATATTGTCACTGCTACCGGCTCGGTGGAACCGGCCCGAACCGGGAGGAACCCACCACTGATACTATCTTTACTACCACTATTTGTATTGAATTAAATTTATATGTTGTCTAATTTCCAATGACTCTGGGCAGTTTCAAAATGGTTATTAAGTACTGTAATTATGTATTTTTTCTGCTATAACTTATTGTGCAATTTTTATTATTTGCTTAAATTAGAATGTTCTGCAAAGGTTTGGATAAAATCCTAAATTCTGGATTTGGAAGCATCCTGCATCTGTAAGAATACATCTCTCATTTCTTTCATAACTTACAAAAATGATAGTCTCAGAAAAACTTTAGACCTTTTATTGCCATTATGGAGTCTATTTACACGTATTTATCTCCATGGTTTGTAGGTAGACAACCATTCATTTAGTGATCTTTAAAAGTTACAATGGCACTGAAAGAATAACTTACAACTAGACCTTGCACTTATAGCTATTGCTGCATCCTTACAGTCATGTGATCAAATTTGATTGGTATGTAGTTACAATACCGTATTTCCCTGAAAATAAGACCCTGTGTTATATTTTTTAGAACCCTGAAATAAGTGTTTGGCCTTATTGCCATGCGCTCAAAAGCCTGATTGGGCTTATTATCAGGGGATGTCTTATTTTGGGGAAAAGAGGGTAGTTGCAGTGTCCTGGGCTCTTGTGGTCACCATTTGTGACCTTCCCATCCAGCTTTTGATAGCAAAGTCAATGGGAGAAGCTGGATTCACTTAATCACCATGTAATTCGCTCAACAACTACAATGACTCACTTAACAATCCTGACAAAAAATGGGCAGGTCTCACTTAACAACCGATTTGCTTAGGCATGGAAATGTTGGTCCCAATTGTAATCATAAGTCAAAGACTACTCATATACTCACTGTCTTTCCTTCTATGCATCTTCTCTGGGAATTCTTAGTAAGGCAGTATATACAGAATGAGAATCCTTCTTATATAAGTGAAGGCACTAATATTAACAATAACAATGATACATTTTAAAAATCTGCCTTTTAGATGCAACATTACCTGAAAATACTGTGATTTAGAAGTCCTTGGGTGATCTCTATCCAACACTGCTCCGTATTTCCTTCTGGATGAGTAAAAGGCATGCAAAGCATGAGTCACAGCATAGACAGCATTATAAACACTGTAGCTTTGACTGGTCATGCTTGTTTCAAAAAAAGAACGTGGAAGGCTTTCCAGTCTCTCATTGCCAGTACAGCTTCCTTTGTCTGTTGCAGAAGCAGGAAACGAGCATTTAAATGCTTGTTCCCAGAAGACTCTGATAAAATGATCTGTCAGAGAATGGGGGTCCTGGAATAGAAGGAAATTCTGAAATGTTGACATCTCCGAGGTACGACTTGCAAAGGACAAGGCGCCTTGGAAGATCTGCATGTTTAAATTGTTTAAAAAGGGCTCCACTGAAAAATCCCAATGGGCTGTCATCACCCATACTTTCTGCACAGATAGCATCATGTCTGATTCAGCAACGTTGAGCACTAGTTGCAAATCTAACATCATGTGAGCATCAGCACTTACAACACAGACACTAACATTTGTCTTACTCAGCAACAAGGCCATTTCCCTGAACATGTCAATGAAATTACCAACCATGTGTAAAATATTGCTTTGGACTGGCATTCGTTCAGAGAAGGCAGTGCAGATTCCATTATCATTAAAGCTTTTCTCCAAGGTCTGCACAAACTTTTCTCCTTTATCGTCATCCATGGCTATGATCCCAATCCATTTCCATTGAAAATGCAGGAACAGCTTGACTATTCCTGTATACTGATGCACTTCATTAGGTACCATGCGGTATAAGAAAGAGGAGTGACTTATATCATTCACTGGTGGACTATATAAACAATAGGAGACCTAAAGACCAACATAATTACATTCATAATCGGGAAATATAAAAATATCTGCAGGGTCAAACACAAAAACACAGTAGTTTTTATTTTATTTTCTAAAAAAAAAATATTTAGTTAGTTTACAGCATACCCAAGGACTGCTCCAATCACAAACTGACTCTATGTAGCATTTAGTTTTCTCCATCCTTAACATGAGATGAACCAAACCAATCCCCAAAATAAATAAATGAATAAATAAATTATAAAACACACTGTTCCACATAACAGATTCCATATCATCCTGACTTCTTTTATCTGCATTTATACATATTATTTCTTTTGTCATCCATTTTCCCATCTCTATTTATTATTATTTATTTATTAATTCAATTTGTATGCCGCCCCTCTCTGAAGACTCAGGGCAGCTCACAATGCATTTAAAATCATTATAAAAAACATTTAAAAATTAAAAAAATTAAAATAATTAAAACTCATTCACATTCATGGCCGGAACTCGCCGGATCGAAAGAGCGAGATCAACAGCCCCAGGCCTGCCGGAAAAGCCAGGTCTTCACTGCTTTTTGGAAGGCCAACAGGGTGGGGATGGTCCAGACCACAGGAGGTAACTGGTTCCAGAGAGCTGGGGAAGCCACAGAGAAGGCCCTCCCCTGCGGGCCCACCATCCGGCATTGTTTAGATGACAGGACCCGGAGGAGACCATCTCTGTGGGATCTTACCGGTCATTGGGAGTTATGTGGTAGAAGGTGTTCTCGAAGATACCCTGGCCCTGAGCCATGTAGGGCTTTAAAGATAATAACCAACACCTTGAATTGTGACCGGAGACCAATAGGGAGCCAGTGCAGTGGAGAATTGGTGTAATGTGGGTGCACCTAGGTGCACCCACGACAGCTCGCGCGGCTGCGTTCTGGACCAACTGTAGTCTCCAAACACTTTTCCCCATGTAGAGCGCGTTGCAATAATCTGACCATGAGGTGACAAGGGCATGAGTGACCGTGAGAAAAGCCTCCCGATCCAAGTAGGGTCGCAATTGGTGCACCAGGTGAACGTGTGCAAAGGTTCCCCCTAGCCACAGCTGTCAGATGTTGCTCTAATCTTAGCTGTGAGTCTAGGAGGACACCCAAATTGCGAACCCATTCTGAGGGGGACAATTTCTCCCCCCCCCAGAACCAAGGATGGACAATCAACATAGACTTTAGGAGGCAATACCCACAGCCACTCGGTCTTATCTGGGTTAAGTCTGAGCCTGTTGACTATCATCCAGACCCTCACAGCCTCCAGGCACTGGCACATCACATCCACCGCATCACTGAATTGACGCGGGGTAGAGATATACAGCTGAGTATCATCAGCATATTGCTGATACCTCACCCCGTATCGTCAGATGATCTCACCCAGAGGCTCTAGTTAACAATGCATGAAGTACAAATATTCCTCTACTTGTTCTAATTTTTCATGATTTATTTTTGATTCATTATTATTCCTTTTATTTCCCTGATTACAATCTAAGAGCAGTCAGTACCAACTAAATACTAACCAGAGGTGGGATTCAGCTGGTTCGCACAGGTTCACCTGAACTGATATCTAACTATTTCTGCAGTTCGGCGAATTGAGGAACACTGTAATAGATAATAAGTTCCTAAACAAATAGAGCTGTAATCCACCTTACCTGAGGAATCTTGTAGGTCCCTAAGATAGTAGCTATGTGGAGGGAAGTTTCTGAGTCAGTACCCCCAATGACAGCTGCTGGTATCTTCTTGCTGCATTTGTAGTTCAGAATAGTTGGCTTCTGATTAAAGAGCAAGTTCAGCGTGTTCTGATAAGTTATCTGGGCATCAAAGTGGCTATCATAGATATGAAATCCCACAGTCCAATTGGGTAAGATCATGCTGTTTCCATTGATTTCATTCACTGCAAAAGCCAAGGCTAGGGTGTGCTGATATTTTTTCAGCATTACACTAAAGTAAAAGATATGTTTTAAATAAGCCATGAAGTTCAGTATTGTGAACATTTGCATGCTACTCCAGAAAATGGTACCCTATATTTACTGGTGGGGAACTACTGGAGAATGAGAAACCTGACATTAGAATGAAGTTACCTTTAACTAGAGAACAGCTTGTTTGCTTGTAATGGATCTACCCTTCTCCAATATTTCAACTGTCCTAGTGTGTCCTTGGAAACAAATGCAATATTTTACATTGCAACAGATATTGCACTAAATATCGCTTCATTAATTTTATAGTGAAACTATTCAATGATGTATTGTTTTTCTTCTGGACCAGACCAAATCACATGTAACCCAACATGCTAGTCACAAGACAATCACTTGCTTCTGGCCTCTCACAAGGTCAGAGAAATATGAAGAAACTTTTCTCCAATGATTTTTGAGTCTCTGGATACAAATCTAGATACAAATAATGCTGTGCATATAATACCAAGGAATTAAGCAAAAGAAGATTGATCCAAGACTGAGGCAGGTTTTCCCACTTCACATAATCAAATGTAGCATGTCTTACTGACTGATTTGATCCTATCAGATGTTAAAGATCAGAATAAACTCAGAGCATACAGGTGAAACTCGAAAAATTAGAATATTGTGCAAAAGTTCATTTATTTCAGTAATGCAACTTAAAAGGTGAAACTAATATATGAGATAGACTCATTACATGCAAAGCGAGATAGTTCAAGCCTTGATTTGTCATAATTTTGATGATTATGGTTTACAGCTCATGAAAACCCCAAATTCACAATCTCAGAAAATTAGAATATTACATGAAATCAATAAAACAAGGATTGTACATAGAACAATATCGGACCTCTGAAAAGTATAAGCATGCATATGTACTCAGTACTTGGTTTGGGCCCTTTTGCATCAATTACTGCCTCAATGCGGTGTGGCATGGATGCTATCAGCCTGTGGCACTGCTGAGGTGTTATGGAAGACCAGGATGCTTCAATAGCGGCCTTCAGCTCTTCTGCGTTGTTCGGTCTCATGTCTCTCATCTTTCTCTTGGCAATGCCCCATAGATTCTCTATGGGGTTCAGGTTAGGCGAGTTTGCTGGCCAATCAAGCACAGTAATCCCATGGTCATTGAACCAGGTTTTGGTACTTTTGGCAGTGTGGGCAGGTGCCAAGTCCTGCTGGAAAATGAAGTCAGCATCCCCATAAAGCCCGACTGCGGAAGGAAGCATGAAGTTCTCCAAAATCTCCTGGTAGACGGCTGCGTTGACCCTGGACTTAATGAAGCACAGTGGACCAACACCAGCAGGTGACATGGCTCCCCAAATCAACACAGACTGTGGAAACTTCACACTGGACTTCAAGCATCTTGCAGTGTGTGCCTCTCCATTCTTCCTACAGACTCTGGGTCCTTGGTTTCCAAATGAGATGCAAAAGTTGCTCTCATCAGAAAAGAGGGCTTTGGACCACTGAGCAACAGACCAGTTCTTTTTGTCTTTAGCCCAGGTAAGACGCTTCTGATGTTGTTTGTTGTTCAGGAGCGGCTTGACAAGAGGAATACGACATTTGAAGCCCATTTCCAGGATCCGTCTGTGTGTGGTGGCTCTTGATGCACTAACTCCAACCTTAGTCCACTCCTTGTGAAAGTCCCCAACACTTTTGAATGGCCTTTTCCTGACACTCCTCTCCAGGCTGCGGTCATCCCTGCTGCTTGTGCACCTTTTTCTTCCACGCTTTTCCCTTCCACATAACTTTCTATTAATGTGCTTTGATACAGCACTTTGAGAACATCCAACTTCTTTTGCAATGACCTTTTGAGGCTTTCCCTCCTTATGGAGGGTGTCAATGATGGTTTTCTGCACAACTGTCAGGTCAGCAGTCTTTCCCATGATTGTGATTCCTACTGAACCAGACTGAGAGACCATTTAAAGGCTCAGGAACCCTTTGCAGGTGTTATGGCTTAATTAGCTGATTAGAGTGGGACACTTTGAGCCTAGAATATGGAACCTTTTCACAATATTCTAATTTTCTGAGATTGTGAATTTGGGGTTTTCATGAGCTGTAAGCCATAATCATCAAAAGTATGACAAATCAAGGCTTGAACTATCTCGCTTTGCATGTAATGAGTCTATCTCATATATTAGTTTCACCTTTTAAGTTGCATTACTGAAATAAATGAACTTTTGCACGATATTCTAATTTTTCGAGTTTCACCTGTACAAGGAAATCTGGCAAATATCATAGAATCATAGAGCTAGAAGAGAAGTTTAGATCATAATATCCAACTGCTTGCTCAGTGCTGCAGCTGTAAGTTTGAGCCAAATAGTTGGGTTAAACCTAAGAGCGCTAAGACAGAAATTGCAGAGATGAAAAATAACATGGTTGCCATGTGTGTTTTGGTTCTGACTACCATTTCAAAATCTCCTATTTTCTATTACCAGAAGACCAGAATGAATGGATGAAGGACTACTAATTATCTGATTTCTAGAATCTATGTCAAGTTGCTGAAAGCATATCAGTGGCACTGCCAGGAAATAGCCAAGTATTACAGAAATCAGTGAGGTTTTTCTTACATAGGTTCAAAATCACACTTGGATCTAGGGTGTGAGGTGAAATCTGCTCCTTCAGACAAGGAGAAAAACTGTGAAAGTATCCCACCAATTATCACATCACCTGGCTGAAAATATTGGTATTGCACTTTCAGAGACTCATAAATGGTACAAACTGCAGGAGATATCGCACAATCTGTTGGTTGCAGCAGCCGCAGCAAACACACAAAAAGTCTCAGGGACAAGAAGGACCCTCTCATGCAGCAGGCAAAATGATTGTCCCTTAATTTAAGATCTCCTACTCTTACTTTGATCATCATCATCCAGCTATTTAGTATGCCATGGTCTTTATGATTCTGAATCCTACCACTAAATGCATACACACTGATCTGCTGAATCCATTGCTGGCTGGCTGGATAGACAGATACATGTATACGTACGTACATAGATACATAGATACATACTGTAGATACATACATACATAAATACATACATACATACACTAACCCTCCCTTTGATCAGTTCAGGAGTTACAGTATATACCTGTATGCAATTAGAGTGGAAAAATATTTTTGTGCCTTGTGAGTAATGCTGACTTCATAATTATCACCTTAGATAATCATCAGGTATGCATTTTCTAAAACACTGCAAAATTCCCAGTGGTTAAATCTCCTCCTTCTCTTCCTCCTCTGTCTCCATTGTTGGTTTGGGCCTAATAATGATTGTTTTGTACAGCATAAAGTACTGGAACCGCTGAACAAAAGGAGAGCTACATATTTGATTTATTACGCATATACTCTAATAAATATATATTAAATGTATTAATTAATTATATTTATTGGGAATATTTATTTAGGATACACGTTATAAATTATCCTTAGATCTAATTATTAGATTTGATTTACTAGGGAATGGATTTATTAAGGAGATGATTTAATAAATTGTTACATCTATTTTTTTAATTAGATTTCTTAGATTGGATTTATTAGGTATATCTGTCCGTATGTGTGTGTGTTTAAGTCAATGCCAACTAGAAGAATAATTTTGCAGAAAATATTCTATGCTTCCCAATACTTTTTCTGATGGAAGGATCGAAAAAAATAAATGATATCTGTAAAAGACATGTTTCCAAATTCCTACAGAGATTTAAAACCATGAATATGCTTTTCTTCCTCTACATTTTGTGTTTTATATTTCCAAGTAACACCCCTAAACAAAAGAAGACTCTGAGGCTAAAAGTTCATCCAAGTTCCATTTTATTAGAGATGCCATATTGGCACATGTGGGAAAACCCGAATCTGAAAGCTTCCAGGTTTTCCCCACACATAGGAAAGTCCAAGTCCCTGCCCAGTACCCACATGTCCATCACATGGCCCAATCAATGCACCATCCAAACTGGAGATACCTCCCAGTCACACCCCTCCAGGTGCAGGGCAAGATGTCCTTGACTCTAGGGGTGGGTTCTAAATTTTTTTACTACCGGTTCTGTGGGCGTGGCTTATTTTGTGGGCATGGCTTGATGGTCATGTGACAGTTCTTTAGGATTTAGCACAGGTACTGGTCTACCAGGCTTTGAAGAGCTGTACCGGTCTATCCATTTATTTCGGCAGGCACTGATCTACTCATGTATTTTTGCAGGCACTGGTCTACTCATTTGTTTTCTTTTAACACTGATCAGCTGTAGGGCGGCCCTTTGAAGCCCTGCAGTAAGAGTTTAAACAGTTTTTTTCCCTCTAGCTATCAGCTGGGACTCAGGAGGCAGCAATAGATTGGGGGTGGGGACAAATAAAAGGTAAAAGGTGGAGCGGGGAGGCCGAAGAACCAGTTCAGTGACATCATATCGTCATCGCTACCGGCTCGGCAGAACGGGGCTGAACCGGGAGGAACCCACGACTGCTTTATTCTCAGAGAAAGGAATGTTATTATGACTATATATCTCCCCTGCTCCATACAATCCCCACTTCCAGTTTCCCACAGTACTAAATGTGGCAGGTCTGAGGATCCAATGCAAAAGATGGCTTCCAGGCCTGACATATGCTTTAAGTATTCTCCATATATTTTCCTCTTCCTTACATGAAAACTTTGTAAATACATAAAAATATATTTGCTGCAAATGTGAGTAAATGATAGGACTGATTTTGTAGCAACTGTTCATATTATTAAATAACTAAACTAAGAATAATTGCTAGAAACATCAATCCAAGAAAATAGTACAATATTTGATTTAGAGAAAGTGCACAATAAACTAAATCAGCCTGAATTGTGGAAGATTCTGCTTGAATATGACATTGTAACTTGGCTGCTGAATGAAACTTGGCTGCAGATATGCTAAAACGTATCTCAGAATTTATTGGACATTTTGAGAACAGTTCAAAACTTAATAAGTAGTAACACACCTTTGGTTGCTTAATGTATTTATCAATAAATGTTAATAGCTTGCTGATGTAACTCACATGATCTACAAAGTCTTACATGGCATGGGAGCAGGATATTTGTAGGTCCAACTTCCTCCAATTGTCTCTGCCTGCTCCATCAGCTCCAGCAGGAGTAGCATGCTTTAGGTACTGTTTATTAAGGAGTGCTATCTAATAGTACCCTAGTAGTATGCCTTTTATGTAACTGAACCTTTATGTAATTGCATCAACCTTTTCAAGTGAGCCAGGTCACAAATCTGATGGTGCAGGAATTCCAGGAATACTACTTTATTGTGATATGCTATAGAAACAGACAGTTGAAATCTAGTCCAAACAATCGACTTTCCCCATTTTAAGAGCACTGAGGTCAAGTTGAAGCTATTCTACATCTTTTCCTCACACATTCCACTTCCTCATGATTGATCAACATTTTATCTCTTCAACCTTCTTTTCAAGACCATGCTAAATTCTTCAAAATCAATGAATATTAGTAATGTTTAGTTTTTTGTTTTTAGATGGTCCTTTGTGTTGAGTTCTGGTCTCATTACAATGATGTAGCATTTAGGAAAAAAGATAGATCCCAATATTCCTATACCGGAAGCCAAGATGGAGATCTCCACAGCTACCATGTATTTTCCTTTGGTGCTCAAATAAGTTGGGACAAAAGTCATCCATACACTACAAAATACCAGCATGCTAAAAGCAATAAATTTGGCTTCATTAAAAGAGTCTGGCAGTTTTCGAGCAAGGAAAGCCACAATGTAGCTGATGAGAGCAAGAAATCCCATATATCCTAAAATATAATAGAACATGTTCCCTGATCCTTCATTGCATTCAACTACAATCTCTTCTGGAAGAGAATGCATGTCCAAATTTGGGAAAGGAGGGCCAGTGCACAGCCACAATATGCAAATACTTGCTTGAATGCAGGAACAACAGAGAATCAGAGAGTATGAAAATCTTTGTCCCACCCATTTTCTCATTTTTGATCCTGGCTTAGTAGCCATAAAAGCTAAAACCACTGTGATGGTTTTGGCCAAAACTGAAGAAACTGCAACTGAGAAGATGATCCCAAAAGCAATTTGGCGAAGAAGACAGGTCAGCAATTGGGGCTGACCAATGAACAGCAAGGAACAGAGGAAGCAGAGGAAGAGGGAGACAAGGAGAAGATAAGTGAGATTCCGGTTGTTAGCTTTGACAATGGGAGTATTCCGATATTTTATGAAAATTCCAAGTACCACCACTGTGGTCATAGAAAATGAGAGAGCCAGAACTGTCAAAGTGATGCCCAAAGTTTCATTATAAGACAAGAAATTTAGATCCTTGGGAATGCACGTATTTTTTTCCTTGTTTGGATATTGTTCTTCTGGACAGTCTAAGCAGTCATCCATATCTGTGAAAATATGTATTTCAGAATTCATAGCAGTATTTCAGATTTGCATACTTTTGTTTACTGAGAAGTATTTATTAATCGAAAACATTCTATGTCATAAAACATCAGTGGACTACTATGGTTCTTGGAACTGCAATGTGCAATAATTCTCATCATTCATTACCTTCTGTCCTTCAAGGTAGACATGCTTGCAGATATACTCTAGCTACAGAGCCTGGTGGCGCAGCAGACTAATAGCCTGTTATTAACATTCAGCTGCCTGCAATTACTGCAAGTTCAAATCTCCCCAGGCTCAAGGTTGACTCAGCCTTCCATCCTTTCTAAGGTAGCTAAATTGAGGACCCAGTTTGTGGGGGCAATAAGCTGACTTTGTATAAATATACAAAAGTATGAAGGCTATTGCTTAACGCATTGTAAGCCGCCCTGAGTCTCTGGAGAAGGGCGGCATATAAATTAAAAAAAAAAAACATTAACACCTTTTCACATCTCTGTTAAATATATCTTTGTTCAATCTTGCTTTTGGAGGGCTCAACTAGAATAGAAGTCTCATGAATAATCAGGATGACCCGAAGAGCCACGGTGGTGCAGTGGTTAGAATGCAGTGCTGCAGGCTACTTCTGCTGACTGCTGGCTACCTTCAATTTGGCAGTTCGAATCTCACCAGGGTCAAGGTTGATTCAGACTTCCATCCTTCCAAGGTTGGTAAAATGAGGATCCAGATTGTTGGGGGGCAATAAGCTGATTCTGTAAAACACTTAGAGAGGGCTGCAAAGCACTGTGAAGTGGTATATAAGTCTAAATGCTATTGCTATGTCTGTGATATCTCTGTGTGATATCTCTGTATATGCTTTTATGGATATGCACAGTTGCACATACATACTGTAAACATAACAATACAATATTTCCTACCTGTTTCATTTGAAAATTTTCTTGATGGACAAGTATTACAATCATAGCAACAAAATGGCTTCCCTTCCTTCCTTTTCTTTCTGGAACCTGGTGGGCAATGATCATTGCACAGAGCAAGAGGTATAGTCTATTCATTAATGAGAGAGAGAAATATATTTTATTTCCTCGAATCCAACCATTTTCAGAAATCAGTATATATTTCTGAAAAATATTCTTTAGTTTTTGTGTGTGTGTGTGTGTGTGTGTGTGTGTGTGTGTGTGTGTGTGTTCATGCAGATATGAACACAGATAAGAAAGAACCGATCCAAAATAGCTTGTATTATTGATGAAACTTACCCTTACTCAGAATAGGCTTTCTTCATATAGTAGGTTGAAATAACCTACTATATAGGATTAGTCTCTTGTGGTTATTCTGAGTTGTTTGTATTTGATTTCAGGGCTAGCATCATGTATAGCATCATATAGTATCAGAAGTCAATATATACATTATATTATTACTGAAAGCAGGGACCACTTCAGTTATGGGTATCTATGTGGAATCTAAATTCCTCCACAAGAATAGTGTTTTCTAGTTGGATGCTCTTCCTGATGCCACATGGTGTTCGTAGCAGATATTTTTTTCTTTGTGCCCTGAAAGAGAGATAACTGCTGCTACTTAGGATTGAACTCTCAACCTTTCAAGTAGGAGGTGATAGTTTTCACCACAAGGCCATCACGCTGCTCTTGTAGGAAATCTAAAATAATCCCCCAAAACCAGTGGTGAAATCCAAAAATGTTCCCTATTGGTTCTGTGTGCGTGGCTTGGTGGGCGTGGCTTGGTGTGTGTGTGTGTGTGTGTCATGTGAGTTGGTGGGCATGGATAACTCTTTTTTTACTTTTTTAAAGCATTTTTTTAAAAAAATAATTTAATTTAATATAATTTGTATGCTGCCCTATCTCTGTTGGACTCAGGGCGGCTCACAACAAATAAAAACAAACCCAATAAAACATAAAATACATAAATATGCATACATAAAATACATAAATGTATAAATATATAATTTAAACATATATTAAAACCCATTAAAATAATCAAAAAACCCCTCAGTCCAGGTTGGGTGATGTGAACAGCCATGTTTTTAATTCGTGGCGGAAGGTGGGAAGGTCAGGAGCCAACCGACCTTTTACTAACTATTCATCTGAACCGGTGGTAAAAAAAAATGCTTTAAAAAAATAAAAAAAAGTGTGACAATCAACTGTGCCATGCAATCATCAGAACCTTTTTAAAAAAACTTTTTAAAGCCTTTTTTTACTATCGTTTCAGGGAAATGGTAGCATTTTTTACTACCGGTCCAGGCGAACCGGCCCGAACGGGTAGCATTTCACCTCTCCCCAAAACTAATTATATAAAGGGCGTGGAGAAAATAACTATCATCCTGTAGCCTGGGGCTAAAGTGACTTTGAAGTTTAGCATGGGTGAGGTGATAAGGATGGTCTAAATGCTAGACAGACAATACTCAATAATAAAAATGCACCTCCTCAATCAGAGATATTAAAAGATAACCAGTAGAAACTTCTCGGGGTACCGGAGCATTTTCTTATTTGAAAGTTCGCCATTTCCTTGTGGAAAAAGAGAATGGAAGCCATCAATTTCTTTCAGTCCTCCTTCCCCTTACAAACTAGCTTTGTGAAAAATTTCATAAACAGGATCTAAAATGTCAAGTTTGTCCTCTTCCACACACTTATCTTAACAATACAGGCAATCATTAATTGCTGAATAGAAGGCCATCTGTTTTGATTTTCAAACTGGAAACTTCATTTTGGTCCTACCTGGTTAAAATGGGCTGGCCATGTGATTTTTCTTTCATTGATGGAGAACCTTCTGCCTGATGGGGCTTGAGGATCCATTTGTCCCACTTTTACTTTCATGAAGGATTTGTTAGGGAAAGTAACCCAGTTGATGATGTCAAATCCATCTAGCAATTCACCCTTCTTGTCAAAAGACACCTTGTATCCGGCACTGTTGTTAAAGGAGACTTGACTTAGGAAATGGTAAAGCTGGAATAAATGAAATTTTGGCAAGTATTATTACCAAAGTGGTGGAAACAGTGAAAATTGTTTGGCTTGGAATAGAGTTTTGCTATACTCAGAAGCTCTTCAACTGTTTTATCATTCCATTATTGGTAGTCCCATTATTTCCTTCCCCAATCAAATATTTCAGTTCCGCTCAGTTTTAAAAGCATAATAAGCACTAGCAGGCAATGTATTTCAAATAAACAGACTAAATTTTCTTTTGGCATAGAAATATCTTGATATACCTGTTTCTCTCCCACCGCCCCAATATACCTGTTTCCCACTGATTATAAGCCAAATCGGGCATTTGAATGTATGGCAATAAGGCCAAGCACTTATTTCAGGGTTCAAAAAATATAAGACAAAGTCTTATTTTCGGGGAAACATGGTATGTCACTGATGGGAATCCAAGTATTTCAAAGCTCAGGCTTATTACTTGCCTGGGGTAAGGTAGTATTACTACTAGTATTATCTCAACTTCCACTACTACTGTGTTTCCCTGAAAATAAGGTGTATCATGAAAATAAGCCATACTCACAAAATAAACCCTAATTAAGACCCCACCCATTCTGGGGGCTGAGTGGGGGCATGAGGCACACAGGTAAAAATTAAGATATGGTGGGGATCAGGTTCGAGGTGCCGTACTACTTATTTTGGACAGTTGCAGCCAGGCCTCGCACACCCTAACACCTTCCTTGCCTTGCCAGCTGCAGAAGACGTGGGCCGGTAAGGCTGGCAAGCTTTTGCTGAAGGGCTCTGCAGCCAATAATACAGCTCTGGAGCCCTGTTATCAGCTGCAGTGGCCTTCAGGAAACCATTGCTCACCTCAGAAGAAGTTCCTGAAGGCCTCTGATAGTGAAAAGGAGGCCAGGGGCGACGCATGCAAGTGAGGAGAGTCAGTGAAAGACATCCCCCCAAAATAAGACCTGGTGCCTTTTTTTGGTGGCAAAAACTATATAAGTCTGGGTCTTATTTTCTGGAAAACATGGCACTTCTACTGAATTAAATTGATATGTTGTCTACCTTCCAGTGACTCTGGGAAGTTTCCAAGTGTTTATTAAGCAGTAATGTATTTTTTTTTTCTGCTACAACTTATTGTGCAATTTTTATTATTTACTTTAACTAGAATGTTCTGGAAAAGGATGGATTTGATGCCCTAGGTATAAATAGGTTTTTACTTGGCTGTTCACCACCCTGAGTCCTCAGGGAGAAGGGCGGTATACAAATTCAAAATAAAATAAAATAAAAAAAAATTCTGGATTTTGTGGCATCCTGCATCTGCAAGAACACACCTCCCATTCCTTTCAAAACTTACAACAATGATAATCTCGGAAAACCTTTAGTCCTTTTATTGCCATTATGAAGTCTATTTACACATATTTATTTCTATTGTTTGCAGGTAGACTTACAACCATTCATTTAGTGATTATTAAAACTGAAAGAATAAGTTACAACTAGACCTTACACTTATAGCTGTTGCTGCATCCTTACAGTCATGTGATCAAATCTGAGCACTTGGCAACTGGTATGTAATTACAATAGTTGCAGTGTCCTGGGTTCTTGTGATCCATTTGTGACCTTCCCATCCAGCTTTTTATATAAATGAAGGCACTAATATTAACAATAACATTGATGCATCAAAAAAATCTGCCTTCTAGATGTGGCACTACCTGAAAATACTGTGATTTAGAAGTCCTTGGATGATCTCTATCCAACACTGCTCCATATTTCCTTCTGGATGAATAAAAGGCATGCAAAGCATGTGCCACAGCATAGACAGCATTATAAACACTGTAGCTTTGACTGGTCATGCTTGTTTCAAAAAAAGAATGTGGAAGGCTTTCCAGTCTCTCATTGCCAGTACAGCTTCCTTGATCTGTTGCAGAAGCTGGAAATGAGCATTTAAATGCGTGTTCCCAGAAGACTTTGATAAAATGATCCGACAGAGAATGGGGGTCCTGGAATAGAAGGAAATTCTGAAATGTTGACATCTCCGAGGTGTGACTTGCAAAGGACAAGGCGCCGTGGAAGATCTGCATATTTAAATTGTTTAAAAAGGGCTCCACTGAAAAATCCCAATGGGCTGTCATCACCCATACTTTCTGCACAGGCAGCCTCAGGTCTGATTCAGCAAGATTGAGCACTAGTTGCAAATCTAACATCAAGTGAGCATCAGCACTTACCACACAGACATTGACGTTTGTTTTACTCAGCAACAGGGCCATTTCCCTAAACATGTCAGTGAAATTATCAACCATGTTTAAAATATTGCTTTGGAGCGGCATTCGTTCAGAGAAGGCAGTGCAGATTCCATTATCATTAAAGCTTTTCTCCAAGGTCTGCACAAACTTTTCTCCTTTATCGTCATCCATGGCTATGATCCCAATCCATTTCCATTGAAAATGCAGGAACATTTTGACTATTCCTGTATACTGATGCGCTTCATTAGGTACCATGCGGTATAAGAAAGACGGGTGGCTTATATCATTCACTGGTGGACTATATAAACAATAGGAGACCTAAAGGTCAACATAATTACATTCATAATAGGGAAATATAAAAAGATCCACAGTGTTGAGCACAAAAACACAGTAGTTTTTACTTTCTTTTCTAAAAAAAAAAAATTAGTTAGTTTACAACACCCACAGCAGTGGTGAAATGTAAAATTTGTTACTACCGGTTCTGTGGGTGTGGCTTGGTGGGGGGGTAATGTGACTGGGTGGGCGTGGCCAACTTTTTTTTTTTACTTTAAAAGGCATTTTTTCTACAACATTTTCGGCCGAAGAGATTGCAGAAAAAAATGCTTTTAAAAGCCTCTGACGATCAGGCAACTCAGCTTGGGTCGCCAGAGGCTTTTAAAAGCATTTTTTTCTATAGCCTCTTTGGCCGAAGAGGTTACAGAAAAAAATGCTTTTAAAAGCCTCTGGCGATCAGGCAACTCAGCTGAGATCGTCAGAGGCTTTTAAAAGCATTTTTTTTACAACCTCTTCAGCTGAAGAGGCTGTAGAAAAAAATGCTTTTAAAAGCCTTGATGATCCCAACTTAGCCGCACGATCATCAGAAGTTTTTTTTTAACTTTTCAAAACATTTTTTCCACAAAAATGCTTTTAAAAGTAAAAGAAAAAGCCTCTGATGATCGCTCAGCTCAGCTGTGCATTGGGGTGGGGTGGCGCATGGATTTTTGCTACTGGTTCTCCAAGCCACCCGACACCATCACTACCGGATCGAGCGATCTGGTCCGAACCGGGAGCATTTCACCCGACCCACAGGCTGCTCCAATCACAAACTGATTTTATGTAGCATTTAGTTTTCTCATCCTTAACATGAGCTAAACCGAACCAAACTCCAAAAATAAATAAATAAATAAATAAATAAATAAATAAATAAATAAATAAATAAATAATAAAACACACTATTTGTTTCACATAACAGATTCCATATCATCCTGACTTCTTTTATCTGCATTTATGCATATTATTTCTTTTGTCATCCATTTTCCTATCTCCAGTTAAACAATGCATGAAGTACAAATGTTCCTCAACTTGCTCTAATATTTCATTATTTATTTTTGATTCATTATTATTCCTTTTATTTCCCTGGTTACAATCTAAGAGCAGTTAGTACCAACTAAATGGTATCACCTAATCAGAGGTGGGATTCAGCTGGTTCGCACCAGTTCAGCTGAACCAGTAGCTAACTTTTTCTACAAGTCGGAGAACTGCCTGAATCCCACCACTGATTGCCATCCCCAGCCACTCACCCCTCCCCTCCCAGCTATTCCTTGCTTGGCCTCCCAGCCGCCTGTCCTGAGAAGGTTAGGCTGATGGCGGAGGAAGGAGAACCACTCTGGGCCCACCATGCTTGGCCAAAGGGGCACCTCGGGGGGAAATGATGAGGCTCGGCCACCTTTTCGGTTCGGCTCTCGGCGTCCGCAGAGCTTCCAGACTGAAGGCCTGAGAGAAAGTGCCTGGTCCAAGAACACAGTCCTCCGTGACAAAGCCCTTCCCTGGGAGCAAAGTCTTGGATGACCATCCCAAAGGCCTTGAGGGGCTACAGAGTTTCCATGAGCCTCTGCCAGCCTGAGCATCCTGCCCTTCAGATCCCAATAGGGCCAGTGCTTGGTGGTGGCACTCCAGGTGGGCAGGAGGTTGTCCCAGGGCTGCACGTGTGCACCTCGCCACACCTTAGTGGAACAGCTGCCTTGGCCCCAGCACGGTGCTCTCTCCTGAGATTGCCCATTTACCCACTTGCCCACCACCTGGAAATGGTGTGTCTCCCTGTCACGGGCTGCATGGGGAGCTGGAGGCAAAAAGGAGGGTGAGTGGGTGGCAGTCCCCTGGAGGGCCTGTGGAAGCCAAGAACTGGGCCCGAAAGGTAGTCAAACCTCGCCATGTTACCCCAAGGAGGGCCTTCAACCAAGTCTGTCTTCCTTTCCTGCCTTACCTTCTCAGGTATGCTATTTTCCACATTTAACTTTGGAGCCCCCCAGGCGAGGGCAGTCCGCCGCATCCAGGCTCAGTGGCATACCCTGAGCTGCTGCCTTCACCACCTCATCAGACAGACAGACAGCCTATCCTGCTGGGCACTCCTGGCCAGTCCCCCAAGGAATGTGCATGAAGAGATGATTGCCCCCAGCTCCTTGTTGCCCAGATAGGTTAGCGGGCAAGGCTGGTTGGGTGGGTAGGGTCCTTCATCCCCTCCCTCTTTTGGACAATTTCCCCTCACCCTCTGGAACTGGGCCTGGCAGTGGCATGGAACACGGTATCCCTAGTAGAGAGAGGAGAGTGTGAGGTTGGTGCTTCTGGGACAAGGGAAGCTGGGAAGCATCTGGGGCCAGCTCACCTGGACTCTCTTCCTCTTGCAGCTGCATTTCCTCCATCTGTCATGGATGTCAAGTACAGATTCAACATGTGTCATAAGTGCTTCTGCCAGTACACCAAGGCTTCATTAAGGTGAGGGGAAGAAAGCTGTGTAGGCCCCAGCCATGCACTTTTGGTTGCCCACTGCTGCCGCCAGCTGATATCCTTTCATTGCCCAGAGTTCCCTGGCAATGCCCTTGACATCTCCTGACTCTAATGGTCATGTGCAGACTAGGGAAGTAAATCTGAAAGCATGTGTAATGTTCTAATGTACAGAACTTATAGTTTAATGTGTGGCAGAAAGTGGACTCTGGGTATGTTTTTCCAAATTCAATAAGTGAGGCTGACTGTGTATAGTTTTAGACAAGCTCTGTGTGTGTTTGTGTGTGTATGTGTGTGTTCTAAGTAAACTTAGAAGAGTGCTCAAATCTTCTGCTCAAAATAAAACTCCCTATACAGGCTTGAAATTTGAGGTCTGGATAGCCTCAAACTATGCCGTCTACATTCCGACCTATGCTTAGTTCATAAGATTATTTACCAAAACGTCCTACCTGCAAATGAGTACTTTAATTTCAACCATAATAACACAAGGGCTATCAATATATTCAAACTCAATGTAATTTGCTCTAATCTTGATTGTAGGAAATATGACTTCTGCAATAGAGTAGTTAATGTCTGAAACACTCTACCTGATCCTGTTGTTAGTCTCACTAATCCCCATACCTTTTACCTAAAACTGTCTACCATGGACCTTTCATGTTTCTCAAGCATTTCCCAAGGGGGTGTGTATAAGCACCCCAGCGTGCCTACCATCCCTGTCCTACTGTCCCCATTTATATGTAATCATTCTATGTGTTTATGGCTATGTTTTGCCTATTTATATTCTTTTAGTTGTGCCAATTTTTTTCATGTGTCCATGTCTATGCCTATACTGTTACTTGTTTCCTTGTACTTGTTGACAAACAAACAAATAAATAAATACACATACAGTATATATAGTACATAATGTATCTTTTTGTCTATACACTCTCTATATTATGTAATATGTATGTACACATATGTTTTAGTTTAGTTTTTAGTTTTTATTGAATTTGTATACCGCCCTACTCCCGAAGGACTCAGGGAGGTGAACAACCATAGAATAAAACATATAAATACAAAATTTAAAATAAAGTAAAACGAATTAAATAATTTGGCTGAAAATTTAAAACCCCAATAATTTAAAACCAAATTTAAAATTTCCATTTAAAAAGGGGAAAAACTTAGGTCAGGCCAGCTTGATGAAGTAAGAACATCTTGAGCGCGCGATGGAAGGTACACAGATCCGGAATCCTCTGTATCTCCGGGGGGAGCTTGTTCCAGATAGTAGGTGCCCCCACAAAGAAGGCTCTCCCCCTGGGGGCCGCCAGTCGACATTGTTTGGTCGATGGCACCCGGAGGAGCCCCTCTCTATGGGAGCGTACTGGTCGGTGGGAGGCTATTGGTGGTAGCAGGCGGTCCCGTAAGTAACCAGGTCCTAAGCCATGAAGCGCTCTAAAGGTGATAACCAAGACCTTGAAGAGCACTCAGAAGACCACCGGGAGCCAGTGCAGCTCGCACAGGAGAGGTGTCACATGGGAGCACCACGTCGCTCCCATTACCACCTGTGTGGCCGCACTCTGTGCCAGTTGGAGCCTCCGAGTGCTCCTCAAGGGGAGCCCCATGTAGAGAGCGTTACAATAGTTCAGATGGGAGGTGATGAGGGCATGAGTGACCGTGCGTAGGGAGTCCCGATCTAGAAAGGGACGCAACTGGCAGATCAGGCGAACCTGATGAAAAATCCTCACGGGCACGGCCGTCAAGTGCTCTTCTAAAGACACCCATGAATCCAGGAGGACACCCAAGTTGCAAGCCCTTTCTGTGGGGGCCAATGATTTGCCCCCAATAGTCAGCGATGGCACCAGCTGACTATATCGGGACCTGGGAAACCACAGCCACTCGGTCTTGGATGGGTTGAGCCTGAGCCTGTTTCTCCCCATCCAGATCCGTACGGCCTCCAGGCACCGCGACATCACTTCAAGGGCACCGTTGGGGTGGTCTGGGTTGGAGATGTACAGTTGGGTGTCGTCAGCGTACTGGTGGTACTCCACCCTGAAACCACGGATTATCTCACCCAGCGGCTTTACATAAATGTTGAACAAAAGGGGCGAGAGGACTGATCCTTGTGGCACCCCACATATAAGGGGCCTCGGGGTCGACCTCTGCCCCCCTGTCAACACAGACTGCGACTGGTTGGAGAGAAAGGAGGAGAACCACTGTAGTACGGTGCCTCCCACCCCCAACTCTTCCAACCAGTGCAGCATGATACCATGGTCGATGGTATCAAAAGTAATATATACATAAGATTAAATAGTGCATTTTGGATGTTCTCTAGTAGTAAATAAGTAGAGAGGGATATTGTATCTTGTTGAGGCCTTTAAGGTGAATGGCCAGGAGGCAGGGCCGGGCATGGTGAGTGATGTCGAGTTGGCCATGCCCACCTAGTCATATGCCCACCCAGCCATGCCTACCCAGGTGGTCATTAGGACAGAGAACTAGTTGTTAAGTTATTTGAATTCCTAACATAACAATTAATATGAAACTTTCCTCTTATCATGTTTATCTCTTATGTAAGTTTAAAAGAATTTTTAAAAGCATCACTGATCATTCATGTACCCTAGCTAGATTACTTTTGATCCCCTTCTGTAATATAATGATAAGGAATGAAGAGCACAAAAGGAATTGAGAGAGGGGGGGGGAGAAAGGAGTGGTGGAATAGTTAAGGCCAGGATAAATAGACAAAAGGGAAAGAAGATAGTTACCATATTAAAGATAAACACCAGTTGGCATTGTGAAATGTAAAACATGAATCCTGTTGAAAAGGACAAAGTTTTGTCCTTCCAAAAAGCAACCCCTGTTATTCATATTATCCATTCATAATTTGTATAATTAAATTGAGTTTTAAATGGTTCGCTAACACTTTTATAAACAAATTTACACAGAGCAAATGAGAAAGAAATAATGCAATATCTGTCATCCTTCCTAAAATATCATATTACCAGCAAAGAAGAATGAAATTGTATCACATTAATACAAGAAGAAAAAAAACAGAAGAAGGTTACACATATTTTGTGGTGCTGACAATGAGATCTTAAAACTCTTTGTATTCTCACACTAAATTTAGAAGAAGTCATATTATTTCTGCTCAGATCAACCTTCTTTTGGTACATCACTATAGAGAAAATGTAAACAAGATGCAGATAATAAGTTCCTCCACAAATGAAAATACTTTCTTAATAAATGTGGATAATAAATGTCTTAATAACTTTTTGCAGTACATCAACTGGAAGTTAAAGTCCATCCATCTTAAAATTGTCAAGATTGAGAAACACTGTAATAGACAGCAATAGCAATAGCACTTAGATTTATATACTGCTTCACACTGCTTTACAGCTCTCTCTAAGCAGTTTACAGAGTCAGCCTATTGCCCCCAACAATCTGGGTCCTCGTTTTACCCACCTTGGAAAGATGGAAGGCTGAGTCAGCCTTGAGCCTGGTGAGATTCGAACTGCCAAACTGATGGCAGCCGGTAATCAGCAGAAGTAGCCTGCAGTACTGCACTTTAACCACTGCACCACCGCAGCTCTTATTATAGACAATAAGTTCCTAGACAAATAGATGTGTAATCCACCTTACCTGAGGAATCTTGTAGATCCCTAAGATAGTAGCTATGTGGAGGGAGGTTTCTGAGTCAGTACCCCCAATGACAGCTGCCGGTATCTTCTTGCTGCACTTGTAGTTCAGAATAGTTGGCTTCTGATTAAAGAGCAAGTTCAGCGTGTTCTGATAAACTATCTGGGCATCAAAGTGGCTATCATAGATATGAAATCCCACAGTCCAATTGGGTAAGATCATGCTGTTTCCATTGATTTCATTCACTGCAAAAGCCAAGGCCAGGGTGTGCTGATATTTTTTCAGCATTACACTAAAGTAAAAGATACGTTTTAAATAAGCCATGAAGTTCAGTGTTGTGAACATTTGCATGCTACTCCAGAAAATCGTACCCTATATTTACTGGTGGAGAACACTGGAGTATGAGAAACCTGACATTAGAATGAAGTTACCTTTAACTAGAGAATAGCTTGTTTGCTTGTAATGGATCTACCCTTCTCCAATATTTCAACTGTCCTAATTTGTCTTAGAAACAAATGCAATGTTTTACATTGCAACAGATATTGCACTACATATCGCTTCATTAACTTTTATAGTGAAACTATTCAATAATGGATTGTTTTTCTTCTGGACCAGACCAAATCACATGTAACCCAACATGCTAGTCACAAGACAATCACTTGCTTCTGGCCTCTCAAAAGGTCAGAGAATTATGGAGAGATTTTCCTCCAATGATTTTTGAGTAGGAAGTCTCTGGATACAAATAATGCTATGCATATAACACCAAAGATTTAAGCAAAAGAAGATTGATCCAAAACTGAGGTAGGTTTTCCCACTTCACATAATCAAATCTAGCATGTTTTACTGACTGATTTGATCCTATCAGATGTTAAAGATCAGAATAAACTCAGAGCATACAAGGAGATCAGGCAAATATCATAGAATCATAGAGCTAGAAGAGAAGTTTAGATCACAATATCCAACTGCTTGCTCAGTGCTGGAGTTTTAAGTTTAAGCGAAATAGTTGGGTTAAACCTAAGAGATGTGAGATAGAAGTTGCAGAGATGAAAAATAACATGTTTGCCACATGTGTGTGTTTGGGTCTGATCACCATTTCAAAATCTCCTATTTTCTATTACCAGAAGACCAGAATGAATGGATGAAGGACTACTAATTATCTGATTTCTAGAATCTATGTCAAGTTGCTGAAAGCATATCAGTAGCACTGCCAGGAAATAGCCAAGTATTACAGAAATCAGTGAGGTTTTACTTACATAGGTTCAAAATCACACTTGGGTGTAGGATGTGAGGTGAAATCTGCTCCTTCAGACAAGGAGAAAAACTGTGAAATCATCCCACCAATTATTACATCACCTGGCTGAAAGTATTGGTATCGCACTTTCAGAGACTCACAAATAGTACAAACTGCAGGAGATATCCCACAATCTGTTGGTTGCAGCAGCCGCAGCAAACACACAAAAAGTCTCAGAGACAAGAAGGACCCTCTCATGCAGCAGGCAAAATGATTGTCCCTTAATTTCCGATCTCCTACTCCTACTTTTGTAGTCATCCTCCAGCTATTTAGTGTGGTCTTTATGATTCTGGATCCTACCACTAAATGCATACACACTGGTCTGCTGAATCCATGGATGGATAGATAGATACATGTATACGTACGTACATAGATACATAGATACATACTGTAGATACATACATAAATACATACATACATACATACACTAACCCTCCCTTTGATCAGTTCAGGAGTTACAGTATATACCTGTATGCAATTAGAGTGGAAAAATATTTTTGTGCCTTGTGAGTAATGCTGAGTTCCTAATTATCACCTTAGATAATCATCAGGTATGCATTTTCTAAAACACTGCAACATTCGCAGTGGTTAAATCTCCTCCTTCTCTTCCTCCTCTGTCTCCATTGTTGGTTTGGGCCTAATAATGATTGTTTTGTACAGCATAAAGTACTGGAACCGCTGAACAAAAGGAGAGCTACATATTTGATTTATTACGCATATACTCTAATAAATATATATTAAATGTATTAATTAATTGTATTTATTGGGAATATTTATTTAGGATACACGTTATAAATTATCTTTAGATCTAATTATTAGATTTGATTTACTAGGGAATGGATTTATTAAGGAGATGATCTAATAAATTGTTACATCTATTTTTTTAATTAAATTTCTTAGATTGGATTCTTTAGGTATATCTGTCCGTATGTGTGTGTGTTTAAGTCAATGCCAACTAGAAGAATAATTTTGCAGAAAATATTCTATGCTTCTCAATACTTTTTCTGATGGAAGAATGGAAAAAAATAAATGATATCTGTAAAAGACATGTTTCCAAATTCCTACAGAGATTTAAAACCATGAATATGCTTTTCTTCCTCTACATTTTGTGTTTTATACTGTCAGGTTTCCAAGTAACACCCCCAAATAAAAGAAGACTCTGAGGCTAAAAGTTCATCCAAGTTCCATTTTATTAGAGATGCCATATTGGCACATGTGGGAAAACCCGAATCTGAAAGCTTCCAGGTTTTCCCCACACATAGGAAAGTCCAAGTCCCTGCCCAGTACCCACATGTCCATCACATGGCCCAATCAATGCACCATCCAAACTGGAGATAACTCCCAGTCACACCCCTCCAGGTGCAGGGCAAGATGTCCTTGACTCCAGGGGTGGGTTCTAAATTTTCTTACTACCGGTTCTGTGGGCGTGGCTTATTTTGTGGGCATGGCTTGATGGTCATGTGACAGTTCTTTAGAATTTAGCACAGGTACTGGTCTACCAGGCTGTGCAGAGCTTTACCGGTCTACCCATTTATTTCTGCAGGCTCTGGTCTACCCATGTATTTTTGCAGGCACCGGTCCACTCATTTGTTTTCTTTTAACACTGATCAGCTGTAGGGCGGCCTTTTGAAGCCCCGCGGCAAGAGTTTAAACAGTTTTTTTCCCTCTAGCCATCAGCTGGGACTCAGGAGGCAGCAATAGATTGGGGGTGAAGCCAAATAAAAGGAAAAAGGTGGGGTGGCAGGGTGGGGGGCTGAAGAACCGGTTCGGTGATGTCATATCGTCATCGCTACCCGCTCGGCAGAACCGGGCCGAACTGGGAGGAACCCACCACTGCTTGACTCTCAGAGAAAGGAATGTTATTATGACTATATATCTCCCCTGCTCCATACAATCCCCACTTCCAGTTTCCCACAGTACTAAATGTGACAGGTCTGAGGATCGAATGCAAAAGATGGCTTCCAGGCCTGACATATGATTTAAGTATTCTCTACATATTTTCCTCTTCCTTACATGAAAACTTTGTAAATACATAAAAATATATTTGCTGCAAATGTGAGTAAATGATAGGACTGCTTTTGTAGCAACTGTTCATTTTATTAAATAACTTGACTAAGAATAGTTGCTAGAAACATCGATCCAAAAAAATAGTACAATATTTGATTTAGAGAAAGTGCACAATAAACTAAATCAGCCTGAATTGTGGAAGATTCTGCTTGAATATGACATTGTAACTTGGCTGCTGAATGAAACTTGGCTGCAGATATGCTAAAACGTATCTCAGAATTTATTGGACATTTTGAGAACAGTTCAAAACTTAGTAAGTAGTAACACACCTTTGGTTGCTTAATATATTTACCAATAAATGTTAATAGCTTGCTGATGTAACTCACACGATCTACAAAGTCTTACATGGCATGGGAGCAGGATATTTGTAGGAAGTAGGTAACTTCCTCCAATTGTCTCTGCCTGCTCCATCAGCTCCAGCAGGAGTAGCATACTCTAGGTACTGTTTATTAAGGAGTGCTATCTAATAGTACTCTAGTAGTATGCCTTTTATGTAACTGAACCTTTATGTAACTGCATCAACCTTTTCAAGTGAGCCAGGTCACGAATCTGATGGTGCAGGAATTCCAGGAATACTACTTGATTGTGATATGTTATAGAAACAGACAGTTGAAATCTAGTCCAAACAATCGACTTTCCCCATTTTAAGAGCACTGAGGTAAAGTTGGAGCTATTCTACATCTTTTTCTCACACATTTCACTTCCTCATGACTGATCAACATTTTATCTCTTCAACTTTCCTTTCAAGAATGTGCTAAATTCTTCAAAATCAATGAATATTAGTAATTTTTAGTTTTTTGTTTTTAGATGGTCCTTTGTGTTGAGTTCTGGTCTCATTACAATGATGTAGCATTTAGGGAAAAAGATAGATCCCAATATTCCTATACCGGAAGCCAAGATGGAGAAGATCTCCACAGCCACCATGTATTTTCCTTTGGTGCTCAGATACGTTGGGACAAACGTCATCCACACGCTACAAAACACCAGCATGCTAAAAGCAATAAATTTGGCTTCATTAAAAGAGTCTGGCAGTTTTCGAGCAAAGAAAGCCACAATGTAGCTGATGAGAGCAAGAAATCCCATATATCCTAAAATATAATAGAATATGTTGCCTGATCCTTCATTGCATTCAACTACAATCTCTTCTGGAAGAGAATGCATGTCCAAATTTGGGAAAGGAGGGCCAGTGCAAAGCCACACTGTGCAAATACTTGCTTGAATGCAGGAACAACAGAGAATCAGAGAGAATGAAAATCTTTGTCCCACCCATTTTCTCATTTTTGATCCTGGCTTAGTAGCCATAAAAGCTAAAACCACTGTGATGGTTTTGGCCAAAACTGAAGAGACCGCAACTGAGAAGATGATCCCAAAAGCAATTTGGCGAAGAAGACAGGTCAGCAATTGGGGCTGACCAATGAACAGCAAGGAACAGAGGAAGCAGAGGAAGAGGGAGACAAGGAGAAGATAAGTGAGATTCCGGTTGTTAGCTTTGACAATGGGAGTATTCCGATGTTTTATGAAAATTCCAAGTACCACCACTGTGGTCACAGAAAATGATAGATCCAGAACTGTCAAAGTGATGCCCAAAGTTTCATTATAAGACAAGAAATTTAGATCCTTGGGAATGCACGTATTTTTTTCCTTGTTTGGATATTGTTCTTCTGGACAGTCTAAGCAGTCATCCATATCTGTGAAAATATGTATTTCAGAATTCATAGCAGTATTTCAAATTTGCATACTTTTGTTTACTGACAAGTATTTATTAATCAAAAACATTCTATCTCATAAAACATCAGTGGACTACTTTGGTTTTTGGAACTGCAATGTGCAATAATTCTCATCATTCATTGGCTTCAGTCCTCCAAGGTAGATGTGCTGGCAGATATACTCCAGCAACATTAACACCTAAATATACTTTTGTTGTATCTTGCTTTTGGAGAGCTGAACTAAAATGGAACTCTCATGAACAATGAGGATGACCTGAAGAGTCGTGCTGGTGCAGTGGTTAGAATGCAGGGCTGCAGACTACTTCTGCTGATTTTTGGCTACCTTTAATTTGGCAGTTCAAATCTCACCAGGTTCAAGGTTGACTCAGCCTTCCATCCTTCTGAGGTTGGTAAAATGAGGATTCAGATTGTTGGGGGGCAATAGGCTGATTCTGTAAAACACTTAGAGAGGGCTGCAAAGCAATGTGAAGTGGTATATAAGTCTAAATGCTATTGCTATGTCTGTGATATCTCTGTGTGATATCTCTGTATATGCTTTTATGGATATGCACAGTTGCACATACATACTGTAAACATAACAATACAATATTTCCTACCTGTTTCATTTGAAAATTTTCTTGATGGACAAGTATTACAATCATAGCAACAAAATGGCTTCCCTTCCTTCCTTTTCTTTCTGGAACCTGGTAGGCAATGATCATTGCACAAAGCAAGAGGTATAGTCTATTAATTAATGAGAGAGAGAAATATATTTTATTTCCTTGAATCGAACCATTTTCAGAAATCAATACATGCATCATATATTTCTGAAAAATATTCTTTAGTTTTTGTGTGTGTGTGTGTGTGTTTGTGCAGATATGAACACGGATAAGAAAGAACTGATCCAAAATAGCATGTATTATTGATGAACCTTACCCTGACTTAGAATAGGCTTTTTTCATCACTAATATGTTGAAATAACCTCCTGTATATGATTAGGCTCTTGTGGTTATTCTGAGTTGTTTGTATTTGACTTCAGGGCTAGCATCATGTATAGCATCATATAGCATCAGAAGTCAATATATACATTATATTATTACTGAAAGTCAGGGACCACGTCAATTATGGGGATCTATGTGGAATCTAAATTCCTCCACAAGAATTAGTGTTTTCTAGTTGGATGCTCTTCCTGATGCCACATAGTGTTCGTAGCAGATATTTGTTTCTTTGCACTCTGAAAGAGTGGTATCTGCTGCTACTTAGGATTGAACTCTCAACCTTTCAAGTAGGAGATGATAGTTTTCACCACAAGGCCACCACGCTGCTCTTGTAGGAAATCTAAAATAATCCCCAAAAAGCAGTGGTGAAATCCAAAAACTTTCCCTATTGGTTCTGGGGGCGTGGCTTGGTGGGTGTGGCTTGGTGGGGGCAGGGTTGTCATGTGACTTGGTGGGCATGGATAACTTTTTTTTTTTTTTTACTTTTTTACTATTCATCTGAACCGGTAGTAAAAAAAATGCTTTAAAAAAGTAAAGAAAAAAAGGTTCCAACGATCAGATGTGACAATCAGCTGTGCCGTGCAATCATTGGAACCTTTTTAAAAAACCTTTTTAAAGCTTTTTTTTTACTACCATTTTTGGGAACCGGTAGCATTTCACTGCTGTCCAAAACTAATTATATAAAGGGGATGAAGAAAACAACTACCATCCTGTAGCCTGGGGCTAATGTGACTTGAAAGTTTAGCATGGGTGAGGTGATAAGGATGGCCTAAATCCAAGACTCAATAATAAAAAGGCACCTCCTCAATTAGAGGTATTAAAGATAACCAGTAGAAGCCCTCTTCCAGACACATATCATAACAAAACAGGCAATCGTTAATTGCTGAAAAGAAGGCCATCTATTTTGATTTCCAAACTGCAAATTTATTTTGGTCCTACCTGGTTAAAATGGGCTGGCCATGTGATTTTTCTTTCATTGATGGAGAACCTTCTGCCTGATGGGGCTTGAGGATCCATTTGTCCCACTTTTACTTTCATGAAGGATTTGTTAGGGAAAGTAACCCAGTTGATGATGTCAAATCCATCTAGCAATTCACCCTTCTTGTCAAAAGACACCTTGTCTCCGGCACTGTTGTTAAAGGAGACTTGACTTAGGAAATGATAAAGCTGGAATAAATGAAGTTTTGGCAAGTATTATTACCAAAGTGGTAGAAACAGTGAAAATTGTTTGGCTTGGAATAGAGTTTTGCTATACTCAGAAGTTATTCAACCATTTTATCATTCCATTATTGGGAGTCCCATTATTTCCTTCCCCAATCAAATATTTCAGTTCCGCTCAGTTTTAAAAGCATACTAAGAACTAACAGGCAATGTATATAAACAGACTAAATTTTCTTTTGGCATAGAAATATCTTGATATACCTACCCTGTTTCCCCCAAAATGAGACATACCCCTGATAATAAGTCCAATCAGTCTTTTGAATGCCAAACAATAAAGCCAAGCACTTATTTCAGGTTCAAAAAAATATAAGACATGGTCTTATTTTTGGGAAAACATGGTAAGTCACTTTTGGGAATCCAAGTATTTCAAAGCTCAGGTTTATTACTTGCCAGGGGAATAGTACTACTAATACTATCTCAACTACCACTACTACTGTGTTTCCTTGAAAATAAGGCATATCATGAAAATAAACTACTACTCACAAAATAAGCCCTAATTAAGACCCCACCCACTCTAGGGACCATTGGATGGCGTGAGGCACACAGGTAAAAATTAAGATATGGTGGGGATCAGGTTTGAGGTGCCCTACTACTTATTTTGGACAGTTGCAGCCAGGCCTCGCACACCCTAACACCTTCCTTGCCTTGCCAGCTGCAAAAGGTGCATCTTATACAGAATGAGAATCCTTCTTATATAAGTGAAGGCACTAATATTAACAATAACAATGATGCATTTTAAAAATCTGCCTTTTAGATGCAACATTACCTGAAAATACTGTGATTTAGAAGTCCTGGGGTGATTTGTATCCAACACTACTCTGTATTTCCTTCTGGATGAGTAAAAGGCATGCAAAGCATGCGCCACAGCATAGACAGCATTATAAACACTGTAGCTTTGACTGGTCATGCTTGTTTCAAAAAAAGAATGCGGAAGGTTTTCTAGTCTCTCATTGCCAGTACAGCTTCCTTGATCTGTTGCAGAAGCTGGAAATGAGCATGTAAATGCATGTTCCCAGAAGACTTTGATAAAATGATCTGTCAGAGAATGG
The DNA here is from genome assembly GCF_029215685.1 of Pituophis catenifer annectens. NCBI lineage: Eukaryota > Metazoa > Chordata > Lepidosauria > Squamata > Colubridae > Pituophis > Pituophis catenifer. The sequence continues at coordinate 14,837,263 of NW_027256895.1, forward strand.
GGGTCCTGAAATAGAAGGAAATTCTGAAACGTTGACATCTCCGAGGTGTGACTTGCAAAGGACAAGGCGCCGTGGAAGATCTGCATATTTAAATTGCTTAAAAAGGGCTCCACTGAAAAATCCCAATGGGCTGTCATCACCCATACCTTCTGCACAGACAGCCTCATGTCTGATTCGGCAAGATTGAGCACTAGCTGCAAATCTAACATCATATGAGCATCAGCACTTACAACACAGACATTGACGTTTGCTTTACTCAGCAACAGGGCTGTTTCCCTAAATGTGACATTGAAATTAATAACCATTTCTAAAACATTGTTTTGGAGCGGCATTCGTTCAGAGAAGGCAGTGCAGATTCCATTATCATTAAAGCTTTTCTCCAAGGTCTGCACAAACTTTTCTCCTTTATCGTCATCCATGGCTATGATCCCAATCCATTTCCATTGAAAATGCAGGAACAGCTTGACTATTCCTGTATACTGATGCGCTTCATTAGGTACCATGCGGTATAAGAAAGACGGGTGGCTTATATCATTCACTGGTGGACTATATAAACAATAGGAGACCTAAAGGCCAACATAATTACATTCATAATAGGGAAATATAAAAATATCCACAGGATCGAGCACAAAAACACAGTAGTGTTTCCTCTCCTTGCTCTAATTTTTCATGATTTATTTTTGATTCATTATTATTCCTTTTATTTCCCTGGTCACAATCTAAGAGCAGTCAGTACCAACTAAATGCTACCACCTAACCAGAGGTGGGATTCAGCTGGTTCGCACCAGTTCAGCCAAAATGGTATCTAACTTTTTCTGCAGTTGGGCGAACTGGCTGAATCCCACCACTGATTGTCATTCCTAGCCACTCACCCCTCCCCTCCCAGCTGCTCCTTTCTTGGCCTCCCGGCTGCCTGGCTGCACCTCTGTCAGCCTGAGTACCCTGCCCTTCAGATCCCAACAGGGCCAGTGCCTGGTGGCAGCACTCTAGGTGGGTGAGTGGATGTCCCAGGGCTGCACATGTGCACCTCGCCACACTGCAGTGGAACAGCTGCCTTGGCCCCAGCACAGTGCTCTCCCTGAGGACTGCCCATTTACCCACTTGCCCATCCCCCGGAAACAGCATGTCTCCCTGTCGTGGGCTGCATGGGGGGCTGGAGGCAGGAAGAAGGGTGAGTGGGTGGCAGCCCCCCAGAGAGCCTGTGGAAGCCAAAAGCTGGCCCCAAAAGGTAGCCAAGCCTCACCATGTCACCCCAAGGCAGCCCTTCAACCAAGCACGGTGGGCCCAAAGAGGGTCTCCCTTTCCTGCCTTACCTTCTCAGGTATGCTGCTTTCCACATTTAACTTTGGAGCCACCTGGGCGAGGGCAGCCCGCTGCATCCAGGCTCAGTGGCATACCCCGAGCAGCAATCCCAGCTGCTGTCACTGCCATCTCACAAGCCAGCCTTGCCAGTGACTGCTGGGCACTCCTGGCCAGTCCCCCAGGGATTGTGTGTGAAGAGATGATTTCCCCAGCCCCATGGCGCCCGGATAGGCTAGCAGGCAAGGCCGGTTGGCAAGGGCTCTGCATCCAATAAATGGGTGGATGGGCATCAAATTCACTTCAAGATGTATTATGGTGAAGGAAGACAATTATTATAAACTAAGAAATCAAATAGAAATAGACTTGGAAAAATAGAAAAATTTACAATTATCTTTAATGGGAAGAATAGCACTAATCAAAATGAATGTATTGCCAAGACTGTTGTTTCTCTTTCAAACAATACTGATAAAGTTGGAGAAGAAATATTTTGAGAGTTTGAATAAAACGATGTGGAAATATATATGGCAAGGGGAAAAAAGCAAGAATTAACCTTAAAATGCTCCAAGATTCTAGGAAGATATAAAGACATCTTAACAGAGAAGGGAGAATTGAAACAGAAGCAAGAGTTAGAAAAACAAGAGATCAAGACTGATTGGTATACATGGCTGCAGATACAATCAAGATATGATAAAGATTTGAAACAATATGGTTTTAATTTGGGGGAATTAGAATTGGACCAGATACTGACTGAAAAAAATGAAAAAATGTTTAAAAGATTGTATAATTATTTGTTGCAAATTAGATTAGAAGATGAAGAAGTCAAAGAGACAATGATAACATGGGCAAAAAACTTTGGCTATGCAATAGAATTAGAGAAATGACAACAATTATGAGAAAGGAATTATAAATTGACAATGGCAACTGCATATAAAGAAAATTTATATGAAATGTTTTATAGATGGCATATGCCACCAGAAAGATTAGCAAAAATGTTTAAGGATAAATCAGCTAAGTGTTGGAAATGTTCACATTTGCTGGGATCATATTATCATATGTGGTAGTCATGTACAGAAGCTAAAAATTATTGGTCTAGAGTACAGAAATGGTTGGAAGAAATGCTACATAAACCTATAAAATTAAAACCAGAGTTTTTCCTACTGGATATTCTGCCAGAGAGATATAATAAAGAAGATGTGTATTTAATAATACATATAACAACAGCAGCAAGAATTGTATTTGCACAAAACTGGAAGACAGAAAAAAATCCCGTCAAAAGGTGAAGTAATAAAAAAGATTTTAGAATGTGCAGAAATGAATAGATTAACCTTAAGAATAAAAGATAGAGAGTAATCTATGTATTTCAGGATGTGGAGAAGTTTTTATGAACGGTTTGAAAAGAAATATGGATAAAAAAGGACAGATAAATGAGGGAGATAATAGAAAGGTAAATGACAGAGAGAATAAAAAAGAAATAGAAATCTAGATGATACCAGAGAACATTGAAAAGGGGGGGGGAGAGAAAGAAGAGTATAAGAATAATGTACAATTATATTGATAATATTGATAGATAGAATAAATTTGAAAAGAAATTGAAAGAAAGTATATATGATTAGAATATATTAATTGCTCTGATACCAAACAAGAAGAATATGATATAACAAAGAAGATAGAAAGGAGGGGTGAATAGAGGGTAGGAAGAGGAGAGGGAGTGAGAGGTAAGGAAGAAAGGGAAAAGGAGAGGAAGGAAGGACAGGGGACAGGAGTAGGAGAGAAGGCCAGAAGGGGGAAAGAAGAGAGGAGTGGGGAAAGGAAGGAGGGAGGAGAGGAGGCAGGAGAAAGTAGGAGAGGAGAGGAGGTTGGGAAGGGAAAGAAAGGAGAAGAAGAAGAAGGCTTGTGAAAAGAGGGAAGAAAAGGTAGAAGAGCAACTACAAATGTAATTAAAATGTCTTATTTTAATGCTTTCTTTAAGGAAAATATATACATATATGATTGTGTATAAGAAAATGTACATTTTATATTATGTGTATAAAAAAAATAAAACTGAAAAAACTTTAAAAAAAAAACACCCAGCAACAAATGGGTGGGTGGGGTCCTTCATCCCTTCTCTCTTTTGGGCACCCCCACCCTCTGGAACCAGGCCTGGCAGTGGCATGGAACATGGGATTGCCCAGCAGCGGGGAGGGAGAGGGAGAAGACGGTGGCCACTGGCAGAGAGGGGAGAATGTGAGGTTGGTGCTTCTGGGACAAGGGAAGCTGGGAAGCATCTGGGGCCGGCTCACCCAGCCTCTCTTCCTCTTGAAGCTGCATTTCCTCCATCTGCTATGGATGGCAAGTATGGCTACAACATGTGTCATAAGTGCTTCTGCCAGTACACCAAGGACATCGGCTTCATTAAGGTGAGGGGGAGGATAGCTGTGTAGGCCCCAGCCATGCGCTTTTGGTTGTGTTGTGGCTCCGTCCTCCGAGCCTATCTTATCGGAGGAAGAAGGCTCCAAACATGAAGGAGAAGAGACGTCCAGGCCTCCCTCTCCAGGACCCTCCTCTCTGGCAATGCCTCAGGTGTCTCCTGAAGGAGAAGAGATTGGCCAGGAGCCAGGTGTTTCCGAGCCGTCGGATAGTGACGAAGAAACATTGTGGTTGGACCCATGCCAGCATCGGAGAGACAAGCGTGAGCAGCAGAAAAGGAGGCATGCCAGAGATTAAGCTGAGTCACTGGACCACACCCCACAGGCTATAAAAGGGAGTGTGGTGGCCATTCGGATTCTATGACGGACATAGCTAATCTCTGGCGAGGCACTTGCACCTTCGGACACAACACCTATTTGCCGTGGATTTAATTACAAACTGGACTATTCAAACTGTGTGTACTTTTTGTCTGTGTTATCGGAGTAAAAGCTCTTGGCAGGCAGCCACGGAGTTGCTGCCAAGTTCCTTATCAGTGACGTTGCGTGTTTGAAGAGTTTATTTAACCCTCGGCTGGCTGGTTGGGTGTGTGCATGGTACGGGGACAGAACAGGTTGCCCTCTGCCACCGCCAGCTGACATCCGTTCATTGCCCAGAGTTCCCTGGCAATGCCCTTGACATCTCCTGGCTCTAATGGTCATGTGCAGGCTAGGGAAGTAAATCTGAAAGCATGTGTAATGTTCTAATGTACAGAAGTTATAGTTAAATGTGTGGCAGAAAGTGGACTCTGGGTGTGTTTTTCCAAATTCAATAACTGAGGTTGACTGTGTATCATTTTAGAAGAGCTCTCTGTGTGTGTGTTTGTGTGTGTGTGTGTGTGTGTGTTCTAAGTACACTTAGAAGAGTACTCAAATCTTCTGCTCAAAATAAAACTCCCTATACCACCAGGCTTGAAATTTTAGGTCTGGATAGCCTTGAACTCTGCTGTCTACATTCCGACCTATGCTTAGTTCATAAGATTATTTACCAAAACGTCCTACCTGCAAATGAGTACTTTAATTTCAACCGTAATAACACAAGGGCTATCAATAGATTCAAACTCAATTTAATTCACTCTAATCTTGATTGTAGGAAATATGACTTCTGCAATAGAGTAGTTAATGTCTGGAACGCTCCACCTGATCCTGTTGTTAGTCTCGCTAATCCCCATACCTTTTACCTAAAACTGTCTACCATGGACCTTTCATGTTTCTTAAGAGGTCCAGAAGGGGGCACGCATAAGCACACCAGCATGCCTATTTTCCCTGTTCTACTGTCCCCATTTATATGTAACAATTCTATGTGTTTATGGCTATGTTTTGCCTATTTATATCCTTTTAGTTGTGCCAATTTTTTTCATGTGTCTATGTCTATGTCTATACTGTTACTTGTTTCCTTGTACTTGTTGACAAACAAACAAACAAACAAATAAATAAATACATATACAGTATGTATAGTACATAATGTATCTTTTTGTGTGTCTCTACACCCTCTATACTATGTAATATGTATGTACACATATGGCATGTATACATAAGATTAAATAGTACACTTTGGATGTTCTCTAGTAGTAAATAAGTAGAGAGGGATATTGTATCTTGTTGAGGCCTTTAAGGTGAATGGCCAGGAGGCAGGGCCAAGCATGGTGAGTGATGTCGAGTTGGCCATGCTCACCCAGCCATGCCTACCCAAGTGGTCATTAGGACAGAGAACCAATTGTTAAGTTATTTGAATCCCACCACTGACCTAACATAACAATTAATATGAAACTTTCCTATTACCATGTTTATCTTTTATGAAGGTTAAAAGGGTTTTTAAAAGCATCACTGATCATTCATGTACCCTAGCTAGATTACTTTTGATCCCCTTCTGTAATATAATGATAAGGAATGAAGAGCGCAAAAGGAATTTTGAGGGGTGGGGGTGGAATAGTTAAGGCCAGGATAAATAGACAAAAGGGAAAGAACATAGTTACCATATTAAAGATAAACACCAGTTGGCATTGTAAAATGTAAAACATGAATCCTGTTGAGAAGGACAAAGTTTTGCCCTTCCAACAAGGAACCCCTTTTATTCATATTCATCCATTCATAACTAGTATAATTAAATCGAGTTTTAAATGGTTCACTAACACTTTTATAAACAAATTTACCACAGAGCAAATGAGAAAGAAATAATGCAATATCTGTTACCCTTCCTGAAATATCACATTACCAGCAAAGAAGAATGAAATTGTATCACATTTATACAAGAAGAAAAAAAACAGAAGAAGGTTCAACCTTCTTTTGGTACATCACTATAGAAAAAATGTAAATAAGATGCAGATAATAAATTCCTTCACAAATGAAAATACTTTCATAAAAAATGCGGATAATAAATGTCTTAATAACTTTTTGCAGTACATCAACTGGAAGTTAAAGTCCATCCATCTTAAAATTGTCAAGATTGAGAAACACTGTAATAGACAGCAATAGGAACAGCACTTAGATTCTGCTGCTTCACACTGCTTTACAGCTCTCTCTAAGCAGTTTACAGAGTCAGCCTATTGCCCCCAACAATCTGGATCCTCGTTTTACCCACCTTGGAAGGATGGAAGGCTGAGTTAGCCCTGAGCCTGGTGAGATTTGAACTGCCAAACTGCTGGCAGCCGGTAATCACACAAGTAGCCTGCAGTACTGCACTCTAACCACTGTGCCACCACAGCTCTTATTATAGAAAATAAGTTCCTAAACAAATAGATGTGTAATCCACTTTACCTGAGGAATCTTGTAAATCCCTAAGATAGTAGCTATGTGGAGGGACATTTCTGAGTCAGTACCCCCAATGACAGCTGCTGGTATCTTCTTGCTGCACTTGTAGTTCAGAATAGTTGGCTTCTGATTAAAGAGCAAGTTCAGAGTGTTCTGATAAGCTATCTGAGCATCAAAGTGGCTATCATAGATATGAAATCCCAGCGTCCTATTGGGTAAGATCATGCTGTTTCCATTGATTTCATTCACTGCAAAAGCCAAGGCCAGGGTGTGCTGATATTTTTTCAGCATTACACTAAAGTAAAAGATACGTTTTAAATAAGCCATGAAGTTCAGTGTTGTGACCATTTGCATACTACGCCAGAAAATGGTACCCTATATTTACTGGTGGAGAACACTGGAGAATGAGAAACCTGACATTAGAATGAAGTTACCTTTAATTAGAGAATAGCTTGTTTGCTTGTAATGGATCTACCCTTCTCCAATATTTCAACTGTCCTAATGTGTCCTTAGAAACAAATGCAATGTTTTACATTGCAACAGATATTGCACTAAATATCACTTCATTAATTTATACAGTGAAACTATTCAATGATGGATTGTTTTTCTTCTGGACCAGACCAAATCACATGTAATCCAACATGCTAGTCACAAGACAATCACTTGCTTCTGGCCTCTCAAAAGGTCAGAGAAATATGGAGAGATTTTCCTCTAATGACTTTTGAGTAGGAAGTCTCTGGATACAAATAATGCTATGCATATAACACCAAGGATTTAAGCAAAAGAAGATTGATCTAAAACTGAGGCAGGTTTTCCCACTTCACACAATCAAATCTAGCATGTTTTACTGACTGACTTGATCCTATCAGATGTTAAAGATCAGAATAAACTCAGAGCAAACAAGGAGATCAGGCAAATATCGTAGAATCATAGAGCTAGAAGAGAAGTTTAGATCACAATATCCAACTGCTTGCTCAGTGCTGGAGCTTTAAGTTTAAGCGAAATAGTTGGGTTAAACCTAAGAGATGTGAGATAGAAGTTGCAGAGATGAAAAATAACATGTTTGCCACATGTGTGTTGACCACCATTTCAAAATTTCCTATTTTCTATTACCAGAAGACCAGAATGAATGGATGAAGGACTACTAATTATCTGATTTCTAGAATCTATGTCAAGTTGCTAAAAGCATATCAGTGGCACTGCCAGGAAATAGGCAAGTATTACAGAAATCAGTGAGGTTTTTCTTACATAGGTTCAAAATCACACTTGGATCTAGGGTGTGAGGTGAAATCTGCTCCTTCAGACAAGGAGAAAAACTGTGAAAGTATCCCACCAATTATCACATCACCTGGCTGAAAGTATTGGTATTTCACTTTCAGAGACTCACAAATGGCACAAACTGCAGGAGATATTGCACAATCTGTTGGTTGCAGCAGCAGCAGCAGCAAATACACAAGAAGTCTCAGGGACAAGAAGGACCCTCTCATGCAGCAGGCAAAATGATTGTCCCTTAATTTCCGATCTCCTACTCCTACTTTGATCATCATCATCCAGCTATTTAGTATGCCATGGTCTTTATGATTCTGAATCCTACCACTAAATGCATACACACTGGTCTGCTGAATCCATGGCTGGCTGGCTGGATAGATACATGTATACATACGTACATAGATACAAAGATACATACACTAACCCTCCTTTTGATCAGTTTAAGAGTTACAGTATATACCTGTATGCAATTAGAGTGGAAAAATATTTTTGTGCCTTGAGAGTAATGCTGATTTCATAATTATCACCTTAGATAATCATCAGGTATGCATTTTCTAAAACACTGCAAAATTCCCAGAGGTTACTCCTCCTCCTTCTCCTCCTCCTCTGTCTCCATTGTTGGTTTGGGCCTAATAATGATTGTTTTGTACAGCATAAAGTACTGGAACCGCTGAACAAAAGGAGAGCTACATATTTGATTTATTAGGAATATAATCTAATAAATATATATTAAATGTATTAATTAATTATATTTATTGGGAATATTTTTTTTAGGAATACACATAATAAATTATCCTTAGATCTAATTATTAAATATATCTGATACAAGACATGTTTCCAAATTCCTACGGAAATTTAAAACCATGAATATTCTTTTCTTCCTCTATATTTTGTGTTTTGTACTGTCAGGGTTCTAAGTAACACCCCCAACAAAAGAAGACTCTGAGGCTAGAAGTTCCTCAAAGTTCCATTTTATTAGAGATGCCATATTGGCACATGTGGGAAAACCCGAATCTGAAAGCTTCCAGGTTTTCCCCACCCATGGGAAAGTCCAAGTCCCTGCCTAGCACCCACATGTCCATCACATGGCCCAATCAATGCACTGTCCCAACTGGAGATGCCTCCCAGTCACACCCCTGCAGGTACAGGGCAAGATGTCCTTGACTCTCAGAGAAAGGAATGTTATTATGAGTATGTATCTCCCCTGCTCCATACAATCCCCCCTCCCAGTTTCCCACAGTACTAAATGTGACAGGCCTGAGGATCCAATGCAAAAGATGGCTTCCAGGCCTGACATATGCTTTAAGTATTCTCCATATATTTTCCTCTTCCTTACATGAAAACTTTGTAAATACGTAAAAATATATTTGCTGCAAATGTGAGTAAATGATAGGACTGCTTTTGTAGCAACAGTTCATTTTATTAAATAACTAAACTAAGAACAATTGCTAGAAACATTGATCCAACAAAATAGTACAATATTTGATTTAGAGAAAGTGCACGATAAACTAAATCAGCCTGAATTGTGGAAGGTTCTGCTAGAATATGATATTGAAACTTGGCTGCTGAATGAAACTTGGCTGCAGATATGCTAAAACGTTTCTCAGAATTTATTGGACATTTTGAGAACAGTTCAAAACTTAGTAAGTAGTAACACACCTTTGGTTGCTTAATGTATTTATCAATAAATGTTAATAGCTTGCTGATGTAGCTCACACCATCTACAAAGTCTTACATGGCATGGGAGCAGGATATTTGTGGGTCCAACTTTCTCCAATTGTCTCTGCTTGCTCCATCAACTCCAGCAGGAGTAGCATACTCTAGATACTGTTTATTAAGGAGTGCTATCTAATAGTACTCTAGTAGTATGCCTTTTATGTCACTGAACCTTTATGTAACTGCGTCAACCTTTTCAAGTGAGCCAGGTCACGAATCTGATGGTGCAGTAATTCCAGGAATACTACTTTATCAATGAATATTAATAATATTTAGTTTTTTGTTTTTAGATGGTCCTTTGTGTTGAGTTCTGGTCTCCCTACAATTATGTAGCATTTAGGGAAAAAGATAGATCCCAATATTCCTATACCGGAAGCCAAGATGGAGAAGATCTCCACAGCTATCATGTATTTTCCTTTGGTGCTCAGATACGTTGGGACAAAAGTCATCCACACGCTACAAAACACCAGCATGCTAAAAGCAATAAATTTGGCTTCGTTAAAAGAGTCTGGCAGTTTTCGAGCCAAGAAAGCCACAATGTAACTGATGACAGCAAGAAATCCCATATATCCTAAAATATAATAGAACATGTTGCTTGACCCTTCATTGCATTCAACTACAATCTCTTCTGGAAGAGAATGCATGTCCAAATTTAGGAAAGGAGGGCCAGTGCACAGCCACACTATGCAAATAATTGCTTGAATGCAGGAACAACAGAGAATCAGAGAGAATGAAAATCTTTGCCCCACCCATTTTCTCATTTTTGATCCTGGCTTAGTAGCCATAAAAGCTAAAACCACTGTGATGGTTTTGGCCAAAACTGAAGAGACCGCAACTGAGAAGATGATCCCAAAAGCAATTTGGCGAAGAAGACAGGTCAGCAATTGGGGCTGACCAATGAACAGCAAGGAACAGAGGAAGCAGAGGAAGAGGGAGACAAGGAGAAGATAAGTGAGATTCCGGTTGTTAGCTTTGACAATGGGAGTATTCCGATGTTTTATGAAAATTCCAAGTACCACCACTGTGGTCACAGAAAATGATAGAGCCAAAACTGTTAAAGTGATGCCCAAAGTTTCATTATAAGACAAGAAATTTAGATCCTTGGGAATGCACATATTTTTTTCCTTGTTTGGATATTGTTCTTCTGGACAGTCTAAGCAATCATCCACATCTGTGAAAATATGTATTTCAGAATTCATAGCAGTATTTCAAATTTGCATACTTTTGTTTACTGACAAGTATTTATTAATCAAAAACATTCTATCTCATAAAACATCAGTGGACTACTTTGGTTTTTGGAACTGCAATGTGCAATAATTCTCATCATTCATTGGCTTCAGTCCTCCAAGGTAGATGTGCTGGCAGATATACTCCAGCAACATTAACACCTATTCACATCTCTGCTAAATATACTTTTGTTGTATCTTGCTTTTGGAGAGCTGAACTAAAATGGAACTCTCATGAATAATGAGGATGACCTGAAGAGCCGTGTTGGTGCAGTGGTTAGAATACACTGCTGTGGACTACTTCTGCTGACTGCCGGCTACCTTCAATTTGGCAGTTCGAATCTCACCAGGCTCAAGGTGGATTCAGCCTTCCTTCCTTCCAAGGTTGGTAAAATGATTTGATTTGATTTGATTGAACTTCTATACCACCCTTCTCCCAAAGGACTCAGGGCGGTGTACAGCCATATTAAACACATATAAACTCACAAAATTTAAAAACAATTTAAAACGAATATATAAAATTTGGCCCACAAAGTTAAAAGCTAACAAACACCCAATTTAAAATTCATATTAAGCCAGCCTGGCCTGTTGGAACAAAAGAGTCTTAAGGGCGCGGCGAAAGGTACGCAGGTACGCAGGTGAGGATCCAGATTGTTGGGAGGCAATAGGCTGATTCTGTAAAACACTTAGAAAGGGCTGCAAAGCACTGCGAAGTGGTATATAGCTCTAAATGCTACTGCTATGTTTGTGAGATCTCTGTGTGCCTTTATGGATACACACAGTTGTACATACTGTACATAAATATAACAGTATTTCCTACCTCTTTCATTTGAAAATTTTCTCGATGGACAAGTATTACAATCATAGCAACAAAATGGCTTCTCTTCCTTCCTTTTCTTTCTGGAGCCTGGTGGGCAATGATGATTGCACAGAGCAAGAGGAATACTCTATTCATTAATGAGAGGGGGGGGAAGAGAGAGAGAAATATATTTTAGTTTAGTTTAGCTTAGTTTATTATATTTGTATACTGCCCTTCTCCCGAGGGACTCAGGGCGGTGAACAGCCATGGTCAAAACAATGTACAACAAAAATTAAAAGCTTATTAAAATAATTCAATCATTCGGCCAAATTTAAAACATCCAACTAAGATCATTTTAAAACCCCTATCAAAACCCAATTTAAAAAACCTTTATCCTGTCAGACCAACTTGCTGGAATAATAGGGTCTTCAGAGCGAGACAGAAGGCACGGAGGTCGGGGATCCTTCGTATGTCCGGGGGCAGTTCATTCCATAGGGCCGGGCCCCCACAGAGAAGGCTCTCCCCCTGGGGGGCGCCAGCCTACACTGTTTGGCTGATGGCACCCTGAGGAGGCCCTCTCTGTGGGAGCGTATTGGTTGGTGGGAGGCAATCGGTGGCAGAATGCGGTCCTGTAGGTAACCAGGTCCTAAGCCATGGAGCGCTTTAAAGGTGGTAACCAACACCTTGAAGCGCACCCGGAAGACTACCAGAAGCCAGTGCAGCTCGCACAAGATGGGTGTTACATGGAGCAACGAGTCGCCCCATTATTACTCGCGCAGCTGCATTCTGGAGCTGGAGCCTCTGGATGCTCCTCAAGGGGAGCCCCATGTAGAGAGCATTACAATAGTCCAGCCAGGAAGTGACGAGGGCATGAGTGACTGTGCGCAGGGCATCCCAATCCAGAAAGGGACACTCTCAAGACTCACCTCCATCATCCCGTCCGAGGCTATCCAATTGGAGTCTAGGCCAGCCCGAATCTGAGTGATTTTATCATGCAGGAATTGTCCAAAATCCTCAGCTCTACCCTGCAAGGGATCCTCCCTCGCTCCCACCCGTAGGAGAGAGAGGGTCACCCTAAACAGGGCGACTGGGTGGTTCTCTGCAGATGCAAAAAGAGTGGAAAAATAGTTGGATTTCGCCACTCTTATCACCACTAGGTAGGTCTTGATATAAGACCTCACCAGTGTCCGGTCAGATTCAGTGCGGTTGGACCTCCAATCGCTCTCTAGGCATCTTTTCTGGCATTTCATCTCCCTCAGCTCCTTGGAGAACCAAGGAGCTGGTTGAGATTGGCACCGAGTCAGAGGCCGCAAAGGTGCGACACGGTCCATGGCTCCAGCGGCTGCCCTATCCCAGGCGGCCACCAGTTCCTCAGCTGAGTCGCGAGTCAGAGTCTCTGGGGATGGCCCAAGCTCTGTCAGGAACCTCTCAGGGTCCATCAGGCACCTGGGACGGAACCACCTGGTCGGTTCCGTCTCCCTGCGATGAGGGGAAGCGGTTCGAAAGTCTAGCTGAAGGAGCGAATGATCTGTCCATGACAAGGGCTTAATAATTAGGTTCCCTATTGTAAGATCATTCAGCCACTGACCAGAGACAAAAATTAAGTCCAGCGTGTGTCCCCCAATGTGGGTGGGGTCATGAACTAACTGGGTCAGGTCCATGGCCGTCATGGAAGCCATGAACTCCCGAGCTGCTTCTGACATTTCACCGACAGATGGCAGGTTGAAATCCCCATGACCAGAAGTCTGGGGGTATCCACCGCCACCCCGCTATTACATTGAGCAGCTCAGGCAGGGCTGCTGTCACGTGGCAGGGAGCCAGGTATGCAGTCAACAAACCCATCTGCACCCCATGACCCCACTTCACAAGGTGGGATTCACAGCCGGTTATCTGAGGAACAGTGGCCTCCCTCGGACTAAGACTTTCTTTAATAATCACCGCTACCCCCCCTCCCCTCCCCTGGGCCCTCGGCTGATGAAATGCATGGAAGCCTGGTGGGCAGGCTTCCTTGAATCCAACCATTTTCAGAAATCAGTACATGCATCATATACTTCTGAAAAATATTAGTTTTATGTATGTGTGTGTTTGTGCAGATATGTACACATATAAGAATCTGATCCATAATAGCATGTATTATTGATGAACCTTACCTTTACTCAGAATAGGCTTTTTTCATCACTATTACATTGAAATAACCTACTGTATATAGAGATAGGAATAGAATAACAGAGTTGGAAGGGACCTTGGAGGTCTTCTAGTCCAACCCCATGCTTAGGCAGGAAACCCTTCAGACAAATGGTTATCCAACCTCTTTTTAAAAACTTCCAGTGTTGGAACATTCCCAACTTCTGGAGGCAAGTTGTTCCACTGATTAATTGTTCTAACTGTCAGGAAATTTGTCCTTAGTTCTAAGTTGCTTCTCTCCTTGATTAGTTTCCACCCATTGCTTCTTGTCCTACCCTCAGCTGCTTTGGAGCATACCTTGACTCCGTCTTCTTTGAGGCAGCCCCTGAGATATTGGAACACTGCTGTCATGTCTCCCTTAGTCCTTCTTTTCATTAAACTAGACATACCTAGTTCCTGCAACCATTCTTCATATGTTTTTCTTGCCTAAATGTAGAACCTTACTTTTTTCACCATTAAATTTCATTTTGTTAGATAGCGCCCAATGTTCAAGTCTGTCAAGATCCTTCTGTATCTGAAGTCTATCTTCTGGAGTGTTGGGTATTCTTGCCAGTTTGGTGTCATCTGCAAATTTGATGGGTTCCCCATCTATTGCCACATCGACATCATTGGTGAAGTTGTTGAAGAGAACTGGGCCTAACACAGAGCCTTAGGGTACTCCACTGCATACATCCCTCCATGTAGATGCAGTTCCATTGAGGACTACACATTGAATGTGATTGGTCAGCCAGCTACGAATTCATCTGGTTGTGATGCTGTCTAACCCACATGTTTAAACTTTATCTAGTAGTAGGTTATGGTTTACTTTATCAAATGCCTTACTGAAGTCCAAGTAAATTATATCGATAATAATCCTCTGATCCAATAATAATAATAATAATAATAATAATAATAATAATAATAATAATAATAACAACAACAACAACAACAACAACAACAACAACGAACCACTACATTAGCCGAAACAAACCAACTGATGTATGCAGCAGCCGTCATAACCACCAAAGAACTGGGGTTGAAAATACAAAAGAACCAAAGAGGCAAGAAGGGGAAGCCTAAGTGGAAAATTCAGTTAGAATTGAAGATCAAATAGTACGTGGAGATTTGAGCAACTTGAAGAACCTAAGGCAAGGTCAGCTAAAGAACAAGCAGATCAAAAGCAGCCTGGAAGCAAGATACAATCTGAGGAATAAGGAGATTGCGGTAGTAATTGAAGAGCTGAAGCAGAGGGTTGTTGCCATCGCTGAAAAGATTACAAGATATGAAAACCGAGTAACTCAGTTCAAGGAAAACTCACAGTTCAGAGCAAATCAGCACCAGTTTTATAAGAGTTTAGAAAATGGAAACGGAGTAACAACAAATGAAAAGCCTGATAAAGAGAAAGCTCTGAAATTCTGGAAGAATTTGTGGGAAAACAACAAGAAGCACGACAGAAATGCAAAATGGATCAAACAGGTTGAGGACTCTATTAAAGTGCATAAAATGGAAGACGTGAAAATAACAAAAGCAATGGTGCAAAGACAGTCAAGAAAAGTGAAGAACTGGAGTGCACCTGGACCGGATGAGCTGCATGGCTTCTGGTTAAAGGCACTTACAAGTCTGCACAAAAGATTGGCAACCCAGATGAACCAGATCCTAAAAACACCTGAAAATGATGAATGGATGACAACTGGAAGGACATTTTTGATCCAAAAAGATAAAGAAAAAGGAAAGGACCCTGGAAACTATAGGCCAATCACCTGTTTGCCAACAACATACAAGCTTCTTACTGGTATCATTGCAAACCAAATCTATGGATAACTGGAAAGAAATAACTTGCTTCCTGTAGAACAGAAAGGATTCTGCAAAAACTCAAGAGGAACAAAGGATCAATTGCTGATTGACAAACTAATCCTAAAGAACTCAAAGAAAAGACGAACCAACCTGTTCATGGCTTGGATAGACTATAAAAAAGTGTTTGATTCAGTTCCCCATAGCTGGATCAAGAAAAGCCTGGAAATCTTAGGCATCAGCAGCAACATACAAAAATTCATGGAATCTTCAATGAACCTCTGGAAAATGAAACTTATGGCTAATGAAGAAGAACTGGGTGAAGTTGAAATTAAACGAGGCATTTTCCAGGGCGATTCCCTTTCACCCCTACTTTTTATACTCTCAATGCTACCACTGACAATCATTTTGAAGAAGATGAACTGTGGATACGAACTTGCAAAGAAAGGACTGAAAATCTCGCACTTGATGTACATGGATGATTTGAAGCTGTTTGGTAAAACAAAAGCTGAACTGAATTTATTAATTGAAAACACAAAAGAATTCAACCAAGACATTGGTATGCAGTTTGGAATTGACAAATGTGCAACAATAGCAACCAAAGCAGGCAAGATCATAGAAGAGGATGGAATAGAACTAGAGAATGAAGAAATGATAAAGGCAGTAAAATCAGAAGAAGGCTACAAGTACTTGGGGATTTTAGAAGCCTCGGACTTAATGCATAATAAAGTCAAGGAATTAACTTCAGCCAAGTACATTCGGCGAATTCGTAAGATATTAATGTCCAAATTGAATGGAGGAAACATCATAAAAGCCATAAATACCTGGGCTATACCTTTGATTAGATACTCTGCAGGAATAATTGACTGGACCCAGATGGAGTTAGACAATTTGGACAGAAAAACAAGGAAGTTTATGACAATGAATCATGCCTTGCACCCTAAAAGTGATGTTGACCGATTATATTTACCAAGAGCAGAGGGTGGTCGAGGACTCGTACAAGTAAAGCAGACTGTGGAAGAAGAAAAATGCAGCTTGAATGATTACATCCAGAAAAGTGAAGAACCAATGTTTAAGGAAGTAAATAAAGGAGGCCTTTTGAAGACAACTAAAACAAAAGCAGAATATAAGAAAGAAGTAATTGAGCAGCGAGCTGAAAATTGGAAACACAACGCTCTGCATGGCCAATACTTGAAAAGTATTGAAGGCAAAGCTGACCAGAAACTAACTTGGAACTGGTTAAGATCAGGAGTACTGAAAAAAGAAACTGAAAGCTTTATTTTGGCAGCTCAAGAACAAGCCCTAGCCACAAACTGCATGAAGGCAAAAATTCAACATGTTACCACCAACAGCAAATGCCACCTCTGCAATGAGAAAGATGAGACAGTCGACCACCTGATCAGTGGGTGCAGCAAAATTTCACAAACTGACTACCTACAATGCCATGACCGTGTTGCTAAGATCATTCACTGGAAATTGTGCCAGAAGTTTGGATTTGAGTACAGCAAAAACCACTGGGAACATCAGGTTGAGAAAGTTTTAGAGAATGAGAAACTCAAGATCTTGTGGGACTTTAGGATTCAGACTGACAGACACTTGGTCCACAACACACCTGACATAACAATAGTTGAAAAGAAAAAAGTATGGTTCATTGACATTGCAATACCTGGTGATGCACGGATTGAAGATAAGCAGCAAGAAAAAATCACAAAGTACCGGGACTTGCAAATTGAAGTTGAGTGACTGTGGAAAAAGAAATTGTGTGTTGTCCCGATTGTAATTGGAGCCCTTGGAGCAATACCCAAAGGGCTACCCCGCTATTGAGAAATTCTAAATTTGCCGGACTTGAAGATTTTGACTCTACAAAAAACAACCTTACTCGGAACAGCTTTCATCCTCCAACGATACCTTAACAGTTCCTAGGTCCTTGGTTAGGACTCGAGCTGCTGAGCTATCAACCAGCCTCAAAGGCTGTGAATCTCACTAAAGATTAACTAATAATAATAATAATAATAATAATAATAATAATAATAATAATAATAATAATAAATGTCTTGTGGTTATTCTGAGTTGTTTCTATTTGACTTCAGGGCTGCTCATAGATAGAGTCAATATATACATTATATTATTACTGAAAGTCAGGGACCACTTCAGTTAAACCACCTAAATGACATCTAAATTCCTCCACAAGAATTAGTGTTTACTGGTCGGATGCTCTTTCTGATGCCACATGGTGTTCTCAATTGTCTTCCTGGCAATTATCATAACAATACTGTCAATCGTTAATTGCAGAAAAGGAGGCCATCTATTTTAATTTTCAAACTGGAAACTTCATTTTGGTCCTACCTGGTTAAAATGGGCTGGCCATGTGATTTTTCTTTCATTGATGGAGAACCTTCTGCCTGATGGGGCTTGAGGATCCATTTGTCCCACTTTTACTTTCATGAAGGATTTGTTAGGGAAAGTAACCCAGTTGATGATGTCAAATCCATCTAGCAATTCACCCTTCTTGTCAAAAAACACCTTGTCTCCGGCACTGTTGTTAAAGGAGACTTGACTTAGGAAATGATAAAGCTGGAATAAATGACGTTTTCGCAAGTGTTACCAAAGTGGTGGAAAAAGTGAAAAACGTTTGACTTGGAAAAAAGTTTTGATATTCTCTGAAGCTATTTAATTATTTTATCACTCCGTTACTGGGAGTCCCATTATTTCCTTCCCCAATCAAATATTTCACTTCAGCTCAGTTTGAAAAGCATACGAAGAACTAGCAGGCAATGTATTTCAAATAAACAGACTAAATTTTCTTTTAGCATAGAAATATATTGATATCCCTATGTCACTGATGGAATCCAAGTATTTCAGAGCCAAGGTTTACTATTTGCCAGGGGAATAGTACTATTGATACTATCTCTACTACCACTATTTCTATTGAATTAAATTTATATGTTGTCTAATTTCCAGTGACTCTGGGCAGTTTCCAAATGGTTAAGTACTGTAATTATGTATTTTTCTCTGCTATAATTTATTGTGCAATTTTTATTATTTATTTAAATTAGAATGTTCTGCAAAATTTTGGATAAAATCCTAAATTCTGGATTTGGTAGTATCCTGCATCTCTCATTTCTTTCAAAACATACAAAAATGATAGTCTCAGAAAAATGTTAGTCCTTTTATTGCCATTATGGAGTCTATTTACACGTATTTATCTCCATTGTTTGCAGGTAGACTTACAACTATTCATTTAGTGTGTCAGGTTTCAAGGTCATCTCAAATAAATTGCATTTCAAACAAAGTCTTTGAAGAAAAACTCCCATTTATTAAGCACGACATTCTAACTCCAACTCAATCGAAGCCAACACTGACTTCCAGACCCCAAACCCTCCCTTTCCGTTCCCCACTCCCCTGCACTCATTGGCCATCTTCCAAGTCACTCTACCCCTAACCTACTGCTCCAGCTCAAAGGAATTTCCCCCCTCCCATCCCATCTCCTAGGGGATATTATCTCCAGGGAAAATAATTAGGTGAAAAGTCAAACGTCCCTTTCCCGACGCCTCCGCTTCTCCTTCTTATGTCAGCACTAGAGTAAATGCAGCTTGAAGTGCTGATATAGTGATCTTCAAAAGTTTCAATGGCACTGAAAGAATAACTTACAACTAGATCTTGAACTTATAGCTATTGCTGCATCCTTACAGTCATGTGATCAAATTTGATTGGTATGTAGTTACAATACCGTGTTTCCCTGAAAATAAGACCCTCTCTTATATATTTTAGAACCCTGAAATAAGCGCTTGGTCTTATTGCCATGCGCTCAAAAGCCCTATTGTGCTTATTATGAGGGGGTGTCTTATTTTGGGGGAAACAGGGTAGTTGCAGTATCCAGGGCTCTTGTGGTCACCATTTGTGACCTTCCCATCCAGCTTTTGATAGCAAAGTCAATGGGAGAAGCTGGATTCACTTAATCACCATGTAATTCGCTCAACAACTACAATGACTCACTTAACAATCCTGACAAAAAATGGGCAGGTCTCACTTAACAACTGATTTGCTTAGGCATGGAAATGTTGGTCCCAATTGTAATCATAAGTCAAAGACTACTCATATACTCACTGTCTTTCCTTCTGTGCATCTTCTCTGGGAATTCTTAGTAAGGCAGTATATACAGAATGAGAATCCTTTCTAGATATGGCACTACCTGAAAATACTGTGATTTAGAAGTCCTTGGGCGATCTCTATCCAACACTGCTCCGTATTTCCTTCTGGATGAGTAAAAGGCATGCAAAGCATGAGTCACAGCATAGACAGCATTATAAACACTGTAGCTTTGACTGGTCATGCTCGTTTCAAAAAAAGAATGCGGAAGGCTTTCCAGTCTCTCATTGCCAGTACAGCTTCCTTTGTCTGTTGCAGAATCTGGAAATGAGCATTTAAATGCTTGTTCCCAGAAGACTCTGATAAAATGATCGGTCAGAGAATGGGGGTCCTGAAATAGAAGGAAATTCTGAAACGTTGACATCTCCGAGGTATGACGTGCAAAGGACAAGGCACCATGGAAGATCTGCATGTTTAAATTGTTTAAAAAGGGCTCCACTGAAAAATCCCAATGGGCTGTCATTACCCATACTTTCTGCACAGGCAGCCTCATGTCTGATTCAGCAAGATTGAGCACTAGTTGCAAATCTAACATCATGTGAGCATCAGCACTTACAACACAGACACTAACATTTGTCTTAATCAGCAACAGGGCCATTTCCCTGAACATGTCAATGAAATTACCAACCATGTGTAAAATATTGCTTTGGAGTGGCATTCGTTCAGAGAAGGCAGTGCAGATTCCATTATCATTAAAGCTTTTCTCCAAGGTCTGCACAAACTTTTCTCCTTTATTGTCATCCATGGCCATGATCCCAATCCATTTCCATTGAAAATGCAGGAACAGCTTGACTATTCCTGTATATTGATGCGCTTCATTAGGTACCATGCGGTATAAGAAAGATGGGTGGTTTATATCATTCACTGGTGGACTATATAAACAATAGGAGACCTAAAGGCCAACATAATTACATTCATAATCGGGAAATATAAAAATATCTGCAGGGTCAAACACAAAAACACAGTAGTTTTTATTTTATTTTCTAAAAAAAAAATATTTAGTTAGTTTACAGCATACCCAAAGGCTGCTCCAATGACAAACTGACTCTATGTAGCATTTAGTTTTCTCCATCCTTAACATGAGATGAACTAAACCAAACCCCAAAATAAATAAATGAATAAATAAATAATAAAACATTTGTTCTGTATAACAGATTCCATATCATCCTGACTTCTTTTATCTGCATTTATAAATATTATTTCTTTTGTCACCCATTTTCCCATCTCTATTTATTATTATTTATTTATTAATTCAATTTGTATGCCACCCCTCTTCGAAGACTTAGGGCAGCTCACAATGCATTTAAAATCATTATAAAAAACATTTAAAAATTAAAAACATTAAAACTCATTCACACTATTCATGGCCGGATCTCACCAGATCGCAAGAGCGAGATCAAGAGCCCCAGGCCTGCCAGAAAAGCCAGGTCTTAATCGCTTTTTGGAAGGTCAACAGGGTGGGGATGGTCCGGACCTCAGTAGGTACCTGGTTCCAGAGAGCTGGGGCAGCCACAGAGAAGGCCCTCCCCCGCGGGCCCGCCAGCCGGCATTGTTTAGATGATGGGACCTGGAGGAGACCAACTCTGTGGATCATACCGGTCATTGGGAGTTATGCGGTAGAAGGCGGTCTTGAAGATACCCTGGCCCTGAGCCATGTAGGGCTTTAAAGGTAATAACCAACACCTTGAATTGTGACCAGAGACCAATAGGGAGACAGTGCAGCTTGTGGAGAATTGGTGTAATGTGGGTGTACCTAGGTGCACCCACGACAGCTCGCGCGGCTGTGTTCTGGACCAACTGTAGTCTCCAAACACTTTTCAAGGGTAGCCCCATGTAGAGCACGTTGCAATAATCTAACCTTGGGGTGACAAGGGCATGAGTGACCATGAGGAGAGCCTCCTGATCCAAGTAGGGTCGCAATTGGTTCACCAGGCGAACCTGTGCAAAGGTCCCCCTAGCCACAACTGTCAGATGTTGCTCTAATCTTAGCTGTGAGTCTAGGAGGACACCCAAATTGTGAACCCGTTCTGAGGGGGACAATTTCTCCCACCCCCAAAACCAAGGATGGACAATCAACATAGTCTTTAGGAGGCAATACCACAGCCACTCAGTTTTGTCTGGGTTAAGTCTGAGCCTGTTGACTCCCATCCAGACCCTCACAGCCTCCAGGCACTGGTACATCGCATCCACCGCATCACTGAATTGACGCGGGGTAGAGATATACAGCTGGGTATCATCAGCATATTGCTGATACCTCACCCCGTATCGTCAGATGATCTTACCCAGCGGCTCTAGTTAACAATGCATGAAGTACAAATGTTCCTCTACTTGTTCTAATTTTTCATGATTTATTTTTGATTCATTATTATTCCTTTTATTTCCCTGGTTACAATCTAAGAGCAGTCAGTACCAACTAAATGCTAACCAGAGGTGGGATTCAGCTGGTTCGCACAGGTTCACCTGAACTGGTATCTAATTATTTCTGCAGTTCAGCGAATTGGCTGAATTCCACCACTGATTGCCATGCCGAGCCACGCACCCTTCCCCTCCCAGTACTCCTTGTTTGGCCTCCCGGCTGCCTGGCCTGAGAAGGTAAGTCTGACCATGGAGGAAGGAGACCCACTCCGGGCCCGCCGGGCTCAGCCAAAGGGGCACCTGGGGTGAAATGATTAGGTTCAGCCGCCTCTAGATAGAAGGCCTGAGAGAAAGTGCCTGATCCGGGAACACAGCCCTCCACAATAGAGGCCTTCTGGGAGCAAAGTCTTGGATGATCTCATCTGTCCCAAAAGCCTCGAGGGGCTACAGAGTTTCTGCATGCCTCTGCCAGCCCGAGCACCCTGCCCTACAGATCACAACAGGGCCTGTTGTGGCCCCGCCCTCTGAGCCTGTCCCATCGGAGGAAGAAAGCTCCGAGCATGAGGAAGAGGAGTCAGCCAGGCCTCCCTCTCCAGGCCCCTCCCCTCTGGCATTGTCTCAAGTGCCGGCCAAGGGAGAGGAGACAGCTGATTCGAATCAGAGTGATGAAGAAACATCATTCCTGGACACACGCCTCCGAAGGCGTGATAAACATTTGCAGCATCTTAGGAGGCGTGCTAGGGATTAGAACTGAGTCACTGGACCACACCCCAGAGACTATATAATAGAGGGTGGTGGTCAAGGATCCTTGTGACGAACAAAGCAAACCCTGGATAGTCACTAAAGCCTCGTCCGGAACTGCTGAGAGAAAGATTTAAAGTGTTGGACATTTGGACTCTTGAGTATTTATCTTTCTGTTTTACTTTGAAAATAAAGTCACTTGGCAGACGGTGTGTCTATCGCTGCCAAGTGGGAGATAAGACTTGGGTGCGTTCCAAAGTGTTTCCTTAACCCTCGACTGGCTGTGTTTGTGTGTGTGTGGGTACGGGGACAGATCAAGGGCCAGTGCATCGCAGGGGCACTCCAGGTGGCCGGATGAATGTCCCAGGCCTACCACACGAGTCAGCCAGCCTAGCCAGAGACTGCTGGGTAATAATAAATGTCTTAATAACTTTTTAAAGTACATCAACTGGAAGATAAAGTCCATCCATCTTAAAATTGTCAAGATTGAGAAACACTGTAATAGATAATAAGTTCCTAAACAAATAGAGCTGTAATCCACCTTACCTGAGGAATCTTGTAGATCCCTAAGATAGTAGCTATGTGGAGGGAAGTTTCTGAGTCAGTACCCCCAATGACAGCTGCTGGTATCTTCTTGCTGCATTTGTAGTTGAGAAAAGTTGGGTTCTGATTAAAGAGCAAGTTCAGCGTGTTCTGATAAGTTATCTGGGCATCAAAGTGGCTATCATAGATATGAAATCCCACAGTCCAATTGGGTAAGATCATGCTGTTTCCATTGATTTCATTCACTGCAAAAGCCAAGGCTAGGGTGTGCTGATATTTTTTCAGCATTACACTAAAATAAAAGACACGTTTTGAGTAAACCATGAAGTTCAGTGTTGTGACCATTTGCATCCCAGAAAATGGTACCCTATATTTACTGGTGGAGAACACTGGAGAATGAGAAACCTGACATTAGAATGAAGTTACCTTTAACTAGAGAATAGCTTGTTTGCTTGTAATGGATCTACCCTTCTCCAATATTTCAACTGTCCTAATTTGTCTTAGAAACAAATGCAATGTTTTACATTGCAACAGATATTACACTAAATATCGCTTCATTAACTTATACAGTGAAACTATTCAATAATGGATTGTTTTTCTTCTGGACCAGACCAAATCACATGTAACCCAACATGCTAGTCACAAGACAATTACTTGCTTCTGGCCTCTCCAAAGGTCAGAGAAATATGAAGAGATTTTCCTCCAATGATTTTTGAGTAGGAAGTCTCTGGATACAAATAATGCTATGCATATAACACCAAGGATTTAAGCAAAAGAAGATTGATCCAAAACCGAGGCAGGTTTTCCCACTTCACACAGGCAAATCTAGCATGTTTACTGACTGACTTGATCCTACAGTTGTTAAAGATCAGAATAAACTCAGAGCATACAAGGAGATCAGGCAAATATCGTAGAATCATAGAGCTAGAAGAGAAGTTTAGATCACAATATCCAACTGCTTTCTCAGTGCTGGAGCTTTAAGTTTAAGCGAAATAGTTGGGTTAAACCTAAGAGCGGTAAGATAGAAGTTGCAGAGATGAAAAATAACATGTTTGCCACATGTGTGTTGATTACCATTTCAAAATCTCCTATTTTCTATTACCAGAAGACCAGAATGTATGGATGAAGGACTACTAATTATCTGATTTCTGGAATCTATGTCAAGTTGCTGAAAGCATATCAGTGGCACTGCCAGGAAATAGTCAAGTATTACAGAAATCAGTGAGGTTTTTCTTACATAGGTTCAAAATCACACTTGGATCTAGGGTGTGAGGTGAAATCTGCTCCTTCAGACAAGGAGAAAAACTGTGAAAGTATCCCACCAATTATCACATCACCTGGCTGAAAGTATTGGTATTTCACTTTCAGAGACTCACAAATGGCACAAACTGCAGGAGATATTGCACAATCTGTTGGTTGCAGCAGCAGCAGCAAATACACAAGAAGTCTCAGGGACAAGAAGGACCCTCTCATGCAGCAGGCAAAATGATTGTCCCTTAATTTCCGATCTCCTACTCCTACTTTGATCTTCATCATCCAGCTATTTAGTATGCCATGGTCTTTATGATTCTGAATCCTACCACTAAATGCATACACACTGATTTGCTGAATCCATGGATGGATGGATAGATACATGTATACATACATACATACATACATACATACATACATACATACATACATACATACACTAACCCTCTCTTTGATCCGTTCAGGAGTTACAGTATATACCTGTATGAAATTAGAGTGGAAAAATATTTTTTCTGCCTTGAGAGTAACGATGATTTCATAATTATCACCTTAGATAATAATCAGGTATGCATTTTCCAAAACACTGCAAAATTCCCAGAGGTTAATCCTCCTCCTTTTCTTTCTCCTTGGCCTTCATTCTTAGTTTGGGCCTAATAATGATTGTTTTGTAGATGATAAGTATTGGAGATGCTGAACAAAAGGAGAGCTACATATTTGATTTATTAGGAATGTAATCTAATAAATAGATATATATATTAAATGTATTAATTGATTATATTTATTGGAAATATTTTTTTAGGAATACACATGTCATAAATTATCCTTAGATGTAATTATTAGATTTGATTTACTGGGGATAAATTTATTAGGGATAAAAATCTAATAAATTGTTGTTACATCTATTATTTGATTAGATTTCTTAGATTGGATTTATTAGGAATATCTGTGTGTACATGTGTGTCTTCAAGTCAGTGTCAGCTAGAAGAATAATTTTGCAGAAAATATGCTATGCTTCTCAATACTTTTGTGATGGAAGGAGGGAAAACAATAAAGTTTTCCATCTGAATATCTGATAAAAGACATATTTAATCATTTTAAACTGCTTTTAAATTTTGTATGTTCTGTTTTTTATTTCGGCTGTTCACCGCCCTGAGTCCTATTGGAGAAGGGCGGTATATAAATGGAAACAAATAAATAAAATAAATAAATATTTCCAAATTCCTACAGAGATTTAAAACCATGAAAATGCTTTTCTTCCTTTACATATTGTGTTTTATATTGTCAGGGTTCCAAGTAACACCCCCAACAAAAGAAGACTCTGAGGCTAGAAGTTCCTCAATGTTCCATTTTATTAGAGATGTCATATTGGCACATATGGGAAAACCCGAATCTGAAAGCTTCCAGGTTTTCCCCACCCATAGGAAAGCCCAAGTCCCTGCCCAGTACCCACATGTCCATCACATGGCCCAATCAATGCACCGTCCCCACTAGAGATACCTCCCAGTCACACCACTCCAGGTGCAGGGCAAAATGTCCTTGACTCTCAGAGAAAGGAATGTTATTATGACTATGTATCTCCCCTGCTCCATACAATCCCCCCTCCCAGTTTCCCACAGTACTAAATGTGACAGGCCTGAGGATCCAAGGCAAAAGATGACTTCCAGGCCTGACATATGCTTTAAGTGTTCTCCATATATTTTCCTCTTCCTTACATGAAAACTTTGTAAATACGTAAAAATATATTTGCTGCAAATGTGAGTAAATGATAGGACTGATTTTGTAGCAACTGTTCATATTATTAAATAACTAAACTAAGAATAATTTCTAGATATGGCGGGAGCAGGGGGCCACATCATGTGTTGGGGACGCGCACTCGCTGTCTGAGAGCAATTGCGCGCCCCGGCCCCCAAGGCTCCCCTCGGATACTAGGTGGCTGAGATACTCAGGACCTGGGCCTGCGATTGATGCTGTGCAACGCTAGGTCTGTGGTAAATAAGGCCCCCCTCATTCACAATCTTATCCAGGAGGGGGGAGTGGACCTGGCAGGTATTACAGAGACCTGGTTGGGACCGGAGGGAGGTGTCCCTCTGGTCGAGATGTGCCCACCAGGTTTCAGAGCATACCATCAACCGAGAGCCCAGGGGAGGGGCGGGGGGGGTGGCGGTTATTATTAAAGAAGGTCTTGGTTCGAGGGAGACCACTGTGCCTCAGATTGTCGGATGTGAGTCCCTCTTCGTGAGATGGGGTCATGGGGTTCAGATGGGCTTGCTGCTTGCGTACCTGGCTCCCTGCCGCGTGGCAGCAGCCCTGCCTGAGCTACTCGACGTGATAGCCGCGGTGGCAGTTGATACACCCAGGCTTATGGTCATGGGTGATTTCAACTTGCCATCCGTTGGTGAAACGTCTGGGATGGCTCGGGAGTTCATGGCTTCCATGACGGCCATGGACCTGACCCAGTTAGTTCATGGCCCCACTCACGGGGGGGACACACTCTAGACTTGATTTTTGTCTCTGGCCAGTGGTTGAGTGATCTTGTTATAGGGGATATAGGTATGGAACCCTTGTCATGGTCAGATCACTCACTCCTTCGTCTGGACCTTCGTACCGCTACACCCCGCCGCAGGGAGGCGGACCCAATTAGATGGGTCTGCCCCAGGCGCCTGATGGATCCTGATAGGTTCCAGACGGAGCTTGGGCCAATTCCTGATGATCTGGCACACGACTCGGCCGAGGACCTAGTAGCTGCCTGGGACCGGGCGGCTGGTGGGGCCTTGGATCGAGTCGTGCCTTTGCGGCCTCTGACCCGGTGTCGATCCCTCGCGGCTCCTTGGTTCACGGAGGAACTGAGGGAGATGAAACGCCGGAAAAGACGCCTAGAGAGCGGTTGGAGGGCCAGTCTCGCTGAATCTGACCGAACACTGGTAAGGTCGCATATTAAGACCTACCTAGTGGCGATAAAGACGGCAAAGTTCAATTACTTTTCCGCCTCTATTGCGTCATCAGGGAATCGTCCGGCCGCCCTGTTCAGGGTAACCCGCTCCCTGCTCCACCTGGGAGTGCGGGAGGATCCCTTGGAAGGCAGGGCGGAGTATTTCGGACAATACCTGCATGACAAAATCGCTCAGATCTGGGGGGACTTGGACTCTGACTGGGTAGATCAGGGCAGGGTGACGAGGAATAGTCTTGAGAATGTTATCTGGGAGGAGTTTGATGCTGTGACTCCCGATGATGTGGACAGGATTTTGGGGAGACTTAGTGCGGCCACATGTTTACTGGACCCGTGTCCCTCCTGGTTGGTACTGGCCTCCCGGGAGGTTACACGAGGCTGGCTCCAGGGTGTTATCAACGCTTCCCCGCGGCCTTGAAGGAGGCGGTGGTGAGGCCTCTCCTCAAGAAGCCGTCCCTGGATCCAGCAATATTGGCCAACTACCGTCCTGTCTCCAACCTTCGCTTCCTGGCGAAGGTTGTTGAGAGTGTGGTCGCGCGACAGTTCCCGCAATTCCTGGAGGAAACATCCTATCTGGATCCATTCCAGTCTGGTTTCAGGCCTGGGCACAGCACGGAAACGGCATTGGTCGCGTTGGTCGATGATCTCTGGAGGGCTCGGGACAGGGGTTGCTCCTCTGTTCTGGTCCTGTTAGACCTCTCAGCGGCTTTTGATACCATCGACCATGGTATCATGCTGCACCGGTTGGAAGAGTTGGGGATGGGGGGCACCGTGTTACGGTGGTTCTCCTCCTTTCTCTCCGACCGGTCGCAGTTCGTGTTGGCAGGGGGGCAGAGGTCGACCTCGAGGCCTCTTATATGTGGAGTGCCTCAGGGGTCGGTCCTCTCGCCCCTCCTGTTCAACATTTATGTGAAGCCGCTGGGCGAGATCATCCATGGCTTTGGGGTGAGATACCATCAGTACGCTGATGATACTCAGCTGTACATTTCCACCCCAGGCCACCCCAACGATGCCCTTGAAGTGATGTCCCAGTGCCTGGAGGCTGTACGGATCTGGATGGGGAGGAACAGGCTCAAGCTCAACCCTTCCAAGACTGAGTGGCTGTGGTTCCCGGCATCCCGATATGGTCAGTTGACTCCATCACTGACTATTGGGGGCGAGTCTTTGGCCCCCACAGAGAGGGCTCGCAATCTGGGAGTCCTCCTGGATACGCAGCTGTCCTCGGAGGAACATCTGATGGCTGTAACCAGGGGGACCTTTTATCAGGTTCGCCTGATCCGCCAGTTGCGGCCCTTTCTTGATCGGGATTCCTTGTGCACAGTCACTCATGCCCTCGTAACCTCTCGCCTTGATTACTGCAATGCTCTCTACATGGGGCTCCCCTTGAGGAGCACCCGGAGGCTCCAACTGGTCCAGAACGCAGCAGCGCGGGTAGTGACAGGAGCAGCGTGGCGCTCCCATGTAACACCGCTCCTGCGTGAACTGCACTGGCTCCCGGTGGTCTTCCGGGTGCGCTTCAAGGTGTTGGTTATCACCTTTAAAGCGCTCCATGGCATAGGGCCTAGCTATCTTCGAGACCGCCTACTGCCACCGACGACCTCCCACCGACCCGTGCGCTCCCACAGAGAGGGCCTCCTCGGGGTGCCATCAGCCAAACAATGCAGGCTGGTGACCCCCAGGGGGAGGGCCTTCTCTGTGGGGGCACCCACCCTCTGGAATCAGCTGCCCCCTGAGATAAGGAGAATCCATGACCTCAGTGCCTTCCGCCGTGCCCTTAAAACTTTTTTTTTTCAACAAGCCGGGCTGGCTTAATTTCTTTTTAAGGGTTTTTTAATTGTTCTGTTTTGCTTATCGTTTTAATTAATGCGGCCAAATCTATATATATTTTTAAATGTGTTTTAATATTTGTATTTGATGTTTTTATCTGGCTGTTCACCGCCCTGAGTCCTCAGGGAGAAGGGCGGTATACAAATTCAAAAATAAATAAATAAATAAATAAATAAATAAATAAATAAATAGAAACATCAATCCAACAAAATAGTACAATATTTGATTTAGAGAAAGTGCATGATAAACTAAATCAGCCTGAATTGTGGAAGGTTCTGCGTGAATATGACATTGAAACTTGGCTGCTGAATGAAACTTGGCTGCAGATATGCTAAAACGTATCTCAGAATTTATTGGACATTTTGAGAACAGTTCAAAACTTAGTAAGTAGTAACACACCTTTGGTTGCTTAATGTATTTATCAATAAATGTTAATAGCTTGCTGATGTAACTCATGCGATCTACAAAGTCTTACATGGCATTGGGAGCAGGATATTTGTAGGTCCAACTTCCTCCAATTGTCTCTGCCTGCTCCATCAGCTCCAGCAGGAGTAGCATGCTCTAGGTACTGTTTATTAAGGAGTGCTATCTAATAGTACCCTAGTAGTATGCCTTTTATGTCACTGAATCTTTATGTAACTGCGTCAACCTTTTCAAGTGAGCCAGGTCACGAATCTGATGGTGCAGGAATTCCAGGAATACTACTTGATTGTGATATGTTATAGAAACAGACAGTTGAAATCTAGTCCAAACAATCGACTTTCCCCATTTTAAGAGCATTGAGGTCAAGTTGGAGCTATTCTACATCTTTTCCTCACACATTCCACTTCCTCATGACTGATCAACATTTTATCTCTTCAACTTTCCTTTCAAGACCATGCTAACTTCTTCAAAATCAATGAATATTAGTAATGTTTAGTTTTTTGTTTTTAGATGGTCCTTTGTGTTGAGTTCTGGTCTCATTACAATGATGTAGCATTTAGGGAAAAAGATAGATCCCAATATTCCTATACCGGAAGCCAAGATGGAGAAGATCTCCACAGCTACCATGTATTTTCCTTTGGTGCTCAGATACGTTGGGACAAAAGTCATCCATACACTACAAAACACCAGCATGCTAAAAGCAATAAATTTGGCTTCATTAAAAGAGTCTGGCAGTTTTCGAGCCAAGAAAGCCACAATGTAGCTGATGAGAGCAAGAAATCCCATATATCCTAAAATATAATAGAACATGTTGCCTGATCCTTCATTGCATTCAACTACAATCTCTTCTGGAAGAGAATGCATGTCCAAATTTGGGAAAGGAGGGCCAGTGCACAGCCACACTGTGCAAATACTTGCTTGAATGCAGGAACAACAGAGAATCAGAGAGTATGAAAATCTTTGTCCCACCCATTTTCTCATTTTTGATCCTGGCTTAGTAGCCATAAAAGCTAAAACCACTGTGATGGTTTTGGCCAAAACTGAAGAAACTGCAACTGAGAAGATGATCCCAAAAGCAATTTGGCGAAGAAGACAGGTCAGCAATTGGGGCTGACCAATGAACAGCAAGGAACAGAGGAAGCAGAGGAAGAGGGAGACAAGGAGAAGATAAGTTAGATTCCTGTTGTTAGCTTTGACAATGGGAGTATTCCGATGTTTTATGAAAATTCCAAGTACCACCACTGTGGTTATAGAAAATGATAGAGCCAAAACTGTCAAAGTGATGCCCAAAGTTTCATTATAAGACAAGAAATTTAGATCCTTGGGAATGCATGTATTTTTTTCCTTGTTTGGATATTGTTCTTCTGGACAGTCTAAGCAGTGATCCATATCTGTGAAAATATGTATTTCAGAATTCATAGCCGTATTTCAAATTTGCATACTTTTGTTTACTGAGAAGTATTTGTTAATCGAAAACATTCTATTCATAAAACATCAGGGGACAACTATAGTTTTTGGAACTGCAATGTGCAATAATTCTCATCATTCCTTGCCTTCAGTCCTCCAAGGTAGACATGCTGGCAGATATACTCCAGCAACATTAACACCTATTCACATCTCTGTTAAATATACCTTTGTTAAATCTTGCTTTTGGAGAGCTGAACTAAAATGGAACTCTCATGAATAATGAGGATGACCTGATGAGTCCTGGTGGTGCAGTGGTTAGAATGCAGTGCTGTGGACTACTTCTGCTGACTGCCGGCTACCTTCAATTTGGCAGTTCGAATCTCACCAGGCTCAAGGTGGACTCAGCCTTCCATCCTTCTGAGGTTGGTAAAATGATTTGATTTGATTTGATTTGATTGAACTTCTATACCGCCCTTCTCCCAAAGGACTCAGGGCGGTGTACAGCCATATTAAAACACATATAAACTCACAAAATTTAAAAACAATTTAAAATGAATATATAAAATTTGGCCCACAAAGTTAAAAGCTAACAAACACGCAATTTAAAATTCAAATGCAAAGCACTGAGAAGTGGTATATAACTCTAAATGCTACTGCTATGTGTGTGAGATCTCTGTGTGCCTTTATGGATACACACAGGTGTACATACATAAATATAACAATATTTCCTACCTCTTTCATTTGAAAATTTTCTTGATGGACAAATATTACAATCATAGCAACAAAATGGCTTCCCTTCCTTCCTTTTCTTTCTGGAGCCTGGTGGGCAATGATGATTGCACAGAGCAAGAGGAATAGTCTATTCATTAATGAGAGGGAGAGGGAGAAGGAGAGGGAGAGAGAGAGGGAGAGGGAGAGGGAGAGGGAGGGAGGGAGGGAGAGAGAGAGAGAGAGAGAGAGGAGAGAGAGAGAGAGAAATATATTTTATTTCCTTGAATCCAACCATTTTCAGAAATCAGTACATGCATCATATGCTTCTGAAAAATATTAGTTTTGTGTGTGTGTGTGTTTGTGCAGATATGTACAAATATAAGAATCTTATCCAAAATAGCATATATTATTCATGAACCTTACCTTTACTCAGAATAGGCTTTTTTCATCACTAATACGTTGAAATAACCTACTGTATATAGAAATAGAAATAGAATAATAGAGTTGGAAGGGACCTTGGAGGTCTTCTAGTCCAACCCCATGTTTAGGCAGGAAAACCTTCAGACAAATGGTTATCCAACCTCTTTTTAAAAACTTCCAGCGTTGGAGCATTCCCAACCTCTGGAGGCAAGTTGTTCCACTGATTAATTGTTCCATCAGGAAATTTCTCCTTAGTTCTAAGTTGCTTCTCTCCTTGATTAGTTTTCACCCATTGCTTCTTGTCCTACCCTCAGCTTCTTTGGAGCATAGCTTAACTCCGTCTTCTTTGAGGCAGCCCCTGAGATATTGGAACACTGCTGTCATGTCTCCCCTAGTCCTTCTTTTCATTAAACTAGACATACCCAGTTCCTGCAACCATTCTTCATATGTTTTTCTTGCCTAAATGTAGAACCTTACTTTTTTCATCATTGAATTTCATTTCCTTAGATAGCGCCCAATGTTCAAGTCTGTCAAGATCCTTCTGTATCTGAAGTCTATCTTCTGGAGTGTTGGCTATTCTTGCCAGTTTGGTGTCATCTGCAAATTTGATGGGTTCCCCATCTATCGCCTCATCGACATCATTGGTGAAGTTGTTGAAGAGTACTGGGCCTAACACAGAGCCTTATGGTACTCCACTGCATACGTCCCTCTATGTAGATGCAGTTCCATTGAGGACTACACATTGAGTGTGGTTGGTCAGCCAGCTACGAATTCATCTGGTTGTGATGCTGTCTAACCCACATTTTTCAACTTTATCTAGTAGTAGGTTATGGTTTACTTTATCAAATGCCTTACTGAAGTCCAAGTAAATTATATCGATAATAATCCTCTGATCCACTAATTTTAATAATAATAATAATAATAATAATAATAATAATAATAATAATAATAATAATAATAATAATAATAATTTTGGCAGCTCAAGAACAAGTCCTAGCCACAAACTGCATTAAGGCAAAAATTCAACATGTTACCACCAACAGCAAATGCCGCCTCTGCAATGAGAAAGATGAGACAGTCGACCACCTGATCAGTGGGTGCAGCAAAATTTCACAAACTGACTACCTACAACGCCATGACCGTGTTGCTAAGATCATTCACTGGAAACTGTGCCAGAAGTTTGGATTTGAATACAGCAAAAACCACTGGGAACATTTATTTATTTATTTATTTATTTGTTTAAATTTCTATACCGCCCTTCTCCAAATAGGACTCAGGGCGGTGCACAGCCTAAGTAAAAACAAAGCATACAAAATTTAAAAAACAGTATTAAAATAATTACATATTCTGGCCGTAAATTAAAACAACCCAATTTAAAACCAATTTAAAATTTAGCTCAAGCCAGCCCAGCTAGTTGAAATAAATAAGTTTTCAGGGCCCGACGAAAAATCCGGAGGTCTGTTATTATACGTAACTCCGGGGGAAGGTTATTCCAGAGGGTGGGCGCCGTCACAGAGAAGGCTCTCCCCCTGGGGGTCACCAGCCGACATTGTCTGGCGGACGGCACCCTGAGGAGGCCCACTCTGTGCGAGCGTACTGGCCGGTGGGAGGCTATTGGTGGCAGTAGGCGGTCTCGTAAGTACCCCGGCCCTAAGCCATGGAGCGCTTTAAAGGTGGTCACCAACACCTTGAAGCGCACCCGGAAGACCACCGGGAGCCAGTGCAGCTCGCGCAGGAGAGGTGTCACATGGGAGCGCCTCGTCGCCCCCATAATCCCCCGCGCGGCCACATTCTGGACCAGCTGGAGCCTCCGGGTGCACCCCAGGGGGAGCCCCATGTAGAGAGCGTTACAGTAGTCCAGGCGGGAAGTGACTAGTGCCTGAGTGACTGTGCGTAGAGAGTCCCGATCTAGAAAGGGGCGCAACTGGCGTATCAGGCGAACCTGATAAAAAGCCCCCCTGGCCACGGCCGTCAAATGGTCTTCTAGAGACAGCCGTGCATCCAGGAGGACGCCCAAGTTGCGAGCCCTCTCCGTGGGGGCGAGTGATTCGCCCCCAATAGCCAGCGATGGCGTCAGCTGGCTATATCGGGACGCTGGAAGCCACAGCCACTCGGTCTTGGAGGGGTTGAGTCGGAGCCTGTTTCTCCCCATCCAGGCCCGCACGGCCTCCAGGCACTGGGACATCACTTCAAGGGCATCGTTGGGGTGGCCTGGGGTGGAGATGTACAGCTGGGTGTCATCAGCGTACTGATGGAACTCCACCCCGAAGCCACGGATGATCTCACCCAGCGGCTTTACATAAATGTTGAACAGAAGGGGCGAGAGGACCGACCCTTGTGGCACCCCACAAGCAAGGTGCCTCGGGGTCGACCGCTGCCCCCCCGTCAACACAGATTGCGACCGGTCAGAGAGGTAGGAGGAGAACCACCGCAGAACGGTGCCCCCCACCCCCAACCCCGCCAACCGGTGCAACATGATACCATGGTCGATGGTATCAAAAGCCGCTGAGAGGTCTAACAGGACCAGGATAGAGGAGCAACCCCTATCCCGAGCCCTCCAGAGATCATCCACCAACGCGACCAATGCCGTTTCCGTGCTGTGCCCAGGTCGGAAGCCGGACTGGAGTGGGTCTAGATAGACAGTTTCATCCAGGTACCGGGGAAGCTGTTGTGCTTCCCCGGTACCTTCCTCAACATCAGGTTGAGAAAGTTTTAGAGAATGAGAAACTCAAGATCTTGTGGGACTTTAGGATTCAGACTGACAGGCACTTGGTCCACAACACACCTGACATAACAATAGTTGAAAAGAAAAAAGTATGGTTCATTGACATTGCAATACCTGGTGATGCACAAATTGAAGATAAGCAGCAAGAAAAAATCACAAAGTACTGGGACTTGCAAATTGAAGTTGAGTGACTGTGGAAAAAGAAATTGTGTGTTGTCCCGATTGTAATTGGAGCCCTTGGAGCAATACCCAAAGGGCTACCCCGCTATTGAGAAATTCTAAATTTGCCGGACTTGAATATTTTGACTCTACAAAAAACAACCTTACTCGGAACAGCTTACATCCTCCGACGATACCTTAACAGTTCCTAGGTCCTTGGTTAGGACTCCAGCTGCTGAGCTATCAACCAGCCTCAAAGGCTGTGAATCTCACTAAAGATTAACTAATAATAATAATAATAATAATAATAATAATAATAATAATAATAATAATAATAAATGTCTTGTGGTTATTCTGAGTTGTTTCTATTTGACTTCAGGGCTGCTCATAGATAGAGTCAATATATACATTATATTATTACTGAAAGTCAGGGACCACTTCAGTTAAACCACCTAAATGACATCTAAATTCCTCCACAAGAATGAGTGTTTACTGGTCGGATGCTCTTTCTGATACCACATGGTGTTCTCAATTGTCTTCGTGGCAATTATCATAACAATACTGGCAATCGTTAATTGCAGAAAAGGAGGCCATCTATTTTAATTTTCAAACTGGAAACTTCATTTTGGTCCTACCTGGTTAAAATGGGCTGGCCATGTGATTTTTCTTTCATTGATGGAGAACCTTCTGCCTGATGGGGCTTGAGGATCCATTTGTCCCACTTTTACTTTCATGAAGGATTTGTTAGGGAAAGTAACCCAGTTGATGATGTCAAATCCATCTAGCAATTCACCCTTCTTGTCAAAAGACACCTTGTCTCCGGCACTGTTGTTAAAGGAGACTTGACTTAGGAAATGGTAAAGCTGGAATAAATGACGTTTTCGCAAGTGTTACCAAAGTGGTGGAAAAAGTGAAAAATGTTTGACTTGGAAAAAAGTTTTGATATTCTCTGAAGCTATTTAATTATTTTATCACTCCGTTACTGGGAGTCCCATTATTTCCTTCCCCAATCAAATATTTCACTTCAGCTCAGTTTGAAAAGCATACGAAGAACTAGCAGGCAATGTATTTCAAATAAACAGACTAAATTTTCTTTTAGCGTAGAAATATATTGATATACCTATGTCACTGATGGGAATCCAATTATTTCAGAGCCAAGGTTTACTATTTGCCAGGGGAATAGTACTATTGATACTATCTTTACTATCACTATTTCTATTGAATTAAATTTATATGTTGTCTAATTTCCAGTGACTCTGGGCAGTTTCCAAATGGTTATTAAGTACTGTAATTATGTATTTTTTTTCTCCTATAACTTATTGTGCAATTTTTATTATTTACTTAAATTAGAATGTTCTGCAAAAGTTTGGATAAAATCCTAAATTCTGGATTTGGTAGCATCCTGCATCTGCAAGAATACATCTCTCATTTCCTTCATAACTTACAAAAATGATACTCTCAAGAAAACGTTACTCCTTTTATTGCCATTGTGGAGTCTATTTACACGTATTTATCTCTGTGGTTTGCAGGTTGTCCTAGACTTATAACCATTCATTTAGTGATCTTTAAAAGTTACAATGGCACTAAAAGAATACCTTATAACTAGACCTTGAACTTATAGCTATTGCTGCATCCTTACAGTCATGTGATCAAATTTGATTGGTCAAATTTTTTTTTTTAATTTGATTTATATGCTGCCCTTCTCCGGAGACTCAGGGTGGCTTACAATGTGTTAAGCAATGGCTTAAATGTAGTTACAATGCCATGTTTCCCTGAAAATAAGACCCTGTGTTATATTTTTTAGAACCCTGAAATAAGCGCTTGGCCTTATTGCCATGCGCTCAAAAGCCCGATTGGGCTTATTATCAGGGGAGGTCTTATTTTGGGGAAAACAGGGTAGTTGCAGTGTCCTGGGCTCTTGTGATCACCATTTGTGACCTTCCCATCCAGCTTTTGATAGCAAAGTCAATGGGAGAAGCTGGATTCACTTAATCATCATGTAATTAGCTCAACAACTACAATGACTCACTTAATAATCATGACAAAAAATGGGCAGGTCTCACTTAACAACCGATTTGCTTAGGCATGGAAATGTTGGTCCCAATTGTAATCATAAGTCAAGGACCACTCATATACCCACTGTCTTTCCTTCTGTGCATCTTCTCTGGGAATTCTTAGTTAGGCAGTATATACAGAATGAGAATCCTTCTTATATAAGTGAAGGCAGTAATATTAACAATAACAATGATGCATTTTAAAAATCTGCCTTTTAGACGCAACATTACCTGAAAATACTGTGATTTAGAAGTCCTTGGGCGATCTCTATCCAACACTGCTCCGTATTTCCTTCTGGATGAGTAAAAGGCATGCAAAGCATGAGTCACAGCATAGACAGCATTATAAACACTGTAGCTTTGACTGGTCATGCTTGTTTCAAAAAAAGAACGTGGAAGGCTTTCTAGTCTCTCATTGCCAGTACAGCTTCCTTTGTCTGTTGCAGAATCTGGAAACGAGCATTTAAATGCTTGTTCCCAGAAGACTCTGATAAAATGATCGGTCAGAGAATGGGGGTCCTGAAATAGAAGGAAATTCTGAAACGTTGACATCTCCGAGGTGTGACTTGCAAAGGACAAGGCACCGTGGAAGATCTGCATATTTAAATTGATTAAACAGGGCGCCACTGAAAAATCCCAATGGGCTGTCATCACCCATACTTTCTGCACAGGCAGCCTCATGACTGATTCGGCAAGATTGAGCACTACCTGCAAATCTAACATCATGTGAGTATCAGCACTTACAACACAAACATTGACGTTTGCTTTACTAAGCAACAGGGCCATTTCCCTGAACATGTCAATGAAATTATCAACCATGTGTAAAAAATTGCTTTGGAGCGGCATTCGTTCAGAGAAGGCAGTGCAGATTCCATTATCATTAAAGCTTTTCTCCAAGATCTGCACAAATGTTTCTCCTTTATCATCATCCATGGCCATGATCCCAATCCACTTCCATTGAAAATGCAGGAACAGCTTGACTATTCCTGTATACTGATGCGCTTCATTAGGTACCATGCGGTATAAGAAAGAGGAGTGACTTATATCATTCACTGGTGGACTATATAAACAATAGGAGACCTAAAGACCAACATAATTACATTCATAATCGGGAAATATAAAAATATCTGCAGGGTCAAACACAAAAACACAGTAGTTTTTATTTTATTTTCTAAAAAAAAAATATTTAGTTAGTTTACAGCATACCCAAGGACTGCTCCAATCACAAACTGACTCTATGTAGCATTTAGTTTTCTCCATCCTTAACATGAGATGAACTAAACCAAACCCCAAAATAAATAAATGAATAAATAAATAATAAAACATTTGTTCCGTATAACAGATTCCATATCATCCTGACTTCTTTTATCTGCATTTATACATATTATTTCTTTTGTCATCCATTTTCCCATCTCTATTTATTATTATTTATTTATTAATTCAATTTGTATGCCACCCCTCTTCGAAGACTCAGGGTGGCTCACAATGCATTTAAAATCATTATAAAAAACATTTAAAAATTAAAAACATTAAAACTCATTCACACTATTCATGGCCGGATCTCACCAGATTGCAAGAGCGAGATCAAGAGCCCCAGGCCTGCCAGAAAAGCCAGGTCTTAATCGCTTTTTGGAAGGTCAACAGGGTGGGGATGGTCCGGACCTCAGTAGGTACCTGGTTCCAGAGAGCTGGGACAGCCACAGAGAAGGCCCTCCCCCGTGGGCCCGCCAGCCGGCATTGTTTAGATGATGGGACCTGGAGGAGACCAACTCTGTGGATCATACCGGTCGTTGGGAGTTATGCGGTGGAAGGCGGTCTCGAAGATACCCTGGCCCTGAGCCATGTAAGGCTTTAAAGGTAATAACCAACACCTTGAATTGTGACCGGAGACCAATAGGGAGACAGTGCAGCTTGTGGAGAATTGGTGTAATGTGGGTGTACCTAGGTGCACCCATGACAGCTCGCACGGCTGCGTTCTGGACCAACTGTAGTCTCCAAACACTTTTCAAGGGTAGCCCCATGTAGAGCACGTTGCAATAATCTAACCTTGGGGTGACAAGGGCATGAGTGACCATGAGGAGAGCCTCCTGATCCAAGTAGGGTCGCAATTGGTTCACCAGGCGAACCTGTGCAAAGGTCCCCCTAGCCACAACTGTCAGATGTTGCTCTAATCTTAGCTGTGAGTCTAGGAGGACACCCAAATTGTGAACCCGTTCTGAGGGGGACAATTTCTCCCACCCTCAAAACCAAGGATGTACAATCAACATAGTCTTTAGGAGGCAATACCACAGCCACTCAGTTTTGTCTGGGTTAAGTCTGAGCCTGTTGACTCCCATCCAGACCCTCACAGCCTCCAGGCACTGGCACATCGCATCCACCGCATCACTAAATTGACGCGGGGTAGAGATATACAGCTGGGTATCATCAGCGTATTGCTGATACCTCACCCCGTATCATCAGATGATCTTACCCAGCGGCTCTAGTTAACAATGCATGAAGTACAAATGTTCCTCTACTTGTTCTAATTTTTCATGATTTATTTTTGATTCATTATTATTCCTTTTATTTCCCTGGTTACAATCTAAGAGAAGTCAGTACCAACTAAATGCTAACCAGAGGTGGGATTCAGTTGGTTCGCACAGGTTCACCTGAACTGGTATCTAATTATTTCTGCAGTTCAGCGAATTGGCTGAATTCCACCACTGATTGCCATGCCGAGCCACGCGCCCCTCCCCTCCCAGTACTCCTTGTTTGGCCTCCTGGCTGCCTGGCCTGAGAAGGTAAGTCTGACCATGGAGGAAGGAGACCCACTCCGGGCCTGCCGGGCTCAGCCAAAGGGGCACCTGGGGTGAAATGATTAGGTTCAGCCACCTTTTGGATCCAGGTCTTGGCTTCTGCAGGGCCTCTAGATAGAAGGCCTGAGAGAAAGTGCCTGATCCGGGAACACAGCCCTCCACAATAGAGCCCTTCTGGGAGCAAAGTCTTGGATGATCTCATCTGTCCCAAAAGCCTCGAGGGGCTACAGAGTTTCTGCACGCCTCTGCCAGCCCGAGCACCCTGCCCTACAGATCACAACAGGGCCAGTGCATCGCAGGGGCACTCCAGGTGGCCGGATGAATGTCCCAGGCCTACCACACGAGTCAGCCAGCCTAGCCAGAGACTGCTGGGTAATAATAAATGTCTTAATAACTTTTTAAAGTACATCAACTGGAAGATAAAGTCCATCCATCTTAAAATTGTCAAGATTGAGAAACACTGTAATAGATAATAAGTTCCTAAACAAATAGAGCTGTAATCCACCTTACCTGAGGAATCTTGTAGATCCCTAAGATAGTAGCTATGTGGAGGGAAGTTTCTGAGTCAGTACCCCCAATGACAGCTGCTGGTATCTTCTTGCTGCATTTGTAGTTGAGAAAAGTTGGGTTCTGATTAAAGAGCAAGTTCAGCGTGTTCTGATAAGTTATCTGGGCATCAAAGTGGCTATCATAGATATGAAATCCCACAGTCCAATTGGGTAAGATCATGCTGTTTCCATTGATTTCATTCACTGCAAAAGCCAAGGCTAGGGTGTGCTGATATTTTTTCAGCATTACACTAAAATAAAAGACACGTTTTGAGTAAACCATGAAGTTCAGTGTTGTGACCATTTGCATCCCAGAAAATGGTACCCTATATTTACTGGTGGAGAACACTGGAGAATGAGAAACCTGACATTAGAATGAAGTTACCTTTAACTAGAGAATAGCTTGTTTGCTTGTAATGGATCTACCCTTCTCCAATATTTCAACTGTCCTAATTTGTCTTAGAAACAAATGCAATGTTTTACATTGCAACAGATATTACACTAAATATCGCTTCATTAACTTATACAGTGAAACTATTCAATAATGGATTGTTTTTCTTCTGGACCAGACCAAATCACATGTAACCCAACATGCTAGTCACAAGACAATTACTTGCTTCTGGCCTCTCCAAAGGTCAGAGAAATATGAAGAGATTTTCCTCCAATGATTTTTGAGTAGGAAGTCTCTGGATACAAATAATGCTATGCATATAACACCAAGGATTTAAGCAAAAGAAGATTGATCCAAAACCGAGGCAGGTTTTCCCACTTCACACAGTCAAATCTAGCATGTTTACTGACTGACTTGATCCTACAGTTGTTAAAGATCAGAATAAACTCAGAGCATACAAGGAGATCAGGCAAATATCGTAGAATCATAGAGCCAGAAGAGAAGTTTAGATTACAATATCCAACTGCTTGCTCAGTGCTGGAGCTTTAAGTTTAAGCGAAATAGTTGGGTTAAACCTAAGAGCAGTAAGATAGAAGTTGCAGAGATGAAAAATAACATGTTTGCCACATGTGTGTTGACCACCATTTCAAAATCTCCTATTTTCTATTACCAGAAGACCAGAATGAATGGATGAAGGACTACTAATTATCTGATTTCTAGAATCTATGTCAAGTTGCTAAAAGCATATCAGTGGCACTGCCAGGAAATAGGCAAGTATTACAGAAATCAGTGAGGTTTTTCTTACATAGGTTCAAAATCACACTTGGATCTAGGGTGTGAGGTGAAATCTGCTCCTTCAGACAAGGAGAAAAACTGTGAAAGTATCCCACCAATTATCACATCACCTGGCTGAAAGTATTGGTATTTCACTTTCAGAGACTCACAAATGGCACAAACTGCAGGAGATATTGCACAATCTGTTGGTTGCAGCAGCAGCAGCAGCAAATACACAAGAAGTCTCAGGGACAAGAAGGACCCTCTCATGCAGCAGGCAAAATGATTGTCCCTTAATTTAAGATCTCCTACTCCTACTTTGATCATCATCATCCAGCTATTTAGTATGCCATGGTCTTTATGATTCTGAATCCTACCACTAAATGCATACACACTGGTCTGCTGAATCCATGGCTGGCTGGCTGGATAGATACATGTATACATACGTACATAGATACAAAGATACATACACTAACCCTCCTTTTGATCAGTTTAAGAGTTACAGTATATACCTGTATGCAATTAGAGTGGAAAAATATTTTTGTGCCTTGAGAGTAATGCTGATTTCATAATTATCACCTTAGATAATCATCAGGTATGCATTTTCTAAAACACTGCAAAATTCCCAGAGGTTACTCCTCCTCCTTCTCTTCCTCCTCTGTCTCCATTGTTGGTTTGGGCCTAATAATGATTGTTTTGTACAGCATAAAGTACTGGAACCGCTGAACAAAAGGAGAGCTACATATTTGATTTATTAGGAATATAATCTAATAAATATATATTAAATGTATTAATTAATTATATTTATTGGGAATATTTTTTTTAGGAATACACATAATAAATTATCCTTAGATCTAATTATTAAATATATCTGATACAAGACATGTTTCCAAATTCCTACGGAAATTTAAAACCATGAATATTCTTTTCTTCCTCTATATTTTGTGTTTTGTACTGTCAGGGTTCTAAGTAACACCCCCAACAAAAGAAGACTCTGAGGCTAGAAGTTCCTCAAAGTTCCATTTTATTAGAGATGCCATATTGGCACATGTGGGAAAACCCGAATCTGAAAGCTTCCAGGTTTTCCCCACCCATAGGAAAGTCCAAGTCCCTGCCTAGCACCCACATGTCCATCACATGGCCCAATCAATGCACTGTCCCAACTGGAGATGCCTCCCAGTCACACCCCTGCAGGTACAG
Source organism: Pituophis catenifer annectens (assembly GCF_029215685.1). Classification (NCBI taxonomy): domain Eukaryota; kingdom Metazoa; phylum Chordata; class Lepidosauria; order Squamata; family Colubridae; genus Pituophis; species Pituophis catenifer. Next base: position 14,880,141 of record NW_027256895.1, read on the forward strand.
GGCAAGATGTCCTTGACTCTCAGAGAAAGGAATGTTATTATGACTATGTATCTCCCCTGCTCCATACATTCCCCCCCCTCCCAGTTTCCCACAGTACTAAATGTGACAGGCCTGAGGATCCAAGGCAAAAGATGACTTCCAGGCCTGACAGATGCTTTAAGTATTCTCCATATATTTTCCTCTTCCTTACATGAAAACTTTGTAAATACGTAAAAATATATTTGCTGCAAATGTGAGTAAATGATAGGACTGATTTTGTAGCAACTGTTCATATTATTAAATAACTAAACTAAGAATAATTGCTAGAAACATCAATCCAACAAAATAGTACAATATTAGATTTAGAGAAAGTGCATGATAAACTAAATCAGCCTGAATTGTGGAAGGTTCTGCGTGAATATGACATTGAAACTTGGCTGCTGAATGAAACTTGGCTGCAGATATGCTAAAACGTATCTCAGAATTTATTGGACATTTTGAGAACAGTTCAAAACTTAGTAAGTAGTAACACACCTTTGGTTGCTTAATGTATTTATCAATAAATGTTAATAGCTTGCTGATGTAACTCATGCGATCTACAAAGTCTTACATGGCATTGGGAGCAGGATATTTGTAGGTCCAACTTCCTCCAATTGTCTCTGCTTGCTCCATCAGCTCCGGCAGGAGTAGCATGCTCTAGGTACTGTTTATTAGGGAGTGCTATCTAATAGTACCCTAGTAGTATGCCTTTTATGTCACTGAATCTTTATGTAACTGCGTCAACCTTTTCAAGTGAGCCAGGTCACGAATCTGATGGTGCAGGAATTCCAGGAATACTACTTTATTGTGATATGTTATAGAAACAGACAGTTGAAATCTAGTCCAAACAATCGACTTTCCCCATTTTAAGAGCACTGAGGTAAAGTTGGAGCTATTCTACATCTTTTCCTCATACATTCCACTTCCTCATGACTGATCAACATTTTATCTCTTCAACTTTCCTTTCAAGACCATGCTAAATTCTTCAAAATCAATGAATATTAGTAATGTTTAGTTTTTTGTTTTTAGATGGTCCTTTGTGTTGAGTTCTGGTCTCATTACAATGATGTAGCATTTAGGGAAAAAGATAGATCCCAATATTCCTATACCGGAAGCCAAGATGGAGAAGATCTCCACAGCTACCATGTATTTTCCTTTGGTGCTCAGATACGTTGGGACAAAAGTCATCCATACACTACAAAACACCAGCATGCTAAAAGCAATAAATTTGGCTTCATTAAAAGAGTCTGGCAGTTTTCGAGCCAAGAAAGCCACAATGTAGCTGATGAGAGCAAGAAATCCCATATATCCTAAAATATAATAGAACATGTTGCCTGATCCTTCATTGCATTCAACTACAATCTCTTCTGGAAGAGAACGCATGTCCAAATTTGGGAAAGGAGGGCCAGTGCACAGCCACACTGTGCATATACTTGCTTGAATGCAGGAACAACAGAGAATCAGAGAGTATGAAAATCTTTGTCCCACCCATTTTCTCATTTTTGATCCTGGCTTAGTAGCCATAAAAGCTAAAACCACTGTGATGGTTTTGGCCAAAACTGAAGAAACTGCAACTGAGAAGATGATCCCAAAAGCAATTTGGCGAAGAAGACAGGTCAGCAATTGGGGCTGACCAATGAACAGCAAGGAACAGAGGAAGCAGAGGAAGAGGGAGACAAGGAGAAGATAAGTTAGATTCCTGTTGTTAGCTTTGACAATGGGAGTATTCCGATGTTTTATGAAAATTCCAAGTACCACCACTGTGGTTATAGAAAATGATAGAGCCAAAACTGTCAAAGTGATGCCCAAAGTTTCATTATAAGACAAGAAATTTAGATCCTTGGGAATGCATGTATTTTTTTCCTTGTTTGGATATTGTTCTTCTTGACAGTCTAAGCAGTGATCCATATCTGTGAAAATATGTATTTCAGAATTCATAGTCGTATTTCAAATTTGCATACTTTTGTTTACTGAGAAGTATTTGTTAATCGAAAACATTCTATTCATAAAACATCAGGGGACAACTATAGTTTTTGGAACTGCAATGTGCAATAATTCTCATCATTCCTTGCCTTCAGTCCTCCAAGGTAGACATGCTGGCAGATATACTCCAGCAACATTAACACCTATTCACATCTCTGTTAAATATACCTTTGTTAAATCTTGCTTTTGGAGAGCTGAACTAAAATGGAACTCTCATGAATAATGAGGATGATCTGATGAGTCCTGGTGGTGCAGTGGTTAGAATGCAGTGCTGCGGACTACTTCTGCTGACTGCCGGCTACCTTCAATTTGGCAGTTCGAATCTCACCAGGCTCAAGGTGGACTCAGCCTTCCATCCTTCTGAGGTTGGTAAAATGATTTGATTTGATTTGATTTGATTTGATTGAACTTCTATACCGCCCTTCTCCCAAAGGACTCAGGGCGGTGTACAGCCATATTAAAACACATATAAACTCACAAAATTTAAAAACAATTTAAAATGAATATATAAAATTTGGCCCACAAAGTTAAAAGCTAACAAACACGCAATTTAAAATTCAAATGCAAAGCACTGAGAAGTGGTATATAACTCTAAATGCTACTGCTATGTGTGTGAGATCTCTGTGTGCCTTTATGGATACACACAGGTGTGCATACATAAATATAACAATATTTCCTACCTCTTTCATTTGAAAATTTTCTTGATGGACAAGTATTACAATCATAGCAACAAAATGGCTTCCCTTCCTTCCTTTTCTTTCTGGAGCCTGGTGGGCAATGATGATTGCACAGAGCAAGAGGAATAGTCTATTCATTAATGAGAGGGAGAGGGAGAAGGAGAGGGAGAGAGAGAGGGAGAGGGAGAGGGAGAGGGAGGGAGGGAGGGAGAGAGAGAGAGAGAGAGGAGAGAGAGAGAGAGAAATATATTTTATTTCCTTGAATCCAACCATTTTCAGAAATCAGTACATGCATCATATACTTCTGAAAAATATTAGTTTTGTGTGTGTGTGTGTTTGTGCAGATATGTACAAATATAAGAATCTTATCCAAAATAGCATATATTATTGATGAACCTTACCTTTACTCAGAATAGGCTTTTTTCATCACTAATACGTTGAAATAACCTACTGTATATAGAAATAGAAATAGAATAATAGAGTTGGAAGGGACCTTGGAGGTCTTCTAGTCCAACCCCATGTTTAGGCAGGAAAACCTTCAGACAAATGGTTATCCAACCTCTTTTTAAAAACTTCCAGCGTTGGAGCATTCCCAACCTCTGGAGGCAAGTTGTTCCACTGATTAATTGTTCCATCAGGAAATTTCTCCTTAGTTCTAAGTTGCTTCTCTCCTTGATTAGTTTTCACCCATTGCTTCTTGTCCTACCCTCAGCTGCTTTGGAGCATAGCTTAACTCCGTCTTCTTTGAGGCAGCCCCTGAGATATTGGAACACTGCTGTCATGTCTCCCCTAGTCCTTCTTTTCATTAAACTAGACATACCCAGTTCCTGCAACCATTCTTCATATGTTTTTCTTGCCTAAATGTAGAACCTTACTTTTTTCATCATTGAATTTCATTTCCTTAGATAGCGCCCAATGTTCAAGTCTGTCAAGATCCTTCTGTATCTGAAGTCTATCTTCTGGAGTGTTGGCTATTCTTGCCAGTTTGGTGTCATCTGCAAATTTGATGGGTTCCCCATCTATCGCCTCATCGACATCATTGGTGAAGTTGTTGAAGAGTACTGGGCCTAACACAGAGCCTTATGGTACTCCACTGCATACGTCCCTCTATGTAGATGCAGTTCCATTGAGGACTACACATTGAGTGTGGTTGGTCAGCCAGCTACGAATTCATCTGGTTGTGATGCTGTCTAACCCACATTTTTCAACTTTATCTAGTAGTAGGTTATGGTTTACTTTATCAAATGCCTTACTGAAGTCCAAGTAAATTATATCGATAATAATCCTCTGATCCAATAATAATAATAATAATAATAATAATAATAATAATAATAATAATAATAATAATAATAAAAATTTTGGCAGCTCAAGAACAAGCCCTAGCCACAAACTGCATTAAGGCAAAAATTCAACATGTTATCACCAACAGCAAATGCCGCCTCTGCAATGAGAAAGATGAGACAGTCGACCACCTGATCAGTGGGTGCAGCAAAATTTCACAAACTGACTACCTACAACGCCATGACCGTGTTGCTAAGATCATTCACTGGAAACTGTGCCAGAAGTTTGGATTTGAATACAGCAAAAACCACTGGGAACATCAGGTTGAGAAAGTTTTAGAGAATGAGAAACTCAAGATCTTGTGGGACTTTAGGATTCAGACTGACAGGCACTTGGTCCACAACACACCTGACATAACAATAGTTGAAAAGAAAAAAGTATGGTTCATTGACATTGCAATACCTGGTGATGCACGGATTGAAGATAAGCAGCAAGAAAAAATCACAAAGTACCGGGACTTGCAAATTGAAGTTGAGTGACTGTGGAAAAAGAAATTGTGTGTTGTCCCGATTGTAATTGGAGCCCTTGGAGCAATACCCAAAGGGCTACCCCGCTATTGAGAAATTCTAAATTTGCCGGACTTGAATATTTTGACTCTACAAAAAACAACCTTACTCGGAACAGCTTTCATCCTCCGATGATACCTTAACAGTTCCTAGGTCCTTGGTTAGGACTCCAGCTGCTGAGCTATCAACCAGCCTCAAAGGCTGTGAATCTCACTAAAGATTAAATAATAATAATAATAATAATAATAATAATAATAATAATAATAATAAATAAATGTCTTGTGGTTATTCTGAGTTGTTTGTATTTGACTTCAGGGCTGCTCATAGATAGAGTCAATATATACATTATATTATTACTGAAAGTCAGGGACCACTTCAGTTAAACCACCTAAATGACATCTAAATTCCTCCACAAGAATTAGTGTTTACTGGTCGGATGCTCTTTCTGATGCCACATGGTGTTCTCAATTGTCTTCCTGGCAATTATCATAACAATACTGGCAATCGTTAATTGCAGAAAAGGAGGCCATGTATTTTAATTTTCAAACTGGAAACTTCATTTTGGTCCTACCTGGTTAAAATGGGCTGGCCATGTGATTTTTCTTTCATTGATGGAGAACCTTCTGCCTGATGGGGCTTGAGGATCCATTTGTCCCACTTTTACTTTCATGAAGGATTTGTTAGGGAAAGTAATCCAGTTGATGATGTCAAATCCATCTAGCAATTCACCCTTCTTGTCAAAAGACACCTTGTCTCCGGCACTGTTGTTAAAGGAGACTTGACTTAGGAAATGATAAAGCTGGAATAAATGACGTTTTCGCAAGTGTTACCAAAGTGGTGGAAAAAGTGAAAAATGTTTGACTTGGAAAAAAGTTTTGATATTCTCTGAAGCTATTTAATTATTTTATCACTCCGTTACTGGGAGTCCCATTATTTCCTTCCCCAATCAAATATTTCACTTCAGCTCAGTTTGAAAAGCATACGAAGAACTAGCAGGCAATGTATTTCAAATAAACAGACTAAATTTTCTTTTAGCGTAGAAATATATTGATATACCTATGTCACTGATGGGAATCCAATTATTTCAGAGCCAAGGTTTACTATTTGCCAGGGGAATAGTACTATTGATACTATCTCTACTACCACTATTTCTATTGAATTAAATGTATATGTTGTCTAATTTCCAGTGACTCTGGGCAGTTTCCAAATGGTTATTAAGTACTGTAATTATGTATTTTTTTTCTCCTATAACTTATTGTGCAACTTTTATTATTTACTTAAATTAGAATGTTCTGTAAAAGTTTGGATAAAATCCTAAATTCTGGATTTGGTATCATCCTGCATCTGCAAGAATACATCTCTCATTTCCTTCATAACTTACAAAAATGATACTCTCAAGAAAACGTTACTCCTTTTATTGCCATTGTGGAGTCTATTTACACGTATTTATCTCTGTGGTTTGCAGGTTGTCCTAGACTTATAACCATTCATTTAGTGATCTTTAAAAGTTACAATGGCACTAAAAGAATACCTTATAACTAGACCTTGAACTTATAGCTATTGCTGCATCCTTACAGTCATGTGATCAAATTTGATTGGTCAAATTTTTTTTTTTTAATTTAATTTATATGCCGCCCTTCTCCGGAGACTCAGGGTGGCTTACAATGTGTTAAGCAATGGCTTAAATGTAGTTACAATACCATGTTTCCCTGAAAATAAGACCCTGTGTTATATTTTTTAGAACCTTGAAATAAGCGCTTGGCCTTATTGCCATGCACTCAAAAGCCCGATTGGGCTTATTATCAGGGGAGGTCTTATTTTGGGGAAAACAGGGTAGTTGCAGTGTCCTGGGCTCTTGTGATCACCATTTGTGACCTTCCCATCCAGCTTTTGATAGCAAAGTCAATGGGAGAAGCTGGATTCACTTAATCATCATGTAATTAGCTCAACAACTACAATGACTCACTTAATAATCATGACAAAAAATGGGCAGGTCTCACTTAACAACCGATTTGCTTAGGCATGGAAATGTTGGTCCCAATTGTAATCATAAGTCAAGGACCACTCATATACCCACTGTCCTTCCTTCTGTGCATCTTCTCTGGGAATTCTTAGTTAGGCAGTATATACAGAATGAGAATCCTTCTTATATAAGTGAAGGCAGTAATATTAACAATAACAATGATGCATTTTAAAAATCTGCCTTTTAGACGCAACATTACCTGAAAATACTGTGATTTAGAAGTCCTTGGGCGATCTCTATCCAACACTGCTCCGTATTTCCTTCTGGATGAGTAAAAGGCATGCAAAGCATGAGTCACAGCATAGACAGCATTATAAACACTGTAGCTTTGACTGGTCATGCTTGTTTCAAAAAAAGAACGCGGAAGGCTTTCTAGTCTCTCATTGCCAGTACAGCTTCCTTTGTCTGTTGCAGAATCTGGAAACGAGCATTTAAATGCTTGTTCCCAGAAGACTCTGATAAAATGATCCGACAGAGAATGGGGGTCCTGAAATAGAAGGAAATTCTGAAACGTTGACATCTCCGAGGTGTGACTTGCAAAGGACAAGGCACCGTGGAAGATCTGCATATTTAAATTGATTAAACAGGGCGCCACTGAAAAATCCCAATGGGCTGTCATCACCCATACTTTCTGCACAGGCAGCCTCATGACTGATTCGGCAAGATTGAGCACTACCTGCAAATCTAACATCATGTGAGTATCAGCACTTACAACACAAACATTGACGTTTGCTTTACTAAGCAACAGGGCCATTTCCCTGAACATGTCAATGAAATTATCAACCATGTGTAAAAAATTGCTTTGGAGCGGCATTCGTTCAGAGAAGGCAGTGCAGATTCCATTATCATTAAAGCTTTTCTCCAAGATCTGCACAAATGTTTCTCCTTTATCATCATCCATGGCCATGATCCCAATCCACTTCCATTGAAAATGCAGGAACAGCTTGACTATTCCTGTATACTGATGCGCTTCATTAGGTACCATGCGGTATAAGAAAGAGGAGTGACTTATATCATTCACTGGTGGACTATATAAACAATAGGAGACCTAAAGACCAACATAATTACATTCATAATCGGGAAATATAAAAATATCTGCAGGGTCAAACACAAAAACACAGTAGTTTTTATTTTATTTTCTAAAAAAAAAATATTTAGTTAGTTTACAGCATACCCAAGGACTGCTCCAATCACAAACTGACTCTATGTAGCATTTAGTTTTCTCCATCCTTAACATGAGATGAACTAAACCAAACCCCAAAATAAATAAATGAATAAATAAATAATAAAACATTTGTTCCGTATAACAGATTCCATATCATCCTGACTTCTTTTATCTGCATTTATACATATTATTTCTTTTGTCATCCATTTTCCCATCTCTATTTATTATTATTTATTTATTAATTCAATTTGTATGCCACCCCTCTTCGAAGACTCAGGGTGGCTCACAATGCATTTAAAATCATTATAAAAAACATTTAAAAATTAAAAACATTAAAACTCATTCACACTATTCATGGCCGGATCTCACCAGATTGCAAGAGCGAGATCAAGAGCCCCAGGCCTGCCAGAAAAGCCAGGTCTTAATCGCTTTTTGGAAGGTCAACAGGGTGGGGATGGTCCGGACCTCAGTAGGTACCTGGTTCCAGAGAGCTGGGACAGCCACAGAGAACGCCCTCCCCCGTGGGCCCGCCAGCCGGCATTGTTTAGATGATGGGACCTGGAGGAGACCAACTCTGTGGATCATACCGGTCGTTGGGAGTTATGCGGTAGAAGGCGGTCTCGAAGATACCCTGGCCCTGAGCCATGTAAGGCTTTAAAGGTAATAACCAACACCTTGAATTGTGACCGGAGACCAATAGGGAGACAGTGCAGCTTGTGGAGAATTGGTGTAATGTGGGTGTACCTAGGTGCACCCATGACAGCTCGCACGGCTGCGTTCTGGACCAACTGTAGTCTCCAAACACTTTTCAAGGGTAGCCCCATGTAGAGCACGTTGCAATAATCTAACCTTGGGGTGACAAGGGCATGAGTGACCATGAGGAGAGCCTCCTGATCCAAGTAGGGTCGCAATTGGTTCACCAGGCGAACCTGTGCAAAGGTCCCCCTAGCCACAACTGTCAGATGTTGCTCTAATCTTAGCTGTGAGTCTAGGAGGACACCCAAATTGTGAACCCGTTCTGAGGGGGACAATTTCTCCCACCCTCAAAACCAAGGATGTACAATCAACATAGTCTTTAGGAGGCAATACCACAGCCACTCAGTTTTGTCTGGGTTAAGTCTGAGCCTGTTGACTCCCATCCAGACCCTCACAGCCTCCAGGCACTGGCACATCGCATCCACCGCATCACTGAATTGACGCGGGGTAGAGATATACAGCTGGGTATCATCAGCGTATTGCTGATACCTCACCCCGTATCATCAGATGATCTTACCCAGCGGCTCTAGTTAACAATGCATGAAGTACAAATGTTCCTCTACTTGTTCTAATTTTTCATGATTTATTTTTGATTCATTATTATTCCTTTTATTTCCCTGGTTACAATCTAAGAGAAGTCAGTACCAACTAAATGCTAACCAGAGGTGGGATTCAGCTGGTTCGCACAGGTTCACCTGAACTGGTATCTAATTATTTCTGCAGTTCAGCGAATTGGCTGAATTCCACCACTGATCGCCATGCCGAGCCACGCGCCCCTCCCCTCCCAGTACTCCTTGTTTGGCCTCCTGGCTGCCTGGCCTGAGAAGGTAAGTCTGACCATGGAGGAAGGAGACCCACTCCGGGCCTGCCGGGCTCAGCCAAAGGGGCACCTGGGGTGAAATGATTAGGTTCAGCCACCTTTTGGATCCAGGTCTTGGCTTCTGCAGGGCCTCTAGATAGAAGGCCTGAGAGAAAGTGCCTGATCCGGGAACACAGCCCTCCACAATAGAGCCCTTCTGGGAGCAAAGTCTTGGATGATCTCATCTGTCCCAAAAGCCTCGAGGGGCTACAGAGTTTCTGCGCGCCTCTGCCAGCCCGAGCACCCTGCCCTACAGATCACAACAGGGCCAGTGCATCGCAGGGGCACTCCAGGTGGCCGGATGAATGTCCCAGGCCTACCACACGAGTCAGCCAGCCTAGCCAGAGACTGCTGGGTAATAATAAATGTCTTAATAACTTTTTAAAGTACATCAACTGGAAGATAAAGTCCATCCATCTTAAAATTGTCAAGATTGAGAAACACTGTAATAGATAATAAGTTCCTAAACAAATAGAGCTGTAATCCACCTTACCTGAGGAATCTTGTAGATCCCTAAGATAGTAGCTATGTGGAGGGAAGTTTCTGAGTCAGTACCCCCAATGACAGCTGCTGGTATCTTCTTGCTGCATTTGTAGTTCAGAATAGTTGGCTTCTGATTAAAGAGCAAGTTCAGCGTGTTCTGATAAGTTATCTGGGCATCAAAGTGGCTATCATAGATATGAAATCCCACAGTCCAATTGGGTAAGATCATGCTGTTTCCATTGATTTCATTCACTGCAAAAGCCAAGGCTAGGGTGTGCTGATATTTTTTCAGCATTACACTAAAATAAAAGACACGTTTTGAGTAAACCATGAAATTCAGTGTTGTGACCATTTGCATCCCAGAAAATGGTACCCTATATTTACTGGTGGAGAACACTGGAGAATGAGAAACCTGACATTAGAATGAAGTTACCTTTAACTAGAGAATAGCTTGTTTGCTTGTAATGGATCTACCCTTCTCCAATATTTCAACTGTCCTAATTTGTCTTAGAAACAAATGCAATGTTTTACATTGCAACAGATATTACACTAAATATCGCTTCATTAACTTATACAGTGAAACTATTCAATAATGGATTGTTTTTCTTCTGGACCAGACAAAATCACATGTAACCCAACATGCTAGTCACAAGACAATTACTTGCTTCTGGCCTCTCCAAAGGTCAGAGAAATATGAAGAGATTTTCCTCCAATGATTTTTGAGTAGGAAGTCTCTGGATACAAATAATGCTATGCATATAACACCAAGGATTTAAGCAAAAGAAGATTGATCCAAAACCGAGGCAGGTTGTCCCACTTCACACAGTCAAATCTAGCATGTTTACTGACTGACTTGATCCTACAGTTGTTAAAGATCAGAATAAACTCAGAGCATACAAGGAGATCAGGCAAATATCGTAGAATCATAGAGCTAGAAGAGAAGTTTAGATTACAATATCCAACTGCTTGCTCAGTGCTGGAGCTTTAAGTTTAAGCGAAATAGTTGGGTTAAACCTAAGAGCGGTAAGATAGAAGTTGCAGAGATGAAAAATAACATGTTTGCCACATGTGTGTTGACCACCATTTCAAAATCTCCTATTTTCTATTACCAGAAGACCAGAATGAATGGATGAAGGACTACTAATTATCTGATTTCTAGAATCTATGTCAAGTTGCTAAAAGCATATCAGTGGCACTGCCAGGAAATAGGCAAGTATTACAGAAATCAGTGAGGTTTTTCTTACATAGGTTCAAAATCACACTTGGATCTAGGGTGTGAGGTGAAATCTGCTCCTTCAGACAAGGAGAAAAACTGTGAAAGTATCCCACCAATTATCACATCACCTGGCTGAAAGTATTGGTATTTCACTTTCAGAGACTCACAAATGGCACAAACTGCAGGAGATATTGCACAATCTGTTGGTTGCAGCAGCAGCAGCAGCAAATACACAAGAAGTCTCAGGGACAAGAAGGACCCTCTCATGCAGCAGGCAAAATGATTGTCCCTTAATTTAAGATCTCCTACTCCTACTTTGATCATCATCATCCAGCTATTTAGTATGCCATGGTCTTTATGATTCTGAATCCTACCACTAAATGCATACACACTGGTCTGCTGAATCCATGGCTGGCTGGCTGGATAGATACATGTATACATACGTACATAGATACAAAGATACATACACTAACCCTCCTTTTGATCAGTTTAAGAGTTACAGTATATACCTGTATGCAATTAGAGTGGAAAAATATTTTTGTGCCTTGAGAGTAATGCTGATTTCATAATTATCACCTTAGATAATCATCAGGTATGCATTTTCTAAAACACTGCAAAATTCCCAGAGGTTACTCCTCCTCCTTCTCTTCCTCCTCTGTCTCCATTGTTGGTTTGGGCCTAATAATGATTGTTTTGTACAGCATAAAGTACTGGAACCGCTGAACAAAAGGAGAGCTACATATTTGATTTATTAGGAATATAATCTAATAAATATATATTAAATGTATTAATTAATTATATTTATTGGGAATATTTTTTTTAGGAATACACATAATAAATTATCCTTAGATCTAATTATTAAATATATCTGATACAAGACATGTTTCCAAATTCCTACGGAAATTTAAAACCATGAATATTCTTTTCTTCCTCTATATTTTGTGTTTTGTACTGTCAGGGTTCTAAGTAACACCCCCAACAAAAGAAGACTCTGAGGCTAGAAGTTCCTCAAAGTTCCATTTTATTAGAGATGCCATATTGGCACATGTGGGAAAACCCGAATCTGAAAGCTTCCAGGTTTTCCCCACCCATAGGAAAGTCCAAGTCCCTGCCTAGCACCCACATGTCCATCACATGGCCCAATCAATGCACTGTCCCAACTGGAGATGCCTCCCAGTCACACCCCTGCAGGTACAGGGCAAGATGTCCTTGACTCTCAGAGAAAGGAATGTTATTATGACTATGTATCTCCCCTGCTCCATACATTCCCCCCCTCCCAGTTTCCCACAGTACTAAATGTGACAGGCCTGAGGATCCAAGGCAAAAGATGACTTCCAGGCCTGACATATGCTTTAAGTATTCTCCATATATTTTCCTCTTCCTTACATGAAAACTTTGTAAATACGTAAAAATATATTTGCTGCAAATGTGAGTAAATGATAGGACTGATTTTGTAGCAACTGTTCATATTATTAAATAACTAAACTAAGAATAATTGCTAGAAACATCAATCCAACAAAATAGTACAATATTTGATTTAGAGAAAGTGCACGATAAACTAAATCAGCCTGAATTGTGGAAGGTTCTGCGTGAATATGACATTGAAACTTGGCTGCTGAATGAAACTTGGCTGCAGATATGCTAAAACGTATCTCAGAATTTATTGGACATTTTGAGAACAGTTCAAAACTTAGTAAGTAGTAACACACCTTTGGTTGCTTAATGTATTTATCAATAAATGTTAATAGCTTGCTGATGTAACTCATGCGATCTACAAAGTCTTACATGGCATTGGGAGCAGGATATTTGTAGGTCCAACTTCCTCCAATTGTCTCTGCTTGCTCCATCAGCTCCGGCAGGAGTAGCATGCTCTAGGTACTGTTTATTAAGGAGTGCTATCTAATAGTACCCTAGTAGTATGCCTTTTATGTCACTGAACCTTTATGTAACTGCGTCAACCTTTTCGAGTGAGCCAGGTCACGAATCTGATGGTGCAGGAATTCCAGGAATACTACTTTATTGTGATATGTTATAGAAACAGACAGTTGAAATCTAGTCCAAACAATCGACTTTCCCCATTTTAAGAGCATTGAGGTCAAGTTGGAGCTAATCTACATCTTTTCCTCATACATTCCACTTCCTCATGACTGATCAACATTTTATCTCTTCAACTTTCCTTTCAAGACCATGCTAACTTCTTCAAAATCAATGAATATTAGTAATGTTTAGTTTTTTGTTTTTAGATGGTCCTTTGTGTTGAGTTCTGGTCTCATTACAATGATGTAGCATTTAGGGAAAAAGATAGATCCCAATATTCCTATACCGGAAGCCAAGATGGAGAAGATCTCCACAGCTACCATGTATTTTCCTTTGGTGCTCAGATACGTTGGGACAAAAGTCATCCATACACTACAAAACACCAGCATGCTAAAAGCAATAAATTTGGCTTCATTAAAAGAGTCTGGCAGTTTTCGAGCCAAGAAAGCCACAATGTAGCTGATGAGAGCAAGAAATCCCATATATCCTAAAATATAGTAGAACATGTTGCCTGATCCTTCATTGCATTCAACTACAATCTCTTCTGGAAGAGAACGCATGTCCAAATTTGGGAAAGGAGGGCCAGTGCACAGCCACACTGTGCAAATACTTGCTTGAATGCAGGAACAACAGAGAATCAGAGAGTATGAAAATCTTTGTCCCACCCATTTTCTCATTTTTGATCCTGGCTTAGTAGCCATAAAAGCTAAAACCACTGTGATGGTTTTGGCCAAAACTGAAGAAACTGCAACTGAGAAGATGATCCCAAAAGCAATTTGGCGAAGAAGACAGGTCAGCAATTGGGGCTGACCAATGAACAGCAAGGAACAGAGGAAGCAGAGGAAGAGGGAGACAAGGAGAAGATAAGTTAGATTCCTGTTGTTAGCTTTGACAATGGGAGTATTCCGATGTTTTATGAAAATTCCAAGTACCACCACTGTGGTTATAGAAAATGATAGAGCCAAAACTGTCAAAGTGATGCCCAAAGTTTCATTATAAGACAAGAAATTTAGATCCTTGGGAATGCATGTATTTTTTTCCTTGTTTGGATATTGTTCTTCTGGACAGTCTAAGCAGTGATCCATATCTGTGAAAATATGTATTTCAGAATTCATAGCAATATTTCAAATTTGCATACTTTTGTTTACTGAGAAGTATTTGTTAATCGAAAACATTCTATTCATAAAACATCAGGGGACAACTATAGTTTTTGGAACTGCAATGTGCAATAATTCTCATCATTCCTTGCCTTCAGTCCTCCAAGGTAGACATGCTGGCAGATATACTCCAGCAACATTAACACCTATTCACATCTCTGTTAAATATACCTTTGTTAAATCTTGCTTTTGGAGAGCTGAACTAAAATGGAACTCTCATGAATAATGAGGATGACCTGATGAGTCCTGGTGGTGCAGTGGTTAGAATGCAGTGCTGCGGACTACTTCTGCTGACTGCCGGCTACCTTCAATTTGGCAGTTCGAATCTCACCAGGCTCAAGGTGGACTCAGCCTTCCATCCTTCTGAGGTTGGTAAAATGATTTGATTTGATTTGATTTGATTGAACTTCTATACCGCCCTTCTCCCAAAGGACTCAGGGCGGTGTACAGCCATATTAAAACACATATAAACTCACAAAATTTAAAAACAATTTAAAATGAATATATAAAATTTGGCCCACAAAGTTAAAAGCTAACAAACACGCAATTTAAAATTCAAATGCAAAGCACTGAGAAGTGGTATATAACTCTAAATGCTACTGCTATGTGTGTGAGATCTCTGTGTGCCTTTATGGATACACACAGGTGTGCATACATAAATATAACAATATTTCCTACCTCTTTCATTTGAAAATTTTCTTGATGGACAAGTATTACAATCATAGCAACAAAATGGCTTCCCTTCCTTCCTTTTCTTTCTGGAGCCTGGTGGGCAATGATGATTGCACAGAGCAAGAGGAATAGTCTATTCATTAATGAGAGGGAGAGGGAGAAGGAGAGGGAGAGAGAGAGGGAGAGGGAGAGGGAGAGGGAGGGAGGGAGGGAGGGAGAGAGAGAGAGAGAGAGGAGAGAGAGAGAGAGAAATATATTTTATTTCCTTGAATCCAACCATTTTCAGAAATCAGTACATGCATCATATGCTTCTGAAAAATATTAGTTTTGTGTGTGTGTATGTTTGTGCAGATATGTACAAATATAAGAATCTTATCCAAAATAGCATATATTATTGATGAACCTTACCTTTACTCAGAATAGGCTTTTTTCATCACTAATACGTTGAAATAACCTACTGTATATAGAAATAGAAATAGAATAATAGAGTTGGAAGGGACCTTGGAGGTCTTCTAGTCCAACCCCATGTTTAGGCAGGAAAACCTTCAGACAAATGGTTATCCAACCTCTTTTTAAAAACTTCCAGCGTTGGAGCATTCCCAACCTCTGGAGGCAAGTTGTTCCACTGATTAATTGTTCCATCAGGAAATTTCTCCTTAGTTCTAAGTTGCTTCTCTCCTTGATTAGTTTTCACCCATTGCTTCTTGTCCTACCCTCAGCTTCTTTGGAGCATAGCTTAACTCCGTCTTCTTTGAGGCAGCCCCTGAGATATTGGAACACTGCTGTCATGTCTCCCCTAGTCCTTCTTTTCATTAAACTAGACATACCCAGTTCCTGCAACCATTCTTCATATGTTTTTCTTGCCTAAATGTAGAACCTTACTTTTTTCATCATTGAATTTCATTTCCTTAGATAGCGCCCAATGTTCAAGTCTGTCAAGATCCTTCTGTATCTGAAGTCTATCTTCTGGAGTGTTGGCTATTCTTGCCAGTTTGGTGTCATCTGCAAATTTGATGGGTTCCCCATCTATCGCCTCATCGACATCATTGGTGAAGTTGTTGAAGAGTACTGGGCCTAACACAGAGCCTTATGGTACTCCACTGCATACGTCCCTCTATGGAGATGCAGTTCCATTGAGGACTACACATTGAGTGTGGTTGGTCAGCCAGCTACGAATTCATCTGGTTGTGATGCTGTCTAACCCACATTTTTCAACTTTATCTAGTAGTAGGTTATGGTTTACTTTATCAAATGCCTTACTGAAGTCCAAGTAAATTATATCGATAATAATCCTCTGATCCAATAATAATAATAATAATAATAATAATAATAATAATAATAATAATAATAATAATAATAATAATAAAAATTTTGGCAGCTCAAGAACAAGCCCTAGCCACAAACTGCATTAAGGCAAAAATTCAACATGTTACCACCAACAGCAAATGCCGCCTCTGCAATGAGAAAGATGAGACAGTCGACCACCTGATCAGTGGGTGCAGCAAAATTTCACAAACTGACTAACTACAACGCCATGACCGTGTTGCTAAGATCATTCACTGGAAACTGTGCCAGAAGTTTGGATTTGAATACAGCAAAAACCACTGGGAACATCAGGTTGAGAAAGTTTTAGAGAATGAGAAACTCAAGATCTTGTGGGACTTTAGGATTCAGACTGACAGGCACTTGGTCCACAACACACCTGACATAACAATAGTTGAAAAGAAAAAAGTATGGTTCATTGACATTGCAATACCTGGTGATGCACGGATTGAAGATAAGCAGCAAGAAAAAATCACAAAGTACCGGGACTTGCAAATTGAAGTTGAGTGACTGTGGAAAAAGAAATTGTGTGTTGTCCCGATTGTAATTGGAGCCCTTGGAGCAATACCCAAAGGGCTACCCCGCTATTGAGAAATTCTAAATTTGCCGGACTTGAATATTTTGACTCTACAAAAAACAACCTTACTCGGAACAGCTTACATCCTCCGACGATACCTTAACAGTTCCTAGGTCCTTGGTTAGGACTCCAGCTGCTGAGCTATCAACCAGCCTCAAAGGCTGTGAATCTCACTAAAGATTAACTAATAATAATAATAATAATAATAATAATAATAATAATAATAATAATAAATGTCTTGTGGTTATTCTGAGTTGTTTGTATTTGACTTCAGGGCTGCTCATAGATAGAGTCAATATATACATTATATTATTACTGAAAGTCAGGGACCACTTCAGTTAAACCACCTAAATGACATCTAAATTCCTCCACAAGAATTAGTGTTTACTGGTCGGATGCTTTTTCTGATGCCACATGGTGTTCTCAATTGTCTTCCTGGCAATTATCATAACAATACTGGCAATCGTTAATTGCAGAAAAGGAGGCCATGTATTTTAATTTTCAAACTGGAAACTTCATTTTGGTCCTACCTGGTTAAAATGGGCTGGCCATGTGATTTTTCTTTCATTGATGGAGAACCTTCTGCCTGATGGGGCTTGAGGATCCATTTGTCCCACTTTTACTTTCATGAAGGATTTGTTAGGGAAAGTAATCCAGTTGATGATGTCAAATCCATCTAGCAATTCACCCTTCTTGTCAAAAGACACCTTGTCTCCGGCACTGTTGTTAAAGGAGACTTGACTTAGGAAATGATAAAGCTGGAATAAATAACGTTTTCGCAAGTGTTACCAAAGTGGTGGAAAAAGTGAAAAATGTTTGACTTGGAAAAAAGTTTTGATATTCTCTGAAGCTATTTAATTATTTTATCACTCCGTTACTGGGAGTCCCATTATTTCCTTCCCCAATCAAATATTTCACTTCAGCTCAGTTTGAAAAGCATACGAAGAACTAGCAGGCAATGTATTTCAAATAAACAGACTAAATTTTCTTTTAGCGTAGAAATATATTGATATACCTATGTCACTGATGGGAATCCAATTATTTCAGAGCCAAGGTTTACTATTTGCCAGGGGAATAGTACTATTGATACTATCTTTACTATCACTATTTCTATTGAATTAAATGTATATGTTGTCTAATTTCCAGTGACTCTGGGCAGTTTCCAAATGGTTATTAAGTACTGTAATTATGTATTTTTTTTCTCCTATAACTTATTGTGCAATTTTTATTATTTACTTAAATTAGAATGTTCTGCAAAAGTTTGGATAAAATCCTAAATTCTGGATTTGGTATCATCCTGCATCTGCAAGAATACATCTCTCATTTCCTTCATAACTTACAAAAATGATACTCTCAAGAAAACGTTACTCCTTTTATTGCCATTGTGGAGTCTATTTACACGTATTTATCTCTGTGGTTTGCAGGTTGTCCTAGACTTATAACCATTCATTTAGTGATCTTTAAAAGTTACAATGGCACTAAAAGAATACCTTATAACTAGACCTTGAACTTATAGCTATTGCTGCATCCTTACAGTCATGTGATCAAATTTGATTGGTCAAAATTTTTTTTTTTAATTTAATTTATATGCCGCCCTTCTCCGGAGACTCAGGGTGGCTTACAATGTGTTAAGCAATGGCTTAAATGTAGTTACAATACCATGTTTCCCTGAAAATAAGACCCTGTGTTATATTTTTTAGAACCCTGAAATAAGCGCTTGGCCTTATTGCCATGCACTCAAAAGCCCGATTGGGCTTATTATCAGGGGAGGTCTTATTTTGGGGAAAACAGGGTAGTTGCAGTGTCCTGGGCTCTTGTGATCACCATTTGTGACCTTCCCATCCAGCTTTTGATAGCAAAGTCAATGGGAGAAGCTGGATTCACTTAATCATCATGTAATTAGCTCAACAACTACAATGACTCACTTAATAATCATGACAAAAAATGGGCAGGTCTCACTTAACAACCGATTTGCTTAGGCATGGAAATGTTGGTCCCAATTGTAATCATAAGTCAAGGACCACTCATATACCCACTGTCCTTCCTTCTGTGCATCTTCTCTGGGAATTCTTAGTTAGGCAGTATATACAGAATGAGAATCCTTCTTATATAAGTGAAGGCAGTAATATTAACAATAACAATGATGCATTTTAAAAATCTGCCTTTTAGATGCAACATTACCTGAAAATACTGTGATTTAGAAGTCCTTGGGCGATCTCTATCCAACACTGCTCCGTATTTCCTTCTGGATGAATAAAGGGCATGCAAAGCATGAGTCACAGCATAGACAGCATTATAAACACTGTAGCTTTGACTGGTCATGCTTGTTTCAAAAAAAGAACGTGGAAGTCTTTCTAGTCTCTCATTGCCAGTACAGCTTCCTTTGTCTGTTGCAGAATCTGGAAACGAGCATTTAAATGCTTGTTCCCAGAAGACTCTGATAAAATGATCTGTCAGAGAATGGGGGTCCTGAAATAGAAGGAAATTCTGAAACGTTGACATCTCCGAGGTGTGACTTGCAAAGGACAAGGCACCGTGGAAGATCTGCATATTTAAATTGTTTAAAAAGGGCTCCACTGAAAAATCCCAATGGGCTGTCATCACCCATACTTTCTGCACAGGCAGCATCATGTCTGATTCGGCAAGATTGAGCACTACCTGCAAATCTAACATCATGTGAGCATCAGCACTTACAACACAAACATTGACGTTTGCTTTACTAAGCAACAGGGCCATTTCCCTAAACATGTCAATGAAATTATCAACCATGTGTAAAAAATTGCTTTGGAGTGGCATTCGTTCAGAGAAGGCAGTGCAGATTCCATTATCATTAAAGCTTTTCTCCAAGATCTGCACAAATGTTTCTCCTTTATCATCATCCATGGCCATGATCCCAATCCACTTCCATTGAAAATGCAGCAATAGCTTGACTATTCCTGTATACTGATGCGCTTCATTAGGTACCATGCGGTATAAGAAAGTCGGGTGGCTTATATCATTCACTGGTGGACTATATAAACAATAGGAGACCTAAAGGCCAACATAATTACATTCATAATCGGGAAATATAAAAATATCTGCAGGGTCAAACACAAAAACACAGTAGTTTTTATTTTATTTTCTAAAAAAAAAAAATATTTAGTTTACAGCATACCCAAAGGCTGCTCCAATGACAAACTGACTCTATGTACCATTTAGTTTTCTCCATCCTTAACATGAGATGAACCAAACCAAACCAAACCCCAAAATAAATAAATGAATAAATAAATAATAAAACACAGTATTTTTTCCGTATAACAGATTCCATATCATCCTGACTTCTTTTATCTGCATTTATACATATTATTTCTTTTGTCATCCATTTTCCCATCTCTATTTATTATTATTTATTTATTAATTCAATTTGTATGCCACCCCTCTTCGAAGACTCAGGGCGGCTCACAATGCATTTAAAATCATTATAAAAAACATTTAAAAATTAAAAACATTAAAACTCATTCACACTATTCATGGCCGGATCTCACCAGATTGCGAGAGCGAGATCAAGAGCCACAGGCCTGCCAGAAAAGCCAGGTCTTAATCGCTTTTTGGAAGGTCAACAGGGTGGGGATGGTCCGGACCTCAGTAGGTACCTGGTTCCAGAGAGCTGGGGCAGCCACAGAGAAGGCCCTCCCCCGTGGGCCCGCCAGCCGGCATTGTTTAGATGATGGGACCTGGAGGAGACCAACTCTGTGGATCATACCGGTCGTTGGGAGTTATGCGGTAGAAGGCGGTCTCGAAGATACCCTGGCCCTGAGCCATGTAGGGCTTTAAAGGTAATAACCAACACCTTGAATTGTGACCAGAGACCAATAGGGAGACAGTGCAGCTTGTGGAGAATTGGTGTAATGTGGGTGTACCTAGGTGCACCCATGACAGCTCGCACGGCTGCGTTCTGGACCAACTGTAGTCTCCAAACACTTTTCAAGGGTAGCCCCATGTAGAGCACGTTGCAATAATCTAACCTTGGGGTGACAAGGGCATGAGTGACCATGAGGAGAGCCTCCTGATCCAAGTAGGGTCGCAATTGGTTCACCAGGCGAACCTGTGCAAAGGTCCCCCTAGCCACAACTGTCAGATGTTGCTCTAATCTTAGCTGTGAGTCTAGGAGGATACCCAAATTGTGAACCCGTTCTGAGGGGGACAATTTCTCCCACCCTCAAAACCAAGGATGTACAATCAACATAGTCTTTAGGAGGCAATACCACAGCCACTCAGTTTTGTCTGGGTTAAGTCTGAGCCTGTTGACTCCCATCCAGACCCTCACAGCCTCCAGGCACTGGCACATCGCATCCACCGCATCACTGAATTGATGCGGGGTAGAGATATACAGCTGGGTATCATCAGCGTATTGCTGATACCTCACCCCGTATCGTCAGATGATCTTACCCAGCGGCTCTAGTTAACAATGCATGAAGTACAAATGTTCCTCTACTTGTTCTAATTTTTCATGATTTATTTTTGATTCATTATTATTCCTTTTATTTCCCTGGTTACAATCTAAGAGAAGTCAGTACCAACTAAATGCTAACCAGAGGTGGGATTCAGCTGGTTCGCACAGGTTCACCTGAACTGGTATCTAATTATTTCTGCAGTTCAGCGAATTGGCTGAATTCCACCACTGATTGCCATGCCGAGCCACGCGCCCCTCCCCTCCCAGTACTCCTTGTTTGGCCTCCTGGCTGCCTGGCCTGAGAAGGTAAGTCTGACCATGGAGGAAGGAGACCCACTCCGGGCCTGCCGGGCTCAGCCAAAGGGGCACCTGGGGTGAAATGATTAGGTTCAGCCACCTTTTGGATCCAGGTCTTGGCTTCTGCAGGGCCTCTAGATAGAAGGCCTGAGAGAAAGTGCCTGATCCGGGAACACAGCCCTCCACAATAGAGGCCTTCTGGGAGCAAAGTCTTGGATGATCTCATCTGTCCCAAAAGCCTCGAGGGGCTACAGAGTTTCTGCGCGCCTCTGCCAGCCCGAGCACCCTGCCCTACAGATCACAACAGGGCCAGTGCATCGCAGGGGCACTCCAGGTGGCCGGATGAATGTCCCAGGCCTACCACATGAGTCAGCCAGCCTAGCCAGAGACTGCTGGGTAATAATAAATGTCTTAATAACTTTTTAAAGTACATCAACTGGAAGATAAAGTCCATCCATCTTAAAATTGTCAAGATTGAGAAACACTGTAATAGATAATAAGTTCCTAAACAAATAGAGCTGTAATCCACCTTACCTGAGGAATCTTGTAGATCCCTAAGATAGTAGCTATGTGGAGGGAAGTTTCTGAGTCAGTACCCCCAATGACAGCTGCTGGTATCTTCTTGCTGCATTTGTAGTTGAGAAAAGTTGGGTTCTGATTAAAGAGCAAGTTCAGCGTGTTCTGATAAGTTATCTGGGCATCAAAGTGGCTATCATAGATATGAAATCCCACAGTCCAATTGGGTAAGATCATGCTGTTTCCATTGATTTCATTCACTGCAAAAGCCAAGGCTAGGGTGTGCTGATATTTTTTCAGCATTACACTAAAATAAAAGACACGTTTTGAGTAAACCATGAAGTTCAGTGTTGTGACCATTTGCATCCCAGAAAATGGTACCCTATATTTACTGGTGGAGAACACTGGAGAATGAGAAACCTGACATTAGAATGAAGTTACCTTTAACTAGAGAATAGCTTGTTTGCTTGTAATGGATCTACCCTTCTCCAATATTTCAACTGTCCTAATTTGTCTTAGAAACAAATGCAATGTTTTACATTGCAACAGATATTACACTAAATATCGCTTCATTAACTTATACAGTGAAACTATTCAATAATGGATTGTTTTTCTTCTGGACCAGACCAAATCACATGTAACCCAACATGCTAGTCACAAGACAATTATTTGCTTCTGGCCTTTCCAAAGGTCAGAGAAATATGAAGAGATTTTCCTCCAATGATTTTTGAGTAGGAAGTCTCTGGATACAAATAATGCTATGCATATAACACCAAGGATTTAAGCAAAAGAAGATTGATCCAAAACCGAGGCAGTTTTTCCCACTTCACACAGTCAAATCTAGCATGTTTACTGACTGACTTGATCGTACAGTTGTTAAAGATCAGAATAAACTCAGAGCATACAAGGAGATCAGGCAAATATCGTAGAATCATAGAGCTAGAAGAGAAGTTTAGATCACAATATCCAACTGCTTGCTCAGTGCTGGAGCTTTAAGTTTAAGCGAAATAGTTGGGTTAAACCTAAGAGATGTGAGATAGAAGTTGCAGAGATGAAAAATAACATGTTTGCCACATGTGTGTTGATTACCATTTCAAAATCTCCTATTTTCTATTACCAGAAGACCAGAATGTATGGATGAAGGACTACTAATTATCTGATTTCTGGAATCTATGTCAAGTTGCTGAAAGCATATCAGTGGCACTGCCAGGAAATAGCCAAGTATTACAGAAATCAGTGAAGTTTTTCTTACATAGGTTCAAAATCACACTTGGATCTAGGGTGTGAGGTGAAATCAGCTCCTTCAGACAAGGAGAAAAACTGTGAAAGTATCCCACCAATTATCACATCACCTGGCTGAAAGTATTGGTATTTCACTTTCAGAGACTCACAAATGGCACAAACTGCAGGAGATATCGCACAATCTGTTGGTTGCAGCAGCAGCAGCAGCAAATACACAAGAAGTCTCAGGGACAAGAAGGACCCTCTCATGCAGCAGGCAAAATGATTGTCCCTTAATTTAAGATCTCCTACTCTTACTTTGATCATCATCATCCAGCTATTTAGTATGCCATGGTCTTTATGATTCTGAATCCTACCACTAAATGCATACACACTGATTTGCTGAATCCATGGATGGATGGATAGATACATGTATACATACATACATACATACATACATACATACATACATACACTAACCCTCTCTTTGATCCGTTCAGGAGTTACAGTATATACCTGTATGAAATTAGAGTGGAAAAATATTTTTTCTGCCTTGAGAGTAACGATGATTTCATAATTATCACCTTAGATAATAATCAGGTATGCATTTTCCAAAACACTGCAAAATTCCCAGAGGTTACTCCTCCTCCTTTTCTTTCTCCTTGGCCTTCATTCTTAGTTTGGGCCTAATAATGATTGTTTTGTAGATGATAAGTATTGGAGATGCTGAACAAAAGGAGAGCTACATATTTGATTTATTAGGAATGTAATCTAATAAATAGATATATATTAAATGTATTAATTGATTATATTTATTGGGAATATTTTTTTAGGAATACACATGTCATAAATTATCCTTAGATGTAATTATTAGATTTGATTTACTGGGGATAAATTTATTAGGGATAAAAATCTAATAAATTGTTGTTACATCTATTATTTGATTAGATTTCTTAGATTGGATTTATTAGGAATATCTGTGTGTACATGTGTGTCTTCAAGTCAGTGTCAGCTAGAAGAATAATTTTGCAGAAAATATGCTATGCTTCTCAATACTTTTGTGATGGAAGGAGGGAAAACAATAAAGTTTTCCATCTGAATATCTGATAAAAGACATATTTAATCATTTTAAACTGCTTTTAAATTTTGTATGTTCTGTTTTTTATTTCGGCTGTTCACCGCCCTGAGTCCTATTGGAGAAGGGCGGTATATAAATGGAAACAAATAAATAAAATAAATAAATATTTCCAAATTCCTACAGAGATTTAAAACCATGAATATGCTTTTCTTCCTCTACATATTGTGTTTTATATTGTCAGGGTTCCAAGTAACACCCCCAACAAAAGAAGACTCTGAGGCTAGAAGTTCCTCAAAGTTCCATTTTATTAGAGATGCCATATTGGCACATGTGGGAAAACCCGAATCTGAAAGCTTCCAGGTTTTCCCCACCCATAGGAAAGCCCAAGTCCCTGTCCAGTTCCCACATGTCCATCACATGGCCCAATCAATGCACCGTCCCCACTAGAGATACCTCCCAGTCACACCACTCCAGGTGCAGGGCAAGATGTCCTTGATTCTCAGAGAAAGGAATGTTATTATGACTATGTATCTCCCCTGCTCCATACAATCCCCCCTCCCAGTTTCCCACAGTACTAAATGTGACAGGCCTGAGGATCCAATGCAAAAGATGGCTTCCAGGCCTGACATATGCTTTAAGTATTCTCCATATATTTTCCTCTTCCTTACATGAAAACTTTGTAAATACGTAAAATATATATTTGCTGCAAATGTGAGTAACTGATAGGACTGATTTTGTAGCAACTGTTCATATTATTAAATAACTAAACTAAGAATAATTGCTAGAAACATCAATCCAACAAAATAGTACAATGTTTGATTTAGAGAAAGTGCATGATAAACTAAATCAGCCTGAATTGTGGAAGGTTCTGCGTGAATATGACATTGAAACTTGGCTGCTGAATGAAACTTGGCTGCAGATATGCTAAAACGTATCTCAGAATTTATTGGACATTTTGAGAACAGTTCAAAACTTAGTAAGTAGTAACACACCTTTGGTTGCTTAATGTATTTATCAATAAATGTTAATAGCTTGCTGATGTAACTCATGCGATCTACAAAGTCTTACATGGCATTGGGAGCAGGATATTTGTAGGTCCAACTTCCTCCAATTGTCTCTGCTTGCTCCATCAGCTCCGGCAGGAGTAGCATACTCTAGATACTGTTTATTAAGGAGTGCTATCTAATAGTACCCTAGTAGTATGCCTTTTATGTCACTGAATCTTTATGTAACTGCGTCAACCTTTTCAAGTGAGCCAGGTCATGAATCTGATGGTGCAGGAATTCCAGGAATACTACTTGATTGTGATATGTTATAGAAACAGACAGTTGAAATCTAGTCCAAACAATCGACTTTCCCCATTTTAAGAGCATTGAGGTCAAGTTGGAGCTATTCTACATCTTTTCCTCACACATTCCACTTCCTCATGACTGATCAACATTTTATCTCTTCAACTTTCCTTTCAAGACCATGCTAAATTCTTCAAAATCAATGAATATTAGTAATGTTTAGTTTTTTGTTTTTAGATGGTCCTTTGTGTTGAGTTCTGGTCTCATTACAATGATGTAGCATTTAGGGAAAAAGATAGATCCCAATATTCCTATACCGGAAGCCAAGATGGAGAAGATCTCCACAGCTACCATGTATTTTCCTTTGGTGCTCAGATACGTTGGGACAAAAGTCATCCATACACTACAAAACACCAGCATGCTAAAAGCAATAAATTTGGCTTCATTAAAAGAGTCTGGCAGTTTTCGAGCAAAGAAAGCCACAATATAGCTGATGAGAGCAAGAAATCCCATATATCCTAAAATATAATAGAACATGTTGCCTGATCCTTCATTGCATTCAACTACAATCTCTTCTGGAAGAGAACGCATGTCCAAATTTGGGAAAGGAGGGCCAGTGCACAGCCACACTGTGCAAATACTTGCTTGAATGCAGGAACAACAGAGAATCAGAGAGTATGAAAATCTTTGTCCCACCCATTTTCTCATTTTTGATCCTGGCTTAGTAGCCATAAAAGCTAAAACCACTGTGATGGTTTTGGCCAAAACTGAAGAAACTGCAACTGAGAAAATGATCCCAAAAGCAATTTGGCGAAGAAGACAGGTCAGCAATTGGGGCTGACCAATGAACAGCAAGGAACAGAGGAAGCAGAGGAAGAGGGAGACAAGGAGAAGATAAGTTAGATTCCTGTTGTTAGCTTTGACAATGGGAGTATTCCGATGTTTTATGAAAATTCCAAGTACCACCACTGTGGTTATAGAAAATGATAGAGCCAAAACTGTCAAAGTGATGCCCAAAGTTTCATTATAAGACAAGAAATTTAGATCCTTGGGAATGCATGTATTTTTTTCCTTGTTTGGATATTGTTCTTCTGGACAGTCTAAGCAGTGATCCATATCTGTGAAAATATGTATTTCAGAATTCATAGTCGTATTTCAAATTTGCATACTTTTGTTTACTGAGAAGTATTTATTAATCGAAAACATTCTATTCATAAAACATCAGGGGACAACTATAGTTTTTGGAACTGCAATGTGCAATAATTCTTATCATTCATTGCCTTCAGTCCTCCAAGGTAGACATGCTGGCAGATATACTCCAGCAACATTAACACCTATTCACATCTCTGTAAATATACCTTTGTTAAATCTTGCTTTTGGAGAGCTGAACTAAAATGGAACTCTCATGAATAATGAGGATGACCTGATGAGTCCTGGTGGTGCAGTGGTTAGAATGCAGTGCTGCGGACTACTTCTGCTGACTGCCGGCTACCTTCAATTTGGCAGTTCGAATCTCACCAGGCTCAAGGTGGACTCAGCCTTCCATCCTTCTGAGGTTGGTAAAATGATTTGATTTGATTTGATTTGATTTGATTGAACTTCTCTACCGCCCTTCTCCCAAAGGACTCAGGGCGGTGTACAGCCATATTAAAACACATATAAACTCACAAAATTTAAAAACAATTTAAAATGAATATATAAAATTTGGCCCACAAAGTTAAAAGCTAACAAACACCCAATTTAAAATTCATATTAAGCCAGCCCGGCCTGTTGGAACAAAAGAGTCTTAAGGGCGCAGGGAAAGGTATGCAGGTATGCAGGTGAGGATCCAGATTGTTGGGAGGCAATAGGCTGATTCTGTAAAACACTTAGAGAGGGCTGCAAAGCACTGAGAAGTGGTATATAACTCTAAATGCTACTGCTATGTGTGTGAGATCTCTGTGTGCCTTTATGGATACACACAGTTGTACATACATAAATATAACAATATTTCCTACCTCTTTCATTTGAAAATTTTCTTGATGGACAAGTATTACAATCATAGCAACAAAATGGCTTCCCTTCCTTCCTTTTCTTTCTGGAGCCTGGTGGGCAATGAGGATTGCACAGAGCAAGAGGAATAGTCTATTCATTAATGAGAGGGAGAGGGAGAAGGAGAGGGAGAGGGAGAGGGAGGGTGGGAGGGAGGGAGGGAGAGAGAGAGAGAGAGAGAGAGGAGAGAGAGAGAGAGAGAGAGAAATATATTTTATTTCCTTGAATCCAACCATTTTCAGAAATCAGTACATGCATCATATGCTTCTGAAAAATATTAGTTTTGTGTGTGTGTGTGTTTGTGCAGATATGTACCAATATAAGAATCTTATCCAAAATAGCATATATTATTGATGACCCTTACCTTTACTCAGAATAGGCTTTTTTCATCACTAATACGTTGAAATAACCTACTGTATATAGAAATAGAAATAGAATAATAGAGTTGGAAGGGACCTTGGAGGTCTTCTAGTCCAACCCCATGCTTAGGCAGGAAAACCTTCAGACAAATGGTTATCCAACCTCTTTTTAAAAACTTCCAGCATTGGAGCATTCCCAACTTCTGGAGGCAAGTTGTTCCACTGATTAATTGTTCCATCAGGAAATTTGTCCTTAGTTCTAAGTTGCTTCTCTCCTTGATTAGTTTCCACCCATTGCTTCTTGTCCTACCCTCAGCTGCTTTGGAGCATAGCTTGACTCCATCTTCTTTGAGGCAGCCCCTGAGATATTGGAACACTGCTGTCATGTCTCCCCTAGTCCTTCTTTTCATTAAACTAGACATACCCAGTTCCTGCAACCATTTTTCATATGTTTTTCTTGCCTAAATGTAGAACCTTACTTTTTTCACCATTGAATTTCATTTTCTTAGATAGCGCCCAATGTTCAAGTCTGTCAAGATCCTTCTGTATCTGAAGTCTATCTTCTGGAGTGTTGGCTATTCTTGCCAGTTTGGTGTCATCTGCAAATTTGATGGGTTCCCCATCTATCGCGTCATCAACATCATTGGTGAAGATGTTGAAGAGTACTGGTCCTAACACAGAGCCTTAGGGTACTCCACTGCATATGTCCCTCTATGTAGATGCAATTCCATTGAGGACTACACATTGAGTGTGGTTGGTCAGCCAGCTACGAATTCATCTGGTTGTGATGCTGTCTAACCCACATTTTTCAACTTTATCTAGTAGTAGGTTATGGTTTACTTTATCAAATGCCTTACTGAAGTCAAAGTAAATTATATCGATAATAATCCTCTGATCCACTAATTTTAACAATAACAATAATAATAATAATAATAATAATAATAAAAATTTTGGCAGCTCAAGAACAAGCCCTAGCCACAAACTGCATTAAGGCAAAAATTCAACATGTTACCACCAACAGCAAATGCCGCCTCTGCAATGAGAAAGATGAGACAGTCGACGACCTGATCAGTGGGTGCAGCAAAATTTCACAAACTGACTACCTACAACGCCATGACCGTGTTTCTAAGATCATTCACTGGAAACTGTGCCAGAAGTTTGGATTTGAATACAGCAAAAACCACTGGGAACATCAGGTTGAGAAAGTTTTAGAGAATGAGAAACTCAAGATCTTGTGGGACTTTAGGATTCAGACTGACAGGCACTTGGTCCACAACACACCTGACATAACAATAGTTGAAAAGAAAAAAGTATGGTTCATTGACATTGCAATACCTGGTGATGCACGGATTGAAGATAAGCAGCAAGAAAAAATCACAAGTACCGGGACTTGCAAATTGAAGTTGAGTGACTGTGGAAAAAGAAATTGTGTGTTGTCCCGATTGTAATTGGAGCCCTTGGAGCAATACCCAAAGGGCTACCCCGCTATTGAGAAATTCTAAATTTGCCGGACTTGAATATTTTGACTCTACAAAAAACCACCTTACTCGGAACAGCTTTCATCCTCCGACGATACCTTAACAGTTCCTAGGTCCTTGGTTAGGACTCGAGCTGCTGAGGTATCAACCAGCCTCCAAGGCTGTGAATCTCCCTAAAGATTAAATAATAATAATAATAATAATAATAATAATAATAATAATAATAATAATAATAATAATAAATGTCTTGTGGTTATTCTGAGTTGTTTGTATTTGACTTCAGGGCTGCTCATAGATAGAGTCAATATATACATTATATTATTACTGAAAGTCAGGGACCATTTCAGTTAAACCACCTAAATGACATCTAAATTCCTCCACAAGAATTAGTGTTTACTGGTCGGATGCTCTTTCTGATGCCACATGGTGTTCTCAATTGTCTTCGTGGCAATTATCATAACAATACTGGCAATCGTTAATTGCAGAAAAGGAGGCCATCTATTTTAATTTTCAAACTGGAAACTTCATTTTGGTCCTACCTGGTTAAAATGGGCTGGCCATGTGATTTTTCTTTCATTGATGGAGAACCTTCTGCCTGATGGGGCTTGAGGATCCATTTGTCCCACTTTTACTTTCATGAAGGATTTGTTAGGGAAAGTAACCCAGTTGATGAGGTCAAATCCATTTAGCAGTTCACCCTTCTTGTCAAAAGACACCTTGTCTCCGGCACTGTTGTTAAAGGAGACTTGACTTAGGAAATGATAAAGCTGGAATAAATGACGTTTTCGCAAGTGTTACCAAAGTGGTGGAAAAAGTGAAAAATGTTTGACTTGGAAAAAAGTTTTGATATTCTCTGAAGCTATTTAATTATTTTATCACTCCGTTACTGGGAGTCCCATTATTTCCTTCCCCAATCAAATATTTCACTTCAGCTCAGTTTGAAAAGCATACGAAGAACTAGCAGGCAATGTATTTCAAATAAACAGACTAAATTTTCTGTTAGCGTAGAAATATATTGATATACCTATGTCACTGATGGGAATCCAATTATTTCAGAGCCAAGGTTTACTATTTGCCAGGGGAATAGTACTATTGATACTATCTTTACTATCACTATTTCTATTGAATTAAATGTATATGTTGTCTAATTTCCAGTAACTCTGGGCAGTTTCCAAATGGTTATTAAGTACTGTAATTATGTATTTTTTTTCTCCTATAACTTATTGTGCAATTTTTATTATTTACTTAAATTAGAATGTTCTGCAAAAGTTTGGATAAAATCCTAAATTCTGGATTTGGTAGCATCCTGCATCTGCAAGAATACAGCTCTCATTTCTTTCAAAACTTACAAAAATGATACTCTCAAGAAAACGTTACTCCTTTTATTGCCATTGTGGAGTCTATTTACGCGTATTTATCTCTGTGGTTTGCAGGTTGTCCTAGACTTATAACCATTCATTTAGTGATCTTTAAAAGTCTCAATGGCACTGAAAGAATACCTTATAACTAGACCTTGAATTTATAGCTATTGCTGCATCCTTACAGTCATGTGATCAAATTTGATTGGTCAATTTTTTTTTTAATTTGATTTATATGCCGCCCTTCTCCAGAGACTCAGGGCGGCTTACAATGCGTTAAGCAATGGCTTAAATGTAGTTACAATACCATATTTCCCTGAAAATAAGACCCTGTGTTATATTTTTTAGAACCCTGAAATAAGCGCTTGGCCTTATTGCCATGCGCTCGAAAGCCCGATTGGGCTTATTATCAGGGGAGGTCTTATTTTGGGGAAAACAGGGTAGTTGCAGTGTCCTGGGCTCTTGTGATCACCATTTGTGACCTTCCCATCCAGCTTTTGATAGCAAAGTCAATGGGAGAAGCTGGATTCACTTAATCATCATGTAATTAGCTCAACAACTACAATGACTCACTTAATAATCATGACAAAAAATGGGCAGGTCTCACTTAACAACTAATTTGCTTAGGCATGGAAATGTTGGTCCCAATTGTAATCATAAGTCAAGGACCACTCATATACCCACTGTCCTTCCTTCTGTGCATCTTCTCTGGGAATTCTTAGTTAGGCAGTATATACAGAATGAGAATCCTTCTTATATAAGTGAAGGCAGTAATATCAACAATAACAATGATGCATTTTAAAAATCTGCCTTTTAGACGCAACCTTACCTGAAAATACTGTGATTTAGAAGTCCTTGGGCGATCTCTATCCAACACTGCTCCGTATTTCCTTCTGGATGAGTAAAAGGCATGCAAAGCATGAGTCACAGCATAGACAGCATTATAAACACTGTAGCTTTGACTGGTCATGCTTGTTTCAAAAAAAGAACGTGGAAGGCTTTCCAGTCTCTCATTGCCAGTACAGCTTCCTTTGTCTGTTGCAGAATCTGGAAACGAGCATTTAAATGCTTGTTCCCAGAAGACTCTGATAAAATGATCGGTCAGAGAATGGGGGTCCTGAAATAGAAGGAAATTCTGAAACGTTGACATCTCCGAGGTGTGACTTGCAAAGGACAAGTCACCGTGGAAGATCTGCATATTTAAATTGTTTAAACAGGGAGCCACTGAAAAATCCCAATGGGCTGTCATCACCCATACTTTCTGCACAGGCAGCATCATGTCTGATTTGGCAACATTGAGCACTACCTGCAAATCTAACATCATGTGAGCATCAGCACTTACAACACAAACATTGACGTTTGCTTTACTAAGCAACAGGGCCATTTCCCTAAACATGTCAATGAAATTATCAACCATGTGTAAAAAATTGCTTTGGAGCGGCATTCGTTCAGAGAAGGCAGTGCAGATTCCATTATCATTAAAGCTTTTCTCCAAGATCTGCACAAATGTTTCTCCTTTATCATCATCCATGGCCATGATCCCAATCCACTTCCATTGAAAATGCAGAAACAGCTTGACTATTCCTGTATACTGATGCGCTTCATTAGGTACCATGCGGTATAAGAAAGACGGGTGACTTATATCATTCACTGGTGGACTATATAAACAATAGGAGACCTAAAGGCCAACATAATTACATTAATAATAGGGAAATATAAAAATATCTACAAGATGAAGCACTTTTCTATAATGCTAGGTTTTTTCCCTCACATTGTAGCCTTAAACCCTCTTCTCCTCACCATTTTAACTTCAGAAAAATGTAGTGTAATGAGAAGGTTTGTGGTCTTCCCATGCTGATGCTCAGTCAATATATTTCATGACAGATTAAAATCTTGCTTCCTCTTTATTTACAACCTATTGTCCTCACACCTTCTATGTACTGTATAATAGAAACTCCAGAACATGCACTTCTTTCCTCATACACTCATACACTTTTGTATTCTTTCCAAATTCATTTCTCACCTGTCCATTCTTGACCCTATCTCTCATGCTATTAAACACATACTTCTGAAATATTCAATTGTCACTGCATTCAACTACTGTGTTTCCCCAAAAATACGACCTTGACTTATATTTTTTGAAGCCTGAAATAAGCACTTGGCCTTATTGCCATGCACTCAAAAGCCCAATTGTGCTTATTATCATGTCTTATTTTGGGGGAAACAGGGTAACTTTTCTGTTTCTCCTAAATTACCTAATTCCCACTTCCATAGCAAGGTGAGGAGAAGAACACAGTAGTTTTTATTTTCTTCTTTAAAAAAATTGTTAGTTTACAACACTCACGGGCTGCTCTAATCACAAACTTACTCTATGTAGCATATAGTTTTCTCCCTCCTTAACGTGAGTTAAACCAAACCAAAATAAATAAATGAATAAATGAATAATAAGATACACTATTAGTTCTGCATAAGTGATTCCATATTATCATGACTTCTTTTATCTGCATTTATACATATTATTTCTTTTATCATCCATTTTCCCATCTCTAGTTAACAACGCATGTTAGTTAGCCAGTGCCAACTAAACCTAACATAACAATTAATATGAAACATTCCTTTTATCAAGCTGTAAATGTTGATTTATCGAGCCCGATCACATAGTTTCATAGCAAAGCACGGGTATTCAGCTAGTATTAAAGGTAAACACCAGTTGGCATTGTGAGAATGTAAAACATGAGTTCCGTTGAGAAGGACAAAGTTTTGTCCTTCCAACAAGGAATCCCTTTTATTCATATTATTCATTCATAACTTGTATGATTATATCAAGTTTTATAAACAAATTTACCACACAGCAAATAATGCAATAACTCTCACTCTTCCTGAAATATCACATTATTATCAAAGAAGAATGAAATTGCATCACATTAATACAAGAAAAAAAAATGGTTACACATATTTTGTGGTGCTGGCAACGAGATTTTAAAATTCTTTGTATTCTCACACTAAACTTAGAAGATGTTATATTATTTCTGTGTGCTTTTGATACATCACTATAGAGAAAATGTAAACAATAAGATGTAGATAATAACTTTCTTAACAAATGAAAATACTTTCTTAATAAATGTGGATAATAAAGATCTTAATAACTTTTTAAAGTACATCAGCTGGAAGTTAAAGTCCATCCATCTTAAAATTATCAACTGGCCAGTACTGTCCATCCATCTTAAAATATAACCACTGGCCAGTACATTCGCACAAAGAGGGCCTCCTCGGGGTGCCGTCCACCAGACAGTGTCAGCTGGTGGCCCCCAGGGGGAGAGCCTTCTCTGTGGTGGCGCCTGCACTCTGGAACAACCTCCCCCCAGAGATACGTACAATACCAGACCTCCGGACTTTTCATTGGGCCCTAAAAACTTATTTATTTCACATAGCCGGGCTGGCTTGATCCCACAGTTTTGGTTAAATTTAATTGATTTTAATTGGGTTGTTTTAAATTGCGGCCAAAAATATTTAATTATTTTAAAACTGTTTTTAAATTTTGTATGTTCTGTTTTATTCTGGCTGTTCACTGCCCTGAGTCCTGCTGGAGAAGGGCGGTACACAAATTAAAACAAAACAAACAAATAAATCAAGATTGAGAAACACTGTAATAGATAATAAATTCCTAAACAAATAGAGGTGTAATTTGAGCTTCCG
The DNA here is from genome assembly GCF_029215685.1 of Pituophis catenifer annectens. Lineage (NCBI taxonomy): Eukaryota > Metazoa > Chordata > Lepidosauria > Squamata > Colubridae > Pituophis > Pituophis catenifer. Next base: position 14,914,689 of record NW_027256895.1, read on the forward strand.
GCGGTGATGTCAGAGCGGAGTGGGTGAGAGTGCTAGGTGCTGTGCTCGAAAACCCAATTAATTCCTGGAAAGGAGCCCTTTAAGGGCATTTCCAAACCCGGAGGGCTTGGGAAACTAAAGGGGAAGGCTTGGAGATTCAGGCGAGACGCTAACGCCCAGAAGAACTAAGCCGGACCCCTTAAATCCAGCGAGGTAATAATCTGCCTTTAGGGTAGATCAATAGCAATGGCTGCTGCACAGTGAGGAAGTGAAGAGTGTTTATAGCGTTGGTGGTCGTGAAGCACTTGGATTCGAAAAAATAGGATTATAAATAAAGAAAATCACGTGTGAGAGAGTCGCAGAGAGCAAAGATTGTGGCGATTAAGTAGGAGAGCGCTTAACTCGAGCTGATCGGATGGAGGTAACATAATAATGAGCAGCGGAAGGAGTAATCAGTAAAGAAGAAACATTGTATCATTTGGACCTGAACCCACCGAGGAGAAAGAAAAAAAAGGGATTACAATTGGACAGTAAGCAAAACTAAAGTATAAACTGTGGAACTAAAGTGCTAAAGCTTTTTTCTTCTCGATTTCTCTCCAGTCTTCCTTCCTAGTTTGTGTCAACTGGTGGATTGAGAAATTGGGTGGACTGAGGAGGGAGAATCTTGGAAAGAATCTTAGAGATGGAGCTGCGGATAGTTGGGGATTTATAAACAATAAACAATAAAAAAAAAGACAAAGAGTGGATAGAGTGGATAAAAGAAAAGTGAGAATAAAAAAAAGGACTTAAGATAAAGAAAAGCTGAAAGGATGTTAAGGTGAAGTAGAAGACTCAAAGTGACTAAGCGGAAAGGGATGGCAGAAACGATCTGATGCAATAAGTGGAAAGAAGAATATATATATATATATAAAGACTGTTTGGAACTTATTATATTTAAAGTATTGATATGAATAGTAATTGAAGAGGGTGAAATTCTGTGTGGTGGACAATAGTTTAATATTTGAGAAAAGGGAAAATATAGAAAATTTTATCAGGATTATTTGGACTTTAAATTATATATAAAATAAGAATGGAAGAGGAAGAAACATCTTTGTTTTTTGTCCTTTGATATTACTTGATTTCTTTAATTAATTAATAATCTGATTCTGTGGGGGAGGAGGAGGTTGAAAAAATTGTTTAAAGAATATCTGAAGGGTAAATTTCCTTTTTGAGTGGTGGTGAATAAGTGGAAGGATTTGATACAGAAGAATTACTAGTTAAAATTAGAGAAACTTAATTTAGATGATAGAATATTGATATAAATAAAAAATAAAGCTATAACTTAAATAATAAAATATTTACATATACAGAGATATATAGATATACTGTGAAATAGAATTAATTAAAATAAACCAGAAGAGTGTCTCAAGTTGAACAGAAAATTAGAACAATAGAAAATACACGTGCATGATTTTGTGGAAGAACTTCACAAGAAGTGGAAAAATGTCAACCACAACAACAGTGACAAAAACTGGAAAAAAACCAGCCTCTAACTTAACCGCCATAGCTTCCCCAGGAACTCAACGGTCAATTGAGAACATGTTAGGAAAGGAAAAAGACAAAGTAGAGCCGACAATGAACAACATGCAAATGATGTTCCAAACGATTCAAGAAATATTAGTGAAGTCGCAAGAAAGAATGGCAGAAAACCAAGAAGAGGCTAGAAAACACCATCAAGAGATTAAGGGCGAAATAGGAGAAGTAAAGGAAGACTTTAAAAATATGAAGGAGAAGATGGAAAACATACAACAAACAATTGCAGAAAATGAACAGAAAATTAAAATTGAAACCAAAGTAGATCAACTGGATTATAAATTAGAAAGGGCAGAGCAGAAGACATTGCAACTGAATAAAGAATTATCCAATTTGATAATTCTCCTGGAAATGGAGAAAGCCTCCTCCTTCTTGTGCTTCCAAAATGTTGAGGAGGAGAAAGAGGAAGATTTAAGGGAAAAAATGGTAGAAATAATTGCAGAATTAATACAAAGAGATAAAATTGGAAATACGAAACACCATAGACGAAATCTATCGAGTACATAATGATTATATAAGAAGACATTGGCTGGTGCGTGAAGTACATGTAAGATTCATGAAAAAAATAATGAGAGACGAAATCTATAAGAAATCAAGGGAAGAGATGGTTACATATAAAGGGAAGGAAATTATAATATTAAAACAAATCCCATAAAGAATTAGAGAACAAAGACAACACTATCATTTTTTAACATATCTCATCAAATATAAAATAATGTTCAGATGGATTATCCCCAAAGGAGTTCTTATTACATGGCAGGACAAAAAGTATAAAGTTGATACGATAGAAAAGGCTCAAGAATTTTATAAAAACTTCTTGGAAGAAGAGCAAGAAAGCAAGGAAGAGAGCAAGGAGGAATTAGAAAGTAAGAGTCAAGAAGAGGATCGGCAAGAAGAGACAGAAAGAGAAAAAAGAACTCAAGAAAACTCAAGAAAAAGAAGGAGAAGAAAAAGAAGGAGCAAGAGGAAGAACAAAAAGGGAGACCAGAAACACTAAGAAACAGGCACACTAGGAGATGGAAGAGGCAATATCTATATTTTCTGTAAATATTAATGAGTTAAACGCGCAGAAAAAGAGAAAACAAATATTTACAAAATTTAAAAATTTAAACACTGATGTGATTTGCTTGCAGAAGGTCCATATAAAAACAGGATTTCAAAAATTATTAGAAAATAAGAAATTAGGAAGACTATATGTATCACTATCTAAACAGAAGAAATGAGGAATTGCAGTCTATGTGAAGGAAAAAAATAAATTCAGAACTAGTTTATGCAGATGAGGAGGGAATAATTTTAATGATAAAATTAAATATGGAACCTAAACAAATCTTATTGGTAGTAATATATGCCCCAAACAAAAACCAACAGGATTATTACAAAATGGTGCATAACAGAATACTGGAACAAAAGATAGAAAATGTGTGTATGATAGGAGATTATGATGCTATAGTGGACAGTAAAAGGGATTATTATATTAATAAGAAAAATAAAAGAAAGAAGGAATTTCCCTAAGGAATTTTTCAGCATGGTAACAGAACTAAGTCTAAAGGATGCGTGGAGGGAAATCAATAAAGAAGTAAAACAGTATACATTTTATTCACATCCTCACCAATCCTGGTCCAGGATAGATATGGCCTGGATGTCAACACAACTACAGCTAGAAGTAGAAAATATAGACATAGGAACAAACAACTGGGCTGACCACAATCCGATAATTATCCATTGGAAAGGACAGAGAAAGCATAAGAGATGGACCTTGGATCAAACTATATGTAAGGAGAAAGAATATAAAAACTTCTTAGAAAAAGAATTAGAGATCTTCCTAAGATTAAATAAGAAAGAAGACACATCAACCCAAACTTATGGGACACATTAAAAGCATATATTAGAGGGTTGATGATTGCATATATGGCAAAGAAAAGAAAAGAAAAGAAAAAAAGAAAAGAAAAGAAAAGAAAAGAAAAGAAAAGAAAAGAAAAGAGAAAAAGCTTCAACAAAACAAATTGCAGGAAGAACTCAGAAAACTAGAAGGAATTCTACAGGAAGACCCCCAAAATAAAAAAGTAAAAGAGGAATGGAGAATGGTTAAACACAAACTAAATTTGATAACGCAAGAAGAAATTGCTATAAAAATAAAGATGGCAAAACAGAATTATTTTGAACATGCAAACAAAATAAGCAGATGGTTAGCCTATAAATTAAAAAAGAGAGGGATAAAAGAATGTTACAATGTTTGAAAGACGAGGAAGGGAAAACCCAATATAAAAATGAAGACAAGAAAAGAATAATCCATACTTTCTTCTCCAAACTATGTACACGGGAAGAAACAATTGAATCAGAAATTAAAACATATCTAGAAAAAACAAATATAGGTAAGCTTACGGAGGAACAGAAAGACATAACAAATCGACCAATTTCCGAAAGTGAACTGGGATTAGCAATAAAAAGGCAAAAAAGTAATAAATCACCCAGACCGGATGGAATACCAGTTGAATTATATAGGATAATACAAAAACAGATAGGCGGATTAATGATGGAAATATTTAATGAAGCATTACAAAAATCAAATATTCCTCAAACATGGACAGAAGCACTAATTACACTTATACATAAAGAAGATTCAGACCAGCAACTGGTACAAAATTATAGGCCTATTTCATTGTTAAACGTGGATTATAAAATATATATGTCAATTATGGCTGCAAGGCTAAAGATAATTCTGAACAAGTTTATACACCCAGACCAAAATGGTTTTTTGCCAGGCCGACAAATTAAAAATAATATACGAATTATAATTGATATTTTAGAGTTCTATGGAATTCACCCAAAGAAACAGGTTTCACTGGTTTTCCTTGATGCCCAAGAGGCCTTTGACAATTTGAATTGGAGATTTATGATAGAACAGATTAAAAATATGGAATTTGGATTAAATTTTGAAAAAAATGATAGAAAAAATGTATTGAAAACAAACTGCGAAGATAATTATCAATCAGGACACAACAGATAAATTTGAGATCACCAAAGGCGTGAGACAAGGTTGCCCACTTTCCCCACTTCTCTTTATTTTATCATTGGAGCCACTCTTAATAAAAATTAGAGAAGATAAAGGGATGAAGGATCTGAGGATAAAAAACGAAGATTTGGTCTTTGTAATTGAGGAACCCCTAAAATCAGGCACCAAACTGATTAAAAAATAGAGGAATTTGGTGCAGTGACAGGCCTAAAAATTAACAAAAAAAAAAATCTAAATTGTTAACAAAAAATCTCACTAAAAAACAAGAAATAGAATTAGAAAACATTATAGGTATGCAGATAACAAAGAAAATAAAATACTTAGGAATTTGGTTAACAGCAAGGGATTCCTCAATCAAAAAAGATAATTATGATAAATTAATGCTGCAAACTGGGAAGGACTTAGGAAATTGGAAAAATCTTCAAATTTCATGGATGGGAAGAGTGGCGACAATAAAAATGAATATCTTGCCCAAAATGCTGTTCCTCTTCCAGGTTATACTGATAAAAATAGAAAAACATTTATTTGATTTATTAAACAGATTAATGGCAAAGTTTATTTGGCAAGGGAAGAAGCCTAGAATTAGATTAAAAACTCTACAAGACACTAGGGATAGAGGAGGAATAGCCATCCTGGATTGGGAGACATATTACCAAGCAGCATGCCTGACCTGGATAAAGGATTGGATGGAGTTGGAAAATAAAAGAATTCTAATAATTGAGGGTCACGATTTACAGGTCAGATGGCGCTTTTATTTGGGATGAAAAACATAAATCACATGGATATTTTAAAAGACATATAATTAGGAACTCTCTATTGCTAATCTGGAATAAAATTAAAAAATAACATTACACAAAAATGCCAAATTGGATTTTGCCTAATGAAATACTAACTTACCCAATCCTATTAGATTGGACAAAAAAAATTATATATGGGAAAAACCAAAAATTAATTAGCAAAATATATAAATTTTTGTTGCGGTATAAAATGGAAGAGGAAACAGTGAAAGATACGATGATTAAATGGGCAAGAAATGTTAACCATACGATAGAGTTAGAGAAGTGGGAAAAGATATGGAAGACAAATATGAAATTAACAGTATCAATGGCATACAAGGAAAACCAGATGAAAATGTTTCATAGATGGCACCTTCCACCAGCTAGAATAGCAAAGATGTTCCCTGGTAGCTCACCGAAATGTTGGAAGGGTAAGAAAAGCTATGGAACATACTATCAATTCTGGTTGACTTGCCCAGTGGCAAAAATTTTTTGGGCCAAAGTGAAAAAACATATACAGGAGATGATACAAGAACCACTAAGGGGAGATCCAGAGCAATTTTTATTACGGATTTCAATAGAAAATTATACAAAGAAATATGATATTTAATACTGCACATATTGACAGCAGCTCGCATAACATATGCGCAATTTTGGAAGAAAGAAGGCACACCAACAGAAGAGGACTTAATTAAAAAAGTCCTCGAATGTGCAGAGATGGACAAGCTTACAAAGGAGCTCAAGGAAAGAGATGACACAGACTATTATAGAGTATGGGATAGATGGTACGATTGGTGGGAAAAAAAAGGAAAACTGAAAAAAAAATCTTTGTAATAATATTGTCTGAAAGTGGTGAAGATCAAATTAAAGAGCAGTCGATATAAAGGAATTTAGAGTATGTTTAAATAGATTAAGATAAAGATAGAATATAGGTAAATAGTAAGAAAGATCACCTCAAATGAGCTGTTAACAACAGAAAATGATTTGTATATATGTGTTGTATGTTTTGTGTTGGTTTTAATGTGTTTTAAAAAAATTATTTAAAAGAAAGAGGTGTAATCCACCTTACCTGAGGAATCTTGTAGATCCCTAAGATAGTAGCTATGTGAAGGGAGGTTTCTGAGTCAGTACCCCCAATGACAGCTTCTGGTATCTTCTTGCTGCACTTGTAGTTCAGAATAGTTGGCTTCTGATTAAAGAGCAAGTTCAGTGTGTTCTGATAAGTTATCTGGGCATCAAAGTGGCTATCATAGATATGAAATCCTAGCGTCTGATTGGGTAAAATCATGCTGTTTCCATTGATTTCATTCACTGCAAACGCCAAGGCTAGGGTGTGCTGATATTTTTTCAGCATTACACTAAAGTAAAAGACATATCCTGAGTAAGCCATGATGTTCAATGTTGTGAACATTTGCATCCTACTCCTGTAAGTGGTACCCTACTTCTGTAAGTGGTACCCTATATTTACTAGTGGAGAACATTGGAGAATGAGAAACCTGATACTTACCTTTAACTAGAAGACTAGTTTGTTTGCTCATAATGGATCTGCCCTTCTCCAATATTTCAACTGTCCTAAACTCTAAGGCAACAGTCCATTTTTACAGAATGTATGCTTAGAAACAAATACAAGTGTTTTACATTGCAACAGATATTGCACTAAATATACTGTAGCTTCATTAACTTATGCAATGAAACTTTTCAACGGTGGATTGTTTTTCTTCTGGATCAGACCAAATTACATGTAACCCAGCATACTCGTCACAAAACAATCACTTGCTTCCGGCCTCTCACAAGGTCAGAGAAATATGGAGAGATTTCCCCCCAATGATTTTTGAGTAGGAGGACTATGGATATAAATAATGCTATGTGAATAATAGAAAGGTTTCAAGCAAAAGAAGATTGATCCAAAACTGAGGCAGGTTTTCCCATTTCATACAGTCAAGTGTAGCATGTCTTACTGACTGATTTGATCCTATCAGATGTTAAAGATCAGAATAAACTCAGAGCATACAAGGAGATCTGGAAATATCATAGAATCATAGAGCTAGAAGAGAAGTTTAGATCACAATATCCAACTGTTTGCTCAGTGCTGGAGCTTTAAGTTTAAGCGAAATAGTTGGGTTAAACCTAAGAGCGGTAAGATAGAAGTTGCAGAGTTACATATTACAGAATATTACAGAAATCAATGAGATTTTCCTTACACAGGTTCAACATCACACTTGGGTGTAGGGTGTGAGGTGAAGTCTGCTCCTTCAGAAAAGGAGAAAAGTTGTGAAATGATCCCACCAATTATCACATCACCTGGCTGAAAGTATTGGTATTTCACTTTCAGAGACTCACAAATCGTACACACTGCAGGAGATATCCCACAATCTGTTGGTGGCAGCAGCAACAAACACACAAGAAGTCTGAGGGACAAGAAGGACCCTCTCATGCAGCAGGCAAAATGATTGTCCCTTAATTTAAGATCTCCTACTCCTACTCTGATCGTCATCATCCATCTATTTAGTATGCCATGGTCTTTATGATTCTGGATCCTACCACTAAATGCATACACACTGATCTGCTGAATCCATGGATGGATGGATGGATGGATAGATAGTTACATGTATACATACATACATACGTACGTACACTAACCCTCCCTTTGATCAGTTCAGGAGTTACAGTATATACCTCTATGCAAATAGAGTGGAAAAATATTTTTTCTGCCTTGAGAGTAACGATGATTTCATAATTATCACCTTAGATAATAATCAGGTATGCATTTTCCAAAACACTGCAAAATTCCCAGAGGTTAATCCTCCTCCTTCTCTTTCTCCTTGGTCTTCATTCTTGGTTTGGGCCTAATAATGATTGTTTTGTAGATGATAAGTACTGGAGATACTGAACGAAGGGAGAGCTACATATTAGAGTTCATATATATATATATATATATATATATATATATATATATATATATATATATATATGTTTTCTCAGGTTTTCGCGGGTGTTTGTATGTAGGTCTTTGGTTATTCGGGTCTTCTCCCACGTAAAATTGGAAGTGTCTTGGTGACGTTTCGACGAAGTCTCATTCGTCATCTTCAGGCTGGTGTTCTCGGCTTCGTGTTCTTTGCTCCTGGAAGCACGAAGCCGAGAACACTAGCCTGAAGATGACGAATGAGACTTCGTCGAAACATCGCCAAGACACTTCCAATTTTACATGGGAGAAGACCCGAATAACCAAAGACCCATATATATATATATTCTTTTAATTCATAGGTTCAAATGTATAATACTTTTGTAGTCAGGGTTTTCTCCTATGTAGATCAAGGTGTTTACATGGCCATAGTGGGGTGATATCTCAAATCACCACTTTCAGGCTTTGTCAGACATTTTGTGTTGTTTGTTCTGAGACTTATGGGAGACTGGGATAGCACTATTTCTGTCTTTTTGGACTTGTGCGCATCACACCACCACCCTGCCCAGATCAACTCTGTAGCCAAGACACTCATTTCCAGAACAAAACGCTTAGCTGACGAACAACACCTAAAAACCGAACTACACACTCTCACTAACGTACTAACATCCAATGGATTCCAAAGAAATAAGATCACCATCCTAATCCAAAAAGAAACCCCCACTAAAATCCAAGACAGAGAACAAGAAAACGGCAAAGCCCTCCTCCCATACATAAAAGGCACCACAGACAGAATAAGCAAAATCCTCCACAAACATAACATCAAGACAGCATTCTGCACAAACCGAAAAATATCCACCATCCTAAGGAACCCCAAAGACAAAATTGAGTTAGAAAATCAAGAAGTATATGAAATCCCATGCACCGCCTGCCCCACCACATACATCGGACAAACCAACAGACGAATAAGTGCATGCATAGAAGAACACAAGAACTGTCAGAAAAGAGGAACCAACTTCTTCCCTGGTCCAACACCTTAAAGCCACAGGACATGATATTGACTTTAAAAAGACCAGAACTATCGCCAAAACTGAACACTTTAACAACAGAATAATCAGAGAAGCCATCGAGATAGAAAAACGCCCACACAGCATGAACAAACGAGACGATACCTCCCGCCTACCAGCCATTTGGAAACCCGCCCTTATTGACAAATGAGTCCCTAACATGACGAATGGCACCAGACCCACACTCACGAGAGCCACACAGGATGTCACCACCACACATCCACGCAGAAAGCAGACTCAAACCCACACTGATAATGAGCCACGACCAAGGACCAGAAGCCAGACCGCAGCTGCATCATTAGCCACTTTAAACCCCTCCAATCCATACATGAAGCAGACTGACACCCACCATGAAGAGCTCGCACGGCCACAAACGTTAAGTATCTAGGGGTATACATAGCAGCTTCAAACACAAAGTTATACAAAAACAATTATGAGGTACTTTGGCAGAAGGTACAGAAGGATATGGAAAATTGGAAAAAATTACAGTTGTCTTTATTGGGAAGAATTGCAGCAATTAAAATGAATGTTTTACCAAGATTTTTATTTCTGTTCCAAATGATACCTGTGCTTAAGAAAGATGAAAATCTGAGAGAATGGCAGAAAGGTGTTAATACTTTTATTTGGGCTGGGAAAAAACCCAGAATAAAAATGAAAATTATACAAGATACACGTGAAAGAGGGGGTCTTAAAATGCCTAATTTAAGATTATATTATGAAGCAGCGGTTTTATCACAAATCAGTGATTGGTTTAATTTAACTGAGGGGAGAATTTTGAATTTAGAAGGTTATGATTTGTTATATGGATGGCATGCCTATTTGTTATATGATAAAAAAGTGGATAAAGTATTTAAGGTTCATATATTAAGAAATGCTTTGTTAAGGGTTTGGAAAAAATATCAATATAAGTTAAATTATAAGATACCTTTATGGGCAAATCCTAGACACGCAATAGAAAATATAAGTATAGAACAAAAACAGGAGGTGATTACCTATAAAGAGCTTCTTATTATGGAAAGGGGGGTAATGTATTTGAAATCTTTAGATACACTGAGAGAAGAAGGTATAATTTATACATGGTTTCAGTATGGTCAACTTCAAGCTAGATGGAAGGAAGATCAAAAAACTGGCTTTGTGCAAAATGAGGAGAATTTGGTAAAACAAATTAGAGATCAAAAACAAATGCATATTAAAAGGTTGTATAGTGCTTTACTGGAAATAGATTCTGAGACTGAATTGGTTAAAGACTGTATGATTAAATGGGCACAAAATTTTCAAGAGCCAGTAATGATGGAAACTTGAGAAAAGATTTGGATTAGAAATGTGAAATTTACACAAGCACAAAATTTAAGAGAAAATTTTTATAAAATGTTTTATAGATGGCATTTAGATCCTAAAAAATTATCATGTATGTATTCTAATGTGCAAGCTAAATGTTGGAGATGTGACTGTGATGATGCAACTTATTATCATATATGGTGGACTTGTAGAAAAATCAAAGCATTTTGGATAAAGATTTGGTGGGTGATGCAGAATATTCTTAAAAAGAGACTGAAATTTACTCCACAGTTGTTCTTACTGGGTATAACTATGGACTGTACAGTTGCAGAGACTAAATTGATTTTGAACTTGATAACAGCAGCAAGATTGTTGGTAGCACAATACTGGAAGAAGGACTTTTTGCCTACTATTGATGATTGGATATTGAAAGTAACTAATTTAGCTGAAATGGCTAAAATTTCAGCATATCTGAAGGATCACACACAAGAAAGGTACATACAGGACTGGAGAAGATGGATTGATTATATACAAAATAAGTATCAGACCAAAAAATATCAAATAGCTTATGAATGATTTCTTTTATTTGTATAAGCGTTATATAAGTGATATTAGAAGTATTATGTTTAAGAAATAGGATTTTATATATGGGGGGTTAAGAAATTTTCTTATAGGGGTGTTAGTTTAATGATTGGTTATGCAATTTAGATTATTGTTAAAGATCAATAGAAATACCTTGTGTTCTGCTCTGGGAAGTCGGGGAGGGGGAGGGGGGGTTGGGGGGGGTTGCGGGGAAAATTTGTTTGTTTTAAAACTTTTTCAATAAAAAAAAATAAAAAAAAACAACAATGCAGCTCACCAGCTCAAATCCCCCTGCAACTCAGACTAAGCTGAGCACAACCAAGCCCCCACCCAAACAGAACACACCCCCAGCCAATCAGAGCACAACCAACCCCCCATCCAATCAGAGCACAGCCAAGCCCCTAACCAATCAGAACACACCTCCACCCAATCAGAACACAACCAAGTTCCCACCCAATCAGCTCACACCCCCACTAGCAGTTAAAAGGAAGAGACAGCTGCGATCTCACATTGCTTCTGGAAGCACGAAGCCGAGAACACCAGCCTGAAGATGACGAATGAGACTTCGTCGAAACGTCGCCAAGACACTTCCAATTTTACGTGGGAGAAGACCCGAATAACCAAAGACCTACATACAAACACCTGCGAAAACCTGAGAAAACAAATACACACACACACACACACACACACACACACACACATACAATAAATAAATAAATAAATTATATTTATTGGGAATATTTTTTTTGGAATACACATGTCATAAATTATCCTTAATCTAATTATTAGATTTGATTTACTGGGAATAGATTTATTAGGGATAAAGGCAGGGGTGAAATCTAAAATTTTTTGCTACTGGTTCTGTGGGTGTGGCTTAATTAGTGGGTGGGGCTTGGTGGTAAGGTGACTGGGAGGGCATGGCTTGTTGGTCAGGTGGGCGTGGCCAAGACAATGTCACTTCTTTGCCTTTTTTTAACCTACAAAACACAACATAAAACAACTGGCTCACCCACAATGTAAAGGCAGCTGTGCTAGACCCAAAATGGCCCCTGCAACAAGCAGGAACCTCACACAGCCACAAAAAGCCCAAAAAACCAACTTTCACACTTTACACACACAAAATTACACATACAGCTTTGTGAGATTTTGTGTGTTTGTGTAGTTAGAGTGAAACACTACAGAAACACACTAAATCTCAGAAAGCTGCACAAATATTATTTTATTTTATTTTATTTTTATTTTTATATAAAAACAGCTAAATTTAAAACTTCCTAAACTTTAAATGGCTAGGTCTAAAAAAAGAACAACTAAAAAAAACCCCAATTGACTATTTTTTTTAAGTTCCCAAAGGGGAAGAAAACTTACCCAATAGAACAGGGGTCTCCAACCTTGGCAACTTTAAGACTTGTAGACTTCAACTCCCAGAATTCCTCAGCCAGCTTTGCTTTGCTGGCTGAGGAATTCTGGGAATTGAAGTCCACAACTCCCTGCCTACTTGATTGCAGGCAGGGAGATTCAGTTGCTTGCTGATGCAATGGATTGTACAGGGATTACAGCAAGGCATTGCGACCAGCAGCTATAGTAAGCAAGCTGAGGGGGGGTAGGGGTAGGGATTTTTCCTTCCGATTATCAGGCAACAGCTGAGATCGTCAGAGCTCGGCTGGTCAGAGCCATTTAGAAGGAAAAAAGTTTTTTTCTTTTACATGGCTCTGGCAATCCAAGCTGAGTTGCCTGATTAGCAGGCAACTCAGCTGGGATCGTCAGAGCTTGGCTGGTCAGAGCCATTTAAAAGAAAAAAAAGGCTCTGATGATCGCGTGGCTCAGCTCGGCATGGGGGGCGGGGGCAGGGATTTTTGCTACCGGTTCTCCGAACTGCCCACCACCATCGCTACCTACTCGCCCGAGCTGGTCCGAACCAGGAGCATTTCACCCCTGGATAAAGGTAAAGGTAAAGGTTCACCTCGAACATATGTGCTAGCCATTCCTGACTCTAGGTGGTGATCTCCGCATCAAAGCTGAAGAGCCAGCACTGTCTGAAGACATCTCCGTGGTCATGTGGCTGGTATGACTAAACATCAAAGGTGCATGGAACGCTGTTACCTCCCCATCAAAGTGGTCACTATTTTTCTACCACCATTTCTTAGGTGTTTTAGAACTGCTTTGTAGGCAGAAGCTGGGACAAATAACAGGAGCTTACCCCATTACGCGACACTAAGGATTTGAACTACTGAACTGCTGACCTTTGGATCAACAAGCTCAGCGACTTAGCTACTGAGCCACTGTGTCCCTATTTATTATGGATATAATCTAATAAATTGTTGTTACATCTATTTTTTTGGTTAGATTTCTTTGTTTGAATTTATTAGGAATATCTGTGTGTATGTGTGTGTCTTCAAGTCAGTGTCAACTAGAAGAATTATTTTGCAGAAAATATGCTATGCTTTTCAATACTTTTGTGATGGAAGGATGGAAAATAGAATAAAGTATATCTGATAAAAGTCATGTTTCCAAATTCCTACAGAGATTTGAAACCATGAATATGCTTTTCTTCCTCTACATTTTGTGTTTTATACTGTCAGGGATACAAGTAACACCTCCAACAAAAGAAGACTCTGAAGCTAGAAGTTCCTCAAAGTTCCATTTTATTAGAGATGTCATATTGGCACATGCAGGAAAACCCGAATGTGAAAGCTTCCAGGTTTTCCCCACCCATAGGAAAGTCCAAGTCCCTCCCCAGCACCCACATATCCATCACATGGCCAAATCAATTGGCGATATCTCCCAGTCACACCCCTCCAGGTGCAAGGCAAAATGTCCTTGACTCTCAGAGTAAGGAATGTTATTATGACTACATATCTCCCCTGCTCCATGCAATCTTCACTTCCTTCCCTTCTCACAACACTAAATGTGGCAGGCCTGAGGATCCAATGCAAAAGATGGCTTCCAGGCCTGTCATATACTTTAAGCGTTCTCCATATATTTTCCTCTTCTTTACATGAAAACTTTGTAAATACATAAAAATATATTTGCTGCAAATGTGAGTAAATTATAGGACTGATTTTGTAGCAACTGTTCATATTATTAAATAACTAAACTAAGAATAATTGCTAGAAACATCGATCCAACAAAATAGTACAATATTTGATTTAGAGAAAGTGCACGATAAACTAAATCAGCCTGAATTGTGGAAGGTTCTGCATGAATATGACATTGAAACTTGGCTGCAGATATAATAAAACATATCTCAGAATTTATTGGACATTTTGAGAACAGTTCAAAACTTAGTAAGTAGTAACACACCTTTGGTTGCTTAATGTATTTATCAATAAATGTTAATAGCTTGCTGATATAACTCATGCGATCTACAAAGTCTTACATGGCATTGGGAGCAGGATATTTGTAGGTCCAACTTCCTCCAATTGTCTCTGCCTGCTCCATCAGCTCCAGCAGGAGTAGCATGCTCTAGGTACTGTTTATTAAGGAGTGCTATCTAATAGTACCCTAGTAGTATGCCTCTTATGTCACTGAACATTTATGTAACTGCGTCAACCTTTTCGAGTGAGCCAGGTCACGAATCTGATGGTGCAGGAATTCCAGGAATACTACTTTATAGTGATATGCTATAGAAACAGACAGTTGAAATCTAGTCCAAACAATCGACTTTCCTCATTTTAAGAGCATTGAGGTCAAGTTGGAGCTATTCTACATCTTTTCCTCACACATTCCACTTCCTCATGACTGATCAACATTTTATCTCTTCAACTTTTTTTTCAAGACCATGCTAAATTCTTCAAAATCAATGAATATTAGTAATTTTTAGTTTTTTGTTTTTAGATGGTCCTTTGTGTTGAGTTCTGGTCTCACTACAATGATGTAGCATTTAGGGAAAAAGATAGATCCCAATATTCCTATACCGGAAGCCAAGATGGAGAAGATCTCCACAGCCACCATGTATTTTCCTTTGGTGCTCAGATACGTTGGGACAAAAGTCATCCACACGCTACAAAACACCAGCATGCTAAAAGCAATAAATTTAGCTTCGTTAAAAGAGTCTGGCAGTTTTCGAGCAAAGAAAGCCACAATGTAGCTGATGAGAGCAAGCAATCCCATATATCCTAAAATATAGTAGAACATGTTGCCTGATCCTTCATTGCATTCAACTACAATCTCTTCTGGAAGAGAATGCATGTCCAAATTTGGGAAAGGAGGGCCAGTGCACAGCCACACTGTGCAAATACTTGCTTGAATGCAGGAACAACAGAGAATCAGAGAGTATGAAAATCTTTTCCCCACCCATTTTCTCATTTTTGATCCTGGCTTAGTAGCCATAAAAGCTAAAACCACTGTGATGGTTTTGGCCAAAACTGAAGAAACTGCAACTGAGAAGATGATCCCAAAAGCAATTTGGCGAAGAAGACAGGTCAGCAATTGGGGCTGACCAATGAACAGCAAGGAACAGAGGAAGCAGAGGAAGAGGGAGACAAGGAGAAGATAAGTGAGATTCCGGTTGTTAGCTTTGACAATGGGAGTATTCCGATGTTTTATGAAAATTCCAAGTATCACCACTGTGGTCACAGAAAATGACAGATCCAGAACTGTCAAAGTGATGCCCAAAGTTTCATTATAAGACAAGAAATTTAGATCCTTGGGAATGCACATATTTTTTTCCTTGTTTGGATATTGTTCTTCTGGACAGTCTAAGCAGTCATCCATATCTGTGAAAATATGTATTTCAGAATTCATAGCAGTATTTCAAATTTGCGTACTTTTGTTTACTGAGAAGTATTTATTAATTGAGAACTTTCTATGTCATAAAACATCAGTGGACAACTATGGTTCTTGGAACTGCAATGTGCAATAATTCTCATCATTCATTGGCTTCAGTCCTCCAAGGTAGATGTGATGACCTGAAGAGCCATGGTGGTGCAGTGGTTAGAATGCAGTGCTGCAGACTAATTCTGCTGATTTTTGGCTACCTTCAATTTGGCAGTTCGAATCTCACCAGGCTCAAGATGGACTCAGCCTTCCATCCTTCTGAGGTTGGTAAAATGAGGATCCAGATTGTTGGGGGGCAATATGCTGACTCTGTAAAACACTTAGAGAGGGCTGCAAAGCACTGTGAAGTGGTATATAAATCTAAATGCTATTGCTATGTGTGTGATATCTCTGTGTGCCTTTATGGATATGCACAGATGCACATAAATAAATATAACAATACAATATTTCCTACCTCTTTCATTTGAAAATTTTCTTGATGGACAAGTATTACAATCATAGCAACAAAATGGCTTCCCTTCCTTCCTTTTCTTTCTGGAGCCTGGTGGGCAATGATCATTGCACAGAGCAAGAGGTATAGTCTATTCATTAATGAGAGAGAGAAATATATTTTATTTCCTTGAATCCAACCATTTTCAGAAATCAGTACATGCATCATATACTTCTAAAAAATATTTATTAGTTTTGTGTATGTGTGTTTGTGCAGATATGTACACATATAAGAAACAACTGATCCAAAATAGCATGTATTATTGATGAACCTTACCCTTACTCTAAGTAGTCTTTTTTCATCACTAATAATGTTGAGACATTAATGTCCCAAATTAGAAATAATTCAGAAATAAATTTTCTCACTTGAAAATTCTCCATTTCCTTGTGGAAAAAGAGAATGGAAGCCATCAATTTCTTTCAGTCCTCCTTCCCCTTGCAAACTAGCTTTGCAAAATATTTCACAAATAGGATTGAAAATATCAAGTTTGTCCTCTTCCAGACACTTATCATAACAATACTGGCAATTGTTAAGTGCTGAAAAGAAGGCCATCTATTTTGATTTTCAAACTGGAAACTTCATTTTGATCCTACCTGGTTAAAATGGGCTGGCCATGTGATTTTTCTTTCATTGATGGAGTACCTTCTGCCTGATGGGGCTTGAGATCCTTACTTTTTTCACCATTTAATTTCATTTTCTTAGATAGCGCCCAATGTTCAAGTCTGTCAAGATCCTTCTGAAGGTATCTGAAGCCTATCTTCTGGAGTGTTGGCTAGTGTTATCTGCAAATTTGATGGGTTCCCCATCAAATTTGATGGGTGAGGTGATAAGGTTGGCCTAAATGCTAGACAGACAATACTCAATAATAAAAAGGTATTAAATAATCAAAGGTATTAAAGATAAGCAGTAGAACCTTCTTGGAGGACCTGAGCATTTTCTCACTTGAAAGTTCTCCATTTCTTTATGGAAAAAGAGAATGGAAGCCATCAATTTCTTTCAGTCCTCCTTCCCCTTGCAAACTAGCTTTGCAAAAAATTTCACAAACAGGATTGAAAATGTCAAGTTTGTTCTCTTCCTGACAATTATCATAACAATACTGGCAATCGTTAATTCCAGAAAAGAAGGCCATCTATTTTCATTTTCAAACGGGAAACTTCATTTTGATCCTACCTGGTTAAAATGGGCTGGCCATGTGATTTTTCTTTCATTGATGGAGAACCTTCTGCCTGATGGGGCTTGAGGATCCATTTGTCCCACTTTTACTTTCATGAAGGAATTGTTAGGGAAAGTAACCCAGTTGATGATGTCAAATCCATCTAGCAATTCACCCTTCTTGTCAAAAGACACCTTGTCTCCGGCACTGTTGTTAAAGGAGACTTGACTTAGGAAATGATAAAGCTGGAATAAATGACATTTTCGCAAGTGTTACCAAAGTGGTGGCAAAAGTGAAAAACGTTTGACTTGGAAAAAAGTTTTGATATTCTCTGAAGCTATTTAATTATTTTATCACTCTGTTATTGGGAGTCCCATTATTTCCTTCCCCAATCAAATATTTCACTTCAGCTCAGTTTGAAAAGCATACGAAGAACTAGCAGGCAACGTATTTCAAATAAACAGACTAAATTTTCTTTTAGCATAGAAATATATTGATATCCCTATGTCACTGATGGAATCCAAGTATTTCAGAGCCAAGGTTTACTATTTGCCAGGGGAATAGTACTATTGATACTATCTCTACTACCACTATTTCTATTGAATTAAATTTATATGTTGTCTAATTTCCAGTGACTCTGGGCAGTTTCCAAAGGACTGTAATTATGTATTTTTTTCTCCTATAACTTATTGTGCAGTTTTTATTATTTACTTAAATTAGAATGTTCTGCAAAAGTTTGGATAAAATCCTAAATTCTGGATTTGGTAGCATCCTGCATCTACAAGAATACATCTCTCATTTATTTCAAAACTTACAAAAATGATACTCTCAGAAAAACGTTACTCCTTTTATTGCCATTGTGGAGTCTATTTACACGTATTTATCTCTGTGGTTTGCAGGTTGTCCTAGACTTATAACCATCAATTTAGTGATCTTTAAAAGTTTCAATGGCAGTAAAAGAATGCCTTATAACTAGACCTTGAACTTATAGCTATTGCTGCATCCTTACAGTCATGTGATCAAATTTGATAATAACTGATTTGCTTAGGAATGGAAATGTTGGTCCCAATTGTGGTCATAAGTCAAGGACTACTCATATACTCATTGTCTTTTCTTCTGTGTATCTCCTCTGGGAATTCTCAGTAAGGCAGTATATACAGAATGAGAATCCTTCTTATATAAGTGAAGGCAGTAATATTAACAATAACAGTGATGCATTTTAAAAATCTGCCTTTTAGATGCAACATTACCTGAAAATACTGTGATTTAGAAGTCCTTGGGCGATCTCTATCCAACATTGCTCCGTATTTCCTTCTGGATGAGTAAAAGGCATGCAAAGCATGAGTCACAGCATAGACAGCATTATAAACACTGTAGCTTTGACTGGTCATGCTTGTTTCAAAAAAAGAACGTGGAAGGCTTTCTAGTCTCTCATTGCCAGTACAGCTTCCTTGATCTGTTGCAGAATCTGGAAATGAGCATTTAAATGCTTGTTCCCAGAAGACTCTGATAAAATGATCGGTCAGAGAATGGGGGTCCTGAAATAGAAGGAAATTCTGAAACGTTGACATCTCCGAGGTGCGACTTGCAAAGGACAAGGTGCCGTTCAAGACCTGCATGTTTAAATTGTTTAAAAAGGGTTCCACTGAAAAATCCCAATGGGCTGTCATCACCCATACTTTCTGCACAGGCAGCATCATGTCTGATTCGGCAACGTTGAGCACTAGCTGCAATTTTAACATTATGTGAGCATCAGCACTTACAACACAGACATTGACATTTGCTTTACTCAGCAACAGGGCCGTTTCCCTAAACATGTCAATGAAATTATCAACCATTTCTAAAACATTGTTTTGGAGCGGCATTCGTTCAGAGAAGGCAGTGCAGATTCCATTATCAGAAAAGGTTTTCTCCAAGGTCTGCACAAACATTTCTCCTTTATTGTCATCCATGGCCATGATCCCAATCCATTTCCATTGAAAATGCAGCAATAGCTTGACTATTCCTGTATACTGATGCGCTTCATTAGGTACCATGCGGTATAAGAAAGACGGGTGGCTTATATCATTCACTGGTGGACTATATAAACAATAGGAGACCTAAAGGCCAACATAATTACATTCATAATAGGGAAATATAAAAATATCTACAAGATGAAGCACTTTTCTATAATGCTAGATTTTTTCCCTCACATTGTAGCCTTAAACCCTCTTCTCCTCACCATTTTAACTTCAGAAAAATGTAGTGTAATAAAAAGGCTTGTGGTCTTCCCATGCTGATGCTCAGTCAATATATTTAATGACCAATTAAAATCTTGCTTCCTCTTTATTTACAACCTATTGTCTTCATACTTTCTACATATAATAGAATATAATAGAAACTCATGAACATGCACCTCTTTCCTCATACACTCATACACTTTTGTATTCTTTCCAAATTCATTTCTCACCTGTCCATTCTTGACCTTATCTCTCATGCTATTAAACACAGACTGCGTTCAACTATCATGTTTCCCCGAAAATAAGACCCTGTCTTATATTTTTTTTGAACCCTGAAATAAGCGGTTGGCCTTATTGCGATGCGCTCAAAAGCCCAATTTGGGCTTATTATCAGGGGATGTCTTATTTTGGGTGAAACAGGGTAACTTTTCTGTTTCTCCTAAGTTACCTAATTCCCACTTCCAAAGCAAGGTGAGGAGAAGAACACAGTAGTTTTTAGTTTCACAAACTGACTCTATGTAGCATAAAGTTTTCTCCCTTCTTAACATGTGTTAAACCAAACCAAAATAAATAAATGAATAAATAAATAAATAATAAAATACACCATTAGTTCTGCATAAGTGATTCCATATTATCATGACTTCTTTTATCTGCATTTAAACATATTATTTCTTTTTTCATCCATTTTCCCATTTCTAGTTAACTACGCATGTTAGTTAGCCAGTGCCAACTAAACCTAACATAACAATTAATATGAAACATTCCTTTTATCAAGCTGTAAATGTCGATTTATCAAGCCCGATCACATAGCTTTATAGCGGAACACGGGTATTCAGCTAGTATTAAAGATAAAAACCAATTGGCATTGTGAGAATCTAAAACATGAATCCTGTTGAGAAGGACAAAGTTTTGTCCTTCCAACAAGGAACCCCTTTTATTCATATTATCCATTCATAACTTGTATGATTATATCAAGTTTTATAAACAAATTTGCCACACAGCAAATAATGCAATAACTCTCACTCTTCCTGAAATATCACATTACCAGCAAAGAAGAATGAAATTGCATCACATTAATACAAGAAAAAAAAAGGTTATGCATATTTTGTGGTGCTGGCAATGAGTTCTTAAAACTCTTTATACTCCCACCATAAAGTTAGAAGAAGTTATATTATTTCTGTGTGTTTTTGGTACATCACTATAGAGAAAATGTAAACAATAAGATGTAGATAATAAGTTTCTTAACAAATGAAAATACTTTCTTAATAAATGTGGATAATAAATGTCAAATAAATAGCATATAAGGAAAATCAATATAAACTGTTTTATAGATGGCACATGCCACTGGAGAAGTTAGCAAAAATGTTTAAAGATAAATCAGCTAAGTGCTGGAAATTTATTTATTTATTTATTTATTTATTATTTTGATTTATATGCTGCCTTTCTCCCTAGGGACTCAAGGCGGCTTACAAAATGACAACTTCAATACAAATCACAATACAATGCAAAATTAAAATCAATAACCCAGTTAAAATGATTTAAAATTATGCCAGTGTACCCCGAAACGGATCAGTTTAATTGGCGGAAGAGCCACGTCTTCAGCTCGCGACGGAAGGAAAGAAGGTCAGGGGCTGTCCTGAGCTCAGTGGGCAATCCATTCCAGAGGGTCAGGGCTCCCACAGAGAACGCCCTCCCCCTGGGGGTTGTCAGCCAATGGCACCCTGAGGAGGCCGACTCTGTGGGAGCGCACACGATGATGGGAGAACGGTTGGAGATGGTCCTGCAAGTACCCCGGGCCTAAGACATGAAGGGCTTTATGGGTAAGCACCAGCAGCTTGAAACGTATCCGGAGTGCCACCGGTAGCCAATGCAGCTCACGCAGGAGAGGTGTTACAAGGGAGTATCTAGACGCCCCCATAACTACCCGCGCGGCTGCATTCTGGACTAGTTGAAGCCTCCGGACACGTCCCAAGGGCAGCCCCATGTAGAGGGTGTTACAGTAGTCCAACCTAGAGGTAATGAGGGCATGGGTGACCGTGGCGAGGGCATCCCGGTCTAGGAAAGGGCGCAACTGGCACACAAGACAGACCTGTGCGAAGGCCCCCCTGGTTATGGCCATCAGATGGTCATCTAAGGACAGCTGAGAATCCAGGAGGACACCCAAGTTGCGGACCCTATCGGAGGGAGCAAGGGTTTCACCTCCGATCATTAACAATGGAACCTCCAGATCCCGGGATGCCAGCATCCACAGCCACTCAGTCTTGGAAGGGTTGAGTCTAAGCCTGTTCCTCCCCATCTAAATCCGCACCGCTTTCAGGCAGTGGGACATCACGGAAAGGGCATCCCTAGGGTGGTGAGGGGTGGAAATGTAAAGCTGGGTATCATCAGCATATTGATGATACCTCACCCCAAAACCACGGATGATCTCACCCAGCGGTTTCATGTAGATGTTAAAGAGCAGAGGGGAGAGAACCAATCCCTGAGGCACCCCACAAGTGAGAGGCCTCTGGGAGGATCCCTGACCCCCTGCCCAAACAGACTGCAGACGACCCGAGAAATAGGAGGAGAACCACTGTAGGACAGTGCCTCCTAACCCTATCCCCCTGAGCCGCTGCAGCAGGATACCATGGTTGATGGTATCAAACGCCGCTGAGAGGTCAAGAAGGACCAGGATGGAGGAACAACCCCCATCCCTGGCCCGCCAGAGATCATTTACTAGGGTGACCAATGCCGTTTCCATGCTGTGGCCACGCCTGAAACCAGATTGGTAAGGATCCAGGTAGTCAGTTTCCTCCAGGAATTGAGGGAATTGCTGTGCCACCATGGACTCAACAACCTTCACTAAAAAACGAAGGTTGGAGACTGGACGGTAGTTGTTAAGTACGTCAGGATCCAGGCTAGGCTTCTTGAGGAGGGGTCGAGCCACTGCCTCTTTGAGTGCAGCAGGAAACACCCCTTCCTTTAACGAAGCGTTGACAACAGCCTGGATCCAATCTCCAGTCACCTCTCTGGCTGCCGAAACTAGTCAGGAGGGACAAGGGTCCAGTAAACATGTGGAGGACCCCAGCCTACCCATAATCCTGTCCACGTCATCCAATGAAACAGGCTCAAACTCAACCCAGATGTCTCCACCAAGACTAGGCCCTGTCACCTCAACGGACTCTGTCCAGTTGGAGTCCAACCCAGTCCGAATCTGAGTGATTTTATCTTGCAGAAACTGTGTCATCAAACACCAGGATCTTATTATCATATGTGGTAGACTTCTCCCGAAGCAAAAAATTACTGGTACAAGATTAAAATCTGGCTGGAAGAAATGATACAACAACGTATTGAATTTAAACCAGAGTTGTTACTACTGGATATCTTTCCAGAAAAAATTAGTAAGGAAAATGTATATTTGATTATACATGTAATAACAGCTGCAAGAATTGTGTATGCTCAAAATTGGAAATCAGAGAAAATATTGTTGGAAGAAGTGATAAAAAAAATTTAGACTGTGCAGAAATGAATAGATTAACTTTGATGATTAAAGATAAGGAGGAATCATAATATTTTAAAACATGGAATTATTTTTATAGTTGGTTGGAAAAGAGATATAAATGACTGATACTATAATTGTGTACAAATGATGATTATAATATTGATTTAGAAATGAAATGTTAGAATGGTTTGGATGAATATGAAGATAGAAGAAACTTATGGAAGATGAAGAAGAAGCCTAGAAGATAACACCGAGGTGTCACAGGGAAGGGAGGATTGATGTATTAAATGTTTGTTTGTCTTAAAAAATAAAATAAAAAATTACCAAAAAAAAAGTTTCTTAACAAATGAAAATACTTTCTTAATAAATGTGGATAATAAATGTCTTAATAACTTTTTAAAGTACATCAGCTGGAAGTTAAAGTCCATCCATCTTAAAATTGTCAAGATTGAGAAACACTGTAATAGATAATAAATTCCTAAACAAATAGAGCTGTAATTCACTTTACCTGAGGAATCTTGTAGATCCCTAAGATAGTAGCTATGTGAAGGGAGGTTTCTGAGTCAGTACCCCCAATGACAGCTGCCGGTATCTTCTTGCTGCATTTGTAGTTGAGAAAAGTTGGTTTCTGATTAAAGAGCAAGTTCAGCGTGTTCTGATAAGTTATCTGGGCATCAAAATGGCTATCATAGATATGAAATCCTAGCGTCCGATTGGGTAAGATCATGCTGTTTCCATTTATTTCATTCACCGCAAATGCCAAGGCTAGGGTGTGCTGATATTTTTTCAGCATTACACTAAAGTAAAAGACATATCCTGAGTAAGCCATGATGTTCAGTGTTGTGAACATTTGCATCCTACTCCTGTAAGTGGTACCCTATATTTACTGGTGAAGAACATTGGATAATGAGAAAGTTGACACTTAGAATGAAGTTACCTTTAACTAGAAGACTAGTTTGTTTGCTCATAATGGATCTGCCCTTCTCCAATGTTTCAACTGTCCTAAACTCTAAGGCAACAGTCCATTTTCACAGAATGTATCCTTAAAACAAATACAAGTGTTTTACATTACAGATGATATTGCACTAAATATAGCTTCATTAACTTATGCAGTAAAACTTTTCAACGGTGGATTGTTTTCCTCCTGGATCAGACCAAATTACATGTAACCCAGCATACTTGTCACAAAACAATCACTTGCTTCCAGCCTCTCACAAGGTCAGAGAAATATGGAGAGATTTCCCCCCAATGATTTTTGAGTAGGAGGACTATGGATATAGATAATGCTACGTGTATAGTAGCAAGGTTTGAAGCAAAAGAAGATTGATCCAAAACTGCAGCAGGTTTTCCCACTTCACACAATCAAATGTAGCATGTCTTACTGACTGATTTGATCCTATCAGATGTTAACTCAGATACTCAGATAAACTCAGAGCATACAAAAAGATCTGGCAAATATCATAGAATCATAGAGCTAGAAGAGAAGTTTAGAACACAATATCCAACTGCTTGCTCAGTGCTGGAGCTATAAGTTTAAGCCAAATAGTTGGGTTAAACCTAAGAGATGTGAGATAGAAGTTGCAGAGATGAAAAATAACATGATTACCATATGTGTGTGTTGGGTCTGACCACTATTTCAAAATCTCATTTTTTCTATTACCAGAAGATCAGAATAAATGGATGTAGGAGTAAAATTAATCTGATTTCTTGAATCTATGTCAGGTTGCTAAAAGCATATCAGTGGCACTGCCAGGAAATAACCAAGTATTACAGAAATCAATGAGGTTTTCCTTACACAGGTTCAACATCACACTTGGGTGTAGGGTGTGAGCTGAAGTCTGCTCCTCCAGAAAAGGAGAAAAGCTGTGAAATTATCCCACCAATTATCACATCACCTGGCTGAAGATATTGGTATTGCACTTTCAGAGACTCACGAATGGTACACACTGCAGGAGATATCCCACAATCTGTTGGTGGCAGTAGCAGCAAACAAAGAAGAAGTCTCGGGGACAAGAAGGACCCTCTCATGCAGCAGGCAAAATGACTGTCCCTTAATTTAAGATCTCCTACTCCTACTTTGTTCGTCATCATCCAGCTATTTAGTATGCCATGGTCTTTATGATTCTGGATCCTACCACTAAATGCATATACACTGATCTGCTGAATCTATGGATGGATGGATAGATACATGTATACATACATACATACATACATACATACATACATACATACATACACTAACCCTCCCTTTGATCAGTTCAGGAGTTACAGTATATACCTGTATGCAATTAGAATGGAAAAATATTTTTTCTACTTTGAGAGTAATACTGATTTCATAATTATCACCTTAGATAATCATCAGGTATGCATTTTCCAAAACACTGCACAATTCCCAGAAGTTAATCCTCCTCCTCCTCTTTCTTCTCGGTCTTCATTCTTGGTTTGGGCCTAATAATGATTGTTTTATAGATGATAAGTACTGGAGATGCTGAACAAAAGTAGAGCTACATTCCGGAGAATATATATATATATGCATATTCTTTCTAGCCAGGTTTTACCTACGTAAACTAAGTTGTTCTGCAGCTCTGGTTCTGTGAAATCTCATTCACAAGCTTCAGGGCTTTTTTTTTTTTCTGTTGACAAACTGCAACTCTGTGTTGCTCTCTGGGAGACTCAGATAGCTATTTCTGCCTTTTAAGGCGTCGTCAGTGAGCCACACCCACTTCTCAGATATTCCCCCTGTAAAGGTACAGGTGAAACTCGAAAAATTAGAATATCGTGCAAAAGTTTATTTATTTCAGTAATGCAACTTAAAAGGTGAAACTAATATATGAGATAGACTCATTACATGCAAAGTGAGATAGTTCAAGCCTTGATTTGTCATAATTTTGATGATTATGGCTAACAGCTCATGAAAACCCCAAATTCACAATCTCAGAAAATTAGAATATTACATGAAATCAATAAAACAAGGATTGTACATAGAACAATATCGGACCTCTGAAAAGTATAAGCATGCATATGTACTCAGTACTTGGTTTGGGCCCCTTTTGCATCAATTACTGCCTCAATGCGGCGTGGCATGGATGCTATCAGACTGTGGCACTGCTGAGGTGTTATGGAAGACCAGGATGCTTCAATAGCGGCCTTCAGCTCTTCTGCATTGTTCGGTCTCATGTCTCTCATCTTTCTCCTGGCAATGCCCCATAGATTCTCTATGGGGTTCAGGTCAGGCGAGTTTGCTGGCCAATCAAGCACAGTAATCCCATGGTCATTGAACCAGGTTTTGGTACTTTTGGCAGTGTGGGCAGGTGCCAAGTCCTGCTGGAAAATGAAGTCAGCATCCCCATAAAGCTCGTCTGCGGAAGGAAGCATGAAGTGCTCCAAAATCTCCTGGTAGACAGCTGCGTTGACCCTGGACTTAATGAAGCACAGTGGACCAACACCAGCAGATGACATGGCTCCCCAAATCAACACAGACTGTGGAAACTTCACACTGGACTTCAAGCATCTTGCAGTGTGTGCCTCTCCATTCTTCCTCCAGACTCTGGGTCCTTGGTTTCCAAATGAGATGCAAAAGTTGCTCTCATCAGAAAAGATGACTTTTTTTCTTTAGCCCAGGTAAGACGCTTCTGACGTTGTTTGTTGTTCAGGAGCGGCTTGACAAGAGGAATACGACATTTGAAGCCCATGTCCAGGATCTGTCTCTGTGTGGTGGCTCTTGATGCACTGACTCCAGCCTCAGTCCACTCCTTGTGAAAGTCCCCAACACTTTTGAATGGCCTTTTCCTGGCAATCCTCTCCATCCCTGCTGCTTGTGCACCTTTTTCTCCCACACTTTTCCCTTCCACATAACTTTCTATTAATGTGCTTTGATACAGCACTTTGGGAACATCCAACTTCTTTTGCAATTACCTTTTGAGGCTTTCCCTCCTTATGGAGGGTGTCAATGATGGTTTTCTGCACAACTGTCAGATCAGCAGTCTTTCCCATGATTGTGATTCCAACTGAACCAGACTGAGAGACCATTTAAAGGCTCAGGAACCCTTTGCAGGTGTTATGGCTTAATTAGCTGATTAGAGTGGGACACTTTGAGCCTAGAATATGGAACCTTTTCACAATATTCTAATTTTCTGAGATTGTGAATTTGGGGTTTTCATGAGCTGTAAGCCATAATCATCAAAAGTATGACAAATCAAGGCTTGAACTATCTTGCTTTGCATGTAATGAGTCTATCTCATATATTAGTTTTACCTTTTAAGTTGCATTACTGAAATAAATGAACTTTTGCACGATATTCTAATTTTTCGAGTTTCACCTGTACAATGTACAACCTAGGGCTGAAGAACAACTAAGTTTACATAGGTAAAACCTGGCTAGAGAGAATATGCACATAAAAGCCTATGAAAAAAGAAAAAAGATACATTATGCCTTTACAGGGAGGATAATTGGGAAGTGGGTGTGGCCCACCGAGGACGCCTTAAGAGGCAGAAATAGCTATCTGGGTCTCCCAGGAAGCAACACAGAGTTGCAGTTTGTCAGCAGAAAAAGGGCCCAAGAACTTGTGAATGAGATTTCACAGAACCTAGGGCTGAAGAACAACTAAGTTTACATAGGTAAAACCTGGCTAGAGAGAATATGCACATAAAAGCCTATGAAAAAAGAAAAAAGATATATTATGCCTTTACAGGGAGGATAATTGGGAAGTGGGTGTGGCCCACCGAGGACGCCTTAAGAGGCAGAAATAGCTATCTGGGTCTCCCAGGAAGCAACACAGAGTTGCAGTTTGTCAGCAGAAAAAGGGCCCAAGAACTTGTGAATGAGATTTCACAGAACCTAGGGCTGAAGAACAACTAAGTTTACATAGGTAAAACCTGGCTAGAGAGAATATGCACATAAAAGCCTATGAAAAAAGAAAAAAGATACATTATGCCTTTACAGGGAGGATAATTGGGAAGTGGGTGTGGCTCACCGAGGACGCCTTAAGAGGCAGAAATAGCTATCTGGGTCTCCCAGGAAGCAACACAGAGTTGCAGTTTGTCAGCAGAAAAAGGGCCCAAGAACTTGTGAATGAGATTTCACAGAACCTAGGGCTGAAGAACAACTAAGTTTACATAGGTAAAACCTGGCTAGAGAGAATATGCACATAAAAGCCTATGAAAAAAGAAAAAAGATATATATATATATATATATATATATATATATATATATATATATATATATATATATATATATGTGTGTGTGTGTGTGTGTGTGTGTGTGTGTGTGTGTGTGTGTGTGTGTATATATATATATATATGTGTGTGTGTGTGTGTGTGTGTGTGTGTGTATATATATATATATATATATATATATATATATATATATATATTTGTTTATGTAAGTTTTCATGGGTATGTATTTGTGTACAGTTAATATCTCGGGTTTCTTCCCATGTAATTGTAAACATATCCTTAAAAGGGTAGTAGCGATATTTCAACGAAATCACAGAAGGTGACGAACTTCAGCCAGAAGATGACGAATGTGATTTCGTCGAAATGTCGCTACTACCCTTTTAAGGTTATGTTTACAATTACATGGGAAGAAACCCGAGATATTAACTGTACACACACACACACACACACACACAATTATATATATATATAATTATATTTATTGGTAATATTTTTTTAGGAATACACATGTCATAAATTATCCTTAGATCTAATTATTAGATTTGATTTACTGGGAATAGATTTAACAAACAGTGTCGACTGGCGGCCCCCAGGGGGAGAGCCTTTTCTGTGAGGGCACCCACCATCTGGAACGAGCTCCCCCCAGAGATACAGAAGATTCCGGATCTGTGCACTTTCCGCCGTGCCCTCAAAACATTCCTGTTTCAGCAGGCCGGCCTGGCCTAACTTTCCCTTTATATTGCTTTTTTGATTTTATTTTAAACTGGGATGTCTTGAATTATCTAGGACCAGAGTGTTTAGTATATTTTAATTGGTTTTTTATTAACGTTTGTATTACATGTATTTTTATCGTTTGTTGTTCACCGCCCTTAGTCCCTTAGGAATAGGGCGGTATATAAATTTAATAAATAAATAAATAAATAAATTAGGGATAAAAGTAAAGGTAAAGGTTCCCCTCGCAAGGAGCCAGCCGTTCCTGACTCTAGGGGGTGGTGTTTATCTCCACATCAAAGCCAAAGAGCCAGCACTGCCTGAAGACGTCTCCGTGGTCATGTGGCTGGCATGAGTAAACACCAAAGGCGCACAGAACGCTGTTACCTTCCCACCAAAGGTGGTCCCTATTTTTCTACTTGCATTTCTTACGTGCTTTCGAACTGCTATGTTGGCAGAAGCTGGGACAAATAACAGGAGCTTAACCCATTACGCGGCACTAGGGATTCGAACTGCTGAACTGCTGACCTTTCGATAGACAATTTCAGCGACTTAGCTACTGAGCCACCACGTCCCTATTTATTAGGGATGTAATCTAATAAATTGTTGTTACATTTATTTTTTAATTAGATTTCTTTGTTTGGATTTATTAGGAATATCTGTGTGTACGTGTGTGTCTTCAAGTCAATGTCAACTAGAAGAATAATTTTGCAGAAAATATGCTATGCTTCTCAATACTTTTGTGATGGAAGGATGGAAAAAAATAAAATATATCTGATAAAGACATGTTTCCAAATTTCTACAGAGCTTTGAAACCATGAATATGCTTTTCTTCCTCTACATTTTGTGTTTTATACTGTCAGGGTTCCAAGTAAAACCCCCAACAAAAGAAGACTCTGAAGCTAGAATTTCCTCAAAGTTCCATTTTATTAGAGATGTCATATTGGCACATGTAGGAAAACCCGAATCTGAAAGTTTTCCCCACCCATAGGAAAGTCCAAGTCCCTGCCCAGTACCCAAATGTCCATCACATGGCCCAATCATGTGACGGACATGATTGGGCAAAGTGATGCCAAACTAGAGATGCCTCCCAGTCACACCACTCCAGGTGCAGGGCAAGATGTCCTTGACTCTCAGAGAAAGGAATGTTATTATTACTATATATCTCCCCTGCTCCATACATTCCCCCCCTCCCAGTTTCCCACAGTACTAAATGTGAGAGGCCTGAGGATCCAATGCAAAAGATGGCTTCCAGGCCTGACATATGCTTTAAGTATTCTCCATATATTTTCCTCTTCCTTACATGAAAACTTTGTAAATACGTAAAAATATATTTGCTGCAAATGTGAGTAAATGATAGGACTGCTTTTGTAGCAACTGTTCATATTATTAAATAACTAAACTAAGAATAATTGCTAGAAACATCAATCCAACAAAATAGTACAATATTTGATTTAGAGAAAGTGCACAATAAACTAAATCAGCCTGAATTGTGGAAGGTTCAATATGACATTGAAACTTGGCTGCTGAATGAAACTTGGCTGCAGATATGCTAAAACCTATCTGAGAATTTATTGGACATTTTGAGAACAGTTCAAAATTTAGTAATTAGTAAAACACCTCTGTTTGCTTAATGTATTTATCAATAAATGTTAACAGCTTGCTGATGTAACTCATGCGATCTACAAAGTCTTACATGGCATTGGGAGCAGGATATTTGTGGGTCCAACTTCCTCCAATTGTCTCTGCCTGCTCCATCAGTCCAGCAGGAGTAGCATACTCTAGGTACTGTTTATTAAGGAGTGCTATCTAATAGTACCCTAGTAGTATGCCTTTTATGTCACTGAATCTTTATGTAACTGCATCAACCTTTTCAAGTGAGCCAGGTCACGAATCTGATGGTGCAGGAATTCCAGGAATACTACTTTATTGTGATATGTTATAGAAACAGACAGTTGAAATCTAGTCCAAACAATCGACTTTCCCCATTTTAAGAGCATTGAGGTCAAGTTGGAGCTATTCTACATCTTTTCCTCACACATTCCACTTCCTCATGACTGATCAACATTTTATCTCTTCAACTTTCTTTTCAAGACCATGCTAAATTCTTCAAAATCAATGAATATTAGTAATTTTTAGTTTTTTGTTTTTAGATGGTCCTTTGTGTTGAGTTCTGGTCTCATTACAATGATGTAGCATTTAGGGAAAAAGATAGATCCCAATATTCCTATACCGGAAGCCAAGATGGAGAAGATCTCCACAGCCACCATGTATTTTCCTTTGGTGCTCAGATACGTTGGGACAAAAGTCATCCACACGCTACAAAACACCAGCATGCTAAAAGCAATAAATTTGGCTTCATTAAAAGAGTCTGGCAGTTTTCGAGCCAAGAAAGCCACAATGTAGCTGATGAGAGCAAGAAATCCCATATATCCTAAAATATAATAGAACATATTGCCTGATCCTTCATTGCATTCAACTACAATCTCTTCTGGAAGAGAATGCATGTCCAAATTTGGGAAAGGAGGGCCAGTGCACAGCCACACTGTGCAAATACTTGCTTGAATGCAGGAACAACAGAGAATCAGAGAGTATGAAAATCTTTTCCCCACCCATTTTCTCATTTTTGATCCAGGCTTAATAGCCATAAAAGCTAGAACCACTGTGATAGTTTTGGCCAAAACTGAAGAGACCGCAACTGAGAAGATGATCCCGAAAGCAATTTGACGAAGAAGACAGGTCAGCAATTGGGGCTGACCAATGAACAGCAAGGAACAGAGGAAGCAGAGGAAGAGGGAGACAAGGAGAAGATAAGTGAGATTCCGGTTGTTAGCTTTGACAATGGGAGTATTCCGATGTTTTATGAAAATTCCAAGTACCACCACTGTGGTCACAGAAAATGATAGAGCCAAAACTATCAAAGTGATGCCCAAAGTTTCATTATAAGACAAGAAATTTAGATCCTTGGGAATGCACGAATTTTTTTCCTTGTTTGGATATTGTTCTTCTGGACAGTCTAAGCAGTCATCCATATCTGTGAAAATAGGTATTTCAGAATTCATAGCTGTATTTCAAATTTGCATACTTTTGTTTACTGAGAAGTATTTATTAGTCAAAAACATTCTATGTCATAAAATATCAGTGGACAACTATGGTTCTTGGAACTGCAATGTGCAATAATTCTCATCATTCATTGGCTTCAGTCCTCCAAGGTAGACGTGCTGGCAGATATACTCCAGCAACATTAACACCTATTCACATCCCTGTTAAATATACCTTTGTTCAATCTTGCTTTTGGAGAGCTGAACTAAAATGGAACTCTCATGAATAATGAGGATGACCTGAAGAGCCGTGGTGGTGCAGTGGTTAGAATGCAGTGCTGTGGACTACTTCTGCTGACTACTGGCTACCTTCAATTTGGCAGTTCGAATCTCACCAGGCTCAAGGTGGATTCAGCCTTCCTTCCTTCTGAGGTTGGTAAAATGAGGATCCAGATTGTTGGGAGGCAATAGGCTGATTCTGTAAAACACTTAGAGAGGGCTGCAAAGCACTGAGAAGTGGTATATAACTCTAAATGCTACTGCTATGTGTGTGAGATCTCTGTGTTCCTTTATGGATACAAACAGTTGTACGTACATAAATATAACAATATTTTCTACCTGTTTCATTTGAAAATTTTCTTGATGGACAAGTATTACAATCGTAGCAACAAAATGGCTTCCCTTCCTTCCTTTTCTTTGTGGAGCCTGGTGGGCAATGATGATTGCAGAGAGCAAGAGGAATAATCTATTCATTAATGAGAGGGAGAGGGAGAGGGAGAGGGTGAGGGTGAGGGAGAGGGAGAGGGAGAGGGAGAGGGAGAGGGAGAGGGAGGGAGGGAGAGAGAGAGAGAGAGAGAAATATATTTTATTTCCTTGAATCCAACCATTTTCAGAAATCAGTACATGCATCATATACTTCTGAAAAATATTAGTTTTGTGTGTGTGTGTTTGTGCAGATATGTACACATATAAGAATCTGATCCAAAATAGCATGTATTATTGATGAACCTTACCTTTACTCAGAATAGGTATTTTTCATCACTATTACATTGAAATAACCTACTGTATTTAGAAATAGAAACAGAATAACAGAGTTGGAAGGGACCTTGGAGGTCTTCTAGTCCAACCTCATGCTTAGGCAGGAAACCCTTCAGACAAATGGTTATCGAACCTCTTCCAGTGTTGGAGCATTCCCAACTTCTGGAGGCAAGTTGTTCCACTGATTAATTGTTCTAACTGTCAGGAAATTTCTCCTTATTTCTAAGTTGCCTCTCTCCTTGATTAGTTTCCACCCATTGCTTCTTGTCCTGCCCTCAGGTTCTTTAGAGAGTAGCTTGACTCTGTCTTCTTTGAGGCAGCCCCTGAGATATTGGAACACTGCTGTCATGTCTCCCCTAGTCCTTGTTTTCATTAAACTAGACATACCCAGTTCCTGCAACCTTTCTTCATATGTTTTTCTTGCCTAAATGTAGAACCTTACTTTTTTCACCATTGAATTTCATTTTGTTAGATAGCGCTCAATGTTCAAGTCTGTCAAGATCCTTGTGTATCTGAAGTCTATCTTCTGGAGTGTTGGCTATTCCTGCCAGTTTGGTGTCATCTGCAAATTTGATAGGTTCCCCATCTATCGCCTCATCAAAATCATTGGTGAAGATTTTGAAGAGTACTGGGCCTAACACAGAGCCTTAAGGTACTCCACTGCATTCGTCCCTCCATGTAGATGCAGTTCCTTTGAGGACTACACATTGAGTGTGGTTGGTTAGCCAGCTACGAATTCATTTGGTTGTGATGCTGTCTAACCCATATGTTTAAATTTTATCTAGTAGTAGGTTATGGTTTACTTTTTCAAATGCCTTACTGAAGTCTAAGTAAATTATATCGATAATAATCCTCTGATCCAATAATAATAATAATAATAATAATAATAATAATAATAATAATAATAATAATAACAACAACAAAGATCTTATGGGACTTTAGGATTCAGACTGACAGGCACTTGGTCCACAACACACCTGACATAACAATAGTTGAAAAGAAAAAAGTATGGTTCATTGACATTGCAATACCTGGTGATGCACGGATTGAAAATAAGCAGCAAGAAAAAAATCACAAAGTACCGGGACTTGCAAATTGAAGTTGAGCGACTGTGGAAAAAGAAACCGTGTGTTGTCCTGATTGTAATTGGAGCCCTTGGAGCAATACCCAAAGGGCTACCCCGCTATTTAGAAATTCTAAATTTGCCAGACTTGAACATTTTGACTCTACAAAAAACCACCTTACTCGGAACAGCTTATATCCTCCGACGATATCTTAACAGTTCCTAGGTCCTTGGTTAGGACTTGAGCTGCTGAGCTATTAACCAGCCTCAAAGGCTGTGAATTTCACTAAAATTAGCTAAATAATAATAATAATAATAATAATAATAATAATAACCCCTCCGAGGAGCTCTACCTTGTAGTGGTGGAGGGGCTTGCGTGCTCTAGTGATCCTAAGGGCTATGCTGAACAGGTGCAACCATATCAGACAGACCTTAGGTGAAGGGCCAGACAAAATCTGCTCCACAACCCATTCAAACATGGTGAATACAGAAAAAATGAAATTTATGCCGGCTGAACCGTCGCCCGGATTAACAAGGGTTCCGTTGGATGCTATGGCTCCTGGGCATTCTACGCAAAATGAGTTACAGGGCTCAACTCCCTCTGCTAGGCAACCAGGGCATGGAGCTGACAAGCTACTGGAAGAAAAACCCAAAAAGCGAAAAATCTGGACCAGGGAAGAAAACACCTCTATTATGAAAGCTTACTATCAGTCTGAGCCAGCAAAACATGGATTTCAAAAAAGAATGTATCAGATTTGGAAGATGAACCATACGGACTGTGACACCAGTGAACAAAGGTTAATGGACCAACGACGTGTAATCCTAAACCACAAATTTTTCACTACAGAAGAATTAATAGCAATAGAAGAGAAAGCAATTAATGGTCTGAGTACAACAAGAAAGAACAGTAACATCAAGAATGATTTCCAGACTCAAAAGCAAATTGAGGAAGAAAGGGAAGAAGAGGATACTGAAATGGATGAAGATAAAGAACAAGGAAGCACTAAAGAACAAACACCAACAGATAGTGCTCAATTAGCTGGAAAAATAAAGCACCAAATGGAAGATGATGAAAGAACACGTTTGCCAAAGCTGAACCAAGTGAACCGGAAAGAATTGAGAAATGTACTAAAAAAGGTCAATGAGGCTGTGCAAACTATTCAAACCACTACATTAGCCGAAACTAACCAACTGATGTATGCAGCAGCTGTCATAACCACCAAAGAACTGGGGTTGAAAATACAAAAGAACCAAAGAGGCAAGAAGGGGAAGCCTAAGTGGAAAATTCGGTTAGAATTGAAGATCAAAAAAGTACGTGGAGATTTGAGCAACTTGAAGAACCTAAGGCAAGGTCAGCTAAAGAATAAGCAGGTCAAAAGCAGCCTGGAAGCAAGATACGATCTAAGGAATAAGGAGATTGCAGTAGTAATTGAAGAGCTGAAGCAGAGGGTTGTTGCCATCGCTGAAAAGATTAAAAGGTATGAAAACCGAGTAACTCAGTTCAAGGAAAACTCACAGTTCAGAGCAAATCAGCACCAGTTTTACAAGAATTTAGAAAATGGAAACGGAGTAACAACAAATGAAAAGCCTGATAAAGAGAAAGCTCTGAAATTCTAGAAGAATTTGTGGGAAAACAACAAGAAGCACGACAGAAATGCAAAATGGATCAAACAGGTTGAGGACTCTATTAAAGTGCATAAAATGGAAGACGTGAAAATAACAAAAGCAATGGTGCAAAGACAGTCAAGAAAAGTGAAGAACTGGAGTGCACCTGGACCGGATGAGCTGCATGGCTTCTGGTTAAAGGCACTTACAAGTCTGCACAAAAGATTGGCAACCCAGATGAACCAGATCCTAAAAACACCTGAAAATGATGGATGGATGACAACTGGAAGGACATTTTTGATCCAAAAAGATAAAGAAAAAGGAAAGGATCCTGGAAACTATAGGCCAATCACCTGCTTGCCAACAACATACAAGCTTCTTACTGGTATCATTGCAAACCAAATCTATGGATACCTGGAAAGAAATAACTTGCTTCCTGTAGAACAGAAAGGATGCTGCAAAAACTCAAGAGGAACAAAAGATCAATTGCTGATCGACAAGCTAATCCTAAAGAACTCAAAGAAAAGACAAACCAACCTGTTCATGGCTTGGATAGACTATAAGAAAGCATTTGATTCAGTTCCCCATAGCTGGATCAAGAAATGCCTGGAAATATTAGGCATCAGCAGCAACATACAAAAATTCATGGAATCTTCAATGAACCTCTGGAAAACAAAACTTATGGCTAATGAAGAAGAACTGGGTGAAGTTGAAATTAAACGAGGCATTTTCCAGGGCGATTCCTTTTCACCCCTACTTTTTATACTCTCAATGCTACCACTGACAATCATTTTGAAGAAGATGAACTGAACTTGCAAAGAAAGGACTGAAAATCTCGCACTTGATGTACATGGATGATTTGAAGCTGTTTGGTAAAACAAAAGCTGAACTGAATTTATTAATTGAAAACACAAAAGAATTCAGCCAAGACATTGGTATGCAGTTTGGAATTGACAAATGTGCAACAATAGCAACCAAAGCAGGCAAGATCATAAAAGAGGATGGAATAGAACTAGAGAATGAAGAAATGATAAAGGCAGTAAAATCAGAAGAAGGCTACAAGTACTTGGGGATTTTAGAAGCCTCTGACTTAATGCATAATAAAGTCAAGGAATTAACTTCAGCCAAGTACATTCGGTGAATTCGTAAGATATTAATGTCCAAATTGAGTGGAGGAAACATCATAAAAGCCATAAATACCTGGGCTATACCTGTGATTAGATACTCTGCAGGAATAATTGACTGGGCCCGGATGGAGTTAGACAATTTGGACAGAAAAACAAGGAAGCTTATGACAATGAATCATGCCTTGCACCCTAAAAGTGATGTTGACCGATTATATTTACCAAGAGCAGAGGGTGGTCGAGGACTCCTACAAATAAAGCAGACTGTGGAAGAAGAAAAATGCAGCTTGAATGATTACATCCAGAAAAGTGAAGAACCAATGATTAAGGAAGTAAATAAAGGAGGCCTTTTAAAGACAATTAAAACAAAAGCAGAATATAAGAAAGAAGTAATTGAGCAGCGAGCTGAAAATTGGAAACACAAAGCTCTGCATGGCCAATGCTTGAAAAATATTGAAGGCAAAGCTGACCAGAAACTAATTTGGAACTGGTTAAGATCAGGAGTACTGAAAAAAGAAACTGAAAGCTTTATTTTGGCAGCTCAAGAACAAGCCCTAGCCACAAACTGTATGAAGGCAAAAATTCAACATGTTACCACCAAAAGCAAATGCCGCCTCTGCAATGAGAAAGATGAGACAGTCGACCACCTGATCAGTGGGTGCAGCAAAATTTCACAAACTGACTACCTACAACGCCATGACCGTGTTGCTAAAATCATTCACTGGAAATTGTGCCAGAAGTTTGGATTTGAGTACAGCAAAAACCATTGGGAACATCAGGTTGAGAAAGTTTTAGAGAATGAGAAACTCAAGATCTTGTGGGACTTTAGGATTCAGACTGACAGATACTTGGTCCACAACACACCTGACATAACAATAGTTGAAAAGAAAAAAGTATGGTTCATTGACATTGCAATACCTGGTGATGCACAAATTGAAGATAAGCAGCAAGAAAAAATCACAAAGTACCGGGACTTGCAAATTGAAGTTGAGCGACTGTGGAAAAAGAAATTGTGTGTTGTCCCGATTGTAATTGGAGCCCTCGGAGCAATACCCAAAGGCTACCCCGCTATTTAGAAATTCTAAATTTGCCGGACTTGAACATTTTGACTCTACAAAAAACCACCTTACTCGGAACAGCTTACATCCTCCGACGATACCTTAACAGTTCCTAGGTCCTTGGTTAGGACTCGAGCTGCTGAGCTATTAACCAGCCTCAAAAGCTGTGAATCTCACTAAAGATTAACCAATAAATAATAATAATAATAATAATAATAATAATAATAATAATAATAATAATAATAATAATAATAAATGTCTTGTGGTTATTCTGAGTTGTTTGTATTTGACTTCAGGGCTGCTCATAGATAGAATCAATATATACATTATATTATTACTGAAAGTCAGGGACCACTTCAGTTAAACCACCTAAATGACATCTAAATTCCTCCAGAAAAATTAGTGTTTACTGGTCGGATGCTCTTTCTGATGCCACATGGTGTTCTCAATTGTCTTCCTGGCAATTATCATAACAATACTGGCAATCGTTAATTGCAGAAAAGGAGGCCATCTATTTTAATTTTCAAACGGGAAACTTCATTTTGGTCCTACCTGGTTAAAATGGGCTGGCCATGTGATTTTTCTTTCATTGATGGAGAACCTTCTGCCTGATGGGGCTTGAGGATCCATTTGTCCCACTTTTACTTTCATGAAGGATTTGTTAGGGAAAGTAACCCAGTTGATGATGTCAAATCCATCTAGCAATTCACCCTTCTTGTCAAAAGACACCTTGTCTCCGGCACTGTTGTTAAAGGAGACTTGACTTAGGAAATGATAAAGCTGGAATAAATGACGTTTTCGCAAGTGTTACCAAAGTGGTGGAAAAAGTGAAAAATGTTTGACTTGGAAAAAAGTTTTGATATTCTCTGAAGCTATTTAATTATTTTATCACTCCGTTACTGGGAGTCCCATTATTTCCTTCCCCAATCAAATATTTCACTTCAGCTCAGTTTGAAAAGCATACGAAGAACTAGCAGGCAATGTATTTCAAATAAACAGACTAAATTTTCTTTTAGCATAGAAATATATTGATATACCTATGTCACTGATGGGAATGCAATTATTTCAGAGCCAAGGTTTACTATTTGCCAGGGGAATAGTACTATTGATACTATCTCTACTACCACTATTTCTATTGAATTAAATTTATACGTTGTCTAATTTCCAGTGACTCTGGGCAGTTTCCAAATGCTTATTAAGTACTGTAATTATGTATTTTTTTCCTCCTATAACTTATTGTGCAATTTTTATTATTTACTTAAATTAGAATGTTCTGCAAAACTCTGGATAAAATCCTAAATTCTGGATTTGGTAGCATCCTGCATCTGCAAGAATACAGCTCTCATTTCTTTCAAAACTTACAAAAATGATACTCTCAGAAAAATGTTAGTCCTTTTATTACCATTGTGGAGTCTATTTACACGTATTTATCTCTGTGGTTTGCAGGTTGTCCTAGACTTATAACCATTCATTTAGTGATCTTTAAAAGTTACAATGGCACTAAAAGAATAACTTACAACTAGACCTTGAACTTATAGCTATTGCTGCATCCTTACAGTCATGTGATCAAATTTGATTGGTATGTAGTTACAATACCGTGTTTCCCTGAAAATAAGACCCTGTGTTATATTTTTTAGAACCCTGAAATAAGCACTTGGCCTTATTGCCATGCGCTCAAAAGCCCGATTGTGCCTTTTATCAGGGGATGTCTTATTTTGGGGAAAACAGGATAGTTGCAGTGTCCTGGGCTCTTGTGATCACCATTTGTGACCTTCCCATCCAGCTTTTGATAGCAAGTCAATGGGAGAAGCTGGATTCACTTAATCATCATGTAATTCGCTCAACAACTACAATGACTCACTTAACAATCATGACAAAAAATGGGCAGGTCTCACTTAACAACTGATTTGCTTTGTTCTGTCCCCGTCCCACACGCACACACACCAACAGACGTCCAAGAGTTAAAAACCAAACCAGCCGACAAAATCCTTATCCTTATGATAATGGAACTTGGCAGCAACCTAATGGCTGCCTGCCAAGAGTTTATTACTCATGAAGAGATAACTTCTCTCTGTTTCTGGTACATCAAAGTAAAATGTTCAATAATTACAGAGTAACTTAAGTCCAAATATAAGCAAAGTCTATAGCAAAAGTCCGGCAATGCAGAATGGTATGGAAGCTTTCAGCTTTGTTCGTCACAAGGTTTGACTGGCCACCATGCTCCCTTTTATACCCTGTGGGGTGTGGTCCAGTGACTCAGCCTAATCTCTGGCACACATTTTTGTCTGTTGCACGCGCTTATCTCTGCGACGCTGTTGAGGATCCAGCCAAGACTCATTACTCTCATCACTGTCCACCTGTGCCTGTGTGGATGTGCTTGGCCCCGGCCCTATCTCTTGCCCTTCAGCGGACACCGAAGGCATTGCCAAAGAGGAGGGTCCTGGAGAAGGAGACCTTGCCAACTCCTCTCCTTCACTCTCGGAGTCCTCTCTTGCCGATGACACAGGCTCAGGTAATGGAGCCACAACACGCTTAGGCATGGAAATGTTGGTCCCAATTGTAATCATAAGTCAAGGACTACTCATATACTCACTGTCGTTCCTTCTGTGCATCTTCTCTGGGAATTCTTAGTAAGACAGTATATACAGAATGAGAATCCTTCTTATATCTGGATCTATCTTATATCTGGATCTATCTGGATCCACTCCAGTCCGGCTTCTGGCCTGGGTACAGCACGGAAACGGCATTGGTTGTGTTGGTGGATGATCTCTGGAGGGCTCGGGATAGGGGTTGTTCCTCTATCCTGGTCCTGTTAGATCTCTCAGCAGCTTTTGATATCATCGACCATGGTATCTTGCTGCACCGGTTGGAGGGGTTGGGAGTGGGGGGCACCGTTTTGCGGTGGTTCTCCTCCTACCTCTCTGACCAGTCGCAGTCTGTGTTGGCAGGGGGGCAGAGGTCGACCCCGAGGTGCCTCATTTGTGGGGTGCCACAAGGGTCGGTCCTCTCACCCCTTCTGTTCAACATTTATGTGAAGCCGCTGGGTGAGATCATCCGTGGCTTTGGGGTGGAGTTCCATCAGTATGCTGATGATACGCAGCTGTACATCTCCACCCCAGGCCATCCCAACAATGCCCTTGAAGTGATGTCCCGGTGCCTGGAGGCCGTGCGGATCTGGATGGGGAATAACAGGCTTTGACTCAACCCTTCCAAGACTGAGTGGCTGTGGCTTCCGGCGTCCTGATATAGCCAGCTGGTGCCAACGCTGGCTATTGGGAGCGAGTCATTGGCCCCCACGGAGAGGGCTCACAACTTGGGCGTCCTCCTGGATACACAGCTGTCTTTGAAAGAGCATATGATGGCCGTGGCCAGGGGGGCTTTTCATCAGGTCCACCTGATTCGCCAGTCACTCAGGCACTCGTCACTTCCCGCCTGGACTACTGCAATGCTCTCTACATGGGGCTCCCATTGAGGAGCACCCAGAGGCTCCAACTGGTGCAGAATGTGGCCGCGCGGGAAATTATGGGAGCAAGAGGGCGCTCCCATGTGATGCCTCTCCTGCGCGAGTTGCATTGGCTTCCAGTGGTCTTCCGGGTGCGCTTCAAGGTGTTGGTCACCACCTTTAAAGTGCTCCATGGCATCGGACCTGGGTATTTGCGAGACCATCTTCTGCCGCCGATAGCCTCCCACCAACCAGTACACTCCCACAGAGAGGGACTCCTCAGGGTGCCATCAGCCAGGCAATGTTGGCTGGCAACCCCCAGGGGGAGGGCTTTCTCTGTGGCAGCACCTGCCCTCTGGAACAATTTGCCCCTGGAGATACGAAGGATACTGGATTTCTGAGCCTTTTGCCGTGCCCTAAAAACTTTTCTTTTCCATCAAGCAGGGCTGGCATGAAACCCCCCCCCCCCCTTTTTAGCTCTTTTTAGCTTTTTAGCCTTTTATTTTTTTAAGTGTAACTTGGGTTTTAATTGGATTGTTTTAAATTGTGGGCCAAAGCTGTATAATTCTTTTAATTGATTTTAAATTTTGTATTAAATAATATAAGTGAAGGCACTAATATTAACAATAACAATGATGCATTTTAAAAATCTGCCTTTTAGACGCAACATTACCTGAAAATACTGTGATTTAGAAGTCCTTGGGTGATCTGTATCCAACACTACTCCGTATTTCCTTCTGGATGAGTAAAAGGCATGCAAAGCATGAGTCACAGCATAGACAGCATTATAAACACTGTAGCTTTGACTGGTCATGCTTGTTTCAAAAAAAGAATGCGGAAGGCTTTCCAGTCTCTCATTGCCAGTACAGCTTCCTTTGTCTGTTGCAGAATCTGGAAATGAGCATTTAAATGCTTGTTCCCAGAAGACTCTGATAAAATGATCGGTCAGAGAATGGGGGTCCTGAAATAGAAGGAAATTCTGAAATGTTGACATCTCCGAGGTATGACGTGCAAAGGACAAGGCACCATGGAAGATCTGCATATTTAAATTGTTTAAACAGGGAGCCACTGAAAAATCCCAATGGGCTGTCATCACCCATACTTTCTGCACAGGCAGCATCATGTCTGATTCAGCAAGATTGAGCACTAGCTGCAAATCTAACATCATGTGAGCATCAGCACTTACAACACAGACATTGACGTTTGCCTTACTCAGCAACAGGGCCATTTCCCTAAACATGTCATTGAAATTATCAACCATGTGTAAAATATTGCTTTGGAGCGGCATTCGTTCCGAGAAGGCAGTGCAGATTCCATTATCATTAAAGCTTTTCTCCAAGGTCTGCACAAATGTTTCTCCTTTATCATCATCCATGGCCATGATCCCAATCCACTTCCATTGAAAATGAAGCAAGAGCTGGACTATTCCTGTATACTGATGCACTTCATTAGGTACCATGCGGTATAAGAAAGTCGGGTGACTTATATCATTCACTGGTGGACTATATAAACAATAGGAGACCTAAAGGCCAACATAATTACATTCATAATCGGGAAATATAAAAATATCTGCAGGGTCAAACACAAAAACATAGTAATTTTTATTTTATTTTCTAAAAAAAAATAG
Source organism: Pituophis catenifer annectens (assembly GCF_029215685.1). Classification (NCBI taxonomy): domain Eukaryota; kingdom Metazoa; phylum Chordata; class Lepidosauria; order Squamata; family Colubridae; genus Pituophis; species Pituophis catenifer. The sequence continues at coordinate 14,957,860 of NW_027256895.1, forward strand.
TTTACAGCATACTCAAAGGCTGCTTCAATCACAAACTGACCCTATGTAGCATTTAATTTTCTCCATCCTTAACATGAGATGAACCAAACCAAACCCCAAAATAAATAAATGAATAAATAAATAATAAAACACAATATTTGTTCCACATAACAGATTATATATCATCCTGACTTCTTTTATCTGCATTTATACATATTGTTTCTTTTGTCATCCATTTTCCCATCTCTATTTATTATTATTTATTTATTAATTCAATTTGTATGCCGCCCCTCCCCCAAGACTCAGGGTTATATAATTAGATTCATAACAGGGAAATATAAAAATATCTGCAGGGTCAAGCACTTTTCTATAATGCTAGGTTTTTTTCCCCTCACATTGTAGCCTTAAAACCTCTTCTCCTCAACATTTTAACTTCAGAAAAATGTAGTACAATAAAAAGGCTTTTGGTCTTTCCATGCAAATGCTCAGTCAATATATTTCATGACCAATTAAAATCTTGCTTCCTCTTTATTTACAACCTATTGTCCTCATACCTTCTACATATAATAGAAACTCATGAACATGCACCTCCTTCCTCATACACTCATACACTTTCGTATTCTTTCTAAATTCATTTCTCACTTGTCCATTCTTGACCTTATCTCTCATGCTATTAAACACAGACTGCATTCAACTACCATGTTTCCCCAAAATAAGACCCTGTCTTATATTTTTCTGAATCCTGAAATAAGCACTTGGCCTTATTGCCATGCCCTCAAAAGCCCGATTGGTCTTATTTTATTTATTTATTTATTTATTTATTTATTTATTTATTTATTTATTTATTTATTTATATTTGAATTTATATACCGCCCTTCTCCCCCTAGGGACTCAGGGCGGTGAACAGCTGAAATTAAAATACATACAATATAAAAGTTAAGATAGCTAAAATAAATTAAATCAATCGGCCCCCAATTTAAAAACCCAAAGCTATACAATTAAAAACTAACCCATAAAAAACTTAATTAGACTAGGCCGGCTTGCTGAAATAAAAACGTCTTCAGGGCCTTACGAAAGTGCGGAGATCTTGGATCAGTCATATTCCGGGAGGAAGCTCATTCCAGAGGGCAGGTGCCCACACAGAGAAGGCTCTCCCCCTGGGGGCCACCAGCCGACATTGCTTGACCGACAGCACCCTGAGGAGGCCCTCTCTGTGAGAGCGTATTGGCCGGTGGGAGGTTATTGGTAGCAGAAGGCGGTCTCGTAAATACCCTGGCCCTAAGCCATGGAGCGCTTTATTATCAGGGGATGTCTTATTTTGGGGGAAACAGGGTAACTTTTCTGTTTCTCCTAAGTTACCTAATTCCCACTTCCATAGCAAGGTGAGGAGAAGAACACAGTAATGTTTAGTTTCTTCTAAAAAAAAAAAAATAGTTAGTTTACAACACCCACGGGCTGCTCCAATCACAAACTGACTCTATGTAGCATATAGTTTTCTCCCTCCTTAACATGAGTTAAACCAAACCAAAATAAATAAATGAATAAATAAATAATAAAATACACCATTTTTTTCTCCATAAGTGATTCCATATTATCATGACTTATTTTATCTGCATTTATACATATTATTTCCTTTGTCATCCATTTTCCCATCTCTAGTTAACAATGCATGAAATCCAAATGTTCCTCTACTTGCTCTAATTTTTCACTGTTTATTTTTGATTCAATATTATTCTTTTTATTTCCCTGGTTACAGTCTAAGTTCAGACGGCGCCAACAAAATCTAACATAAGAATATGAAACTTTCCTTTTATCATGTTTATTTTTTATGTAAGTTTAAAAGAGCTTTAAAAAGCCTCAGTGGTTATTCATGTATCAGATTACTTTTGATCCTCTTCTGTAATGCAATGATAAGGAATGAAGAGTGCAAAAGGAACTGAGAGAAAGAAAAAAAGAGAAAAGTTAAAGCCAGGATAAAGAGACAAAAGGGAAAGAAGATAATCACCATCTACATATATAAAAGCGAAATACCACTCACTCATCATCACAAAATCTCCAGAACCATAAAGTCTACAAACTTGAAATTTGCCACGTATGTTCCTCTTGGCTTCTAGGTGCTCACTAAGAAAGGATTTTTCAAAATAACCATCAGAGCATTAGTATTTCCTATATTATTATTAACATACTCTGATGCTAAGGAGTTTTACTCCCCCTCCCCACCTGAAAAGAAATCTGTTCCAAATGCAAAACACAAGCAGAGGAGAGGAGTTTCAGTTTTACTTTCACAACAGCAAGCAGGGAATAGGATAAGGGATGCTTCTGTGAGGCAAGCCTGAGGGAGAGAAGGGGGATAGGATAGGCTTCTGTGGGGCAACGCTGAGGGAGAGAAGGGGAGAGGAAAGGTTAATCGTAACTACTCATTAATTTTCAAGCTGTAAATGTCGATTTATCAGGCCTGATCACATAGTTTCATAGCGGAACACAGGTATTCAGCTAGTATTAAAGATAAAAACCAGTTGGCATTGTGAGAATCTAAAACATGAATCCAGTTTTGTCTTTCCAACAAGGAACCCCTTTTATTCATATTATCCATTCATAACTTGTATGATTATATCAAGTTTTATAAACAAATTTACCACCCAGAAAATGAGAGAGAAATAATGCAATAAGTCTCACTCTTCCTGAAATATCACATTACCAGCAAAGAAGAATGAAATTGCATCACATTAATACAAGAAAAAAAAAGTTACATGTATTTTGTGGTGCTGGCAATCAGATCTTAAAACTTTGTATTCTCTCACAAAAACTTAGAAGAAGTTATATTATTTCTATGTGCTTTTGGTACATCACTATAGAGAAAATGTTAACAATAAGATGTAGATAATAAGTTTCTTAACAAATGAAAATACTTCTTAATAAATGTGGATAATAAATGTCTTAATAACTTTTTAAAGTACATCACCTGAAAGTTAAAGTCCATCCATCTTAAAATTGTCAAGATTGAGAAACACTATAATAGATAATAAGTTCCTAAACAAATAGAGGTGTAATCCACCTTACCTGAGGAATCTTGTAGATCCCTAAGATAGTAGCTATGTGAAGGGAGGTTTCTGAGTCAGTACCCCCAATGACAGCTGCTGGTATCTTCTTGCTGCACTTGTAGTTCAGAATAGTTGGCTTCTGATTAAAGAGCAAGTTCAGCGTGTTTTGATAAGCTATCTGGGCATCAAAGTGGCTATCATAGATATGAAAGCCTAGCGTCCGATTGGGTAAGATCATGCTGTTTCCATTGATTTCATTCACCGCAAATGCCAAGGCTAGGGTGTGCTGATATTTTTTCAGCATTACACTAAAGTAAAAGACACATCTTGAGTAAATCATGATGTTCAGTGTTGTAAACATTTGCGTACTACTCCTGTAAGTGGTACCCTATATTTCCTGGTGGAGAACATTGGAGAATAAGAAACCTGACACTTAGAATGAAGTTACCTTTAAGTAGAAGACTAGCTTGTTTGCTTGTAATGGATCTGCCCTTCTCCAATCTTACTGACTGATTAGATCCTATCAGATGTAAAAGATCAGAACAAAATTCAGAGCATACAAACAGATTTTGCAAACAGAATATCTGAGAGCTAGAACAGAGGTTTAGATCATAATATCCAACTACTTGCTCAGTGCTGGAACTTTACGTTGAAGCCAAATAGTTGGGTTAAACCCAAGAGCAATAACAGTTGCTGGGATGAAAACTAACATGGCTACCACATGTGTGTTTTGGGTCTGACCACTATTTCAGTCTCCTATTTTCTATTACCAGAAGATTAGAATAAATGGATGTAGGAGTAAAATTAATCTGATTTCTTGAATCTATGTCATGTTGCTAAAAGCATATCAGTGGCACTGCCAGGAAATAACCAAGTATTACAGAAATCAATGAGGTTTTCCTTACACAGGTTCAACATCACACTTGGGTGTAGGGTGTGAGCTGAAGTCTGCTCCTTCAGAAAATGAGAAAAGCTGTGAAATGATCCCACCAATTATCACGTCACCTGGAAGAAAATATTGGTATTGCACTTTCAGAGACTCACGAATGGTACACACTGCTGGAGATATCCCAAAATCTGATGGTGGCAGTAGCAGCAAACACAGAAGAAGTCTCAGGGACAAGGAGGACCCTCTCATGCAGCAGGCAAAATGATTGTCCCTTAATTTAAGATCTCCTACTCCTACTTTGATCATCATCATCCAGCTATTTAGTATGCCATGGTCTTCATCGTTCTGGATCCTACCACTAAATGCATACACACTGATCTGCTGAATCCATAGATGGATGGATAGATACATGTATACATACATACATACATACATACATACATACATACATACATACATACACTAACCCTCCCTTCGATCCGTTCAGGAGTTACAGTATATACCTGTATGTAATTAGAGTGGAAAAATATTTTTTTCTGCCTTGAGAGTAATGATGATTTCATAATCATCACCTTAGATAATAATCAGGTATGCATTTTCAAAAACACTAGAAAATTCCCAGAAGTTACTCCTCCTCCTTCTCTTCCTCCTCTGCCCCCAAATGGGCCTAATAATGTTTTTTTTTTTTTTTTTTTTTTTTTGTAGATGATAAAGTATTGGAGCTACAATACAGCTACAATGGAGAGCTACAAATTAGATTTATTAGGGATATAATCTTATAAATTGTTATTACATCTATTTATTTGATTAGATTTCTTAGATTGGATCAGAGAATCTTGAGTGATTATTCTGGGACTTTCCTTAACCTTGGAAAGTCAAGTAGACAAAAGGAAGCCTTTTCCTTGTGTTGTTGAGTTGGAAAAATGACAGTCCAGAAAAAGGAGATTCTCTGGGCATGTCAGTTGCCAGCCATGTCTTCACAGGAAGTCAGAAATACTTTATTTTCTTCCATCCTTCTTCCACCCCAAAAGTATTGAGAAGCATAGCATATTTTCTGCAAAATTATTCTTGTAGTTGACACTGACTTGAAGGCATACAAAGAGATATTCCTAATAAAGCCAATCTAAGAAATCTAATCAAAGAAATAGATGTAATAATGATTTGTTAGATTATATCCCTAATAAATTTATTCCCAATAAATCAAATCTAATATTTAGATCTAAGGAAAATTTATGACATGCATGTGCAGATCACCTATGATGACATCTGGGTCAGTGGGCAGAGCCTCCCACCAGTTTTACTACCAGTTCTTGCGAACCAGTCCGAGCCGGGGTCAACCCACCACTGATGTGGTAACCATGTTAGTGTTCATCCCAGCAACTGGGATTGCTTATTGCTTTTGGGGTTAACCCAACTATTTGGTTTAAGATTAAATTTAAAGCTCTAGGACTGAGCAAGTAGTTGGATATTATGACCTAAACCTCTCTTCTAGCTCTCTGATATTCTGTTTGCAAAATCTGTTTGTATGCTCTGAATTTATTCTGATCTTTTACATCTGATAGGATCTAATCAGTTAGTAAGACATGCTACAGTACATTTGATTGTGCTAAGGGGGAAAGTTTGCATCAGTTTTGGCTCAATCTTCTTTTGCTTAAATCCCTGTTATTATACATGTAGCTTTATTTATATCCATAGACCTCCTATTCAAAAATCATTGGAGAAAAATCTCTCCATATTTCTCTGACCTTGTGAGAGGCCAGAAGCAAGTGATTGTTTTGTGACTAGCATGTTGGGTTACATGTAATTTGGTCTGGTCTACAAGAAAAACAATCCATCACTGAATAGTTTCACTGCATAAGTTAATGAAGCGATATTTAGTGCAATATAATCTGCAATGTAAAATCCTTGTATTAGTTTCTAAGCATATTTTCTCTGAAAATGGCGTGTTGCCTTCGAGTTTAGGACAGTTGAAATATTGGAGAAGGGCAGTTCCATTATGAGCAAACAAGTTAGTCTTCTAGTTAAAGGTAGCTTCATTCTAAGTGTCAGGTTTCTCATTCTCCAATGTTCTCCACCAGTAAATGTAGGGTACCACTTACAGGAGTAGTATGCAAATGTTCACAACACTGAACTTCATGGCTTACTCAAGATGTGTCTTTTACTTTAGTGTAAACAATGGAAACAGCTGCCTCCCAAGGTTTGGGGAGGGAAGTGGGCTGCATTAAAGAAAGGTAAAGGGGAAGTGGGGTGGGGGGGTGGCAAGCTGGCCACGGGAACACCGGGAAGGCCGCGGGGAAGGCAGGCAAGCTTGGCAGGGCTGCGGGGAAGGGACTAGGGTGCTAGCTCCCTTCCCCACAGCCAGGAGGCCCTGCCATGCTTGCATGCCTTCCACACAACCTTCCCGGCAGTCCCCATGGCCAGGACATTTGCCTGCCTTCGCAAGCTGGCCCCGTGGACACCAGAAAGGCCATGTGGAAGGCAGGCAAGCTTGTTAGGGCTACAGGCCACAGAGTAGAGGAGGCAGGCTGGGATGGTGGGGGGGGGGCAGGGGCAGCTACATAGACCATGACTCGCAGGGTTACCTGGCAGGCAGATCAGGGCCACTCTGGCTGGCAAGCTGCAAGTGAGAACCCACACAGTAGAAGTGAGGAGTGACTGGGTTGACCAGAAGGGTAGGGATGGGGGAAGCGAGCATTGGGCAGCCAGGGTGAGTGAGCAGGGGACCGTTTGGAGGCAGCCAGCAGTCACTAGCAGTTCAGTGACCCAGCCCAAATAACTGCTACCCACCACTGCCCACACAGCGTTTCTGGATTACCTGCATTCTGCCCTGTGCTTCTGCCTCCATCTGCTGCTGTTGCTGCCATGTGAAGACAAGCCTCTCATGACTGGCCGCTGTTCCAGCCTATCAACTCTTGGCTTTTCCACAGTTCTGCCTCCGTCTGCTGCTAGTACAGGTAATCAACTCACCTGGGCTGAACGGTCTGTGGTTGCTGCCAGATACCATCGGCCCATGCATATTTGCTGTCTCTTGTGTGGGCCACGCCCACTCCTTTCACTAGGGCTTATATTTGGGGTAGAGGTTATATTAGGCACAGTTGTGAAAATCATGCTAGGGCTTATTTTCAGGGTAGGTCCTATTTTCGGGAAAACATGGCAATATCTAAGTGGCTATCACAAAGAAGAGGGGATCAGCCTATTCTCCAAAGGATCTGAAGACAGAACAAGAACAATGGATGGAATTTATTAAGGGAAGAACCGACCTAGAACTAAGGAAAAATTTCCTTACAAAATTAATTTGAAATTAATTTGAAATTTCCTATAACAATTAATCATTGAAATAACTTGCCTCCAGAAGTTGTGGGTGCAGGTTTTTAAGAAAAAGTGGACAATAATTTGTTTGAAATAGTATAGGGTTTCCTGCTTGAGCAGGGAGTTAGATTATAAAACATCCAAGGTCCTTTCCCACTCTGTTATTCTGTTATTTCTAATCTAGTTATATCATTCTACTTGACTTATTCTTTGTAATGGGAGTTAATTAATAATTGGGCTACAATTATAAAGACAGCCAAAGTTAAATCAGTCAGAGTCATAATTTTCAACATATTTTAATGCAAAACACATAGACTACTATTTTTTTTTACATATTATTGTAATTCCATATTCTGAGAACTAAATGATTAAGCTAAACATTTTTAGCAACATGGCCAAAATGAACTGTCAATTTGCCAATCAATATATCCACTATTAATATTTTAGAATATCAAGGACTATGTAATTGCTTATTGCCATCTCCATCTCCACATACAAAGAGGTATGTGGCAAGTGAAAATTATATATATATATATATATATATGATCTAAAAATAATAATTAAAAATACATTAAAAAGAAAAGAAAAAACAAATAAACTTACAGGGCAGACTCAATGGACTAATAGGTCTTTTTCTCCCATAGTATTTTATGTTTCTATAAAAGTACATTTTCCCACAACCTACTCATAGTTGTGATTCATACTGGCATATATTGATGAAACACTTGTACCCAGTTAGACCTAAACTATGACCTGCTTTTGGATTTTATAACCTTCACTCCTATCCTCTTAATCTTTAGGGACATATCCATCATTATTCATTTATTTATAGTGTCTAGCTGCAAAGTCATGAGTTTTTCCTGTGTCTTTGGTTTCTTAGATATTTTGTCTAAAAATAAGTATCATTTTTCCTTAAGCAGCCTAGGAAATAATCATATGCTGGAGCAAAGCTTAATTGAGCCAATCTCTATAAATTACTCAGATCTTTGGGAATTAGAATATATTTACTTTGACTAATGTTAACTTGATACATTACTTAAATCCATTACTTGGATCCAAGAAATGTATGTGGTTGGGAAAAGAAAACAAGGGTAACTGGGTATGCAGGAGAAGGTACATTATGAGAATCAAAGAAAACGGAATTCTGCTGTGCTATAGATACTTTGAGGAGGCATGGCTTAGTAGAAAAAGGCTGCCATAAGAGATAACAGCAGTCATTAAAGTGATCGGGGAAGGCTAGGTAGTATCTCAAAGACCAAATGCAGAAAATTCAGGTTGGAGAAAATAAAGGTCCTCATTAATGTCACTTTGTATTATTTGGTTAGAGAAGGAGGGAAGGCTGCATGGAATCAATGAGCAAATTGAACTTCACATTCAGGATTATTTTTTTATTAACTGTCCCTTTGTGTTCAAATCAGGTCTCATAATAATGATATAGCATTTGGGGGAAAAGATGCAGCCCAGTAATCCAGCTGCTGAAGCCAAAATGGAGAAGATCTCCACAGCCACCATGTATTTCCCCTTGGTACTCAAATAGGTGGGAACAAATGATATCCAGACACTACAAAAGACCAACATGCTGAAGGTGATAAATTTGGCTTCATTAAAGCTATCTGGTAACTTCCTAGCTAGGAAGGCCACAGTGAAACTGACAGCAGTCAACAACCCCAGAAAGCCAAGCACTGTATAAAACATTGTGGTTGAACCTTCATTACATTGTAGGACAATTTCTTCAGCTATAGAGTGCATGTCAGAATCTGGGAATGGAGGAGAAATTGTCAGCCACACTGTACAAATGGTAAATTGTGCCAGGGAGCAAAATAGGACAATAGAAAAAGCCAGCCTATTCCCCACCCATTTCCTCATTTTGGAACCTGGCCTGGTGGCCATGAAAGCAAGAACAACAAGGATAGTTTTCCCTAATATGCAAGAAAGGGCTACTGAGAATATGATGCCAAAAGCAGCTTGTTGCATGAAACATTTCACCTGATCTGGTTGCCCAATGAAGAGCAAACTGCAAAGGAATGAGAGCAGGAGAACAATGAGAAGAATGTAGGTGAGGCTCCTGTTGTTGGCTTTGACAATGGGAGTGTCCCACTTTTTAATAAAGATCCCCAGCACCAAAGCTGTGATGAAAGAAAGGAAGAGACTAACACTGGCCAGGGTGATTCCCAGTGGCTCATTGTAAGACAGGAAGGTGGTTGTTTTTGGAATACAAAGATTTTGAGCCTTGTTTGGATATTGGTCTTCTGAACATTGAAAGCAGTCAACCGCATCTGCAAAAAAACAAAACATCATGGTCAATTTCTAGAAAAGATCAGGTAGCAGGACTGAAAGTTAATTATTGGGTTTAATTTTTCCTAATTAATTAATGCCTATTTATATTTAGTGTGATACTGTAAATATGGAGATGATCTGTTACTTACATATTGTTTGTGGTAACCCTTTCATTTTTAGTATTTATAAAGTAATATCATCCCCTTCATGGATTACTGCCTTGTTGTGGCTTGCGTAGCTCAATGAAGCCAAGACAGACAGGTCATAGCAGAGAGTTCTGACAAAACGTGAAAACCCCATGGACAGTACCAAAAGGGAAAAAAGAAATGACACCGGAAGATGAGCCCCTCAGGTCGGAAGGTGTCCAATATGCTACTGGGGAAGAGCAGAGGGATAAATATAGGAGCGCCAGAAAGAATGAAGCGAATAGGCCAAAGCCGAAAGGACGCTCAGCTGTGGGTGCATCTGGTGGTGAAAGGAAAGTCAGATGCTGTAAATACTTTTTCTCCATTAGAACCTGGAATGTAAGATCCATCAATCAAGGCAAGCTGGGCATGATCAAACAAGATATGACAAGACTGAACATTGACATCTTAGGAATCAGAGAACTAAGATGGACAGGAATGGGTGAATTTAATTCAGATGACCATCTGATTCTTACTGCAGGCAAGAATCACTCAGAATAAATGGAGTAGCCTTCATAATCAATAAAAGAGTAGGAAAAGCAATATTGGGATACAATCCCCAAAATGACAGAATGATCTCAGTTCGAATCCAAGGCAAACCATTCAATATCACAGTAATCCAAGTCTATGCCCCAACCACTGGTGCTGAAGAGAATGAAATTGACCGGTTCTATGAAGCCCTACACTTTATAGAATTAACACCAAAAAATGATGTCCTTATCATCATGGGGGACTGGAATGCTAAAGTAAGAAGCCAAAAAATAACCAGAATAACAGGCAAGTTTGGCCTTGGAGTACAAAATGAAGCAGGGCACAGGCTGATAGAATTTTGTCAAGATAATACAATAGCAAACACTCTTTTCCAACAACACAAGAGACGACTCAATACATGGACATCACCAGACGGTCAACACAGAAATCAGACTGACTATGTACTCTGCAGCCAAAGATGGAGAATCTCTATAAAGTCAGTAAAAAACAAGATCAGGAGCTGACTATGGCTCAAATCATGAGCTTCTTGTTGCAAAAAAACCACCAATAGCCTCCCACCGACCAGTTCGTTCTCACAGGGAGGGACTACTCAGGGTACCGTCAGTCAAATTATGTCGACTGGCGACTCCCAGAGGGAGGGCCTTCTCTGTGGGGGCTCCAACCCTTTGGAATGAACTGCCCCCGGAGATACGGAATATCCCTGATCTCCGTGCTTTCCGCCGTGCCCTCAAGACCCTGATGTTCCAACAGGTGGGGCTAAACATACGAACATGTGAATGATTTTTTAAATGTTATCTAATTCTGGGTTTTATTTAATTGACCAAACTAAGTAATAATTTTAATTAGCAATTTTATGATGTTTGTGTGTCTATATTTTTCTTAACTGTACACCGCCTTGAGTCCTACGGGAGAAAGGCGGTATAGAAATATAATAAATAAATAAATAAATAAATAAATAAATAAATAAATAAATAAATAAATAAATAAATAAATAAAATTTAGACTTAAATTGAAGAAAGTAGGGAAAAGCACTAGGCCACTCAGGTATGAACTAAATCATATCCCTGATGAATATACGATAGAGGTGACAAATAGATTTAAGGAATTAGATCTGATAGACAGAGTGCCTGAAGAACTATGAACGGAGGTTTGCAACATTGTACAAGAGGTAGCAACTAAAACCATCCCAAAGAAAAAAAAAGGCAAGAAAGCATAATGGTTATCTGAGGAAGCTTTGCAAATAGCCGAGGAAAGAAGGGAAATGAAAGGCAAGGGAGAAAGAGAAAGATACACCCAGTTAAATGCAGAATTCCAGAGAATAGCTAGAAGAGATAAGAATGCCTTCTTAAATGAACAGAGCAAAGAAATAGAAGAAAACGATAGAATAGAGAGGACTAGAGACCTCTTTAAGAAAATTGGAGATATGAAGGGAACGTTTCATGCAAAGATGGGCATGATAAAGGACCAAAATGGCAGGGATCTAACAGAGGCAGAAGAGATTAAGAAGAGGTGGCAAAATTACACAGAAGAACTATACAAGAATGAGCTTAACATCCCCGATAAACACAATGGAATGGTCACTGACCTTGAGCCAGATATCCTAGAATGTGAAGTCAAATCGGCCTTAGAAAATCTGAGCAGCAACAAAGCTAATGGAGGAGACAGCTGAGCTATTCAAAATCTTAAAAGAAAACGCAGTAAAAGTGGTACATTCAATTTGCCAGCAAATTTGGAAAACTCAACAGTGGCCACAGGATTGGAAAAGGTCAGTTTAGATTCCAATTCCAAAGAAAGGCAATGCCAAAGAATGTTCAAACTATTGCACCATTGCACTCATTTCACATGCTAATAAAGTTATGCTTAAAATCCTACAAGCTAGGCTCCAGCAGTATGTGGATCGAGAACTACCAGAGCACAGGCAGGTTTTTGAAGAGGCAGAGGAACTAGAGATCAAATTGCCAACATCACTGGATCAAAGAGAAAATTAGGGAGTTCCAGAAAAACATCTACTTCTATTTCATTGACTATGCTAAAGCCTTTGATTGTGTGGACCACAACAAATTGTGCCAAGTTCTTGAAGAGATCGGGGCATGCATAAGTGCACCAGCGTGCCTACAGTCACTGTCCTAATATTTCTTTTTACTTATCTCTTTTCATGTATTCAAATTATGTTTATAGTTTTATCTGTTATCTTATATATGCTTGACAAATAAACTTATGATTATGATTATTTGTCTCTTGAGAAACCTATATGCAGGTCAAGAAGCAACAGTGAGAACTGGACATGGAACCACTAATTGGTTCAAAATTGGGGAAGGAGTCTGGCAAGGCTGTATACTGTTGCCCTGCCTATTTAACTTATATGCAGAGCACATCATGAGATAGATGAATCAAAAGTTGGAATTAAGATTGCCAGGAGAAATATCAACAACCTCAGATATGCAAATGATACCAGTTTATGGCAGAAAGCAAAAAGGAACTAAAGAGCCTCTTCATGCGGGTGAAGGCGGAGAGTGCAAAAGTTGGCTTGAAACTCCACATTAAGAAAACTAAGATCATGGCATCAGGCCCTCTCAATTCCTGGCAAATAGATAGGGAAGAAATGGAGGTAGTGACAGATTTTATTTTCCTGGTTTCCAAGATCACCGCAGATGGGGACTGCAGCCAAGAAATTAAAAGACATTTGCTCCTGGGGAGGAAAGTTATGGTAAATCTAGATAGCATACTAAAAAACAGAGGCATCACCCTGCCAACAAAAGTATGTATAGTCAAGGCTATGGTTTTCCCATTTGCAATGTATGGCTCTGAAAGTTGGACCATAAGAAAGGCTGAGCACCAAAGAATTGAGGCCTTTGAACTATGGTGCTGTAGAAGACTCCTGCAAGTCCCTTGGAGTGAAAAGCGATCAAACCGATCAGTCCTAGAGGAGATCAACCCTGACTGCTCTTTAGAAGGCCAGATCCTGAAGATAAAACTATTTTGACCACCTAATGAGAAGGAAGGACTCACTGGAGAAAAGCTTAATGCTGGGAAAGATTGAGGGCAAAAGAAGAAGGGGATGACAGAGAATGAGGTGGCTGGATGGAGTCACTGAAGCAGTAGGTGTGAGCTTAAATGGACTCCAGAGGATGGCAGAGGATAGGAAGGCCTGGAGGAATGTTGTCCATGGGGTCGCAATGGGTCAGACACGACTTTGCAACTAACAACAACAAAAAAGTAATATCATAGGCCCGATCACCACATTAGAAGTCAATTGTAGGAAGTTTGAAAATTAGCATTTTGAATCACAGTTAAGAAGACTGGATAGTTTTACACAACACAGGTCTTACCCATCTGGTTTGAAATTTTCCCTTTTGCACATGGAAGGCAATCATAACAGCAAAATGGCTTCCCTTCTATTTTCACCTTCCTGGACCCAGAATAGCAATTGTCATTGCAAACAGAAAGAGGTAGAACCTATCAAGAAGAGAAATCAGGAATTATTGAAACTCAAAAGTTTCAGAACATTCTATTTCAATGTCTTTCAAGAATTGATGGGAAAAGTAACAAAGTAAGAACAACAGTTTCACCATTCTTCCTGTCAATTTGGACATAAAGGGGAAATTGGCAGAATGTCCCATCCATTATACTCCTCCTCCTCCTCCTCCTCCTCCTCCTCCTCCTCATCATCATCATCAGAGTTGGAAGGGGTCTTGGAGATCTTCTAGTCAACCCCCCTGTTCAAACTGCAGACCCTATACCATTTCAGACAAATGGATGTCTAGTCTTTTCTTAAAAGCCTCCAGTGAGGGAGCTCCCATAACTCCTGAAGGCAAGCTATTGATTGTTCTCATTTAGAAAAATTCTCCTTAGTTCTAGGTTGCTTCTGTCCTTGGTTGGTTTCCATCCATTGTTTCTAGTTTTGCCTTCTGGTGCTTTGGAAAATAAGTCGACACCCTCTTCCTTGTGGCAGCCCCTCAAACATTGGAACACTGCTGTCATGTCAAATATATTTTTAAATTAGACAAGCTTGAAATGCCAGCAGGAATAGACAGCAGCTATTTGATTAAATTCTACTAAAACCATAAAGATTTAATGAGGATATATCAGTAAATTATTTTGCTAAGCAGAGATTTAAGTCTTTGTATTTCAAAATCTCTGGTCATTATTTCTTCATCTTTGCTGTTTTTGGCCTGACAACGTTAAGGGTAAGATCCATTTGAATCAATAATTCTGGAAACAAGAAGGGAAGGGGAAGAATACACAGTTTGAAAACTGAGCAGGAAATACCTGGTTAAACATGGTAGGCCAGGTGATGTCTTGTGCAGAAATGGAGAATAGCTTATCTGGAGAAGCTGCTGGGTTGATCTTTCCAACTTTGAATTTAACAAAGGTCTTGTTTGGGAATGTGACCCAATTGATAATGTCAAATCCAGTGTCTAAATCCCCATTTTCATTAAAGGAAATTTTCTCTCCTGCAGTGTTATTAAATGACATGGTTCTCAAATAGTGATGGAACTAAAATGAAGCAAAGATTGGTAATTAAAAAAGAGGGGAAGGGAAGGGGAGGGAAAGGGAGGGGAGGGGTGAAGGAGATCAATTTCAATGGTATTAAGTTATGGATATTGATTTAATATAATTGTGTTCTTTAATAGACTTAGTGTTTTTCAACCCCTCATCCAAGTTTCTCCCCTGTCACAGGTGTTAGGACCAGAGGTGGGTTTCAGGTTATGGAAATCAGAGTAGCAGCACACTTAAAATCAAAACTCCGGTGTATTCGTAAGAGTAAGACAGAAAATTTCAATATAAAAAAAGGAATGAGACAAGGCTGTCCTCTGTCTCCATTATTATTCATACTTATTATTCATACTAACATTAGAAGTCTTAACCAGAAGTATTAGACAAGATCCAGCAATAAAGGAATGGAAATCAATATATATATATATGTTTTCTTAAGTTTTTGCGGGTGTGTATATGCAAAAAATTAAAATCTCGGGTGTTTTCCCGCATCATGTTAAATAAGTTAGTTAAAATTCTGGTTAAAATCCTAGCTTAAAATCTTCCAAAAATCCTTACAGAGCACTCTGCAAGGTCCTTTAAAACCTTAGCTAAAATCCTACCAGTACTTTAAAAGTTTTTCTTTCTAGCAACGTTTCGACAGGCTCACAACCCTGTCATCTTCAGACTCTTGTTTAGTTTAGAAGCTATGGGTGTGTTGCGGGGTCGGAGCTGTCACTTTTCTATGTTTGCTGCTGCTGACGTATGCTGGTTAGCCTGTAACTCTGTGTCCTGATTGGAGGACAGCAGTTTTTCTTCATGCTTCCTCATCCTGACTGTTTTGCTATGTGTTACAGGCCTAGCTTGTAGCAGGTAGAGCATAATAGAGAACCTGAGAAAGCTAGGCCTGTAACACGTAGCCAAACAGCCAGGATGAGGAAGCAGGAAGAAAAACTGCTGTCCTCCAATCACAACACAGAGTTACAGGCTAACCAGCATACGTCAGCAGCAGCAAACATAGAAAAGCGACAGCTCCAACCTCGCAACACACCCACAGTTTCTAAACTAGATAAGAGCCTGAAGATGACAGGGTTGTGAGCCTGTCAAAACGTTGCTATAAGAAAAACTTTTAAGGTACTGGTAGGATTTTAGCTAAGGTTTTAAAGGACCTTGCAGAGTGCTCTGTAAGGATTTTTGGAAGATTTTAAGCTAGGATTTTAACCAGAATTTTAAACATTTTAACTAACTTATTTAACATGACGCGGGAAAACACCTGAGATTTTAATTTTTTGCATATATATATTACAAGCATTTGCAGACAACTTAGTTTCTATATTAGAAGAACCATTACAAACTGGTCCTAAATTGGTAGAGAAAATTGAGGAATATGGAGAAGTGGCAGGGTTGAAAATAAATAAAGAAAAAACCAAAGTAATAGTTAAAAATCTTACAGATAAAAAAAAGAGATTTGACAGAGAAAATAGATCTGCAGATAGTAAAGAAATATTTAAGCATCTACTTAATAGCAAGATGCACAACTATATAAAACTAATGCAACAAATTAGGTTGGACCTGGAGAGATGGAAGAATTTACAGCTATCTTTGATAGGGAGAATAGCCTCCATAAAAATGAATATACTACCAAAATTACTTTTTCTATTCCAAATGATACCAATAAAATTAGGGGGGAAAAATACTTTGATGAACTAAATAGAATAATTTTGAAGTACATATGGCAAGGCAAAAAAGCAAGAATAAAACTGAAAATGCTACAGGAATCTAAAAGCAATTGGAGCTTTGGACTACCAGACTGGGAGCTATACTATCAGGCATCGGGTACTCACATGGGTAGAAGAATGGATAAATTTGAAACACAGAAGACTGCTGTTATCAGAGGGACATGATCTCCAACTAGGATGGCATGCTTTCCTATGGTATGGAAGGAGTAGGGTGCATAGATACTTTCAAAGACACTATGTAAGGAATGCTTTGCTTCGTGTATGGGAAAAAAATAAATTACAAAACTATATGAAAATACCAGTCTGGCTCTCCACAATGGAAGCATTGATATATCTAAATCTCATTAATTTGGAAAAAATTGTATCCTATAAAGACATTTTAAATGAGAATGGTGAACTTAAAATTAGACAACAATTACAAAATCAAGGGGTGGACTTAGCTTGGTGGCCGTATTTGCAGATACATTCAAGATACGAAAAAGACGTTAAAACATGGGGTCTTTATAAAGAACCAACAATACTTGATAAGATCTTATTAGGGACAGATGACAAACTTATTTTAAAATATATAATTACTTATTGAATTATAAAATGGAAGAGGAACAAATCAAAGAAACAATGATTGTATGGGCAATTTTTTTTGGCTACTCTATAGAATTAGACAAATGGCAAAAACTTTGGGATAAGAACTATAAGTTGACAATGGCTACAGCATATAAAGAAAATCTTTATAAAATGTTTTAGAGTTGGCTTTTGCCACTGGCAAGACTGGCAAAAGTGATTAGTAATCTGTCTGCTAAATGCTGGAAATGCAATCAGACCCCAAATACTTTCTATCATATGTGGTGGATTTGTATGAAAGCAAGAAAATATTGGAAGAAAATACACATCTGGTTGGAAAAGATGATTAAGCAATGTATAGACCTGAAACTGGAAGTATTTCTGTTAGGAATAATACCGGAGGGTTATGATAAAGGGACCACATATTTAATTTTGCATGTATTGACAGCAGCAAGGATCATATTTGCAAAATACTGGAAAATGAGCATACTCCACCAAATGAGGATATAATTTGGAAAATGTTAGACTGTGCTGAGATGGACAGACTGACTTTAAAAATAAAAGACAAGGATGACACAGAATATTACTTGATATCGGGGTGAAATCCAGCAGGTTCTGACAGGTTCTGAAGAACCGGTAGTGGAAATTTTGAGCAGTTTGGAGAACCGGTAGTGGAAATTTTGAGTGGTTCAGAGAATTGGCAAAGACCACCTCTGTCTGGTCCCAGAGTGGGATGGTAATGGAGATTTTGCAATATCCTTCCCCCACAGAACTGGTAGTAAAACAAATTTGAATTTCACCGCTGCTTGATATGGAATAGATTTTTTGAGTGGTTAGAGATAAGAGGTGGAAATTAGAGGAAGGAAGATTATTGTTACATATGAATTAAAGATAAAGATGGTTTATAACTATAAATATGTCAATATACTTAACAGAATTATAAATAAGTCAATATAAAGAGAATTTTAGCTAAATTACTCTGTTACATTATTACTACTGTTACCAATATATGTGATAATACTTCTTACTGCCTTGTTTTGTTTTTCTTTTGTAAATTATATACTCTGACAATACACTGTATTCAAAATGTCTATGAATACTGTACACATATACACACATATACATACATACATACATACATACATACATACATACACATACATACATATATATATATATATATATATATATATATATATATATATATATATGTAAAAAGTTAAAATCTCGGGTGTTTTCCCGCGTCTTTATAAGTTTGTTAGTTAAAATGTTTAAAATCCTGGCTAAGATCACAGCTCAGAATCCTCTACATTCCCAAACAAAAACCTTTTTAAGGTCTTTCAAAAAACTCTGGCTGAAATCCTAACCAACACTTTAAAGTTAGGCAATGTTTCGACAAGCTCTCTACCTTGTCATCTTGGGGCCTTTATTATCAGTTTAGAAGCTGTGGGTCATGCTTCATTATACTAGTTGCAGCCTGAATGTGTGTTAACGGTCCAGTTTTCTCTGGCTCCCTATTACCAACTGTCAACTGCAAAGAGGTAAGAATTCTAGTAGGCATCACAGCACCACTGGTTGCCTGTTGAGATCTTAGCATATCTTCTGGCTTGGTTCTCTCTCTCTCCCCCTATTGCTAGCTATCAACTGCAAAGAGGAAAGAGTTCTTGTATGCATTACAACACCACTGGTTGCCTGTTGGGATCTCTGCCTATCCTCTGATGTTAAAATTCGATATATATATATAAATACACACATACACACACACACACACACACACACACATTTATACATATATGTAAAGAAAGAAGCAGACAATCAGTATGAACAGTTAAAGGGGATGCCCGTGGGATTTCCGATATCGGGAGTGGTAGCAGAGGCGGTCCTCCAGAAATTGGAAAATGAGGCTATGAAAATTTACAAACCCAAGTTTTGGGCACATTATGTCGATGACACGTTTGTCATCATTAAATGGTGAGATAAGACCAGCTTTATAAGAACCCTCAATTCCATATATCCAGACATTCAATTTACAATGGAGGAAGAGACCAACAACACGCTGGCCTTTCTGGATGTGCTGGTCAACCGCAACCCAGATGGGAGTCTCAACACACATGTGTATCGGAAAACCACGAACATGGACCGTATTTTACATAATGAGAGCAATCACCCCATGGCACATAAAATCAGTTGTATTCGGGCACTGTTCAGTAGGATAGATACTCATTGTAGTACACCAGCAGCTAAAGCCAAGGAGTGGGCATATCTTTATCAGGTCTGCAAGCTCAATGGATACTTAATGGACTTTATCCGAAGGTGTGCTACACCTAGGGTTCGGCAGCCTACTGAAGGTGCCAGTGGAACTGCTACATGGAGGCTGCTCCCAGATGTACAGGGGGTATCCGAAACTGCTGCACGCATCCTCTTGGCACATGGAGTCAAAGTGGCGCATACACCAGACCAAACACTGAGAATGAGAGTGATGCGCCCAAAGGAAGCATTACCCAAGGAGGAGACATCTTCAATAGTTTACCACATCAACTGTAGTAATTGGGCAAGCAATTATGTAGGGGAAATGGCCAAGTTGTTACAGACACAAACTGTCTGTCTGACACAAGGAACAACACTCCCAGATCTGGACGCATATGAAGGAGCACAACCACACATTTGATTTTCAAGAGGCTGAGGTTATTGCCCATGATAGGACTAAAGGAGGACGCCTACTAAAAGAAGCCTGGTTCTCCAATAACAATTTCATCAACAGGCATATCGAACTGTCACCGGCCTACCAGGCTTTGAGACACTAGGAAAGACCCTGCAGGATGAGCAGAGATGGCTTTCCATCAGTGAGCAGAGACCAATGGCACCCACCCTCCACCTCTGAGCATGCAGATTCAGCCTATGAAGGCATAGTCAGTCCTGACCAAATACAGGGCAACCTGGCAGGGCTGTCTCAAACTGTAACAGATAGGATTAATGAGAAACGAACCTGGCTGACCACAAGGTCATGGACAAGGCAGCAAATTGCAATGGTTGACAGGCTAACATCATCCCCCACTGATAAGCAAGCTAGGAGAGAGGAAACAGTAGGAATCAAGCCTCCATCATCCAGCATGACAACAGCAAAAACAACACAGCTGATTACAAGTGGGAGACGGCTGGAAGGGCCTATTACACGTGCAATGACCAAATTAATTAATGGCATATAAATGCAGAGATCTCTGTAATGGTAGTTTAATACTCTGATGATGTCAGCAAATGGCTGATGAAAGCTTAGTAAAATAAAATTTTAATTATTTTAAAATTTTAAGTCCCAGAGCTCGCAGGATGTCTGCTTCTTTCTTTGTATATATGTATATATTTATATATGTATATATGTATATATGTATATATGTATATATGTATATATGTATGTATTTCTCTTTAGCCAGGTTCTTCCTATGTAAACCAAGATTCTTATGCAGCCCTAGTTCAGTGAAATCTTAATCCACTAGTTTCTAGGCTTTTTTTCTTCAGGCAGCAGCAAGCACCCTGCTGCCCATTGGGAGACTAAGGACACTAAGATAGATCTATTTCGGACTTATAAGCCCTCATCAGTTAGCCACACCTTCATCCCATGTATCCTCCCTGTAAATGTACAGTATTTGTTTGGAAGAACCTGGCTAAAGAGAAATACACATAAAGGCCTATGAAAAGAAAACATATATGTATATGTGTGTGTGTGTGTGTGTGTGTGTGTGTGTGTGTGTGTGTGTACATGGGAGTAGGACAGAGCACTGCATTAGAGAAGAGCAATGGGAATTGTTAATTCAATCTCTTCTCACCTGCCATGCCTTTTGAATCAAAACCATTTCTCTCCCAACTTTTGCTCTTGTTCTGTGTTTGGGGGAAAACATGGCTTGTAAAGCATGTGCCACAGCATAAACTGCATTGTAGATGCTGTAACTCTGTCCAGTCATGGTGGTGTCAAACACAGACTTAGGTAGTTTGTCCAACTTCTCTTCTCCAGTGCACAGCATTCCAGTGTTTTCTTCATCTAACTTATCTTTAGGAAAAGAGCATCCAAAAGCCTCTTCCCAGAACACTCTCATTAAATGGTCTTCCGCTTCTGAAGTTGGGTTTCTTATCTGAAGGAATTTATTAAATCCAGAAATCTCCTTGGAAGAAACTTCAAAACTTATAACACCATGGAAAAAGTCTATACCCCTAGTTTTTTGAAAAGGAACGGATGTAAACTCCATCTGGGCTGGCATTATCCAAACTTTATCTTTTCTCTCGATGGGTATATCTTCAAATTCTGTATAATAGGGCAACATTCTGAAAATGATGGTAACTTGGTTTTCACAATATAGGATAATGACATTGGTAGTGCTGTTCATGATAATTATGTACATTTTGCTAAAATCTTTAAAGGCTGCTGAAATATCATTAGAAAATGTTTCCTTGGCCATCTCTGCCATGAACTCAAAGCAGATACCTTGTTGAGAAAACAACGGAACAGCATTTTGAATGAATCTGTCTCCACTCTCATTACGTTGGAGAATCAGCCCAATCCATGTCCACCTAAAATACAACAGCAACTGGAGAATATCCACAATCTGTTGGTCACCATCTGGGAAAAAGCGATGGAAGAAAGCAGCTTGTATCTGGTCATCTCTCATAGGAGAAGATCCATATATCAGCTAAATGTAGAAAAAAAAAGGGGGGAACATGATTTTCCAAATTGATGTATTTATTATTGTTCAAAAATCTGTGAGGCTATGTTACAGCAGGATCCAAGCAATATAGGACTTAAAATGAACTTGAAATTAGCACGACACCAAATTAATTTATTAGATCAACAGGATTTGGAGAAAAAAATAAGGTGGATGAAGCAAAGATACTTCAAAAGGGCAAACAAACAAGGGAGGTGGCTCACTTACCATCTAAATAAAGAAAAGGAAAAGAATAGAATCCATAACTTGAGAGATGGGAAAGGCAATTGGATTACAGGGGAAGAAGGGAAGAAAATAATTGCACAGGAATTTTAAACTAACCTATATTGTAAGGAAGATAAGTCTAAGCAGGAAATAAAGAAATACTTAGAGGAATCAGACATACCCCAAATACCAGGTTTATCTAGGGAAGTATTGGATGAAGAAATTACGGAGGGGGAAATTGAAAGGGTCATGGGAAAACAAAAGACAGGGAAAACTCCCGGTACAGATGGCCTACCAATTGAATATTACAAAGCACTTTGGGAAATACTAGGTACGCATATGACTGAGTTATTTAATGGGGTGATTCGGGAGGGACAAACCCCGAAATCATGGACAGAAGCACTAATAACTCTTTTGCCAAAGGATGATAGTGACCTATCTCAGATTCAGAACTATAGGCCCATCTCGCTCCTTAATGCAGATTATAAATTATTCGCAGCAGTTTTAGCAGAGAGACTCAAAGGGTTTCTTAACCAATTTATACATGAAGACCAAAATGGCTTCTTACCAGGCAGACAGATTAGAGACAACGTAAGAATAGTTATGAATGTTTTGGAATACTAGGAAACCCATATTGATAAACAACTGGCCCTGGCATTCATGGATGCACATAAGGCCTTTGATCGTGTGAACTGGAGCTTTTTAATAGGTTTACTGCAACGTATGCAATTTGGAGAAAGATTTATTCGGGCAATCCATGCAATTTACTCGAAGCAGACTGCTAAAATTTCAATTAATGGTGATGTATCCGGTCAAATTGATATTGAGAAAGGAACTAGACAAGGGTGTCCGCTTTCCCCGTTGTTATTTATTCTGTCATTAGAACCCTTACTGAGGGAAATTAGACGTAATATGGGGATAAAAGGTCTTTATATCCAAAATCAACAATATAAGTTGCAGGCTTACGCTGATGACTTAGTATTTATATTAGAAGATCCGTTGATATCGGGACCGTGTCTGACCCAGGAAATAGAAAAATATGGTAAGGTGGCGGGATTAAAAATCAATAGGGAAAAAACTAAAATTATTGCCAAAAATCTGACAGTAAAGCAAGGGAAAGAATTAGAAGCGAATTTGGGGTTCCAAATTGTAAATAAACTAAAATATCTAGGTATTATTATATCAGCCAAATGCTCCACGATCAAAGAAGACAACTATCTGAACCTTCTCAAGAGAACAGGTCAGGATCTAGAGAAGTGGAAGAACATGCAGATATCCCTACTAGGTAGAATAGCAATTATAAAAACTTACATACTCCCGAAATGGATATACCTATTCTATACAGCACCAGCTAGATTGGATAATAATTTTTTTAAAAAACTAAATTACTATGTCCTTAAATTCATTTGGCAAAATAAAAAACCCAGAATCAAACTTAAAATGCTTCAAGAGCTTAAAGAAAGAGGAGGATTTGGTGTTCCAAAATGGGAATACTACTATCAGGCTGCAAATTTAGTCTGGATCAGGGATTGGATATTGTTGAGAAGAAGGAGGTTGTTGATCTTGGAAGGGGAGGGGCTACATCGAGGTTGGCATTATTTTCTTTGGCAAAACAAAATCCCAAAGCACAGGTGCCTTGCAGGACATTATGTGAGGAATATTCTAATTGAGTCCTGGAGGAAAATTAAGGGTAAATTTTACTCATCAATCCCCTCTTGGCTGGTCCCACTCGAAGCTATAACGTATAGGCCTCTATATAACAAAGAAAATCACCTCTCTTACCGGGAACTTTTGGACCCCCATGGTAGTCTGAAATCAAGAAATGAGTTGGAGTTGCAGGGAAGACAACTGGATTGGTGGGCTTATGCCCAAATTTGCTCGAAATTTAAAAAAGATAGGGAACAAGATGGTATTAATTTGAATCAGCATGATCTGGACAATATCATTCTAGGAAAAGAGGACAAAATGTTATCAAGGATATATAAACTTTTAATAGACTATTGGATAGGGGATGAAATAGTTAAAGACTCTATGATTGCCTGGGGGAGAAATATTGGCTATCCAATTGATATGACAAAATGGGAAGAAATCTGGCTTAAACATATGAAATTCCTGTGGGCAACATCATACAAAGAAAATGTGTACAAGATGCTGTATAGATGGCACCTTCCACCTGCTCGTCTTTCTAAAATGTATTCAAATCTCTCACCAAACTGTTGGAAGTGTGGGGAGATTGGCACCTATTTCCACATGTGGTGGACCTGCTCCAGGACGACTGAATTCTGGAAAATTATACAGGCATGGATCATGGAAATTACAGGTTATAACCTAATTCTGAAACCAGAGTATTATCTACTGAACATCAGGCCAGACAACATAGGCACAAATATATGGTGTCTGTGTGTATTTATCACCACGTCAGCAAGAATATGTTTCGCCCAACATTGGAAGGGGAAAGACCTGCCAGCTGAAGATTTGATTTTGGAGAAAATTTTGGATTATGCGGAAGCCGACAGACTGACTAAAGCATTGAGAGATCAAAAGGACTCTGTATATTTCCAATGTTGGGACAAATGGTAGGTTTGGTTGAACAACAGACGCCCAAAAAGTCAAGTATAACCAGGATTATGTTTAATATATGTTAAATCTGACTGAAGCCTACATACCGTAGAAAGTGTAAATATCATGTAAAGTTCCTGTCGCGATCATTTGTTTGACTATTTCTTTTTTTTTTGATGTATTGTTTTAAATAAATAAAAAAAATTAAAAAAAATCTGTTCTTAATTCATGGTCTTTGTTGTAAACATTAATGCAAACATTAATAGATACCTAATTTTGTTCATAAAAATCTGATGTTTAGAAGTAATATAATCACAAAGCTAAAGACAGAAATGCATTAATTTGTGACCGAGATGGCAAAATCGACAGTTTTAATTAAATGAAACAATTTACTGAGTTTTGTTTCCACCTGAAAACCACTTCTGAATTTACACTTAAAATGGAAAAAAACGAAACTGATTTTAGATTTTGATGATTTGATCGACTTTGTTGTTATAGAAATGGTTTGAATTAACTGGAAATGTAAAGAAAAGATTGAGGTTGTAGGTTTTTCGTATACCCTACTGTGATTAACAAAATAGAAACCTTAAATCTAGGCAACAACTGCAGAACCAAGGGGTAGATCTAGCTTGGGGACTGTATTTCCAGATTCAATCAAGATATGAGAAACATGTTAGAGCATGGGGTGTAAATAAAGAACCAACAGCATTTGACAAAATTTTAATGGGGACAGATGAAAAACTGATTTAAAAAATATATAATTATTTACTGAACTATAAAATGGAGAAAGAAATAGGTAAAGAAACGATGATTGCCTGGACGAAAAATTTCGGTTATAATATAGAATTAGAGAAATGGCAAAAAACTTTGGGACAGAATTTACAAATTGACTATGGCCTCGGCATACAAAGAAAACCTATACAAAATGTTTTACAAATGGCATTTACCACCTGCGAGATTGGTGAAAATGTTCAGTAAACTATCCGCCAAATTCTGGAAATGCAACCAGACCCCAGGTACCTATTACCACATGTGGTGGACATGCAGTAAAGCAAGAAAATATTGGGAGAACATATATAAGTGGCTGGAATGATAACTGAACAAAATATTGAGTTTAAGCCAGAAACGGAGAATCCAAGACCTCAGTGCCTTCCGCCGTGCCCTTAAAACTCACTTTTTCCAGCAAGCCGGGCTGGCTTAGGAAGAAATTTTTAAATTTTTTAAATGTTTTAATTGGTTTGTGATTTTTAAATTTTTGGGCCAAATTTATATATATATTAATTGTTTTTAATATTTGTATTTCATGTTTTTAATTCTGGCTCAGGGAGTCCTCAGGGAGAAGGGCGGTATATAAATTGAAAAATAAAAATAAAATAAACATGCCTCTTAGGTATACTATCAGAGGGTTATGATAAAGTGACCACAAATTTAGTGTTACATATACTGACAGCAGCAAGGATCACATATGCTAAATACTGGAAAAATATGAATATCCCATCGAACGAGGATGTAATTAGAAAAATTTGGGACTGTGCTGAAATGGACAGACTAACTTTAAAAATTAAAGATAAAGAACATTCAGAATATTATCGGATATGGAATAAATTTTATGAATGGATAGAGAAAAGAGGTAGAAATTAGAGAAAGTAAGATTATGAATGTTAATATTATCAATATTGAAAATAAAGAGGTATATAACTATAATCATAATAATTGATAAAAATGTAAATAAGCTAATGTAAGAAAAAACCTAGTTTAAACTTTTTGGTTATATTATTATTACTGCTATTATATGATTACTATTGCTATTAGTTTGTGTGCTAATATTTACTACCAACTTTCTTTGGCTTTGTTCTATTTGTAGATGATACTCTGACAATGCACTGGATTTCAAAAATGTTTATGAATGAAAATTTATAAAAATAAAATTTAAAAAAAATCAGAAACCACTGGTTTTTATTTTTCTTTCTACATCTTTGTTTCTTTTCTTTTTCCTTTTCTTTCTTGATTTTCTTGACTTTATCTTTCTTTTTCTTTACCTTTCTTGATATCAAAAATATCTTTTATATATTTTATCATATAATAGACTTTAATAAAAAATAATTAAGATTGTTATAACCATCTCATTCCGGAAATGTTATAACCATCTCAGAACTGACTCTCCCTAATTCATTGCAGTATAAAAGCAGCTGAGGGGGAAAGCACTTTTAGGTGGGCAAGATTGATGTCAATCATTTGAGGTAATTCACACTGTGAAACCACAGTCTTGCAAGTCTGAAAGCATTTCCCTCCTACCGGTTTCACCTACAAAGTTACATTTAAAAGAACAACACAAATCATCAACGTAATTAATAATGTAATGGTGACCATATGACATAGTTATGTTTAGGTACTATACTCGATTTACTACAGAATCTGAATCCAAACTAATTAAAAGGTATGATTCCTTAACTTATAAATACACTTAATTAATTTAATTTGCCAAAGAAGCCCACCACCAAGGAACTGAACAGCTACAGACAGTTGCTCTAATATCTGTAGTTATGAAAACCTTTGAAAGGCTAGTGCTGTCCCACTTGAAAACCATCACAGATCCACTGTTAGACCCCCTGCAATTTGCAGGGGGTCCTCTTTGTAGACTTTAATTCAGCATTCAATACCATCATTCCAGACATTCTTCTAACTAAGCTAAACTAGCTAGTGGTACCTGAACACACTTGTAATGGATCATAAGCTTCCTAACAGACAGGAAGCAGCTGGTGAAGCTAAGCAGAATCACATCAGATACCTGTACAATTAGCACAGCCCCCCCCCAAGGCTGTTGCTCTCTCCACATCTTTGCTCTTTATATACCAATGACTGCATCTCAAAGGATCCATCTGTTAAACTACTGAAGTTCGCAGATGACACAACAGTGATCAGTCTCATTCGTGGCAATGATGAATCCGCATACAGATGGGATGTTGAACAACTAGCCTTGTGGCGTGACTAGAACAATCTGGAAGTAAACACACTCAAAACCGTAGAAATGGTGATGGACTTTAGGAGAAACCCTCCCGTACTGCCACCGCACAGTATCAACAGTAGGGACCTTCAAATTTCTAGGTTCTACCATATTTCACAACTTAAAATGGACACCCAACATCAAAAACGTCATCAAAAAAGCACAACAAAGAATGTTCTTTCTGCGCCAACTCAGAAAGCTCAAACTGTCCAAAGAGCTGCTGATACAGTTCTACAGAAGAATTATTGACTCTGTCATCTACACCTCTATAACCGTCTGGTTTGTGTGACACAGACTTCAGAGGATAATTAGAACTGCATAAAAAACAATTACTACCAACCTGCCTTCTATTGAAGACCTGTATACTGCACGAGTCAAAAAGAGGGCTGTAAAAATATTTACAGACTTCTCACATCCTGGACATAAATTGTTTCAACTCCTACCCTCAAAACGATGCTATAGAGCACTGCACATCAGAACAACTAGACACAAGAACAGTTTTTCCCGAATGCCATCACTCTGCTAAACAAATAATTCCCTCAATACTGTCAAAGTATTTACTAAATCTGCACTACTATTAATCTTCTCATCATTCCCATCATCCATCTCCTTCCACTTATGACTATATGACTGTAACTTTGTTGCTTGTATCCTTACGGTTTATATTGATATTGTTTCCTGATTGCTTATTTGTACCCTATAAATATCATTATTTGTACCTTATGATTCTTGATGAACGTAACTTTTCTTTTATGTATTCCGAGAGTGTATGTACCAAGACAAATTCCTTGTGTGTCCAATCACACTTGGCCAATAAAGAATTCTATTCTATTCTATTCTATTCTATTCTATTCTATTCTATTCTATTCTATTCTATTCTATTCCATTCCATTCCATTCCATTCCATTCCATTCCATTCCATTCCATTCCATTCTATTCTATTCTATTCTACTTAATAGAAATGTTAATATATTTTCATCAATTCTTTTTCTCACCATGTTTTAATAATAATATTTATTCATGGACTTGATTAAGTAATTCAAAGTATTAGTATTTGGGAATATTTATCTTGATCTTTATATTACAGAATGTCTTCCTTCCTTCCTTCCTTCCTTCCTTCCTTCCTTCCTTCCTTCCTTCCTTCCTTCCTTCCTTCCTTCCTTCCTTCCTTCCTTCCTTCCTTCCTTCCTGGAGTCAATTCTGAGATGCTTTCTCAAATTTGTTAGGGCTTAGATTATTTTTACCAGATCATTGTCTAGGCTACAGTTCTTCCTCCTATCCTTCAAATTTATTGTCATAGCCCGTGATATGAATTTCAAGAGCAAATCTTACCTGGGGCATCTTGTAGACATTCAAAACGTTTGCCATAAAGGGACAGATGTGAGAGTTAGGTCCTGCAATAACAGATACTGCCCAGTCCTTGGCATCACACTTATAATTGGGGATGAATCTGCCCCGTGTTGAGAGGAGCTCCATTGAAGCCAAGTAGGTCCATCTTGCCATGAAATAACTGTTAGAGAGGTGCATACCCAGAGTCATGTTGAATAAAATGTTATTGTTTTCTTTGATCTCCTTTACAGCAAAAACTAAGGCCAGGATATGTTGGTAGTTCTGTAGAAAAAATCTACACAGATACATTACAAATCATATTTCTTCTCTTAAAGAATGTGGCATTATGTATACTTTATTTACAATTCAGCTAAATGCTCTACAGAAAAAAGGAGATTGCATAGTGCCATGGAAGGAATCATGTAAATACATTAGCACAATTTTTTTCCTATTCCCACAAATGGATCGAATGATAGGAATAATGTATAAATTGCATAACCACATACATACATACATATGTTCCCTAATATTCAGAAGAAAAATTAAACTGTTAAATTAGCTATAAATGGTCTTTCAATAGTAGAGCGCTGAAGATTCATTCCACAAAAAGAAAATGAGAAAAACCCAATATAGAATTTGAACAAAAGAACTGGGGTGAGATCTGCCTTAAACATGTGCATATCTATGTGTGTTTGTGATTTATTTGCCAGGTAAAATTTATCAGTGGAAATCCATTTCTATTAGCTTAAGAATGAAGGAACTAACCAGCAAGAAACCAGGAGAAATAATTTGTGCTTTAAACAATACCACTAATTAACTCAATCCAGGCATCTTCTTAGAGAAAGATATCTGGTTTGAGACATGCTACAGCTAAAAAGAGAAAGTCTTTACATGAACTCATCAACCAGTTCTTCAGATGGATGTCTTGTGAAACCCACTTGATCAGACATCATGTAGAACTCAGAGATTATCCCAGCTATTGTAAAATCTCCTGGCAGAAAATACTTATGCTTAATAAATGGAAGTTTCCCCACGGCACATGCTTTGCGAGAAGTATGAGAAATAAGGCATGCAACCCCTGGCAGTAGGACTACTTTTACTGCAATGGAGAATACCATCTTTTTCAAGAACATTTTCATCACCAGATATGAACCAGTTCCCTCTGCAACAATGAAACATTAAAAAAAACAAAACCTTTCATTATTTAGAATAGTCTGCATATATATTCTTTCTCAGATTGTGACATTTCTAGCCCTCTGGTTCCACAAATAATAGCACGTTTCAATCTTCACCTGTTTTGGGGGGTTGTCCCTTGGACATCCCTAAGGATTTGAGAAGTTGCATTACCAAGACTTTGCTGGTAATTATAGAGAAATCGATGGATGTTCAGTGAAGCTCCTGAGAGATTTTGAGTAAGAAATAGGATGATGATATCTATGGGCTCAGAACCAAAGGGCCCATAACTGACAATTATATAGGAGCTAGAAGGAAAAAAACCAATTCCAATAAAACATATCATTTAAGAAAACATTTTGCTAATTCTGTGCCTTTAAAGATGGAATTCTCTGGAACAATAGAATATTGTCTCCAACCCTGATGAATTTTGGAAGCACGTTAAAAAATGACTGATCCAAAAAGCCATAGACAAGTTGACACTATACAAAATGTTCAGTAAACTATCTGCCAAATTCTGGAAATGCAACTAGACCCCAGGCACCTACTACCATATGTGATGGACGTGTGGTAAAGGAAGAAAAGATTGGAAGAACATATATAACTGGCTAGAAATGATAACTGAACAAAATATTGAGTTTAAACCAGAAACATGCCTCTTAGGTATACTATCAGAGGGTTATGATAAAGCAACCACAAATTTAGTGTTACATATACTGACAGCAGCAAGGATCACATATGCTAAATACTGGAAAAATATGAACATCCCATCGGACGAGGATGTAATTAGAAAAATTTGGGACTATGCTGAAATGGACAGACTAACTTTAAAAATTAAAGATAAAGAACATTCAGAATATTATCGGATATGGAATAAATTTTATGAATGGATAGAGAAAAGAGGTAAAAATTAGAGAAAGTAAGATTATGAATGTTAATATTATCAATATTGAAAATAAAGAGGTACTGTATATAACTATAAATATAATAATTGATAAAAATGTAAATAAGCTAATGTAAGAAGAAACCTAGTTTAAACTTTTTGGTTATATTATTATTACTGCTATTATATTATCACTATGGCTATTAGTTTGTGTGTTAATATTTACTACCAACTTTCTTTGGCTTTGTTCTATTTGTAAATGATACTCTGACAATGCACTGTTTTTCAAAAATGTTTATGAATGAAAATTTATAAAAATAAAATAAAAACCATTGGTTTTTATTTTTCTTTCTATACCTTTGTTTATTTTCTTTTTCTTTTTCTTTCTTGATTTTTCTTGAGTTTATCTTTCTTTTTCTTTACCTTTTTGATATCAAAAATATCTATTAAACATTTTATCATATAATAGACTTTAATAAAAACAATTGAAAGAAGAATGTTATAACCATCTCATTTAGGAAATGTTATAACCATCTCAGAATTGATTCTCCCTAATTCATTGCAATGTAAAAGCAGCTGAGGAGGGAAGCACTTTTAGGTGGGAAAGATTGATGTCAATCATTTGAGGTAATAGACAGTGAAACCACAATCTTGCAAGTGTCAAGTTTCCGAAAGATGCCCTAATTAATTCATGAGCCATGATCCAAACTTCAAAGGAAATATAGTCATTTACTAGGAGCGACATTCCGGCAATACTTGGATGCAGTTAGGACTGATCCCACATAGATTTACGCTCCCCTATGATCCTGTCTCTCCCCTCCTCTCTGGCCATGTCATAAATCACATTCTCCAATTACCCACTTTGGATGGCTGTGAAACCTAACACCCTCCTTCTGATTGCGGTCAGAAAAAATGTATGGAATTCACTTCAGTTCTCCCTCCCTCGTGCTCATGGCAACTTGAAAGCTTTGCAAGTTGACATTCGGCTCCCCTCACTTCCCGAGGGCAACCTGCACAAAGCAAAACAATTTGAGTACAGATGCAGAGTTTAGGGATGTGACTCCCCATCAGGCTTGTTTGGATTTTCTGCATGAAATTTGGCTATAAGGCGATCAGCCTGGATGTTTTGACTCTTTACCCAAGATGCCTCTGATAAGGGGTAACCCTTCCACTTGATTAAATATTGGAGTTGCCTTCTGTGCCATCTCGAATTGAGGATTTGCTGCACCTCATAATGGGTCTGGCCCCCTATGACCACGGGGTCTGGGGGCTCATGGGGTAGTGGCCTCAGGGTCGATCCAACCATGGGTTTTAAGAGGCTACTATGGAATACCGGGTGTATCTTCCCTAGCAATCAGGGCAACTTCAATTGCACTGTGACTGGGTTGATTATCTTTACTATGGGGAATGGTCCTATAAATTTTGGTCCCAATTTCTTGCTAGGAAGTTTTAACTGCAAATATTTTGTGGAGAGGTAAACTTTCTCCCCCAATTGAAATGGCCTTTGGGGAGCTCGGTGTTTGTCTGCCTGTTTCTTATAGGCTTGTGCTGCTTTAGCTAGCGCTTTCTTGACATTCTCCCAGGTTGCTTTCAGTGTCGCCATCCAATCAGTCAAGCTGACTGAGGAGGGAGGCTCCCTTGGGTACTCAGGCATTGGGACAAAGTCCATGCCGCTCACTACCTTAAACGGGGTTAGCCCCGTGCTACTGTGAACAGCATTATTATACGCAACCTCAGCAAAAGACAGGAGGTCCGCCCAATTGGACTGCTGATAGTTCACGTAGCACCTCAGGTACTGCTCTACCATGGCATTCAGTCTCTCTGCCCACCCCCATTGGTGCTCGAGTGAAACGCTGAGCTGAGGCCTTGGGATGACCCTATGGACTGTAGGAATTCTCTCCAGAATTTTGCTATGAACTGGACATCTCGATCGGAGATGATTCTTCTGGGTACTCCATGCAGGCGGTAGATGTGTTTCAGGAACAGTTTGGACAACTGGCGGGCTGAGGGTAGCCCACTGCAGGGTATGAAATGTGCCTGTTTGGAGAATAAGTCTATTACAGTCCAGATCACTGTGTTTCCACCACTCCTCAGTAGTTCTACTATAAAGTCCATTGCAATCTTCTCCCGTGGCCTTGTTGGTTCAGCTACTGGCTGCAATTAGGCTCTCTTCAGATAACTTGTCTCCGGCCATGGTTGCCTGATTTTCCCTCCCAGCACCCAAGACATCGGGGAGCTTTTGGAGAGTACAGGATTCAGGAAACCTGGTAATCTTTACAGATTTTTAAAAGGAGTCCTAACTGTCTGTCAAGTTTCCGAAAGATGCCCTAATTAATTCATGAGCCATGATCCAAACTTCAAAGGAAATATAGTCATTTATTAGGAGCGATATTCTGGCAATACTTGGATACAGTTAGGACTGATCCCACGTAGATTTACGTTCCCCTATGACCCTGTCTCTCCCCTCCTCTCTGGCCATGTCATAAATCACATTCTCCAATTACCCACTTTGGCTGGCTGTGAAACCTAACACCCTCCTTCTGATTGCGGTCAGAAAAAATGTATGGAACTCACTTCAGTTCTCCCTCCCTCCTGCTCATGGTAACTTGAAAGCCTTGCAAGTTGACATCAAGTCTGAAAGCATTTCCCTCCTACCTGTTTCATCTACAAAGTTACATTTAAAAGAACAACACAACTCATCAACATAATTAATAATGTAATGGTGATCATATGACATAGTTATGTTTAGGTACTATACTTGATTTACTACTAAATCTGAATCCAAACTAATTAAAATGCTATGATTCCTTCCTTCCTTCCTTCCTTCCTTCCTTCCTTCCTTCCTTCCTTCCTTCCTTCCTTCCTTCCTGCTTCTTTCTTTCCTTCCTTCCTTCCTTCCTTCCTTCCTGCTTCTTTCTTTCTTTCCTTCCTTCCTTCCTTCCTTCCTTCCTTCCTTCCTTCCTTCCTTCCTTCCTCCCTCCCTCCCTCCCTCCCTCCCTCCTTCCCTCCCTCCCTCCCTGGAGTCAATTCTGAGATGCTTTCTCAAATTGGTTTGGGCTCAGATTGTTTTTACCAGATCATTGTCTAGGCTACAGTTCTTCCTCCTATCCTTCAAATTTATTGTCACAGCCCGTGATATGTATTTCAAGAGCAAATCTTACCTGGGGCATCTTGTAGACATTCAAAACATTTGCCATGAAGGGACATATGTGAGAGTTAGGTCCTGCAATAACAGATACTGCCCAGTCCTTGGCATCACACTTATAATTGGGGATAAATCTGCCCCGTGTTGAGAGGAGCTCCATTGAAACCAAGTAGGTCCATCTAGCCATGAAATAACTGTTAGAGAGGTGCATAACCAGAGTCATATTGAATAAAAGGTGATTGTTTTCTTTGATCTCCTT
Organism: Pituophis catenifer annectens; assembly: GCF_029215685.1. Taxonomy (NCBI): domain Eukaryota; kingdom Metazoa; phylum Chordata; class Lepidosauria; order Squamata; family Colubridae; genus Pituophis; species Pituophis catenifer. The sequence continues at coordinate 14,992,076 of NW_027256895.1, forward strand.
TACAGCAAAAACCAAGGCCAGGATATGTTGGTAGTTCTGTAGAAAATACCAACACAGATGCATTCAAATCATATTTATTCTCATCCCAGTGCCGAATAAGCTCACCATCAAGGAACTGAATGACTACAGACCAGTTGCTCTAACAGCCTTCTTTGAAAGGCTAGTGCTGTCCCACTTGAAAACCATCACAGATCCACTGTTAGACCCCCTGCAATTTGCATATCAATCAAATAGATCAACAGACGATGCTGTTAATATGGCTCTGCACTACAGCCTACAACATCTTGAATCTCCAAAGACCTAAGCAAGGGTCCTCTTTGTAGACTTTAATTCAGCATTCAATACCATCATTCCAGACATTCTTCTAACTAAGCTAAACCAGCTACAGTTACCTGAACACACTTGTAAGTGGATCATAAGCTTCCTAACAGACAGGAAGCAGCAGGTGAAGCTAAGCAGAATCACATCGGGTATCTGTACAATTAGTACAGCCCCCCCCCAAGGCTGTGTGCTCTCCCCAATTCTCTTCTCTCTCTATACACCAATGACTGCATCTCTAACGATCCATCTGTTAAACTATTGAAGTTCGCAGATGACACAACAGTGATCGGTCTCATTCGAGGCTACCATGTCACCACTAGTCCTTCTTTTCATTAAACTAGATATATCCAATTCCTGCAACCTTTCTTCATATGTTCCATACAAATGATGTATGGAACTCTTTTTCTGGAATCCCTTCTCCTAGGAAAAGATGTAATTGTTTCATTGGGGCAGCCCTACATTTATACTCCATACATGCTGAACAAACAAATTAAAAGCACTACGTAGTGCCATTGTTCTCTAATATTCAGAAGAAAAATTAAACTGTTAGAGGTTGACATTCAATTAGCTATAAACAGTGTTTCAGCAGTAAAGCACTGAAAATTCATTCCACAGAAAGAAAAGGAGAAAAGCCCAATATAGAATTTGAACAAAAGCACTAGGGTGAAATCTGCCTTAAACATGTGCATATGTATGTGTATTTGTAATTTATTTGCCAGGTAAAATATATCAGTGGAAATCCATTTCTATTAGCTTACGAATGAAGGAACCAGGAGAAATAATTTGTGCTGCAAGCAATACCACTAATTAACCCAGTCCAGGCATCTTCTTAGAGAAAGATATCTGGTTTGAGACATGCTACAGCTAAAAAGAAAAGTCTTTACATTAACTCATCAACCAGGTCTTCAGATGGATGTCTTGTGAAAGCCCCTGAGATGTTGGAACACTGCTATCAGTGCCAACAGAACAACAAATAATCCAAAAGATATTTATATGTGCAGAAATGGATAGATTAACTTTAAAATTAAACAACAAGGAAGACTCACAGTATTACCAAATATGGGACAGATGGTATGAATGGATCAATCGATGGAAAAAAAACTAAAGTCAAATACAGCAAGAAATTAAAGGTAACAAATTTACACCATCATTAAGAAATCAAGGTTAATGTATACATATATATTTACATGTTCGAATATTATAGATAGATAATCCTGTTTGTTAGTTTTAGTATATATGTAATTTAGAATTGTACTTTCTTTTTTAGAGTTAAGAACATTTTGTACAATCTTTTATCTTTTTATATTGAATAAAGTTTGTTTTTAAAATCAAAAAAAGAAAAAAGGAACACTGCTATCATGTCTCCCCAAGTCGTTCTTTTCATTAAACTATTATATAGATGTATATTTATATAAATATTTATTTTGTTCTTTTTTTGTAGGTTTATATATGTATTATTGTTTTAGCCAGGGTTTTTCCTACATATATAAACATCTTGATTTACGGAGGAAAAATCCAGTGCTAAAACAATAATACATATAAGATTTATATATATTTAATATATCATATATATATGAGTATATTTCTAATAAATCTAATCTGTAGCCTTCCTTTTGTTCAGGAGCTCTATACTTTCTACAAAACAATCATTGTTTTGCACAAAGCACTGATGATGGAGGAGGAGGGGAAAAAGGAAGAGTTACCTCTGAGAATTTGCTGACTTCAGTGTTTTGGAAAAAGTGACTGCATACCTTATGATTATCTAAGGTGATTATCATTACTCTCAAAGCAGAGAAAAATACTTTTCCATTCTAATTGCATACAGGTATATAACTCGTGAACTGATCAAAGGGTGGGTTAGTGTATGTATGTATGTATGCATGTATGTATGCATGTATGTATGTATTCATCCATCCATGGATTCAACAGATCAGTATGTATGCATTTAATGGTAGGATCCAGAATAGTAAAGACCATGGCATACTAAACAGCTGAATGATGATGATCAAAATAGGAGTAGGAGATCTTAAATTAAGGGACAATCATTTTGCCTGCTGCATGAGAGGGTCCTTCTTGTCCCTTAGACTTCTTGTGTGTTTGCTGCTGCTGCCACCAACAGATTGTGGGATATCTCCAGCAGTGTGTACCATTCGTGAGTCTCTGAAAGTGCAATACCAATATCTTCAGCCAGGTGATGTGATAATTGGTGGGATAATTTCACAGCTTTTCTCCTTTTCTGAAGGAGCAGACTTCAGCTCACACCCTACACCCAAGTGTGATGTTGAACCTGTGTAAGGAAAACCTCATTGATTTCTGTAATATTTGGGTATTTCCTAGCAGCGCCACTCGTATGGTTTTAGCAACTCTGCATAGATTCTAGTAGTCAAATATTTGTATTCCTACATCCACTTATTCTGCTCTTCTGGTAATAGAAAATGGGAGATTGATATGGTGGTCAGATCTAAAACACACATTATTTTTCATCCCAGCGACTGCTATCTTATTGCTCTTGGGTTTAACCCAACTATTTGGCTTAAATTAAAGCTCCAGCACTGAGCAAGCAGTTGGACCTAAGCTTCTCGGCTGGCTCTATGATTTTTTGATATTGCCAGGTCTCCTTGTATGCTCTGAGTTTATTCTGATCTTTAACATCTGGTTGGATCAAATCAGTCCGTAAGACGTGCTACATTTGATTGTGAGAAGGGGAAAAGTCAGTCTTGGCTTAATCTTTTCTTGCTTAAAGTTCTTGCCATTATTTATTCCCATAGACATCCTACCAAAAATTTCATTGGGGAAAAATCTCTCCAGTAAGGTTCATATTTCTCTGATCCATCATTGGAAAGTTTTATTGCATACTTTAATGAAGTGATATTTAGCTTCTTCTGCAGTGTAAAAGACTTGCATTTATTTCTAAGCATATTTTCTCTGAAAATGGACTTCTCCCTTAGAAGGATTAGAGAAGGTTAGATCCATTACAAGCAAATCAAGCTATGCTTCTAATTAAAGATAACTTAATTCTAGAATAGAATAGAATAGAATAGAATAGAATAGAATAGAATAGAATAGAATAGAATAGAATAGAATAGAATAGAATAGAATAGAATAGAATAGAATTCTTTACTGGCCAAGTGTGATTGGACACACAAGGAATTTGTCTTGGTGCATATTCTCTCAGTGTACATAAAAGAAAAAATTCATTCATCAAGAATCATAAGATACAACACTTAATGATAGTCATAGGGAACAAATAAGCAATCAAATCATATTACAAAACAGTCAATATAAATGCTAAGGATTCCAGCAACAAGGTTATAGTCATACAGTCAAAAGTGAGATGAGATGCGTGATAGGAACGATGAGAAGATTAATAGTAGTGCAGACTTAGTAAATAGTTTGACAGTGTTGAGGGAATTATTTGTTTAGCAGAGTGATGGTGCTCAGGAAGAAACTGTTCTTGTGTCTAGTTGTTCTGGTGTGCAGTGCTCTATAGTGTCTAAGTGTCAACTTTCACATTTTCCAATACTCTCCACCACAAAATTCTAATGGAATTCTAATGGAGATTGCCTCTTGCAGGAATGGTATGGGAATGTTCACAACATAGAACTTCATGATTTACTCAAGATGTGTCTTTTACTTTAGTGTAATGCTGAAAAAATATCAGCACACCCTAGCCTTGGCGTTTGCGGTGAATGAAATAAATGGAAACAGCATGATCTTACCCAATCGGACTGTGGGATTTCATATCTATGATAGCCACTTTGATGCCCAGATAACTTATCAGAACACGCTGAACTTGCTCTTTAATCAGAAACCAACTCTTCTCAACTACAACTGCAGCAAGAAGATACCAGCAGCTGTCATTGGGGGTACTGACTCAGAAACCTCCCTCCACATAGCTACTATCTTAGGGATCTACAAGATTCCGCAGGTAAGGTGGATCACACATCTATTTGTTTAGGAACATATTGTCTACTACAGTGTATATGATTCTTGACAATTTTAAGATGGATGGACTTCAAATTGATATTCTAAAAACTTCCTAAGAAACTTACTACATTTATTAAGCAAGTATTTGAATTTATTAAGAAACTTAATATCTTCATCTTATTATTTACATTTTGTCTACAGTGATTTAGCTTGATTTGAACAGGAGTAAGATGACTTGTACCAAGTTTATTTGGGGAATACAAAGAGGTTTAAGATCTCTTTGCCAGCACCACAAAATATATGTGATCCTCCCTTTTTTTCTTCTGGTAATGCAATTTCATTTGCCTTCCCTGGTAATGTGATATTTTAGGCAGGAAGAGAGTTATTGCATTATTTCTCTCATTTGGGCTGAGGTAAATGTGTTTATGAAGGTGAATCACTTAAAACCTGATTTAATTATACCAGTTATGGTTGGATGATATGGATATAAGTGGTTCCTTGTTGGAAGGACAAAAGTTTATTCTTCTCAACAGGGTTCATGTTTTAGTTCTCACAATGTAACCATTCTCTTTAATGTGATGATAATCTTCTTGCCCTTTTGTCTATTTATCGTGGCCTTAACTGTTCTCTTTTTTCTTTTCTTTCTCTCAGTTCCTTTGGTTCTCCACATTCCTTCCTCTCAATGCCATTAAATCACACAAGTAATCTGGGTGTTGTACACAATAAACCAGTCACACATTTAAAAAAATCTCTTAAATTTACTTAATAGATAAACATGATCACAGGAAGGCTTCCTTTTAATTATGTTGTAGGCAGCCAGCATTTATTTGATACTGACTGATCTTAGATTGTAAGCAGGGAAAAGAAAAGGAACAATTATGAGTTAAGCATAAATAGTGAAAAATTAGAGCAAGTAGAGAAATGTATTTGTACTTCATGGGCTGATAACTAGAGATGGGAAAATGGATGGAGCTGAGGTGGCGCAGTGGTTAGAGTGCAGTACTACAGCTACTTCAGCTGACTGCTAGTTCCGCAGATCAACGGATCAAATCTCACCGGCTCAAGGTTGACTCAGCCTTCCATCCTTCCGAGGTGGGTAAAATGAGGACCCAGATTGTTGGGGGCAATATGCTATTTAGTATACTGTCTTTGGTGTAAGCCGCCCAGAGTCCTCGGAGAGTGGGCGGCATAAAAATATGACTAATAAAATGGAAAAAGAAGATGTATAAATGCAGATTAATGATGCCGTGGTAATATGCAATCTGTTGTGAGGAATACATGGTGTATTTTTTTGCGGGTGGTGGTGGTTTGATTTAACCCATGGCTAGGAAGGGAGAAAACTATAAGCTACACGGAGTCAGTTCATGATTAGAACAGCTTGTAGGTGCTGTGAACTAATTAAATGTCTCTTTTTAAAGGAAGTATAAAGTACTATGTTCTCCACATTTTGCTATGTAACAGAGAATTAGACACGTTAGAAGAACCGTAAAAGTCAGTTGAATGCAATGAGAATTGAATACTTAAGAATTATGTGTTATAATATTATGTGTTATAATAACAAGAGAGGGTCAAGAAAGGAGGGATGCATTTGGGATTATTTGAAAAACAGCATAATTTGAACTGCATACCATGGTCAAACATCAGCAACTGATCACAGAAAATGTTTTATGACACTTTGATTTACATCTACAAAATAGTTTATGATCATTTTTATGTCATTAAAACATTTTATAAAATTTGCCAAATTTTAATTCTACAGGACTCATAGGTCCCAGTTTCTGGATGCATTTCACAAGTTAGCTCCTTTGAGGCACATTGGTTCAAATGTTTTGCTCTCTGATGAACTGTTTCACCCACTCTACAGACACAAGAGCTTTAGTAGTATATAGATACAGTGTTTTCCCAAAAATAAGACCCTGTCTTATATTTTTTTTGAACCCTGAAATAAGTGCTTGGCCTTATTGCCATGCACTCAAAAACGCGATTGGTCTTATTATCAGGGGATGTCTTATTTTTGGGGGAAACAGGGTAGTAATGATGTAAACAAGGGTTAGCTGTCTTTTCTTTTATTTATTTTTTTCTTCTTATTTCATATCTTTAACTTCCTTGACTTACTGCTTGTTCCTTTTCTGTTTTCTGCTTAACATAGATTCTTCGCAAATGAAATGGTGTAATATATGGATTAGACCAGGTTGGCACTTACGTAGGTGATTACAAAGGCAATCTAATCTTGGTTAGATCTTGGTGATCTAATGTAGCCTACAGAGTAGACTAGAAAGAAACAAAATACCAGGAGAAGGTATTCCTAAATTACTTCCATGTTGTGAGTTGGAAAACAACATAGTGTGTTTGTGAAGTCAACAAGTTTGTGAGCATCTTTATTTTAAGCTTCTTATCATTTACAATTAGTTGTCAATATCGGCATCTCTCTTCACTCAGGATTTCACTGAACTTGTGCTATCAGTAGTACAGTTCCAACTTTGCTGCTTTGATCTGGTTTCATGGCTATAAGTGTCATCATTCCAAGGAACAGAATGACAATTGTTTTAGATGGTTTACATTTTTGGTTCTTTAATATTCATTAGCTTCTTTTGTTTGCCAGGCATTTAGTGGAAAGTAAACTAAACATGGCTGTAATTAAATACCACTGGGATAAATAAATTTGTTGGAGAGGATGAAGACAACAAAATTTAATTTCCCCACAGTCTCAGGATACTTAATAGAGGGAAATAGAGAGCGGTGGAGATCGATATTTCTGATAATTCCAGCTTCTCTTATCTAATTAAAAAAAATAGTTATGTTGTATGAATTATTAATGGCAGACATACAGGAGCACAGGATAAGTATATGGATTGTGATTTCATACTAAGTGAAATACTAAAATATTTCACTCCATAATTAAGACAGAATTTAGATGAAAATGTAAGCAGATGTGCCATGTGTGCGATATAAGCAAGCCGCCACATTTCTCCATGTGGTTTAAAACACTCTAAATTCACAATTAATATTTTAAATAACACATAGATTGCTATATCAAAAATAAACTAGAGGGAATATATATAATTTTAAAATATGGCACCAGACCATTAATATTTTAAGAAATGCTTAGGAGAAGAAAAAAGCATGTTTGCTTCCTGCATGAAAGATAGTAAAGTATATCCAGATATCTATTACTATGGAAAACTAAGCGTCTGACACTTCTTTAGAGATTATACCAAGATCTCTGAGGATGATTTAGATCAGGGGTCCCCAACGTTTCAGATCTCTGGGACCACTAAATTCATAATTTTAAATCCCACGGACCACTAATATGATCTGTCTAATGACCGGCTGGGTGGGCTTGGCTAGGTGGTCATGTGATCATGGGTGGGCATGACCAACTCAATGTCACTCACATCAAAGTCACATGTCACTCACCTCACCGGCCTCTACTCACCCCTCTCCTGCCAGCCACTCCTCACCTTCCTGCCTGGGCTCCTTAGGGCCCCAATAGGAAGCAGTTGTTGGAGCTAAGCAGCCCCCGCGAGAAAGAGTTGGCAAAACAGCTGGATCAGTTCAAATTGGATCTGACTGAGAAGGAGGCTCAGCAGAAGCACCTCACTGAGGATTAGGAGCATAGGCTTTCCAAGCAGAGGGAAGACTGTATTGTGAGCCACCCTGAGTCTCCGGAGAGGGGTGGCATATAAATTTAATAAATAAATGAATAAATAAGACCTGCAGGAGTGCAAGGCCAGGTACTGGCACCTGGAGGCTCAGCGGGCTGAGATGGTCAGTCAGTTGCAGGCCATGATGCAGTCCCACTGGAACAAGGCTGTCCGGTTCCTTGCCACCAGCGGCACTTCCCTCCAGCCTTTGCCCAAACCCCTGCACCAGGAGGCTGAAACAAACCCCAAGTTGGAATTTCTGCCCCCCTCCAACCCACACAAAAAGACCCTGAAGAGGGAGACTCTCTGCAGTAACACCAGTGTTCTTTGCATGTATCTGGCCCAGGGGTCATAGTTTGAGGATCCCTAATTTAGTGCAATATAAAAAATGCAAATAATTTTTCTGCGGACCACCATAATTTTCTCACAGACCACCAGTGGTCCATGGACCACCAGTTGGTGACCGATGCTTTAGACCACAGAAGGGGATTTGAAGATTGGTTTGTTCATTATTTATTGATTGATTTACTAAATGTATATGCTGCTCCTCACCATCACAGCGACTCATCATATCTTCTTGTTCATATCTGTGATCCTAAAATGTAAAGATGATGAAGTGAAATATAAAATGATTGATACATTACAAAATACCCTAAACAGAATATATCTATTTGGATCTTATTTTAATGTTTATTCCAAAGCCAAGAGAAGACAGGGAAGACAATAGGTTGCAAAGAAAGAGAAAGTAATATCTGAGTCAGACATGAAATATTTTGACTGAGCTTCAACGTGGGATAACTGCAAACTTTTTTTTAATTTCGCTACATTTTGGGGAAGTTAAAGTGGAGAAGAGAAGGCAATTTTAGACTGTAAAACTGAGAAAAAGAACTAGCATTACAGAAAAGTACTTGATCTTGTAGATATTTTTATATTTCTCTATTATGAATGAAATTATGTTCTCCTTTAGGTCACCTACTGTTTATATAGTCCGCCAGTGAATGATATAAGCCACCCGTCTTTCTTATACCGCATGGTACCTAATGAAGTGCATCAGTATACAGGAATAGTCAAGCTATTGCTTCATTTTCAATGGAAGTGGATTGGGATCATGGCCATGGATGACGATAAAGGAGAAACATTTGTGCAGATCTTGGAGAAAAACTTTTCCGATAATGGAATCTGCACTGCCTTCTCTGAACGAATGCCGCTTCAAAGCAACATTTTAGGCGTGGTTAATTTCAATGACATGTTCAGGGAAATGGCCCTGTTGCTGAGTAAAGCAAACGTCAATGTCTGTGTTGTAAGTGCTGATGCTCACATGATGTTAGATTTGCAGATAGTGCTCAATCTTGCCGAATCAGACATGATGCTGCCTGTGCAAAAAGTATGGGTGATGACAGCCCATTGGGATTTTTCAGTGGAGCCCTTTTTAAACAATTTAAATATGCAGACCTTCCACGGTGCCTTGTCCTTTGCAAGTCACACCTCGGAGATGTCAACGTTTCAGAATTTCCTTCTATTTCAGGACCCCCATTCTCTGTCGGATCATTTTATCAGAGTCTTCTGGGAACAAGCATTTAAATGCTCGTTTCCAGATTCTGCAACAGACAAAGGAAGCTGTACTGGCAATGAGAGACTGGAAAGCCTTCCGCATTCTTTTTTTGAAACAAGCATGACCAGTCAAAGCTACAGTGTTTATAATGCTGTCTATGCTGTGACTCATGCTTTGCATGCCTTTTACTCATCCAGAAGGAAATACGGAGCAGTGTTGGATAGAGATCACCCAAGGACTTCTAAATCACAGTATTTTCAGGTAATGTCGCATCTAGGAGGCAGATTAATTTTGATGCGTCAATATTGTTGTTAATGTTGTCTTCATTTATATAAGAAGGATTCTCATTCTGTATACAATTAACAGGTAGAACAGCTTGCCTTCAGAAGTAGTGGGTGCTTCATCACTGCAGGTTTTTAAGAAGAGATTGGACAATCACTTGACTGAAATGGTATAGGGCAGGGGTCCTTAAACTTTTTAAACAGTAGGCCAATTCACGGTCTCTCAGACTGTTGGGGGGCCGGACCAGTTGGGTGGGCATGGCTAGGTGGTCATGTGACTGGGTGGACGTGGCCAATTTAGCAGTCCATTAAACAATACACACAAATTACACTTTAATTTGTTATGTTCCTGGGGGTGGAAAGCAGGTTAGTGAAGGAATGTGGCTGCCTTGGGGGGAGGTGTGAGAGGGACTTCTGTTTGTGTTTGTGTGTGTGTGTATGTGTCTTTCTCTCTCCCCCTCCCTCTCCCTGGGGAGGCCAAAAGCGGGATGTTTTTGGCCTCCTGAGGCCTCTGTGCATCCCATTTTTGGCCTCCCCAGCCTCTAGAAGGTGGGTGGGGGCCAGTGGGTAGGTGGGGTGATGTGGGCGGGGCAGCCTTGTGGTCCCGCGTGTGCCAGATTAATGGTTTCAGTGGGCTGTATCTGGCCCATGGGCCGTAGTTTGAGGACCCCTGGTATAGGGTATCCTGTTTGAGCAGGGGGCTGGACTAGAAGACCTCCAAGGTCACTTCCAGTTCTATTCTGTTTGATAATGCATTACTGCACATTCCCAAATGCAGAGAGGAAGTGAGTCACTATAGTTTTTAAATCAATTACATGATCATTCAGTAAATCCAGGCTCTCCCATTGACTTTGCTGTCAAAAGCTGGATGGGAAGGTCACAAATGGTAATCACATGACCCCAGGACACTGCAACTGTTGTAACTACATACCAGGTGCCAAATGTCCAAATTCTGATCACTTGACTGTGTGGATGCTGCAACAATCTTAAATCCACTGGGAGTCACTGGGAGAAAATCAGCATATAAATGTAATTCAGTAGTAGTACTCTTCCCCTGGCAGATAGTAAACCTTAGCTTTGAAATACTTGGATTCCCATCAGTGACACAGGTATACCAGGATATTTCAAAGCCAAAAGAAATGTTAGTATGTTCATTTGAAACACATTATCTAATAATTCTTAGTATCCTTTTTAAAAACTGAGCTGAACTGAAATATTTGATTGGGGAAGGAAATTATGGAACCACCAATTATGAAGTGATGAAACAATTAAATAGCTTCAGAGAATAGCACCATGATGGTGAACCTATGACACGCATGCCACAGGTGGCACACGTAGCCATATCATTGGGCACGCAAGCTCAGCTGATTTTCGCGCCTTCTGGGTCCACCAGAAGTAGAGAAACAGGCTGTTTCCTGCCTCTGGAGGGCCTTGGGGGAAGGTGGGGAAGCCCTGTTTTTTTCTCTCCCCAAGCTCCAGAGCCTTTCTAGGAGTCTGGGGAGGCGAAAAGGTCTCCCCCCGAAGGCTCCCCAGAGGCCAGAAATGGGCTATTTGCCAATTTCCAGTGGGACCAGAAGGCCCATTTTTTGCTGTCCCCAGGCTCCAGAGCCTTTCTAGGAGTCTGGGGAGGGTGAAAATGGTCTTCCCCACCCCAGCAGGCCCTCCAGAGGTTGAAAATGGGCCATTTCCAGCCTCCGGTGGGCCTCCGGGGTGGTAACGAAGGCCGTTTTTGCCCTCCCCTGACTCCTAAAAAGACTCTGTAGCCTGGTGAGAGAGAAAAATGGGCCTACCAGGCCATCACGTGCCAGGAGCGGGAAGAGCTTGGGGGGATCGCATGTGTATGCATAAGGGTGGGGCACATAGAATTATGGGTGTGGGCATGCATGATACCCCCCCCTCCCCGCTCCTGGCACACGATGGCAAAAAGTTTAGCCATCGCTGGTATAGCAAATTGTTAATCCAAGCCAAACAATTTTCACTGGTTTCACCACTATGGTAATACTTGTCAAAACTTCATTTATTCCAGCTTTATCATTTCCTAAGTCGAATTTCCTTTAACAACAGTGCCGGAGACAAGGTGTCTTTTGACAAGAAGCATGAATTGCTAGCTGGATTTGACATTATCAACTGGGTTACTTTCCCTAACAAATCCTTCATGAAAGTGAAAGTGGGACAAATGGATCCTGAAGCCCCATCAGGCAGAAAGTTCACCATCAACGAAAGAAAAATCACATGGCAGGCCCATTTTAAACAGGTATCACCACAATATGGACCCATAAATTTGCAATGGAATAGATGTTGTAATTTGATATCTAAAAGAGCTAACCATGTAACTGCTTCTGGCATGGCTGTGATGAGATCATCCCAGGTACCTTGAAATTTCCCGAGGAGGCATTCTTGAACTGTATGTGTTATAGTTTGTTGCCTGAGGAGACATTTTTGAACTGTATGTGATATAGTTTGCAGTCTGCACCACAGTCACATTGCAGACTCCCAGCCATTCCCTACCTAAAGAGCTTTGCCTGTCCTGATTCTATTCAGATGGCTGCATATTTTTTGGGGAAACTGCACTCCTAGAAGTGGTTTTGTTGGATCTGTGTGTTCTGTTTGGTTGTAGTTATTAAAAGTTGGCCATCTTCATCTAGATTGTAAGACTGTGGTGTGTTATTTCAAATTGGTTTCTTAGACTTAAGCCTGGCGAGAGGTAGAGATACTAATATTTTATGTATTGGAAGATCTCTTTTCAGCAATTAAGGATCCCCAGCAGAGGTGGGTTTCAGCAGGTTCTGACCAGTTCTGGAGAACTGGGATTTTGAAGTATCCTTCCCCTGGAGTGGGGTGGGAATGGAGATTTTACAGTATCCTTCCCCTGCCACGCCCACCAAACCATGCCTACCAAGCCATGCCACGCCCATCAAGCCACACCCACAGGTTTTTACTGGTAGTAAAAAAATTTGAAACCCACCACTGATCCCCAGTACTTTTATATTAAGTGTCTGGAAGACAACAAACTTTAAGTTGTTGATCCTATTCGGGAAATTTTTGGATTTGCAAAACTAGTTTGCAAGGGGAAGAAGAATTGAAAAAACAAAAAAACAGATGGCTTCCATTCTTTTTTTCTGCACAAAAATGGAGACCTTTCAAACTGAGGAAATGCTTGGTTGTCCCAAGGTTCTATTGTGTATCTTAATACCTCTGATTGAGGAGATGAATTTTTATTACCTGTCTAGTTTTTAGGCCATCCTTCTAGCTTCAACCATGGTAATCCTTTCAAGCCACAAAAGGAAGGACTCTTGTCAAGGTGACTTCTTAATATGTAAGTTAATATAAGTTTCATAAGTTTATTTTTGTCAAGCATATATAAGATAACAGGTAAAAGTAGAAACATAATTTGAATACATGAAAAGAGTAAGTAAAAAGGAATATTAAGACAGGGACGGTAGGCACGCTGATGAATTTATGCACGCCCCTTACAGACCTCTTAGGAATGGGGTGAGGTCAACAGTAGACAGTTTAAGGTTAAAGTTTTGGGGGTTTGGGGAAGAAACTACAGAGTCGAGTAGTGCATTCCAGGCATTGACCACTCTGTTACTGAAGTCATATTTTCTGCAATCGAGTTTGGAGCGGTTTACCTTGACTTTGTATCTATTATTTGCTCGTGTATTGTTGTGGTTGAAGCTGAAGTAGTCATTGACAGTAAGGACATTGTGGCAGATAATTTTATGTACTATGCTTAGGTCAGACTGAAGTCGGCGTAGTTCTAAGTTGTCTAAGCCCAAAATTTGGAGTCTGGTGGCCTAAGGTATTTTATTGCGGGTAGAGGAATGGAGGACTCTTCTCATAAAACATCTCTGGACTCTCTTGATTGTAGTAATGTCCGATATGCAGTGTGGGTTCCAGACAGATGAGCTGTATTCAAGAATTGGTCTAGCAAATGTTTTGTATGCTCTAGTTAGTAATACAACATTACCAGAAAAGAAGCTACGCAAGATTAGGTTTCCAATTACCTGAGGCAAATATACTTGGCATGTCAGCTCCAGGGTACACGATGATAGTTGACTTCTCTGGGCCATTTATATAATTAGCTTTTTGGGGGGTTATTGTGGATTCTCTACACATGTACACACAGTCCCCCATTATCTATATTCTTCCAGTGCTTTAATTAAAGTACTCAGGAGCTTCTTCAGTGGCAATGGAGAAAGGGACAGAGTGATGCAAGCAATTAAATCCCCCCTTTTCTACTTGTCTTGTGATATTAAATGGACATCTAAAAGTGTTGAAGTTTACAGTGTGAAGCCACCTGTCAGACCTTGGAGATCGTTCAGAGAAGAAACCAGTTCCGTTAGTACTAACACTACCTTTACTGTAAGATTACAGTAATATGTATATATTCACTTCACGATAGTATAGATTGAGGACCCCTGAAGTCCTCAGTCTCAAGCAACTCAGAATAATGACAAGAGACTAATCACATACAGTAAATTATGGTGACATATTAGTGATGAAAAAGATTATTCAAAGTGAGGGTAAGGTCCATCAATAATATATGCTATTTTGGATCGGTTCTTTCTTAAATATGTACATATCTACACAAACACTCACACACACACAAACTAATGAATATTTCTCAGAAGTTTATGATGCATGTATTGATCTCTGAAAATGGTTGGATTCAAGGGAATAAAATATATTTCTCTCTCTCATTAATGAATAGACTATACCTCTTGCTCTGTGCAATGATCATTGCCCACCAGGGTCCAGAAAGAAAAGGAAGGAAGGGAAGCCATTTTGTTGCTACGATTGTAATACTTGTCCATCAAGAAAGTTTTCAAATGAAAGAGGTAGGAAATATGGTATTGTAATGTTTGTGTGTGTGTGCAAATGAGTGTATCCATAAAGACACACATAGACATATCACACTGAGACAGTTATCACACACATAAGAGTCACTCTCAGTATTCATGAGAGATCCATTCTAGCTGAGCTCTCCAAAAGCAAGATTTAATAGGGATCTCTTTAACAGAGGTGTGAATCTGTGTTAATGTTGCTGGAGTATATTTTTGTATGCTTTTGGCTAAGACAACAAAGGCAATAAATGATGAGAATTGTTGCGCATAGTTGTTCATGCCTGTTTTATGACATAAGATGTTTTAAATTAATAAATACTTCTCAGTAAAGTAGACAAAATATGAAATACTGTTATGAATTCTGAATATCTATTTTCACAGATATGGATGACTGCTTAGACTGTCCAGAAGAACAATATCCAAACAAGGAAAAAAATTTGTGCATTCCCAAGGATCTAAATTTCTTGTCTTATAATGAAACTTTGGGCATCACTTTGGCTGCTCTGGCTCTCTCGTTTTCTGTGACCACAGTGGTGGTACTTGGAATTTTCATAAAACATCGAAATACTCCCATTGTCAAAGCTAACAACCGGAATCTCACTTATCTTCTCCTTGTCTCCCTCTTCCTCTGCTTCCTCTGTTCCTTGCTGTTCATTGGTCAGCCCCAATTGCTGACCTGTCTTCTTCGTCAAATTGCTTTTGGGATAATCTTCTCAGTTGCTGTCTCTTCAGTTTTGGCCAAAACTATCACAGTGGTTCTAGCTTTTATGGCTACTAAGCCAGGATCAAAATTGAGAAAATGGGTGGGGAAAAGATTTTCATACTCTCTGATTCTCTATTGTTCCTGCATTCAAGCAAGTATTTGCATATTGTGGCTATGCACTGGCCCTCCTTTCCCAAATTTGGACATGCATTCTCTTCCAGAAGAGATTGTAGTTGAATGCAATGAAGGATCAGGCAACATGTTCTATTATATTTTAGGATATATGGGATTTCTTGCTCTCATCAGCTACATTGTGGCTTTCTTTGCTCGAAAACTGCCAGACTCTTTTAATGAAGCCAAATTTATTGCTTTTAGCATGCTGGTGTTTTGTAGCGTGTGGATGACTTTTGTCCCAACGTATCTGAGCACCAAAGGAAAATACATGGTGGCTGTGGAGATCTTCTCCATCTTGGCTTCCGGTATAGGAATATTGGGATCTATCTTTTTCCCTAAATGCTACATCATTGTAGTGAGACCAGAACTCAACACAAAGGACCATCTAAAAACAAAAAACTAACAATTACGGATATTAATTGATTTTGAAGAATTTAGCATGATCTTGAAAAGAAAGTTGGAGAGATAAAATGTTGATCAGTCATGAGGAAGTAGAATGTGTAAGAAAAAGACGCAGCATACTCCCAATTTGACCTCAATGTTCTTAAAATGGGGAAAGTTGATTTTTTGGACTAGGTTTCAACTGTCAATATACAGTAACCTATAACAATAAAGTAGTATTCCTGGAATTCCTGCACCATCAGTTTTGTGACCTGGTCTACTTGAAAAGGTTGATACATCATTAGGGTTTGATTACAATATTTCTGGTTCAAATCTTAAACCAGTGCCTCTTGTCAGCTGAACAAAGACAAGATATTGTATTTATCACCCTGTACAAATTGTATATTTAGGTTCACTTTTATAGCAATAGCAATAACACTTAGACTGACATACCACTCCTTAGTGATTTACAGGACTCTCTGAGAAGTTTGAAAGATCAGAATATTTCCCCCAACAATCTACTCCCCATTTTACCAACCTTGGAAGAATGGAAGGCTAAGTCAACCTCAAACAGACAGGATCAAACACTCTGTGGGCAGAGTTAGCCTGCAATACTGCATTTAACACTGTGCCACCGGGGCTCATACCGCCAATGACTGCCACCTTCTCTTCAACCAGAAGCCAAGAATCCAGGGGGATCCCAGATTACATCTGGGATCCGTTTGAGCAGTGCAACCTCATCCAGCATCATAGTCCTAGAACTGACAGGTCCCAAATCCCAAAGCCACTCAGTGTTGCCAGGTTCAGTTGAACCCTGTCTTTCTCCATACAGATGCTCACAGTGTCCAAGCATTAGGATAAGACAATCATGGCATCACTTCATTCATCTGGGGCATGGGTATATAATCACAAGTTTGCTGCAAACAGTGGTAGGAATACCCAAACAACAACAATTACTAATAAATAACAACAATGAAACAAAAATAATCATCAACAATAACTTGCCTAACCTCTCAACCTCCATGCCTGAGAAAAGAACCTTCCTAACAAACAGTAAGAGTCAACTTTATATTGAGGAAATGTTCCAAAGAGAGATTCAGTTACATAAAAGGCATACTACTAAGGGACTATTAGATAATACTCCTTAATAAACAATACCTGGAGCATGCCACTCCTCCTGGAACTGATGGAGCAGACAGCGACAATTGGAGAAAGTTGGTCCCACAAATATCCTGCTCCCATGTGATGTAGGTCTTTGTAGATGGTGTGAGTTTCATCATCAAGCTATTAATATTTATTGATAAATATATTAAGCAATCAGAGGGGTATTACTACTTACTAAGTTTTGAACTGTTCTCAAAATGTCCAATAAATTCTCATATATGTTTTATTTCTGTCATATCAATGTATCCTAGTGCATTCAGCAGCCAAGTTTCAGTGTCATATTCAAGCAAAACTCTCCACAATTCAGGCTCATTTAGTTTATTATGTACTTTTCCTAAATCAAATACTGTACTATTTTGTTGGACCGATGTTTCTAGCAATTGTTCTTAATTTAGTCACTTAATAAAATGAACAGTTGCTACAAAAGCAGTCATATCATTTACCCACATTTGCAGCAAATATATTTTTACATACTTACAAGGTTTTCATGTAAGGAAGAGGAAAATATGCAGAGAACATTTAAAGTATAAAACACAAATTGTAGAGGAAGAAAATCATATTCATGGTTTCAAATCTCTCTAGGAATTTGGAGACATGTCTTTTATCAGATATACTTTATTTTCTTTTAACATTTAACTTTTTTATTAGTTTATCGAAGTATAAAATGCAAAGAAAAAAGCATGAAAAAATAAGAAGAGAGGGAGGGAAAAAAGAAGAGATATGGTGTAACAGAAGAAAAAAAATAAAAAGGCACCAACCTTCTCTCTTTAGCACAGTAGAAGGTAACAATATTACAACCACAACTTTTTGCTTTTACACAACACTATGTACAAGCCATTTCTATAACAATAAGCTTGTCTGGTTTACAAAAACAGAATCAAAGTTTCATTTTTTTCCCCACTGTAAGCACAAAATCCAGAAGCAATTTCAAAATAGAGACAAAATTAAATATATTCTCTTCTTTGGATAAAATAATCAGTTTAACCATCTCTGCTTCTCTTTGCTGTGTGGGATAATATATCATTCATTCTCATATTTTCAAATCTAGTCAATAATATTTTATAATAACTATAATAATATATATTATATTATATATAATATAATATTCCAAACTTTGGAATCCTCACTCACCTTTTGCCCGCCACCTGGAGCTCCAAGCGGCAGGGGGGGCGGCGGTGAATCCAAGAGGTGGGCAAAAGGTGAGCGAGAATTCCCCCTCAGGACTTTGTCCCACCAG
The DNA here is from genome assembly GCF_029215685.1 of Pituophis catenifer annectens. Lineage (NCBI taxonomy): Eukaryota > Metazoa > Chordata > Lepidosauria > Squamata > Colubridae > Pituophis > Pituophis catenifer. Next base: position 15,010,307 of record NW_027256895.1, read on the forward strand.
TGGAAAAAGTGCTGAGTGCTCACCCCCCGCTGCTGCCATTCCCACTTGACTGGGAGGCGGGTGCCTGAAGCAGCTATGCAGATGCCCCATCCCACCACAGCGGGGCTTCTGCCTGGGCAGGTGGGCCACAGGCAGTGGTAGGTGAAGGACTAGTGAGCGCTGGGCAACCCCACAAACCAAAGAGCGGTGAAAGCACCAGCTGTAACTAAGTGAGACAGTGAAGTGAGTTTTGCCCCATTTTATGACCTTTCTTGCTACATTTGTTAAATGAATCACTGCAGTTGTTAATTTAGTAACACAATTGTCAAGTGAATCTGGCTTCCCCATTGACTTTGCTTGTCAGAAAAGGTGATCGCATGACCTCGGGATGCTGGAACCATCAGAAATATGACTCAATTGCCAAGCGTTGGAATTTTGATCATGTGACTACAGGGATGCTACAACAGTCATAAGTGTGAAAACTGGTCATAAGTCACTTTTTTTCAGTGTTGTAACTTTAAATGGTCACTAAATGAACTGCTGTAAGTCAAGGACTACCTGTATATGATTATTGCAATGTCCAGGGGTGGTGTGAATATTTTTTACAACCTTCTGATAAGCAAAATCAATGGGGATCCAGATTCACTTAACAGCTGTTTTACTGACTTAACAACTGCAACCGTTTACTTAACCATGGCAAGAAAGGTTGTAAAATGGGGCCAAACTCACTTAACAACTGTCTCACTTAGCAACATAAATTTCTTTATTTGATTAGTCATGAGGCATTACCCTGCTCCAATCCCAAAGGATTTTTTGAAACTTAAAGTGTCAGGCTTGAAGTAATGCACCCACTGCAAATCGAACTCCGAGGCATGGATTTCCCTCAAAAATCAAATTTATTTAGGTACACCATCTTGGTGTTACTTGTGAAAAGCCAGCACTAAAGTTCCGGCCTCAGAAAGTGGATACCCCTTCCAGTATACTAGGTACTCCAATTTTCCCCTTTGCACTCTGGAGTCAAAGATCCTCTTTATCTCATAGAGAGTCTGACCCTTGATTACCATGGGTTTAGGGGGTGCCTGACCCACAGGCTGGAGTTGCGAGCCCATGGCTGGCTTCAGTAGGCTGCAGTGGAATACCGGGTGCACCTTCCCCAGCAATCAGGGAAGTTGAAGTTGTACCGTGACTGGGTTAATCACTTTCACTATTGGGAACGGTCCTAGGAATTTTGGACCAAGTTTCATAGAGGCAAGCTTTAGTTTTAGACATTTTGTGGACAGGTAAACACTATCTCTCACCTTAAACTCCGTTTGGGTATACTGGTGCTTATCAGCTTCCTCTTATATGCCTCTGCTGCCTTATTTATGACCTTCTTTGCATTTTCCCATGTTTTCTTTAGCAATTCCATCCACTCAGTTAATGACATGGAGGAAGGTGGTTCCCTCAGAAGTTCTGGCATGGGGACAAACTCTATGCTGCTGGTCACTTGGAAAGGGGTTAGGCCAGTGCTACTGTGCACTGCATTGCTATATGCTACTTCCGCAAAAAGCAGCAGCTCTGCTCAGTCCAATTGCTGATAGCTGATGTAACATCTTATGTATTGTTCCATCATGGCGTTAGCTCTCTCTACAGCCCCATTAGTGCTCAGATGAAGTGCAGAACTAAGTCCTTGCAAGGCCTGATGGCCCTCATGAACTCCCTCCAGAATGTGTGAATTGGACACCCCGATCGGAAATGATTCTACAGGTGACTCCATGTAACCTATACATATGCTTATGAATAGGTTAGCCAACTTCCACACTGACGGGAGTCCTGGGCAAGCCACAAAATGGGCCTGTTTGGAAAACAAGTCTACGACAGTCCAAATGACCATACTTCCCCCACTCTCATGGAGTTCGACAATGAAATCCATAGCTATCTCCTCCCAGGGTCAAGACGGGTCTGCCACCTGCTGAAGTAATCCTGGGGGTCTCCCAGGCCTCGTCTTCATTGCCGCACAAGTGGAACAGCTCTTTACATAGTCCTCAATGTCTCTTTTCATCCTCAGTCACCAGAATTGTCACATGGCCATGTGCAGGGTCTTCAGGTAGCCCAAATGACCTGCTTGTTTGTAGTTGTAACTCTGTTGAAGGACCTGGAGCTGCAAGCTGTTGGGCTCATACAATTCAGACCCTTTCCAGCCCAGTTCATCCTTAAGGGTTAGTATTCCCAGGTTGTCCTTGTGCCATGGTCATCTGGTAGTTTGTCTTTCAGCTTTTGGGCCATCCGCCCTCCGTCCATGGCTCTCCTTCGGGTGGCCTGGCCCCAGGTCAGCGTTTTTGATGCTGGCTGAGGAGAGTGTACCATTTCATGAACTACCTCTTCCCGTTTGCTGTGGTATTGTGGCTTCTATGACAGATCATGACAGATTGGCTAGAAGGTTCTTCCCTCCTGGGATGTACTTCAGTTCAATATTGAACTATTTGAAGTATTGCACCCACCTGATCTATTTTGAGGAGAGTTTGCATGGTGTCTTAAGTGCCTCTAGATTTTTGTGATCAGTCCATACTTCGAAAGGCACAAGCCCACCCTTGAGGAAATATCTCCAGGTCAGTAGGGCCCATTGGATTGCATAAGCTTCCTTCTATCACACTGCCCACCTCTGCTCAGTCTCTGTCAGCTTCCTTGAGGTGTACATGCAGAGATGAAAGATATTCTACATGTCTTTTTGAAGGCAGACCACTGCGATGCCCATGTCGCTGGCGTCGGCTTGGATCACAAAAGGCTGGTCAGGGGTTGTTTGCCAAGGAATTGCAAGTCAATTCCTTGGCAAACACTCCCTTCACCTGCTTGAAGGAGCGTTGTCACTCCAAGGTCCATTTTAGGGGTTGACTCGGCCATGGATGTTGTGGACCCTTCCCTGTTTTCAGTAGTTCAGTGATAGCTGGGCAATTTCAGCGGGGATGAATTGCTGGTAGAACTTTGCAAACCTGAGGAAACTTTGTAGTTGTTTGCATGTGTGCGGGGGCTGCCAATCCATTACCGCTTTCACTTTTCCTGGATCCATTTCTACACCCTCGCTTGACACTTGATAGCCCAGGTAGTCTAGGTGGGTCTTGTGGAATTCACATTTTGACATATAGTTTGGCCACCAGGAGCTTCTGTAACACCTGACACACCAGCTTCACATGCTCTTCTATGGTTTCGGTAAAGATGGGAATGTCACCCAAGTACACGAGAACCCCTTTGTACAGGTGGTCATGCAGCATCTCATTTATCAGCTGCATGAAGACTGCAGCTTCCAGTTCAAGGGTCTCACCTTGAACTGGAAGATACCGAGGGGGCAGTTGAAAGTGGTCTTCCACTCGTCTCCTTCTCTGATCCAAACCCTGTAGTACACCTCTCATAGGTCCAGTTTGGTGAATATCTTCCCCTTGGACAGGTGAGCCAACATGTCCTTCTTGAGGGAGAGTGGGTAGGTGTTCTCCATGTATACGTCATTAATTTCCCTAAAATCCATGCACAGCCTCATTGACCAGTCTTCTCCTTGAAGAGGAATGGGACAGCCACCTTAGATTTCGCTGACTGGATGAATCCACGGGCTAGGTTGGCATTGATGTACTTTCTTAACTCCTTCATGTCTTTTGGAGTCATGAAGTACATCTTTGACTTGGGTAGTTTGGCCCTTGGCATGAGCTCGATAGTGCTGTCAGTAGGATGAAGGTGGTAGAATGGATTAATCGTGTTCGCTGAATGCCTCTGTAAAGTCCCGGTACTTCCTAGGGATCAGGGGGATGCAGTGTGTGTGTGTGTGTGTGGTTGTGTGGTGGCTGTAGCCCTCTCATCTCATTTAACATTGTCTCATGGTTGGGAGGCTCATTGACTCATTGAAATGAGTTAAAAGCTCCAAGAAGTATTTTATTTTGCAACTGTGTTAAAAATGTGCCTTTCCAAGATTTTAGAACTTTCTGTTCTGAAATTTATTCACCTTGTAAATGTAGCCTAATTAAAAACTTATCTCCAATTATATTTCTTTATTTGTTTAGTTACAAGGCATTACCCTGTTCCAATCCCAAAGGATTTTCAGAAATTTACAATGTCAGGCTACAAGTAATACATCCACCAGAAATCGAACTCCGAGGCATGGCTGTCCGTCAAATTTATTTAGGTACGCCATCTTAGTGTACCTAGATAAATGGGGACTTTAGCGTTTCAAAGGCTCTTTGATACTCTGCTGACCATAATATGGCCTGACCAGGCCGTGGCTTTAATTTAGCAGGCTTGGTTCATAATAGGTCAGTCAGGGGCAATGCCACCTGTGCGAACGAGGGGATGAAGTGCCTATAGAAATTGGCAAACCCCAAGAAACTCTGTAATTGTTTCCTTGTTTTTGGAGCTTGCCATTCCAACACCGTCCTAACCTTTGCAGGATCCATTCTCCACTCCCTCGCCTGATATTCTGTAGCCCAAGTAGTCTAATTCAGTGTGGTGGAATTCACACTTGGATATCTTTACAAATAATTTGGCGGCTAGGAGTTTTTTCAAGACTTGACAAACTAACCAGGTGTGTTCCTCGATTGTTTTGGTATGGATAAGGATGTCATTCAGGTATACAAGTACTCCCCAGTTTAAATGTTCATGCGGGACTTCATTTATCAACTTCACGAACACAGCCGGGGCTCTCTGCAACCCGAATGGCATCACTCGAAATTAGTAACTACTCAGGGGACAGTTAAATGTTGTTTTCCTCTCATCCTCTGGTCAGATATGCACCCGGTAATATGCTTCACATAAGTCCAATTTTGTCAAAATCTGGCCATTAGCCAAAGTGGCAAGCAAGTCCTTCATTAATGGGAGGAGGTATAAATGCTCTACGCAGGCAGCATTCAGATCTTGGAAGTCCACACACAAGCATAAACTGCCGTCCTTTTTCTCTCTAAAGATAACTGGTGCAGCCATGACATCTACTGGGCTGAATAAAACCCGGAGCCAGATTCTTGTCTATATAGCTTCTCAATTCCCCCAGCTCTTTTGGTGTCATAGAATACCTACAGGGTTTTGGCGGTTTAGCTCCAGGGAGCAGTTTGATGGCACAGTCAGTTGCTCTATGGGGTGGTAAGATCTCACACTCCTTCTCGCTGAAAACTTCTGCCAAATCCTCATATATATCAGGAAAACCTACAGCCGCAAGATCAGAGTTCTGCTGTACCAGTTCCCTCCCAGGTTTTCGTGGTGGGTCAGGTGGCTTGGGTCCCAGAGAAATTCTGAGTTTATGGAACCCCCCTTCCCACCAGATAGTGGGTTCCCATTTATCCAACCATGCCAATCCCAAAATGATGGGCTTGATCATTTTATCCACTACTATAAATCTAATATCTTCCTGGTGTCCTCCTATTTCTAACCGGAGAGGTTTAGTAACATGTGTGGCAGGAGCACTGCCTAGGGTGGAACCATCCATCTGTTCAAATTTGATGAGTGTCTCAACTTCACCATACCAATCCCCAATTTCTCAACCACTGCCTGATGTATTAAACATCGAGTACAGCTGGAATCAACCAGTGCACCCTGTTCCAATCCCATGGATGTGCATAGATTCTGTACGGTCACTGGTATTACAAAGGGTTGAATAGACTCACCATCAGGTCATTGGGGTCCTCCTCCTCACTGTCACCAGAAGGTGTTGTAGTCACCCTCCCAGTCCCTGGTGTGCTGCCAACCACCATGGTGGGAGTATCGGCCTCAATAGGTAGTGTCTGTGAGGCTGTCTTGGAGTGTTCTGGGGTCTGCCTCAATCGGTCTCTAGCCCTGTTCCCCGACACCACAGGACTGGGGGTTGGTATCCTTGGAGGTGGTATAGGACATATGGAACTCCCTGATATATTCCTTAGACGGATGTCCCCTTTGCCTGAGTGCAACGAGTTCCCCCTCTCCCACCTGGTCTCAGCCTCAAATCTCACCTGTAGGCCCTCCAGGAAAAGCCCTACATCCACCAACTCCCTCGTGTGGTCACTATGTAAATCTGCAACCCAATCAGCTTATTCACCTGTTAAGACAGCCATGATAGCAATGACCATTGCCCATTGAGACAGGTAACATGTCCAAATATGTCCAGGTAGCTAATAAACTGGCTCAGGAAAAGAGCCACCCGGTCAGAACTGCCGTCAAAAGAAGCCTGTATGGGTGGTGGACCCCAAGGCATATGTGGAGCCCACGCTTCCGGAGGCATAAATGGCATGTGGTTTCCTGCGCTGTCTCCTTACTATTTGCCTTTTGGTGTCTGTCTCCTTGTGCCTGATTGACTTACATCTTACATCTTGTTCCCTATGGGTCATACAGTCAATGCCTCTCATTACTGCTCCCAGCGAGAAGGCCTGGGTTCCAGTGGCTTGCTGTTCAATGGACCTAGTTCAGCCTGAGTCTCGCTTCACCCTGAGTTTTGGACTAGCTAAGAGGAATCGTGACTCAGACCCAACTCCCCCTTGCCAAGTCCCTGATGGCTCCATCCCCATTACCCAAGGTTGCCACGATGGTGCATCCCGGAAACTGGCCTCCCCAAACCTGTCTCGCAACATCTCCATGGTGTTGGTCCCAAGACCTGTGGAGTAGCTCCACTCCCCCTCCTCACCCTCTGCCCACCTTCTTTCTCTCCAATCCTACCGGAATGGCAGACAGCCACAGAAGACTCATCTTCACATCTCTCAGCTTGCCTGCATTCTACATGATGTAGTTGGATCATGTGCCTTCTGCCCTGCACCTCTGCTTCCATCAGCTGCTCTTGCCACCATGGGTTCCCACGGCTGCCTGCTGACACTAGCCCACCGACTCTCGGTTTTTCCACAGTCCTCATGGCATGTCCATATGGTCTGCCTTCCCCCGCGCCTCTACCTCCATCTGCTGCTTGGACAGGGAATCAACTCACCTGCATTTGGGGGGCTATAATGTGCCAAACAAGGGACCAGTGGGCTGTAGTTGCTGCCTAATACTGTCAGTCCCCCTACACAGGCTGATTACTTTGAAATTGTGTTTCCCTGAAAATAAGCCCTAGTGTTTATTTTGGAGCCCCAAAAATATAAGATCAGGACTTATTTGGGGGAAACATGGTAGAACATTGCAATCATATGACCCCAAATTCTTCTTTTCATTAAACCCCACATACCTAATTCCTGCAATCATTATTCATGTTTCAACCTCCAATTCCCTAATCATTTTTGTTGCTTTTCTCTGCATTCTTTCTAGAGTATGTCAACATCTCTTTAATATGAAATCAACTGGCTGCTTATAAATAAAGGGGGATTGGAGCTTATAACATGAGGAGTCTCCTTCTCACATCCATTCAACCACAAAATTTTCCTGGCGTGGAAAAAACAGTTACAATTACTTAGACTTAATGGATCTTCCTTGTTGAAGTTCTGTAAACAGAAAGGGAAGTTGGCTGCACATCTGGTGATGAGTTCTGAATTACTTGCAATATTCTAAAACATCCTTTAATTCTCTTATAGAAAGTCAGCCTCTACCCCTTCCCAGAAGAAGGAAATATTTTGAGGAATATTAAGAAAAAGCAGACTATTATCTTTCCCTAAAGAGAAATGGAGAAACATGAAAGAGGAAGACAAGTATCTAGATAGCTCTATTCATAAGCAAAACAAATACTACAGGCAGATATCCATTCAAGACAGGATATTTTAAAACTCCCTGCAACAAACTCTGAACAAAGGCAGAATGGTAGGATTAGCCCCTCACCCAAGATCCAACACAGGACAAAACCATTAAGCCACAATAGGAATTGCCCAACACCCTTTCAGAACACAAGCCCCTTCATTGTATGTCTCCCAGAGCAGTCCAAACTTCACCTGGGAGCTCAGAAAAACAATAAGCCAGAGATTAATCAAATTAGCTCAGACAACCATCTAAGATTTGCATTTCCTCTTTTGCCTATAGAGCCAGCTATGACCCCTGCATAATAGCAATAGCAAAAGCACTTAGATTTATATACCACTTTACAGTGCTTTACAGCCCTATCTAAGCAGTTTACAGAGTCAGCAGATTGCCCCCAACAATTTGGGTCCTCATTTTATCGACCTTAGAAGGATGTAAGGCTGAGTTAACCTTGAGCCTGGTGAGATTTGAACTGCCAAATTGCAGGCAGCCAGCAGCCAGCAGAAGTAGCCTGCAATACTGCACTCTAACCACTGTACCAGCACAGCTCATAACCCCTAAATAACCCAATAGGAATCTGACAACAATCAATAGAATATTAAAGGACATGTTCAATTACATGGCTTGATCACATGGAGGCTTATGTCATTCATCAACCCAGGAAAAAAATCATGACCCACTTTATGTTACTTTGAGAATATGGATTAACAGTGAACTCATTGACTCATTGAAATGAGTTAAAAGATCCAAGCAGTATTTTATTTTGCAACTGTGTTAAAAATGTGCCTCTCCAAGATTTTAGAACTTTCTGTTCTGAAATGTATTCACCTTGAAAATGTAGCCCAATTGAAAACTTATCTCCAATGATATTTCTTTATTTGCTTTGTTACTGGGCATTATCCTGCTCCAATCCCAAAGGATTTTCAGAAACTTATAGACCTGCTTCTATTAGGACATTTAAACCAAATATCATGATAAAATTGAACTACAAATACAATAACTGAAAGTAGTTAAAGACCCTCCCAATAGAAAAAAAAAGGGGGGTGGAAGTCTACTACAGGATGGGTCCACTTCTCTTTGGCTTTTTGGATCAGTCATTTTTAAATGTGCTTCCAAGAATTACTCAGGGTGGGAGACAATATTCTATTTTTCCAGAGAATTCCATCTTTAAAGGCACTGAATATTTTTTCATTGGAATTATTTTTTTCCTTCTAGCTCCTGTATAATTGTCAGTTAAGGCCCTTTGGTTCTTGAGCCCATGGATGTCATCATTCTATTCCTTACTCAAAATCTCTAAGGAGCTTCACTGAACATCCATCGATTTCTCTATAATTACCAGCAGAGTCTCGGTAATGCAACTTCTTCTCAAATCCTTAGGGATTTCCAAGAGACAACTGCCCAAAATCAGGTGAAGACTGAAAGGTGCTATTATTTGTGGAACCAGAGGGCTAGAAATGTCACAATCTGAGAAAGAATATATATGCAGACTATTCTAAATAATTAGAGCTTCTTCTTTATTTTATTTTATTTTATTTTATTTTATTTTAATGCTTCATTGTTGCAGATGGAACTGGTGATGAAAATCTTCTTGAAAAAGATGGTATTTTTCACGGCAGTAATACCAGTCCTATTGCCAGGGGTTACATGCCTTATTTCTCATACTAAAGCATGTTCCATGGGGAAACCTCAAACTATTAAGCACAAGTATTTTCTGCCAGGAGATTTCACGATAGCTGGGATAATCTCTCAGTTCTACATGATATTTGATCAAATGGATTTCACAAAACATCCTTCTGAAGACCTGGTTAATTACTTCATGTAAAGACTTTCTCTTTTTAGCTGTAGCATGTCTCAAACCAGATATCTTTCTCCAAGAAGATGTCTGGATTGAGTTAATTAGTGGTTTTGCTTGCAGCACAAATTATTTCTCCTGGTTCCTTCATTCTTAAGCTAATAGAAATGGATTTCCACTGATACATTTTACCTGGCAAATAAATTACAAACACACATAGATATGCACATGTTTAAGGCAGATTTCATCCCAGAGCTTTTGTTCAAATTCTATATTGGGCTGTTTTGTTTTGTTTTTTTCTTCATTTTCTTATTGTGGAATGAATCTTCAGCACTCTAGTATTGAAACACTGTTTATAGCTAACTGAATGTCAACCTTTAACAGTTTAATTTTTCTTCTGAATATTAGGGAACAATGGCACTATGTGGTACTTTTAATTTGTTAGTTCAGCATGCTTGGAGTACCAATGTAGGACTGCCCAATGAAACCGTTACATCTTTTCCTAGATAAGTAATTCCAGAAAAAGAGTTCCATAAATCATTTGTATGGAACATATGAAGAACAGTTGCAGGAATTGGGTATATCTAGTTTAATGGAAAGAAGGACATGTTAGCAATGTTCCAATATAAAATGTGCTGCCACAAAATAGAGGAGTCAACCTATTCTCCAAAGTATTGGATAATCATTTGTCTGAAGTGGCATAGGGTTTCCTGACTTCCAAAGTTCCTTTCAACTCTGTTATTCTGTTATATATATATGTATGTAATGTGATTTATACATTATTGCTATCATTCAATCCATATGTGGCAAAGGGAAATTTACATGCTTTCTTCTTGCATGGTACTATGCAATCTGTTTTTTTCTGCTTAGCATTTAGCAGAATTGTAAATAAAGTATACATAATGCCACATTCTTTAAGAGAAGAAATATGATTTGTAATGTATCTGTGTAGATTTCTTCTACAGAACTACCAACATATCCTGGCCTTGGTTTTTGCTGTAAAGGAGATCAATGAAAACAATCACATTTTATTCAACATGACTCTGGGTATGCACCTCTCTAACAGTTATTTCATGGCGAGATGGACCTACTTGGCTTCAATGGAGCTCCTCTCAACACGGGGCAGATTTTTCTCCAATTATAAGTGTGATACTAAGGACTGGGCAATATCTGTTATTGCAGGACCTAACTCTCACATATGTCCCTTCATGGCAAACATTTTGAATGTCTACAAGATGCCCCAGGTAAGATTTGCTCTTCAAATGCCTATCATGGGCTGGGACAATTCCTTTGAGAGATAGGAGGAAGAACTGTACCCTAGACAATGATCTGGAAAAAATAATCTGAGCCCAAACCAATTTGAGAATATATTAACATTTCTATTAAGTGTATTTATAAGTTAAGGAATGATAGCATTTTAATTAGTTTGGATTTAATTTAGTAGTAAATCGATTATAGTATCTAAACATATCTATGTCATATGGTCACCACTACATTATTCATTATTCATCACGTTGATGATTTGTGTTGTTTTTCTTAAATGTAATTTTGTAGATGAAACTGGTAGGAGGGAAATGCTTTCAGACTTGCAAGATTGTGGTTTCACAGTTTGGATTACCTCAAATGATTGACATCAATCTTGCCTACCTAAAAGTGCTTCCCTCCTCAGCTGCTTTTACACTGCAATGAATTAGGGAGAAGCAATTCTGAGAAGGTTATAACATTTCCTGAATGAGATGGTTACAACATTCTTCTTTTAATTGTTTTTTATTAAAGTCTATTATATGATAAAATATATAATAGATATTTTTTGATATCAAGAAAGGTAAAGAAGAGGAAAGATAAAGTCAAGAAAAATGAAGAAAGAAAAAGAAAAGAAAAAAGGTGTAGAAAGAAAAATAAAAACCAGTAGTTTCTGATTTTTTTTAATTTTATTTTTATAAAATTTCATTCATAAATATTTTTGAAAAAATGCGTTGTCAGAGTATTATTTACAAATAGAACAAAGTCAAAGAAAGCCAAAGAAAGTTGGTAGTAAATATTAGCGCACAAACTAATAGTAATAGTAATAATATAATAGTAGTAATAATAATATAACCAAAAAGTTTAAACTAGGTTTCTTCTTACATTAGCTTATTTACATTTTTATCTATTACTATATTTATAATTATATACCTCTTTATTTTCAATATTCATAATATTAACAGTCATAACCTTACTTTCTCTAATTTCTACCTCTTTTGTCTATCCATTCATAAAATTTATTCTATGTCCGACAGTATTCTGAATTGTCTTTATCTTTAATTTTTAAAGTTAGTGCGTCCACTTCAGCACAGTCTCAAATTTTTCTAATTACAACCTTGTCTGGTGGAATGTTCATATTTTTCCATTATTTAGCATATGTGGTCCTTGCTGCTGTCAGTATATATAACATTAAATATGTGATCGTTTTATCATAACCCTCTGATAGTGTACCTAAGAGACATGTTTCTGGTTTAAACTCAATATTTTGTTCAGTTATCATTTCCAGCCAGTTATGTATGTTCTCCCAATATTTTCTTTCTTTTTTTTTGACAAGATTTTTTATTTAAAACAAAAACAAAACATAAAACTATCATCGTTCAGTACAATCACAGCCATTGTGTCGATCAGTTAAAATTCATTTGTGCATAATTCCATTTCCAAAATTACCAATTATTTAGTTTCTCTTATTTAACAATTTTGAATATCCCTTTATATTATTATTTCCATTTAAATGGTTATAGCAAAATCTTGCTTTCCATAAAAAATAACTTCATCTATTTCATCCTTACATCAACCTCATATTTCATACTTCATCTCCATGTTTTATTATCTAGCCATTGATAAAACAAGTCCCATATCAAATAATATTGTTGATCTTCCTGTTCTCTATTTTCAAATGTCAATTTACTCATTTCAGCATATTCCATTATTTTCTTAATAACCTCATCATCAGTAGGTATCTTCTCTCCTTTCCAGTTTTTAGGAAATGCAATTCTAGCCGCTGTTAGAACATTCACAATTAAATATTGCAATTCTCTATTGTATGTTTCTGGTAAAATCCCTAATAAAAATATCTCTGGTTTAAAGTCAATGTGTTTCTTTGTCATTTTTTCCAATCACGTGTGCATCTTAGTCCAGTATCATTTAGCTTCTACACATGTCCACCACATATGGTAATATGATCCTGGAGTCTGATGGCATTTCCAGCACTTCTCTGATTTATTTTTGAACATTCTGGCTATCCTCATCGGGGGTAGATGCCACCTGTAAAACATCTTATACAAATTCTCCTTATATGCTGTAGACATTGTCATCTTATAATTTTGCAACCACAATTTTTGCCATTTCTCTTAATCAATACCATAACCAATTTTTCCCCCCTGCTCTCATTGAAAATCTCTTATAGTCATCTTCCAATATTTTATGCGTCTGTCTTTTCTTCATATTTCTCTTCCTTGTATAGTCCATTATTAAACCTCTAGCATAAGCCTTCATTGTGTCCCAAAGATTTTGTGTCGATGTATCTTCTTTCTTATTTTCCTTTTAAAAAAAGCCAACTCTCTCTCCATTTTCTGTACAAAGTCTTTCTGTTTTAATATTGTATTATTTAAAGTCCATCTAAATCTTCTCTTTTGTCCTTTCCAATTGACTATCACAAGGTTATGGTCTGCCCAAATATTAGCTTCTATCTCTATTTGTTCTATATTCAAAGTCAATTCCATTGTTGTCCATATCATGTCTAATCTGGACCAAGATGAATGTCTATCCGAATAAAAAATATATTGACTATTTTTTCCATTTCTATCTCTCCATGCATCTTTCAAGTTTATTTCCTCTGTCATCTTAAAGAAACATTTTGGTAGTATCTTTCTACTATATCTTACTGTTTTTTGTGTTTATAGTCCAAGTTTTCATCCACTATACCATTAAAATCTCCATCATACAGATATTATCATATTCCAATTCAATTATTTTCATATGCAGTTTTCTATAAAAGTCACTTTGATTGTTATTTGGAGCATATATTGCTACTAGAAGAATTTTCTTATTGTTATCTATTATCTCCACCATCAACATGTGTGGGACAGGACACATAGAATTATGGGTGTGGGCACACGTGCGCGCAAACCTTCCCTGCCCCACCCTTCCTGGCATGTGATGGCAAAAAGGTTAGCCATCACTGTTCTAGTTGATTTTACTTCACGCTGTTCCTTATATTCCACAGTCCCTCCTACTGTGCCTTCTACAGTTTCAATCATTGCCAATTCCTCTTCTTGTAATTCTACAGGCACTACTGTTTTTGAAATTCCATTTCCATTTCTGTTTCCTTCTCTTTAAGAAATTCTGCATAAAATGCTTTCGCTTTGTCTATTGTATCCAATCTATATCTTTGAAGTTGCCACATTAACACTAACCCTTCTGGAACCAACCAATTATAATTCACACCTTTTTGAAGTAATATTTTAGTCAGAAATTGGTATTCCCTTCTCATCTCTCTCACTTTTCTTGGTATTTGCTTCAAAACCACATTTTTTTTCTCTTTATATTTCAAAGTTTTTTCTCTGGCAATCTGAAGTATTTGTGCTTTCATTGATTTCTTTGTAAATCTTATATGTACTTCTCGTGATAGCTTATTGTGCATTGCATATCTAGTATACACTCGATATATCTCATCAACACAGTCCATCATCTTCTCCTTAGTAATTTCTAGTGCTTCAGCCAATATTTCTATCATAATTTCTGCCAAGTTCTCTCCTTTTTCTTCTTCCACATTTTGAAATCTAAGATAAAATTCTGATCTATCCATCTATCCAATCAATCCACTCCTGTCTCGTTCAACTTCTCTCAGTCTATTATTTATATCTTTAATGTTATCCTCCTTTTGCTCCTCCTTTTTCTCAAGCTTTTCCAGTCTCTCTTCATATTTCAACATCACTTGCTGGATACTTGCCACTTTTTCATCTGTCTTGAGTAGTTGTTGTTCCATCCTTTGGACTATTTGGAAGATCATCTGTAGTTCCAATTTACAGATAGTTCCAACTTCCTCAGATGTTCTCCCAACAATCTTATCAGCCAAAAGGTTCAGAGTCCTTGAGTTATAGCAACAATGTAATTCTCAGCTTGCTACTTGTATAAAAATAAATAACGAAGTTTCTTTTCCAGTAAATGGCAGTATTACACACTCTTCTTTCTTCTCTGCTATTTATAATCCAAAGCTTCTTTGTCAGTAAAATAGTAAATGTAAAATTAAAACAATCTTCAAAAAAAGAGGAAAAAAATTAGATCCCGAAGAAAGATTATTTTAAAAAGAAGGCACAAAGGCTTGCCAATATTAGTCTCTTAGTTTATCAACCCCCTTCAGTCCAGTCCTGGACAGTAATAAAACAAAAATTTAAAGTCCGCCAATTTAAGTGGTTTTGGAAAGAAAAAAAAACCCTCCCAGCTAAATTTGCCACTTAATTTCTTTTTATCTCCAATTCTCACACCCAATCAGTTCACACCCCCACTGGCAGTTAAAAGGAAGAAACAGCTGCGATTACACACATTGCTCCTAGAAGCACGAATCTGAAAACACCAGCCTGAAGATGACGAATGCGACTTCGTTGAAACATTGCCAAGACACCTCCAATTTTACGTGGGAGAAAATCCGAATAACCAAAGTCCTACATACAAACATCCGTGAAAACCTCAGAAAACAAATATATATATATATTGCCCATAAGAACCAAACCAAGAACTTCAGCCAGAAGATGACAAATGTGATTTTGTCAAAACGTCGCTGCTACCCTTCTAGGGATATGTTTGCCATTACACGGGAAGAAACCCGAGATATTAACTGTACACGCATATATACCTGTGAAAACTTACGTAAATCAAGATGTTTTTATAGCCATAGTTAAGTGACATCCCAAATCACTATTTTCTAGGCTTTATCAGACATTTAAGCAGCATTATGTTGTCTGCTGCAAGACTTAAGGGAGACTAAAATAGATCTATTTCTGGCTTATTTTGCCTTCATCGAAATTGAAGAGGCCGCAGAATATGAACAGACAGGACGACACCTCTAGGTTATCAAGTATTTGGGGACCTGCACTGAGAGAAACGCGAGTGTTAACATCAGAAGAGAGGCAGAGATTCCAACAAGCAACCAGTGGTGTTGTAAGGCCTGCCAGAATTCTTCCTTCTTTGCAGAGGGTGGCTAGCAATATGGAAAGAAAGAGGATTGAGCCAGAAGACAGGCTGAGATCTCAACTAACAATCAAGGGTGCTGGGATGCCTACCAGAATCCTTTCCCCTCTACAGCAGACAGATAATAATAGAGAACCTGAGAAAGTTAGACCTGTAACACGTAGCCAAACAGCCAGGATGAGGAAGCAGGAAGAAAAACTGCTGTCCTCCAATCACAACACAGAGTTACAGGCTAACCAGCATACGTCAGCAGCAGCAAACATAGAAAAGCGACAGCTCCAACCTCGCAACACACCCACAGTTTCTAAACTAGATAAGAGCCTGAAGATGACAGGGTTGTGAGCCTGTCAAAACGTTGCTATAAGAAAAACTATAAGAAAGTCGATCAAATCATCAAAATCTAAAATCAGTTTCATTTTTTTCCTATTTTAAGTGTAAATTCAGAAGTCCAGGTGGAAACAATTGCTAATTCTTCCCTTTAATTAAAACTCTTGATTTTGCCATCTCGGTCACAAATTAATGCATTTCTGTCTTTAGCTTTGTAATTATACTACTTCTAAACATCAGATTTTTATGAACAAGATTAGCTATCTATTAATATTTTCATTAATTTTTACAATAAAGACCATGAGTAACCAATGATTCATTATCTTCCATGAACAAATGCAAGCATTAAGAGAAAGCCTGTTGTTTATATCAAATTACAAAATTACACTATGCGATTTATATTTTATCCCCAAGCATGTATTTCGTTCAATAACAAATTAAACAGAGATGTAAAAAAAAAAAAGAAAAAAAAAGAATGGATTTTTCAAAAATAATAAATACTTCAATTTGGAAAATCATGTCCCTCCCCTTTTTTCCCCTACATTTAGCTGATATATGGATCTTCTCCTATGAGAGGTGACCAGATAGATGCTACTTTCTTCCATCGCTTTTTCCCAGATGGTGACCAACAGATTGTGGCTATTCTCCAGTTGCTGTTGTTTTTTAGGTGGACATGGATTGGGCTGATTCGCCAACGTAATGAGAGTGGGGACAGATTCATTCAAAATGCTGTTCCGTTGTTTTCTCAACAAGGTATCTGCTTTGAGTTCATGGGAGAGATGCCCCAGGAAACATTTTTAATTGATTTCAGAGCATCCTTTAATATTTTGATCAAAATGTTCGTTACTGTCATGAAAAGCACTACCAATGTCATTATCCTATATTGTGAAAACCAAATCACTGCCATTTTTAGAACGGTACTCCATTTTATAGAATTTGAAGATATACCCATCGAGAGAAAAGATAAAGTTTGGATAATGCCAGCCCAGATGGAGTTTACATCCTTTTCCTTTCCAAAAAATATCCCTGTGGACATTTTCCATGGTGTAATTACTTTTGAAGTTTCTTCCAAGGAGATTTCTGGATTTAATAAATTCCTTCAAATGAGAAACCCAAAGTCAGATGCGGAAGACCATTTAATGAGGGTGTTTTGGAAAGTGGTTTTTGAATGCTCTTTTCCTAAAGATAAGTTAGATGAAGACATTGGGAAGCTGTGCACTGGAGAAGAGAAATTGGACAGCCTAACTAAGTCTGTATTTGACACCACCATGACTGGACAGAGTTACAGCACCTACAATGCAGTTTATGCTGTGGCACATGCTTTACAAGCCATGTTTTCCCCTAAATATAAAACAAGAGCAAAAGTTGGAGGAGAAATGTTTTTGACTCAAAAGGCATGGCAGGTAATAAGAGAATGAATGAACATTTCCCATTGCTCTTCTCTCTAATTCAATGCTCTGTCCTACTCTTATGGATACACCCATGACACTTATGATGTTAAGTCACCTGCTATTCCGTTTTCTATATCCTTTTCGGACCTAGAGAAACCTTTGTAATTGTGAATAGGTAAAAAGGCTACAACAATAACACAACAGTATAGAGGAAATGATTAAGATGCAATAAAATGTGCCTGTTTGGAACAGGTTCAAAACATCTGTGGCAGGGGAGAAACATGGATGAGGTGTTGAAAAACCCTAATTCTAATAATCAACTCAGTTGTATTAAATCATTATCCATAATTTAATACCATTGATATTGATCTCCCTCCCTTCTTTCTCCCTCTTCCCTCCTTTCCCTTCCCTTTCCCTCCCCTCCCCTTACCTTCTTTTTAATTACCAAGCTTTGCTTCCTTTTAGTTACATCACTATTTGAGAACCATGTCATTCAATAACACTGCAGGAGAGAAAATTTCCTTTAATGAAAATGGGGATTTAGACACTGGATTTGACATTATCAACTGGGTCACATTCCCAAACAAGACCTTTGTTAAATTCAGAGTTGGAAAGATCGACCCAGCGGCTTCTCCAGATAAGCTATTAACCATTTCTGCACAAGACATCACCTGGCCTATCATGTTTAACCAGGTATTTCCTGCTCAGATTTCAAACTGTGTATTCTTCCATTACCCTTCTTCTTTCCAGAATTGTTGATTCAAATGGATCTTACCCTTAAAGATGTCAGGCCAAAAACGGTAAAGATGAAGAAATAATGACCAGAGATTTTGAAATACAAAGACTTAAATCCAGTGGTGAAATTCACATTTTTTTACTACCGGTTCTGTGGGCGTGGCTTGGTGAGCGTGGCAGGGGTAGGATACTGAAAAATCCCCATTCCCTCCCCACTCCTGGGGGAAGGATATTGCAAAATCTCCATTCCCACCACTCAGCCAGAGGTGGTATTTGCCAGTTCTCCAAACTACTCAAAATTTCCGCTGCGGGTTCTCTGAACTACTCAAAATTTCCACTACTGGTTCTCCTGAACCTGTCAGAACCTGCTGGATTTCACCCTTGCTTAAATCTCTGTATAGCAAAATAATTTACTGTTATGTCCTTGTTAAATCTTTATGGTTTTAGCAGAATTTAAATCAATAGCTGCTGTATATTGCTGCTGGCATTTCAAGCTTGTCTAGTTTAAAAATATATTTGAAAGTTGCTAAAGTATTTAAAGGTATCATATAATTCACAAAGTGATAACAAGACATAAGAAATATCTCAATTTGCCTGTTAAACAGTCCCATTAATCTGAACGTTGATTTTTCCTACCAAAAAAAAAAAAAAAAAAAAAAACCAGCATTTTCCCCTTAGTCTTCTCTTTTCTTAAATGGCATGTCCAGATTTTCAAGTTTCCATCTGCTAATCATTGTATCTGGGGAGCAGTCAGCTGCTATTTGGTCCTGTGATAGATTATCCTGACTGGGAAATGCCCAGCCAGGGAGGAAGAAGGAATCAAGCAGGGATTTGTTTGTTTGTTTGTTTGTTTGTTTGTTTGTTTGTTTGTTTGTTTGTCTGTCTGTTTGTTTGACAAACATGTACAAGATAACAAGTATAGGTCAGAACCTAAACATGAACAAAGGAAGTAAATACAGATAAATGGGGACAGTAAGACAGAGACCGTAGGCAACCTGGTGCATTTATGCACGCCCCCTTTATGGACCTCTTACAAATAGGGTCAGGTCCATGTTAGTTTGAGATTGAAGCTGAGAGGATTTGAGGCTGTAACAATGGAGTCAGGTAGAGCATTTCAGGCATTGAGCACTCTGTTGTTGAAGTTGTATTTTCTGCAATCGAGTTTGAAGCAGTTTACCTTGAATTTGTATCAGTTGCTTTCTTTCCTATGTATGCTGGTTTACTCTGGCAAGTATGCCCTCCCCCCCCCCATCCTCAAACTCTGCTTTCTTTCTTCAATGATCTTTCATCTGGGCTGCCTGGATGGTTATTATTATTTACATTTATTCATTAAACATGAAACTCAATCAACTGACCATTTAAAAATGTGTCACAAATACCATTGACTGGTACTAATGGTTGATACAGGTTGCCGCCAGGGTTCTAGGTATCAAGCAGGTACCTTCTTAAAATATATGATGTTCCTAGTAGCACAGTTTTTTGCAGTTCCACTGGTGTTATTGTAGGAAGCTGTAATTTCTTGAAGTGTTTTGTAAAATTCTTGGACATGGTACCAAGAGCGCCAATGACAATGGGTATCACTGTTACATGTTTCATCTATAGCCATGTAGTTTTGATGGCCAGGTCGCGATGATTTTTTTTTAAAATAAAAAACATATCCATACCAGCGGTGGGTTTCAAATTTTTTTACTACTGGTTCTGTGAGTGTGGCTTGGTGGGTGTGGCATGGCATGGCTTGGTGGGCGTGGCTTGGTGGGCGTGACAGGGGAAGGATACTGTAAAATCTCCATTCCCACCCCAATCCAGGAGAAGGATACTGAAAAATCCCCATTTCCTCCTGATCAGCTGGGAGTCGGAAGGCAGGGAATAGATGGGGGTGGGCCAGTCAGAAGTTTTACTATCGGTTTTCTGAACTACTCAAAATTTACACTACCGGTTCTCCAGAACTGGTCAGAACCTGCTGAACCCCACTTCTGATCCATACATATTCTTTCCATAACAACAAATATAATTACTATTTAACATACATTGCTACTTTGTTTTTATATGCATATCCCTTGTCTTCATTTACCATTTATTTACTATTTGTTTGCTATTTGCATTTATTCATACCATCCAGTATTAATTCTACAGACCCTAAATCTTTTTTGTTCCAACTCCTTTTCCCCTTTCCAACCAATAATACACTTTATTCCAGATTTTATAGTATTCTGTCTCATTCTTGTTTTTGAATTCTAGTGTCAGCCTGTCCATTTCTGCACAAGATAAAATCTTCCTTATTATTTGTTTCATTCACTTGTTCTTCCGCCATTTTATATTCCAATAGATATTGATAAATTTTCTGTATCACCTTTTCATCCATTCCTAATAAGATTTTATCTAACACCATCTAGTACAGGGGTGAAATGCTCCTGGTTCGGACCAGATCGCTCAATTCGATAGCGATGGCGGTGGGTGGTTTGGAGAACCGGTAGCAAAAATCTCTGCACCCCCCCCTCCACCATGGCCAGCTGAGCCGCACGATCATCAGAGGCTTTTTTTTTACTTTTAAAAGCATTTTTTCTACAACTTCTTTCACCGAAAAAATGCTTTTAAAAGTAAAAAAAAAAAAAGCCTCTGATTATCGCGCGGCTCAGCTTGGATCGTCAGAGACTTTTCAAAGCATTAATGCTTTAAAAGTCTCTCTGATGATCCCAGCTGAGTTGCCTGATCGTCAGATAGGCTTTTAAAAAAATATCACACATGGATTGTGTTTGTGTGTGTTTTTGCTCCTGTGTGCTTGCTCCTGACATTTTTCCTGGCATTTTTCCATTTGTAGGAAGCTTTTGTACCTGTGAAGCTTCCTGCAAATGGAAAAATGCAAGGAGCAAGCACACAGTTTTTTTCCCCTTGCTCCTGGCATTTTTCCATTTGGAAGACGGAGAGGAGGAGGAAGAAGAAGATGAGGGCGACGATCCCAGGTGTGTGAAGTAAGGCATGAACATCCACAGCAGGAAGCTCGGGGTGAGTGAAAAGGGGGAACCAGTAGTAAAAAAATGCTTAAAAAGTAAAAAAAAAAAAAAAAAGCTCCAAAGATTGCATGTCGCTCATCTGATCGTTGGAACTTTTTTAAAAAAAAATTTACTACCAGTTTGACGAACCAATAGCATTTTTCACTACCGGTTCAGATGAACCAGCCCGAACCGGAAGCATTTCACCCCTGCTAGTAGGAATAGTTCTGGTTTTAGGTCTCTGTTTTGTTCTAATATCTCCTCCAGCCATGCCTTAATTTGGTGCCAGAACTCCCTGGCTTTTTTACATAACCACTGCATGTGATAGAAAGATCCTGGCAGTAAACTGCATTTCCAACGTTGTGGTGATAATTTCTGGTTCATATTCGCTAATCTTGTGGTTGAGAGGTGCCACCTGTAAAAGATTTTATACAAATTTTCTTTGTATGTGGTGGCCAAAGTTAGCTTCCTGTTTCTCTCCAATAGATCCTGCCGATTATCTATATTAATATTATAAGCAAAATTTTGGGCCCACTTTACCCTAGTTTCCTTCACTTGTTCTTCTGCCATTTTATATTCCAATAGATATTGATAAATTTTCTGTATCACCTTTTCGTCCGTTCCTAATAAAATTTTCTCTAATGCCGTCAATTCTTTTTTAATACCCCATTCCTTGTTAGTGTGATTTGATCTGGAGGTATGCCCACCATTTCTGTTCTACCCCTTTAATTTCCAAATAATTTTGTTGCTTTATTTTTGTCCAACCTTCAAGAATAGCTTGTCTGACTTGATGCCTTTGGAAGTACTGGTGTGTTTTTTATCTTCCATCCCACAAGAATGCGTACCATCCTATTTGCATATCACATCCTTCCAACGTTAGTAACCTCCTATTCTTTAAATTTATCCATTCTTTCGCTCATGTGAGTGCGGCCACTTGATAATATCTTTCCCAATCTGGTATTCTGAATCCTCCTCTTTCTTTGGCTTCTTGTAATAATTTTAGTTTAATTCTGGGCCTTTTCCCCTGCCAAATACTCCTAGACACTATTTTATCCAGATTTCTAAAGTATTCTTTATCTAATTTTATGGATATATTCTGAAATAAAAACAATATTTTGGCAATATTGGGAGAGGGAGAGTTGCAGCTTTTCACATCTTTCCAAATCCGCCTTAATTTGATCATTTAGTTTATTGTAATTGTCCTTTTTAATTGTTATACATCTTGCCATTAGTAGTATTCCTAAATATTTCACTTTTTTTGCTATTTGGAGACTTATTCTCCTGTCAGTTCCTTTTTCTGTGCTTTAGTCATGTTTTTAACTATCATTTTGGTTTTTTCCTTATTTACCTTCAACCCACTTTCCCATATTCAAACAGTACTTCCATAAGCCACCGACCAGACTGTAATGGCTCTTCTGTAATAAATACAAGATCATCAGCAAATACTTATTTCCTAATTTCCAGTCCTTTAATCTGTTTGTCTTTCAGAATTATTCTTGTTAATACCACTAAAGTTAATATGAATAATAGTAGTGATAACGGACATCCTTCCCTTGTACCCTTCTGAATGTTAAAATTTTGTGTAACTTCCCCATGTATTATGACTCTTGCCTCTTGATTGGAGTATATTGCTTTAAACACATTTATAAAGTTTTCACCAAATTCCATATATTTTAACTGTTTTAATATAAATTCCCAATTCACATTATCAAAAGCTTATTGTGCATCTAGAAATATCAATGCCACTTGTGTCTCACTATGCACTTCATAGTATTCTAACATATCCAGTATTGTCCTCATATTATTTCTTATTTGCCTTTTCGGCAAAAAACCATTTTGGTCAGCATGTATAAAATTATTCAAATATCTTTTTAGTCTTTCAGCCATTATTGCCATAAATATTTTGTAGTCTGAATTCAGCAGTGATATAGGTCTATAATTTTGGATTAGTGTTAAATCAGTGTTCTCCTTTGGAATCAAAGTAATATTTGCCTCCGCTCATGAGGCTGGTGCCTTTCCTTCGTTTAATACCGCATTATAGACCTCAATTAGTATTTCTACTAAGAACTCTTGTATTTCTTTATATAGTTCCAATGGTAACCCATTGGACCCTGGCGTTTTTTTATTTTTCTGTTTTTTACTTGCCTCTATTAATTTGGACGTTCTTATATCTTCATTCAGCATGTTTTTTATCTCCCCTGGGACTTTGGGTAGTTCAGCTTTCTTGAAACATTGTTTTATTTTTTCTTCTGTACTAACATGATGATGATGATTGTTATTGTTATTGTAGTTGTTGTTGTTATTTGGGTGGTATTCAGCAATGCAGTGGTGAAATGCTTAAAAAAAGAATCAGCAGGAGAATAGTGAAATGCAGGAAACAGAAATAAATACTGTAGCTGGGTGTATGAATTTAGAAAAGAAGGACTAAGAGTGACATGATAGCAATCTTCCAATATTTGAGGGGCTGCCACAAAGAAGAAGGGGTTGACTTATTTTCCAAAGCACCAGAAGACAAAACTAGAAACAATGGATGGAAACTAATCAAGGACAGAAGCAACCTAGAATTAAGGAGAATTTTTCTGAATGAGAACAATCAACAACTTGCCTTCAGGGGTTATGGATGGCCCCTCATTGGGGGCTTTTAAGAAAAAAATGGACATCCACTTGTGTGAAATAGAATAGAGTCTGCTGTTTGAGCATGGGGTTGGATTGGATTTCATCTCTGTTGTTCTGTTTGTTCTCAAGTAAGGTTCAAAACACATTTTCTTCTTCTACCCATAAAAGTACCCAAGGTGTACTTTTACATCTTGTACTTGTAAGATCCCTTCCAACTCTGATGATGATGGAGAGGAGGAGGAGGAGGAGGATAATGGATGGGGATTCTGCCAATTTCCCCTTTATGTCCAAAATGACAGGAAGAATGTTGAAATTGTTGTTCTTACTTTGTTACTTTTCCCATCAATTCTGAATTTAAATCCAGCGGCGAAAGAATAATTCATCTTTATTTCCACTTGATGTATACATGGGAAACAAGCTCTTCTGGATCTTTCACCTAGCTAAATGAAGCTATTTTCTTACTCTTCCTTCCTTCACTTTTGATTCTAGCTCAATATTTATATTCATTTAATATAATTGTTCAAAAACAGAAGACGATTTTGGAACATCTACGTCCTATGTTCATTGTGTAAAAGTAAAATCCACACCCAAATAGAATGTTCTGAAACTTCTGAGTTTTAATAAATCCTGGTTTCACCTCTTGATAGGTTCTACCTCTTTCTGTTTGCAATGACCATTGCTATTCTGGGTCCAGGAAGGTGAAAATAGAAGGGAAGCCATTTTGCTGTTATGATTGCCTTCCATGTGAAAAAGGGAAAATTTCAAACCAGATGGGTAAGAGCTGCGTTGTGCAAAACTATCCAGTCTTCTTAACTGTGATTCAAGATTCCAGTTTTCAAACTTGCTACAACTGACTTCTAATGTGGTGATTGGGCCTATGATATTATTTATAGCATCACACTAAATATAAATAGGCATTACTTAATTAGGAAAAATTAAACCCCGAAATTAAAGCCAATAATTAACTCTCAGTCCTGCTACCTTGGAATTTCTAGAAATTGATCATGATTATGATGTATTGTTTTTTGCAGATGCGGTTGACTGCTTTCAATGTTCAGAAGACCAATATCCAAACAAGGCTCAAAATCTATGTATTCTAAAATCTACAACCTTCCTGTCTTACAATGAGCCACTGGGAATCACCCTGGCCAGTGTTAGTCTCTTCCTTTCTTTCATCACAGCTTTGGTGCTGGGGATCTTCATTAAACAGAGAGACACTCCCATTGTCAAAGCCAACAACAGGAGCCTCACCTACATTCTTCTCATTGTTCTCCTGCTCTCATTCCTTTGCAGTTTGCTCTTCATTGGGCAACCTGACCAAGCAAAATGTTTCATGCGACAAGCTGCTTTTGGCATCATATTCTCAGTAGGCCTTTCTTGCATATTAGGGAAAACAATCCTTGTTGTTCTTGCTTTCATGGCCATCAGGCCCGGTTCCAAAATGAGGAAATGGATGGGGAATAGGCTGGCTTTTTCTATTGTCCTATTTTGCTCCCTGGCACAATTTACCATTTGTACAGTGTGGCTGACAATTTCTCCCCCATTCCCAGATTCTGACATGCACTCTATAGCTGAAGAAATTGTCCTACAATGTAATGAAGGTTCAACCACAATGTTTTATATCATTCTTAGTTTTCTGGGAGTCTTGACTTCTGTCAGTTTCACAGTAGCCTTCCTAGCTAGGAAGTTACCAGATAGCTTTAATGAAGCCAAATTTATCACCTTCAGCATGTTGGTCTTTTGTAGTGTCTGGATATCATTTGTTCCCACCTATTTGAGTACCAAGGGGAAATACATGGTGGCTGTGGAGATCTTCTCCATTTTGGCTTCAGCAGCTGGATTACTGGGCTGCATCTTTCCCCCCAAATGCTATATCATTATTATGAGACCTGATTTGAATACAAAGGGACACTTAATAAAAAAATAATCCTGAATGTGAAGTTCAGTTTGCTCATTGATTCAAAGCAGCTGTCCCTGCTACTCTAACAAAATAATACAAAGTGACATTAATGAAGACCTTTATTTTCTCCAACCTGAATTCTCTATCACTGCATTTGATCTTTCAGATACTACCAAGAAGTTAAAGCACTGCCTGAGGCCCCCTGATCACTTTCATGACTGCTGTTATCTCTTATGGCAGCCTTTTTCTACTAAGCCACGGTTTCTCAAAGTATCTATAGCACAGCAGAATTCAGCTTCCTTTGATTCTCAGAATGTACCTTTTTCTGCATACCCAGTTATCCTTGTTTCCTGTTCCCAACAACATACATTTCTTGGATCCAAGTAATGGATTCAGCTAACATTAGTCAAAGAAAATCCACTCTAATTCCTAAAGATCTGAGTAATTTATAGAGATTGACTCAATTAAACTTTGCTTCAGGATATGATTATTTCCTAGGCTGCTTAAGGAAAAATGTTACTTATTGTTAGACAAAATGTTTAGGAAACCAAAGACACAGGAAAAACTCATGACTTTGCAGCTAGGCACTATGGTAAATGAATAATGATAGAACACTCCCCCCCCCCCAAAGGATAGGAGCAAAGATTTGAAATCCAAAAGCAAGTCATAGTTTAAGTCAGTGGTGAAATCCAATTTTTTTACTACTGGTTCTGTGGGCGTGGCTTGGTGGATGTGGTGTGGCTTGGTGGGAGTGGCTTGGTGGGCATGGCAGTGGAATGATACTGCAAAATCCCCATTCTCTCTCCACTCCTGGGAGAAGGATATTGCAAAATCTCCATTCCCTCCCCACTCTGGAGCCAGCCAGAGGTGATATTTGCCGGTTCTCCAAACTGCTCAAAATTTCCAATATTGGTTCTCCAGAATCTGTCAGAACCTGCTGGATTTCGCTCCTGGTTTAGGTCTAACTGGGTACAAGTGTTTCATTGATACATGCCAGTATGAATCAGAACTTTGAGTAGGTTGTGGGAAAATGTACTTTTATAGAAACATAGAAAACTATGGGAGAAAAAGACCTATTAGTCCATTGAGTCTGCCCTTTAAGTTTATTTATTTTTTCTTTTCTTTTTAATGTATTTTTTAATTATTATTTTTAGATCATAGATTTTTATTTTCTTTTTTACTTTTCACTTGCCACATACCTCTTTCTATGTGGAGGTGGAGATGGCAATAAGATATTATATAATCCTTCATATTCTAAAATATTAATAGTGGATGAATTGATTGGCAAATTGACAGTTCATTTTGGCCATGTTGTTAAAAATGTTTATCTTAATCATTTAGTTCTCAGAATATGGAATTACAATAATTAAGACTATGTAAAAAAAGTAGTCTATGTGCTTTCCATTAAAATATGTTGAAAATTATGACTCTGACTGATTTAACTTTAACTGTCTTTATAATTGTAGCCCAATTATGAACTTAACTCCCGGTACAAAGAATAAGTCAAGTAGAATGATATAACTAGAGTAGAAATAACAGAATAACAGAGTTGGAAGGGACCTTGGAGGTCTTAGATTATAACTCCCTGCTCATGCAGGAAACTCCATACTATTTCAGACAAATGGTTATCCATCTTTTGCTTAAAAACTTGTACTGGAGCACCCACAACTTCTCGAGGCAAGTTATTCCAATGCTTAATTGTTCTAAGAAATTTCAAATTAATTTCAAATTAAATGTGTCAATTTAATTTCTCCTTAGTTCAATGTCGGTTCTTCCCTTAATAAATTAATTAATAAATTAATTCCATCTAATAAGATACTTTGGAGAATAGGCTGACCCGCTCTTCTTTGTGATAGCCACTTAGATATTACCATGTTTCCCCAAAAATAGGACCTACACTGAAAATAAGCCCTAGAATTATTTTCAAGCCTGTGCATAATATAAGCTCTACCCCAAATATAAGCCCTTGTTAAAGGAGAAGGTGTGCCCTACACCGGAGGCAACGAGCATGCTGTTGTGGCTCCGTTGCCTGAGCCTGGGCTATTGACAGATGCAGACCCTGAGAGTGAGGGAGAGGAGTTGGCAAGGCCTCCCTCTCCAGGACCCTCCTCTCTGGCAATGCCTCCGCAGGACACCGAAGGCCAAACGATAGGCTCAGAGCCAAGCACGTCCCTGCAGCCACAGGTGGACAGCGACGAAGTAGATAAGTGCTGGCTGGACCCTCGACAGAGGCGCAGGGAGAAGCGTGCGCAGCAGAGGGGAAGGCATGCCAGAGATTAGCTGAGTCACTGGACCACACCCCACAGGGTATAAATGTGGGTGTGGTGGCCGGTTCAGTTTGTGACGAGCAAAAACTGGAAATACTCCATGATCTCTGCTTTACTGGACTTTGCCTGCTTTATCGGACTGCATTTGGATTAATCTTTGTTTTGTGTGAGTAAAGTCTGAATTGGCAGCTAGCCACTGGGTTGCTGCCAGCTTTATCATCAAAGAGTTTTGTCATGTGGCTTATTAACTCTGGGCCATCTGTGGGTGTGTGTGCGTGGTATGGGGACAGAACACATGCATGGGCCGAAAGTATCTTGCAGCAGCTGCAGACCACGTAGCACAGATGAGTTGATTACCTGTACAAGCATCAGACAGAGGCAGAAGCTGTGGAAAAGCCAAGAGTCAATGGGCTGGAGCAGCAGCCAATCACAAGAGGCTTGTCTTCACATGGCGGCACCAGCAGCAGATGGAGGCAGAATCACAGGGCAAAAGGCAGGTGATCCTGACATGCTGCGTAAGCCACAGGCAAGCCAAGAGATGTGAATACAAGCCTACCGGAGTGGCGGACAACCACAGGAGGCTCATCTTCACATCTCTCAGCTTGCTTGCATCCTGCATGGTGCATCTGGTTCACGTGCCTTCTACCCCACGCCTCTGCTTCCATCGGTTGCTATTGCCACTATGGGTTCCCAGGGCTGCCTGCTGACTCAAGCCCACCAACTCTTGGCTTTTTTGCAGTCCTCATGGCATGTCCAAATGGCCTGCCTTCCCTCCATGCCTCTATCTCCATCTGCTGCTTGGATAGGGAATCAACTCAGTTGCGATTTGTGAGCTGGTCAGCCCCAGAGTGTGCCAACCAAGGGACCAGCAGACTGCAGCTGCTGCCTAATACCATCGGTCCCCCTATGCAGGCTGATTACTTCAAAATCATATTTCCCTGAAAATAAGCCCTAGTGCTTATTTTGGAGCCCCCCAAAATATAAGATTGAGTCTTATTTGGGGGAAACATGGTCGAACACTGCAATCATATGACCCCAAATTCTTCTTTTCATTAAACTCCACATACCTAATTCCTGCAATCATCCGTCATGTTTCAACCTCCAGTTCCCTAATCATTTTTGTTCCTCTTCTCTGCATTCTTTCTAGAGTGTGTCAACATCTTTTTAATATAAAATCAACCGGCTGCTTATAAATAAAGGGGGATTGGAGCCTATAACACGAGGAGTCTCCTTCTCATAGCCATTCAACCACAAAATTTTCCTGGCGTGGAAAAAACAGTTACAATTACTTAGACTTAATGGATCTTCCTTGTTGAAGATCTCCAAACAGATCTAGAGGTTGGCTGCACATCTGGTGATGACTTCTGAATTACTTGCAATCCTCTAAAACATCCTTTAATTCTTTTGTAGAAATTCAGCACCTACCCCCTCCCAGAGGAATGAAATATTTTGAGGAATATTAAAAAGGGCAGAATATTATATTTTCGCAAAGGGAGAAATGGAGAAACATGTCTTTTTAGAGGCAGAAAGCAGCCCCCACTTTTTCACTTTTTCTCATTTTATCAACCTTAGAAAGATGGAAGGCTGAGTTGAGCCTGGTGAAATTTGAACTACCAAATTGCAGTCAGCCAGCAGTCAGCAGAAGTAGCCTGCAGTACTGCACTCTAACCACTGCACCATTACGCCTCATAACCCCTATATAACCCCATAGGAATCTGACAACAACCAGTAGAATATTAAAGGATACATTCAATTAATTGGTTTGATCACATTAGGCTCATGTCATTCATCAACCTGGGGGGAAAAATATGACCCACTTTATGTTACTTTGAGAATATGGATTAACAGTGAACTCATTGACTCATTGAAATGAGCTAAAGATCCAAGCAATATTTTATTTTGTAACTGTGTTAAAAATATGGCTTTCCAAGATTTTAGAACTTTCTGTTCTGAAATTTATTCACCTTGTAAATGTAGCCCAATTGAAAACTTATCTCCAATGACATTTATTTCTTTGCATAGTTACGAGGCATTACACCCTGCTCTAATCCCAAAGGATTTTCAGAAACTTACAGACCTGCTTCTATTAGGACATTTAAACCAAACATCATGATAAAATTGAACTACAAATACAATAACTGAAAGTAGTTAAAGACCCTCCCAAAAGAATAAAGGGGTCTGTGTGGAAGTCTACAATAGGATGGGACTGCTTGTCTTTGGCTTTTTGGATCAGTCATTTTTTAATCTGCTTCCAAGAATTCATCACAGTGGGAGACAATGTTCTATTGTTCCAGAGAATTCCATATTTAAAGGCATAGAATTAGTAAAATGTTTTTTTAAAGATATTTTTTCATTGGGATTGGGTTTTTTTCCTTCTAGCTCCAATATAATTGTCAGTTATGGGCCCTTTGGTTCTGAGCCCATGGATGTTATCATCCTATTTCTTACTCAAAATCTCTCAGGAGCTTCACTGAACATCCATCGATTTCTCTATAATTACCAGCAGAGTCTTGGTAATGCAACTTCTCAAATCCTTAGGGATGTCCAAGGGACAACTCCCCAAAATCAGGTGAAGACTGAAAGGTGCTATTATTTGTGGAACCAGAGGGCTAGAAATGTCATAATCTGAGAAAGAATATGTATGTGGACTATTTTAAATAATTAGAGCTTCTTCTTCTTCTTCTTTTAATGTTTCATTGTTGCAGATGGCACTGATTCATATCTGGGGATGAAAATCTTCTTGAAAAAGATGGTATTTTTCCTGGCAGTAATAGCAGTCCTATTGCCAGGGGTTTCATGCCTTATTTCTCATACTGAAGCATGTTCCATGGGGAAACCTCAATTTATTAAGCACAAGTATTTTATGCCAGGAGATTTCACGATAGCTGGGATACTCTCTCAATTCTACATGATGTCTGATCGAGTGGATTTCAGAAGACATCCATCTGAAGAACTGTTTGATGTGTTCATGTAAAGACTTTCTCTTCTTAGCTGTAGCATGTCTCAAACCAGATATCTTTCTCTAAGAAGATGCCTGGACTGAGTTAATTAGTGGTATTGCTTGCAGCACAAATTATTTCTCCTGGTTCCTTCATTCTTAAGCTAATAGAAATGGATTTCCACTGATATATTTTACCTGGCAAATAAATTACAAACACACATAGATATGCACATGTTTAAGGCAGATTTCATCCCAGAGCTTCTGTTCAAATTCTATATTGGGCTTTTTTCATTTTCTTTCTGTGGAATGAATTTTCAGTGCTCTATTATTGAAACACTGTTTATAGCTAATTGAATGTCAACCTTTCCCAGTTTAATTTTTCTTCTGAATATTAGGGAACAATGGCACTATGTAGTACTTTTAATTTGTTTGTTCAGCATGTATGGAGTACAAATGTAGGGCTGCCCCAATGAAACCGGTACAACTTTTCCTAGATAAGTGATTCCAGAAAAAGAGTTCCATACATCATTTATATGGAACATATGAAGAACGGTTGCAGGAATTGGGTATATCTAGTTTAATGAAAAGAAGGACATCTTACAATGTTCCAATATCAAAGGAGCTGCCACAAAGAAGAGTGAGTCAAGCTATTCTCCAAAGCATCTGAATGTAGGACAAGAAGCAATGGATGGAAACTAATCAAGGAGAGAAGCAACCTAGAACTAAGGAGAACTGTCCTGACAGTGAGGACAATTAATCAGAACAATTTGCCTCCAGAAGTTGTGAAAGCTTCAGCACTGGAGGTTTTTAAGAAGAGATTGGATAATCATTTGTCTGAAATGGCATAGGGTTTCCTGACTTCCAAAGTTCCTTTCAGCTCTGTTATTCTGTTTACTCTCAAGTAAGGTTTAAAATACATTTTCCTCCTCTACCCATAAAAGTATCCAAAGTGAAGACAGAAGAGCAAAAAATACAAGACTTAGAAGTAGGTCTGAGAATTACAGGTAGATCATAATGTTATTATTAATGTTCCTTCAAGCAATCCATCAGTTTCCTAGTGAATCATTTTTAGAAATCATAACAGCTGGCTTAAAAAAAATAATATTTTGTCCAAGACCATTTTCCCTTTCATTGAAACATAATGTTTTAGACAACTCTCAAAAATTCCTCTCTCTTTCTCTCTCTCGTCCCCCCCCCACTCTCTCTCTCTCTCTGTATATATGTATAAGTGTGGGTGGGTGTGGGTGGGTGTGTGTTGGTTATGTAATTTATATATTATTGCTATCATTCAATCCATCTGTGGCAAAGTGAAAAATTTTGGAGTGCTAACGCATTTACATGCTTTCTTCTTGCATGGTACTATGCAATCTGTTTTTTTCTTCTTAGCATTTAGCAGAATTGTAAATAAAGTATACATAATGCCACATTTTTTAAGAGAAGAAATATGATTTGTAATGTATCTGTGTAGATTTTATCTACAGAACTACCAACATATCCTGGCCTTAGTTTTTGCTGTAAAGGAGATCAATGAAAACAATCACATTTTATTCAACGTGACTCTGGGTATGCACCTCTCTAACAGTTATTTCATGGCGAGATGGACCTACTTGGCTTCAATGGAGCTCCTCTCAACACGGGGTAGATTCATCCCCAATTATAAGTGTGATACTAAGGAGTGGGCAGTGTCTGTTATTGCAGGACCTAACTCTAACATCTGTCCCTTCATGGCAAATGTTTTGAATGTCTACAAGATGCCCCAGGTAAGCACCCCTAAAAGTGCTTCCCTCCTCAGCTTCTTTTATACTGCAATGAATTAGGGAGAGTCAATTCTGAGATGGTTATAACATTTCCTGAATGAGATGGTTATAACATTCTTCTTTTAATTGTTTTTATTAAAGTCTATTATATGATAAAATATATAATAGATATCTTTTGATATCAAGAAAGGTAAAGAAGAGGAAAGATAAAGTCAAGAAAAATCAAGAAAGAAAAAGAAATAAACAAAGGTGTAGAAAGAAAATTAAAAACCAGTGTTTTCTGATTTTTTTAAATTTCATTTTTATAAATTTTATTCATAAACATTTTTGAAAAACAGTGCATTGTCAGAGTATCATTTACAAACAGAACAAAGCCAAAGAAAGTTGTTAGTAAATATTAGCACACAAACTTATAGCGAAAGTAATAATATAATAGCAGTAATAATAATATAACCCAAAAACTTAAACTAGGTTTCTTCTTACATTAGCTGATTTACATTTTTATCATTTACAGTACCTCTTTATTTACAGTACAATTTACAGTACCTCTTTATTTTCAATATTGATAATATTAACATTCATAATCTTACTTTCTCTAATTTCTACCTCTTTTCTCTATCCATTCATAAAATTTATTCCATGTGATAGTATTCTGAATCTTCTTTATCTTTAATTTTTAAAATTAGTCTGTCCATTTCAGCACAGTCCCAAATTTTTCTAATTAAAACCTCGTCCAGTGGGATGTTAATATTTTTCCAGTATTTAGCATATATGATCCCTGCTGCCGTCAGTATATGTAACACTAAATATGTGGTCACTTTATCATAACTCTCTTATAGTATACCTAAGAGGCATGTTTCTGGTTTAAACTCAATATTTTGTTCAGTTATCATTTTCAGCCAGTTATGCGTGTTGTCCGAATATTTTCTTGCTTTACCGCATGTCCACCTCATATGGTAATAGGTGCCTGGGGTCTGGTTGCATTTCCAGCATTTGGCGGATAGGTTACTGAACATTTTCGCCAATCTCGCAGGTGATAAATGCCACCTATAAAACATTTTGTATAGGTTTTCTTTGTATGCCGAGGCCATAGTCGATTTGTAATTTCTGTCCCAAAGTTTTTGCCATTTCTCTAATTCTATATTATAAATGAATTTTTTTGCCCAGGCAATCATCATTTCTTTAACTATTTCTTCCTCCATTTTATAGTTCAGTAAATAATTATATATATATATATATATATATATATATATATATATATATATATATATATATATATATCAATTTTTCATTTGTCACCATTAACATTTTGTCAAATGCTGTTGATTCTTTATTTACACCCTATGTTCTAACATCTTTCTCATATCTTGACTGAATTGGGAAATACAGCCACCAAGCTAGATTTACCCTCTCGTTCTGCAGTTGTTGCCTAGATTTAAGGTTTCTGATTTTTTTTACTCGCAGTAGGGTATATGAAAAAGCTACAACCTCAATCTTTTCTTTACATTTCCCGTTAATTCAAACCATTTTTATAACAACAAAGTCGATCAAATCATCAAAAACTATAAGCAGTTTCATTTTTTTCCCATTTTAATTGTGAATTCAGAAGTGGTTCCCAGGTGGAAACAAAACTAAGTCAATTGTTCCCTTTAATTAAAACTGTTGATTTTGCCATCTCGCTCACAAATTAATGCATTTCTGTCTTTAGCTTTGTAATTATACTACTTCTAAACATCAGGTTTTTATGAACAAGATTAGATATCTATTAATGTTTGCATTAATGTTTACAGCAAAGATTTTTCAAAAATAATAAATACTTCACTTTGGAAAATCATGCCCCTCCTTTTTTTTCTTCTTCTACATTTAGCTGATATATGGATCTTCTCCTATGAGAGATGACCAGATACAAGCTGCTTTCTTCCATCGCTTTTTCCCAGATGGTGACCAACAGATTATGGCTATTCTCCAGTTGCTGTTGTATTTTAGGTGGACATGGATTGGGCTAATTTTCCAACGTAATGAGAGTGGAGACAGATTCATTCAAAATGCTGTTCTGTTGTTTTCCCAACAAAGTATCTGCTTTGCGTTCATAGAAGAGATGCCCCAGCAAACATTTTCTAATGATTTTGCGGAAGCCTCTAAATATTTTAGCAAAATGTACATTACTGTCATGAACAGCACTACCAATGTCATTATCCTATATGGTGAAAACCAAGTTACCATGACTTTTAGATTGTTGCCCTATTATGGAGACTTTGATGATATACCCATCGAGAGAAAAGATAAAGTTTGGATAATGCCAGCCCAGATGGAGTTTACATCCGTTCCCTTTCAAAAAACTATTGCTATGGACATTTTCCATGGTGTTATAAGTTTTGAAGTTTCTTCCAAGGAGATTTCTGGATTTAATAAATTCCTTCAGATGAGAAACCCAACTTCAGAAGTGGAAGACCATTTATTGAGAATGTTTTGGAAAGATGTTTTTGAATGCTCCTTTCCTAAAGATAATTTAGATGAAGACGCTGGGAGATTGTGCACTGGAGAAGAGAAGTTGGAGAATCTACCTAAGTCTGTGTTTGACACCACCATGACTGGACAGAGTTACAGCACCTACAATGCAGTTTATGCTGTGGCACATGCTTTACAAGCCATGTTTTCCCCTAAACATAAAACAAGAGCAAAAGTTGGGAGAGAAATGTTTTTGACTCAAAAGGCATGGCAGGTAATAAGAGACTGAATGAACATTTCCCATTGTTCTTCTCTCTAATGCAGTGCTCTGTCCTACTCTTATGAATACACCAATGACACCTATGATTTTAAGACTCCTGCTACTCCGTTTTCCATATCCTTTTGGGACCTAGAGAAACCTTTGTAACTGTGAATAGGTAAAAAGGCTACAACAATAACACAACAGTATAGAGGAAATGATTAAGGTGCAATAAAATGTGCCTGTTTGGAATGGGTTCAAAACATCTGTGGCAGGGGAGAAACATGGATGAGGGGTTACAAAACACTAATTCTATTAATGAACTCAGTTGTATTAAATCATTATCCATAATTTAATACCATTGATATTGATCTCCCTCCCTCCCTCCCTTCTTTCTCCCTCTCCCTTCCCTCCCCTCCCTTCCCCTTACCTTCTTTTTAATTACCAAGCTTTGCTTCCTTTTAGTTACATCACTATTTGAGAACCATTGCATTCAATAACACTGCAGGAGAGAAAATTTCCTTTAATGAAAATGGGGATTTAGACACTGGATTTGACCTTATCAACTGGGTCACATTCCCAAACAGGACCTTTGTTAAAGTCAAAGTTGGAAAGATTAACCCAGCGGCTTCTCCAGATAAGCTATTCACCATTTCTGCACAAGACATCACTTGGCCTACCATGTTTAACCAGGTATTTCCTGCTCAGATTTCAAACTGTGTATTCTTCCCCATTCATTTATTTATTTATTTATTTATTTATTTATTTATTTATTTATTTATTTATTTATTTATTTATTTATTTATTTATTTATTTATTGGTTCTATTTATATGCTGCCCTTCTCCAGAGACTCAGGGCGGCTTACAATGCGTCAAGCAATAGCCTTCATACTTTTGTATATACCTGCTTAATAGGGCTTTTGGCCCCCCCAAGCAGTGTTCTTTTTTATACAAAGTCAGCTTATTGCCCCCACAATCTGGGTCCTCATTTTACTTGCCTCAAAAGGATGGAAGGCTGAGTCAACCTTGAGCCTGGTGAGATTTGAACTTGCAGTAATTGCAGGCAGCTGGTGTTACTTAACCACACTTTAGTCTG
The DNA here is from genome assembly GCF_029215685.1 of Pituophis catenifer annectens. Lineage (NCBI taxonomy): Eukaryota > Metazoa > Chordata > Lepidosauria > Squamata > Colubridae > Pituophis > Pituophis catenifer. The sequence continues at coordinate 15,046,653 of NW_027256895.1, forward strand.
CTGCGCCACCAAGGCTCTTCCCTTCTTGTTTCCAGAATTATTGATTCAAATGGATCTTACATTTAAAGTTGTCAGACCGAAGAAATAATGACCAGAGACAAAGAAATAATGACCAGAGATTTTGAAATACAAAGACTTACATCTCTGTAAAGCAAAATAATATACTGATCCTCATTAAATGTTTATGGTTTTAGCAGAATTTAATCCAATAGCTGCTGTCTATTCCTGCTGGCATTTCAAGCTTGTCTAGTTTAAATATATATTTGAAAGTTGCTAAAATATTTAAAGCTGTCATATAATTCACAAAGTAATAACAAGACATAAGAAATATCTCAATTTTCTGTTAAACAGTCCCGTTAATCTGAACATTGATTTTCCCCACAAAAAAATAACATTTTCCCGTTAGTCTTCTCTTTTTTAGCAACCACTCTGTTGCTGAAGTTCTATTTTCTGCAATCGAGTTTGAAGCAGTTTACCTTGAGTTTGTATCGATTGTTTGCCTGTGTATTATTGTGGTTGAAGTTGAAGAAGTCATTGACAGGCAAGACATTATAGCAAACAATTTTGTGTACTATGCTTAGATCGAACTGCAGGTGGTGCAGTTCCAGATTCACGAAGCCCAAAATTTCAAGCCTGGTGGCATAGGGAATTCTATTGTGAGTAGAGGAGTGAAGTACTCTTTTTTTAAAAATACTTCTGAACCTGCTCAATCATGTTAATGTCCGATATACAGTGTGGGTTCCAGGTGGACAAGCTGTATTCAAGAATTGGTCTGGCAAAGGTTTTGTATACCCTAGTTAGCAATACAGTGTTACCGGAGAAGAAGCTTCGCAAAATTAGCTCAACAACTCTTAATGCCTTTTTGGCAATGCTGTTACAGTGAGCTCTGGGGCTTAGATTGTTTGAGATTAGTACTCCTAGGTCCTTGACAAAGCGAGGTTCGAATACGAGATCGTTTCTGCCCAACTTGTAATTTGGTGTTCTGATTTTTATTGCCAATGTGTAGGACAGAACATTTATTAGATGAATTTTGGAGTTGCCAATTACTCCATTCTGACACATTGTCAATTAGCTTTGAATCATTGCAAAGTCACAAGCCATCAAGGACCCACATCTTCCCAAGCTCCATGGAACCTTATCTATATGTTTCCCAGGGAAGTCAAGCAGTCTGGAGAGATTCCCGTATTATAGATAGTATTTGCCATAAGATAGTCCATCAATCAATCGGAATAGAGCTGGAAGGGATCTTGGCGGTCTTTTAGTCCAATCACTTGAACTAGTTGAACAAGTTGAACTAGTCAATTTAAACTCTTCATGTGTTGATCTATTGAGCATAGTACTTAGAATAATAAAGTTGGAAGCAACATTGGAGGTCTTCTAGTCCAACCCCCTGCTCGAGCAGGAGACCCTATACCATTTCACATAAATGGTTGTCCAGTCTCTTTTTGAAAAACTCCAGTGATGGAGCACCCACAACTTCTGAAGGCACGCTGTGCCATTGGTTGGTTACTCTCATCATTAGGATATTTCTTCTTATTTTTTGGTTGCTTGTCTCCTTGGTTAGTTTCCATCCATTGTTTCTCGTCTTGCCTTTTGGTGCTTGGGAAAAAAGTTTGACCCCCTTGTCTTTGTAGGAACCCTCAAATATTGGAACACTGCTATTATGTCACTCCTAGTCCTTCTTTTTCATTAGACTAGACATACCCAATGGACATACTCTGTAACCATTCTTCATAAGTTTTAGCCTCCAACCTCCTAAACATTCTTGTTGCTTGCTTGCTTGGGCCTGACAGTTATTGTTGCCATCTATGATCCTCTTGATATTAATGTGAAATCTGCATCATGTGCTGCTATCTATCTTTTTCTTTCTTCTTTATCCTCAATGTCCTCATTTCTTAGGCATGCATTATAGCTGGCAAGGCCATCTTTTAAACTTGTCACCAAAATATCCTCATTCTTCTTCCCTTTTTAAAAAGTTGTGGTTTGGTTTCTTTCCTAGAGATAATCTCTTCTACATGTCTTCTGTGTATTATCCACTTTGCTTCTTATTGAGTCCTTGGAAACAACCTCAACATCCTTTCCTTTGTTGCTTTCAATTGTATGTTCAAACAAGCCTGCAGCTACTTGTTACACTTTTTTTCTTATTTGTTTTAAAAACATTCTTTTTTCTCTTTTACTTTCAAAGTATGGGCTGAACCACCATTCTTCTTTTCTTCAGCAACAGATGAATGGCCACCTACCATTTTAGGTACACTGCAGTGGTGGGTTCCTCCCAGTTCGGTCCGGTTCGGCTGAGCCGGTAGCGGTGATGATATGATGTCACCGAACCGGTTCTCCCCCCTGCCCTCCCAGCCCCCCACCCACCCACGTTATTCTTATCTTTTATTTGGTCCCACCCTCAATCTATTGCTGCCTCCTGAGTCCCAGCTGATGACTAGAGGGAAAAAAACTGTTTAAACTCTTGCCGTGGCGCTTCAAAGGGCCGTCCTACAGCTGATCAGTGTTAGAAACAAACAAATGAGTCGGGTCGTAAGTGCGAGGACTGGTCGTAAGTGCGAGGACCTTCCAGAAATGACTCTGACCAGCTAGCCACGCCCACCTAGTCACATGACCTCCAAGCCACACCCACAAAATAAGCCACGCCCACAGAACCGGTAGTAAAAAAAATTAGAACCCATCCCTGTTACACTGGAAATAATACAATTGTCCTCAGCCTATCCTAAGGTGCTGGGAAGGCTATTCCTAATCATTTCCCCATATCAAAAGTGCAGGTTTCCCCCATCTGCTATCTTTCCTATGTATGCTGGTTTACGCTGGCAAGTATGCCCCCCCCACCATCCTCAAACTCTGCTTTCTTTCTTCAATGGTCATTCATCGGGGCTGCCTGGATGGTTGTTATTATTTACATTTATTCATTAAACATGAAACTTAGCCAACTGAACATTTAAAAATGTATCACAAATATTATTGACTGGCACTGATATAGGTTGCTGCCAACATCCTACGTTATCGACCAAGTATGTTCTTAAAATGTATGTTGTCCTGAGTAGCACAGTCTTTTGCAGCTCCGCTGGCGTTACAGCAGGAAGCTGCAGATTATTATTATTATTATTCTCTTTTATTCATTAAACATGAAACTCAGTCAACTGAACATTCAAAAATGCATCACAAATGCCATTGACTGGGGCTAATGATTGCTGCCAGCGTCCTAGGTATCAACCAGGTACCTTCTTAAAAGATATGATGTTCCGAGTAGCACAGGTTTTTGCAATTCTGCTGGTGTTATTGCAGGAAGTTGTAATTTCTTGAAGTGTTTTGTAAAATTCTTTGACATGGTACCAAGTGCCCTGATGACAATGGGTATCACTGTTACATGTTTCATTCATAGCCGTGTAGTTTTGATGGCCAGATCGCGATGATGATTGGGTATTTTTTAATAAAAAGTTTTTTATTTAATAAACATTAAAAACATTGGACACAGTGTGATCATCCTGGTCTTAACATATCCATACATATTCTCTCCATAATAACAAATGTAATTACTATTTAACATACAATGCTACTTTGTTCTTATATACATATCCCTTGTTTTCATTTACTATCTATTTACTATTTGTTTACTATTTACATTTATTAATACTATCCAGTATTAATTCTACAGACCCTAAATCTTTTTTGTTGGAACTCCTTTTCTCCTTTCCAGCCAATAATACACTTTATTCCAGATTTTATAGTATTCTGTCTCATTCTTGTTATTGAGTTCTAGTATCAGCCTGTCCATTTCTGCACAAGTCAAAATCTTCCTTATTATTTCTTCTTCTGGGAGGATTTTTTCCTTTTTCCAGTATTGTGCATAAACCAACCTTGCTGCTGTTATCACATGAAGCATTAAGTATATTGATTCTTTGCTATAATTCTCTTTTATAATTCCTAGTAGGCAGTGGTGAAATCTAAATAGTTTGGCCACCGGTTCTGTGGGCGTGGCTTGGTGGGCGTGGCTTGGTGGTGGTCATGTGACTGGGTGGGTGTGCCCAAGGTTTTTTTACTTTTTAAAGCATTGTTAACAGCACCTGACCAGCCTGACCCCACCTCATCAAGCCAGACCCAACGCTTCCTAGCCCTGAAGATTGCCCGCCTTTCCACCTCAGCCACCCAGTCTGGGAGATGATGGGGGGGGGAGAGAGTTTCTCCCCCTTTTCACTCACCCCAAGCTTCCTGCTGCAGATTTTTTTTTAATTAATTTATTTATTTTTTTTAATTTGATTTATATGCCGCCCTTCTCCGGAGGCTCAGGGAGGCTTACAATGTGCTCAGCAATAGCCTTCATCCTTTTGTATATTTATACAAAGTCAGCTTATTGCCCCCACAACTGGGTCCTCAATTTACCTACCTTAGAAAGGATGGAAGGCTGAGTCAACCTTGAGCCTGGCGAGATTCGAACCTGCAGTAATTGCAGGCAGCTGGTCTTAATAACAGGGTGCTTTAAACCACTGTACTACCAAGGCTCCAAGATTTTCACACCTTGCTTCACGTGCCCGGGCTAGTCGCCCTTGTCTTCTTCTTCTTCCTCCTCCTCTCAGTCTTCCAAATGGAAAAAAAGCCAGGACGAAGTGCAAAAAGAAGCACATGCTTGCTCCTTGCATTTTTCCATTTGTAGGAAGCTTTCGTACCTGTGAAGGCAAGTCTGGCTTCCTTCCCTGCTCACTAAAAACCTCACCAGTACTGGTGTGTGCACGGGTTGTGTGTGTGTGTCTTTGCTCCTGGTCTTTCGCAGCAGACCGTGCCCAAAGTCCCATCCCTGGCCGGCTGAACCAGAGTCAGGGAATTCATCCCTTCTGGCCTTGTCTGGGTTGGGCTGGCCAAAGCCATCCCCAGATCATGCTCCTTGGGCGTGGGTCTGCTCTGTGGAGACACCTTGGGGGTCATGCAGCATGACAGCCGATTTCCACTGCTTTTAAAGTCCTTGGAGCGGATCCGGGCACTGCCATTCCAAGCCTTCCAGGGGTGACCACCGTCTCACCTGTTGCGCCTCTGTCTCTGGTGCAGCAGGAGCAGCCAAGGCACCCACTCCACTTCCCGGGGCAAAATTTTGTGTTACTTCCCATTTATTATTACTCTTGCCTCTTGATTAGAGTATATTGCTTTAAACACATTCATAAAGTTTTCACCGAATTCCATATATTTTAACTGTTTCAATATATAGTCCCAATTCACATTATCAAAAGCTTTTTGTGCGTCTAGAAAAATCAATGACATTTGTGTCTCACTCTGCACTTCATAGTATTCTAACACATCCAATACTGTCCTCATATTATTTCTTAATTGCCGTTTCGGCAAAAAAAACCATTTTGGTCAATGTGCATAAAATTATTCAAATATCTTTTTAGTCTTTCAGCCATTATTGCCATAAATATTTTGTAGTCCGAATTCAGCAGTGATATAGGTCTATAATTTTGGATAAGTGTTAAATCAGTGTTTGCCACAATAGACCAAGGTTGGTGATAAGACTGAAGAATTGTGTTATGAAGAAATTGTTTTGATTTAGTTTAGACTATGCTGAGAATGAGTTAATTCTCAGCCGTTCTAATAAAGTATGTTTGTTTTCGAACTGTTTGCATCTAATACTACCTACTTGGGCCTGGGTCACAACATCTGGTGCCTTTGCTTCTTTTAATACCGCATTATATATCTTAATTAGTATTTCTCCTAAGGACTCTTGTATTTCTATATATAGTTCCGATGGTAATCCGTCAGACCCTGGCGTTCCATTATTTTTCTGTTTTTTAATTGCCTCTATTAATTCGGATATACTTATATCTGTTCTGTCCCCGTCGCACGCACACACACAAACAGACAGCCAGGAGTTAATGAATCAAACAGTCAGGAATTCCTTTAAGATAACAGTCTTGGCAGTGAACCATGAACTACCTGCCAAGAGATTTTACTCACTAAGGGAGGTTTTGTCTCCTCAGTCCGATATACCAAATTAATTCCTCAAAGCAAATAATTGTCAAAGTCCAGTCTGAAGAAATCCAAAAAGAGATTCTAACAGGGCTCTAGAAACATGATATGACTTCCGAGCTTTTCAATTTGTCCGTCACAAGGCCTGAATAGCCGACACACCTCCTTTTATCCCTTGTGGGGTGTGGTACAGTGACTCAGCTCAATCTCTGGCCCGCCCATGCCTCTTTCTCTGCTGCGCATGCTTATCCTTCCGACGCTGTCTGGGATCCAGCCAAAACTCATCCCCCTCGCTCTCTATCTGTGGCTGCTCCAAAGTGCCTTGCTCCTGGCATATCTCTTGGCCTTCGGAGGAAACCTGAGGCATTGCCAGAGAGGAGGGTCCTGGAGAGGGAGGCTTTGCCAAATCCTCTCCTTCACCTTCTGAGTCCTCTCCCTCTGTTAGGACAGGCTCGGGGGTCGGAGTCACAACAATATTTTCATTCAGCATGTTTTTTTATCTCCTCTGGGACTTTGGGTAGTTCAGCTTTCTGGAAACAATGTTGTATTTTTTCTTCTGTACTACCATGATGATGATTGTTCTTGTTATTTTTCTTGTTGTTGTTATTTGGGTAGTATTCAGCAGTGGAGTGGTGGAATGCTTAAAAAAAGAATCAGCAGGGGAATAGTGAAATGCAGGAAACAGAAATAAATACTGTGTAGTTTCTATGGTCAGGTCGCAATATTTCAAAAAATTTTCCAGTTCTTTTTCTTCTACTCTGGCATCTCCTGGTACAGCGATATCAATAAACTTATTGTTATTGTTATTGTTATTGTTGTTGTTGTTGCTGTTGCTGTTGCTGTTGCTGTTGCTGTTGCTGTTGCTGTTGCTGTTGCTGTTGCTGTTGCTCTTCTTCTTCTTCTTCTTCTTCTTCTTCTTCTTCTTCTTCTTCTTCTTCTTCTTCTTCTTCTTCTTCTTCTTCTTCTTCATTTGGGTGGTATACAGCAATGGAGTGGTGAAATGCTTAAAAAAAGAATCAGCAGGGCAATAGTGAAATGCAGGAAACAGAAAGAAATACTGTAGCTGGGTGTATGAATTTAGAAAAGAAGGGCTAGGGGGGACATCATAGCAGTCTTCCAATATATGAGGGTCTGCCACAAAGAAGAAGGGGTTGACTTATTTTCCAAAGCACCAAAAGGCAAAACTAGAAACAATGGATGGAAACTAATCAAGGACAGAAGCAACCTAGAACTAAGGAGAATTTTTCTGAATGAGAACAATCAACAACTTGCCTTCAGGGGTTATGGATGGCCCCTCATTGGGGGCTTTTAAGAAAAAAATGGACATCCATTTGTCTGAAATAGAATAGGGTCTGCTGTTTGAGCATGGGGTTGGACTAGAAGACCTCCAAAGTCCTTTCATCTCTGTTATTCTGTTTGCTCTCAAGTAAGGTTCAAAACACATTTTCTTCTCCTACCCATAAAAATACCCAAGGTGTACTTTTACATCTTGTACTTGTAAGATCCCTTCCAACTCTGAAGATGGGGGGGAGGGGGAGGGGGAAGAGGAGGAGGGGGAGGAGGATAATGGATGGGGATTCTGTCAATTTCCCCTTTATGTCCAAGATGAGAGGAATAATGGTGAAATTGTTGTTTTTACTTTGTTACTTTTCCCATCAATTCTTGAAAGACATTCAAGTAGAATGTTCTGAAACTTTTGAGTTTTAATAAATCCTGGTTTCACTTCTTGATAGGTTCTACCTCTTTCTGTTTGCAATGACAATTGCTATTCTGGGTCCAGGAAGGTGAAAATAGAAGGGAAGCCATTTTGCTGTTATGATTGTGCTCCATGTGCAAAAGGGAAAATTTCAAACCAGATGGGTAAGAGCTGTGTTGTGCAAGACTATTCAGTCTTCTTAATTGTGATTAAAAATGCTAATTTTCAAACTTCCTACAACTGACTTCTAATGTGGTGATCGAACTAATGATATACCTATATAAAAGAAGCATTTCTAGAAATTCAACATGATGTTTTGTTTTTTTCCAGATGCGGTTGACTGCTTTCAATGTTCAGAAGACCAATATCCAAACAAGGCTCAAAACCTTTGTATTCTAAAAACAACCACCTTCCTGTCTTACAATGAGCCACTCGGAATCACCCTGGCCAGTGTTAGTCTCTTCCTTTCTTTCATCACAGCTTTGGTGCTGGGGATTTTCATTAAACAGAGGGACACACCCATTGTCAAAGCCAACAACAGGAGTCTCACCTACATTCTTCTCATTGTTCTCCTGCTCTCATTCCTTTGCAGTTTGCTATTCATTGGGCAACCTGACCAAGCAAAATGTTTCATGCGACAAGCTGCTTTTGGCATCATATTCTCGGTAGCCCTTTCTTGCATATTAGGGAAAACGACTATTGTTGTTCTTGCTTTCATGGCCACCAGGCCCAGTTCCAAAATGAGGAAATGGGTGGGGAATAGGCTGGCTTTTTCGATTGTCCTATTTTGCTCCCTGGCACAATTTACCATTTGTACAGTGTGGCTGACAATTTCTCCCCCATTCCCAGATTCTGACATGCACTCTATAGCTGAAGAAATTGTCCTACAATGTAATGAAGGTTCAACCACAATGTTTTATATCGTTCTTAGTTTTCTGGGAGTCTTGACTTCTGTCAGTTTCACAGTAGCCTTCCTAGCTAGGAAGTTACCAGATAGCTTTAATGAAGCCAAATTTATCACCTTCAGCATGTTGGTCTTTTGTAGTGTCTGGATATCATTTGTTCCAACCTATTTGAGTACCAAAGGGAAATACATGGTGGCTGTGGAGATCTTCTCCATTTTGGCTTCAGCAGCTGGATTACTGGGCTGCATCTTTTCCCCCAAATGCTATATCATTATTATGAGACCTGATTTGAATACAAAGGGACAGTTAATAAAAAAATAATCCTGAATACGAAGTTCAATTTTCTCATTGATTCAATGCAGCCTTCCCCCCTACTCTAACCAAATAATGAGGTGACATTAATGAGGACCTTTATTTTCTCCAACCTGAATTCTCTGCTTTTGGTCTTTAAGATACAACCTAGAAATTGAAGCAGTTCCTGAGTTCTTGTCCTGATCACTTTCATGACTATTGTTATCTCTTATGGCAGCCTTTTTCTACTAAGCCATGCCTTCTCAAAGTATCTATAGCACAGCAGAATTCAATTTCCTTTAATTCTCAAAATTTACCTTCTCCTGCATACCCAGTTATCCTTGTTTCCTTTTCCCAACAACATACATTTCTTGGATCCAACTAATGGATCCAAGTAATGTATCCAGCTGACATTACTCAAAGTAAATCCATTCTCATTCCCAAAGATCAGAGTAATTTATAGGGATTGACTCAATTAAGCTTTGCTCCAGCATATGATTATTTCCTAGGGTGCTTATGGAAAAATTATACTTATTGTTAGATAATATATCTAGGAAACCAAAGACATGGGAAAAACTCATGACTTTGCAGGTAGGCACTATAAATAAATGAATAATGATAGACCCCCCCCCCCAAAAAAAAAAAGATTTAGAGGATAGGGATGAATATTGTGAAATCCAAAAGCAGGTCATAGTTTAGGTCTAATTGGGTACAAGTGTTTCATCAATACATGCCAGTATGAATCACAACTATGAGTAGGTTGTGGGGAAATATACTTTTATGGGAACATAGAAAACTATGGGAGAAAAAGACCTAATAGTCCATTGAGTCTGCCCTTTAAGTTTCTTGCTTTTTCTTTTTAATGTATTTTTTAATTATTAGTTTTAGATCATAGACTTTTTTTTAAAAAAAATAATTTTTAATTTTCTTTTTTACTTTTCACTTGCCACATACCTCTTTGGAGGTATGGCTATATGCAATAACATATCCCTTGATATTCTAAAATATTAATTGTGAATAAATTGATTGACAAATTGATTGACCTTGGAGATCTTATAATCTAACTCCTAGCTCAAGCAGGAAACACTATACTATTTCAGAGAAATATTTGTCCAATTTTTTCTTAAAAATCTGTGTTGGAACACCCATAATTTTTGGAGGCAAGTTATTCCAATGATTAATTGTTCTGTCAGGAAAGTTCTCCTTTGTTCTAGGTTGATTTTTCCCTTGATACCTTCCATCCAGTGGTAAAATCCAATTTTTTTTACTACCGGTTCTGTGGGTTTGGTTTGGTGGGTGTGGTGTGGCTTGGTAGGTGTGGCTTGGTGGGTATGGCAGGGAAAGGATACTGCAAAATCCCCATTCTCTCCTCACTCCTGGCAGAAGGATATTGCAAAATCTCCATTTCCACCCCACTCTGGGGCCAGCCAGAGGTGATCTTTTCTGGTTCTCCGAACTACTCAAAATTTCCGTTACCGGTTTTCCAAAGTGCTCAAAATTTCCGGTACTGGTTCTTCAGAACCTGTTAGAACCTGCTGGATTTCACCTCTCCTTCCATCCAGTGCTTCCTGTCCTGCTTTCAGGTCCTTTGGAGGCTAGGCTGACCCCCTCTTCTTTGTGGCAGCCACTTAGAAAATAGAACACTGTAGTCATATGACCTCAAATTCTTATTTTCATTAAACGAGACATACCTAATTCCTGCAACTGTTCTTCATGTTTTAGCCTCCATTTCCCTAATCATTTTTGTTGCTCTTCTCCGCATTTCTTGTAATATATCTTTAATATAAAATCAACCTACTGCTTATAAATAAAGGGGGATGGAAACCTATAACATGAAGAGTGTTCTTCTCATAAGCATTCAACTACAAAATTTTCCTGGGGTGGAAAAAAACAGTTGTAATTACTTGGGCTTACTGGATCTTCCTTGTTAAAGATCTGCAAATAGATTTGAAGGTTGGTGATGAGTTCTGAATCATTTGCAATCCTTTAAAACAGGGGTGTGAAACTTGTTTTCATTGAGGGCTGCATCAGGGTTGTGTTTGACCTCGGGGAGCTGGGGTGGGTGTGGCCAGCTTGACATCACTCATGTCAGGGATGCCTGTTGTGGCCCAGTGCTCTGCCAATGAAAACGGGCTCCCAAGCTCTGTTTTCAACTGCGACGGCCTCCTGCAACCCTCTGCCAGAGAAAACAGAGCTCAGGAGAGTCGCATGCAGCTATCCCGGGTTCTGTTTTTGCTGGCAGAGGAACTGCAAGCCAGTCCTTCGCTGTCTTCTGGGCAGCCCTGCGGGCCAGATCTAAACACCCAGTGGGCCAGATCTGGCCCCTGGGCCTTGAGTTTGACACCCCTGCTCTAAAACATCCTTTCATTCTCTCATTTTATAGATTAGGGCGTACATTATAGCCCTAATAATGTAGGGCTACATTAGGAGGGGGGGGAATCATTTTAAACTTCCCAATCTACACACTGCCATGTAAGTGTCCAATGATCTTCTCTACAACTACAAAGCACAGGTAGCATTTTCAAGATTATCCAAGCTCAGCTAGGTCCTGCCATAGAGCCTAGGTTGAAACAGTTGGTGTCTATATTTCTTCTTGTCTATATTTATGTTCTACCAGTTGCATTATATAAGGTTGGTTATGCTCTCTCGAGGTTATGTATGGATGTACGAAATGGAATTTTTTAAAATGGACATATCCACAGCTTCTTAGTAAAAGTTCAGAGATGGTTTGACATTTGTTGGATTTCTTTTTTTTTCAGCTTCTCTGTCTAAGCTGCATCTGTTGCTTGCTTAACAGCAGGTATGAAATCCAGCAGGAATTTGAGCAGTTCAAAGGACCGGTAGCAGAAAATTTGAGTAGTTCGGAGATCCGGCAAATACCACCTCTGGCTGGCCCCAGAGTGGGGTGGGAATGGAGATTTTGCAATAACCTTCCCCCAGAAGTGGGGAGGGAATGGAGATTTTGCAGTATCCTTCCCCTGCCACGCCCACCAAGCCACACTCATCCAGCCACACCATGCCCACCAAGCCACACCCACAGAACTGGTAGTAAAAAAAAATTGGATTACACCACTTTTAACAGTGTCTAATGCAAATAATAATACCTGATCTTTGTCTTTACCTTCAAGGGAGATTTGCAGCCACCTGATGAGATGAAATATTAAGTTGGATAAATGTAAAATCCTAAAGATGACTTAATATAACAGACAATTATAAGAAGAGAACCTTGTTATCTTTGGTGGCCAAAATTAGAAGGCATGTATATTCCAACCAATATATTTTATTTAAATAGGCTTAAAAGGCTATTAAATAACTTTTAAATTGTATTAAAAGATATGAACCAACTGATTTTTATTTTTTATTTTTTGCTAATCACATTAGTGAAGTGGTGTGATGGGAATTTCATTGAAGAATATGTCTTTTTAACATTGGATAGCACATATTTGATATAACCTGAGAGTGAACTGTAACATATTTTTAAACAAGCCAGTTAAATGCTTGGGGCAATTCCCTATTTCCTATATTTTTATGTACTTGAATTATGTTAACAACTACTATTTTTGTCTTCCCTCTCCCTCCCTCTCCCTCTTTCCATCCCTCTCCCTCTCTCCCCCTTCCCCTCACTCGCTCTCCATTTATATTTCCCCTTTTTTCACTTACATAATCAGGGAAATCACAATGTGCTCTGATGCCATTGTATCAATAAACTTAAAAAACCTTTCTCCAAATATTTAGGAGTTAATATGTGTAGTTTATGAATAGCATTAAAAATTGCAATAAAAAGCATTAAAAGGTTCTTTTCTTACTCTCATTTAGATGTATCCCTTTCTTAGATATGTCTCATTCAATGACAGCAGTGGAAGAACCATTTCTTTTGACCAACATGGAGAATTAGTAGGAGGGTTTGATATCATCACCGCCCTGAGTCCTTCGGGAGTAGAGCAGTATATAAATTCAATTAATAATAATAATAATAATAATAATAATAATAATAATAATAATAATAATAATAAACTGGATCACATTCTCAAATCAGTGTTTTCTTAGAGTCAAAATCAGAAAGCTGGACCCACAAGCCCCCTTAGACCAAAGGTTGACTATTTCCATAAAGGACATTGTCTGGCCAACCCAGTTCGAAGATGTAGGATTCAGGTTGTTTCAATATCTCTTTATTTTCTTATTTAAAGTTCAAGGAGCTTCAATGCTCAACTTAATAAATTGAATATTTTTAATAAACAAAACTATCATCGTTTCTACATCTGTCAATTAGAATTGTTTTCCCCAAATATCAATGACAATTATAAATATAATTTATAATTAAATTAATTTAAATATAAAGGTCAATGCCTGGAATGCACTACCTGACTCTGTGGTTTCTTCCCCAAAACCCCAAAACTTTAACCTTAGACTTTCTATTGGTGACCTCACCCCATTCCTAAGAGGTCTGTAAGGGGCGTGCATAAGTGCACCAATGTGCCTACCCTCCCTGTCCTAATGTCTCCTTTTATTCGTATCCATTTCATGTATTCATAATCATGTTTATACTTACATCTGTTATCTAATACTGTACATGCTTGACAAAATAAATAAAAAAATAAAAATAAATAAAAAATATTATTCTGATATTTTTACCTTGCCTCTTCAACTGGACAATATTTCATGCAAGTACCTTTTGTCACCGAATAGCTGAAGAATTCTGATGGCAAAAATGATTGTGTTTTGAAACTGTTGACCTTTATTTCCTTACCAATGTCGAACACAAATGGATCAATCCTTTCTCCGCTCTTTGCTTATTGTTGTCTCTCATTCAGGAATTTTGCAAACTCCCCAAAAAGAATTTGAGCTATATTTCTTTCCAATAATAGCATAAATTATGGAAGATTCACCAAGATTCTCTGTAAGCTCTTTCAATATGACTGAGGATTGTAGAAGTTTAAATTCATTAATGGAAGAGTTCTTCTCCCTAAGAAGTATATTTCTAGAGTCCTCATTCTCAGTGAGATAGGAAGGAAGGTGGGTCTTTTTCAGATTTTCAGTCTCTCTGCAAAAATGTAGATTAAATGCACAGAGGACAATGAGAAGTATTAAGGTTAAGGTTCCCCTCGCACGTGTGCTAGTCATTCCCGACTCTAGGGGGCGGTGCTCATCTCTGTTTCAAAGCTAAAGAGCCAGCGCTGTCCATGGTCATGTGGCTGGCATGACTAAATGCCAAAGGTGCACAGAATGCTGTTGCCTTCCCACCAAAGGTGGCCCCTATTTTTCTACTTGCATTTTTTACCTGCTTTTGAACTCCTAGGTTGGCAGAAGCTGGGACAAGTAACAGGAGCTAATCCCATTACATGGCACTAGGCATTCGAACCGCTGAACTGCCGACCTTTTGATCGACAAGCTCAGTGTCTTAGCCACTGAGCCACCACATCCCTGTAGAGTAGAATAGAGGGGTGGAACTCATCCCATTATGCGGCACTAGGGATTCGAACCGCTGAACTGCTGACCTTTCGATCAACAAGCTCAACGTCTTAGCCACTGAGCCACCACATCCCTTGAGAAGTATTAGGTCTGCCTTATTCTAGTCTGCTCCTTTAGACCAAAAATTGCTAAAATGCACAACTGAGCTTTTTCTGATTCTTGCATATTTAATCTTCTTCTGTTCTTCTATTCATGGACAGGAACAGCCGATTTCCTTGTGTAATAAGAAATGCCATTCAGGTTATAGAAAAAGCACAAAAGAAGGAGAACCCTTTTGCTGTTATGCTTGTACTCCATGTTCAGAAGGGAAGATCTCCAACCAGACAGGTAAAAAGCCTTATCAGAATATGGGTTAGATTTCAATATTTGAACACCACCTAACCCTAACCCTAACCCTAACCCTAACCCTAACCCTAACCCTAACCCTAACCCTAACCCTAACCCTAACCCTAACCCTAACCCTAACCCTAACCCTAACCCTAACCCTAACCCCTTTCATTTACTTAAAAATGTAGAAATTTATAACCTTTCCTATAACTATCATTATTTGGATAGCTCCTAAACCCAATGGAGTATTTATAGTCACCCAAAGTGCAATCTCCAGGAGGTATCTCAAAAATCTGTGACTATGATTATGATTATGACAAACCAGACCCATATTGCTTCTGATGACATCTGGTTGTAAATAAATGTTCACTTTTCTCTAATACTGTTCCAGAAATTAGCAACAACACTGGAAATGAAGTTTCAATCTTCAAAATCTCCCTTTGTATAATTTAATCTCTGGAACTATTAAATTTATCAGACTTGAATGCCCTATTTTTTAATTTTAATTTTTTTTTAAAAAAAGACACCGTGATTGCTACTACTTATATTCTTAGGCATTCTTGGGTGTTTGGATATGATTCAAATTAAATTTCCACCAGCTGTAAACTGTGAATCTAATTTTGAATTATCCACGCATAAGATTGCATTACAAAAAAATGGCATGAAAAAATAGCAACAATGATGTATTGGAAGATCCGCAAATTTCATTTCATTTTCATTTATTTAGTTCGTCTTACATGTACATGATAACAGGTATAAGTATAAACATAAATCTGAACATAGTAAATGGTACGAATAAGTAGGATAAGTAGGATAGGGACAGTAGACATGCTGGTGCACTTATACACGCCCCTTACTGACCTCTTAGGAAAGGGATAAGGTCAACAGTAGACAGTCTAAGGCAGTGGTTCCCAACATGCACCCCACGCCCCACAGGGGGGCAATTTGATTTTTAATGGGGGCAATTGGAACCTTGTTTAAACCAAGTTAATGGCCTTTTAGGCTTCTTCCACATGAGTAGGAGTTCACTTTTTGAATATTAAGAATTATATGTCACGGGGGGGGGGGCATCAGAATTTTAGAGATGTTTCGGTGGTGACATGGCCAAAGAAAGGTTGGGAACCACTGGTCTAAGGTTAAAGTTATGGGGATTTGGGGATGTAACAACAGAGTCAGGTAATGCATTCCAGGCATTGACCACTCTGTTACTGAAGTCGTATTTTCTGCAATTGAGTTTGGAGTGGTTTAAAGTGAGTTTGTATCTATTGTGTGCTCGTGTATCATTGCAGTTGAAACTGAAGTAGTCATTTACAGGTAGTACGTTGTAGTGGATAATTTTGTGTACTATGTGTAGGTCGGACCGTAGGCGGCATAGTTCTAGGTTGTCCAAGCCCAAAATTTCAAGGCTGGTGGCGTAAGGTATTTTATTGTGGGCTTTACAGCTCTCTCTAAGCGGTTTACAGAGTCAGCATATTGCCCCCCAACAATTTGGGTCCTCATTTTACCCACCTAGGAAGGATGGAAGGCTGAGTCAACCTTAAGCCTGGTGAGATTTGAACTGCCAAATTGCAGGCAACCAGCAATCAGCAGAAGTAGTCTGCAGTACTGCACTGTAACCACTGCGCCACCGGGGCTCAATAATACCATTTGCCAACAAGCAAGAACTGGTGGGACTATAAAACAGACAAAGAGATAAAAAATGAAGAAGAATAAATGCCCTAGGATTTAACATTTCAAACAGGCAAGCACCTGCCACATAACACTCCAGACTTAACAACTGTTAGTAAAAACATACAAAGAAATTTGAATAGTGGACTGGCAATACTGCAATACTTGGAGACAGCAAAAGAAGAGAAAGACCTGCAAATAGAAATAGGATAAGTGTGGCAAAAGAAAATGTATTATCAATAGTTATAGGTGCCTTGGGTGCAATCCCAAAACAACTGGAGCATCACTTGAACATTGACAAAATCACAATTGGTCAACTGCAAGGACCCGGTAGGTAGACAAAAATGCCGAATCCAGTCTGAACATCTGGCTGACAATGCAATGATTAATAATAATAATAATAATAATAATAATAATAATAATAATAATAATAATAATAATAATAATAGAAGAAGAAGAAGAAGAAGAAGAAGAAGAAGAAGAAGAAGAAGAAGAAGAAGAAGAAGAAGAAGAAGAAGAAGAAGAAGAAGAAGAAGAACTGTAAAAAATCATGAAATATCGCGACCTGGCCATCGAAACTACACTGCTATGGATGAAACATATAACAGTGATATCCATTGTCATTGGGGCACTTGGTACCATGTCCAAGAATTTTACAAAACACTTCAAGAAATTACAGCTTCCTGCAATAACACCAGCGGAACTGCAAAAAACTGCGCTACTCGGAATATCATATATTTTAAAAAGGCACCTGGTTGATACCTAGGACGCTGGCAGCAACCCGTATCAATCATTAGCACCAGTCAATGGTATTTGTGATGCATTTTTGAATGTTCAGTTGACTGAGTTTCATGTTTAATGAATAAAGTAAATAACAACAACAACACAACAACAACAACAATAATGCAGAATATAAGGAAAAACAGCTGGATGACAGATTAAAGAGATGGAAAACCAAAACTTTGCATGGACAGCACTTGAAAAAAATTGAAGGAAAATGTGATGACAACTTTACACGGGCCTGGCTTAAAATGGGAACCATCAAGAAAGAAACGGAAGTTTTAATACTCGTTCCTCAAGAACAAGCACTACAAACTAATGCCATGAAAGCAAAGATACAAAAATCCACTGACAATCCAAACTGCTGACTTTGCAACAAGAAAGTCGAAACTGTTTCACATTTAATATGTGAATGCAGCAAAATCGCACAAACTGATTACAAAGCTAGACATGACCAAGTTGCTAAATTAATCCACTGGTCATTATGTAAAAAATACAATTTACCTGTATCAAAAAAGTCATGGGAACATAAAGTGGAAAAAGTTAATAAAAATGAGAAGGTGAAGATCTTGTGGGACTTTTGAATACAGACGGATCTTCACTTGGAACACAACACGCCAGATATCACAGTTGTCAAAAACCAAAACAATTTTGGTTTATTGGACAACAATTGGACAACAATTTATTGACATCACAGTACCAGGAGATGCCAGAGTTGAAGAAAAAGAATTGGAAAAAATCATGAAATATCGCGACCTGGCCATCAAAACTACACAGCTATGGATGAAACATGTAACAGTGATACCCATTGTCATCGGGGCACTTGGTACCATGTCCAAGAATTTTATACGATACATCAACAAATTGCACCTTCCTGCAATAACACCAGCAGAACTGCAAAAAATTGCGCTACTCGGAACATCATATATTTTAAGAAGATATTGGTTGATACCTTTGGACGGTGGCAGCAACCTGTATCAACCATTAGCACCAGTCAATCATATTTGTGACACATTTTTAATTGTTCACTTGACTGAGTTTCATGTTTAATGAATAAAAGAGATAACAATAATAATAATAATAATCCCAGAAGAAGATAATACTTTGACTATATATATCAGGAAAATCCAGCTGTTCAGAAAGGGGGAGCACCACATTTTATCATTATAGGTTTGAACTCATCTCATAGGCAGCTAGACAAAAATGAGGAGAAATGTGGTAAATTAACCTCTATTGATCTTCCATAGAGAAGAGCATATGTACTACCAATACACTGTAAATAGAAGAGATGAAAGCATAGATATATAAATGTGAATAGTCCTAAAGGTGTGTTTCAAAAGGCAACCAGACTTTCTTGGTTTTTTCCTTGAGAGCATTTCACTTTTCATTCAAGAAGCTTCTTCAGTTCTGTTCAGTTTTTCAGAAATGCCCTATAATCCTTATGAGGCTGAATTTTCATTGCCAAGTTTATGGTTGCATTTCATCAATTGGTTGATGATGAAGAAAACAAAACCTCACTTGGGTGTAACTCAATAACCTTTTCTGACATGTCAGAATTATCATGATTTAACATACACTTTTGCTTTTCAGATATGGATGATTGCTTTCACTGTCCAGATGATCATTACCCAAATAAAGACCGTGATTTATGCATTCCTAAACCCATCAGTTACCTATCTTATGAAGACAATTTAGGAACCAGCTTGGCCACAGTGGCCCTTGTGCTTTCCTTCACCACAATCTGCATCCTAGGAATTTTCCTGAAGTACCACAACACTCCCATTGTCAAAGCCAACAATCGCAGCCTCTCCTACATCCTCCTCATCTCCCTTCTCCTCTCCTTCCTTTGTTCCCCACTTGTTATTGGCTGACCCATGAAGATGACCTGTCTCCTTCGACAAATTGCCTTTGTCATCATCTTCTCAGTGGTAGTTTCTTGTATGTTGGCCAAACAATCACAGTGGTTCTTGCATTTATGGCCACCAAGCCAGGTTCTAAGATGAGGAAATGGATAGGACAATGACTAGCCCTTTCTGTTGTTTACTCCTGTTCCCTTGTACAAACTCTTCTTTGTGTAGTCTGGCTTTCTACCTCTCCCCACTTCCCAAACACTGACATGAATTCTCTTAGCAGTGAAATCATTTTGGAATGTAATGAAGGTTTTGTTGTGATGCTTTATTGTATATTGAGCTTCATGGGTCTTTTGGCTGTTGTCAGTTTTGTTGCAGCTTTCCTAGCCAGGAAATTACCAGACACTTTCCAGGAAACCAAATCCATCACTTTCAGCATGCTGATCTTTTGCAGTGTCTGGTTGTCTTTCATACCTGCCTACATGAATACCAAAGGCAAATATATGGTGGCCGTGGAGATCTTTGCCATCTTGGCCTCCAGTGGGAGGCTTCTGGTTTGTATATTTTTCCCAAAATGCTATATCATTGTGTTGAGGCCTGACTTTAATAGAAAAGAGTATCTGATAAAAAGAATCCATTAAATGACATTCTTCATGGCTATTTTTTCCATGAAACATGCTAATACCCACCCACCCAGTACGCTCCCATAGAGAGGGGCTTCTCAGGGTGCCGTCAGCCAAACAATGTCGACTGGCGGCCCCCAGGGGGAGAGCCTTTTCTGTGAGGGCACCCACCATCTGGAACGAGCTCCCCCCAGAGATACAGAAGATTCCGGATCTGCGCACTTTCCGCCGTGCCCTCAAAACATTCCTGTTTCAGCAGGCCGGCCTGGCCTAACTTTCCCTTTATATTGCTTTTTGATTTTATTTTAAACTGGGATGTCTTGAATTATCTAGGACCAGAATGTTTAGTATATTTTAATTGGTTTTTTATTATTAACGTTTGTATTACATGTATTTTTATCGTTCGCTGTTCACCGCCCTGAGTCCCTTAGGAATAGGGCGGTATATAAATTTAATAAATAAATAAATAAATAAAATAAATAATATTTTCCCTAACTTCCCTAGACTACAAATTTAAATTGTAATTGAAGGCAGTTAAAATATGATGAACATATAAATTCTAGTTGCATTTCAGAAATCCTAGAATTACATATGTATTCATCTCCTGTCTGTTAATCAAATTAACTATTGCGATTTATATTTTTTTTCCCAATCCTAAAGGGAAATCTGGAGTCAGTTAGAACCTCTGTGAAGGTGAAGTGTTTATCCCTCTCATGTAAAACTCTGTTTAATAATGCATGTTTATAGGCGTAACGGGGTGAGCTCCCGTTATCTGTCCCAGCTTCTGCCAACCTAGCAGTTCGAAAGCACATAAAAAATGCAAGTAGAAAAATAGGGACCATCTTTGGTGGGAAGCTAATGGTATTCTGTGTGCCTTTGGCATTTAGTCATGCTGGCTACATGACCACAGAGACATATTCAGACAGCACTGGCTCTTTGGCTTTGAAACTGAGATGAGCACCCTAGAGTCAGAAACAACTAGCACATACAGGTGAAACTCGAAAAATTAGAATATCGTGCAAAAGTTCATTTATTTCAGTAATGCAACTTAATAGTTGAGACTAATATATGAGATAGACTCATTACATGCAAAGTGAGATAGTTCAAGCCTTGATTTGTCATACTTTTGATGATTATGGCTTACAGCTCATGAAAACCCCAAATTCACAATCTCAGAAAATTAGAATATTACATGAAATCAATAAAACAAGGATTGTACATAGAACAATATCGGACATCTGAAAAGTATAAGCATGCATATGTACTCAGTACTTGGTTTGTATCAATTACTGCCTCAATGCGGCGTGGCATGGATGCTATCAGCCTGTGGCACTGCTGAGGTGTTATGGAAGACTAGGATGCTTCAATAGCGGCCTTCAGCTCTTCTGCATTGTTCGGTCTCATGTCTCTCATCTTTCTCTTGGCAATGCCCCATAGATTCTCTATGAGGTTCAGGTCAGGCGAGTTTGCTGGCCAATCAAGCACAATAATCCCATGGTCATTGAACCAGGTTTTGGTACTTTTGGCAGTGTGGGCAGGTGCCAAGTCCTTCTGGAAAATTAAGTCAGCATCCCCATAAAGCTCGTCTGCAGAAGGAAGCATGAAGTGCTCCAAAATCTCCTGGTAAATGGCTGCGTTGACACTGGACTTAATGAAGCACAACACCAGCAGATGACATGGCTCCCCAAATCAACACAGACTGTAGAAACTTCACACTGGACTTCAAGCATCTTGCAGTATGTGCCTCTCCATTCTTCCTCCAGACTCTGGGTCCTTGGTTTCTAAATGAGATGCAAAAATTGCTCTCATCAGAAAAGAGGACTTTGGATCACTGAGCAACAGACCAGTTCTTTTTTTCTTTAGCCCAGGTAAGACGCTTCTGACGTTGTTTGTTGTTCAGGAGCAGCTTGACAAAGAATACAACATTTGAAGCCCATGTCCAGGATCCATCTGTGTGTGGTGGCTCTTGATGCACTGACTCAGAGAGGGCTCACAACCTGGGCATCCTCCTGGACTCACTGCTGTCGTTGGATGATCATATGACAGCTGTAGCCAGGGGCGCTTTTTATCAGGTTCGCCAGATCTCCCAGTTGCATCCCTTTCTGGATCGGGATGCCTTGCACACAGTCACCAATGCCCTCGTCACTTCCCATCTGGACTATTGCAATGCTCTCTATATGGGGCTCCCCTTGAGAAGCACCCGGAGGCTCCAACTGGTCCAGAATGCGGCCATGCGAGCGATAATGGGGGAGACTCGTCGCTCCCATGTAACACCTCTCTTGAGCGAGCTGCACAGGCTCCCAGTGGTCTTCCGGGTGCGTTTCAAGGTGTTGGTTGCTATCTTTAAAGCGCTCCATGGCTTAGGGCCTGGATATTTACAGGACCGCCTGCTGCCACTGACTGCCTCCCACTAACCAATACGCTTCCACAGAGAGGGCCTCCTCAGGGTGCCATCGGCCAAACAATGTCGACTGGTGACTCCCAGAGGGAGAGCCTTCTCTGTGGGGGCTCCTGCCCTATGGAACGAATTGCCCCAGGATATACAAAGGATCCCCGACCTCCGTGCCTTCCGTCGTGCACTGAAGACCCTGTTATTCCAGCAAGCCGGTCTGATGAGACAATAATTTTAATCAGGTTTTAAATATGGCTTTTTATCATGGTTTTATAAGGGTTGTAGAATGGGAATTTTAAATTCGGCCAAAAAATGAATTATTTTAATATGGTTTTTAAATTTGTCTTGTATATTGTTTTATTATGGCTGTTCACCGCCCTGAGTCCTTCGGGAGAAGGGCGGTATAAAAATATAATAAAATCAAAATAAAATCAAAATCAAATCCAGCCTCAGTCCACTCCTTGTGAAAGTCCCCAACACTTTTGAATGGCCTTTTCCTGACAATCCTCTCCAGGCTGTGGTCATCCCTGCTGCTTGTGCACCTTTTTCTTCCACACTTTTCCCTTCCACATAACTTTCTATTAATGTGCTTTGATACAGAACTTTGGGAACATCCAACTTCTTTTGCAATTACCTTTTGAGGCTTTCCCTCCTTATGGAGGGTGTCAATGATGGTTTTCTGCACAACTGTCAGGTCGGCAGTCTTTCCCATGATTGTGATTCCTACTGAACCAGATTGAGAGACCATTTAAAGGCTCAGGAACCTTTGCAGGTGTTATGGCTTAATTAGCTGATTAGAGTGGGACACTTTGAGCCTAGAATATTGAACCTTTTCACAATATTCTAATTTTCTGAGATTGTGAATTTGGGGTTTTCATGAGCTGTAAGCCATAATCATCAAAATTATGGCAAATCAAGGTTTGAACTATCTTGCTTTGCATGTAATGAATCTATCTCATATATTAGTTTCACCTTTTAAGTTGCATTACTGAAATAAATGAATTTTTGCACGATATTCTAATTTTTCGAGTTTCACCTGTAAGCATCATTTTTCCTTAGGCTGCCTAAGAAATAATCATATGCTGGAGCAAAGCTTAATTGAGCCAATCTCTACAAATTACTCAGATCTTTGAGAATTAGAATGGACTTAACAGATTTAACAGATTAACAGAGTTGGAAGGGACCTTACAGGTCATCGAGTCCAACCCTCTACCCAAGCAGGAGACCCTACATCTGCCTCTACCTAGGATCGAACTCACAACCTCCTTCTTACTACTTTCAGTAATTACTACTTTGAGTAATGTTAACTGGATACATTACTTAGATCCATTACTTGGATCCAAGAAATATATTGTAGTTGGGAAAAGGAAACAAGGATAACTGGGTATGCAGAAGAAGGTACATTCTGAGAATCAAAGAAAACGGAATTCTGCTGTGCTATAGATACTTTGAGAAGGCATGGCTTAGTAGGAAAAGGCTGCCATAGGAGACAACAGCAGTCATGAAAGTGATCAGGGCAAGGCCTCAGGCAGTCCTTTAACTTCTTGGTAGCATCTGAAGGATCAAATGCAGTGATAGAGAATTCAGGTTGGAGAAAATAAAGGTCTTCATTAATGTCACTTTGTATTATTTTGTTAGAGTGGTGAGGGGAGGCTGTATTGAATCAATGAGCAAACTGAACGTCATATTCTGGATTATTTTTTTATTAAGTGTCCCTTTGTATT
The DNA here is from genome assembly GCF_029215685.1 of Pituophis catenifer annectens. NCBI lineage: Eukaryota > Metazoa > Chordata > Lepidosauria > Squamata > Colubridae > Pituophis > Pituophis catenifer. The sequence continues at coordinate 15,070,339 of NW_027256895.1, forward strand.
CAAATCAGGTCTCATAATAATGATATAGCATTTGGGGGAAAAGATGCAGCCCAGTAATCCAGCTGCTGAAGCCAAAATGGAGAAGATCTCCACAGCCACCATGTATTTCCCCTTGGTACTCAAATAGGTGGGAACAAATGATATCCAGACACTACAAAACACCAACATGCTGAAGGTGATGAATTTGGCTTCATTAAAGCTATCTGGTAACTTCCTAGCTAGGAAGGCTACTGTGAAACTGACAAAAGTCAAGACCCCCAGAAAACTAAGAACGATATAAAACATTGTGGTTGAACCTTCATTACATTGTAGGACAATTTCTTCAGCTATAGAGTGCATGTCAGAATCTGGGAACGGGGGAGAAATTGTCAGCCACACTGTACAAATGGTAAATTGTGCCAGGGAGCAAAATAGGATAATAGAAAAAGCCATCCTATTCCCCACCCATTTCCTCATTTTGGAACCTGGCCTGGTGGCCATGAAAGCAAGAACAACAAGGATTGTTTTCCCTAATATGCAAGAAAGGGCTACAGAGAATATGATACCAAAAGCAGCTTGTCGCATGAAACATTTTGCTTGGTCAGGTTGCCCAATGAAGAGCAAACTGCAAAGGAATGAGAGCAGGAGAACAATGAGAAGAATGTAGGTGAGGCTCCTGTTGTTGGCTTTGACAATGGGAGTGTCCTGCTTTTTAATGAAGATCCCCAGCACCAAAGCTGTGATGAAAGAAAGGAAGAGACTAACACTGGCCAAGGTGATTCCCAGTGGCTCATTGTAAGACAGGAAGGTGGTTTTTTTTAGAATGCAAAGGTTTTGAGCCTTGTTTGGATATTGGTCTTCTGAACATTGAAAGCAGTCAACCGCATCTGCAAAAAACAATACATCAATTTCTAGAAATGCTCAGGTAGCAGGACTGAGAGTTAATTATTGGATTTAATATTTCCTAAATAAATAATACCTATTTGTATTTAGTGGGAATCTGTAAATATGCAGATACTTACATATTGTTTGTGGTAACCCTTTCATTTTTAGTATTTATATTGCTATATCATCGATTCGATCACCACATGTAGAAGTTTTGGAAATTAGCATTTTGAATCACAGTTAAGAAGACTGGATAGTTTTGCACAACACAAGCCTTACCCATCTGGTTTGAAATTTTCCCTTTTGCACATGGAAGGCAATTATAACAGCAAAATGGCTTCCCTTCTATTTTCATCTTCCTGGACCCAGAATAGCAATTGTCATTGCAAACAGAAAGAGGTAGAACCTATCAAGAAGTGAAACCAGGACTGATTAAAGCTCAAAAGTTTCAGAACATTCTATTTGGGTGTGGATTTTACTTTAACACAATGAATGTAGGAACTAGATGTCCCAAAATTTCTTTCTGTTTTAGAAAGTTCAGTCTGACTTTCCAACTTCATGAGATCTTTTCTCCAAGAAGTTGAAAGGTCTGACTGAACTTTTTTTAAACTGATAGTCACATGGTCTCCTTTTGTTGCCCTGCATGCAAGAGAAAAGAGCTGGAAAGCAGGTTAGTGAGGGAATTGTGGTTGCTATGGAATGGGGTGGGAGTGAGGATTTTGCATTATGATTGCTCATATGTAAGTAAGAACCAGTAAAAGAGGAATGGAAAAATCCCTATCTGTAGATCAGTGTTTTTCAGTTGGCAAGTTTAAAATGGGCGAACTTAATGCTGCCTTGGGAATTGAAGTCCGTGCACCTTAAAGTTGCCAAAATTGAGAAGCATTGGTCTACACTAGAGTTTAGTAGTTTCCATTCCGGTTTTATTTAGAGTTTGGTGCAATTAAAAAAAATCAGTTGTGATTTCCTTAACAAACAATGATTAAAGTGATATGAACCATTGCGGGTCTTGAGAGAAACTGAAGTTATAAATTGATCTGGGCTTTGATGATTAGATACGGGATTATGGAAATAATTTAGACAAATGTTAATCTTAGAGTATGTGTTTGAGTTTATTTTTTTTTTTTACTTATATCTGTACCAAAGAAAGTTGGAAGTTATTCTTTTTCAGTTTTCCTTCTTTTTCTCTTTCTTTCCTACACTTTCAGTCTTTTTCTTTCCTGAGCCTTTTCTTTTTTTCAAATCTGTTTTTATTTGTTTATCCCTTAGCTTTGTTTTTTGATGTATGAAGGATCAAATACCCAGGCTTTATAATTCTATATTCCTTATTTACAGAAATCATATCAAAATTTAGAATGAAATCCAATGGGAGCCATCTCATATAAGGCAGGCTCTGAGTCCCTCTAACCAAAAAGGGTTTATTGATAGAAGAGAATATTTGAAGCTCAGGATTGAATTGTGGGGTCCTTGGTGCTCTCTGAGCTTGATGGTTTTCTTGCAGATGTTTCATGACCCAACCTAGGTAACATCATCAGTACTAGAAGGGAGTGGACTTGCTCTTATTTTCATATACTAGTGGCTTACCCTGTCAGTGTTGATCAGTTGTTTCACAAAGAGTGTTTTGATTGGTGCCAGGTCTCTACAGCCTCAGGCAGAGAAGGGCTATTTTGCACCCTCCCTCCATGTTCTTTAAAATACAGAGTTTCTCAGCATTCCTTTAGGAACCTCCAACATGCAAACTGTGGTTACTCATCCTAAAATGAATCCGCTTTACCTGGAGCTTCAAAATGTGCTGTTTGCTAGGAAGATGTATACCTAAAAGTCAGTCTACATTCAGTATACATCTGACTTTGGGGATATTTCTTCATAACCGAACAAAAGTGTATTTTCTGTGCACTTCACACTATTTACTTGCTGGATCTCGATATCACAAAGCAAAGCCCACATTTTGTAATTCACCCCCATGCCCCATTTTGACTGGCAGAGTGCTGCAGGAGGCTGACTGCTGCCACAGAGAACTGAGTTTTAAATTATTTGAATCCCACCACTAATTCCCCATTTGTTTCCTTCTTCCTCTCTGGCTGGGCATTTCCCAGTCAGGATAATCAATCACTGGATCAAATAGAGGCTGACTGCTCCCCAGATACAATGATTAGCAAATGGAAAACTGAAAATCTGGACATGCCATTTAAGAAAAGAGAAGACTAAGGAGAAAATGCTATTTTTTTGTTGGGAAAATCAACGTTCAGATTAATGGGACTGTTTAATAGACAAATTGAGATAGGTCTTGTTATTACTTTGTGAATTATATGATAGCTTTAATTACTTTAGCAACTTTCAAATATATTTTTAACCTAGACAAGCTTGAAATGGCTCCACGGCTTAGGGCCGGGGTATCTACAAGACCGCCTTCTGCTGCCAATAGCCTCCCACTGGCCTGTATACTCACACAGAGAGGGCCTCCTCAGGGTGCCATCCGCCAGACAATGTCGGCTGGCGACCCCCCAGGGGGAGAGCCTTTTCTGTGGCGGCACCCACCCTCTGGAATGACCTACCCCCAGAGATACGCACGATACCAGACCTCCGGACTTTTCGTCGGGCCCTGAAAACTTATTTATTTCACCTAGCTGGGCAGGCTTGATCCCATCCATTTGGTTTTAATTGAAATTGGTTTTAACTGGGTTGTTTTAAATTGTGGGCTGAAATTATTTAATTATCTTTTAAACTGTTTTTAAATTTTGTATGCTCTGTTTTAACTCGGCTGTTCACCACCCTGAGTCCTGCTGGAGAAGGGCAGTATAGAAATTAAATAAATATATAAATATAAAATATAAATATAAAATGCCAGCAGGAATAGACAGCAGCTATTGGATTAAATTCTGCTAAAACTATGAAGATCTAATGAGGATGTATCAGTAAATTATTTTGCTATACAGAGATTTAAGTCTTTGTATTTCAAAATCTCTGGTCATTATTTCTTCCTCTTTGCGGTTTTTGGCCTGAGAACTTTAAGGGTAAGATCCATTCGAATAAATAATTCTGGAAACAGTAAGGGAAAGGGAAGAATACGCAGTTTGAAATCAGAACAGGAAATACCTGGTTAAACATGGTAGGCCAGGTGATGTTTTGCGCAGAAATGGTGAATAGCTTATCTGGAGAAGCCGCTGGGTCGATCTTTCCAACTTTGAATTTAACAAAGGTCTTGTTTGGGAATGTGACCCAGTTGATAATGTCAAATCCAGTGTCTAAATCCCCATTTTCATTAAAGGAAATTTTCTCTCCTGCAGTGTTATTGAATGCAATGGTTCTCAAATAGTGATGTAACTAAAATGAAGCAAAGATTGGTAATTAAAAAGAAGGTAAGGGGAGCGGAGGGGAGGGGAAGGGAGAGTGAGAAAGAAGGGAGGGAGGGAGATCAATTTCAATGGTATTAAGTTATGGATATTGATTTAATACAACTGAGATCATTAATAGAATTAGGGTTTTTCAACCTCTCATCCATGTTTCTCCCCTGCCACAGGTGTTGTGAACCTGTTCCAAACAGGCACATTTTGCTACATCTTAATCATTTCCTCCATATTGATGTATCATTGTTGTAGCCTTGTTACCTATTCACAGTTACAAAGGTTTCTCTAGGTCCCAAAAGGATATGGAAAATGGAGTACCAGGAGACTTAAAATCATAAGTGTCATTGGTGTATCCATAAGAGTAGGATAGAGCACTGCATTAGAGAATAGAGCAATGGGAAATGTTCATTCAATCTCTTATTACCTGCCATGCCTTTTGAGTCAAAAACATTTCTCTCCCAACTTTGGCCCTTGTTCTGTGTTTGGGGGAAAACATGGCTTGTAAAGCATGTGCCACAGCATAAACTGCATTGTAGATGCTGTAACTCTGTCCAGTCATGGTGGTATCAAACACAGACTGAGGTAGATTCTCCAACTTCTCTTCTCCAGTGCACAATCTCCCAGTGTCTTCATCTAACTTATATTTAGGAAAAGAGCATTCAAAAGTCTCTTCCCAGAACACTCTCATTAAATGGTCTTCTGCTTCTGAAGTTGGGTTTCTCATCTGAAGGAATTTATTAAATCCAAAAATCTCCTTGGAAGAAATTTCAAAAGTTATAACACCATGGATAAAGACCATACCCCTGTCTTTTAGAAAGGGAGTGGATGTAAACTCCATCTGGGCTGGCATTATCAAAACTTTATATTTTCTCTCGATGGGTATATCTTCAAATTCTCTATAATAGGGCAACAGTCTAAAAATGATGGTAACTTGGTTTTCACAATATACGATAATGATATTGGTAGTGCTGTTCATGACATTAATGTACATTTTGCTAAAACCTTTAAAGGCTGAAGCAATATCATTAGAAAATGTTTCCTGGGGCATCTCTCCCATAAACTCAAAGCAGATACCTTGTTTGGAAAACAACGGAACAGCATTTTGAATGAATCTGTATCCACTCTCATTACGTTGGAGATACAGCCCGATCCATGTCCACCTAAAATACAACAGCAACTGGAGAATGCCCACAATCTGTTGGTCACCATCTGGGAAAAAGCGATGGAAGAAAGCAGCTTGTATCTGGTCACCTCTCATAGGAGAAGATCCATATATCAGCTAAATGTAGAAAAAATAAGGGGGTGGGGGCATGATTTTCCAAGTTGAAGTATTTATTATTTTTCAAAAATCTGTTCTTAATTCATGGTCTTTGTTGTAAACATTAATGCAAACATTAATAGATATCTAACCTTGTTCATAAAAATCTGATGTTTAGAAGTAGTATAATCACAAAACTAAAGACAGAAATGCATTAATTTGTGACCGAGATGGCAAAATCGAGTTTTAATTAAAGGGAACAATTGACTTAGTTTTGTTTCCACCTGGGAACCACTTCTGAATTCACACTTAAAATGGGAAAAAAATGAAACCAATTATAGTTTTTGATGATTTGATCGACTTTGTTGTTATAGAAATGGTTTGAATTAACTGGAAATGTAAAGAAAAGAATCAGGTTGTAGCTTTTTCGTATACCCTACTGCGATTAAAAAAACCAGAAACCTTAAATCTAGGTAACAACTGCAGAACCAAGGGGTAGATCATGAACGGTGGTCGTATTTCCAGATTCAGTTAATATATGAGAAAGACGTTAGAACATGGTGTGTAAATAAAGAACCAACAGAATTTGACAAAATTTTAATAGGTACTGATGAACAACAAATTAAAAAATACATATAATTATTTGATGAATAATGGAGGAAGAAATACAGAAACAATGATTACCTGGGCAAAAAAAATCAATTATAATATAGAATTAGAGAAATGGCAGAAACTTTGGGACAGAAATTTCAAATTGACTATGGCCTTTGTATACAAAGAAAACCTATACAAAATATTTTACAGGTGGCATTACCACCTGCGAGATTGGCAAAAATGTTCAGTAACCTATCTGCCAAATGCTGGAAATGCAACCAGACTCCAGGCACCTATTACCACATGTGATGGACGTGCTGTAAAGCAAGAAAATATTGGGAGAACATACATAACTGGCTGGAAATGATAACTGAGCAAAATATTGAGTTTAAACCAGAAACACACCTCTAAGGTACACTATCAGAGGGTTATGATAAAGCAACCACATATTTAGTGTTACATATACTGATGGCAGCAAGGATCACATATGCTAAATACTGGAAAAATATGAACTTCCCACTGGACGAGGTTGTAATTAGAAAAAATTGGGATTGTGCTGAAGTGGACAGACTAATTTTAAAAATTAAAGATAAAGAAGATTCAGAACATTATCGAACATGGAATAAATTTTATGAATGGATAGAGAAAAGAGGTAGAAATTAGAGAAAGTAAGTTTATGAATGTTAATATTATCAATATTGAAAATAAAGAGGTATATACTGTAACTATAAACATATTAATTGATAAAATTGTAAATAAGCTAATGTAAGAAGAAACCTAGTTTAAACTTTTTGGTTATATTATTATTACTGCTATTATATTATTACTAACGCTACTTGTTTGTGTACTGATATTTACTACCAACTTTCTTTGGCTTTGTTTTATTTATAAATGATACTGTGACAATGCACTGTTTTTCAAAAATGTTTATGAATGAACATTTATAAAAATAAAATTAAAAGAATCAGAAACCACTGGTTTTTATTTTTCTTTCTACACTTTTGATTCTTTGCTCTTTTTTTCTTGATTTTTCTTGACTTTATCTTTCTTTTTCTTTATCTTTCTTGATATCAAAAATATCTATTATATATTTTATCATATAATAGACTTTAATAAAAACAATTAAAAGAAGAATATCATTCAGGAAATGTCATAACCATTTCAGAATTGACTCTCCCTAATTCATTGCAGTATAAATGCAGCTGAGGAGGGAGCCACTTTTAGGTGGGCAAGATTGATGCCAGTCATTTGAGATAATCCAGACCGTGAAACCGCAATCTTGCAAGTCTGAAAGCATTTCCCTCCTATCGGTTTCATCTACAAAATTACATTTAAGAAAAACAACACAAATCAATAACATGATGAACAATGTAGTGTGACCATATGACATAGATATTTTAGGTACTATACTCGATTTACTACTAAATCTAAATCCAAACTAATTAAAATGCTATGACTTCTTAACTTATAAATACACTTAATAGAAATGTTAATATATTTTCATCAATTCTTTTTCTCACCATGTTTTAATAATAATTTTAAGTATTCATGGGCTTGATTCAATGTACTAATGGACTAATTCAATGTATTAGTATTTGGGAATATTTATCTTGATCTTTATATTACAGAATGACCCTTCCTTCCTTCCTTCCTTCCTTCCTTCCTTCCTTCCTTCCTTCCTTCCTTCCTTCCTTCCTTCCTTCCTTCCTTCCTTCCTTCCTTCCTTCCTGGAATCAATTCTGAGATGCTTTCTCAAATTGGTTTGGACTAAGATTTTTTTTACCAGATCACTGTCTAGGCTACAGTTCTTCCTCCTATCTCTCAAAATTATTGTCGCAGCCCATGATATGTATTTCAAGAACAAATCTTACCTGGGGCATCTTGTAGACATTCAAAACATTTGCCATGAAGGAACAGATGTGAGAGTTAGGTCCTGCAATAACAGATACTGCCCAGTGCTTAGTATCACACTTATAATTGGGGATGAATCTGCCCCGTGTTGAGAGGAGCTCCATTGAAGCCAAGTAGGTCCATCTCGCCATAAAATAACTGTTAGAGAGGTGCATACCCAGAGTCATGTTGAATAAAATGTGATTGTTTTCATTGATCTCCTTTATAGCAAAAACTAAGGCCAGGATATGTTGGTAGTTCTGTAGAAGAAATCTACACAGATACATTACAAATCATATTTCTTCTCTTAACGAATGTGGCATTATGTATACTTTATTTACAATTCTGCTAAATGCTAAGCAGAAAAAAACAGATTGCATAGTACCATGCAAGAAGAAAGCATGTAAATACGTTAGCACTCCAAAATTTTTCACTTTGCCACAGATGGATTGAATGATAGCAATAATGTATAAATTACATAACCAACACACACACACACACACACACACACACACACACACACACACACACACACATATGCAAGTTTTGGTGTATTCGGGTCTTTTACCGTGTATCCGAATACACCAAAACTTGCATACCTCTACCTGTGAAAATCTACGAAAACATATATATCTAGATCTAGATCTAGATCTAGATCTAGATCTAGATCTAGATCTAGATCTAGATCTAGATCTATCTATCTATCTATCTATCTATCTAGCTAGCTAGCTAGCTAGCTATATACAGAGAGAGAGAGAGAGAGAGAGAGAGAGAGAGAGAGAGAGAGAGAGAGAGAGAGAGAGTGGGGGGAACAAGAGAGAGAAACAGAGAAATTTTTCAGAGTTGTCTAAAACATTATGTTTCGATGAAAGGGAAAATGGTCTTGGACAAAACATTATTTTTTTTAAGCCAGCTGTTATGATTTCTAAAAATGATTCACTAGGAAACTGATGGATTGCTTGAAGGAACATTAATAATAATATTATGATCTACCTGTAATTCTCAGACCTACTTCTAATTCTTGTATCTTTAGCTCTTCTGTCTTCACTTTGGATACTTTTATGGGTAGAGGAAGAAAATGTATTTTAAACCTTACTTGAGAGTAAATAGAATAACAGAGCTGAAAGGAACTTTGGAAGTCAGGAAACCCTATGCCATTTCAGACAAATGATTATCCAATCTCTTCTTAAAAACCTCCAGTGCTGGAGCACCCACAACCTCTGGAGGCAAATTGTTCTACTAATTAATTGTTCTCACTGTCAGTTCTCCTTAGTTCTAGGTTGCTTCTCTCCTTGATTACTTTCCATCCATTGCTCCTTGTCCTACATTCAGGTGCTTTTGAGAATAGGTTGACCCCTCTTCTTTGTGGCAGCACCTTTGATATTGGAACATTGCTAACATGTCCTTCTTTTCATTAAACTAGATATACCCAATTCCTGCAACCGTTCTTCATATGTTCCACACAAATGATGTATGGAATTCTTTTTCTGGAAACCCTTATCCTAGGGAAAGAAGTAAATGTTTCATTGGGGCAGCCCTACATTTGTACTCCATACATGCTGAACAAACAAATTAAAAGCACTACATAGTGCCATTGTTCCCCAATATTCAGAAGAAAAATTAAACTGTTAACGGTTGACATTCAATTAGCTATAAATGGTGTTTCAATAGTAGTGCACTGAAAATTCATTCCACAGAAAGAAAATGAGAAAAGCCCAATATAGAATTTGAACAACAGCACTGGGATGAAATCTGCCTTAAACATGTGCATATCTATGTGTGTTTGTAATTTATTTGCCAGGTAAAATGTATCTGTTGGAATCCATTTCTATTAGCTTAAGAATAAAGGAACCAATCAGCGAGAAACCAGGAGAAATAATTTGTGCTGCAAGCAATACCACTAATTAACTCAGTCCAGGCATCTTCTTAGAGAAAGATATCTGGTTTGAGACATGCTACAGCTAAGAAGAGAAAGTCTTTACATGAACTCATCAACCAGTTCTTCAGATGGATGTCTTCTGAAATACACTGGATCAGATATCAAGTAGAACTGAGAGATTATCCCAGCTATCATGAAATCTCCTGGCAGAAAATCCTTGTGCTTAATAAATGGAGTTTTCCCTATGGCACATTCTTTGCGAGAAGTACGAGAAATAAGGCATGTAACCACTGGCAATAGGACTGCTATTACTGCCAGGAAAAATACCATCTCTTTCAGGAAGATTTTCATCAGCAGATATGAACCATTTCCTTCTGCAACAATGAAGCATTAAAAAAGAAGAAGAAGAAGAGGCTGTAATTATTTAGAATAGTCTGCATATATATTCTTTCTCAGATTGTGACATTTCTAGCCCTCTGGTTCCACAAATAATGCCACCTTTCAGTCTTCGCCTGTTTTTGGGGAGTTGTCCCTTGGACATCCCTAAGGATTTGAGAAGAAGTTGCATTACTGAGACTCTGCTGGTAATTATAAGAGAAAACAATGGATGTTCAGTGAAGTTCCTTAGAGATTTTGAGTAAGAAATAGGATGATGACATCCATGAGCTCAAGAACCAAAGGGCCCATAACTGACAATTATACAGAAACTAGAAGGAAAAAAAAACAATTCCAATGAAAAAAATATCATTAAAAAAACATTGTGCTAATTCTGTGGCTGTAAAGATGGAATTCTCTGGAATAATAGAATATTGTCTCCCACCATGATGAATTCTTGGAAGCACATTAAAAAATGACTGATCCAAAAAGCCAAAGACAAGCAGACGCATCCTGTGGTAGACTTCCACCCCCCTCCCTTTATTCTATTGGGAGGGTCTTTAATTACTTTCAGTTATTGTATTTGTAGTTCAATTTTATCATGACGTTTGGTTTAAATGTCCTATTAGGAGCAGGTCTGTAAATTACTGAAAATCCTTTGGGATTGGAGCAGGGTAATGCCTCATAACTAAGCAAATAAAGAAATATCATTGGAGATAAGTTTTTTTAAAATAATTTTTTTAATTAATTTTTTCAAGTTAAAATCAACACAAGACAAAAACATTGTTTATACATACAAACAAAAACCATACATTCCCCTCCCTCCCTCCCCCATTCAATACGTGTATCCTGGCAGATAATATTCCTGCCCTCATTAGTAAATAATTATGCCCATAACACAGAATAAGGTAAGTAATCCCCAAATGTGATTTTCATACAATTATCTCTCAATCTCAGTAAGTGTATCTCTCTTCGTATTAACATAGGCCCTCACTTAGTCTCAATTCTTTTATTCAACCATCGATACCAACTGTCCCAACTTTGAAAAAATTCAGAATCCTCTTTTTCTTTCAACATATACGTCATTCTATCCGCCTCAGCACACTCCAATACTTTGTTTATAATTTGGGGACTGGCTGGTATCTCTTTTTCTTTCCACTGTTGGGCGAACACTATTCTAGCTGCAACTAAAATATGTAGAGTGAGATACCATTTTTTCTTACTCAGCTCCTCTGGGAGAATACCTAGTAAATATATCTCAGGTTTCCATAGGAGGTCCACATTAGTAATTTCCTTAATCCAATTCTTAATCCTTCTCCAATACTTCTTTGCCATTATACAAGTCCACCATTGGTGGAAATACATACCTCTGGTTTTCCTACATTTCCAACATAACTCTGATGCACCCGGAAACATTTTGACAATTCTTGCTGGTGGGAGATGCCACCTATATAACATTTTATATGCATTTTCCTTGAAAGACGTTGCCGTAGTCATTTTAATATATTCCCCCCACATTTGTTGCCATTTTTCTAGGAGGATCAAGTACCCAAAATTCTTCCCCCAGGCAATCATAGTGTCTTTTACAACTTCTTCTCCTATCATTCGCTCAAGCAATTGTGCATACATTTTGGTTATGTATTTATGGTCCTCTCCCAATAATATTTTATCAAAACTCTGTTTCATCACATATATCCCATAATTATCTCTATCTCTCCTGCAACGAGATTGAACTGTAACATAGGTCCACCAATCTAGCCTAATTCCTTTATCAACCAAATCTTCTCTAGACCTTAATATCCCTTGGGCATCTATAAGATCTTTATATCTAAAAATATTATCCTGTTTAAGAGTTGTTGGGTATATCATCGCTTCTATTGCTGAGAACCAGGTTGGGATCTGGTTCTAAGATCTTGGTATAAAATTTTCCTCTAAATATCTCTCAGGTTTCCAGCAATATTCGCCTTAGATAATGTCTCTTGAAATACTTATACTGTTCACCTCTCTCTCTCCACAGCAGTGCATGCCAGCCGTGTTGTAGGTCGTGTCCTTCTAAATCTAATAAAGACCTCCTTCATCCAGGCTAGCAGTGAAGCTCGATAATATAATTCCCAGCAGGGGAGACCAAAGCCCCCACTCTCTCTATGCTCTTGTAACATTTTGAGATAAGTTTTTAATTGGGCTACATTTACAAGGTGAATAAATTTCAGAACAGAAAGTTCTAAAATCTTGGAGAGGCACATTTTTAAGCACTGGTCTACCCAACTGGAGTTTAAGGTGGGAGATTTACCTGTCCACAAAGTATCTGAAACTAAAGCTTGCCTTTAAGAAACTTGATCCAAAATTCCTAGGACCATTCCCAATAATGAAAGTGATTAACCCGGTCATAGTACAAATTCAACTTCCCTGATTGCTGGGGAAGGTGCAACCGGTATTCCACTGCAGTCTACTGAAGCCAGTCAGTGGCTCGCAACTCTGGCCATTGGGTCAGGCTAATCTCATGTTAATCGAGGGTCAGACTCACTATGAGATAAAGAAGATCTTAGACTCCAAAGTATAAAGGGGAAAATTGGAATAGCTACTATACTGGAAGGGGTATCCCCTTTCTGAGGCCACCTGAGTAAAGAGTTGAAAAGTGAGCGCAGATAGATTGATAAAGCAGTTCCATGATAAGTTCCCTCAAAAACCAAAGGGACCTCCTGGGGCAGGGAGAGGGGGCTAGTGGCATTGATTAACCCCACTGTGCTTTGTATCTTGTAGGGACATTCCTGTTGTTGAGGGGGGGGCAGCCTGTCAAGCCTGAATTCTACTTGGGCATGGGACTGGTTGTATCCTGGGGTATTCTAACATTAATTTAGTTTGACACAGTTTTGAGCTGGAGGAGGATGGAACCTTCTGTCGCCACAGCATAACTAGTTGATGAGTCATGCACATTTCAATGGCTCACTGACCAGAGGAGGAGGAGAGAAGTCACCAAGCAACAAGCTGCCATCTTGGTTGGACAATGTGACTGATTGCTTGGGAAGCTTGAGAAAACTGAAACTTATATTGGAGTGCAAAGCCCGGGAACTTTAGTTCTGGCTTTTCACAAGTAGCACCAAGATGGTCTACCTAAATAAATTTGTTCTTTGAGTGAAAGCCATGCCTCGGAGTTCGATATATGGTGGGTGAATTACTTGGATTCACCCACCACACCTGACATCCTTACAGTGTCAGGATCCACCCACGTGGATCCTGACACTGTACGTTTCTGAAAATCCTTTGGGATTGGAGGAGGGTAATGCCTCATAACTAAGCAAATAAAAAAATATCATTGGAGATAAGTTTTTAATTGGGCTACATCTAAATAAATTTCAAAACAGAAAGTTCTAAAATCTTGGACAGGCACATTTTTAATATAGTTGCAAAATAAAATACTTCTTGGATCTTTTAACTCATTTCAATTGTCAATGAGTTCACTTTAAATCCATATTCTCAAAGTAACATAAAGTGGGTCATATATTTTTTTCCTGGTTGATGAATGACATGAGCCTCCATGTGATCAAACCATGTGGTTGAATATGTCCTTTAATATTCTATTGGTTGTTGTCAGATTCCTATGGGGTTATATAGTGGTTATGAGCCATGGTGGTGCAGTGATTAGAGTGCAGTACTCTGGGATACTTCTGCTGACTGCTGGCTGCCTGAAATTTGGCAGTTCAAATCTCACCAGGCTCAAGGTTGATTCAGCCTTCCATCCTTCGAAAGTTGATAAAATGAGGACCCAAATTGTTGGGGGCAATCTGCTGACACTGTAAACTGCTTAGATAGGGCTGTAAAGCACTGTAAAGTGGTATATAAATCTAAGTGTTATTGCTATTGCTATTATGTAGGGGTCATAGCTGGCTCTATAGGCAAAAGAGGAAATGCAAATCCTAGGTGCTTGTCTGAGCTAATTTGGTCAACCTCTGCCTCATTGTTAATCTGAGCTCCCAGGTGAAGCTTGGACTGCTCTGGGAGACATGCAATGAAGGGGCTTGTTTTCTGAAAGGGTGTTGGGCAATTCCTATTGTGGCTTAATGGTTTTGTCCTGTGTTGGATCTTGGTTAAGGGGCTAATCCTACCATCCTGTCTTGTATGGATTTCTGCCTGTAGCGTTTGCTTTGCTTATGAATAGAGCTACCTAGATACTTATCTTCCTCTTTCATGTTTCTCCATTTCTCCTTTAGGGAAATATAATATTCTGCCTTTTCTTAATATGCCTCAAAATATTTCATTCTTCTGGAAGGGGGTAGGAGCTGACGTCCTACAAGAGAATTAAAGGCTGCTTTAGAGGATTGCAAGTAATTCAGAACTCATCACCAGATGTGCAGCCAACCTCCATTTCTGTTTGCAGATCTTCAACAAGGAAGGTCCATTAAGTCTAAGTAATTGTAACAGTTTTTTTGACCCCAGGAAAATTTTGTGGTTGAATGGCTATGAGAAGGAGACTCCTTGTGTTATAGTCTCCTATCCCCCTTTATTTATAAGCAGCAGATTGATTTTATATTAAAAAGATGTTGACATACTCTAGAAAGTATGCAGAGAAGAGCAACAAAAATGATTAGGGAACTGAAGGTTGAAACATGAAGAATGATTGCAGGAATTAAGTATGTGGGGGTTTAATGAAAAGAAGAATTTGGGATCATATGATTGCAGTGTTCTACCATGTTTCTCCAAAATAAAACCCAATCTTATATTTTTGGGGGCTCCAAAATAAGCACTAGGGCTTATTTTCAGAGAAACATGATTTCAAAGTAATCGGCCTGTGTAGGGGGACCAATGGTATTAGGCAGTAGCTGCAGCCCACTGATCCCTTGGTTGGCACACTCTGGGGCTGCACAGCCCCCAAAATACAGGTGAGTTGATTCCCTGTCCAAGCAGCAGATGGAGGTAAAAGTGCGGGGGGAAGGCAGGCCATATGTACATGCCAAGAGGACTGCGGAAAAGCAAAGATTTGGTAGGCTGGAGTAAGCAGGGAGCCCATGGTGGCACCAGCATGCCGATGGAGGCAGAGACGCTGGGCAGAAGGCATGTGATCCAAATGCACCATGCAGGATGCAGGCAAGCTGAGAGATGTGAAGATGAGCCCCCTGTTGCTTCCTGGTAGGCTTGTATTCATGTATCTCGGCTTGCCTGTGGCCTGCACGGCATGTCTGGATCACCTGTCTTCTGCCCCGTGCTTTTGCCTCCATCTGCTGCTGATGCCGCCATGTGAAGATAAGCCTCACTTTAGTGGCCAGTACTCCAGCCCATTGACTCTTGGCTTTTCCACATATTTGCCTCTGTCTTCTGCTTGTACAGGTAATAAACTCACCTGTGCTATGCGGTCTGCAGCTGCTGCATGATATCATCGGCCCATGCATGCAGGCCATGCCCTCTCCTTTCACCAGGGCTTATATTTGGGGCAGAGCTTATATTAGGCACAGGTGTGAAAATAATGCTGGGGCTTATTTTCAGGGTAGGTCCTATTTTTGGGGAAACATAGTAATATCTAAGTGGTTATCACAAAGAAGAGCGGGTCAGCCTATTCTCCAAAGGATCTGAAGGCAGAACAAGAAGTTGGCCAAAAAAAAGTTTTTTAAAAAAGTTGGCCATGCCCACCCAATCACATTACCCACCCACCCCCCAAACCATGCCCACAGAACCGGTAGTAACAAATTTTACATTTTACCACTGATTATGAGGTACACTCAGAAAAACAAATGGCGATGACGTTCCTAGATGCACAGAAAGCATTTGATAATGTGAGCTGGCAATTTATGATAGAACAATTACAGATGATGGAATTTGGGGAGAGATTTACAGATATGATAAAAACAATTTATAAAAAACAATCAGCAAAAATAATGATAAACGAAGAGATGACAGAAAAAGTTAATATAATGAAATGCACAAGGCAAGGATGTCCACTGTCACCATTTTTATTCATATTAACATTAGAAGTGTTAAATAGACTTTTGAAAAAAACAAACAAAAAAAAACAGCTCTTTTCTCAATTGGCAAATTCCTTTGGAAAGCTTATTTCTTAGCTATATTCAGGTTTTATTTTCAGAGGGATATTCTGACTTCACAGAAACCTGGGCCTGAATGGACATTACTGTTGACAGTTGACTGTAGAAGGTAGATCCACACTTTTGATACCTTCATTGTCAGTTCTAAGACTGATTGCTGTATCTCTTATTGTTTGGTTTCCTTTATATTAAATTTTAATTCACTTTAAAAAAAAAGAAGTGTTAAATAGAAACATAAGAAGAAATGAAGAAATAAAAGGAATGAAAATTAAGAAAGAAGAATATAAATTACAAGCCTTTGCAGATGATTTAGTTTTTGTATTGGAGGACCCTCAAACAGTGTGCCCTAAATTATTAGAACAAATAGAAGAGTATGGAGAGGTAGCAGGGCTAAAAATAAATAAAGACAAAACAAAAATACTGGTCAAAAATATTACAGAAAAACAGAAAAAGAGAATTGACAGAGAATTTATATTCAATAAATATTCAAATTCTGAAGAAAGTAAAATATTTAGGAATATATTTAACCTCAAGATGTTTAACGATAAAGGAAGATAATTATTATAAACTAAAGAAACAAATTGAGGAAGATTTGGAGAAATGGAAAAATCTACAGTTATCATTAATGGGAAAGATAGCAATAATAAAGATGAACATATTTTGAACATCTGAACAAAATAGTAAGGAAATTTATTTGGCAAGGGAAGAAAGCAAGAATTAAAACAAAACTTTGACAAGATGCAAGACTCGGTGGAGGTTTTGGACTACTGAACTGGGAACTGTATTATCAGGCAGCAACGTTGACTTGGATGAGAGAATGGATTGGTCTAAAAATATAAGACTATTGACTTTGGAAGGTCATGATTTGCAATTGGGATGGCATGCCTTTTTATCGTATGGTAGAAGTAAAATGCATACTTATTTTCAAAGACATTAGGTAAGAAATGCATTACTATTAGTGTGGGAGAAGATTAGAGAGAAACATTATATGAAAATACCAGCATGGCTATCAACAATGGAAGCACTAATACATCCAAACATTATTAATATTAGAAATATTCTTCGATATAAAGATATTTTAACAAATAAGGGGGAATTGAAAGGGAAACAAGAAATAGAAGAACAAGGGATTGACTGTTGTGGCCCATCAGCTGCCTGTGCAGTTAGTAGCTGATTCCAACAGTGAGGAGGCTGGTGTGGTATTGCGCCAGCAGCCTGTGCAGCTGTCACTCGAGTCAGACAATGAGGAGGCTGGAGAAGAGGTGGTGCCAGAGGCAGGGATTCAGCCAGGGCCTTCAGAACCTCCAGAAGCTCCCATAAGTGAAGAGGAAGAAGAGGAAGAGCCTCTTCTCGATGCACGAGTATGCAGAGCTATTAAAAGGCAGGAGTGGCTTCTCAGGAGGAGGTCTCCTTGAGAGTAAGGCTTGGGGCTAATTGGCCACTCCCCTAGCCTATTTAAGGAAGGACAACAACTGATGCAATTTGCAGGAAACAACTTTGTTTATATTCCTTCGCGTCTTGATTCCAGAAACGTTTTGATTCAGCTCTTGTGTCTCTCTTATCAGTTTTCCTGCAAATTGCTTCTGGGCATTCTGCCAACCACAGTAAGATTACGGTTATCTGAAATACTGTGCCTCAGAATTGAGTTTTTATTCTTTTGATTCTTGTCGGCTGTTAATGAAGTTAAATTAACAGCCCTTGTTCAGAAAAGACTGATTTAAACTGTACTTGTATTCAAAAAATTACTAAGAAAGCTCATTAGTAGTCCTTAATTAGTAAATTAAGGTTTGTACGGACTTTGTGTGTGCTGCCTTCTTTGGGGTCCATAGCTGGGGCAGAACATTGAGATGGACTGGTATACTCATATGCAAATTAAAACAAGATATGAAAAAGATGCTAAATTATATGGTTTTTATTTCAAAATGACGGAACTGGATAAGATACTCATAGAAACAGATGAAAAAATAATCAAAAATATATATAACTATTTATTTAATATTGAGTTAGAAGAAGAACAAGTAAAAGAAACAATGATAGCCTTGGCCAAAAAATTTGGATACTCAATTGAGTTAGATAAAGGGCAGCAGCTATGAGAAAGGAATTATAAATTAACAATGTCCACAGCATATAAGGAGAATCAATATAAAATGTTTTATAGATGGCATATGCCATGGGGAAAACTGGCAAAAATGTTTAAAGATAAATATGCAAAATGTTGAAAATGTAATCAGATACCAAGATCATACTATCATATGTGGTGGATATGTCCAGAAGTAAGAAATTATTGGATGAAAATCAAAACATGGTTAGAAGAAATGATACAACAACAGATAGATTTAAAACCTGAACTGTTTCTATTGGATATTTTACCAGAGAAATTTAGTAAGGAGAACATATATTTGATTGTACATGTTATAACTGCAGCGAGGATAGCATTTGCGCAAAAATGGAAAGTGGAGACAATCCCTATGGAAGAAGAAATAATTAAGAAAATATTGGATTGTGCAGGAATGAATAGATTGACCTTGATAGTTAAAGAAAGAGAGGAATCGGAATACTTTAAAATATGGGGGCAATTCTATGATTGGTTGGAGAAGAGATATAGATAGGATAATGTTATAATGAAGAAAGAGGAGAAAGAAGATAGATAGATGTATTAATAGAACAGCAAGTAGAAAAATGTATAAATTATTAATAGAAAATTAAGAAATGTGGGGAAAATGTTATAATTAAAGAAATGATGATATTAAGAAATGATAAATATCGGAGGAGTAAGAAAAAGACACAAAAGATGTACTCAGATGATACACTGAATGTTGGATTATGTATTCTATGTTTGTTTGTCTATAAGATAAAAAAAAAAACTTTTGATAAAAAGAAATCATTGGAATAACTTGCCTCCGGAAGTTGTGGGTGCTCCAACACAGGTTTTTAAGAAGAAATTGGACAACCATTTGTCTGAAATAGTATGGGGTTTCTTGCTTGAGCTGGGAGTTAGATAAGACCTCCAAGGTCCCTTCCAACTCTGTTATTCTGTCATTTTTAATCTAGTTATATCATTCTACTTGACTTATTCTTTGTACTGGAAGTTAAGTTCATAACTGGGCTACAATTATAAAGACAGTTAAAGTTAGATCAGTCAGAGTCATAATTTTCAACATATTTTAATGCAAAGCAGAGACTACTTTTTTACGTATTCTTAATTATTGTAATTCCATATTCTGAGAACTAAATGATTAAGCTAAACATTTTTAACAACATGGCAAAAATGAATGGTCAATTTGCCAATCAATTTATCCACTATTAATATTTTAGAATATCAAGGACTATGTAATTGCTTATTGCCATCTCCACCTCCACATACAAAGAGGTATGTGGCAAGTGAAAAGTAAAAATAAAAAATAAAATAAAAATCTATGATCTAAAAATAATAATTACAAATACATTAAAAAGAAAAGAAAAAAAAACTTAAAGGACAGACTCAATGGACTAATAGGTCTTTTTCTCCCATAGTTTTCTATGGTTCTATAAAACTACATTTTCCCACAACCTACTCATAGTTCTTTTTTTTTTATTGAAAAAGTTTTTCAAATACAAATTTTTCCCCCTTTTTCCCCCCCTCCTCCCTAACCCCCCTCATCCCCCCTTCCCCTTTGACTTCTTCATAATAAAACCCAAATTCATAACAGATTATATCATGCTTTACCATCCACTTACTCCATCTCCATATACTGACCCTTTCTTTCTAATAAAATTATCATACCCCCCTTATACTATGCTATAATATGCATTTCAAAGTGACATTCTATTATAACAATGTCTAATAATTCCTAATTTAACATAATAATATTATTATATCTCCCAATTTAACAATTTCCGCTCGTGATCTACCCTTTTACTACCCCCCATACGTTATAACATTTCAAAACATACTTCCACTCTAAGACTACTCAATAAATCCTAATTTAACACTTATTCAATTCAACTACCCATTTCCTTCCCCCCCTTCATTACATATATTCACATCTATACATAATATCCCTTTTCTTTAAACTAAACAATCCATAACCTAACCTGTCTCCACCCACTTTCCTACAAAATTACCATAATTATTCTTAATATCTTTATTCTTCTGCCCACTCCCCTAGAAAAATATTCCCTTATATAGTTCAAGCCTTGATTTGTCATAATTTTGATGATTATGGCTTACAGCTCATGAAAACCCCAAATTCACAATCTCAGAAAATTAGAATATTGTGAAAAGGTTCAATATTCTAGGCTCAAAGTGTCCCACTCTAATCAGCTAATTAAGCCATAACACCTGCAAAGGGTTCCTGAGCCTTTAAATGGTCTCTCAGTCTGGTTCAGTAAGAATCACAATCATGGGAAAGACTGCTGACCTGACAGTTGTGCAGAAAACCATCATTGACACCCTCCATAAGGAGGGAAAGCCTCAAAAGGTAATTGCAAAAGAAGTTGGATGTTCCCAAAGTGCTGTATCAAAGCACATTAATAGAAAGTTATGTGGAAGGGAAAAGTGTGGAAGAAAAAGGTGCACAAGCAGCAGGGATAACCGCAGTCTGGAGAGGATTGTCAGGAAAAGGCCATTCAAAAGTGTTGGGGACTTTCACAAGGAGTGGACTGAGACTGGAGTCAGTGCATCAAGAGCCACCACACACAGATGGATCCTGGACATGGGCTTCAAATGTCGTATTCTTCGTCAAGCTGCTCCTGAACAACAAACAACATCAGAAGCGTCTTACCTGGGCTAAAGAAAAAAAGAACTGGTCTGTTGCTCAGTGGTCCAAAGTCCTCTTTTCTGATGAGAGCAACTTTTGCATCTCATTTGGAAACCAAGGACCCAGAGTCTGGAGGAAGAATGGAGAGGCACACACTGCAAGATGCTTGAAGTCCAGTGTGAAGTTTCCACAGTCTGTGTTGATTTGGGGAGCCATGTCATCTGCTGGTGTTGGTCCACTGTGCTTCATTAAGTCCAGGGTCAACGCAGCCGTCTACCAGGAGATTTTGGAGCACTTCATGCTTCCTTCCGCAGACGAGCTTTATGGGGATGCTGACTTCATTTTCCAGCAGGACCTGGCACCTGCCCACACTGCCAAAAGTACCAAAACCTGGTTCAATGACCATGGGATTACTTTGCTTGATTGGCCAGCAAACTTGCCTGACCTGAGCCCCATAGAGAATCTATGGGGCATTGCCAAGAAAAAAGGTGAGAGACATGAGACCGAACAATGCAGAAGAGTTGAAGTCCGCTATTGAAGCATCCTGGTCTTCCATAACACCTCAACAGTGCCACAGGCTGATAGCATCCATGCCACGCCGCATTGAGGCAGTAATTGATGCAAAAGGGGCCCAAACCAAGTACTGAGTACATATTCATGCTTATACTTTTCAGAGGTCCGATATTGTTCTATGTACAATCCTTGTTTTATTGATTTCATATAATATTCTAATTTTCTGAGATTGTGAATTTGGGGTTTTCATGAGCTGTAAGCCATAATCATCAAAATTATGACAAATCAAGGCTTGAACTATTTTGCTTTGCATGTAATGAGTCTATCTCATATATTAGTTCCACCTTTTAAGTTGCATTACTGAAATAAATGAACTTTTGCACGATATTCTAATTTTTCGAGTTTCACCTGTAATCCATATAGCAACTTCTGTAATATCTTTCAACTGGATGATAAACTCCATCACCCGTGTAAGGGTAACATCGCATCCTTGTTCCAGCAGTATCTTCAATATCTTCAATTACCATCTGCCCCCATCAGTTACAAATATCTTCATATTGGAAGAAAGAGAAAAAAAAAACCCCGACAACCACCCGAGTGACTTTATAATTATATTCCGTATGATGTTTATGGAGGTGTCTTTTATCCAGATTATTAATTCCAGCCATCATAATAGGGTAACAACCAGATCTTCTGCGTGCCCCAATCCAGTAAATCTCTTGCCATATAACTCAACATACACGTAATATATTTATCCGGAAATCCAAGAAACAAACAAGATGTTTCCAACCATTCGATTTAAGGCCTTTTTCACATCCCATAATAATTCAGCACTGCAGAGATCTGCCCTATCCTCAGGATAAAATAAACCAATACTTTGCCAATTATCTTTTCATATATTCAGTCCTTTCATAAGTAACTGGCATTACACTGCTGTTTAGTTTAAAAGTTTTTATGTTTGTGAGACCTACTTCTTCTTTTCTTGACTTTTTGTGGGTTGGATCTCCATCCTAAATTCCTTTCTGTAGGTTGTGTGTCAACTGTTTGGTTTTGCTGATGTGTAACTTGATCCTGTTGGGTTTGCTTTTGTGGCTGAGATCTTTCTGGTTCTGTAAATTGTATATCAACTAATTGACTTCCATGCTGGTTTGTGGCTTGACAAATCATTGCAATAGGATCCGGAACCGCCTCTCTTATATTAAATAATCCAACTGAGACCTCTGAAAAAGAATCCAAAAGCGGCTCATCTATGGAAACCTCTTTAACTTGTTGTTTCTTCATTGTCTCCATCTCCTTCTGCTTTTCTTGAGTTTCTGTCTCTTGTTGATTTTGCTTTTTAAGTACCTTGTAATAAAATTCTTCCGCTTTTTCAACAGTATTTAACTGATATCTTATTCCTTGATATCTCAGTATTATACCCACTGGGACATCCCACCTGTATAGAATATTTTGTCTTCTTAACTCAGTCACCAAAAGTCCAAATTTCTTTCTATCTCTTACCATCTTAGGCGGTAATTTCTATGGTTCTATAAAACTACATTTTCCCACAACCTACTCATAGTTCTGATTCATACTGGCATGTATTAATGAAACACTTTTACCCAGTTAGACCTAACTCCTATTCTCTTAATCTTTGGGGTGGGGGGGCGGTGTCTATCATTATTCATTTATTTATGCTGCCTAGCTGCAAAGTCATGAGTTTTTCCTGTGTCTTTGGTTTCCTAACTATTTTGTCTAACAATAAGTATCACTTTTCCTTAAGCATCCTAGGAAATAATCATATACTGGAGCAAAGCTTAATTGAGCCAATGTCTATAAATTACTCAGATCTTTAGGAATTAGAAGGATTTACTTTGAGTAATGTTAACTTGATTCATTACTTAAATCCATTACTTGGATCCAAGAAATATATGTTGTTGGGAAAAGGAAATAAGGATAACTGGGTATGCAGAAGAAGGTACATTCTGAGAATCAAAGAAAACGGAATTCTGCTGTGCTATAGATACTTTGAGAAGGCATGGCTTAGTAGAAAAAAGCTGCCATAGGAAACAAAAGCAGTCATGAAAGTGATCAGGGCAAGGCCTCAGGCAGTCCTTTAACTTCTTGGTAGTATCTGAAAGATCAAATGAGGTGATAGAGAATTCGGTTTGGAGAAAATAAATGTCACTTTGTATTATTTTGTTAGAGTAGGGGGGAAGGCTGCATTGAATCAATGAGTAAACTGAACGTCATATTCTGGATTATTTTTTTATTAAGTGTCCCTTTGTATTCAAATCAGGTCTCATAATAATGATATAGCACTTGGGGGAAAAGATGCAGCCCAGTAATCCAGCTGCTGAAGCCAAAATGGAGAAGATCTCCACAGCCACCATGTATTTCCCCTTGGTACTCAAATAGGTGGGAACAAATGATATCCAGACACTACAAAAGACCAACATGCTGAAGGTGATAAATTTGGCTTCATTAAAGCTATCTGGTAACTTCCTAGCTAGGAAGGCCACAGTGAAACTGACAGCAGTCAAGAATCCCAGAAAGCCAAGCACTGTATAAAACATTGTGGTTGAACCTTCATTACATTCTAAGACAATTTCTTCAGCTATAGAGTGCATGTCAGAATCTGGGAATGGGGGCGAAATTGTCAGCCACACTGTACAAATGATAAATTGTGCCAGGGAGCAAAATAGGACAATAGAAAAAGCCAGTTTATTCCCCACCCATTTCCTCATTTTGGAACCTGGCCTGGTGGCCATGAAAGCAAGAACAACAAGGATTGTTTTCCCTAATATGCAAGAAAGGGCTACAGAGAATATGATGCCAAAAGCAACTTGTCGCATGAAACATTTTGCTTGGTCAGGTTGCCCAATGAAGAGCAAACTGCAAAGGAATGAGAGCAGGAGAACAATGAGAAGAATGTAGGTGAGGCTCCTGTTGTTGGCTTTGACAATGGGAGTGTCCTGCTTTTTAATGAAGATCCCCAGCACCAAAGCTGTGATGAAAGAAAGGAAGAGACTAACACTGGCCAAGGTGATTCCCAGTGGCTCATTGTAAGACAGGAAGGTGGTTGTTTTTAGAATACAAAGATTTTGAGCCTTGTTTGGATATTGGTCTTCTGAACATTGAAAGCAGTCAACCGCATCTGCAAAAAACAAAACATCATGGTCAATTTCTAGAAATTCCCAGGTAGCAGGACTGAGAGTTAATTATTGGATTTAATATTTCCTAAATAAGTAATACCTATTTGTATTTAGTGGGAATCTGTAAATATGCAGATACTTACATATTGTTTGTGGTAACCCTTTCATTTTTAGTATTTATATTGCTATATCATCGATTCGATCACCACATGTAGAAGTTTTGGAAATTAGCATTTTGAATCACAGTTAAGAATAGTTTTGCACAACACAAGTCTTACCCATCTGGTTTGAAATTTTCCCTTTTGCACATGGAAGGCAATCATAACAGCAAAATGGCTTCCCTTCTATTTTCATCTTCCTGGACCCAGAATAGCAATTGTCATTGCAAACAGAAAGAGGTAGAACCTATCAAGAAGTGAAACCAGGATTAATTAAAGCTCAAAAGTTTCAGAACATTCTATTTGGGTGTGGATTTTACTTTAACACAATGAATGTAGGAACTAGATGTCCCAAAATTTCTTTCTGTTTTAGAAAGTTCAGTCAGACTTTCCAACTTCATGAGATCTTTTCTCCAAGATGTTGAAAGGTCTGACTGAACTTTTTTTAAACTGATAGTCACATGGTCTCCTTTTGTTGCCCTGCATGCAAGAGAAAAGAGCTGGAAAGCAGGTTAGTGAGGGAGTTGTGGTTGCTATGGAATGGGGTGGGAGTGAGGATTTTGCATTATGATTGCTCTT
The DNA here is from genome assembly GCF_029215685.1 of Pituophis catenifer annectens. Classification (NCBI taxonomy): domain Eukaryota; kingdom Metazoa; phylum Chordata; class Lepidosauria; order Squamata; family Colubridae; genus Pituophis; species Pituophis catenifer. The sequence goes on from NW_027256895.1 coordinate 15,095,701, forward strand.
ATGTAAGTAAGAACCAGTAAAAGAGGAATGGAAAAATCCCTATCTGTAGATCAGCGTTTTTCAGTTGGCAAGTTTAAAATGGGCGAACTTAATGCTGCCTTGGGAATTGAAGTCCGTGCACCTTAAAGTTGCCAAAATTGAGAAGCATTGGTCTACACTAGAGTTTAGTAGTTTCCATTCCGGTTTTATTTAGAGTTTGGTGCAATTAAAAAAAATCAGTTGTGATTTCCTTAACAAACAATGATTAAAGTGATATGAACCATTGCGGGTCTTGAGAGAAACTGAAGTTATAAATTGATCTGGGCTTTGATGATTAGATACGGGATTATGGAAATAATTTAGACAAATGTTAATCTTAGAGTATGTGTTTGAGTTTATTTTTTTTTTTTACTTATATCTGTACCAAAGAAAGTTGGAAGTTATTCTTTTTCAGTTTTCCTTCTTTTCCTCTTTCTTTCCTACACTTTCAGTCTTTTTCTTTCCTGAGCCTTTTCTTTTTTTCAAATCTGTTTTTATTTGTTTATCCCTTAGCTTTGTTTTTTGATGTATGAAGGATCAAATACCCAGGCTTTATAATTCTATATTCCTTATTTACAGAAATCATATCAAAATTTAGAATGAAATCCAATGGGAGCCATCTCATATAAGGCAGGCTCTGAGTCCCTCTAACCAAAATGTGTTTATTGATAGAAGAGAATATTTGAAGCTCAGGATTGAATTGTGGGGTCCTTGGTGCTCTCTGAGCTTGATGGTTTTCTTGCAGATGTTTCATGACCCAACCTAGGTAACATCATCAGTACTAGAAGGGAGTGGACTTGCTCTTATTTTCATATACTAGTGGCTTACCCTGTCAGTGTTGATCAGTTGTTTCACAAAGAGTGTTTTGATTGGTGCCAGGTCTCTACAGCCTCAGGCAGAGAAGGGCTATTTTGCACCCTCCCTCCATGTTCTTTAAAATACAGAGTTTCTCAGCATTCCTTTAGGAACCTCCAACATGCAAACTGTGGTTACTCATCCTAAAATGAATCCGCTTTACCTGGAGCTTCAAAATGTGCTGTTTGCTAGGAAGATGTATACCTAAAAGTCAGTCTACATTCAGTATACATCTGACTTTGGGGATATTTCTTCATAACCGAACAAAAGTGTATTTTCTGTGCACTTCACACTATTTACTTGCTGGATCTCGATATCACAAAGCAAAGCCCACATTTTGTAATTCACCCCCATGCCCCATTTTGACTGGCAGAGTGCTGCAGGAGGCTGACTGCTGCCACAGAGAACTGAGTTTTAAATTATTTGAATCCCACCACTAATTCCCCATTTGTTTCCTTCTTCCTCTCTGGCTGGGCATTTCCCAGTCAGGATAATCCATCACTGGATCAAATATAGGCTGACTGCTCCCCAGATACAATGATTAGCAAATGGAAAACTGAAAATCTGGACATGCCATTTAAGAAAAGAGAAGACTAAGGAGAAAATGCTATTTTTTTGTTGGGAAAATCAACGTTCAGATTAATGGGACTGTTTAATAGACAAATTGAGATAGGTCTTGTTATTACTTTGTGAATTATATGATAGCTTTAATTACTTTAGCAACTTTCAAATATATTTTTAACCTAGACAAGCTTGAAATGGCTCCACGGCTTAGGGCCGGGGTATCTACAAGACCGCCTTCTGCTGCCAATAGCCTCCCACTAGCCTGTATACTCACACAGAGAGGGCCTCCTCAGGGTGCCATCCACCAGACAATGTTGGCTGGCGACCCCCCAGGGGGAGAGCCTTTTCTGTGGCAGCACCCGCCCTCTGGAACGACCTATCCCCAGAGATATGCACGATACCAGACCTCCGGACTTTTCGTCAGGCCCTGAAAACTTATTTATTTCACCTAGCCGGGCTGGCTTGATCCCATCCATTTGGTTTTAATTGAAATTGGTTTTAACTGGGTTGTTTTAAATTGTGGGCCGAAATTATTTAATTATCTTTTAAACTGTTTTTAAATTTTGTATGCTCTGTTTTAAGTCGCCTGTTCACCGCCCTGAGCCCTGCTGGAGAAGGGCGGTATAGAAATTAAATATATAAATATAAAATATAAATATAAAATGCCAGCAGGAATAGACAGCAGCTATTGGATTAAATTCTGCTAAAACCATGAAGATTTAATGAGGATGTATCAGTAAATTATTTTGCTATACAGAGATTTAAGTCTTTGTATTTCAAAATCTCTGGTCATTATTTCTTCCTCTTTGCGGTTTTTGGCCTGAGAACCTTAAGGGTAAGATCCATTCGAATAAATAATTCTGGAAACAGGAAGGGAAAGGGAAGAATACGCAGTTTGAAATCAGAACAGGAAATACCTGGTTAAACATGGTAGGCCAGGTGATGTTTTGCGCAGAAATGGTGAATAGCTTATCTGGAGAAGCCGCTGGGTCGATCTTTCCAACTTTGAATTTAACAAAGGTCTTGTTTGGGAATGTGACCCAGTTGAAACTGTCAAATCCAATGTCTAAATCCCCATTTTCATTAAAGGAAATTTTCTCTCCTGCAGTGTTATTGAATGCAATGGTTCTCAAATAGTGATGTAACTAAAATGAAGCAAAGATTGGTAATTAAAAAGAAGGTAAGGGGAGCGGAGGGGAGGGGAAGGGAGAGTGAGAAAGAAGGGAGGGAGGGAGATCAATTTCAATGGTATTAAGTTATGGATATTGATTTAATACAACTGAGATCATTAATAGAATTAGGGTTTATCAACCCCTCATCCATGTTTCTCCTCTGCCACAGGTGTTGTGAACCTGTTCCAAACAGGCACATTTTACTACATCTTAATCATTTCCTCCATATTGATGTATCATTGTTGTAGCCTTGTTACCTATTCACAGTTACAAAGGTTTCTCTAAGTCCCAAAAGGATATGGAAAATGGAGTACCAGGAGACTTAAAATCATAAGTGTCATCGGTGTATCCATAAGAGTAGGACAGAGCACTGCATTAGAGAATAGAGCAATGGGAAATGTTCATTCAATCTCTTATTACCTGCCATGCCTTTTGAGTCAAAAACATTTCTCTCCCAACTTTGGCCCTTGTTCTGTGTTTGGGGGAAAACATGGCTTGTAAAGCATGTGCCACAGCATAAACTGCATTGTAGATGCTGTAACTCTGTCCAGTCATGGTGGTATCAAACACAGACTGAGGTAGATTCTCCAACTTCTCTTCTCCAGTGCACAACCTCCCAGTGTCTTCATCTAACTTATCTTTAGGAAAAGAGCATTCAAAAGCCTCTTCCCAGAACACTCTCATTAAATGGTCTTCCACTTCTGAAGTTGGGTTTCTCATCTGAAGGAATTTATTAAATCCAAAAATCTCCTTGGAAGAAACTTCAAAAGTTATAACACCATGGATAAAGACCATACCCCTGTCTTTTAGAAAGGGAGTGGATGTAAATTCCATCTGGGCTGGCATTATCAAAACTTTATATTTTCTCTCGATGGGTATATCTTCAAATTCTCTATAATAGGGCAACAGCCTAAAAATGATGGTAACTTGGTTTGCACAATATACGATAATGATATTGGTAGTGCTGTTCATGACATTAATGTACATTTTGCTAAAACCTTTAAAGGCTGAAGCAATGTCATTAGAAAATGTTTCCTTGGGCATCTCTCCCATGAACTCAAAGCAGATACCTTGTTTGGAAAACAACGGAACAGCATTTTGAATGAATCTGTCTCCACTCTCACTACGTTGGAGATACAGCCCAATCCATGTCCACTTAAAATACAACAGCAACTGGAGAATGCCCACAATCTGTTGGTCACCATCTGGGAAAAAGCGATGGAAGAAAGCAGCTTGTATCTGGTCACCCCTCATAGGAGAAGATCCATATATCAGCTAAATGTAGAAAAAATAGGGGGGGGGGCATGATTTTCCAAGTTGAAGTATTTATTATTTTTCAAAAATCTGTTCTTAATTCATGGTCTTTGTTGTAAACATTAATGCAAACATTAATAGATATCTAATCTTGTTCATAAAAATCTGATGTTTAGAAGTAGTATAATCACAAAACTAAAGACAGAAATGCATTAATTTGTGAGTGAGATGGAAAAATCAACAGTTTTAATTAAAGGGAACAATTGACTTAGTTTTGTTTCCACCTGGGAACCACTTCTGAATTTACACTTAAAATGGGAAAAAAATGAAACTGATTATAGCTTTTGATGATTTGATCGACTTTGTTGTTATAGAAATGGTTTGAATCAACTGGAAATGTAAAGAAAAGATTGAGGTTGTAGCTTTTTCGTATACCCTACTGCGATTAAAAAAACTAGAAACCTTAAATCTAGGTAACAACTGCAGAATCAAGGGGTAGATCGTGATTGGTGGCCATATTTTCCAATTCAGTTAAGATATGAGAAAGACGTTAGAACATGGCGTGTAAATAAAGAACCAACAGAATTTGACAAAATTTTAATAGGGTCTGATGAACAACTAATTAAAAAATACATATAATTATTTGATGAATTATAAAATGGAGGAAGAAATAAAGAAACAATGATTACCTGGGCAAAAATAATCAGTTATAATATAGAATTAGAGAAATGGCAGAAACTTTGGGACAGAAATTTCAAATTGACTATGGCCTTTGTATACAAAGAAAACCTATACAAAATATTTTATAGGTGGCATTTATCACCTGCGAGATTGGCAAAAATGTTCAGTAACCTATCCGCCATATGCTGGAAATGCAACCAGACTCCAGGCACCTATTACCACATGTGGTAGACCTGCTGTAAAGCAAGAAAATATTGGGAGAACATACATAACTGGCTGGAAATGATAACTGAGCAAAATATTGAGTTTAAACCAGAAAGACACCTCTAAGATAGGTTATGATAAAGCGACCATATATTTAGTGTTACATATACTGATGGCAGCAAGGATCACATATGCTAAATACTGGAAAAATATGAACATCCCACTGGACGAAGTTGTAATTAGAAAAATTTGGGACTGTGCTGAAGTGGACAGACTAATTTGTCTGTTACCCCAATGATGCCCTTGAAGTGATGTCCCAGTGCCTGGAGGCTGTGCGGATCTGGATGGGGAGGAACAGGCTCAAGCTCAACCCTTCCAAGACTGAGTGTCTGTGGCTCCCGGCATCCCGATATAGTCAGTTGACTCCATCACTGACTATTGGGGGCGAGTCTTTGGCCCCCACAGAAAGGGCTCGCAATCTGGGAGTCCTCCTGGATATGCAGCTGTCCTTGGAGGAACATCTGACAGCTGTAACCAGGGGGACCTTTTGTCAGGTTTGCCTGATTCGCCAGTTGCGCCCCTTTCTTGATCGGGATTCCCTGTGCACAGTCACTCATGCCCTCGTCACTTCTCGCCTTGACTACTGCAACACTCTCTACATGGGGCTCCCCTTGAAGAGCACCCGGAGGCTCCAACTGGTCCAGAATGCAGCAGCGCGGGTAATAATGGGAGCAGCATGGCGCTCCCATGTAACACCGCTCTTGCGCGAGCTGCACTGGCTCCCAGTGGTCTTCCGGGTGCGCTTCAAGGTGCTGGTTATCACCTTTAAAGCGCTCCATGGCATCGGGCCTAGCTATCTTCAAGACTGCCTGCTGCTACCGACGACCTCCCATCGTTCCGTGCGCTCCCACAGAGAGGACCTCCTCAGGGTGCCATCAGCCAATCAATGTAGGCTGGTGACCCCCAGGGGGAGGGCCTTCTCTGTGGGGGCACCTACCCTCTGGAATCAGTTGCCCCCAGAGATAAGGAGAATCCAAGACCTTAGTCCCTTCCGCCGTGCCCTTAAAACCCACTTTTTCCAGCAAGCCGGGCTGACTTAAGAAGAAATTTTAAATGTTTTAATTGGTTTGTATTTTTAATTTTGGGCCAAATTTATATATATATTAATTGTTTTTAATATTTGTATTTTATGTTTTTTAATTCTGGCTGTACACCGCCCTGAGTCCTCAGGGAGAAGGGCGATATATAAATTTAAAATAAAAAAAAATAAAAAAATAAAAATTAAAGATAAAGAAGATTCAGAACACTATCAGACATGGAATAAATTTTATGAATGGATAGAGAAAAGAGGTAGAAATTAGAGAAAGTAAGATTATGAATGTTAATATTATCAATATTGAAAATAAAGAAGTATATAACTATAAACATATTAATTGATAAAATTGTAAATAAGCTAATGTAAGAAGAAACCTAGTTTAAAAACTTTTTGGTTAAATTATTATTACTGATATTATATTATTACTATGGCTATTAGTTTGTGTGTTAATATTTACTACCAACTTTCTTTGGCTTCGTTCTATTTGTAAATGATACTGTGACAATGCACTGTTTTTCAAAAATGTTTATGAATGAACATTTATAAAAATAAAATTAAAAGAATCAGAAACGACTGGTTTTTATTTTTCTTTCTACACTTTTGATTCTTTTCTCTTCCTTTCTTGATTTTTCTTGACTTTATCTTTCTTTTTCTTTATCTTTCTTGATATCAAAAAATCTATTTATTTTATCATATAATAGACTTTAATAAAAACAATTAAAAGAAGAATGTCATTCAGGAAATGTCATAACCATTTCAGAATTGACTCTCCCTAATTCATTGCAGTATAAAAGCAGCTGAGGAGGGAGCCACTTTTAGGTGGGCAAGATTGATGCCAGTCATTTGAGATAATCCAGACCGTGAAACCACAATCTTGAAAGTCTGAAAGCATTTCCCTCCTACCGGTTTCACCTACAAAATTACATTTAAGAAAAACAACACAAATCATTAACATGATGAACAATGTAGTGGTGACCATATGACATATATATTTTAGGTACTATACTCGATTTACTACTAAATCTAAATCCAAACTAATTAAAATGCTATGATTCCTTAACTTATAAGTACACTTAATAGAAATGTTAATATATTTTCATCAATTCTTTTTCTCACCATGTTTTAATAACAATTTTAAGTATTCATGGGCTTGATTAAGTAATTCAATGTATTAGTATTTGGGAATATTTATCTTGATCTTTATATTACAGAATGACGCTTCCTTCCTTCCTTCCTTCCTTCCTTCCTTCCTTCCTTCCTTCCTTCCTTCCTTCCTTCCTTCTTGGAATCAATTCTGAGATGCTTTCTCAAATTGGTTTGGACTAAGATTTTTTTTACCAGATCATTGTCTAGGCTACAGTTCTTCTTCCTATCTCTCAAAGTTATTGTCACAGCCCATGATATGTATTTCAAGAGCAAATCTTACCTGGGGCATCTTGTAGACATTCAAAACATTTGCCATGAAGGGACAGATGTAAGCGTTAGGTCCTGCAATAACAGATACTGCCCAGTCCTTAGTATCACACTTATAATTGGGGATGAATCTGCCCCTTGTTGAGAGGAGCTCCATTGAAGCCAAGTAGGTCCATCTCGCCATAAAATAACTGTTAGAGAGGTGCATACCCAGAGTCATGTTGAATAAAATGTGATTGTTTTCATTGATCTCCTTTACAGCAAAAACTAAGGCCAGGATATGTTGGTAGTTCTGTAGATAAAATCTACGCAGATCACATTACAAATCATATTTCTTCTCTTAAAGAATGTGGCATTATGTATACTTTATTTATAATTCTGCTAAATGCTAAGCAGAAAAAAACAGATTGCATAGTACCATGCAAGAAGAAATCATGTAAATGCTTTAGCACTCCAAAATTTTTCACTTTGCCACAGATGGATTGAATGAAAACAGTTATGTATAAATTACATAACCAACACACACACACACACACACACACACACACACACACAAGTTTTGGTGTATTTGGGTCTTTTCCCGTGTATCCGAATACACGAAAACTTGCATACCTCTAGCCGTGAAAATCTACGAAAACATCTATATCTATATCTATATCTATCTATATCTATATCTATATCTATATCTATATCTATATCTATATCTATATCTATATCTATATCTATATCTATATCTATATCTATATCTATATCTATATCTATATCTATCTATCTATCTATCTATCTATCGAGAGAGAGAGAGTGGGGGGGTAACAAGAGAGAGAAACAGAGAGAAATTTTTCAGAGTTGTCTAAAACATTATGTTTCGATGAAAGGGAAAATGGTCTTGGACAAAACATTATTTTTTTTAAGCCAGCTGTTATGATTTCTAAAAATGATTCACTAGGAAACTGATGGATTGCTTGAAGGAACATTAATAATAACATTATGATCTACCTGTAATTCTTAGACCTACTTCTAAGTCTTGTATCTTTAGCTCTTCTGTCTTCACTTTGGATACTTTTATGGGTAGAGGAAGAAAATGTATTTTAAACCTTACTTGAGAGTAAACAGAATAACAGAGCTGAAAGGAACTTTGGAAGTCAGGAAACCCTATGCCATTTCAGACAAATGATTATCCAATCTCTTCTTAAAAACCTCCAGTGCTGGAGCACCCACAACCTCTGGAGGCAAATTGTTCTACTGATTAATTGTTCTCACTGTCAGTTCTCCTTAGTTCTAGGTTGCTTCTCTCCTTGATTACTTTCCATCCATTGCTCCTTGTCCTACATTCAGGTGCTGTGGAGAATTGGTTGACCCCTCTTCTTTGTGGCAGCACCTTTGATATTGGAACATTGCTAACATGTCCTTCTTTTCATTAAACTAGATATACCCAATTCCTGCAACCATTCTTCATATGTTCCATACAAATGATGTATGGAATTCTTTTTCTGGAATCACTTATCTAGGAAAAGATGTACCGGTTTCATTGGGGCAGCCCTACATTTGTACTCCATACATGCTAAACAAACAAATTAAAAGCACTACATAGTGCCGTTGTTCCCTAATATTCACAAGAAAAATTAAACTGTTAAAGCTGACATTCAATTAGCTATAAACGGTGTTTCAATAGTAGTGCACTGAAAATTCATTCCGCAGAAAGAAAATGAGAAAAGCCCAATATAGAATTTGAACAAAAGCACTGGGGTGAAATCTGCCTTAAACATGTGCATATCTATGTGTGTTTGTAATTTATTTGCCAGATAAAATGTATCCATGGGAATGCATTTCTATTAACTTAAGAATGAAGAAACCAACCAGTGAGAAACCAGGAGAAATAATTTGTGCTGCAAGCAATACCACTAATTAACTCAGTCCAGGCATCTTCTTAGAGAAAGATATCTGGTTTGAGACATGCTACAGCTAAGAAGAGAAAGTCTTTACATGAACTCATCAACCAGTTCTTCAGATGGATGTCTTCTGAAATACACTGGATCAGAAATAAAGTAGAACTGAGAGATTATCCCAGCTATCATGAAATCTCCTGGCAGAAAATCCTTGTGCTTAATAAATGGAGTTTTCCCCATGGCACATTCTTTGCGAGAAGTACGAGAAATAAGGCATGTAACCACTGGCAATAGGACTGCTATTACTGCCAGGAAAAATACCATCTCTTTCAAGAAGATTTTCATCAGCAGATATGAACCATTTCCTTCTGCAACAATGAAGCATTAAAAAAAAGAAGAAGAAGAGGCTGTAATTATTTAGAATAGTCTGCATATATATTATTTCTCAGATTGTGACATTTCTAGCCCTCTGGTTCCACAAATAATGCCACCTTTCAGTCTTCGCCTGTTTTGGGGGAGTTGTCCCTTGGATATCCCTAAGGATTTGAGAAGAAGTTGCATTACTGAGACTCTGCTGGTAATTATAAGAGAAAACGATGGATGTTCAGTGAAGTTCCTTAGAGCTTTTGAGTAAGAAATAGGATGATGACATCCATGGGCTCAAGAACCAAATGGCCCATAACTGACAATTATACAGGAACTAGAAGGAAAAAAACCCAATTCCAATGAAAAAAATATCATTAAAAAAACATTGTGCTAATTCTGTGGCTGTAAAGATGGAATTCTCTGGAACAATATGTCTCCCACCATGATGAATTTTTGGAAGCACATTAAAAAATGACTGATCCAAAAAACCAAAGACAAGCAGACGCATCCTGTGGTAGACTTCCACCCCCCCTCCCTTTATTCTATTGGGAGGGTCTTTAATTACTTTCAGTTATTGTATTTGTAGTTCAATTTTATCATGACGTTTGGTTTAAATGTCCTATTAGGAGCAGGTTTGTAAATTTCTGAAAATCCTTTGGGATTGGAGCAGGGTAATGCCTCATAACTAAGCAAATAAAGAAATATCATTGGAGATAAGTTTTTTTTTTTTGAATAATTTTTTTTATTAATTTTTTCAAGTTAAAATCAACACAAGACAAAAACATTGTTTATACATACAAACAAAAACCATACATTCCCCTCCCTCCCTCCCTCCCCCATTCAATACGTCTATCCCGGCAGATAATATTCCTGCCCTCATTAGTAAATAATTATGCCCACAAAACAGAATAAGGTAAGTAATCCTCAAATGTGGTTTTCATACAATTATCTCTCAATCTAAGTAAGTGTATCTCTCTTCGTATTAACATAGGCCCTCACTTCATCTCAATTCTTTTATTCAACCACCGATACCAACTGTCCCAATCCTCTTTTTCTTTCAACATATATGTCTGTCAGATTTCGATGTCATCTCAAATAAAATAAATTGCATTTCCAAACAGTCTTTGAAGAAATCGTTCATTTTATTAAGCACGACAACCTGTCCCCTATCGTGGAGTAGCCAACTCTGACTTCCTGACCCCAAACCTTCCCTTTCCATTCCCCAATTCTCTGCATCTCATTGGCCTTCTTCCAATTCACTCTCCCCATACCTACTACTTAAGCTCCCAGGAATGTCCCCCCTCCCATCTCATCTCCTAGGGGATATTATCTTCAAGGAAAATAAGTAGGTGAGAAGTCAAGCGTCCTCTTGCCAGCTGCCCCCTCTTCTCCTTCTTATGTCAGCACTAGAGTAAATGCAGGTTGAAGTGCTGACAACGTCATTCTATCCGCCTCAGCACACTCCAATACTTTGTTTATAATTTGGGGACTGGCTGGTATCTCTTTTTCTTTCCACTGTTGGGCGAACACTATTCTAGCTGCAACTAAAATATGTAGAGTGAGATACCATTTTTTTCTTACTCAGCTCCTCTGGGCGAATACCTAGTAAATATATCTTAGGTTTCCATAGGAGACCTGAGGAGGTCCACATAGGAGTCCACATTAGTAATTTCCATAGGAGTCCACATTAGTAATTTCCTTAATCCAATTCTTAATCCTTCTCCAATACTTCTTTGCCATTATACAAGTCCAAAATTGATGGAAATACGTACCTCTGATTTTCCTACATCTCCAACATAACTCTGATGCACCCGGAAACATTTTGACAATTCTTGCTGGTGGGAGATGCCACCTATACAACTTTTTTTATGCATTTTCCTTGAAAGACGTTGCCGTAGTCATTTTAATATGTTCCCCCCACATTTGTTGCCATTTTTCTAGGGGGATAGAGTACCCAAAATTCTTCCCCCAGGCAATCATAGTGTCTTTTACAACTTCCTCTCTATCATTCACTCAAGCAATTGTACATACATTTTGGTTATGTATTTATGGTCCTCTCCCAATAATATTTTATCAAAACTCTGTTCCATCACATATATCCCATAATTATCTCTATCTCTCCTGTAACGAGATTGAACTGTAACATAGGTCCACCAATCTAGCCTAATTCCTTTATCAACCAAATCTTCTCTAGACCTTAATATCCCTTGGGCATCCACAAGACCTTTATATCTAAAAATATTATCCTGTTTAAGGATGGGTATGTCATCGCTTCTATTGCTGAGAACCAGGTTGGGATCTTGGTATAAAATTTTCCTCTAAATATGTCCCAGGTTTCCAGCAATATTTGCCTTAGATAATGTCTCTTGAAATACTTATACTGTTCACCTTTCTCTCTCCATAGCAGTGCATGCCAGCCGTGTTGTAGGTCGTGTCCTTCTAAATCTAATAAAGACCTCCTCTTCAATAACACCCAATCCTTCATCCAGGCTAGCAGTGAAGCTCGATAATATAATTCCCAGCAGGGGAGACCAAAGCCCCCCCTTTCTCTATGCTCTTGTAACATTTTGAGATAAGTTTTTAATTGGGCTACATTTACAAGGTGAATAAATTTCAGAACAGAAAGTTCTAAAATCTTGGAGAGGCACATTTTTAACCACTGGTCTACCCAACTGGAGTTTAAGGTGGGAGATAGGATTTACCTGTCCACGAAGTAGCTGAAACTAAAGCTTGTCTCTAAGAAACTTGATCCAAAATTCCTAGGACCATTCCCAATAATGAAAGTGATTAACCCGGTCATGGTACAAATTCAACTTCCCCGATTGCTGGGGAAGGTGCAACCAGTATTCCACTGCAGTCTACTGAAGTCAGTCGGTGGCTCGCAACTCTGGCCGTTGGGTCGGGCACCCCCTAATCTCATGTTAATCGAGGGTCAGATTCACTATGAGATAAAGAAGATCTTAGACTCCAGAGTACAAAGGGGAAAATTGGAATAGCTACTATACTGGAAGGGGTATCCACTTTCTGAGGCCACCTGAGTAAAGAGTTGAAAAGTGAGCGCAGATAGATTGATAAAGCAGTTCCTTGATTAGTTCCCTCAAAAACCAAAGGGACCTCCTGGGGCAGAGAGAGGGGCTAGTGGCATTGATTAACCCCACTGTGCTTTGTATCTTGTAGGGACATTCCTGCTGTTGAGGGGGGGGGGGCAGCCTGTCAAGCCTGAATTCTACTTGGGCATGGGACTGGTTGTATCCTGGGGTATTCTAATGTTAATTTAGTTTGACACAGTTTTGAGCTGGAGGAGGATGGAGCCTTCTGTGGCCACAGCATAACTAGTCAATGAGTCATGCACATTTTAATGGCTTACTGACCGGAGGAGGAGGAGAGAAGTCACCAAGCAACAAGCTGCCATCTTGGTTGGACAATGTGACTGATTGCTTGGGAAGCTTGAGAAAACTGAAACTTATATTGGAGTGCAAAGCCCGGGAACTTTAGTTCTGGCTTTTCACAAGTAGCACCAAGATGGTCTACCTAAATAAATTTGTTCTTTGAGTGAAAGCCATGCCTCGGAGTTCGATATATGGTGGGTGAATTACTTGGATTCACCCACCACACCTGACATCCTTACGGTGTCAGGATCCATCCACGTGGATCCTGACACTGTACGTTTCTGAAAATCCTTTGGGATTGGAGGAGGGTAATGCCTCATAACTAAGCAAATAAAAAAATATCATTGGAGATAAGTTTTTAATTGGGCTACATCTAAATAAATTTCAAAACAGAAAGTTCTAAAATCTTGGACAGGCACATTTTTAATATAGTTGCAAAATAAAATACTTCTTGGATTTTTTAACTCATTTCAATTGTCAATGAGTTCACTTTAAATCCATATTCTCAAAGTAACATAAAGTGGGTCATATATTTTTTTCCTGGTTGATGAATGACATGAGCCTCCATGTGATCAAACCATGTGGTTGAATATGTCCTTTAATATTCTATTGGTTGTTGTCAGATTCCTATGGGGTTATATAGGGGTTATGAACCATGGTGGTGCAGTGATTAGAGTGCAGTACTCTGAGATACTTCTGCTGACTGCTGGCTGCCTGAAATTTGGCAGTTCAAATCTCACCAGGCTCAAGGTTGACTCAGCCTTCCATCCTTCGAAAGTCGATAAAATGAGGACCCAAATTGTTGGGGGCAATCTGCTGACACTGTAAACTTCTTAGATAGGGCTGTAAAGCACTGTAAAGTGGTATATAAATCTAAGTGTTATTGCTATTGCTATTATGTAGGGGTCATAGCTGGCTCTATAGGCAAAAGAGGAAATGCAAATCCTAGGTGCTTGTCTGAGCTAATTTGGTCAACCTCTGCCTCATTGTTAATCTGAGCTCCCAGGTGAAGTTTGGACTGCTCTGGGAGACATGCAATGAAGGGGCTTGTTTTCTGAAAGGGTGTTGGGCAATTCCTATTGTGGCTTAATGGTTTTGTCCTGTGTTGGATCTTGGTTAAGGGGCTAATCCTACCATCCTGTCTTGTATGGATTTCTGCCTGTAGCGTTTGCTTTGCTTATGAATAGAGCTACCTAGATACTTATCTTCCTCTTTCATGTTTCTCCATTTCTCCTTTAGGGAAATATAATATTCTGCCTTTTCTTAATATGCCTCAAAATATTTCATTCTTCTGGAAGGGGGTAGGAGCTATAAGAGAATTAAAGGCTGCTTTAGAGGATTGCAAGTAATTCAGAACTCATCACCAGATGTGCAGCCAACCTCCATTTCTGTTTGCAGATCTTCAACAAGGAAGGTCCATTAAGTCTAAGTAATTGTAACAGTTTTTTTGACCCCAGGAAAATTTTGTGGTTGAATGGCTATGAGAAGGAGACTCCTTGTGTTATAGTCTCCTATCCCCCTTTATTTATAAGCAGCAGGTTGATTTTATATTAAAAAGATGTTGACATACTCTAGAAAGTATACAGAGAAGAGCAACAAAAATGATTAGGGAACTGAAGGTTGAAACATGAAGAATGATTGCAGGAATTAGGTATGTGGGGGTTTAATGAAAAGAAGAATTTGGGATCATATGATTGCAGTGTTCTACCATGTTTCCCCAAAATAAAACCCAATCTTATATTTTTGGGGGCTCCAAAATAAGCACTAGGGCTTATTTTCAGAGAAACATGATTTCAAAGTAATCGGCCTGTGTAGGGGGACCAATGGTATTAGGCAGTAGTTGCAGCCCACTGATCCCTTGATTGGCACACTCTGGGGCTGCACAGCCCCCAAAATACAGGTGAGTTGATTCCCTGTCCAAGCAGCAGATGGAGGTAGAGGTGCAGGGGGAAGGCAGGCCATATGGACATGCCAAGAAGACTGCGGAAAAGCAAAGATTCGGTAGGCTGGAGTGAGCAGGCAGCCGTGGGAGCCCATGGTGGCACCAGCATGCTGATGGAGGCAGAGACGCTGGGCAGAAGGCATGTGATCCAAATGCACCATGCAGGATGCAGGCAAGCTGAGAGATGTGAAGATGAGCCCCCTGTTGCTTCCCGGTAGGCTTGTATTCATGTATCTCGGCTTGCCTGTGGCCTGCACGGAATGTCTGGATCACCTGTCTTCTGCCCCGTGCTTTTGCCTCCATCTTCTGCTGATGCCGCCATGTGAAGATAAGCCTCACTTTAGTGGCCAGTACTCCAGCCCATTGACTCTTGGCTTTTCCACATATTTGCCTCTGTCTTCTGCTTGTACAGGTAATAAACTCACCTGTGCTATGCGGTCTGCAGCTGCTGCCCGATACCATCGGCCCATGCATGCAGGCCATGCCCTCTCCTTTCACCAGGGCTTATATTTGGGGCAGAGCTTATATTAGGCACAGGTGTGAAAATAATGCTGGAGCTTATTTTCAGGGTAGGTCCTATTTTTGGGGAAACATAGTAATATCTAAGTGGTTATCACAAAGAAGAGCGGGTCAGCCTATTCTCCAAAGGATCTGAAGGCAGAACAAGAAGTTGGCCAAAAAAAAGTTTTTTAAAAAAGTTGGCCATGCCCACCCAATCACATTACCCACCCACCCCCCAAACCATGCCAACAGAACCGGTAGTAACAAATTTTACATTTTACCACTGATTATGAGGTACACTCAGAAAAACAAATGGCGATGACGTTCCTAGATGCACAGAAAGCATTTGATAATGTGAGCTGGCAATTTATGATAGAACAATTACAGATGATGGAATTTGGGGAGAGATTTACAGATATGATAAAAACAATTTATAAAAAACAATCAGCAAAAATAATGATAAACGAAGAGATGACAGAAAAAGTTAATATAATGAAAGGCACAAGGCAAGGATGTCCACTGTCACCATTGTTATTCATATTAACATTAGAAGTGTTAAATAGACTTTTGAAAAAAACAAACAAAAAAAACAGCTCTTTTCTCAATTGGCAAATTCCTTTGGAAAGCTTATTTCTTAGCTATATTCAGGTTTTATTTTCAGAGGGATATTCTGACTTCACAGAAACCTGGGCCTGAATGGACATTACTGTTGACAGTTGACTGTAGAAGGTAGATCCACACTTTTGATACCTTCATTGTCAGTTCTAAGACTGATTGCTGTATCTCTTATTGTTTGGTTTCCTTTATATTAAATTTTAATTCACTTTAAAAAAAAAGAAGTGTTAAATAGAAACATAAGAAGAAATGAAGAAATAAAAGGAATGAAAATTAAGAAAGAAGAATATAAATTACAAGCCTTTGCAGATGATTTAGTTTTTGTATTGGAGGACCCTCAAACAGTGTGCCCTAAATTATTAGAACAAATAGAAGAGTATGGAGAGGTAGCAGGGCTAAAAATAAATAAAGACAAAACAAAAATACTGGTCAAAAATATTACAGAAAAACAGAAAAAGAGAATTGACGGAGAATTTATATTCAATAAATATTCAAATTCTGAAGAAAGTAAAATATTTAGAAATATATTTAACCTCAAGATGTTTAACGATAAAGGAAGATAATTATTATAAACTAAAGAAACAAATTGAGGAAGATTTGGAGAAATGGAAAAATCTACAGTTATCATTAATGGGAAAGATAGCAATAATAAAGATGAACATATTTTGAACATCTGAACAAAATAGTAAGGAAATTTATTTGGCAAGGGAAGAAAGCAAGAATTAAAACAAAACTTTGACAAGATGCAAGACTCGGTGGAGGTTTTGGACTACTGAACTGGGAACTGTATTATCAGGCAGCAACGTTGACTTGGATGAGAGAATGGATTGGTCTAAAAATATAAGACTATTGACTTTGGAAGGTCATGATTTGCAATTGGGATGGCATGCCTTTTTATCGTATGGTAGAAGTAAAATGCATACTTATTTTCAAAGACATTAGGTAAGAAATGCATTACTATTAGTGTGGGAGAAGATTAGAGAGAAACATTATATGAAAATACCAGCATGGCTATCAACAATGGAAGCACTAATACATCCAAACATTATTAATATTAGAAATATTCTTCGATATAAAGATATTTTAACAAATAAGGGGGAATTGAAAGGGAAACAAGAAACAGAAGAACAAGGGATTGACTGTTGTGGCCCGTCAGCTGCCTGTGCAGTTAGTAGCTGATTCCAACATTGAGGAGGCTGGTGTGGTGTTGCGCCAGCAGCCTGTGCAGCTGGTGCTCGAGTCAGACAATGAGGAGGCTGGAGAAGAGGTGGTGCCAGAGGCAGGGATTTAGCCAGGGCCTTCAGAACCTCCAGAAGCTCCCATAAGTGAAGAGGAAGAAGTGGAAGAGCCTCTTCTCGATGCACGAGTATGCAGAGCTATTAAAAGGCAGGAGTGGCTTCTCAGGAGGAGGTCTCCTTGAGAGTAAGGCTTGGGGCTAATTGGCCACTCCCCTAGCCTATTTAAGGAAGGACAACGACTGATGCAATTTGCAGGAAACAACTTTGTTTATATTCCTTCGCGTCTTGATTCCAGAAACGTTTTGATTCAGCTCTTGTGTCTCTCTTATCAGTTTTCCTGCAAATTGCTTCTGGGCATTCTGCCAACCACAGTAAGATTATGGTTATCTGAAATACTGTGCCTCAGAATTGAGTTTTTATTCTTTTGATTCTTGTCGGCTGTTAATGAAGTTAAATTAACAGCCCTTGTTCAGAAAAGACTGATTTAAACTGTACTTGTATTCAAAAAATTACTAAGAAAGCTCATTAGTAGTCCTTAATTAGTAAATTAAGGTTTGTACGGACTTTGTGTGTGCTGCCTTCTTTGGGGTCCATAGCTGGGGCAGAACATTGAGATGGACTGGTATACTCATATGCAAATTAAAACAAGATATGAAAAAGATGCTAAATTATATGGTTTTTATTTCAAAATGACGGAACTGGATAAGATACTCATAGAAACAGATGAAAAAATAATCAAAAATATATATAACTATTTATTTAATATTGAGTTAGAAGAAGAACAAGTAAAAGAAACAATGATAGCCTTGGCCAAAAAATTTGGATACTCAATTGAGTTAGATAAAGGGCAGCAGCTATGGGAAAGGAATTATAAATTAACAATGTCCACAGCATATAAGGAGAATCAATATAAAATGTTTTATAGATGGCATATGCCATGGGGAAAACTGGCAAAAATGTTTAAAGATAAATCTGCAAAATGTTGAAAATGTAATCAGATACCAGGATTATACTATCATATGTGGTGGATATGTCCAGAAGTAAGAAATTATTGGATGAAAATCAAAACATGGTTAGAAGAAATGATACAACAACAGATAGATTTAAAACCTGAACTGTTTCTATTGGGTATTTTACCAGAGAAATTTAGTAAGGAGAACATATATTTGATTGTACATGTTATAACTGCAGCGAGGATAGTATTTGCGCAAAAATGGAAAGTGGAGACAATCCCTATGGAAGAAGAAATAATTAAGAAAATATTGGATTGTGCAGGAATGAATAGATTGACCTTGATAGTTAAAGAGCCTTGGTACTACAGTGGTTTAAAGCACCCTGTTATTAACACAGCTGCCTGCAATTTACTGCTGGTTCGAATCTCTCCAAGGCTCAAGGTCGACTCAGCCTTCCATCCTTTCTAAGGTAGGTTAAATGAGGACCCAGTTTGTGGGGGCAATAAGCTGACTTTGTATAAATATACAAAAGTATGAAGGCTATTGCTTAACGCACTGTAAGCCGCCCTGAGTCTCCGGAGAAGGGCGGCATATAAATCAAATTAAAAAAAAAAAAAAAAAAAAGAAAGAAAGAGAGGAATCGGAATACTTTAAAATATGGGGGCAATTCTATGATTGGTTGGAGAAGAGATATAGATAGGATAATGTTATAATGAAGAAAGAGGAGAAAGAAGATAGATAGATGTATTAATAGAACAGCAAGTAGAAAAATGTATAAATTATTAATAGAAAATTAAGAAATGTGGGGAAAATGTTATAATTAAAGAAATGATGATATTAAGAAATGATAAATATTGGAGGAGTAAGAAAAAGACACAAAAGATGTACTCAGATAATACACTGAATGTTGGATTATGTATTCTATGTTTGTTTGTCTATAAGATAAAAAAAAACTTTTGATAAAAAGAAATCATTGGAATAACTTGTCTCCGGAAGTTGAGGGTGCTCCAACACAGGTTTTTAAGAAGAAATTGGACAACTATTTGTCTGAAATAGTATGGGGTTTCTTGCTTGAGCTGGGAGTTAGATAAGACCTCCAAGGTCCATTTCCACTCTGTTATTCTGTCATTTTTAATCTAGTTATATCATTCTACTTGACTTATTCTTTGTACTGGAAGTTAAGTTCATAACTGGGCTACAATTATAAAGACAGTTAAAGTTAGATCAGTCAGAGTCATAATTTTCAACATATTTTAATGCAAAGCACAGACTACTTTTTTACATATTCTTAATTATTGTAATTCCATATTCTGAGAACTAAATGATTAAGCTAAACATTTTTAACAACATGGCAAAAATGAATGGTCAATTTGCCAATCAATTTATCCACTATTAATATTTTAGAATATCAAGGACTATGTAATTGCTTATTGCCATCTCCACCTCCACATACAAAGAGGTATGTGGCAAGTGAAAAGTAAAAATAAAAAATAAAATAAAAATCTATGATCTAAAAATAATAATTACAAAATACATTAAAAAGAAAAGAAAAAAAAAACCCTAAAGGGCAGACTCAATGGACTAATAGGTCTTTTTCTCCCATAGTTTTCTATGGTTCTATAAAACTACATTTTCCCACAACCTACTCATAGTTCTGATTCATACTGGCATGTATTAATTAAACACTTCTACCCAGTTAGACCTAACTCCTATTCTCTTAATCTTTGGGGGGGCGGTGTCTATCATTATTCATTTATTTATGCTGCCTAGCTGCAAAGTCATGAGTTTTTCCTGTGTCTTTGGTTTCCTAACTATTTTGTCTAACAATAAGTATCACTTTTCCTTAAGCAGCCTAGGAAATAATTATATGCTGGAGCAAAGCTTAATTGAGCCAATGTCTATAAATTACTCAGAAGTTTAGGAATTAGAAGGATTTACTTTGAGTAATGTTAACTTGATTCATTACTTAAATCCATTACTTGGATCCAAGAAATATATGTTGTTGGGAAAAGGAAATAAGGATAACTGGATATGCAGAAGAAGGTACATTCTGAGAATCAAAGAAAATGGAATTCTGCTGTGCTATAGATACTTTGAGAAGGCATGGCTTAGTAGAAAAAGGCTGCCATAGGAAACAACAGCAGTCATGAAAGTGATCAGGGCAAGGCCTCAGGCAGTCCTTTAACTTCTTGGTAGTATCTGAAAGATCAAATGAGGTGATAGAGAATTCGGTTTGGAGAAAATAAATGTCACTTTGTATTATTTTGTTAGAGTAGGGGGGAAGGCTGCATTGAATCAATGAGCAAACTGAACGTCATATTCTGGATTATTTTTTTATTAAGTGTCCCTTTGTATTCAAATCAGGTCTCATAATAATGATATAGCACTTGGGGGAAAAGATGCAGCCCAGTAATCCAGCTGCTGAAGCCAAAATGGAGAAGATCTCCACAGCCACCATGTATTTTCCCTTGGTACTCAAATAGGTGGGAATAAATGATATCCAGACACTACAAAAGACCAACATGCTGAAGGTGATAAATTTGGCTTCATTAAAGCTATCTGGTAACTTCCTAGCTAGGAAGGCCACAGTGAAACTGACAGCAGTCAACAACCCCAGAAAGCCAAGCACTGTATAAAACATTGTGGTTGAACCTTCATTACATTGTAGGACAATTTCTTCAGCTATAGAGTGCATGTCAGAATCTGGGAATGGGGGCGAAATTGTCAGCCACACTGTACAAATGGTAAATTGTGCCAGGGAGCAAAATAAGACAATAGAAAAAGCCAGCCTATTCCCCACCCATTTCCTCATTTTGGAAGCTGGCCTGGTGGCCATGAAAGCAAGAACAACAAGGATAGTTTTCCCTAATATGCAAGAAAGGGCTACTGAGAATATGATGCCAAAAGCAGCTTGTCGCATGAAACATTTCACCTGATCTGGTTGCCCAATGAAGAGCAAACTGCAAAGGAAAGAGAGCAGGAGAACAATGAGAAGAATGTAGGTGAGGCTCCTGTTGTTGGCTTTGACAATGGGAGTGTCCCTCTGTTTAATGAAAATCCCCAGCACCAAAGCTGTGATGAAAGAAAGGAAGAGACTAACACTGGCCAGGGTGATTCCCAGTGGCTCATTGTAAGACAGGAAGGTGGTTGTTTTTAGAATGCAAAGGTTTTGAGCCTTGTTTGGATATTGGTCTTCTGAACATTGAAAGCAGTCAACCGCATCTGCAAAAAACAAAACATCGTGGTCAATTTCTAGAAATTCCAAGGTAGCAGGACTGAGAGTTAATTATTGGGTTTAATTTTTCCTAATTAAGTAATGCCTATTTATATTTGGTCTGATTCTGTAAATATACAGATCTGATATTTATATATGGTTTGTGGTAACCCTTTCATTTTTAGTATTTATATAGCTATATCATTGGTTCGATCACCACATTAGAAATCAGTTGTAGGAAGTTTGAAAGTTAGCATTTTGAATCACAGTTAAGAAGACTGGATAGTTTTGCACAACACAAGTCTTACCCATCTGGTTTGAAATTTTCCCTTTTGCACATGGAAGGCAATCATAACAGCAAAATGGCTTCCCTTCTATTTTCATCTTCCTGGATCCAGAATAGCAATGGTCATTGCAAAGAGAAAGAGGTAGAACCTATCAAGAAGTGAAACCAGGATTTATTAAAACTGAAAAGTTTCAGAACATTGTATTTGGCTGTGGATTTTACTTTAACACAATGAACGTAGGATCTCGATGTCGCAAAATTTCCTTCTGTTTTAGAAAGTTCAGTCAGACCTTCCAACTTCATGAGATCTTTTCTCCCAGAAGTTGAAAGGTCTGACTGAACTTTTTTTAAACTGACAGTCACATGGTCTTCTTTTGTTGCCCTGCACGCAAGAGAAAAGAGTTGGAGAGCAGGTTAGTGGGGGAATTGTGGTTGCTATGGAGTGGAAGTGAGGGTTTTGTATTATCATTGCTCTGGGATTGGGTGGAAGTGAGAATTTTGCACTATGATTGCTCATATGTAAGTAAGAACCAGTAAAAGAGGAATGGAAAAATCCCTATCTGTAGATCAGCGCTTTTCAGTCTTGGCAAGTTTAAAATGGGTGAACTTAATGCTGCCTTGGGAATTCTGGGAATTGAAGTCCATGCATCTTAAAGGTTCTAAATGTAGACAAATGTTAATCTTAGAGTAGGAGTTTGTGTTTATATTTTTTTACTTTCTTCTGTACCAAAGAAAGTTGGAAGTTATTCTTTTTCAGTTTTCCTTCTTTTCCTCTTTCTTTCCTATACTTTCACTCTTTTTCTTTCCTGAGCCTTTTCTTTTTTCAAATCTGATTTTATTTGTTTATCCCTTAGCTTTGTTTTTTGATGTATGAAGAACCTTTTACAAAATGAAAGTAGGATGTTGATTTCCCAAAATTGCCTTCTGATTTAGAACAGTTATATTACGTGAATGTAAATATTTAGCTAGAATCAAACGTGAAGGTAGGAAGACTAAGAAAAAAGCATCATTTAGCTATTATCCATAAGAACTTATTTCACATGTATACATCAAGTGGAAATAGAGATGAATTATTCTTTTCCCCCAAATTTAAATTCTGTCCTCTTCTTTGGCCACAGCAGTGGCCAGGTGTTCTGTCTGGACCATGCATGGTTCCTCATATGGGATTCTCCCCTTGCCTTTTTCCTTCCCTTCCATGCCACGTCATCATCATCAGAGTTGGAAGGGATCTTGGAGATCTTCTAGTCAAACCCCCTGCTCAAACAACAGACCCTACACCATTTCAGACAAATGGGTGCCCAGTCTCTTCTTAAAAGCCTCCAATGAGGGAGCACCCATAACCCCTGAAGGCCAGTTATTGATTGTTCTCATTCAGAACATTTCTCCTTAGTTCTAGGTTGCTTCCGTCCTTGGCTAGTTTCCATCCATTGTTTCAGGTTTTGCCTTCTGGTGCTTTGGAAAATAAGTCGACCCTCTCTTCTTTGTGGCAGCCCTTCAAATATTGGAACACTGCTGTCATGTCACCACTGGCTGTTCTGCCCCAGCTCTGGATTCCCGAGGGTATTGACACACACCAACAGTCCTTATCAAATTTCTTAAGTAGCAAGAATAAATTAAAGTTTGGCAATCAGCCCAGAAAGCAAGATACGATAAGACTTTTTCAAAAATGCTCTGATGATAATTACAAGTTGTTTCTAGTAAGAAACTTACCAACGCCATGTGACTTAAATAGGCTAAGGGAGTGGCCAATTATCCTCAAGCCTTACTCTCTTACTCCTCCTCCTAGTAGCCACTCCTGCCTTTTGGCAACCCTGCATGCTCGAGCATTGAGGAGAGGCTCCTCCATTTCACTATGTCCACTTGAAGGAGCTTCTGGAGGTTCTGAAGGCCCTGGCTGAGTCTCTGCCTCTGGCACCATATCCTCTTCAGCCTCCTCACTGTCCGATGCAAGCGCCAGCTGCTGGCGCAACACCATACCAGCCTCCTCGTCATCGGGATCAGTCACGATCTGCACAGGCCACTGGCGGGCCACAACAGCAGCCCAGATGAAAGACCATTGAAGAAAGAAAGCAGATGGTGGGGGGGGCATACTTGCCAGAGTAAACCAGCATACATAGGGGCATACTTGCCAGAGTAAACCAGCATACATAGGAAAGATAGCAGATGGGGGAACCTTTGCTTTTGATATGGGGAAATAAAGCATGATTAGAAATTGCCTTCCCAGCACCTTAGGATAGGCTGAGGACAATCGTACTATTTCCAGTGTACCTAAAATGGTAGGTGGCCATTCATCTGTTGCTGAAGAAAAGAAGAATGGTGGTTCATCCCTCACTTTGAAAGTAAAAGAGAAAAAGAATGTTTTTAAAACAAATAAGAAAAAAAGTGTAACAAGTAGCTGCAGGCTTGTTTGAACATACAACTGAAAGTAATAAAGGAAAGGATGTTGAGGTTGTTTCCAAGGACTCAATAACAAGCAAAGTGGACAATACACAGAAGACATGTAGAAGAGATTATCTCTTGGAAAAAAACCAAATGACAATTTTTAAAAAAGGGATGAAGAATGAGGATATTTTGGTGACAAGTTTCAAAGATGGCCTTGCCACCTATAATGCATGTCTTGGAAATAAGGACAGTGAGGATAAAGAAGAAAGAAAAAGATAGATAGCTGTATATGATGCAGAATTCAAATTATTATCAACAGGATCATAGATTGCAAAAATAACTGTTAGGCCCAAGCAAGCAAGCAACAAGAATGTTTAGGAGATTAGAGGCTAAAACCTATGAATAATGGTTATAGGAATTGCATATGTCTCTAGTCTAATGAAAAAGAAGGACTAGGGGGTGACATAATAGCAGTGTTCCAATATTTGAGGGTTCCTACAAAGACAAAGGGGTCAAACTATTTTCCAAAGCACCAAAAGGCAAGGCGAGAAACAATGGATGGAAACTAACCAAGGAGAGAAGCAACCAAGAACTAAGGAGAAATATCGTAACAATGAGAGTAATCAACCAATGGAACAGCGTGCGCGCCTTCAGAAGTTGTGGGTGCTCTTTCAAAAAGAGACTGGACCAACAACTTGTTCAATTAGTTCAAGTGGTTGGATTAAAAGACCTCCAAGATCCCTTCCAGCTCTATTCTGATTGATAGATAGATAGATAGATTGATTGACTATTTTATGGCAATACTACCTATAATATAGGAATCTCTCCAGACTTCTTGTTTTCCTTGGGAAACAGATAAATAAGGTTCCATGGAGCTTAGGAGGATGTGGGTCCTTGATTGCTTGTAACTTTGCAATGATTCAAGGCTAATTCCCTGCTTGATTCCTTCTTTCTTCCTGGCTGGGCATTTCCAAGTCAGGATAATCAATCACTGGATCAAATAGAGGCTGACTGTTCCCCAGAAACAAAGATTTGCAAATGGAAACGTGAAAATCTGGACATGCTATTTAAGAAAAGAGAAGATTAGAATTCAAATTGAGCCGAATCTTTATTGTATCTTGATTTTATTTGTGCATACGGCCACCAGTCAATGTCTGTACCCATCTCTTTTAGTTCTTGCCTCGTTCTTACTTCCCCCCGGTTGTTTAACAATTAATTTAATGAATTTAATTCAATTTGAATTCCAAAAAGGTCAAACTGAATTAGATAAAATTTTGCAAGGGACACAGGACAAATTGATCAAAAAATTTTACAATTACTTACGAGGATATAAATTAGAAGAAGAGGTAGTGAAAGAAAATATGATAACCTGGGCAAAAAATTTCAGTTATAGTATTCAATTAGACAAATGGGAAAAACTATGGAAAATAAATTATAAATTGACAATGTCTGTACCCTATAAAGAAAATCTCTATAAAATGTTTTATAGGTGGCACTTGCCACCAGCCAGATTGGCAAGAATGTTCCCCGGCACACCATCAACATGTTGGAAATGCAATCACCACAAAGGCACCTATTACCATATGTGGTGGACCTGCCCAATGGCGAAACAATATTGGCAAAGGATCAAAATACAAATAGAGGAAATAACACACCAAAAGATAGAACTAAGACCAGAAAGCTTCCTACTAGGCATAGTGAATGGACACTACGAAAAAGAAACAACATATTTAATTATACATATGATAACAGCAGCACGAATACTATACGCGCAAGGCTGGAAGAGTAGTGATATACCAACACCAGATAAAGTAATCAATAAAACTGTGGAATGTGCAGAATTAGATAGACTCACAAAGGAATTACAAAATAGGGAAGAACATGACTTTTACTTAATATGGGAAAAGTGGTATAGTTGGTTGAAAGATAGGAAAGAGATGAAGCAATAGGAAGTAAACAAAATGACCAAATATAGTATGATGGAAACAAAGAACAGACATAGGTCAACAAAGATCTATAGTAGATAGACAAAAGGGAACGACCAAATAAGGAAGAGTCAAAATACAAAGAGAAATGTATATTACAGTTGCGACAAAATGGACATGTATTGAAATGGATGTTTATATGTTTTTGTTTTGTACGTTTCATTGTTCTGTTTAGTTTGTACTTATAAATAAAAATTGGGGAAAAAAAGAAAAGAGAAGATTAAGGGAAAATGCTATTTTTTGTGGGGAAAATCAAGGTTCAGATGAATGGGACTGTTTAATAGACAAATTGAAATATTTCATATGTCTCATTATTAATTTGTGAATTATATGATAAATAGCTTTAATTACTTTAGCAGCTTTCAAATATATTTTTAAACTAGACAAGCTTGAAGTGCCAGCAGAAATAGATAGCAGCTATTGGATTAAAATCCGCTAAAACCATAAAGATTTAACTTATTTTGCTATAGTGATATATACAGTGATTTAAGGTTTTTATTTCAAAATCTCTGGTCATTATTTCTTCATCTTTGCAGTTTTTGGCCTGACAATTTTAAGAGTAAGGTCCATTTGAATCAATAATTCTGGGAAAAAGAAGGGAAGGGGAAGAATACACAGTTTGAAATCTGAGCAGGAAATACCTGGTTAAACATGGTAGGCCAGGTGATGTCTTGTGCAGAAATGGTGAATAGCTTATTTGGAGAAGCCGCTGGGTCGACCTTTCCAACTTTGAATTTAACAAAGGTCCCGTTTGGGAATGTGACCCAGTTGATAATGTCAAATCCAGTATTTAAATCTCCATTTTCGTTAAAGGAAATTTTCTCTCCTGCAGTGTTATTAAATGACATGGTTCTCAAATAGTGATGTAGCTAAAATGAAGCAAAGGTTGGTAATTAACAAGAAGGGGAGGGGAGGGGAGGGGAGGGGAGAAGGAAAGGGAGAGGGAGAAGGAGAAAAAAGGAAGGGAGGGAGGGAGATCAATTTCAATGGTATTAAGTTATGGATATTGATTTAATACAACTGAGTACATTAATGGAATTAGTGTTTGTTAACTCCTCATCCATGTTTCTCCCCTGCCACAGGTGTTTTGAACCTGTTCCAAACAGCCACATATTGCTGCGTCTTAATCCTTTCCTCCATATTGTTGTATCATTGTTGTGGCCTTATTATCTATTCACAGTTACAAAGGTTTCTCTAGGTCCCAAAAGGATATAGAAAACTGAGTAGCAGGAGACTTAAAATCATAAGTGTCATCAATGTATCCATAAGAGTAGGACAGAGCACTGCATTAGAGAGAAGAGCAATGGGTCGCTTATTACCTGCCATGCCTTTTGAGTCAAAATAATTTCTCTCCCAACTTCTGACCTTGTCCTGTGTTTGAGGGAAAACATGGCTTGTAAAGCATGTGCCACAGCATAAACTGCATTGTAGATGCTGTAACTCTGTCCAGTCATGGTGGTGTCAAACACAGACTTAGGTAGATTCTCCAACTTCTCTTCTCCAGTGCACAGCTTCCCAGCATCTTCATCTAACTTATCTTTAGGAAAAGAGCATTCAAAAGCCTCTTTCCAGAACAGTCTCATTAAATCATCTTCCGCTTCTGACATTGGGTTTCTCATCTGAAGGAATTTATTAAATCCAGAAATCTCCTTGGAAGAAACTTCAAAACTTATAACACCATGGAAGACATCCATACCCCTGGTTTTTTGAAAGAGAAGGGATGTAAACTCCATCTGGGCTGGCATTATCCAAACTTTATCTTTTTTCTCGATGGGCATATCTTCAAATTCTGTATAATAGGGCAACATTCTAACAATGACGGTGACTTGGTTTTCACAATATAGGATAATGACATTGGTAGTGCTCTTCATAATAACAATGTACATTTTACTAAAATCTTTAAAGGCTGCTGTGATGTCATTAGAAAATGTTTCCTTGGCCATCTCTCCTATGAACTCAAAGCAGATACCTTGTTGGGAAAACAACGGAACAGCATTTTGAATGAATCTGTCTCCACTCTCATTACGCTGGAGAATCAGCCCAATCCATGTCCACCTAAAATACAACAGCAACTGGAGAATACCCACAATCTGTTGGTCACCATCTGGGAAAAAGCGATGGAAGAAAGCTGCTTGTATCTGGTCATCTCTCATAGGAGAAGATCCATATATCAGCTAAATGTAGAAAAAAAGGGGGGGGAGGGGAGATATGATTTTCCAAAATTAAGTATTGATTATTTTTGAAAAATATGTTCTTAATTCATGATCTTTATTGTAAACATTAATGCAAGCATTAAAAGATATCTACCCTGTTTTCCCCAAAATAAGACATGCCCTGATAATAAGCCCAATTGGGCTTTTGAGTCATGGCAATAAGGCCAAGCGCTTATTTCAGGGTTCAAAAAAAATATAACACAGGGTCTTATTTTTGAGAAAACACAGTAATCTTAAAACCTTAAAACATGGTTGTTTTGCCAGGCTGGCCTGGACTGAATGGGGTTTTAATGGGAATTTTAGTTTCATTTATTGTTTGAATTTTAATCTGGACTTGTTGTTGCTTATTGCTGTGAGCCACCCTGATTCCTTGTGGAGAAAGGGCGGCATGTAAGTCCGATTAAATAAATAAATAAATAAATAAATAAATAAATAAATAAATAAATCTTGTTCATAAAAATCTGATGTTTATAGAATTGTTATAGAAATGCATTAACTGGAAATGTAAAGAAAAGGTTGAGGTTGTAGTTTTTTCGTATACCCTAATGCTATTAAAAAAATCAGAAAACAGTTTTATCATATAATAGACTTTAATAAAAACAAGTAAAAGAAGAATGTTATAACCATCTCATTCAGGAAATGTTATAACCATCTCAGAATTGATTCTCCCTAATTCATTGAAGTGTAAAAGCAGCTGAGGGGAGAAGCACTTTTAGGTGGGAAAGATTGATGTCAATCATTTGAGGTAATCCAGACCATGAAACCACAATCTTGCAAGTCTGAAAGCATTTCCCTCCTATTGGTTTCACCTACAAAGTTATATTTAAGAAAAACAACACAAATCATCAATATGATGAATAATGTGGTGGCGACCATGTGACAGATATGTTTAGGTACTATACTCGATTTACTACTAAATCTGAATCCAAGCTAAACTAAACTAAAACGCTATGATTCCTTAACTTATAAATACACTTAATAGAAATGTTAATGCACTGTATTTTCATCAATAATTTTTCTCACCATCTTTTAATAATAATATTAAGTATTCATGGACCCGATTAACCCTAACCCTAACCCTAACCCTAACCCTAACCCTAACCCTAACCCACCCTCCCTCCCTCCCTCCTTCCCTTCCTTCCTTCCTTCCTTCTTTCCTTCCTAGAGTTAAATCTGAGATGCTTTTTCAAAGATTTTTTTTAACCAGATCATTTTCTAGGCTACAGTTCTTCCTCCTATCCTTCAAAGTTATTGTCACAGCCCGTGATATGTATTTCAAGAGCAAATCTTACCTGAGGCATCTTGTAGACATTCAAAACATTTGCCATGAAGGGACAGATGTGAGAGTTAGGTCCTGCAATAACAGATACTGTCCAGTCCTTAGTATCACACTTATAATTGGAGAAAAATCTGCCCCGTGTTGAGAGGAGCTCCATTGAAGCCAAGTAGGTCCATCTTGCCATGAAATAACTGTTAGAGAGGTGCATACCCAGACTCATGTTGAATAAAATGTGATTGTTTTCACTGATCTCCTTTACAGCAAAAACTAAGGCCAGGATATGTTGGTAGTTCTGTAGAAAAAATCTACACAGATACATTACAAATCATATTTATTCTCTTAAAGAATGCCGCATACTTTCTTTACAATTCAGCTAAATGCTATGCAGAAAAAAACAGATTGTGTAGTACCATGCAAGAAATCATGTAAGTGCATTAGAACCCCAAAGTTTTTCCCATTGCCACAGATGGATTGAATTATAGCATTAATTTATAAATTACATAACCAACATACATACATACATATATATATATATATATAGAGAGAGAGATTTTACAGTCTTCTAAAACATTATTTTTCGATCAAAGGGAAAATGGTCTTGGACAAAACATTATTTTTTTAAGCCAGGTGTTATGATTCCTAAAAAGTATTCACTAGGAAACTGATGGATTGCTTGAAGGAATATTAATAATAACATTATGATTCAGCTGTAATTGGATATTGTAAAAGTACACCTTGGGTACTTTTATGGGTAGCGGAAGAAAATGTATTTTGAACCTTACTCAAGAACAAATGGAATAACAGAGTTGAAAGAGCCTTGGTGGCACAGCGGACTAAAGTGCTGTTAAATAGCACTTAGCTGCCAGCTGCCTGCAATTACTGCGAGTTCAAATCTCACCAAGCTCAAGGTTGACTCAGCCTTCCATCCTTCCAAGGTAGGTAAAATGAGGACCCGGATTGTGGGGGCAATAAGATGACTTTGTGTAAAAAAGAACACCGCTTAGGGGGGGCCAAAAGCCCTACTAAGCAGGTATATACAAAAGTATGAAGGCTGTTGCTTAATGCATTGTAAGCTGCCCTGGGTCTCCGGAGAAGGGTGGCATATAAATCGAACCAATAAACAATAAATAAATAAAGGGACTTTGGAAGTCTTCTCGTCCAACCCACTGCTCAAG
This sequence comes from Pituophis catenifer annectens, assembly GCF_029215685.1. NCBI lineage: Eukaryota > Metazoa > Chordata > Lepidosauria > Squamata > Colubridae > Pituophis > Pituophis catenifer. Next base: position 15,126,382 of record NW_027256895.1, read on the forward strand.
CAGGAAACCCTGTGCCATTTCAGACAAATGATTATCCAATTTATTCTTTAAAAATCCCATTGTTGAAGCACCCACAACTTCTGGAGGCAAATTGTTTCACTGGTTAACTGTTTTCACTGTCAGGACATTTCTCCTTAGTTCTAGGTTGCTTCTCTCCTTGATTAGTTTCCACCCACTGCTTCTCCTCCTCCCTCACTTACAAGGAAGCTGTAGCAACAAAGATTGGGGCTGTTAATACACAGTGTTTTTTTCCTTCAACATTACAGATTTAAGCTCCTCAGCTCCTGTGCCTAAAGTGGGTGGAAGTAAAGCAAGCTAGAGAAATTTCTCTTTATTCTAGGTTGTTTCTCCCCTTGATTAGTTTCCACCCATTGCTTCTTGTCCTACATTCAGGTGCTTTAGAGCAGTGGTCCCCAACCTTTTTATCGCCGCGGCCCGCTGAGCGCGCGCAGGGGTGGGGGCACGGCCCAGGAGCTTTTGCGCACGGCCCATTGCGCACGGCCCAGGAGCCTTTGCGCTGCAGCGTTTATGTCCCCTGGCCGCTGCGCGGCCCAGTGCCAGGTACTCCACGGCCCGGCACCGGTCCGCGGACCGGGGGTTGGGGACCACTGCTTTAGAGAATAGGTTGGTCCCCTCTTCTTTGTAGCAGCCCCTATGATATTGGAACATTGGAACATGTCCTTCTTTCCATTAAACTAGATATACCCAATTCCTGCAACCGTTCTTCATATGTTCCACACAAGTGATGTATGGAACTCTATTTCTGGAATTCCTAGGAAGAAATGTAAATGTATTTTAAACCTTACTTGAGAGTAAACAGAATAACAGAGCTGAAAGGAACTTTGGAAGTCAGGAAACCCTATGCCCTTTCAGACAAATGGTTATCCAATCTTTTCTTCAAAACTTCCAGTGTTGGAGCTTTCACAACTTCTGGAGGCAAATTGTTCTACTGATTAATTGTTCTCACTGTCAGGACAGTTCTCCTTAATTCTAGGTTGCTTCTCTCCTTGATTAGTTTCCATCCATTGCTTCTTGTCCTACATTCAGATGCTTTGGAGAATAGGTTGACCCCTCTTCTTTGTGGCAGCACCTTTGATATTGGAACATTGCTAACATGTCCTTTTCATTAAACTAGATATACCCAATTCCTGCAACTGTTCTTCATATGTTCCATACAAATGATGTATGGAACTCTTTTTCTGGAATCACTTATCTAGGAAAAGATGTAACGGTTTCATTGGGACAGCCCTACATTTGTACTCCATACATGCTAAACAAACAAATTAAAAGTCCTACAAAATGCCATTGTTCACTAATATTCAGAAGAAAAATTAAACTTTTAAAGGTTGACATTCAATTAGCTATAAACAGTGTTTCAATAGTAGAGCGCTGAAGATTCATTCCACAGAAAGAAAATTAATATAGAATTTGAACAAAAGCAAATGGGCTTAAATCTGTCGTAAACATGTGCATATGTATGTGTGTTTGTAATTTATTTGCCAGGTAAAATGTATCAGTTGAAATCCATTTCTATTAGCTTAAGAATGCAGGAACTAACCAGCAAGAAACCAGGAGAAATAATTTCTGCTGTAAGCAATACCACTAGTTAACTCAGTCCAGGCATCTGCTTAGAGAAAGATATCTGGCTTGAGACATGCTACAGCTAAAAAAAGAAAGTCTTTACATGAACTCATCAACCAGTTCTTCAGATGGATGTCTTCTGAAATCCACTCGATCAGATGGCATGTAGAACTCAGAGATTATCCCAGCTATCGTGAAATCTCCTGGCAGAAAATACTTGTGCTTAATAAATTGAGGTTTCCCCATGGCACATGCTTTAGTATGAGAAATAAAGCATGTAACTCCTGGAAATAGGACTGCTATTACTGCCAGGAAAAATACCATTTTTTTTCAAGAAGATTTTCATTACCAGATAACAACCGGTTCCACTTGCAACAATGAAACATTAAAAAGAGAAGGTCTCATTATTCAGATTAGTCTGCATATATATTCTTTCCCAGACTGTGACATTTCTAGCCCTCTGGCTCCACAACTAATAGCACCTTTCAGTCATCACCTGTTTTTTTTTGGGGGGGGGGTTGTCCCTTGGACATCCCTAAGGATTTGAGAAGAAGTTGCATTACCGAGACTCTGCTGGTAATTATAAGAGAAATTGATGGATGTTCAGTGAAGCTCCTTAGAGGCTTTGAGTAAGAAATAGAACGATGACATCCATGGGCTCAGAACCAAAGGGCCCATAACTGACAATTATATAGGAGCTAGAAGGAAAAAAACAATTCCAATGAAAAAATTATCATTAAACAACATTGTGCTAATTCTGTGGCTGTAAAAATGGAATTCTCTGGAACAATAGAATACTGACTTCCACCCTGATGAATTTTTGGAAGGACATTAAAAAATCTCTGATCCAAAAATCCAAAGACAGGTGAAGCCATCCTGTTGTAGACTTCCACACACACACCTTTATTCTATTGGGAAAGTCTTTAAGTTCTTCAGTTATTGTATTTGTAATTCAATTTTATTATGACATTTGGTTTAAATGTCGTAATAGGAGCTGGTCTGTAAGTTTCTTAAAGTCCTTTGGGATTGGAGCAGTGTTGTAATAGCCTCATAACTAAGCAACTAATAAAGAAATACTGTAGATATAGATATAGATGATATAGATAAAGATGATATTGATATATTGATTTATTGATTTATTGATATATAGATATATACTGTATTTTTCGCACTATAAAATGCTCTGAAGTATGATACACCTAGCTTTTGGGGAGGAAAACAAGAAAAAAAAATCTACCTCTGACTCTGCCTCCCAGCAATTTGCCTCCTTGCATCAAACAGCAAACAGCATGGTCAGGTTCAGCACAGACTGATTTAACACGAAAAGCTGATTGGCGGTTGGATCTGCCTCCTGGAATACCTCCTATCAGCTGTTTCAGGCTGCGGGGATCACTGCCACTGATTGGTGCTGGTGCTGCCCATCACTGCTGTCACCTATCGCCACCTCTGCGCATCCCATTTTCGGCCTCTGTGTGCTCCATTTTTGGTCCGTTCCCCACCGCTTGGAACAGGCCAAAAATTGAATGTGTGGAGGCTGAAAATGGGGTGTACGGAGGCCAAAAACAGGATGCATGGAGGCCGAAAATGGGGTGTGTGGAGATGGCGATAGGTGACAATGGTGATGGGAGGCTGATCCAATCACCAATCAGCTGCTTGTGCTACATCAGGCTGTGCTGAAGCTGACCATGCTGTTCTTTGTTTGCTGCAAGGAGGTAAATTACTGCGAGGCAGAGGCTGAAGGGTGGGGGCTGGTGGGTCTTCAGCAACATTCACTGTATAAGATGAACAGACATTTCCATCCACTTTTTTTTTTGGGGGGGTGCATCTTATACTCTGAAAAGTATGGTAGATAGATGGTAGATAGATTGTTCTGTCCCCTCCCATGAGTGGCCTTGCAGAGGCTCAAATAGCCCGGCAGTAACAAATGCAGGCTAGAGAGAGAAATGCAGGCTGGCCCTTTAATAAATAGTTCTCTTCCAAAGCGTATATCAGTCTAATAGTTACTGGGCAATGTTGCAAAGGTCTTGGCAGACAGCCAGCAGGTTAATGCAGGAATGCAGACTCTTGTCAAAAAACTCCAAACTAACAGTTGTAACTCCACTGCATCCAAAACTCCAACAAATTGTTCACCACGCCTTTCCAGCCCAGTTACACCCCTTTTATACTTTGTAGGGTGTGGCCCTATGTCTCCTGACCACACCTCTTAGGACGTGGCAATAGCTGTTCTCTAAGACATCTCCTACATCTCTCTCTTGCATCTAATAGGGGCTCCCCCTCGTCGTTACTGGCCTCTGTTTCCTCCTCAATTTGGCTGGGTTCCATAGGCATGTCAGCAACTGTCAGTTCTTGCTGACTCACCAGTGAAGACAGCCCCTCCAGCACATAGCTCGTGACAGCTTCCTCCTCCTCCATATCATCCTCCAAATCAGCATGCGAAGATAAATCAGCCTCCGGGGCCAGGGTCACAACATGATAGATAGATAGATAGATAGATAGATAGATAGATAGATAGATAGATAGATAGTGATAGTGATAGTGATAGTGATAGTGATAGTGATAGTGATAGTGATAGTGATAGTTATAGTTAGTGATAGTGATAGTGATAGTGATAGTGATAGAGATAGAGATAGAGAGAGAGATAGAGAGAGAGAGAGAGAGAAGATAGATAGATAGATAGATAGATAGATAGATAGAGATGAGATGAGATAGAGATAGAGATAGAGAGAGAGATGATAGAGATAGAGATAGAGATAGAGATAGAGATAGAGATAGAGATAGAGATAGAGATAGAGATAGAGATAGAGATAGAGATAGAGATAGGCCAAGTGTGATTGGACACACAAGGAATTTGTCTTTGGTGCATATGCTCTCTAAAAAAAAATTAGAGAGCATTTCACCGAGGCAGCCATCAGCAGCACCATCTTGGCTACAGTGTCTGTCTGTCTGTCTGTCTGTCTGTCTGTCTGTCTGTCTGTCTGTCTGTATATATATACATACATACATACATACATATATACATACATACGTGTGTGTGTGTGTGTGTGTGTGTGTGTGTGTGTTTCTATGCAGACACCTGGTCTACCCCAGCATGTATCCCTTTTGCCTTTCAGTTCCAATCCAGGAGCCCTCAAGCAGTCACATTCACGACAAACCATTCTATACCAAATTTATATTTTGCTGATATATATGAAAGGGATGTAGTATGCTCCCACATGCTGGGGTAGTCCAGGTGTCTCAATAGAAAAACACTTAATCTCTCCCCTGGCTCAAGCTGATGAAGGGAGGAGAACTTGTGGCTCAGAGGTTAATACAACTGCCTAACATGCAAGCAGCCCAAGTTCAAATCCAAGTAGGGGTATGGCTAACTGATGAGAGCTAAATAGCTTGAAATAGATCTATACTAGTCTCCCTTTATTTCTTTATCAGTGAAATATGTGTGTGTGTGTGTGTTTTTTTTTTTCCCTCTAGCCAGGTTTTTCCTACGTAACCAAGGTTTTTCTGCAGCCCTAGCTCAATGGAATCACATCCACTCGATTCTGGGCTTTTTTATTTCTTCTTCAAGAACTTGCTGGCTGCCAATCCACTAGTTTCTTTTTCAGGCTTTTTTCAGGCAGCCAGCAAGCACCCTGGGCAGTCTCCCAATGGGCAGCAGGGTGCTTGCTGGCTGCCTGAAAAAAGCCTAGAAACTAATGGATTGTGATTTCACTGAACTAGGGCTGCATAAAAATCTTGATTTACGTAGGAAGAACCTGGCTAAAGAGAAGTGCACACACACACACACACACACACACACACACACACACACACACTGCTCAAAAAAATAAAGGGAACACAAGCAGAAGACATCCAAGATCTGAATGAATGAAATAGCCTTATTAAATACTTTGTTCTTTACATACAGTAGTTTATACACTGCTCAAACAACTAAAGGGAACACAAAACTACTGTATGTAATGAACAAAGTATTTAATAAGGCTATTTCATTCATTCAGATCTTGGATGTCTTCTGCTTGTGTTTCCTTTATATATGTTTTCATAGATTTTCATGGGTAGAGGTATGCAAGTTTTGGTGTATTCAGGTCTTTTCCCGTGTAAGATTGAGAGTATCTTGGCAACGTTTTGACGAGGTCTCACTTGTCATCTTCAGGCTGGTGTCTTCGGCTTCGTGCTTGTGTGAGGAAAGCGTGATTGGAGCTTCCATCTCTCTATAAATACTGATGGGGAGGTGTGGGGTACTGGATTTGTTGCTGTGAGTGGGTTGGTTGCCTGTGTTGTTACATCTTGATTGGTTGATGGAGTTAATGTTTGCAGATTGCCTCATAAAATGAGTGTATGAGTATATGAGTACATGTATATGAGTCATATACCCCTATTTCTCTTATCTCATGCCAATAGTCACTTTATTCCTGATTGCTGTACTCCTATATTTGAAATGACTCATATACATAGAGTATTGCCACATTAAATTGATACATTAAATTGATAAATTAATACATAGAATATTATTATATTATCTCATAGTAGTGACAGATATGGACATTACAGAATATTTTAGGAGGCAAAATAGACAATTAAACAATAGCATTTACTTGACTCCTTTGATCAAGTGCTCCTTTTTATTCAGATCAGGTCTCAACAAAATAATATAGCATTTTGGGACAAAGACACAACCTAATAGAGCCCCACTGGAAGCCAAGATGGCAAAAATCTCTACAGCTACCATATATTTTCCTTTGCTGCTCACGTAGGCAGGAACAAAAGATAACCAGACACTGCAAAAGACCAGCATACTGAAAGTGATGGACTTGGTTTCCTGGAAAGTGTCTGGCAATTTCCTAGCTAGGAAAGCTACAACAAAGCTAACAATAGCCAAAAGACCCATGAAGCTCAAGATACAATAAAGCATCACAACAGACCCTTCATTGCATTCTAGAATGATTTCATTGTTTAGAGAGTTCATGTCAGTGTTTGGAAATGGAGGAGAGATGGATAACCAGATCACACAAAGGAGGGTTTGAATAAGGGAGCAGAAGAGCACAATGAAAAGAGCTAATTGTTTTCCAAGCCATTTCCTCATTTGTGATCCTGGCTTGGTGGCTAGGAAAGCTAGAACCACAATAATAGTTTTAGCCAACAGGCAAGAAACCGCCACTGAGAAGATGATTCCAAAAGCTGTTTGTCGAAGGAGGCATGTCAGTTTTGTGGGTTGTCCAATGAAAAGCAGAGAACAAAGGAAGCAGAGGAGGAGGGAGATGAGGAGGGTGTAGGAGAGGCTGCGGTTGTTGGCCTTGACAATGGTAGTATTGTGGTACTTCCGGAAGATTCCAAGTACAGAAATTGTGCTGAAGGAAAGCACAAAAGCCACAGTGCTTAGCCCAATGCCCAGATTTTCTTCATAAGATAGGTAACTTACGTATTTGGGAATGCATGAATCATGGCCTTTATTTGAATAATGATCAGGTGGACACAGAAGACAATCATCCATGTCTGGAAAAGCAAATGGAAATATTAAATCAAAATATCCTTGACATATCTGTATATTCTACCATATTATTAGTTAAATTGAGGGTATGTTTATTACATTTTCAACAAGATTTGCACAATCAGTTAAAGTTTGTTTTTAAATCACAAACAAAATGGGGGAAACTGGAAAACAATATGTCTTACTGCCTTCCGCTTTACAGAATACTAATTTGCATATTTGTTCTTATTTTGTCAAGGTCTTTCAAGATAGTGAATTAAAACTATAGGAGTAAATAGTAAATAAATAGTAATAAGTACCAGAAGTTCTCATCCTCCAATGAGTAAAATTACTAATATAATTATTATATTCCTGAACAATAGAGTAGAAAGTATGATTTTCTATATGCAAACCTTCATTTCCAGGACTGACACTCACTTTGAAAGTTCATTACAAATGGTTATTTATTAGGAAAGGTAAAGGTTCCCCTCGCACATATGTGCTAGTCATTCCCGAATTTAGGTGGTGGTGCTCATCTCTGTTTCAAAGCTGAAGAGCCAGTGCTGTCCGAAGATGTCTCCGTGGTCATGTGGCCGGCATGACTAAATGCCAAAGGCACACGAAATGCTGTTACCTTCCCACCAAAGGTGGTCCCTATTTTTCTACTTGCATTTTTTACGTGCTTTCAAACTGCTAGGTTGGCAGAAGCTGGGACAAGTAACGGGAGCTCATCCCGTTATGCGGCACTAGGGATTTGAATCACTGAACTGCCAACCTTTCAATCGACAAGATCAGTGTCTTAACCACTGAGCCACCACTTCCCTTACATTTATTAGTTTTTATTAGTACAGCATATGAAAATAGGGAAACAACCCTGACCCCATTCACTCACATGGTTTCTCACCTGTCTGGTTTGAGATCTTCCCTTCTGAACATAGAATACAATCATAGCAGCAAAAGTGTTTGTTCTCTTTCTTGGTCTTTCTATAGCCTGAATGGCATTTATCATTGCACAAGGAAAGGGGCTGGGCCTGTCCATGAATGGAAAAGATATAAAATAAGAAAAGGGCACAATCAGAAATTTCAATATATGAAGAAGATTCCAAGATTTGGAACACTGAAGCTCTTTGAATTCTGAGTAAGAAAATAAAAAGCTATTGAAATGACATGGATTCTACCTGCCCAAACTGGGTTGGCCAGACAATGTTCTTTTCAGAAATAGACAACAGTTGGTCTAAGGGTGCCTGTGGGTCTATCCTTCCAATTTTGACTCTAAGGAAAGTCTGGTTTGAGAATGTGATCCAGTTGATGATGTCAAACTTTCCTATTAATTCACCACTTTTATCAAAAGAAATAATTGATCCGCTGCTGTCATTAAATGACACACATCTAAGAAAGTAATGGATCTAAATGGAAGAAGAACAAGAAAAAGACTTGAAAAATATCATAATGTATTTCAATGTAGTGTAATTTATATTTATCATTTTGGATATGTTACATACGTTTACAGCTAAGGATGGAGAGGAGACTTGATGTCACATACTATGGCAATTTCTATAATTACACAAAGGGAAAAAAGACCAAACAAGCAAACAAACAAACAAACAAAAAAAGGAAATGTAAAGCAGAAGAGAAGAAAAAACATACAAACTCTGGCTATTAGCTAACTTCAAGTTAAAAGAAATCAAAGAAATGAAAAAGTGGAGTTTCATGGATTGTCCAGTTTATTGAAAAATGTCATGCGGTTTTAAATCTTTAAAATTATATTGAAGGCATCCTGTCATGTATTTAATTGGTTTGATGGCATTATCATCTTATTTCTTGGGAAAGTTGTCATTGACTAGGCAATCTTTTGGATGTCTTAACACGTTTATCTGATCTTCTTTGGAGAATCATAACCTAAATAGGAAAATTGGGAGAAAACTTCCAAAAGGATTGTCAGGAAAACTAGTTGGATGGGAACATGAAATCACCAGGAATACAGGCGATACCAAAGGAGGCTTGATACTGACTTTAAAATCTTCAGCAAAGGCTTCCAGTGGCACCGCAGGCACTGACAGATGCTCCTTTTGGACCGTCAGCCCTGCGATTTTGTTAAAACTGCCAAGACAGCGCAAATCAGCTGTCTGGCGGCTTGGAAACCTTCCCCTCGGGAGAAGAAAGGAAGGCGAGCAGCTGGATTAAGGTAGAGCTCCCCAAAAGCCCTAGGAGCAATTCTGGGGCTTGGAGGGTGAGAGCTCCCTGGTAATCTGGCTGAGCTCCGAATCCGAGGCTTTTCTGCTTCAAACAGAACAAGATGCCGCGACCACCCCTGCAATCAACATTCAGATTCAAAATAAGCTTAAAGCAGGCAGAACCAAAACTGGAGTCTTAGCAACTGCAAGCACTGAATTTTAACTCTGAGCCTATACTTCTTCCTTCTAAGACTTTTAAAACGAAAGCAAAAATGGTGCCTGAACTGTAACAGGGTGTGAAAGTGAAAGTTATAGTGAAAGTGATAGTTAACATCGTTAGCGCTTCTAAGGCTTCTAAGGCTGTTTAAGATTATTGGATTCTACACTAAAGAAAGAAAGATTTAAAATGGAAAGACTACAGTTTGGACTTTAAATAAACTATAATACTTACAAAAGATTTAAAAACATTTGGACTTACTGATTTGGTTGCTGTAGGAAGTATAAATTGAAAGCTAAAAATGGCTTCTAAGCAAATAAAATCTGGTTTTAAAAATGCTGGATCGCCAGCACAACCATCAAAATTACAATCTTTGTCTACTTCAAACCCACAAATATTGACTTTGGAGGTTCTACAGGAATCTCTGCAGGACGCTTTGAAGCAACAAACTTCTTTTTTAGAGGGGAAAATTAAGGGAGTGTCTGAAGAAATGGCTAAAATTAAAGAATTGATTCCAAAGGAGGGCCAAGATCATAGTCAACCTCAGAATTATAGGCCAATATCGCTTTTAAATATCGATTATAAGATTTTTGCTAAAATATTAGCAAATAGGTTAACAGTAATTATGCAACAAATGATTCATAATGACCAATCTGGATTTATAAGTGGGAGACAAATGAAAGGTAATGTAAGACAAATTGTAAACTTATTGGAATATCTGGAAAGGAACAACCAAGTCCCTGCAGCGCTTATCTTTTTGGATGCGGAGAAGACATTTGATTGATTGGGTTAACAATTGTTGTTAATTGTTATACCCTGTATTTTGTTCTGGGAAGTTCAGGGGGGGTGGGGGAGTAAGGAAGGGAGAGAGGGATGGGGAAATACTTGTAAATTTTTTTTGTTTTTTTTTCTTTCTGTAAAATGTTTTAATAAAAAAAAGCAAAAAAAGAATAAAAAAAGAAAGAAAATCTTCCCATAACCAAGCACAACCAAGTCTAGCTGGGTCAGTCTAGACTTTGCAAATATAATGTTATCATGACTATCCTAAGGTAGAACTATCCTGCAGTTTATTCCATGTTACAGATTAACAGAGTTGGAAGGGACCTTGTAGGTCCTCTGGTCCAACCCCCCCACCCAAGCAGGACACCCTACAAATGGCAGTTCAATCTCTTCTTAAAAGTCTCAAGTGATGAAGCTCTCACAACGTCTGAAGGCAACTGGTTCCACTGGTTGATAGTTCTCACTGTCAGAAAATTTCTCCTTATTTCCAGGTTAAATCTCTCCTTGTTCAGTTTTCATCCATTATTCCTTGCCTGGCCTCCAGGTGCTTTGGAATATAGCTTGAACCCCTCCCAACTCCCGGTATTGGAAGATTGGAAGACTGCTATCATGTCTCCCCTGGTCCTTCTCTTCACTAGACTAGCCATGCCCAGTTCCTGTAACCGTTCTTCATATGTTTTAGCCTCCAGTCCCCTCACCATCCTGGTTGCTCTCCTCTGCATTTTTTCTACAGTTTCAACATCTTTATTATCGTGTGGTGACCAAAACTGGATGCAGTACTCTAGGTGTGGTCTTACTAAGGCTTTATAGAGTGGTATTACAGTACCACTCTATATTACATATCTCACAGTACCAGCCAAATTGGCTTGACTTTTGATCTACCACTAACTAGATTTATTTTTATTTATTTATAAAGTATTTCACATTCTTGGTCTGCCCATTTCCCTCAAAGAGAGAGTCTTTGGGTAAAGAGTTGATTCCAATTCTTCCTATCATTGGTATCTAAGACTTTCCTTTATGCAGTAATGTCAGCACTGATTTGCATATGTATGTTTATTTTTCGTTCTATTTTAGTTGATCAGAACGAAATTTGGGAAGTAAGTATGATAGCAAATATTCACAGAATAATAAACCACTAGTGAAAAATATAGAAAGCAGGCTCACAGTTTCCTGTTCTTCTAGAGCTCATTACTGTGTAAGGAGATATCCTTAAATAGCCAAAATATATTTGAATAATTAATTCACAACAAGGTGATAGCATATATTTTTTCCCTTTTATTTTGCTTTATCAAATTTATACAACTACCCATCTCAACAGAAATGACTGTGGATGGTATACAAAACTGTCTCAGATAGCTTTTTTCAACATGTAGCCTTCTGCTTATAGATTCACAGACAGAGTAAGTATTCTTTAGGGCAAGAGGTTGTGCGACACCAATGGTTTTGGCAGTACCTTCCATATTTGTTGATTAAGGCTCTGTCTCCATCTGTCCATCTTTGATCTTTGGTTGTACATTGAGGACTTCATCGCATGCAAAGCATGTGCAACGGCATAGACAGCATTGTAGACACTGTAGCTGTGAGCAGTCATCTGCATTTCAAACACAGTCATAGGGAGGGTCTCTAGCTGCTCCTTCCCAGTGCAGATGTCCACATCTGTCATTTCACTGGTAAAACTGGGGAAGAAGCAATTAAATGCTTGTTGCCAGATTTCTCTCAAAGAGTCATCATTTTTCACCAATGATGGGTTCCTCTCTTCAAGAAACTGGTAGAATCCAGAAACATCATTTGAATTCATTGCCAAAGATATCGAACCATGAAGAAAATTTAGGTCCCAGCTTCTTTGTATGGGAACAGAGGTGAAATCCACGTCAGCTGTCGTAATCCAGACTTTGAAATACTGGGGGCTTTCTAAAGCAGCTTCTGCCATTTTCAGGAGACTCCTTACATTAAACAGAATCTGAAATTCACCCTGAATAATAACTGTATTAGCCGTGGAGGTCAAGAGAATTTGGACAGTTTCCCCAGCTGCTTCCACCACTTCATCAAAATTATCAAGGAATCCCGCAACCAATTTTGATACAAAATCAAAACAAATGCCACCTTTGGAAAACATGGGAAGCACATTCCTTAGCAATGTGTCTGTCACGCTGCCAGTATCAAGATACAACACCCCAATCCAGGTCCATCCAAAATGCAGTAAAAGATGGAGGATCCCCTTGTACTGGTGAATTGCATTTGGGAACATCCAATGGAAGAAAGCAGATTGTGTTTGAGTTTTCATCTCAGGAGCAGAGCTATAAGCAAGCTAAATAAAGGGAAGAGGAAGGGAAACAGTGTAGTTTTTTTCCTTGAAAGATTCATGGCCAATTTTTTTGTTTCTGCAGTAAAATTATCCAGTTTCCAGAACTACTTTAGCTAGTGTGTCCAAATAAACATTTCTGAGGGTTCCTGATAAAAAAAAACAATTGCTATGAACCTGCCTTCCATTGAGGACCTGTATACTGCACGAGTCAAAAAGAGGGCTGTGGAAATATCTACAGACCCCTCGTATCATGGACATAAACTGTTTAACTGCTACCCTCAAAACAACGCTATAGGCCAGAACAACTAGACACAAGAACAGTTTTTTCCCGAATGCCATCAGTCTGCTAAACTAATAATTCCCTCAACCCTGTCAAACTATTTACTAAGTCTGCACTATTATTAATCTTCTCCTCATTCCCACCACCAATCTCCTTCCACTTATGACTGTAACTTTGTTGCTTGTATCCTTACAATTGATATTGATATTGTTTCCTGATTGTTTATTTGTACCCTATGACTATCATTATCGTTGTACCTTATGATTCTTGATGAACATATCTTTTCTTTTATGTACACTGAGAGCATATGCACCAAGACAAATTCGTTGTGTGTCCAATCACAGTTGGCCAATAAAAAAATTCTATTCTATTCTATTCTATTCTATTCTATTCTATTCTATTCTATTCTATTCTATTCTATTCTATTCTATTCTATTCTATTTATTTATTTATTTATTGATTTGATTTATATGCCACCCTTCTCCGGAGACTCAGGGCGGCTTACAATGCGTTAAGCAATAGCCTTCATACTTTTGTATATACCTGCTTAGTAGGGCTTTTGGCCCCTCCTAAGTGGTGTTCTCTTTTATACAAAGTCAGTTTATTGCCCCCACAATCCGGATCCTCACTTTACCTACCTCGGAAGGATGGAAGGCTGAGTCAACCTTGAGTCTTATTCTATTCTATTCTATTCTATTCTATTCTATTCTATTCTATTCTATTCTATTCTATTCTATTCTATTCTATTCTATTCTATTCTATTCTATTCTATTCTATTCCATTCCATTCCATTCTATTCTATTCTATAATAAAATCAATGCAACCAACTTCAATTTCTGAGAGGATCTGTTTTTTTTCTTTTAAAAACCTTTCCAGTTTCATAAAAATCACTTACCTGTGCAATTTTGTAGTTGTTCAGGATGGTAACCATGTCCAGGAATTCATTACAACTCGGTCCCCCAATGACAGATACCAAAGTGTTCTGGATGTCACATTTGTAGTTAGGAATAAATCTGCCTGATGTAGAGATTAATTCCATTGTGGTTGCAGAAGTACATCTTGGACTAAAATAAGTGTTGTAGATGTTGAAGCCTAGGGTGACATTAGTTAAGATCTGGGGATTTTCATTAATCTCCTTCACAGCAAACACCAAAGCTAAGACATGTTGGTAAGCCTGAGTCAGTAATCTGCAATGAAATAGAACACTAATAAATCCACCTTGCTTCTGAAGTTAGCTATTGTTTTCAGTGTTTTGGCTAATGTGTTTCTGAAGAATCATACATGGTTGGACAGCTGAGAAGAGATGCTCGTTACTTTCTATTTATAGAAAAAATACCAGCTGCCTTAGTGCAAGCTTCATTGTCTTGAAGTCAGACCTAGCACCGTCTAATAATTAGCCAGAAGGACTTAGCATCTTATTTAATTCAGAAGGTGCTATAAGAAATTGTCAGAAGGTGGTATTGTGCATTCCCCTAAAACAATAACCAATATATTTAGAATAGAATAGTCTTTATTGGTCAAGTATGATTGGTCAAGAGTGCTTGGACATACAAGGCATTTAGAATACAATAGAATAACAAAGTTGGAAGAGATCTTGGAGATCTTCTAGTCCAACCCCCCTGCTTAGGCAGGAAACCCTGCACCACTTCAGACAATTGGTTTTCCAATATCTTCTTAAAAACTTCCAGTGTTGGAGCATTCACAACTTCTGGAGGCAAGCTGTTCCACTGATTTATTGTTCTAACTGTCAGGAAATTTCTCTTTAGTTCTAAGTTGCTTCTCTCCTTGATTAGTTTCCACCCATTGCTTCTTGTTCTACCGTCAGGTGCTTTGGAGAATAGCTTGACTGCCTCTTCTTTGTGGCAAATGAGATATTGGAACACTGCTATCATGTCTCCCCTAGTTCTTCTTTTCATTAAACTAGACATACCCAGTTCCTGAAACCATTCTTCATATGTTTTAGCCTTCAGTCCCCTAATCATCTTTGTTGCTCTTCTCTGCACTCTTTCTAGAGTCTCAACATCTTTTTCACATCGTGGCAACCAAAACTGGATGCAGTATTCCAAGTATGGCCTTACCAAAGCATTATAAAGTGGTATTAACACTTCATGTGATTTTGATCCTATCCCTCTGTTTATGCAGCCTAGAACTGTCTTGGCTTTTTTGGCAGCTGCAGCACACTGCTGGCTCATATTTAAATGGTTGTCCACTAGGACTCCAATCTCCCTCTCACAGTTACTACTATTGAGCAAGGTACCACATATACTGTACCTGTGCATTTATCACGATGTACATACAAACAACAAAGTAATATAGACATAAGATACCAATAGGAGAAGGTAGTAGGAAAGATGAGAAGGATAATAGTAATAAAGCCCTACTACATGGGTCCTTCGACATAGGACTGTGCTGTAGGAATTAGGTGATCAGCAGAGTGATGGCACAAGGGAAAAAACCCATGAAAATAAAGTCAGGATAGAGTCGGAATAGTTTCATTTCCTTACATGAAATCAGTCATGTCCTGAGAGGGATGTCTTGTGAATTTGGCCTCTTCAGCAGCAAGGAAAAACTGAGAAATTGCACCACCAATAATGAGTTCTCCTGGTTGATAATACTTATGAAGAATAATGCTTGGCTCATTGCTCATGCACTTTGCCAAATGAATTTTGCAGATACTCTTAGGGAATAAAACTAAGATCACACCAAGTATTACAATAACGTAGGATTTTGGAAAGCAGTTCCCCATCTCCCATGCAGATGACATAATAGCCATAAATTTCAGGGTTTACGTGTCAATTATAAGGCAAATCATTACAGAGTAATATAGTTAGTCTAACCCTCTTATTTCCACAGCTTGGAAAAATCTTATGCCTCTATAAGTATCTGTTAATTTTCTTTAATAATATTTCCTATAGCTACAAATTATCCAGAGAATTGTGAAACAGAGAGAAATCACAATTAGCTGGATAAGCACAAACAAAATAATTACATATGCTTTTGATTACTAAACTGCTATTTATACATTCTTTAACTTATTTCCACTGAGCATTAAGTGACAGTTGATGATTTAATGACCCCACAGATTTCTTGGCAAGGTTTTTTAGAAGTGATTTGCCATTGCTTCCTTGGTAGCACTGAGAGAGGGGGAGGGGGGACTGGCCCAAGCTCAGCCTGTTGGCTTTGTATCTAAGGAACAAGGATGTATAAAGGATGCAGCTGTAGAGGTGGTCAACAGTATTAAATATGTGGGGGGTGCAGATAACTAACAATCTGAACTGGTCTCTCCACATGTCATCCTTAGTAGAGCATGCAAACTAGAGTCTGTATTTCCTGCATTGGATGAGAAGAGCACATCTTTCTCCTCCGATTGAGAGTATTTTAACAAACTGCATCACTGTTTGGTTTGGTGGCCGCAGTGCCTCAGATAGAAAGTCCATAGAGAGAGTGGTAAGGACAGCAGAGAAGATTATAGGAAGCTCCTTTCCTGTCATTCAGGATACTGCTTATACGCGCTATGTGCTTAGAGCCTGAAGCATTGTTAGAGACCCCACACATGCACTTTACAGTCTGTTTCTGTTCCTCCCCTCTGGGAGGAGGTTTTGAAGTATTTCTAGCTTGACTACCAGATTCCATATACCATTCATCTCGTAAACTTGCAAGATTCTCACAATGTACATGTATACATCTGAACTGGACTAAGTTGTTTCTCTGTGTCATATAATATATGTGGGTATCTGCATAATTTTGTATGCATGTATGTATTTTGTCATGTCTATGTATTGTATAAGATGGTGATCCTTTGAGAGCTGCATGCAATGAAATTTCATTTTAATGTATGCCAATTAGTGTACATTCCAAGTGACAATAAAGTTATTCTCTATTGTCATATTGATGAGCCAAAGTGGCGCAGTGGTTAGAGTACAGTACTGCAGGCTTCATCAGCTGATTGTTAGCTGCAGTTTGGCAGTTCAAATCTCACCCGCTCAAGGTTGACTCAGCCTTCCATCCTTCCAAGGTGGGTAAAATGAGGACCCAGATTGTTGGGGGCAATATGCTGACTTTGTAAACCACTTAGAGAGGGCTGTAAAGCACTGTAAAGCTGTATATAAGTCTAAGTGCTATTGCTATGGCTATTCTAAGTTCTAAGTAGGCCTTAATCTCATGTTCACTCTGTTGCTAGTTTGATGACTTAAATGCTATATCATACTGGCTCCACTAGTATGAACTAATAATATGCTACCCTTATTAGGAAGAAATATCACTATCCTCTTTGTCCCCACCACCATTCAAGCAATATTCATCCCTTCACAATGTCACATTGTCTGAATAGCCCTTCACTCAGAGTGATGATCCTTGGAAAACATTAAGAGCTTCCTCTAGCTTCGAATTCTCTTCTTCTCAATGAGGTCAAAGAGATGGGGAAGTTTTTCGTCCTTCCTCTTGATGTCCATGTAAAAAAACAACAAGAAAAGATGGTAGAGTTATCATGTGATTATTTGGTTCTGGTTGAAGAAAAATCAACAGTAATTATTAAATTTATTTTTAAAAGTATTTATTGCATTTATTTTAGAATTATTTTAAATATTAAAATTAGTCTAATCACCTTATCTCAGCTTTTTGTATCATTTGTGCAAAGGTGAAACTTCTTCCACTCTGTAACAAAAAGTACCATTCAGGTTAAGAACTAAGACTGAGGGAAAATCCTTTTGCTGTTATGATTGCATTCCTGGTCCAAATGGGAGAATCTCAAACAAATAGGTAAGAGTAAAAAAAGGTTTTCATTGCATTCCCATGTATATGGACATTTTTATTTACACAAGGATTCTCCCAAACCTAGATAAATTGTCCCAATGTAATGGATCCTATTTAGTGGTGAAATCCAGCTGGATATATCCAGCTCATGTGAACCAGTAGCATGGCGGAAGGATCTGCCCACCCACCGGAATATCATTTCATCCCATTTTTTACCCTCTGTGCATGCACAGAAGGTTCTGTGCATGTGCAGAAGAGGCGTGCACTCCCATTCCTGAACCGGTAGTGAAGGTAAGTGGATTTCACCGCTGATCCTATTGATCCTTTGTTCTCTACTTTCCATCAGTTGACCCCTAAAGCTGACTTGTCTTCTTCAACAGACTGCTTTTGAGATCATCTACTCCAGGGGTGTCAAACACAAGGCCCACGGGCCGGATCCAGTCCATGATGTGATTGGACCACATCATGGCAGTTTTTTCATGATTGATAGTAGAGAGGTATCATTAATATTTGTATTGCTGAAGTCATAGCAGCTGGAAGAGTTCTTTGATACTAGTTGTGCTACTTAGAAGTTCTCTACTGACTATATCAGTACATGGTGCATCACTAAAAAAATGCTAAAAAGTACTTCTCTAAATAAGCACCACAAGCTATTAAGCTCACAGAAGCTAGTTAGGGTTTGTCTTAGATAAGAAGTAGAGTTTTACAGGATGAGGTGGAGGAGGAGGAGGATGGATATGTAGGTGTAATCTTTAAATCAATGCAAGACAGTGGTGGGATTCAATTTTTTTTACTACCGGTTCTGTGGGCGTGGCTTGGTGGGTGTGGCTTGGTGGGTGTGGCAGGGAAAGGATAGTGTAAAATATCCATTCCCTCCCCACTCCAGGGGAAAGTTACTGCAAAATCCCCATCAGCTGGGATTCGGGAGGCAGAGAATAGATGGGGGTCTATTCAGTCAGTCAGAGGTGGTATTTACTAGTTCTCTGAACTACTCAAAATTTCCACTACTGGTTCTCCAGAACTGGTCAGAACCTGATGAATACCACCTCTGATGCAAGAGCAAAAGGGTTTGTTGTCTATTTCTATGAAAGTATATAAAAATGGTGCTCCAGAATCACTCATGGAAAATAAGGGCATATACAGCCACTGCTGCATGTAAGCAGCTCGAAGCATGTGAAGGCTTACACTGAGAAGAGCTAAGAACTGTGGCCTAATCTATCATTTATTTATTTATTTTCAGATTTCTATACCGCCCTTCTCCTTTCGGACACAGGGCAGTGAACACCCAAAGTAAAACATTTGTACACAAAAGTTAAAATAGATTTAAAATAATTAAATAAAGTTTGGCCCATAATTTAAAACATTTCAATTCAAAACCAATTTCAAATTTTAAAAACCCACCATAAAATCAGGACAGCCTGACTAACTGAAAAAAATAGGTTTTAAGGGCCCGACGAAAAGTCCGGAGGTCTGGGATCACTCGTATCTCTGGGGGTAGATTGTTCCAGAGGGTAGGTGCCACCACAGAGAAGGCTCTCCCCCTTGATTCTTAATTTTTTGGTTGATTCTTTGGTTGATTCTTAATTTTTTCTATAGGAGTGGCAGCCTGAAAGCTATTGAGACTCGAATTAAATAAATATTTTTGTATTGTAGTTAATTAATGAAAGAATAAAATTATTTGAATCTTTTCTAGATTAAAACAATAGGAAATAGAAAGTTATAGAGCTCTGATGGCGAACCTTTAGCACTTGTGCCAGAGGTGGCGCGCAGTGCTCTCTCTGTGGGCATGCGAGCTGTGGCCCCAATTCAGCTCCACTGCACATGCGCACGCGCCTCCCACTAGCCAGCTGGTCTTTGGGTCTCTGCCGTGCATGTATGGGGGGAGGGGCACATGCAGGGGATGTGCGTGCATGTGAGTGGGGCTGCACATGCGCGCATGCACAGAGGTGGGGAATGTGCAGGGAGGCTGCACATGCATGCACAGGGGCACACGCTGGGGCTGTGTGCGTATGCATGGAGGCTGGGTTACATGCTCAGGGGCTGCGTGCGCATTGCATTTGGGGGATTCAGGCATGCATGCGCACATTTTCATGTGCACACATGCGCTTTGGCCACTCAATCCAGAAACGGTTAGCCATCAGTTATAGAGGAAATATGCAAGGGAAGAGACCACTTGGAGTAATCTGTAGTACTTTTTTTTTTTTTTTAACAAAACATAAAGTGTGCTTGACCTGGCAAATTGAGATCAATTTATATTTTTGAAAATTGTGATGCTCTTTTAACCAAAACATCCTTTGTGAACCAGCATATAGCTTAGGCTGGTGTTTGTTTACTGAGTTACCATTGAGTTTAATGGAATTTGACTTCATGCACAACATTCTTTACGCTGAATGGGGATAGGACAAAGATAGCAGCTTTATAGTAAACCCAATCACAGAGTACAGCATTATTGGACTTCATTATTATCTTAATAGAGATTTGTCAAGTCCCTTTCCCATCTCCCTGATGGCTCTGTGGGTATATAAGATTCTACGAAAATAAAAATACGTTGATTTCTGTGGAAATTGGGATCGTAGAAAACACCCAGGAGCATAGAAGAGTCCAAAGGCAGATGCAAGAATAAAAGTGATAAATGTATTTATTCATATAACAAAACATATTAACTATATACAAAGGCTGTCTTAATATCCATTAGGGTAGGGGGCACACAGCGTGTGTGACCACCCCTATCAAAGATCATGTCTCATGGAGAACAAACGTAAAAGAGAGCAAGGTGGAAAGGTTAGAGGGGGTTTTATACTCAGTGTAAGCCCCTCCTCTCCACATAGGGGTGGGGGCACTTCCTGCCTCCACTGGTGTCTGTATGATATATGTGCCAATGGCTTGCAAATACTTGACAGTTCCCCTCCTTGCGAGCCAATGGCATGCAAACATACAAATGCAATGCACAACAAATTTTACCCTGTGAGACATAACTTTTTACACAGATCTTTGTGCCTATCTGCTGGTAGAGGTTTTGTGAAAATATCAGCTGTTTGATATTTGGTCTGACAATGTGATAAAGATATAAACCCCATCTCTACTAATTGCCTAACATTTTGATAGCGGATATCGATATGTCTGGACCTTTTTCCCACCGCATAGGCTTTGGCAATGCCTATGGCCCCGGTGTTGTCTTCTATAATTTGGATGGGCAAAGTCGATGGTGTCCAGATGCTAGAAATTAAGGCATCAAACCATATCAGATCGTTCCCTGCCTCTGATAAGCATGCATATTCGGCCTCAGCGGTGGAGCACGAAACAAATTTCTGTTGCCCCACATGCCAATGGATGGGTGCCTCATTTAATAGTACCAAGAAGCCCGAAGTACTCCTACGTGTCTTGGTATCTCCGGCCCAGTCCGCATCTGCGAAGCATTTTAATTGGGCCTTGTCTCTATTCTCAGGTTCCAAGCGAAGCACGTAATCTGCTGTGGTCTTGAGATACCTTAATAGCTTTTTAATGGCCAACCAGTGGAACTGGGTAGGATGTTCCACTTGTCTAGATAGCAGGTTTACGGCCAGGGCAATATCTGGATGGCTCCAGTTACTTATATATAGTAATGAGCCAATCACTGACCTAAATAGAGTATTATTTTGGAACTCTGGGCTATCCTTGTGTGCCAATCCATAATAGTCGGTCTGCATTGGGATAGCCGTTGGCTTGCTATCTTCCATTTTACATTTCACCAAGAGTTCCTCTATCTTTTCCTTTTGTGAGAGAGCAAAACCTTTTGGTGTAGTGATGATTTGTACGCCTAGGTACTTGTCCACATATCCTAAAGACTTTAGAGTGAACTTTTTTTGTAGGGTCCTGGCAAATATAATACTTCCCCCCTTGTCAGGCCCTATATATAAAAGATCATCGACATACACTAGGACTTTCTCCAGCCCCCCTTTGGTATCCCTTGTGAAGGTACATTTATCAGCTGGAGATGGATGGAAACCCAGTGATTTGAGAGTTTTAGTCAGGCATTTGTACCACAGTCTGCCTGATTGTTTGAGGCCGTACAAACTTTTCTTCAGAAGCCAGGTGTGGCCTTCCTGCCGTTGAAATCCGGGGGCACCTCTGACGTAAATTTCTTGTTTTAGATGTGCGTGTAAATAAGCAGTTTGCACATCAAATTGAAAAATGTGTTCCCCATGTGCTGCTGCGGTGACCAAAGCAGCCCTCACACTTTCCGCTCTCACGGTGGGGGAGTATGTTTCATCAAAGTCCTGCAAGTAGCGCTGTGCGTAGCCTTGTGCTACCAGCCGGGCCTTATAGAGGAGTTTGTTGTTGGGCATTGGCTTGACCTTGTAGACCCAACGGGTGCCAATTGCTTTCCTCTTTTTGGGGACTTCCATGGGGATGAAGACTTTCAATTTTTTGAGACTGTCCATTTCCCGCTCCATTGCCACCCTCCACCTGCGCTGTTCTTCCTCGGGAAGCTGAAGGACATCTGAGTACGTTTTAGGGGCCATGGTAACGCTGTTGACCGAGGCAACACAGCCAATGTCCAATCTTTTGGGTGGCACCCCTTTATTGGAGCGTTTTGATCGTCTGGGAAATTGCCACTCACCATCATCATTGTCATCCGGAGCATCGGTGTCAGAATTGGAGCTGCCGGAGGTATCTTTCCAATCAAAATGGGGCGGGCCTCTGTCCCAGGCGCTGCGAAGATATGGTCGTTTAGGTGAGGCAGGAGGTGTGAAGTCACCCAGGGATTCCTTGTCTGAATCGTCAGAGTCAGGTAGGGATTCATCACCATCTGGATCTTCGCTGGTCAGTTGCTTGGAGTTTGTTGGTTCATCCTCTTCAGGTGGTGCTGCTTGTTCAGTGTCACTTCTAATAGGGGAATAACCGGGTTCATTGGAATGAATTTTTGACCAATTTGACCCCTCCTCAAAGGAAGCTGATCTAGAGACAATGACAAGGTTATTTTTGTCTACAAACCTAGAGGCCTTGCTGCCGGTTGCATAACCTATAAATCTGAGCCTCCTTGATGCCTTGCCCCCCTTTCTTCTGAGGTGCTTGGGAATATGGACCCAGGCATAGGAACCAAAAATTCTCAGGTGTGAGAGGCTAGGTTTCCTTCCATGGACCAGGAAGTATGGGGTTTGGTTAATGGCACTACTCCACGTCCTGTTGACTAGATAATTAGCCATTTTGACCGCTTCTGCCCAAAAAACTTGGCTCATGTCAGCATCTGCAAGTAGGCAGTTCATGACATTCTGCAGCACTCCATTTCTCCTTTCTGAAATACCATTCTCGGACGGAGTTCGAGGGGATGATTTAAAATGGAGGATACCTCTCTCCTTCATCCACTTTTCAAAAATCTTGGATGTAAACTCAGTCCCCCTATCACTCTGCACCTGAGCGATGCACACCTTGTGTTGCGTTTGGATCTGGTTGTAAAGATATTTGAAGTTGGTAAAGACTTCAGTTTTGTCCTTTAAAATAAATACATGGCCATAACGAGAGTAATCATCTACTACCGTTAAAAAATAACGCCCCCTACCAAGGGAGGGTCTAAAAGGACCAACCAAATCCATGTGTACCAGCTGATAAGGGTACCTTGCACGACGGGAAGAGACCTTAGGTATAGCAGCAGTTTTAGATTTTGCTGCCTTACAGATGGCACATTCCAAATAGGTATTACAATTCTTTATCTTAAGCCCATCAGAAAAATCTTGCATTTTCTTAATAACCGGGAAGCTGGCATGGCCAAGCCTGCGGTGTAATATATGAGCACAATCCAAATGTAAAGGTTTACCCATGCATACTTTGTCAACCTTATGTATCTTACCATTACAAGCTTTGGTCTGTTCAGTAATGAGAGTAGGCACTGGATTAATGGTCACCTTAGAGTTCCTCAGGATTGGCTGAGGAGTTGTGACCTTAATGGGCTCAGTCTTAATGGCTTTGGATGTTCTAGGAGCTGGTTTAAAAGCTTCATTGGTTTTAGGTCCAGGGTCCTTGAGTTTGGACAACCTGGGGGCTGGCACAGAAGCTTTCTGCTCTATCTGGGCGTTAGCTCCCTGAGCCCTCTTGTTAGGTTTCTTGTGCCTTTTGACCTGTGCTTTTGGGGAAAAATAAGGCAAATTGTTGATTTTTACAATATCGCCAACAACACTCCCATTTTCGGAAACATAACCTCCACCCTTCTCAAAAACCAGTTTTACATTTTTATCCTCAGTCAATTTTAAGATGCTTAAAAGGTTGTTCTTGATTGAGGGAACATACAGTGCCCCAGTGACATCTCCTATACCAGGCACATTGATCACGCCTTCCCCAGTTACCTCTGCCTTGTCCCCAGTGGCAACTTTTACTGAGGACTTGAGTGGGTGTAAAACCTTAAATCGTTGCTTCGTGTTGGCTATATGCGTTGATGCACCTGAATCAAGAAGCCACAGCCCCTCAGCATCCTTTACCTGGGAGGTGTGATTGTCATTAGTGACACTACAGTATTGGTATCCTTTATGACCACCTCCCCCTCTTCCACGGCCTCTTTTATTTTTACTGTGCTTAAGTCCAGCCGTGTTGGCCCTAGAGCGAGGGCACTCCCTTTTAAAGTGACCTTGTATGCCACAGTCAAAGCAGGTGGGAAGGGTATTAATCCTTTCACTTGTGTCCTGGCGCCTCCTCTGAGGCCTAGGCCTGTGATATGCCTCCTTCATTTCTTGTTGTTCCTCATCTCTGCGCCTTAAATCTTCCTCAATAAAGCGGCCAGAAAAGTATTCTATATTTCTTTGTTCCCTAGAAACCCCTTCTAGAGAAATAATAAAGGGACTCCAGGATTTGTCTAGGGAGTTCAACATCACACTAATTAAAGTGGATTCAGAAACAGGCTCCCCCCTCTGTATAAGCTCATCCCTCATGGCTTTAAGCGTTGCCAAATGTTCCCCCATTTTGACACCAGGTCTGAGTTTATAGTTGTGGAACATTCTTGACAATCTGCTGGTTGCAGCCATATTGTCACTATGGAACAAATTATATAGGGCAGTCCAAACTTCCTGAGCTGTGAGGCCATCTGAAAGACTGGCATACAGAGCTGTGTCTATAGAACTTAACAGGGTTGTGTAAGCTCTTTTATGCAGGAACTCAATTTCAGGGCTCCAAGGTAAAGGGGGTGGCCTTTTGATCATGTCCAGAGTATTTTCTCTTAAGAGAATTATCTGAATCTCTTTACACCATTTTTTAAAATTCTGACCACTTAAATGTAATTTTTCAAAATTATTTGGCAAAGTTACAAAATTATTGCCATTAAACTGCATGGGGAGTTGTTCAAATGGCTGAAAAGATCCTGATGTGAATGGCATTGGGATCCCTAATCCTGGGATCGATTGCTTAGGTCTGGCTCCTTTTTGTAGTCCTTCTGTAGTTTGAAGCAACTGGGCACGTGCAGGAAATGGAGCATGCTCCAAAGCCTTTTCTTGTTGGAGCTCCGATCTCCCTCTCTGAGCTCTGAAGTCAGGTCTGGCTGGAGCCTCAGAATAGGCCCGGACATCAGCGATGTGGTGGGGAAGCCTTGGAGGAGTGGGAAGAAGGCCTGGAGATCTTTCTGGAGACTGGAGGCCCATCAGATGAGGTCCATGGGCTGGGTAGGCCTGGAAATGTCTCTGGATCTCCTCTTCTCCATCAGAGGAGCAGGATTGCAGCTCCGGATCATCCCAGCAGGGC
Source organism: Pituophis catenifer annectens (assembly GCF_029215685.1). NCBI lineage: Eukaryota > Metazoa > Chordata > Lepidosauria > Squamata > Colubridae > Pituophis > Pituophis catenifer. Next base: position 15,151,633 of record NW_027256895.1, read on the forward strand.
CGGAAAGGTGTGGGGGCCTCAGCCTGGGCCTCCCTGGAGCATTCAGTGAATGGTGAGCGCCTCTGCAGTGGGGAGTGGGAGGCTGCAGGTCCATCTGGGTTCCTCCGGGGGTGGGAGGTTGGGTTTGGGGCCCTCCTTGAGTGGGCAGCTGGGTCTGGGGCCTCGGGGGGGGCAGTGGGTGGTTGCTCCATAAGTTGCAGGGCAGCGACCAGGGCCTCTATGGCCTCTTTGATGTTTGCCATGGCAGGCGGGGCCTGGCAAGGGCCTTGTGGGCTCGGAGTGGTCCTCTGGGCCGCTGGAAGGCTGAACTGACTGGCTGGTGTTGTAGGCCTGGGCTGTGGAGCTGGGGAGGGCCTGGCTCGTGGTTCTGGCAAAGTGCCCAGGGGAGCAGCCATCTTGGAGGAAGTTGCCTCCGGAAGTGGCCTGGCGGCCATTTTGTTTGGCGGGAAACTGGGTGGGGGGGCAGTCTCTCTGGCGGCAGGCGCCATCTTGGAGAGATCAGGCAGGGGAGTCCTTACCGGGATGGCAGGCATCTCTGGTGCTGCCTCCTCAGGCCTCTTTCTGGCTGCTGCCCTTGTCTTCAGGAGGCAGGCGAGCGCTGCTCTGCACTCCTCTTCTGACATCTCAGCCACTTGCCTGTCCAGGCTTTCATCTGGTCCTTCTGCCCCCTCTTCGTCAGAGCTGAAGAAGCCTTCTCCAGCATCGCTTGGCTCGGCCCCTGGGATCTCTTGCTGCATCTGGGTGGCCTCTGGCTGCCAGGGTGTAGCAGGATGGAAACCCCCTTCAATGTTTTCCATCGTTGATTCAGTCTGGGGCTGCTGTGAAGTTCTCCTCCGTTGAAGGCCTCTGGTCACAACAGGGGAGCTTCTCTCACAGGTTATTTTGGAGGGCATCTCGCCTTTTCAACAGCTCCTGGAGTGGAGTTCTGCTACCATTCCCTCTGCTACCATTCTGTGGAAATTGGGATCGTAGAAAACACCCAGGAGCATAGAAGAGTCCAAAGGCAGATGCAAGAATAAAAGTGATAAATGTATTTATTCATATAACAAAACATATTAACTATATACAAAGGCTGTCTTAATATCCATTAGGGTAGGGGGCACACAGCGTGTGTGACCACCCCTATCAAAGATCATGTCTCATGGAGAACAAACGTAAAAGAGAGCAAGGTGGAAAGGTTAGAGGGGGTTTTATACTCAGTGTAAGCCCCTCCTCTCCACATAGGGGTGGGGGCACTTCCTGCCTCCACTGGTGTCTGTATGATATATGTGCCAATGGCTTGCAAATACTTGACAATTTCAATATCCCCTGTGATGGATACAAGGATGTTGTGTTCTATCAATTCAGGGGACAAATGTGTATTCTCTACTGCCTTGGTTTGCAACCAATACTTCCAAAATTCCAAGCTATTCTGTCATCTGTGGAAGAGATGGAAAATAGGTTTTGGAGAGGAAACAAATCAATTGTGATTGTAATATTTTGGATACTCATATTACATTTGCCTCTTAAGAATGTCTGCAACGTTTGTTTTGCAAAATGCAGTAAGAATGATGCAAGCATTATTTTTCACAAATATTACCAACCAGGAGAACTCATTATTGGTGCCATAGTTTCTCAGTTCATGGTTGTTTTTGAAGAGGCTGGATTCACAAGACATCCCTTTCACGATTTGATCTCTGATTTCATGTAAGGCACTGAAATTGCAAGCCATAGGATGATCCTAATTCTGATAAAAATTAGGAAGCATAGTTTTAGAAATTGGTAATGGAGTATGGGAACATCTACTTTCTACGGAATCTATATAGTTGTATCTATATCATCAATATCTATATTGCAAAAAAAGAGAGAGATGGATGAAAGGAAGGAAGGAAGGAAGGAAGGAAGGAAGGAAGGAAGGAAGGAAGGAAGGAAGGAAGGAAGGAAGGACCACAGTGGTTTATGGAGATTCTCAGTGATCCAGGTCATGGATATCCCAAAGGTGTTTCTTTTTCCAGAGGCAACTGGATTTTCTGGTTTTTCTTTGACGACACTGAAGAAGATTCTTGGATGAGAAGCAAAACGTCTTCAAGGAAAAACCAGAAAGTCTGATTACCTCTTGAAAAAAAAAGCATTTTTGAGACTACTGTGGTTTGTTTCCTATCCACATTATATATTTTCTGTATTCGAAAGGTGTCTAAACAGTGTTGGTAACCATGAGAATTATAACTGGTTTCTACTTTTTAACAATTTACAATGAAAGATAAATAGGAACTGTGCTTTTTCTGTCTCTGTTCCTTTCTGTTTTGTTTGTGTGTCTATCAGAAACAGATAGAGTGACACATAGAAGTGCGGGTAAATGTATTAGCTGCTAACATCCACACGACACTGTACAGTATATATTGTATTGGGTAAAGGCAAAAAAATCATTCTCCCTTGATGTCCTTCTTAATTCAGTATGAAGTTAGCAGACATATATTATATTGAAATGCAGCACCTATTTCTTCTGAAGCAACATGATAGTATCTTTTTCTGATTTTTGAATTTCACTTTAGTTCAGTGACTCAGGCTTACCAACATGTCATAGCCTTGGTGTTCGCTGTAAAGGAGATTAATGAAAATGCCCAGATCTTAACCAATGTCACTCTAGGCTTCAAGATCTATAACACTTATTATAATGCAAGATATACTTATGCAGCCACCATGGAACTGCTCTCTGCTCAAAGCAGGTTCATTCCTAACTATAAATGTAACCTCCAGAACAATTTGATGGCTGTTATTGGGGGACCAAACTATGATGAAATATTGTATGTGGCAAACATCCTAACCAGCTACAAAATTGCACAAGTAAGTGTTTAAAAATAAATAAAGTGTTTTAAAATAAAATGTAATAAATATTATATGATTTGTTAATTTATTATTTATCAAATCTTATTTTATTAATAACATTTAGTATCTTTCACCCTTAATGTTTAATAATTATATTTTTAACCAGAGAACATCAGCCAGAATAGTACAGTGAATTGGATATCGGTACTAGCAATAAAACTTAGATTTATATTTCACTTCATAGTGCTTTACAGACCTCCTTAAGTGGTTTACAATGTCAGCATATTGCTCAATTTCTCAATTTACTGACCTCAGAAGGATGGAAGGCTCAGTCAAACTTGAGCTGGTCAGGATCGAACTCCATGCTGTAAGCAGAGTTAGCCTGCAATATTACATTCTAACCTCTGTAAACCATATTGAATTGTACAAAGTTAACTTGACCTGGAAATGATTTTATGGGAGAGTGGGAATATTATTCCTCCTGGGTTTCCTTCAAATCTTTTAGCTTGGATATACCTCTGCTCCAGAGATGAATACCCAAGATACTGCCTTCCACTGGATGTTCCCAAATAAAATTCAACAGCACAGAGGGATTCTCCATCTTCTATTGCATTTTGGGTGGACATGGATTGGGGTGTTATACATTGATATTGGCAGTCTGACACAGATAGTACTGCAAAATGTGCTTCCCGTGTTTTCCAAAAGTGGTGTCTGTTTGATTTCATAAGAAAACTGTCTGATGGCCCTCTCACTGACATTGATAAACTAGCAAAAGGGATTCGTGCAACATTACATTTTCTCTTGACCCGTAGTTCTAATGTGGTGATTGTTCATGGTGAATTTCAAAGTATATTAACTTTAAGGAATTTCCTCAGAGTAGCTGAATTTGTGGAAATGCCAGTATATTCAAAAGTCTGGATTATGACATCAGATGTTGATTACGTATCTGTTCCCCAGCAAAGAGGTTGGGACTTAAATTTCCTTCATGGATCTTTATCCTTGGCAATTAATTTCAAGGATGTTTCTGGCTTCCATCAGTTTCTTCAAGCAAGGAACCCTGCTTTGGAGAAAGAAGATGGCTTCCTAAGAGAAACCTGGCAACAGGTATTTCATTGTGTCTTTCCTAGTTTTACTGATGACAATATGAGTGAGGACATTTGCACTGGAAAGGAGCAGCTAGGGACTCTCCCTATGTCGGTGCTTGAGATGAGGATGACTGCTCACAGTTACAGTGTCTACACGGCTGCATATTCCATTGCATATGCTTTGCATGCCATGTACTCTTCTATGGACAACCAAAAGGGAATTGCAAATGGATGGAGACAAAAAGTTCATCAACAGTCGTGGAAGGTAATCCTTTGCATGAACTACTAAAGGCATTTGCAGCATCCTTTACTTGCAGTCACAGAACCACAGAGTTGGAAATGACCTTAAAGGTCCTTCTTATCCAATTCCTGCTTCTTCCCTAATTTCTTTTCATAGAATAACTGTAATGTGGAATACTGAAACTATCTAGAAATGGTCAGATTCCAGCTTCTAAAAGTGGAGAGATACTTCTGATGGCAATATATTTCTAACTTTATCATAGTTTCTCGTTGTTTGTTTTGTGACCTCTGGTGGGTTTTTTTTCAAAAAATATATTTCACTTTATCATGATGGGATCATATTATCTATACTAGAGATCAGCAACCTTGGACACTCAAAGAGCCCTAACCGGAAGCCCCCGTTCAATTCTGGAGCCAACCAGAATTCCGGTTCCCCCCACCATAGTGTCTCCTCCTAGCGCAGTGTCCTTTTTCCTCTACCTATCCTAACTAAAAGCCCTATCAATTGTGGAGCTGACTGATGACAGGGAGCCACAGCAGAGGGATGAACGAGCCACAGGCAGCTCCAGAGCCACAGGTTGCCTACCCTTGATCTATACTATCTGGAAACTCCTTTGTGTTGGGGGTAAGAATTTATAAGGCTCTTGCTTTAAAAAAAATAATAATTTATGCTGCTTTGATTTTCATATGACCCTGTGTAGCTTGTTTGTGTGTTTGTTTCATTGCATACACAAAAAGCAATGTGGTATCAAACATCCAACCGAATTTTGTCATGAAATGGCTATGGAATTAATTAGTAACTAGTTAGCCATTAGGCTAACTGTTCTGTGAGTGTTTGCTGACCTTCTAAAATTCATTTTAAAGATTAAATCATGTGAAATAAATATGTTCAATTTGTTTTAGTTTTTAGAATGAAAGAGCAATTTTTTCAACATATATACTCCCTCTTTTCACTTGTATCATCAGGGAAATCATGGCATAGTCTGATGCTATTGCATCAATAAAGTTAAAAACTCTGCCTCCCCATCCTTAGGAGTCAATATGTATAGCATATGAATAGTATTAAAAATAAATTGCAATAAAAAGGAATATATTAAATGGTTCTTTTCTTACTCTCATTTAGATGCATCACTTTCTTAGGTATGTCTCATTTAATGACAGCAGTGGAAGAACTATTTCTTTTGACCAAAATGGAGAATTAGTAGCAGAGTTTGATATCATCAACTGGATCACATTCTCAAATCAGTCTTTTCTTAGAGTAAAAATTGGAAAGCTGGACCCACAAGCACCCTTAGACCAACTGTTGACTATTTCCGAAAAGGACATTGTCTGGCCAACCCAGTTTGGACAGGTAGAAATCATTTGAATATCACTTTTCTAAAGTTCAAAGCACTTTAATACTCAGCTTACAAAACTGAATAATTATTAGCAAACAAAACTGTCATATTTTCTATATCTTTCTATTAGAATTCTTTTCCACAAATATTATTCTTTTTTTTTTTGTATCTAAGTTTTAAGCAGCTTCAATGTTTAGATTAGAAGTTTCTATAGTTTCTATATCTGTCAATTAGACTTTATTTTCCAAATATTCTCCTGGTGTTCTTTTGTTAATTTCAATTCTGCAATATTTCATGAATGAACCTGTCATTACTGAATAGCTGAAGAATTCTTACTGCAACACTGATTGCTTTTTGAGGCTATTGACCAGTATTTCCATATCAATGAAGAACACAAATTGACTGATTCTTTCTTTACATAACTTATTGCTGTCTCTCATTCAGTAATACAAATTAGCAATTATGGAAAAAAATAGGGTTATGTTTTTCTCCAATAACTTTATTCTGATAGCAGAATTCTGACAACAACAGTGATTGTATTTCAGAGCTGTTGACCTTTATTTATTTATTTATTTATTTATTTATTTATTTATTAAATTTATATACCGCCCTATTCCTAAGGGACTCAGGGCGGTGAACAGCGAACGATAAAAATACATGTAATACAAACGTTAATAAAAAACCAATTAAAATATACTAAACACTCTGGTCCTAGATAATTCAAGACATCCCAGTTTAAAATAAAATCAAAAAGCAATATAAAGGGAAAGTTAGGCCAGGCCGGCCTGCTGAAACAGGAATGTTTTGAGGGCACGGCGGAAAGTGCGCAGATCCGGAATCTTCTGTATCTCTGGGGGGAGCTCGTTCCAGATGGTGGGTGCCCTCACAGAAAAGGCTCTCCCTCTGGTGGCCGCCAGTCGACACTGTTTGGCTGACGGCACCCTGAGAAGCCCCTCTCTATGGGAGCATACTGGGCGGTGAGAGGCTATTGGTGGCAGAAGGCGGTCTCGTAAGTACCCCGGTCCTAAGCCATGGAGCGCTCTAAAGGTGGTAACTAAGACCTTGAAGTGCACCCGGAAGACCACAGGGAGCCAGTGCAGCTCGCGCAGGAGGGGAGCCACAGGGGAGTGCCATGCTGCTCCCATAACTACCCGCGCGGCCGCATTCTGGACCAGCTGGAGCCTCTGGGTGCTCCTCAAGGGGAGCCCCATGTAGAGAGCATTACAGTAGTCCAGGCGTGAAGTGACGAGGGCATGAGTGACTGTATTTAATGAGTCCTGATCCAGAAAGGGACGCAACTGGTGAATCAGGCGAACCTGATAAAAAGACCTCCCGGCCACAGCCGTCAAGTGTTCTTCTAAAGACAGCCATGAGTCCAAGAGGATGCCTAAGTTGAGAACCCTCTCCGTGGGGGGGCAATGACTCATCCCCAATAGTCAGTGATGGCACCAACTGACTATATCGGGACGTCGGAAACCACAGCCACTCGGTCTTGGATGGGTTGAGCCTGAGTCTGTTCCCCCCCATCCAGTTCCGTACAGCCTCCAGGCACTGGGACATCACTTTAAGGGCATCATTGGGGTGGTCCGGGGTGGAGATATAAAGCTGAGTATCATCAGCATACTGATGATACTTCACCCCAAAACCACGGATGATCTCACCCAGCGGCTTCACATAAATGTTGAACAGAAGGGGTGAGAGAACCGACCCCTGTGGCACCCCACATACAAGGGGCCTTGGGGTTGACCTCTGCCCCCCTGTCAACACAGACTGCGACCGATCAGAGAGAAAGGAGGAGAACCACCGCAACACGGTGCCCCCCACCCCTAACTCTTCCAACCGGTGCAGCATGATACCATGGTCGATGGTATCAAAAGCTGCTGAGAGGTCTAATAGGACCAGGACAGAGGAACAACCCCTGTCCTGGGCCCTCCAGAGATCATTTACCAATGCGACCAATGCCTTTTCCGTGTTGTATCCAGGCCTGAAGCCCAACTGGAACGGATCTAGATAAGCCGATTCATCCAAGTACTGAGGAAGCTGTCACGCTACCACACTCTCAACAACCTTCGCAACGAAGCGAAGGTTGGAGAGACTGGACGGTAATTAGCCAACACTGCTGGGTCCAGGGAAGGCTTCTTGAGGAGAGGCCTCACCACCGCCTCCTTCAAGGCGGCAGGGAAGACACCTTCTCTCAAGGAAGCATTTATAATCCCCTGGAGCCAACCTCGTGTAACCTCCCGAGAGGCCAGCACCAGCCAGGAGGGACACGGGTCCAATAAACATGTGGCCGCGCTCAGTCTGCCCAGTATCTTGTCCACGTTTTCCGGAGTCACAGAATCAAACTCTTCCCAGGTAATATTCTCAAGACTTGCCTCCATCCTCCCTCCCGAATCTACCCAGTCAGAGTCCAAATTTTCCCGAATCTGAGCGATTTTGTCATACAGATATTGTACAAAGTCCTCGGCTCTACCCTCCAAGGGGTCCTCCCGCGCTTCCTGGTGGAGCAGGGAGCGGGTCACCCTAAACAGGGCGGCTGGGCGATTATCTGATGATGCAATAAGAGCGGAAAAATAGTTACACTTTGCCGCTTTTATTGCCACCAGGTAGGTCTTAATATGAGACCTTACCAGTGTTCGGTCAGATTCAGAACAGCTGGCCCTCCAACTGCTCTCCAGGCATCTTTTCCGGCGTTTCATAAAGAACAGAAATGGATTCTACCTGTCCAAATTGGGTTGGCCATAAATGTTTGTTTTGGAAATGGTCAACAGTTGGTCTAAGGCAGCTTGTGGGTCCAGCTTTCCAATTTTGACCCTAAGAAAAGACTGATTTGAGAATGTGATCCAGTTGATGATATCAAACCCTCCTACTAATTCTCCATTTTGGACAAAAGAAATAGTTCTTCCACTGCTGTCATTAAATGAGACATATCTGAGAAATTCACTGGGACATTTCTTCACTGGAACATTTCTATTTTTTCTCCACTCTTTACTTATAGTTGTATCTCATTCAATAATATAGCAAATGTACTAAAAGAATTTCAGCTGTATTCCTTTCCAATAGCAGTACATGTTACGGATGATTCATCCAAGATTATCTGTAAATTGTTTCAATATAACTGAGGTTTATAGAAGATAAATGGAAGTGTTCTTCTCCTGAAGTTCACCTTGTATTTTTCTATAGTCCTCACACTTGGTGAGATAGGAGCGAAGGTGGGGCTTCTTTCAATATCTTTCAATTGCAAGAATGTAAATTGCACACACAGATGCCAGTGAGAGGTATTAAATCTGCCTTATTCTAGTCTCCATTTTAGACCAAAAATAGACATATTTTCAGTTGTTAAAATGCAGGACTCAAATCCATTGATCTGTTCTCCTAGTAACTTATTGCTGCCTCTCATTCAGAAGTACAAATCTTTTTCAATTGTGATAATGCACAACTGAGCTTTTTCTTCATTTTTCACATTTAATCCAATGCTGCTTCCTTTCACGGACAGACACAGCCCATTTCATTGTGTAATGAGAAATGCCATTCAGATTATAGAAAAAGCACCAAAGATGGAGAACCCTTTTGCTGCTATGATTGTACTCCGTGTTCAGAAGGGAAGATCTCCAACCAGACAGGTAAAAGCCTCATCAGAATATGAGATATATTTCAACACTTGGACACCACATTCTATCTTTAGTATCATAAATAAAGTCCCCTTTCCATATACTTAAAAATTCAGACTATAGAAACATATATCCCATTTTACAACTATCAGAATTTGGATAGCTTTTAAAGACACCGGGATATTTATAATCATCCAAAATGCAAACTCAAGGAGAATTGTTAAAGATCTATGACCTTATATGCCTGATAATTACAAAATAAGTCAACACCAGACACATATTTCCTGTTGATATCAGGTTGTAAATAAATGTTCACTTGTATTTAAAACTGTCCCAGAAATTAGCATCAGCACTGGAAATGAAGGTTTCCATCTATGAAATCATGATTTCTATCCCTGAATCAAAGGGATGCAGTGTCTCCGTGCTAAGATGCTGAGCTTGTCGATCAAAAGATTGGCAGTTCAGCGCTTCAAATCCCTAGTGGCACGTAACGGGGTGAGCTCCTGTTACTTGTCCCACTTCTGCCAACCTAGCAGTTTGAAAGCACGTAAAAAATGCAACTAGAAAAATAGGGACCACCTTTGGTGGAAAGGTAATAGTATTCCATGTGCCTCTGGCATTTAGTCATGCCAGCCACATTACCATGAAGATGCCTTTGGACAGCACTGGCTCTTCAGCTTTGAAACGGAGATGAGCACCACCCCCTATAGTCGGGAACGACTAGCACATATATACAAGGGGAACCTTTACCTTTATCCCTGAATCTCTGAAATATTGAATTTATCAGATTTGGACATCCTAATTTTAGAAAGAAAGAAAAAAAACCCCAAAAATCAATCTCCTCTTCCCTACTTGGAACCAGCGGTGAAATCCCCCTTGTTCTATCCGGCTTGAAGAACCAGTAGTGCTGGTGGCGGGAGGCTCTGCCCAACCGCCAGGACAGCTGTCTATCTGGATCCGCTCCAGTCCGGCTTCCGGCCTGGGTACAGCACAGAAACGGCATTGGTCGCATTGGTGGATGATCTCTGGAGGGCTCAGGATAGGGGTTGCTCCTCTATCCTAGTCCTGTTAGATCTCTCAGCAGCTTTTGATACCATCGACCATGGTATCTTGCTGCACTGGTTGGAGGGGTTGGGAGTGGAGGGCACCATTTTGCGGTGGTTCTCCTCCTATCTCTCCGACCGGTCGTAGTCGGTGTTGACAGGGGGGCAGAGGTCAACCCCGAGGTGCCTCGTTGTGGGATGCTGCAAGGGTCGGTCCTCTCGCCCCTTCTGTTCAACATTTATGTGAAACCACTGGGTGAGATCATCCATGGCTTTGAGGTGGAGTTCCATCAGTACGCTAATGATACGCAGCTGTACATCTTCACCCCAGGCCATCCCAACGATGCCCTTGAAGTAATGTCCCGGTGCCTGGAGGCCATGGAGATCTGGATGGGGAATAACAGGCTTCGACTCAACCCTTCCAAGACCGAGTGGCTGTGGCTTCCGGTGTCCCGATATAGCCAGCTGGTGCCAATGCTGGCTATTGGGGATGAATCATTGGCCCCCACGGAGAGGGCTCGCAACTTGGGCATCCTCCTGGATACACGGCTGTCTTTGGAAGAGCATATGATGGCCGTGGCCAGGGGGGCTTTTCATCAGGTCTGCCTGATTCGCCAGTTGCGGCCCTTTCTGGATCAGGACTCCTTACGCACAGTTACTCAGGCACTCATCACTTCCCGCCTGGACTACTGCAATGCTCTCTACATGGGGCTCCCCTTGAGGAGCATCCGGAGGCTCCAACTGGTGCAGAATGCAGCCGCGCGGGGGATTATGGGAGCAAGAGGGCGCTCCCATGTGATGCCTCTCCTGTGCGAGCTGCATTGGCTTCCAGTGGTCTTCCAGGTGCGCTTCAAGGTGTTGGTCACCACCTTTAAAGCGCTCCATGGCATCGGACCTGGGTATTTGTGAGACCGGCTTCTGCCGCCGATAGCCTCCCACCGACCAGTATGCTCCCACAGAGAGGGACTCCTCAGGGTGCCGTCAGCCAGGCAATGTTGGCTGGCGACCCCCAGGGAGAAGGCCTTCTCCACCTGCCCTCTGGAACAATTTGCCCCCAGAGATACGAAGGATACCAGATCTCCAGGCCTTTCGCTGTGCCCTAAAAACTTTTCTTTTCCATCAAGCAGGGCTGGCGTGAACCCCCCCCCCCCTTTTAGCTCTTTTTTAACTCTTTTTAGCTTTTTAAGTGTAAATTGGGTTTTAATTGGATTGTTTTAAATTGTGGGCCAAAGCTGTATAATTCTTTTAATTGATTTTAAATTTTGTATTGGTATGCTTTTTATCCTTGGCCGTGCACCGCCTTGAGTCCAATAGGAGAAGGGCGGTATATAAATTGAATTAATAATAATAATAATAATAATAATAATAATAATAATAATAATAATAATAATAATAATGTCCTGTTTTTTACTCCCATTCCCAAACTGGTAGCGAAGGTAAGTGGATTTCACCACTGCTTGGAACTTCCTATATTTGGATCCTATCTTAATAATTTGTGGGTCCTTCTTTAAGACACAAGTTATTATGTTTCCATCAGTCTTAGACTGTGAATCTAAATGTAGATTGCCCATTTATCATCCTCCTCATCCTCATCATCCAGAACCAGGGAAATACTTTAATTATAGGAAAATCCAGTTGTTCAGGAAGGAAACACCACATTTTATCTTATCAACAGCCTCTATTGATCTCCCATAAAGAATTGGATTTTCACTACCAATATAATGCAAATAGAAGAGATGGAGACATTCATTTCATTTTTCCATTCTTGCGCGTATAGTATCCTAGCTGCAGTAGTGATGTGGAGGATCAAAAACCATTTTTCCTTAGTTATTTTGTCTGGTTTCATTCCTAATAAAAAAATCTCTGGTTTCAGCTCTATATTATATCCTGTAATTTCCACCATCCAGTTCCGAACCTTGGACCAATATTTGCCTGCTTTGGGGCACATCCACCATTGGTGGTAGTATGTCCCACAACCATTCCCACATTTCCAGCATGCCGGAGAAACTCCCGGGAAACTCCCAGGAATTAATACCCACAGAAAATAAATTGATTTGGAAAATTACAGAATGCGCAGAGGCAGACCGGTAAAGGAAACTACTTAGGAACAAAAAAGATTCTGATTATTAAAATGTTGGAATTTATGGTATAATTGGGTGAAAGAAAAGAGAGGGAAATGAAATGGATTGTATTAGTGGTATAGGTGCAGATTTGTGTACGTTAGTTGCAATAACCTTATATGTATATATGTAAAGTATTGTATTTTTAAAAATGAAAATAAACTTTATTTTTAAAAAAAGTGATGGAGACATTGATATATAAATTTGGGCTTGTTTTACCTTATGCCCTATAATCCTTATCAGATTCAGTTTTCATTGCAGATAGTAAGTTAATGATTGCATTTCACCAACTGCTTGATGATTAAAAAGAGTGAACGTCACCTGAATGTAATTCAATGCACTTTTCTCATTGGAAAAAAGTTTGATGCATTTTTCCTGCATGTGTTTATTTTACAAATATATCTGAGAATTATATGTTTTATTCTATTAAAATAGAGGGGGGGGGACTAATGGTAATACAGTTAACAGATTTTTTTTTATTATTCTTAAAGGGGGAAATATGCAGAAATATCAATAGTATCTAGATTAAACATACATTTTTGCTTTTTCAGACATGGATGATTGCTTTCAGTGCCCAGATGATCATTACCCAAAGAAAGACCATGATTCATGCATTCCCAAACCTATCAGTTACGTATCTTATGAAGATAATTTGGGGACCAGCTTGGCCGCAGTGGCTCTTCTGTTTTCTTTTACTACAATTTACATTCTAGGAATCTTTTTGAAGTATCACAACACTCCCATTGTCAAGGCCAACAACCGCAGCCTCTCCTACATCCTCCTCATCTCCCTTCTCCTCGCCTTCCTTTCTTCCCTGCTATTTATTGGTCGACCCACAAGTATGACTTGTCTCATTCGACAAACTGCTTTTGGCATCATCTTCTCAGTGGCGGTTTCTTGTATGTTGGCCAAAACAATCACAGTGATTCTTGCATTTATGGCCACCAAGCCAGGTGGCCATAAGATGAGGATGTGGATTGGAAATCGACTAGCCCTTTCGGTTGTTTTTTCCTGTTCTCTTGTACAAACACTTCTTTCTGTAGTCTGGCTTTCCACCTCTCCCCCTTTCCCAAATGTTGACATGAACTCTCTTAGCACTGAAATAATTCTGGAATGTAATGAAGGCTCTGTTGTGATGCTTTATTGTATATTGAGCTTCATGGGCCTTTTGGCTGTTGTCAGTTTTGTTGCAGCTTTCCTAGCCAGGAAATTACCAGACACTTTCCAAGAAACCAAATCCATCACTTTCAGCATGCTGATCTTTTGCAGTGTCTGGTTGTCCTTCATACCTGCCTACATGAGTACCAAAGGCAAATATATGGTGGCCGTGGAGATCTTTGCCATCTTGGCCTCCAGTGGGGGGCTCCTGGTTTGTATCTTTTCCCCAAAATGCTATATCATCATGTTGAGGCCGGACTGTAATAAAAAAGAGCATCTGATAAAAAGAATCCATTAAATGGCATTATTTATGGTTTCTTTTTTCATGAAATATGCTAATATTTTCCTTAACATCTTCAATGCAAATTTAAGGTGTATTTTTCTCTACATATATTCAATGTAGACATGTGCATTTCAAGTGTACAGGAGATAACTATTAGTAATAAAGAGGGTACTGGGCTCTCAAAAGAGATTTTAGAAACTCCCTGTGAGGTACTTTGATTGTGTATCCATGCTTGTATACAATAGAAAATTCAATAGGCTTTAAAGCAGGAAAGAGAGAGTTTTATTCATGGTTCAATATATCCCAACTAGATTGACCATAAAAAATTTTGGTAAAAGAATGTAAAAAGAAGCAAAAAATAAATACAAAGATGGCTTCTAAAGATATTCAAAATCTGTTCAATGGCATTCTTCATGTTTACTTTCTTTCATGAGACATGCTAATATTTTTCTTAACATGTTAAATAGATATTAAAGATACACCTTTCTCTACATATATTCAATGTTCATATGTGTTTCAAATCTGCAGGAAGTAAGTATAAATAACAAAGAGGCTACGGGGATCCTATAACAGATTTTAGAAAGTCCTTGGGATGCATTTTAATTATGTATCCATGGTCCTAAAAAAATAGAAAAATCAATAGGCTTCCTCATTTAGTAAAGTATTTGGTAATGTTGGCGAAGAGAGAACTTACTTACATTTGGAAATGGAGATGAGTGCAACCCCCTAGAGTCAGGAACGTGTGCGAGGGGAACCTTTACCTTTAATTTAAATAATTCTGTCTTATTATTGATTTGTATTTCATATTTCTTAAAAACCATCTCCCTCAGAGAGAGGCTCTGGACAGTGTACAATATAATGGACTGGGCTATGGCATGGACTGATGTGATGGGGCAAAGCAATTCCATAGGTAGCCTGGCCCTATGTCATGTCATGTAGGGCTTTATAGATTATTAGCAACACCTTAAATTGGACCTGGAAGCAAACAGGTACCCAGTGCAGCTTGTGGAGCAAGGGTGTTTATATATGCCCTTCTTTGTATAGCTTCTGGATACTTTTCAGTGCTAGTCCCATATAGAGTGCATTGCAATAGTTGAATTGGGAGGTGACCATGGATTGAGTGACCAAATTGAGATCCTCCTTGTCAGGAAAGGTCATAAGTGGCACATAAAACACCTAGTTAGGCAAAGGGTCTCCTGGCTACACCCCCAGCTGCTCTTTGACCAGGAGCTGTGAGTCCAAGAAAACAGCCAAGCTAATATATTGGGTCTGTCTTGTGGATTAGGAATCAAATAAGTTTGAATGATTGGTTTGAAAATTGGTAAAAAGGGACATGTTGAGGTGACAGAACCTCAGCAGGCCTTAGAGGCAATGGAAAGTTCCATAAGAAATCACAAGTCTGGGGGTTATTCCTGTGACTTTATCTGCTGTGTACCACAAAAGATGTATAGTTATAGTTATTAGTTATCTGTTGTTTCCCATCCACAGTCTCCATGTACAATGCAAAGGTGAGTACTGCACCACTCACTTCACCCAGGATGGAAATAGATAGACAGCTGGGTCTCATCAGCATTTTGACGATACCTCGTACAGTGGTGATGGATGAGAAAGGTTGGTTTTGCAAATTGCATTCAGCGAAATTGTATTTTTTTTTTTTATGGCCTAGGATTACAAGTAAAACAGGCAGTATGACTTGTTCAGCCGCACACAACACTCCTCCCAAGCAACAGGCAGGGTCAATTTAGATGACTGATGAATATAAAAATTAGGCTAAGGCAATGGTAGAGAAAACTTGAAACTGAGGGGGGATGTTTTTTCCAAGCACACAATTTCAGGTACAATTCTTAACATCTTATAGAAGGGTAGAAAGTATCCCATTCTTTAGGGTAAGAAATATTAGACCTTCCAATCTAATAGTAAATCATTATAGTCAATTATAAGGAATGTCTCTATGTTTCCTCAATACAAGCTGATATGATGATTACTGGAACATAATACACTGATAATTTTCCACAATAGCTTTAGTGTTCAAAAAAATAAAAAAAAAATCAAGACCTGGATATATTTCTTTATCATGGAACCATGAAGCTTGTTTTAATAAAGTACCTAACCAGCACTGACTAATTTTGAAGAGCTAAACAGGGATGAAACTTTTTAGAAGTAGAATCAGAGATCACTATAAAATCCTAGATCTATTGTCGAGTAGAATAGAGGGGTGGAAAATATCTCATATTTGACCTCTTGGCTGAATAGAACTTCTTTCTAATGAGAACAATTCTTTCCTAGCTACGAGCGTGCTGCTCCAAATAATCCAGTTGCCATTATTGCAGCCCATAGCTTCCCAATACAATCAGACAGAACTTTGAGCAGTCTGTAGTAATTTATTTTTCCCAAAACGTAAATTGTGCTTGCCTGGAAAAATCAATGTGTAGTATTTAAAAATTGTGATGCCCTATGCAAACTACCATGTGGCTTATGCTTATTTTCATTTACAGAGTTACTACAGGTAGTCCTTAACTTAAAAGGTAAAGTTAAAGGTTCCCCTTGTACATATGTGCTAGTCGTTCCTGACTCTAGGGGGTGAAGCTCATCTCCATTTGAAAGCCAAAGAGCTAGCACTATCCAAAAACATTTCTGTAGTCATGTGACCGGCACGAGTAAACGGCAAAGGCGCATGGAACTGTATTACATTCCCACCAAAGGTGATCCCTAGCTGGGACAAATAACAGGAGCTCACCCTGTTACATGGCACTAGGGATTAACATCAGTTAGTTAGTTAGTTAGTTAGTTAGTTAGTTAGTTAGTTAGTTAGTTAGTTAGTTAGGGATTACAACAGTTCAAAGTTATAATGGCACTGAAAAAAGTGAGTTATGACCATTTTTCACGCTTACGATCTTTGAAGCATCTCCATGATCATATGATCAAAATTTAGATCATATCTTGCTTGATCAATTGCTTGGAAACTGGTTCATAATTATGACCATTGCTGTGTCCCAAGGTCATGTGGTCATCTTTTGCAACCTTCTGATAAGCAAAGTCAATGGGGAAGCCAGATTCACTTAAAAACCGGGGAAGACAACAACCGGGTTTGCTAACTTATCAACTGCAGTGATTCACTTAACAACTCTGGCAAGAAAGGTCATAAAATGGGGCAAAACTCACTTAACAACTAACACACAACAACAGAAATGTTGGTCTCAATTGTAGTCGTAACTCAAGGATGACCTGTGTTGAGTTCAATAGAATATGACCTCATGGACCACATTACAACATTCTTCTTGGTCAGTGGGTATGAGACAAAAATAACAGCAGTGTAGTAAACACCACATGTTACAGGATTATTTGAATTAATTATTGTCTTAATAGAAAATTGTCATCCCTTCCCCAGGTCCCCAAAGGCTCTGTGGGTACTTGTGATTCTATGAAAATTAAAGTGTGGTTATTTAAATAACCCTGTTGATTGTCAAACCTGGAGTTACAATGCTAGGACTCAGTGGACCAATGTGCATTTTCCACTGTATTAGTTTGCAACTGATAATTAACTTTCAGACTTTGAGGCTATTCTGTGGAGGAGATGAAATATTATTTTTCAAAAGAATTTTCCAAGAAACAAAGAATCAAATCATTTGTGATGGTCACATTTTGGAGACTCATCTTATATTTGCTCCTTCAGAATATCTGCAGTGTTTGTTTTCCAAAGTGCAATAGCAATGATCCAAGCATCATTCTTCATAAATATTATCAACCAGGAGAACTCATTATTGGTGCTACAGTTTCTGAGTACATTGTTGCTTCTGTAGAGACCAAATTCACAAGACATCCCTTTCATGATATCATCCCCGAGTTCCTGTAAGTAGCTGAAATTTGCAAGCCATAGGGTGATAAAAATTGGGAGAAGTAGTATTAAGATTTAGTCATTGCTAATGTTTTGCTGCTATGAGGAAGGAGGGGAGGAGGGGAGGAGGGAAGGGTGGGAGGAAGCCAAGAAGGAAAGGAGAGGAGAGGAGAGGAGAGGAGAGGAAAGGAAAGGAAAGGAAAGGAAAGGAAAGGAAAGGAAAGGAAAGGAAAGGAAAGGAAAGGAAAGGAAAGGACATCACAATGGTTGGTTTGATATCCGCATTATATTTGTTCTGTTAATCTAAAGGAACCTGTACAGTTTGAGATTTCTACTTTTAAAGATTTGTTCAGCATGAAGTTAGCAGACATATATTGTATTGAAATGCAGCACATATTTCCTCAGAAACAACTTGACAGTGTATATTTCTAATTTTTGAATTTGACTCTAGTTCAGTGACTCAAGCCTACCAACATGTCGTAGCCTTGGTGTTTGCTGTAAAGGAGATTAATGAAAATGCCCAAATCTTAAACAATGTCACCATAGGCTTCAAGATCTATAACACATATTATAATGCAAAATATACTTATGCAGCCACAATGGAATTACTCTCTACACCAGGCAGGTTCATTCCTAACTATAAATGTGACGTCCAAAACAATCTGATAGCTGTTATTGGGGGTCCAAACTCTTATGAATTTCTGTACATGGCAAGCATCTTGACCAATTACAAAATTGCACAGGTAAGTGGCTGAAAGAATAATTGCTTTAAAATAATATTTAATAAATAGTATTTTATTAAATAATATTTAATATTGGTTAATAAAATAATATTCAGTTAGCTTTATTGATTAGCCTATAGGCCATATCAAAGCACAAGGTGGAAACACATATCACCATTAAAATCTTATACAAACAATTTAAAATAAAAGTAGGGTAAAATACAATAGTTATAGGATTAGATACAATATAATTTGATACATAAATATATAAAATAGAGTAAAATGACATAAAATTACATTTCGGTGTCACCCACACAATCTACCCCAATCTGTCCCACATATGCAGATCTCAACTGAAACATTTTGTTTAAGTACTGTGCTGTGTTAGATGTTATCTTCAGGTTCTGGCCACACATAAAGTAGGTTTTTTTGATATGGGGATCCGAATGGGTCATTCGCTTGGTATATGGACCATGGTACCTGTCTCTCACCCCCTTATACAAGTAACTAGGATGTGAGCCAGGTTTTCTACCTCTGCCGCTCCGCAAATGCAGAGACACTCATTGTAGGGTATAGAAAGGAATCTCCCATATCTGACCATTGTGTCAAGATGTTCGAATCTCGCTCACGTAATATACCCCTAAGATGTTTTGGCAGTTATAACGTCAAATAGCTGTCTACTTGAAAAGTATGTTTGTATTTGCTCAGCCATTTCAAGTTACCCACCTTACTAAGGATAGCTATATCATTTTGTGCTTCTATATCCTTAATTCTTTGGGCAGCTCTTTTTTTTGAATTGTTCTCCTGTTACGCAAGAGACTGGAAGGCCACAGCTTCTTACAAAATTTGTTAGATCATTTGTTACATAACAAAATCAGCTAGAGCAGTAATGTGAATTGGATTATACTGTACTGTACAAACATAACTTGACCTTGAAACGTTTTTAGGAGAGAGTGGGAATGAGTCACTTTTTTTCTTCTTGGTTTCCTTCAAAAAAAAAAAAAATAGCTTGGATATTGCTCTGCTCCAGAGATGAGTGCCCAAGATACTGCCTTCCACTGGATGTTCCCAAATAAAATTCAACAGCACAGGGGGATTCTCCATCTTCTATTGCATTTTGGATGGACATGGATTGGGGTGTTATATATTGATATTGGGAAACTGACACAGGTAGTACTACAAAATGTGCTTCCCGTATTTTTGAAAAATGGCATCTGCTTTGATTTCATAAGAAAACTGGGTGACGGCTACCTCAATGACTTTGACAAACTAGCAGAAGGGATTCATGAAACATCTCTTTTTCTCTTGACCCGTACTTCTAATACTGTGATTGTTGAAGGTGAATTTCAAAGTATAGTAACTTTAAGGCATTTCTTCAAAATAGCTGAATTTGTGGTAACGTCAGGATATTCAAAAGTCTTGATTATGACATCAGATGTTGATTATGTATCCATTCCCCTTCAAAGAGGTTGGGACTTAAATTTCCTTCATGGATCTTTATCCTTGGCAATTAATTTCAAGGATGTTTCTGGCTTCCATCAGTTTTTTCAAGCAAGAAACCCTGCTTTGGAGAAAGAAGATGGCTTCATAAGAGAAACCTGGCAACAGGTATTTAATTGTGTCTTCCCTAGTTTTACCGGAGACAATATGGGTGAGGACATTTGCACTGGCAAAGAGCAGCTAGGGACTCTCCCTATGTCGGTGCTTGAGATGAGGATGACTGCTCATAGTTACAGTGTCTACACAGCTGCATATTCCGTTGCTTATGCTTTGCATGCCATGTACTCTTCCAGGAACAACCAAAAGGGAATTGCAAATGGATGGAGACAGAAACTTCATCAACAGTCGTGGAAGGTAATCCTTTGCATGAACTACTAAAGGCATTTGCAGCACCCTTTCCTTGCAATCAAGAGTTGGAAATGACCTTAAAGGTCTTCTCATCCAGTTCCTTCTTCCCTAATTTCTTTTCATAGAAAAACTATAATATGGAATACTGAAAATATCTAGAGATGGTCAGATTCCTAAAGGTGGAGAGATACTTCTTCTGGTACAAAAATTGGTAATACATTTCTAACTTTATCATAGTTTCTAATTTGTTTTGTGATCTCTGATGGATTTTTTTTCCTAAAAATATCTTTAACCTTATGATGATGGTATGATATTATCTATCCTATCTTGAAAAACCCTTTGTGTTGGGGTATGGATTTATAAAGCTCTTGTTTCTTTTTATTATTTAACCCAAACCCTAACCTTCTGTGGCTAGTTTGTTTGTTTTGACGCATCACACAAAAGACAATGTGGTTTCCAACATGCAACCTAATTTTGACATGAATCAGCTGTGGAATTACTCAGTAACTAGTTAACAGGTTCATTGTTCTGTGAGTATTTGCTGGTCTTTGAAAATCTTTTTGAAAAATTAAACCATATGAAATAAATATGTTCCATTTCTTTTAGTCTTTCAGAATGAAAGACCTATTTTTCAATATATTTCCCTGTTTTTTTCACCAATATAATCAGGGAAATCATGTCATACTCTGATGTCATTGTACTCTGGAAATATCTACCTCTCCATACTTAGGAGTTAATATGTGTAGCATATGAATAGATTAAAAATAAATTTCAGTAAAAAGGAATATATTAAACATTTCTTTTCTTACTCTCATTTAGATGCATCACTTTCTTAGGTATGTCTCATTTAATGACAGCAATGGAAGAACTATTTCTTTTGACCAAAATGGAGAATTAGTAGGAGGGTTTGATATCATCAACTGGATCACATTCTCAAATCAGTCTTTTCTTAGAGTCAAAATTGGAAAGCTGGATCCAGGAGCACCCTTAGACCAACTTTTGACTATTTCCGAAAAGGACATTGTCTGGCCAACCCAGTTTGGACAGGTAAAATCCCTTTGAATATCACTTTTCTAAAGTTCAAAGAGCTTCATTACTTAGTTTACAAAACTGAATAATTATTTTTAACAAAAATTGTTGTAGTTTCTATATCTGTCAATTAGAATTCTCCCCCCCCCAAAAAAAAATATTATTCTTTTTTTTTTTCTTATCTAAGGTTTAAGGCTCAAAATGTTCAAGTTACAAGTCAACTATTTTTTATAAACAAAACGGTACATCTGCCAATTAGAATTTCTTTTCCAAATAGTCTCTTGATTTTTTTTTTTGTCAGTTCGACAATATTTCACGAATAAACCTGTCATCACTGAATAACTGAACAAATCTGACTGCAATACTGATTGCTTTTGGAATCCGTTGCCCTTTAATTAAAAAGAACACATATTTTTATTGATTGATCTGTTCTCCTAGTAACTTATTGGTATCTCTCATACAGTAGTACAAATCTTTTTCAGTTGTTATAATGCACGACTGAGCTTTTTCTTGGTTTTTCATATTTAATCCAATGCTTCTTCCTTTCATGGACAGACACAGCCCATTTCATTGTGTAATGAGAAATGCCATTCAGGTTATAGAAAGAGCACCAAAGAAGGAGAAGCCTTTTGCTGTTATGATTGTACTCCATGTTCAGAAGGGAAGATCTCCAACCAGACAGGTAAAAGCCTTATCAGAATATTAGATATATTTCAACATTTAGACACATACTATCTTTACTATCAAGGGACATGGTGGCTCAGTGGCTAAAATGCTAAGCTTGTCGATCGAAAGGTTGGCAGTTCAGCAGTTCAAATCCCTAGTATCGCTTAAGTCGTGGTCAGGACAGAAGGAGAAAGATCATCCGATACAGGAAATTCAGATGGTTCACTGAGGATCACATGTGGAGAGACCAATTCTGTTCGTTAGTTATCTGCCCCACCAGATACTTAATGCTGTTACCACTCCAATAGTTGCACCTTTCATACTGAGTGGAGTATGACCATGCATGAGTGGAGTAAAACCTACAATGTTCTTCTTTATTTTATGGACATTTAGAACCAGGTTACTTTTATTACACCAGTCCACCAGAGCCTTCACCTCTTCTCTATAAGCATCTTCATTGTCATCCCAGATAAGACCCACCACTGCCGTATCATCTCCATAC
Source organism: Pituophis catenifer annectens (assembly GCF_029215685.1). Classification (NCBI taxonomy): domain Eukaryota; kingdom Metazoa; phylum Chordata; class Lepidosauria; order Squamata; family Colubridae; genus Pituophis; species Pituophis catenifer. Next base: position 15,173,917 of record NW_027256895.1, read on the forward strand.
TTCACAATATGATTTGTAGCAGATTTGGCACAGCAGTCATGGGTTATCAGTAGCGGACTCAAGACGTAGCCCCTTGGGGAACCTGTACTCAAGGAGATGGAGTTGGAAACCTTTCTTCCAACTCACACAAACTGGGGCCCATCAATAAGGATATCCAGTATCCAATTACATAAAGGAGTATTAAAAACTAACAGGACCAGTTTGTTCACCAAATGCTGAGGAACGATTGCATTGAATGCCAAACTAAAATAAAAAAATAGCATTCACACATGAGTATTCTTCTCCTCCATTTGTGCCAAGCTGGAGAGTGCATCATAACAATAGTAATAGCATTTAGACTTATATAGTGATTTACAGCCCTCTCTAAGCAGATTACAGAGTCAGTATACTATTTTAATGGGGGTATTGTGTTTTAGATGATTGGCCAAACTATCTAATAATTTTAAATTGTTTTTAACTTTTATATTGTTGCTTTTTATCTTGGTTGTACACCGCCCTGAGTTCCTTTGGGAGAAGGGCGGTATAAAAATTTGATAAATAAATAAATAAATAAATAAATAAATAAATAAATAAATAAATAAATAAATAAATAAATAAATATTGCCTCCAAAAATCTAAGTCCCCATTTTACTGGCTTTGGAAGGTTGGAAGGCAGAGTCAACTTGAGACGGTTAGGATTGAACTGCTAGCAGTTGGCCAAGTTAACTTTTTTAAGGGGGAAAATATAGAGAAATATTATAAATATCTTGATTTAATATACACTGTTGCTTTTTCAGACATGGATGATTGCATTCAGTGCCCAGATGATCATTACCCAAATAAAGACCATGATTCATGTGTTCCCAAACCTTTCAGTTACCTATCCTATGAAGACAATTTGGGAACCAGTTTGGCCACTGTGGCTCTTCTGTTTTCTTTTACTACAATTTACATTCTAGGAATCTTCTTGAAGTATCACAACACTCCCATTGTCAAGGCCAACAACCGCAGCCTCTCCTACATCCTCCTCATCTTCCTTCTTCTCGCCTTCCTTTCTTCCCTGTTATTTATTGGTCGACCCACAAGTATGACTTGTCTTCTTCGACAAACTGCTTTTGGCATCATCTTCTCAGTGGCAGTTTCTTGTATGTTGGCCAAAACAATCACAGTGGTTCTTGCATTTATGGCCACTAAACCAGGATCAAAGATGAGGATGTGGGTTGGGAATCGACTAGCCCTTTCAGTTGTTTTTTCCTGTTCTCTTGTACAAACACTTCTTTGTGTAGTCTGGCTTTTCACCTCTCCCCCTTTCCCAAATGTTGACATGAACTCTCTTAGCACTGAAATCGTTCTGGAATGTAATGAAGGCTCTGTTGTGATGCTTTATTGTATATTGAGCTTCATGGGTGTTTTAGCTATGGTCAGTTTTGTTGCAGCTTTCCTAGCCAGGAAATTACCAGACACTTTCCAAGAAACCAAATCCATCACTTTCAGCATGCTGATCTTTTGCAGTGTCTGGTTGTCCTTCATACCTGCCTACATGAGTACCAAAGGCAAATATATGGTGGCCGTGGAGATCTTTGCCATCTTGGCCTCCAGTGCGGGGCTACTGATTTGTATCTTTTCCCCCAAATGCTATATCATCGTGTTGAGACCTGACTTTAATAGAAAAGAGAATCTCATAAAAAGAATCCGTTAAATGACATTCTTCGTGGTTACTGTTTTTCATGAAACGTGCTAATATTTTCCCTAACATCTTCAATACATATTGAAGGTGTACTTTTCTATACATATATTCCAGATCACCCCAACGATGCCCTTGATGTGATGTCCCAGTGCCTGGAGGCTGTGCGGATCTGGATGGGGAGAAATAGGCTCAGGCTCAACCCATCCAAGACTGAGTGGCTGTGGTTTCCGACATCCCGATATAGTCAGTTGGCGCCATCACTGACTATTGGGGGCGAATCATTGGTCCCCACGGAGAGGGTTCGCAACTTGGGCATCCTCCTGGATTCATTGCTGTCTTTAGAAGAGCATTTGACGGCCGTGACCAGGAGGATTTTTCATCAGGTTTGCCTGATTCGCCAGTTGCATCCCTTTCTGGATCGGGACTCATTACGCATGGTCACTCATGCCCTCGTCACTTCCTGCCTGGACTATTGTAACGCTCTCTACATGGGGCTCCCCTTGAGGAGCACCCAGAGGCTCCAACTGGCACAGAGTGCGGCATTCACATGTAACACCTCTCCTGTGCGAGCTGCACTGGCTCCCAGTGGTCTTCCGGGTGCGCTTCTAGGTTTTGATTACCACCTTTAGAGCACTCCATGGCTTCGGACCCGGTTACCTATGGGACCGCCTACTACCAGCAATAGCCTCCCACTGGCCGGTACGCTCTCATAGAGAGGGGCTCCTCTGGATGCCGTCAGCCAAACAATGTCGACTGGCAGCCCCTAGGGGGAGGGCCTTCTCTGTGGGGGCACCTACTATCTGGAATGAGCTCCCCCCGGAGATATGGAGGATACAGGATCTGGGCACCTTCTGCCGCGCTTTGAAGACCTTTTTATTCCATCAGGCGGGCCTGGCCTAATCTTTTCCCTCTTTTCTTTTTAATATGCAAATTTTAATCTGTTTTTTAAATGATTGGGGTGTTTTAATTTGTCTGGGCCAAATTGTTTAATTTGATTTTATCCTGTTTTTAAATTTTGTATTTATGTATTTTACTGTTTGGCTGTTCACTGCCCTGAGTCCTTCGGGAGTAGGGCGGTATACAAATCAAATAAAGATAAAGAAGAAAGATATATTCAATATATACATGTGCATTTCAAGTGTAAATCTGGACTGAATTTTCAACTAATTTGGTGCATATAAAGGTGAAAAAGAAGAAGAAGAAGAAAAATTAAATAAGTAAAAATTGTTTAAAGCTGACAGCAAACAAAATGGATACTTTTCCAGCTTGTTGATTATAATAGTGGATTACAATTACAATTGCAGAAAGCCATCATCAGGAGAAAAAAAAATATTGCAACACTGAATCTTTGTTTTGGGAAAAAAAAACTTATTTCTTATTCAATTATTATTTATTTTTATTTCATCATTTGCGTACATTTTTATAATATCTCACTTTTTTCCCTTTTACCCCCCCTCCCCTTTTTCCTTTTACTTGGCATCATCTGGGTATCTATTTTTCTAATTGTTTTCTCCCATCTATTCTCTATTTTATCTCTATGTCCTTATTCATATTTCTTTTCTAACCAATCATAAAATTTATCCCATGTTTTGAAATACATCGACTCCTCTTTATCTTTTATTGTCAGTGTTAATCTATTCATTTCTGCACATTCTAAAATTTTCTTTATAATATCTCCTTCCAACAGAATTTTATCTGCTTTCCAGTTTTGTGCAAATATAATTCTAGCTGCTGGTATTATGTGAATAATCAAATATGTATCTTCTTTGCTATAATTCTCTGGTAAAATTTCCAATAAGAATATCTCTAGTTTTAACTCTATATGTTGCTGCAACATTCCCTCTAACCATATTTGTATTTTCACCCAATATTGTTTTGCTTTTTTACACAACCACCATATATGATAGTATGATCCCGGCAACTGATGACATTTCCAACACTTAGCTGATTTATTTATCTTTAAACATTTTAGCTAATCTTTCTGGTGGCATACGCAATCTATAAAACATCTTATACAGGTTTTCTTTATAGGCTGTTGCCATTGTTAATTTATAATTTCTTTCTCAAAGTTGTTGCCATTTGGGTTCTTTTTACCTTTACTACCGGTTCGCAACGGGAACTGCAGATCACCAAATAATGTGATGGGGTATTTGGTAACGTTAGCAAAGAGAGACACTTACTCACATTTGGGTAGATGCCGAGTAGATTGATCATTGGAATTTCTTATAGAGGAACAACACAGCAATATACTATTGCTGGATTGGTTTCTCATATTAACACCATTTCTAATGCTACCAAATACAATTCTGCCTCAAGGTAGTGCCATCAATGGCGGCCTCAGTGAAATGCTCTCTAGTAGTTTTGATTTTTCTACTTGTACGGCTGTTTCCTTTGGTACAACAATTAATCAGGACAGGCACAGAGTTCAACTGATAGTTAGGACTGCAGAGAAAACAATTGCAACCAGTCTGCATTGGGGACTTGCAAACTACATATAAATAAATGTAGGACATTTATTTATCCCAGTAGGACAGGGATGGTAGGCATGCTGGTGCGCTTATGCATGTCCCCTTAGGGACCTCTTAAAAAACATGAAAGGTCCACGGTAGACAGTTTAAGGTAAAAGGTATGGGGATTAGAGAGACTAACAACAGGATCAGGTAGAGTGTTCCAGACATTAACTACTCTATTGCAGAAGTCATATTTCCTACAATCAAGATTAGAGCGAATTACATTGAGTTTGAATCTTGTGTTATTGCGGCTGAAATTAAAGTACTCATTTACAGGTAGGACGTTTTGGTAAATAACCTTATCAACTAAGCTTAGGTCGGAACGTAGACAGTGTAGTTCGGGGCTATCGAGACCTAAAATTTCAAGCCTGGTGGTATCGGGAATTTTATTTCGAGCAGAGGATTTGAGTATTCTTCTAGTAAAATATCTCTGGACCCTCTCTAATGTAATGATGTCTGAAATACAGTGAGGGTTCCAGGCAGGTGAACAGTAATCAAGTATAGGTCAGGCAAAAGTTTTATATGCCCTAATTTGGAGTACAGCGTTACCAGAGACAAAACTTTGAAAAATAAGATTGACAGCTCTTAATGCCTTTTTTGCAATAATGTTACAGTGAGCTCTGGGGCTTAGATCTTTTGAAATGAATACTCCTAGGTCCTTAACAGAGTGTGGGTGAACATTTAGATCGTTTCCGGCCAGCAAATATTTAATGTTCTTACTTCTATTGCCACAAACTACATGAACCAGAAAGAGGGCTGAGAAAATATCTGCAGACCCCTCACATCCTGGACCTAAACTGCTTCACACTTGGCCAGTAAAGAATATTCTATTTTATTCTAACATCTTTTTAAATATCCTTACAATACTTGGTCAATGAATTAATGTAAGGGTTATTTAAAGAATTCTATCTTATTATTGATTTGTGTCATCTTCATTTCTTAACCATCCATCTCCCTCAGAAACAACTTTGGACAGTATAATGGACTGGGGCATAGCATGGGCTGATGTGATGGGGCAAAGCAATTCCATAGGTTGCCTGGCTCTATGTCATGACACGTAGGACTTTATAGCAGGGGTGAAATATATATATATTTTGCTACCGGGTCTGTGGGCGGGGCTTAACTAGTGGGCGGGGCTTTGTGGTAAGGTGACTGGGTGGGCGTGGCCAAGTCAATGTCACTTCTTTGTCCTTTTTTAGCCTACAAAACACAACAGAACACAACTGGCTCACCCACAATGTAAAAGCACCTGTGCTAGACCCAAAATGGCCCCTGCAACAAGCAGGAACCTCACACAGCCACAAAAAGCCCAAAAAAACAACTTTCACACTTTACACACACAAAATTCCACATACAGCTTTGTGAGATTTTGTGTGTTTGTGTAGTTAGAGTGAAACACTACAGAAACACACTAAATCTCAGAAAGCTGCACAAATATTATTTTAATTTATTTTTATTTTTATATAAAAACAGCTAAATTTAAAACTTCCTAAACTTTAAATGGCTAGGTCTAAAAAAAAAACAACTAAAAAAAAACCCCAATCAACTATTTTTTTTTAAAGCTCCCAAAGGGGAAAAAAATCTTACCCAATAGAACAGGAGTCTCCAACCTTGGCAACTTTAAGACTTGTGGACTTCAACTCCCAGAATTCCTCAGCCAGCTTTGCTGGGAGTTGAAGTCACAAGTCTTAAAGTTGCCAAGGCAGGAAGGCAGGCAGGCATATAGAGCTGCTCACTGATGAGCTTGATTGCAGGCAGGGAGATTCAGTTGCTTGTTGATGCAATGGATTGCAGGTATCACAGCAAGCGAAGCAAGGCAGGTGTTGCAACCAGCAGCTAAGGTAAGCAAGCTGGAGGCTGGGGAGGGGGAGAGCAATTTTTGCCGGTTAGCAGGCAACTCAGCTGGGATCGTCAGAGCTTGGCTCGTCAGAGCTTGGCTCGTCAGGGCCATTTAAAAGGAAAAAAAGGCTCTGAGGATCGTGCGGCTCAGCTGGGAATGGGGGGCGGTGGCAGGGATTTTTGCTACCGGTTCTCTGAACTGCCTGCCACCATCGCTACCTACTCGCCTGAGCCAGTCCGAACCGGGAACATTTCACCCTGCTTTATAGGTGATTACCAAAAGCAAACTGATACCCAGTGCAATTTGTGGAATAAGCATGTTTATATATGTCCTTCTTTGGGCACCCAGTATGGCACCTTCTATAGCTTCTGGGTGCTTTTCAAGGGTAGTCCCATGTAGAGCGCATTGCAATTGTCCAATTGGGAGATGACCATGGCATGAGTGACCAAATGCCAGTCCTCCATCAAGAAGAGTGGTAAGTGGCACATAACACCTAGTTCGGCAAAGTCTCTCCTGGTCATGCCTGCCAGCTGCTCTTTGACCAAGAGATGTGAGTCCAAGAAAACACCCAGTTAATGCATTGGGTCTGAATTGTTGGTCAGGAATCTAATATGTTTGAATGATTGGTTTGAAAATTGGTAAAAAAGGGACATGTTGAGATGACCGAATTAAAGCTCTTCGAGGCTGTGGAAAGTTCCATAAGAAACCTTAAGGATGGGGGTTATGCCTGGGACCTTATCTGCTGTCTACCAGCCTTATTCTGTGTTTGGGGATCTTCCAACTTGAGAAAGTACCTGCCTTTGTTCATCTGAATCAATGCATTTGGCTTATTAAAGGACACCAGGATTCCATCTCATTATTTTTACTGAGCAATATCCTGAACCTTGTTTAACAATCTGGGGTAGTGCAACCCTATCCAGGACCAAAAATGATCAACTCCTGGATGCAGAATGGCCTCTCCACAGCCAGTCTATCTTATTAGAAGTTTGTTGTTCCCTGTCCACAGTCTCTGGGTACAATGAAAAGATGACTACCTTTTCATTGACTACCTGTAGTCCTATGTTTTCCCAAAACATAAATTGTACTTGACCTGGAAAAACCAATCTGTAGTATTTAAAAATTGTGCTGCCCTTTGCAAACTAGCATGTGGCTTATGCTCATTTTTGTTTACAGAGTTACTACAGGTAGTCCTTGACTTACAACAATTCACTTAGTGACCGTTCAAAGTTACAATGGCACTAAAAACATAAGTTCTGACCATTTTTCACAGTTTCAGTTACTACTGAGCCATCTCCATGATCAAAATTTAGATTCTTGGCAACCGATTCATCCTTATGACCATTGCTCTGTCCCAAAGTCATGTGATCTTGGGGGATTGGGATTACCAGAATGGGAAATTTATCACCAAGCAGCGAGTCTAGCATGGTTAAAAGATTTGTTTATTATTTATTTCTTTATTAGTTCGATTTATATGCCGCCCTTCTCTGGAGACTCAGGGCAGCTTACAACGCATTAAGCAATAGCCTTCATACTTTTGTATATACCTGCTTAGTAGGGCTTCCCCCCCCCCCAGCAGTGTTCTTTTTTTTATATACAAAGTCAGCTTATTGCCCCCACAATCTGGGTCCTTGGATGGAGCTGAAAAATAAAAGTTGCACCCCTTTCTTGATCAGGATTCCATGTGCACAGTCACTCATGCCCTCGTCACCTCTCGCCTGGACTACTGCAACGCTCTCTACATGGGGCTCCCCTTGAGGAGCACCCGGAGACTCCAACTGGTCCAGAATGCAGCTGCGCGGGTAATTCCGGGAGCTGCATGACGCTCCCACATAACACCGCTCCTGCGTGAGCTGCACTGGCTCCCAGTGGTCTTCCGGGTGCGCTTCAAGGTGTTGGTTACCACCTTTAAAGTGCTCCATGGCATAGGACCTAGTTATCTCCGAGACCGCCTTCTGCCACCGACGACCTCCCATCGACCCGTGCAGTCCCACAGAGAGGGCCTCCTCGGGGTGCCATCAGCCAAGCAATGCAGGCTGGTGGCCCCCAGGCGGAGGGCCTTCTCTGTGGGGGCACCCACCCTCTGGAATCAGCTGCTCCAAGAGATAAGGAAAATCCAAGATCTCCGTGCCTTCCACCGTGCCCTTAAAACTTTCCTTTTCCAACAAGCCGGGATGGCCTAACAAATCCTTTTAAATGATTTTAAATTTGTATGTTTTTTAAATTCTTGGCCAAATTGAGATATTTCCTTTTAATCTGTTCTTAATGTTTATATTATGTGTTTTTATCTGGCTGTACACGGCCCTGAGTTCCCAGGAAGAAGGGCGGTATATAAATTTGAAGTAAAATAAATAAAAAAATAAAATAAAAGAGTGTTAACAATAGAAGGCCATGATTTGCAATATAAATCGCATAAATATTTTCAAACACACTTGATCAGGAATGCATTGCTACAGATTTGGAAAAGAACAAAACAAAAACACTACACTAGAATTCCAATGTGGTTATCACCAACAGAAGCATTGATATACCCAAACTTACTGGAAAAAAATAAGATAACTAGATATAAGGAATTGGTAAATGATCAGGATGATTTGAAAACATAAAAGGAACTGGAACAAGATATTGGTAGGATGATGGTTTGGTGGACATTCGCACAAGTTCAATCTAAATTTGTAAGAGATAAAAAGATGTATGAGATACTAAAGGAACTGCAAGAATTGGACAAAATTATTCATGGAATAGAAATAAAATTAATTAGTAATATGTACAAATATCTACTGAGGTATAAAATGGAAGAAGAGGTAGTTAAGGATACCATGATTTGATGGGCGAAAAATTTTGGCTACAATATAGAATTGGAGAAATGGGAAAAATTATGGGAAATAAACATTAAATTGAGTCCATCAATAACATTCAAGGAAAACCAGTTAAAAATGTTTTACAGATGGCATTTTACACCAGTACAGCTTGCTAAAATGTCTCCTAACAACTCTCCAAATTGTTGGAAATATAAAAATGTCCCCAAATATTTTACCATCTCTGGTGGACATGTCCATAGGCAAAAAAATATTGGGCTAAAATTAGAAATTGGATAGAAGAGATAATTAGTTATAATGTGGACTTGAAACCAAAGACATTTTTACTGGGGATATTGAACAGAACCTACAGTAAAGACATCAATGTGGACAGGTTTCAAGTCCATATTGATGTCGGGGTCAATGGGCAGAGCCTCTGCCGGTTTTACTACCAGTTCTATGGAACTGGTGCGAACCGGGGTTAACCCACCACTGGCACCGTCCTGGAAAAACAAAAAGGTACCAAGAGAGGAAGAAACAATTAAGAAAATCCTGGACTGTGTGGAGATGGATAAATTAACGAAAGAAATAAAAGAAAAGGAAGATACAAAATATTATCAAGTATGGACTAAGTGGTATGATTGGCTCGAGATTAGGGAAAGTAAAAGTGAATAAATGATGTGACAAATGTGTAAAATACTATAAATGAATAAAATTGGAAATAAAGGCACGATAAAGATAAAGATAAGGATGAGAAAAATGGGTAATGTAGAAAGTAGAAAGTAAGAGGAACGAAACTGATACGTAAAAAGAAACACATATTGTGTGTTTGTGTGTTGTATGTTGTGTTGTTGTTGTTGTAAAGTTAATAAAAATAAATAAATGGGGCGAAACTCACATAAAAACTAACTCACTTAACAACAGAAACTTTGGTCTCAATTGTAGTCATAAGTCGAGGACTACCTGTATTGAGTTCAATGGAATATGATCTCATGGACCACATTACAACATTCTTCCTGGCAAGTGAGTATGAGACAAAAATAACAGTAGTGTAGTAAACACCACATGTTACAGGATTGTTTGAATTAATTATTGTCTTAATAGAAAATTGTCAAGTCCCTTCCCCAGGTCCCGAAGGCTCTGTGGGTACTTGTGATTCTATGAAAATTAAAGTGTGGTTATTTAAATAACCCTGTTGATTGTCAAACCTGGAGTTACAATGCTATGACTCAGTGGAGCAATGTGCATTCTCCACTGTCTTAGTTTGCAACTGATACTTAACTTTCAGACTTTGAGGCCATACTGCGGAGGAGATGGAATATTGTTTTTCAAAAGAATTTTCCAAGAAACAAAGATTCCAATCATTTGTGATGGTCACATTTTGGGGACTCATCTTATATTTGCTCCTTAAGAATATCTGCAGTGTTTGTTTTCCAAAATGCAATAGCAATGATCCAAGTATCATTCTTCATAAATATTATCAACCAGGAGAACTCATTATTGGTGCTACAGTTTCTGAGTACATGGTTGCTTCTGAAGAGACCAAATTCACAAGACATCCCTTTCATGATATCATCCCGGAGTTCCTGTAAGCAGCTAAAATTTGCAAGCCATAGGGTGATCCTACCCTGATAAAAATTGGGAGAAGTAGTATTAAGATTTAGTAAGTGCTAATGTTTTGCTGCTATGAGGAAGGAAGGAAGGAAGGAAGGAAGGAAGGAAGGAAGGAAGGAAGGAAGGAAGGAAGGAAGGAAGGAGAGAAGGAGGGAAGGAGGGGAGGGTGGAAGGAAGCAAGGAAGGAAAGGAAATTAAAGGAAAGGAAAGGAAAGGAAAGGAAAGGAAAGGAAAGGAAAGGAAAGGAAAGGAAAGGAAAGGACATCAGAGTGGTTGGTTTGATATCCGCATTATATTTTGTCTGTTAATCTAAAGGAACCTGTACAGTTTGAGATTTCTACTTTTAAACATTTGTTCAGCATGAAGTTAGCAGACATATATTGTATTGAAATGCAGCACATATTTCCTCGGAAGCCACTTGACAGTGTATATTTCTAATTTTTGAATTTCACTCTAGTTCAGTGACTCAAGCCTACCAACATGTCGTAGCCTTGGTGTTTGCTGTAAAGGAGATTAATGAAAATGCCCAGTTCTTAAACAATGTCACCATAGGCTTCAAGATCTATAACACCTATTATAATGCAAGATATACTTATGCAGCCACCATGGAACTGCTCTCTACTCAAAGCAGGTTCATTCCTAACTATAAATGTGACCTCCAAAACAATCTGATTGCCGTTATTGGGGGTCCAAACTCTTATGAAGTTCTGTACATGGCAAGCATCTTGACCAATTACAAAATTCCACAGGTAACTGGTTTTCATGAAATAATAGTTGCTTTAAAATAATATTTAATAAATAGTATTTTATTAAATAATACTTAATATGGTTAATAAAATAATATTCAGTTAGCTTTATTGATTAGCCTATAGGCCATATCAAAGCACAAGGTGGAAACACATATCACCATTAAAATCTTATACAAACAATTTAAAATAAAAGCACGGTAAAATACAATAGTTATAGGATTAGATACAATATAATTTGATATATAAATATATAAAATAGAGTAAAATGACATAAAATTATATTTCAGTGTCACCCTTACAATCTACCCCAATCAGTCCCACATATGCAGATCTCAACGGAACCATTTTGTTTAAGTACTGTGCTGTGTTAAATGTTATCTTCAGGTTCTGGCCACACGTGAAGTAAGTTGTTTTCATATGGGGATCTCAATGGGTCATTCGTTTGGTATATGGACCAAGGTACCTGTCTCTCACCACCTTATACAAGCAACAATCAAATAGAATGTGAGCCATGTCTCCTACCTCTGCCGCTTCGCAAATGCAGAGACGCTCATTGTAGGGTATAGAAAGGAATCTCCCATATCTGACTATTGTGCCAAGATGTTCGAATCTCCATCGTGTAAATATTTTCCTAAGATGTTTTGGCAGTTGTAACTTCAAATAGCTGTCTACTTGAAAAGTTTGTTTGTATTTGCTCAGCCATTTCAAGTTACCCACCTTACTAATGATAGTTATATCATTTTGTGCTTCTATATCCTCAATTCTTTGGGCAGCTCTTTTTTTTGAATTGTTCTCCTGTTACGCAAGAGACAGGAAGGCCACAGCTTCTTACAAAATTTGTTAGTTTGGTGAATATTGTATAATGTTTAATTATCATTTGTTACATAACAACATCATCTAGAGCAGTAATGTGAATTGGATTATACTGTACTGTACAAACATAACTTGACCTTGAAATGTTTTTAGGAGAGGCTGGGACTGAGCCATTTTTTTTCTCCTTGGTTTCCTTAAAAATTTTTTTTAGCTTGGATATTGCTCTGCTCCAGAGTTGAGCACCCAAGATACTGCCTTCCACTGGATGTTTCCAAATAAAATTCAACAGCACAGGGGGATTCTCCATCTTCTATTGCATTTTGGATGGACATGGATTGGGGTGTTATATATTGATATTGGGAAACTGACACAGATATTACTACAAAATGTGCTTCCCGTGTTTTCGAAAAATGGCATCTGCTTTGATTTCATAAGAAAACTGGCTGATGGCTACCTCAATGACTTTGACGAAATCGTAGAAGGGATTCATGAAACATTACTTTTTCTCTTGACCCGTACTTGTAATGCGGTGATTGTTGAAGGTGAATTTCCAAGTATATTAACTTTAATGTATTACTTCAAAGTAGCTGAATTTGTTGTAACAACAGTATATTCAAAAGTCTTGATTATGACATCAGATGTTGATTACGTATCTGTTCCCCAGCAAAGAGGTTGGGATTTAAATTTCCTTCATGGATCTTTATCCTTGGCAATTAATTTCAAGGATGTTTCTGGCTTCCATCAGTTTCTTCAAGGAAGGAACCCTGCTTTGGAGAAAGAAGATAGCTTCCTAAGAGAAACCTGGCAACAGGTATTTCATTGTGTCTTCCCTAGTTTTACTGATGACAATATGAGTGAGGACATTTGCACTGGAAAGGAGCAGCTAGGGACTCTCCCTATGTCGGTGCTTGAGATGAGGATGACTGCTCACAGTTACAGTGTCTACACAGCTGCATATTCCATTGCATATGCTTTGCATGCCATGTACTCTTCTATGGACAACCAAAAAGGAATGACAAATGGATGGAGACAGAAAGTTCATCAACAGTCATGGAAGGTAATCCTTTACATGAACCACTAAAGGCATTTGCAGCATCCTTTCCTTGCAATTTACAGAACCACAGAGTTGGAAATAACCTTAAAGGTCTTCTCATCCAATTCTTGCCTCTTCCCTAATTTTTCTCTGTAGAATAACTGTAACTTGGAATATTTAAGAAATAATAATAATAATAATAATAATAATAATAATAATAATAATAATAATAATACAACTTTCTTCCATCCCATCGGTAGAGGGGACTGTCCATCATACCAGCCACCGTGAGAGGGTGGTTTTTGGTTTTTTGTGCCCCTCGAGCGGTGTCGGTATGGTATCATCTGCATTTCTCCAGCAGAGGGGATTGACCATCAGACCAACCACCGTGAGAGGGTGGTTGTGGACTATTAGACCAGCCACTGTGAGAGGGTGGCTATGGACTTTAACCCCTGCTGAACTGATATTGCAAAGGTTCACTACTTCCATCTCACTAGTAGAGGGGACTGACCATCAGACCAATCACCGTGAGAGGGTGGTTGGATTGTATCCCCCTTGAACTGTGTCGACTTGGCAAGAGATCCTTTCCACTGTGGTGAGGGGACAGTGGACTTTGGACCTCGGATTCTGGATGCCCCCACTTTATTTGCTCCCTTTTGGACCTCTTATTTTCCATCTGACCCTTGGGACATGGGCACTTATCCTCTGTATACGGCAAGATGTATACGGCAGCTGACCTTCTTGTTCTGCGAGACTCCCCCCTCTCGCAGGATTGGCCCTCCACTCTATCGAGGGCCTACCTCGATGACGGATTTTGGAATCCCGAGAGGTGGCATGCGGCGAAGAGGGGGTTGAGGGGTTTTTTAAAATTGTCATTTGCCAATCTTTTAAGGGGTTTTGGGAGGGGGGAGGGTTGTTTGGCAAAGGATAGGGAGGGTGATTTGTTGGGGAGGGGACCAGGCCCGGCACAGGGTCACGCTAGGGGAGGTGCGGAGCGGGGATCGGAGGGGGTTGGTGCTGGTAGGGAGGAGGGCGATGTCATCAGGACCGTAGGTGGGAGGGGCAGGTATGGTGGGAGCAGGGGGCCATATCATGTTGTGGGGGCACGTATCCGCTGTCTTCAAGCGGTGACATGCTCCGGCCCCCAGTGCTCTTCTCGTTCCCTGGGTTGTCCGGAGTCTCAGAGCCTGGGTCTTAGGCTGATGCTGTGCAATGCCAGGTCCGTGTCTAATAAAGCCCCCCTCATCTGTGAGCTGGTTCAGGAGGGGGGAGCGGACCTGGCGGGTATTACTGAGACCTGGTTGGGCCTGGAGGGGGGGGTCCCCCTCGTAGAATTGTGCCCACCGGGTTTCCGCGCATTCCATCAGCCAAGGGCCCAGGGTAGGGGTGGGGGGGTGGCGGTTATTGTAAAGGAAGGTCTTGATCCTAGGGAGGCCACTGTACCTCAGATAGCCGGTTGTGAGTCTCTCCTTGTGAAGTGGGGCCATGGGAGGCAGATGGGCCTGCTGGTTACGTACCTGGCTCCTTGCTGCGTGGCAGCGGCCCTGCCCGAGCTCCTCAATGTTATAGCCGGGGTGGTGGTTGATACCCCCAGGCTTTTAGTCATGGGGGATTTCAACCTGCCGTCCATCGGTGAAGCATCTGAGGCGGCTCGGGAGTTCATGGCTTCCATGACGGCCATGGACCTGACCCAGTTAATTCAGGGCCCCACTCACATAGGAGGAAACACGCTGGACTTGGTTTTCGTCTCTGGTCAGTGGTTGAATGGCTTAGATACAGGGGATATAGTTATTGAACCCTTGTCATGGTCAGACCATTCTCTCCTTAGACTTGACTTCCTGACCGCTATGCCCCACCGCAGGGAGGCGGAACCAATTAGGTGGTTCCGCCCCAGGCGCCTGATGGATCCTGATAGGTTCCGAATGGAGCTTGGGCCATTTCCTGAGACTCTGGCACGCGACTCGACTGAGGACCTGGTGACCGCCTGGGATAGGGCGGCCGCTGGTGCTTTAGATCGGGTCGTGCCTTTGCGGCCTCTGACCCGGCGCCGAATCTGCCCAGCTCCTTGGTTCTCCGAGGAGCTGAGGGGGATGAAACGCCGGAAAAGATGCCTAGAGAGTAGTTGGAGGGCCAGTCGCTCCGAATCTGACCGTACACTAGTGAGGTCTTATATCAAGACCTACTTAGTGGCGATAAAGGCGGCGAAGTGTAATTACTTTTCCGCTCTTATCGCGTCGGCAGAAAATCGCCCAGCTGCCTTGTTTAGGGTGACTCGCTCCCTTCTCCATCTGGGAGCGCGGGAAGACCCCTTGCAAGGTCGTGCTGAGGATTTTGCGCATTATCTGCACGATAAAGTCGCTCAGATTCGGGAAGGCTTGGACTCCGACTGGGTAGGTACGGGCGGGTTGTCCGAGGTCTGTCTTGAGACGGTTATCTGGGATGAGTTTGACCCTGTGACTCCCGAGGACGTGGACAGGATGCTGGGGAGGTTGAACGCAACCACATGTTTATTGGACCCGTGTCCCTCCTGGTTGGTGCTGGCTACCCGGGAGGTTACACGAGGCTGGCTCCAGAGGATTATAAACGCTTCCTTGAGTGAGGGGTTCTTGCCTCCCGCCTTGAAAGAGGCGGTGGTGAGGCCCCTCCTCAAGAAGCCCTCTCTGGACCCAGCTGTTTTAGCAAACTATCGTCCAGTTTCCAACCTTCGCTTTCTGGCGAAGGTTGTTGAGAGTGTGGTTGCGCGACAGCTCCCCCAGTACCTGGAGGAAACCGTCTATCTAGATCCGTTCCAGTCCGGCTTCAGGCCCGGGTACAGCACGGAAACGGCATTGGTCGCGTTGGTTGATGATCTCTGGAGGGCTCGGGACAGAGGTTGCTCCTCTGTTCTGGTCCTATTAGATCTCTCAGCGGCTTTTGATACCATCGACCATGGTATCATGCTGCGCCGGTTGGAGGGGTTGGGAGTGGGAGGCACTGTTTTACGGTGGTTCTCCTCCTATCTCTCCGACAGGTCGCAGTCTGTGTTGGCTGGAGGGCAGAGGTCGACCTCAAGGCACTTGGTTTGTGGGGTGCCACAAGGGTCGGTCCTCTCGCCTCTCCTGTTCAACATTTATGTGAAGCCGCTGGGCGAGATCATCTGTGGTTTTGGGGTGCAGTGCCATCTGTACGCTGATGACACCCAGCTGTACATCTCCACCCCAGACCACCCCAACGATGCCCTTGAAGTGATGTCCCGGTGCCTGGAGGCGGTGCGGGTCTGGATGGGGCGGAACAGGCTCCGACTCAATCCCTCCAAGACTGAGTGGCTGTGGCTGCCGGCGTCCCGATATAGTCAGCTGGTGCCATCGCTGACTATTGGGGGCGAGACATTGGCCCCCACGGAGAGGGTGCGTAACTTGGGTGTCCTCCTGGACGCACGGCTGTCCTTAGAAGAGCATTTGACGGCCGTGGCCAGGGGGGCTTTCTATCAGGTTCGCCTGATACGCCAGTTGCGCCCCTTTCTGGATCGGGACTCCCTATGCACGGTCACTCATGCCCTCGTTACTTCCCGCCTTGACTACTGTAATGCTCTCTACATGGGGCTCCCCTTGAGGAGCACTCGGAGGCTCCAACTGGTGCAGAATGCGGCCGCGCGGGTACTTATGGGGGCGGCATGGCGCTCCCACGTGACACCTCTCCTGCGCGAGCTGCATTGGCTTCCGGTGGTCTTCCGAGTGCGCTTCAAGGTGTTGGTTCTCATCTTCAAAGCGCTCCATGGCTTAGGACCCAGTTATTTACGAGACCACCTTCTGCCTCCGATAACCTCCCACCGGCCAACACGCTCCCACAGAGAGGGTCTCCTCAGGGTGCCGTCTGTCAGGCAATGTCGGCTGGCGACCCCCCGGGGAAGAGCCTTCTCTGTGGGGGCACCCGCCCTCTGGAATGAACTGCCCCCAGGGATACGACTAATCCCGGATCTCCGGACCTTCCGCCGGGCCCTGAAGACGTTTTTATTTCAGCAAGCCGGGCTGGGTTAAAAAAAAATTTTTTTAATTGGTGAATTTTATGGGTAATGGGGTTTTAAATTGGAGAAGCCTAAGATAATTTAATTCTGTTTTAATGTATTTTAATATTTGTATTGTGTGTTTTTAATTTTGGCTGTTCACCGCCCCGAGTCCTTCGGGAGAGGGGGCGGTATAAAAATTTAATAAATAAATAAATAAATAAATAAAACTTTATTGTCATTGTACATGTATACACAGTATACCCATACATCCAAATTGACTTAACACCCAAAGACCAAGTCCAACACACATCACAATCCCCAAAAACACTCATACCCACCACAATTCCACACCCCTAAACCACCCAAACATCCACACAATAGACCAAGTAATGCTGTCCAACAGCTCACTGATGGTGGCCCTTTAGTTCATTGGTAAGTGCAATTATAGCTCTGGGATAAAAACTATTCAGAAAACGTGTGGTCCAAGTTTTAATTGTTCTGTATCTTCTGCCAGAAGGCAACAGTCCAGAACGATTTTAAAAAGGATGGGAAGAGTTTCTGAGAACGTTATGCAACTTCCTCAAACAGTGAGATTTGTAGATGTCGATGTTCTGTTCCCCTTCCTCACACAGGCAAACGTAATACCAAGCATGCCTGCCAATATTTTATTAGGTAAACAGATTAGAATTCTTGGCAGACCGAGGTTTTGGCAGCAAACTGCCGAATGCCTGCCAAGACCGTTTTCACTCCCATAAAGCAGAAGAGGACTTATCTTCAGTCCATTCCAGGAGCAACATATTATCCATGAGACAAGAGTTTAGTCAATGTTTAGTCCAAAATATATCCAAGCTGAATTTCAGAGATCACGATGTGACTTTCAAGGTTTAACTTTGTCCGTCACAAAGCCTGAAGAGCAATCCCACCCTCTTTTATTCCTGGTGGGGCGTGGCTCTGTGACTCAGCTCAATCTCTGGCCGTCCCACACCTCTTCCGTTGCTGTGCACGCTTCTCCCTCCGACGCTGCCTGGGATCAAGCCAGGATTGATCATCCTCACTCTCTATCAATTGGTGCTCCGATATGCCTTCCTCCTGGCACATCCCAGGTGGTTCCACCTGGTCTTCAGATGGATTCTGAGGCATTGTCAGAAAGGAGGGTCCTGGAGAGGAAGGCCTTGTCAGTTCCTCCCCATCACCTTCCTGAGTCCTCTTCCTCTGTTAGGACAGGCTCGGGAGTCGGGGTCACAACATTCGTCCAGGGCTGGTAGCTGGAGTCCAATGATATTCTGGGCAGTTTTAATGATTCTCTGTAGAGTTTTTTTGTCTGCTACAGAGCTGCTCCCATACCATGCAAGAATGCAATGAATGCAAGAATGCAAGAATGGTCAGGATACTCTCAACGGTGCTGCGATAGTAGGACAGAAGTAGATGCTGAGATAGATTTATCTTCCTGAGCATTCTCAGGAAATACAGCCTCTTCTGTGCCTTCTAGACATGGTCAGATTCCCGTAGACTATCTAAAAATGGAGAGATACTTCTTCTGGTACAAAAATTGGCAATGTATTTCTCACTTTATCATAGTTTCTCATTGTTTTAAAAAACCTCTGTAGATCTTTTCTAAAAAGATCTTAAATCTTATGATAATGGTATGATATTATCTATACTACCTTGAAAAATCCTTTGTGTTGGGGTAAGAATTTAGAAAGCTCTTGTTTCTTTGTATTATTTATAATCCTCAGAATTTCAATTACCACTCTGTGGGCTAGTTTGTTTCCTTTGATGCATCACCCAAAAGGCAATGTAGGCAAACATCCAACCTAATTTTGCCAAGAATCAGATGTGGAATTAATTAGTAACTAGTTATTAGGTTAATTGTTCTGTGAATATTTGCTGGTCTTTGAAAATTCATTTTGAAAGATTAAACCATATGAAATAAATATGTTCAATTTCTTTTAGTCTTTCAGAATGAAAGACCTATTTTTTCAATATATTTTTCCTGGTTTTTTCTTTCACTTGTATCATCAGGGAAATCATGGCATATCCTGATGTCAACGTATTAGTAAAGTTAAGAATCCTGCCTCCTCATACTTAGGAGTTAATATGTATAGCATATGAATAGTATTAAAACAAATTGCAATAAAAGAAGGAATATATTAAATGGTTCTTTTCTGACTCTCATTTAGATGCATCACTTTCTTAGGTATGTCTCATTTAATGACAGCAATGGAAGAACTATTTCTTTTGACCAAAATGGAGAATTAGTAGGAGGGTTTGATATCATCAACTGGATCACATTCTCAAATCAGTCTTTTCTTAGAGTCAAAATTGGAAAGATGAATCCAAAAGGACCCTTAGACCAACTTTTGACTATTTCCGAAAAGGACATTGTCTGGCCAACCCAGTTTGGACAGGTAGAATCCCTTTGAATATCACTTTTCTAAAGTTCAAAGAGCTTCATTACTTAGTTTACAAAACTCAATAATTATTTTTTTAAAAAATTGTTGTAGTTTCTGTATTTGTCAATTACAATTATTTTCCCCAAATATTACTCTTTTTTTCTTATCCAAGGTTTCAGGCTCACAATGTTCAAGTTACAAAGTCAACTATTTTTAGTAAACAAAACTGCAGATTAGAATTTATTTCCCAAATATTCTCTTATTTATTTTATTTTTGTCAGTTGGACAATATTTCCCGAATAAACCTGTCATCACCGAATAAGTGAACAAATCTGACTGCAACACTGATTGCATTTTGAATCCATTGACCTTTATTTGCATATCAACAAAAAACACAAATTGATTGATCTGTTCTCTTAGAAACTTATTTGTGTCTCTCATTAAGTAGTACAAATCTTTTTCAGTTGTTATAATGCACAACTGAGCTTTTCCTTGGTTTTTCATATTTAATCCAACGCTTCTTCCTTTCATGGACAGACACAGCCCATTTCATTGTGTAATGAGAAATGCCATTCAGGTTATAGAAAGAGCACCAAAGAAGGAGAAGCCTTTTGCTGCTATGATTGTACTCCATGTTCAGAAGGGAAGATCTCCAACCAGACAGGTAAAAGCCTTATCAGAATATTAGATATATTTCAACATCTAGACACATACTATATTTAGTATCAAGGGACATGGTGGCTCAGTGGCTAAGATGCTAAGCTTGTCGATCGAAAGGTTGGCAGTTCAGCAGTTCAAATCCCTAGTATCGCTTAAGTCGTGGTCAGGACAGAAGGAGAAAGATGTGCTCTCCTCATCCGATACAGGAAATTCAGATGGTTCACTGAGGATCACATGTGGAGAGACCAATTCCCTTTGTTAGTTATCTGCCCCACCAGATACTTAATTCTGTTACCACTCCTATAGTTGCACCCTTGATACTTTTATTTTATTTATTTATTTATTTTATTGAATTTCTATACCGCCCTACTCCCGAAGGACTCAGGGCGGTGCACAGCCATGAAGTAAAACACATAAATATACAAAATTTAAAATCGAATAAAACGGATTAAATAAATTTGGCTGAATTAAGACCCATTTAAAAATACCCATATTTTAAAATCCATTAAAATTTAGAATTTACATTTAAAAGGGAGAAGATTTAGGCGAGGCCAGCTTGATGAAATAAAAGCGTCTTCAACTCGCGGCGGAAGGTGCGCAGATCCGGAATCCTCCGTATCTCTGGGGGGAGCTCATTCCAGATCGTCGGTGCCCCCACAGAGAAGGCTCTCCCCCTAGGGGCCGACAGCCGACATTGTTTGGCCGACGGCACCTGGAGGAGCCCCTCTCTGTGGGAGCGTACTGGTCGGTGGGAGGCTGATGATGGTAGTAGGCGGTCCCGTAAGTAACCAGGTCCCAAGCCATGGAGCGCTTTAAAGGTGGTAACCAGAACCTTGAAGCGCACCCGGAAGACCACCGGGAGCCAGTGCAGCTCGCGCAGGAGAGGTGTTACATGGGAGCTCCATGTTGCTCCCATAACCACCCGCGCGGCCGCACTCTGCGCCAGTTGGAGCCTCCGGGTGCACCTCAAGGGGAGCACCATGTAGAGAGCATTACAATAGTCCAGACGAGAGGTGACGAGGGCATGAGTGACTGTGCGTAACGAGTCCCGATCTAGAAAGGGACGCAACTGGCGAATCAGGCGAACCTGATGAAAAATCCTCCCGGTCACGGCCGTCAAGTGCTCTTCTAAAGACAGCCGTGAGTCCAGGAGGACGCCCAAGTTACGAGCCCTTTCCGTGGGGGCCAATGATTCGCCCCCAATAGCCAGCGATGGCACCAGCTGACTATATCGGGACGTCGGAAACCACAGCCACTCGGTCTTGGATGGGTTGAGCCTGAGCCCGTTTCTCCCCATCCAGATCCGTACGGCCTCCAGGCACTGGGACATCACTTCAAGGGCATCGTTGGGGTGGTCCGGGGTGGAGATGTACAGCTGGGTGTCAACAGCGTACAGATGGTACTTCACCCCGAAACCACGGATGATCTCGCCCAGCGGCTTTACATAAATGTTGAACAGAAGGGGCGAGAGAACCGATCCCTGCGGCCCCCACATATAAGGGGCCTCGGGGTCGATCTCTGCCCCCCTGTCAACACAGACTGCGACCGGTCAGAGAGAAAGGAGGAGAACCACCGTAAAACGGTGCCTCCCACCCCCAACCCTTCCAGCCGGTGCAGCATGATACCATGGTCGATGGTATCAAAAGCTGCTGAGAGGTCTAACAGGACCAGGACAGAGGAACAACCCCTGTCCCGAGCCCTCCAGAGATCATCAACCAACGCGACCAATGCCGTTTCCGTGCTGTACCCAGGCCTGAAGCCCGACTGGAACGGATCTAGATACTGAGTGGAGTAGGACCATGCCAGCTTTTTCTAAAACCTATGATGTTCTTCTTTATTTTATGGACATTTAGAACCAGGTTACTTTTATTGCACCAGTCCACCAGAGCCTTCAACTCTTCTCTATAAGCATCTTCATTGTCATCCCAGATAAGACCCACCACTGCTGTGTCATCTCCATATTTCACAATATGATTTGTAGCAGATGTGGCACAGCAGTCATGGGTTATCAGTAGCAGACTCAAGACATAGCCCCTTGGGGAACCTGTACTCAAGGAGATGGAGTTGGAAGCCTTTCTTCCAACTCACACAAACTAGGGCCCATCAATAAGGATATCCAGTATCCAATTACATAAAGGAGTATTAAAAACTAACAGGACCAGTTTGTTCACCAAATGCTGAGGAATGATTGCATTGAATGCCAAACTAAAATCAAAAAACAGCATTCATACATGAATATTCTCCTCCTCCATGTATACCAAGCTGGAGAGTGCATCATAGCAATAATAATAGCACTTAGATTTATATATCATTTCATAGTGCTTTACAGCCCTCTCTAAGCAGTTTACAGGGTCAGTATATTGCCTACAAAAATCTAAGTCCCCATTTTACTGACTTTGGAAGGGTGGAAGGGAGAGTCAACTTGAGACAGTTAGGATTGAACTGCTGGCAGTTGGCCAGGTTAACTTTTTAAAGGGGGAAATATAAAGAAGTGTTATAAATATCTTGACTTAATATACACTGTTGCTTTTTCAGACATGGATGATTGCATTCAGTGCCCAGATGATCATTACCCAAAGAAAGACCATGATTCATGCATTCCCAAACCTATCAGTTACCTATCTTATGAAGATAATTTGGGAACCAGTTTGGCCGCAGTGGCTCTTCTATTTTCTTTTACTACAATTTACATTCTAGGAATCTTCTTGAAGTATCACAACACTCCCATTGTCAAGGCCAACAACCGTAGCCTCTCCTACATCCTCCTCACCTCCCTTCTTCTCTCCTTCCTTTCTTCCTTGCTATTTATTGGTCGACCCACAAGTATGACTTGTCTTCTTCGACAAACTGCTTTTGGCATCATCTTCTCAGTGGCGGTTTCTTGTATGTTGGCCAAAACAATCACAGTGGTTCTTGCATTTATGGCCACTAAGCCAGGATCAAAGATGAGGATGTGGGTTGGGAATCGACTAGCCCTTTCAGTTGTTTTTTCCTGTTCTCTTGTACAAACACTTCTTTGTGTAATCTGGCTTTCCACCTCTCCCCCTTTCCCAAATGTTGACATGAACTCTCTTAGCACTGAAATCATTCTGGAATGTAATGAAGGCTCTGTTGTGATGCTTTATTGTATATTGAGCTTCATGGGTCTTTTGGCTGTTGTCAGTTTTGTTGCAGCTTTCCTAGCCAGGAAATTACCAGACACTTTCCAAGAAACCAAATCCATCACTTTCAGCATGCTGATCTTTTGCAGTGTCTGGTTGTCCTTCATACCTGCCTACATGAGTACCAAAGGCAAATATATGGTGGCCGTGGAGATCTTTGCCATCTTAGCCTCCAGTGCGGGGCTACTGATTTGTATCTTTTCCCCAAAATGCTATATCATCGTGTTGAGACCTGACTTTAATAGAAAAGAGAATCTGATAAAACGAATCCATTAAATGACATTCTTCGTGGTTACTGTTTTTCAGGAAACATGGTAATATTTTCCCTAACATCTTCAATACAAATTTAAGATGTACTTTTCTATACATATATTCAATATATACATGTGCATTTCAAGTGTACAGGAGATAACTATTAGTAATGAAGAGGATACAGGGCTCTCAAAAGAGATTCCTTAGAAATTCCTTGTGAGGTAATTTTATTGTACATCCATGCTTCTATACATAGAAAAATTAGGCTTCTTCATTGGCTAAAGCAGCAAAGAAAGAGTTTTTCTCATCGTTCAATAGATGCCAACTAGATTGACCAAAAACATTTCTGGTACAAAAATGTAAAAAAAGCAACAAATAAATACAAAGATAGTTTCTGAAGGTATTCAAAATCTGTTAAATGGCATTCTTCATGTTTACTTTCTTTCATGACACATGCTAATATTTTCCCCAAGATCTTAAATAGATACTGCATTAAAGATACACCTTTCTATACATATATTCAATTTTCATATGTGTTTCAAATCTGCTGGAACTAACTATAAATAACAAAGAGGTTATGGGGCTCCACAAACAGATGTTAGAAAGTGCTTGAGTGGCATTTTAATTGTGTATCCATGCTTCTAAAAAATAGAAAAATCAATAGGCTTCCTCATTTAGTAAAATATTTGTTAACGTTAGCAAAGAGAGACACTTGGTTACATTTTGGTAGATGCCAAGTAGATTGATTATTGGGATTTGCTATAGAAGAACAACACAGCAATATACGAATGCTGGATTGGTTTCTCATATTAACACCATTTCTAATGCAATCAAATGCAATTCTACCTCAAGATGATGCCACCAATGGCAACCTCGGTGAATTGCTCTCTAGCAGTTTTGATGTTTCTATCTGTATACCTGTCTGCTTTGGTACAGCAATTAAACAGGACAGGCACAGACTTCAACAGATAGTTAGGACTTCAGAGAAGACAACTGCAACCAGTCTTCCTTCCTTTGAGGGCCTGTGCACTGCATGAACGAGAAGAGGGCTGAGAAAATACCTATAGGCCACTCACATCCTGGACATAAACTGTTTCAGCTTCTCCTCTCAGGATGCCACTGCAGGGCATTGCATGCCAAAACAACATTTCCCTCCTGTGCTATTCAATCTGCAAAACACATAATTCTCAAAGTAATGCATGGATATGGATATCCTATGGATCCTATGGATATCTAATCATGTAGACTGCATTACCGTGTTTCCCTGAAAATAAGACCCCGACTTATATTTTTTTGAACCCACAAATAAGCGCTTAGCCTTATTGCCATGAGCTCTACAGCCTGCTTGGGCTTATTATAAGGGGATGTCTTATTTTGGGGAAAACAGGGTAGTATTATTCTTGTCATCTTTTCTATTATGTATTCCTATTGGTACCATATGCCTATCACTTTGTTGCTTGTATCTTATGATTTATGATTCATCACCTTGTTGCTTGTGTGTATACTAGGGCAGATTCCTTGTGTGTCCAATCACGCTTCACCAATAAAGAATATGCTATTCTATTGTCTTTTTGAAATATCCTTACCAAGACGTGGTTGGTGAATTAATGCAGGGGTAATTTAAATAATTCTGTCTTATTATTGATTTGTATTTCATATTTCTTAACAAACCATCTCCCTCAAAGAAAGACTCTGGGCAGTTTACAATATACCAGATTGGGATATGGAATGGTCTGATGTCATGGGGCAAAGCCAATTCCATAGGTATCCTGGCCCTACGTCATGTCATTTAGGGCTTTATAGATTATTACCAATCCTTGAATTAGAACCAAAAGCAAATTGATACCCAGTGAAGTTTGTGGAATAAGCATGTTTATATATGCCCTTCTTTGGGCACCAAGTATGGCACCTTCTATAGCTAACGGTAGTCCCATGTAGAGCACATTGCAATAGTCCAATTGGGAGATGACCATGGCACAAGTGACCAAATGCCAGTCCTGCATCAGGAAGAATGGTAAGTGGCACATAACACCGAGTTGGGCAAAGGCTCTCCTGGCAACACCTGCCAGCTGCTCTTTGACCAGGAACTGTGAGTCCAAGAAAACAATGCATTGGGTCTGAATTGTTGATCAGGAATCTAATAAGTTTGAATGATTGGTTTGAAAATTGGTATAAAAAAAAGTGGGGGACATATTGAGATGGCCGAATTAAAGCTCTTCAAGGCTGTGGAAAGTTCCATAAGAAACCACAAGGCTGAGGCTTATGCCTGTGACCTTATCTGCTATATATCAGCCTTACTCTGTGTTCAGTGACCTTCCAACTTGAGAAAGTACCCATCTTTGTTCAGCTGAATCAATGCATTTGGCTTATTAAAGGGCATCAGGATTCCATCTCATTATTTTTACTGAGCAATACCTGAACCTTGCTTAACAATCTGGATTAGAACAACCCTATCCAGGACCAAAGATGATCAACTCCTGGATGCAGAATGGCCTCTCCACAGCCAGTCTATTTTATTAGATGTTTGTTGTTGCCTGTCCACGGTCTTTGGGTACAATGAAAAGGTGACTACTACATCATTCACTTCACTCAGGATAGAGTGATAATAATTATTCAAGGTATTGCACCACATAGCTTCCCAATACAATCAGACAGAACTTTAAGCAGTCTGTAGTAATTTATTTTTCCCAAAACAGAAATCGTGTTTCTGTGGAAATATCAATGTATAGTATTTAAAACTTGTGATGCCCTTTGCAAACTAGCATGTGGCTTATGCTTATTTTCGTTTACAGAGTTACTACAGGTAGTCCCCGACTTACAACAGTTCACTTAGTGACAAAGTTACAACGGCCCTGAAAAAGTTACTTATGACCATTTTCACAGTTACAACCTTTGAAGCATCTCCATGATCATATGGCAAAGTCAATGGGGAAGCCCATTGATTCACTTAAGATTCACTTAACAACCGTGATTACTAACTTATCAACTGCAGTGATTCACTTAACAGTTGTGGCAAGAAAGGTTGTAAAAAGGGGCAAAACCCACTTAACAACTAACTCACTTAACAACAGAAATTTTAGGTTCAATTGTAGTCGTAAGTTGAGGACTACCTGTATTGAGTTCAATGGAATATGACCTCATGGACCACATTACAACATTCTTCCTGGCAAGTGAGTATGAGACAAAAATAACAGTAGTGTAGCAAACACCACATGTTACAGGAGTATTTGAGTTAATTATTATCTCAATAGAAAATTGTCAAGTCCCTTCCACAGATCCCCGAAGGCTCTGTGGGTACTTGTGATTCTATGAAAATTAAAGTGTGATTATTTAAATAACCCTGTTGATTGTCGAATCTGGAGTTACAATGCTATGACTCAGTGGAGCAATGTGCATTCTCCACTGTCTTAGTTTGCAACTGATACTTAACTTCCAGACGTTGAAGCTATTCTGTGGAGGAGATGGAATATTGTTTTTCAAAAGAATTTTCCAAGAAACAAAGAATCAAATCATTTGTGATGGTAACATTTCAGCTACTCATATTATATTTCCTCCTTCAGAATATCTGCAGTGTTTGTTTTGCAGAGTGCAGTAGCAATGATCCAAGCATCATTCTTCATAAATATTACCAACCAGGTGAACTCATTATTGGTGCTATAGTTTCTCAATACATGGTTGCTTCCGAAGAGGCCAAATTCACAAGACATCCCTTTCATGATATCATCCCTGAGTTCCTGTAAGTAGCTGAGCCTTGCAAGCCATAGGGTGATCCTACTCTGATAAAAATTGGGAAAAGTATTATTAAGATTTATTAATTGATAATGTTTTGCTGCTAAGAGGAAGGAAGGAAGGAGGGAATGAGGAAAGGAAAGGAAAGGAAAGGAAAGGAAAGGAAAGGAAAGGAAAGGAAAGGAAAGGAAAGGAAAGGAAAGGAAAGGAAAGGACATCAGAGTGGTTGGTTTGATATCCGCATTATATTTTGTCCATTAATCTAAAGGAACCTGTACAGTTTTGGTACTTCAGAATAAAAAGAGATTTCTACTTTTAAACATTTGTTCAGCATGAAGTTAGCAGACATATATTGTATTGAAATGCAGCACATATTTCCTCGGAAGCCACTTGACAGTGTATATTTCTAATTTTTGAATTTCACTCTAGTTCAGTGACTCAAGCCTACCAACATGTCGTAGCCTTGGTGTTTGCTGTAAAGGAGATTAATGAAAATGCCCAGATCTTAAACAATGTCACCATAGGCTTCAAGATCTATAACACCTATTATAATGCAAGATATACTTATGCAGCCACCATGGAACTGCTCTCTACTCAAAGCAGGTTCATTCCTAACTATAAATGTGACCTCCAAAACCATCTGATAGCCGTTATTGGAGGTCCAAATTCTTATGAAGTTCTGTACATGGCAAGCATCTTGACCAATTACAAAATTGCACAGGTAACTGGCTTTCATGAAAGAATAATTACTTTAAAACAATATTTAATAAAAAGGATTTTATTAAATAATATGTAATATTGGTTAATAAAATAATATTCAGTTAGCTTTATTGATTAGCCTATAGGCTGTATCAAAGCACAAGGTGCAAACACATATCACCATTAAAATCTTATACAAACAATTTAAAATAAAAGCAGGGTAAAATATAATAGTTAAAGGATTAGATACAATATAATTTGATGCATAAATGTATAAAATAGAGTAAAATGAGTACACAGTTCTTAACTGAACCATTTTGTTTAAGTACTGTGCTGTGTAAATGTTATTTTCAGGTTCTGGCCACACGTAAAGTAAGTTCTTTTGATATGGGGATCTCAATTGGTCATTCGTTTGGTGTATGGACCAAGGTACCTGTCTCTCACCCCGTTATACAAGCAATAGTCAAATAGGATGTGAGCCAGGTTTTCTACCTCTGCCGCTCCACAACTGCAGAGATGCTCATTGTAGGGTATAGAATGGAATCTCCTATATCTGACTATTGTGTCAAGATGTTCGAATCTCACTCACGTAAATATCTCCCTAAGATGTTTTGACAGTTGTAACTTCAAATAGCTGTCTACTTGAAAAGTATGTTTGTATTTGCTCAGCCATTTCAAATTACCCACCTTACTAAGGATAGCTATATCATTTAGTGCTTCTATATCCTTAGTTCTTTGGGCAGCTCCTTTTGTTGAATTGTTCTCCTGTTACGCAAGATACAGGAAGGCCACAGCTTGTTACAAAATTTGTTAGTTTGGTGAATACTGTATATTTATATGTTCCAATCTTAATGTTTAATGATCATTTGTTACATAACAACAACTAGAGCAGTAATGTGAATTGGATTATACTGTACTGTACAAACATAACTTGACCTTGAAACGTTTTTAGGCGAGGGTGGGACTGAGACATTTTTTTTCTTCTTGGTTTCCTTCAAAAAAATTTTTAGCTTGGATATTGCTCTGCTCCAGAGTTGAGTACCCAAGATACTGCCTTCCACTGGATGTTTCCAAATAAAATTCAACAGCACAGGGGGATTCTCCATCTTCTATTGCATTTTGGATGGACATGGATTGGGGTGTTATATATTGATATTGGGAAATTGACACAGATATTACTACAAAATGTGCTTCCCATGTTTTCGAAAAATGGCATCTGCTTTGATTTCATAAGAAAACTGGCTGACGGCTACCTCAATGACTTTGACGAAATAGTAGAAAGGATTCATGAAACATTACTTTTTCTCTTGACCCGTACTTGTAATGTGGTGATTGTTGAAGGTGAATTTCAAAGTATAGTAACTTTAAAGCATTTCTTCAAAATAGCTGAATTTGTGGTAACGCAAGGATATTCAAAAGTCTTGATTATGACATCAGATGTTGATTACGTATCTGTTACCCAGCAAAGGGGTTGGGGGTTAGATTTCCTTCATGGATCTTTATCCATGGCAATTAATTTCAAGGATGTTTCTGGCTTCCATCAGTTTCTTCAAGCAAGGAACCCTGCTTTGGAGAAAGAAGATGGCTTCCTAAGAGAAACCTGGCAACAGGTATTTCATTGTGTCTTTCCTAGTTTTACTGATGACAATATGAGTGAGGACATTTGCACTGGAAAGGAGCAGCTAGGGACTCTCCCTATGTCGGTGCTTGAGATGAGGATGACTGCTCACAGTTACAGTGTCTACACGGCTGCATATTCCATTGCATATGCTTTGCATGCCATGTACTCTTCTATGGACAACCAAAAAGGAATGACAAATGGATGGAGACAGAAAGTTCATCAACAGTCATGGAAGGTAATCCTTTACATGAACTACTAAAGGCATTTGCAGCATCCTTTCCTTGCAGTCACAGAACCACAGAGTTGGAAATAACCTTAAAGATCTCCTCATCCAATTCCTGCCTCTTCCCTAATTTCTTTCTGTAGAATAACTGTTACTGGAATACTGAAAATATATAACAACAACAACAACAACAACAACTTCATTGACATTGTACGTGTATACACAGTATACCCATAAAATGAAATTCACTTAACACCCAATGACCAGGTCCAACACACATAATCCCCAAACACACTCATACCCACCACAATTCCACACCCCTAAACCACCCAAACATCCACACAGTAGACCAAGTAATGCTGTCCAACAGCTCACTGATGGTGGCCCTTTAGTTCATTGGTAAGTGCAATTATAGCTCTGGGATAAAAACTATTCAGAAAACGTGTGGTCCAAGTTTTAATTGTTCTGTATCTTCTGCCAGAAGGCAACAGTCCAGAACGATTTTAAAAAGGATGGGAAGAGTTTCTGAGAACGTTATGCAACTTCCTCAAACAGTGAGATTCGTAGATGTCGATGTTCTGTTCCCCTTCCTCACACAGGCAAACGTAATACCAACCATGCCTGCCAATATTTTATTAGGTAAACAGATTAGAATTCTTGGCAGACCAAGGTTTTGGCAGCAAACTGCCGAATGCCTGCCAAGACTGTTTTCACTCCCATAAAGCAGAAGAGGACTTATCTTCAGTCCATTCCAGGAGCAACATATTATCCACGAGACAAGAGTTTAGTCAATGTTTAGTCCAAAATATATCCAAGCTGAATTTCAGAGATCACGATGTGACTTTCAGGGTTTAACTTTGTCCGTCACAAAGCCTGAAGAGCAATCCCACCCTCTTTTATTCCTGGTGGGGCGTGGCTCCATGACTCAGCTCAATCTCTGGCCGTCCCACACCTCTTCCGTTGCTGTGCACGCTTCTCCCTCCGATGCTGCCTGGGATCAAGCCAGGATTGATCATCCTCACTCTCTATCAATTGGTGTTCTGATATGCCTTCCTCCTGGCACATCCCAGGTTGTTCCACCTGGTCTTCGGATGGATTCTGAGGCATTGTCAGAAAGGAGGGTCCTGGAGAGGAAGGCCTTGTCAGTTCCTCCCCATCACCTTCCTGAGTCCTCTTCCTCTGTTAGGACAGGCTCGGGAGTCGGGGTCACAACATTCGTCCAGGGCTGGTAGCTGGAGTCCAATGATATTCTGGGCAGAAGTAGATGCTGAGATAGATTTATCTTCCTGAGCATTCTCAGGAAATACAGCCTCTTCTGTGCCTTCTAGACATGGTCAGATTCCTGTAGACTATCTAAAAATGGAGAGATACTTCTTCTGGTACAAAAATTGGCAATATATTTCTCACTTTATCATAGTTTCTCATTGTTTTAAAAAACCTCTGTAGATCTTTTCTAAA
Source organism: Pituophis catenifer annectens (assembly GCF_029215685.1). Taxonomy (NCBI): domain Eukaryota; kingdom Metazoa; phylum Chordata; class Lepidosauria; order Squamata; family Colubridae; genus Pituophis; species Pituophis catenifer. The sequence continues at coordinate 15,205,118 of NW_027256895.1, forward strand.
AAGATCTTAAATCTTATGATAATGGTATGATATTATCTATACTATCTTGAAAAACCCTTTGTGTTGGGGTAAGAATTTAGAAAGCTCTTGTTTCTTTGTATTATTTATAATCCTCAGAATTTCAATTGCCACTCTGTGGGCTAGTTTGTTTCCTTTGATGCATCACCCAAAAGGCAATGTAGGCAAACATCCAACCTAATTTTGCCAAGAATCAGATGTGGAATTAATTAGTAACTAGTTAACAGGTTAATTGTTCTGTGAGTATTTGCTGGTCTTTGAAAATTCATTTGAAAGATTAAACCATATGAAATAAATATGTTCAATTTCTTTTAGTCTTTCAGAATGAAAGACCTATTTTTTCAATATATTTTTCCTGGTTTTTTCTTTAACTTGTATCATCAGGGAAATCATGGCATATCCTGATGTCAATGTATTAGTAAAGTTAAGAACCCTGCCTTCTCATACTTAGGAGTTAATATGTATAGCATATGAATAGTATTAAAACAAATTGCAATAAAAGAAGGAATATATTAAATGGTTCTTTTCTGACTCTCATTGAGATGCATCACTTTCTTAGGTATATCTCATTTAATGACAGCAATGAAAGAACTATTTCTTTTGACCAAAATGGAGAGTTAGTAGGAGGGTTTGATATCATCAACTGGATCACATTCTCAAATCAGTCTTTTCTTAGAGTCAAAATTGGAAAGCTGGATCCAGGAGCACCCTTAGACCAACTTTTGACTATTTCCGAAAAGGACATTGTCTGGCCAACCCAGTTTGGACAGGTAAAATCCCTTTGATATATCACTTTTCTAAAGTACAAAGAGCTTCATTACTTAGTTTACAAAACTGAATAATTATTTTTTTAAAAAATTGTTGTAATTTGTATATTTGTCAATTACAATTATTTCCCCAAATGTTATTCCTTTTTTCTTATCCAAGGTTTCAGGCTCACAATGTTCAAGTTACAAAGTCAACTATTTTTAATAAACAAAACTGCAGATTAGAATTTATTTCCCAAATATTCTCTTATTTATTTTATTTTTGTCAGTTGGACAATATTTCCTGAATAAACCTGTCATCACTGAATAAGTGAACAAATCTGACTGCAACACTGATTGCATTTTGAATCCATTGACCTTTATTTGCATATCAATGAAAAACACAAATTGATTGATCTGTTCTCCTAGAAACTTATTTGTGTCTCTCATTAAGTAGTACAAATCTTTTTCAGTTGTTATAATGCACAACTGAGCTTTTCCTTGGTTTTTCATATTTAATCCAATGCTTCTTCCTTTCACGGACAGACACAGCCCATTTCATTGTGTAATGAGAAATGCCATTCAGGTTATAGAAAGAGCACCAAAGAAGGAGAAGCCTTTTGCTGCTATGATTGTACTCCATGTTCAGAAGGGAAGATCTCCAACCAGACAGGTAAAAGCCTTATCAGAATATTAGATATATTTCAACAGTTAGACACATAATATCTTTAGTATCAAGGGACATGGTGGCTCAGTGGCTAAGATGCTAGGCTTGTCGATCGAAAGGTTGGCAGTTCAGCAGTTCAAATCCCTAGTATCGCTTAAGTCGTGGTCAGGACAGAAGGAGAAAGATGTGCTCTCCTCATCTGATACAGGAAATTCAGATGGTTCACTGAGGATCACATGTGGAGAGACCAATTCCCTTTGTTAGTTATCTGCCCCACCAGATACTTAATGCTGTTACCACTCCTATAGTTGCACCCTTGATACTGAGTGGAGTATGACCATGCCAGCTTTTTCTAAAACCTATGATGTTCTTCTTTATTTTATGGACATTTAGAACCAGGTTACTTTTATTGCAGTCCACCAGAGCCTTCAACTCTTCTCTATAAGTATCTTCATTGTCATCCCAGATAAGACCCACCACTGCTGTGTCATCTCCATATTTCACAATATGATTTGTAGCAGATTTGGCACAGCAGTCATGGGTTATCAGTAGCGGACTCAAGACATAGCCCCTTGGAGAACCTGTACTCAAGGAGATGGAGTTGAAAACCTTTCTTTCAACTCACACAAACTGGGGCCCATCAATAAGGGTATCCAGTATCCAATTACATAAAGAAGTATTAAAAACTAACAGGACCAGTTTGTTCACCAAATGCTGAGGAATGATTGCACTGAATGCCAAACTAAAATCATAAAACAGTATTCACATATGAGTATTCTTCTCCTCCAGATGTGCCAAGCTGGAGAATGCATAATACCAATAGTAATAGCACTTAGACTTATACAGTGATTTACAGCCCCTTTTAAACAGATTACAGAGTCAGTACATTGCCTCCAAAAATCTAAGTCCCCATTTTACTGACTTTGGAAGGTTGGAAGGCAGAGTCAACTTGAGACGGATAGGATTGAACTGCTAGCAGTTGGCCAAGTTAACTTCCTTAAGGGGGAAAATATAGAGAAATGTTATAAATATCTTGATTTAATATACACTGTTGCTTTTTCAGACATGGATGATTGCTTTCAGTGCCCAGATGATCATTACCCAAATAAAGACCATGATTCATGTGTTCCCAAACCTTTCAGTTACCTATCTTATGAAGATAATTTGGGAACCAGTTTGGCCACAGTGGCTCTTCTGTTTTCTTTTACTACAATTTACATTCTAGGAATCTTCTTGAAGTATCACAACACTCCCATTGTCAAGGCCAACAACCGCAGCCTATCCTACATCCTCCTCATCTTCCTTCTCCTCGCCTTCCTTTCTTCCTTGCTATTTATTGGTCGACCCACAAGTATGACTTGTCTTCTTCGACAAACTGCTTTTGGCATCATCTTCTCAGTGGCAGTTTCTTGTATGTTGGCCAAAACAATCACAGTGGTTCTTGCATTTCTGGCCACTAAGCCAGGATCAAAGATGAGGATGTGGGTTGGAAATCGACTAGCCCTTTCCGTTGTTTTTTCCTGTTCTCTTGTACAAACACTTCTTTGTGTAATCTGGCTTTCCACCTCTCCCCCTTTCCCAAATGTTGACATGAACTCTCTTAGCACTGAAATCATTCTGGAATGTAATGAAGGCTCTGTTGTGATGCTTTATTGTATATTGAGCTTCATGGGTCTTTTGGCTGTTGTCAGTTTTGTTGCAGCTTTCCTAGCCAGGAAATTACCAGACACTTTCCAAGAAACCAAATCCATCACTTTCAGCATGCTGATCTTTTGCAGTGTCTGGTTGTCCTTCATACCTGCCTACATGAGTACCAAAGGCAAATATATGGTGGCCGTGGAGATCTTTGCCATCTTGGCCTCCAGTGCGGGGCTACTGATTTGTATCTTTTCCCCAAAATGCTATATCATCGTGTTGAGACCTGACTTTAATAGAAAAGAGAATCTGATAAAACGAATCCATTAAATGACATTCTTTGTGGTTACTGTTTTTCAGGAAACATGGTAATATTTTCCCTAACATCTTCAATACAAATTTAAGATGTACTTTTCTATACATATATTCAATATATACATGTGCATTTCAAGTGTACAGGAGATAACTATTAGTAATGAAGAGGATACAGGGCTCTCAAAAGAGATTCCTTAGAAATTCCTTGTGAGGTAATTTTATTGTACATCCATGCTTCTATACATAGAAAAATTAGGCTTCTTCATTGGCTAAAGCAGCAAAGAAAGAGTTTTTCTCATGGTTCAATAGATGCCAACTAGATTGAGCAAAAACATTTCTGGTACAAAAATGTAAAAAAAGCAACAAATAAATACAAAGATAGTTTCTGAAGGTATTCAAAATCTGTTAAATGGCATTCTTCATGTTTACTTTCTTTCATGACACATGCTAATATTTTCCCCAAGATCTTAAATAGATACTGCATTAAAGATACACCTTTCTATACATATATTCAATTTTCATATGTGTTTCAAATCTGCTGGAACTAACTATAAATAACAAAGAGGTTATGTGGCTCCACAAACAGATGTTAGAAAGTGCTTGGGTGGCATTTTAATTGTGTATCCATGCTTCTAAAAAATAGAAAAATCAATAGGCTTCCTCATTTAGTAAAATATTTGGTAACGTTAGCAAAGAGAGACACTTGGTTACATTTTGGTAGATGCCAAGTAGATTGATTATTGGGATTTGCTATAGAAGAACAACACAGCAATATACTAATGCTGGATTGGTTTCTTATATTAACACCATTTCTAATGCAATCAAATGCAATTCTACCTCAAGATGACGCCACCGATGGCAACCTCGGTGAATTGCTCTCTAGCAGTTTTGATGTTTCTATCTGTATACCTGTCTGCTTTGGTACAGCAATTAAACAGGACAGGCACAGACTTCAACAGATAGTTAGGACTTCAGAGAAGACAACTGCAATCAGTCTTTCTTCCTTTGAGGGCCTGTGCACTGCATGAACGAGAAGTGGGCTGAGAAAATACCTATAGGCCTCTCGCATCCTGGACATAAACTGTTTCAGCTTCTCCTCTCAGGATGCCACTGCAGGGCATTGCATGCCAAAACAACATTTCCCTCCCATGCTATCAATCTGCAAAACACATAATTCTCAAAGTAGTGCATGGATATGGATATCCTATGGATCCTATGGATATCTAATCATGTAGACTGCATTACCGTGTTTCCCTGAAAATAAGACTCCGACTTTTAGTTTTTTGAACCCAGAAATAAGTGCTTAGCCTTATTGCCATGAGCTCTACAGCCTGATTGGGCTCATTATAAGGGGATGTCTTATTTATCCTTGTCATCTTTTCTATTATGTATTCCTATTGGTACCATATGCCTATCACTTTGTTGCTTGTATCTTATGATTTATGATTCATCACCTTGTTGCTTGTGTGTATACTAGGGCAGATTCCTTGTGTGTCCAATCACGCTTCACCAATAAAGGATATGCTATTCTATTGTCTTTTTGAAATATCCTTACCAAGACGTGGTTGGTGAGTTAATGTAGGGGTAATTTAAATAATTCTGTCTTATTATTCATTTGTATTTCATGTTTCTTAACAAACCATCTCCCTCAAAGAAAGACTCTGGGCAGTTTACAATATACCAGATTGGGATATGGAATGGTCTGATGTCATGAGCCATAGCCAATTCCATAGGTATCCTGGCCCTACGTCATGTCATTTAAGGCTTTATAGATGATTACCAATCCTTGAATTAGAACCAAAAGCAAATTGATACCCAGTGAAGTTTGTGGAATAAGCATGTTTATATATGCCCTTCTTTGGGCACCAAGTATGGCACCTTCTATAGCTAACGGTAGTCCCATGTAGAGCACATTGCAATAGTCCAATTGGGAGATGACCATGGCACAAGTGACCAAATGCCAGTCCTGCATCAGGAAGAATGGTAAGTGGCACATAACACCGAGTTGGGCAAAGGCTCTCCTGGCAACACCTGCCAGCTGCTCTTTGACCAGGAACTGTGAGTCCAAGAAAACAATGCATTGGGTCTGAATTGTTGATCAGGAATCTAATATGTTTGAATGATTGGTTTGAAAATTGGTATAAAAAAAGGGGGAGACATGTTGAGATGGCCGAATTAAAGCTCTTCAAGGCTGTGGAAAGTTCCATAAGAAACCACAAGGCTGAGGCTTATGACTGTGACCTTATCTGCTGTATATCAGCCTTACTCTGTGTTCAGTGACGTTCCAACTTGAGAAAGTACCCGTCTTTGTTCAGCTGAATCAATGCATTTGGCTTATTAAAGGGCATCAGGATTCCATCTCATTATTTTTACTGAGCAATACCTGAACCTTGCTTAACAATCTGGGTTAGAACAACCCTATCCAGGACCAAAGATGATAAACTCCTGGATGCAGAATGGCCTCTCCACAGCCAGTCTATTTTATTAGATGTTTGTTGTTGCCTGTCCATGGTCTTTGGGTACAATGAAAAGGTGACTACTACATCATTCACTTCACTCAGGATAGAGTGATAATAATTATTCAAGGTATTGCACCACATAGCTTCCCAATACAATCAGACAGAACTTTAAGCAGTCTGTAGTAATTTATTTTTCCCAAAACAGAAACCGTGTTTCTGTGGAAATATCAATGTATAATATTTAAAACTTGTGATGCCCTTTGCAAACTAGCATGTGGCTTATGCTTATTTTCGTTTACAGAGTTACTACAGGTAGTCCCCGACTTACAACAGTTCACTTAGTGACAAAGTTACAACGGCCCTGAAAAAAATTACTTATGACCATTTTCACAGTTACAACCTTTGAAGCATCTCCATGATCATATGGCAAAGTCAATGGGGAAGCCCATTGATTCACTTAAGATTCACTTAACAACCGTGATTACTAACTTATCAACTGCAGTGATTCACTTAACAGCTGTGGCAAGAAAGGTTGTAAAAAGGGGCAAAACCCACTTAACAACTAACTCACTTAACAACAGAAATTTTGGGTTCAATTGTAGTCGTAAGTTGAGGACTACCTGTATTGAGTTCAATGGAATATGACCTCATGGACCACATTACAACATTCTTCCTGGCAAGTGAGTATGAGACAAAAATAACAGCAGTGTAGCAAACACCACATGTTACAGGAGTATTTGAGTTAATTATTATCTTAATAGAAAATTGTCAAGTCCCTTCCACAGATCTCCGAAGGCTCTGTGGGTACTTGTGATTCTATGAAAATTAAAGTGTGATTATTTTAATAACCCTGTTGATTGTCGAATCTGGAGTTACAATGCTATGACTCAGTGGAGCAATGTGCATTCTCCACTGTCTTAGTTTGCAACTGATACTTAACTTCCAGACGTTGAGGCTATTCTGTGGGAGAGATGGAATATTGTTTTTCAAAAGAATTTTCCAAGAAACAAAGAATCCAATCATTTGTGATGGTAACATTTCAGCTACTCATATTATATTTCCTCCTTCAGAATATCTGCAATGTTTGTTTTGCAGAGTGCAGTAGCAATGATCCAAGCATCATTCTTCATAAATATTACCAACCAGGTGAACTCATTATTGGTGCTATAGTTTCTCAATACATGGTTGCTTCCGAAGAGGCCAAATTCACAAGACATCCCTTTCATGATATCATCCCCGAGTTCCTGTAAGTAGCTGAGCCTTGCAAGCCATAGGGTGATCCTACTCTGATAAAAATTGGGACAAGTATTATTAAGATTTATTAATTGATAATGTTTTGCAGCTAAGAGGAAGGAAGGAAGGAGGGAATGAGGGAAGGAAAGGAAAGGAAAGGAAAGGAAAGGAAAGGAAAGGAAAGGAAAGGAAAGGAAAGGAAAGGAAAGGAAAGGAAAGGAAAGGACATCAGAGTGGTTGGTTTGATATCCGCATTATATTTTGTCAGTTAATCTAAAGGAACCTGTACAGTTTTGGTACTTCAGAATAAAAAGAGATTTCTACTTTTAAACATTTGTTCAGCATGAAGTTAGCAGACATATATTGTATTGAAATGCAGCACATATTTCCTCGGAAGCCACTTGAGAGTGTATATTTCTAATTTTTGAATTTCACTCTAGTTCAGTGACTCAAGCCTACCAACATGTCATAGCCTTGGTGTTTGCTGTAAAGGAGATTAATGAAAATGCTCACATCTTAACCAATGTTAGCCTAGGCTTCAAGATCTATAACACCTATTATAATGCAAGATATACTTATGCAGCCACCATGGAACTGCTCTCTACTCAAAGCAGGTTCATTCCAAACTATAAATGTGACCTCCAAAACCATCTGATAGCCGTTATTGGAGGTCCAAATTCTTATGAAGTTCTGTACATGGCAAGCATCTTGACCAATTACAAAATTGCACAGGTAACTGGCTTTCATGAAAGAATAATTACTTTAAAACAATATTTAATAAAAAGTATTTTATTAAATAATATGTAATATTGGTTAATAAAATAATATTCAGTTAGCTTTATTGATTAGCCTATAGGCCGTATCAAAGCACAAGGTGCAAACACATATCACCATTAAAATCTTATACAAACAATTTAAAATAAAAGCAGGGTAAAATATAATAGTTAAAGGATTAGATACAATATAATTTGATGCATAAATGTATAAAATAGAGTAAAATGAGTACACAGTTCTTAACTGAACCATTTTGTTTAAGTACTGTGCTGTGTAAATGTTATTTTCAGGTTCTGGCCACACGTAAAGTAAGTTCTTTTGATATGGGGATCTCAATGGGTCATTCGTTTGGTGTATGGACCAAGGTACCTGTCTCTCACCCCGTTATACAAGCAATAGTCAAATAGGATGTGAGCCAGGTTTTCTACCTCTGCCGCTCCACAACTGCAGAGATGCTCATTGTAGGGTCTAGAATGGAATCTCCTATATCTGACTATTGTGTCAAGATGTTCGAATCTCACTCACGTAAATATCTCCCTAAGATGTTTTGACAGTTGTAACTTCAAATAGCTGTCTACTTGAAAAGTATGTTTGTATTTGCTCAGCCATTTCAAATTACCCACCTTACTAAGGATAGCTATATCATTTAGTGCTTCTATATCCTCAATTCTTTGGGCAGCTCCTTTTGTTGAATTGTTCTCCTGTTACACAAGATACTGGAAGGCCACAGCTTGTTACAAAATTTGTTAGTTTGGTGAATACTGTATATTTATATGTTCCAATCTTAATGTTTAATGATCATTTGTTACATAACAACATCAACTAGAGCAGTAATGTGAATTGGATTATACTGTACTGTACAAACATAACTTGACCTTGAAACGTTTTTAGGCGAGGGTGGGACTGAGACACTTTTTTTCTTCTTGGTTTCCTTCAAAAACTTTTTAGCTTGGATATTGCTCTGCTCCAGAGTTGAGTACCCAAGATACTGCCTTCCACTGGATGTTTCCAAATAAAATTCAACAGCACAGGGGGATTCTCCATCTTCTATTGCATTTTGGATGGACATGGATTGGGGTGTTATATATTGATATTGGGAAACTGACACAGATATTACTACAAAATGTGCTTCCCATGTTTTCGAAAAATGGCATCTGCTTTGATTTCATAAGAAAACTGGCTGACGGCTACCTCAATGACTTTGACGAAATAGTAGAAAGGATTCATGAAACATTACTTTTTCTCTTGACCCGTACTTGTAATGTGGTGATTGTTGAAGGTGAATTTCAAAGTATAGTAACTTTAAAGCATTTCTTCAAAATAGCTGAATTTGTGGTAACGCAAGGATATTCAAAAGTCTTGATTATGACATCAGATGTTGATTACGTATCTGTTACCCAGCAAAGGGGTTGGGAGTTAGATTTCCTTCATGGATCTTTATCCTTGGCAATTAATTTCAAGGATGTTTCTGGCTTCCATCAGTTTCTTCAAGCAAGGAACCCTGCTTTGGAGAAAGAAGATGGCTTCCTAAGAGAAACCTGGCAACAGGTATTTAATTGTGTCTTCCCTAGTTTTACTGATGACAATATGAGTGAGGACATTTGCACTGGAAAGGAGCAGCTAGGGACTCTCCCTATGTCGGTGCTTGAGATGAGGATGACTGCTCACAGTTACAGTGTCTACACGGCTGCATATTCCATTGCATATGCTTTGCATGCCATGTACTCTTCTATGGACAACCAAAAAGGAATGACAAATGGATGGAGACAGAAAGTTCATCAACAGTCATGGAAGGTAATCCTTTACATGAACCACTAAAGGCATTTGCAGCATCCTTTCCTTGCAATTTACAGAACCACAGAGTTGGAAATAACCTTAAAGGTCTTCTCATCCAATTCTTGCCTCTTCCCTAATTTTTCTCTGTAGAATAACTGTAACTTGGAATATTTAAGAAATAATAATAATAATAATAATAATAATAATAATAATAATAATAATAATAATAATAATAATAATAATACAACTTTATTGTCATTGTACATGTATACACAGTATACCCATACATCCAAATTGACTTAACACCCAAAGACCAAGTCCAACACACATCACAATCCCCAAAAACACTCATACCCACCACAATTCCACACCCCTAAACCACCCAAACATCCACACAGTAGACCAAGTAATGCTGTCCAACAGCTCACTGATGGTGGCCCTTTAGTTCATTGGTAAGTGCAATTATAGCTCTGGGATAAAAACTATTCAGAAAATGTGTGGTCCAAGTTTTAATTGTTCTGTATCTTCTGCCAGAAGGCAACAGTCCAGAACGATTTTAAAAAGGATGGGAAGAGTTTCTGAGAACGTTATGCAACTTCCTCAAACAGTGAGATTCGTAGATGTCGATGTTCTGTTCCCCTTCCTCACACAGGCAAACGTAATACCAACCATGCCTGCCAATATTTTATTAGGTAAACAGATTAGAATTCTTGGCAGACCAAGGTTTTGGCAGCAAACTGCCGAATGCCTGCCAAGACTGTTTTCACTCCCATAAAGCAGAAGAGGACTTATCTTCAGTCCATTCCAGGAGCAACATATTATCCACGAGACAAGAGTTTAGTCAATGTTTAGTCCAAAATATATCCAAGCTGAATTTCAGAGATCACGATGTGACTTTCAGGGTTTAACTTTGTCCATCACAAAGCCTGAAGAGCAATCCCACCCTCTTTTATTCCTGGTGGGGCGTGGCTCCGTGACTCAGCTCAATCTCTGGCCGTCCCACACCTCTTCCGTTGCTGTGCACGCTTCTCCCTCCGATGCTGCCTGGGATCAAGCCAGGATTGATCATCCTCACTCTCTATCAATTGGTGCTCCGATATGCCTTCCTCCTGGCACATCCCAGGTTGTTCCACCTGGTCTTCGGATGGATTCTGAGGCATTGTCAGAAAGGAGGGTCCTGGAGAGGAAGGCCTTGTCAGTTCCTCCCCATCACCTTCCTGAGTCCTCTTCCTCTGTTAGGACAGGCTCGGGAGTCGGGGTCACAACAGTCGTCCAGGGCTGGTAGCTGGAGTCCGATGATATTCTGGGCAGTTTTAATGATTCTCTGTAGAGTTTTTTTGTCTGCTACAGAGCTGCTCCCATACCATGCAAGAATGCTGTATGTCAGGATACTCTCAATGGTGCTGCGATAGTAGGACAGAAGTAGATGCTGAGATAGATTTATCTTCCTGAGCATTGTCAGGAAATACAGCCTCTTCTGTGCCTTCTAGACATGGTCAGATTCCTGTACACTATCTAAAAGTGGAGAGATACTTCTTCTGGTACAAAAATTGGCAATATATTTCTCACTTTATCATAGTTTCTCACTGTTTTAAAAAACCTCTGTAGATCTTTTCTAAAAAGATCTTAAATCTTATGATAATGGTATGATATTATCTATACTACCTTGAAAAATCCTTTGTGTTGGGGTAAGAATTTAGAAAGCTCTTGTTTCATTCTATTATTTATAATCCTCAGAATTTCAATTGCCACTCTGTGGGCTAGTTTGTTTCCTTTGATGCATCACCCAAAAGGCAATGTAGGCAAACATCCAACCTAATTTTTCCAAGAATCAGATGTGGAATTAATTAGTAACTAGTTAACAGGTTAATTGTTCTGTGAGTATTTGCTGGTCTTTGAAAATTCATTTTGAAAGATTAAACCATATGAAATAAATATGTTCAATTTCTTTTAGTCTTTCAGAATGAAAGACCTATTTTTTCAATATATTTTTCCTGGTTTTTTCTTTCAGTTGTATCATCAGGGAAATCATGGCATATCCTGATGTCAACGTATTAGTAAAGTTAAGAATCCTGCCTCCTCATACTTAGGAGTTAATATGTATAGCATATGAATAGTATTAAAACAAATTGCAATAAAAGAAGGAATATATTAAATGGTTCTTTTCTGACTCTCATTTAGATGCATCACTTTCTTAGGTATGTCTCATTTAATGACAGCAATGGAAGAACTATTTCTTTTGACCAAAATGGAGAATTAGTAGGAGGGTTTGATATCATCAACTGGATCACATTCTCAAATCAGTCTTTTCTTAGAGTCAAAATTGGAAAGATGAATCCAAAAGGACCCTTAGACCAACTTTTGACTATTTCCGAAAAGGACATTGTCTGGCCAACCCAGTTTGGACAGGTAAAATCCCTTTGAATATCACTTTTCTAAAGTTCAAAGAGCTTCATTACTTAGTTTACAAAACTCAATAATTATTTTTTTAAAAAATTGTTGTAGTTTCTGTATTTGTCAATTACAATTATTTTCCCCAAATATTACTCTTTTTTTCTTATCCAAGGTTTCAGGCTCACAATGTTCAAGTTACAAAGTCAACTATTTTTAGTAAACAAAACTGCAGATTAGAATTTATTTCCCAAATATTCTCTTATTTATTTTATTTTTGTCAGTTGGACAATATTTCCCGAATAAACCTGTCATCACCGAATAAGTGAACAAATCTGACTGCAACACTGATTGCATTTTGAATCCATTGACCTTTATTTGCATATCAACAAAAAACACAAATTGATTGATCTGTTCTCTTAGAAACTTATTTGTGTCTCTCATTGAGTAGTACAAATCTTTTTCAGTTGTTATAATGCACAACTGAGCCTTTTCTTAGTTTATCATATTTAATCCAATGCTTCTTCCTTTCATGGACAGACACAGCCCATTTCATTGTGTAATGAGAAATGCCATTCAGGTTATAGAAAGAGCACCAAAGAAGGAGAAGCCTTTTGCTGCTATGATTGTACTTCATGTTCAGAAGGGAAGATCTCCAACCAGACAGGTAAAAGCCTTATCAGAATATTGGATATATTTCAACATTTAGACACATACTATATTTAGTATCAAGGGACATGGTGGCTCAGTGGCTAAGATGCTCAGCTTGTCGATCGAAAGGTTGGCAGTTCAGCAGTTCAAATCCCTAGTATCGCTTAAGTCGTGGTCAGGACAGAAGGAGAAAGATGTGCTCTCCTCATCCGATGCAGGAAATTCAGATGGTTCACTGAGGATCACATGTGGAGAGACCAATTCTGTTTGTTAGTTATCTGCCCCACCAGATACTTAATGCTTTTAACTCTCCTATAGTTGCACCCTTGATACTGAGTGGAGTATGACCATGCCAGCTTTTTCTAAAACCTACAATGTTCTTCTTTATTTTATGGACATTTAGAACTAGCTTACTTTTATTGCACCAGTCCACCAGAGCCTTCACCTCTTCTCTATAAGCATCTTCATTGTCATCCCAGATAAGACCCACCACTGCCATGTCATCTCCATACTTCACAATATGATTTGTAGCAGATTTGGCACAGCAGTCATGGGTTATCAGTAGCGGACTCAAGACATAGCCCCTTGGGGAACCTGTATTCAAGGAGATGGAGTTGGAAACCTTTCTTCCAACTCACACAAACTGGGGCCCATCAATAAGGATATCCAGTATCCAATTACATAAAGAAGTATTAAAAACTAACAGGACCAGTTTGTTCACCAAATGCTGAGGAATGATTGCACTGAATGCCAAACTAAAATCATAAAACAGTATTCACATATGAGTATTCTTCTCCTCCAGATGTGCCAAGCTGGAGAATGCATAATACCAATAGTAATAGCACTTAGACTTATATAGTGATTTACAGCCCCTTTTAAACAGATTACAGAGTCAGTACATTGCCTCCAAAAATCTAAGTCCCCATTTTACTGACTTTGGAAGGTTGGAAGGCAGAGTCAACTTGAGATGGATAGGATTGAACTGCTAGCAGTTGGCCAAGTTAACTTCCTTAAGGGGGAAAATATAGAGAAATGTTATAAATATCTTGATTTAATATACACTGTTGCTTTTTCAGACATGGATGATTGCTTTCAGTGCCCAGATGATCATTACCCAAATAAAGACCATGATTCATGTGTTCCCAAACCTTTCAGTTACCTATCTTATGAAGATAATTTGGGAACCAGTTTGGCCACAGTGGCTATTCTGTTTTCCTTTACTACAATTTACATTCTAGGAATCTTCTTGAAGTATCACAACACTCCCATTGTCAAGGCCAACAACCGCAGCCTATCCTACATCCTCCTCATCTTCCTTCTCCTCGCCTTCCTTTCTTCCCTGCTATTTATTGGTCGACCCACAAGTATGACTTGTCTTCTTCGACAAACTGCCTTTGGCATCATCTTCTCAGTGGCAGTTTCTTGTATGTTGGCCAAAACAATCACAGTGGTTCTTGCATTTTTGGCCACTAAGCCAGGATCAAAGATGAGGATGTGGGTTGGAAATCGACTAGCCCTTTCAGTGGTTTTTTCCTGTTCTCTTGTACAAACACTTATTTGTGTAATCTGGCTTTCCACCTCTCCCCCTTTCCCAAATGTTGACATGAACTCTCTTAGCACTGAAATAATTCTGGAATGTAATGAAGGCTCTGTTGTGATGCTTTATTGTATATTGAGCTTCATGGGTCTTTTGGCTATTGTCAGTTTTATTGCAGCTTTCTTAGCCAGGAAATTACCAGACACTTTCCAGGAAACCAAATCCATCACTTTCAGCATGATGATTTTTTGTAGTGTCTGGTTGTCTTTCATACCTGCGTACATGAGTACCAAAGGCAAATATATGGTGGCTGTGGAGATCTTTGCCATCTTGGCCTCCAGTGGGGGGCTCCTGGTTTGTATCTTTTCCCCAAAATGCTATATCATCATGTTGAGGCCTGACCTCAATAGAAAAGAGCATCTGATAAAAAGAATCCATTAAATGGGATTCTTCATGGTTACTTTTTTCATGAAACATGCTAATATTTTCCCTAACATCTTCAATACAAATTTAAGATGTACTTTTCTATACATATATTCAATATATACATGCACATTTCAAGTGTACAGATATAAAATCTGGGAGACATTGGGTAAAATCCATGAATTTTCATTCTTTTTTTTGCTAGCAAATACCAAATATCATTCCTGTTTCTACTACTAAAAATAAACATACTATTCTGATCAGCACCTTGTTTACTTCCCAATTCTTTGATGCTCACATTAGTGTTTAATTTACCAACAAAGAAATAATGGGAGACCAGTATCGCTATTTCTAGTCTCCCTTTATTTCTTTGTCAGTAAATTTAAATTTAACACAAAATAGTTTGTTACAGAAGTGACTGCCTGTGAAGGCTACTGGATTGGGGCTGAAAGGCGAACGTGGAAGTAGTATGCTCCATCAGAAATAGATCTATTTATTTATTTATTTATTTATTTATTTATTTATTTATTTATTTGTTTGTTTGTTTGTTTATTTATTTATTTATTTAAACTTGTATGCCGCCCTCTCTTCCAAAGGGCGGCTCACAACAATAAAAACACATAAAATTCAGTATTCAAATCTAAAAACCAATACAATCCTCTTTAAAACCCCTTCAGTCCAATCTGGCCAGGCCAAATAGCCATGCTTTGAGGTCACGGCGGAAAGAGCGAAGGTCAGGGGCCATCCGGAGCTCCAGGGGGAGCTGATTCCACGGAGTAGGCACGCCCACAGAGAAGGCCCGCTCCCTGGGAGTTGCCAGCCGACACTGTCTGGCTGACTGGACCCCAAGGAGGCCCTCCCTGTGAGAGCCCACTGGGCGATGGGGAGCTGTAGCTGGCTGCAGATGGTCTGCCAGGTACCCCAGGCCTAAGCCATGTAGGGCTTTATAGGTAATTACCAGCACCTTGAATCTCACCCGGAGGGCAACCGGCAGCCAATGCAGGTCCCGCAGGAGGGGTGTAACATGAGAGTGTCGGGACACTCCCATCACTACCCACGCAGCCACATTCTGCACCAGCTGAAGCCTCCAGGTGGTCTTCAAGGGCAGCCCCATGTAGAGAGCATTGCAGTAGTCGATCCGGGAGGTGACGAGCACATGAGTGACTGTGTGCAGGTCATCACGGTCCAGGTAGGGGCAAAACTGGCACACCAGATGAATCTGAGCAAATGCCCCCTGGTCACAGTCGTAACATGGTCATCCAAAGTCAACCGTGAGTCCAGGAGGACGCCTAAATTGTACGCCCTTTCTAGAGCGGGTAACACCTTACCCCCTATAGCCAACGATGGAATATTCTCCTGGGACCGCGATGCCGATATCCACAGCCACTCCATCTTGGCCGGGTTGAGCTGAAGCCTGGTCCTCCCCATCCAGAGCCGCACCAACCATATCATGACCCTCCACTGACCTGGACTGCTCAAAACCCATGGAAGCCCCCCCCTGCCACCCATTGGGTATCATAACCCCAACCCCTCCCCAATCCCCCTAAAAGCCTAATTTAAAAAGAATAGAAAGAGCTTTTAAAAATAGTAACACCCTCATGCCACCTCTCAGGATCCCAGGAGCCGACATTAAGGTACTTTTTAGCTAGGCCAATAGGCCACTTCCAGGAATGGGGGGCATTCCTCAAAGCGCATAAGTCCGCTCTCATGTATGTTTGAATAGCCATCATCTGCCATGGGTACCGGCGCGACAATGGTGAGCTGGGAACAGATCTACTAGGCCAAAGCTACCCCAACCATTGGGAGCCTCCTTCCGGGTGCCCTCTCACAACACCCGGGGGATACAGATGAACCAACATCGCCGCTCTCTCACCGCAGCGAGGTCCCGTAATCTGTTGGGTGATCCCCTGGGCGGGATTCTCAGCCAATTGCTGTTCTCTCACCCCGCATGGCTGCCTCCACCACCCTCTCATGATGGTGGGAGTCCATGTCCCAGAGCTTGGCCAAACCATGGTGGAGGAAAAAACCATGATCTCTTGGTTGTCCTAAATTGTCTCAAATCCACACATGCTGATCTTCCGATGAAAAGACCCCAGATATTCAACGTGGGGTGGGAGCCCGCACATTCATAGGAGGCAAGGAAGCAAGTTCAGGTCTTAAACACCTGGTAGACCTCCACGCGCTCTCTGGTGGCATTGGGTGCAAAACAGCCAGTCTACCACAGCTGGTCCAGGGGAGTCAACAACCACCAGCAGGGAGGGGAAGAGCAAATTGGTTGGCAACCCAGTCTGATATCATCAGCCACAGGGAGAGCGCCAGCATCCTCGGCACCACTGGAGCTAAGCAAAGCTGCCACCCTCCTTCTCCCCAGCTTCGCCACTCCAGCTCCTCCTCTACTCCGCAGCACAGTGTCTGTCCCTCCAACCCTCATGCTGACTGGTCTAAGGCCCCCCAGGCTCTCCAGGCAGCCTCTCCCAAGCCCCATGGGAGGGCCAGCATCCCCGATGTCACCAGACAGGCTCCAGCTGTTCCTTCACCTCCAGCTACTCCTTGGCTCCTTGGGACCTCGGCCGTTCCACTGCTCTGCCACTCTGCTGCCCCGATCTCCTCACAGCTCACAGCTCACAGCTCACAGCTCACAGCTCGCAGCTCGCAGCTCGCAACTCGCAACTCGCAGCTCACACTCCACTCGAGCAACACCGGCCGCAACTCCACATCCCACAGCTCACAGCTCACAACTCCGCAGCTCCACAGCCGAACGCCGAGCACCCCCATTGCCTCATCGCCTCCTTCACCGCGGCCGTCAGTCTCTCCACCCACCTGGGCTCTGCATGTGGGCTCACGAAGAGCACACAAAGACCATCTGGACCACCGGTAATCTCCCTCCAAACCACGTGGGGTTAGCATAGAATAGACCCCTGGTATTTCCTTATCTCACCAAACGCCACCAGCCCCTAAGCAGAGGCTTAGCACGTCGTGGCAGCCATCTTGGATTTTAGCTGTAGTCTAACTGGTTCATTCCAGTTTCCAGAAATTAGAACACTACTCCAAGCTACTGGAATGAAGAAATGCATTCAATTTGATCATTGTTTGTCTGGCAGTGATGCTTGAGGTATGCAGGTCCCTTTGAAAAAGCATCATTTCATTTTGGAATATGTGAGATTCAGCCTTTCTTCTCTACAGAATTCCTCTAAAAGCCATAGACTCTTTCTTTCATTTTTTTAAAAAAGTTTTTTATTTTTTATACAAATGTCAAATCAATGCGTGAACAGTGTGGCAGCTGGGCACCATACATTCCAAAACAAATGAAACTGATCAGATTAAACATTATTATTACATTAAATCAATTTATGTATTTATAATAACAATACACATCTATATTAGGTTATAGTCTATCATTATTCAATTATTCCATCTATTTCTCATTATTACTTACATTTTATCAAATAAAAATGTATACATTAATATTCCCTTTATTTCTATCATTTATTCTAGCTTTTAATCATGTCACCCTTTATTAAGAAGCTTTTTCTTTCTTTCCTGTCTAATTTCTAATCATGTCACCTGCCTAAAAAAATAGAGGAAAAAAGAATAGAGAGGGAGAGAGAGGGAGAGGGAAAAGCAATTCAGAGAAGCAACAAAAAAGATGAATCATCCATCCATCATCTCTTGCCCACTTCATACTTTAATTGCTATAGACGCTTTCTGAAGCCCAGCTAAAATTCAGAAAAGCATGGCCACATCATTACAATAATAAAACAGACCCAGCTGTTTATTGATAATATTAGAGAGCTGGAATTCTTCTTTGGTTCAGGGGGTGACTCTTCTTTAAAGAGTTAACATGTATCATCATTAGGTTCATGAGCTGGGTATTTTATTTGTCATGTTTTGGTAAAGTTAGGTGGAATATTCTTCTAGGTCAGTGATGGCTAACCTTTTCTGGACTGAGTGCCTAAAGCACATGAGCACGTGTGTGAAGGCATGTGTCCAGCCCCCCAAATGTAATGCACACACTCCCCCCATACATGTGCCCCACCCCCTGCACATGTGCATGTGCCTCCTGCATGCCCCTGCCACCCCATGCATGTGCATGCCCTCCGCATATGCCCACCTCATGCATGCATGCCTCCCCACATGCATCCCGCCCCTGCACATGTGCACACTTCCCCCTACACTTGCCTCACCCCCTGCACATCCCGCATGCATGCATGGCACATACTCAAAGACCAGCTGGCCGGCGGGAGGCACATACGCATGCATGGTGGAGCTGAACTGGGATGACAGCTCGCGTGCCCACAGAGAGGGTGCTACATGCCACCTCTGGCACATATGCCATAGGTTCGCCATCACTGTTCTAGGTGAAATTCTCCTGTTATGACTTCTGGAGTGTCTCACTTCAGCAGGGGTTTCTGTATCTCCCTCTACACTATATAAATAATGTACCATCATTTACAAAAAGAATGTTAAGCTTTCTGCTATATTTTGACTTAAATATAAACATTTGGTTTTCCAGATATGGATGATTGCTTCCAGTGCCCTGATGATCAGTATCCAAACAACGACCAGGATTTATGTGTGCCAAAGCATGTAACTTACCTATCCTTCAAAGAACTATTGGGAACCAGCTTAGCCACATCAGCTCTTGTGCTTTTTTTTTTCTCACAACACTGATGCTAGGAATCTTCTTGAAGTACCACAACACTCCCATCATCAAAGCCAACAACCGCAGCCTCTCCTATACCCTCCTCATTTCCCTCCTCCTCTCCTTTCTTTGTTCTCTGCTTTTCATTGAACAACCCATGAAGATGACATGTCTCCTTTGACAAACCGCTTTTGGAATCATCTTCTCAGTGGCTGTTTCTTGCATGTTGGCCAAAACCATCATTGTGGTTCTTGCTTTCATGGCCACCAAACCAGAATCAAGGATGAGGACATGGGTTGGGAATAGACTGGCCCTTTTCATTGTTCTTTCCTGTTCTCTTGTTCAAAGTACCTTTTGTACTGTATGGCTTGGAACTTCTCCCCCCTTCCCAGATGTTAATATGTGGTCCATAAGTAGTGAAATAATTATAGAATGTAATGAAGGATCTGTTGCAATGTTTTATTCTGTTTTAGGGTTTATGGGTTTCCTGGCTATAGTCAGTTTTATTGCAGCTTTCTTAGCTAGGAAGTTACCAGACACATTCCATGAAACCAAGTTGATTAATTTCAGCATGCTGGTGTTTTGCGGTGTCTGGTTG
This sequence comes from Pituophis catenifer annectens, assembly GCF_029215685.1. Classification (NCBI taxonomy): domain Eukaryota; kingdom Metazoa; phylum Chordata; class Lepidosauria; order Squamata; family Colubridae; genus Pituophis; species Pituophis catenifer. Next base: position 15,224,983 of record NW_027256895.1, read on the forward strand.
TTCTTTGTGCCTGCCTACATAAGCACCAAGGGAAAATACACAACAGCTGTGGAGATCTTTGCCATCTTGGCCTCTAGTGCTGGGCTCCTGGCATTAGAAGTAGTGTTTGCTGATATAATTGGACCTAAACAACCAAGTTTAGGTGGGGCCTGCTATATATTGAGCATTATTGATCATTTCTCTCATTATGGTTTCTGTTACTTGATGAAAACCAAATCAGAAATATTTCAGCGATAGTCAAACTGGCTGAAATTTGTTGAGAGAAAACAGAAACATAAGGTGGTTTGCTTGGTAACAGATAATGGTACTAAATTTACCAATATAAGATTAGAGAATATGTTGCAGTAGGCAGGTATTGAACATAAACATTCTGCCCATTCTGAGGACAAACACTGCAAGCTATGGCTAGATCAATGTTAACTGATTCTGGTTTGCCGGAAACACTTTGTAAGCAATAATGTGTGCTAACCATGTTTTGAATAATGTAGTTAATTCATCAATTAGTGAATTACCACTTACACTCTGGCATGGTAGAAAACCTGAATTAAGCTATCTGCATATGTTTGGTGCTCCTGCTTGGATTCATATACCATCGCAATTAAGGCAAAAGGAACAACAAAGAGCAAGGAAAATGTTTTTTGTTGGATATGAATCTAACCATAGATCATTTAGATTTTGATCACCAGGTACCACTAGCATTTATTGTAATGCTAGTGCTAAATTCCTGGAGCATATTGGTTGGGATAAGCTTGAGCAAGCTGGTTACAAAAGTGAGGATAGTATTATTATTGATAATCAAATGTTCAATAATACTCCTGAAGAAGAAATAGCTGATGTAGAACCTACTGTAAAGGAAGAAGAGGTTTTAGAGGAGGAATTAGTTGAAGCACCGGTTATGAGTCCTGTATTACCTAGAAGATCTACTTGGGTTAAACATCCACCTGACATGTGTCAAGCTAGTGCGGTTTGTCAGGTAAATATAGAACCTTCTAACTACAATTATATTAAATTGTATCCTGCAAAGGATCGAGTAGCTTGGAAGGAAGCTATGGCTGAAGAGCCATATAAGAGCCGAGGTGGCACAGTGGTTAGAGTGCTGTACTGCAGCTACTTCAGCTGACTGCAGATCAGCAGATCAAATCTCACTGGCTCAAGGTTGACTCAGCCTTCCATCCTTCCAAGGTGGGTAATATGAGGACGCAGATTGTTGGGGGCAATATGCTATTTAGTATACTGTCGATTGTTGTAAGCTGCCCAGAGTCCTCAGAGAGTGGGCGACATAGAAATATGAATAATAGCAGGACTTCCGGCACTGACATAGGTTGAGGCGACACGGGGGGAATCGCTCTGTTCCCAGTGCCAATTTTCGGGCGTTTTGGTGGCTCCTAAGGGGAGGATCGGTCCTGGTGGGATTGATAAGAAAGAGGGGAAGCTTCGGAGGAGGTGTGGAGAGGTGGGGTCTCCCACCACACCAAGAAGGACCCTCATTCCATATGCAGAAGAAGACGGCCGGCATGGCTGACCCTAGGACTTGACATCCTGATTGAGAACATCAGGAAGCAGAAAGTGAAAAAGGTAGAGAACTCGGCGGTGAGAGCAGAAAAGTAAAAGTTTTACGTTTTTGGATTATTTGAGAAAAGCAGTCCGGAGGAGCAGCGGATAGGAAAGAAAGGCTCCAAAAGTGAACAGGCAGCAAACGACGAGGAGAGCAAATGTGAAGAGGGCAAACCTTAGATCAGCAGAAGAACACCAGGGGGAGCAGAAAAGGAGACGATCAGAAGAAAAGTGAGTGTTCCAGAAGCTGGGAAAGAGAGACGAACTGAATAAGAGGTTCTGTGTTTATCCCCATAATTGCTGCTCTAACGGAAGTAGAAGTGCGGGCTGGCAAAAGTGAAGTATATTATTATACTTATATATAATTTACATATTGATATATTTATTTATTTATAGAGTAATTTTTATATTTATAAGTAATTAATAGTAATTGATTATTAACTATTTATTGTCTCTTTGACCCTGATCTTTTCTTTTCACTTTTTTCTCTTTCTCTTTTTTCTATCCCCTTCTTTGGATTAGTTTATTGAAGATACAAATATATGTATATGTATATGTATATGTGTGTGTGTGTGTGTGTGTGTGTGTGTGTGTGTGTCAATTTTCTTACTTCTTCATAGGGTTTATGTGTGTTTTTCTTCTAGCCAGAAATGGATCTATTTAGGTCTCCCACCTAGCAGTTAGAGCTTGCTAGGTGTTAGAAAGGAAAAAAGCCCAGAACCGAGTAGATGTGATTCTACTGAGCTGGAGCTACAAAAAAACCTTGGCTACGTAGGGAAAACCTGGCTAGAAGAAAAACACACATAAACCCTACGAAGAAGAAGTAAGAAAAATGATACTGTACCTTTACAGGGAGGATATGGGTGTGGCCTACTGATGACAGCTAACGAGCTAGAAATTGATCTATTTAGGTCTCCCACCTAGCAGTTAGAGCTTGCTAGGTGTTAGAAAGGAAAAAAGCCCAGAACCGAGTAGATGTGATTCTACTGAGCTGGAGCTACAAAAAAACCTTGACTACGTAGGGAAAACCTGGCTAGAAGAACACACACACACACACACACACACACACACACACACACACGTGTGTGTGTGTGTGTGTGTGTATTTCTCTTTAGCCAGGTTCTTCCTACATAAACCAAGATTTTTATGCAGCCCTAGTTCAGTGAAATCACAATCCACTAGTTTCTAGGCTTTTTTTCTGGCAGCCAGCAAACCCTCTGCTGCCCATTGGGAGACTAAGATAGATCTATTTCGGGTTTAAAAGCCCTCATCCCATGTATCCTCCCTGTAAAGGTACTGTACCTGTAAAGGTACAGTATTTGTTTTCTTTCTCCTTAGTCTCCCAATGGGCAGCAAAGGGTTTGCTAGCTGCCAGAAAAAAAGCCTAGAAACTAGTGGATTGTGATTTCACTGAACTAGGGCTGCATAAAAATCTTGGTTTACATAGGAAGAACCTGGCTAAAGAGAAATACACATAAAGACTACGAAAAGGAAAGAAAGCAAATACTGTACCTTTACAGGGAGGATACATGGGATAAGGGTGTGGCTAACTGATGAGGGCTTATAAGCCCAAAATAGATCTATCTTAGTCTCCTTAGTCCCTCAATGGGCAGCAAAAGGTCTGCCAGAAGAAAAAATGCTTAGAAACTAGTGGATTGTGATTTCACTGAACTAGGGCTGCATAAAATCTTGGTTTACGTAGGAAGAACCTGGCTAAAGAGAAATACATACATACATACATACATGTATATACACACATATATACATACATACATACATATACACACATAGTATCTAGTGTCCAACCACTCTACTACAGATCAATACTAGAAATTCTAAATAAATGGGATTTGTAAAGCCACACAGAGTTCAATAAATATCTCAATTTCTTTATTTTAATTACAGATTGCATCATTTATATGATACATTCACATAAGTTTCTGGATTTTGTGGCAGTTTCTGTAAAATTTATCCAGTTGAGAGTGCTGAAGAAAGGAGTCATTTTGGATTTCTAAGCTTATTTTTAATTTCTCATGAACATGCATGTTTCAACTTAGTGCAAATCTTATAAAAAAACATTATTCCAAAGTTGCTCATCTGTTGTGAACATTATTTTCCCCTGGCATCTCTTTGAATAGCCATTACAATACATGCCCTATAATTGCACCATGGGAATAAGCTGAAAAATAACTGTGCAACACCACAAGGAAAAAAATATATATTTCCTCACTGTTTTGAATCAGGAAGAGCTCTGGTGAGGTAATCATCTGCATTACTCTTATAATCTTGATTGACTCCTCCTTTATATTTGCCATTTCCCTGTAAAATACAACAGGGCATGACTAGCCTGGAACTTTAAGCCCATAAAACATTGTCTTTGGTGTTTGAAATAATGCATACAGAGGAGTTGTAGCTGAATAGCCTAAATTTTGTTGCCAGCAACTTTGGCTTCCCAACTGAATCCTGATTGTTCAATTGCACAATATTCCATCAGTCATGGGGGAAGCAAGTAGGTTTTTTACAGGAAGATTTGGATACCTTATCATTGGAATGTTGATATTAGGGCTGTTTCCTATTTGCAAAGTTTCTTTTTCAAAAGACACTAGGAGTGACCTCAGTCCATTTCTTCAGAAGTACCATGAACTGGGGGACTCCATACTTGGTGGTTTAATGTCTCACAGTTTTGTAATTTCAGAGAAGATCACGTTCCAAAGATATCCTTTTGAAGACTATTTTGTTGAATTCATGTAAGAAGTTGGATGCTGAAAAGATATATCTGTTGTATCTCTGTCCTGATGAAATCAGAAGTGATGACAATACAGTTTGCTTACTGTTTTGTGGGGAGGGAAAAGGAGATGGGTTTTTTGATGGCTGGATGGCTGGATGGATAGATAGATAGATAGATGATAGATAGATAGATAGATAGATAGATAGATAGATAGATAGATAGATAGATAGACAGACAGACAGACAGACAGATAGATAGAGATAGATGATGATGAATGAATATGAATATGAATATATCTGTCAATGACCTGATATAGAATAGAATAGAATAGAATAGAATAGAATAGAATAGAATAGAACAGAACAGAACAGAACAGAACAGAACAGAACAGAACAGAATAGAATAGAATAGAATAGAATAGAATAGAATTCTTTATTGGCCAAGTGTGATTGGACATATAAGGAATTTGTCTTAGGTGTATGTGCTCTCAGTGTACATAAGGCGAATAAAATACATTCATCAAGAATAAAAAAAAATACAATTTAGTGATAGTCAAGTTTACTAATAAGCTTTCAAATCGTACTAGGAAACAAATAAAAACAATACAAATTGAAAGTTACAAGCAACATGGTTATAGTAATAACTGGGAAGAGATAGGTGCTAGTAAGGAAGAGAATAATAATAATAATAATATAGTCTTAGTAAATTATTTGACAGTGTTGTGGAAATTAGTTGTTAAGCAGAGTGATGGCATTTGGGAAAAACTGTCCTTGTGTCTAGTTGTTCTGGTGTGCAGTGCTCTATAGCATCGTTTTGAGGGTAGAAGTTGAATAAAACAATACATTTATAATCTAATAACACCAAAAAGAATTTAAAAAGAATTTTCAAATTGGCAATTGTTTAACTCAAGGTAACCATTTCTGACTATCTTTGAAAATTATTTTTTTTTTATTTGATTTATATGCCGCCCTTCTCCGGAGACTCAGGGCGGCTTACAATGTGTTAAGCAATAGCCTTCATACTTTTGTATATTTATACAAAGTCAGCTTATTGCCCCCACAAACTGGGTCCTCATTTAACCTACCTTAGAAAGGATGGAAGGCTGAGTCAACCTTGAGCCTGGTAAGATTCGAACCTGCAGAAATTGCAGGCAGCTGTGTTAATAACAGGGTGCATTAAACCAAAAATCATATTTATTTTAGCTTAGAAAGACCAGAAGGGTTTGTCATCTATAGAACCTCATTCTTGGAGATACTGATACTTTCAAAGAAACTGCCCTCACGTTACATTTTTTATTTTGTTTTGTTTTTTGGGAGAAGGTTGAATATGATCCAGATTTCAAACTGGCCAGCATTAGTTCTACCATGGATTTGCAGAGAAAAATGTATAAGACAAATTTTATAGAAGTAGGATTAACGGTGAATTTATATTTCTAATATTTAGCTGTTACCATCCAAATTAATGGTAGTTAATATCTGCAAACATTTTATCCCATGTATTTTATAGGATCTCAGATAGTGATCATGTTCAGAATTATTAAAATTGCAACTGGGTCTCTCTTTAAACATATGCATTGAAGGTATTTATTATTTTTCAATTGTCTTGCAGATTACTAACTCAGACCTATCAACACATCCTGGCTCTGGTATTTGCTGTAAAAGAGATTAATGGAAATCCCCAGATCTTGACCAATATCACCCTGGGCTTCAACATTTATAACAACAATTTTAATCCAAAACCAACATATGCAGCAACAATGGAAATTCTCTCCACACCAGGCAGATTCATCCCAAACTATAAATGTGATTTCCAGAACAATCTGGTCGCAGTCATTGGAGGACCTAACACAAATGATTTTCTTGATGGAGCAACCATTCTGAGTCAATACAAGATTGCACAGGTAGTTCCTGTTTATGAAATAGCAGAAATATCCATCACAAGTCCCTTGCTTGTTGAATATGAAATCAGAGGTGGTATTCAGCCGGTTCGGATCAGTTCGGGCAAACCAGTAGTGGTGACCTGCAGGTGGGCCTGCCCCGCCCGCCCACCCGGGTGCAATCCCATCCTATATTGCTGTGTTTTTGACACCACATGCATGTGTGGACGGTGCAGACTAGCTAATTGCTGTGTTGTTTGATGTCTCATGCATGTACGGATGGCACGAGCACACATTCCCGGTGTTGGGTGAACCAGTTGCTACAGTATGTGAAATCCTCCTCTGTATGAAACACAAGATTTTGGGTTCCAGAATGTTAATTTGGCTACTAATGTGAATCCTAATTACATCAGGAGTGAAATGCTCCTGGATCGGACTGGATCGCCTGATCCGGTAGCGATTTTTCCCTGTGGTTTGGCGATCTGGTAGTGATTGCCGCCCGGGTGTCCTTACTTCCTAGTTTTAACCAGGATGTAATGTTTTTTTTTACTTTCTGCACATGCACAGAAGGTTTTGTGCATGCGCAGAAGGTGTGTGTGTACACAGCACGTGTGCTTCCGAACCGGTAAGGAAGGTAAATAGATTTCACCCCTGAATTACATACAATAAAAAGGGTAAACAAAAAATGGAACACAGTAAGAGAAGTATGTGAAATAAACCAAAATCTGGAAATCCAGGTTACCTTCTGTACTTCCACAGAACTATATTTTACCTTAATGAAATATTTTATTATTTTTTACTATTGGGAGGTTCATTAAAGCAGAAATTCCATTAGTATCGGACCACATGATTTTCATTTAAAAATAGGCAGTATACTGTAGTTCTAGAAATCTCAGCAGACTAAGGGTTTGCTGCAATAGCAAACAAGCAAAAAATGTAAATCAATTTCTGTCCAAGAAAAAAATCTTCTCCTATCCTGTTTTTTCCTTCTTTATTTATCTCTGCCTTCTCTTAGCTTGCCTATTCTTCTGCTCCAGAGATGAATGCACAAAACCAAGCCATTTCCTTCTATTGGATGTTCCCAAATGTTAATTATCAATATTATGGGATTCTTAAGCTCTTACTACATTTCAAGTGGACATGGATGGGCATATTTTATATTGGCATCGGCAGTCAGGCAGAATTATTGCTCCGGAAAGTATTACCTTTTTTTTCACAGCATGGCATCTGTTTTGATTTCATTGAAAAGATAGCTGGTGGGATAATCGATGAGTTCTCTGTGCTTCTGGAAGCATTCCGTGCTAACTTAAACTGTGCCTTGAGTAGCAGAGCTAATGTAGTAATATTTCATGGAGAATTTCACAGCATAGCAACCTTATGGGGTTTACTTGAAATGTCAGAATATTATGACACAGCAGGAAAAAAAGGAAAAGTCTGGATCATGACAGCAGAGGTGGATTTTACATCAATCATGATTCAAAAAAACTGGGACATAGATTTCCTGCATGGCACTATATCCCTGGCAATCCAATCTAAGGAAGTGTCAGGAATTCAGAAATTTGTTCAGATGAGAAACCCTCTTTTGCATAAAACAGATGGTTTCTTAAAAGAGGTATGGCAACAGCTTTTTAATTGTCTGATTCCAAGCTTTCCCACTGAGTCAGTGGAACAGAATATCTGCACTGGAGAGGAGAGGCTGGAGATTCTCCCTATAACCATTTTTGAAACAAGGATGACTGCCCACAGTTACTGTGTCTACAATGCTGTCTATGCTGTGGCACATGCTTTGAATGCCCTGTATTCATCCATAGACAAGCAAAGATCGAGGATGACATTGAAAATTCTTAAAGAACTGTCATGGAAGGTAAATCTCCTGATCAGATTAGTGCAGGATATTTCACCATATCTGTTGATGCCACAGTAACATTGTCAGTTTATTTTATTTCACTGATCGTTGTGAGATGATTGGGATCAGAGATCTTATTTGCATGAAGAAGAACCAATGTTATCTTCAAGTTGGGTGTTTATATGAAGATGTGTGATCCAAACGTATCGACAGAGAAAAAGATTGGGATGAGCTGCTCTATACTGTATTGAACATACATAGAATAACAGAGTTGGAAGGGATCTTTGAAGTCTTCTAGTTCACACCCTCAAGCAGGAGAGAGTCTTAAGACTCTCCTATTCCAGCAAGCCGGCCTGGCCTAATCTTCTCCCCTGTTTTAAAATTCTTTTAAATCAAAATTTTAATTTGTTTTAAATTATTGGGATTTTTAATTGTCTCAGGCTAAATTATTTAATCTGGTTTTAATTATGTTCTTAAATTTTGTATTTATGTATTTTATTTTGTGCCTGTTCACCGCCCTGAGTCCTTCGGGAGTAGGGCGGTATATAAATCTAATAAAAGAAAGAAAGAAAGAAAGAAAGAAAGAAAGAAAGAAAGAAAGAAAGAAAGAAAGAAAGAAAGAAAGAAAAGAGACACTATACCAGGGGCATCAAACTCAAGGCCCGGAGGCTTGATCTGGCCTGCAGAGTGCTTAGATCTGGCCTGTGGGGCCACCCTGGAAACAGCAAAGGACCAGCCCGCGGTGCCTCTGCCAGCGAAAACAGAGCTTGGGAGGACCACGTTCAGCCCTCCCAAACTCCGTTTTCACTGGCAGAGGGTTGCAAGAGGCCATTGCAAGTGAAAACAGAGCTCAGGAACCCATTTTTACTGGCAGAGTGATCGGGCCACCACAGGCACTCCTGACACGAGTGATGTTGAGCTGGCCATGCCCACCCTGGCCACACACATACCCCACCCCCGAGGTCACACAACCCAGATGCGGCCCTCAATGAAATTGAGTTTGATACCCCTGCACTATATCATTCTGGACAAGTGGCTGTCCAGTCTCTGTTTAAAAGCCGCCATTGATGGAGCACCCACAACATCTAAAGGCAAACCATTCCACTGGTTAATTGTTCTCACCATTAGGAAAACTCTCCTTAGTTCTCAATTAGTTTTCTCCTTGGTTTAATTTTCACCCATTGTTTCTTGTTTTCCCTTTGATGTTTTCGGTTAGCAATTTTGTTTTTATTTCTTCAATGGCCCTAGGTTCTGGCTCATCCAATGTGATGCCATTTCCACAAAAGTCTATTCCAAACTGGACGTGAATTATTTCCCTTTATTTGATCATTAGAACCTGTTCTTCCTATTGGATTGTCTCCATCATCCTTGTAAGAATTTTTTTTTTTTAATTTTATTTATATTCCGCCCTTCTCCGGAGACTCAGGGCGGCTTACAGTGCGTTAAGCAATAGCCTTCATACTTTTGTATATTTATACAAAGTCAGCTTATTGCCCCCACAAACTGGGTCCTCAATTTACCTACCTTAGAAAGGATGGAAGGCTGAGTTAACCTTGAGCCTGGCAAGATTCGAACTTACTTTAATTGCAGACAGCTGGTGTTAAATTACAGTGCTTTTAGTCTGCAGAGCTATCCAGGCTCTGGATAGCTCTGCAGACTTGATTGCAGACTTGATTGCAGAATTGATAACATTCACTGCAGATCTCTTTTTGCTTATGGTTTTGACATAATTTCCACCAAGAAGCATTTGCTTTAAGGTCTTCTAAGGTTTGGAGGCTTTCCGTATATTAAGTCAGACATTATATTTGTAGAAGATTGGCATATTTTTTCCCATAAGGAATAAAGATTTCATAATCTGTGGGAAATCTGCTCAAAGATTAAGCCTACAAAACCTTATTAATCATTTAGGATAAGAAGCTTTAAGGTTCCAGACAATGATGCAATCTGCTATTGTTATACTACTATATAGTACTATACTTTAATACTCTAGTACTCTAGTATTATGGGACGCGATGGCTCAGTGTCTAAGATGCTGAGCTTGTCGATTGAAAGGTTGGTAGTTCAGTTGTTTGAATCCCTAGTGCCACATAATGGGGTGAGCTCCCGTTACTTGTCCCAGCGTCTGCCAACCTAGCAGTTTGAAAGCACGTAAAAAAAGGAAGTAGAAAAATAGGGACCACCTTTGGTACGAAGGTAACAGCATTCTGTGCACCTTTGGCATTTAGTCATGCCGGCCACATGACCACGGAGATGTCTTCAGACAGTACTGGCTCTTCGGTTTTGAAATGGAGATGAGCACCGCCCCTTAGAACTGGGAACGACTATCACATATATGTGAGGGGAACCTTTACCTTTACTTTTATAGAACTATAATTGTGCTGAGTATCTGTTTTCTTATTTGATGGCATTCATCAGATTGATGACATTTTGCAAAGCATCTTCAATCAAACTTCATCCCATGCTTTTATCTCCTTTCCAACTTTTTCCTCCTTGCTGCCTAGCTTCATCATTTCCTGAGAGGAGTTTCGTTCAATAACAGTGCCGGAGACAAGATTTCCTTTGATGAAAATGGAGAATTTGTAGGAAGATTTGATATCATTAACTGGGTCACTTTCCCAAACCAATCCTTCCGTAGAGTTAAGGTGGGAACCATAGATCCAGACCCACTCTCACATCACCTGCTGACCATTAGAGAGGATGAAATCATCTGGCCCACCTGGTTTAATCAGGTAAAATCCATATCATGTCCACATTGATTGATCACTTTGACCAATCTTCCAAGAAGGTTCATGGAAATCTACCAGAATTGCATTCTTTTTTTCTCAATTATTTTGGTCATAGCAAAGAAAAATTGTCCAACAACTAAGCACATCAGACACATGAGAATATGTGTCTGATTTGCATATCCTTAAATGGCTATTCTGGTAAAATATCTATTTGGTTCAATCATGGGATTTGTTGGGGAATCTGAATCCTTCTAGGGCAGGGATCTGCAACCTTAAACACTCAAAAGAGCCATTTGGACCCGTTTCCCACAGAAAAGAAAACACCGGGAGCCACAAAACCCTTCCCATGCCTGACTATTTCTTGAGCGGCCACAAAACTAGCATATGTAGTTGAATTAAACATTTTGTTTTCTTCTGAAACTTTTCTTTTCTTGGATTTATTCATGGTTGGCCTGCCAGGAGTTGAAAAGCTCAATAAATCGCATGCCTGCCGGTGTCGCACATTGGCGGTTGTGATGCATATTTTGAGTGACGGAGCCGCAGAAGAGGGGTGAAAGAGCCACATGTGGCTCCAGAGCCGCAGGTTGCTGACCCCTGTTCTAGGGATAGGTTCAATATCCATGTAATATATGGGGGCAACAATAGGTAGATTGGTTGATAATTTTTGTAGAGGGACACAAACTGTACACTTTATGGGGATATTCTCAGCTGTGGCTCTGTTCTTTTTTTATCAAGTAAGTGGAGCAAACAATTAAAACAAAAGTAAAAGTGATTGCCAGAGGTGTGTGCCATTAGGAGACAGGGATTATCACCATAAATACTCCTGGATTCTATGCAAATATGACCTTATCTGGCCCAGTTGGTTTAATCAGGTAGACTCCACATCATGTCTGTATTGATTTATTACTTTGCCCAATATTCTAAGGAAGTTGACATAAAGTTACAAAATTTCATTATTTTCTATTGAGTATTTTTACCTACCATAAAGAATGTGGTCAGGCCTGATCAAAAGATTTCTATCCATCATGGGCCTGGAATTATTTATGGTGATGGGAAGATGATCTTTTGCATCGCAATCTCATAATGTTGAAATGTGGATATTTTTTCCATCTGAATATTTTTCCCCCCAATATCTGAACCTATTTTTATTTCCTTCATGGGCAGGTAACACCTCTCTCCATGTGTAATGATAAGTGCCCTCCAGGTTACAGAAAAGCCAAAATAGAAGGAAAACCATTTTGCTGCTATAACTGTGTTCCATGTCCTCAAGGAGAGATCACAAATCAGACAGGTAAGAGACGTTGTGATAGAGACTAGATGTGTTCCTTCATTTAAATAGGATAGGATAGGATAGGATAGGATAGGATAGGATAGGATAGGATAGGACAGGACAGGACAGGACAGGACAGGACAGGACAGAATAGAATAACAGAGTTGGAAGGGACCTTGGAGGTCTTCTAGTCCAATCCCCTGCTTAGGCAGGAAACCCTATACCATTTCAAACAATTGGTTCCAATCTCTTCTTATAAACTTCCAGTATTGGAGCATCTACAACTTCTGGAGGCAAGTTGTTCCTCTGATTAATTGTTCTAACTGTCAGGAAATTTCTCCTTAGTTGTAAGTTGCTTCTCTCCTTAGTTTCCACCCATTGCTTCTTGTTCTGCCCTCAGGTGCTTTGGAGAATAGCTTGACTCCCTCGTCTTTGTGGCAGCCCCTAGTGTTTCTTTTCATCAAACTAGACATACCCAATTCCAGCAACTGTTCTTGATATGTTTTAGCCTCCAGTCCCCTAATCATCTTTGTTGCTTTTCTCGGCACTCTTTATAGAGTCTCTGCACTCTTTCTAAAGATACCAAACTCAATTTCCTAAGCATGTATAACTTAGTTTTTATGATCTTCTTGCACAAGCTGAGTATACAATCTAATGTTTCTCCTGCTTCTTTGCACAATTTGCACTTTGAATCATTTGATTTAAAAAAAAAATACTTGGGCTTGATTGCATTAATTCAAATAGATTGCTCTTGCACAGGCAAAATCCAGCCTTCAGTTTCTTTTTTTAAATGTTCCAATTGTAAGCATTTGTCAGGTTTTATATTTATCCACTCTGCCCTCTTGATCTTTTGCAGAAATTCACCGTACAATGCTCTTCCTTGCCAGTATTCCGGTGATGTTTTTATTAAATTTTTTCGATCTTCATTTTTGTTTCCTGTAGTTTAGTAAGTTCCAATGTGTACATTTCTTGGCTGTCTTTTACATAATCAGCCCATGCAAGCTTTTCTTCTTCAAAAGTTTATTTGACCTGAAGTAAAAATCTGCCTCTATTTCTATGAGGCAAGTGTAATCTATCAACTTCACTATAGGGATGTACTACATAGTGAATAGTCATCAGTTTTCTTATTTTCAATTCAAACTCTCCAGTTCAGCTTTTCCGAGTTAAAAATTCCAGTAGTGGTATCATATCACATACTGTATATAGCCCCAGTATTGATGACTTTTGTCAGGGTACTGATGATTTAAAGCTGACCAGCCAATGTAAGGCTAATGCAACTGTAAAACTGATGAAATGTAAGGCTGATGCAATGAGAATGAATCAGCATTGGTGTAGCCTCTTTAAGACTCTGACAGGGTCCATCTGTGCTGAAAGTTCTTATAGTGTTTGTCAATGACTGAATTTCAGTTTCTGAGTTTTCATAAAGATTCAGATAATCTATCCATATAATATCAGATTTCATTAGCATTGTTTACGGTACTATAGCCAAGATTCATTTGCTTCAAAATCACTGAAATTGGGATCTTGACAAGGAGAAATAAGGATGATAATAAGGGTGATCATTACACTGGAAGATGCCTCCCCTAATATTGACAAGCCCATATTTTTCATTTCCAACCACCAATTCTATCTTCCATTGTCTTCATTATTTTTTCTATAAAATTCTAATTTTTTTACTGATAGCAGTGATTTCTAAATATTTTATCCAACTATGATAAGAAATAATTGTTTCCAAATATTTGATCATCAAGCACTTTTTTAAAATCAATCCAGACCATGTGTAAATTGTTGGCTTTGGCTTTTGCAATTCTCTAGTACAATTTCATCAATCAGAAGTTGTTATTTTGTACCTATGCTTTTCCTTTTCTTTCCTTTCCTTTCCTTTCTGTTCTATTAGAACAATGTTATTTTCTCCTAAATAATCTAAATAATACCTTTTGCCAGTTATTAACCAGTTGTTGATATCCCCTTCATATAATACTTCATTAAGCCATTCAACTATAACAAGATGTAAGCTAATTCCTTCAACACTGTCAAATTAGTTACTAAGTCTGCATTACTATTAATCTCTCATCATTCCTATCAACCATCTCCTCCCACTTATGACTGTATGACTGTAACCTTGTTGCTGGTATCCTTAAGATTTATATTGACTGTTTCCCTATGACTATCATTAAGTGTTGTATCTTATGATTCTTGATGAATGTATCTTTTCTTTTATGTACTCCGAGAGCGTATGCACCAAGACAAATTCCTTGTGTGTCCAATCACACTTGGTCAATAAAGAATTCTATTCTGTTCTGTTCTGTTCTGTTCTGTTCTGTTCTGGTCTGTTCTGGTCTAGTCTAATCTAGTCTAGTCAGATGTTGGCTAGTCAAATATTTCAGCCATAAGCCATGCAATTAATAATTTGTGGGAGATGTTCACTTTTAATCCTTTTCACTCTATTTTAAGCATTTTTACAGTTATTATTAGGTTTTCCATTGGATTTTTATTAAATTCATCTTCATATAATTTTATCCATCCAGTATTTTTATGACATATTTTGAGTTTCAACAGGTCTTTCTATATTTTTCTGTTTGGTTTTCCATTTTCAGAATGGAAATGTTGCCATTTACTGGTAGAATAAATGTCTTTTATATCAACATTAGGGGTGGGGGGCACTGCACTATGGTGGTTCTCCTCCTTTCTCTCCGACCGGTTGCAGTTTGTGTTGGCAGGGGGGCAGAGGTCGACCCCGAGGCCCCTCATATGAGGGGTGCCACAACGGTCGGTCCTCTCGCCCCTTCTGTTCAACATTTATGTAAAGCCGCTGGGCGAGATCATCCGTGGTTTCGGAGTGAAGTACCACCAGTACGCTGATGATACTCAGCTGTACATCTCCACCCCGGACCACCCCAACGATGCCCTTGAAGTGATGTCCCAGTGTCTGGAGGCCGTGAGGATCTGGATGGGGAGGAACAAGCTCAGGCTCAACCCATCCAAGACCGAGTGGCTGTGGTTTCCAACGTCCCGATATAGTCAGTTGATGCCATCATTGACTATTGGGGGTGAATCGCTGGCCCCCATGAAGAGGGTTCGCAACTTGGGCGTCCTCCTGGATTCACGGCTGTCTTTAGAAGAGCACTTGACGGCCATTACAGGGAGGATTTTTCATCAGGTTCACCTGATTCGCCAGTTGCGTCCCTTTCTGGATCGGGACTCCCTACACACAGTCACTCATGCCCTCGTCACCTCCCGCCTGGACTATTGTAATGCTCTCTACATGGGGCTCCCCTTGAGGAGCACCCGGAGGCTCCAACTGGCGCAGAGTGCAGCTGCGCGGGTGGTTATGGGAGCAACATGGCACTCCCGTGTGACAACTCTCCTGCGCGAGCTGCACAGGCTCCCGGTGGTCTTCTGGGTGCGCTTCAAGGTTTTGGTTACCACCTTTAGAGCGCTTCATGGCTTAGGACCTGGTTACTTATGGGACCGCCTACTACCACAAACAACCTCCCACTGGCCGGTATACTCTCACAGAGAGGGGCTCCTCCGGGTGCTGTCAGCCAAGCAGTGTGGGCTGGCAGCCCCCAGGGGAAGGGCCTTCTCTACGGGGGCACCCACTATCTGGAACGAGCTCCCCCCGGAGATACGGAGGATCCCGGATCTGCGCACTTTCCGCCGTGCTCTTAAGACCCTCATATTCCAGCAAGCCGGCCTGGCCTAATTTTCTCCCCTTTCTTTTTAATTTTTTAAACTGAAATTTTAATTTGTTTTAAATTATGGGGTTTTTTAATTGTCTTGGGCTAAATTATTGAATTTGGTTTTAAATTGTTTCTAACTTTTGTATTTATATATTTTATTCTGTGTCTGTTCACTGCCCTGAGTCCTTCGGGAGTAGGGCGGTATATAAATTTAATAAAACATAAACATAAAACAAACATTCTCAAACCAACACTTGACTTTCAATTTATATTTGTTTTTCCAGATATGGACAAATGCTTTCGCTGCCCAGAAGATCAGTATCCAAACAATAAGCAGGATTTCTGCCTTTTCAAGTATATAACATACCTCTTTTATGAGGAAACATTAGGAAGCAGCTTGGTAACAGTAGCCATTATCCTTTCTTTCATGACCATTTGGATACTAGGAGTATTTCTGAAGTACCACAACACACCTATCGTTAAGGCCAACAACCGCAGCCTCTCCTACACACTCCTCATCTCCCTTCTCCTCTCCTTCCTTTGTTCTCTGCTTTTTATTGGTGAACCCATGAAGATCACTTGTCTCCTTCGACAAACTGCTTTTGGGATCATCTTCTCAGTGGCTGTTTCTTGTATGCTGGCCAAAACCATTACCGTAGTTCTTGCTTTCATGGCCACTAAGCCTGGATCATGGATGAGGACATGGGTTGGGAAAAAATTAATCCTTTCTATTGTTCTTTCTTGTTCTTTTATTCAAAGTCTTCTTTGTATTGTGTGGCTTGGAATGTCTCCCCCTTTCCCAGACTTGGATAAGCACTCCTTCATTTCTGAAATTTTTGTGGAATGCAATGAGGGGTCAGTTGTCATGTTTTATAGTGTCTTGTCTTTTATGGGTTTCCTGGCTATTATCAGTTTTGTTGTAGCTTTCCTAGCTAGGAAGTTACCAGACACTTTCCAGGAAACCAAATCCATCACATTCAGCATGCTGGTTTTCTGCAGTGTGTGGTTATCATTTGTCCCTGCATACATTAGCACCAAAGGGAAATACACAGTGGCTGTGGAGATTTTCTCCATCTTGGCCTCCAGTGCTGGACTCCTGTCTTGTGTCTTTTTCCCCAAATGTTACATTATTATAGCGAGACCTGATCTTAACAAACGAGAGCAGTTAATAAAAAGAGGAAATTGACCAACCACTTGTCTGAAATGGTATAGGGTCTCATGCTTGAGAAGGGGGTTGGATACCAGGTTCATATTATTATATGTGGTGGACATCCTCAAAGGCGAAAAAATATTGGACTAAAATACATACTTGGTTAGAAAAAACAATAAAGCAACATTTAGATTTGAAACCAGAAATATTCTTGTTGAGTATATTATCAGAATAATATAACAAAGGGAAACTATACTTAATTTTACATGTATTAACAGTAGTAAGAATTGTGTTTGCACAACAATGGAAAAATGAAGAGATCGCTACAGATGAAAGTGTTATATAAAAAAGAAATTAGAATGTGCTGAGATGGATAGATTAACACTTAAAAGAAAAGAAAAGGAAGAAAGAGAATACTTTTCAACATGGGACTTGTTTTACCAATGGTTAATTAATAGAAACAGAAATTAGAATCTAAAAAGATTAAAAAAAATAATCAAAAATTTTCTATTGAAAATTTTGTAAGATGGATATACGAATTGTATTACTATTTTGCGACTATTACTGATATGTTAATTATGATTATTATTATGATTAATGTTGATTAATGTTCCATTTCTACTTAAAACTAATTGTGCCCAGACAACACGCTGTTCAGACAGATATAGAATTTTTATATGTATTAAAAAAAACATATATAGAGAGGGGGGGAGGGAGGGAGGGAGTTGGATTAGAAGATCTTTTAGGTCCCTTCCAGCTTTATTCTGAATTGAATGAGTACCATACTGCTGCAGACCGATAGGGCTAATACATGAGATTTGTAAAGCCCTACAAAATTCACTGAATATCTCAATATCTGTAATGAAGCAATACAGGTTGCATCATTTATAGCACATTAAAAAAGTTTCCAGATATTCTGGAAGTTCGTATAAAATTCATTCAATCAAAACTCCTCAAGAAAGGAGTCATCTTGGACTTCTAAGCTTATTTTTCCATATTTATTTTTAATATCTATTTTTAATATCTCTATCATTAAGATCAACAACTGCAGCCTCTCCCACACCCTCCTCATCTTTCTCCTCCTCCCCTTCCTTGGCTCTCTGCTTTTTATTGGTCAACCACTTGTCTCCTTTGACAGACTGCTTTTGGGATTATTTTCATGCACAGTTCATGAAATAATGCAAATTTTACGAAAAACGTAATGCAACTTTTATGGGGAAAAAAAAAAACATTCTTCAGGAGTTAATTGGCTGTTGTGATCACTGTTTTCCCCTGGCATCATTTGGAATAGTCATTGCAAACTATGGTCTAATTGCACCATGGGAATAAGCTGAAAAATCACTATGCAAGGCCGGGGGAGGGGGGGATTATTTCCTCACTTTTGAATCAGAAAGAACTCTGGTGAGGTAATCATCTGCTCTGTTCTTATAATCTTGTCTGACT
This sequence comes from Pituophis catenifer annectens, assembly GCF_029215685.1. NCBI lineage: Eukaryota > Metazoa > Chordata > Lepidosauria > Squamata > Colubridae > Pituophis > Pituophis catenifer. Next base: position 15,243,259 of record NW_027256895.1, read on the forward strand.
TCTCCTTTTCATTTGACAACTCCCTGTAAAATACAACAGGACGTGGGCACCACTTTAAAAATAAAGGATATCTTCCCTTTGGTCTTTGAAACTTTGAGTACAGAGGACATTTAGCTCAAAAGCTGGTTTATTCTCAACTTGTTTAGCTTTCCAACTAAATCCTGACTGTTCCATTGGAGAATATTCCACCAGTTATGGGCGAAGTGAATAGATTTTCTGCAGGAATGTTTGGATATCTTATAGTTGGAATATTGGTTTTAGGGGTGTTTCCTATGAGCATTTGTAAAGTTTCTTTTTCAAAAGGCACCAGGGGTGACTCCAGTCCATTTTTTCATAGATACCATGAACCAGGAGACTCCATACTTGGTGGCATAATTTCTCACAGCTTTGTAGTTTCGGAGATGATTACATTCACAAGACATCCCTTTGAAGACCTCTCAGCTGCATTTATGTAAGGAGTTGGATACTTTACACATCTGTTGTATCTCTGTCCTGCTAATAGTAGAAGTGGTGATGGTACAGTTTGTTTACTTTTGTGTATGGGGGGGGAGATGGGGTGGATTTTGAATGGGAGAGAGAGAGAGAGAGAGAAAGAGAGAGAGATGATAGGTAGATAGAGCTAGCTAGCTAGCTTGCTAGCTAGAGATAGATAGATAGATAGATAGATAGATAGATAGATAGATAGATAGATAGAATATAGATAGATGATAGATGATAGATGATAGATGATAAACAGATGATATTTCTGTCAATGACCTGATAAAACAAAACATATATTGTTTTGTGGCGTTGAGGTGGCACAGTGGTTAGAGTGCAGCACTACAGGCTACTTCAGCTGACTGCTAGCTGCAATTCGGCAGTTCAAATCTAACTGGCTCAAGGTTGACTCAGTCTTCCATCCTTCCAAGGTTGGTAAAATGAGGACGCATATTGTTGGGGGCAATATTCTGACTCTGTAAACGCTTAGAGAGGGCTGTAAAAGCACTATGAAGTGGTATATAAGTCTAAATGCTATTGCTATATATAACCTAAGTAAGCATTTCTTCCTATTTCTGAAAAATCACTTTTTTTAGTTTAGGAAGACAGAAGAGCTTGTCATCTGTAGAACCTCATTCTTGAAGATACTGATATTTTCAGAGAAAGGACAACTGTCTTCACATTACATTTGGGGGGGGGTATATTGTATATGAACCAAATTTTAAAAGGGCAATCATTAGCTCCGCCATGGATTTGCAGAGAAAATTTATAAGACAAATTTTGTAGAAGCAGGATTAATTCTGGATTTTTTTTTTTTTAATATTTAGCTGTTACCATCCAAATTAATGGTAGTAAATATCTGGAGATATTTTCAACGTATTTGTATATGTTCATGTATTATATACAATGTATATGTATTCAGAGTTATTAAAATTGCAAGTGGGTCTCTCTATAAGCATATGCATTGAAAGTATTTATTATTTTTTAAATTGTATTGCAGATTACTAACTCAGACTTATCAGCACATCTTGGCTCTGGTATTTGCTGTAAAAGAGATTAATGGAAATCCCCAGATCTTGACCAATGTCACCCTGGGCTTCAACATCTATAATAACTATTTTAATCCAAAACTGACATATGAAGCAACAATGAAAATCCTCTCCACACCAGACAGGTTCATCCCAAACTATAAATGTGATTTCCAGAACAATCTGGTCGCAGTCATTGGAGGACCTAACTCAAACGATTTTTTTTACATAGCAACCATCCTGAGTCAATACAAGATTGCACAGGTAGTTTTTGTTCACAGAAGAGGAAAAAAAACCTGAAGAAATCCGTAACAATTCCTTTACTTGTTAAATATGAAACATAAGATGTTGGGTTCCAGAATGTTGATTTGGCTACTAATTTGAATTGTAATTTAGACAGAATGAAAAGGACAAACCAAAAATTGAAATCAGTCAGGGAAGAGTGTGAAATAAACCAAGATATGGAAATCCAGGTTACCAGTTAAATATGGAAATATTTACTTATTGAATTGATTTCTGAAATTCAGGTTACATTCAGTATTTACCGGTCCACAATAGAAAGTGTCCTCACTTATTGCATCACGGTATGGCATGCCAGCTTGACAGCTGCAGATAGAAAAAAACATTACAGAGGGTGGTGAGCACAGCACAAAACATTGTGTGCTGTCTCCTGATACCACTAGATGAGATCGCTCGGGCTCTCTGCCTTAGAAGAGTGAGGAAAATTCTCAGGGACGGCTCTCACCCTGCTCACCACTACTTTACCCTCCTACCCTCCTAGCCAGCCGCACAAACAGGCTGAAGAACAGTTTTTATCCGTGGACTGTCAGACTCCTGAATGCGAAATAACATCATAACTACGTAGTACGATGGACTTGCAGGGCGGGCGCAACGTGTAACATGTTCACACTGATTCAATAGGACTGGGTGTGTGTTAATATGATTTATTGGGTTAGGGGTTTTCTGTCTTCAATGTGAGTTGTATTGTGTTGGAGGGGATGCACTGAGGGAGCTCGACCAATCTCATTGTACGTATGTTGTGCAGTGACTATAAAGGTTACTATTAGTATTTCCACTCAAGTATATTTTGCCTTAATAGTTACTTTAATTAAATATTTTACTATTTTTTAAAAAATATTGGGAGGCTTCCATTTAAGAGATCATAAAAGGAATAATTCCCTTTCGTATCAGACCATATGATTTTAGTCAAAAGAAGGCAGTATAGTTTTAGAAACCACAACATCATGCAGGTTTTGCTGCAATAACAAACAAATAAACAAAAAAAAAATCTAAATTCCTTGTAAGACAAACCCTTCTATTCTGTTTTTCTCCTTCTTCTCTTCATTTTTTGCTACCTTCTCTTAGCTTGCCTATTCTTCTGCTCCAGAGATGAATACCCAGAATCAAGCAATTTCCTTCCATTGGATGTTCCCCAATGCAGATTATCAATATTATGGGATTCTCCAGCTGTTGCTTTATTTCAAGTGGACATGGATGGGCATATTTTATATTGGCATGGGCAATCAGACAGAATTATTGCTCCGAAGGATAGTACCTTTCCTTTCAAAGCATGGCATCTGTTTTGATTTCATTGAAACTTTAGCTGGGGGTCTGTTCAGTAATTTGGGTGCTCTTGTGGAAACATCCCGTGCTAAATTAAACCTCGCCTGGAACAGCAGAGCTAATGCGGTGATCTTTCATGGAGAATTTCACAGCATAACATCTTTATGGGGTTTGCTTGAACTTTCAGAATTTTATGATGAGGCAGGAAAAAAAGCAAAAGTCTGGATCATGACAGCAGATGTGGGCTTTACGTCCATCCTGTTTCAAAGAAACTGGAGCACAGATTTCCTCCATGGCGCTATATCCCTGGCAATCCAATCTAAGGAAGTGTCAGGATTTCAGGAATTTGTTCAGATGAGGAACCCTCTTTTGCATAAAGCAGATGGTTTCTTAAAAGAGATCTGGCTGCAACTATTTGATTGCCTGACTCCAAGCTCTTCATCTGAGTCCGTGGATCAGAATATCTGCACTGGGGAGGAGAAACTGGAGTCTCTTCCCATGACTGTTTTTGAAACAAGGATGACTGCCCACAGTTACTGTGTCTACAATGCTGTTTATGCTGTTGCACATGCCTTGCAGGCCCTGTATTCATCCATAAACAAGCAAAGGTCGAGGATGACGTTGAAAACTCTTAAAGAACAGCCATGGAAGGTAAATATCCTTCTCAAATTAGTGCAGAACATTTCACCATATCTGTTGATGCAACGGTAACACTATCAATTTATTCTATTTAACTGATCATTGTGAGATATTTGGGATCAGAGATCTTATTGCTATTAAGAATAGAATAGAATAGAATAGAATAGAATAGAACAGAACAGAACAGAACAGAACAGAACAGAACAGAACAGAACAGAACAGAACAGAATAGAATAGAATAGAATAGAATAGAATAGAATTCTTTCTTGGCCAAGTGTGATTGGACACACAAGGAATTTGTCTTTGGTGCATATGCTCTCAGTGTACATAAAAAGAACAGATACATTCATTAAGAATCATAAGGTACAACACTTAATGATAGTCATAGGTACAAATAAGCAATCGAACCATACTAGGAAACAGTCAATATAAATCATAGGGATACAGCAACAAAGTTACAGTCATGCAGTCCTAAGTGGGAGGAGATGGGTGATAGGAATGATGAGAAGATTAATAGTAATAGTAATGCAGACTTAATAAATAGTTTGACAGTGTTGAGGGAATTATTTGTTTAGCAGAGTGATGGCGTTTGGGGAAAAAAACTCTTCTTGTGTCTAGTTGTTCTGGTGTGCGTCGTTTTGAGGGTAGGAGTTTGAGGTAGGAGGTAGAAGTTTGAGGGTAGGAGGAGGAGGAGAACCAGTGGTGGGTTGCCCCCGGTTTGGACTGGTTTGCAAGAACTGGTAGTAAAACCGGCAGGAGGCTCTGCCCACTGACCCGGAAGTCATCAGGAAGCTTCTGCGTGGGCGGCCCCATTGTGAACCAGTAGTAAAGGTAAGTAAAACCCACCCCTGAGAAGAACCAATACTATCTTCAAGTTGGGTGTTTATATGAAGATGTGTGATCCAAAAGTATCAGCAGAGAAAAAGATTGGGACAAGTTGCTCTGAACTATATAGAATAATAGAGTTTGAAGGGACCTTGGAGGTCTTCTAGTTCACCCCCTGCTCAAGCAGTAGACCCTATACCATTCTGGACAAGCGGCTGTCCAGTCTCTTTTTAAAAGCCTCCAGTAACCAGGACCCGCAACTTCTGAAGGGCAGACCATTCCACTGGTTAATTGCTCTCACCATTAGGAAAATTCTCCTTAGTTCTAATTTACTTTTCTCCTTGGTTAGTTTCCATCCATTGTTTTTTGGTGCTTTCTGTGCATTTTTAATTAGCAATTTTCTTTTCATTTCTTCAACTGGTCTAGGTTCCAGTTCTCATCCGATGTGATGCCATTTCCACAAAAAGACTATTTCAAGCTGGAGGGGAATTATTTTCATTTATTTGATCATTAGAACTTGTTCTTCCTGTTGGACAGTCTCCATCATCCTTGTAAGATACCATTCATGGCAGATCTCTGTTTTCTCATGATTTTACACTATTTTCCATCAAGAAACATTTATGCAGAGGAAGAAATCTCTCATAATATTGTTGCAGGAAAACCCGCTTCCCAAAATCAGGAGACAAGACCACAAAAGTTGGAGAACACAGATTTATTTGCTAGCAAAGGTTCGGAGCATTCACATGTCAGATTCCGAACCCTGGGCTACGCCCAAGGTGTACCTTTTATACATTTTGCAATTCTAGCCACACCAGAGGCTTTACGCTTCTGACTCTATTTCTATATATGGGAATACCGTCTGTTATTTTCCATGCACACTTCTGGTAATATGTTTCTTAATATAAGTTTGTTACAGGGATGATATAGAACATAGGTCATTAAGCTCATCAGTATAGTAAAGGACCTTTATTCAGCCAAATTGGTATTCCTGTGGCATCCCTACTAAAACCTTTCTTGGTCCTTGTTGATATGCACTCAGACCATCCAGTATATGTGCAAATAAAAACTAACGTTGCACGATGTGGACCTGACCTTGGCATATCTGTAAAATCAATCATCAGGGTATCAAAAGGATAACTTCCTGTGGGTTGATGTCCTTGAGGCGGTTGGGGCCCTTGTCTGGGATTATTGGTTGCACAGATTTTACATCTCATACAGACATTGGCAACAATGCTTTGGATTTTATTGATGTATACTTCACATAGCAGGGCCTTGGCCAATGCAATCTTTCCCAAATGTAATTGCTGGTGGACTTGTTGTACAGCATCCCATGCCAGGTGCGCAGAGACAAAGACTCTGTAGTCAGGAAGGACCCACCAGCCCTCTTGTAGGGTTGCCTCAAATTCATTGGCTTGTTCAATTTCCTTTGAGAGTATTTGGGATGAAGGGTCTCGGGTGGGACCTATAAGGTAAGGCAATGAGCCTGAATCTTTAAAGGCTTCAAGGCAGCTCGGTGGGCTTCCAGATCAGCTTTATTATTACCTAATTGTGTGTCAGAAGCTGTTTTCTGATGGCCTCGACAGTGCATGATGGCCACTTTCCGGGGAGCCCAGACGCTGTCTAGCAGACGTAATATTTGAGGCCCATATTTGATTTTCTTTCCCCCTGCCGTAATAAGGCCTCTTTCCTTATACAGGGCCCCATGGACTTGCACTGTCAGAAAAGCGTACTTAGAGTCAGTGTAGATGTTGACACACTTGTCTTTGGCCAACTCTAAAGCTCAGGTTAATGCATGCAACTCTATCAGATGAGCACTTGTACTGGGAGGGAGGGGCTCAGCTTCCCATACATCTTCAAGAGTTACGAAGCATACCCAGTTTCCGTATTTCCTCCTGCACAAAACTGGTGCCTTCTGTGTATGGAGTAAAGTCGGGGTTGGAAAGCGGAACATCAGTCATATCTGGACGGCTGGCATAGGTTTCCTCAATAGTCTGAATACAATCGTGAGTTGCTTTTAAATCTGGTTCAGGCAGCAATGTAGTTGGATTCAATGTAGTAAATTGTATTAACTTGATCATGGGGTTGTGCGTAATTAAACCTGGGTATTTCAGCATGCAGGGGTTGGTCAGCTACAAATGTCCTTTGGTTTCTAAGATGGCTTTGAGGGCATGGGGGGTGTAGATATCCAATTCCTGGCCAAAAGTTGATTTACTAGCTTATTGTGTTAACAACGCCATGCCTGCCAGGGCTTTCACCCTCTTGCTACAATATTCAGCTGCTTCAACAGATAAGCAATGGGGTGATGCCAAGTTCCCATTTTCTGGGTGAGAACCCCCACTGCTATGTTCCGTTTAGTGTCGACAAACAGCTAAAATGGCTTGTCTAAGTCGGGTAGTCCTAAGCTGGGAGCTTGCATTAAAGCGTCTTTTAAAGTTGTGAAACTTTTCCTCTTTTTTCCATCACAGAGGTTCCTTATCACTTCCTCTTATAACTTCATACAGAGGTTTTGCAATTAAACTGAAATTGGGGGTCCAGATGTGGCAGAAGCCTGCAGCCCCCCCAAAAAACCCTCAGGTTTTTCCTATTCCTAGGTGCAGGGAGGTGATATACGGCCTCCTTTCTCTCATGGCCGAGTGTTCCATTACCTGGTTCAATGTCATATCCCAGATATTTGACTTTTTGTAAGACTAGTTATGCCTTTTTTCCTGGATGCCTTGTAGCCCAGCTCTTGCAAGAGATGGAGCAAGTCGTGGGTGTTTCACCAACAGTCGTTTTCCATCTGGCCTGTGACTAACAAATCATCTATGTATTGCAGCACAACATCTGGGTAGGGGATTTCCAGGGCCATCAAATCTTTCCCAGTGCAGCCCCAAAAAGAGTTGGGGAGTTCGTGACTCCTTGGGGTAACCGTGTCCAGGCATACTGTTGTTTTCTTCCCCATCACTCCTTGGATATTGGTGGGGAGTGGGGGGCTTGGCTCAGAGGCTGGGTTAGGACTGAACGAGTGATCCCAGTATCCACAAGGAAGGAGATAGGTTTGCCTCCTATTTTAAACTAACCACAGGTTCCAGGTGGTGGGCTGAACCCAGTTGGTCTCAGTCCCATTCCTCCACTTCTGCCAGGCCTATGAGGGGGGAGCTTTTGAAAATCCTTCTCTTCATCCTCTCCCTCCCTGGCTTCTCCCTAGGCCACCTCTATAGTTCTTCACAATCCTGCCTCTTCTTCCTTCTTGTCCTTCTTCCTTATCCTTTTCCAGGCACTCACCCTTCCAGTGCCCTACTTTCTTACATATGGCACACTGGTTACGTCCCAAACCCATTCCATACCCTTTACCTCTGCCACCTCCCCTTCCTCTTGGTACCTCCATCATAGCAGCGGCCAGCATTTCAGCTTTTCGTTGCACTTTTTTTTTGGTCCTGCTTCCTTTCCTTCACCTTGTCACTATTGACAAAAGTCTTCCTGGCGACTTTCATCAACTCACTCATAGGCTTTCCCAGGGCTCCCTCCAGTCTTTGTAACTTTTTACGTATATCTGGGGCACTTTGTGATATAAAGGTCATGGCAAGATTTGAGCATTTTCAGGCGCTGTTGGATCAATAGGAGTATACATCTGGTATGCTCCAGCAACCGAGTATAAAAAGCTTCCGGACTCTCAGTAGCTTCTTGCATCACCAGGGAAGGCTTGGACAGGTTAACGGCTGGTTTTCCTGCTGCACAGACTACCCACATCACCAAATGTTGATAGTCCTGAATTGCCCATAATTGGCCATTTGGACTCCACAAAGGATCCTTCGTAGGGAAGCGTTCCTCGACATATGCTTCAAGAGTGCGACCTTGGGGTAGATCAGGCTTCACTTATCTTTGATACTGCAATCCTAATCTTTTCCCTCTCGGGGTGGCAAGGTGCATGAGACTAGGAATCTACATTGTTCAATGTTGCATTTCTGTATCCAAGGGGGAAGTATTTGAAATAAGCCGAGCCACACATCAATGTAGGGGGCTTGGTCTAGGTGTCCTAATGTGGGGTGGAACACTTAACTGGAGTACCTTTAAAGCAATAGAGGGATCTAATGTTCCCTTATCAGGCCAGCCTACCTCACAGAAGACCCTCAACCTCTGTTTGCTCCACTTAATGCTGTAGTCTTGACTGACATAAGCAACCTTAAAATGTCTTAACATACACTCTAACGGAGTGAGGGGCGCACTTCCTCCCCCACCCATATTCCTCCCAGGGCACCAGACAAGACAAATAAGGAAAAGGGATGAGAGGAAGGTAAGGGGATAACACAGGGGAATTCACACACACTCAAATCCCACCCATGGAGCCGGACACTCATGGTCTCCAATGGGAACTGCAGACACCAAACGCTTTTCACTGGCCCAAGGCGCTGGACACTCGACAGTCACCATTGGGAACTGCAGTGGACGTGCACATCAACCACACTTGATAACCTTCCCACCTTTACCTTTAGAGAGAGGGTGATCAGGACTCTCCCACCGTGCCTGTTTACAGGGATGGATTATTCCCTTTTCCCCAATACTTGCCTGCAGGCTTGTTCTCCTGTCCTCTGGCCGGCTGTTAGTTAGTTTAGTTAGTTAGTTAGTTAGTTTATTTGATTTGTATACCGCCCTACTCCCGAAGGACTCAGGGCGGTGAACAGCTAAACAATAAAAAACATAGATACAAAAAATTTAAAAACCAGATAAAATCAAATTAAATCATTTTGGCCCAGACAGATTAAAACACCCCAATAATTTAAAAACAGATTAAAATTTACATATTTAAAAAAGGGAAGAGATTAGGCCAAGCCCGCCTGATGGAATAAAAAGGTCTTCACAGCGCGGCAGAAGGTGCGCAGATCCGGGATCCTCCGTATCTCCGGGGGGAGCTCATTCCAGATGGTAGGTGCCCCCACAGAGAAGGCTCTCCCCCTAGGGGCCGCCAGTCGACACTGTTTGGCTGACGGCACCCGGAGGAGTCCCTCTCTATGAGAGCGTACTGGCCGGTGGGAGGCTATTGGTGGTAGTAGGCGGTAGATAACCAGGTCCTAAGCCATGGAGCGCTTTAAAGGTGGTAACCAAAACTTTGAAGCGCACCCAGAAGACCACCGGGAGCCAGTGCAGCTCGCGCAGGAGAGGTGTTACATGGGAGCGCCATGTCGCTCCCATTACCACCCGTGTGGCCGCACTCTGCACCAGTTGGAGCCTCCGGGTGCTCCTCAAGGGGAGCCCCATGTAGAGAGCATTGCAATAGTCCAGGCAGGAGGTGACGAGGGCATGAGTGACCGTGCGTAACGAGTCCCGATCCAGAAAGGGACGCAACTGGCGAATCAGGTGAACCTGATGAAAAATCCTCCCGGTCACGGCCATCAAGTGCTCTTCTAAAGACAGCCGTGAATCCAGGAGGACACCCAAGTTGCGAGCCCTCTCCATGGGGGCCAATGATTCACCCCCAATAGTCAGTGATGGCGTCAACTGACTATATCGGGACGTCGGAAACCACAGCCACTCGGTCTTGGATGGGTTGAGCCTGAGCCTGTTCCTCCACATCCAGATCCGTACGGCCTCCAGGCACCGGGACATCACTGTAACTTGGCCTGGTCTCCGTTCTCTTTCCAAGTGGTTCTTCGAGGCATCAACTGCCACTGCAGGGGTCCTGCATCACTGGGAAGCCCCTCGGAACAAAGTGTCCGATGGTGCCTGGGAAGTTCCCTGTAACTAAACAAGGCCCCTGGCAGAGGGGTGACCCTCCAGAGAGTCCCAATGACCCGTTGTGTCCCATCTGGGGTGCCAGAAATGTTGCAAGAAAACCCGCTTCCCAAAATCAGGAGACAAGACCACAGATGGAGAACACAGATTTATTTGCTAGCAAAGATTCGGAGCATTCACATGTCAGATTCCGAACCCTGGGCTACGCCCAAGGTGTACCTTTTATACATTTCGCAATTCTAGCCGCACCAGAGGCATTACGCTTCTGACTCTATTTCCATATATGGGAATACTGTCTGTTACTTTCCATGCACACTTCTGGTAATATGTTTCTTAATATAAGTTCGTTAAAGGCATGATATAGAACATAGGTCCTTAAACTCATCAGTACATTTAACAAGTTCCTTATTTCTGTTCCATGTACTTTCCTGAGGTTTGCAACATAACTTCTACTCTCACGTCAACACTTCTGAGAGCAACATAATACTGTGAATAATACAATACATAGATTAATATGATTTATAGTATAAGACCCGTCTGTTACAATATTAAATCTAATCCTCTGGTGCCACTTTTTTTTTAGTTTTTCAAAATAAATCTCCATATAAAATCCCACCAAATAGATTTATGACTTTATGACTCTGCCAGATTTATTGGGATCCCGGCTCATTTCTACATATTTCTGTAGTTCAAAGGAGCTTTGTGGCAAAATCTTACTAATCATTTTCTTTAGAATAATAGCTTTAAGATACCAGGCAATGATGCAATCTTCCATTGCACGTACAATAACTGTGCTGAGAATGTGTTTTCTTATTTGATGGCATTCATCAGATTGGTGACATTTTGCAAAGCATCTACAATCAAACTTCATGCCATGCTTTTTTCTCCTTTTCAACTTTTTCCTCCTTGCTGTCTAGCTTCACCATTTCCTGAGAGGAGTTTCATTTAATAACAGTGCTGGAGACAAGATTTCCTTTGATGAAAATGGAGAATTTATAGGAAGATTTGATATCATAAACTGGATCACGTTCCCAAACCAGTCCTTCCGTAGAGTTAAGGTGGGAACCATAGATCCAGATCCACTCTCACATCACCTGCTGACCATTAGAGAGGATGATCTCATCTGGCCCACCTGGTTTAATCAGGTAAAATCTATATCATGTCCACATTGAATGATCACTTTGACCAATATTCCAAAAAGGTTCATTATAATCTAGCAAAATTATTTTGTCATAGAAAAATAAGAAAATAAAAAATCCATGAACTGAGCAAATCAGACACATGAGAATATGTACTTATCTAGTATATCCTTAAGTGGCTATTCTGGTAAAATGTGTATTCCTCTTTGCCTTACTTTGGTTCAATCATGGAAGTTGTTGGGGAATCTGAATTCTTCTAGGGATAGATTCAATATTGATGTAATACATCGGGGCAACTATAGCAGTGGTGGATTGCCCCCGGTTCATTCACAAGAACTGATAGTAAAACCAGCTGGAGGCCCTGCCCACTGCCCTGGATGTCATCATCGGTGATCTGTGCATGCACGATCCCGTTGCGAACCGGTAGTAAAGTTAAGTAGAACCTACCCCTGAACTATAGGTAGCTTAGTTGTTAATTCAAAGAAGATATTGTGAAACACTGTTTTGTTGCTTTCTCTTCCCCCGCCTTTGAATAGTTTTATGTAACTTATATTAAAAGCTAAACAAAAAGGATATTGGTAAATCATATTTTCAAGATTCCAAATATTCTTAGCATTCTCTGGATATTTTGGCTAAATTTCTGTTAAATGGTGAATTTTATTATGGCAAGAACTTCAGTCCTTCTCTGAAAAAAAAAATCTCAATGAAATTAGCTACCACCACATGTTGCCAAAATTGTAATGGGACAAGAATTCTGAGCACATATTGTTCTTGTTCTAATGTTGGTATTGCTGAAGTTCATCTATAGAAGGACACATCTTGCTGTTCCTTTCCAGGACAAACTATCCAAATTACAGAAAACAAATATAAGGAACAGCAAGTAAATTTGGATAAAAAAGATCAAGGGAAAATGTTCATTGTCTAATTTACTTTCACATATCTGATATTTAAAAAAATCTGATACCAATCAATAGTTTTAATACAGTTAAATATAGATGAAACTAAAAAAAATAGAATATTGTGCAAAAGTTCATTTATTTCAGTAACGCAACTTAAAAGGTGAAACTAATATATGAGATAGACTCATTACACGCAAAGCGAGATAGTTCAAGCCTTGATTTGTCATACTTTTGATGATTATGGCTTACAGCTCATGAAAACCCCAAATTCACAATCTCAGAAAATTAGAATATTGTGAAAAGGTTCAATATTCTAGGCTCAAAGTGTCCCATTCTAATCAGCTAATTAAGCCATAACACCTGCAAAGGGTTCCTGAGCCTTTAAAAGGTCTCTCAGTCTGGTTCAGTAGGAATCAAAATCATGGAAAAGACTGCTGACCTGACAGTTGTGCAGAAAACCATGATTGACACCCTCCATAAGGAGGGAAAGCCTCAAAAGGTAATTGCAAAAGAAGTTGGATGTTCCCAAAGTGCTGTATCAAAGCAAATTAATAGAAAGTTATGTGGAAGGGAAAAGTGTGGAAGAAAAAGGTGCACAAGCAGCAGCCTGGAGAGGATTGTCAGGAAAAGGCCATTCAAAAGTGTTGGGGACTTTCACAAAGAGTGGACTGAGGCTGGAGTCAGTGCATCAAGAGCCACCACACACAGAGGGATCCTGGACATGAGCTTCAAATGTCGTATTCTTCGTCAAGCTGCTCCTGAACAACAAACGACGTCAGAAATGTCTTACCTGGGCTAAAGAAAAAAAGAACTGGTCTGTTGCTCAGTGGTCCAAAGTCCTCTTTTCTGATGAGAGAAACTTTTGCATCTCATTTGGAAACCAAGGACCCAGAGTCTGGAGGAAGAATGGAGAGGCACACACTGCAAGATGCTTGAAGTCCAGTGTGAAGCTTCCACACTCTGGGTTGATTTGGGGAGCCATGTCATCTGCTGGTGTTGGTCCACTGTGCTTTATTAAGTCCAGATGGCAGCCATATACCAGGAGATTTTGGAGCACTTCATGCTTCCTTCCACAGATGAGCTTTATGGGGATGCTGACTTCATTTTCCAGCAGGACTTGGCACCTGCCCATACTGCCAAACGTACCAAAACCTGGTTCAATGACCATGGGATTACTGTGCTTGATTGGCCAGCAAACTCGCCTGACCTGAACCCTATAGAGAATCTATGGGGCATTGCCAAGAGAAAGATGAGAGACATGAGACCGAACAATGCAGAAGAGTTGAAGGCCACTATTGAAGTATCCTGGTCTTCCATAACCTCAGCAGTGCCACAGGCTGATAGCATCCATGCCGCGCCGCATTGAGGCAGTAATTGATGCAAAAGGGGCCCAAACCAAGTACTGAGTACATATGCATGCTTATACTTTTCAGATGTCCGATATTGTTCTATGTACAATCCTTGTTTTATTGATTTCATATAATATTCTAATTTTCTAAGATTGTGAATTTGGGGTTTTCATCAGCTGTAAGTCATAATCATCAAAATTATGACAAATCAAGGCTTGAGCTATTTCGCTTTGCATGTAATGAGTCTATCTCATATATTAGTTTTACCTTTTAAGTTGCATTACTGAAATAAATGAACTTTTGCACGATATTCTAATTTTTCGAGTTCCACCTGTATATTATTTTGTTTGCTCAGAGGTCTCTCACATGTGGCCCTTTTGATTACTTAGATTCAATTTTCTTCAGATCCAGAGGCAGCTACAGAATCCAGAAATCGACCCTTGCAACAATAAAAGCTTAAGAATTCATTATTCATTAAGTCACTTAAGTTAAGGTCACAATTTATGGGAACTAACAGGAGCACTGTATGCAACAGCTAAAGCAGCCAGTTGATGTGTGGAGTAAAAAGAAATCCACCTTCTTCTTGGTCTGATCTATGAATTATGGACTTTGAATAATTTGTTTCTGACTGCCATTTCAGTCAAGTCAGGAAGGATGGAAAGATGCTGTTCACCACCGTAACCTCAAAATGTTGCAATGACAATCTATAAAATTTCTTTTCAAAAACATTAACATATTTTATTTCCTTCATGGGCAGGTATCACCTGTCTCCCTGTGTAATGATAACTGCCCTTCAGGTTACAGAAAATCCAAAATAGAAGAAAAACCATTTTGCTGCTATGACTGCATTCCATGTCCACAGGGAGAGATCACAAATCAAATAGGTAAGAGATGTTATGAAAGACGCCAGATGTCCTTCATCATCATTTAGGTTTTGCACTCAGTTTCTCAACCATACATAACTTTTCCCACTTGTATACCCTATTTTTGTGAACCAGCAAGCACCAGCATTCATCTGTTCTCCGGCTCCTTTTTTTTCAAGTTCCCCACACTGATTTTTCTCCTAGGCCCCTCCTTTCTCAGTTACTGGCACCCAGCTTCCTCCTTTTCTGCTCAGCCACCAGGGGTGGGTTCCACTTACCTTTACTACCAGTTCACAATGGGGCCACGCGCATGTGCAGAAGCTTCCTGATGATGTGGGGGTCAGTGGGCGGAGCCTCCCACCGTTCCGAACCAGGGGCAACCCACCACTGCCAGCCACCACAGCCAAAGCAGAAGCACCTTTTCTGTCTTGCTTTTTGGACCCAGTTTATCTGGCAAACACATGGTACTTTCAGCCTTCTGTAAAGCTTCACTACCTTTATAAACAGAATAACAGAATAACACAATTGTTATTTTGTTACTCTGTTGGAAGGGACCTTGGAGGACTTCTAGTCCAAGTTCGCTGCTCAAGCAGGAAACCTTATATTATTTCAGACAAATGGCTGTCCAAATGCTTCTTAAAAACATCCAGCACCCACAGGTTTGGAGGCATATCGTTCTGCCGATTAATTATTCATTCATTAATTATTAATTCATTTTGAAAGTTAATGTCAGGGAATTTCTCCTTAGTTCTAGGTTGCTTCGTTCCTTGATTAGTTTCCATTCATTGCTTCTTGTCCTGCCTTCAGGTACTTTGGGGAATAGGTTGACTCCCTCTTCTTTGTGGCAACACCTTAGATTTTGGAACATGGCTATCGTGTCACCCCTACTCCTTCTTTTCATTAAACTACACCTAGAATAGAATAGAATTCTTTATTGGCCAAGTGTGATTGGACACACAAGGAATTTGTCTTTGGTGCATAAGCTCTCAGTGTACATAAAGATATAAGTGATAAATCATGGTCAACGTCATCATAAATACATTCATTGTGAATCATGAAATACAACACTTAGTGATAGTCATAGGATACTAAATAAGCAATCAACATAAATCATACTAGACACCCCTAGTCTTTCGGGGGGTGGGCTATGTGAGGATGCTTTTTGTAGATTTTAGCTCTGCATTTAACACAATACTTCCACATAGACTAATGGCTAAACATATGGATCTTGGAGTTTCTTATTCAATCTGCCTTTGGATTATATATTTCCTGTCTGGCCATTCTCAGAGGATCAGATTAGGTCATCATATCTCTTCAGCCCTTATTCTTAACACTGGTACACCACAGCGTTGCATGTTGAGTCCCTTATTCTATACTCTTTATGTGCATAACTGCATTCCTACTCACACTAGTCTTTGTCTTTATTTGTCTTTATTTGATTTATATACCGCCTTACTCCTGAAGGACTCAGGGCGGTGAACAGCCAAACAATAAAATACATAAATACAAAATTTAAAAAACAGAATAAAACCAAATTAAACAAATTTGGCCCAGACAGATTTAAAACACCCCAATCATTTAAAAACAGATTAAAATTTATATATTAAAAGAGAAAAAGGGGAAAAAGATTAGGCCAGGCCCGCCTGGTGGAATAAAAAGGTCTTGAGAGTGCGGCAGAAGGTGCGCAGATCCGGGATCCTCCGTATCTCCGGGGGGAGCTCATTCCAGATAGTAGGTGCCCCCACAGAGAAGGCTCTCCCTCTGGGGGCCGCCAGTTGACATTGTTTGGCCAATGGCACCCAGAGGAGCCCCTCTCTATGAGAGCGTACCGGCTGGTGGGAGGCTATTGGTGGTAGTAGGCGGTCCCGTAAGTAACCAGGTCCTAAGCCATGGAGTGCTCTAAAGGTGGTAACAAAATTTTGAATCGCACCCGGAAGACCACCAGGAGCCAGTGCAGCTCACACAGGAGAGGTGTTTCATGGGAATGCCATGTCGCTCCCATTACCATCCGCGTGGGCGCACTCTGCGCCAGTTGGAGCCTTAGGGTCCTCCTCAAGGGGAGCCCCATGTAGAGAGCGTTACAATAGTCCAGGCAGGAAGTGACAAGGGCATGAGTGACCGTGCATAAGGAGTCCCTATCCAGAAAGGGATGTAACTGGCGAATCAGGCGAACCTGGTGAAAAATCCTCCTGGACACGGCCATCAAGTGCTCTTCTAAAGACAGCCATGAATCCAGGAGGACGCCCAAGTTGCGAACCCTCTCCGTGGGGGCCAATGATTCACCCCCAATAGTCAGTGATGGCGCCAACTGACTATATTGGGACGTCGGAACCCACAGCCACTCGGTCTTGGATGGGTTGAGCCTGATCCTATTCCTCCCCATCCAGCACGGCCTCTAAGCACTGGGACATCACTTCAAGTGCATCGTTGGGGTGGTCCGGGGTGGAGATGTAAGCTGGGTGTCATCAGCGTACTGGTGGTACTTCACCCCGAAACCATGGATGATCTCGCCCAGCGGCTTTACATAAATGTTGAACAAGAGGGGCGAGAGGACCGACCCTTGCGGCACCCCACATATGAGTCTGCCTATTGAGATGAGATGGACCGGTTGCTTTCATGGTGTGGAGACAATAACTTTGTCCTTAACACCAATAAGACCAAGGAGCTTATAGTAGAAGGAATAGATCAGACATCCAGCCCTTGCTTATCAATGGAGTGGAACAAGTGGTCAGTTTTAAGTTTTTGGATGTTATCATAAAAGAGGACCTGACCTCGGGTGCTCACATTGCAGCACTGGTCAAAAGGGCCCAGCAGAAATTATATTACCTGAGACTTCTCAGAAAACACTGAATGAGAAACTGCTGGTGACCTTCTACCGCTGCACCATAGAGAGTATTTTAACTTACTGCACCCGTGTATGGTTTTCCAATTGCACAGTGACAGATAGGACAGCTCTCCAGAGGCTTAACATCATTGCTCAGAGGATCATTGGTTGCCCTCTCCCCTCTTTGGAAGAGCTTTATAGCTCCCATTGCCTTAAGAAAGTTCAAAAAATTCTTAAAGATCCATCTCATCCTGGGCACCCCCTTCTTTTTTTAACTATTACCATATGTCAGATGATACAGGATAAGAAAAACAAAGACAAATAGGCTGAAAAACGGCTTCTATCCCAGAGCAGTAATTATATTGAATTCTACTATATAGTGCACTATTATTGCAATATCAGGGGTTTTCAATTCAATTGTATAGAATGTGAAAGATGTGTATTTGTGTTTATTTTTTTTTATAGTTATAATGTACACTGAAGATGGCATTTAATTTTGAGGTGCAATGATAATAAAGTAAAGTAAAAGAAGGAGGGATAGGATTGGTGTCACTGAGCAATGCGGTCAGATGAAGTCTCCCTTTACAACCACATCACTTAGGGACTGAAATCTCAAAACGACCATCCAATTGTGCTCATACCTTTATAGCATAGTTCCCCAACCTTTCCACCTTTGCAGACTGGTGTGTGTGTGTGTGAGAGAGAGAGAGGGGATGGTTCTGCATGAATGGCCGGCAAGCGTACACATGCAGCTCATTTGTGCAAGCAGCATGCATGCACGCTCACCGCTTGTGCAAATTGAGCTGTGTGCATGTGCTTCCCCACTGCTTGCGTAAGTGGGAATGCAAATGAATGTGTGCCCTTTTGCTGCTTCCAGGGCCTGGTGCACTAGTGGGCTGTGTCTTATGGTTGGGGACCCCTAATAGCAATAGCACTTAGACTTATATACAGCTTTACAGTGCTTTACAGCCCTCTCTAAGCGGTTTACAGAGTCAGCATATTGTCCCCAAGAATCTGGGTCCTCATTTTACCCACCTCGGAAGAATGGAAGGCTGAGTCAACTTTGAGCCTGGTGGGATGTTGCAGGCAGCCGGCAGTCATCAGAAATAGCCTGCAGTACTAGATTCTAACCACTGTGCCAATGAGGTTTAAATATATATATTCAAATATAGAGAACTATCTATAAAATGGATCTTTGTCAATTATTTTCATCCAAGCAGAAACCCATATGAAGAGACTATGCCATTACTATTATTATGATTTGCATTTGTACACCACTCAACACTCTGTCTTCTCGTAACTTATTTGATTTAACATAAATTTCCAGGATACGTTATCTTATATTTTATATCCTGATTCTCAGATTAGTAGTCTCTAATCTCTTGATTTTTACTTCCCTTTGATTTAACAGATATGGAAATATGTTTACAATGTCCAGAAGGTAAGTATCCAAACAATAAGCAGAATTTCTGCCTTTCCAAGGAAATGACATACCTCTCTTATGAAGGAACATTAGGAAGCAGCTTGGTGACAGTGACCATTATCCTTTTTTTCATCACAATTTCTGTACTAGGAGTGTTCCTGAAGTACCACAACACTCCCATCGTTAAGGCCAACAACCGCAGTCTCTCCTACACCCTCCTCCTCTTTCTCCTCCTCTCCTTCCTTTGTCCTCTGCTTTTCATTGGCAGACCCATGACAGTGACTTGTCTCCTTCGACAGACTGCTTTTGGGATTATCTTCTCAGTGGCTGTTTCTTGTATATTGGCCAAAACCATCACAGTGGTTCTGGCTTTCATGGCCACCAAGCCAGGATCAAGGATGAGGACGTGGGTTGGGAAAAGTCTGGCCCTTTCCATTGTTCTCTTTTGTTCTTTTATTCAAATTCTTCTCTGTATTATATGGTTGGCAACTTCACCTCCTTTCCCAGACTTGGATATGCACTCCTTTAATTCTGAAATTGTGGTGGAATGCAATGAAGGGTCGGTTGTCATGTTTTATAGTCTCTTGTCTTTTATGGGTTTCCTGGCTATGGTCAGTTTTATTGTGGCTTTCCTGGCTAGGAAGTTACCAGATACTTTCCAGGAAACCAAATCTATCACATTCAGCATGCTGGTCTTTTGTAGTGTCTGGTTGTCCTTTGTTCCTGCCTATATGAGTACAAAAGGGAAATATACAGTGGCTGTGGAGATCTTCTCCCTCTTGTCCTCCAGTGCTGGACTTCTAGCTTTTGTCTTTTTCCCCAAATGCTACATCATCATAATGAGGCCTCATCTGAATAAAAGGGAGCATCTCATAAAGAGAATTATTTAAGCAATTGCCCCTTGTCTTTCTCCAACAGGAGATTAGTATTGTGTGGTGAATCTCTTGATGCATCAATTTGAGAGGTACTTTAAAAGTTAGATAATCAATTTTCATGGTCCTTGAAATAAGACTATTGTATTAGTTGAAGATAATAAACAAGATATTACAGGAATTTGTAATGACTGGCCCTATTGAGATAATATTCAGAATAAACCCAACAGCTGCATTCTCACACATAATATTTGTTTGGTGTTAAATTTAATAAATGTAGACGTGAACATGAAGAACAGAACAGAACAGAACAGAACAGAACAGAATAGAATTGGTCTCCGGTACATAAACTCTCAGTTTACATACAAGCAACAAAGTAACATATCATAAGATACCAATTGAAAAAGGTAGTAGAAAAGATTATATTTATGAAAACATTGTATACAATGTTTATAGTATTCCAGAATACCATAAATACTAAAATTAATCTAATAAAATACCTAATACAAAATCATTAATTCACATATAAAGGTACTTTTTGAATAAAACATTTAAATATTCTGAGTTACTAATATATTATGTGCTTGTATAGGTGCATGATAGATGGACAGACAAATAGAAAGAAAGTGAAGGATGATAGTTACCAGTGAGTAATGATATCTAATAGGAAATATGAAAATATAGAACAGCATACAAGGCACAGAAAATTTTTCATGGACGGATGGACACCTATGCAGACAGAAAAACAGACAAATAAACAAATAGGGAGATATCAGTGTCTAATAATATGTAATAAGAAGATAAAAGCATAGAGCAGGATAGAAGACCTAGAAAATATTTTATATGTGTGAGATTCTTAAGTGGGCACAATAATTTTATGTTAAGAAATGGTCACTCTAATAAATATATTGATTGTCATGGAAGTGTTAGATTCTGAACTGATAGTATAAAGCAAATCTTGCATGGTACTGGTAAACCTTTTATAATCATGCACCTTTATTAGAACAAGGTGTAAGCAGCTATAGAAAGATCTGGTAAGGCATATCTGCCCTAAGGAGTCAGGAGATAGAAACTGTTTCATTCTTCAAAATTGGGATTGTTACATTTTATGTCCAATACATTGTTTCCCTGAAAATAAGACCTATCCCGAAAATAAGACCAAGCTTGATTTTTACACATTCACCCAATATAAGCCCTACCACAAAAATAAGCCCTAGTTAAGACCCTGGCCACTTTGATTCACCTGGTTGCATGGGGTGGGGTGAGACACATGGGTAAAAATCAGTTGAGGGTGGGAGGGTGGAGCTGCTTACCTTTGGACAGTTGCAGCCAGGCCTTACACACCCTGATACCTGCCTCGCTTTGCTGGCCCTCTTCTTCGGTGGCCATTTGCCACTGCTTGCATACATCACCCCTGGCCTCTGTTTTGCTGACAGAGGCCTTCAGGAAAGGTCTCTGCAGCCAATAAAAGAGTTCTGGATTGACATGCACAGTGCCTCCTGGCCTCCGTTTCACCGTCAGAGGCCTTCAGGAAATTGACACATGCATCAATCCAGAGCTTGTTTCTTGGCTGCAGAGGTCTTTCTTGAAAGCTTCTGACAGTGAAACGAGGCTGGGGGGCACCACGCGCAACAATCCAGAGCCCATTTCTCAGCTTCAGAAACGTTTCCTGAAGGCCTCTGACAACAAAACAGAGTCCTGGGACAACATGCCCCAAGACGGCCTCAGAAGTGGGCTGGCAGTGGCCACATGGGCTCCTGCTGGGTGGGGCTGTTGGTGCCACCATCATGAGGTGAGACAGCCTCAGGAAATAAGACCTGGTGCCTCTTTTGGAGGCAAAAAAATTAAATAAAAATAAGACCAGGTCTTATTTTTGGGAAAACACAGGTAGTAGGAAAGTAGGACATCTCTACAGTGCCCTGGGTAAATAATATTGGTTGGTGTCAAGAGTTTTTACTTCATGTCCTGCCTAAATTTACATAATTTATCTTGCTCAACCTGAAGAGCTATGTCAAACCCCCATTGCTGGAATGTATTTCTAGGTCTTCATAGGTCCACAGCCTAAAAGCTTTGGAGGGGAGAGCAAGCAAAATGAAGAGATTCTGTATCATAATGCTCAATGAATGAAAGGATGTCTTAATTATTTCCTTATTTAAAAGGCCTTCAGTTGCATTTGTCTATAGTTGTATTCATCTATAAAATAAGTCTCAATAAACATATATCCCAATGTTTTAACATTAGTCTATTCCTTTCATATTGATGAGTGTGTCGTGTATGTGTGTATATGAATGTATATACATTCATGTGTGTACATGTCTGTGATATACAGGATGTATCAATGAGTTTCAGTAATGGAAGTTATATTTGTTGGTAAGCTGGACATTCCTCTGAACAAACTGGATTCTGAAAATTCAGATAATCCTTTCTGTCATACAAATGAACCATAAGGATTTTTTTCTTTCTTTCTTTTATGCAAGAAGGTAATTTATTTTTTCAAAAACTGACACAACTCTCTTTGAAATTAAGGGAATTAAAAAGGTGGACTTCCGGTTTGGTGCTGCGGTGAAACAGTCAGGGAAATTGCAGGTGAGTCCCGCAAAACACCTGGCTGCCGAATCACTGCCGATGGATCTTCGGACCAAACCCATCTTGCAGGGATGGGGGGGGAGAAGAGGGGTGCCTTGGATGACCGAGAGGAACAGGCAAGTTCCTCGGAGGTCAGAGGGAACCCTCTGTGAGTCTGCGGCAGGGGGCGGCAGCCATGGTGGCTGCCACGAAGCTGGGACAACCGGGCAAGAAAAGTGCTGGAGGAAAGCGGAGAAAAACAGAGCTCTTTGAATGCTGGGTGAGTGACAACAGCCCAGGCTTGTAACAACGTTTGGAGCATTATTAATAATTAAAAGACCCCTAGCCTAAAACAGCAGCTATGCAACAATGGGGCTTTGGAAAATTTCTAAAAAACTACAACTTTAAAAGGACAAAGACCTGAGAAACAACTAATTTTGGAACAGAACTAAGAAAACTAATCTGGAGATATGGTTAAAAGAGCAAACACTTTAAAAATTTGAATTGGATTTTAAAAAGAAAAAAGATTTGATACTTTTTTAATTAAAAGAAGAAGAAATAAATTGGATGGTTATATAATAATAAATAAAATGGAGTCTTGCATGACTAATGGAAAATGTGGATTATAGAGAGACACCATCTGGCATAAAGAGGAACTTTGTAACTTCCCTTTGTTATGGGAAACTCTGAACTTTACAGATAAAATTACTGATCTCTGTGGAGGAGGATTTTTTTTGTATGCAGGCGGTTTGATTATGGTGAAAAGAAAAGAAATTTACAATGGAACTCCTACAGTTGAAATAATAATAATTTAAATGCTGGCACAGGAGTAAAAGAAGGATTAAGCGCAGCCTCAAAAGAAAAATATTTGATATATCATATCCGGAATAAAAATAAGAAAAGATTCATGGAGAACAAAACTAAAAACTTGGAAAATGGAAGGAAATATAAGTTTGCAGATGAGGAAATGAAGATAATGTGATTAAAAATAAAATAAAGTAAAGATGGACTGTAATAATAAAAGGGAGGTTTTTATAGAATTTAAGAATGTTAAAAGAAATTAATTAATACATGTAAAGATATGCTTGATGCAAGAACAATGTTTTAATGTCAAAATGTTAAGGAAAAGAATAAGGATAAATATGATTAATTGAAAATGTTAAAAGGAATTTATAAATACACTTAAAGATATGTTTTAAGCAAGTACCGTGTCTCAATGTTAAAATGTCATGAATGTCATGAAAAAGGATGCAGAAAAATAAGATTATGTGAAAATGCAATGCATAGATGGATGGAAACAATAAAGAAAGGTTTAAGTAGAGACTGATAGTTAAACAACTATGAATATGCTGTGTTTAACAGCCAAAAACTTATAATATGCTGTGTTGAACAGCCAAACAAAATGATTATGCTGTGTAACAGCCAAAACAAACTGAATATGCCATGTAACGGCCAAAAAAAAAATGAATATGCTGTCTTTAACAGCCAAATAAGAAAGGGCATGCTGTGTAACAGCCCAAAAAAATAAAAAAGGATATGCTGTGTTCAACAGCCAAAACAAATGTATGCTGTGTTTAACAGTTAAGAAATGAAAATGATTGGTTTAACAACAAAGATAAAGACAATAACGCTGGGGTTCTTTTTTTTTTTTTTAAGGAAAATATAAAATGAGGTGGGATAATTAAAGTGAGGAGGTGTTTGTTGAGAGTGATAGTTAAGATAAATTGAATAAGTTAGGTTTAATAATAGAAATAAAGAGTACAAATTTTGAGTTTAATATAGAAATAAAATGGGTATGTTGAAATTAAATATTTTTGGAATATTTAATATAATTGTATGATTTATATTGTTAAAATATATCCATCTAAGTAAATGAAAGAGAAAAATGGATTGATAATTGGTTAGGATTTAAGATTTAACGGGTTTTTGGGGATAATGGCATAGTTACATAAACAGATTTAAGGGAAATACTTGTTTAAAATATTTAGCTGTGTTAATTGAAAAATAAGATTTGTTAATGATTTGCTTTAATATGTGACCAGAGCAAAAGCTTCATTTTGAAAAGATGTGTTTTATGTTTTTGTTTTAAAAATAATATATATATATATATAAAAAAAGGTAAAGGTTCCCCGCGCACCTATGTGCTAGTCATTCCCAACTCTAGGGGGCGGTGCTCATCTCTGTTTCAAAGCCGAAGAGCCAGCACTGTCTGAAAAACATCTCTGTAACGGGAGCTCACCCCATTATGTGGCACTAGGGATTCAAACCGCTGAATTGCTGACCTTTCAATCAACAAGCTCAGCGTTTTAGCCACTGAGCCACCATGTCCCCTAAAGAAAATAAATAAATAAATAAATAAATAATGATGTAACTTTTCAACTCTTTTAATTACCTGCCATTCATACATTGAAACTCTTATAGCTGTCTTATAGAGAGACAGTGTGGTTGTGTTGGGAAAGGATGTGTTGGCATGAAGTCCTGCAATAGCAGCAACTGAATTATTTGAAGCAGCATGCTTGTAGTGTGGAAAGAATTTTTTTTCCCATTAGAAAGAAGTTCTATAGAGGGAAGAGGATTCCAGGGTTCTTTAGAAGTAAAAACCAGGTCAAATATGAGATGTTTTCAACCTTCAATTCTATTCTACAGAACTGGGGTTTCTGATTCCAGTTCTAAAAACATTCATCCCTGTTTATCTCTTCAGTATTAGACAATGCTGGATTGGTATTTTATTGAAACAATTTTCATGGTTCCATGATAAAGAAATATAACCAGATCTTGACTTTTCTGAACTCTAAGCTAAGGTCTTATGGAAATATCAGTGTACTATGTTCCAGTCATTGTCATATCAGGTTTTATTGAGGGAATATATGAACATTTTTTATAATTGACTATAATAATTTACTACTAGATTGGAATGTCTAACATTTCTTATCTTAAATAATGGAATACTCCCCTACCCTTTTATAAGACGTTAAGAATTATATGTGAAATTGTGTGTTTGGAAACAATATCCCCCTGAATGTCAAGTTTGCTCTGCCATTGTTTCAGCCTACTTTTTATATCAATCAGTCATTTTAATTGACCCTGTTGCTTGCGAGGCTACCTGTGGATGAACAAATCATATTGCCTGTTTTACTTGTAACCCAGGACCATAAAATAACCTACAATTTGGCAGAATGCAATTTGCAAAACCAACCTTTCTAATCGGGGGATCATCCATCACCACAGGCTGAGGTATCACCAATATGCTGAGGATACCCAGCTATCTGTCTCCAGAATCCAATATGATTTAAAACATAGTTGCCCAACCTTTTGACTTGCCTGGGCCACATTGAGGGAAAAGGAATTCTCTAGGTCTGCATTTAAAATATTTATTTTTATTTATTTTATTTTATTGCAATTTATATGCCGCCCTTCTCCCGAAGGACTTAGGGCGGCTTACAAGATAAAAATTCAACAATATGCATTAAGTATAAATTAAAATCCAATTAAAATTAATTAAAATTATTACAACGTAAAACCCCCATCACGGATCAGTCCATTTGATGAAAAAGCCACGTCTTCAGTTCGCGGTGGAAGGAGAGGAGGTCGGGGGTTGTCCTAAGCTCGGTAGGCAAACCGTTCCAGAGAGTCGGCGCTCCCACAGAGAACGCTCTCCCCCTGGGGGCCACCAGCCAACATTGTTTGACTGATGGCACCCTGAGGAAGCCCGCTCTGTGAGAGCGCACGGGACAATGGGAGGATGGCAGAAGATGGTTCTGCAAGTACCCCGTGCCTAAGCCATGTAGGGCTTTATAGATTAGCACCATATATGTGTGTGTGTGTGTGTGTGTGTGTGTGTGTGTGTGTGTGTGTGTGTGTGTTTGTGTTTCCTCTAGCCAGGTTTTTCCTAAGTAAATCAAGATGTTTCTACAGCCATAGTTCAGTGAAATCTCATTCACTAATTTCTAGGCTTTATCAGACATCAAAGCAGCATTTTGCTGTCTGTTGTGAGACTTAAGGGAGACTAAGATAGATCTATTTCTGACTAGTTTGTCTTCTTCAGTTAGCCACACCCTCACCTCATGACTCCTCCCTGTAACAGTCAAATATTTATTTTATTCTCTTTTCGTAGGTTTTTATGTGTATTTTTCTCTCAGCCAGGTTTAAGTCTTAAACCTTAAGACCTTAAACTTAAACTAATCATAATTAACGTATCAGTAATAGTCACAAAATAGTAATACAATTTGTTTATCCATCTTACAAAATTTTCAATACATTTTTTTTGTTTATTTTTTTAGTCTTTTTAGATTCTAATTTCTATTTCTATTAATTAACCATTGGTAAAACAAGTTCCATGTTGAAAAGTATTCTGTTTCTTTTCTTTTCTTTTAAATGTTAATCTACCCATCTCATCACATTCTATTTTCTTTTTTTTTAATAACACTTTCATCTGTAGGGATCTCTTCATTTTTCCATTGTTGTGCAAACACAATTCTTGCTACTGTTAATACATGTAAAATTAAATATATTTTCCCTTTGTTATACTATTCTGATAATATACTCAACTAGAATATTTCTGGTTTCAAATCTATATGTTGCTTTATTGTTTTTTCTAACCAAGTATGTATTTTAGTCCAATATTTTTTCGCCTTTGAGCATGTCCACCACATATAATAATATGAACCTGGTATCCAACCCCCTTCTCAAGCATGAGACCCTATACCATTTCAGACAAGTGGTTGGTCAATTTCCTCTTTTTATTAACTGCTCTCGTTTGTTAAGATCAGGTCTCGCTATAATAATGTAACATTTGGGGAAAAAGACACAAGACAGGAGTCCAGCACTGGAGGCCAAGATGGAGAAAATCTCCACAGCCACTGTGTATTTCCCTTTGGTGCTAATGTACGCAGGGACAAATGATAACCACACACTGCAGAAAACCAGCATGCTGAATGTGATGGATTTGGTTTCCTGGAAAGTGTCTGGTAACTTCCTAGCTAAGAAAGCTACAACAAAACTGATAATAGCCAGGAAACCCATAAAAGACAAGACACTATAAAACATGACAACTGACCCCTCATTGCATTCCACAACAATTTCAGAAATGAAGGAGTGCTTATCCAAGTCTGGGAAAGGGGGAGAAATTCCAAGCCACACAACGCAAAGAAGAGTCTGAATAAAAGTACAACAAAGAACAATGGAAAAAGTTAATTTTTTCCCAACCCATGTCCTCATCCGTGACCCAGGCTTGGTGGCCATGAAAGCAAGAACTACGGTAATGGTTTTGGCCAGCATACAAGAAACAGCCACTGAGAAGATGATCCCAAAAGCAGTTTGTCGAAGGAGACAAGTGATCTTCATGGGTTGACCAATAAAAAGCAGAGAACAGAGGAAGGAGAGGAGGAGGGAGATGAGGAGTGTGTAGGAGAGGCTGCGGTTGTTGGCCTTAACGATAGGTGTGTTGTGGTACTTCAGGAATAATCCTAGTACAAAAATTGTGGTGAAAGAAAGGACAATGGCCATCGTCACCAAACTGCTTCCTAATGTTCCTTCATAAGAGAGGTATGTTATTTCCTTGGAAAGGCAGAAATCCTGCTTATTGTTTGGATACTGATCATCTGGACATTGGAAGCATGTGTGCATATCTGTTAAAACAGAAATAAGTAGGAAATCAAGAAATGAGAGGCCAGCAATCTGAGAATCAGGATATAAAAACATATATTGGAAATGTATGTTAAGTCAAATAAGTTGCAGGAAGGCAGAGAGTTGAGTGGCGTACAAATGTAAAACATAATGTCAGTAATAGCATAGTCTCTGTTTGTATTTCTGCTGACTAAACTCCATTTTATATACAGTAACTATGAGCACAAATGGATGGTTAGTTTATGACAACAGTTTATAAGATTTCAGTCTCTAAGTGAGGTGGTTGTAAAGTGAGACTTCATCTGAGCATTGCTCAGTGATCACAATTCTATCCCTGCATGTTGCAATTGTCAATTGAGAATCTTGGGTCATTAAGTGAGTATCCCATCCAAATGCAAATCCATTCACTCTGATCCAGAGGCCAACTCTCTCTGCCTATCCCCCACAGGTTTATAGAGAGATAGAGTCAAGGTCATGTGAAGTGTTAATACCACTATATAATGTCTTTTAAGACAACATTTGGAATATTGCATCCATGTTTGGTTGCCATGATATTAAAAAAAAAAAAGATGTTGAGTGCAGAAAGGAGCAAGAAAGGGTAAAACATATGAAGAGTGGTTGAGGAATTGGGTATGTGTAGTTTAATGAAAAGAAGGGTCCCATGATAGCAGTGTTCCAAAATGTAAGGAGTTGCCACAAAGAAGAAGGAATCAACCTATTCTCCAAAGCACCTGAAGGCAGGACAAGAAGCAATGAATGGAAACTAATCAAGAAGAAGATCTTAAACTAAGGAGAAATTTCCTAACAGTTACAATAATTAATCAGTGGAACCTGATTTGCCTCCAGAAGTTGTGGGTGCTCAAAAACTGGAAGCAATGGTGGGTTGCTCCCGGTTTGCACCGGTTCACAAGAACCAGTAGTAAAAATTTGTAGTAGTTCGGAGAACTGGTAATAACTTTGGCTGGCCACACCCTCGAACCAGTCCCCGGCCCGGTCGCCACTCTCTTACCCCACCTCATCAGAGGCTTTTTTTTTTACTTTTAAAAGCATTTTTTCTACAACCTCTTCGGCCAAAAAAATGCTTTTAAAAGTAAAAGAAAAAAAGAAAAAAAGCATCTGATGATCCCGCAGCTCAGCTGGGATCGGCTGAGGTTTTTCAAAGCATTTTTTCTGCAACCTCTTTGGCTGAAGAGGTGGTAAAAAAAATGCTTTGAAAAGCCTCAGCTGAGTTGCCTGATCGGTAGAGGCTTTTCAAAGCATTGTTTTCCGCAACCACTTAACGTTGTAGAAAAAAATTTATTTATTTATTTATTAATTTAATTTGTATACCGCCCTTCTCCCAGAAGGGACTCAGGGCGGTGAACAGCCAAAATTAAAAAACATACAAATGCAAAAGTTAAGATAATTAAAAGAATTAAATCATTGCTTTTAAAAGTAAAAAAAAAAAGTTGGCCATGCCCACCTAGTCACATTACCCCCACTGACCAAGCCACGCCCACAAAATAGCCACGCCCACAGAACCGGTAGTAAAAAAAATTAGAACCCACCCCTGACTGGAAGTTTTTGAGATGAGATTGGACAACTATTTTCAGAAATGGTGTACGTTTTCCTGCCTGAGCAGGGCATTGGACTAGAAGATCTTCAACAGAATAACAAAATAACAGTAGTATTATTCTGTTTATGAAAACAGTGCAGCTTTACAAAAGTCTCAGAGTGCCATGTGTTTGCTAGATAAGTTGGATCCAAAAAGCAAGACAGAAAAGGGAACCAGGTGCTTCTGCTCTGGCTGCGGTGGCTGGAAGTGATGGGTTGCCCCCGGTTTGGACTGGCAGGAGACTCTGTCTCCTGACCCCCATGTCGTCAGGAAGCTTCTGTGCATGTGCATGGCCCCATTGCGAACTGGTAGTAAAGGTAAGTAGAACCCACCCCTGGTGGCTGGGCAGGAAAGGAGAAAGCTGGGTGCCGGTAACTGAGAAAGGAGGGGCCTAGGAGAAACATCAGTGTGGGCAATTTGAAAAAAAAGGAACCAGAGAATAGATGAATGCTGGTGCTTGCTGGTTCACAAAAATAGGGTATACAAGTGGGAAAAGTTATGCATGCTTGAGAAATTGAGTGCAATAACTAAATGATGATGAAAGACATCTAGGTTTTTTTGTAACATCTCTTACCTGTTTGATTTGTGATCGCTCCCTGTGAACATGGAAGGCAGTCATAGCAGCAAAATGGTTTTCCTTCTATTTTGGCCTTTTGGTAACCTGAAGGGCAGTTATCATTACACAGGGAGACAGGTGATACCTACCCATGAAGAAAATAAAATATGTTAATGTTTTTGAAAAGAAATTTTATACATTGTCATTGCAACATTTTGAGGTTGCGATGGTGAACAGCATCTTTCTATCCTTCCTGACTTGACTGAAATGGCACTCAGAAACAAATTCTTAAGCTTTTATTGTTGCAAGGGTAGATTTCTGGATTCTGTGGTTGCCTCTGGTTCTGAAGAAAATTGAAGCTAAGAAATCAAAAGGGCCACATGTGAGAGACCTCTGACCAAAGCAAACAAAATAATATATTTAACCCTATTAAAACTGTTGCTTGGTAGGATAATTTTTTAATATCAGGTATGTGAAAGTAAATTTAACAATGAACTTTCCACCTTAATTTTTTTTTACCCCATTTACTTGCTGTTCCTTACTTTTTTTCTGTTTTCTGCAATTGGGATAGTTTGTCCTGGAAAAGATCAGCAAGATGTGTCCTTCTATAGGTGAACTTCAGCAATACTGACATTAGAAGAAGAACAATATGTGCTCAGAATTCTTGTCCCATTACAATTTTGGCGAAATGTGGTGGTAGCTAATTTCACTGATTTTTTTTTTTCAGAGAAGGACTGAAGTTCTTGCCATAAGAAAATTCACCATTTAACAGAAATTTAGCAGAAATATCCAGGGAATGCTGAGAATATTTGGAAAGGAATCTTGAAAATATGATTTACCAATATCCTTTCTGAAATCACTGTTTAGCTTTTAATATAAGTTGCATAAAACTATTCGAAGGTGGGGGAAGAAAAAGCAACAAAACAGTGTTATGTTAATTTGTTATGTTAATTTGTTAATTAACAAATATATCTGCAAGCAGAATGACTCTAGAATAGGGAAACATATTATAAGAACACAACAAAATATCTTGGATAATACTTGCATAGAATCCAGGAATATTTGTGGTGATAATCCCTGGCTCCCAATGGTACACACCTCTGGCAATCAAATCCTTACTTTTGTTTTAATTGTATGCTCTACTCACTTGATAAATGAGTACCTATAAGTGTACAGTTTGTGTCCTCTGTAGAATTTATCAACCAATCTATCTATAGTCGTCCCCATGTAGTACATGAATATTGAATCTATCCCTAGAAGAACTCAGATTACCTAACAACTCCCATGATTGAACATGGGAAAATACATATTCTCATGTCTGATTTGCCCAGTTCTTGGACATTTTTTTTTTTTTTTTGCTATGACAAAAATAATTAAGAAAAAATAATTGTATTCTGGTAGATTTCCATGAGCCTTCTTGGAATATTGGTGAATGGGATAAATCAATGTGGATAAGATATGGATTTTACCTGATTAAACCAGGTGGGCCAGATGATGTCATCCTCTCTAATGGTCAGCAGGTGATGTGAGAGAGGGTCTGGCTCTATGGTTCCCACCTTAACTCCAAGGAAGGACTGGTTTGGGAATGTGACCCAGTTTATGATATCAAATCTTCCTACAAATTCTCCATTTTCATCAAAGGAAATCTTGTCTCCAGCATTGTTATTGAATGAAACTCCTCTCAGGAAATGGTGAAGCTAGACAACAAGGAGGAAAAAGTTGGAAAAGAGTTAAAAGCATGGTGTGGAGGTTGATTGTAGATGCTTTGCAAAATGATGGCATTTGATGGCATTCATCATATTGGTGACGATATAATGAATGTCATCAAATAATAATGAAAAAAATCATTCTCAGCACAATTATAGAACTGTCAACGTAAGATTGCATCATTATCTGGAATCTTAAAGCTTCTTATTCTATAGTAAATGATTAGTAAGGTTTTGCAGGCTTAATCTTTAAGCAGATTTCCCAGAGATTATAAAAGATTTATTTCTTAGGGGGAAAATATAACAATCTTCTGTAAATTTAATACCTAACTTAATATATCGAAAACCTATAAATCTTGGAGGATATAAACAAATATTAAATCCATTTCTTTTTTTTACAATACCTTGAAAAATCTAATTGTAATAGTTTGGGATCAAAATGAATTTGGTATGATTTTCATCATCTTTGAAAATTAAAAAAGCATGAGAGAGTAATGTTATGCAATCTTATGTAGATATAGTGAGATATCATAATAGCTGGAAGCTATAACTAGTTTATCCACAAATTAGAACAATGTCGTGGTTAGAATGTAGTACTGCAGGCTACTTCTACTGATTGCTGGCTTCCAGCAGTTTCGCAGTTCGAGTCTCACCGGCACAAGATTGACTTAGCCTTCGATCCTTCTGAGGTCAGTAAAATGAGGACCCCGATTGTTGGGGGGCAATAAGCTGACTCTGTAAACTGCTTAGAGAGGTCTGTAAAGCACTGTGTATATAAGTCTAATTGTTATTGCTATGGAGAAATGGTTCCAATCATCAAATATAGGAAAATAATTCACATCCATTTTGGAATAGATTTTTATGGGAATGGCATCACATCAGATGAGAGCTGGAACCTGGGACAGTTATAGAAATGAAAACAAAATAGCTAAGTAAAAAGGCTCAAAACATACAATATGGGGCCGCTGCACTCAGCCTTTTTCTCTGCTAATATGCTTTGATCACAGATGTTCGTATAAGCATCCAATTTGTAGATAACATTGATTCTTTTTCATGGTAATAAAACCTCTGGTCCCAAACATCTCACAAGGATCAATTGAATAAAATAAATTGATGTTACTCTTGCATTGACAGAGAGGGGGAAAAAGTGAAATAGCCTGCACTGTAAGAGCCACAGTGGCACAGTGATTAGACTGCAGTACTGCAGTACTGACTGCCAGCTGACTGCAGTTTGGCAGTTCGAATCTCACCAGGCTCAAGGTTGACTCAGCCTTCCATCCTTCTGAGGTGGGTAAAATGAGGAGCCAGATTGTTGGGGACAAGATGCTGACTCTGTAAACCACTTAGAGAGGGCTGTAAAGCACTGTAAAGTGGTATATAAGTCTAAGTGCTGTTGCTATTCTCTGATAAGGAGACTTACCTTCCATGACTGTTGTTTAAGAATTTTCCATGTTACCCTTGATCTGTGCTTGTTTATGGATGAATACAGGGCATGCAAAGCATATGCAACAGCATAGACAGCGTTATAGACACAGTAACTGTGGGCGGTCATCCTTGTTTCAAAAATGGTTGCAGGGAGAATCTCCAGCCTCTCCTCTCCAGTGCAGATATTCTGTTCCACTGACTCAGTGGGAAAACTTGGAATCAGGCAATTAAAAAGCTGCTGCCAGATCTCTTTTAAGAAACCGTCTGCTTTATGCAAAATAGGGTTTCTCATCTGAACAAATTTCTGAAATCCTGACACTTCCTTAGATTGGATTGCCAAGGATATAGCGCCATGGAGGAAATCTATGCCCCAGTTTCTTTGAAACAGGTTGGATGTAAAGTCCACCTCTGCTGTCATGATCCAGACTTTTGCTTTTTTCCCCGCCGTGTCATAATATTCTGACATTTCGAGGAAACCCCATAAACAGCTTATACTGTGAAACTCTCCATGAAAGATCACTGCATTTGCTCTGCTGTTCCAGGCGAGGTTTAATTTAGCACGGGATGCTTCCACAATCATATCCAGATCATTGAACATACCACTAGGAAACTTTTCGATGAAATCAAAACAGATGCCATGCTGTGAAAAGAAAGGTAACACTTTCCGGAGCAATAATTCTGCCTGGATGCCAATGCCAATATAAAATATGCCCATCCATGTCCACTTGAAATAAAGCAACAGCTGAAGAATCCCATAATATTGATAATCTGCATTGGGAAACATCCAATGGAAGGAAATTGCTTGATTTTGTGTATTTATCTCTGGAGCAGAAGAATAGGCAAGCTAAGAGAATGAAGAGATAAATGAAGAAAGATAGAAAAAGGGTTTGTTGGAGAGGGAATAGTGATTTAGGCCTTTTTTTCTTTGTTATTGTAGCAAAACATTCAGTATGTTGTCATTTATAGAACAGTACTGCCTACCTTTGACTTAAAGTCCTGATAATAATATGATTTATGAACAGTTAAATGGAAGCCTCCCAATACTAAAAAAAAAAAAAAAAAGGTAGAATATTTAATTAAGTTAATTATTAAGGTGAAACAAAGTTCAATATAAGTTCTAAAGGTAACTGCAATTTCAAAAACAATTAAGTATATATTTCCATATTGGTTTATTTCAAATATTCAAATGTTCAGGTTTTTTTTAATCCTTTTAAAATTTTTGTTTAATTAGTGTTCAAACAAGAATTCTGGTAATGACACTCTTGCCTTTCATATCTGAGGAATTTTAGCAGGGGTGAAATGTAAAATTTGTTACTACCAGTTCTGTGGGCATGGCTTGGTGTGTGTGTGTGTGTGTGGGGGGGAGTAATGTGACTGGGTGGGCATGGCCAACTTTTTTTTTTTTAACTTTTCAAAGCATTTTTTCTGCAACTGCAAAAAAAAAATGCTTTGAAAAGCCTCTGCCGATCAGGAACACAGTTGGGATCATCAGAGCCTTTTCAAAGCATTTTTTAACCACCTCTTCCACTGAAGAGGTGGTTAAAAAAATGCTTCGAAAAGGCTCTGACGATCCCAGCTGTGTTGCCTGATCGTCAGAGCCTTTTGTTAAGGATATTGGTGTTCTGTTACCAACCAGCAGAGTAAATGCACAAGGAAACGTTGCTGAGAGTAATGAATAAGAGATATGCAAACTGGTTTATCAAAAGTTTACTTTACAGTGAAAAAACAATCTCATAGTCTTTAAATCAATCCAAGTCTTTGCCAGTTAAATCAGTCCAGTGATACAAAGATCTTCTTACCACACAAACAGTACTTGGTTAGAATAACAAACTCACTCTGGTTCACAAACTACAATGGTAGCAGATCCATTCAACGATAATAGCACAATGGATAGTAACTCCACACACTATGGTAGCTTATCATCAACTGAATAGTTACAGTACTTTTCTTAAATACATTCACAACTAATTACAGCATGACTCAGCATTACAATGAATCAGCAGTAAACCTTTAAAGTCACACAATACATATTCATATTAAAGTCACAGAACACATATATTGCCTGGACAACTTGTTAGGCTCAAACCATATCCTAACATTCTCCCCTTTGGACAGGTCAATATATACAGTCTAGATTCTAAATCCATAGCTTTCACAACACGTTTTATGTCTTATAGCACCTTGCACTTTGGTAAAATTATCAGCAATATTGTCTTCCGACATACAATATTCCAACTTAACCATGTTGCTTTGGATACACTGACGAACATTCAGATACCGAATGTCAGTATACTTAGATCTAGTTTTAACTGCTAAATTTGTTGCCATTTTTATAGCAGCTTGGTTGTCCTCATGTATTACAATTGGATAATCCATCTTTAAACCAATATCCATCATTAGTTGTTTGTAATAAATCAGATCAGTACAAACTAGTGACAAACATGAGAATTCTGCCTCCATAGTAGATAGATTAATATGTTTTTGATGAATTGATTTCCAGCCAATCAAACAATTGTCTAACATGATAGCTATACCCGATGTGGTCAAATCAGTAGAAAAACTGGCATCAGCATATGCGCTTAATATTAAATCATTGTTAGGTTCTAGATACAATGCATAATGCATCATCATTTTCAGATATCTTAATATACGCTTTGCGGCCTGCCAATGCCTATCAGTTGGCTCTGTATTATATCTCGCTAATTGGTTTACTCCAAATGAAATATCAGGTCTCGACCAATTGCTTATATAAGATAGACTACCTATAAGAGACTGGTAGATCTCCTTACTAAATTTAGGACTTTGGATTTCTCCTTGTTGAAAATCCTGTGCCATAGGCGTTTTAGCTGGCTTACATAGCTCCATGCCATAACGTTTCAACATTTGGCTTAGTTTGCTAAGCATTTAATCTTAAATTAATCTTAAATTTCTGTTTCCTTTCCACAAAACGTAGCCAGTTGTTAATATGCTGGAATGTTTCACTTTTGTTTTCATTAGATAACAGAATCCGTATCTTGAATAATGGTCTACTATGCTCAGAATATAGCAGGCACCTCCTATACTGGATTTTTTTGGTCCAATTAGGTCTACACTACCTCTAATGGATTTTTGGTTTTAAAACCATGAACACGGTTTGCTGGTGTTACTCTACTTTTTTGCTGACTACAGGCATTGCAATTCAGATATTTACTACATGCTTGTAGTTTTATCCTTTCAGATAATTGAACTGTTTCCTTTAACATTCTGAAATTTAAATGCCCAATTCTCCGGTGTAACAGATGAATACATTCATCATGTGGTTTAATATTCTTATAAACAGACTTAGATTTAGCCACCAATACTGGGTTATCCCTTAAAATAAATAAATCATTCTCTAAACTTGCAGTAACAATTTTGCCATCTTTCTCAATAAAACATTTATAATTTTTAAATGTTACTGTAAACCCAAATTTCAATAATGATTTAACAGATAATAAATTGAATTTTAACCCAGGAATATATAACATAGGCAATGGTTCATTAATAAATGACTAACAAGCAACACTCTCTCCAGCTACCTTAAACTTCCAACCATTTGCTAGTTTAACCTGTTGGTTACTCTTCTCCATTTTAACAAAAAAAAAATTATCTCTTAAAATTGATTGAGAAGCACCACTGTCAACAACACAACAATCCTGGTTAACATCAGTAGTTGAACTGGATATAGGTAAATTACAACCCTTCTTGGGTCTAGTATTGTCCCTAACAGACATTTTCTTATTCTTACAATACTTAGCTATATGCCCTTTAGCCCCACAAACAAAACAACGTTTTACAAAATAGGCAGTTGAGTACATTTTTTTCTTCTTTTGGTTGTTGCACTCTCAACTGATCCCTTTCTTGTCTTCTTTTGGATTCTTCCAATAACCTACCGGTTTTGCCAGCCAATGTCAGTTCATCTCTGGACAAAACCTCTAACGAAGAAACATAGTCATCATAACTATCGTCCAAAGAAGAAAGAATTATATAAACTTGTTGTAGTTCTGAGAAAACAAGTTCCTTTTCATGCAGCTCCTGGAAAATTCTGGTCATGGATTCCAAATGAGCCATCATATCTCCACCTTTAAGACGATGTTGTTTAAATAATCTCCATGTGAGATAAATATGAGCACCCACAGAGACACAAACATATAGTCTCTTCAACTTGGTCCAACACCTAGCAGCAGACTCTTCGCCACGAATATGGACAAGCTGCTGGTCACCCAGTGTTAGTCCAATAATGCAAAGAGCTCATTCATTGTCTCTGTTGTACTTGGCTATTTTCTTCGCATCTTCCTCATCAGCAGGATTCCATGCTGTTACATCCGATGGATTATTAACTATGTCCCACAGTCCTTCTCTACGCAGAAGTAGATTACATTTTGAGACCAGGATACATAGTTTGTTCCATCCAGCTGGGTTATCATGGAAAAATTTGCTGCTTGTTCTAGTGCCATCTTCACTTGGATTGTATATCACAAACACAGTTTGTACTATTCACATTAACTCTCAGTTTAGCTCCTAACAATCCTTGTTAGTTCTGGTTGGCTCTGGGCCCATAACCAATGTTAAGGATATTGGTGTTGTGTTACCAACCAGCAGAGTAAATGCACAAGGAAACGTTGCTGAGAGCAATGAATAAGAGATATGCAAACTGGTTTATCAAAAGTTTACTTTATAGTGAAAAAACAATCTCATAGTCTTTAAATCAATCCAAGTCTTTGCCAGTTAAATCAGTCTAGTGATACAAAAATCTTCTTACCACACAAACAGTACTTGGTTAGAATAACAAACTCACTCTGGTTCACAAACCACAATGGTAGCAGATCCATTCAACGATGATAGCACAATGGATAGTAACTCCACACACTATGGTAGCTTATCATCAACTGAATACGTTACAGTACTTTTCTTAAATATGTTCACAACTAATTACAGCATGACTCAGCATTACAATGAATCAGCAGTAAATCTTTAAAGTCACACAATACATATTCATATTAAAGTCACAGAACACATATATTGCCTGGACAACTTGTTAGGCTCAAACCATATCCTAACACCTTTTCAAAGCATTTTTTAACCACCTCTTCCTCAGAAGAGGTTACAGAAAGAAATGCTTTGAAAAGCCTCTGACATCCCAGCTGAGCTGCGTGATCATCAGAGGCTTTTTTTTTACTTTTAAAAGCATTTTTTTCGGTGGAAGAAGTTGTAGAAAAAATGCTTTTAAAAGTAAAAAAAAAAGCCTCTGATGATCGTGCAGCTCAGCTGGGCATGGTAGGGGAGGGGGTTGCAGGGATTTTTGCTACTGGTTCTCCAAACCACCCGCTGCCATCACTATCAGATCGGGTGATCCGGTCTGAACCAGGAGCATTTCACCCCGAATTATAGGAAATGGATGTTCTTTCATGAACAGAAACTACCTGTGCAATCTTGTATTGACTCAGGATGGTTGCTACGTGAAGGAAATCATTTGAGTTAGGTCCTCCAATGACCGCGACCAGATTGTTCTGGAAATCATATTTATAGTTTGGGATGAATCTGCCCGGTGTGGACAGAATTTCCATTGTTGCTGCATATGTCAGTTTTGGATTAAAATAGTTGTTATAGATGTTGAAGCCCAGGGTGTCATTGGTCAAGATCTGGGGATTTCCATTAATCTCTTCTACAGCAAATACCAGAGCCAAGATGTGTTGGTAAGTCTGAGTTAGTGGTCTGCAGTTCAATTTGAAAAATAATAAATAACATCAATATATATGTTTACAGAGAGAGACCCAGTTGCAATTTTAAGAACTCGGATTTTGGTCACCATCATAGGTTATATTTAAAACATTGGAAATATTTCTAGATATATATTAACTACTAATTTGAAAGGAAAGAACTAAATATTAGAAATATAAATCCAAAATTTGTTCTACTTCCACCAAATTTATCTTATAGATTTTCTCCTGAAATTCATGATAGAACTACTAGATTTAAAAATGCTAATCATTTTTAAATCTAGATAAATGTTCCTGTCCCCTCCAAAACAAAACAAAACAAATTGGTCTATCGTCTATCTACTGTATATCTATCATCCATCTATTCAAAAGCCCCGTTATGTCCCTCTCCCCCCACCCCAAACAGTAAGCAAACTGTACTGCCAGCATTTCTGATATTACCAGGACAAAGATACAACAGATGTAGAGAGCATCCAATTCCTTACATAAATTCAACAAAGAAATCTTCAAGGGGATGTCTTCTGAATGTGATCTTCTTAGAAATTACAAAGCTGTGAGAAATTATACCACCAAGTATGGAGTCTCCTGGTTCGTGATATTTATGAAAAAAAGGACTGGGGTCATCCCTAGTGCCTTTTGAAAAAGAAACTTTGCAAATGCTTGTAGGAAACAGCCCTAATACCAATATTCCAGTTATAAGATATCCAGAACTTCCTGTAAAAAATCCATTCACTTTCGCCATAACTGATGAAATTTCTCCAGTTCAACAGTCAGGATTTAGCTGGAAAGCCAAACAAGCTGAGGATAAACCAGCTGTCGGGCTACAAGTTCTCTGTATTCAAGGTTTCAAAGATCAAAGGGAATGTTTGAAGTATCTTTTATTTAAAGGGCCAGGTTGGCCACATCCTGTTGTATTTTACAAGGAGTTGAAAGGAGAAATCAGTCAGGAGGGCAGGGCAGATGATTACATCACCAGAGTTCTTCCTGATTCAAAACAGTGAGGAAATATTTTCCCCTTGGTGCTGGACAGCCATTTTTTCAGTTTATTCCCATGGTCCAATTAGGCCATGTAGTTAGTAGTTTGTAATGACTATCCCAAAAGATGACAGAGGAAAATAGTGATCCCAACAGATGATGAAACCTGTGCATGTTCATGAGATACTAAAAGTAAGCTTAGAAGTCTAAGAGGACTCCTTTGCTGAGCACTCTGGATTGAATAAATTTATTACAAACTTCCAGAATATTTTAAAACTTTTTAAACATGCTATAAATGATTCAACCTGTACTGCGTCATTAACACATATTGAAATACTGATTGATCTCTGCATAGCTTTACAAATTTCATGTATTTAGCGCTTCTAGTATTTGTCTGTAACAGTGTTAGACACTAGATGTTAGCTGTGTAAAAAAGGCAAAGGGATTTGGCATCAGGTCTGTTGAGCAGAAACAAAAAGAGAGACAGAGAATCCTAGAGAGAATTCACAGTCATATCTGTTGACCCATAAAGACTAAAATCTTGGAAAAGAATGGATCACTATTAATACTGGTTGACTTCTCCAGATATTCATCCACTATTTGGTGGATGATCTCTGGAGGGCTTGGGACAGGGGTAGCTCCTCTGTCCTGGTCCTGTTAGATCTCTCAGTGGCTTTTGACGATGACAATATCATTGACCATGGTATCATGCTGCGTCAGCTGGAGGGCTTGGGGGTGGGAGGCACCGTGCTGCAGTGGTTCTCCTCCTATCTCTCCGACCGGTCGCAGTCTGTGTTGGTAGGGGGGCAGAGGTCGACCTCGAGGTGCCTCGTTTGCGGGATGCTGCAAGGGTCGGTCCTCTCACCGCTCCTGTTCAACATTTATGTGAAGCCACTGGGTGAGATCATCTGTGGTTTTGGGGTGTGTTGCCAACTGTATGCTGATGACACTTAGCTGTACATCTCCACCCCTGACCACCCCAATGATGCCCTCAAAGTGATGTCCCAGTGTCTTGAAGCCGTGCGGGTCTGGATGGGGAGGAACAGGCTTTGACTCAACCCCTCCAAGACTGAGTGGCTGTGGATGCCGGCGTCCCGGTATAGCCAGCTGGTGCCATCGCCAGCTGGGGGTGAGTTACTGACCTACACAGAGTGGACTCGCAACTTGGGTGTCCTCCTAGACTCACGGCTGTCTTTGGAAGGGCATATGATGGCCGTGGCCAGGGGGGCCTTCTATCAGGTCCGCCTGATATGCCAGTTGCACCCCTTTCTGGATCAGGACTCCTTATGCACAGTCACCCATGCCCTCGTCATGTCTCGCCTGGACTACTGTAACACTCTCTACATGGGGCTCCCCTTGAGGTGTACCCGGAGGCTCCAACTGGTCCAGAATGCAGCTGCGCAGGTGATTATGGGAGCAACAGGGCGCTCCCACGTAACACCTCTCCTGCGTGAGCTTCACTGGCTCTCAAGGTGTTGATTCTCACCTTTAAAGTGCTCCATGGCATAAGGCCAGGATACTTGTGAGACCGCCTGCTGCTACCAATAACCTCCCACCAGCCAATACACTTGCACAGAGAGGGCCTCCTCAGGGTGCTGTCAGCCAAGCAATGTCGGCTGGCGGCCCCCAGGGAGAGAGCCTTCTCTGTGGGGGCATCCGCCCTGTGGAATGAGCTACCTCCTGAAATACGACTGATCCCGGACCTCTGCACTTTCCTCAAGGCCCTGAAAACTTATTTATTCCAACAAGCCGGCCTAGCTTAAATGGTTTTAATGGGGATTTTTAATCTTTTAATTTTATTGGTTTTTGGGTTTTAAATTGGGAAATTTTTGATTTTGTAGATTTGGGATTTTAAATTGCTAATGCCGCTGATTTAATCTATTTTAGTTTTTTCTTAACTTTTGTACTATATGTGTTTTAATTTCTGGCTGTCCACCACCCTGAGTCCCCCTGGGGAGAAGGGTGGTATATAAGTTTAATTAAATAAATAAATAAATAAAATTTGCTTTCATTCAGTCAGAAAAATCAAATTGTAGACTATTTTTTTTTTCAAGTGACTAGAGACATCAATAGGTTGAATGCAGGGGTGGGTTCTACTTACCTTTACTACCAGTTCACAATGGGGCCATGCACCTAATGTCAAATATCAACCTAATGATATTTGTAAATCTTAATTTCAATGGTAATGCAAACTATTTGTTTGAAAATTGATCAGGCCAACATTCTGACATTTCTCAGCAGAAAGTGTATTTCTGATGTGTGAAATGTAGTTTTCTGTCAAGTGCAGTCAACAAACCTGAATAAGAAGAAGATACAGAAACTGGATTGGACATTGGACACACAATGGCAGACACAGGATGTCAATTCCACCTAAATGTCAGTCTGTTGAGGTTATTAAAGTAGTGCCAACAGTGGTAGGTTTCACTTAGCTTTGCTACTGGTTCGCACATGCATGGTAAATGGTGAAAGATTACATTTTCATAAGTAATGTATTACTTATGGATTAGTTCCCACCCTTCTGATGTCTACTTTTTGTCAAGAGACCAATATTCTTTGTGAGGAGAAATAGATCAAACTAAGGGTTTTGGGGTGCCAAATACCAGGAAGAAGACTGGCATCTTGAGAACAGACTCAACGTTCCCATGAGTATGTTCTACTAAGATATTAAACAGGCTACACCTTCAAAGATATGACACATTCCTGTCAGACTCCAAAAAGTAAGAAAGGCATGTAATTTTTTCCAAGCAAATTTTTAAAATATTTTTAATATTCCTTACTTATAGACAGAATCTTGCCAAAGTAAGGCAAACTGCCATCCCCATAAAGCATATGCTCTAGGAACTGTTAAGGAGGAGCTGTCTTTACCCTTTATCTGTCACACAAACAATCTGAATTGATTTGTCTCTTACTTTTCTGGGATACACTCATTCCCTTCTGGGAATCCAGATTTCATTCCCTTACAATTCCTTTTGATTCAATTTTATTTCAACAATTCCATTCATCTGAAAATC
The DNA here is from genome assembly GCF_029215685.1 of Pituophis catenifer annectens. Lineage (NCBI taxonomy): Eukaryota > Metazoa > Chordata > Lepidosauria > Squamata > Colubridae > Pituophis > Pituophis catenifer. The sequence goes on from NW_027256895.1 coordinate 15,286,064, forward strand.
CACTATTAAAAGATTGATTGGCTATATAAGAACCATACCTGACCTGAAAGACTTGTTGCAAGAAAAGCTGTAGGATTAAAAAAAAAAAGTATTTAAAGTCAAATGTTGTGAATAAACTTGGTATTTAAACTTTGCTCAGCTAAGTACAGACCCTAAAGAATGAACTGTATGATTTCAGCCAATTCCAATTCTGCTAATTATGCCATGATAGCCACATTTTCCTTATTGTACCTGCTGTAACTCAGAGTCTATGTCCCTATTCATAATTTCCTCCTCTACTACTGCACCAACTAATAAACCAGGTTTATTTGATTCAGAATCTTATCCAAATACAACCAATCATTGCAAACCTCAATGAATAGAATAGAATAGAATTTTTATTGGCCAAGTGTGATTGGACACACAAGGAATTTGTCTTGGTACATACACTCTCGGAATACATAAAAGAAATGATAGTTATATAACTATTATATATAACATACTAGTTATATCTTTGACTGATGCTCTGGATCTGTTTCAAGCACCATGAAAATTGGCTATCTGACCTTTAATGTACCTGGACAAAGACAAAAGGCAAGATTGCTTAAACAATTCTCTTTATGAGATGCTCCCTTTTATTCAAATGAGGCCTCATGACGATAATGTAGCATTTGGGGAAAAAGACACAAGCCAGAAGCCCAGTGCTGGAGGCCAGGAGGGAGAAGATCTCCATGGCTACCATGTATTTGCCTTTGGTGCTCACGTAAGCTGGGACAAAGGACAACCAGACACTACAAAAAACCAGCATGCTGAATGTGATAGATTTGGTTTCCTGGAAAGTATCTGGTAACTTCCTAGCAAGGAAAGCTGCAATAAAACTGACTATAGCCAGGAAACCCATAAATGATAGAACACTATAAAACATGATATCTGACCCTTCATTGCATTCCACAACAATTTCAGAAATGAAGGAGTGCTTATCCATATCTGGGAAAGGGGGAGAGGTTGCTAACCACACAGTACAAAGAAGAAATTGAATAAAGGAGCAGGAGAGAACAATGGAAAGGGCTAGGCTTTTCCCAACCCATGTCCTCATCCTTGATCCTGGCTTGGTGGCCATGAACGCAAACACCACGGTGACAGTTTTGGCCAACATACAAGAAACAGCCACAGTGAAGATGATCCCAAAAGAAGTCTGTCGAAGGAGACAAGTCATCTTCATGGGTTGACCAATGAAAAGTAGAGAGCAAAGATAGGAGAGGAGGAGGGAGAGGAGGAGGGTATAGGAGAGGTTGCGGTTGTTGGCTTTGATGATTGGAGTGTTGTGATACTTCCTGAAGATTCCCAGCACCAATATTGTGATAAAAGAAAGCACAAGAGCCAAGGTCACTAAGCTGATCCCCAAAGGTTCTTCATAACTTAAGTAACTTATATCCTTTGGCACGCATAAATCCTGCTTGTTGTTTGGATATTGATCTTCTGGGCACTGGAAACAGTCATCTCGATCTGATAAAATGAAATATAGAAAGTTAAATAAGGATATATTTTTGAGCCCTCCCTGCTTAGTATTTCAGATTAAAAAAATAAATAAGTGTGTTGCGAATTAGTTTCATGGTATGATTTGTTAGTGTAGATTTTGTTAATAAGTAATAAACTGTCCATTTTCATTTCCTTTTTTTCACTTCACACATTGTGATGAGATAGCAATATTTTAATAAGTCGTATAACTCTCAGTAGAGAGGAACCAGCTTATGTGTAAGAGAAACTACATAAAACAACATGTCAGAGCGTTTGCAATGTGACTACTATTAAGAGACAACCAAGGAGCAAAACACAGCACACAGAGCCTTAAACATTTAATGGTGGTTTATATACAAGACATATACAAAAATATACAGGTGAAACTCGAAAAATTAGAATATCATGCAAAAGTTCATTTATTTCAATAATGCAACTTAAAAGGTGAAACTAATATATGAGATAGACTCATTATATGCAAAGCGAGATAGCTCAAGCCTTGATTTGTCATACTTTTGATGATTATGGCTTACAGCTCATGAAAACCCCAAATTCACAATCTCAGAAAATTAGAATATTGTGAAAAGGTTCAATATTCTAGGCTCAAAGTGTCCCACTCTAATCAGCTAATTAAGCCATAACACCTGCAAAGGGTTCCTGAGCCTTTAAAAGGTCTCTCAGTCTGGTTCAGCAGGAATCACAATCATGGAAAAGACTGCTGACCTGACAGTTGTGCAGAAAACCATCATTGACACCCTCCATAAGGAGGGAAAGTCTCAAAAGGTAATTGCAAAAGAAGTTGGATGTTCCCAAAGTGCTGTATCAAAGCATATTAATAGAAAGTTATGTGGAAGGGAAAAGAGTGGAAGAAAAAGGTGCACAAACAGCAGGGATTACCGCAACCTGGAGAGGATTGTCAGGAAAAGGTCATTCAAAAGTGTTGGGGACTTTCACAAGGAGTGGACTGAGGCTGGAGTCAGTGCATCAAGAGCCACCACACACAGATGGATCCTGGACATGGGCTTCAAATGTTGTATTCCTCTTGTCAAGCCGCTCCTGAACAACAAACGATGTCAGAAATGTCTTACCTGGGCTAAAGAAAAAAAGAACTGGTCTGTTGCTCAGTGGTTCAAAGTCCTCTTTTCTGATGAGAGCAACCTTTGCATCTCATTTGGAAACCAAGGACCCAGAGTCTGGAGGAAGAATGGAGAGGCACACACTGCAAGATGCTTGAAGTTCAATGTGAAGTTTCCACAGTCTGTGTTGATTTGGGGAGCCATGTCATCTGCTGGTGTTGGTCTACTGTGCTTCATTAAGTCCAGGGTCAATGCAGCCATCTACCAGGAGATTTTGGAGCACTTCATGCTTCCTTCTGCAGACGAGCTTTATGGGGATGCTGACTTCATTTTCCAGCAGGACTTGGCACCTGCCCACACTGCCAAAAGTACCAAAACCTGGTTCAATGACAATGGGATTACTGTGCTTAATTGGCCAGCAAACACGCCTGACCTGAACCCCATAGAGAATCTATGGGGCATTGCCAAGAGAAAGATGAGAGACATGAAACTGAACAATGCAGAAGAGCTGAAGGCTGCTATTGATCTGGTCTTCCATAACACCTCAGCAGTGCCACAGGCTGATAGCATCCATGCCACGCCACATTGAGGCAGTAATTGATTTAAAAGGGGCCCAAACCAAGTACTGAGTACATATGCATGCTTATACTTTTCAGAGGTCCGATATTGTTCTATGTACAATCCTTGTTTTATTGATTTCATGTAATATTCTAATTTTCTGAGATAGTGAATTTAGGGTTTTCATTAGCTGTAAGCCATAATCATCAAAATTATGACAAATCAAAGCTTGAACTATCTCGCTTTGCATGTAATGAGTCTATCTCATATATTAGTTTCACTTTTTAAGTTGCATTACTGAAATAAATGAACTTTTGCACGATATTCTAATTTTTTGAGTTTCACCTGTACATGGTAGCAATTACCCGACAAGCAATCAAACTTCTTCTTAACTCTACACAGAGAGATTGGCAATGAATACCGGATACAAGGAGAGAAAATACCTTAACACAACATTTTGGAGGTGGATTTTTTTTGCTTTTTGGAAAAATTGGCTAAAATTAAAAGAAATTTTAAGAAGAATATTAAGTCAATTGAACCTACTTTGATATCCAAATATCCAGATACAGCCAATGTCTTTTATGGGATCTCTTACCTATCTGATTTGTGATCTTTCCCTCTGGGCATCGAGTGCAGTTATAGCAACAAAACAATCGCCCTTCGATCTTGGTTTTGCGGTAACCTGGCTTGCATTTCTCATTACAAAGTGAAACAGGACGTTCCTTTCCAGGAAAAGGAAAAAAAAAAAAAAAGATGGTTCAACAGAGAGAATAGAACTTTTCAAATACTGGAGATCTGGAAATATTGTCAATTGGCAGGTTGAACCATTGATTCAAGAAGAATTTACCATCTTTTTAGAATATGTTGTGGCCAATTGGCCGCGGGCCACTCCAGCAGCCAAATCAGAGGAGGAGGAGGAGGCGTTGGAGTCAGCATCAGGGCAACCTAGGAGCTCTGAGGGGGAAGAGGGAATGGAGCTGGCAAAGAGAGAGAGAAAGGCAGAGTCTGGGCCATCCATCAACCCTCAGATGGAGAGTCAACAGCCCCCAAGTTTGGAGGTGGCTGATGAGAAAGAAGAGGAACAGCTGGGTCCAGTACCTGATGTGCAGACCGAGAAGGGGAGAGCAGCGGAAAGCTGTGGGCTGATCCTGGGGAAGGATTATAGGATTATATGATTTTTCTTCTTCTATTCAATTGTGTCTGGTTCACAAAGACTGTGTGGACATGTCCCTGCAGTTTTCTTGGCAAGCTTGCAAGAATTGTTTTGCCTTTGATTCCTTTCTAAGGTTGAGAAAAGGTAACTAGTCAAAGCTCATCCAACTGGCTTTTTTTCTAAGATGGAACTGGAACTCATAGTTGCCATGTTTCCAACCTGATGTCTTAACCACTACACCAGACTAGTTCATTTCCTTTATATCTTCAGTGTGGTCACATAGGTGTCAGGTTTCAATGCTATCTCAAAATAAAGGAATTTCCAAACTGCCGATCTTTAAGGAAATTTTCTCTTTATTGAGCATAGTGATCTGTCCCTGGCTCTTGTGCGGTCAGTACTGACCTTTGCCCCCCAATCCCTCCCTTTCCAATCCCCAATTCTCTGCGTCTCATTGGCTATCTTCCAAGCCACTTTCCTCATCCCTCCTCTGTCAGATCACAGGAATGTTCCCCCCTCCCATCTCCGAGGAGACAGAATCTTCAAAGGGATTAAGTAGGCAAAAGTTCAAGCTTCTCCTCTCCTTATATATGTCAGTGCTGGGACGCTGACAATAGGACCATATTGAGTCTTAGGAAATTAATTTACTGTATTGTTGCATTTATTGGTCTGTATACAATTTTTTTTAATCCAACAGTTTGCTAATGGAATTGTCCAGAGATTGGTACCCAACAATGAATTAAATTTTGTGGCCCAAATTCTCTTCTTATTTGCAATAGGGCCACCAGTTCTGTGGGCATGGTGTGGTGTGGTGGGCATGGCAGGGGAAGGATACTGCAAAATCTCCATTCCCACCCCACTCTGGGGTCAGCCAGAGGTGGTATTTGCCACTTCTTTGAACTACTCAAAATTTCCGCTACTGGTTCTCCAAACTTACGCTAATGGTTCTCCAGAACCTGGCAGCACCTGCTGGATTTCACCCCTGATTATAATGGTGCTAGAATATGAATTTGCAACCTAATTCTTAAGTCTGAATATCTGTGCCATTCACATTAAAGCTTGAACTGTATAACACTTTTGGGACAGTGGGGAAAAAGTGGGGAAAGAAGTGCAAGAGGAGTTAAAATAACATGGACTCTACCTGATTAAGCCAGCTGGGCCAAACCACATCATGTTCATCAATAGTCAAACATTTGTCAGTGGTTGCTGATGGGTCTATCTTTCCAACTGTCTTTCTGAGAAAGGTCTGGTTTGAGAAAGTGATCCAGTTTATGATGTCAAATCCTGCCAGCAGTTCACCATTTTGGTCAAAAGAAATTTTTTCTCCAGCACTGTTATTAAAAGATATACTTTGCAGAAAGTGGTGAAGCTAAACAGTCGTGAAAGAAGTGAAAACAGATATATTTGTAAGACAGTCAGTCGCTAAAGTTCTCTTTCAAAACATGCTAATAATAACTCAGCAAATAAAATATTCACTAGTTCAATAATAAGACTTGGGAAATATTTACACTTACAGAAACGAACAATATATCTGTGAAACAATATTTGTTTTCTTATGCAAAGAATAATGCCATCTATTGAAAAAAATCAATTTTGTAAAGATGACATAATGCATCATTAAGGAAATCTAACTATTTATCAAAAAATAGAAAACGTATAAGAGACAACACAATAATAACTGATCTACTGAATATCTGGGTCAAACACACAAAAAACAAGCTTATGTTTATCTTTTCTACTTCTTGCCTTGTTATTGAATGTCTATTTTTAAGAAGACGTTTATCATAATAACAAGACATCCCAAGGATATCTCTTCCCCTTACCTTCCCCTATGTGTCCTACTATTTGCTTTTGTTCTTTTGGGTTTTATACTATAAACTAATAAAAATGAGAGGAAAAAAGACATCTCATGGAAAGATAATAAATTGGAAGATTTTATTGTTTTATTGTTAATAAGACAAACATGAGAGGTCTTAGGTTTCCTACTTAATAATAATCTAGTGTACTTACTTGGTTTCAATGTTTTAAAATAGGGAAAATAGCACAAAAAGAACAGGAGAAACAAGGAAATATTGAAAGAATTTGATTTTTGAATTTTAAAGCCTTGTGACACACAATTTTGTTTATTTGATCCTTCTAATTTAAAAGTTGTTACACTAATATTAATCAGAATCTGAGACGGTCAAATGCAATATAATAAAATGTATATTGACTTTGATTACGGTAGCAGAGATGCAACAATTGGAATTTCAAGAGAAGAACTTTTATTCTGAATGTTGCCTCCCTTCCTCTCTCCCTCTCTCTCTCCCTCTCTCCACATTCTCTCTCTCTTCTTTCTCTTTCTTTCTTTCTCTTCATGTTTGCATGCATGTTTGTATGTACATATGCACCTTTGACTCTTAGTGACTACCTGGACAAGTCCCTGGAGTTAAATGTTATATAGAGAGAAAATTGATATAAGATGTTCTGTAACTGGTAGAACAGTCTTGATGGTTAAAACAGATGAATTATTTTCTAAAAAAAACCATTGGAAATGTAATGAGAAACAAACACAACACAGACACACACACACACACAGAGAGTTTTGAGAAGTAATTCATACAGGCAGAAACAAATGTTGAAAGTTAAATTCCCATTGTAAATTGTAATAGTTTTGTAAATTTTTATCAAACCATATATTCCTTCAAAGTATACCTAATTTGCTTTGTATATGCTAATTGCTGCTAGGATATTATAAATGTCTTATGGGAAAGCATATTGGATTTCTTCCTTAGAAGAATGACCAAGTCATTTATGGGAGTAACCTCCAATATCTAGAATTACCTTTCTAAAAAACACAATTAAGATGGAGCGGAAACTGGAGCACGTTACAGTACCGGAACCCAGACTAGAGCAGCTGGCTGGAGCCCATCTTTGCAGCAGCCAGCTGCACTTCTGGGTTCTGTCACGTTCATGTGCACCGGCCAGCTGGTCTTTGCATGAAGACTTGGCACACAGAAAATAGCTGGCTGCCGTGCGCATGTATGCAGCAACATCTATTTGGTGCACATGGGTGCAATGGAACCTGGAAGAAGAGCTTCCTGTTCACGCGTGCCCACAGAGAGGGCTCTGCATGCCACCTCTGGCACATGTGCCATAGGTTTGCTACTATGGACCTAGTGGAATGTCCAAATTATTCTCCTTACCCTCCATGACTGTTGACTCAGGAAATTCTCTCTCATTATTCTTCTTTGTCGGCCTTGGAAAGAATACATGGCATGCAAAGCATGTGCAATTGCGTAGACAGCATTGTAGATACTGTAGCTGTGGGCAGTCATGCTGGTTTCAAACACAGGTACAGGGAGCGTCTCTAGTTTCTCCTCCCCAGTGCAGATATTGTCATCCTCTTCGTCTGTGATGGAAACTTGGGGCAAACAGTTAAAGATCTGTTGCCAAAACTGAATTAGTAATCCATCTTCCTCATCTAAAACCGGGCTCCTCATCTGAACAAATTTCTGGAAAGCTGACACTTGTGTTGAGTGTACTGCAAGAGTTATAGATCCATGAATGAAATTAAGATCCCAATATCTTTGGAAAGGAAGGGATGAGAAGTCTACCTCTGCTGTCATAAACCAAACCTTGGGGTTACATGGCGTATCATTATGTTCTGAAAATCTGAGAAAAATCCTTAAACTTAGCATACTCTGAAATCCCCCCAGAAACATCACTATTTTAGCTGTACTCTTCGAAACAATACTTAAAATGTTGTATGATGTACGCAGTGTCTTCTCATTCTCACTGAGAAATTCACTTGACATTTTTTCTATGAATTCAAAACAGATCCCACTTCTGGAAAACATGGGAATAACATTCCTCAGCAAGTTCTCAGCTATGTTGCCGATATTAAGGTACAATATCCCAATCCAGGTCCAGCCAAAATGCAAAAAGAGCTGGAGAAGTCCATGATATTGATGATTGGCCTTTGGGAGCATCCAGTAAAAGAAATGACTTTGCGTAATGCTACTGGTCTCTGGGACAGAACTATATGCAACCTAAAACAAACAAGGTGATGAAAAATACCAGTCAAACAGTAAATGGTGGTCTTTGGTGTATTTTAATATAACTGTATTAAATACCACTTATTAATATGCTACATAATATTAACTGAAATGAATTTAATTAATGTTTCAATTTAATCAGTTAATTTAATTTTTTAATAAGTTGATCATGTAGAGTCCAGCAGCATTGAACCCCTGATTATCAGTGTCAAGAGTGAAACTTTGGCAGCTATGTACCTTGTCATTTCTACTTGCCATTAGAGAAAGGTGGGGAAGGGGAAGTGTTGATTATAAATGAGTTAACTAGAGAAATGACACTTCTACAGTTCCACTGAAGCTTGTGAGATTCTAGAAACTTTTCAAGGACATCTTAACACGTGTGCAGTTGAGGCAGATGGTTCCCATAACAAAGGGAAATGGTTTACTTGGTCTACATGGAAGTCTGGGGGTTTGGCAGGGAAAATCATTCTTTAATACTATTAACTGGGACCTGAGGATCTCAGAGTTAGTTTTACCTCGACATTGCTTAGCCATGTATTTAATATACATTAAGCTTTTCAGAAATGAAATGGTCCAGGAATTTTAGTTGGATATTGAAGCTGGATGTTGACAATCAGAGCCCAGATGAGGTGGGTGGGACATATCATCAGAATGGATGGCCAACACATGCCTTGCCAGTTGCTCTAGAGTGTACAGAAGTTTGGGAAGACTTCAAGATTGTCCACGTAAGTGCTACAAAGATGTCACAAAAGAATGCTATACCAATGTGATGTACACAATACCATGACTTCTTTGACAGCTATACTTGTTATATTTGGATGCTCTTTCCAAAGTTCAGCTGAGATTATTGAAGCTACATTTGTTTTTTAAACTTTCTCCAAAAGAAAACACAATGAAATTTATCATTGTGTAAATTTATCAATTTACCACAATGAAATATTAGAACACTAAAATATTGTTAACCCACCCCAATCTCCAATATATGTTAAGCAAAGGACTTACCTGCACAAACTTGTAAACTGTCATAATGGTAGCCATATCAAGAAATTCAATAGAACTTGGTCCTCCTATGACAGCAATCAGATTCTTCTGATTGTGACATTTATAATTAGGGATGAATCTGTTTGGTGTAGAGAGGAGTTCCAGAGCAGCAATACAAGTATATCTTGGAAGAAAATAGTTATTGTAAATGTTGAAGCCTAGTGTGATATTGGTTAAGATCTGGGGATTTTTATTAATCTCCTTTACAGCAAAAACCACAGCCATGATGTGTTGGTAGCTCTGTGACAATAATCTACAATGAAATTTTAAAAAATAGTTAAGTATTCTCCGTATAATTAGTTCTGAAATAAAGTTTTATTCTTTCCTATGTTTAAGCAGGAGAAGAATGATGTAAAATTAGTAATGGAGCCTCCCAGGGCTGTGTGCTCTCTCCACTTCTCCACCAATGACTGCATCTCAAAAGATCCCTCTCTCAAAATACTGAAGTTTGCCAATGGTACAGCAGTGATTGGTCTCATTCAAGACAATGATGAATCTGCATAAAGAAGGGAGGTTGAACAACTAGCCTTGTGATACAGACCCCTCACATCCTGGACATAAATTGTTTCAACTTCTACCCTCAAAATAACCCTATAGGGCACTGCACACCAGAACAACTAGACACAAGGACAGTTTTTTCCTGAATGCCATCACTCTGCTTAGCAACTAATTCCCACCCCACTGTCAAATAATTTACTAAGACTATATTATTACTATTATTCTTCTCTTCCTTACTAGTATCTATCTCTTCCCACTTATTACTATAACCATGTTGCTTGTATCTTTCAATTATATTGTTTTTATTTGTTTCCTAGTACGATTTGATAGCTTATTACTAACCTTGACTATCACTAAGTATTGTATCTTTTTATTCTTGATGAATGTATTTTATTCTCCATATGTACACTGAGGGCTTATATACCTAAAACAAATTCCTTGTGTGTCCAATCACACTTGGCCAATAAAGAATTCTATTCTATTCTATAAAGAACTAACATTAAAATGATTTATACTGTAAGACGTACTAACACCATCAGTCTAAACTGAACAGAAAGGGGTACTTTTTTGAAGAAAAATAAACAGATGCTATAGTACATAATTTAAAAAATACTTGATTGTTCACACGTGACCAAAATCATACACTGTAGAATGTCTTGCGCAGAAAATAAAAAGAAAGAATAAGAAGATGTAGGAGGAAGTTTTAAAATATCTAGTTACTCACATGTGTTCTACCAAATCATCCTTGCTGGGATGATACCTGAATGACATCCTTTCAGACATAACTAAGGTCTGAGAAATTACACCACCAACAATGAAGTCCCCAGCTTGATCATATTTATGAGAAATTGATGCAGGCTCAGTGCTCATGCATTTTGCTACTGGGACTTGGCCAACACTCTTAGGGAGAAAGAATAATATGAGGAAACCAAGAATTACAGCTACATAGAAAATCATTTGTGAAAAAAAAGACTTCACTGTATCCCACATTATTGTTAGCACACCCTTGATCTGCAGAGCAACGCGATGAATTGATAACCAGGTAACTACAGAATAAAGCCTCAGTGCCAAACCTAGGATATTATTCTATCTTTATAGTCTGTCTATTTCTGAATGCCAGAGGAGAAGCTTAAAGTCTCTGTCAGTAGTAATAATGGCCCTGGGAATTCCCCAGTTTGCTGAAAAAGTTCATAATTATAGAGAAGATAATAAATGACTCAAGAGTTACAGAGCCAGTTCTGTTTCATTCTCTTTTTTTGCAAAACTAATTTCTTTTACAGCAAAAACTCTAGTGTCCCCGAGAGATTATTCCTAGTCATACTGAACTTTGACCAGTGAAGGACATACAGACAACATCATTTCTATTATACTATGAGAACAAAATTGAATATAGTCCATGTGAGAGTATTTGACTTCAAAGTTCATCTCAGAGAGTACAAAAAAAGAAAAAGAACATACACAATTCCCTTCATGTTGCCACAATAACAAAGATGATGTAGAGAAATGCATGCTTTGATGAGATTGATATGTCAAGTAAAATTTTCTTTATTGCTTTTCTATACTGTATATTTATTCTGTTTTATCAATAAGAATAAATACAAAGGAAAAAAAATCCAACCATACACAACCCAGGAAAGCATATATACAATACCAAGAACAAAAACAAAAAAGGAAAAAATAATAATAACCCAAATGTCTAACATTGAGCATAAAAAATCCCACCCAGCTGGATGCTGAAATTAAATAAAAGCACCTTATGAATTCTCCTCTCCTAACATAATGGGTCTACAAATAGTAAAAATTCTCTTCCTTATTTAACAAGAAAACTATATTATATAAACTAACATTCCAGATGAAGGGATCTCTATCTGATAATCATATTGGGCCAACATTTCTCTCTCCCCCTCCCTCCCTCCACCTCTTTCTCATATATGTATGTATATATGGTGAACAGGTTAGCTAAAACATTACACTAATCTTCAAATCTTTCGGTTAACCATCTGTTATTTAACTTGTATTTAACTCTATTTAACTTGTAGAAGTCCATAAATGACTTCCAGTCTCTCATAAAACTATATAATCCAGTGTCTCTTACATTTCCAACACTAGTTAGAAGTCCCTCTATATACATTTTTGCTAATCTATCTTGAGTCAAATATCAAGGATACATCATTTTATAAAAATGCCTCTATGCCTCCCTCCTCCCTCCCTCCTTCCCTCCCTTCCTTCCTGGTATTGATCTTAATAATTTCTCTGGACAATATTAGCATTTTCCTAATTATACTGAAATATGTGATCTATATGTTTGTGTGTGCATATATCTTTTGGAATTGACACTTCTTGTTCAGTTAGTTCTTCCATGGAAATGAAACTTCCAAGAATCATTGGGATATTCCAGTTGAATCTGTCTGAATTGTAGAAAATGTAGAACCTGCAAATTATATAGAGGCATCTCATTCTGGAGACGATTAATAGACTAAGCTAAGAACCCCACCTTCTCCCTTTGTGCATATGACTCCCTTCCTTCCATTTTTATCAATTTCAAAGCAATGTTACTGTGTATTGTTTTAACGTTTAATATTGTTTCTATTGATTATAAGCTATCTAGATCACCTTGAGGTGATATGCTTGGCATGTAAGTTAAATAAATGAATAAATAAATAAATAAAATTTGCATTTCTTAATGGAAGGTTTGGTGGGTTTTTTTTTTTAGTCCAATACATTCAGTGATGGGATTCAAATAATTTAACAACCAGCTCTCTTCCCTAATGATCAGTTGGGTGGGCGTGGCCATGGTGGCCAGGCACATGGGGTGTGACAGGCAGCACTTGGCCTCCTGCATCCCCCTTGGAACAAAAACGGTCTGCGTGGGAGATGTGATGTCCCTCCTTGGCACCCTGTTTTGGGCCTAGGAGGCCTCCCTGCAACTTCCTAGGAGCGAAAATGCACCACGGGGGGGGGAACACACTGCCCCCACCCCATATTGGGCCTAGTGGGCCTCCCTGAAGCCTCCTGGGAGTGAAAATGGGACACCGGGGGGCGTGCCACACACTCCCATGCCCCATTTGGGCCTAGTAGGTCTCCCTGCACTTATCTGGGAGTCAAAATGGGGCATGTAGGAATTCCTGGAAGGGGCAGGGCCAGCAGCAATTTAACTACTGGTTCGCCTCAACTGGCCCAAACTGGCTGAATCCCACCATTGAATTCATTTGTGTGTAAAAATGTTTAGGTCAGAATAAGATTAACAGTAAGAGGAGGAGGAAACTTTCTCCAGGTACCTTTTATCAGTTCAACAGTGAGTGTACAATACTTAACTGCATGATCACAGAAATAGCAATAGCACTTAGATTTAAATATCACTTAGGTAGTCAGTAATCCCGGTACCAAGGACTCCTTCTTTCAAGGTTTGTATCAGTTTCTTGCTTCTCCTCATCTGTTAAATCTTTACAATCACAGAGAGAGAAGGGACAATTTAGCCCAATTCAAGATCTACTCAGACTAGAAATAGAAGTAAAAGCATCTTTGTAAGGTTACTGTCTGACGTCTGCTTCTGCACATGTAATAAAAGGAAAATTCCAGCTATGCATAATCAACTTCAGTGTTGAACTCTTTTTCTAAGTACTAGAATTGCTTTTAGGACTAGTTGTAAATTGATTTTTCCCTACTCCTATTTTTATAATCCAATTTCTTGTTGAATTGAGAAAATATAAGAAAATCTCAGCCAGCATCCAGTGTCCCTGTATCAAATGTTTCCCTCCCTCCCTCTTCTTTCTTTCTTTCTTTCTTTCTTTCTTTCTTTCTTTCTTTCTTTCTTTCTTTCTTTCTTTCTTTCTTTCTTTCTTTCTTTCTTTCTTTCTTTCCTTGCTACTCTTTGTGGGAAGTATAATGAGCAACAAACACACACACACACACACACACACACACACACACACACACAGAGTTGATGAAACTTGTGCATGTTCATGAGATACTAAAAGTAAGCTTAGAAGTCTAAGATGACTCCTTTCCTGAGCACTCTGGATTGGATAAATTTATTACAAACTTCCAGAATATATGGAGACTCTTTTTAACATGCTATAAATAATTCAACCTGTATTGCATCATTACAGATATTGAGATACTCATTGATCTCTGCATAGCTTTACAAATTTCATGTATTTAGTGCTGCTTCTATTGGTCTGTAACAGACACTACAAAGAGACCTTGACTATGTGTCTGAATGGTCAATTAATTGGCAACTGCAAATCTCAACCAACAAATGCTCTGTCTTACACATTTACACTTACACATTTACACTTACACTCAGACCCCCTTCCCAATTCCAAACACAGGGTGTGCAGAGACAAAAAAAAAGTCTACCGTGTTTCAGGCGGCGGATCTGGCCAGGAGGAAAGAGAAGAGTCTGCTGAGAAGGAGGACGGGGACACGCGGCTCTGCAATGTGCAGAAAAACACTTTCAGGTGGCAGTGGTACAATCACCCTCCCCAAATCCAAAGAACTTCCCAGTTCCCCGCTGCACATTGCAGGGGAACTGGCCGCCACCTGAAGCATGACTCTTGAGATTTGCATTGGGGAATCTGGGCAGCGATGGCTGGAAAGGAGGAACGTTTCCCTTTAGGGGCTCCCATTCAGCTCGGCTTGGCTCCTGGGCACAGAGAGGGCTTAGGCAGCAGCGGCGGCGGCTCCTCACATTGCTGGGGAGTGAAGTCAGTGTGGCCAGAGGGGTGACCAGCCACAAATTGTGGCATCCGCCTTGTTCCCCGAAGCTGCAGGGCAGATTCCCCTCCCCCCCACCGTCCCAAAGAGGGACGGTTGTTCCTCAGGCTGTGCTCTGACCCAGATCCCTGCTGCCTGGAACTGGCTGAAAATGGCCAAAGGGTGGGGGCCGGTGGGTGCGCAAGGCTACATTCAGCGTATAAGACGCACCCAGAATTTCACCCCCTTTTTGGTGGTAAAAAGGTGCGTCTTATACACCGAAAAATACGGTATGATCATTATGTTTACAGAATCTCTTCATTCTTGCTCAGTCTCCCCTCTTACAACTGAAATAAAAGCTGTAGGATATAAAAGAGAAATGTGACACCAGCATGTTTATCATGGCATGGACCCTCCTTAAAAAAACTGTAACTACTGTGTTTCCCCAAAAATAAGACCCTGTCTTATATTTTTGAACCCCAAAATAAGCACTTGGCCTTATTTTTGAGGGGGTCTCATTATTTTGGGGCACATGGAGCAAGACGGGGCTCATCTTGCCATCTTACCTGATTTTCAGCTCTGTCTCCCTAACCCTAACCAGAGGAAATGGCTGGGATCAGCTGCACATGCATTTAAATATTTTCGGAGAGGGCTTATTTTCAGAGAGGGCTTATTTTAGCACATATGCTCAAAAGCCTGATTGGCTTATTATCCAGGGAGCTCTTATTTTCAGGGAAACAGGGTACATATGTATTCAAGGTTTCAACTCTTGATATTGTTGGTTGCTAGAAACTTAAAATTTTAACCTAATGATATTTGTAAATCTTAATTTCAATGGCAATGCAAACTATTTGTTTGAATATTGATCAGGCTAACATTCTAACATTTCTCAGCAGAAAGTTTATTTCTGAGGTGTGAAATGTAGTTTTCTGTCAAGTGCAGACAACAAACCTAAATAAGAAGAAGTTACAGAAACTGGATTGTGGGGGGCAATAAGCTGACTTTGTATAAAAAAGAACACTGCTTGGGGGGTGGGGTGAAAGCCCTAATAAGCAGGTATATACAAAAGTATGAAGGCTATTGCTTAACACATTGTAAGCTGCCCTGAGTCTCCGGAGAAGGGCGGCTTATAAATCGAACCAATAAATAAATAAATAAATAAATAAATAAATAAATAAATAAATAAATAAATAGCAGGCACAGGATGTCAATTCCACCTAAAAGTTGGTCTGCTGAAGTTACTGAAGTAGTGCCCGCTAATAAACTACACAAAAACGGAGTTGCTTCTGCCAAATCAGAACACATAATAATGGAAACTCACTGCAGCGTTTATTATAAATACATATGTTCTTGAGGGGACCACACCAAAAGGATAGTGAGACACACTCTTGCAAACAAGAGATGAATTAATATTTATACATTTCAGAAAAGGAGGGGAAATGATGCAAACAAGCATATGCAAAAGTGGTACATGATTAAAGATTACATTTTCATAAGTAATGGTCCTTGGATTAGTTCCCAACCTTCTGATACCTACTTTTTGTCAAGAGACTAATATTCTTTGTGAGGAGAAATAGATCAAAATGAATTTGGGTGCCAAATGCCAGGAAGAAGACTGGCATCTTGAGAACAGACTCAACGTTCCCATGAGTATGTTCTACTAAGATATTCGACAGCCTGCACCTTCAAGGCTATGACACATTCCTGTCAGACTCCAAAAACTAAGAAAGCATGTAATTTTTTCCAAGCAAATTTTTAAAATATTTTTTTAATTTTTTATTATTAAAAAGTACAAACAAACATACAAACAACAACAAAACATACAAAACAAATAAGCATAAAACAAATCTTTACATCTTCTTTATAAACTTTTCACATCCATAATCTGTATTTATATTTATACCTTTTTTCTATCTTTTTCTAGTATATCTCTTGTATCTATATTTCTGGTACATCATCTCTTCGCATTTTCTTAATCTACATCTTTAATTTACTATTTTCCTTAATTGGTACTTAATTTCTTATCTATAATTTTTATCTTCTAATTTATATCCATATCCTTTTTCCCTTTCTTCTTCTCCAACCAGTTATACCATTTCTGCCATACTAAATAATAGTCCGTTTCCTCCTTTTTCTGTATTTCCTTTTAAGTTTGTCCATTTCTGCACATTACATAATTTTACTAATTATTTTATCTTCTGTTG
Organism: Pituophis catenifer annectens; assembly: GCF_029215685.1. Taxonomy (NCBI): domain Eukaryota; kingdom Metazoa; phylum Chordata; class Lepidosauria; order Squamata; family Colubridae; genus Pituophis; species Pituophis catenifer. Next base: position 15,302,820 of record NW_027256895.1, read on the forward strand.
GTATATCCTCATTCTTCCAATTCTGGGCAAAAACTATTTGTGCTGCCGTTAGTATATGAATAATTAAGTATTTTATTTCTTTTTCGTATTGTCCTGTAATTATTCCTAATAAAAAGGTTTCTGGCCTCCTTTCTATTTTTTGGTGTATGATTTCCTCTATTTGTATTCTAATCACCTGCCAAAATTGTTTTGCTTTCTGACATGACCACCAGATGTGGTAGCAGGTTCCTTTTTGGAGTTTGCATTTCCAACATATTGGGGAGGTGTTTGGAAACATTCTTGCCAGTCAGGCAGGCGGGAGGTGCCATCTATAGAACATTTTGTACATATTCTCTTTGTAGGATACAGACATTGTTAGTTTATAATTTACATTCCATAATTTTTCCCATTTTTCCAATTTATCCATAGCATTGGGGTAGTTCTGTACCTCCATAGTCGATAGCCATTCTGGAATTTTATCGTAATGTGTTTTTTTTTAATCTCCTGCCAAGTTTGGAACAGTGCTTCTCTGATAATATGTCATTGGAAATATCCATGTTGTTTGTCTTTTCCCTCCCACAGAAATATGTGCCATCCTCTTTGTAAATCAAAACCTTCTAATGTCAGTATTCTTTTATTTTTGAATTCTATCCAGTCCTTACTCCAAATCAGTGATGCTGCTTTATAGTGTTGTGGCTCCGTTGCCTGAACCTGGGCTATTGACAGATGCAGACTCTGAGAGTGAGGGAGAGGAGTTGGCAAGGCCTCCCTCTCCAGGACTCTCCTCTCTGGCAATGCCTCCTCTCTGGCAATGCCTCCAAGGTCAAGAGATAGGCCTAGAGCCAAGCACGTCCCCACAGCCACAGGTGGACAGCGACAAAGGAGATAAGTGCTGGCTGGATCCTCGACAGTGGCACAGGGAGAAGTGTGAGCAGCAGAGGTGACGGCGTGCCAGAGATTAGCTGAGTCACACCCCACACCCCACAGGGTATAAATGTGGGTGTGGTGGCCGGTTCAGTTTGTGACGGGCAAAAACTAGAAATAATCCATGATCTCTGTGCTACTGGACTTCTGCCTGCCTTGTCAGACTAATCTTTGTATTGCTGAAATTTTGCTTGCTTTATCGGACTGCTTGCAGTCTAATCTTTGTTTTGTGTGAGTAAAGTCTGAATTGGCAGCTAGCCACTGGATTGCTGCCAGCTTTATCTTCAAAGACTTTGTCGTGTGGCTTATTAACTCTGGGCCGTCTCTGGGGGTGCGTGTGTGGGACGGGGACAGAATATATTGTACGTTTCCCAATCCGGTAATGCTAATCTTCCTCTCCTTCTTGTATGTTGTAAGTGCTTTATTTTGATCCTTGCTTTCTTCCCCTGCCAGATGTAATTTGCAATCATTTTGTTAAAATCTTTGAAGAAATGCTTCCCCGGTTTTATCGGAATTACTTGAAACAGGTATAAGATTCTGGGTAGTTCATTTTAATCGAGGCAATCTTTCCAAGGAATGATAACTGTAACTTCCGAGAGAAGTTAGAGATCGGAAGATATAACGAGCAATGGAAGAAAGAATCACTTTGACAGACAGCGACAACGTGAAAGGCAAACAAAAGGTCGAGACGGAAACTTACAACATATACACCCAGATATTGATTTGAAAGAGGTGTGGGTTCTAAAATAAATAGACTGTGAAGGAAGATGGCATTTTAAGAATAAGGACAGTGAGACTGATGGGGCTGATCCAGAACGGTGATTGGAGAAGTGGTGATTTTAACAGAATGATAGACAGAACAGACTTGGAAAATAATGAACTTGGAAGCTTGAACTAATTACCCAAAAGTGTTAAATTTGGATATTTTGACATTTGGATATTTCAGTTGAGAGACATTAAAAACCATACTTCAAATGAATAGAAGGAAAAATAATAATAATAATAATAATAACCTTGAATCAGACATCCCTTACAGCATCTCCTGCACAGCAAAGATCAATAGATACCATGTTAGGAACAGAGAAAGAAAAGGCAATCTCCACATCCAGTATACAAAACATTCAATCAATACTGGCAATGATTCAGGAAGGAATGAATAAGACACAAGCATCTATTGTGAATAACCATGAGGAAACAAGAAGAAACCATGAGGATTTGAAGTCTGAAGTGGGAGAAATAAAGGACAATTTCAAGAAAATGGACGACAAAATAGAAAAAATACAACAGAATATTGTGAAAAAATGAGCAAAGGATCCAAAAGCTGGAGGTAAAAATGGAACAAACAGACAAGAAGATAGAAATGCTGGAACAAAATCAGATGTCAATCAACAGAGAATTGGAAGAATTGATTATGTATCTGGAAATGGAGAAGGCATCTTTTTATCTTAGGTTCCAGAACATAGCGGAAAGTAAAGATGAAGACCTAGGAGAGATAATGGCAGGAAACCTGGCAAAAACAACACAGAGAGACAAATTTTTAAAATATTTTTAATATTCCTTACTTATAGACAGAATCTTGCCAAAGTAAGGAAAACTGCCATCCCCATAAAGCATATGCTCTGGGAACTGTTAAGGAGGAGCTGTCTTTACCCTTTATCTGTCACATAAACTATCTGAATTGATTTGTCTCTTACTTTTCTGGAATACACTCATTCCCTTATGGGAATCCAGATTTCATTCCCTTACAATTCCTTTTGTTTCAATTTTATTTCAACAATTCCATTCATCTGAAAATCCACTATTAAAAGATTGATTGTCTATATAAGAACCATACCTGACCTGAATATTACAGAAAGACTTGTTGCAAGAAAAGCTGTAGGATAAAAAAAAAAAGTATTTAAAGTCAAATGTTGTGAATAAACTTGGTATTTAAACTTTGCTCAGCTAAGTACCTACCCTAAAGAATGAACTGTATGATTTCAGCCAATTCCAATTCTGCTAATTATGCCATGATAGCCACATTTTCCTTATTGTACCTGCTGTAACTCAGAGTCTATGTCCCTATTCATAATTTCCTCTACTACTGCACCAACTAATAAACCAGGTTTATTTGATTCAGAATCTTATCCAAATACAACCAATCATTGCAAACCTCAATGAATAGAATAGAATAGAATTTTTATTGGCCAAGTGTGATTGGACACACAAGGAATTTGTCTTGGTGCATATGCTCTCAGTGTACATAAAAGAAATGATAGTTATATAACTATTATATATAACATACTAGTTATATCTTTGACTGATGCTCTGGATCTGTTTCAAGCACCATGATAATTGGCTAACTGACCTTTAATGTACCTAGACAAAGACAAAAGGCAAGATTGCTTAAACAATTCGCTTTATGAGATGCTCCCTTTTATTCAAATGAGGCCTCATGATGATAATGTAGCATTTGGGGAAAAAGACACAAGCCAGAAGCCCAGTGCTGGAGGCCAGGAGGGAGAAGATCTCCACGGCTACCATGTATTTGCCTTTGGTGCTCACGTAGGCTGGGACAAAGGACAACCAGACACTACAAAAAACCAGCATGCTGAATGTGATAGATTTGGTTTCCTGGAAAGTATCTGGTAACTTCCTAGCAAGGAAAGCTGCAATAAAACTGACTATAGCCAGGAAACCCATAAAAGATAGAACACTATAAAACATGATATCTGACCCTTCATTGCATTCCACAACAATTTCAGAAATGAAGGAGTGCTTATCCATATCTGGGAAAGGGGGAGAGGTTGCTAACCACACAGTACAAAGAAGAAATTGAATAAAGGAGCAGGAGAGAACAATGGAAAGGGCTAGGCTTTTCCCAACCCATGTCCTCATCCTTGATCCTGGCTTGGTGGCCATGAACGCAAACACCACAGTGACAGTTTTGGCCAACATACAAGAAACAGCCACAGTGAAGATGATCCCAAAAGAAGTCTGTCGAAGGAGACAAGTCATCTTCATGGGTTGACCAATGAAAAGTAGAGAGCAAAGAAAGGAGAGGAGGAGGGAGAGGAGGAGGGTATAGGAGAGACTGCGGTTGTTGGCTTTGATGATTGGAGTGTTGTGATACTTCCTGAAGATTCCCAGCACCAATATTGTGATAAAAGAAAGCACAAGAGCCAAGGTCACTAAACTGATCCCCAAAGGTTCCTCATAACTTAAGTAACTTATATCCTTTGGCATGCATAAATCCTGCTTATTGTTTGGATATTGATCTTCTGGGCACTGGAAACAGTCATCTCGATCTGATAAAATGAAATATAGAAAGTTAAATAAGGATATATTTTTGAGCCCTCCCTTCTTAGTATTTCAGATTAAAAAAATAAATAAGTGTGTCGCGAATTAGTTTCATGGTATGATTTGTTAGTGTAGATTTTGTTAATAAGTAATAAACTGTCCATTTTCATTTCCTTTTTTTCACTTCACACATTGTGATGAGATAGCAATATTTTAATAAGTCGTGTAGATCTCAGTAGAGAGGAAACAGCTTATGTGTAAGAGAAACTACATAAAACAACATGTCAGAGCGTTTGCAATGTGACTACTATTAGGAGACAACCCAGGAGCAAAACACAGCACACAGAGCCTTAAACATTTAACGGTGGTTTATATACAAGACAAATACAAAAATATACATGGTAGCAATTACTCGACAAGCAATCAAACTTCTTCTTAACTCTACACAGAGAGATTGGCAATGAATACCAGACACAAGGAGAGAGAATACCTTAACACAATATTTTGGAGGTGGATTTTTTTTTGCTTTTTGGAAAAATTGGCTAAAATTAAAAGAAATTTTAAGAAGACTATTAAGTCAGTTGAACCTACTTTTGTATCCAAATATCCAGATACAGCCAATGTATTTTATGGGATCTCTTACCTATCTGATTTGTGATCTTTCCCTCTGGGCATCGAGTGCAGTTATAGCAACAAAACAATCGCCCTTCGATCTTGGTTTTGCGGTAACCTGGCTTGCACTTCTCATTACAAAGTGAAACAGGACGTTCCTTTCCAGGAAAAGGAAAAAAAAAAAAAGATGGTTCAACAGAGAGAATAGAACTTTTCAATTACTGGAGATCTGGAAATATCGTCAACTGGCAGGTTGAACCATTGATTCAAGAAGAATTTACCATCTTTTTAGAATATGTTGTGGCCTATTGGCCACGGGCCACTACAGCAGCTGAACCAGAGGAGAAGGAGGAGGCATGGGAGTCAGCATCAGGGCAATCTAGGAGCTCTGAGGGGGAAGAGGGAATGGAGCTGGCAAAGAGAGAGAGAGAGGCGGAGTCTGGGCCATCCATCAACCCTCAGATGGAGAATCAACAGCCCCCAAGTTTGGAGGTGGCTGATGAGAAAGAAGAGGAACTGTTGGGTCCAGTGCCTGATGTGCAGATGAAGACCGAGAAGGGGAGAGCAGTGGAAAGCTGTGGGGTGATCCTGGGGATTATATGATTTTTCTTCTTCTATGCAACTGTGTCTGGTTCACAAAGACTATGTGGACAAGTCCCTGCAGTTTTCTTGGCAAGATTTCAAGAATTGGTTTGCCTTTGATTCCTTTCTAAGGTTGGGAAAAGGTAACTTGTCAAAGCTCATCCAACTGGCTTTTTGTCTAAGATGGAACTGGAACTCATAGTTGCCATGTTTCCAACCTGATGTCTTAACCACTACACCAGAATAGTTCATTTCCTTTATTTTTATTTATTTATTTTATTTATTTTATTTATTTTATTTATTTTATTCGGCTTATATGCTGCCCTATCTCACAATGGACTCAGGGCGGCTCACAACAATAAAACACAAGCCACAATAAAAATAAAGACTAAAATCTAAAAAATTTAAAATTAACCCATTAAAACCCTTAAAACCCCATCATCAGACCAGGTCAAGGGATTTAAAAAGCCAAGTTTTTAATTCCCGGCGGAAGGTGCGAAGGTCAGGCACTAGTCGGAGTTCCAAGGGGAGTTGATTCCAGAGGGTGGGCACCCCAACCTAGAAGGCTCTACCCCTGGGGGCCGCCAGCCGCCACTGTCTAGCCAACGGCACCCTGAGTAGGCCCTCTCTATGGGCGCAAACCGGGCGATGGGATGGTGTTGCTGGCTGTAGGTGGTCCGCCAAATATCCTGGTCCTAAGCCATGTAGGGCTTTGTAGGTCAACACCAGCACCTTGAATCTCACCCGGAGGGCAACTGGTAGCCAATGCAAACCGCACAGGAGGGGTGTAACATGGGAGTATCAGGATTCTCCCATCACAACCCGCGCGGCTGCATTCTGCACCAGGTGAAGCCTCCGAGTGGTCCTCAAGGGCAGCCCCATGTAGAGAGCATTGCAGTAGTCAATCCATAAGGTGACCAGCACATGCGTAACTGTGCATAGGGCATCTCGGTCCAGGTAGGGACCGATATCTTCAGTGTGGTCACATAGGACCATATTGAGTCTTAGGAAATTAATTTATTGTATTGTTGCATTTATTGGTCTATATACAATTTTTTTTAATCCAACAGTTTGCTGATGGAATTGTCCAGAGATTGGTACCCAACAATGAATTAAATTTTGTGGCCCAAATTCTCTTCTTATTTGAAATAGGGCCACAAATTGCTGTTAACAGTTTTATTCCTTATCCAGGAAACATATTAACATTCATTGGATGAATGGATTATAATCAGTGATGAAATCCAATTTTTTCTACTACCAGTTCTGTGGGCATGGTGTGGTGTGGTGGGCATTGCTTGGTGGGCATGGCAGGGGAAGGATACTGCAAAATCTCCATTCCCACCCCACTCTGGGGTCAGCCAGAGGTGGTATTTGCCACTTCTTTGAACTACTCAAAATTTCTGCTACCAGTTCTCCAAACTGCTCAAAACTTATGCTAATGGTTCTCCAGAACCTGTCAGAACCTGCTGGATTTCACCCCTGATTATAATGGTGCTAGAATATTAATTTGCAACCTAATTCTTAAGTCTTTCCATCCCTAGAAATTAAGAAAAAAGCAGTTGATCAATCATTTCTGTCTTTCTGAAGGACTCATCGTTTTCCTCATAATTACACTGAGCACAAGCTCCACAAGCAAAAAACCAATTCATATGTCTGAATATCTGTGCCATTCACATTAAAGTTTGAGCTGTGTAACACTTTTGGAACAGTGGGGAAAAAGTGGGGAAAGAAGTGCAACAGGAGTTAAAATAACATGGTCTCTACCTGATTAAACCAGCTGGGCCAAACCACATCATGTTCATCAATAGTCAAACATTTGTCAGTGGTTGCTGATGGGTCTATCTTTCCAACTGTCTTTCTGAGAAAGGTCTGGTTTGAGAAAGTGATCCAGTTTATGATGTCAAATCCTGCCAGCAGTTCACCATTTTGGTCAAAAGAAATTTTTTCTCCAGCACTGTTATTAAAAGATATACTTTGCAGAAAGCGGTGGAGCTAAACAGTCGTGAAAGAAGTGAAAACAGATATATTTGTAAGACAGTCAGTCGCTAAAGTTCTCTTTCAAAACATGCTAATAATAACTCAGCAACTAATAGTTCAATAATAAGACTTGGGAAATATTTACACTTACAGAAACAAACAATATATCTATGAAACAATATTTGTTTTCTTATGCAAAGAATAATGCCATCTATTGAAAAAAATCAATTTTGTAAAGATGACATAATGCATCATTAAGGAAATTAACTATTTATCAAAAAATAGAAAACGTATAAGAGACAACACAATAATAACTAATCTACTGAATATCTGGGTCAAACACACAAAAAATAAGTTTATGTTTACCCTTTCTACTTCTTGACTTGTTATTGAATGTCTTTTTTTAAGAAGACTTTTATCATGATAACAAGACATCCCATGATTATCTCTTCCCCTTACCTTCCCCTACGTGTCCTACTATTTGCTTTTGTACTTTTGGGTTTTATACTATAAACTAATCAAAATGAGAGAGAAAAAAACATCTAATGGAATTCACTATTCTGCATTACTATTAATCTTCTCATAGTTCCTATCACCCATCTCCTCCCACTTTTGACTGTATGACTGTAACTTTGTTGATTGCATCCTTACGATTTATATTGATTGTTTCCTAGTATGATTTGATTGCTTTTTTATACCCTATGACTATCATTAAGTGTTGTACCTTATGATTCTTGATGAATGTACCTTGTCCTTTTATGTACACTGAGACCTATGCACCAAAGACAAATTCCTTGTGTATACAGTCACACTTGTCCAATAAAGAATTCTGTCCTGTTCTGTTCTGTTCCATTCCGTTTGGTTCTATTCTATTCTATAAATTTCAAAAAAAAAAAAAAAAGACATCTCGTGGAAAGATAATAAATTGGAAGATTTTATTTTTAATAAGACAAATATGAGAGGTCTTGGGCTTCCTACTTCATAATAATCCACTGTACTTACTTGGTTTCACTGTTTTAAAATAGGAAAAATAGCACAAAAAGAACAGGAGAAACAAGGAAATATTGAAAGACTTTGATTTTTGAATTTTAAAACTTTGTAACACACAATTTTGTTTATTTGATCCTTCTAATTTAGAAGTTGTTACACTAATATTAATCAGAATCTGAGAAGGTCAAATGCCATATGATAAAACATATATTGATTTTGATTACGGTAACAGAGATGCAACAATTGGAATTTCAAGAGAAGAACTTTTATTCTGAATGTTGTCTCTCTCCCTTCCTCCCTCCCTCTCTCTTTCCCTCTCTCCACATTCTCTTTCTCTCTTTCTTTTTCTTTCTTTCTTTCTCTTCATGTTTGCATGCATGTGTGTACGTACATATGCACCTTTGACTCCTAGTGACTACCTGCACAAATCCCTGGAGTTAAATGTTATATATGAAGAAAATTGATATAAGATGTTCTATAACTGGTAGAACAGTCTTGATGGATAAAATAGACAAATTATTTTCTAAAAAAAAAAAACATTGGAAGATTAATGAGCAACCAACCAACACACACACACACACACACACACACACACACAGAGAGAGAGAGAGAGAGAGAGAGAGAGAGAGAGAGAGAGAGAGAGAGAGAGAGAGAGAGAGAGAGAGAGAGTTTTGAGAAATAATTCATACAGGCAGAAACAAATGTTGAAAGTTAAATTCCCATTGTAAATTGTAATAGTTTTGTAAATTTTTATCAAACCATATATTCCTTCAAAGTATATCTAAATTGCTGCTAGGATATTATAAATGTCTTATGGGAAAGCATATTGGATTTCTTCCTTAGAAGAATGACCAAGTCATTTATGGGAGTAACCTCCAATATCTAGAATCACCTCATTTCTAAAAAACACAATTCAGATTGAGCGGAAACTCGAGCGCGTTACAGCACCAGAACCCAGAATAGAGCAGCTGGCTGGAGCCCATCTGTGCATCAGCCAGCTGCACTTCCGGGTTTTGTCACGTTCATACACACCAGCCAGCTGGTATTTGCGTGAAGACCAGCTGGCTGGCGCACAAGTGCAGACTGGAACCCAGAAGATAGCTGGCTGCCGTGCGCATGCATGCAGGATCATGTACCTGGTGCGCATGGGCACAATGGAACCTGGAAGAGCAGCTTCCTGCTCACACGTGCCCATCTCTGGCACATGTGCCATAGGTTTGCTACCATGGACCTAGTGGAATGTCCAAATTATTCTCCTTACCTTCCATGACTGTTGACTCAGGAAATTCTCTCTCATTATTCTTCTTTGTCGGCCTTGGAAAGAATACATGGCATGCAAAGCATGTGCAATTGCGTAGACAGCATTGTAGATACTGTAGCTGTGGGCAGTCATGCTGGTTTCAAACACAGGTACAGGGAGCGTCTCTAGTTTTTCCTCCCCAGTGCAGATATTGTCATCCTCTTCGTCTGTGATGGAAACTTGGGGCAAACAGTTAAAGATCTGTTGCCAAAACTGGATTAGAAATCCATCTTCCTTATCTAAAACCGGGCTCCTCATCTGAACAAATTTCTGGAAAGCCGACACTTGTTTTGAATGTACGGCAAGCGTTATAGAGCCATGAATGAAATTAAGATCCCAATATCTTTGGAAAGGAAGGGATGAGAAGTCTACTTCTGCTGTCATAAACCAAACCTTGGGGTTACATGGCAAATCATTATATTCTGAAATTCTGAGCAAAGCCCTTAAATTTAGCATACTCTGAAATCCCCCCAGAAACATCACTATTTTAGCTGTACTCTTTGAAACAATTCTTAAATTGTTGTATGATGTACGCATTGTCTTCTCATCATCACTGATAAATTCACCTGATATTTTTTCTATGAATTCAAAACAGATCCCACTTCTGGAAAACATGGGAATAACATTCCTCAGCAAGTTGCCGATATTGAGGTAAAACATCCCAATCCAGGTCCAGCCAAAATGCAAAAAGAGCTGGAGAAGTCCATGATATTGATGACTGGTCTTTGGGAGCATCCAGTAAAAGAAATGACTTTGCGTAATGCTACTGGTCTCTGGGACAGAACTATATGCAACCTAAAACAAACAAGGTGATGAAAAATACCAGTCACACAGTAAATGGTGGGTCTTTGGTGTATTTTAATATAACTTTATTAAATACCACTGATTAATATGCTGCATAATATTAATTTAATTAATGTTTCAATTTAATCAGTTAATTTATTTTTTTAATAAGTTGATCATGTAGAGTCCAGTAGCATTCAACCCCTGATTATCAATGTCAGGAGTGAAACTTTGGCAGCTATGTACCTTGTCATTTCTACTTGCCATTAGAGAAATGTGGGGAAAGGGAAGTGTTGATTATCAATGAGTTAACTAGAGAAACAAAACTTCTACAGTTCCATTGAAGCTTGTGAGATTCTGGAAAGTTTTAAAGGACATCTTAACAGGTGTGCAGTTGAGGCAGATGGTTCCCATAACAAAGGGAAATGGTTTACTTGGTCTACATGGAAGTCTGGGGGGGGTGGTCTGACTGGGAAAATCTTTATTTAATACTATGAACAGGAACCTAAGGATCTCAGCGTTAGTTTTACCATGACATTACTAAGCTATGCATTTAATATACAGTAAACATTTCAGAAATGAAATGATCCTGGGCTTTTATTTGGATACTGATGCTGGATATTGACAATCAGAGCCCAAATGAGGTGGGTGGGACACATCATCAGAATGGATGGCCACCATATGCTTTGTCAGTTGCTCTAAAGTATATGTAAGTTTGGGAATACTTCAAGATTGTCCATATAAGTGCTACAAAGATGTCGCAAAAGAACGCTATACCAATGTGATGTCCAGCTATGGAAAGTAGATGTTGTGGTTTCTGACAGAATCTGTTGGTGAGAACTGTGCTGAAAAGCCTCCACTGGCTTTGAAAAAAGAGGACACTAAAAACTGATTGAAAACCATGAATGGGACAAAGAATAACACCCACAGTTATTACAACAATGACTTCCTGTGCTTCCCCCCATTCTGTAGACTCTGCACCTCCAGACTGGAACTGCAGTGTCACCTCTGTGTCCAGAGGTAAACCAAACAATACCATGACTTCTTTGACAGCTATACTTATTATATTTGGGTGCTCTTTCCAAAGTTCAGCTGAGATTATTGAAGATACATTTGTTTTTTAACTTTCTTCAAAAGAAAACACAATGAAATTTATGGCCCACAATGAAATATTAGAACACTAAAATATCGTTAACACACCCCAACCCCCAATATATATTAAGCAAAGGACTTACCTGCACAAACTTGTAAGCTGTCATAATGGTAGCTATATCAAGAAATTCAATAGAACTTGGTCCTCCTATGACAGCCATCAGATTCTTCTGATTGTGACACTTATAATTAGGGATGAATCTGTTTGGTGTAGAGAGGAGTTCCAGAGCAGCAATACAAGTATATCTTGGAAGAAAATAGTTATTGTAAATGTTGAAGCCTAGTGTGATATTGGTTAAGATCTGGGGATTTTTATTAATCTCCTTTACAGCAAAAACCACAGCCATAATGTGTTGGTAGCTCTGTGACAATAATCTACAATGAAATTTTAAAAAATAGTTAAGTATTCTCTGTATAATTAGTTCTGAAATAAAGTTTTCTTCTTTCCTATGTTCAAGTAGCAGAAGAATGATGTACAATTAGCAAAGGAGCTGCCCAGGGCTGTCTGCTCTCTCCACTTCTCTTCTTTCTATCCACCAATGACTGCATCTCAAAAGATCCCTCTCTTAAAATTCTGAAATTTGCAGATGATACAGCTGTGATTGGTCTCATTCAAGACAATGATGAATCTGCACAAAGAATGGAAGTTAACAACTAGCCCTATGGTACAGATCCCTCACATCCTGGACATCAATTGTTTCAACTTCTACCCTCAAAACGATGCTATTGAGCACTGCACACCAGAACAACTAGACACAAGAACAGTTTTTCCCGAATGCCATCACTCTGCTTAGCAACTAATTCCCACAATACTGTCAAATAATTTACTAAGACTGTATTATTACTATTATTCTTCTCTTCCTTACGAGCATCTCTCTTCCCATTTATTACTATAACCATGTTGCTTGTATCTTTCAATTATATTGTTTTTATTTGTTTCCTAGTACGATTTGATAGCTTATTACTAATCTTGACTATCACTAAGTATTGTATCTTTTTATTCTTGATGAATATATTTTATTCTCCGTATGTACACTGAGGGCTTATATACCTAAAACAAATTCCTTGTGTGTCCAATCACACTTGGCCAATAAAGAATTCTATTCTATTCTATAAAGAACTAACATTAAAATGATTTATACTGTAAGACGTACTAACACCATCAGTCTAAACTGAACAGAAAGGGGTACTTTTTTTGAAGAAAAATAAACAGATGCTATAGTACATAATTTAAAAAATACTTGATTGTTCACACGTGACTAAAATCATACACTGTAGAATGTCTTGTGTAGAAAATAAAAAGAAAGAATAAGAAGATGTAGGAGGAAGTTTTAAAATAGCTAGTTCCTCACATGTGTTCTAACAAATCATCCTTGCTGGGATGATACCTGAATGACATCCTTTCAGACATAACTAAGGTCTGAGAAATTATGCCACCAACAATGAAGTCCCCAGCTTGATAATATTTATGAGAAATTGATGCAGGCTCAGTGCTCCTGCATTTTGCTACTGGGACTTGGCCAACACTCTTCGGGAGGAAGAATAATATGAGGAAAGCAAGAATTACAGCTACATAGAAAATCATTTGTGAAAAAAAAGACTTCACCATATCCCACATTATTGTTAGCACCCCTTTGATCTGCAGAGCAAACAGATTAAAGCCTCAGTGCCAAGCCTTGGTTATTATACTATCTCTATAGTCTGTCTATTTCTGAAGGCCAGAGGAGATGCTTAAAGTCTCTGTCAGTAGTAATAATGGCCTTAGGAATTCCCCAGTTTGCTGAAGAAGTTCATAATTATAGAGAAGATAATGAATGACTCAAGAGTTACAGAGCCAGTTCTATTTTGTTCTTTTTATTTTTTGCAAAACTAATTTCTTTTGCAGCGAAAACTCTAGTGTCTAGTGTCTCCCAAGAGATGATTTCTAGTAAAACTGAACTTTGACCAGTAAAGGACATACAGACAACATCATTTCTATGAGAACATTTGATAGAACATCTGATAGAACATTTTGTTCTATCAGAACAAAACTGAATATAGACTATGTGAGTGTCTTTGGTGTCAAAGTCCATCTCAGAGAGAACAAAAAGAAAAAGAACATACACAATTCCCTTCATGTTGCCACAATAACAAAGATGATGTAGAGAAATGCATGCTTTGATGAGTTTTTTTTTTTTTAATTTGATTTATATGCTGCCCTTCTCCGGAGACTCAGGGCGGCTTACAATGTGTTAAGCAATAGCCTTCATACTTTTGTATATTTATACAAAGTCAGCTTATTGCCCCCACAAACTGGGTCCTCATTTCACCTACCTTAGAAAGGATGGAAGGTTGAGTCAACCTTGAGCCTTGGAGAGATTCGAACCAGCAGTAATTGCAGGCAGCTGTGTTAATAACAGTGTGCTTAGACCACTGTACTATCAAGGCTCTATTTGATTGAATTGATTGATATGTCAAGTAAAATTTTCTTTATTGTTTTTCTATACTGTATATTTATTCTGTTTTATCAATAAGAATAAATACAAAGGAAATAAAATCCAACCATACACAACCCAGGAAAGCATATATCCAATACCAATACCAAGAACAAAAACAACAAAGAAAAAATAATAATGACACAAATGTCTAACATTGAGCATAAAAAATCCAACCCAGCTGGATGTTGAAATTAAATAAAAGCACCTTATGAATTCTCCTCCCCTTACATAATGGGTCTACAAATAGTTTTAGACATTCTCTTCCTTATTTTAGAAGAAAACTATATTATATCAACAAATATTCCAGATGAAGAGATCTCTATCTGATAATCAAATTGACCCAACATTACTCTCTCCCTCCCTCCCTCCTTCCCTCTCTTTCTCATATATGTATGCATATGTGGTGAACAGGTTAGCTAAAACATTACACTAATCTTCAAATCTTTCTGTTAACCATCTGTTATTTAACTTGTATTTAACTCTATTTAACTTGTAGAAGTCCATAAATGACTTCCAGTCTATCATAAAACTATATAGTCCATTGTCTCTTAAATTTCCAACACTTGTTAGAAGTCCCTCTATATACATTTTTGCTAATCTATCTTGAGTCAAAGACCAAGGATACATCATTTTATAAAAATGTTCTTTCAAACTATAATTCAAATTACATTTTTACCAATTAGTCCATACATTCTCCCATTTATCTAGCATTATGATATCAGGTAGAATTTAAATGCTGGGTGTCATTGTATTTCCACCAGTGGAGATTTTTTTTTTAACAACATAGTTTAATTCACTCTTTTTGTTAATTGCTCCCTTTTATTAAGATCTGGTCTAATTATAATGATGTAACATGATAAAAAGACTTTTATCATGATAACAAGACATCCCATGGATGTCTCTTCCCTTCCCCTCTGTGTCCTACTATTTGCTTTTGTACTTTTGGGTTTTATAGTATAAACTAATAACTCATTCGAGATAACAACAAATATTCATAAAGATGGGAGGTTGAACAACTAGCCTTGTGATGTGATCAGAACAATCTTGAACTAAACACATTCAAAACCGTAGAAATTATGGTAGATTTTAGGAGAAACCCTCCTATACTACCACTTCTTACAACACTAGACAACACAGTATTAACAGTAGAGACCTTCAAATTTCTAGGTTCTATCATATCTCAAGACCTAAAAAGGATTCCTAACATCAAAAATGTCATCAAAAAAGCACAACAAAGAATATTATTTCTGCACCAATTCAGGAAGCTCAAACTGCCCAAGGAGCTGCTGATACAGTTCTATAGAGGAACTGTTGAGTCTATCATCTGCACCTCTATAACTGTCTGGTATGGTTCTGCAACCCAACAAGACAGATACAGACTTCAGAGGATAATTAGAACTGCAGAAAAAAACAATTACTACCAACCTTCTATTGAGGACTTGTATACTGCACAAGTTAAAAAGAGGGCTGTAAAAATATTTACAGACTCCTCGCATCCTGGACATAAATTGTTTCAACTCCTACCCTCAAAATGACGCTATAGAGCACTGCACACCAGAACAACTAGACACAAGAACATTTTTTTCCCAAATTCCATCACTCTGCTAAATAAATAATTCCCTCAAACTATTCACTAAGTCTGCATAACTATTAATCTTCTCACCATTCCTATCACACATCTCCTCCCACTTATGACTGTATGACTGTAACTTTGTTGATTGCATCCTTACGATTTATATTGATTGTTTCCTAGTATGATTCAATTGCTTATTTGTACCCTATGACTATCATTAAGTGTTGTACCTTATGATTCTTGGTGAATGTACCTTGTCTTTTTATGTACACTGAGAGCTATGCACCAAGACAAATTCCTTGTGTGTCCAATCACACTTGTCCAATAAAGAATTCTGTCCTGTGCTGTCCTGTCCTGTCCTGTTTGATTGTGTTCAGTTCAGTTCAGTTCTGTTCTGTTCGGTTCTATTCTATTCTATTCTATTCTATAAAAATGAAAAAAAAAAGGCATCTTGTGGAAAGATAATAAATTGGAAGATTTTATTTTTAATAAGACAAACATGAGAGGTCTTGGGCTTCCTACTTCATAATAATCCACTGTACATACTTGGTTTCAATGTTTTAAAATAGGAAAAATAGCACAAAAAGAACAGGAGAAACAAGGAAATATTGAAAGACTTTGATTTCTAAATTTTAAAACCTTATGACACACAATTTTGTTTATTTGTTCCTTCTAATTTAAAAGTTGTTACGCTAATATTAATCAGAATCTGAGAAGGTCAAATGTGATAGGATAAAATGTATATTGACTTTGATTATGGTAGCAATAATTGGAATTTCAAGGGAATAACTTTTATTGTGAATGTTTTCTCTCTGTCTGTCTGTCTGTCTATCCCTCTTTCTCCTCATATGTGAATGCATGTGTGTGTGTGTGTGTGTGTGTGTGTGTGTGTGTGTATCTACATGCACCTTTGAGTCAGTATTGACTCCTAGTGGGTACTTGGACAAGTCCCTGGAGTTGAATGTTATACATAGAGAAAATTGGTATAAGGTGTTCTATGACTGGTAGTATTGATGGTTAAAATAGACAAATTATTTTGTGCAAAAAAAGTTGAAAGTGTGATGAGCAACATACACAAAGTTTTGAGAAGTAATTCATTCAGGAAGAAACAAATGTTGAAAGTTAAATTCCCATCATAAATGGTTATATTTTTGTAAATTTTTATCAAACCATATATTCCCTCAAAGTATACTTAATTTGCTTTGTATATGTTAATTGCTGCAGAGATATTATAAATGTCTTATGGGAAGGCATATTGGATTTCTTCCTTAGAATAATGACTAAGTTTTCATAAGAGTAACCTTTAATATCTAGAATTACCTCATTTCTAAAAAAAATAATTCATATTGTAGAATTCAGATCTAATAGGAAACTATATTGGGCTATTGTTTTAAAACATAATTTTATATCTCACAAGACATAAATAGTGAAAATTACTAGAGGTCACTATATACCCAAGCAGTTCAAAAATGAAAAAACTGATACATATCCTATGTTACTGCTTCAATATACTTAGTGGAAGGTCCTAATTATTCTCCTTACCCTCCATGACTGTTGACTCAGGAAATTCTCTCTCGTCATTCTTCTTTGTTGGCCTTGGAAAGAATACATGGCATGCAAAGCATGTGCAATTGCGTAGACAGCATTGTAGATACTGTAGCTGTGGGCAGTCATGCTGGTTTCAAACATAGATACAGGGAGAATCTCTAGTTTCTCCTCCCCAGTGCAGATGTTGTCATTCTGTTCATCTGTGATGGAAGCTTGAAGCAAACAGTTAAAGATCTGTTGCCAAAACTGTATTAGAAATCCATCTTCCTTATCTAAAACCGGGCTCCTCATCTGAACAAATTTCTGGAAAGCCGACACTTGTTTTGAATGTACTGCAAGCGTTATAGAGCCATGAATGAAATTAAGATCCCAATATCTTTGGAAAGGAAGGGATGAGTAGTCTGCCTCCGCTGTCATAAACCAAACCTTGGGGTTACATGGCATATCATTATATTCTGAAATTCTGAGCAAAGCCCTTAAATTTAGCATACTCTGAAATCCCCCCAGAAACATCACTATTTTAGCTGTACTCTTAAAAACAATGCTTAAAATGTTGTATGATGTACGCATTGTCTTCTCATCCTCACTGAGAAATCCACCTGGTATTTTTTCTACAAATTCAAAACAGATCCCACTTCTGGAAAACATGGGAATAACATTTCTCAGCAAAGTCCCAGCTATGTTGCCAATAGTAAAGTACAACATCCCAATCCAGGTCCAGCCAAAATGCAAAAAGAGCTGGAGAAATCCATGATATTGATGATCAGCCTTTGGGAGCATCCAATAAAAGAAATGATTTTGCGTAATGCTATTGGTCTCTGGGACAGAACTATATGCAACCTAAAACAAACGAGGTGATGAAAAATACCAGTCAAACAGTAAATGGTGGGTCTTTGGTATATTTTAATATAATTGTATTAAATACCACTTATTAATATGCTACATAATATTAACTGAAATGAATTTAATTAATGTTTCAATTTAATCATTTAATTTAATTTTTTAATAAGTTGATCATGTTGAGTCCAGCAGCATTGAACTCCTGATTGTCAAGAATGAAACTTTGGCAGCTAAGTGCTTTGTCTTTTCTACTTGCCATTAGATGAAGATGGGGACGTGCTGGTTATGAATGAGTTAACTAGAGAAATGAAACTTTTACAGCTCCACTGAAGCTTGTGAGCCTCTGGAAACTTTAGAAGGATATCTTAGCAGGTGAGCAATTGAGGCAGATGATTCCCAATTGATCGAAAACCATGAGTGGGACACAGAATAAGATGCACAGTTATTATAACAATGACTTCTTGTGCTGCCCTCCATTCTGTAGACTCTGCACCCCCAGATTGAAACTGTAATGTCATCTCTGTATCCAGAGGTAAGCAACACAATACCATATTTTCTTTCAACCTGAAGGATTACCATATATACAGCTGTACTTGTTATATTTGGATGTTCTTTCCAAAATTCAGTTGAGATTATTGAAGCTACATTTGTTTTTAAACTTTCTCCAAAAGAAAACACAATGAAATTTATTGTCCACAATGAAATATTAGAATACTAAAATGTCATTAACCCACCTCTATCCCCAATATGTGTTAAGCAAAGGACTTACCTGCACAAATTTGTAAGCTGTCATAATGGTAGCCATATCAAGAAATTCAATAGAACTTGGTCCTCCTATGACAGCCATCAGATTCTTCTGATTGTGACATTTATAATTAGGGATAAATGTATTTGGTGTAGAGAGGAGTTCCAGAGCAGCAATACAAGTATATCTCGGAAGAAAATAGTTATTGTAAATGTTGAAGCCTAGTGTGATATTGGTTAAGATCTGGGGATTTTTATTAATCTCCTTTACAGCAAAAACCACAGCCAAGATGTGTTGGTAGCTCTGTGACAATATTCTACAATGAAATTTTAAAAATAGTTAAACATTCTCTGTATAATTAGTTATGAAATAAAGTTTTCTTCTTTCCTGTTTTCAAGCACTAGAAGAATGATATATTTTATTATAAATATTTCTTGTCTGCTATTGAACTAACATTAAAATGATTTATACTGTAAGACGTACTCACACCATCAGACTACACTGAACAGAAAGGTATTTTTCTGAAGAAAAATAAACAGATGCTACAGTACATAATTTAAAAGACACTTGGTTCTTCACAGATGACCAAAATCATACACTGTCAAATGTCATGCGGAGAAAATATAAAAAAAGAATAGGAAGTTTTAAAATAGTTCCTCACATGTATTCTACCAAATCACCCTTATTGGGATGACATCTGAATAACATCCTTTCAGACACAACAAAGGTCTGAGAAATTATGCCACCAACAATGAGGTCCCCGGTTTGATAATATTTATGAAGAATTGATGCAGGCTCAGTCCTCATGCATTTTGCTACTGGAATTTGTCCAACACTCTTAGGGAGAAAGAATAATATGAGGAAAGCAAGAATTACAGCTACATAGAAAATCATTTGTGAAAAGAAAGACTTCCTCGGATCCCACATTATTGTTAGCACACCCTTGATCTGCAAAGCAAAGGGATGGATTGAAAGCCAGGTAAATGCAGGTTAAAACCTCAGTGCCAAGCCTAGGATCTTATTCTATCTCTATAGTCCCTCTATTTCTGAAGGCCAGAGGAGATGTTTAAAGTCTCTGTCAGTAGTATTAATGGCCCTGGGAATTCCTCAGTTTGCTGAAGAAGTTCATAATTATAGAGAAGATAATGAATGACTCAAGAGTTACAGAACCAGTTCTGTTTTCTTCTTCTTCTTCTTCTTCTTCTTCTTCTTCTTCTTCTTCTTCTTCTTCTTCTTCTTCTTCTTCTTCTTCTTCTTCTTCTTCTTCTTCTTCTTCTTCTTCTTCTTCTTCTTCTTCTTCTTCTTCTTTTTGCAAAACTAATTTCTTTTATAGCAAAACTCCAATGTCCCCAAGAGACTTCCTAGTCATACTGAATTTTGGCCAGTGAAGGACATACAGACAACATCATTTCTATTATACTATGAGAACAAAATTGAATATAGACCATGTGAGAGTATTTGACTTCAAAGTTGTTAGGATATGGTTTGAGCCTAACAAGTTGTCCAGGCAATATATGTGTTCTGTGATTTTAATATGACTATGTATTATGTGACTTTAACGTTTTACTGCTGATTCATTGTAATGCTGAGTCATGCTGTAATTAGATAATCACTAGTTGTAAACGTATTTAAGAAAGGTACTGTAACGTATTCAGTTGATGATATGCTACCATAGTGTGTGGAGTTGCATTGTGCTATCATCGTTGGATGGATCTGTTACCATCATGGTTTGTGAACCAGAGTGAGTTTGTTATTCTAACCAACTACTGTTTGTGTGGTAAGAAGATTTTTGTATCACTGGACTGATTTAACCGGCAAAGACTTGGATTGATTTCAAGACTATGACATTGTTTTTTCACTATAAAGTAAACTTTTGATAAACCAGTTTGCACAGCTCTTATTCATTGCTCTCAGCAACGTTTCTCTACACTCTGCTGGTTGGTAACACAACAACAATATCCTTAACAAAAGTCCATCTCAGAGAGTACAAAAAAAGAAAAAGAACATATACAATTCCCTTCATGTTGCCACAATAACAAAGATGATATAGAGAAATGCATGCTTTGATGAGATTGATATGTCAAGTAGAATTTTCTTTATTGTTTTTCTATACTGTATATTTATTGTGTTTTATCAATAAGAATAAATACAAAGAAAAAAAACCTCAACCATATACAACCCAGGAAAGCATATATCCAAAACCAACAAGAATAAAACCAATGGGGGGGGGTGGCCAGCATTGTGGCAATACAATGGACTCTTTGAGGGCTCTCAAGGATCTGTCGATATCTCTGCTGTCCAGGAGTCCCCAGTGACCTAAGTCATCCTGTAGGGATGACAAACAAGAGGAGCACGGACCAGTCAGCATAGAGAGATTGCAAACTCCCTGTCTGGACCAGAAGAAGCTCCTCAAACCGGGCAGTGCAGAAAGCGACAGAAGGGGAAGTAAAGAGACAGCGTGTGACATCGAGGTGAGAGTGATTTGACTATTTTTCCTTTTTTTTAAAAGAGAGATAGAGTTTCCCTTTAAATTCACTTGAAAGATCTATAGGGTGGAAAAAGACTTGCTGAGAGTGAGGAGTGAGAGCGGGTGTGTATTCGCTCTCATATCTGGTAATTAGGCGGCAAGGAAAGCAAAACTGGAAGTTTTTATTTTATTTTATTTTATTTTTACTGATTAAGAAGGACTTGGGGAACTTTCAACCTCTTTAAAATTAATAACAAGAATTTGGACAATAAATTGAAGATTGAATCCCATTTCGTTATAGAATGGTGGTGATTGATAAATGGAAACTTTGAAACAACAATTTTTTAAAAGGAGTGAAAGCATTGTGTTTTTATTGAAAGTTAACCGGCAGTGCCAGGTTAATCTAGTGGCAGAAGGGAAAATATTTTGACTTTGAAGACTTAGAAGAAATTCTAATAACAATTCACCTGGACATTTTGGCTAAATGATAACAGAACAGATGTGGAAGAGAGAAGACTAGACTTTGAACTTTCCTTTGAACTTTCCTTTTCCTTTTTCTTTTTGGCTTTTAATCTTATATCATTTTTTTCTTCTTCTGGGGTGACATAATCTTTTGTGAACAGTTTGAAGTACTCTGTTTTGAGATTTGTTGGTGGGAAAGTGAAAAGTTTTTGTTCTTTTTTCTTTTTTTTGAATTGCCTTCTGTTTAGAGGCTTTTTACTGAATTTAACAGAATTAGAGTGCTAAGAATTTGGATTATGATTTGAAGAGTCAGAAGAAGAAAAATGTTTTCTTTCTTTTTGTTATTGCTGTCTGGATTTTTATTTTGAACCTTTACCTTTTGTAGTTGGATTGGGTTTTTTTCTTTTTCCTCTCTCTCTCTCTCTCTCTCTCTTTTTTTTTTTTTTGATGGGAGGTTTGGAGCTTTGAATGTTTAGAGGGAGGTGATTGATTGAGATTTTTTTGTTTTTGGTTTTTCTCTTCTTTTTCTCTTATTTTTGCTAATCCAACTATTGGGTGGGTTAGACACTTGGATTATAAATAAACCACAAGAGGATTATAAATTATTTGGAAAGGTGGAAATGAAGAAATTTACAGCTCACTTACATTCAACATCAAGTTCCTCAACAACAGAAACACAGAAAACCTCAGAGATGATGGAAGTAAAAAACTTTAACAATCGCTTCATGATGATTTAAAACAGGAGTTAAAAGAAATAGAAGCTATGATTGGGAACAATGAGGAGAGAATCCAGAAAGTAGAAGAAAAAGCGGAAACGAGAGAGAAGAAGGTTGAGGAACTAGAAGAAAAATTGATGTCAACTGACAAAACACAAGAAAAAAAAACAAATATCCTATTGGAAATGGAGCATTCTGAATTTTACTTAAGATCTCAAAATATAGAGGAAGAAAACGGAGAAAATTTACCTGAGATGATTACTGAGATTCTGTCAGAAGCTTTGGGACAATCCAAGGAAAAGATTTTAGATGAGATTGATGAAGCTTTTAGAGTATATACAAGATATGTAATGAGGAATAAACTCATAGTTGATGGAATTGAAAAAAATATGAAATAAATTTAAATGAACAGGAATCATTAGCAAAAAATTGAGAGCAACTAAGCAGAATTGTTTTGAAAATGCAAATAAACCAGGAAGGTGGTTAGCATATAAATTAAAAAAAGAGAAGGAGAAGAAAATTATAAAACACTTACAAGATGAAGAAGGGAAACTACACTATAGAAATGAAGAAAAAAAGAAAGTAATTCAAAAATATTATGAAAAACTTTATTTTCAAGAGAAGATTCTGGAGGAAGAGATAATAAGTTATTTGGAAAAATCAGACTTAACTAAAATAACAGAACAATATAAGGGAATGTTAGAAGAAAGAATAACAATGTTGGAATTAACAGAAGCAATAAAAAGACAACAAAGTGGGAAAGCACCAGGACCGGACGGTT
Source organism: Pituophis catenifer annectens (assembly GCF_029215685.1). Classification (NCBI taxonomy): domain Eukaryota; kingdom Metazoa; phylum Chordata; class Lepidosauria; order Squamata; family Colubridae; genus Pituophis; species Pituophis catenifer. Next base: position 15,326,007 of record NW_027256895.1, read on the forward strand.
TACCAGCTGAATTATACAAAATATTACAAGAAGTGATGAGTAATGTAATGTTGGAATTATTTAATAAACTTTTAATGAAGCAAGAATGCCAGACTCATGGGGTGGGGCATATGTAACACTTATACCTAAAGAGGACACAGATTTACAACTGATAAAAAATTATAGACCAATTTCGTTGTTAAATGTGGATTACAAGATTTTTGCTTCAATAATAATGGCAAATAGGTTGAAAAAAACATTAAATGAATATATTCATATGGATCAAAATGGATTTTTACCAAAAAGGCAAATTAGAGACAATATGAGGATAATTTTGAATACTTTGGAATATTATGAGACACACTCAGAAAAGCAAATGGCCTTTTTGAATGCACAAAAAGCTTTTGATAATGTGAACTGGCAATTTATGATAAAACAATTGCAGAGAATGAATTTTGGGGAGAGATTTATAAATACTATAAAAACGGTTTATGACAGACAATCTGTAAGATAATGATGAATGGAGAAATGACAGAAAATGTCAATATCATGAAAGGTACTAGACAAGGATGTCCTCTATCACCATTGATGTTTATTTTGACTTTAGAAGTTTTAAATAGAAACATTAGATGAAATGAAGAGATAAAAGGGATGGAAATTAAAAAACAGGAGTATGAATTGCAAGCTTTTGCAGATGATTTAGTATTCATCATAGAGGAACCACAAATAACAGGCCCTAAATTACTAGAACAAGTAGAGGGATATGGAAAGGTGTCTGGCTTGAAAATAAATAAAAATAAAACAAAAAATTTGGTGAAAAATATTACAGAAAAACAAAAAAGAGAGATAAAAGAGAATTTAGATATACAAATGGTGAAAAGAGTTAAATACCTTGGAGTATATTTAACCTCAAGATGCGTAATGGTAAAAAAATACAATTATTATAGACTAAAACACCAAATTGAGAAAGATTTGGAGAAGCGGAAGAATCTTCAATTATCACTTATGGCAGCGGTTCTCAACCTGGGGGTCGCGACCCCTTTGGGGTTCGAATGGCCATTTCATGGGGGTCGCCAAAGCCCTCTCTCACCCCCCCATGCCTTCACTCACCCTCACCCTCTGCCTCTGCTGGATCGCCCGGTCGCCGTTCGCTTACCCCACCCACTCCCAATCTATTGCTGCCTCCGGAGTCCCAGCTAATGGCTAGAGGGGAAAAAAACTTTAAATTCTTGCTGCCGGGCTTCAAAGAGCCACCCTACTCTCAGCTGTTTTGCGGAGGGCTCTGTTGCTAGCTAGCTGCAAAGAGGTAAATTCCTGGAGCAGATTTTTTCCCCCTAGCTATGCTGAAAAAGCAAAATTGAAAATAAGCAGGGTCTTGGCTGCAACGTGACAAAATGAGGCAGAGAGATTTCTTTTTCTTTTTCCTCACCAAAAAAGGTAGGTGCAAACTGCAAATTTAGGGCAAGAGGAGGTTCAAGATTTTAAATCACAGAAGAAAAAAAGCTCTATTTAACTAGGGAATTGTAATAATTGAGATACTATTAATTGCATATTGTGTTGAAAGCAGAAATGGTTAAGTTGTGGTTTGGAGGAATATATGGGAGAAATTATTTGGTTTATTATTATTGGTAAATATAATTAATTGATTTGTAAGAAATTGGATTGCATGGAAATAATTGGAATATTCATGTTCATATTGATTAATATACAAAAAAGGTAGTTATATAACTAATTGATTTATATTAAAATGTTGAATTTGTATTAAACAACTGTATTACATAATTAACCAATGTAAGGATGGATATAAAAATAGATGACAATGGGAAGGGGTATAATATAGAATAGAAGGGAAAAATTGAATTTGATTAAGATTAGAGATGAGGATGAAGGGTAATATTGGTTTTTTAAAAAAATAGATGAGGAATAAATATGGTAAAAAGGAAATATAAAAATTGTAAATTTAATTGAAATGACTAAATACTGTGTTGGAAGAAATATCCTTCTGGGTTCTGCTCCAAGTGGGGAAAAAGACACTGGAAACATGGAGACTGCTTGGAAAGATGGTTTAATGGTGGACAGGATCACATGGCTTGATGGGGCCCATTGTGTTAGTTTCTGTTGCTATTGTTTTGCAAATGTCCTTTGACAAAGGATTGACTTTCTGCCTCTGGCCCATTAACAAAGGGTGGGGGGCAGAAAGGTGGGAGTTGCTTTGTCTGTAAAATATGCTTCTCCATTTCTCATACAGGAAAATATAATATTCTGCCTTTTTAATATTTCCCAAAATATTTCATTCTTCTAGGAAAGGGGTGGGTGCTAACCTCCTACAACTGTTTAAATTTGTGAACTGGCCAAATACTCTGTTCAAAGAAAATACGTTGTATGTTTGTATGTGTGTTTCTAATTATTGCTATTTATTGCTATTTGTTCTCTTTTTATTCTTTAAAGTTTAACAATTCATTCTTTATCTTAATATCTTAATATTTGTTTGGGGTTGGTTTTCTTCCCTTTCATCTTTTTTATTGTACAGCAATCTTTCTCCTCAAACCTACCACCTCTGTCTTTTCTTTCTTACTTACTTTCTCTTCCCCCCCTTCTTCTTCTCCCTACTTCCTCTTTCTTTCTCCTTCTCCGCCTCTCTTCCTCCCTCTCTTACCTTCACTCCTACTCTAATTTCCCTTCCCTTCCTTCATCCCTCTCTATTGCTGTATCCTTTTATGCATATGGACTACTCAGAGGGCTGAAAAAGTTATTTTTGACTGGTCCTCGCACTTTTGACCAGTCCTCGAACTTACGACTGTCCTCACATTTTACGTTTTTTGCCCTATCTTATACCATGTTGAAGAGAAGTAGTAGTGAAATGAGTGACATGGTTGTTAAGAATGCTGCACAGGCATAAATGTGAGGATGGTCATAAGTGTGAGGACCAGTCAAAAGTGCGAGGACCTGTCAGAAATGACTTTTTTCAGCCCTCTGAGTAGTCCCTATACATATAGTCACATGACCACTAGCCACGTCCACTCAGTCACATGACCTCCAAGCCACACCCACAAAATAAGCCACACCCACAGAACCGGTAGTAAAAAAAATTAGAACCCACCCCTGGTTGGGGGTCACCACAACATGAGAAACTGTATTAAAGGGTCGTGGCATTAGGAAGGTTGAGAACCACTGACTTATGGGATGGATTGCAATAATAAAGATGAATATATTACCAAGATTATTATTTCTATTCCAGACAGTACCGATAAAAATTTTGGATATTCAATTGATCCAGAAAAATGGCAAATGTCAGGCTTGCTTCCTTCAAAGTCCAGGAAAGAATGAGCCAAACTCCATATTTTATAGAGCAATGTACTTTTACTGGAAAATGAAATGAACACAATCTAAGAAAGCTGAAACTGAAGCAAAAGGCGTGAAAGTTGCATATAGAAAGCATCCCCTCCCACTGTTCATCATCAATCACCCAATCCAAAGGTCTCCCAGAAGTCAGGTGGATGCACGTCTGGCATCGTCATCAATCAGGAACGCGATGACGGTTGACCCGATAGCCACTTCGGTGCTTAGGTTTCGTTTCTTCAATCCACCAGCTTGCTTCCCTCCCCCTCCTCTTTTCCCTCCCCCGTTTCTTATGGCAGCCAAAGCAGAAAGTCGGAGGCTGACATTCAGCCCCTCCAGGAAAAAGACGTTAGTCCTAAATAGGGAATAAGAAGGGAAGGGAGAAAAAGATTGCAAAATAGACATTAAGGCTTATCAGGGTATTTGTTATGAAACAACTGCACTTTCTTTGGCGCACGGACATCACGTTTGTTCACCCACTCAGCTTGAGACAGCGGGAAATGTTTCCAGGCCACCAAATATTGCACCCTACCGTGGTGCTTCCTAGAGTCTAAAATTTCTTTGACTTCGAAATGTTGCTCCCCCTCTATCAGTATGGGAACAGGAGGGGAGTCTTGTTCCGGTCATAAAAGTGACAAGTGTTCTGGTTTCAACAAACTAACATGAAACACAGGGTGTATCTGTCTCAAAGTTTTTGGCAATTCCAATTCAACTGTGACTGGATTAATAAATCTAGTGACTCGGAAAGGACCCACATACTTGGGTCCAAGCTTTTTTGATTTTTGTGAAGTCTGTAAGTATTAGGTGGAGAGATAAACCCTGTCACCCACTTTATACACATGTGCCGGGGACCAGTGCTGCTATGGATAGAGTTGTTGTATGACACCTCCGCAAAAGGCAATAAATCCACCCAGTTGTCTTGCTGGTAATTTACATAACATCTCAGGTACTGTTCTAACACAGCATTGGTTCTCTCACAGGCCCCATTGGTTTGAGGGTGGTGGGCGGAGCTTAGTCCTTGGGCGAAGCCTATTAATTTTAAAAACTCCTTCCAAAATTTGGAAGTAAATTGTACACCCCTATCCGAAATTATATGTTTTGGAGCTCCATGTAATCTGTAAATATGACGAATAAATAGTTTTGCAAGAGTTTTTGCAGAAGGGATTTTAGAGCAGGGGATGAAATGTACTTGTTTGGAAAACAAATCCGTTACTGCCCAAATGACTGTGCACCCTTCACTTTCTGGTAAGTCCACAATAAAATCCATGGATATTTCCTTCCAAGGAGCATCCGGTCTTGCCACACTCTGCAGCAACCCAGGTGGCTTTCCCAGAGGTCTTTTAGCTGAGGCACACACCGGACAACTAGCCACGTATGCTTCTATGTCGTTTTGAGGGCAGGCCACCAAAACTGTCTTTTAACAAGGTGTAGAGTTTTAACAAATCCAAAGCGTCCGGCTGCCTTGGCATCATGAGCGTATTGTAATACTGTTAGTCTTAAACTCTCGGGAACATACAATTTAGCCCCAATCCAAGCTAGACCATCACGAAGAGTGCATTCATTTGAATGGGTTTTAAACCATTCATCAGTTTTTAAGGCTTCTTGTAATTTCTGTAGCAGGTCGTCTGAGAAAGCTGGATCAGCCCTCGCCTGAGCTCTGGTAGTCACGGGCGCTGCCAGTTGTGTGGAGGGGATGATGGGTTGAACCACTACCAAGACTGTTGTATTGAGGCATTCTGGAGAGGGCATCCACCATGAAATTCTTTCCACCAGGAATGTAGCATATGGTAAAATTAAAATGGTTAAAATGCTGGGCCCAACGAGCTTGCTTAGGTGACAGTTTACGTGGTGTTTTCAATGCCTCCAGATTTTTGTGATCAGTCCAAACTTCAAATGGGTGCTTTGCTCCTTCCAGAAATTGTCTCCACGTTAACAATGCCCATCGAACCACAAAAGCTTCCTTTTTCCATATGGCCCATCTCCTCTCGTTTTCTGATAATTTACGGGACGTATAAGCACAGGGTTGTAATTCCCCTTCTGTGTTCTTTTGCAAAAGCACTGCTCCCACAGCCATGTCGCTCACGTCTGCTTGTACTACAAAAGGCTCTTCCATGTCTGGATGTTTGAGGACCGGCTCAGCAGCAAACAGTCATTTCAATTTTTCAAAAGCTGCTTGACAGTCCATAGTCCATTCAAGAGGTTGTGAGGGCCTTGGTTTTGCCTCACCCTTAGTTTTCAGAAGATTTGTTATAGGCAGAGCTATTTTGGCAAATGAGGGGATAAACTGTCTATAGAAATTTGCAAATCCCAGGAAACTTTGTAACTGTTTGCGGGTGCGTGGGGCAGCCCATTCCAATATGGCCTGAACCTTCCCAGGGTCCATCTCTATCCCCTCATGTGATATGTGATATCCAAGACAGTCAATTTTACTTTGATGAAACTCGCACTTAGAAAGTTTGGCATATAGTTCAGCAGCCCTGAGTTTTTTCAGAACCGTTCGCACCAATTTTACGTGATCGTCCATGTTCTCTGAGTAGATAAGAATGTTGTCCAAGTAGACCAGAACCCCCTTAAACAGGTGCTCATGCAGTACTTCATTAATCAATTGCATGAATACCGCAGGATCTCCCTGTAGTCCAAATGGGAGTACTTTAAACTGGAAACATCCAAGTCGACAGCTAAATGCTGTTTTCCACTCATCTCCCTTTTTAATTCTCACTCGGTAGTAAGTTTCTCGTAAGTCAAGTTTGGTGAAGATTTTTCCCTTTCCTAAGTGAGATAGCATGTCCTTCATGAGTGGTAGGGGGTAAACGTTCTCTACACAAATTGCATTTAGGTTCCTATAATCAACTACCAAGCGAAAGGAACCATCCTTCTTTTCTCGGAAAAACACCGGTGCCGCCACTTTGGGTTTGGCAGGTTTAATAAACCCCCGTTCTAGATTTTTATCAATAAAGTTTCGCAATTCCCCTAATTCTCAAGGGGTCATGGGGTAGATTTTTGGCTTAGGAAATTTCACACCAGGGAGTATTTCAATGGTACAGTCTGTAGCCCTGTGGGGGGGCAGTACATCCGAGGCCTTTTCACTAAAAACTTCACGGAGATCCCAATATTCTTTAGGAATCTTTTCCTCTCCTTCAATGTGGCCTACTGCCATTTCCACAGTTTCGGGTCCTGATCTATCTTCTGGGGGGGGGTTCCCTCTCTAATCTCGGTTTTCCGGTGCGAATATGCAGGATCCCGGTTTTCCAATTAATCAGGGGTTCCATCTGCGGAGCCAAGGCAGTCCAAGTATGAGGGGTCGTTCCATGCCAGGGGCCACAATGAATCTGAGATTTTCTACATGATCCCCCAGCTGCATTTCAATGAGTTCAGTCACAAAACTGGCTGGGCCCCCTCCTGCAATAGATCCGTCCAACTGACAGAACGCAATAGGCCTTTTTAGCGTTTTTAATCTCAGGCCCATCTTCTCCACCACTTTCGGGCTGATTATGCACCTGGTGCACCCAGAGTCTAGTAGGGCTAATATCTGTGCTTGTGTCCCTGTGGATGGCACCCTTATTTCTACGGGGATGAGCATGGGGTCCTCGGTGTGACTCACCAGATCATTGGAGTCGGAGTCGGAGTCCGTCCCGCTGTCAACTCACCCTTGTTTCGGGGAGTGAACTCAACGACTTCTCCTTTCAAGGCAGTGCTGTGGGTTTTTCCAGGTGTTTTGTTGGCCTTCCTGGGTCCCAACCCGGTGGTCTTAGGTACTGGTTTGGAGAAACATTCGGCAGCCCGATGTCCTTCTTCCCCACATTTGAAACAGGTGAAAGGCTTTGACTTTGGTTTGAATTCCGCCTTCCTTTCGGCCATTTTAGGTGCTCCCTTACGGTAAAAGGAGGATGATGGGTCTCCAGCACGCCCCCCTCGGAGTCGGCTTCTGGCCAGCTCGATTTCCACATCCTCAGCTGCTATATACCAACTCTGCAAATCTTCGGGAACCCCCCGGCCTCTACAATCCTTGTATAACTCTTCATTCAGCCCATCTTTGAAACTCTCCAGTAGAGCTGCTTCTGATCACCCTGTCATGTAGGGTGCCAGCTCGCAGAATTCTTGGGTATATTCTGCCACTGATCTCTGACCTTGCTGGATGCTTTTCATTCTAAGTCTCGCTTTCCATTCGGCTAGGTGGTCTTCAAAACGCCTCGTAAGAACTCCCATGAATTGGTTGTAGTTTCTTAGCAAAGGGGAGTCATTATTGTGGAGGACCACCATCCATTCAGCTGCGACTCCCTCTAATACGCTCGTGACGCATCTCACTCAAGCAGCGTCTGACAAATAGTCTTCCCCCCAATCTTGCATGTGGTTCCATACTTGAGTCAAAAAATAACCCAAGGTCTTTGGATTTCCATCATATTTCCCGGATGGGGGGGGGATTTTTGGTTTTTTACGTCTGCAGGGAGGAGCCTGCAAGGCTGGGGGTCCCTGACCTGTTGCATCCCTCATTCGAGCCTCTGAAGCCTGAGATATTCTTTCCTCAGCTTCCTCATCTTCTCCCCCACAAGCTGTTTCTTCCGACTTCCCTCTGGGGCCAACTCCTCCCTTCTCCACAGGGAACCCATAAAACTCACGGTTTTTTGGCTTTCTTCAACATCACGGAGTAGTTGCGCTGCCTGTGCCAGCATGAGTTTCTCCTTTTCTTCCTGCAGCCACACTGCCTCCCCCTTACGTGGTCTGGAGCTGATTACACCCTGGGGGGGTCTCTCCCCAGTCCGGCAGCCTTCCTACTCCTTTTGACCATCTGGTTTCCTCAGTCTCCTCTGGGAGTCGGAGTCTTCTCAACCATTCGGCAGTTTCTTCCTCTGTTTGAAATGGAGGCATTGCTGACCCCGATGCTCCCATTTGCGTTTCCTCAGTTCCCTGATCTGACATGATCTGAGTTACCGTCCCCTTGGTGGTTTTCCAGGATGACTGAAGTGAGTTTCAGCTTAATGTCAGGCTTGCTTCCTTCAAAGTCCAGGAAAGCATGAGCCAAACTCCATATTTTATAGAGTAATGTACTTTTACTGGAAAATGAAATAAATGTAATCTAAGAAAGCTGAAACTGAAGCAAAAGGCGTGAAAGTTGCATATAGAAAGCATCCCCTCCCACTGTTCATCATCAATCACCCAATCCAAAGATCTCCCAGAGGTCAGGTGGATGCACGTCTGGCATCGTCATCAATCAGGAATGCGATGACGGTTGACCCGATAGCCACTTCGGTGCTTAGGTTTCGTTTCTTCAATCCACCAGCTTGCTTCCCTCCCCCTCCTCTTTTCCCTCCCCCATTTCTTATGGCAGCCAAAGCAGAAAGTCAGAGGCTGACAGCAACAATTATGGGAAAGGAATTATAAATTAACTATGTCTACTACATATAAGGAAAATCAATATAAAATGTTTTATAGATGGCACATGCCACCTGAGAAACTGGCAAAAATGTTTAAAGATAAATCAGCCAAATGTTGGAAATGTCAAAAGTTACCTGAGTCATATTACCATATGTGGTGGACATGTTCAGAAGCTAAAAACTATTGGAATAAAATTAAGATATGGCTGGAAGAAATGAGACAGCAACATATTGAATTTAAACCAGAGCTGTTCCTATTGGGTATCCTCTCTGAAAAAAATAGTAAAGAAAATATTTATTTGATTATACATGTAATAACAGCTGCAAGGATTGTTTATGCACAAAATTGGAAAGCAGAGAAAATACCTTTGGAAGAAGAAGTAATTAAAAAAATTCTAGATTGTGCAGAAATGAACAGATTGACTTTGATGATTAAAGAAAGAGAAGAGTCAGAATATTTTAAGAAATGGAATCATTTGTTAGAAAGGAGATACAAATAATTAAATTTATAGTTATGTATAAAAATATTATGACTAGAATATTGTGTTAGTGATGAATTGCTGTAATGGGCGAAAATGAAGACAGAAGAAAAACAAAAAGAAGAATCTTCGGAGATAACACCAAGATGTCACATGGAAGGAATGACTGATGTATTAAATGTTTGTTTGTCTAAAAAATAAAAAAAAATTACAAAAAAAGAGAATAAAAATAAAAATGACCCAAATATCTAACATTGAACATTAAAAATCCCACCCAGCTGGATGCTGAAAATAAAATAAAAGCACCTGATGAATTCTCCTCCCCTTACATAATGGGTCTACAAATAATTATAAACATCCTCTTCCTTATTTTTATTTTTATTTATTTTATTTTATTGCTATACTTGTATACCTATATTTTATTTAAGAAGAAAACTATATTATATAAACAAATATTCCAGATGAAGAGATATCTATCTGATAATCAGATTGACCCAACATTACTCTCTTTCTCCCTCCCTCCCTCCCTTCCTCTCTCTCTTTCTCATATATGTATGTATATATGGTGAACAGGTTAGCTAAAACATTACACTAATTTTCAAATCTTTCTGTTAACCATTTGTTATTTAATGTGTATTTAACTCTATGTAACTTGTAGAAGTCCACAAATGACTTCTAGTCTCTCATAAAACTATATAACCCATTGTCTCTTACATTTCCAACACTTGTTAGAAGTCCATCTATACATTTTTGCTAATCTATCTTGAGTCAAATACCAAGGATACACCATTTTATAAAAATGTTCTTTCAAACTATAATTCAAAGTATTTTTTTTTACCAATTAGTCCATACATTCTCCTATTTATCTAGCGTTATGACGTCAGGTAGAATTTAAATGATTGGTGCCATTGTATTTCCACCAGTGGAGATTTTATTTTGATAAAATAGTTTAATTCACTCTTTTTGTTAATTGCTCCCTTTTATTAAGATCTGGTCTAATTATAATGATGTAACATTTTGGGAAAAAGATAAAAGCCAGGAGCCCAGCACTAGAGGCCAAGATGGCAAAGATCTCCACAGCTGTTGTGTATTTTCCTTTGGTGCTTATGTAGGCAGGCACAAAGGACAACCAGACACTGCAAAACACCAGCATGCTGAAAGTAATTGACTTGGTTTCCTGAAATGTGTCTGGTAGCTTCCTAGCTAAGAAAGCTGCAATAAAACTGACTATAGCCAGAAAACCCATAAACCCTAAAACAGAATAAAACATTGCAACAGATCCTTCATTACATTCTATAATTATTTCACTACTTATGGACCACATATCAACATCTGGGAAGGGGGGAGAAGTTCCAAGCCATACAGTACAAAAGGTACTTTGAACAAGAGAACAGGAAAGAACAATGAAAAGGGCCAGTCTTTTCCCAACCCATGTCCTCATCCTTGATCCTGGTTTGGTGGCCATGAAAGCAAGAACCACAATGATGGTTTTGGCCAACATGCAAGAAACAGCCACTGAGAAGATGATTCCAAAAGCAGTCTGTCGAAGGAGACAGGTCACCTTCAAGGGTCGACCGATGAAAAGCAGAGAACAAAGGAAGGAGAGGAGGAGGGAAATGAGGAGGGTGTAGGAGAGGCTGCGGTTGTTGGCTTTGACGATGGGAGTGTTGTGGTAAGTCAAGAAGATTCCTAACACCAGTATTGTGATAAAAGAAAGCACAAGAGCTGATGTAGCTAAGCCGGCCCCCAATAGTTCTTTGAAGGATAGGTAAGTTACATGCTTTGGCACGCATAAATCCTGGTTGTTGTTTGGATACTGATCTTCTGGGCACTGGAAGCAATCATCCATATCTGGAAAACCAAATGTTTATATTTAAATCAAAATATACCAGAAAGCTTGGAGTTCTTTTTGTAGATGATGGTATGAATATAAACCATGTTAGTAACTGTTATGATTGAACTTCAATGAAACTAATTGTTCTTGGCCTAGGTTTCATACTAAAGTTCACATTGTTGTCAAATATTGCTAGGAAAGCCTTTTATTTTGTATTACATACCAGTATATTTATCTTAGATAAATTATAGTTGTATACCTTCCTCTCTCCTTCCCTCCCTTCCTTCTTGGTATTGATCTTAATAATTTCTCTGGTCAATATTAGTATTTTCCTAATTATACTGAAATATGTGATCTATATGTTTGTGTGTGCATATATCTTTTGGAATTGATACTTCTTCTTCAGTTAGTTCTTCAATGGAAATGAAATTTCCAAGAATCATTGAGATATTCCAGGTGAATCTGTCTGAATTGTAGAAAATGTAGAACCTGCGCACTGTATGGAGGCATCTCATTCTGGAGATGATTAATAAACTAAGTTAAGACTCAACCCTCTCCCTTTGCGCATACTACTCCCTTCCTTCCATTTTTGTCAATTTCAAAGCAATTTTACTATGTATTGTTTTAATAGTTCATATTGTTTCTATTGATTATAAGCTATCTAGATCACCTGGAGGTGATATGCCTGGCATGTAAGTTAAATCAATAAATCCATAAATCCATAAATCCATAAATCCATAAATCCATAAATCCATAAATCCATAAATAATGAATGAACAAATGAAGAAATAAATAAATGAATAAATAAATAAATCAGTAAGTAAAGAAATAAGTAAATAAATAAATAAATAAATAAAATTTGAATCATTGAATAGAAGGTTGAGGGGCTTATTCCAATACTTTCAGTGGTGGGATTCAAATAATTTAACAACTGGTTCTCTGCCCTAATGACCAGCTAGGTGGGCGTGTCCATGGTGGATGTGGCCAGGGAGTGTGACAGGCAGCACTTGGCTTCCTGCACCCCCCTGGGAGCAAAAATGTGCCATGGGAGGGTGGATGTGCCACCCCCATGCCCTATTTGGGATCTAGGAGGCCTCCCTCCAGCCTTCTGGGAGCAAAAATGGACCACAAGGGGGGATGAGCTGCCCCCCCCTAGACTTTGGGTCTAGTAGTCCGTCCTGAAGTCTTCTGGGACTGAAAACGGGCCACGGGGGTGGAACACCCCATGCCTCATTTTGGGCCTAGTCCCTGCACTTACCTGGGAGCCAAAATAGGGTGCGTGGGGACTCCTGGATGGGGCGGGGGCAGCTAGCAATTTAACTACTAGTTCGCCTGAACTGGCCCGAACCAGCTGAATCCCTCCACTGAATACATTTATGTGTAAAAATGTTTAGGTCAGAATAAGATTAACAATAAGAGGAGGAGAAAACTTTCTCCAGGTACCTTTTATCAGTTCAAGAGTGAAGGTACAATACTTAACTGCACGATCATAGAAATAGCAATAGCACTTAGATTTAAATATCATTTCATAGTGCTTTACAGCCATCTCTAAGTGGTTTACAGAGTCAGCATATTTCCCCAACAATCTGGGTTGCCATTTTAACAACTTCAGAAGGATGGAAGTCTGAGTCAACTTTAGCTCGTCAGGATCGAACTTCTGTCTGTGGGCAGAGTTAGCCTGCAATACTTCATTCTAAGCACTGCACCACCACAGTTCATTGAACAGCTATCCACACAAAAATCTGGTCCTCATTGTCTACATCTTTTGAATCCATTGGATAACAAGACCCAAATGGAGCACATTAGAGTCATACGTTAGGGTCTGAACAATGGTAATAATGCTGATTGGCATACCAAAAAATAGCTGTCAATAGATGCTCCTGGCCATAGCAATTATTTGTTCCTCCAGTAGCATCAATAAATGTAACAGAATATCAAAACTACATGTCTATTCTTTTTGGGAGCATGAAACACCATTTAAAGTGGCCAGTCTTCAATTCCTAGGGCAAGGATATCCCCAAGGTTATAGCCAGTAATTCCCATACCAAAGACTCCATCTTTCAAGATTTGTATCAGTTTCTTGCTATTCCTCCATCTTATCACCACATTTAGGGACTGGAACTCCTAGCCCCTCTTGACTGAGGTGTTATGGGGAAGGGAGCTGTGAATTACTGGCCTGTTAAATCTTTACAATCACAGAGAGAGAAGCGACAATTTAGCCCAATTCAAGATCTACACATTCTAGGAATAGAAGTAAAAGCATCTTTGTAAGGTTACTGTCTGACCTCTGCTTCTGCACATGTAGTAAAGGAGAATCCCTACCTATGCATAATCAACTTCACCTTTGAACGCTTTTTCTAAGTACTAGAATTGCTTTTGTAAATTGATTTTTCCCTACTCCTATTTTTATAATCCAGTTTCTTGTTGAATTGAGAAAATATAAGAAAATCTCTGCCAGCATCCAGTGTCCCTGTATCAAATGTTTCCCTCACTCACTCCCACTCACTCACTCACTCACTCACTCACCCACCCTCTCTCTCTCTCTCTCTCTCTCTCTCTCTCTCTCTCTCTCTCTCTCTCTCCCTCCCTCCCTCCCTCCCTCCCTCCCTCCCTTCCTTCCTTCCTTTCCTTCCTCTCTACTCTTTCTTGCTCCCCCCCCCAATTCCTCTTTTTACCTGTCTGGTCTGAAATTTTCCCCTTTGGACATAGAGTGCAGTCATAGCAGCAAAATGATAGTCCTTCAATTTTGGTCTTTCTGTAACCTGGATGGCATTTTTCATTACAGAGTGAAAGAGGCCGTTCCTTTGCAAGAATGAAAAAGATAGTTTGTTATGTAGAAAATAACTTTCAAATTCTGTATTTGTAAAGTTTATAGATATCTGGGAATGCATGGCAGTTCTCCATTCTCTGAGAGGAAAACCTGACGTGTGAACATAAAACTGAAATCCGAACTGTCATCTGTCATCAAACATAGAAGGAAATGGTTTTCCAGAATATTCTAATGACTCTAGCTGAAACCAAATTTAGGACATCATATTTATTGTTTTAGTCAGTTTAGAACCCTCTAGAATCAAGCTCAACTTATAATGAATATAAGGTCTTGTTCTTTTTTAACTATAATACTGGTGTATTTCCATTACATTTTGATTTTAGTTCTTTATGTATGCATTTATTCAATATCTCATTTAGCCTAAAGTGCGGAATTTACACTAAGAATAATTAGGTGTCACCCAGTTTATGAGCCTGTAGTACAGTGGACTAAAAGCACTGTTATTAACATCTGCTGCTTGCAATTACTGCAGGGTTCGAATCTCGCCAAGGCTCAAGGTTGACTCAGCCTTCCATCCTTTCTAAGGTAGGTGAAATGAGGACCCAGATTGTGGGGGCAATAAACTGACTTTGTATAAATATACAAAAGTATGAAGGCTATTGCTTAACGCATTGTAAGCCTCCCTGAGTCTCCGGAGAAGGGCGGCATATAAATTAAAAGCAAAGCAAAGTACATAATTTTAAGATTCAGAATATAATAATCAATATTTTGTGCTCATTTTATCCAACACTGTTGTGTATGGGCTTAATTTCTCTGTCCAATTCTGTCCTAGCAGTGTCACTGCCTAAAAGAGCAACAAATATGCAATTTGGAATAAGTCAACATTAGTAGAAACCATTTCAGAAGTCTGTGGGATGTATTCTCTTCAGTCATCAAGATTGAGTTAACTTTGATTGAAAAATAAGAAAAGAATATATCCAAGATGCCACTATAAATCCCTACATAATGGAGAATGATTTCAAAATTAGTGCGATCACTAAAAATATATATAGTGATTTTTTATGATAATCCCTAACATTTTTAGAGATGGTACTCATTATCCAACTTGGAGAGAAGAACTGGTATTTGCTCAGTTTTGCTCAGCCATGTGGTACAATCCCAGATTATTAAATTGAGATGAAGAAAATATGCAAGAAATCTTTATTCACTTTAAGATTGTTAAATTTTGGGAGATCTATCTTTAAATGTCTTTCTGTTAAAGAAATTGAATTTTCTAAGTTTGGGGAATTGTAGAAAATTAATGCAGAAAGAAAGACAATGTTTTATCACTCACACCACAAATTCTAATAGATTTTCCTGAATCTTAGTGAAACCTAAAATCATTCTGTCCTAGCAGTGTCACTGTCTAAAAGAGCAACAAATATGCAATTTGGAATAAGTCAAAATTAGTACAAACCATTTCAGAGTGTCTGTGGGATGTATTTTCTACAGGCATCAGGAGGGAGTTAACTTTGATTGGAAAATAAGAAAATAATATATCCAAGATGCCACTAGAAATGCCTCCATAATGGAGAATGATTTCAAAATTAGTGCAATCACTAAATATATATATATACTGATTTATTATCCCTAACATTTTTAGAGATGGTAATTAGCCAACTTGGAGGGAAGGACTGGTATTGGCTCAATTTTGCTCAGCCATATGGTTGTACAATCCCAGATTATTAAATTGAGATAAAGAAAATGTGCACAGAAAGATTATTAAATTTTGGGAGATCCACCTTTAAATGTCCTTCTGTTAAAGAAATGGAATTTTCTAAGTTTACGGAAATGTAGAAAATTCATACAGAGAGAGATACAATGGTTTATAACTCACACCACAAATTCTAATAGATTTTTCCTGAGTCTTAGTGAAACCTAAAATCATGAAGGTGTACTTCAGGGAAGATCAATTAATATTTTACTATAATATGTGTGTGTGTGTGTGTGTGTGTGTGTGTGTGTGTGTGTGTGTGTGTGAGAGAGAGAGAGAGAGAGAGAGAGAGAGAGAGACAGACAGACAGACAGACAGACAGACACACACACACACACACACACACACACACACACACACTGATAGAGAGAGAGAGAGAGGGAGAGACAGAATGTTGGAACTGAAATTAAAATCATGGTTGCTCTACAATAGGACATTTACAAAGCAAAAATTTAAAAAGGGTTCAGAAGCACAGACTTTAGAATGTGGGGAACAGGTAGCTCTCTACTGAGTTATGAACCAGAATATTCAACAATAGCCAGAATAAAATGGAACCAACATATTTTGAAATGAGATGAACCTCACCTGATTAAACTGGTTGGGCCAAATGATCTTCTCTTCAGAAACAGTCAACAGTCTGTCGGAATCCATTCCTGGTTCTATCTCTCCAACTTTGACTCTAAAAAACGTCTGGTTTGGAAATGTGATCCAGTTTATAACACCAAATCCTGCAACCATTTCTCCATTGTTATCAAAAGAAATCTTCTCTCCAGTACTGCTATTAAATGATACGCTTTGCAGAAAGTGGTGGAGCTTTAAAAAAGGGGGATGAAAAAGTTAAAATGATGGAAATGCATTTAATTAGATCAGCATCCATATTGTATTGAAGCATCCCTCAAAACTTTCAGTAGGCTACTGTAATGGATATTAACAGTTTAGCAAACGAAGCATTAAATCAGTTTATACACAGTCAGTAACATAATTAAAAGTAATAATTCAGGTATGATTTCAATTATAGCTTGTGTATATTATTAGCAAGTGCTGTATATTGCAGAACCATACATTTTATTACTAGTGAATGACATAATATACAAATTAGCCAAATAAAGCATCATTTTCTAGAGAGGTAACATGCAGTTTTCATAAATTGCAAAGGAACATTTTAAAGCAGTCATATTTATTTATTTATTTATTTATTTATTTATTTATTTATTTATTTATTTATTTATTTTATTGTATTGTATTTCTATACCACCCTTCTCCCGCAGGACTCAGGGCGGTGCACAGCCAAAATAAAACATTGTATACAAAATTTAAAAAACAATTTAAAAACAATTAAATAATTTTGGCCCAAATAATTTAAAACAACCCAAATTAAAACCGAATCAATTAAAACTGAGAGGACGGGATCAAGCCAGCCCAGCTAGATGGAATAAGTGTGTTTTTAGGGCCCGACGAAAAGTCTGAAATCGTGCGTATCTCAGGGGGTAGGTCGTTCCAGAGGGCTGGTGCCGCCACAGAGAAGGCTCTCCCCCTGGGGGTCGCCAGCCGGCACTGTCTGGCCGACGGCACCCTGAGGAGGCCCTCTCTGTGCGAGCGAACCAGCCGGTGGGAGGCTATTGGCTGCAGAAGGCAGTCTCGCAAATACCCCGGCCCTAAGCCATGGAGCGCTTTAAAGGTGATCACCAACACCTTGAAGCGCACCCGGAAGACCACAGGAAGCCAGTGCAGCTCGCGCAGGAGAGGTGTCACATGGGAGCGCCCCATTGCTCCCATAATCCCCTGCGCGGCCGCATTCTGGACCAACTGTAGCCTCCGGGTGGATCCCAAGGGGAGCCCCATGTAGAGAGCATTGCAGTAGTCCAGGCGGGAAATGACGAGTGCTTGAGTGACTGTGCGTAGGGAGTCCTGATCCAGAAAGGGACGCAACTGGCGTATCAGGCGAACCTGATAGAAAGCCCCCCTGGCCACGGCCGTCATATGCTCTTCTAAAGACAGCTGTGCATCCAGGAGGACGCCTAAGTTGTGAGCCCTCTCCGTGGGGGCCAATGATTCGCCCCCAATAGCAGCGATGGCACCAGCTGGCTATATCGGGATGCTGGAAGCCACAGCCACTCGGTCTTGGAAGGGTTGAGTTGGAGCCTGTTTCTCCCCATCCAGGCCCGCACGGCTTCCAGGCACTGGGACATCACTTCAAGGGCATCGTTGGGATGGCCTGGGGTGGAGATGTACAGCTGAGTGTCGTCAGCGTACTGATGGAACTCCACCCAAAAGCCACAGATGATCTCACCCAGCGGCTTTACATAAATGTTGAACAGAAGGGGTGAGAGGACTGACCCTTGTGGCACCCCACAAGCAAGGTGCCTCGGGGTCGACCGCTGCCCCCCTGTCAACTCAGATTGTGACCGGTCAGAGAGGTAGGAGGAGAACCACTGCAGAATGGTGCCCCCCACCCCCAGCCCCTTCAACCGGTGCAACATGATACCATGGTTGATGGTATCAAAAGCTGCTGAGAGATCTAACAGGACCAGGATAGAGGAGCAACCCCTATCCCGAGCCCTCCAGAGATCATCCACCAATGCGACCAATGCCGTTTTCGTGCTGTGCCCAGGCCGGAAGCCAGACTGGAGCAGGTCCAGATAGACAGCTTCATCCAGGTACTGGGGAAACTGCCGCGCCACCACACTCTCAACAACCTTCGCAACGAAGCGAAGGTTGGAGACTGGACGATAGTTAACCAAAACAGCTGGATCCAGAGAGGGCTTCTTGAGGAGGGGCCTCACCACCGCTTCTTTCAAAGCGGCCGGCAAGACAACCTCACCCAGAGAGGCATTAACAATCCTCTGGAGCCAGCCTCATATAACTTCCCGGGAAGCCAGCACCAACCAGGAGGGACACGGGTCCAATAAACATGTGGTCGCGTTCAGCCATCCCAGGATCCTGTCCACGTCCTCGGGAGCCACAGGATCAAACTCCTCCCAGATAACATTCTCAAGACCTGCCCAGTCATCCCGTCTGGATTTACCCAGTCAGAGGTCAGGCCTTCCCGAATCTGAGCGATCTTGTCATGCAGATACTGCACAAAGTCCTCAGCTCAACCCTGCAAGGGATCATCCCGCGCTTCCAGATGGAGGAGGGAGCGGGTCACCCTAAACAGGGCAGCTGGGCGATTATCTGATGATGCGATAAGAGTGGCAAAATAGCTAGATTTTGCTGCTTTTATCACCACTAGGTAGGTCTTAATATGAGACCTCACCAGTGTTCGGTTGGATTCGGAGCGGCTGGTCCTCCAACTATTCTCCAGGTGTCTTTTCTGGCACTTCATCTCCCTCAGCTTCTCGGAGAACCAAGCAGCTAGGTGAGTTTGGTGCCAGGTCAGAGGCCGCAAAGGCACGATGCGGTCCAAAGCCCCAGCGGCCGCACTGTCCCAGGCGGCCACTAGGTCTTCAGCCGAGTCATGAGCCAGAGTGTCAGGAAATGGCCCAAGCTCCATCTGGAACCTATCAGATCCATCAGGCGCCTGGGGCAGAACCACCTAGTCAGTTCCGCCTCCCTGCAGCGGGGTGCAGCGGTTAGAAAGTCTAGTCGAAGGAGCGAGTGGTCAGACCATGACAAGGGTTCGATGACTATATCCCCTGTATTAAGGCCACTCGACCACTGACCAGAGACAAAAACTAAATCCAGAGTGTATCCACCCGTGTGAGTAGGGTCATGAATTAACTGAGTAAGGTCCATGGCCATCATGGAAGCCATGAACTCTTGAGCCACCTCAGACGTTTCGCCAATGGATGGCAGGTTGAAATCCCCCATGACTAGAAGTCTGGGGGTACCAACCACCACCTCAGCTATGATGTTGAGCAGCTCCAGCAGGGCCGTTGCCACGCGTCAGGGAGCCAGGTACATGATCAACAAGCCCATCTGTACTCCACAGCCCCACTTCACAAAAAGGGACTCACATCCGGCTATCTGTGGCACAGTGGTCTCCCTCAGATCAAGACCTTCCTTTATAATAACCGCCACACCCCTGCCCCTGCCCTGAGCTCTCGGCTGATGGAATGCACCGAAGCCTGGTGGACACATATCTACGAGGGGCACTCCCCCCTCCTGGCCCAACCAGTCTCCGTGATACCTGCCAGGTCCACTCCCCCCTCCTGAATAAGATTGCAGATATTGTTTCCTAATAAAAAATATTTCACTTAATGCATGGAATTCAATTAATCAGAGAATCATTTATCTAAAGGATAACTCGTGGTCTCTATATTGCAGCAATTGCCAGGTCTGTCTTTGCTAAGCTAAACATTTATTTATTATTTATTTATTATTCATATTTCTATGCCGTCCACTCTCCGAGGACCCTGGGCGGCTTACACCAAAGACAGTATACTAAATAGCATATTGCCCCCAACAGTCTACAATTCATAGGGTTTTGGTTTTTTTTCAGGACAAAAGAAGGATGTAATTTAATTGCTTCCGATAAATCACTACAAATGGATAATATGAAAGTGAACTCCACAAATAAAATAAATATATTATTAAGTGACACTAGAATTTGGATAATAATGAGATATTTAAGAAACGAAGCCAAGTTTTCTGAACAGTATGAAAGGAAAGTTGACATCATGTAGAAAATCAACCACAAAGCATAGAGCAGACAGCAGGTGATCCCCAAATGCGTTGTAGCTAACAGTTGTAGCTAGATCAGACAAACAATAGAAGTTTCTAAAAGGGGAAAATATACGCAATAAGCTTAAAATGAAAGGCTGATAGACAACTCTGCATCTTAAACAATGAACTACATCTGCTGAAATGTCCTAAGTCAGGGGTGTCAACTCAAGACCCGGTGGTGGAATCTGGCCCATGGGATGCTTAGATCTGGCCTGCGGGGCTGCCAAAGGACCAGCCTACAGTACCTCTGCCAGCGAAAAGGGAGCTTGTGAGGGCTGCGTGCGGCCCTCCCTAGCTTTGTTTTCACTGGCAGAGGTTTGCAGAAAGCCATCACAGCTGAAAACGGAGCTTGTGAGGGCTGCAAGTGGCACTCCTGAGCTCTGTTTTCTGTGGCGGAGGGTTGCAGGAAGGCATAACAGCCAAAAACAGAGCTCGGGAGGGCCGTGGGTGGCTCTCCCAAGCTCCATTTTTCCTGGCAGAGGGTTGCAGGAGGCTGTCAAAGCAGAGCTTGGGAGCCCGTTTTTGCTGGCAGAGCACTCTGGCCAACACAGGCACCCCCGACACAAAATATCCACACCCACCCTGGCCATGCCCACCCCAGCCCCCCAAGGTCAAACACAATCCTGATGTAGCCTTTAATGAAATTGAGTCTGACATTCCTATTCTAAGTAGTCTACTCACCTTCCATGAGTCTTGACTGAGGACTTTCTGCCTCCTCATTGCCCTTTGTTGGCCTTGGAAAGAGTACAGACTATGCAAAGCATGTGCAATTGCATAGACAGCATTGTAGACACTGTAGCTGTGGGCAGTCATGCTGGTTTCAAATACATTTGCAGGGAGAGTTTCCAGTTTCTCTTCCCCACTGCACATTGTCTCATCCTCTTCCTCTGTAGAGGATGTTGGGAGCATACAATTAAATGTCTGTTGCCAGAATTCTGTTAAAAAGCCATCTCCTTTATTCAAAGCTGGGTTTCTCCTTTGAACAAACTGTTGGAATCCTAAGACCTCCATTGATTGAATGGAAAGGGACAGAGTTCCATGAATGAAATCCACTTTCCAACCCCTTTGAAAGATGACTGAGGAAAAGTCTACATCTGCAGTCATCACCCAGACTTTTGCATTATAATCCACATTACTAAATTCCATGAAGTGCAGTAAAAATCTTAAATTTATCATACTCTGAAATTCACCATGAAACAGGACTGTATTAGTTGTACTGTTGAAGACTATGTTCAAAATGCCATGTACCTTTTGGTTATATTCTTCATCATCACTCACAAAATCAGACGGCATATTTTGCATGAATTCAAAGCAGATTCCTTTTTTGGAAAACATGGGAACCACATTCCTCAACAAGATCTCTGCTATGTTGCCAACGTCAAGGTAAAACACCCCAATCCAGGTCCAACCAAAATTCAGAAAGAGCTGGAGAAGTCCTTTGTACTGATGGCTTGCATTTGGCAACATCCAATAAAAGAAAGGAGATTGGGTTTGAACATTGATCTCTGGAGCAGAGCTATATGCAACCTAGACCACAGAAGGAAATGAGAAAGGAAAACAATTAGATCTAGTGTGAATTGAGACTCTTCCTCTATCCTTTTTGCATTACTACACTCACTACAAGGGACGCAGTGGCTCAGTGACTCAGACGCTGAGCTTGTCGATCGAAAGGTCGGCAGTTCAGCAGTTTGAATCCCTGGTGCTGCTTAACCGGGTGAACTCCTGTTACTTGTCCCAGCTTCTACCAACCTAGCAGTTCGAAAGCACGTCAAAAATGCAAGTGCAAAAATAGGGACCACCTTTGGTTGGAAGGTAACAGCGTTCCATGCACCTTTGGCATTCAGTCATGCTGGCCACATGACCACAGAGATATCTTCGGACAGCGCTGGATCTTCAGCTTTGAAACAGAGATGAGCACTGCCCCTTAGAGTCGGGAATGACTAGCACATGTTTGTTAGGGGAACCTTTAGACTCACTATATTTGAACTCCTTGTTCCAAACTTCAGCTGAAATCATCCAACCTAACTTTATTTTGAGTCACATATGAAAAGTCTATTGCATGAACTGAATTGTTGGAGACCCAGTACGTACTCCTAAGTACATTCCTCTTTTTTGTGTGTGACAAAGAACTTACTTGCACCATCTTGTAAGGTGTCATGATGGTAGCCCTATCAAGAAACTCAGTAGAACTTGGTCCCCCTATGGCAGCTACCAAATCATTATGAAGATGACACTTATAGTTTGGGATGAATCTATTTGGAGTGGAGAGAAGTTCAATTGCAGCTAGGTAGGTGTATCTTGGATTAAAATAGTCATTATAGATACTGAAGCCTAAACTGATGTTGGGTAAGAACTGGGGATTTTCATTAATTTCCTTTACAGCAAAAACCAAAGCTAAGACTTGCTGATAGCTTTGAGTCAGTAACCTGGAATAAAAAAGAGAAATAGTATTGCAGTATTCTCTGTGCAATTGTTTGAGAAGGAGAAGTGTATAATAGACTTACAATGCGTAGTAGTTTTTACTATGAATGCTTATGTTCATTATTATTAAAGTAATCCCTAAATTATTTCTGGGGTAAAAGGTGTTTTGGCTATTAGAGAATATACATAGAATCAAAGGGCAGGGAATGACCTTAATGTCCAACCTCTGTCTCAAGGCAGGAGGTCTTGGTCAAATGGTTATCCAGTCTGTTTTTGAAAACCTTCAGTAATGAAACTCCCACAATTCTGTTCCATTGATTAATTATTCTCACTGTTAGAAAAATCCTTCTAACTTCGAGAATGGATCTTCTCTTTAACAAGGTTCAACCTGTATGTAATTTTAAAATTACATTCTTCCATTCTTCCCTTGAGGACCTGTATACTGCACAAGTCAAAAAGAGGGCTGTGAAAATATCTACAGACCTCTCACATGCTGGCCATAAATTGTTTCAACTTCTACCCTCAAAAAGACACAATAGGGCACTGCACACCAAAACAACTAGACAGAAGGACAGTTTTTTCCTAAATGCCATCACTCTGCTTAACAACTAATTCCCACAACACTGTCAAATAATTTACTAAGACTGTATTACTATTATTCTTCTCTTCCTCACTAGTATCTACCTCTTCCCATTTATATGCTTGTATCTTTCAATTATATTGTTTTTATTTGTTTCCTAGTACGATTTTATAACTTATTAGTAACCTTGACTATCACTAAGTGTTGTATCTTTTTATTCTCGATGAACGTATTTTATTCTCCTTATGTACAGTGAGGGCATAAACGCCTAAGACAAATTCCTCGTGTGTCCAATCACACTTCGCCAATAAAGAATTCTATTCTATTCTAAAAAAAATAATAAATATAGCTACTTACACAGGGTTTAAAATTAAGTCCTGGAATGGGTGTCTTCTGAATTCCATTGTCTCAATATAAATGAACGACTGTGAGGAGATGCCACCAATGATCCTGTCTCCTGGCTGAAAATATTTATGAAAGATATTAATGGGCTGGGATCCGGGGCATTTTTGCGCCGGAAGCCTGCTGACAGACATAGGAAAAGGCCCTAGAACCAATAATCTGAATATTATCATCATGAATAAAGATATCTGTGTAAAAGAACATTTCTCCATAGGGCCCATTAATGTATAGCCTCAAGTTACATATCCTAAGTCAAGGAGCAAAATATCTCTGACTAACCTCTTAATACAGTTTCTCTCTGTATCATCCCAATTCTGAAGTGTTATGGGGATATTTAAGCTTCTCTTTTTTTTCTTACTTTGAACTGTAAAAACATTAACAGAGCTGAGAATTCTCCACAGACCTAAAGAAGCTGCAGACCAATCCAAAGTTCATAATTATTGAGTAGGTAATTATTCTTGGGTTAACTCTGATGCAATAATTTCCTTGTAGACCAGAAAAAGTAAAAGAATACCATTAAAAGCAATGTAAGAAAGCAACATTTTCATAATAGAAAGTAACTTAGGAAATTTCTTGAAATCAAAATCTAGTAGTTTTCCTGAATCAACACAAGACACTATGAAATCATAGACTTTTCTGAGAAAGTAAAAATATCCTTCATATTGTGATTTATTTTATTACAACCTCCACAGTAAAGTTACCTAGAAAACATCGATATATCGATATAAAATATTTCAGCAAAATGGTGTTCGGAGCAGTTTGGAGAACCGGCAAATATGACATCTGGCTAGCCCCAGAGTGGGGTGGGAATGGAGATTTTGCAATATCCTTCCCCCAGGAGTGGGGGAGGGATTGGGCATTTTGCAATATCTTTCCCCTGCCACACCCACCAAGCCATGCCCACAGAACTGCTAGTAAAAAAAATTGGAATTCACCACTGGTACATGCTATCTATTATGTTTATTCTTGTGAACATGCGGTCCACTGGGAAAATATCTTAATTAACTCTGTGTTGATAGACTTTCTCCTTTAATATGTGGCTTAGGCCCCAGCAACTTATTTGGGGGTTTAAAGAAGTTTGAGTAAAGATTTTTCTCTGTTTGCTTTTTTTACTTAATTAACTTAGTTTCAGCTTGACTGTCAATTATC
Organism: Pituophis catenifer annectens; assembly: GCF_029215685.1. NCBI lineage: Eukaryota > Metazoa > Chordata > Lepidosauria > Squamata > Colubridae > Pituophis > Pituophis catenifer. The sequence continues at coordinate 15,350,750 of NW_027256895.1, forward strand.
TATAAGAGACGCTGATTCTTGGTCCATTGTGGATTCTGTTAATTTTTTAAGGGAAGATGGACACAGTATAAGGAATAAAATGTAGTTTCAGCTGGAAAACTGTGAACATCCTAGATCAAGCCAAGTCAGTGGTGGGTTGCTACAGATACACAGTGGTTTGGGTGAACCAGTAATGCCAATGATCCCATGGTAGCGAACCGGTTGCCCCCGACGTTCAGATTGGCCCACCCGCCTGCCTGGGCTCCTTTTTTACCTTTATCTTCTCAGCTGATTAGCGCGGCAGAGTAGATTGCCATGCAAATCAGCTGTGCTCTCCCCAGTAGAAATGTGGAAATGGAAAGCTTTTGCAGACTGTGCACGCATGCATAGCGGGCATTTGGCGCATGCGTGTGCAAAGCACAAAGCGTGCACACAAAGCGCACAATCAGTGAACTGGTAGTATAACCGGGAGGAACCCATCACTGAGCCAAGTCCCAAAACACCAGTAATGGAAGTCTGGCACTCAGAGAAATCAACCATCAAAAGGCACATGTGTGTAGGGGACTCATCTCCATTTCTTAGCTGAGGGAACCAGCATTGTCCGAAGACATTTTCCATGTTACATAGTCATGTGGCCATCATAACTATATTACTGACAAGATGCCCGTTTATTTACTCGCATTTTTATGCTTTCAAACTGCTAGGGTGGGCAGGAGCCGGGACAAGCAATTGGAGCTCATACAATCACACAGTGCTTAGGTCTCAAACCTGACCAACTCAGCAACTTTAATCTTGTGTGTGTGTGTGTGTGTGAGAGAGAGAGAGAGAATTTCCTATGTCTGCAAGGGCAGATGTGCCTTTGAGTCAATATGGATTCCTGGCAACTATATGGACAATAAAAATTATTAGGCAAAGTTGTTTTTTAAGTGGCTTTCTTTTGTCTCCTTCCCTTGGTTGAGATGGAGTGACTTCCCTAAAATCACCCAATGACTCTTCTACTTATGACAGGACTACAATTCACAATCTCCCAGTTTCTTTTCCAGTGTTTTTAACCACTACACTAAATTGGCCTTCCGCCAAGGGTGAAATCCAGCAGTTTCTGACAGGTTATGAAGAACTAGTAGCGGAAACTTTGAGCAGTTCAGAGAACCGGTAGCGGAAATTTTGAGTAGTTTGGAGAACCGGAAAATACCACATCTGACTGACCCCAGAGTAGGGTGGGAATGGAGATTTTGCAATATCCTTCCTCCAGGAGTGGGGAGGGAATGGGGATTTTGCAGTATCCTTCCCCTGGAGTGGGGTGGGAATGAAGATTTTGCAGTATCCTTCCTGCAGTATCCTGCCATGCCCATCAAGCCACATCCACAGAACCGGTAGTAAAAAAATTTGGATTTCACCACTGCCTTCCATCCTCACTTTAAAGCACTATACATCTAACAATTCGCAATATATTACTAGAACTGGGGGAAAAAAACTAATTTCCCATGAAATATTCATTACATTTCATTTTGTATTTGGAGCTGAAAGGATAGGAGTATCTGCAAAACTCATCTCTTTCAGTTAGCCGGTCTCTCTTGATTTTATGATTTTATGGTTGATTTTAAATTTTGATATGGATTTTAAATTGATAAATTTTAAACTATGGGCCAAATTTAATTATTTTAAATTTATTTTTAATCGTACTTTATGTATAAATGTTTTATTTTGGCTGTTCACCGCCCTGAGTCTGAAAGGAGAAGGGCGGTATAGAAATTTGAATAATAAATAAATAAATAAATAAATAAATAAATAAATAAATAAATAAATAAATAAATAAATAAATAAATAAATAAATAAATAAATAAATAAATAAATAAATAAATAAATAAATAAATAAATAAACTTTCTGGCCAGGAAAGCAAGAGTAAAACAGATAACAGCCAAGATATCCAGAAAAGCCAATACACAATAAAACATGATAGCAGAACCTTCATTACATTCCAGGACAATTTTTTTCAGGTATTGAGTGGGTATCAAAATCTGGGAATGGAGGTAAGGTTGCCAACCACAATATACAAATACAGGCTTGAATGAAAGAACTAGAAAGAACAATGTAGGTTGCTAGTCTTTTCCCCACCCATTTTCTCATTTGGGATCCTGGCTTGATGGCCATGAAGGACAGAACCACAATGATGGTTTTGGCTAATACACAAGAAACCGCCACTGTAAAGATGATGCCAAAAGTTGTTTGGCGGAAGAGGCATGGTATCTTCTTAGGCCGTCCAATGAACAGCAAGGTATAAATGAAGCAGAGGAAGAGAGACATGAGGAGAGTATAGGTAAGGTTCCGGTTATTGGCCTTCATGATGGGAGTATCCTGGTGCTCGAGGAAGATTTTAAGTACCACAGCTGTAACAAAAGAGAAGGAAAGAACAGATATGGCCAAGATAATCCCTAAAGATTCTTCATAAAACAAGAAGCTTATATCTTTTGGAAGGCATGCATCTTGGTCATAGTTTGGATATTTATCCTCTGGACACTGGACACAGTCATCCATATCTGGAAAAGAAAGCATTAGCAAAAAAAAAAAAAATCTAGAATGATTTAGAAATGTAGATAGATTTCTACTGAAATTTTGTAGTGTATGCACAACTTCAATAGATGGATTTTCCTCCCCTTACATAATGGGTCTACAAGTAGTTATAAACATTCTCTTCCTTATTTAAGAAGAAAACTATATTATATAAACAAATATTACTCTCCCTCCCTCCCTCCCTATCTCTGTCTCTTTGTCTCTCTCTGCCTCTTTCTTTTCTCTCTGTCCCTGTCTGTCTCTGTCTTTTCCTCCCCACTCGCTCTGTTTGTGTGTCTCTCTGACTCTCTGACTCTCTGACTCTCTCTCTCTCTCTCTGCGTCTCTCTGTATTTCTCTCTGTGTGTATATACACACACTCACAAGCCCCCCCCTCTCTTGGGGTTAGCTCAAACATTATACTAATCTTCAAATCTCTCTGTTAACCATCAGTTACTATATATATAATTTGCAGAAAGTCCAAAAATGACCTCCCGTCTCTCATGAAACCATCTAGTTCATTGTCTTTTACATTTCCAACACTATAAATTTTCACTAATCCATCTGGAGTCAAATACCAAAGATACATCCTTTTATTAAAAAAAAAATATTTCAAACTATAGTTCAAAATAAATTTTAATTCATTAGTCCATAGATGGATTACATTTATCTAGCATTATGATGTCAAGTAGAATTTTAAATGCTGCATACCGTTGCATTTCCACCAGTGGAGGAAACAAAAAAAGTTGAAAATATAGTTTAATTCACTCTTTTTGTTAATTGCTCCCTTTTATTAAGATCTGGTCTAATTATAATGATGTAACATTTTGGGAAAAAGATAAAAGCCAGGAGCCCAGCACTAGAGGCCAAGATGGCAAAGATCTCCACAGCTGTTGTGTATTTTCCTTTGGTGCTTATGTAGGCAGGCACAAAGGACAACCAGACACTGCAAAACACCAGCATGCTGAAAGTAATTGACTTGGTTTCCTGAAATGTGTCTGGTAGCTTCCTAGCTAAGAAAGCTGCAATAAAACTGACTATAGCCAGGAAACCCATAAACCCTAAAACAGAATAAAACATTGCAACAGATCCTTCATTACATTCTATAATTATTTCACTACTTATGGACCACATATCTACATCTGGGAAGGGGGGAGAAGTTCCAAGCCATACAGTACAAAAGGTACTTTGAACAAGAGAACAGGAAAGAACAATGAAAAGGGCCAGTCTTTTCCCAACCCATGTCCTCATCCTTGATCCTGGTTTGGTGGCCATGAAAGCAAGAACCACAATGATGGTTTTGGCCAACATGCAAGAAACAGCCACTGAGAAGATGATTCCAAAAGCAGTCTGTCGAAGGAGACAAGTCACCTTCATTGGTCGACCGATGAACAGCAGAGAACAAAGGAAGGAGAGGAGGAGGGAAATGAGGAGGGTGTAGGAGAGGCTGCGGTTGTTGGCTTTGACGATGGGAGTGTTGTGGTAAGTCAAGAAGATTCCTAACACCAGTATTGTGATAAAAGAAAGCACAAGAGCTGATGTAGCTAAGCCGGCCCCCAATAGTTCTTTGAAGGATAGGTAAGTTACATGCTTTGGCACGCATAAATCCTGGTTGTTGTTTGGATATTGATCTTCTGGGCACTGGAAGCAATCATCCATATCTGGAAAACCAAATGTTTATATTTAAATCAAAATATACCAGAAAGCTTGGAGTTCTTTTTGTAGATGATGGTATGAATATAAACCATGTTAGTAACTGTTATGATTGAACTTCAATGAAACTAATTGTTCTTGGCCTAGGTTTCATACTAAAGTTCACATTGTTGTCAAATATTGCTAGGAAAGCCTTTTATTTTGTATTACATACCAGTATATTTATCTTAGATAAATTATAGTTGTATACCTTCCTCTCTCCTTCCCTCCCTTCCTTCTTGGTATTGATCTTAATAATTTCTCTGGTCAATATTAGTATTTTCCTAATTATACTGAAATATGTGATCTATATGTTTGTGTGTGCATATATCTTTTGGAATTGATACTTCTTCTTCAGTTAGTTCTTCAATGGAAATGAAATTTCCAAGAATCATTGAGATATTCCAGGTGAATCTGTCTGAATTGTAGAAAATGTAGAACCTGCGCACTGTATGGAGGCATCTCATTCTGGAGATGATTAATAAACTAAGTTAAGACTCCACCCTCTCCCTTTGCGCATACTACTCCCTTCCTTCCATTTTTGTCAATTTCAAAGCAATTTTACTATGTATTGTTTTAATAGTTCATATTGTTTCTATTGATTATAAGCTATCTAGATCACCTGGAGGTGATATGCCTGGCATGTAAGTTAAATCAATAAATCCATAAATCCATAAATCCATAAATCCATAAATCCATAAATCCATAAATAATGAATGAACAAATGAAGAAATAAATAAATGAATAAATAAATAAATCAGTAAGTAAAGAAATAAGTAAATAAATAAATAAATAAATAAAATTTGAATCATTGAATAGAAGGTTGAGGGGCTTATTCCAATACTTTCAGTGGTGGGATTCAAATAATTTAACAACTGGTTCTCTGCCCTAATGACCAGCTAGGTGGGCGTGTCCATGGTGGATGTGGCCAGGGAGTGTGACAGGCAGCACTTGGCTTCCTGCACCCCCCCTGGGAGCAAAAATATGCCATGGGAGGGTGGATGTGCCACCCCCATGCCCTATTTGGGATCTAGGAGGCCTCCCTCCAGCCTTCTGGGAGCAAAAATGGACCACAAGGGGGGATGAGCTGCCCCCCCCTAGACTTTGGGTCTAGTAGTCCGTCCTGAAGTCTTCTGGGACTGAAAACGGGCCACGGGGGTGGAACACCCCATGCCTCATTTTGGGCCTAGTCCCTGCACTTACCTGGGAGCCAAAATAGGGTGCGTGGGGACTCCTGGATGGGGCGGGGGCAGCTAGCAATTTAACTACTAGTTCGCCTGAACTGGCCCGAACCAGCTGAATCCCTCCACTGAATACATTTATGTGTAAAAATGTTTAGGTCAGAATAAGATTAACAATAAGAGGAGGAGAAAACTTTCTCCAGGTACCTTTTATCAGTTCAAGAGTGAAGGTACAATACTTAACTGCACGATCATAGAAATAGCAATAGCACTTAGATTTAAATATCATTTCATAGTGCTTTACAGCCATCTCTAAGTGGTTTACAGAGTCAGCATATTTCCCCAACAATCTGGGTTGCCATTTTAACAACTTCAGAAGGATGGAAGTCTGAGTCAACTTTAGCTCGTCAGGATCGAACTTCTGTCTGTGGGCAGAGTTAGCCTGCAATACTTCATTCTAAGCACTGCACCACCACAGTTCATTGAACAGCTATCCACACAAAAATCTGGTCCTCATTGTCTACATCTTTTGAATCCATTGGATAACAAGACCCAAATGGAGCACATTAGAGTCATACGTTAGGGTCTGAACAATGGTAATAATGCTGATTGGCATACCAAAAAATAGCTGTCAATAGATGCTCCTGGCCATAGCAATTATTTGTTCCTCCAGTAGCATCAATAAATGTAACAGAATATCAAAACTACATGTCTATTCTTTTTGGGAGCATGAAACACCATTTAAAGTGGCCAGTCTTCAATTCCTAGGGCAAGGATATCCCCAAGGTTATAGCCAGTAATTCCCATACCAAAGACTCCATCTTTCAAGATTTGTATCAGTTTCTTGCTATTCCTCCATCTTATCACCACATTTAGGGACTGGAACTCCTAGCCCCTCTTGACTGAGGTGTTATGGGGAAGGGAGCTGTGAATTACTGGCCTGTTAAATCTTTACAATCACAGAGAGAGAAGCGACAATTTAGCCCAATTCAAGATCTACACATTCTAGGAATAGAAGTAAAAGCATCTTTGTAAGGTTACTGTCTGACCTCTGCTTCTGCACATGTAGTAAAGGAGAATCCCTACCTATGCATAATCAACTTCACCTTTGAACGCTTTTTCTAAGTACTAGAATTGCTTTTGTAAATTGATTTTTCCCTACTCCTATTTTTATAATCCAGTTTCTTGTTGAATTGAGAAAATATAAGAAAATCTCTGCCAGCATCCAGTGTCCCTGTATCAAATGTTTCCCTCACTCACTCCCACTCACTCACTCACTCACTCACCCACCCTCTCTCTCTCTCTCTCTCTCTCTCTCTCTCTCTCTCTCTCTCTCTCTCTCTCTCTCTCCCTCCCTCCCTCCCTCCCTCCCTCCCTTCCTTCCTTCCTTCCTTTCCTTCCTCTCTACTCTTTCTTGCTCCCCCCCCCAATTCCTCTTTTTACCTGTCTGGTCTGAAATTTTCCCCTTTGGACATAGAGTGCAATCATAGCAGCAAAATGATAGTCCTTCAATTTTGGTCTTTCTGTAACCTGGATGGCATTTTTCATTACAGAGTGAAAGAGGCCGTTCCTTTGCAAGAATGAAAAAGATAGTTTGTTATGTAGAAAATAACTTTCAAATTCTGTATTTGTAAAGTTTATAGATATCTGGGAATGCATGGCAGTTCTCCATTCTCTGAGAGGAAAACCTGACGTGTGAACATAAAACTGAAATCCGAACTGTCATCTGTCATCAAACATAGAAGGAAATGGTTTTCCAGAATATTCTAATGACTCTAGCTGAAACCAAATTTAGGACATCATATTTATTGTTTTAGTCAGTTTAGAACCCTCTAGAATCAAGCTGAACTTATAATGAATATAAGGTCTTGTTCTTTTTTAACTATAATACTGGTGTATTTCCATTACATTTTGATTTTAGTTCTTTATGTATGCATTTATTCAATATCTCATTTAGCCTAAAGTGCGGAATTTACACTAAGAATAATTAGGTGTCACCCAGTTTATGAGCCTGTAGTACAGTGGACTAAAAGCACTGTTATTAACATCTGCTGCTTGCAATTACTGCAGGGTTCGAATCTCGCCAAGGCTCAAGGTTGACTCAGCCTTCCATCCTTTCTAAGGTAGGTGAAATGAGGACCCAGATTGTGGGAGCAATAAACTGACTTTGTATAAATATACAAAAGTATGAAGGCTATTGCTTAACGCATTGTAAGCCTCCCTGAGTCTCCGGAGAAGGGCGGCATATAAATTAAAAGCAAAACAAAGCAAAGCAAAGTACATAATTTTAAGATTCAGAATATAATAATCAATATTTTGTCCTCATTTTATCCAACACTGTTGTGTATGGGCTTAATTTCTCTGTCCAATTCTGTCCTAGCAGTGTCACTGTCTAAAAGAGCAACAAATATGCAATTTGGAATAAGTCAAAATTAGTAGAAACCATTTCAGAGTGTCTGTGGGATGTATTTTCTACAGGCATCAGGAGGGAGTTAACTTTGATTGGAAAATAAGAAAATAATATATCCAAGATGCCACTAGAAATGCCTCCATAATGGAGAATGATTTCAAAATTAGTGCAATCACTAAATATATATATATACTGATTTATTATCCCTAACATTTTTAGAGATGGTAATTAGCCAACTTGGAGGGAAGGACTGGTATTGGCTCAATTTTGCTCAGCCATATGGTTGTACAATCCCAGATTATTAAATTGAGATAAAGAAAATGTGCACAGAAAGATTATTAAATTTTGGGAGATCCACCTTTAAATGTCCTTCTGTTAAAGAAATGGAATTTTCTAAGTTTACGGAAATGTAGAAAATTCATACAGAGAGAGATACAATGGTTTATAACTCACACCACAAATTCTAATAGATTTTCCTGAGTCTTAGTGAAACCTAAAATCATGAAGGTGTACTTCAGGGAAGATCAATTAATATTTTACTATAATATGTGTGTGTGTGTGTGTGTGTGTATGTGTGTGTGTGTGTGTGTGTGTGAGAGAGAGAGAGAGAGAGAGAGAGAGAGAGAGAGAGAGAGAGAGAGAGAGAGAGAGAGAGAGACAGACAGACAGACACACACACACACACACACACACTGATAGAGAGAGAGAGAGAGGGAGAGACAGAATGTTGGAACTGAAATTAAAATCATGGTTGCTCTACAATAGGACATTTACAAAGCAAAAATTTAAAAAGGGTTCAGAAGCACAGACTTTAGAATGTGGGGAACAGGTAGCTCTCTACTGAGTTATGAACCAGAATATTCAACAATAGCCAGAATAAAATGGAACCAACATATTTTGAAATGAGATGAACCTCACCTGATTAAACTGGTTGGGCCAAATGATCTTCTCTTCAGAAACAGTCAACAGTCTGTCGGAATCCATTCCTGCTTCTATCTGTCCAACTTTGATTCTAAAAAACGTCTGGTTTGGAAATGTGATCCAGTTTATAACACCAAATCCTGCAACCATTTCTCCATTGTTATCAAAAGAAATCTTCTCTCCAGTACTGCTATTAAATGATACGCTTTGCAGAAAGTGGTGGAGCTTTAAAAAAGGGGGATGAAAAAGTTAAAATGATGGAAATGCATTTAATTAGATCAGCATCCATATTGTATTGAAGCATCCCTCAAAACTTTCAGTAGGCTACTGTAATGGATATTAACAGTTTAGCAAACGAAGCATTAAATCAGTTTATACACAGTCAGTAACATAATTAAAAGTAATAATTCAGGTATGATTTCAATTATAGCTTGTGTATATTATTAGCAAGTGCTGTATATTGCAGAACCATACATTTTATTACTAGTGAATGACATAATATACAAATTAGCCAAATAAAGCATCATTTTCTAGAGAGGTAACATGCAGTTTTCATAAATTGCAAAGGAACATTTTAAAGCAGTCATATTTATTTATTTATTTATTTATTTATTTATTTATTTATTTATTTATTTATTTTATTGTATTGTATTTCTATACCACCCTTCTCCCGCAGGACTCAGGGCGGTGCACAGCCAAAATAAAACATTGTATACAAAATTTAAAAAACAATTTAAAAACAATTAAATAATTTTGGCCCAAATAATTTAAAACAACCCAAATTAAAACCGAATCAATTAAAACTGAGAGGACGGGATCAAGCCAGCCCAGCTAGATGGAATAAGTGTGTTTTTAGGGCCCGACGAAAAGTCTGAAAGTCTGATATCGTGCGTATCTCAGGGGGTAGGTCGTTCCAGAGGGCTGGTGCCGCCACAGAGAAGGCTCTCCCCCTGGGGGTCGCCAGCCGGCACTGTCTGGCCGATGGCACCCTGAGGAGGCCCTCTCTGTGCGAGCGAACCAGCCGGTGGGAGGCTATTGGCTGCAGAAGGCAGTCTCGCAAATACCCCGGCCCTAAGCCATGGAGCGCTTTAAAGGTGATCACCAACACCTTGAAGCGCACCCGGAAGACCACAGGAAGCCAGTGCAGCTCGCGCAGGAGAGGTGTCACATGGGAGCGCCCCATTGCTCCCATAATCCCCTGCGCGGCCGCATTCTGGACCAACTGTAGCCTCCGGGTGGATCCCAAGGGGAGCCCCATGTAGAGAGCATTGCAGTAGTCCAGGCGGGAAATGACGAGTGCTTGAGTGACTGTGCGTAGGGAGTCCTGATCCAGAAAGGGACGCAACTGGCGTATCAGGCGAACCTGATAGAAAGCCCCCCTGGCCACGGCCGTCATATGCTCTTCTAAAGACAGCTGTGCATCCAGGAGGACGCCTAAGTTGTGAGCCCTCTCCGTGGGGGCCAATGATTCGCCCCCAATAGCAGCGATGGCACCAGCTGGCTATATCGGGACGCTGGAAGCCACAGCCACTCGGTCTTGGAAGGGTTGAGTTGGAGCCTGTTTCTCCCCATCCAGGCCCGCACGGCTTCCAGGCACTGGGACATCACTTCAAGGGCATCGTTGGGATGGCCTGGGGTGGAGATGTACAGCTGAGTGTCGTCAGCGTACTGATGGAACTCCACCCAAAAGCCACAGATGATCTCACCCAGCGGCTTTACATAAATGTTGAACAGAAGGGGTGAGAGGACTGACCCTTGTGGCACCCCACAAGCAAGGTGCCTCGGGGTCGACCGCTGCCCCCCTGTCAACTCAGATTGTGACCGGTCAGAGAGGTAGGAGGAGAACCACTGCAGAATGGTGCCCCCCACCCCCAGCCCCTTCAACCGGTGCAACATGATACCATGGTTGATGGTATCAAAAGCCGCTGAGAGATCTAACAGGACCAGGATAGAGGAGCAACCCCTATCCCGAGCCCTCCAGAGATCATCCACCAATGCGACCAATGCCGTTTTCGTGCTGTGCCCAGGCCGGAAGCCAGACTGGAGCAGGTCCAGATAGACAGCTTCATCCAGGTACTGGGGAAACTGCCGCGCCACCACACTCTCAACAACCTTCGCAACGAAGCGAAGGTTGGAGACTGGACGATAGTTAGCCAAAACAGCTGGATCCAGAGAGGGCTTCTTGAGGAGGGGCCTCACCACCGCTTCTTTCAAAGCGGCCGGCAAGACAACCTCACCCAGAGAGGCATTAACAATCCTCTGGAGCCAGCCTCATATAACTTCCCGGGAAGCCAGCACCAACCAGGAGGGACACGGGTCCAATAAACATGTGGTCGCGTTCAGCCATCCCAGGATCCTGTCCACGTCCTCGGGAGCCACAGGATCAAACTCCTCCCAGATAACATTCTCAAGACCTGCCCAGTCATCCCGTCTGGATTTACCCAGTCAGAGGCCAGGCCTTCCCGAATCTGAGCGATCTTGTCATGCAGATACTGCACAAAGTCCTCAGCTCAACCCTGCAAGGGATCATCCCGCGCTTCCAGATGGAGGAGGGAGCGGGTCACCCTAAACAGGGCAGCTGGGCGATTATCTGATGATGCGATAAGAGTGGCAAAATAGCTAGATTTTGCTGCTTTTATCACCACTAGGTAGGTCTTAATATGAGACCTCACCAGTGTTCGGTTGGATTCGGAGCGGCTGGTCCTCCAACTATTCTCCAGGTGTCTTTTCTGGCACTTCATCTCCCTCAGCTTCTCGGAGAACCAAGCAGCTAGGTGAGTTTGGTGCCAGGTCAGAGGCCGCAAAGGCACGATGCGGTCCAAAGCCCCAGCGGCCGCACTGTCCCAGGCGGCCACTAGGTCTTCAGCCGAGTCATGAGCCAGAGTGTCAGGAAATGGCCCAAGCTCCATCTGGAACCTATCAGATCCATCAGGCGCCTGGGGCAGAACCACCTAGTCAGTTCCGCCTCCCTGCAGCGGGGTGCAGCGGTTAGAAAGTCTAGTCGAAGGAGCGAGTGGTCAGACCATGACAAGGGTTCGATGACTATATCCCCTGTATTAAGGCCACTCGACCACTGACCAGAGACAAAAACTAAATCCAGAGTGTATCCACCCGTGTGAGTAGGGTCATGAATTAACTGAGTAAGGTCCATGGCCATCATGGAAGCCATGAACTCTCGAGCCACCTCAGACATTTCACCAATGGATGGCAGGTTGAAATCCCCCATGACTAGAAGTCTGGGGGTACCAACCACCACCTCAGCTATGATGTTGAGCAGCTCCAGCAGGGCCGTTGCCACGCGTCAGGGAGCCAGGTACATGATCAACAAGCCCATCTGTACTCCACAGCCCCACTTCACAAAAAGGGACTCACATCCGGCTATCTGTGGCACAGTGGTCTCCCTCAGATCAAGACCTTCCTTTATAATAACCGCCACACCCCTGCCCCTGCCCTGAGCTCTCGGCTGATGGAATGCACCGAAGCCTGGTGGACACATATCTACGAGGGGCACTCCCCCCTCCTGGCCCAACCAGTCTCCGTGATACCTGCCAGGTCCGCTCCCCCCTCCTGAATAAGATTGCAGATATTGTTTCCTAATAAAAAATAATTCACTTAATGCATGGAATTCAATTAATCAGAGAATCATTTATCTAAAGGATAACTCGTGGTCTCTATATTGCAGCAATTGCCAGGTCTGTCTTTGCTAAGCTAAACATTTATTTATTATTTATTTATTATTCATATTTCTATGCCGTCCACTCTCCGAGGACCCTGGGCGGCTTACACCAAAGACAGTATACTAAATAGCATATTGCCCCCAACAGTCTACAATTCATAGGGTTTTGGTTTTTTTTCAGGACAAAAGAAGGATGTAATTTAATTGCTTCCGATAAATCACTACAAATGGATAATATGAAAGTGAACCCCACAAATAAAATAAATATATTATTAAGTGACACTAGAATTTGGATAATAATGAGATATTTAAGAAACGAAGCCAAGTTTTCTGAACAGTATGAAAGGAAAGTTGACATCATGTAGAAAATCAACCACAAAGCATAGAGCAGACAGCAGGTGATCCCCAAATGCGTTGTAGCTAACAGTTGTAGCTAGATCAGACAAACAATAGAAGTTTCTAAAAGGGGAAAATATACGCAATAAGCTTAAAATGAAAGGCTGATAGACAACTCTGCATCTTAAACAATGAACTACATCTGCTGAAATGTCCTAAGTCAGGGGTGTCAACTCAAGACCCGGTGGTGGAATCTGGCCCATGGGATGCTTAGATCTGGCCTGCGGGGCTGCCAAAGGACCAGCCTGCAGTACCTCTGCCAGCGAAAATGGAGCTTGTGAGGGCTGCGTGCGGCCCTCCCTAGCTTTGTTTTCACTGGCAGAGGTTTGCAGAAAGCCATCACAGCTGAAAACGGAGCTTGTGAGGGCTGCAAGTGGCACTCCTGAGCTCTGTTTTCTGTGGCGGAGGGTTGCAGGAAGGCATAACAGCCAAAAACAGAGCTTGGGAGGGCCGTGGGTGGCTCTCCCAAGCTCCATTTTTCCTGGCAGAGGGTTGCAGGAGGCTGTCAAAGCAGAGCTTGGGAGCCCGTTTTTGCTGGCAGAGCACTCTGGCCAACACAGGCACCCCCGACACAAAATATCCACACCCACCCTGGCCATGCCCACCCCAGCCCCCCAAGGTCAAACACAATCCTGATGTAGCCTTTAATGAAATTGAGTCTGACATTCCTATTCTAAGTAGTCTACTCACCTTCCATGAGTCTTGACTGAGGACTTTCTGCCTCCTCATTGCCCTTTGTTGGCCTTGGAAAGAGTACAGACTATGCAAAGCATGTGCAATTGCATAGACAGCATTGTAGACACTGTAGCTGTGGGCAGTCATGCTGGTTTCAAATACATTTGCAGGGAGAGTTTCCAGTTTCTCTTCCCCACTGCACATTGTCTCATCCTCTTCCTCTGTAGAGGAGGTTGGGAGCATACAATTAAATGTCTGTTGCCAGAATTCTGTTAAAAAGCCATCTCCTTTATTCAAAGCTGGGTTTCTCCTTTGAACAAACTGTTGGAATCCTAAGACCTCCATTGATTGAATGGAAAGGGACAGAGTTCCATGAATGAAATCCACTTTCCAACCCCTTTGAAAGATGACTGAGGAAAAGTCTACATCTGCAGTCATCACCCAGACTTTTGCATTATAATCCACATTACTAAATTCCATGAAGTGCAGTAAAAACCTTAAATTTACCACACTCTGAAATTCACCATGAAACAGGACTGTATTAGTTGTACTGTTGAAGACTATGTTCAAAATGCCATGTACCTTTTGGAAATATTTTTCATCGTCACTCACAAAATCAGATGGCATATTTTGCATGAATTCAAAGCAGATTCCTTTTTTGGAAAACATGGGAACCACATTCCTCAACAAGATCTCTGCTATGTTGCCAATGTCAAGGTAAAACACCCCAATCCAGGTCCAACCAAAATTCAGAAAGAGCTGGAGAAGTCCTTTGTACTGATGGCTTGCATTTGGCAGCATCCAATAAAAGAAAGGAGATTGACTTAGAGCATTGATCTCTGGAGCAGAGCTATATGCAACCTGGACCACAGAAGGAAATGGGAAAGGAAAACAATTAGATCTAACGTGAATTGAGACTCTTCCTCTATCCTTTTTGCATTACTATACTCACTACAAGGGATATGGTGGCTCAGTGGCTAAGATGCTGAGTTTGTCGATTGAAAGGTCAGCAGTTCAGCAGTTTGAATCCCTGGTGCTGCGTAACAAGGTGAGCTCCCATTACTTGTCCTAGCTTCTGCCAACCTAGCAGTTTGAAAACATGTAAAAAAATGCAAGTAGAAAAATAGAGACCATCTTTGGTGGGAAGGTAACAGCGTTCCGTGTGCCTTTGGCATTTAGTCATGCCAAACACGTGACTATGGAGACGTCTTCAGACAGTGCTGGCTCTTCGGCTTTGAAACAGAGGTAAGCACTGTCTCCTAGAGTTGGGAACGACTAGCACATATTTGAGAGGGGAACCTTTACCTTTACCTTTACCTTCACCATCACCTTCACCTTTACCCTTACACTCACTACATTTAAATTCCTTGTTCCAAACTTCAACTGAAATCACCCAACCTAATTTTATGTTGTCACATATATGAAAAGTCTATTGCATGAACTGAATGGTTGCAGACCCAGTATACACTCCTAAATACATTCCTCTCTCTCTCTCCCTCCCTCTCCCTCTCTCTCTCTCTCTTTTTGACAATGAACTTGCCTGCACCAACTTGTAAGGTGTGATGATGGTAGCCCTATCAAGAAATTCAGTAGAACTTGGTCCTCCTATGGCAGCTACCAGATCATTATGAAAATGACACTGATAGTTTGGGATGAATCTATCTATAGTGGAGAGAAGTTCCATTGCAGCTAGGTAGGTGTATCTTGAATTAAAATAGTCATTGTAGATACTGAAGCCTAAGGTGATGTTGGGTAAGAACTGGGGATTTTCATTAATTTCCTTTACAGCAAAAACCAAAGCCAAGACTTGCTGGTAGCTCTGAGTCAGTAACCTGGAATGAAAAAGAGAAACACTATTGCAGTATTTTCTGTGCAGTTGTTTGAGAAGGAGAAGTGTATAATAGACTAATGATGAGTGATAGTTCTTACTATGTTCTTTATTATTAAAGTAATCCCTAAATTATTTCTGGGGTAAAAGGTGTTTTGGCTATTGGAGAATATATATAGAGCATAGAATCAAGGGCAGGGAATGACCTTTATGGTCTTCTAGTCCAACCTCTGTCTCAAGGCAGGAGGTCTTGGTCAAATGGTTATCCAGTCTGTTTTTGAAAACCCCCAGTAATGAAACTCCCACAGTTCTGTTCCATTGATTAATTATTCTCACTGTTAGAAAAATCCTTCTAACTTCGAGAATGGATCTTCTCTTTAACAAGGTTCCACCCATTGTTTCTTGCTCTGTATTCTGGTATTTTGATGAATCAGTCAATCCCCTTTTCTCGGTGACCTCCTCAAGTTATGGAAGCCAATTATCATGTCCCTACTCATCCTTACAGTATCTTCAACAAGTTAGACATAGCTAGCTCCTTCAACCCTTCATCATATAATTTATGCTCCAGATCCTTTATCATCTTTGCTCTTCTCTGCACAGAACTGAACGAGTTCTTCCAAATGACATATTAGGCTGACTTTTGTTTTGATTTTAAAAGAATATTTCTCTCTCCTTCCCCTCCCCTTATTCAAACTACATATATTTGAAATGTATTATTGATCATTAACTTTTTTTCACTTTGTATGTTGTTTATTTATCTTGTACTACAAGGAGTAGCGGACTCCACTCATGTCAAAAGTATTTGTTCAAGAGGAACTGCTAATGCCATTTTTATTTAATAAATGTGGAATATCCTTCTTAAAAGGAAAAGGAAGAAAACTTGTATGTAATTTTAAAATTACATTCTTCCATTCTTCCCTTGAGGACCTGTATACTGCACAAGTCAAAAAGAGGGCTGTGAAAATATCTACAGACCTGTCACATCCTGGCCATAAATTGTTTCAACTTCTACCCTCAAAAAGACGCAATAGGGCACTGCACACCAAAACAACTAGATAGAAGGACAGTTTTTTTTCCCAAATGCCATCACTCTGCTTAACAACTAATTCTCACAACACTGTCAAATAATTTACTAAGACTGTATTATTATTATTATTATTATTCTCTTCCTCACTAGTATCTATCTCTTCCCATTTATATGCTTGTATCTTTCAATTATATTGTTTTTATTTGTTTCCTAGTACGATTTTATAGCTTATTAGTAACCTTGACTATCACTAAGTGTTGTATCTTTTTATTCTCGATGAATGTATTTTATTCTCCTTATGTACAGTGAGAGCATAAACACCTAAGACAAATTCCTCGTGTGTCCAATCACACTTGGCCAATAAAGAATTCTATTCTATTCTAATAATAATAATAAATATAGCTACTTACACAGGGTTCAAAATTATGTCCTGGAATGGGTGTCTTCTGAATTCCGTTGTCTCAATATAAATGAATGACTGTGAGGAGATGCCACCAATGATCCTGTCTCCTGGCTGAAAATATTTATGAAAGATATTAATGGGCTGGGATCCGGGGCATTTTTGCGCTGGAAGCCTGCTGACAGACATAGGAAAAGGCCCTAGAACCAATAATCTGAATATTATCATCATGAATAAAGATATCTGTGTAAAAGAACATTTCTCCCTAGGGCCCATTAATGTATAGCCTCAAGTTACATATCCTAAGTCAAGGAGCAAAATATCTCTGACTAGCCTCTTAATACAGTTTCTCTCTGTATCATCCCAATTCTAAAGTGGTACGGGGATATTTAAGCTTCTCTTTTTTTTTTCCTTACTTTGAATTGTAAAAACATTAACAGAGCTGAGAATTCTCCACAGACCTAAAGAAGCTGCAGACCAATCCAAAGTTCATAATTATTGAGTAGGTAATTATTCTTGGGTTAACTCTGATGCAATAATTTCCTTGTAGACCAGAAAAAGTAAAAGAATACCATTAAAAGCAATGTAAGAAAGCAACATTTTCATAATAGAAAGTCACTTAGGAAATTTCTTGAAATCAAAATCTAGTAGTTTTCCTGAATCAACACAAGACACTATGAAATCATAGACTTTTCTGAGAAAGTAAAAATATCCTTCATATTGTGATTTATATTATTATAACCTCCGCAGTAAAGTTACCTAGAAAACAGATCATCTATATAATATATTTCAGCAAAATGGTGTTCTGCCCCAGGTACGGACCCCAAAGAACGCAGCAGACACAAAGTCCATTCAAACCTTAGTTTACTAAATTAAATCAGTCTTTTACAACAATGGCTGTTAACTAACTGCATTAACAGCTGCCAATAATTCAAAGAATAATAACTGAAAGCTTACTGTTGTTGGCAGAATACCCAGAAGAAATTTGCAGGAAGCTGATCAGATAAGCAAGACAAGACACGAAGGTATGTGAACCAAGTTGTTCCCTGCAAATTGCTTCAGTCGGCGTTCTTCCTTCGATAGGCTAAGGGAGTGGCCAATTAGCCCCAAGCCTTACTCTCGAGGAGACCTCATCCTGAGGAGCCACTCCTGCCTTTTGCACCTCTGCATGCCCATGCAACGAGAAGACGCTCCTCCTCTTCATCCTCTTCACATAAGGGAGCTTCTGGAGGTTCTGAAGGCCATGGCTGAATCCCCGTCTCTGGCACCACATCTTCTCCAGCCTCATCATTGTCTGATTCAAGTGCCAGCTGCACAGGCTGCTGGCGCAGCACCACACCAGCCTCCTAGCTGTATGAATCAGCTACTAGCTGCACAGGCTGCTGACGGGCCACAACAAATGGATACCCACAGAACTTTATCAAAAGTACCTGACCACCCAACCTATTATCACATAACTAACACAAGCTGTAAAAAGAACAACACTGTCATACTTCAAAAACATCTGAGAAGTCACCGACACACTATTGCAACCCCATGGCATCAACATAGCACACCAGCCAACTAGAGTTCTCCAAAACATCCTAGTTAAACCAAAATACCCAGCAGCCTCAGAAGAAAAAACTCTACAATATAACCATATTGTACTACATTAAGTGTAAAGACTGAAACAGTTACTTTATAGAACAAGCAGGCAGAAGACTGGAAGAGTGCAGTCATGTACACCACTTAACAGTCAGAAGAAATGATGAGACATATGGATAGACTCAGCCATAGTTTCATCTGAGAGTCCCAAAACACCAGAAAATTCATGGAAGCCTGGCACCTGGGGTGAAATGCTACCGGTTTGCACCGGTTCAGGTGAACCAGTAGTGATAAAACCTACCAGTTCAGATGAACTGGTAGTACAAAAAAGCTACCGGTTAATTCGAACTGGCATTTCTAATAATCAGCTGTGCTGCGTGGTTTATATTCGCTAGAAAGCAGGAAATCCTACTTTCTAGCGAAACTAAAGCAGGCAGCACAGCTGTTCTCCCCCTTGCTGTTCTATTTACCTAGTGAAGTCTTCTTTTTCCGCACGAAGCGTGCATTTGGCATGCACCGTGCATGTGCGGGCAGTGAACCGGTAGCGATCCATGGAGGATTTCACCACTGCCTGGCACTCAGAGAAATCAATCATCAAAAGCAGTGGTGAAATGTAAAACTTGTTACTACCAGTTCTGTGGGCATTGCTTGGTGGGGAGGGTAATATGATTGAGTGGGCATGGCCAACTTTTTTTTTTTTTACTCTTAAAACCATTTTTTCTACATCATCTTCAGCTGAAGAGTTTGTAAAAAAAATGCTTTTAAAAGCCTGTGATGATCCCAGCTGACTTGCCTGATCGGCAGAGGCCTTCTTTTTTTAAAGCCTCTGACGATCCCAGTTGACTTGCCTGATCTGCAGAGGCTTTTTTTTTTAAGAAACATTTTTCTACAACCTCTTCAGCCGAAGAGGTTGCAGAAAAAAATGCTTTTAAAAGCCTCTGACTATTCCAGCTGAGCCGCACAATCGTCAGAGGCTTTTTTTTTTACTTTTAAAAGCATTTTTTCAGCCAAAGAGGTTGTAGAAAAGCATTTTAAAAAATGCTTTTAAAAATTAAAAAAAGTCTCTGATGATTGTGCGGCTCAGCTGGGCATGTGGATGGGGGTGGGCAGGGATTTTTGCTACTGGTTCTCTGAACCACCAGCTGCCATCGCTACCAGATCGAGCGATCAGGTCCGAACTGGGAGCATTTCACCCCTGATCAAAAGACACATAAAGCTAAAGAATATCTACCTATCTTTCAAAAGAGAGAATCAAAAAGTCAGGAAAGAAACAAAAAGATCAAAACACCACCCTACCAGCTATCAACACCCAGATGAGCAGAGATTAACACCAGGATTAACATTAGACCAACAATCAAGAAGAAAATAATATCCCAAGTAAGGAACTACCAATGCAGACAAATAAGCTAAAAGTAAATAACACACTAATCAGGAAATCATCAAGTCTACACCCACCATCCCTGACAGAGCAAACCACAAAAATCCACTTCTAGCACTGATGATGTTATCCAGTTTGGCAATAAAATGTCTAGAACAGGGGTGTCAAACTCGAGATGGACATTATTTTGATGGGATAACCCTGAGATCTCTTTATGAAGCACTCTGCTGGCCAAAACAGGCCATGGGGGGGGGGAGCCTTGCAAGGTCCCCATGCAGCCTCCCCCCATGGCCTCCTGCACCACTCTGCCAGCTGAAAATGGGTCATGCAGGGGGTTTCATGAGCCCCGCCCCCATGTTCTGTTTTTGGTTGGCAGAGTTTTGCAGGAGGCCATGGAGGCCAAACATGGGCAGTGCAGGGGCCTTGCAAGCCCCCCCATGACCCATTTTGGCCAGAGAGGCACTGCAGGCTGGTTCTTTGGTATTTCCAGGCTGGCTCCATGGGCCAGATCTAAGCACCACACGGCCTTGAGTTTGACACCCCTGGTCTAGAAGACAATCACCAAATGCAAAGTACACCAAGCAAAGAGGTTTGCCTATGAGAGTAGCTGCAGAGAAAATGGGGTATAGAAGAGTTGTTTTATAGGGGAGCTTGTCCTGGGTGTGGAAGTGTGTACATGCTGATTCTAGGGTGTTAGAAACTGGATCTAGCCCAATAACTCAAAGACATAGACTAGTTCTTTTCAGTAGCTTTATTGTTGATCTGTTGGTACTGGAGGTCACTGACCTTGTACCTTTCTCTTTCAGGTATACATCTGGAATCAACTGTGGAACATGTGGTTGGCCCTTTTGTACCCAGGAGGAGGGGTCAAGAGGTAAGGAGTGGTTACAGGGATTATGGGATATGTGGTTAGTTAACCCTTGAAGGACCGGGTGGTCAGGGAGAAGTAATAGTTAGGCATTTATCATGACAAAACCCCCTCTAAATGCCTAACTGGATACCAGGGGTAATGTATGCGTACATACAGGAAATACACAAGTACAGACATGAATTACAAGCAAACACGCATTTTTGACATTAGGTAAGCATGTTGTTTATGTGGTAGGGGTTTAGTGAGAATATCTGCTGTTTGCTCCTCTGTGTCACAGTGTACTGCTCTAATGAAGCCTATCTCTGAAAACTGCCTGACGTGTTTGTATTTAATGTCAATGTGCCTAGAACGCTGACCTATGGCATCGGCCCTAGAGATCTCTATTGCTGCTTTGTTGTCTTCGTGGATAACTATTGGATATGAGGGTTCAGCCCAGATGTCGCAGAGCAGGTCATCGAACCATACTAAATTGTTTGCGGCCTTTGATAGGCAAACAAATTCTGCTTCCGTGGTTGATGTGGCCACCAGTTTTTGCTTTCCAGTGTACCAATGGATGGGGCAATTGTTGAGTAGTAGCACGTAGCCAGAGGTGCTTTTTCTGCACCCTATGTCCCCAGCCCAGTCAGCGTCAGCATAGCAGGTTAGCTTTGGTTTCTCGGATGTTTCTGGTTCTAGGCAGAGTAGGGCATCCGCACTGAATTTTAAGTATCTGAGTAGTCTTTTGATGGCGTTCCAGTGTATTAACGTGGGCTTGCTTACATGCCTGGACAGAAGATTGACGGCTAAGGCGATGTCGGGCCTGGTCCAGTTGGATATGTATAGCAGTGACCCTATCGTTGACCTATACAATTTGTTGTCTGTGAAAGGTTCAGATTCCTCGTACATGGTCTTCAGGAACTCAGGCTGCATGGGGGTCTCGCTGGGTTTCGCTTCGGACATGTTGCATTTGGACAGCAGCTCGATGATCTTTTCTCTCTGGGAGAGGCGGAAGCCCTTGTTGGTTTTTATCACTTGGACCCCTAGGTATCTGTCAATCTTCCCGAGTGACTTTAGGGAGAAGTGGCTACCCAGGTCGGTGGCGAACTTGTCACATCTGTCCTTGTGTTTGCTGATGTACAAGATGTCGTCCACGTAAACGAGCACACCCTCGAATGTGTTGTTTTCTCTCCTCGTAAAGAAACATTTGTCGGCTGAGGTGGCCTCGAAGCCCATGGATCTGAGGGCCTTGGCCAGGCAGTCATACCACCTTTTGCCTGACTGCTTGAGTCCGTACAGGCTTTTGTTCAGCAGCCAGGTTTGGTCCTCGCCTTTGTTGTACCCAGGCGGCGCTTTGACATATATTTCTTTATCCAGCTCGGCGTGTAAGTACGCTGTTTGCACGTCGAACTGGAAGACCTCCAAGCCTAGGATGGTGGCCACCACCAGGGCGCTTTTGACGCTTTCCGCCCTGACGGTTGGCGAGTAGGTGTCTGTATAGTCTTCGGGGTATCTTTGGGCGAAACCCTGCGCGACTAATCTTGCCTTGTATAGGACCTTGTTGTCCTCTAATGTCTTGACCCTGAACACCCATTTGGTTCCTATTGGCTTTTTGTCCTCTGGAACTTGGGCAGGTGAGTACACCTGGAGGTTCCTTAGGCTTTCCATCTCCTTCTCCATGGCAGACATCCATTTTTCTTTTTCTTCCTGGGGGAGCCCGAGGATGTCCTCATATGAGCTGGGCGTGAAATGGGTGTTGTGGATGGTCATAACGTAGTCCTCTAACTTCTTTGGTAGCTTGTTTCTGGTTTCTCTGATTGGCCTGCTGGGGGTTGGTTCGGTTTCCTGCATGTTGTCTGCCTCATTATCCGTTAGGTCATCTATCTTCAGTGAGGGGTGCCCTTCTTTCCAACCTTTGACGCTTGCCTTGCGATGGTTGGTTTTGTGCCCTGTGACCTCTCTGACCTCCCTTTCCCCTTGGTCATGCTCGAACGTGACCCTATTGGTTGGGATGTCATTGGAGTGTACCCTCGACCAGTTTGCGTTTTCGTGGAAACTGGCTGATCTGGAAACCACAAAACGGTTATTGTTGTCGACAAATCTGTAGCCCTTTGTGCCCGGTTCGTAACCCACGAACCTTAACCTTTTTGATAATTTTTCCCCCTTTCTTCTTAGCTGCCTGGGAATGTGGACATCAGCTGGGGCGCCGAATATGTGTAAGTGAGCAATGTTGGGCTTTCTGTTGTATAGCATCTCGTATGGCGTCTTATTGATAGAGCTTGACCACAGTCTATTCAAGGTGTAATTGGCGTAGTGTAATGCCTCTGACCAGAAATGCTGCCCCATCCCAGCATCCTCCAGGGCGCATCTCATCATGGTTTGCAACACCCCGTTTTTTCTCTCTGAGACTCCATTTTGGAAGGGGGAGAAAGGTGAAGAGGTGTAATGCGCTATGCCCTGCTCCCTCAGCCACC
The DNA here is from genome assembly GCF_029215685.1 of Pituophis catenifer annectens. Taxonomy (NCBI): domain Eukaryota; kingdom Metazoa; phylum Chordata; class Lepidosauria; order Squamata; family Colubridae; genus Pituophis; species Pituophis catenifer. The sequence goes on from NW_027256895.1 coordinate 15,373,768, forward strand.
TTGTGAACTCTTTGGCCATGAACTCTGAGCCCCTATCGGTCATTATCTGCCTTATTCTCATGTTGTGTTGCATATCTACTCTCCTGTGGAATTCTTTAAACCTTTGGAATACTTCATTTTTGTGTCTCAGGGAGTAGACATACCCGTACCTGGTGTAGTCATCTACAATCGTGAGGAAGAACCGCTTCCTATGTCCTACAGAGGGTTTCATTGGCCCTACCAAGTCCATATGCACCAATTGAAAGGGGTATTCCGTGGTTCGTTTGGATCCCCTGGGGATGGCCTTAACCTTGATCTTAGAACGCTTACAAACTGAACACTCCAAGTAGTTTTCGCAGTTCTTTACTTTGAGACCCTCGGTACATTCCGTCATTTTCTTTACAATGGGGAAGCTTATGTGTCCCAGTCTCCTGTGGAGGAGATGGGCGCAGTTATCATGTAGTGGCTTGCCGATAGATACGGACTTGCTTGTCTTCTCATGGCTACTTCCTGCCTCCTGCTGCACCCCCTCTGTTTCTGGATACTTATCTATCCTGTGGTTTGTGCTGGTATCAATGCCTTCTTCCTCTCTTGCATTGGGTGTGAAGTAGGGGAGTCCCTCGTGTATGGTTACCTTTCCTATCTCTTTCCCCTGCTTGATCAAGTGTGCCTTTCCATCTTTAAACTTTATTTCTATATTTGTGTCTCGAGTTAGCCTCGTGATGGCTAGCACATTGTGGGGAATCTCTGGTATGTACAGTACCTCCTTTAAGTCCCCTAGCTGTGTGATGTGTACGTTTCCTTTCCCCACTACTCTGACCTTGCTTTGGTTTGCCACCTTTATTTCTGAGTCTATTTTTGTGAGTGAGTCTAGCAGCTCTGGGTTACAGGTAGTGTGACTTGTGGCCCCTGAATCTAGAAGCCATGAGTTTCTCTCTATCTTGTGTTTGTCATTTGGGTCATCGTGCCTGATCCCGTACATGGAGCCAGAGCTACTCTCCCTGGAGTGGTCTCTGCGCTCGTGGTGTTTCTTGGGGTTGGGTGACCATCCTCGCCCCCTTTCCTTTGGGTACCTGCGTTCAGGTGACCTTCCCCCTCTACTGTCGTGCTGCCCCCTATCCCTATGGTTCCTGGGGCAATCCTTCTTTAAGTGGTTCCTCGATCCACAAGAATAACATTCTGAGGTATCCCTGGCCCTATCCTGGAAATCCACCCTCTTTGTGGGTCTGGGGTCCCCTTTGGCTAGTTGGCGTTCCCTCCTCAGGGTGTCCTCTGCTACGAGCTGACTGGTCAGTGAGCCTAGTGTGAGGTATTGCATGTTGAGACTATTTAGTTGGGTCATGAAGATGTCCCAGCTGCTATCAAGAGAGTTTATGATTATGCTTATCATGCTCTCTTCAGTGATGATTTCCCCCCTCTGCATGAGTTCTGTCCTTGCAGCGTTCATCTTTAAGATGTGCTCACTCATGGGGACCCCTGCCTTATGCTTGGTGGAGTGGAACTCCCTAGATAGTCTGGTGGTGGTGGCTCTGCTTTGGCTATAAAACAGGTTACATAGTTTTTGCATAATATCATAAACAGTTAGGTTGTCCTCAATAGATGGATACATAGCAGATGGAATGGAGGTTAACATGATGCAAAATGCCCTGTGATGAATGCAGTCAATTTCCAGTGACCAGGGCTTTTGGGGAGGTTTGTTAGCTAGGAACAGTGCATTCTCTCTCATGAGAGCAACTCTTAATTGTTGGCTCCATTCTATAATATTACCCCCATCTAACTGCAGTTTTGGCAAATTGGCATAATTTGCCCCAGAAATGTTAGTAAGGTTACTTACTGGGGGGAGCTGTCCATGGTCCAAGTTGTGATTAAACTCGCAATAAGGCTTTGGGATGTCTGTGGCCATTCTGTACTTGCTTGGATCTATGTAACTTGCTTCTCTTATTACAGGCAGGTACTGGGCATGCGCGAAGCTCATTCCGCGCTGGAGTCCATCGGGTGAGGTTCCTGTTGCTGGAGCTCCCAGGCCTAGGCCTAGGCCTGTCGGTGGGAGGCTGGACCCGCCTCCGGTGGGTCCGAAGATCCCTCCCTGAGGTGGACACCACTGCTGGATGGCCGGATCCCCGGCGAAGAAGGGCAGAAGGTGAGGGGGCGACGCGGTCGCAAGTCGAGGACTTTCGCGGGTCGGCGGCGCGGCAGCAGCGGAGGTCGTAGGTTGAGGACTTCCTGCTCCCAGCGGCTCGGCGGCAATGGCGGCGGCGGCGGCTGATCCTCCCTCGTGGTTGCTGGTCCCTGGTCGCGTGGACTGGCCTGATGGGTGTCGTGGCGTTGGTGAGTAGCCGGTTCTTCTCTTCTGCCTCGGGCCTCGCGTTGCCGGTGTAGCGGGTGGTGAGTTCGAGTTCTGCGGTTGACTTTTCCTGCAGGCGGGCGGTCTTTTGTGCCGGTTGCTGGTGCGCGCGGAGTTTTTTGTGGGCTGTGCCTCGGTTGCCTGGTCTCTGTTGGTTGTCCTGGTCTTCTTGTGCCCCCCGGGATTTTTCTTCGATTTATTGAGTGCCGCAGGAGGCTCGAAAGCAGAGCCTAGGGCAGCGGTGATGGTCTCGATTGCCTTTTGCAACTCGAGATCGGTGGGCGTTTTTCTTTTTGTTATTGCGATCTCTTCGTGGTCGCTTTCAGAGCTGGGCTCTTCGTAGTCACTTTCTGAGTCCCCCTCGTCTGTTTCGGGGTTCGGGCATTTTCGCGCCAAGGGATTCAAATCCTGGCTTCCCATTGGCTGGTGCTCGTCCCAAGATGGCCGCCGGGAAGGGGGCGCGGAGATGGATTCTGCCGGCTCAGGGTCATCGGGTTGGGGTGGCTTACCCTTTTTTGCTGGCTTTTCTTTCTCGGTGGTCTTTGGGGCCTCGATCGCTGCTTCTTGTTGCTCGAAGAGGTTTTGAAGGTCCGCGATGAGGTTTTCTTTGTCGCTGTTTCCCTCCATCAGTTTCAGGATGGAGAGTTTGAATTTATTCATTTTCTGTGCTGTTTCTTCTTCCGGGGCGATGATTTCCTTGGGTGGCCCCTCTTCATCTGATTGTGAGTCCAGGCTGGAGTCCTGTTCGCTTCCAGCTTCTGTCTCCTCCATGGCTGTGGCTTCGGTCGCAAGCTTCTCAGCCATCTTCTTGGTAAGAGCTCTGGTCTGTGCTCTGTTTGCTTCTTCAGGATAGGTGTTGGGTTCAGTCATTGTCTGGAGTTATGGGCAACCGACCTCTGCTACCATTTTGTTAGAAACTGGATCTAGCCCAATAACTCAAAGACATAGACTAGTTCTTTTCAGTAGCTTTATTGTTGATCTGTTGGTACTGGAGGTCACTGACCTTGTACCTTTCTCTTTCAGGTATACATCTGGAATCAACTGTGGAACATGTGGTTGGCCCTTTTGTACCCAGGAGGAGGGGTCAAGAGGTAAGGAGTGGTTACAGGGATTATGGGATATGTGGTTAGTTAACCCTTGAAGGACCGGGTGGTCAGGGAGAAGTAATAGTTAGGCATTTATCATGACATAGGGTGATACTTGAGGGGCATGGTTGTGTGTGGGTACATGCCAGGGGTGAAATCCAGCAGGTTCTGACAGGTTCTGGAGAACCAGTAGCAGAAATTTTGAGCAGTTAGGAAAACCGGCAAATACCACATCTGGCTGGTCCCAGACTGGGGTGGGAATGGACATTTTGCAATATCCTTCCCCCAGGAGTGGGGAGGAATTGGGGATTTTGCAGTATCTTTCGCCTGCCACATCCACCAAGCCACGCTCACAGAACAGGTAATAAAAAAAATTGGAATTCACCACTGGTACATGCCATCTATTATGTTTATTCTTGTGAACATGCAGTCCACTGGGAAAATATCTTTTTTTAATATATAAAAAGTTTTTTATTTTAAACACATTAAAACACATTAAAAAATCAAACATATACATACAACAAGAAATAATACAAACCAACATACATACATACATACATACATACATACATACATACATACATACATACATATATATATATATATATATATATATATATATATATATATATATATATATATATATCACTTTTCTTTTCAGCTATATACAGTGGTCTATTCTTTCTATACATCAATATTTACAGATATTTAAATATTAACATAATTGACGTTCATTTTCTACTTTATATCATTTCTTCTTTACTAACAAAAGATCATACACATTTTCCCCCTCCTTTCTTCATTCATTTAACGTATTTCCTTATTTTTCAACCATTCATACCATCTACTCCAGACCTTATAATACTTTGATTCTTCTTTCCCCTTAATTTCTTTAGTTAGTTTATCTAATTCTGCACATTCCAAATTTTTTTTAATTAAATCCTCTTCCATTGATAATATTTCCTTCTTCCAATATTGTGCGTATACAATACGTGCTGCTGTCAATATATGCAATATAAGGTATTGTATTTCTTTAGTATAATTTTATATTGAAATTCCTAACAGAAATTGTTCCAGTTTTCCCTCTATTGGATTCTGAGTTATTTCTATTACAAGTTTTAATTTTCTTCCAAAATTTTTGTGCCATCGTGCAGGTCCACCACTGATGATAGTATGTTCCATAACCAGTCTTGCATTTCCAACATTTCAGGGAGTTGGTGGGGAACATTTTCGCAATTCTGGCCGGTGGAAGGTGCCATCTATGAAACATTTTCATCTGGTTTTCCTTGTATGCCATCGCGATTGTCAGTTTCATGTTCATTTTCCACATTTTCTCCCACTTCTCTAATTCTATCACATGGTTAATATTTTGTGCCCATTTGATCATCGTCTCCTTCACTGTTTCCTCTTCCATTTTATACTGTATTAAAAATTTGTATAATCTACTTATTAGTTTTCGTTCATTCCCTAATATGATTTTATCTAATTCTGTTTCTTCTAGTTGAACTTGATCTTTTTTTATATACTCTGTGTATTTTGAACTTATCTGTAGATATGTCCACCATTGCACTTCTCTTCCCAAGTCCAGTTCCAGTTCGTTTCTGGTTTTTAGTATTCCCCTCTTGTTTATTATATCTCTGTATCTAATTAATTTTGTCCAGTCTACTAAATTTGGATGTGTTAAAGTTTCCTCTAGGGAGATCCAAGATGGGATTTGTATATAATGTTGTTTTTTAATTTTATTCCAAATTACTAGTAATGAATTCCTAATTGTGTGTCTTCTAAAGTATCCATAAGTATTTTGTTTTCTTCCCCACAAATATGAGTGCCACCCTATAGTTAAATCATGTCCTTCTAATATTAGCAGTCTTTTATTTTACTGTCAATAATCTATAAAAGATGCTGATTCTTGGTCCATTATGGATTCTGTTAATTTTTTAAGGGAAGATGGACACAGTATAAGGAATAAAGCTGGGAAATATATTCAACTGGGAAACTGTGAACATCCTAGATCAAGGCAAGTCAGTGGTTGGTTGCTACCGATACACAGTGGTTTGAGTGAACCGGTAATACCGACGATCCCACAGTAGTGAACCAGTTGCCCCCGACATTCAGATTGGCCCACCCGCCTGCCTGGGCTCCTTTTTTGCCTTTATCTTCTCAGCTGATTAGCACGGCAGAGTAGATTGCCATGCAAATCAGCTGTGCTCTCCCCAGTAGAAATGTGGAAATGGAAAGTTTTTGCAGACTGTGCACGCATGCATAGCGGGCATTTGGTGCATGGAAAGCACAAAGCCTGCACACAAAACGCTCAATCAGTGAACTGGTAGTATAACCGGGAAGAACCCATCATTGAGCCAAGTCCCAAAACACCAGTAATGGAAGCCTGGCACTCAGAGAAATCAACCATCAAAAGGCACATGTGTGTAGGGGACTCATCTCCATTTCTTAACTGAGGGAGCCAGCATTGTCCGAAGACATTTTCCATGTTACATAGTCCTGTGGCCATCATAACTATATTACTGAAGAGGTACTCATTTATTTACTCACATTTTGATGCTTTCAAACTGCCAGGTGGGCAGGAGCCGGGACACATAATAGGAGCTCATACAGTTGCACAATGCTTAGGTCTCAAACCTGACCAGTTTAGCAACTTTAATTCTGTGTGTGTGTGTGTGTGTGTGTGTGTGTGTATGTGTGTGTATCTCTGTGTGAATTTCCTATGTCTGCAAGGACAGATGTGCCTATGAGCCAATCTGGATTCCTGGCAATGGACAATAACATTTTGTAGGTAAAATTGTTTTTTTAACTGGCTTTCTTTTGTCTCCTTCCATTGGTTGAGAATGAGTGACTTCCGTAAAGTCACCCAGTGAGCCTTCTACTTATTGCAGGACTACAATTCACAATCTCCCAGTTTCTTTTCCAATGCTTTTAACCACTACACTAAATTGGCCTTCCATCAAGAGTGAAATCCAGCAGGTTCTGACAGGTTATGGAGAACCAGTAGCGGAAACTTTGAGCAGTTCGGAGAACTGGTAGCGGAAATTTTGAGTAGTTTGGAGAACCGGCAAATACCACCTCTGACTGACCCCAGAGTAGGGTGGGAATGGAGATTTTGCAATATCCTTCCTCCAGGAGTGGGGAGGGAATGGGGATTTTGCAGTATCCTTCCCCTGGAGTGGGGTGGGAATGGAGATTTTGCAGTATCCTTCCTCTGCCACGTCCAGCAAGCCACACCCACAGAACTGGTAGTAAAAAATTTGGATTTCACCGCTGCCTTCTATCCTCACTTTAAAGCACTATACATCTAACAATTCACAATATATTACTAGAACTGGGGGGGTGGGAAACTAATTTTCCATGAAATACTCATTACATTTCATTTTGTATTTGGAGCTGAAAGGATAGGAATATCTGCAAATATTTTTTACAGCCGTCATGTTTTATTACAAGATTTCTATGAAGTTTACATCCCAGTGAAGAAGTTATAAGAATGGTTCTTCCAATCCATCTATGATTAATTCTAATCAAATAGTGTTTGTGTAAATGGAACATGCTATTGTGATGAAGCCCAGTTTCTTAAAAATAAAATAAAATTTTAGCCTCTTTCATGTAGACAAGTAATTTTTTTTTAAATTTGTTCGTCTCATCAAATGTTCCCTGCTATTTAATTCAGGCCTTAAAACAATTATATAGCATTTGGGAGAAAAGATACAAATCAATAAACCAGCACCAGAGGCCAAGATAGAGAAGATCTCTACAGCTACCATGTATTTCCCCTTGGTGCATAAGTAGGTTGGAACAAAGGACAACCAAACAGCACAAAATAGCAACATGCTGAAAGTGATAAACTTGGCTTCATTAAAACTGTCAGGCAACTTTCTGGCCAGGAAAGCAAGAGTAAAGCAGATAACAGCCAAGATACCCAGAAAAGCCAATACACAATAAAACATGATAGCAGAACCTTCATTACATTCCAGGACAATTTTTTCAGGTATTGAGTGGGTATCAAAATCTGGGAATGGAGGTGAGGTTGCCAACCACAATATACAAATACAGGCTTGAATAAAAGAACTAGAAAGAACAATGTAGGTTGCTAGTCTTTTCCCCACCCATTTTCTCATTTGGGATCCTGGCTTGGTGGCCATGAAGGACAGAACCACAATGATGGTTTTGGCTAATACACAAGAAACCGCCACTGTAAAGATGATGCCAAAAGCTGTTTGGCGGAAGAGGCATGGTATCTTCTCAGGCCGTCCAATGAACAGCAAGGTACAAAGGAAGCAGAGGAAGAGAGACATGAGGAGAGTATAGGTAAGGTTCCGGTTATTGGCCTTCACGATGGGAGTATCCTGGTGCTTGAGGAAGATTTTCAGTACCACAGCTGTAACAAAAGAGAAGGAAAGAGCAAATATAGCCAAACTGATCCCTAAAGATTCTTCATAAGACAAGAAGCTTATATCTTTTGGAAGGCATGCATCTTGGTCATAGTTTGGATATTTATCCTCTGGACACTGGACACAGTCATCCATATCTGGAAAAGAAAGGATTAGCAAAAAAAAAAAAAAAAAATCTAGAATGATTTAGAAATGTAGATAGATTTCTACTGAAAGTTTGTAGAGTATGCACAACTTCAATAGACTTTGGGAAAGAAAATCATCCTGTTCTGGCCTAGGCTCCCTTAAAAAACAGAAAGCAGGAATTGGTTCCAGCAAAATCTCTCTTATTTACTCGACTATGAATTACTTTCATTCACAGTCAGCAAGGTTTGTCCAAACAGTTTTACAAAGGAATATTTATCAACACGCCTTATCTTGCTTGGCAAGCTGCCACGTAACTTGTTTCCAAATGCAGAGTAAGGCAAAACTTGGCACAGAGTCTCTTAGAGTCACGAACAGAACTCTTCACTCTTGAAACTACTGAATGAACGAATTGTTTCCTGCAAAAGCTCCCTCCCCATTCACTTATCTTTTGTTTCCTATGGGAGGGGCCAATCATCTCCAAGGTGTGTCTTTACTCCCAAGTCAAGCCTGCTTTCTGAGTTGTTCTTGTCTTCTGGAAGCTCTGAGCATGCAGCTCCAACTGTTCTTCTACCTCGCTGCTGTCTATCTCTCTTTCTGCCTCTGACGCAGAGCCCTCATCCGAGCTTTCCTCAGCTCCCAGGACTGGCCCATGTTCCTCCCCAACCTCCTCACTGTCTGACTCTGCTGCCAGCTCTGCTGCCTGCCGGCGGGCCCTACACTTTGAATTATTCTGTGGAATTGAAGGTCACAACCATACTGTACCATAAAGGTCACAACCATAGCATAACCATAAAGATACTCTTTATAGTATCTCTTACCTGTCTGGTTTGAAATTTTCCCTTCAGGGCATGAAAGGCAATTATAACAACAGTTTGGCTTCCCTTCTATCTTTGTCTTACTGGTGCCTCCATGACATTTGTCATTACAGAGAGAAAGGGGCCATGTCTGTTCAAAAATGAAAAGAGTAAGTGATTTACAATTATGAAATGAGCTAAAATAATAGCACAATAGTACCATTTTTTCAAGAGCATTTGGGGACAGATATATAGTAATTACACTGTTTTACAAATATGACATTAGCTGTGGCAACTATGCCCACCATCTCCAGTTACTTCTACTTGATCTTTTCATATTATATTTTTTAATAGTTGCTAGCTGGATTAACTGTGCATCGCTATGAAACTATGTGATTGGGCTTGATAAATTGAAACTTAAAGCTTGAAAATTTATGAGTAGTTATGACCGGGCTTGCTCTTTTCCTGCATTTTTCCCCTCTTTTCCCTTTAACTGGTGTTTCAGTCGAAGGAACAGATCATCTGAACTGAGGAGGTCAGTGTAAGAAGTGATTTGGAGCTGGAACACCATGCAAGAGAAATTTGGTTCCCAATCCATTGCTCAGTGGTGGTCGGTGATTGAAACTCATAAGGGAATATCTCTTCTAATGCCTTGAGTTCAGAAGCAGTTCCATAGGTGAAAAGCATAGACATTTTGGTGAGGTAGTGATTGCCTTTCATGCCCTGTAAGGAGCCCCAGACCGCTCTTGAGTGAAGGAGTGGAACGTCTGTGAATTTGAACCGAGGTAACAAAATATGAGGCAACTGGTAGTTGGAACAGAGTTCTTTTCAGGTGGGGAGGGGGAGTAGAATGTCTAGCTCCTTAGCATCAGGGTGTATTAATATAAGGCAACTGGCAGTTGGACAGAGTTCCTTTCAGGTGGGGAGGGGGATAGAACTTGTAACTCCTTAGTATCAGAGTGTGTTAATATAAGGCCATTGGCAGTTGGGACAGAGTTCCTTTCAGGTGGGGTGGGGAGGGGGAGTAGAACGTCTAACTCCTTGGCATCAGAGAATGTGAATATAATACTGTATATGAAATACTAATGATTTGATGGTCATTTTGAAAAATCCTTTCTTATTGAGCACCTAGAAGCCAAGAGAAACATATGTGCCAAATTTCAGGTTTGTAGGCTTTACCATTGTAGGCCAAATTCACCATGATTATTGAGTGAATCATGTGATGGTTAAATGAATCACTGGTTGTTAATGAACATGGCATACAGGTGGTCCTCGACTTATGACCACAATTGAGCCCAGGATTTATGTTGCTAAGTGAAAAATTTGTTAAGTGAGTTTTTGTCCATTTTACGACTTTTCTTGCCACATTTGTTAAGGGAATCCCTGCAATTGTTAAACTGGTTGCTAAGTGGATATGGCGCACCTTCCGCCGCGCGCTTAAGACTTTTCTATTTTATCAAGCTGGCCTGGCCTAAATCTTCCCCCTTTTTAAATGTGGAAATTTTAAATTTTTAAATTTTAAATTCGTCTTATTTATTGGGGTATGGGTAAGGCGTTTTAAATTGGGGAGCCATTTTAGATTTAATTCTGTTTTAAACGTATTTTAATGGTTTATATTGTATGTTTTTTAATTTTGGCTGTTCACCGCCCCGAGTCCTTCGGGAGAGGGGGCGGTATAAAAATCTAATAAAATAAAATAAATAAATAAATAAATAAATAAAATTGACTTTGTTTTTCAGAAGGTTGCAAAAAGGGATCATGTGATCCTGAGCCACTGCAACCGTCATAAATATGAACCAGTTGTCCAAGCATCCGAATGTTAATCACATGACTATGGGGATACCGCAATGGTCATAAGTGTTGAAAATGCTCATAGGTCACTTTTTTCAGTGCCATTGTAACTTCAAATGGTCACTAAGCAACTGTTGTAGCAATAGCAATAGCACTTAGACTTATCGTGTTTCCCCAAAAATAAGACCCTGTCTTATATATTTTTTGAACCCTGAAATAAGTGCTTGGCCTTATTTTCGGGGAGGTTTATTATTTTGGGGAGCATGGAGCAAAACAGGGCTCCTCTTGCCATCTTATCTGATTTCCAGCTCTGTCTCCCTAACCCTAAGCAAAGAAAATAGCGGGGACTAGCTGTGCATGCTTTTAAATAATATTGAGGAGGGTTTATTTTCGGGGAGGGCTTATTTTCTGAGGGGGGGCTTATTTTGGAGGGGCTTATTTTCGGGGGGGTGTATTTTAGCACATGCGCTCAAAAACCCAATTGGGCTTATCATCAGGGGATGTCTTATTTTCAGGGAAACACGGTATATATATATTGCTCCACAGCACTTTGATCACCCTCTCTAAGCAGTTTTACAGAGTGAGCAGATTTCCCCCAACAATCTGGGTCCTCATTTTACTCACCTTGGAAGGATGGAAGGCTGAGTCAACCTTGAGCCTGGTTAGATTCAAACTGCCTAATTGCAGGAGCCGGCAGGCAGCCTGCAGTACTGCATTCTAACTACTGCGCCACCACAGCTCACCACAGCTTGTAAGTCAAGGACTACCTCTATCCAATGGAAGCGGTTTTTTTTACTATTTTTGCCAGAAAATGGGGGGGGGGGATTGCAAATTGTGGTCACATGATTTCAGGCTTCTGCAAACTGGTTACCAAGCTCCTGAAATGCAAACATCTGACTAAGGGTCAATGCAGCAGTTGTAATGTCAAGGATGCATCGCACACAGCTTTTTTGAAGTCTTTTCCAACTTCTAATAGTCATTAAGCAACCAAGAGCAGAGGTGGCACAGAGGTTAGAGTACAGCACTGCAGGCTACTTCTGCTGATCACCGGCTGCCAGCAGTTTGGCAGATCGAATCTCACCAGTCTCAAGGTTGACTCAGCCTTCCATCCTTCCAAGGTGGGTAAAATGAGGACCCAGATTGTTGGGGGCAATAGGCTGACTCTGTAAAATTGCTTAGAGAGGGGTGTAAAGCACTGTGAAGCAGTATATAAGTCTAAGTCCTATTGTTATTGCTGAGTGTAAATTGAGGACTATTTGTAGTAGCTGCCCTAATGTGATTTGCCCATATTTTTGCCATTGTGTTGATAAAGTATTCATTAAATGCATCCCCAGCTAATGTGGTGTGAACTTGGTTAAGATAAGACAAGAAGGAATGTGGCCCTCGTGATATTTTGGACCCCAAATCAAACAATAAAGTCTCTACAAAGTCTTCTATCCTTCCGTGGTCAGTAAAATGAGGACCCAGATTGTTGGGGCCAAACTCTGTAAACTGCTTAGAGAAGGCTGTAAAGCACTGTGAAGTGGTATATAAGTCTAAGTGCTATTGCTCTTGCTACATTGGAAAGGTAAAATGAGTGAAAGAAGAATCTTGAAATATCTGGAGCGAATAAGAGAGATAAATTGAGATAAATTCAAAGAATTATCCAACGATAAGTAAATTATTTCAGGGGCTGTATGGCCTGAATTGTTCTTGTTTTTCTAAACATCAGAAAATGATTTACAGTATTACAATATGAATTAAATCCTTACCTGGTTGAATCTACGTGGCCATTCAATATAATCTCCATAAATGTTTAACATTTTTAAAGAGAAAGCCGATGGTTCTACTTTGCCAACTCTTACTTTCCGAAAGGATCGGTTTGGGAAAGTGACCCAATTTACAATGTCAAATCCTGCAATTAATGAACCATTTTCATCAAAAGAAACCTGTTCCCCAGCAGAGTTGTTAAATGAAATACTTCTCAGGTAATGGTGCAACTGGAATCAGAAAATATTTATGGTGTTAAAGAAATGCTAATGTATGTAAAAAAAAAAAAAGACAGTAAATGTAACCTAGATTGGTGGTTCTCCACCTTTCTTTAAGAGCCAGGTTGGTGCAGTGGTTAGAGTGCAGTACTACAGGCTACTTCTGCTGACTGCCGGCTGCCTGCAATTTGGCAGTTCAAATCTCACCAGGCTCAAGGTTGACTCAGCCTTCCATCCTTCCGAGGTGGGTAAAATGAGGACCCAGATTGTTGGGGGCGATATGTTGACTCTGTAAACAGCTTAGAGAGGGCTATAAAGCACTGTGAAGTGGTCTACAAGTCTAAGTGCTATTGCTATTGTTATTTCTTTGTGACTGATACCCTTTAAATATCTTTTGTGGCCACGAACCATGGTCATGGACTTCCAAGACTTAACTGAAGGCTTAAATCATAACACTTCTTCAAGCCTTTGCAGGCCTCATGTGATGACATTCGTGCCTGCCCCTCCAGGGACCACAGACCACAGGTTGAAAACCGCTAACCTAGATATCCACTCTGTACTTACAAACCCTGCACCAGTTAACAGCGGTGTCCCCCAAGGCAGCGTTTTAGGACCCACACTCTTTCTGCTTTATATAAATGACCTTTGCAATCATATTATAAGCAGCTGCGTCCTCTTTGCTCGTGACGTAAAACTATTTAACACCATGACAATACTGCTGTCCTACAAAGTGATCTTAACTATGTGTCAGAATGGCCAAACAATTGGCAACTCCAAATCTCAGCTAACAAATGCTCTGTCTTACACATTGGTAACAAAAATCAGAACGTCCAATACAATCTCGTAGACTCCGGTAACACTGTATTGCAAACACTCCATTGTTACATCCTCAAACCCCCATAGCTTCAACCTTAAACTGTCTACTGTGGACCTCATACCATTCCTAAGAGGTCTGTAAGGGGTCTGCATGAGTGCACTAGCATGCCTACCATCCCTATCCTACTTTCCCCATTTATTTATACTTATTTCCTGTGTTCATGTCTATGCTTATACTTATACCTATTATCTCGTACGTGTTTAACAAACTAACTAGCTAAATATATAAATAAAAATATGCTAGAACAAGTATGCATACAGTATCTCAGCTTGGAAGGCCATTACCTGCCACAATGACTTATTCAGAAGCTTCCATCTTCCTCCCTTTCTTCTTGATCCGAACCTGAATTTGTTTGAATGCATATCATGTAGCGCATGAGCCACAGCATGGACAGCATTGTAGATGCTGTAGCTGTGAGCGGTCAGGCTTGTTTCAAAAACAGATGCAGGAAGATAGTCTAATTTTTCTTCACCTGTGCAGATTGTGCTTCCTTCTTGGTCTGCCAGAGAAACAGGAAACACGCAGTTAAAGGCTTGTTCCCAAAAAGCTTTGATGAAACCATCTTCTCTTTTCCCTTTAGGATTTTGGTCTTGAACAAATTTCTGGAAACCAGACAATTCCTTTTTGTGCATTGCAAGTGATACAGCACCATGGATGAAATCTAAATTCCAATCATTTTGGAAGGGAATTGAGGTGAAATCCATTTGAGCTGTCATAATCCAGACCTTCGTTACCATTGGTATGTTCTCAAATTCCGAGAAGTGAAGGACCATTCTCAGAATAATGATGGTCTGGATTTCACCGTGTACAATCAATACATTTGCAGAGCTTTTCATGATACCCAGGAATGTTTCAAAGCCCTCCTTCACCATTTGATCAGCAAACACAGAAAAAGTTAGCTGTGGGAATCTTTGTATGATGTCAAAGCAGATGCCGCTTTTGGAGAACATGGGAAGCACTTCCTGTACGAATCTCTCTCCATTAACATCATTCAGATAAACCACTCCAACCCATCTCCAGCTGAAATATAGCAATAACCTCAGAATACCCTCATATTGGAGTGCTACACTTGGGAACATCTGCCGAAAAAAAACTCCTTCAGTTTGCTTCTCCATCAATAGAGCAGAGCCATACGTGAGCTAAATAAAAAGAGAACACCGGAAAAAGATATTTCCAAAACAAAAAACAAGTATGGATGTTTGTCCATGCATGTTGCTGATGCTGATGAATACATTTTTTTGGTTCTGTTTTTCATTCTTGTATTATTGTTCAAAATTCAATTTTCCTGGATCTGGGTTTCAAATCTGAGTGTCTGCATACAGACGGGAGGTTGAACAACTAACCTTGTGGTCCAACCAGAACAATCTTGAACCAAATACACTCAAAACTGGAGAAATGGTGGTAGATTTTAGGAGAAACCCTCCTATACTACCACCTCTTACAATAATAGACAACACAGAATCAACAGTAGAGTCCTTCAAGTTTCTAGGTTCTATCATATCTCAAGACTTAAAATGGACATCTTAGATCAAAAACGTCATCAAAAAAGCACAACGAAGAATGTTCTTTCTGCACCAATTCAGAAACTCAAACTGCTCAAAGAACTGTTGATTCAATTCTACAGAGGAATTATGAGTCTGTCATCTGCACCTCTATAACTGTCTGGTTTGGTTCTGCAACCCAACAAGACAGACACAGACTTCAGATGATAATTAGAACTACAGAATAAACAATTGCTACCAACCTGCCTTCCACTGAGGATCTGTATACTGCACAAGTCAAAAAGAGGGCTCTGAAAATATCTACAGACCCTCACATCCTGGACATAAATTGTTTAAACTTCTATCCTCAAAATGACGCTATAGGGCTCTGCACACCAGAACAACAAGATACAAGAACAGTTTTTCCCCAAATGCCATCACTCTGCTAATAATTCCCACAACACTGTCAAATTAACTTCTAAGCCTGTATTACTATTCTTCTCATCCTTACTGTACCTATCTCTTTCCATTTATGGCTATATCCATGTTGCTTGTATCTTTACAGCTTATATTGTTTTTATTGTTTCCTAGTATGATTTGATTGCTTATTAGTATCCTATAACTATCACTAAGTGCTGTATCTTATGATTCTTGACGAACATATTTTACTTTTTCTTTATGTACACTTGAGAGCATATGCACCAAAGACAAATTCCTTGTGTGTCCAATCACTTGGCCAATAAAGAATTCTATTCTATTCTAAAAATAAAAATCACAAAAATTTCCTATCGAATCATGTCTATTCCCTCTTCACATGACATGCACGAAGAAGTACCTCAACGAAGAAATAAACAGACAACTCTTTCCCAGAATGAAGAGTTTCTATTTAAGTTAAGTCTTTGGATTTGTCTCTATTTTGTTCACTCATAACGTGATCAGAAAAATGCCTCAAATTTTAGAGAAGATGTTCTCCCTTTTTAAATACTTAAGGTATATTCACATTGCCTACCTGTGGGATCTTGTACATGCAGAGAATTGTTGCCATGTTGAGGCAGACATCAGAGTTAGGTCCCCCAATGACTGCTACCAGATTATTTTGGGCATCACATTTGTAATTTGGAAAGAATTGGTCTTTTGTGGACAGAAGTTCCATGGAAGCAAGATAAATAACACTGGCACTGAAATCATTATTGTAGATATGGAAGCCCAGAGTGATGTTAGGCAAGAGTTGGGTGTTGTCATTGATCTCCTTTAAAGCAAATTCCAAAGTCAAGATATGTTGGTAGTTCTGTTTCATGACTCTACAACAAGAGAAATTAATAGCTAAAAATGATAACCAATGTCTTATTTGAAATTAAATTGCTTGGTCCTTTGTCCTGGAAGAACCTTATGACTTCTCTAAAGATTTTTCTTCAGAATGCTAATATGCTCCAACCACATTAAAACACAAAACATGTGAACTTGTTTTCCAAATATCTCTTGGTGCTTTTTCTCAGAATAGTTTTATATACTTTCATTTTTGAAGCTGTTTCTCTGGTTTCTACTGAACCTGAAGAGTCCAAGTACTTCTATAGGAACTTCGGTAGGACTTTCTTCAATCCTTTTTGGAAGACTGTTTTGCATGATTTCATAGCAGCTTCAAAAATTTGAAAGAAGTTAATGATTTTAGGAATGGAAATTTTCCAGAGAGGTAGACCTAACTTCTTCGGTATGGTACTCAAACTTGAAATGGTCACAAAATCTCATTGATTGAGCTAATCAATCAGTGGCACTCATGTTCTTCTTGTGATGACCTCCATACATTTCAGATTTCAAAGTGCTTTGCTGAACATTAAAAATAGGTAGAGCCATCATCCTAAATCCTAACCCTAACCCTATTTTCAATCACGTTTTTTGAATTGTCGTTAAGAAAAAGATAGAAATACAGAGCTTTGGCAAAGGAACACATTAATGTGTTGAAGTGCTAAGTGAGATCAAATATGACTGCAATGTTTGGGCTCTTAATATCCATGACCATAATTTTGTGGAAAGTTACAAAACTATATGGTTTCTTCTAGGAAATTCTCTGTGAATTTTTGGTTCCCTTATGGTCTGTCTTCTTTTTAGAGGAAAAAGAATAACACCTACAGAATCCACAAATGAGCATAGTGGGTGACTCATTTTCCCCCTTTATTATCCTCAAATAAATTAAAGTCACCCAGATTAAGACTGAGAATATTGTATTTAAGATGCTACCTTGAACGTTTCCTCGCTACTGATTCCTCTCTCATTCTTCAAGTTGCGCAGAACATTCAAATTAACATTAATTATTAATAAATTAACATTACAGGTAATAGAGAAGTTTAAAACCATCTCTCCAGGTATTATCTCCATTCTTCAACCACTGTAGTAGGCATTTAGACCATTTACACAGAGCAGACAAAGATTAGGATGAGGAGAGAATTACTCTCACAAATAAATCCTTAATTCAATTTACAACACTGACATGTAAATGATATTGTGGAAACCTTTTGGGAAAAGTGTATTTTCTAAAACTAGCTAATAACACCACTTTTTTGGGGGGAGTAGTACCATAAAATTATACATCAATGGAAAGATAATTTAATCAAGAATGTAATGCAATAACTTTTATGAAGGATTTGCTATTAGAATAGCAGTTTACAGTATAAAGAAGAAAAGTGAAACATGTAGAAAAACAAGATATACAAAAATTATCACCATAGAAAAACCAAGATATACAAAAATACCATGTCAGTTAATACTTAGTTGGGTCACCTTTAGCATGAACTACAGCCTTACAACATCTTCCCATGGAGTGAACCAAATCTTTTAGTTCTGCAGCTGTTATAATGTGAAACCAAGATTGAATGATTGTTTCTATTAACTGGGTTTTATTGCTGTGTCACTTCTGACTAACCAGTTTCTTTAGTCGGCTCCACAGATTTTCAATAGTCTGGGCTATTCCCAGGCCATTCCAGCAGTGGAGTATGATTATCTTGAAACTCAAAAAAAAAAAAAAAAGTGGTGTTATTAGCCTTCAAACCTCAAAAAATACACTTTTTCCAAAAGGTTTCCACAATTTTGGCCACTACTGTATGTAATAATAATTTGTAGATCCATCCCAGAATAAAGAATTCCTAATGGCTTCCCTTCAAAGTGTCCCTGAATGGAAATCGTAAATGAATAATTATGATGCTGGAAAGAAATATTCATAACTTTAAATGCTTAGTCTATAAGGCAGAAATATGGCCCCGAATGACAATGGAGTCTGCCTCCATTCTTAGAAAAGAAAAATAAAATCTCTACTGAACAACTAAACAAACCTGCATCAAATCTGCACCCACTCTCCCCAACACACAGCAACAGATGTAGAATATAGTTGGAAAATGCATGCAACACAGTTAAGAAAATCAAATGCCTTACACAAAGTCACCAAAGAGTGCAGACGAAGGACGTTTTTTATAGGAGGTAGGATCTGAAAACCGGTAAGTGTGAGAAATAATGAAAGCCATTACGAGATCTCCTGACTTATAATACTTATGATGAATAGGAAGAGGCTCACTAATATTACATCTAAAGCTAGAAACTTTGCACACTGTCAGTGGAAGTAACACTAACACCAACAACACCAGGGCTAACATCTTCCACACAACTCTTCTGACTAGTCTTTATATAGCACTGTCCAACCTGAGTGGTTGCTAATTGTGAGAACTGAAGTCATGACGGTTGTCTGGAAATTATCTGTCATTCAACTGAGGAAGAATGGTAGATTTCATCTCTAGCTTTCAATGATGAGTAAACGCATTTTAATATTGGCTTGTTATTTTTTCCAATAAGATCTAATAATCCCCCCCTAAGGAACTGGGAAGTCAACATAGTTAATTTCAGAATTGCCTGGGGGAAATATTGTCATTGTTTTTAATTTAATTTAATTTAATTTCCAATTTATATACCGCCCTTCTCCCTGAGGACTCAGGGCAGTGTACAGCCAAGATAAAAAAAACATAGAATACAAATATTAAAAAACATTTAAAAATATATATAAATTTTGGCCCAAAAGTTAAGAAATCACAGACTGATTAAAAGAATTTAAAAATTTCTTCTTAAGCCAACCCGGCTTGCTGGAAAAAATGGCTTCAATGGGAAGGCATTGAGGTCATGGATTCTCCTTATCTCTGGGGGCAACTGATTCCAGAGGGTGGGAGCCCCCACCAAGAAGGCCCACCCCCTGGGGGTCACCAGCCTACATTGTTTGGCTGATGGCACCCTGAGGAGGCCCTCTCTGTGGGAGCGCACGGGTCAATGGGAGGTTGTCGGTAGCAGCAGGCGGTCTCGCAGATAGCTAGGCCCTATGCCATGGAGCGCTTTAAAGGTGATAACCAACACCTTGAAGCGCACCCGGAAGACCACCGGGAGCCAGTGCAGCTCGCGCAGGAGCGGTGTTACATGGGATTATTATTAATAATTATTAATCAGCGGCAGTGTTTCTCTGAGACTTTGAAAACAGGTGAACATGTTCCTGAGATTTGAATTCAACATTTGTGCTCCTTTAGTAGGACGGCGGGTGGGGGGGGGAATGTACCTAGTTTTTATACCAGAGGAGATGAGAAACAAAAGCTTTTACAAAAAAAGAACATTAAACACTTTCTAAACCAGTTGTCAAGCCTGGGAGCCATCTTTTACATTGGGCTTTCAGGCTTGCCACATTTTCTACTGTGGGAAAATGGAAGGGGGAGATTATATGGAGCATGGGAGATATATAGTCAAAATAACATTGCTTTCTCAGAGAGTCAAGGACGCTTTGCCCTGGCACCTGGAGTCGGGTGACTGGAAGGTATCTCCAGTTTGGATGGTGCCTGATTGGGTCATGTGATGGACATGTGGGTGCTGGGCAGGGACTTGAACTTTCACTTGGGTGGGGAAAACCTGAAAATTTTCAGATTCGGGTTTTCCCAGATGTTCCAATATGACATCTCTAATAAAATGGAACTTCGAGGAATCTCCAGCCTCGGAGTCTTCTTTTGTTGGGGGTGTTACTTGGAACCCTGACATCAGTATTTGCATGATCAGGAGGACACTACATTTCAAGTACCAATTTAATAAACAGAACCGCATTTGAAGAGACCATGAATAGAGTTCCATACAAAAGTTCAGTTGTTCTCCAAATTGATTATATGCAGCTTTTGAATTCTGCAGATATTGTCCATGCTTCATGCTTTGGATGACCTCACAAGGAGTTCTCAGTTGTAAAATAAAGAGGAACATATGCATGTGAAGGGCATCTACATTTATTTGTCTGTATAGATGGCTGTGTGTAACTGTGTTGTTGTGTTTCAATTGGGTAGGATACAGTGGTGGCCAAAATTGTGGAAACCTTTTGGGAAAAGTGTATTTTCTAAAGCTAACAACATCAATTTTTGGGGGGGAGTAGTACTATAAAATTATATATCAATGAAAAGATAATTTAATCAAGAATGTAATGCAATAACTTTTATGAAGGATTTGCTATTAGTGTTAGGTTCAGCTTGCAGCGTACTCCTAACTTGTTGGTCAGGCAATATATCTGTTCCTTTAAGGAACAACTGAGCCATGTAATCAGGGTTTGCTGAACCCTGTAATTAGGCTACAGTGCATAAATAAGCAGCACAGAGAAGCGTTCCTTCTTCCTGGTTCTTCCTGCTTCTTCCGGATTGATACCTGATTGTATCCTGTTGCTTACTGAGTCTATTATATGGTACTGTATACCAATAGTTACTAAAGTCTGTTTGCTTTGGTAAGGGAAGATACTTACTGGACTGATATTACTGTTTATGACCTTGGACTGTTTTACTTACATCGAGACTGCTTGTTATCTATAAAGTATTATTCTCACATGAGCTGGACGTTTATCTCCTTCCCTGTGTGTTTCTGCTCTGCTCGTTGCACAAGCAACAA
Organism: Pituophis catenifer annectens; assembly: GCF_029215685.1. Lineage (NCBI taxonomy): Eukaryota > Metazoa > Chordata > Lepidosauria > Squamata > Colubridae > Pituophis > Pituophis catenifer. Next base: position 15,394,543 of record NW_027256895.1, read on the forward strand.
ATACTTTTTACACACACCCTAACATTGGTTATGGGCCCAGAACGTTCCAGGGCTCTTTAATTTGTTTTTGTGGAAGTGAGAAGTGCAGGCAGTGGGTGTAGTAGTCAAGATGATGGCTTTTGAGCAAGGTACAAGTTATGCTACTATAACCCGGTTGGATGGAACAAACTATGTTACCTGGTCCACAAAATGCTGTCTACTTTTGCGAAAAGAAGGACTGTGGGACATGGTTAATAATCCACCGGACATAACTGCATTGAATGCTGCTGATGAAGAAGATGCCAAAAAGATAGTGAAGTTTCACAGGGACAACGAGCGTGCTTTATGCATCATTGGCCTGACACTGGGAGACCAGCAACTTGTCCATTTCCGGGGCGAAGAGTCTGCTGCGAGGTGTTGGTCAAAGCTAAAGAAGCTCTACGTTCGTGACTCTGTGGGTGTCCATATCTACCTGACACGGAAACTATTTCGCTTACATCTTCAGAAAGGAGGAGACATGATGGCTCACCTGGACTCCATGACAGGGCTTTTCCAGGAGCTACATGAGAAAGACCTTGTGTTTACTGAACTGCAGCAAGTTTATATTATTCTTTCATCGTTGGATGACAGTTATGACTCTTTTGTTTCATCATTAGAAGTATTGTCTAGAGATGAACTAACATTGGCCAGTATAACTGGTAGGTTACTGGATGAGGCCAAATGTAGGCAAGAACGAGACCAGTTAAGGATGCAACAGCAACCGAAAGTGGAAGCTGTATATGAGAATGTCAATATTGTTAAACGCTGTTATGCTTGTGGGGCTAAGGGGCACATTGCAAAATATTGTAATAATAAGAAAGAGTCTGTTAGAAACTCTGCTAAACCCAGGAAAGGGTGTAATTTAGCAACCAGTTCATCTAATAATATAAAAGATGATTGGTGGGTGATTGATAGTGGTGCCTCTCAATCCATAACAAAAAACAGAAAACTGTTTCTAAATATGAAGAAAAGTACTAAAAAGGTCAAATTAGCTAATGGCTGGAATGTGACTGTAGCTGGGGAGGGACTTGTTCAATGTTCTATTAGTAAGCACCCTTTACCCATGCTTTATATCCCTAGTTTGAAATATAACCTTTTATCTGTAAAGTCATTACTACATTCTGGGTTTACAGTAACTTTTAAAAACAACAAATGTTTGCTGGAATGTGAAGGCACTGTAGTTACTGCAGAATTAGAAAACGACTTATTTGTTATTAGAGATAAGTCATTACTGTTAGTTCAGTCAAAAGCTAAATTTGGAAATGTAAAGCCTCATGATGAATGCGTACATTTATTACATAGAAGGCTTGGTCATCTGAATTTCAGGTTGTTGAATTTGACTGTTAAGCAGTCTAATGGCATAAAATTAAGGGCTTGCAGCAAATACCTGAACTGTAATACTTGTAACCAGCATAAAAGTAAAGTTACACCTGCAAACCGCTGCAATGGGTTTAAAACAACTAAACCTTTGGAGGTAGTCTTTTTAGACTTAATAGGGCCAAAGAAACCCAGTTTAGGGGGAGCATGCTATATTTTAAGTATAGTTGATCACTTTACTAGATATGGTTTTTGCTACCTTATGAAGTCCAAAAGTGATACGTTCCAATGTATCACAAATTGGCTTCGTTTTGTAGAAAGGAAGCAGAGGTTTAAGGTGAAATGCATTGTTACTGACAATGGAACTGAGTTTACTAACCATCAGTTGGCTAAGTTTTTGAAGGAAGCTGGGATACAGCATAAACGTTCTGCCCCTTTCCGGCCAGAACATAATGCATATATTGAACGAAGAGGCCAGACCCTACAAGCTATGACTAGGACTATGCTGGCTGATGCTTGTTTACCTGATAAATTGTGGGGAGAAGCAATACTATGTGCCAATCATATTTTAAATAATGTGGTGCACTCCTCTACAGGAAAAATACCTTTTACTTTATGGCACGGCAGGAAGCCTGATTTAAGTTATATACATACTTTTGGTGCACCAGCCTGGGTGCATATACCGGTTAGTCAGAGAAGGAAGGACCAACAGAGAGCAAAGAAAATGATTTTTGTTGGCTATGAGGCTAACCATAGGTCCTATAGGTTCTGGGAAAAAGGAACAACAAAAGTTTTGTGTAGCGCCAATGCTAAATTTCTAGAACATGAAGGCTGGGACAGGTTAGAAAAAGCAGACTATGGTTTTACAGATGTAGATGTTAAGATGGACCATATTCCTGATGATGATAGTTCATCTGAGATGGATGATAAACCATCTATTAAGATTGAAGAACAGGAACAGGAATCAGGGTTAGGGGAGGATGAACCCAATATACCTGATGTTAGTCCTGTTATGCCTAGACGATCTTCCAGGGACCGGCATCCACCAGATCGCTATAAAGCCACAGTGGTTTGCCAAGTAGATATCGAACCATCCAGTTATCATGATATAAAATTATATCCAGAAAAGGAGCAAAAAGCCTGGCAAGAGGCAATGGATAGAGAAATTGATTCATTGAAGAGGCTTGGTGTCTATGACGTTGTAAGAATACCACCATATGAGAAACTTATAGGCTGTAGGTGGGTCTATAAGGTAAAGAAAAGTGTAGATGGGGTAGTAACCCATAAAGCTCGGCTTGTTGCACAAGGGTTCTCACAGACAGATAGAGACTATGATGAGGTTTTTGCTCCAAGTTTACGAGCGAGCACTTTGAGAACGATGCTTGTTTGGGCAGCTAGAAATAAATGCTCTATTACTCATTTAGATGTTGAGACAGCTTACTTGAACGCTCCGTTGAGGCATACAATATATATGAAAAAACCTCCTGGTTATGATACACAGGATAGCACTGAGTGTTGGAGGCTACAGAAAAGCCTATATGGTTTAAGGCAATCAGGTTACGAGTGGAACCAATGTATAGTGCAGGAATTACATAACATTGGGTTCTATGAGGGCGTAGCAGATAAATGTCTGTTTAAAAAAGAACAGGATGGATGTGTTTCATTCTTGTTACTCTTTACAGACGACATTGCCATAATTACCAGAACTGACGCTGAGGCCAGAGAGATTATCAGTCAGTTGCAAACAAAATTTAAACTTAGAAATCTAGGACATATACGGCATTATCTAGGGCTGGATATCCTAAAAACATCTAGAGGATTTAAAATTTCACAATCTAATAAGATCTGCAAATTGTTGAAAAAATATGGGATGGAATTATGTAAACCTGCCAAGACTCCTATGGCACAAGAATTCCAACAGGATAGTTTGCAGAGTCCACAGTTCAGTAAAGAACTGTATCAATCATTAATAGGCAGTTTGTCGTATTTGAGCAACTGGACACGGCCTGATATAGCTTTTAGTGTTAATCAACTAGCACAATATAGTTCAGAGCCTACTGATAGGCATTGGCAGGCTGCTAAACATGTTCTTAGGTATCTTAAAAGAACATTGCATTTTGCTATGTATTTAGAACCAAATGCCAATATGATATTAAAGGCATATGCTGATGCCAATTTTGCCAGAAAATCTACGTCTGGAATAGCAATCATGTTGGATAACTGCCTGATTGGATGGAAATCAATTCGACAGAAACACATCAGTTTGTCTACCATGGAAGCGGAGTTTTCTTGTCTATCACTTACATGTACTGAACTGATTTATTATAAACAGTTGATGGAAGATATTGGATTCAAAATGGATTATCCTATTACGGTTTATGAGGATAACCAGGCAGCCATTAAAATGGCAACGAATCTTGCTATAAAGACAAGGACTAAATACACTGATATACGTTATCTGAATGTTCGGCAATGTGTTAAGGATAACATGATTACATTGGAATATTGCTCATCAGAGGACAATATTGCCGATAATTTTACCAAAGCGCAAGGTGCCATTAAACACACCAATTGTTGTGAAAGATTTGGATTAAGAATCTGAAAAGTAACTGATACCACTGTACAATGTATGATTTGGATGTGTATTTTTGTTTCTGTATCTATTGTGTATATTGTCCTGCCCAATGGGGAGAATGTTAGGTTCAGCTTGCAGCGTACTCCTAACTTGTTGGTCAGGCAATATATCTGTTCCTTTAAGGAACAACTGAGCCATGTAATCAGGGTTTGCTGAACCCTGTAATTAGGCTACAGTGCATAAATAAGCAGCACAGAGAAGCGTTCCTTCTTCCTGGTTCTTCCTGCTTCTTCCGGATTGATACCTGATTGTATCCTGTTGCTTACTGAGTCTATTATATGGTACTGTATACCAATAGTTACTAAAGTCTGTTTGCTTTGGTAAGGGAAGATACTTACTGGACTGATATTACTGTTTATGACCTTGGACTGTTTTACTTACATCGAGACTGCTTGTTATCTATAAAGTATTATTCTCACATGAGCTGGACGTTTATCTCCTTCCCTGTGTGTTTCTGCTCTGCTCGTTGCACAAGCAACAAATACTTTTTACACACACCCTAACAATTAGAATAGTAGTTACAATATAAAGAGGAAAAGTGAAACACATAGAAAAAATGAGACATACAAAAATTATCACGTCAGTTAATACTTAGTTGGGCAACCTTTAGCATGAATTATGGCCTTACAACATCTTCCCACAGAGTAAACCAACTCTTTTAGTTCTGCAGCTGTTATAATGTGAAACCAAGCTTGAATGGTTGCTCCTATTAACTGGGTTTTATTGCTGGGTCGCTTCTGACTAACCAGTTTCTTTAGTCAGCTCCATAGGTTTTTAATTGGGTTAAGGTCTGGGCTATTCCCAGGCCATACCAGCAGTGGAATATGATTATCTTGAAACTCAAAAAAAAAAAAAAAAGTGGTGTTATTAGCCATCAAACCTCAAAAATACACTTTTCCCAAAAACTTTCTACAATTTTGGCCACTACTGTATATGGATATAATGAAAATCAGGATAAATTGTCTCATGGCAGTTCCTGCATAAGTATAAATGCTCTGTTTACTCAATATCATAGTTTGTAATCCAGCTAATATCATAGTTTGTAATCCAAGCCATCCTAATTATTTATTGTTAAATGGACAAAGGTACATGCTGCTACTCTCTCTTTGTCTTTTGAAATGATGAGCAGCTTCCCAGAAATAGAAAGAGTAATCAAATTTTGCATTTAAAAAAAAGAGGCTAAAGAAGATGAGATTAACAAAATGTGACAATTTTATTTGCAAATTTCAATAATCTAAATTAGAAACTCACAGATTTCAAAAAAAAAAATTGAAAGTGGTCAACCAAGGGAAAAGGAAAGTAAACCTTATTTCTTCCATTGATTTAAGTGACCTGAAATCAATCTCTCTCCCACACACACACACAGAGAGAATTTTAATAGAGAAATTTAGAATTTATTTAAAAGTTCTGGGTCAGAATTTGAGAATTTGCTCAATAACTGTATAAAATAGCTATCATATTTTAACACCATTTTGCTTGCACAGACTTGGGATATTTCCCAATATTTAAAGACAGCAATGCCTCCTAAGAAGAATTTGTATTTAGACTACATGTATAAAAATGCTGACAAGAAAGAACACTAGAGGTGAAGGGTTCACTTTTTACCTAAAGGTATAAACAGTGTGTGAAATAGCTCACATATATGGGTTAAAATCAGAGAAACCTATCCATCAATGTGAAATCTTCACAAGCACCCTTTTTCCTGCAGTGTTTTTGCGAATAAATTTACAGTATTTTAGGTTCATTGGTCACAGTTTATTTTTTTCTTGTTAGCTGCTCCCTCGTGTTAAGATTTGGTTTCAGCAAAATGATGTAGCATTTGGGGAAAAAGATGCAGCTCAGTATCCCAAAACTGGAGGTCAAAATAGAGAAGATCTCCACAGCCACCATGTACTTCCCTTTGGTACTTAGGTAAGTTGGAACAAAAGACATCCAAACACTGCAAAACAGTAACATGCTGAAGGTAATAAACTTGGCTTCATTAAATGTGTCAGGCAATCTCCTGGCCAGAAAAGCCACTACAAAGCTGACAATGGCCAGGAAACCCATAAAGCCCAAGACACAATAAAACATGGAAGCTGAACCTTCATTACATTCTTCAATAATTTCTGCTGGCATTGAATGCATATCAACATCTGGAAATGGGGGGGAAACAACCAGCCACACAGTACAAATGATGACTTGAATCAGTGAGGAGGAAAGAATGATGGAGTTGGCCAATACTTGGCCCATCCATTTCTTCATCCTGAACCCTGGCTTGATAGCAGTAAATGCTAGAACCACCACAATGGTTTTGGCCAAGATGCAAGAAACTGCTGTCGAGAAGATCATGCCAAATGCAGTTTGTCGAATGAAGCAAGTCAGCTTCTTTGGGTGGCCAATGAAGAGGAGAGCACAGAGGAAGCAGAAGAAGAGTGAAACAAGGAGAGCATAGGTCAGGTTCCGGTTGTTGGCTTTGACAATGGGAGTATCATGGTATTTAACAAAGATTCCCAGTATGAAAGCAGACAGACAAGTAGCACAAAGAGAAAAACTGGCCAAAGTGCTGCCCAAAGGTTCTCCATAGGACAAGTAGGTTTTCTTCTTTGGAATGCATGAATCCTGGGTAAGGTTTGGATAATGATCATTTGGACATTGACTGCAGACATCCAAATCTGAAATACACTATCTAGATTTTTATTTCTATTTCAATGAGCTGCGGTGGCACAGTGGTTAACATACAGTACTGCAGGCTACTTCTGCTGACTGCCAGCTGCCTGCAATTTGGCAGTTCAAATCTCACCAGGCTCAAGGCTGACTCAGCCTTCCATCCTTCCAAGGTGAGTAAAATGAGGACCCAGATTGTTGGAGGCAATATGTTGTCTCTGTAAACCGCTTAGAGAGGGATGTAAAGCCCTGTGATGCGGTATATAAATCTAAGTGCTATTACTATTGCTATGAATATTCTACAACGTCTTCTAGTTAAGTACTATATCATTCCAGAATATAGTTTCCATTCTCTAAAAAAATGTAAATATTTTTTTCACACTGTTAAATAAAACCAAGAAAAAAAAATGATTTAAGAAAGTCACAGTGTATTAGTCTATGTGGATTTATGTGTTTGGATTTTTTTTTTTTTACCTTCCTCAAAGAATGCATTTGTTGATCATCTATGTCTTTTTCTCTGTTTCCTGGAAGGATTAAATAAACCAACATTTCCTTGCATGGTTCATGCAATAAGTCTTCAATTCAAGAAGATTTTTCAGATACACTTCATTATAAGATTGAAATACCATAGGCCAGCATTGAAAACACCCATTCACTTAACATCTACCCAGCTCCCTCTATAAAAACCACGTGCAAAGCCAGAGGAGATCATCTGGCTAACTGAATAGGATATCCAATTATGAGACCACTGCCTCATAATTATATGCATGGTATGTATATGTTTACTTCTGTCTTGTCATGTTCTCATTGTAGGCTAAATAAACAAATAATCACCACAAACACTTTTTGCATTGACTTCATCAACAGTTTTGAAGAGTAGACTTCCAAATGCTTCTCCAGAAGCAACATACTAAAATATTGTTACGGTCCTCAATATTATGTTCCTTATTTAGTGGTAGTACCGTAAAAGTTTAATAGCACTGCTGAATTACCTTGAAGTGATATGCCTGATGAAGCTTGGGATGTGTTTGTGCTGGCTGATTTCTGAGCATCACAATTTATTGTATTATACAGACGTGTGCAGTGCACCCACAGAGACAAACTGAGAAAGAAGGCTAGGAGGAATAACAGTGGTCCATCAAGGGAAAAAGAAAGCAAAGCTTATTTTTTCCATTGATTTAAGCGACCTGAAATCAATCAATCACTCTCTCTCTCTCTTTTCCCCCCACTATCTATCTCTGGAGTCTTTGTAGAGCAGTGGTTGAAGTGCAGTATTTCAGGCAAACTCTGCCCACAACATGACACTTGATCCTGACTAGTTCAGGGTTGACTCAGGCTACCACCAGAGGTGGGTTTCCCATAATTTAACAACCGGTTCGCCCAGCACAAAAATGTGAGCGTGCACGGTTTGCACACATGTGCACGGCTTTAAAAACGTGGCTGAATAGGATGGTATAGCGCGGGGGCAGGTGGGCAGGGGTGGGCCCACCCGCCCACAGGTCGCCACTACCGGTTCGCCTGAACCGTTCCAAACCGGCTGAATACCACCTCTGCCTACCACCCTTCCAAGGTCAGTAAAATGACAATCCAGATTGCTAGGGGAAATATGCAAATAATGCTTCTAATTGTAAAACACCCAGAGAGTGCTGTAAAGCACTATGGAGCTGTACATAAGACTAAAATACTGTTACTATTGCTCTCTCTCTCTCCTTCTCTCCCTCCCTCCCTCTCTCTCATAGCACAGCCACCCTTAAGACCTGTAGAATAAGCCAATTTTAATAGACTTTGTAAAATACGATTGGGTATATAGACAAATTAAGAGCATACTATACAGTGGTGGGTTTCAAAAATTTTTACTACCTGTTCTGTGGGTGTGGCTTGGTGGGCGTGGCATGGCTTGGTGGGCATGGTTTGGGCGTGGAAAGGGAAGGATACTGTAAAATCTCCATTCCCTCCTCAATCCAGGGGAAGGATACTGCAAAATCTCCATTCCCTCCCAATCAGCTGGGACTTGGGAGGCAGAGAATAGATGGAGGTGGGGCCAGTCAGAATTTTTACTACCGGTTCTCTGAACTACTCAAAATTTCTGCTACCGGTTCTCCAGAACTGGTCAGAACCTACTGAAACCCACCTCTGATACTCATCATAATATCAAATAATCAAATAATCATCTGATTATTTGATATTTTGTCATCTTAGAAATTTTTACCCAGGATTTCTTACCTTTTTGAGCTGCAATTTTCCCTTCTGGACATGGAAAGCAATCATAGCAACAAAATGGCTTCCCTTCCTTCTTTGCCTTACTAGTCCCCACTGGGCATGCATCATTACATAGTGAAAGAGGCTTTGTCTGTGGAAGAATGAAAAGAGAACCAGACATTGGAAAGTACATCTTTTTGAACTGATATATAATTCACTTAAGAGATGCAGTGGCTCAGTGCTAAGATGCTGAGCCTGTCGATCAGAAGGTGGGCAGTTCAGTGGTTTGAATCCCTAGCACCATGTAACGGAGTGAGCTCCCGTTACTTGTCCCAGCTTCTGCCAACCTAGCATTTCGGAAGCACATGAAAAATGCAAGTAGAAAAAGTAGAGACCACTTTGGTGGGAAGGTAACAGCGTTCCGTGCACCTTTGGCATTTAGTCATGCCATGGCCACCAAGACGTCTTCAGACAGCACTGGCTCTTTGGCTTAGAAATGGAGATGAGCACTTCCTCTAGAGCTGGAAAAGTGTAGCACACATGTGCGGGGGAACCTTTATCTTTACCTTTATAGTTCACTTAGGAGTTGAATGGGATAACCTATTTATTTTGAGGAAATGTTTGGTGTCCTTATACTCTTCAGATGGAGTCTTGAATTGCATGGATATTTCAAGAACTCACCAAAGATACACAAATCAGATTAACAAACACCATAATTTTTTTTCCAGAAGTTAGAAACAGCTGTTTCCCAATATATGTTTCAGGATGGGAATTATTTATTTATTTATTTATTTATTTATTTATTTATTTATTTATTTATTTATTTATTTATTTATTTATTAAATTTATATACCGCCCTATTCCTAAGGGACTCAGGGCGGTGAACAGCGAACGATAAAAATACATGTAATACAAACGTTAATAAAAAACCAATTAAAATATACTAAACACTCTGGTCCTAGATAATTCAAGACATCCCTGTTTAAAAAAAATCAAAAAGCAATATAAAGGGAAAGTTAGGCCAGGCCGGCCTGCTGAAACAGGAATGTTTTGAGGGCACGGCGGAAAGTGCGCAGATCCGGAATCTTCTGTATCTCTGGGGGGAGCTCGTTCCAGATGGTGGGTGCCCTCACAGAAAAGGCTCTCCCCCTGGGGGCCGCCAGTCGACACTGTTTGGCTGACGGCACCCTGAGAAGCCCCTCTCTATGGGAGCGTACTGGGCGGTGAGAGGCTATTATTATTTAGAATAAGTTGCCTCTTGGATGACTGAATATTTTGGCTATTTCAGAAACCAGAATCAGGCTACAATATGAATTGGGTGATTCTTGCAGAGTCTTGGTGGGCACCTTTCTACATTTCAAATTCCCTTAATTTTTTTTATTTTTATTTTTTTTGTAGGATGGGCATTTTGAGTATGCATCTTACCTGGTTGAATTGGCTAGGCCATTGAATTTCTTCTGCATGAATGGTGAAGACTTCCTTGGGGAGAGCCATGGGTTCTATTTTGCCGACTTTAATTCTCTGAAAGGAGTGGTTAGGGAATGTGACCCAATTGATAATATCAAATCCTGTTATTAATGAACCATTTTCATCAAAGGAAACTTTTTCACCAGCAGAATTGTTAAATGAAACACTTCTCAGAAAGTGATGGAACTGAATCAGGAATGAGGAAAATAAATGAAGAAAAATCAATCAATCAATCTGCTGGAAGGGATTTTGGAGGTCTGTTAGTTCAACCCCCTGCTCTATAGAGGAGACTCTATACCCATGATGGTGAATCTATGGTACACATGCCACAGGTGGCATGCAGAGCGATATTGGTGGGCAGGTAAGTTCAGCTCTGAGAGTGCATGTGCACGCCAGCCAGCTGATTTTCAGGCCTTCTGGGCCCATTAGAAGTAGGGAAACAAGCTGTTTCCTGCCTCCAGAGGGCCTGGAAGGGTGGGGAAGGCCTGCTTTTTTTCCTATCCCCAGGCTCCAGAGCCTCTCTAGAAGCCTGGGAAGGGCGAAAACGGCCTCACCCCCCCCAGAGGCCCTCCAGAGGCTGGAAATGGCCATTTGCCGACTTCTGGTGGGACCAGAAGGCCCATTTTTTGCTCTCCCTGGTGGGACCAAAAGTCGGCAAATGGGCCATTTCCTGCCTCTGGAGGGCCTCGGGGGGGTGTTTTTACCCTCCCCAGGCTCCTAGAGAGGCTCTGGAACCTGGGGAGAGCAAAAAATGGACCAACTGGGTCCATCATGCCAAAAGTGGAGGGAGCTCAGGGGGGTCACCTGTGCATGTGCGGGGTGCAGGGTGCATATAATTATGGGTGTGGGCACGTGCATGTGTGACCCCCCCACTCCCTCCACTTTTGGCACACGATGCCAAAAAGGTTAGCCATCACTGCCCTATACCATTTCAGACAAGTTTCTTCTTAAAAACCTCCAGCGATGAAGCACCCGTAACTTCTGAAGGCAAGCTGTTCCACTGGTTAATTGTTCTCACTGTTAGGAAATTTCTCCATAATTCCAGGTTACTTCTCTCCTTGATTATTTTCCATCCATTGTTAGAAACAATGTAAATTGTAAACAATGAAATTGTAAACAGGATATGAAAAGAAAACCTAGGATAGCAGTTATTCAAACTGGAAATTTATAAATAATCTTTCTGATTCCTAAATGTTTCATTTAGGTTAATAAAAAATACCACTGTGCTAAACAAATTTATTAGAGAACTGAATTATAAGAGCCTTGGTAGTACAGTGGTCTAAGGCACCCTATTATTAAGCTGGTTATTAAGACCAGCTGCCTGCAATTACTGCAGGTTCGAATCTCGCCAAGGCTCAAGGTTGACTCAGCCTTCCATCCTTTCTAAGGTAGGTAAATTGAGGACCCAGTTGTGGGGGCAATAAGTTGACTTTGTATAAATATACAAAAGGATGAAGGCTATTGCTGAGCACATTGTAAGCCGCCCTGAGTCTCCGGAGAAGGGCGGCATATAAATCAAATTAATAAATATATTTTCCTTTTTCGTAGGCTTTTATGTGCATATTCTTTCTAGCCAGGTTTTTTTTTTTTTATTTAATTTAATTTAATTTGATTTATATGCCGCCCTTCTCCGAAGACTCAGGACGGCTTACAATGTGTTAAGCAATAGCCTTCATACTTTTGTATATTTATACAAAGTCAGCTTATTGCCCCCATAAACTGGGTCTTTACCTACGTAAACTTAGTTGTTACAGCTTACAGCTGTTAAACTTACAGCTGTAGAACAACTAAGTTTACGTAGGTAAAACCTGGCTAGAAAGAATATGCATATATATATATATATATATATATATATATATATATATATATATGTATATTTGTTGCTTATTTTGTCTTCTTCTTGTCACATTATTTAAGATAATCACCATGGCCAACATTACTTTTAGTCCATGGCAACTATGTTACATAAAATAAAGTGACAAAAAGAAATAATGAAACAGCTGAAAACTGGAGTAATGTTATTGTATAGTATTCCTCTGGAAGCTTAAATAAATTTATCAGAAGAAAAAACAACATATTGACATCAGTAACAAGAGGAGAATCATATCACTTATGAGCCACAGTGGCACAGTGGTTAGAATGCAGTACTGCAGGCTACTTCTGCTGCCTGCTGGCTGCCTGCAATTTGGCAGTTCAAATCTCACCAGGCTCAAGGTTGACTGAGCCCTTCATCCTTCCGAGGTGGGTAAAATGAGGACCCAGATTGTTGGAGGCAATATGTTGACTCTGTAAACCACTTAGAGAGGGCTGTAAAGCACTGTAAAGCAGTACATAAGTCTAAGTGCTACTGCTATCACTTAATATATTCTTATTTAGAATATATGTATATTCTTAGTAAGACGTAATAATGAAATCCATATTAAAATGAACTTATAAACCATAATTCAGATTTTAGGACAGCCATTGACCTAGACTGTACTTTGCTTAGACCTGTACATAAAATCATTGAGAAGAATTTTATATCTCAGCTTGGTGAACAGTTACAGTACCTGCCACAGAGACAGATGCAGAAGTTTCCATCCTTCTCTCTTTGTTCTTGATCTATACACGGATTTGGTTGAATGCATATCGTGCAGAGCATGAGCTACAGCATGAACAGCATTATAGATGCTGTAGCTGTGAGCGGTCAGGCTTGTTTCAAAAACAGATACAGGAAGAGAGACTAATTTCTCTTCCCCGGTGCAGATTGTGCTCCCCTCTTGGTCTCCCAGAGAAACGGGGAACACACACTTAAAAGCTTGTTCCCAAAAAGCTTTGATGAAGCCATCTTCTCTTCTACCTTTAGGATTTCTGGTCTGAACGAAGTTCTGGAAGCCAACCAATTCCTTTCTGTGCACTGCAAGTGATAAAGCCCCATGGATGAAATCTAAGTTCCAAACGTCTTGAAAGGGAATTGATGTGAAATCCATTTGAGCTGTCAGAATCCAGACCTTTGTTGCCATTGGTGCACTCTCAAATTCCGATAAATAAAGTACCGTTCTCAAAACAAAGAAGGTCTGAATTTCTCCATGGATGATGAATACATTTGCAGTGCTTTTCCTGATACGCAGGAGTGTGTCAAGTGCCTCCTTCATCATTTGATCAACAAAGACAGATAGAGTTAGCTGTGGGAATCTTTGTATGATGTCAAAACAGATGCCATTCTTGGAGAACATGGGAAGCACTTCTTGTACAAATCTCTCTCCATTAACGTCATTCAGGTAAACCACTCCAACCCATCTCCAGATGAAATATAGCAATAACCTGAGAATACCCTCATACTGGAGTGCCACAGTTGGGAACATCTGATGAAAAAAGACTCCTTGGGTTTTTTCCTCCATCAGTAGATCTGAACCATATGTGAGCTAAATCAAAAGGGAACATCAGAAAAGATATTTCCACAAGTATGTGGGTTTGTCTGTATTTGTTGATCATTTATTCTGATACTTATTTTCTTCTTCAAAGTTTACTTTTCATCTGATGTTCTGACCTAGGCTTCCTTAGAAAATATACAGCACAATCTTAGTCACGGCAAACCTCTTTTATTCATATGGCTGTGAATTATTGTCATTTCCAGTCTGAAAGGCTTCTCAAACAGTCTATCAGAGGAGTGTTTATAAACACCCACCTTATCTCTCTCTGGAATGCTGCCAGAAAACTAATTGCCACATGCAGGGCAAGGCCAAACTTAGCACAGAGTCAAACAGAACTTTCCCAAAGTTTTTACCGCCCAGATGAACTAATTGCTTCCTGCAAAAGTTCACATCCCGTTCGCTCCTCTTTTATATCTTATGGGAGGGGCCAATCATCTCCCAGCCAAGTCAACCCTGTTTTTTAAATTGTTCCTGTCTTCTGCCAGCTCTGTGCATGCGCACATGGGAACAGGCTCCCACTGTTCTTCTGCCTCGCTGATGTTAGACTCCAGAGACTCCAGAGGCAGCAAAGAACTACCAGATGGCCTTGGCCCCTTTCTGCCTCCAACTCAGACCCTTCGTCTGAGCCTTTCCCAGACTCCAGGACTGGCCCACGTTCCTCCCCAACTTCCTCACTGTCCAAATCTGCTGCCAGCTCTGCTGGCCGCTGGCATGCCACAACATCTGATTCCTTTTCCAAAAGGGAAAAAAAATCCCTACCATGTTTTTCATTTGCAATATGTGTGGAAAATGATAAAATAAAGGAACTTCATTGCCTGCACCGAGTTGCTTGAATGGGACTAACAGTCATGCAGAACTTCTAGTCTTCATGATACAATTTAGCTCCATAAGGAAAGGAATAGATGGTCCAAATTTCATGCATAGTGTCCCTGAACCAAGAGTTCCTTTAAAAAATCAAATCCTCTGATTTCTTTCTATTTATTTTTCTCAACCCCAGACCACAAAAATACCTCGAATTTGAGAGGAGAGGTTTGCACCTCTATTGCAATATCTGTTTGTTTTCATACTGCCTACCTGTGGGATCTTGTACATGCAGAGAATGGTTGCCATATTGAATTTGACATCACAGTTAGGTCCCCCAATAACTGCTACCAGGTCATTTTGTGCATCACATCTATAATTTGGGAGAAGTTTGTCTTTTGTGGAGAGAAGTTCCATGGAAGCAAGATAAATAGTCCTTGCCCTGAAATCATTATTGTAGATATGGAAGCCCAAGGTGATGTTAGGTAAGAGATTGGTATGGTCATTTATCTCCTTTAAAGCAAATTCCAAAGCCAGGATGTGTTGGTAGTGCTGTTTTAGGACCCTACAATGAGAGGAATGGACATCTTACAATTTTGAACTGTCAGCAAAAAAGTTGACAGAATTCAGAATGTTTTTAGCAAAAACATTTGTTTGAAGTTAGACTGTGTGGCCTTATCCTGGGATTACACTATGATTTCTCTGAAGAATCCTCCCATTCTAGAATAGTAGAATTGTTTAGGAGATTTAAGATCAGGGGTGAAATCCAGCAGGTTCTGACAGGTTCTGGAGAACTGGTAGTGGAAATTTTGAATAGTTCAGAGAACCAGAAAATACCACCTCTGGCTGGCCCCAGAGTGGGGTGGGGATGGAGATTTTGCAATATTCTTGTCCCAGGAGTGGAGAGGGAATGGGGATTTTGCAATATCCTTCCCCTGGAGTGGGTGGGAATGGAGTATCCTTCCCCTGCCACACCCACCAAGCCACAGCACGCTCACCAAGCCACGGCCACAGAATCGGTAGTAAAAAAAAATTGAATTTCATCACTGCACAACTTTTAAAATGTTTTTCTTGATACTCCCAGGAATTTTTTCTCAGAATAGTTTTTGTGTCCTTTCCTTTTTGAAAGTATTTTTTGCATGTTCTTTTTGGATTTCAAGGAACTTTGTCTCAGAGACAATGATCCTGAGGATGACTACACATAGATTTATCCAGGAATGTGAGTGTGTAGACCATAAACTCTTCTGAAATGACTAGCACTGATAATGTTGCCAAGTTAGGGTAATGAAATATCTGTGAGAAATCAAGCAACTCAGAGAGCACCAAGGACTCCTCTTCTGAAATGTCTACCAGGACCTCTTTTATTGCTTTACCTTCAGAAAACAGTTTTGCCTGGCTCCATAGCAGTGTCAGAATTGGGAGACCTATCTGTATGATTTCAGAAGCTGGGAATTTGGCAGACTGGTATCTCAAAAGCTCACGTTCAATAAGAAAAATAATCAACTACATTTCTGCTATGGAGTTTGCTGATAAAAATCTATCTCATCTGGCTCAAGGTTGACTCTGCCTTCCATCCTTCCAAGGTCAGTAAAATGAGGACTCAGATTGTTGGGGGCAATAGGCTGTCTCTGTAAACCACTTAGAGAGGGCTTAAAGCACTGTGAAGTGGTATGTAAGTCTAAGTGCTATTGCTATTGCTATCACCGTTAGCCATGGATTAAGCCAAAGTTAGATATGGAGCCCAACAGGAAATATTCCTTGGATAAGAGTTGAGGCATAAGTTTGAAATCTGAAACCCTGAAACACACCCTGGACAGTTCTCTACACACTGACAAAGACCCTACAGTTATTGTTGTTTAGAGTTAACTTGGAATACAAGCCATACAGGAAAACCCCATCAAACACATACAATATAGGCTCAAACATGATTTAACACCAAAAAAGGAGAAGCAAGGAGGCCACCCCAGAGGTTGTGACTCTTTCCCAGTTCTCCCTGGTGAGCTGTGCTCTAAAATGGCTATACATAGATCACTACAGGATTATTTTGAAACCTTAGAATTAGGAAACCACCATTTTCTATTCTCCCTCTCCCTCTCCCCCCCGCCCCCCCCTCTCTCTCATATCTATCTGTCTGTCTGTCTGTCTGTCTGTCTGTTCTATCTCTCTCCCTTCTCTTCCCCTACCTACCTATGTACTGACCGACCTACTGACCTACCTACCTACCTATCTACCGACCGACCTACCTATCTACTTTTTTTCTTTTACATGGCTCTGGTGATCCAAGCTGAGTTGCCTGATTAGCAGGCAACTCAGCTGGGATCATCAGAGCTTGGCTCATGAGAGTCATTTAAAAGGAAAAAAAGGCTCTGAAGATCGCGCGGCTCAGCTGGGCATGGGGGGGGCGGGGGCAGGGATTTTTGCTACCGGTTCTCCGAACTGCCCACCCCCATTGCTACCTTCTCGCCCGAGCCGGTCCGAACCGGGAGCATTTCACCCCTGCCTTAACCCAACAGGTAGATAAAGGTATTTGTACTCCTACTAGTACAAAGCAACACAATTGCCTTTGTGATAATGTTGGACTTTCAGCTTCCACTATTTTATTAGTTTATAGGTAGGGACAAAAATGTAGACACCGTTCAGGTGTGCTGAGTTTTACATCAAGCACAGCAAACCAACTGTAACTCTTCAGCATGAGACATAATTTTAAAAATGATCACAAAATCTCATTTGTTCAGCAAGTAAGTCAGTGACCCTCACGTTCTTTTGAATTGGTCTGTATTCATTCTAAATTTCAAAGTGATTTACTAGATATTGAAAATAGGGAGAGTCCACGTTCTAACTTGTAGTTTTTTTAAAATAAGATTCATTTCTTGGATAGTGCCTAAGAAATGAATAAAAATGCTGGAATTAGTTTTGTCTACCCTGTAGTGGGAATGGTTCAAATGTCTCTGTGAAAGATGACCATTTGATATAGGTAACTATAATTGCTGATTGGTAATACAGAAGGTTATATAATCTATGGCAGTGGTGGGATTCAGCCAGTTCGCACCACTTCAGGAGAACCCGTTGTTAACTTTCTGAGCAGTTTGGTGAACTGGTTGTTGGAAGAAATTAGTAGGGCAGAGAACCGGTTGTTAAATTATTTGAATCCCACCACTGATCTATGGGATGCTTCAAGAAGATTCTTATTTCTTATTATTGGTTCAGTTATAAGGAAAAAAATAGCAACAACTCAATTTAATTCATACTACCTAGTTAATTCATTCCCTTTCTCAAATAAAAAGGGGAACATCCAGATTAAGACTAAATTTGTAACAGGGTAAATTTAAAACAGTCTCTCCTTTTATCTTTTCCATTCTTCAGCCTCTGCAGTAAAATATGTTTAGACCAATTACATGGAACATGCAGAAAGTAGGGTGAGGGCAATTATATTAGAATGTGAATGCATACGTCTTTCTACTCTTGCCGTAATGTTCTCTTAAAAATTCAGAGTTATCTCACACCCAATAGGATGGATAGCAGGAAATAATTTTCAGATCCATTTTAGAACTAATGTGCCTCCCTTTCAATTGTCCTAGAAAGGAAGACCAGTCATTCCACTGGTTGTTCTCACTATATAAAGAGAAATTTCCTGACAGGAAGAATAACAGAATAACAGAGTTGGAAGAGACCTTACAGGAAATTTCTTCTTAGTTCTAGAAGAACTAAGATTCTTGAGAACAATTAATCAGTGGAATGGCTTGCCTTCAGAAGTTGTGGGTGCTCCATCACTGGAGATTTTAAAGAAGAGATTGGACAACTATTTGTCTGAAATAACATAGGGTCTCCTGCTTAAGCAGGTGGTTGGATTAGAAGACCTCCAAGGTCTTCTGTTATTCTGTTAATTTGGAGGCACATGACAGCCAAATGACCATGGTGTTGAAAATAGATACTCACATCTCTCTTTAAATATTTGGAGCATAAGATTGGAACCAGCAGAAATATGTCCCTGAAAGTTGACTGTTTCACAATGGAGTCTGCCTCCATTCTTAGAAAAAGAAAATATTCTAGATTATTTTCTACCGAATGACTAAGCAAACCTGCATCAGCAAAGTTCCTTCCCCACAACACACAGCAACAGAAAAACACACTTAGAATATAATTGGAAAACACATACGGAAAGGTTAAGAAAATAATGGGTCTTACACAAAATCACCAAACACTGCAGAAGAAGGGCGTTTTAGATAAAAAGTAGGACTTGTGAAACGGTAAGTGTGAGAAATGATGCCAGCCATTATGAAATCCCCAGATTTATAATACTTATGATGAATAGGAAGAGGCTCACTAACATTACATCTAAAACTAGGAACTTTGCACACTGTCAATGGAAGTAGTACTAATACAAACACCACCAATGTCATCATTTTCCATGGAACTCTTCTGGCTAAGAATGAATCAAACAGCAGTGATGTGACCGAGTAAGGTCTCTGTCCATTATTATTCAATTTGATTGGTTGCTTAGTATGCGAACTGAAGCCATGACTGTTTGGTGCAAATTGTCTGCAATCCAACTGATACATCTCCTACTTTAACTCTGAATGGCTGATAAACAGGCTTTGATATTGATATGTTTTGTTATTTTCCCAGTAGATTTTAAAGCTCCCCAAGGACATGGAGAAAGAAATAATATTAACGTCATAATTGCAGGAGGGAATGATTATGATTATCATTCAAAGATTTCAGCTCAACTTTGGTGCTCCTTTGGTAGGATGAAAAAGTTGCTGACATTTTTAACGGTCTATATAGAAATTTATATCCATGTCTATGTTTTCTCTTCTCTTCTCTTCTCTTCTCTTCTCTTCTCTTCTCTTCTCTTCTCTTCTCTTCTCTTCTCTTCTCTTCTCTTCTCTTCTCTTCTCTTCTCTTCCCTTCCCTTCCCTTCCCTTCTCTTCCCTTCTCCTGTCCTCTCCTCTCCTGTCCTCTCCTCTGTCTGTCTCTTCTCTTCTCTTCTCTTCTCTTCTCTTCTCTTCTCTTCTCTTCTCTTCTCTTCTCTTCTCTTCTCTTCTCTTCTCTTCTCCTCTCCTCTCCTCTCCTCTCCTCTCCTCTCCTCTCTTCTGTCTGTCTCTTCTCTTCTCTTCTCTTCTCTTCTCTTCTCTTCTCTTCTCTTCTCTTCTCTTCTCTTCTCTTCTCTTCTCTTCTCTTCTCCTCTCCTCTCCTCTCCTCTCCTCTCCTCTCCTCTCCTCTGTCTGTCTCTCTCTGTGTGTGTCTCTCTCTCTGTCTCTCTGTCTCTCTCTGTGTGTGTTGGCATATATAAAATTTAAAACCAAGGAAATTATACACTCCCTAAATCATCCAGTTTCTGAGTTACAGGTAGTCCTTGAGTTGCAACTGCAATTAGGACCTGATTTCCAATTGTAAGTTGTTAGGTTATAAGTCAAGGTACCCATGTGTCCAGATCTGGTTTTATGAAATATTTTGTAGCATCTGTTAAATGAATGCATGGTTGCAAGTGTGAATCCATTCTTCTGAGTGTTTTTTTTTTTTACCAGAAACTGACCATGGGATGGATGTTGCAAATGGTTGTAAAGGTGTGCTGGTTGTTAAGTGCCTGAAATGTGGTCATGTGACTGCATGTGTGTGGGGTGTGCGTGTATCAAAAGCTTTTATGATTCCTAGAAGTGCTTCATGGGCTATAAAGCATCAGTTCTGGGCATTTTGTAATTTTGAACGGTTGTGAAGTGACAAGTTGTAAGTCAAAGACTATCTATATTTGCATGCAATGGTGCCACAATCCATTCTATGTGTTCTTATTTAACAGTTGTTACGTGAATTGTTGCAGTTGTTAAATTAGTAATATGGTTGTTAAGTGAATTTGGCTTCCCCATTGATTTTGCTTGTCACACGGTCGCAAAAGGGGATCCCATGACCGCAGGACACTGCAAATGTCATAAATACGAGTCAGTTCACAAGCATCTTGTGGACTGACAGATTACAGTAGTCCGGCTCTCTACATGGGGCTCCCCTTGAAGAGCACTCAGAGGCTCCAACTGGTCCAGAATGCGGCCATGCGGGTAATTATGGGTGCAACTCATTGCGCCCATGTAACACCTCTCCTGCGCGAGCTGCACTGGCTCCCAGTGGTCTTCCGGGTGCGATTCAAGGTGCTGGTTACCACCTTTAAAGCACTCCATGGCTCAGGACCTGGGTACCTACGAGACCACCTTCTACCACCGATAGCCTCCCACCGACCAGTTCGCTCCTACAGAGAGGGACTCCTCAGGGTGCTGTCGGCCAAATGATGTTGGCTGGCAACACCCAGGGGGAGAGCCTTCTCTGTGGGGGCACCTGCCCTTTGGAATGAACTGCCCCCGGACATACGCAAGATCTCTGACCTCCAAGTTTTCCGCTGTGCTCTTAAGACCCTGCTCTTCTGACAGGCAGGGCTAGCTTCATAATTGAGTTTTAAATTCGGAATTCTTAAATTTTTGGGTTTTTTAGCTAATTGGCCTTGAATGTATTACTTTTAATAATTTTTAAATTTAAATTGTGATATTTGTATTGTGTTTTTACCTGGCTGTATACCGCCCCGAGTCCTTCGGGAGAGGGGCAGTATAGAAATAAAATTATCCTATCCTATCCTATCCATCTGAATTTTGGTCATGTGACCATGGGGATGCTGCAACGATCGTAAGTGTGGAAACTGGTCATAAGTCACTTTTTTCAGTACTTTTGTAACTTTGAATGGTCACTAAACAAACTGTTGTAAGTCGAGGACTAGCTGCATATCTTTTTTTTTCTTTTGAAGGGCAGTCCTCTTCATTTGAAACAAAGAACATTATAAGAAGAATCAACAGCAAGAGTCTTGATCTTGGATCTCAATCAGCATAACTTTGAAAATGTCTCTCTACCATCTTCTTTAATATTATATTATATTCATTATAATGCCGATATCATATTTCTATTTTGGCCATTATTTGTAGATTGGCTGCTCCCTATAAACTAGCCCAGTTTTACATAATTCAGTGTCTTGCTTTATTCTCCTTGCTTTATTCTCCTTTTGTCCCAGCTACAACCACGTTGAAGGCATCCTTGAAAGCAATCTGCTTCCATCTCAAATTCTCCATCTTGTCTTGACTTGGGAATCTGACTTGATCTGCAGTGCTCATTCTCAAGCAGTGAACGAGTCCTCGTTCCTGTTCAGCTCCTTGTCCAGCTGGCTTATCCACTACAACCCCATCACTTCCTGTTCCCAGCTGATGTCAAGGGATTATAAACTGTATTTTTTGTTCTTTCTTGGAATATGCCAGAAACAGAACAAATATGGCTTGCCAAACTCCTGCACAAACCTCCCTCCCTCCCGGCTCTCTCTCTCTCTCACACACACACAAGCATGCACATACATCAATAATTATAGCACGTTCTTCTGTCTGTATATTTATCATAGATCTGAGAGCTTAACCTTTAAAGAATTTGTTCGTTTATCTAGAATATCAGAGGATTCTAGATAAATCTGGAATGACAGAGGTTTCTAGATAAATATAAAATAAACTCAGTATGGAGTAAAACTACAAAAATATTCATAATTGACCATCACTACTGCAATCAACTGCAATCTGTTCCAGGTAGTCTACCCTTTACAAAGGCAAGATCTGTTTCAAAAACAGCTACAGGAAGCGAGTCTAGTTTATATTCCCCAGGGCAACTAATTGGAGCTGATAGATCCAGGGGTGAAATGCTCCCGGTTTGGACCGGATTGCCTGATCCGGTAGCGATGGAAGCGGGTGGTTCAGAGAACTGGTAGCAAAAATCCCTGCCCCCCCACCATGCCCAGCTGAGCCACACAATAATCAGAGGCTTTTTTTTTACTTTTAAAATCATTTTTTCTACAACCTCTTCAGCCGAAAAAATGCTTTTAAAAGTAAAAAAAAAAAATAGCCTCTGCTGATCATGTGGCTCAGCTGGGATCGTCAAAGGCTTTTAAAAGAAAAAAAGCCTCTGCCGATCAGGCAACTCAGCTTGGATCGTCAGAGGCATTTAAAAGAAAAAAAGATTTTTTTTTCTTTTAAGTGCCTCTGATGATCCAAGCTGAGTTGCCCGATCAGCAGAGGCTTTTTTTTCTTTTAAATGCCTCTGACGATCCAATCTGAGTTGCCTGATCATCAGAGGCATTTAAAAGAAAAAAAGCCTCTGCCGATCAGGCAACTCAGCTGGGATCGTCAGAGCCTTTTGAAAGCATTTTTTTACAACCTCTTCGCCAAAGAGGTTGTAGAAAAAATGGTTTTAAAAGTAAAAAAAAAATTGCCCATGCCCACCCAGTCACATTATCCACCCACCAAGCCACGCCCACAGAACCGGTAGTAACAAATTTTAGATTTCACCATTGGATAGATCTACTCAGGGTTCAAAACTGAAATATATATACAGCCATCCAATTCATATAATTGTGATTCTGGATGGTCTACCTCAACTAAAAACAAAAGATAACAAAATTACAATTAACATCAATAACATCAACAGGAAGAAGCCAAAATCAACATGATGAAAGTACACAGACTCATCTATCTTTCTGGCCCAATGTCTGTAGGAAAACAAGGTCCATATAAAAGAAAATAATCATTTATAAATATCCAGTATACTCAGTTTAATTAAACATGGTAGTATATGATCATGAGGGAAAAAAAACCTAGTTCAGTCAGAGTTATAGATTTCTTACTTGTTTATTTTTACCAGGTGCCCCTTGCTGTTCAGCTCAGGCCTCAGCAAAATAATATAACATTTTGGAGAAAAGATAAAGCCCAAGCACCCAGCACTGGAAGCTAAGATGGAGAAGATCTCCACAGCTACCATGTATTTTCCCTTGGAGCTCAAATAGGTTGGAAGAAATGTCAGCCAAACAGTGCAAAACACCAGCATGCTGAATGTGATGAACTTGGCTTCATTAAAACTGTCAGGTAATTTCCTAGCTAAAAATGCCACAACAAAACTGACAGTGGCTAGGAAACCCAGAAAGCCCAGGGTGCAATAGAACATGGCGGGAGAACCTTCGTTACATTGTAGTATCATTTCTTCAGTCACTGAATGCAAATCCACATCAGGGAAAGGGGGAGAGGTAGACAGCCACACAACACAAATGAGGGCTTGGATAAAGGAACAAGAAAATATAATGGAGCTAGAGAATCTCTTCCCCACCCATTTCCTCATTCGAGATCCAGGCTTGGTAGCCATGAAAGCAAAAAGCACTATGATGGTTTTGGCCAATATGCAAGAAACTGCTATGGTGAAAATCATGCCGAAGGAAGTTTGCCGAAGGAGGCATTTCCACTGTTCGGGCTTGCCAAGGAACATCAAAGAACAAAGGAAAGAGAATAGGAGCGAGATCAGCAGAATATAGCTGAGACTTTGGTTGTTGGCTTTGACGATGGGCGTTTCTTTGTGTTTCATGAAGATTCCAAGCACCAAAGCTGTGAAGAAAGAAAAGCAGAGAGCAAACATAGCCAGGATGATCCCCAATGGTTCTGTATAAGATAGAAAGGTTATTTGTTTTGGAAGGCATCCATCCTTAAATCTGTTTGGGTATTGCTCCTTAGGGCATTCAAAACAATCATCTATGTCTGAAAAAAAAAAGATGATGCATTCATACTTTTTCAGTATAGCAATAGCACTAGCAATAGTGCTTAGACTTATATACTGCTCAGTGGTGCAGTGGTTAGGGTGCAGTACTGCAGTCTACTTCTGCTGATCACCGGCTGCCAGCAGTTTGGCAGATCGAATCCAGGGGTGAAATCCAGCAGGTTCTGGAGAATCGGTAGCGGATGTTTTGAGTAGTTCAGAGGACCGGCAAATACCACCTCTGGCTGGTCCCAGAGTGGGGTGGGAATGGAGACTTTGCAATATCCTTCCCCCAGGAGTGGGGAGGGAATGGGGATTTTGCAGTATCCTTCCAGTAGAGTGGAGTGGGAATGGAGATTTTGCAGTATCCTTCCCCTGGAGTGGGGTGGGAATGGAGATTTTGCAGTATCCTTCCCCTGCCACACACCCCAAGCCACACCATGCCCTCCCAAGCCACGCCCATAGAACTGGTAGTAAAAAAAATTGCTTTTCACCACTGATCGAATCTCACCAGGCTCAAGGTTGACTCAGCCTTCCATCCTTCCAAAGTCGGTAAAATGAGGACCCAGATTGTTGGGGCAATATGCTGACTCTGTAAACCACTTAGAGAGGCCTGGAAAGCACTATGAAGCAGTATTTAAGTCTAAGTGTTATTGCTACAGCACTCCCTTAGTGGTTTACAATGTCAGCATTGCGCCCAACAATCTGGGTCCTCATTTTCTGATCTTGGAAGGATGGAAGGATGAGTCAACCTTGAGTCAGTCAGGATTGAATTCCTGGCTATGGCCAGAGTTAACCTGCAACACTGCATTCTAACCACTGTACCACCACAATTGTGTTGGTAATAATCCAAAGATGAATCACTTTCCTTAAATAAAAGGAAAATTTGAAGAAGAGAAAAAAATGGAAAATGTCATTTCTTAGATGAAATAATAGATTAGGAGTTATAGTTATCCTGATTATCTCTTTTTATACTGAAATGCTTTCCAGTCACCCCCTAAAACTAGCTACTCTCTCATAGAGATACAGAAAATAAAGAAAAAAGTATAAAACCAAAGCTACTTATGTTACTTATATGTTTATTAATGATCTCTTCATTAGTGGATTTTCTTATTCACCAAATTCTTCATAAAAAGTAAAATGAACATTAACTCTTTTTAAAAAAAAAAGAAACAAAAAAATAAAATTGGCAAAAATGATATACTAAAGGAAATTCTAGCTCACCGGAAGCAGTTAATTTTTCTGAAATAGGAAGGTTGAGAATGAGCAAATTAAGAGGAAAATACTGTAGGCAGGAGAGGAGGAAAAGGGAAGTGACGAGAAGAGGAGAGGAAAAGTGAAGGGACAGAAGGGAAGAGGAGAGGAGGGGGAGGGGAAGAAAAGGGAAGGGAAGAGGAGAGGAGGGGAGAGGAGGGGGGAGGGGAGGGCAGGGGAGAGGAGAGGAGAGGAAAGGAGAGGAGAGGAGAGGCCTTAGGAATTCAGAGCAAGTTTTGTTAGCATGCAATGTACATTTTGGATGAACAGAAATACTGCATGCGACCAAATTTGGTCACAAGCCTTCCTCTGTGTATAGCTATTTATTACCTTCCTTGTCTGAAATCTTCCCATCTGAACAGGGAATGCAATTATAGCAGCAGAATTGTTCCCCTTCCTTCTTAGACTTCGTATACCCTAAACGGCAACGGGGATTACACAGAGAAAGGGGCCGTGTCTGAACAAAAACAGAATAAAGTTAGTTTAGATTTTGCAACTCATCAGACAATATATGGCTCAGGAAGACAGTCTGATAGAATGAGAAGATATTTACATATGTATTTATTTCTGTTACTTTTGCTGAGATAATATTTCCCCGTTCAGTTTATTTGTTTTTATTTTGTTTTGCTATGAACCCAAATCAAACAAATCTGGGTGAGTTAAAGACATCAGGCAAGAATAACAACAACAACAGCAACAACATCAACAATCCATTAAGACCGATTCCAATGACATTTGAGGGGGTTGAAGACCCTGTGAAATAAAACTGGATTTTATGATCTTCTAAATTATGTAATTGTGGGGGGGGATTTGCAAACTTTATGGTATGGGTTTCCAAAGAAGGGGGATTTTCAGAAGGCCTTCCTGAGATGATGTCACTGGATGGGGTGATTTAGTTCTGGCAAGGCAGTACCTGATGTTAGACCATAAAAATTTGTGTAGGCTACTTGTATTTACATGAATAGTCTTCTACAGTTGTATCTTAGCTACTTAATTATAGAAAATATATTTTATTTCTTAGTTGTTAAACTTTTTTCTAACAAAGGCAGAACCCTCTCAGCTTTCTTGCTTCCAGTTTGTTTTTCCCTTTGTCACATGTTGTGTATTTTTTAATTTAATTTGGTTTTAGTTGCCAGTCATTATAATTCATGCCTCCCCATCAATGTAGGGTTTAGTTGCCTGTCATAATTCATGCCTCCCCATCTACCTAGGGTTCCAAATATCTCCATCCTATCTTTCTACAGAGGATAATTTTATATTGAAATCATGTTTGGATCATGCCTTTCTAATTGATTAAAAAAACATACACATATACAAGCTATAAAAGGACAGGTTAATTTTCCATTTCATTTTAAATTTCTAGGAACTATATTAACATGATCTCCGCCCCCTCTTCCTCCCAGTCAGTTTTATCCCTCCATTGATTCCGAGTGGCAAATGGTCCCTGTCATTTTGTTGGCAAGGTTTTTCAGAAGTGGTTGGATCTTACATCCTTCTTAGGGTTGAGAGGTCTTAGGTCCTAGATTGAAAGTGATCCACCTGACCTTTTGCCTAGGGCAGAACTAGAACTACAATCCCCCAGTTTCTAGCCTGATGCTTTAACCATCACACTACCTGACTCTGTCTTCAAGAGGCTCATATTTCACTTTTTAACCATTGTGGTGTGAGAAGAGGAAAACTGGGTTGTGATTTGCTAAAATTATGTAGGCCTCAAATGAATTGCTATATATTGGAGTGCTAGCTAGGAGGATTGCCTAAGAATAACAAAATATTTGTAATCAGCTGTGCTAAAGCAATTTTATAACATGTATTTGCAAAGTAAATGGTTTCAGAGGCTATTTTGGACTAGGAACATTAAGAAGCGTTGGAAATAAGGAACTGAAAGTAGCAGATGGTAGGAGATTTCACATGTACATGTAAGTACCATATTTTTCAGACTATAAGATGCACCAGAATATCAGACGCACCAAGATTTCAAAGAGGTAAACAAGGAAAAAAAAAGGTTTTGCCCTCCCCAGCCCCCGGGAGCACTCTGCAGGCCTCCCAAACCCTCTGTGCATCCCATTTTTGTGAAAAACAGACCCATTTTTTGCAAAGACAGGGCCTGCAGAGAGTTTGGGAGGTCTGCAGAGTGCTTCTGGGGGATGAGAAGAGAAAAAACGCCCCTGTTTTTGCAAAAAATGGGCCTGTTTTCACAAAAAATGGGCCTGTTTTTGGCCTCCCAAACTCCCCACACATTGTGTTTTTGCCCTCCCCGGCCCCCAGGAGCACTCTGCAGGCCTCTCAAACCCTCTGCAGGCCCCGTTTTTGTGAAAAATGGGCCAGTTTTTGGCAAAAATGGGACAGGGTTTTGGGAGACTAAAAGTGGATGTATTTGGTGTATAAGAAGCACCAACATTTCCACCCTCTTTTTTTTGGGGGGGGGAGTGTGTCTTATGCTCCAAAAAGTATGGTATGTGCTAATTAATGAAATACAGGGAAGTAACTTCAGTAAAATTCCATTAACTGAGGGGCTGTCTGACTAAAGGTATAAAAGAAGAAGATGGGTCTCAGATTGGGGTCACTGGCCATAGCTATTCCTTGCTGGACCTAGCTATCATCTCTGGACCTCATTGCAATGGGTTACTAATGTAAGTTGTGTTATGATGGCTTTCCAAATTGCTCATGAAATAAACCTCTGAATCTTAAAGTAAGAATTGTTTATTGCATTACTGTCTCCTGTTTCTTTTATTGGGATATTTTTTATGACAGTGGACAACAACTTTATACACAACAGCATTAACACAGCTGCCTGCAATTTCTGCAGGTTTGAATCTTACCAGGCTCAAGGTTGACTCAGCCTTCCATCCTTTCTAAGGTAGGTGAAATGAGGACCCAGTTTGTGGGGGCAATAAGCTGACTTTGTATAAATATACAAAAGTATGAAGGCTATTGCTTAACACATTGTAAGCCGCCCTGAGTCTCCGGAGAAGGGCGGCATATAAATCAAATTAAAAAAAAAAAAATACAGTTTCATATGTATCTCAACCCTACCTGGTTAAATATCCCAGGCCACACAATGGCATCTTCTTGGATAGTAAGAATTTCATCTGAGGATTCCTGTGTGTTTGTTTTACCAATGCTAACTCTGAGAAAAGATTGATTGGGGAACATGATCCAATTTAAAATATTGAAACCACCAACTAATTCTCCATTCTGATCAAAAGAAATCTCTTCCTCAGCACTGTTATTGAATGAGGTGCTTCTCAGATAGTGGTGCAGCTAAATTGAGAGAAAAGTGAAAAACAAAATAATTTTCAGTAATAGACATTGCAGTACCTGGAGATAGTAGATTAGAAAATAAGGAACTAAAAAAAAATCTTAGCATACAAACATCTGCAAATAGAAGTAGAATGACTATGGGAAAAGAAAGGAAATATAGTACTAATAGTAATAGGCATCTTGGGTGCAATCCCAAAACATTTGGAGTACCACTTCATGGTCATTGGCATTGACAAAATCACCAAATTTTACAATTTACAAAGTCATTGTAAAAGGCAGCTTGAGTTGAATTAGCTTACATCCTGTGACCATATTTTTAATATTATCAGACAACAATATCTGCCTCTCTCAGCTGCTTGGGAAGGACTCAATAGATGGATAAAAATGCCAAAATCCAATTTAAATATCTGGCTGATGGTGTGATGAACCATACTAATTCATATTGTCAATTTTTACAAAAGATGCAGGGGAAAGTTCATAATGATAAAATCGGGATATGCCTTACAACTAGAACATTAAAAAAAAAAAAACAACAACAACAACCTAAGGCTTGATTTTGGCTGTTCAAAATCAAGCTGTTAGAATGAATGTAATCAAGGCCAAACCTGAAATATGATCAAATGATTTGAAGTGCAGATTGTGCATAGAAGCAGAAGAAAGTTCATTATTTACTCAGCTCATGCAATAAAATTGCACAAACTGATAATACCGTGTTTCCCTGAAAATAAGACCCTGTTTTATATTTTTTTTGCCACCAAAAAAGACACCATGTCTTTTTTTGGGGGGGGGGGCTGTTGTCCACTGAGTCACCTCACTTGCGCGTGTCGTTACCGGCCTCTTTTTTGCTATTAGAGGCCTTTAGGAACATCGTCATCCGGCAAGGCCCAGAAGGCTTTCCTAAAGGCCTTTGCAGCCAATAACAGAGCTCTGAATCGATCTGGAGTGCTGTTATCAGCTACAGAGGACTTCAGAAAAGACCTTTAGGAAAGACCTCTCCAACTGATAACAGAACTCCAGATCGATCTGGAGCTCTGTTATCGGCTACAGAGGCCTTCAGGAAAGCCTTGCCGGCTACAGCAAAAGAAATGTGCCGAGGTATATGAGGCCTGGCTGCAACTCTCCGAAGGTAAGTAGTAGGGCAGCTCCACCCCACCATTCCACCCTAGCTTAATTTTTACCTGTGCACCCTGGAGTGGGTGGGGTCTTAATTAGGGCTTATTTTAGGAGTAGGGCTTATATTGGGTGCACACGTAAAAATCAAGCTAGGACTTACTTTCTGAGTAGGTTGTACTTTCGGAGAAACCTGGTATAATTATCATCAAAGTGATTTACCAGAACATCTGTAAAAACTTGTGCCAGTAATGAAAAATTGCTGGGAATGTTATCATTGAAAAAAATAATAAAAATGAGCATATTAAAATATTTTTGAATTTCTGAATAAAAAATGATAGAAGACAATGAATTGGAGATCAATAAGTATCATGATCTGAAAATCAAAGAAGATTATGGTATTAACTGGCTGTAGTGGACCCAATGGTTATTGTCACACTGAGACAGATACCAAAAAGTTTTGGATTATTCTTAGGAACACTGTCAAAATTTCCACACTTCTTGGATCTGTAAATATACTATGCCAGTACATTACAAAATCCAAGGTTCTTGAGAAGAACCTGATGCAAATGAAAGCCAACATCAGCTAAATAACTGGCAGTATGATCTCATCTTGGTTTATATAAAATAATAATTCTGGTCATCCAAATGAATATTATATTCTAATTTATTGGATGTTGACTCTAATAATCCAGGTCCTAGCCAAGGATGTAAAAGTCATGGAGGGGTATTATTATATTATTATTAATATTTTTTTTTAAAAAAAAACATTAACAATTGAAAAATGGGCAAGATGATTAAACTGTTGGAGTCAGCATGAATTCACAGCATATGGCTGAAAAATGAAGTAGATGCCAATGAGCTTCTGTAGAAAAGGAATTTGATCCCCATTTGTGCAATGAAGGGATCTCTTCAGAGAAAGTCCTTTTGCTTGAAGTCTAACAAGTTTCTAACAACTGTAACAATATTTTATTTTTTTCTTCTTCTAAATTATAAGAGAATAACGGGAGGGATATTGAAGGTCTTCTAGTCCAACTCTCTGCTCAAGCAGGAGGTCCTAGACCAAATGGTTGTCCAATCTCTTCTTAAAGACATCTAGTGATGGAGCACTCACAACTTCTGGAGGCAAGCTATTTCACAGATGAATTGTTCTCACTGTCAGGAAATGTCTCCTTAGTTTTAAGTTGGTTGTCTCTTTCATTAGTTTCCCTCTATTGATTCTTATTCTTCCTTCAGGTGCTTTAGAGAATAGGTTGACCTCTTCTTGTTTGTAGCCCCAAATACTGCTATCATGTCACCTTCAGTCCTTATTTCCTTATAATAATACTAAATAATACACATTTTTAACAGAGGCCGCATTTGAGGCACCTTCATTGAAACATAGCATGTCAGAGTGTGCACAGTGTGATTATTGCGAGATAATCCAGGAGCAAAATAAAGTAAACAGAGGTTGGTCTTTCAAATAGTGGTTTATGTACAAGGAATATATACATACACATACTAGGCAAAATCAGGCAATCAATCATCAACTATAGCATGGAAGCACACACACAGAGAGAAAGATAACCTCACAGGGCCTCTGTTATATATATACAGCCTCTTAAAGTGATAACCCTGCTGACTTATTCTCACTGCATCATCATTTCAGTATTACAGCCTTACAGCCACTGGTCAGCTATTAAATCATCATTACCCTGACATAGCACATTTAGCCCAATGTATTTGCTTGTACCATAGATTCTGCTCTTTCCCATAGTAAGTTCAGAACGTTACCTTCCATGGATGCTGATTGATAAGGTCCCAGCTCTTTGCCTCTACCAAAGCATTTCGTTTCTTCCTGGATGAGTGCATGGTATGAAAAGCATGTGCTATTGCATAGATTGCATTGTAGATGCTGTAGCTGTGGCCAGTCATGCTCATTCCAAACAGAGTCATAGGAAGACTCTCCAGCTTCTCTTCCCCGGTGCATTGTTTTTCAACTCTCTCATCTGTTTCGCCGTCAGAAAACGAGCAAGTAAAAGCATGCTGCCAAACTTCTGACAAGAAGCCATCCTTTTTTTCTGAGAGGGGGTTTCTCATTCGAAGAAACTCATGGAATCCATGCAACTCTTTTGAGTGAAGGGCAAATGATAGGGCCCCATGGAGGAAACCAATATCCCAATTTCTTTGAAACGGTAGCGATATGAATTCTATCTGGGCTGCCATGATCCAAACTTTAGCTTTTGTTTTCATTGCAATATTATCCCAGTCGACATATGCTTTCATGACTCTGAAAAACATCAGAGCATGAATTTCACCATGAATAACTACTACCTTGGCACTGCTTTCCATAACGACCTTCATTTTTTTGGTGCCCTCTTCAATGCTCTCAGGTATATAATCCGAAAAGGTTTGTTTCGGGAGCCGCTCAATGAAATTGAAACAGATCCCTTTTTGGGAAAAACTCGGGAGTACCTTCTCTATAAACTCCTCTGTAATATCTTCATTTTGATAAACCACCCCGATCCATATCCAGTTGAAATGCAACAGTAGCTGGAGAATCCCATTATACTGATGGGCCCGGTTTGGAAACATCTGATGGGAGAAGACGGCTTGAGTTTGCTCATTCATCACTGGAGCAGAGCCATATGTGATCTGAAGACATTAGAAAGACAAGAGAGGAAGTCATAAGCCTAAAATATAATATGTAATATAATCTAATAATATAATATAATATAATATAATATAATATAATATAATATAATATAATATAATATAATATAATATAATATAATATAATATAATATAATATAATATAATATAATATAATATAATATAATATAATATAATATAATATAATATAATCAAGAGCCTTGATAGTACAGGGGTTTAGTGCACCCTGTTATTAACACAGCTGCCTGCAATTTCTGCTGGTTCGAATCTCTCCAAGGCTCAAGGTTGACTCAGCCTTCCATCCTTTCTAAGGTAGGTGAAATGAGGACCCAGTTTGTGGGGGCAATAAGCTGACTTTGTATAAAATATACAAAAGAATGAAGGCTATTGCTTAACGCATTGTAAGCCACCCTGAGTCTCCGGAGAAGGGCGGCATATAAATCAAATTAAAAAAAAAAAATATATGTGTTTTTTTATCTAATGTAGGACTAGGCTGAGCCTGAGGGAGGGATCAAGTGCACCATCAGTCTCACATCCCTTAGTGCCCACAAGAGGTCTACATCCAGCCCATCTTGAATTCCATTGACTCTTATCCAGGGGTGGGCTTCAAAAAAATTAGGAAGGGATTCTCTGCCCTGCTGCTGGGTGGGCATGGTCATGGTGGGCATGGCCTAGTCAGCCTCCCTGCGGGGGGGTGTTTTTGCCCTCCCCAGGCTCCGAAGGCTTTCCTTGAGTCTCCAGGAGGGCAAAAACAGCCTCCACAGGCTCCAGAGGCCCTCTGGAGGCCAGAAATGGGCCCATTTCTGGCCTTCCCAAACTTACATTTGGCCCATTTTTCACTCTCCCTAAGCCTCTGCCCGCGCCTTGCACTTACCTGCATCCAAACCGGGCCTTATGGGGACTCCTGGGAGGAGCGGGTTGGGGTGGGCAGGGCCAACCAGGAGTGGGATTGGGGGGGGGGGGGTTCTCCGAACTGCACAGAATCTTAGTTAGAGGTTCTCCTGAGCCCCTGCGAACCCCCAGCAGCCCATCCCTGCTCTTATCTATTGCCAATTCACTTTGACGGTTAGTAGTTCATATTTTTCTAGAGAGCTTTAGCAAACAATCAACCTATATATTCATTTGAATTGCCTGGACTCCTGATTTCCTGTGCTTGACCTCAGCCTTTCAAATTATCCACCACTTGAATTCTGATGTAGCATAAACTGAACCTAGGTAATAATTTCAAACAGTGTTTTCAGCAACTGCATCTACATGAAGGTGCAGAGATTTACTTATTTCAGTGACTGTGCTAAGGCTATAAGTGATTTCTAAATGCCCACCCATGGGCAACAGTATAGTATACACAGAGTGGTATGTCAGAAGCACATTAGTGCTTGGAAGACATAAGAACAGTTTTTTCCACGGAGAGATATGGAAACGCATCTTAGGCTCATTTGAGGTACCCTGTTTTTTATCATGGAATAGAGACTGAAATTATGAACCACAATTTTTTTTTAAAAAAGCATTCCAACTCAAGATGAACTACCGGTAGTTCTTGAACTTCCAACAGTTGATTTAGTCACCGTTCAAAGTTACAACGGCACTGAAAAACGTGAATTCTAACCATTTTTCATACTTACTACAGTTGCAGCATCCCCGTGGTCATGTGATCAAAATTCAGACATTTTGGCTTGACAACTGGTTCATATTTATGACTGGGTGATCACTTGGGTGGTCACCTTGTCAGGCCTGGAAGCCATCTTTTGCATTGGACCTTCAGGCCTGCCACATTTAGTGCTGTGGGAAACTGGGAAGGGGGATTGTATGGATCTGGGGAAATATATAGCTATAATAACGTTTCTTTCTCTGGGAGTCAAGGACATCCTGCATCTGGAGGGGTGTGACTGGGAGGCATCTCCAGATGGGACAGTGCATGGATTGGACCATGTGATGGACATGTGGGTGCTGGGCAGGGATTTGGATTTTCATTTGGGTGGGGAAAACCTGGAAGCTTTCAGATTCAGGTTTTCCCAGATGTGCCAATATGACATCTCTAACAAAATGGAACTTTGAGGAACTTCAAGACTTGGAGTTTTCTTTCGTTGGGGGTGTTACTCGGAACCCTGACACGCCTTTTATGACTTTCTCACAAGCAAAGTCAATGGGGAAGTCAGATTCACTTAACAACTGTGTCACAATTGCAGTGATTCACTTAAGAAATGTGGCAAGAAAGATCATAACATGGGACAAAACTCCCTTAACAAATGTCTCACTTAGCAACAGAAATTCCGGGCTCAGTTGTGGCCATAAATTGAGGACTACCTGTATAGCTGCATTGTTTTATAAAATGGTTAGCAAATACAGAGCTGTCTGTAATATTTCTACATAGAAGAAAACTGTACCCGAATAGAGGAAGATAGTTGGAGGAAGAAACAATTTCAGGAAGAAGAAACAGTTTTCAATATCAACCAAACTCATAATTTGTCATTCTCATGTATTCCCTTCCCTTCCTGTCTCTTTTCTCCTCCAGGGGAAAAATTGCAAAATGAATTTTCTTTCAATTTGTAACTTGAAATGGTTGATAAAGATTTTAGTTCCATGTTCCTCTGATTTATTCCCTTTCCTCCAAAAGGATTGGATATCATTCTTCTGCTTTAATTTTTATTCCCATCACAACAATATACCTGTTAACCAGGAAGAGCTGAGACACAGTAACTACTCAATAGATATTCAGTTAGCTTCCATGGCTGAACATGAACTTCAACCTGCATCTCCTCCATCCTGATCAAGGTACCAAACCTTAATGTCGTATCAGGCACCCAAGATTTTCCAACTCAATTTTTTAAAAAATCTGATCTTACTTGTGGCATCTTAAAGACAGACAGGATGGTTGCCATGTGAAGACAGACATGTGAATGAGCACCTCCAATGACTGCTAGTAAAATATTCCTGGCATCACACTTGTAGTTAGGGATGAATTGGCCCTTCCTAAAAAGAAGTTCCAATGAAGCAAGATAGGTCCAGCGAGCTTTGAAATGACTATTATAAATATGGAAGCCCAAGGTGATATTGGGTAAAAGCTGGAGACTTTGATTGATCTCCTTTACAGCAAATGCCAAAGCCAGGATGTGTTGGTAAGTCTGAATCAGTATCCTGCAATGAGAATGGCATAGTGCAATATAATCATGCTTTCACAATAGGACGTGGACTATACTTCCTTTCTAAAGGTGTTTAAGAAAGTGTATCAAAGTGGCCCATGTCTTGTAAGTCTACTTAAATCTATTCACCTCCAGACCAAACCTTCCCAAGCTAAGCATGCTATATGGAATATAGGATTGGGGGGGGGGATCTTCAAAAATTCTGATAGCTTAATTGTAATCCTAAAACTAAGCCTTAAAAAAAAACACATTCTCAATGTTCCCCTTTAGAAAGATGATGGGGCTTCTTGCCTAATGAGAGAGTTATCTTTTAAATTCTCTAGGATACTAAGATATCCAAGTAGCCAAAGAGGAGAGCATTAAAGCTTGAACAATAAATATGTTCATTGGAGACTTTATCAACTTGCTGTGTGGCATTGTTTTGTTGTTGTTGTTAGTTTCAAAGTCATGTCCGACTCATCGCGACCTCTTAGACAATGTTCTTCCAGGCCTTCCTGTCCTCTACCATCCTCTAGAGTCCATTTAAGCTCATACCTACTGCTTCAGCGACTCCATCCAGCGACCTCATTCTCTGTTGTCACCTTCTTCTTTTGCCCTCAATCTTTCCCAGCATTAGACTCTTCTCCAGTAGGTCCTTTCTTCTCATTAGGTAGCCAAACTATTTCAATTTCATCTTCAGGATCTGGCTTTCTAAAGAGCAGTCAGGGTCAATCAGCTCTAGGACTGACTGATTTGTTCGCCTTGCAATCCAAGGGACTTGCAGGAGTCTTCTCCAGCACCAGAGTTCAAAGGCCTCAATTCTTTAATGCTCAGCCTTTCTTATGGTCCAACTTTCACAGCCATACATTGCAACTGGGAAAACCAGTTTTGAACTGGTTTTGAAGGCAATGTTTTGAACTCTGGGTTATGATTTAGAGCTGTAGTGGCACAATGGTTAGAATGCAGTACTGCAGGCTACTTCTGCTGACTGCCAGCTGCCTACAATTTGTCAGATTGAATCTCACCAGGCTCAAGGTTGACTCAGCCTTCCATCCTTCTGAGGTCAGTAAAATGAGGACCCAGATTGTTTGGGGGCAAGATGCTGACTCTGTAAACCGCATAGAGAGGGCTGTAAAAGCACTGTGAAGTGGTATATAAGTCTAAGTGCTATTGCTATATTGCTATTTATCTTGAAGCCTAATTCACAGGTCTTGCCTTTGTTGGAAGTCCCTCATTAAACTACAACCAAGCCTGACCTTGTTTAGCTTTCTGAGCACAGACATTAGAGAATATTCATGCTAGCAGCCTTTATTAACTGCAGTGGAGGAAATGTGGAAATATCCCAGACTTTCTAAAAACTAAAAACTAAAAAAAAAACCACCTACCTCATGAGAACTACTTCAAATAACAATGGTTGAGGCTGCCAGAAGAGCAAGAAGCAGAACCAGAAGAAGACCTCACGAGAGAAATGCTAGTTCTCAAGTATTCATAGAATTCATAGAATGACAGAGTTGGAAAGGACCTTGGAGGTCTTCTAGTCCATCCCCCTGCTTAGGCAGGAAACCCTACACCACTTCAGACAAATGGTTATCCAACATCTTCTTAAAAACTTCCAGTGTTAGAGCATTCACAACTTCTGGAGGCAAGTTATTCCACTGATTAATTGTTCTCACTGTCAGGAAATTTCTCCTTAGTTCTGAGTTGCTTCTCTCCTTGATTAGTTTCCACCCATTGCTTCTTGTCCTGCCTTCAGATGCTTTGGAGTATAGCTTGACTCCCTCTTCTTTGTGGCAGCCCCTGAGATATAGGAATACTGCTATCATGTCTCCCCCTAGTCCTTCTTTTCATTAAACTAGACATACCCAGTTCCTGCTACCGTTCTTTATATGTTTTAGCTTCCAGTCCCCTAATTGTCTTTGTTGCTCTTCTCTGCACTCTTTCTAGAGTCTCAACATCTTTTTTACATCGTGGCGACCAAAACTGTATGCAGTATTTCAAGGGTTGCATTACCAAGGCATTATACAGTGGTATTAACACTTCATGTGATCTTGATTCTATCCCTCTGTTTATGCAGTATTATGGAAACATTAGGCGCAACAGCCAAATGAAGACAATAATGTATCCATTGATATAGTTTGTTTTGTTCTCAAGTCTAGGTACTTACATAAGACCACTCGGAGAGCCCTGAAATGGATGTCTGTCAAAGTTCATGGCCTCTGAAAATACATAAATCTGGGACATGATGCCTCCAATTATAAGATCCCCTGGTTCGTAATACTTGTGAAGTATAGGAATAGGGTCTCTGATGAAACACTGCATAGCAGTGTTCCTCCCGGCTACCTGGGGGAGTAACATGAATCCATAAAGTAGTAATACTTCCATATTTCATATTTTTAATAGAGAGAAGACATACTTTTATGACATTCTCAGCCAATTAAAGAGAGAGAGAGAGAGAGAGAGAGAGAGAGAGAGAGAAAGGAGAAGTGGAGATGAAGATTTCAGAATCGGGTGCTCCTAAAGCACATGCTGAGAAAAGAATAAGGACTATTTATAATTTTTCCCCCAGCTTCGCTGTATAGCTTTTGCATACAGTCACTCAAATTCCCCAAAGACGAGAAATAGAAGGCACAATAATTATAGCTAATTTAATAATAACAAAGGAGTCAATGGTTCCAAGAATTCTCTGCAACACTGAAAAATAAACATGTTTAGTGAATCTTAGGTGTACTTTTGTTGTAGAAAAGCCATGAAATTTTAGTGGAAAAAAATCTGCTATAATTCTGAAGCTTCAGGAAGAGAAGGATGAGATATGCATAGGCATTTATTTATTGAGCAGATGAATATAGCTGATGTATGAGGGTTTTTTTTGTGTGTATGTGGGTGTGGGTGTGCATGTTTGTATGTGTTGTCCCAAAGGTGCTTTTTTTTCAAGAGGCAACTGGACTTTCAGGCTTTCCTTTGAAGATGTTTCGCTTCTCATCCAAGAAACTTCTTCAGCTTGGACTGGACGGTGGGAAATGGAAGGATTTATACTCCTTGCAGACAGCTGGACATTTGCATTCTTTTAGTGGGTTGTTAAGGTCACCTGGATATTTATCTGTGTCATCAGGGTCGCCTGAGTGGTGCAAATTGGTGTGCAGCTTTCTTGGAATTGTTGAAAGGACACCGATTTGCACCACTCAGATGACCCTAATGACACAGATAAACCTCCAGGCTTCAAAGGGCTCAAATGCTCTGTGTGTGAGAGAGAGAGAAAGAGAGAGAGAGAGAGAGACAGACAGACAGAGAGAGAGAGAGAGAGAGAGAGAGAGACAGAGACAGAGACAGAGACAGAGACAGAGACAGAGAAAGAGACAGAGACAGAGACAGAGAATGAGTTGACTGACTAACAGCATTTTCCAGACTCATTTTGATTACCAAAAGGGCTTTCGAAGAACAGCAAATAAATCTTTGGCAAGCTTGATGCTCATTGTGTCAGGGTTCCGACGGATGCCCTCATTAAATCATGAGTCTCGAGCCAAGCTTGTGGGAATGCAGTGGCCATAGTACATGTATAGACCAGTTTAACTGGTTGGACACTTGTATGGAGCTTAGCATCGAAATAATCAAACTATGAAAAGCGGGTTCATATGGATACTCTCTGAAGGGCCCTATTCATTCTCTCTTTGTTCTTAACATAGGCTGTGCCTGCAAAGGCAGAGACATCTCCTATCTCCTTGTAAAAACATTCCTGAGAATCAGATAAAGGAGATGGGCCTCTCGCCTGGTAGTAACTGGTACCAAACAGCCAGAGTTAAGTTTCGCTTTTGCATCTTTCCTATCGCTTTCCTATCTCTTGTATGTAATATGAGATGTGTAGCCATAATAACGCCTTCTGATGACGCTGTATTTGGATAACTAATAAAAGAGATTGTAGCCTTTTGTTTGCTGCTCTCTCATCCCGAGAAAACACTTGTCCTGTGTTTTCCTAAACTGGACCTCCCATGAGAAGCCCGCCAGAATGAATGCTACACAAGCTTCAAAAGAAATCCAGTTATTTTTTAGGAACTTCATGTCGGCACGTTCCCAAGTGAAGCCAGCTCTGATCCTATGTAATTTATGCTCCAATTATGACCCTGTTTCCCCGCTCCTCCAGGGTGTGTCATCAATCACATTCACCAACGGAGCAATTTCATGGGTGGTAGAGGTCACTCCCCTCTGGCTGCTGTGGGTAACCCTGGGATACAGCCTTGAGAGACGTAAGTGTGCAATGTGCATCTGTCTTTGCAAGTGTATGCACACCAGCCCCCTGCTTGCACTGGCTCATGACTAGTGCAAGGACTGTGTGCATGTGCCTACCCACCCACCACTCACAGAAGGGCTGTGTGCATGCATGCATGCATGCATACCTGCCACTCGTGCAGTCCAGTTCCCCTCTCCCCCAAACAGGCTGCCAAGCTGCAAAGGTTGGTAGGGAATAGTTCCTTTAATAATAATAACTTCTCACATATTATTAAGTATGAACAAAGTTTGAGCTAATCTAAGGATACAACTTAGATGAGGAGGAATAAAGCTCATTATTAATGGTGTAAAGAAAAAGTGTATAGTCTAATCAAAAGTTTCTGAAATAAGAATATTATTGGTAAAATATAAAATAAGAAAAAATAACTTAGAGTAAATTAATCAAAATTCTAATCTTTCTAACCAAGTAAATAACATAGCTGTTGGTTATAAAAAAAAGAATAAGCCTCAATATCACTCCAGTTGGGATTTAATTTAAAGAAGAAGAGAAATGGGGATAGGAGTAAGTTTAATCGGTTGTTTGGAGTCAGTTTTATGACTCAAGGTGTTTATTCACAGACTTAAGAACAATTTCATTTCAATGCCTCTCTTATGGAATGGGATTTAACCACATATATACAACAGTGATTGGTCTCATTCAAGACAATGATGAATCTGCATACAGATGAGAGGTTGAACAACTAGCCTTGTGGTGCAACCAGAACAATCTTGAGCTAAATACACTCAAAACTGTAGAAATGGTGGTGGATTTTATAAGAAAATCTCCTATACTACCACCTCTTACAATAATAGACAACACAATATCAACAGTAGAGGCCTTCAAATTTCTAGGTTCTATCATATCTCAAGACTTAAAATGGACACCTAGCATGAAAAATGTCATCAAAAAAGCACAACAAAGAATGTTCTTTCTGCACAAACTCACAAAGCTCAAACTGCCCAAAAAGCTGCTAATGCAATTCTGCAGAGGAATTATTGAGTGTTTCATCTGCACCTCCATAACTGTCTGGTTTGGCTCTGCAATCAAACAAGACAGACACAGACTTCAGAGGATAATTAGAACTGCAGAAAAAACAATTGCTACCAACCTGCCTTCCATTGAGGATCTGTATACTGCACGAATCAAAAAGAGGGTTGTGAAAATATCTACAGACCCCTCACATCCTGGACATAAACTGTTTCAACTTCTACCTTCAAAAAGACACTATAGGGCACTGCACAACAGAACAACTAGACACAAGGACAGGTTTTTTCCCAAACGCCATCACTCTGCTTAACAACTAATTCCCACAACGCTGTCAAATAATTTACTAAGACTGTATTACTATTATTCTTCTCTTCCTTACTAGTATCTATATCTTCCCACTTATTACTATAACCATGTTGCTTGTATCTTTCAATTATATTGTTTTTATTTGTTACCTAGTACGATTTGATAGCTTATTAGTCTTGACTATCACTAAGTGTTGTATCTTTTTATTCTTGAGGAATGTATTTTATTCTCCTTATGTACACTGAGAGCATATGCACCAAAGACAAATTCCTTGTGTGTCCAATCACACTTGGCCAATAAAGAATTCTATTCTATATCTCCTTCAGAGGGGTCATCAATTTTGACTTGTTTTAATGTTTCCCCTTTAAGAGTTGCTTCTTGTCATTCAGTTCTGGCCTCATCAGAATGATAAAGCACTTGGGGAAAAAGATGAAGCCCAATAATCCAAAACTAGAAGACAAAATAGAGAAGATCTCCACAGCCACTGTGTATTTTCCTTTGGTGCTTATGTAACTTGGAACAAAAGACAACCAAACACTGCAAAAGACCAACATACTGAAAGTAATAAATTTGGCTTCATTGAAACTGTTAGGTAATTTTCTAGAAAAGAAAGCCACCATAAAATTAATTGTGGCTAACAACCCCATGAATCCCAGGACACAATAGAACATTATAGTTGAACCTTCATTGCATTCTAAGATGATTTCTTCAGATAAGGAGTGTACATCGAAATGAAGAAATGGAGGAGAGGTTGTCAGCCAAACAGTGCAAATCATGGCTTGAATTAAGGTGCCAGAAATAACAATTGAGTTTGCCAAATTTTTTCCCACCCATTTTTTCATGTTTGATCCAGGTTTGGTGGCCATGAAAGCTAAGACCACAATGATGGTTTTGGCTAACACACAAGAGACTGCCACAGAGAAGATGATAGCAAAAGCAGGTTGTTGAAAGAGACACATCACATTGCTGGGATGACCAATGAACAGAGAAACACAAATGAAGGAGAGCAGGAGGGCAATGAGGAGTAGGTAGGTGAGGTTTCGATTGTTGGCCTTGACAATTGGGGTATCTTGGCACTTAACAAAGATCCAAAGCACACAAGTTGTGATGAAAGAAAAACAGACAGCAAGCATGACTAAAACAACTCCCAGGGGTTCATTATATGACAAGAAGTGTACATCTTTAGGGATACATGAATCCTGGTTATGGTTTGCATAGGAACCTTCTGGACACGGGGAGCAATCACCTGAGTCTGGAGGAAAAAAAGATTAGATTAGATTAGATTAGATTAGATTAGATTAGATAGATAGATAGATAGATAGATAGATAGATAGATAGATAGTTGATAGATGGTAGATAGATAGATAGATAGATAGATAGATAGATAGATAGATAGATGATAGATAGATAGATTTATCTGTTTGAATCAGTCTTTCTTATTTTTATTAGAAGTAATTAAACAAGGCTAGAAACTGGAATACTGTGAGTTATAGTCCTACCTAGGCATAAAGCCCACTAGATAATCTTGAACCAGCCATTCTGTCTTAGCCTTAGAAGCGAGACAATGGCTAACCACTAAGTAGGAGTCAAGACTGACTCAAAGGCACACAATAAATAAATAATTAGTAAAAAAACTATTAGAAAGTATATTTTTCATTTCTTCTTTATTTCAATCATTGAGCAATTTAAAATAATGCCTCATAAAATAGAAACTCATTGCAAAAAATATATTAGTTTAACAAAAGTACTCCATATATTTAATCATGTGAGGTAATACTGCATTACTCTTTGGAGAATCAATCTATGTGGGAGATGGATACACTGTAAATATAATAAACAAACAAACAAGAAAATAAATAAATAAGTTATCTCTGGATTCTTCTCTGGATTTCACAGAATAAAGTTCATCAGATTTTTAAAATTATTTTATATTTAATCCACTTCCACTGCCCAGAAGATTTTGGACCCTTCCTTGATATTTGGGATTCCAACTCTCAAAATTCACAATCTGCATTGTATTTGAGATGTTATAATCTAATGTACCTGCTTTGAGTCTTCTACATTGAGGAATCATAATCAAAACTTTAAGCAAAGGACAAGCAATAAACTCTGGAAGCTAGTTCCATGACATTTCTTACCCTACTGCTGAGAGACCTTCCCAAGTGGACACTGAAGACAATCGTAGCAGCAAAATGGCTTCCCTTCCTTTGTGGATTTTCTATATCCAGGGCTACATTTATTGTTACACAGAGAAAGAGGTTGGATCTGTGGGTCAAGAAAGCAGAAGATATATTAAGTTTTAGCAAATATTTCTAAATATTCTAAACAATATCCATCATATTGATTGGTCAGGAGCAAGGATATAAGTTTCTGTTTTGACAAATGTCAGTGTTGAATGGGACATCTTGGTACGGCCAACTTGCCGCAGCCAACTCGCCATGCTCAACTCACCATGGGACAATTCACTGCAGGGCAATTCAACAATTCAATGTAAGTATTTAACATAATTTTAAAAAAATAATTTATGTCATTCACATTTTACTTTGTCCTTCTTTTTGCATCCTTTTTAAATGTTTATATTCCACAATTTTTTCAATATTAGTGTAACTCTTAACCTGCAGTGAGTTGTCTGTGACGAGTTGTCTGTAGCAAGTTGTCGCACCATGAGTTGGCTATGCTGAATTGTCCTAGGCCCTGGTCAGTGTCTTTGTGTGTGAGGTAATGAAGCCTTACTTAGCCTCACTTGTCAAGAAAATTATGCATAAAAGAGACTGTTAGAACTTCTATTGTTTAGGATAATTCAGGGAATAGACAGAACTACTTCAGTACTTCTACAATAAACTATTGTAGAGTAGTTTCTCCTTCTGTCCTGGCCATTTTTTACAGAGGCATGATTGAGAGCATTTTAACAAACTACATCACTATTTGACTTGGTGGT
Organism: Pituophis catenifer annectens; assembly: GCF_029215685.1. Lineage (NCBI taxonomy): Eukaryota > Metazoa > Chordata > Lepidosauria > Squamata > Colubridae > Pituophis > Pituophis catenifer. Next base: position 15,438,515 of record NW_027256895.1, read on the forward strand.
AGCAGTGCCTCAGATAGAGTCCATACAGAGAGTGGTAAGGACAGTAGAGAAAATTATAGGAAGTTCCATCTACGTTATTCAGGATACTGCTTATAAGAGCCATGTACTTAGAGCTTGAAGCATTGTTAAAGACCTCACACACCCACTTTACATCTGTTTCTGTTGCTCCCCTCTGGGAGGAGGTTTCAAAGTATTTCTGGCAGGACTACCAGATTCTGTAACAGCTTTGTTCCCTATTCTGGTAAACTTGCAAGATTCATTTTTTTTTTGCCATGTACATGTATATATCTGAACTAGACTGTGTTGTTTCTCTGTGTCATAATATATGTGGTTATAAGTCATAAATCATAAGTTTATTTTGTCAAGCATATATAAGATAACAGGTAAAAGTTGAAACATAATTTGAATACATGAAAAGAGTAAGTAAAAAAAGAATATTAGGTAGGCACGCTGGTGCACTTATGCCCTTACAGACCTTTTAGGAATGGGGTGAGGTCAACAGTAGACAGTTTAAGGTTAAAGTTTTGGGGGTTTGGGGAAGAAACTACAGTCAGGTGGTGCATTCCAGGCATTGACCACTCTGTTACTGAAGTCATATTTTCTGCAATCGAGTTTGGAATGGTTTACCTTGAGTTTGTATCTATTACTTGCTCATGTATTGTTGTGGTTGAAATTGAAGTAGTCATTGACAGGAAGTACATTGTGGCAGATAATTTTATGTACTATGCTTAGGTCAGACTGAAGTCAGCATAGTTCTAAGTTGTCTAAACCCAAAATTTGGAGTCTGGTGGCATAAGGTATTTTATTGCGGTTAGAGGAATGGAGGACTCTTCTCATAAAATATCTCTGGATTCTCTCGATTGTATTTATGTGTATATGTATATTGTATTTATGTGGGTATATGCATAATTTATTTGTTTGTCTGTCTGTCTGTCATGTTTATGTAGTGAATATTGGAGGTGGTGACCCTTTGAGAGTTGTATGCAATGAAATTTCATTTTAATGTATGCTGATTAGTGTACATTTAAAGTGACAATAAAGTTATTCTAAAGTTAAAGTTCTAAAGTACATCCTCACCTGATTAAACTCAGTGGGCCATGTGAAAGTATCTACCAAAGTTGTGAAACAGTTATTTTCAGAAGCAAAGGGATCCACCCTTCCTACTTTTATCTTGTTAAATGACAGATTTGGGAATGTGATCCAATTGATAATATCAAATCCAGCCAATAATTCTCCATTTGAATCAAAGGAAATTTCGTCTCCAGCATTATTGTTGAATGAGACTCTTCTTAGATAATGATGGAGCTAAGTTGAAATAGAAAAACTCATTTTTTTAAAAAAAAAACCACACAAATTGGTCATTGGTCATTGATAATTAATACAGAGTTGATCATTTACAGGATATACATATCTGTAGTTATTTCTTTATGCATAGTTTTAATAATTAAGCATCTCCATATGGCAGGATGTCCCATTACACTCAGACTGCGTAGTCAATGGTAAATGGTCTTTGGAGCATTCATTCAATAGCTGGATAAGTGAATAAATTCTTTAACTTTTCTGTAATACCAATGTAAAGTATGAGTTTATCTGGTTTAAGTAATTGATATCTGCAGAAGAAGTAGATAGGTCCAGCATTCTAAACATGGGTCCAATTTATGTCTCCTTGAAGATCTATTTTTGACACCCTTTCCATCCCAACCCTTAGATGAGATATCAAAATATAACTAGTTGTCTCTGAGATTATATCACCTGTTCCTTATCTTTGTTTATCAGACCAGTTCTATCTACATATTAATCAACTCCAAATATTGTCACGACATAACTCACATGCCTTATTTTCTCTATTCTCTGTCTTGCCAGTTGCAGAAATATACATGTTGACTTCGGAATTGCTCACATGAAATATGACCCTAAACTGATCAATTGTTGTACTTCAAATATGAATGAAAAGACAAGGCAGAGACAGAAAAGTATCCATTGAGATTTAGAACATGAGCGCCTTTAAAAGACCGTAAGGAGAGATGATGAATGAATATACATGGAAATCGTAGACCCTTTTGTATTTGCATCACTGTGTTATACACAGTATTCCAGAGATAGAGCTTGTATTAAATGTTGTAATATTTTTTTCCCTCATTTTTTAAAAAACCTTGTGTTCCAATGGGCACCTGCTGGTTGAGTGACAACAGAAGGTCACCGTTACACTGGTTATCACCAGGGGTGGGCTTCAAAAATTTTAGCAAGGGGTTCTCTGCCTGGTTGCTGGGTGGGAGTGGCCATGGTGGGCGTGGCATAGTCGGCCTCCTGCACCATGGCAGGGGGGTGTGCATTTTTGCCTTCCATGGACTCCAGAGGCTTTCCTCGAGCCTCTGGGAGGGCAAAACTTCTGGTAGGTCCATTTTTTGCCTGCCCTGAGACTCCGTGCGTGCCCTGCACTTACCTGCATCCAAAATGGGCTGCATGGGGACTCCTGGGCAGGGCCAGCCAGGAGTGGGATTTGGGGGTTGTCCAAACTGCACAGAATCTTAGCTAGAGGTTCTCCTGAACCCCTGCGAACCCCCAGCAGCCCATCCCTGGTTATCACTACTGATCATTAGGATGTACCATTTAATCAGTTTTGTTCTTCTCAAACTGGATTTCTTGGAGGCCCAGATCAGTATTGTAGCTGTCCTCCGTGGGCCAGTGTGTGTGTGTGTGTGTGTGTGTGTGTGTGTGTGTGTGTATAGATGGGGGGGAGAAGATGGGATGGCCTGCAACACCCTGCCAGCCAAAGCCTGTTTTTGCTAGCAGAGGCAGTGTGAGCTGGTCTTTGCTATTTCCAGGCTGGTCCTGTAGGCCAGATCTAAGCACATTGAGTTTGACACCCCTGTTCTAAAACTTGTCAGGTGTATATATATATAGCCTTTATTGGTTATTTTAGTAGTGTATGTTCAAGTTTTTACTAGGATTTAAGCTCCTGTGGAGATTTGAATTCTGTCAAACCAGGATTTGAATTCACTATACTTAAAGAAGGGGACGTGGTGGCTCAGTGGCTAAGACACTAAGCTTGTCAATCAAAAGGTCGGCAGTTCAGCTGTTCGACTCCCTAGTGCTGTGCAACGGGGTGAGCTTCCGCTACTTGTCCCAGCTTCTGCCAACCTAGCAGTTCGAAAGCAGGTAAAAAATGCAAGTAGAAAAATAGGGACCACCTTTGGTGGGAAGGTAACAGCATTCCGTGCGCCTTTGGTGTTTATTCATGCCAGACATATGACCACGGAGACGTCTTTGGACAGTTTGGCTTTGACATGGAGATGAACACCGCCCCCTAGAGTCGGGAATGACTAGCACATACGTGCAAGGGGAACCTTTACCTTTACCTTTACCTTTACCTTTACCTTTACCTTTACCTTACACCTAAAGACTCACTATATGGGAACAGAAAGTTATTTTACTTCTCAGTTTCATCATACTACGAAGAGAACAGAGCTTTGACTAAGCAGGGGCAGTGACATTATGTGTAGGGATTTCAAGAGATTACCTGCCATAGTTGGTCATTCTGAAGGTTCTGATTTGGACCATTCCAATTTGAAGACTGCATGTCATGCAATGCATGGGCCACAGCATAGACTGCATTGTAGACACTATAGCTATGGCCTGTCATACTCATTTCAAACACAGAACCAGGAACCGACTCCAGCTTCTCCTCTCCAGTGCAGATCCTTTTAGTTGTCCCGCCTGAGAAGGAATCAGGGAAAGAACACAGAAAGACTTCCTTCCAGAATCCTCTGATAAAGTCATCTGCTACTTCTGAGATAGGTTTTCTCATCCGAAGGAATCTTTGGAAGCCCACCACCTCCTTGGGGTGAATTGCAAGGGAGAAAGCTCCATGAAGGATATCAATTTGCATATATCTTTGAAAGGAAAGGAAAGTGAATTCCACCTGGGCTACCATAATCCAGACTATCCCTTTTTTCTGTTTTGGTAACCTCGCAATATCTGCAACCCATGGGAGCAGTCTCAACATCAGAATGCTCTGAATTTCTCCATGAAAGAAGACAACGTTTACCGTACCATTGACCACAACTTTGTATATTTCCAAAAAACGTGCTATAATTCTTCCGAAGCCGGTTGAGAAATCTATGGCAGGCAATTCTTGTATGAACTCAAAGCAAATCCCACTCTGGGAAAACATAGGGAGCACGTTCCATAATAACCTTTCTCCATTTTCATAATTTAGAAAAATCACGCCAATCCATGTCCATCCAAAATGCAACAGCAATTGCAAGACCCCTTTGTACTGATAATTCCCATTTGGAAACATTCGGTGGAAGAAAACTTCTTGGTTTTTTTCCTTCAGCACTAGAGCTGAGCCATATGAAAGCTGGAGAGATTAAGGATTACATAAAAATATAATAAGAGGACAAGGAGAGTTGGTTGAAGTGAAACGGAACAAATCTTCATCTCTCTTGTTAGAAAAAGGATGGAGTTGCAAATGGAGGTGGTGATAGGATAGGATAGGATAGGATAGGATAGGATAGGATAGGATAGGATAGGATAGGATAGGATAGAGAAGAGAAGAGAAGAGAAGAGAAGAGAAGAGAAGAGAAGAGAAGAGAAGAGAAGAGAAGAGAAGAGAAGAGAAGAGAAGAACAGAGTTGGAAGGGACCTTGGAAGTTTTCTGTTCCAACCCCCTGCTTAGGCAGGAAACCCTACACCACTTCAGACAAATGGTTATCCAATCTCTTTTTAAAAACTTCCAGAGTTGGAGCATTCACAACTTCTGGAGGCAAGTTGTTCCACTGATTAATTGTTCTAACTGTCAGGAAATTTCTCCTTAGTTCTAAGTTGCTTCTCTCCTTGATTAGTTTCCACCCATTGCTTCTTGTCCTGCCCTCAGGTGCTTTGGAGAATAGCTTGACTCCCTCTTTTTTGTGGCAGTCCCTGAGATATTAGAACACTGTTATCATGTCTCCCCTAGTCCTTCTTTTCATTAAACTAGACATACCCAGTTCCTGCAACCATTCTTCATATGTTTTAGCCTCCATCCTTTTATATTCTCTTCTTATTTTCCAATCAAAGTTAACTCCCTCTTGATGACTGCAGAGAATACATCCCACAGACTCTCTGAAATGGTTTCTGCTAATTTTGACTTTTTTCCAAATTGCATATTTGTTGCTCTTTCAGGCAGTGACACTGCTAGGACAGAATTGGGGAGCTTGACTCCCTCTTCTTTGTGTCAGCCCCTGAGATATTGGAACACTGCTTTCATGTCACCCCTTCTTTTCATCGAACTAGACATACCCAGTTCCTGCAACTGTTCTTCATATGTTTTAGCCTCCAATCTCCTAATCAAGATCAAGATGGAGTTGCAAATGGAGATAGAGGTGGAGATGAAGGTAGAAGTGGAGGTAGGTAATTGAATGCTCATGCATCAAGACATTCCTCCTTACCTGGGGAATCTTGAAAGTGCTCAGAATTCTGGCCATGAAAATAGAGACATCAGGAATTGGTCCACCAATAACTGCCACTGCATTCACTTCCTTGCCACACTTGTAATTCAGAATCAATCTGTCCTTAGTGAAGAGAACGGCCATTGAAGCCAGATAGGTCCCCCTTGGAATGAAGTTGCTATCTGTGATCTGAAAACCCAGGGTAATATTTGGTAAGATCTGAGCATTTTCATTGATCTCCTTTATAGCAAATTCCAAGGCTAGGATGTGCTGGTAAATTTGAACAAATATCCTGCAATGATAATTATTTTTTCTTCTAACTCACAATGCTTATACTAAGAAGAAAAAAAAAATGATACAATTCAGAAAATACTTCCCAGCCATTACATGCGCCTATGTATATTATACTGAAATTAAAATATTTTTTTTACAACACTGGTACAGAATCTGAGATTAGTATCCATTTGCTAATGTCATCCTAGAAAAATTCTGGAAAGAGATGCTGTCGCTAGGAGAAGGTATTCCGTATAAATTTGAAGGTTGGAGTTTTAACAAACATCAGTTAGGAACAATGACTCATGATGCCTCCAGACCAAAAAGTTATCTGCCAACGCCAAACAATAACAGATAACAGAATAGCAGAGTTGTAGTCTTTTAGTCCCTTCCCTACTCAAGTAGGAGACCCTATACCATTCCAGACAAATGGCTGTCCAGTCTCTTTTTAAAAGCTTCCAATGATGGAGCACCCACAACTTTGGAGGCAAGTTGACCCACTGATTAATTGTTCTTACTGTCAGGAAATTCCTCCTTAGGTCTAGGTTGGATCTCTCCTTGATTAGTATCTATCTATCTATCTATCTATCTATCTATCTATCTATCTATCATCTATCATCTATCCATCCATCCATCCATCCATCCATCCATCCATCTATCCATCCATCTATCTATCTATCTATCTATCTATCTATCTATCTATCTATCATCTATCATCTATCCATCCATCCATCCATCCATCCATCCATCCATCCATCCATCCATCCATCTATCTATCTATCTATCTATCTATCTATCTATCTATCTATCTATCTTAGTTTCTATCTTCTTCTCCTGTCTTCAGGTACTTTGGACAATAGGTTGATGCTCTCTTCTTTGTGGCAGCCACTTAAATATTGGAACACTGTTATCACATATCTAGGCCTTCTCTTTACTAGACTAGATATACCCAATTCCTGCAACCATTCTTCATCTGTATCAGCTTCAGGCCCTAATTATCTTTCTCTTCTCTGCATTCTTACCAGAACCTCAATATCTTTTTTAATAATATAGTGTCCAAAATTGGATGTAATATTCTAAATGTGATCTTAGTAAGACTTTATAGAGTGGTATCAATACTTCACGTGGCCTTGATTCTATCCCTCTGTTAATGTAACCTAGGATTGCATTGGCACACTGCATATTTGGACTTGTTTCCAAGGAAAGCAGAACTCTAAGGTGGAATACCTATGAATAGTAACTCTATGAGCTAAAATGCATGAATAATGAATTACTATATCACACTGTGGATATAGTGCAAGAACATTACACAACAGTTTTTAAAAGTGACAGAGTAGACATCCGTACCAATCCTACACAAGTGAAACCTCAAGTTAATTTTTGTATTCATTTCAATTCCCTAACCTTGGTAGCATTTCTAGAAAAAAAAAATTGCAGGGAATCTCATCAGCCACATGAGTCTCATCATCCACTGGATTTCCTTATTGATAGGCCCTAGTGTGTGTAAAGTTTCCAACTCCTTGAGTACAGGTTCCTCACAGGGCTGAGTCCTGAATCCGCTACTGTTCACCTTGATGACCCACGACTGCTGTGTCAAATCTGCTATGAATCATATTGTGGAATATGCGGATGACATGGCAGTGGTGGGTCTTATCTGGGATGACAATGAAAATGCTTATAGGGAAGGTGTTGTGGAGGTTAATAAATCAATAAACCGTGAACCTCTATCCCTATGAAACTCTACTTAAACAAATGAGCCTCTGAAGCAGCCTATAGCAAATGTTTTTATTTACACAATAAAAACATAATAATATATATACAATTAATAAGCATCACTGTTACTATTATAAATTATACTGTCAGTTATATCTATTCTCTATAAGCTATGCTATCTATGAATATTCTTCCTCAGAAGAAATACCACAATATACCACAGAACTGCTCTTCTGATGGACTTTCAAACTGCTCACAGTTATCTAACTGAAGATCCTATAAGACAATACAATACTAGACAGAAGAGCAGACTGAACACCAAACTGAAGAGCAAGGGTTTCTGTTAAGAATCACCTTTTTCACTGTTAACTGTGACAGTTAGGGGAGGGCCCGGGAGATTCAAACACACTAGCTGCCCTCTGATTGGCCCATGCATCTGTACATTCCAAAAGCCATCAATAGGCACAGCTATAGAGAAATAATTTTTCTCTAACAGAAGGGGTGAAGGTTCTGGTGGATTGGTACAATAAAGGTAACCTGGTTCTAAATGTTAATAAAATAAAGGAGATCATTGTCGATTTTAGAAAGAGCCAGCATAGTCATACTCCACTCAGGATCAAGGCTGCAGCTGTAGAGGTGGTCAACAGTATTAAGTATGGGGTGCAGATAACTAACAATTTGAATTGGTCTCTCCACACATCATCCTTAGTGAAGTGTGCAAATTAGCATCTGCATTTCCTGAATAAGATGAGGAGAGCACATCTTTCTCCTTCTGTCCTGGTCACTTTCCACAGAGACACAATTGAGAGGGTTTTAACAAACTGCATCACTGTTTGGTTTGGTGGCAGCAGTGCCTCAGATAGAAAGTCCATACAGAGAGTGATAAGGACAGCGGAGAAGATTATAGGAAGCTCGCTTCCTGTTATTCAGGATATTGCTTATAAGCACTATGTGCTTAGAGCTCAAAGCATTGTTAGAGACCCCCACACACCCACTTCACCATCTGTTTCTGTTGCTCCCCTCTGGGAGGAGGTTTTGAAATATTTCTAGCAGGACTACCAGAATCTGTAACTGCTTTGTTCTCTATGCCATCTGTCTGGTAAACTTACAAGATTCGTTTTTCTCACCATGTATATGTATACATCTGAACTAGACTGTGTTGTTTCTCTGGGTCATATAATATATGTGGGTATATGTATAATTTTCTATGTATGTATGTATGTATGTACGTATGTATGTATGTATTCATTTTGTCATGTTTATGTAGTGTATATTGGAGATGGTGATCCTTTGAGAGCTGTATGCAACAAATTTTCATTTTACTGTATGCCAGTTAGTGTACATTCAAAGTGACAATAAAGTTATTCTAAGTCACATGGCAGAGGAAAAGAAAAGCTTATGATGGCATTGTTCATTTCTCTGAACCTAACACCCATTAGATCCTGCTGTGTGAGAATATGTCTACTATTTATAAGGCTGATAGGAATAATGATCCTAATAAAACACAAACACTTACAGGTGATCTTCAGACTCTTGAAAAGTGGGGTGTGTTGTGAAAGTTATAGGACTAGCAATGAAGAAGCTCTGAGAAATAATTCCTGCAATGATGAGGTCTCCAGCCTGATAATTCTGTTGAGGAAGCTGGAAAAGTCCATCCAAAATGCAGTTACTTCTGGCAGCAACATTGCCCACCCTAAGGGGAAGCACTGCTAATAAAGTGGCTACAAATAGGATAGCCTGGTATGAAGGTTTTGCTTTGAGACACAAATCAAGTAGGTCTTCCATTGTTACTCAGAACACCTTCCCCAACCATCACGTCTTGATTTTAGAAGTCGTTCACTTAGTTTCTTGAAGCTAAGACTTCAAACTAACTTCAAAGCAGTGATCAAATCCGTGAACATATTCTTCCTCTTCCAATTCTTAAGAGTGTAGGAGTTATAAATAGGATATTACAAATGAAAACTTAGAAAAATAAAGTTGGAAGGAACCTCAGAGGTCTTCTAGTCCAATCCCCTGCTCAAGCAGGAGACCCTATACCACTTCAGACAAATAGTTGCCCAGTCTTTTTGAAAGCCTCCAGTGATGGAGCACTCTCAACTTCTGAAGCAAGCTGTTCCATTGGTTGATTGCTCTCACCATTAGGAAATTTCTTCTTAGTTCTAGCTTGCTTCTCTCTTTGGTTAGTTTCCAACCATTGCTTCTTGTCTTGCCTTTTGATGCTTTGGAAAGTCATTTTTTTTTTCTTTTCAGCAACTGCAATACTCCATGGCTGTGATGCGGTGAGGTGGGAAGGGAGAATGAGATCACTAGTCCTCTGTTAGGTAAATAATTGCAGAGGATATACTTATCCATGGAGAATTATAGTGTGCTATAATTTTACTGAAGAGAAAAGTACAAATAAATGATATTGTTGCATTTGTCAAGTCTGGGGCATAGTAGACCTAGAATAAATCCAAATGTAAAGGTCACATAACATGGAGTAAACAGTACTTCCTTCCTTCCTTCCTTCCTTCCATCCATCCATCCATCCTTCCTTTACAGATCAGGAAACCTCAACTCATAAACATACAGCATTAATAACTTTTTAATTAACAAGTTTGAAATTTTAGAGAGATTATGTGTGTGAGAGAGACAGAGAGAGAATGTGCATGGAAGATCCACTTTAAATTCTACACTGAAGTTGTGTCCATTTGTCAGTCTGTACCAGGGGTGTCAAACTCAAGGCCCATGGGGTGCTTAAATCCAGCCTATGGGGCCAACCTGGAAATATCAAACGACTGGCCCGCAGTGCCTCTGCCACGGGATGCGTGAGGCACCCATGTGACCCGTTTTTGGCCTCCTGCAGCACTCTGCTGGCCAAAAAGGGGCCACATGGAAGCCTCACGGGCCATTGCATGGCCTGTTTTTTTGCCAGCAGAGTGCTGCTGAAGGCCACGGGGGCTGAAAACAGGCCAGACAGGGGCCTCCTGGGGCTCTGCGTGGCCCATTTTTGGCTGGCAGAGTGTTGCTGGAGGCCAGGGAGGGCAAAACTTTTGGCCGGTAAAGTGCTGCAGGAAGCCGTTCAGATCGGAAATGGGGCAGACTGTTCCCCATTTTGGGTGGCAGGGTGCTGCAGGAGGCAACCATCCCATTCCCCCCCCCGCTCCCCAGCCCCCTCACTGGCCCACAGAGGAGAACTACAATGTTGATCTGGCCCTTGAAGAAATCCAGTTTGACACCCCTGGTCTATACATTTCCAGATTTATTGCTTGTTGTGAGCTTTCCTCTCTTCAAACAGCTCATTTATGTATATGAAAATGCCAATAGCACTCAAAGTTAGCAATATCACTTAGACTTACATACGGTTATATCTCTGCTTTACGGCAGAGGTGGGCAACTATGGCCCTTTTATGACTTGTGGACTTCAATTCCCAGAATTCCTGAGCTAACATGGCTGGCTCAGGAATTCTGGGAGTTTCCCTTCTCATCCAAGAAGCTTCTTCAGTTTTGAAAACTGAAGAAGGTTCTTGGATGAGAAGTAAAATTTCTTCAAGGAAAAACAAAGAAAGTCCAGTTGCATTTTGAAAAAAAAAAATGCCTTTGAAAAAACCATGACCCAAACGACTGAAAGTATCCACAGACATTAAAGCACATAGTTAATCTTCTTTTGTAGAGTAGTATATACGTAGTATATGGGACACAGTGGCTCAGTGGCTAAGACACTGAGCTTGTCAATTGAAAGCGGTTTGAATCCCTAGTGCCACGTAATGGAATGAGCTCTTATTACTTGTCCCAGCTTCTGCCAACCTAGCAGTTCGAAAGCACATAAAAAATGCAAGTAGAAAAATAGGAACCACCTTTGGTGGGAAGGTAACAGTGATCCGTGTGCCTTTGGTGTTTAGTCATGTTGGCCACATGACCATGGAGACGTCTTTGGAGAGAGCTGGCTCTTTGTCTTTGAATCGGAGATGAGCACCATGCCCTAGAGTCAGGAACGACTAGCGCATATGTGCAAGGGGAACTTTTACCTTTATCAGGTATGTGTCAGGGTTCCAAGTAACAGACCCAACGAACTCAAAACTGAGGCCTGGAGTTTATTCAAAGTAAGAATTTATTAGGAATGCCATACTGGCACAGCTGGTGAAAACCTGACTCTGAAGGATCCGAGGTATTCCCCACACAAATCAAAACCCAAAGTTCTTGCCCCCAGATCACATGTTCATCACATGGTCCAATCAGGTCACAGTCCTCCTCTTGCTGTCTTTGGTCCACACCTTCCAAATACCTGGTGGGGATGTCCTTGGCTCCCATGGGAAGGAATGTTATTTTGGCTACAACTCACCCCCCCCCCCAGTTATCTGTATCTCCCAGTTCATGTTCCCACAGCTGCAACCGGCCTTGCTATGGCAGCCCTGAAGATTTCCAAAATGGTTTCAGGGCTGACAGTATGTTTACAACATGATAAGTGACCAAAAGAACAGAAAAGGCAGATTAAAATTAATCTTTGGTATCAATTTCTGTCTTTCAGAACATGGTTAATCTTCCTCTGGAGTGTAGTAGTATAAAGAGAGAAAAATCTTCCTCAGATATGTCTGTGATATGATAAGTGACCAAAAGAACAGAATAGGCAGATTAAATTTAAAATTATTTCTATCTTTCAGATGCAAAATATCCTTGATCAAATATGCTATAGTCAATATATTAGAACAATAAGTAAATAAGTAGCAGAATTAGTTGCATAAATCACATAAAATATGCTTTCACTTAAGGCAAAGGATATCTCTAGATTGCAAGAATTTCCATAAGACTGATATATTTTCATAAACTTTATTTTCAAATTTAAATATCTTGCTTATCACATGGCGTTCTCAGCAATGCTGAGTAGAAAACTTGAAATTATTATTTCCTCTTCACTAGCTGTTCTCTTTTATTTAGTTCAGGATGTAAAAGAATAATGTAACATTTGGGTAAAAAAAGGCAAACCAATAACCCTGCGCTGGAGCCAAATATGGAGAAGATTTCCACAGCCACCATGTGTTTGCCCTTGGTGCTCAGATAGGCTGGGAAAAATGACAACCACACACTGCAGAAGATCAGCATGCTGAAGGTGATGAACTTGGCTTCATTAAAGGTGTCAGGCAGGTTCCTAGCTAGGTAGGCAACCAAGAAGCTGACTAGGGCAAGAATATTCATGAAGCCCAAAACACAGTAAAACATGTAGGTCGACCCTTCATTACATTGCAGTATAATTTCTTTATGCAGGGAATACATGTCAAAATTGGGAAATGGGGCAGAGACTGCCAGCCAAATGGCACAAAGAGAAGCTTGAAGAAAGGAGCAAGAAAAGACAATCGAAGTAGCCAATCTGTTTCCTACCCATTTCCTTATTCCAGATCCTGGTTTGGTGGCCATGAAAGCAAGAACTACAATGATAGTCTTGGCCAGCACGCAAGAAATTGATACTGAAAATATGAAGCTAAAAGCAATTTGTCGAAGGAGGCATGTCAGTACAGTAGGCTGACCAATGAAAAGGAAAGCAGAAAGGAAGGAGAAGAGAAGAGAGGTGAGGAGAACGTAAGAGAGACTCTGGTTGTTGGCTTTGACAATAGGTGTATCGTTGTGCTTAATGAAGATAGCAAGCACAAATACTGTCATGAAAGCAAAGGAGAATGCAAACACCACAGACACAATACCTAAATGGTCTTGGTAAGACAAGAAGGTGATCTCTTTGACAATGCATGCATTTTGATGGAAATTTGCATATTGCTCTCCTGGACATAGGACACAGTCATCTGCATCTGAAAAAGAAGATATTACATTGTTTATATGTCATGCCTCCAGCATATTATTTCAGTATTTTTATTCCTGTTGTTCTTTAACATGTCTTGAGCTCCATCTAGTATTCAAAAACAAATATTTCATTGTTTGGAAATTGGTTTGATAGTGTTTGACCCTACAGAGTATCCTTACATCCTGAAAAGCCACATTCCATTTTGTAACGTTCTGCGGTAACAGAAGCATGTAGAAGAATCTGACTTAATCTGTGACACATATTTTTCTGAAGACAAAATCTATATCCCACATATAGCATTGCTGTTTGACCTCATCCTGTTTTTAAATAAAGCATCAACATCTTCATACATGATCTGGTTGGATATGGTTTAGCTGCATGCTGAACTACAGACAGGGTAACGTGTAGTGGGAACAGAATGGTATAATTAAAAGAAAAATTGTGGTCTGAGATTTTGTTTATTTGAATGGATAGAAAAAAGGATTACATACATCTTCTGCACCCCCAACTCTGATCACTAGTAAGCAGAATTAGCACTTCAGTGCCATTATATTCTGAGGTGTGAAAATCTTAACTTTCAAATGAAATGGGAGGTGAGGCAAAGAATCTTGGATAACAGAGGCAGAAATCAACCAATCAACATATTACTTCTTATTCAATGTACAAATATAATTAATGTATATCTTACCCTGTTGTGCTGAAATCTTCCCTTCTGCACATGGAAGGCAGTCATAGCAACAGAACAGCTTCCCTTCTTTCATGGTTTTTCTATGACCTGAAAGACAATGATCATTGCACACAGAAAGGGGCTGAACCTAAAAGGAGAACAGAGAAAAGAGGAATAGCAATAGCACTTAGGCTTATATACCGCTTCACAGTGCTTTACAGCCCTCTCTAAGCAGTTTACAGAGTCAGCATATTGCCCCCAATAATTTGGCTCCTCATTTTACTGACCTTGGAAAGATGGAAGACTGAGTCAACCTTGATCCAGAGAGAATCAAACTATGGCAGTCAGCAGAAGTAGCCTGCAGTACTGCATTCTAACCACTGCGCCACCATGGCTCAGCGTGTTAAATTAAGTGTTGTTAAAGTGGGGGCTATAGAGGAGACAAATTAATTAATTAATTAATTCTTGTGTACCCTTGTTAGAGATCTTTCTCCTACATCCGCTGTTCAATGAAGGAGCTTTTAAATCATTGATGCATATAAAACATGCAAGAAAACAGCAATCTATCTTCAAAAAGCCAATGAAGTCATCATAAAAAACCACTGGAAAGTCAACCGATTGAAATTGGCACAGAATATGTTGTGCTGTTCTTTACTTGGTTTATTTTGCCTAAAGAGAAACTGTTTGGGGAGAGGACTAATCATATACCTTCAAACTCCAAAATAAATGTGTTGACTTGGGTTTATCCAAGTACTGTTGATAAGAATATTAGTTTTTTCTCATACTGGATGAAAATGTTCTTTGTTCTTTGTTTTTCTTTATTCTGTTCTTTCCAAAAATTCGTTTGACTAAAAGGATTCATTTGACTAAATTGATCCAGTCTGAATGGATTTCTATTGAAGCATCCGTGAGTTGGAGACATATGCATGTACTATGCAGAGCATAAAATAATAACAAAACCTGACAACGTATAGTTTTATGATAATGTAAAATCTGGAGGAATGGGAATTCCATTAGAATAAATTTACTGATTTCTTTAGCAACTTATTTTATGGTATCAACCTGCAAATATATTTATTTATATTATGCACATATGACCAAAACAGCAGCGGTATTGCATTATTGTACAAATCTGCAGGAAAGATGGTAATTATAGAAAACAGTCAATTTGTAGCAAACAAAAGAAAGACTTGGTTTACTTATTTGACATAGTTTACTTTGCAAACAGGTTCATCCAGACTACCTGATTAAAACTGGTGGGCCAAACAATGGCCTTCTCCTGAATGGTGAATTTCATTTCTTCAGACGTATGTACATCTAAACTTCCAACTTTGACTCTAAGGAGGGACTGGTTTGGCAAGGTGATCCAGTTGATTATGTCAAATCCTGACACCAATTGGCCACTTTCATCAAAGGAAATAGGCTCCCCAGCATTATTGTTAAATGAGACAGTCCTCAGAAAATGATACAACTCAATGAGAAAAAGAGAGAAATGTTTTATAAAAATGATTAGACAAAGAGCTACAAGGACTTTTGGAAAAAAAAGAGACCCTCAATTCACTCCTAATTAATTATTGCTTTGTATCAGAGTTTTCCTTTAAGAATAGGAAATCCAGTGTCCTGGACATGACTGAGAGCATCTGGGAATACATCAGTAAGATGGCACCCAAAGATGAGCTGCTGAGATAATGCCTGAAGCAGCACGAGACATGACAGGAAATCAATCAGAGCAAGTGCCATGGCAATAGAAGACCCTCCAAGGGATGTGCTCTCAACAGATATCTGAGATGTTAAACATTGGGAAATCCTATTAGTAGCTGGAAAGGGCTGGACCAAAGGCTCTGATCATAGCAGCACAAGGACAGGCACCAGAACTATAGAAGCAGGGATCTATCACACTAAACAGGATCCAAGGTACAAACTACACAGACAGACCTTTGAGAAGGTCCAATACATAATAGTAGTAGGAATACAGGCAGGAACAGCATGCACTGAATGGCAAAACCAAGTAGCTGGCATTGTATACAAGAACATCTGCATAGAATAAGGGCTAGTTTAGATGGAAGATCCCACAGAAAGATCCCACCGCCCTGAGTCCCTCGGGAGAAGGTGTGGTATATAAATTTGAAATAAAATAAAATAAAAAAAAGAAAGTCATGGAGAATGAAAAAGTTAAGATTTTATGGGACTTCCAGATTCAGACAGATGGGCTGGTAGTAGCCAATGAAATAGGTATCAAGATACTAGACAAGAACAGAAGACAGTGGTGGTGATAGACATAGTGATACCAAGTGACATCAGAAAGAAGGACTATGAGTAGCTGGAAATGTACAAGGGTGTGAAAAAATAACTGTGGAATATGTGGAAACAAAAGGCCAAAATGAATCTTAAACTGAGAAAATGGCTCCAAAAAATTCTAGGAATTACATCAGAGTTCTCTAGCCCAAAGAGTGAAGTGCCAGAAACAGCTGAGATGCTGCACAACTCAACAAACTCCTAGGACTCTAGAAAGGAGATGACAGGACACACACCACCAATAAGGATGAGAATAGAACGTACATTATACATGCATGCATTATATACGCATGCATATATCAGTCAGGAAATTCAGACGGTTCTATCCAGATCGCGCGATCCAGTAGCGCCGGCGGTGGGAGGTTCCGCCCACCCGCCCGGATGTCATCACGGCCCATTTTTGTCCTTCTACACATGCACAAAAAGCTCTGCACATGCGTGGAGGAGGCGCACATGCGCACATTTGCAAACCAATAGCAAAGGTAAGTGACTACTACCCCTGATGTACATATACATATACCCCAGGGGTGGGTTCTACTTACCTTTACTACCGGTTCACAATGGGACCACGGGCGTGCATGCACAGAAACTTCCTGATGATGTCCAGGTCAGTGGGCGAAGCTTCCCGTCGGTTTTACTACTGGTTCCCGCGTCTGAACGTGGGGGGGGCAACCCACCACTGATATACACATACATGTACATACATACATACATACATATGATGCAAATGATACCTGCCATGATCCTTGGTGGAGAAGATTCAGTTGACTTTTATCTGGCAAAACTGTATGCTTGCTTTCGAATGAATATAGAGCATGCAAGGCATGTACCACAGCATAGACTGCATTGTAGATGGTGTAACTTTGGCTATTCATGTTCATTTCAAAAATCGAAGAAGGGAGAGTTTCTAACTTCTCCTCCCCCGTGCATATACCATCAAAATTCTTTTCTCCACTGGAGTTGGGGAACGCACATTGAAATGCATCTTCCCAAAATTTTTTGAAAAAGTCATCTTCTGGATTGGTGGCCGGATTTCTTTCCCTAACAAAATCCTGAAATCCTACCAAGTCACTTAAGTGAACCATAATGGATATAGCACCATGAATGAAGTGTAGAGGCCAGTTCTTTTGAATAGAAGTGGAAGCGAAAACCATCTGGGCTGTCGTGATCCAGATTTTATCTTTTTTTGATTTAACATGATAAGAGAACAACAATCTCATAATCATAAATTCACCTTGGACAATTACAGCAGATGCCATGGTTGCCATGACAATGTTGTATGCTTTAGTTCCCTCCTCCCACATTTCAGCTAACTGATTATTGTATGTCTTCTTGGGGAAACTTTCAATGAAGTCAAAGCAGATGCCGCTCTGGGCAAACATTGAAACCACAGTTGCTATAAACCTATCTCCATCATCAAGGTTCAGAAAAATCATCCCCACCCATGTCCACCCAAAATGTAGCAATAATTGGAGAATTCCCTTGTATTGAAGCATATTGTTAGGGAACATCCAGTGAAAAACATCTCCATGGTTATTTGTAGGTGCAGAACCATAGATGAGCTATAGAAACAAAAACAATTGAAAGGTGTTGCTGCAATAAGCATACAAAATTCAATGATAGAATTTCTGAATTGTGTAAAGATAGTTTTTTTTTTTAAAAAAAAAGTTGATCAGATGTTAGATTTAGTACAACACATAGCAAATTGCATGGCAAATTGTTCTCTTTACAACTCTTGATACCACATCCCCAAATAAGCTTTTTGTCAGACCTGGAAGCCATCTTTTACATTTGGGCCTTCAGGCCTGCCACATTTTCTACTGTGGGAAAATGGGAGGGAGTGTTGTATGGAGCATGGGTGATATATAGTCAAAATAACATTCTTTTCTCAGAGACGCAAGGCCACCTTGCCCTGCAGCTGCAATGAGGTGACTGGGCGGCACCTCCAGTTTTGGATGGTGCCTGATTAGATCATGTGATGGACCTGTGGGTGCTGGGCAGGGACTTGAACTTTATTTTGGGTGGGGAAAACCTGGAAACTCTCAGATTCGGGTTTTCCCAGATGTGCCAATATGACATCTCTAATAAAAGGGAACTTTGAGGAAACTCAATCCTCGCAGTCTTCTTTCATTGGGGGTGTTACTTGGAACCCTGACATTTTTGTTTTTGTTCCTGAGCAATGGTTATTAAAACTAAAAGAGAAGCTAGATTAATTATGGTCATGGTTCTTGTCTTGACTGACTCATATACCTCATACTCAGCATTTGACTCTGCCCATGCCAGGAATTCAATTACATTGCAAGTAAATCAAGGATAACTTTCCCAAGCAACCACATTTCTCCTTTTCATGGCTGCAGCATTTTAACAATTTTAGATTCGGAAGAAAATTATTCTTAGCAGAGGCATCTTACAGCACACTCTGTAACATCCTATGTTCCCTTAGAGCTACTTATATTTGATTCCAGATATTTTTCTAGTTTCTAATGCTTTGCCTCGTCATTGGATTCACTGAACATATTGACATACCGTATATGTTTTTGTACTCTATATGAAAAACAGAAGTAGAAGCTGGCCAAAATAATAACATGCAACCTGACCAAAACAGACTTCTGTGTTAATTTGTCAAGTGTTGACTACATTAATGTTCTTAATTATTTCATTTGATGCTAATCCGTGTGATCATTTCAATTTCAATTTCTCATTGAAGTGAATACCTTAGGTACCGCATGAATTGTTTATTGGGTGAGATTATAACTTCAAGTTTTCTAATCTTCTTTTGGAAGGAAGGAAGGAAGGAAGGAAGGAAGGAAGGAAGGAAGGAAGGAAGGAAGGAAGGAAGGAAGGGGAGGGGGGAGGAGGGAGGAGGGAGGAAGAAAGGATGTATAAGATTATGTGTATTTACATGTATATTTATGCATATGCATATGCATATGCATATGCATATGCATATGCATATGCATATGCATATGCATATGCATATGTATATGTATATGTATATGTATATGTATATGTATATGTATATGTATATGTATATGTAAAAGGAAGCATACCTCACCTGTTGTACCTTGTAGTTGCACAGGATATTTGCCATTTCCAGAGAGATTTTTGTGTTGGGTCCTCCAATGACAGCTACTTCATTGTTCTGGCCATCACACTTGTAATTGGGGATGAATTTGTCCTTTGTTGAAAGAAGCTCCAGGGCACCACGATAGGTCCAGCTTCCAATGAAGTTGCTGTTGTAAATGTGGAAGCCCAAGGTGATGTTGGGTAGGAAGTGAGCATTTTCATTGATTTCCTTCAAAGCAAATTCCAGGGCCAGAATATGCTGATAGTTTTGTGTCAAGTACCTGCAAGATGATGATATTAACTCACTATTCTCTATATCTTGCATTTTAAATTTGAAAAAAAAAAACTATTGAGACATTTTTTCTTTAATATGACATCAAGTAAAACTACAGGCCTATTTTTACCTGTCATCTCAAAATAAAGACTTGGAAGTAGGAAAATTGTCTAGAACTTACATTTCAACTATGAAGCATATAGTTCATGCCACTTAGATGTGATTTTATTTGGAAATTGATGCTCTTTTTCTCAGAAGCATCAGAGAAAATAGACTATGATCTTTGAAAGCTTGGACAATAATAAATTAGTTCAGATAATTAGTTCAGGTAAGTTCTTCTTGCCAGAAGAATCTCTGTGAGGATTGATTGATGACAAAAGAATATCAGAATGTTAAAGTAAAATCAAAGCATAAGACTAGGAACCTTGACAAATAAAAAGTAATTAAGTCAAGTCAAATCAAGCCAAGTTTTTAGGTGACATTTGCAAATAATCTGAGGAGAAATTTTGGAGCCTAAATTTTCCAGCATTGTTTTTGCAAGGAATATAGTAATATTATATTAATAAATGTGGCCCAGGAAATGCATTGTCTAATGTTCAACAATCAAGCAATCTACAGAGTCAGATTATTCACAACAAGGAAAGTTCATTGAAGAAATGCAACAAATCTTAACATTTTACAAAGGGAATCCAGGATTTCCGTGTGAGGGTGGGATTTCAAACGAGAGTGGTTCAGAAATCATATAGATTTGGAAGGTTATGACACCCAGGTTCAGCTGTCCTGCCTTTAAATATCTGGGAATGGGAAGAGGTTCGCTGACCAGACATTGACCAAGAGCAAAGCTGTCCATTAACTGAGACTGCAACAGTACCAACACTAGAATCTTAACCATCACTTCAAGAAGCTGCCTGCTCAACTCTTCCTATCTCTAAATTTAAATGTCCCTGAACAGCCTCCCTCTGAGAGAACAGAGCATAAAATATCAGGAAAAAAATCTGATGAAAATTGGGCTTTCTGCCTTTCTGCTTTAACAGCTCTCGAAGATACAGGGAAGAGTCTTTGTGTCATTTAGCCTTGGTAGTCTTGTCAGTAGCAATTAGAATTCCACTGAGAACTCAGAGAAGAATTTGATAATGATAGTAGTGTAACAGGCTAGCATGTGGCAGGATAGGATGTGGCAGAAAATTTCATACTTATTTATTTAAATAA
The DNA here is from genome assembly GCF_029215685.1 of Pituophis catenifer annectens. Lineage (NCBI taxonomy): Eukaryota > Metazoa > Chordata > Lepidosauria > Squamata > Colubridae > Pituophis > Pituophis catenifer. The sequence continues at coordinate 15,459,214 of NW_027256895.1, forward strand.
GTATGTATTTAATGTGTCCCCAGAATGATTATAGATTAACAGGAGGTATCTGTCATCCACTGAGAGAAATAAGACAAGCAAAGTGAAGACAAATATTAATTCATAAGAAAAAAAAAATCATAATTGATTTCAACTAAAGGCTTGAAAGTAGATAGAAATGTCAAACTCCGGTCATCCTCAAAGTTTTTTTCAGTCACACACTAATATTTTGTTCTTTATCACTGCCACTACTTTCCTCTACTCTACTAGTACCATTACAATTCTCTTTGTATCTAATGCCACTGCTTTGAACCTAATTTTTTTTTATCACAGTTCCTTTCAAAGCCTTTTGTTAATTAAAGACACAAACAATACCATTTACAGATTTACACAGTTGGAAGGGACCTTGTAGGTAATCTACTCCAACCCCCCTCCCTTGCAGAGGACCCTATATCATTTCTGACAAATGGCAGTTCAATCTCTTCTTGAAAACCTCCAGTGATGAAGCTCCCACAACCTCAGAAGGCAAGCTGTTCCATGGGTTGATTGTTCTCATTGTCAGAAAAGTTCTCCTTATTTCTAGGTTTTTTTTTCAAAAAAGTTTTTTATTTTTATTTCTCATAAACACATTTACACGTACAGTCATTTATCCATCATTTTTCATTCATCTTATCTTTTAACTTTCATTTTTCATTTTTACTTTTTCGGGGCTGCTCTTTTACCATTTACCTTTACTCCAACCTTTCTTCTTCTCCTCCCTTTCTCTTCCTTCCTCTTTCTCCTCTTCCTTTCTTCTTTCTTCCTCTCCTTCTCTTTCCTACTTAATTTAATTTAATTTAATTTAATTTAATTTAATATTTAAATTTATATACCGCCCTTCTCCTGAGGGACTCAGGGCGGTGAACAGCCATAAGTAAAAAACATAAAATACAAAATTTAAAAACAATTTTAAAATATATTAAACAATTTGGCCCAACAGTTAAAATCCCCCGTTTAAAATTCAAATTAAAATTACACCATTGGAGAGTTAGGCTTCCACTTCCCTTCCCCCATTCCTCTCTTCTTCCCCCCTTCTAACCTTCTCTTCTACTCTTTCCCCTCCCTTTTCTTCCTCCTCTTTCTTCCCTTTCTTCTTTCTCCTTTCCTCTCCTCTCTTCTCCCTTCCTCTCTCTCTACTCCTTCCCCTCTCTCTTGTTGTTTCCCTTTTCAGTTCAATCTAAAGTGGTATTCGAGCAGCCCTGATTTTCTAATTATCTTTATTCTCATTTCAATTTCTTATTCAATTAATATTTATTTTTATTTCATCATTTGTTTACATTTTTATAATATCTCACTTTTTCCCCTTTTATCCCCGCCCTCCCCTTCCTCCTTTTACTTGGCATCATTTGGGTATCTATTTTTTTAATTGTTTTCTCCCATCTGTTCTCTATCTATTTTATCTCTATACCCTTATTCATATTTCCTTTCTAACCAATCATAAATTTTTTCTCATGTCTTGAAATATATTGACTCCTCTTTATCTTTTATTCTCAATGTTAATCTATTCATTTCTGCACATTCTAAAATTTTCTTTATCATTTTTCCTTCCAACAAGATTTTATCTGCTTTCCAATTTTGTACAAATACAATTCTAGCCACTGTTATTATGTGAATAATCAAATATGTATCTTCTTTACTGTAATTTTCTGGTAAAATTCCCAGTAAGAATATTTCTGGCTTTAACTCTATATGTTGCTGCAACATTCCCTCTAACCATGTTTGTATTTTCACCCAATAATGTTTTGCTTCCACCACCATATGATAATATGATCCCGGCAACTGGTGACATTTCCAACACTTAGCTGATTTATCTTTAAACATCTTAGCTAATCTTTCTGGTGTCATATGCCATCTATAAAACATCTTATACAAATTTTCTTTATAGGCTGTTGCCATTGTTAATTTATAGTTTCTTTCCCAAAGTTGTTGCCATTTCTCCAATTCTATGGTGTATCCAAAATTCTTTGCCCATGCTATCATTGTTTCTTTTATTTCTTCATCTTCTAGTCTGATCCACAATAAATAATTATATAATTTCTTAATCATTTTCTCATCTGTTCCTGTCAATATTTCATCCAGTTCTGATTTACCCAAGTTAAAGCCATATTGTCTACGATCTGCTTCATATCTTGATTGTATTTGCAGTCTTGTATACAAATCTATCTCAATCCCTTGACTCTCTAGTTCTTGTTTTTGTTTCAGTTCTCCCTGATCTGTCAAGATGTCCTTATATCTAACAATATTCCCCATATTCACAATATTTGGGTATGTCACCACTTCTATTGTAGAAAGCCACATTGGTATATTCAGATAATGTTTTTCTTTCATTCTCTCCCACACTGATAACAAACCATTTCTTATGTAATGTCTTTGGAAATATCCATGTATCCTTTGATTCCCATACCATAAAAAGGCATGCCAACCCAATTGTAAATCATGACCCTCCAAAGTCAATATTTATTTATTTATTTATTTGTTTAAATTTCTATACCGCCCTTCTCCAAATAGGACTCAGGGCGGTGCACAGCCTGAGTAAAAACAAAGCATACAAAATTTAAAAAACAGTATTAAAATAATTAAATATTCTGGCCGTAAATTAAAACAACCCAATTTAAAATCAATTTAAAATTTAGCTCAAGCCAGCCCAGCTAGTTGAAATAAATAGGTTTTCAGGGCCCGACGAAAAATCCGGAGGTCTGTTATTATACGTAACTCTGGGGGAAGGTTATTCCAGAGGGTGGGCGCCGTCACAGAGAAGGCTCTCCCCCTGGGGGTCGCCAGCCGACATTGTCTGGCGGACGGCACCCTGAGGAGGCCCACTCTGTGCGAGCGTACTGGCCGGTGGGAGGCTATTGGTGGCAGTAGGCGGTCTCGTAAGTACCCCGGCCCTAAGCCATGGAGCGCTTTAAAGGTGGTCACCAACACCTTGAAGCGCACCCGGAAGACCACCGGGAGCCAGTGCAGCTCGCGCAGGAGAGGTGTCACATGGGAGCGCCTCGTCGCCCCCATAATCCCCCGCGCGGCCGCGTTCTGGACCAGCTGGAGCCTCCGGGTGCACCCCAGGGGGAGCCCCATGTAGAGATACATGGGTCTTGTATTCCTCAATGAAATCCATTCTTTAATCCATGTTAACGCTGCTGCTTGATAATACAATTCCCAATTTGGTAGGCCAACCCCACCTCTAGTTCTTGCATCTTATAGCATTTTTATGTTGATTCTTGCTCTCTTTCCTTGCCACACATATTTCCATGTTATTTTCTTCAACTCTTCAAAATATTTTTTCTCCAGTTTTATTGGTATAGTTTGAAATAAAAATAATATTTTTGATAATACATTCATTTTTATTAATGCTATTCTTCCCATTAGTGATAATTGCAAGTTTCTCCATTTCTCCAGGTCTGTTTCAATTTGTTTTTTCAGTTTAATTGTCTTCCTTGAGTGTTGCACATCTTGATGTCAGATAAATGCCCAAATATTTCACTTTCTTCACAATTTGAATGTCCAGTTTCTCTGTCATCTTCTTTTTTTGATTTTCTCTCATATTTTTAACTAATATCTTTGTTTTATCTTTATTGATTTTCAGACCTGCTACTTTCCCATATTCTTCTATTTGCTCTAATAATTTTGGTGCTGTCTCTATTGGGTCTTCCATGATAAACACCAAATCATCTGCAAATGCTTGTAGTTTATATTCTGCTTTTTTGATTCTCATTCCTTTTATTTCCTTTTCCTCTCTCACTTTTCTATTTAAAACCTCTAATGTCAATACAAATAATAATGGAGATAAAGGGCATCCTTGTCTTGTTCCTTTTCTAATATCTATTTTCTCTGTCATTTCACCATTTACCATCACCTTTGCCGCTTGGTCTCTCTATGTAGTTTGGATCTGTTCTGTCCCCGTACCACGCACACACACCCACAGACGGCCCGGAGTTAATAAGCCACACTACAAAACTCTTTGATGATAAAGCTGGCAGCAAACCAGTGGCTAGCTGCCAATTCAGACTTTACTCACAGAAAACAAAGCTTAATCCAAATGCAGTCCGATAAAGCAGGCAAAGTCCAGTAAAGCAGAGATCATGAAGTATTTCCAATTTTTGCTCGTCACAGACTGAACCAGCCACCACACCCACATTTATACCCTGTGGGGTGTGGTCCAGTGACTCAGCTAATCTCTGGCACGCCTTCCCCTCTGCTGCGCACGCTTCTCCCTGAGCCTCTGGCAAGGGTCCAGCCAGCACTTATCTTCCTCGTCGCTGTCCACCTGTGGCTGCAGGGACGTGCTTGGCTCTGAGCCTATCGTTTGGCCTTCGGTGTCCTCCGGAGGCATTGCCAGAGAGGAGGGTCCTGGAGAGGGAGGCCTTGCCAACTCCTCCCCCTCACTCTCAGAGTCTGCATCTGTTGATAGCCCAGGCTCAGGCAACGGAGCCACAACAGGATCATATTTATAAATCTGTCTCCAAAATCCATCAATTTTAGCTGTTTTATCATAAATTGCCAATTCATGTTATCAAATGCCTTTTGTGCATCCAAAACAGTAACGCTATTTGTTTCTCTGAATGAAATTCATAATATTCTAATGTATTTAATATAATTCACATATTATCTCTAATTTGTCTTTTTGGTAAAAAGCCATTTTGGTCCACATGTATAAACTCGTTTAGTAGTTTTTTTTAATCTTTCAGCCATGATTGATGCAAAAGTCTTATAATCTGCATTTAATAGAGATATCGGTCTATAATTCTTTATACGTTGCAGATCTGCCTCTTCTTTTGGTATTAAAGTTATATATGCCTCTATTCAGGAGTCTGGAATTTTAGCTTTAAGTAGTAGTTCATTAAATACTTGCAGCATCACACTGCTTAGTACATCTTGTAGGGTTTTAGATACCTCTGCTGGTAATCCACCCAGGCCGGGTATCTTCCCATTTTCTGTCTTTTAATTCCCTTCATTAGTTCCATCATATATATTCTTTCTTCTAATAGTTTTTTAAACTTTGCTGGGATTCTAGGCAGTTCCATTTTTTTTCAAATATTGTTCTATCTTGTCTTCTTCTATTATTTCTTGTTGATACAATCTATTGTAGTATTTATCAATTATCTTTTTCTTTTCCTCACTTTTATAACATATCTTTCGATCTATTAATTGACTTATTAATTTCTTTTCTTTCTCTTTTTTCATTTTATATGCCAGTGATGGCAAACCTTTTTGCCATTGCGTGCCAGGAGAGGGGGGGGGCGGGGGAGGGTCGCACATGCACGTGCCCACGCGTATGCATGCACATGCCCCTCCACCCCGCTCCTGGCACATGATGGCCTGATAGGCCCGTTTTTCTTTCTTACCTGGTTCCAGATCCTCTCTGTGTATCTGGGAAGGGAGAAAACATGTCAGGGCATTGATTAATCCCATTCTGCTTCTGGGATAATCTCACCATTAATTAGAGGATGGACCGTGGCTTTCTCCAAGTTGCAATATTCTGAAATAAAACCCGAAGAAGTATTCTCTAATAAAACTCTTTTATTTGTAAAAAGTAACAAAACATCTATCTATCTAATTAGCTACATCTTGGCAGCATTCCTCTGCCGGACCATTCCTGGCAGAGAGAACAAAGGAAAAGAGAGTAATGAAGGAATGTGGGTGGACATGCACAATAAAAATACTGATAAGGAACTTGGCAAACTACAGTAAGTCTATTAGTCCAAAAATATGAAGCTCAGCTGGGAAATACAAGAACGCAGTGACAAAACAGCCTTTCCCACTCCCTTGGAGGCCCTACGAGGCTGAAAGTGCCCATTTCCCAACTCTCGCTGGGACAGCATTTTGCTGTCCCCAGCCTCCAGAACCTCTCTAGGAGTCTGTAGGAGCCTCTCTAGGAGTCTGTAGGAGCCTCTCTAGGAGTCTCTGGAGGCTAGGGGCAGGAAAAAAGTCACTTCCTGTCCCACCGGGAGTCGGGAAATGGGCCCTTTCAGCCTCCATAGGGCCTCCAACGGGGTGGGAAAGGCTGTTTTCGCCCTTCCCAGATAAATAGAGGGGATCTGGAGCCAGGTAAGAAAGAAAAACGGGCCTTCCCCACCCACCCCCAAGCCTTCCAGAGGCAGGAAACAGCCTGTTTCCCTACTTCTGGTGGGCCCAGAAGGCCCGAAATCAGCTGGCTGGCACGCGCATGCGCCCCAGAGCTGAGCTGGCGTGCCCACTAATATGGCTCCGCGTGCCACCTGTGGCACGCGTGCCATAGGTTCGCCATCACGGTTATATGCTAACCATCTTCCTGGTTTATTTGCATTTTGGCGAATAAAATAAAAGCTACAAAAATTTTTGCTTTGTAGCTTTTATTTTATTCACCAATTCTTCATTTTCCATTAAATTCATCTTATGTTTCCAACAAATTTTTAATCTTTTTGTCGTGTGTGGTTTTTTTGTAGTTCCCTCTCTAATCTCTTATATTCTTCCTCTAAATTCTTTTGCATTTGTCTGTTCTGCTTATTTTGTTTTCCTAAATATGTCATTGCCAATCCTCTAAAGTATGCTTTACAGGATCCCACACATTTTGTAAAGATGTATCTTCTTTCTTATTCTCTTTAAAAAAGAAAGTCAATTCTTTTTCCATATATTGTTGGAAATTCTTTTCATTTAATAATTTTTGATTTAATGTCCATCTCATTTTTCTTTTTTTCCTCTTTCCTTTTTTTTTTTTTTTTTATGAAATTTTAGTGAGTAAAGAATATATTACATTTCAAACTCTACGGTTCGGCAACATGTAGTCATCTTGTATATTTACATATATGGAATCTAATCAATTATCTAAGTATTATACAATTTATACGTAAATTTTGTAAAATTGAACACATAATACAACAATAATATATAGATTAATTAATAATTGTACATTGTCCTAATGAGGGTTAACTTTTGCATTTATTTTTCAACCACCTATACCACAGATCCCAGATCGTATAGAATTCTGAGTCTTCCTTTCCATTTAAGACATATGTTAATCTGCACATTTCTGCACAGTCTAATACTTTATTGACTATCTGTTCCTCAGTCAGACATCCTTTCTCTTTCCAGCAACTGGCATAGGAGAGTCTAGCAGCTGTGACGATATGAATAATCAGATATTTCTTTTCCTTAACAAATTTCCGTTTTAGCACTCCCAGGAGATAGATTTCAGGTAGAAAGTTAATATCCTCATTTAATATTTCTTGGACCCATTTTTGTATTTTTTTCCAGAATTTCCTCGCTTCCGGACACGTCCACCACATATGGTAGAAGATACCTTGGTGGTGGCCACATTTCCAGCACTTGGGACTTGCATTCGGATAGATCTTTGCAATTCTAGATGGTGCTAAATGCCATCTATACAGCATTTTGTACTGATTTTCCTTATAGCTTATTGCTCTTGTCAATTTAAGATTGCTGTTCCATATTTCTTCCCCTTTCCATGTCATTATTATTAGATTGTGGTCTGCCCATACATTTGTTCCAATATCAATCTCTTGTATTTTAGCTATTAATTCTGTTGACATACATACCATATCTATTCTTGACCACGACAGATGCCTATTTGATTAGAATGTATACTGCTTTTCTTTTGGATGGCTTCTTCTCCAAGCATCTTGTAGACTTAATTCATCTATCATTGTAAAAAAGTTTTTGGCAATGTTTTTTCTTATCTTCTTATTTAATTTTGTAGGTTTATAGTCCAACTCATTGTCTATTATTGCATTGAAATCCTCTAATATACATTTCTCTTCGTATTCATATTCTATTATTTTTTTAGGTAATTTCCCATAATATTCTTCTTGAATATCATTTGGAGCATATATTGCCACTAACAATGTTTTTTTTCTGATTCATAGTTATTTCAACCATTAGTATCCTTCCTTCTTCATCTTTAAAGATCTGTTTGGATTGATTTTTTTTTTTAATGTATAATGCTACCCCTCTTTTACTTTGACTGGCAAGTGTTGTGTATAGTCTTCCCAATTTTGTTTGCTCCAATAGATATTTATGCTGTTTCTTAATGTGAACTTCTTGTAAACATATAATCTCTAATTTTAATTTTTCTAATTTGTTGAATATTCTTCTTTTTATTACTGAATTTAGTCCATTTATATTTGCTGATATTACTTTTACTTCTTTCTTCTTCCATTGTTACTTGTTTATTTGTTTAGTAGATCTAGTCACTCTTGTTTCTCTTTCTTCTTTTATCTTTTTTGCTCTTGCCCCCTCTCTCAATGCTCTTTCCTCTTGTTCCTTGGTTGTCTCTGTTAGTTGTTCTCTTTTCTCTTCCTGGCAGCTTGCCCCTTCTTCTTCTCTCACTTCTTCTCTCACTTTCACTTGTTGTTCTATACAGGTGAAACTCGAAAAATTAGAATATCGTGCAAAAGTTCATTTATTTCAGTAATGCAACTTAAAAGGTGAAACTAATATATGAGATAGACTCGTTACATGCAAAGCAAGATAGTTCAAGCCTTGATTTGTCATAATTTTGATGATTATGGCTTACAACTCATGAAAGCCCCAAATTCACAATCTCAGAAAATTAGAATATTACATGAAATCAATAAAACAAGGATTGTACATAGGATGATATCGGATCTCTGAAAAGTATAAGCATGCATATGTACTCAGTACTTGGTTTGGGCCCCCTTTGCATCAATTACTGCCTCAATGCAGCGTGGCATGGATACTATCAGCCTGTGGCACTGCTGAGGTGTTATGGAAGACCAGGATGCTTTAAAGCGGCCTTCAGCTCTTCTGCATTGTTCGGTCTCATGTCTCTCATCTTTAGATTCTCTATGGGGTTCAGGTCAGGCAAGTTTGCTGGCCAATCAAGCACAGTAATCCCATGGTCATTGAACCAGGTTTTGGTACTTTTGGCAGTGTGGGCAGGTGCCAAGTACTGTTGGAAAATGAAGTCAGCATTTCCATAAAGCTCATCTGCGGAAGGAAGCATGAAGTCCAAAATCTCCTGGTAGATGGCTGTGTTGACCCTGGATTTAATGAAGCATAGTGGACCAACACCAGTAGATGACATGGCTCCCCAAATCAACACAGACTGTGGAAACTTCACACTGGACTTCAAGCATCTTGCAGTGTGTGCCTCTTCATTCTTCCTCCAGACTCTGGATCCTTGGTTTCCAAATGAGATGCAAAAGTTGCTTTCATCAGAAAAGAGGACTTTGGACCACTGAGCAACAGACCAGTTCTTTTTATCTTTAGCCCAGGTAAGATGCTTCTGACGTTGTTTGTTGTTCAGGAGCGGCTTGACAAGAGGAATACAGCATTTGAAGCTGATGTCCAGGATCCGTCTGTGTGTGGTGGCTCTTGATGCACTGACTCCAGCCTCAGTCCACTCCTTGTGAAAGTCCCCAACACTTTTGAATGGCCTTTTCCTGACAATCCTCTCCAGGCTGCGGTAATCCCTGCTGCTTGTGCACCTTTTTCTTCCATGCTTTTCCCTTCCACATAACTTTCTATTAATGTGCTTTGATACAACACTTTGGGAACATCCAACTTCTTTTGCAATTACCTTTTAAGGCTTTCCCTCCTTATGGAGGGTGTCAATGATGGTTTTCTGCACAACTGTCAGGTCAGCAGTCTTTCCCATGATTGTGATTCCTACTGAACCAGACTGAGAGACCATTTAAAGGCTCAGGAACCCTTTGCAGGTGTTATGGTTTAATTAGCTGATTAGATTGGGACACTTTGAGCCTAGAATATTGAACCTTTTCACAATATTCTAATTTTCTGAGATTGTGAATTTGGGGTTTTCATGAGCTGTAAGCCATAATCATCAAAATTATGACAAATCAAGGCATGAACTATCTCGCTTTGCATGTAATGAGTCTATCTCAAATATTAGTTTTACCTTTTAATTTGCATTACTGAAATAAATGAACTTTTGCACAATATTCTAATTTTTCGAGTTTCACCTGTATATTGCCGATAAAATAGCTCTGCCTTTTCTACTGAATCCAATCTGTGCCTTTGTTCTTGTAAGTTCACCAAGATTCCTTCTGGTATCAGCCATCTAAAACTCACTCCTTTTTTAATCAAATGTTTCGTCAAAAATTGGTATTCTTTTCTTAGATCTCTCATTCTTCTTGGAACTTGTTTCAATGCCACTATATCTGTAGCTTTATATTGTATCATTGTGTTCCTCATAAGTTGCAAAATCTCTGTTCTCAGCATTATTTTTGGTAAATCTAACATGGGTAGGTAGATTATTCCTCATCGTATATCTTGTATATATTCTGTAAATTTCATCTATCTCGTTAATTATCTTTTCTGGACTTTCTTTCATAATTTCTGCTAATATTTCAGCAATTTTTTCTGGTAGCTTCTCTCCTTTTTCTTCCTCTATCTTTTGGAATCTTAAATAAAAGTCTGCCTTGTCCATCTCAAGCTGTATAATTGTCTTTTCCTGGCTTTTATCTGTAGTGGGAGCCTATAGTCCATTTCCTCCACCTTTTTCTCTCTTGCTTCTGCTTTCTCTTCCACTGTTATCATTTCTTTCATTTCCTTAAGATTATCATGCATTGCCTGTATCATGCTTTTTAATTCCATGTTGGTTTTGTCTTGTTGAATTGTTGTTTCTGCTGCTGTTATTGATCGTGATGATAAATGCTATGGTAGCTTCTTCATTTTGGTCTTTACTTTCAAATCGCCCAATTTATAATCCAAATATCATAAATCAATACTTATAATCCACCTTGATCATCCTGGTCACTGCAGATCTTCTGGTTCTTGATACCCTAATCCATACTTTTAAAAAATGGTATTAACAAAACCAAGCACTAATGTTTTCCCTAAAGGGAAACTAAAGTGAGAAAAAAGAAGAAGAAAAGAAAGAAAAAGCAAATCCAGGCAGTGGAAGGAAAAAAAAAAACACCAACTGCCAAAAAATTTTAATAATCAAAAAACAAAAGCAAGAAGTCTGAAGGTCAGTCAAAAAATATAAAAAACAAAACTGTAAAAAAGAGAGTAAAGAAAAAATATACGGAATAAAAAATAAAAATCTAGTTATCAAAATGCAATAAAAAACAATAAGTAGAAGAAAAAAAGAATAATTATCCCAAATACAAAATATTAAATGTCAAGAAGTGCAAAAATCAAAAAAAAAAGAAAAGAAAAGAAAGAAAAGAAAAGAAAGAAAGAAAGAAAAAGAAAAGAAAAGAAAAGAAAAGAAAAGAAAAGAAAAGAAAAGTACAATATCCAAATTTTAGCTTTTACACATTTCAGGTTTTGAACAAAAAAATAGGTGAAAGGGAGAGAAAAGATCCAAAAATTTTCACTCCAAACAGTCAGCAAAAATAATATAACAGCAGATAATATGTATAGACAGGAAAAAAAACCAATTCCAACAAAGTAGTCTTTGAACAATTATTCAGTTGTTAATCTTTTTTCTTCTTCCCCTTCTCCTCTTTTACTCCCACTAAGTCATAAGACAGTTTATATCAAATGTTACTCAAGGTCATTTTTTGTTCATTCCACACTTCCAAAAAAAAGAGGGGATTTTTTTCCACCACTAGATGGCACTGTATACATTCACAACTTATTTTCACTGATCTAAAGTCTATTCATTCTGACTTAGATCTTTCCGGTTTCTAATTTACAGTCCAAAATTCATCCGAATTTCAATCTAAATTCACTCTGCCCAATCTGCTTTCCATTGCTTTCAAAATCAGTTCATATACTTTAAGAAAATTAGCTTTTAGGACTTCCAGTGGCACCGTAGGCGCCAAAGACGCTCCTTTTTGAGCACCAGCCCCGTGATCTCGTAAAGCTGCTAGAACAGCACAAATCAGCTGTCTAGCAGCTTGAAAACTTTCTCCCCAGGAAAAGGGGAGGAAGAGAGCAGACAGGCGTAGGTAGAGCTCCCCAAGGAGCCCCAGGAACAATTCTGGGGCTCGAAGGGTGAGAGCTCCCTAGAAGCCCCACAGAGCTCCGGATCCGGGACGTTTCTGCTTTAAGAAGAAGAAGACGCCGCAACCACCCCTGCAAACAACGCTTGGAATAAACATCATTCGGAAGCAGGCTAAGCAAACTCAGGAGAGATCAGATTTGCAAGTACTGAACTTTAACTCCAAATGTGTATTACTTCCTTCTGACTCATTAAGGGGAGAAAGTGAAACCAAGGTGATTGAGTTTTAATGGGGCGTGAAAGCGAAAGTTAAAAAGGAAAGTTTCGTTTAGCGCTGGTAGCCCCTGTTCAAAATTAGAGATTTTTGCTTTAAAAAAAAGAAGTAGAAGAAGAAGATTAAAGGCTAAAAAGACTACAGCAGGGATTTTTTAAAAAAGGATTGATATTATTTAAAGACTGGGAAGTTTTGGATTTGGTGGATTTGTTGTTCTGGCTGCTAAATAAATTTAAATTGGAAACTAAAAATGGCTTCAAAACAAATAAAGACTATTGTCCCAAAAGTGCTGGGAGCTCGCCAGCTCAAATGTCTAAATTGCAATCTCTCTCTGTTCCAATGGAACCACCAATATTAACACTTGAAATGTTGCAGGAAGCCCTTAAAACACAAGCCTCTGTTACTGAAAAAAAAAATACTTTGGTGTTTGAGGATAAAATTTGAGATGTTGCTGAGGAGATATTTCAAATTAAAGAGATTATTCAAAAACAAAATCAAGAAATTAGAGAAGATATTATCATGGCAGTTCAAGATCTGGCAGGCCATATTGAAGCAATAGATGAAAAAGTGGAAGAAATTAAGCAGTCTAATGAGAACTTGGAAAATAAAATGGAAGAGGTCCAGAATAAGATGGAAAGAGCAGAGGCCGATGTGATAATGATATAATATAGAGATATGGAATTTGCTTTGAGAAAAAGAGGCCTCAAAGAAAATAAGCAAGAGAATTTGAGAGAGATCTTTTCAGAAGCATTTGCACAGATAATGGGAGATCAAAAAGCAAATCTTGAATGGCAAATTTACCGTGTCAATTCATGGGTTGCCAGACAGAAACATCTACCAAGAGACATTGTAGTCTATTTTACAACAAGGAGAATACGCAATGAAATATTACAAGTCACTTTTAAAAATAAACTTCAAGTGCAGGGGCAGGAGGTTTTAACACTGAAAGAAATCCCCCCCCAAAATGTTGAGAGCCAGAAGGGATTATGCCTTTCTGGTGGAAGAACTGAGAAACTGTCAGATACAGTACAGATGGGAGGTTCCAGATGGACTAGTGGTGAACTATTCAGGAGAAAGATATCATCTTAACTCAGTGTGGAAGGCAAGAGATTTTTACACCAATGTACTAAAGGCTGGATGCCCACAGTCCCCAGAAGCTAGAAGGAAGACGGAAGCAGAGGGGGCAAGAAAGGGGGAGAAGGAAGAATCGCTGGCACAGGCCCAAAGGGGAGCTTTGATCACTCAAGAAGATTTAATACAACTTTCAACTACTGCTCAAGCTTTGGAGGTATTCGACAAAATAGAAGAACCTAAGGATCAAAGACAGACCCGAGCGGCAGCCAAGCATCAAGAAGAATTAAGATTGCAGCAACTACAGATGATTCAAGAAACTACAAAAACAGAAGCAGTGGGAGGAGCAAGACCAAAAAGTAAAATGCATGGAGATTTCCAGCAGATGCTCCAAAAGCTTCAGGCGGCCAAGAATGGCAACTAGATTTCTGACTTGGAATGTTAATGGCTTAAATTCACCACAAAAGAGGAGAAAAATATTTCATTATTTGAAACAGTTTAAAAATGATGTAATCTGTTTACAAAAGACTCATATTAGAAGTAAAGATCAAAAATATTTAAAAAATGCAAGGTTAGGTATACATTTTGTTACATCTGCTCCCGAGAAGAAGAACGGTATAGTAATACACCTAAAAAAAGACTTAATTGCCAAATTAATTGAAGCAGATGATCAAGGAAGATTTATAGCAATTGAACTTTTAATAAAAGGAGAAAAAATACTTTTAATTGGAGTATATGCACCGAACCAACAACAGGAAAAAATTTATAAGCTTTTACATTCCAAGTTACTACAATGGGATTACAAATCATGCATTTTATTGGGCGATTGGAATGGAGTTTTGGACACTAAAAAAGATAAGAAGGGGCTCTTGCAAAATATCTCAATGCGTGCTAGATTGCCAAAATTGTTTTTTGAAATGATGGATGATATGGAGTTGAGAGATATCTGGAGAGAGAGGAACTCTGAAGAAAAAGACTTTACTTTTTTCTCTGATAAACTTTTACTTGTTTCTCTCAAACTTTTTCTAGGATTGATTTCATATTAATTACTAATGATCTTTTTTTTTAGGGTGAAGAAGATGAAGATCTGCCCAAGAGTTTTAACGGATCATAGTCCAGTTGGATGGAATTTGCAATATGCTAAACATAATACTTTTTGCAATGCTAATAAACCAGGGAGATGGTTAGCATATCTGTTAAGGAAAAAACAAAAGTCATGGACCATAGAGAAAATAGAATACGAAGGTAAAGAGGTTTATCAGCAAAACATGATTAAAAAAGCATTTTTAGAATTTTATACGAGGTTGTATGCTAGTGATAAAATTCAAAGTATAGATGTACAGAAAGAGAATATTCCTATAATTACAAGAGAGCAAAGTGAGGGTTTAAATCAACCAATAACTTCCGAAGAGATCATGCTTGCAATTAAGCAGTTGAAAGTGGGTAAAGCCCCTGGGACAGATGGTTTGACAGCTGCTTATTATAAACACTTGCAGTTAGAAATGGTGGGACCACTCAAAGTGTTATTTACCAACATCATTTACCAATCTGGAGGAGATGTACCCCCATCCTGGAGGACAGCTTTTATTTTTCTGATTCCAAAGGAGGAGCAAGACCACACTCAGCCAAAAAATTATAGACCTATATCACTTTTAAATACAGATTACAAGATTTTTGCTAAAATACTAGCAAACAAGTTAATGACAGTCATGCAACAAATGATTCATAATGATTAATAATTAATTATTAATAATTTATTATTATGAATTAATAATTCATAATTATAAATGGTAGACAAATGAAGAGTAATGTAAGGTAAGTGGTTAACCTATTAGAGTATTTGGGGAAGAACAACCAAATCCCTGTGGTGCTAATATTTCTTGATGTGGAGAAAGCATTCGATCGATTGAATTGGCATTTTTTATTGAAAATAATAGAAAAGATGCAGTTTGGAGAATATTTTACACAATCTATTAAGGCAATATATCAGAAACAAACAGCGCAAATAATAATTAATGGTAGTTTAACAGATACTTTTAATATAGAAAAAGGAACAAGACAAGGATGTCCCTTGCCTCCATTATTGTTCATCTTGACTTTGGAATTTTTGTTGAGTAAGATACATGGGTCAGACAAAATAAATGGAATTAAAATTAGGCAGTATGATTACAGAGTATGAGCATTCGCAGATGATTTGGTTGTTACTTTAACCCAACCATTACAGTCGGTTGTAGGTTTAATGGATATAATTAAGCAATATGGGCAAGTATCTGGATTTAAAATAAATGCAGGGAAAACGAAGATAATAACTAAAAACATGACTACAAATCAAAAAGATGAATTAGAAACATTAACAGGATTTGAAATAGTAAAAAAAGTTAAGTATTTGGGGGTTTATATTATGACATCAAATGCGAAATTATTCACGCTTAACTATGATCCATTGTGGCAAAAAGTACAGAGAGAGATTGAAAATTGGAAAAAAATTACACTTATCCTTGTTTGGAAGAATAACAGCAGTAAAAATGAATGTTTTGCCTAAGTTTTTGTTTCTTTTTCAAATGATACCAATACTTAAAAAAGATGAAAATTTGAAGATATGGCAGAAGGGTATTAATAATTTTGTCTGGGCAGGGAAGAGACCGAAAATAAAACAAAAAATAATGCAAGATATACGTGAAAGAGGAGGTCTCAAAATGCCCAATTTAAGACTATATTATGAGGCAGCTGCCCTATCAGCAATGAGTGATTGGATGAACTCAACAGAAGAAAGAATATTGAATATTGAGGGATATGATTTGGTTTACGGGTGGCATGCTTATTTACTGTATGATAAGAAAGTGGATAAGACTTTTAAAAGTCACATATTAAGGAATGCTTTATTGCGTGTCTGGAAAAAGTATAAGTATAAATGAAACGAGAAGTTACCAATGTGGGCAATACCCACACATGCGATAGAGAATATAAGTATAGAGCAAAAACAAGATGTGATTACATACAAAGAGCTTCTTAACAAGGAAAGAGGTATACTACAACTAAAATCTCTGAATCAACTAAGAGAAGAAAGGATAATTCAAACATGGTTTCAATATGTACAGTTGCAAGCTAGATGGAGAGAAGATCAGAAAATTGGTTTTCTGCAAAATGAGGAGAACTTGGTAAAACAGATTAGAGATCAAAGTCAAATGCATATAAAAAGGTTGTATAATGCATTGGTAGAAATAGATTCAGAAACAGAGTTAGTTAAGGACTGTATGATAAAGTGGGCACAAAATATTGAAGAACCAATAATGATGGAAACGTGGGAAAAAATATGGGTTAGAAATGTGAAGTTTACGCAAGCCCAAAATTTAAGAGAGAATTTTTATAAAATGTTTTATAGATGGCACCTAGATCCTAAAAAGCTAGCCTGTATGTATCCAGGTGTGCAACCCAAGTGTTGGAGATGTGAATGTGATGATGCCACGTATTATCATATAAGGTGGACATGTAAAAAAATTAAGGCATTTTGGATAAAAATATGGTGGATTATTCAAAATATTCTCAAAAAGAAGATAAAATTTACTCCACAGTTCTTCTTGTTAGGTATAATTACAGATTATACTGTTATAGAGATTAAGTTGATTTTAAATTTAATAACAGCAGCCAGACTTTTGGTGGTGCAGTATTGGAAGAAGGAAGACTTGCCTACTATTGAAGAATGGAAACTAAAAGTAGTGAACTTAGCAGAGATGGCCAAAATTTCAGCGTATTTGAAGGACCATTCAAATGAAAGATATACATCGGAATGGAGAAGATGGATTGACTATATTCAAAACAAATACCAGACTAAAAAGCTTCAAATAGCTTATGAATGAAATCAACTTTTTCTTTTTGAATTATGTTTTGTTACTTGAAAAGGGGAGTTAGAGAGCAAGAGGGAATTAAGAGCCTACAGAAAGTTAGCATATTTTAGTTTATGTTTGTTAAATGTTATACCTTGTATTTGCTCTGGGAAGTCCGGGGTGGGGGGAGGGGGGTTGGAGGGAGAGGGGGGATGGGGGATGGGTGGTGGGTGGAGGAGGGAAGGGGGGAGGGACGGGGAAAATTGTTGTAATATTTGATAAAACTTTTTAATAATAATAAAAAAAGAAAATTAGCTTTTTTTTATTTTTTTTTATTTTTTAATTTGATTTATATGCTGCCCTTCTCCAGAGACTCAGGGTGGTTTACAATGCGTTAAGCAATAGCCTTCATACTTTTGTATATTTATACAAAATACAAAGTCAGCTTATTGACCCAACAAACTGGGTCCTCAACTTACCTACCTTAGAAAGGATGGAAGGCTGAGTCAACCTTGAGCCTGGTGAGATTCGAACTTACAGTAATTGCAGACAGCTGGTGTTAATCACAATGCTATCAGTCTGCTGAGCCACCAGGCCCTTATTCATGGCCATCACTTCTGTCACCACTAATCCCCACTAATGGGGATGTAGCCAGATATCCACTTCGTCCCCTTTCGCTCTTGCTGTTCCTTTTTGTTCTAATCAATATTTTACAGTTCAGGTTATCTATTTAAAAGTAGAAGTCTTATTTCCAAGACAGCAATTTCTTTCTCACCCAAATGTTGTGCCTTGTTTCCCCTTTCTTTCCCTTCACTCGTGACTGCTCCGGTTTTGTGACAGCTCTCAATGGCTGTCTTCCTAGCTGTAGAGTCGAAGGCTCTTCACTGGCGTTACAGGGAATTTGCGGATTCCCTGTCCACACCAGCCTGTGCCCCCTTTCTTCACTGATCCTACAGGTCATCTATGGTCCCGTATGTACCCCCAAAACAGCTGAGATATCAACACTCACACCAGAACCCCAAAGTTTGCATCATTCCACCAAGTTGCAAGCCATGCCCCCCTGGATAGGGGACTTTGAGGCAGGGGTACCTTTTGGCTTTTGTAGTAGGTGCAGAACACTGCTGGATTATATTTAAGTGATTTTTCACTAGGAGTCCAAAATCCCATCAGTCACTATTATTGAACCAGGTACCACCAGGTACCAAATTTAGTTTCGCATACTTTAAAGCCAGGCTGAATTTATTACAGCAGCATAAAACCTTTCTCTTCTAAAGAACAAGATGTATTCATGTTGATTTCCCAAGTAACTAGGAAATTGAATGTTCTCCTTGAGGAACTACAGAGGACTCTAATATACAATGGACTATAGAAGCCTACTGTTTATTATTTTATTTTATTTTATTTTATTTTATTTTATTTTATTTTATTTTATTTTATTTTATTTTATTTCATTTCATTTCATTATTTTATTTTATTTTATTTTATTTTATTTTATTTTATTTTATTATTTTATTTTATTTTATTTTATTTTATTTTATTTTATTTTATTATTTTATTTTATTTTATTTTATTTTATTTTATTTTATTTTATTTTATTTTATTTTATTTTATTTTATCTCGAATTTATATACCACACCTTCTCCCGAGGGACTCAGGGCGGTGTACAACCAGATAAAAACATACAATATAAATATTAAAAACAGTTAAAAGGATATATATTAATTTGGCCCCAATTTAAGATAACAAACCAATTAAAAATTAAAAAATATTAAAAAATATGTTGACATGCAATACTCATATTTTCTTGATGAATACAGTAAATAGGAGTGTCATGGTTCCGATGGATGCCCTAATTAAATCATGAGCCTTGAGCCAAACTTCAAAAGAAATTCAGTTATTTATTAGGAGCTTCATGTCAGCATGTTCCAGGTGAAACCAACTCTGATCCCACATAATCTATGCCCCAATCATGACCCTGTTTCCTTTCTCCCCCCCCTCCCACAGGGTATGTCATCAATCACATTCACCAATGGAACAATTTCATGGGCTGTAGAGACCACTTCCCTCCAGCCACTGTGGGTAACCCTGGGAGACAGCCTTGAGAGAGATATGTCTGGAATGTTTGGCTGCTGTGCTGCTTTGTCAGTTTCCATCCCCCTTGCCTATTGCAACTCGAGAGCAGGCCAGGGATTATATATTCTTTTAATTTATCTGGATTACCTGGAGAGGGCTAGGCGTTGTTGGCCAGACTACAGACACTAAAGGACATGGTTTATCTTCCTCTGGAGAGTAATAGTATAGAGATAGCAAAACTAAATCTATCAGACATGTCTGCAATATGATAAGTGACTAAAAGAATAGAATAGGGAGATTAAAATTAATGTTTGGAATTAATTTCTGTCTTTTAGTCAAAAAACATCCTTGAACAAGGATGTTCTCCTTTCAATAAATAAGAAATTAGTTCTTTTTTTTAAAAAAAAGTACAAACACTTGCATTAGTATTTTATAATATAACATGCTTTCATTTAAGACTAGGGATATTTCTAAAGTGCGAACACTTCCATAAGATTGACATATTTTCATAAACTTTATTTTCAAAGGTAAACATCTTGCTTATCACATGGAATTGTCAGCGATGCTCAGTAAAGAACTAATAATAAGATATTATTTCTTCCTCTTCACTAGTTGTTCTCTTTTATTTAGTTCAGGCCGTAAAATAATAATGTAACATTTGGGTAAAAAAATGCAAGCCAGTAACCCTGCATTGGAGCCAAAGATGGAGAAGATTTCCACAGCGACTATGTGTTTGCCCTTGGTACTCAGATAGGCTGGGAAAAAAGACAACCACACACTGCAGAAGATCAGCTGAAGGTGATGAACTTGGCTTCATTAAATGTGTCAGGCAAGTTCCTAGCTAGGTATGCAACCAAGAAGCTGACTAGGGCAAGAATGTTCATGAAGCCTAAAACACAGTAAAACATATAGGTCGACCCTTCATTACATTCCAGTATAATTTCTTTATGCAGGGAATACATGTCAAAATGTGGAAATGGGGCAGAGGTTGCCAGCCAAATGGCACAAAGAGAAGCTTGAAGAAAGGAGCAAGAAAAGACAATTGAAGTAGCCAGTCTGTTTCCTACCCATTTCCTTATTCCAGATCCTGGTTTGGTGGCCATGAAAGCAAGAACTACAATGATAGTCTTGGCCAGCACACAAGAAATTGCTACTGAAAATATGAAGCTAAAAGCAACTTGTCGAAGGAGACATGTCAGTACGGCAGGCCGACCAATGAAAAGGAAAGCAGAAAGGAAGGAGAAAAGAAGAGAGGTGAGGAGAATGTAGGAGAGGCTTGTCACTGCGTTATTTTATTTACCAGCTGAGCTTCTCATTTCTGGACTATCAGACTTTCCGTACCTTGCCAAGAATTGTTATCAGAAGCTACTACGCATGTCCATCCACCCACATTCCTTCACACTTTTTCCTTTGTTCTCTTTCCAGCAAGGTACGGCTGAGATAGCCGGCAAGAATTACTTTCAAAAATGTAACAATTAACTTTTCTTAGTTAGTGAGGTGTTTTATTTTCTTTATAACAAATAAATGAGTTTTATTAGAAACTTTCCTTCGCGTTTCTTTTTCAGAATATTGCAACAAGGAATAAGCCTCGATTCATCTCCTCTAATTAAACCAGGGTAATTAGTCCCAGAGCCAAACATGGGATTAATAAATGCCCTGACAACTGGTAGCAGAGGATGGTTGATTTATGGCTTTTTTCCTTGTTTTGTTATTTCTGATAAGAGCGCATAGGCAATTAGTTTTTAGCTACTGAGGTACGCTAATTATATTGTTAAGACGCCGAAACAGAAGAAAAAAGGCAAAGTGAAACCAAGACTACTCTTCGTAAATGATTTGATTGATCTTTTCAACGAAGAGGTGGCAGACAGGAGATTTTCAGATTTCCAGCCCCTTACTACAGCCACATGCCTGGAACAAGAAGAAGCCGTGGGAACAGAAATGGAGGGAGATAACACAGAAGCTGTTTTTGAAGGAGAAGCACTACGACTGAGGTCAGTAACTCCCCCTTCTAATTATGCCAGCTCTCAACCTGTCTTCCCAGAACCTTCTGAATTTGTAACGCTCGATGCAAGGCTAAAGCAAATTGCTGAGCAAAATTACTCCCACGCAGAGAGAGAAACAATTCATTATTCTCCTCGAAGCTCGAAGCTCACCCTGGATGAGCTGGCTATGAAAGCCTTTCGTGACCGTATAAAATTCTATGAACAGGAGCTATCCCAGGCAAAAATGGCTATATCTATGCTTGAGCAAGATAAGGGAGATAACTTAAGATTTTCAAAAAGTGCCATATTGCCTTCTTCTCCAGAGCCAAAGACACTCCCCCTGGTGGATTCTGTGTCAGGCCAATTAAGGCAAAGAGCACTGCATACGTCACATGAAAGTCTCCCTGATCAAGTTACATATAAACCTGCCACGCAATCATTTCTTGTAACTGGGCTGCCCAAAGCTAAAGGTGCAGCACCATCTGCTGGCAAAAGTAATTTACTACAGGAAGCTGAAATGCCACAAGTGTTTCCACAAGCCCAAACTCAAACACCCCCTGGTGGTGTTGGTGTCCTTTTAGAAGAAACACAGGCACGCTTTATGCAGCAAAGGCAAATGACTGCATCTCCAGCAGGTCATGCCAATATTGCAGATCAAGCACAAATGGCAACTGGAATACAGCAGATTCCAGTGCATCAGCCACAGCAGCTACAAATGCCTGCATATGTGCCCCAGCCACAAGTGCAAATAGGGCCACTCCTGGCCCACCTCCAATGGCACAACCAAGACCATTTTTAGGTCCACAACAGGCACAGCAAATACCACAGGCATTCCTGCCAGCACAGCCAGCATATCAAGTGCAGGCTCCTTACCAGGCATTTTCTGTCTCTCCACTAACTGGTGAGTCAAAACTAAAAATGTCAGGACACAATTACAAAGCCTGGGTCAGTGAGATTACACTATTGCTTCTTAGAGAAGGCACTCATTTTATGGTTTTTAATCCTCCTGCTCAACCTTGGACTTATGCAATACGAGATCTAGAGATAAGAGCTCGCACAACATTATTGATGTCCATGGATACTGAACTGCAGGTCACTTTTCCACCAAATACAACAGCCCGACAAATTGGGCTGAATTGGAAAATTGCTACAGGCCTATCTCAATTGAATCTTCATGTTTACTCATGTCTGAACTCCACGGTTCGAGATTGAAACCTGGTGAACAAATTGGAGGACATTTGACCAAACTGAAAAGTCTGAGAACAGAATTGAGAGAAAGAGGCCATAACATTGAAGATATTCAAATGATCAGCATCATTATTAACTCTTTGAATTATGAATGGAAAGATGCTGTTACAAAAACTAACCAAGTCCCTATTGTTCAACGCACAGTGGACAATGTCTGTAGACTTTTAATTGAAGAAGAGGCATTCATGTTGGCCACGCCACACCTGAGAGGACCACCCGCATCAAAAGCTCCAGCTAGGCGCCCCTTCCGAGGAAGGACCTACGCTCCAAGGATGCCAAGATGCAACACCTGCAACCGTATGGGACATGCCACCCGGGATTGTCCCCAACGAGTTCCAGCTCCCATCACGTACCAGCCCAGAGGAACAGATTCCAGAGGCAGAGGCAGAGGCGGAAGACAAGGTCATCATGGTCCCCGGCGTGATCCACAAACTCCACTCACCACATTGGCTTTAACCAATGATCCACAACCTCAACCAGAGTACGACAGACGACTCCTGTGGACTTTGGACAGTGGTGCAGCATTGCATGTCACCTACAGAAAGGAACTTTTCACAGAAATGCACGAGCCTGAACCAGAACTACGTGAACTTTATTCTTTTTCCAATCATCCTTGTCAGGTCAAAGGAAAAGGAACCAGGGTAATTAGTCCCAGAGCCAAACATGGGATTAATAAATGCCCTGAGAAGGCTCTGGTTGTTGGCTTTGACAATAGGTGTATCATTGTGCTTAATGAAGATAGCAAGCACAAATACTGTCATGAAAGCAAAGGAGAATGCAAACACGAAAGACATAATTCCTAAAGATTCTTGGTAAGATAAGAAGGAGATCTCTTTGTCAATGCATACATTTTGATGGAAATTTGAATATTGATCTCCTGGACATAGGACACAGTCATCTGCATCTGAAAAAGAAGATATGACATTGTATATATGTCATGCCTCCATCATATAATTTGAGTGTTTTTATTCCTGTTGTTCTTTAACATGTCTTGAGCTCCATCTAGTATCCAAAAACAAATCTTTCATTGTTTGGAAATTGGTTTGATGTTGTTTGACCCTACAGAGAACCCTTACATCCTGAAAAGCCATATTCCATTTTGTAACGTTCTGAGGCAACAGAAACATCTAGAAGAATCCGACTTAATCTGTGACACACATTTTTCTGAAGACAAAATCTATATCCCATATATAGCATCGCTATTTGACCTCATCCTGTTTTGAAATAAAGCCTCAAGATCTTCATACATGGTCTGGTTGGACGGGGTTTAGCTGCATGTTGAACTACAGACAGGATAACGTGTAGTGAGGAGAGAATGGTATAACTAAAAGCAAAATTATGGTCTGAGATTTTGTGTATTTGAATGGATTAAAAAAAAAGGATCACATACATCTTCTGCACCCCCAACTCTGATCGCTGGTAAGGAGAATTAGAACTTCAGCTCCATTGTATTCTTTCAAACTTTCAAACGAAATAGGAGGCAAGGCAAAGAATCTTGGATAATAGAGGCAGAAATCAACCAATCAACCCATTACTTCTTATTCGATCAATACATTCTATTGAAGCATATCTTACCCTGTTGTGCTGAAATCTTCCCTTCTGCACATGGAAGGCAGTCATAGCAACAGAACAGCATCCCTTCTTTCATGGTTTTTCTATGGCCTGAAAGACAATGATCATTGCACACAGAAAGGGGCTGAACCTGAAAGGAGAACAGAGAAAAGGGGAATAGCAATAACACTTGGACTTATATACCACTTCACAGTGCTTTACAGACCTCTCTAAGCAGTTTTTGGAGTCAGCGTATTGCCCCCAATAATCTGGCTCCTCATTTTACTCAGAAGGATGGAACACTGAGTCAGCCTTGAGACAGAGGGAATCAAACTATGGCAGTCAGCAGAAGTAGCCTGAAGTACTGCATTCTAACCATTACACCACCATGGGTCAGAATGTTAAATTAAATTAACATTTAATTTAAATGTTGAGAGAGATATGTAGAAGAGATTAATTAATTAATTAATTAATTAATTAATTAATTAATTCTTGTTATATACATAAGACATGCAAGAAAACAGCAATCTATCTACACAAAGCCAACAAAATCCTCATAAAGAACCACTGATAAATCCACAGATTGGAACTGGTACAGAAGATGTTGTGCAGTTCTGTACTTTGCTTATTTTGAATAAATTTTGCATGTATCTTTTTTTTTACGTACACCGAGAGCGTATGCACCAAGACAAATTCCTTGTGTGCCCAATCACACTTGGCCAATAAAGAATTCTATTCTATTCTATTCTATTCTATTCTATTCTATTCTATTCTATTCTATTCTATTCTATTCTATTCTATTCTATTCTATTCTATTCTATTCTATTCTGCCTAATGAGAATCTTTTTTAGAAATGAGAATTCTAGCTCTTTGCAGTCACTGTTTGGGAAGAGCATAAGTCATATACCTCCAAACTCCAAAATGAGTGTGTTGACTTGGGTTTATCCAAGTACAGTAGTGGCCAAAATTGTGGAAACCTTTTGGAAAAAGTGTATTTTTAAGGAAGTAACACCACTTTTTCTTTTTTTTCTTTGGAGTTTCAAGATTCCACTGCTGGAATGGCCTGTGAAAATCTATGGACTTGTTAGTCAGAAGCGACCCAGCAATAAAACCCAGTTAATAGAAGCAATCATTCAACCTTGGTTTCACATTATAACAACTGCAGAACTAAAAGACTTGGTTCACTCCATGGGAAGACGTTGTAAGGCCGTAATTCATGCTAAAGGTTACCCAACTAAGTATTAACTGACATGGTGATAATTTTTGTATATTTCATTTTTTCTATGGCGATAATTTTGGTATCATTTTTTCGATGGGTTTCACTTTTCTTCTTTATACTGGAACTGCTATTCTAATAGCAAATCCTTCATAAGGGATATTGCATTACATTCATGAGTAAATTATCTTTCCATTGATATATAATTTTATGGTACTACTCAAAAACAAAAAAAGTGGCGTGATTAGCTAGTTTTAGAAAATACAAGGTTTTGGGAAATTTTGGCCACTACTGTACTGTTGATGAGGATGATAGCTTTTTCTCATACTGGATGAAAGTGATCACGGTTCCCTTGTCCTTTGTTTTCTTTATTCTATTCTTTCCAAAATTCATTTGACTAAATTTATCCAGTCTGAATGGATTTCTGTACTGAAGCATTCATGAGTTGGGGACATATAAGTACTATGTAAAGCATAGAATAATGACAAAACCTGATAATGTATACTTGTATAATAATGTAAAATCGGGAGGTATGGGAATGCCATTAGAATAAATGCACTGATTTCTTTAGCAACTTATTTTAGGGTATCAACCTGAAAATATATTTATTTATATTATGCATATATGACCAAAGCAGCAGCGGTATTGCATTATTGTACAAATCTGCAGGAAAGATGGTAATTATAGAAAACATTCAATTTGTAGCAAACAAAAGAAAGACTTGGTTTACTTTTTGACATAGTTTACTTTGCAAACAGGTTCATCCAGACTAACTGATTAAAACTGGTGGGCCAAACAATGGCCTTCTCCTGAATGGTGAATTTCATTTCTTCAGACGTATGTACATCTAAACTTCCAACTTTGACTCTAAGGAGGGACTGGTTTGGCAAGGTGATCCAGTTGATTATGTCAAATCCTGACACCAATTGGCCATTTTCATCAAAGAAAACATGGTCCCCAGCATTATTGTTAAATGAGGCAGTCCTCAGAAAATGATGCAACTCAATGAGAAAAAGAGAGACATGTTTTATAAAAATGATTAGACAAAGAGCTACAAGGACTTTTGATAAAAAAAGAGACCCCCCCCCAATCCACTCCTGATTAATTATTGCTTTCTATCAGAGTTTTCCTTTAAAACTAGGAGAAATAGGAAATCTATTGTCTTGAACATGATGCAGAGTATCCAGGAGTACATCAGTAAGATGGCACCCAAAGATGAGCTGCTGAGAGAATGCCTGAAGGAGCATGAGACATGACAGGAAAATCAATCAGAGCAAGTGCCATGGCAATAGAAGACCCTCCAAGGGATGTGCTCTCAACAGATATCTGTGGTGTCAAACATTGGGAAATCCTAATTGGGAACCATAGAAGCAGGGATCTACCACACCCTTGAAGAGCACTCGGAGGCTCCAACTGGTCCAGAATGCGGCCGCGCGGGTGGTTATGGGCGCAACTCGTTGTGCCCATGTGACACCCCTCCTGCGTGAGCTGCACTGGCTCCCAGTGGTCTTCCGGGTGCGATTCAAGGTGCTGGTTACCACCTTTAAAGCGCTCCATGGCATAGGACCCGGGTACCTTAGAGACCGACTTCTGCCACCAATAGCCTCCCACCGGCCAGTTCGCTCCCACAGAGAGGGTCTCCTCAGGGTGCCATCGGCCAAGTTATGTCAGCTGGTGACACCCAGGGGGAGGGCCTTCTCTGTGGGAGCCCCAGCCCTGTGGAATGAACTGCCCCCGGAAATACGTAAGATCCCTGACCTCCGGGTATTTCGTTGTTCACTGAAGACCCTGTTGTTCCGCCAGGCCGGGCTATCGACATGATAATTTTAAATTGGGGTATTTTAAATTTCTGGGGTTTTAAATGGAGCCAAATTTATTTAATAATTTTAAATTTCAAATTTAAATTGATGTTTGTCTTGTGTTTTTAAATAGGCTGTACACCACCCTGAGTCCTTCGGGAGAAGGGCGGTATAGAAATAAAATTATTATTATTATTATTATTATTATTATTATTATTATTATTATTATTATTATTATTATTATTATTATTATTAAACAGGATCCAAGGTACAGACTATGCAGACAGGCCTTTGACAAGGTCCAACACATAGTAGTAGGAGTGTAAGATATAGGCAGGAACAGCATGCACTGAATGGCAAAACCAAGTAACTGGCAGTGTGTACAGGAACATCTGCATAGAATAAGGGCTAGTTTAGATGGAAGATCCCACAGAAAGTCATGGAGAATGAGAAAGTTAAGATTTTATGGGACTTCCAGATTGAGACAGATGGGTTGGTAGTAGCCAATGAAATAGATATCAAGATACTAGACAAGAACCAGAAGACAGTGGTGGTGATAGACGTAGCGATGCCAAGTGACATCAGAAAGAAGGACTATGAGAAGCTGGAGAAGTACAAGGATGTGACAAAAGAACTGTGGAATATGTGGAAACAAAAGGCCAAAATGAATCTTAAACTGAGAAAATGGCTCCAAAAAATCCCATGAATTACATCAGAGTTCTCTATCCCAAAGACCACAGTGCCAGAAACAGCTGAGATGCTGCACAACGCCACAAACTCTAGGTCTCTAGTAAGGAGATGACAGGACACACACAACCAATAAGGATGAGAATAGAATGTAAATTATACATGCATACATTTATATGTACATGTACATATATACAAACATACATACATACATACATACATACATACATACATACATACTGAAAATGATACCTGCCATGATCCTTGATGGAGAAGATTCAGTTGACTTTTATCTGGCAAAACTGTATGTTTCCTTTTGAATGAATATAGAGCATGCAAGGCATGTACCACAGCATAGACTGCATTGTAGACGGTGTAACTGTGGCTATTCATGTTCATGTCAAAAATCGAAGAAGGGAGAGTTTCTATATTCTCATCTCCAGTGCATATATCATCAAAACTCTTTTCTCCACTGGAGTTGGGGAACGCACATTGAAACGCATCTTCCCAAAAACCCTTGAGAAAGCCATCTTCTGGATTGGTGGCCACTTTTCTTTCCCTAACAAAATCCTGAAATCCTACCAATTCACTTAAGTGAACCATAATGGATATAGCACCATGAATGAAGTGTAGAGGCCAGTTCTTTTGAATAGAAGTGGAAGCGAAAACCATCTGGGCTGTCATGATCCGGATTTTATCCTTTTTTGATTTAATATGATAAGAAAACAACAATCTCATAATCATAAATTCACCTTGGACAATTACAGCAGATGCCATGGTTGCCATGACAATGTTATATGCTTCAGTTCTGTCCTCCAACATTTCAGCTACCTGACTATTGTATGTCTTCTTGGGGAATCTTTCAATGAAGTCAAAGCAAATGCCGCTCTGGGCAAACATTGAAACCACAGTCGCTATAAACCTATCTCCATCATCAAGGTTCAGAAAAATCATCCCCACCCATGTCCACCCAAAATGTAGTAATAATTGGAGAATTCCCTTGTATTGAAGCATATTGTTAGGGACATCTCCATGATTATTTGTAGGTGCAGAACCATAGATGAGCTGATGAAAGAAAAGTAATTGAAAGGTGTTGCTGCAATAAACATACAAAATTTAATGATAGAATTGCTGAATTGTGTAAAGATAGGGTTTTTTTTAAAAAAAATGATCAGATGTTAGATTTAGTACAATACATAGCAAATTCCATGGCAAATTGTTCTCTTGATAGCACATCCCCAAATAAGCTTTTTGCCAGACCTGGAAGCCATTTTTTACATTTGGGCCTTCAGGCCTGCCACATTTTCTACTGTGGGATTATGGGAGGGGGGAATTGTATGGAGCATGGGTGTTATATAGTCAAAATAACATTCTTTTCTCAGAGACACAAGGCCACCTTGCCCTGCAGCTGCCATAAGGTGACTGGGAGGCACCTCCAATTTTGTATGGTGCCTGATTGGATCATGTGATGGACATGTGGATGCTGGGCAGGGAGTTGAACTTTCTTTTGGGTGGGGAAAACCTGGAAACTCTCAGATTCAGTTTTCCCAGATGTGCCAATATGACATCTCTAATAAAATGGAACTTTGAGGAAACTCAAGCCTCGGAGTCTTCTTTTACTGGGTGTGTTACTTGGAACCCTGACATTTTTGTTTTTGTCCCTGAGCAATGATTATTAAAATTTACCGAGAAGATAGATTAATTATGGTCATGGTTCTTGTCTTGACTGACTCACATATCTCATACTCAGTATTTGACTCTGCCCAAGCCAGGAATTCAATTATATTGCAAGTAAATCAAGGATGACTTTCCCAAGCAACCACATTTCTCCTTTTTCATTGCTGCAGTATTTTAACAATTTCAGATTCGGAAGAAAATTATTCTTAGCAGAGGCATCTTAAAGCACACTCTGTAACATCGTATGTTCCAGGAAGGAAGGAAGGAGGGGAGCGAGGGAGCGAGGGAGGGAGGAGGGAGGGAGGGAGAAAGGACATATAAGATTATGTGTATGTGTATGTGTATGTGTATGTGTATGTGTATGTGTATGTGTATGTATGTATGTATGTATGTATACCTCACCTGTTGTACCTTGTAGTTGCACAGGATATTT
The DNA here is from genome assembly GCF_029215685.1 of Pituophis catenifer annectens. NCBI lineage: Eukaryota > Metazoa > Chordata > Lepidosauria > Squamata > Colubridae > Pituophis > Pituophis catenifer. Next base: position 15,488,936 of record NW_027256895.1, read on the forward strand.
GCCATTTCCAGAGAGATTTTTGTGTTGGGTCCTCCAATGACAGCTACTTCATTGTTCTGGCCATCACACTTGTAATTGGGGATGAATTTGTCCTTTGTTGAAAGAAGCTCCAGGGCACCACGATAGGTCCAGCTTCCAATGAAGTTGCTGTTGTAAATGTGGAAGCCCAAGGTGATGTTGGGTAGGAGGTGAAGGTTTTCATCGATTTCCTTCAAAGCAAATTCCAAGGCCAGAATATGCTGATAGTTTTGTGTCAAGTACCTGCAAGATGATGATATTAACTCATTATTCTCTATATCTGGCATTTTAAATCTGGAAAAAAAAAGCTATTAAGACTTTTTTTTTTCTTTAATCTGACATCAAGTGAAAGGACAGGCCTATTTTTACTTGTCATCTCAAAATGAAGACTTGGAAGTAGGAAAATTGTCTAGAACTTACATATCAGCTATGAAGCATATAGTTCATGCCACTTAGATGTGATTTCACTTGGAAAGTAATGCTTTTTTCTCAGAATCATCAGAGAAAATAGACTATGATTTTTGAAAGCTTGGACAATAATAAATTAGTTCAGCTATAACTTGTCAGAAGAATCTCTGTGAGGATTAATCGATGACAAAAGAATATCAGAATGTTAAGGTCAAATCAAAGCATAAGACTAGGAACCTTGGCAAATAAAAAGTAATTAAGTCAAGTCAAATCAAGTCAAGTAGTTTTTAGGTGAAATTTTTCAGCATTATTTTTCAAGGAATACAGTTATATTACATTATTAATCAATGTGGCCCAGGAAATGCATTGACTAATGCTCAACAACCAAGCAATCTACAGAGTCAGATTAGTCACAACAAGGAAAGTTCATTGAAGAAATGCAACACCTCTGAAAATCTTACAACGGCAATCCAGGGTGTTCATGTGAGGGTGAGATTTCAAACGAGAGTGGTTCAGAAATCATATAGATTTGGAAGGTTATGGCACCCAGGTTCAGCTGTCCTGCCTTTAAATATCTGGGAATGGGAAGAGGTTCGCTGACCAGACATTGACCAAGAGCAAAGCTGTACATTATCTCAAACTGCAACAGTACCAACACTGGAATCATAATGCAAACCATATACTGCCTTTCTGCTTTAACAGCTCTCCAAGATATAGGAATGATTCTTTGTGTCATTTAGCCTTGGTCGTCTTGCCACTAGCAACTAGAATTCCACAAGGAAATCAGAGAATAGTTTGATAATGATAGTAGAGTAACAGGCTAGGATGTGGCAGGATAGGATGATAGGATATGGCAGTTAATTTCCTACTTAGACCTGTATTTAACATGTCCTCAGAACGATTATAGATTAACAGGAGGCACATGTCATCCACTGAGACAAATAAGACATGCAAAGTGAAGACAAATACTAATTCATAAGAAAAAAGTTTTATGATAGATTTCAACTAAAGGCTTGAAAGTGGATAGAAATGTCAAAATCAGGTCACTCTCAAAACTTTTTTCAGTTACACCCCCATATTTTTTCTTTATAACTGCCATTACTTTTCTCTACTCTACTACTACCATCACAATTCTCCTTGTATCTAATGCCACTGCTTTGAATCTAATTTTTTTATCACAATTCCTTTCAAAGCCTTTTTGTTAATTAAAGATATAAACAATACCATTTACAGATTAACACAGTTGGAAGGGACCTTGTAGGTCATCTAGTCCAACCTCCACACCCAAGCAGGAGACCCTACATCATTTCTGACAAATGGCAGTTCAATCTCTTCTTGAAAGCCTCCAGTGATGAAACTCCCACAACCTCCGAAGGCAAGCTGTTCCATGGGTTGATTGTTCTCACTGTCAGAAAAGTTCTCCTTATTTCCAGCTTGAATCTCTCCTTGATCAGTTTCCATCCATTATTCCTTGTCTGTCCTTCAGGAGCCTTGGAAAATAGCTTGACCACTTCATCTCTGTGGCAGTCCCTCAAATATTGGAACACTGCTATTATGTCTCCCCTAGTCCTTCTCTTCACTAGACAAGCCATGCCCAGTTCCTGTAACCATTCTTCATATGTTTTAGTCTCCAGGCCCCTAATCATCCTGGTTGCTCTTCTCTGCACTTTTTCTAGACTCTCAACATCTTTTTTATAGTGTGGTGACCAAAACTGGATGCAGTATTCTACATGTGGTCATACTAAGGCTTTATAGAGTGATATTAATACCCCACTTGATCTTGATTGTATCCCTCTGTTAATGCAACTTAGGACTGCATTGACTTTTTTGGCTGCCGCCGAACACTGCTAGCTTATATTTAACTGGTTATCCACTAAGACTCCAAGATCCCTCTCACAGTTACTGCTATTAAGCCTGGTTTCACCCAGTCTATATGTGTACTTTTGGTTTTTCTTGCCTAAGTGTAAGACTTTACTTTTCTCTACATTGAAAAGTAAACTCTTACACTTAGGCAAGAAAAAAATTGTCAGTTAGATGGATTACTTTGCATCATTCAATGCAAGCAATGGTGCACAGAATGACAGGATTCTGCACTTTCCCCTCCAAAATGTTTTGTGGGGTTTTTTTTTTTTGGTAAAAGATTTTTATTTTTTCAAACATAAATATAATTCTCCCCCCCCAAGAACGAAGTCTTGGTCCGGTCGCAAATAGGTAAACTAATTTTACAAATAAAGACAGATATTTTTAACATAAATTCCAACATCTTAATTTAAGTCTTTCTATTATCTCATCATACATCTTAATTTCCTACTAAAACAAAGCTCATTTTTATATTCAATTATAAATTCAATTATAAATCAAAATTCAATACCACTCTATCTAAATTGTTCTCCATTGCTCCTTTTAACATCAACATTAAACACGAAAACAGTCTAATCTGTTAATCTATATATTTATCTTACAATTTTATCACCACAAATGTTAATTTCCAAATGTATACAACTCAATTTTTATTTCAATTTATTAATCAAAATTTCTTTCTATTTTTCTCAGTTTCTAGACCCAATTCATCCAATCTTTTAATCTTAAACTTTTACACAGACATCTCAAAGTTTTTCATTTCATTTTAATTACGCCCAATATTTTCTTTTTCACCCCTTATTAATAATTATTCTTCAATGTATTCTCCTCTATACCTCCAATTGTTATTTTGCTGATTTCCAGCATAGTTTATTTTAGCTAATTTCAGGATTCTCCTTCATCACTCCACCTATTGTTTGGCTGATTTCCAGCATAACATATTTTGGCTGAGTTTTCAGCATATTCTCCTCCATAACTCCAACTATTATTTGGCTGATTTCCAGCATTTTCTCTTATTTTGGCTGATTTCCAGCATGCTTTATTTTGGCTGATTTGCAGCATTCTCCTCCATAGCTCCACCTATTATTTGGCTGATTTCCAGCATTACATTATTTTGGCTGAGTTTTCAGCATGTTCTCCTCCATAACTCCAACTACTATTCTGCTAGATTATTTTAAAAATTTCTCTTTCAATATGTTTGTCTATTAATCCACTATTTCCAGCTATACTCTTCCAGAAATAGATGTATCCCCATCTATTTCTTAATATTAATCATTTCCAACATGTGTTAAATTCAATCTCAGTTATTATTTCCATCTGTGTACCTTATTATATCATCTATAATCATTAACAATTAATCATAATTATCATTCACCACCTTGTTATCAAATTAAAACTAAACATGTTACATCAAATTATGCTTTTATGAAAATATCACTTTTAGTCACCTTAACTCCAAAATGTTTAAATATGTTCTCCATTTCTTCTAAAAGCAAGATTGGATATGTCCACAAGTCAAAATGCTTTCTATTCACAATCCTTTCCAGGATAGGTGGAATAAGGATGCTGCTATTTCTACATAACACAACACATAATCTTCTTATCGGCCCAGATATCTACTATATTTTTTGGAGTACAAGGTGCTCCGGAGTATAAGACACACCTTAGTGTTTGGAGAGGAAAATAATAAGAAAAAAAACCTGTCTCTGCCTACCAGCATCCATCGTATTCATCTGGCTGGCATGTAGTGTGTGAAAGAGTTGGGGGTTGTTTGAAAACTGAAACAATATTTGCTGTGTGAGCAACAAGCAAGGAGACAGCAAGGAGCAGGGCGTGGCTTAGGTCAACTGTTCTAAAGCTGCATGCTGTGCTGATCTCTGAAATTAAAACTGAAACTCCTCTCCTCTGCTTGTGTTTTGCATGTGTTGGAAAACCCGCTTTTGGTATTGTATATTTATTTTACATTATATATAAAGAGAAGTTATTGAGTCCTGCTGAATCAGTTACTTGTGTGTGCTTTCTGGATGTGATTGCTGCTGCAAACTCTGAAAGTCCTTGCAGCAAATAGCGAACACCCAGGTCAGCTTCAGCACATTATTTTTTTTTAATTTGATTTATATGCCACCCTTCTCCGAAGACTCAGGGCGGCTTACAATGTGCTCAGAAATAGCCTTCATCCTTTTGTATATTTATACAAAGTCAGCTTATTGCCCCCACAACTGGGTCCTCAATTTACCTACCTTAGAAAGGATGGAAGGCTGAGTCAGCCTTGAGCCTTGGCGAGATTTGAACCCTGCAGTAATTGCAGGCAGCTGGTCTTAATAACCAGCTTAATAACAGGGTGCCTTAAACCCCTGTACTACCAAGGCTCTTCAGCGCAGGGTTACTGGCTTGCATTTTTTTACCCAAATGTTACATTATTATTTTACGGCCTGAACTAAATAAAAGAGAACAACTAGTGAAGAGGAAGAAATAACATTATTGCAACCTGATTCAGCACAAGCAGCTGATTGGTGGGTGGATCAACCTCCCGGAATACCACCAATCAGTTGTTCCAGGTTGCAGGGATTGCCACAGATCGTCACCTCCTCCATGCCTCACATTTTTGGCTACATTCAGAGTATAAGATGCACTCAAATTTTCAGCCTCTTTTGGGGGGGGTGCGTTTTATACTCTGAAAAATACAGTATTTCTTTCTTCTATGTCATAGTATTTGGCACTTCATCCCCACATCTACCCTTGCTTTGAGGCAGTCATTTTCTCTCAGCCCCAAACACTTCATAGGTTAGTATTTCCTTTAACTAAATAGGGGGAAGGAATTAGAATAATAATAATAAGAGAGTTGTTGTGGGGAAAATAGGAATAGGAAAAAGTATTAGGTAAGTTCACCACCATACATTATCTATACAAATAATAATCATTCTATCCCTTTGTTAATGCAGGCTAAGATCATGTTGGGTTTTGTGGTAGGTTCAGAACACGGCTGGCTTATATTTAAGTGATTTTTCATTAGGAGTCCAAAATCCCATCAGTCACTATTATTGAGCCAGGTACCACCAGGTACTGAATTTAGTTTCACATACTTTAAAGCCAGGCTGAATTTATTACAGCAGCATAAAATCTTTCTCTTCTAAAGAACAAGACGTATTCATGTTGACTTCCCAAGTAACTAGGGAATTGAATGTTCTCCTTGAGGAACTACAGAGGTCTACAATAGACAATGGACTATAGAAGCCTACTGTTGACATGCAATACTCATATTTTCTTGATGAATACAGTAAATAGGAGTGTCAGGGTTCTGATGGATGGCCTAATTAAATCATGAGTCTCGAGCCAAACTTCAAAAGAAATCCAGTTATTTATTAGGAGCTTCATGTCAGCACATTCCAGGTGAAGCCAACTCTGACCCCATGTAATTTACACCCCAATCATGATCCTGTTTCCCCACTTCCCCTCCCACAGGTGTATCATCAATCACATTAAAATTAATTAAAATTAATGTTTGGAATTAATTTCTGTCTTTCAGTGAAAAAACATCCTTGAACAAGTATGCTCTCCTTCAATATATAAGAAATTAATTCTTTTTTAAAAAAGATTTTTTTTAAAAAAGGAGCATTATTATTTTAAAATATAACATGCTTTCATTTAAGGCTAGGGATATTTCTAAAGTGCAAATATTTCCATATTTTGAGACATTCTGAGATATTTTTATAAACTTTATTTTCAAAGGTAAACATCTTGCTTAATGCATGGAATTGTCAGCGATGCTCAGTAAAGAACTAATAATAAGATATTATTTCTTCCTCTTCACTAGTTGTTCTCTTTTATTTAGTTCAGGACGTAAAATAATAATGTAACATTTGGGTAAAAAAATGCAAGCCAGTAACCCTGCGCTGGAGCCAAAGATGGAGAAGATTTCCACAGCCACCATGTGTTTGCCCTTGGTGCTCAGATAGGCTGGGAAAAATGACAACCACACACTGCAGAAGATCAGCATGCTGAAGGTGATGAACTTGGCTTCATTAAAGGTGTCAGGCAGGTTCCTAGCTAGGTAAGCAACCATAAAACTGACTAGGGCAAGAATGTTCATGAAGCCTAAAACACAGTAAAACATATAGGTCGACCCTTCATTACATTCCAGTATAATTTCTTTATGCAGGGAATACATGTCAAAATTTGGAAATGGGGCAGAGGTTGCCAGCCAAATGGCACAAAGAGAAGCTTGAAGAAAGGAGCAAGAAAAGACAACTGAAGTAGCCAATCTGTTTCCTACCCATTTCCTTATTCCAGATCCTGGCTTGGTGGCCATGAAAGCAACAACTACAATGATAGTCTTGGCCAGCACACAAGAAATGGCTACTGAAAATATGAAACTAAAAGCAACTTGTCGAAGGAGACATGTCAGGATGGTAGGCCGACCAATGAAAAGGAAAGCAGAAAGGAAGGAGAAGAGAAGAGAGATGAGGAGAAGGTAGGAGAGGCTCTGGTTGTTGGCTTTGACAATAGGTGTGTCATTGTGCTTAATGAAGATAGCAAGCACAAGTACTGTCATGAAAGCAAAGGAGAATGCAAACACGAAAGACATAATTCCTAAAGATTCTTGGTAAGACAAGAAGGTGATCTCTTTGATAATGCATGCATTTTGATGGAAATTTGAATATTGATCTCCTGGACATAGGACACAGTCATCTGCATCTGAAAAAGAAAATACTACATTGTTTATATTGCTACAACTGAATCAAAATTATATTCCTGTTTGTTTTTTAGAATGGATAGGAAAAAAAATATTTTCTTCTGCATTCCCAACTCTGATCCCTGTTAAGATGAATCTGAACTTCAGCTGCATCCTATAGTGAGATGTGAAAATCTTAACTTTCAAATGAAATGGGAGACAAAGAATCTTGAATAAAAGAGGCAGAAATCAATCAATCAACACCTTATTTGTTATTCAATCAACAAATTGTATTGATGTGTATTTTACCCTCTTGTGATGAAATCTTTCCTTCTGCACATGGAAGGCAGTCATAGCAACAGAACAGCTTCCCTTCTTTCATGGTTTTTCTATGACCTGAAAGACAATGATCATTGCACACTGAAAGGGGCTGAACCTGAAACGAGAAGAGAGAAAAGGAGAATGTTGAATTCAGGTATTGTCAGTATGAGGGCTATAGAAGACATTAATTATGTCTTGAATATCCTGCTTAGACTCCAACAAGGTCTTTCTTCAACATCATTTATTCAATTAAAGAGCTTTTTTAGTCACTAATGCATACATTGCACACAGAAATGCAAAGGAAGAGAAAAAAGAAAAATGTTGAATTAGGTATTGTCAATAAGGAGGGGGCTATAAAAATCTATTAATTTATTCTCGTGTATCCTGCTTAGAGTCCAATATCATCTGTTTAATTAAATAGATTTTTGTTCAGTTATGTTTATAAAAATGTATGTAAATAGTAATACACCCAGCAAAAGCCAATGAAATCATTATAAAGAACCTCTGGAAGGTCAACATATGGGTACCAATTCAACAGATGTTGTGCAGTTTTCGACTTGATTTATTTTGCTTAATGAGCCACAGTGGCATTGTTGTTAGAGTGCAGTACTGCAGGCTACTTCTGCTGATTGCCAGCTGCCTGCAATTTGGCAATTCGAATCTCACCAGGCTCAAGGTTGACTCAGCCTTCCATCCTTCCAAGGTGGCTAAAATGAGGACCCAAATTGTTGGGGGCAATATGTTGATTCTCTAAAACCACTAAGAGAGGGGTGTAAATTATCCATTATAAGGAGGGTTATCAACTTATCACAGTTTATTGATATTTCTTCCTCTTTTGAAAGGATGCCATTTCCCCTTATATTCAGCAATAAGCCTAAATGTACTAGTTTCTGACTTTAGCATTTAGCAATTACACCAGGATGGAATTGTTGCCTTTTCAGTTTTCTTCAAAGAGAATAGAAGATTGAACCCCTTGTAAATTTCAGGTCACCAAAACCATTAATAGGGAGATAAAAAACCTATTGAGATGTTAATCGTGACTATGAAATACACCTCATCTTTTTTATATGTGCTGTGCATGCAACCCTATTGGCCTTCCAAAAAGACCTGGCTTTTCCAGCAGGCCTGGGGCCATTGATCTCGCTCTTGTGATCTGTGATCAGATCTTGTGATCTGGCGAGATCCGGCCATGAATGGTGTGAATCAGTTTTTAATGTTTTTAATGTTTTTTAATTTTTCAATGTCTTTTTATAATGATTTTTAAAATGTATTGTGAGCCGCCCTGAGTCTTCGGAGAGGGGCGGCATATAAATTTAATTAATTTAATTAATTAAATTAAATTCATAGAGAATAAACGAATGGACAAAGCTTATGTGACAAATGAACAAAGCTTATGTGGATGCCATCTTATCTTTGATTACCCCCAATGCCTCATCATGATGAAAATGAAAAATCTTACCTAGAATCATTTTCACCATGATAAAAATATTATCCAGAATACCCAAAGATAAATGGGATGGTGATGCATATACATAATTCTTCAAAGAAAAGAAAAGAAAAGAGTAGAGTAGAGTAGAGTAGAGTAGAGTAGAGTAGAGCAGAGCAGAGCAGAGCAGAGCAGAGCAGAACAGAACAGAACAGAACAGAACAGAACAGAACAGAACAGAACAGAACAACAGAGTTGGAAGGGGCCTTGGAGATCTTCTAGTCCAACAACCTGCTTAGACAGGAAACTGTACACCACTTCAGACAAATGGTTATCCAATATCTTCTTAAAAACTTCCAGTGTTGGAACATTCACAACTTCTGGGGGCAGAGGTTAGAGAATAATTTGACTCTGTCTCCTTTGTGGCAGCCCCTGAGATATTGGAACACTGCTATTATGTCACCCCTAGTCCTTCTTTTCATAAGACTAGACATATTCAGTTCCAGCAACCATTCTTTGTATGTTTTAGCCTCCAGTCCCCTAATCATCTTTGTCACTCTTCTCTGCACTCTTTCTAGAGTCTCAACATCTTTTTTACACCATGGTGACCAAAACTGGATGCAGTATTCCAAGTGCGGCCTTACCAATGCATTATAAAGTGGTATTAACATTTCATGTGATTCTGTTCCTCTTTTTATGCAGCCTAGAACTGTGTTGGCTTTTTTGGCAGCTGCAGCACACTGCTGGCTCATATTTAAGTGATTGTCCTCTAGGACTCCAAGATCCCTTTCACAGTCACCACTACTGAGCAAGGTATCACATATGCTGTACCTGTGCATTTTGTTTTGTTTTTTGCCTAAATGTGGAACCTTACTTTTTTCACCATTAAATTTCATTTTGTTAGATAGCACTCAATGTTCAAGTCTGTCAAGATCCTTCTGTATCTTAAGCCTATCTTCCAGAGTGTTGGCTATTCCTGCTAGCTTGGTGTTGTCTGCAAATTTGATGAGTTCCCCATCTCAACAAATTTGAAAAAAGAAACTGAAGGGCTGCCAGCTTTGAGTCATGATTAATGGGAACACTGACTTGATGTGTATGGAAATTCTCAGTCATCCAGGTCATGGCTGTCCCAAAGGAGATGAAGCAACTGGACTTCCTTGTTTATCTTTGAAAACGTTTTGTTTCTCAAACAGTATTGGAGTAAAATTAGATTACAATTAGAAGAGATAACCAAATAACATATTGAGATGAAACCGGAAAGATTTTTATTAGGAATACTCCCAGGGTTTTATGAAAAAAAAATACAATATTTAATTATTCATATTATCACAGCAGCAAGAATAATATACACACAGAATTGGAAAAACAATAACATACCGACCAAAGATAATTTGATTAGAAAAGTTTTGGAATCTGCAGAAATGGATAAACTTACAAAGGAGATACAAGAAAAAGAGGAAACAGAATCTTATATAGTATGGGAGAAATGGTACGAATGGGTAGATGAGAGAGGTAAAAGGCAAGGAAAGATCAAATAAGGAAGATATAGGAGTAGAAATATAACAACAGTAGAAATATAACAACAAATAAGAGGAAACAGAAAAAATGCAGTTTGTAGAAATGAAATTGTGTACACTGTTATTTATATGCATATATGTAAATAAATCAATATTAGACTTCTATGTAAAAAGGATACATTGAAATAAGGGAGAAAAATGGATAAGTAAGAAATGTTTAACTGTTTCGAAACTGTTGGAAAGAAACTATTGTTTAAAGAGTCTGTTTTGTTTTTTGAAAAATCTTTAATAAAAATTATTTTAAAAAAGAAAAGAAAACGTTTTGCTTCTCATCCAAGACATTTCTTGGTCCAGTTTCCTTTTGAAAAAGTACCTTTGGGACAACACTGACTTGAGTTTAAAACGTAACAATACAAAGTTAGACATTCTTTGATACTGTAAGATATGTAGGTATGAGAATTCTATTAGCATAAGTGTATTGGGTTCTTTAGCAACTTATTTTAAGATGGAATTGTTTCTTTGTTTATTTTTATTATGCATATTTTATTTTATTTTATTTTTATTAGTCATATTTCTATGCCGCCCGCCCTCCGAGGACTCTGGGTGGCTTATACCAAAGACAGTATACTAAATAGCATATTGCCCCCTAACAAACTGGGTCCTCATTTTACCCACTTCGGAAGGGTGGAAGGCTGAGTCAACCTTGAGCCGGTGAGATTTGATCCACTGATCTGCTGAACTAGTAGTCAGCTGAAGTAGCTGCAGTACTGCACCCTAACCACTGTGCCACCTTGGCTCAGTGACCAAAGCAGTAGCAATGTTTTATTATTGCACAAATCTTCAAAGAAAAAGGGAACAATAGGTATAAATAAATAATGACTATAGTAAGTAGTCAACTTCTAACAAATGAAAGGAAGACTTGGAAAACTTTTTGGCAAACAATAGAACAATATTGAAAGTGTTCCCCCAAATAGAGGGGGTAAAGGAGCTTTCCATTGTTGTTGTTGCTGTTATTAGTCTAATATTAGTTAAAGTATTATTTGTTAATTCTACATAATATTTTTGTGGGGGTTTGAAGAATAATCTAACACTTCACAAAGGGAAGCCAAAGAACTAAAGAGTTTGGGGACCTCTGTTATAGAACATGGTCTTGGAATCTTTGCTTTTAATATTGTCTTTGAAGGGATGGTCATACAACAGATACATCCAGTCTACCTGATTAAAACTGGTGGGCCAAACAATGGCCTTCTCCTGAATGGTGAACTTCATTTCTTCGGATGTATGTACATCTAAACTTCCAACTTTGACTCTAAGGAGGGACTGGTTTGGCAAGGTGATCCAGTTGATTATGTCAAATCCTGACACCAATTGGCCACTTTCATCAAAGAAAACATGGTCCCCAGCATTATTGTTAAATGAGACCGTCCTGAGAAAATGATGCAACTCAAATAGAAAAAGAAATAAAGAGATTATAAAAATGATTAAATCAAGGACTTTGGGGATTGCTTTTGAAAAAAAGCAATCCCTAATATTTTTTTGGTTAATTATTGCTTTCTATCAGTTTTCCTTTAAGAAAACAAGAATCCACTGTGTTGGACAAGACTCAGCGCATCCAAGAGTACATCAGTAAGATGGTACCCAAAGTTGAACTCCTAAAATCCAAATGTCTGGTTGATTGGGTATTACCTGTTCCTCTGTCTGGATGTGGAAGTCCACAGGATCTAAGGAGCTCAGCTTTGGGTACCATCTTACTGCTGTAGTCTGGATGCTCTGGGTCTTTCCAGCACAGTGGATTCTTGTTTTCTTAAAGGAGAAGATGCATTTCTTCTGGATTCTTGTTTTCTTAAAGGGGAGGTGCATTTCCCGTTAAGAGAAGGAAAGATAGTACCCAAAGCTGAGCTCCTAAGATCCATGTCAAAAATTGATGAAGGAAGGGTCTCTCTCTTCTCCTCCCCAGTGCATATACCATCAAAATTCTTCTGTCCAGTGGAGTTAGGGAATACACATTGAAATGCATCTTCCGTTTAAGAAAACAAGAATCCAGAAGAAATGTATCTTCTCCTTTAAGAAAATAAGACCTAGAGCATCCAGAGTACATCAGTAAGATGATATCCAAAGTTGACCTCTTAAGATCGTGTAAGACTTCCAATGTTAACTCACAAAGCATCCCTGGCCTGCTCTTGACTTGCCATAGGCAAGGGGGGAATGGGAAAATGAACTTTGCAGCTGCAGTGAGGGAGCACTTCAGTCAAAACAAAAGCACATTCCAGCCACCTCTCTGTCAAGGCCATCTCCACGGTTACCCACAGTGGCCAGAGGGGAGTGATCTATACAACTGGTGAAATTGCTTCATTGGAGAATGTGACTGATGACACACTTTGGGGAGGAGGGAGGAAGCCAGAGTAGGCTTCACTTGGAACGTGCCAACATAAAGCTCCTAATAAATTACTGGATTTTTTTTTTTTTGAAGCTTGGCTTGCAGCTCATGATTTAATTAGGGCATTGGTTAGAACCCTGAGAGCAAGTCAACTCTGACCCCACTTAATTTATGTCCCGGCTCTGACCCTGTTTCCCCCTCCCCACCAAGGTGTGTCATCAGTCATATTCTCCAACGAAGCAATTTCACAGGTTGAAGGGGATACACACACACACACACACACACACACACACACACTCAAAAAGATACCTGCCATGATTCTTGATGAAGAGGATTTAGCTGACTTTTATCTGGCACAGCTTTATGTTTCTCTTTGAATGAATACAGAGCATGCAAGGCATGTACCACAGCATAGACTGCATTGTAGATGGTGTAACTGTGGCTATTCATCTGCATGTCAAAAATAGATGAAGGGAGGGTCTCTATCTTCTCCTCCCCAGTGCATATACCATCAAAATTCTTCTCTCCAGTGGAGTTGGGGAACCCACACTGAAATGCATCTTCCCAAAAATCCTTGAGAAAGCCATCTTCTGGATTGGTGGCCAGATTCCTTTCCCTAACAAAATCCTGAAATCCTACCAAGTCACTTAAGTGAACCACAATGGATATAGCACCTTGAATGAAGTGTAAAGGCCAATTCCTCTGCATAGAAGTGGAAATAAAATCCATCTGGGCTATCATAATCCAGACTTTCTCATTTTTTAATGTAACTTGATAAGAGAACAACAATCTCATACTCAGCATAAATTCACCTTGTACAATCACAGCAGATGCCAAGCTCTTCATGACTTTGTCATGAACTTTATTTCCTTCCGCCCACATTTCATCAAACTGATTAGTGTATGTCTTCTTGGGAAAATTTTCAATAAAGTCAAAGCATATTCCTCTCTCGGCAAACACTGAAACCACATTTGCTGTAAACCAATCTCCATCATCATAGTTCAGAGAAAGCATCCCAACCCACGTCCACCCAAAATGTAGCAATAATTGGAGAATTCCCATGTATTGAAACATATTGTTAGGGAACATCCAGTGGAAAACATCTCCATGATTAATTGTACGTGCAGAACCATAGATGAGCTGAAGAAAGAAAAGCAATTGAAAGGTATTATTGCAATAAACATGCAGAATTTAGTGACGAAATTGCTGAATTGCGTAAAGATAGTTTAAAACCATGCTTTGATCAGTTGATAGAGTCAGTAAAGCACACAATTTTTCTCCTTAAAATTTTTGATGTCATATCCCCAAATTTGCTTCTGCTTTTTCACTTCAGAATAAAAACAGTCAGAACCACACGCTCAAGGCACAATGAAGGAAAAGCAGAAAAAAGAAGAGTTCAAAAATACAAATAAGAATATGATCATGACAATAATGAGCAATGGTTATTGCAATAAAGGGAGAAGCTATATCAATTATGGTTTTAATTAATTAAATAAGTAATGTAAGCTGCACCTCAAATTTGGCTCAATGTAGTGGTATATGGAAATGACCTTGGGAAGGAGGAGGGAGAGCCAGCTGAGAACCAGCATGTAAAAATATCTCAGTCCACAAAAGGAGAAAGGATGAGAGAGATGTTCCAGAGAGGACCCCGACTAATTTTTGGAGACTAAAAGAAGAATAAAAATCTGCAAGCTGGCCAAAACAGACTTCTCTGTTAGTTTGTCAATTGTTGACTTATTCAATGTTCTTAATTTTTTCATTTGATGAGAATCCTTGGGAAAACCTGACCTTCATTTTTTCTCATTGAAATGAATACCTTAAGTACTCGATACATTAATTGTTTAAGATTATAACCTTAACCTTCCTGATCTGCTGTTTGGGAGGGAGGGAGGGAGGGAGGGAGGGAGGGAGGGAGGGAGGGAGGGAGGGAGGGAGGAAGGAAGGAAGGAAGGAAGGAAGGAAGGAAGGAAGGAAGGTCTAAGATTCATATATATGGCTAGGGAGAAAAAGTAGCATGCCTCACCTGTTGTACCTTGTAGTTGCACAGAATATTTGCCATTTCCAGAGATATTTTTGTATACGGTCCTCCAATGACAGCAACTTCGTTGTTCCGGCCATCACACTTAAAATTGGGGATAAATTTGTCCTTTGTTGAAAGAAGCTCCAGGGCACCACGATAGGTCCAGCTTCCAATGAAGTTGCTGTTGTAAATGTGGAAGCCCAAGGTGATGTTGTGTAGGAGGTGAGGGTTTTCATTGATTTCCTTCAAAGCAAATTCCAAAGCCAGAATATGCTGATAGTTTTGTGTCAAGTACCTGTAAGATGATTAAAGTAACTGACAGTTTTCTCTTTCTGGCATTTTAAAGCTGGAAGAGAACTATTAAGATATTTTTTGTTGATCCTGACATCAAATGACAAATGACAGGCATATTTTTCCTTGCCATCTCTAAATGAAATCTCGGAAATGGGAAAACTGTCCAGATCTTACATATCAACTATGAAGCATGCCATTGAGATGTGTTTTTATTTGGAAATAGACTGTATTTGGGAAGTTTAGACAATAATAATTTTGTTCATATTTTACCCTATAAGGGTTGATTGATTGATTAAGGGCAAAGAATACCAAAAGGTTAAGAGAAAATTAAAGCATAAGAATAGGAACCTTGACAAATGAAAGCTACTCAAGTCAAATCGAATAGTCATTAGGTTATATAGCTTTTGAAGATAATGTGAAAGGAAATTTTGGAGCCTACATTTTCCAGCATTGTTTTTGAAAATAGCACAACAATATCACATTAATAACAGAATAACAGAGTTGGAAGGGACATTGGAGGTCTTCTTGTTCAATCCCCTCTCAAGCAGGAAACCCTATACCATTTCAGACAAATGGTTGTCCAATCTATTCTTAACAATCTCCAGTGTTGGAGTACCCAGAATGTCTGCAGGCAAATTATTCCACTGATTAATTGTTCTGTCACAAAATTTCTTCTTAGTTCTAGATTGGTTCTCTCCTTGATTAGTATCTGTCAATTGCTTCTTGTCCTGCTTTCAGGCACTTTGGAAGATAGGTTGATCCCCTCTCCTTTGTGGCAACCCCTTAGTAATAAATGTGAGCCATGAAATACATTGACTAATGTTCAAGTACAGAGTCAGATTATTCACAACAATTGCAATTGCTGTGCTCTGATTATATTTTAACAAATATAATTGAACTAGTCCAGAGATATTTCACAAGAAGAGTCCTCCATTTCTCTGCTCGTAACAGAATACCTTATGCCACCAAATTTGAAATTTTGGGCTTAGACAGGACTTCGCCGTCTTCAGTCCAACCTAAGCGTAGTTCATAAAATTATCTGCTACAATGTCCTATCTGTCAATGAATACTTCAGCTTCAATCACAATAATGCACGAGCACATAATAGATACAAACTTATGGTAAACCGTGCCAAACTTGATTGCAAAAAATTGCAATAACAGAGTTGTGAATGCCTGGAATGCATTACCTGACTCTGTGGTTTCTTCCCCAAACCCCCGAAACTTTAACCTTAGACTGTCTATTGTTGACCTCATCCCATTTCTAAGAGATCTGTAAGAGGCGTGCATAAGCGCACCAGCGTGCCTACCGTCCCTGTCCTACAGTCTCCATTTATTTGTATCCATTTCATGTATTCATAGTTATGTTTATACTTATATCTGTTATCTAATACATGCTTGACAAAAATAAATAAATAAAAATAAATAAAATAAATCTGAATGTCTTACAAAGGAAATCCAGGTTCTTCATCTGCGGGCGGGATTTCAAATCCAAACAATTCAGAATGCATGAATGTTTGAAATGTTATGACACCAAGGTTCAGTTGTCCAGTCTTTAAGTATCTAGGAATGGGTAGAGGTTCACTGACCTGACATCGAACAAGAGCAAAGCTGTACATTATCTGAGACTGCAACAGTACCAGCACTGGAATCTTAAGCGTCATTTCAAGAAGCTGCCTGCTCAACTCTTCTTGTAATTTAAATATCCCTGAGCAACTTTTCTCTGAGATGACAGAGCATAAAGTATCAGGAAAAGATCTGATGAAAATTGGGCTTTCTGCTGTAGCAGCTCACCAAGATATAGGGAAGATTCTTTGTGTTATTTAGTCTTAGTAGTCTTGCCAGTAGCAAACAGAATTCCACTGAGAACTCAGAGAAGAATTTGATAATGTTAGGAGAGTAATAGGCTAGGATATGGCATGATAGGATAATAGGATGTGGCAGATAATTTCCTATTCAGAGCTGCATTTATCCTGGCCCAACAATTATAGATTAACAGGAGGCATCTGTCATCCATTAGGAGTAGTAAAACATGCAAATCCTAACACTGATTTCAATACTGATTTCAACTAATGGCCAGGAAGTGGATAGTAATGTCATATCCAGGTCACCCCAATTTTTTAAAAAAATTCAAATCCCATTTTTTATATCTGCCACTACTTTGCTCTTCCACTACTATTTCCACTATGCTCCTTGTATGTACTGCCACTGCTTTTAATCAAACATGTTATCACACTTCTTTTCAAAGCCTTTTTTTTTAATTAAGGCTCCAATGATGTCATTTGTCAATTAGAAGGCATTCTTTGCATCAGTTAAGGCAGGCAATGATGCATGCAGTGAGGGATCTCTGCACTTTTACTTCCAAGATGCTTAAATTTAGAAGAAATCCATTTCTTCTAATGTAAAATTGGCTATGTCCTCCTGTCAAAATGCTTTCTAGCCACAATCCTTTCCAGGACAGGAAGGAAGTACAAGGGCTGACATTGTAGTGTAATGAAAATAATCTCACACTTAACACCACAAAAACTAAAAAACTTATAATCGACTTCAGGAGGAAGAGAGATGTACATTTACCATTGTACATAAATGGTGAGGAGGTGGAGAGGGTGGGTAGTTTTAAATTTCTGGGCATTTATATCTCAAAGGACCTCTCATGGACTATGAATGTTAACATGCTTGTGAAGGCACCGTGTTACGGTGGTTCTCCTCCTTTCTCTCCGACTGGTCGCAGTTTGTGTTGGCAGGGGGGCAGAGGTCGACCTCGAGGCCTCTCATTTGTGGAGTGCCGCAGGGATCGGTCCTCTCGCCCCTTCTGTTCAACATTTATGTGAAGCCGTTGGGCGAGATCATCCGTGGCTTTGGGGTGAGATACCACCAGTACGCTGATGACACCCAGCTATACATCTCCACTCCAGGCCACCCCAACGATGCCCTTGAAGTGATGTCCCAGTGCCTGGAGGCTGTGCGGATCTGGATGGGGAGGAACAGGCTCAAACTCAACCCTTCCAAGACTGAGTGGCTGTGGCTCCCGGCATCCTGATATAGTCAGTTGACTCCATCACTGACTATTGGGGGCGAGTCTTTGGCCCCCACTGAAAGGGCTCGCAATCTGGGAGTCCTCCTGGATAGGCAGCTGTCTTTGGAGGAACATCTGACGGCTGTTACCAGGGGGACCTTTTATCAGGTTTGCCTGATTCACCAGTTGCGGCCCTTTCTCGATCGGGATTCCTTGTGCACAGTCACTCACGCCCTCGTCACCTCTTGCCTTGACTACTGCAATGCTCTCTACATGGGGCTCCCCTTGAAGAGCACCCGGAGGCTCCAGCTGGTCCAGAATGCAGCAGCACGGGTAGTGATGGGAGCAACATGGCGCTCCCATGTAACACCGCTCCTGCGCGAGCTGCACTGGCTCCCGGTGGTCTTCCAGGTGCGCTTCAAGGTGTTGGTTATCACCTTTAAAGCGCTCCATGGCATAGGGCCTAGCTATCTGCGAGACCGCCTGCTGCTACCGACGACCTCCCATCGACCCGTGCGCTCCCACAGAGAGGGCCTCCTCAGGGTGCCATCAGCCAAACAATGTAGGCTGGTGACTGCCAGGGGGAGGGCCTTCTCGGTGGGGGCTCCCACCCTCTGGAATCAGTTGCCCCCGGAGATAAGGAGAATCCATGACCTCAATGCCTTCTGTCGTTCCCTTAAAACCCATCTTTTCCAGCAAGCCGGGTTGGCTTAAGAAGAAATTTTTAAATTCTTTTATTCAGTCTGTGATTTCTTAACTTTTGGGCCAAAATTTATATATATTTTTAAATGTTTTTTAATATTTGTATTCTATGTTTTTTATCTTGGCTGTACACCGCCCTGAGTCCTCAGGGAGAAGGGCGGTATATAAATTGGAAATTAAATTAAATTAAATTAAATTAAATTAAAATCTATTATCCCGTTAAAGTCCTCCACTATACAAATATTCCTGTATTCCATTTTAATTATCCATTCATGTAATTTTTTTGTAATATTCTCCCTGATATTTGTTGGGGGCATAAATAGCTACTAGTAATATTGGTAAATTTCCTCTCTTTATTTCTATCATTAATGCTCTTCCTTTGGGATCTTCATATTTTTGTTCGGCAACACTCCCTCCCTTAATATATATTGCTACCCCACCCCCTTTTTTTCCCCCTTGCTAGTGCTATATATACTTTCCCTAATTTGCTGTATTCTAGGTATCTTTCATCTTGTTTCTGTATGTGAACCTCCTGAAGGCATATTATGTCAGAGTTTTGTTTGGCTAATTTTGTGAATATCTGTCTCCTCTTTTTAGTCTCATTCAATCCATTTACATTAATCGATAATAGTTTCCAATCATCCATTTTTTGGGCTTCCTAAAAGGAGTTAGTATTTATTTGCCCTTGTTAGTATTTATTTGCCCTTATTTGCCCTTTGTGTTCTTAGTTTCTTTCCTTTTGTGTCTCTGTTCTCTTTTTCTTCTGTGTCTTTCTTCTCCAAAGGTCCTTCTTTAGTGTCTCGTTGATCGGGAGTTTCTTCTTCCTGAGTTATCGTCTCTACTTCTTCCTTGCTACTCTATTCTTCTTCCATTCCTATCAGTTGGTCTAGGAAGTCTTGCATTGTCACTAGATTATCTATCTTTATTTTTTTCCCTTGCCACGTGATTAACATTCCTTCCGGCAGTGTCCATCCAAATAGTATATTTCTTTTGCTTAAATGCATGGCAAGGAATCAGTCTCTTTGTAGCTCCCTTACTCTCCTGGGGACTTGTTTTAACGTTATAACCTCCTTCCTCTTATATATCATTGGTTCTTCTCTGGTTATATTATACAGGATGTCACAGACTTTCTTCCTTGAAAATCTAATGTGGACCTCTCTTGGGAGTTTATGTCTTCTAGCATAATTTGTCTGAACCCGGTATACCTTATCCAATTCCGTAATTATTTCTTGCTTGTCCCTCTGTAGGGCCTCTACAATCATTTCTGCCATTACCTGTCTCAGATCTTCCTCTTTCCCTTCAGTTACATTCTGAAATCTTAGAGAACGTTGCCCAGTCCATTTCCAGTTGTATAATAGAGTCTTCAAGTTTTCTATTCTGAGCCATCAGTTTTTGGTCTACCAGTTCCAATTTCCTTTTATTTTGTTCCACTTTGATTTCTACATTCTTTATTTTTTTGTTCATTTTTATGGATTGAATCTTGAATGTCATTCACTTTGCGGTCCAAGGACTGGATGTTTGTTTTCAATTCATTATGGTTACTGGACATTTTCTCCTGCATCTTCATCATTGTCTTCTGTATTAGGGTTAAGGTGGATTGCATGGCCTGCATTGTTGGAATTACTTTGGATTTTTCTGTCTTCGTCAGTCCTTCCATTGACCGTTGAGTTGAGGGGGATGCCATGGTGACCGTTGGGTTTGATGTAATTTTCTTTCTGATTTTTAATGCTGTTGTAGAAAGGCTTGTCATTTCTTTCAATATCCTTCTCTGATCTCTCACAATCCTGTCTATACTTTTCCAAACTATCATCCACTATTGTTATCTATTTGTCTTATTCTTGTTTTTCTTATTTTTGTTCATGTTGGTCTATACTATCCCACTTTTCTTCTTCTTCTTCTTCTTCTTCTTCTTCTTCTTCTTCTTCTTCTTCTTCTTCTTCTTCTTCTTCTTCTTCTTCTTCTTCTTCTTCTTCTTATTCTTCTTCTTATTCTTTTTTTTTTTTGTATCTTTTCTGTTGGTGTCTTCCTTGGCTTCTAGGTTTTCTTCCTTTTCTGAATGATGGAAATGGCTTAAAAAACTTTCCCCTCAGGCCAGTCTGAGGAGAGTAAATAAATGCCTGTCCCTCCCCAGCTTTCTCTGTTGCTGCCTCCTTTCTAATTTTCTCCCCTCAACAGGACAGTCTGTCTTTCAGTTTGCCTTTTTAGTTTGCCTTTTGGGTTTTGGCTTTGTTTATTCAGACTCTTTTTTATAAGGAATGAGAGCTGTCAAACTGCCATCTTGACTTTTAACCTCCTTCTCATCTTCTGCCTGATGCTGTCATTTGATGGGCAACTACTGCTGACTGGCAGGTAGGGTGTCCTGACAATGGGGGCAGGCCAAGAAGAGAAGAAGAATGAAGGAACACAAGTGCTTTTCATCTGTCAGATCATCTATCTTTTCACACTGTTGTTTTAGTGTTTAGTCTAATATTCATATATCTTATTTGGTTAGTTGATTTACAGGAACCAGCAAGAACTTTGAATATCTGTTTTTGATATTTGATAATATCAGTTTTTGATAACAACCTACTACTTGATAAGATAGAAAAATGTGGGTTAGACAGCATCATCGCCACATGGATTTATAACTGGATGACCAAGATAATAGATAATAAAGATAATTAAAAAACAGATCTGCAAACAACTAAAAGCAAATAAATTATAACTAGTAGCCAGCATGGGTTTGTTAAAAATAGATCATGCCAAACGAATCTTATTTCATTTTTTGTAAGTATGCAGTGTGGTATCAAAAGGCTCTGTCTTAGGCCCAGTACTCTTAAATATCTTCATCAATGATTTAGAATAGAATTCTTTATTGGTCAAATGTGATTGGACACACAAGGAATTTGTCTTTGATGCATATATTCTCAGTGTACATAAAGAAAAAATAAAATATATTTGTCAAGAATCATAAGATACAACACTTAGTGATAGTCATAAGATACTAATAAGCAATCAAATCATACTAGGAAATAATAAAAACAATATAAGTTGTAAGGATACAAGAAACATGGATATAGCCTAAGTGGGAAGAGATAGGTACTAGTAAGGATGAGAAGAAGAATAGTAATACAGTCTTAGTAAACAAGGGGATAGAAGGGGAACTCATCAAATTTGCAGATGACACCAAGTTGGCAGAAATAGTCACTACTCCAGAAGATAGGCTTAAGATACAGAAGGATCTTGAAAGACTTGAAGACAGACTGGGCCCTATCTAACAAAATAAAATTCAATGGAGAAAAAAAGTTCTACATTTCGGCAAGAAAAAACAGATGCATAAGTATGTAATAAGTGGTACCTGCGTAAGAATAGAATAGGTGGTACCTGGTTCAACAGTAGTAACTGCAAGAACCCTATTGTACAATCACTTAAATATGAACCAGCGATGTGCTGCAGATGCCAATAAAGCCAACACAGTCATAGGCTGCATTAACAGAGGGATAGAATCAATATCATGTGAAGTTTTAATATCACTTTATAATGCCTTGTATAAAATATTGACTATGTTAATAAATAGGATGTAAGTATATATAACAATTTAACAATTTAACAATTTTGTTTATAAGAATGCTCAATATGGTTACACAAGAATAAGAGAATGATTAGGAAGATTGAATTTAAAAGTAAAGATAATTGTCGATGCAGAAAGTTGTATAATATTATATAATGTTGTTATTTATGTTTTCTATTTTACCGTTTGGTGTATGTGTATGTTCTTTTTTTCCTTTTTTGATTTTTTTTGTCTTTTTCTATTATGTTATTGGTTTTAAAAATGTAAAATATCCAATAAAATTATTTATAATATATATACATATATATAATGCCTTGCTAAAGACACACTAGGAATATTGTATTCAATTTTTGTTGCCATAATATAAAAAAAAATGTTGAGACTCTAGAAAAAGTGCAGAAAAAAACCACGGATAATTAGGGGACTTGAGGATAATAAATGGCTGCAGGATTTGGATATGTCTAGTTTAATGAAAAGATAGACTAGGGATGACATGACTACGTAGTGTTCCAATATCTAAGGAGCTGCCATAAAGAAGAGGAGGTCAACCTATTGTCCAAAGCACCTGAAGGCAGGACAAGAAGCAATGGATGGAAACTAATCAAGGAGAGAACTAACCTTAAACTAAGGAGAATTTTCTGACAGTTCAAACAAGTAATCAGTGGAATAACTTGCCTACAGTAGTTGTGAGTGGAGGTCTTTAAGAAGAGAATGGACAACATTTGTCTGGAATGCTATATGCTTTCCTGCTTGAGCAGATGGCTGGACTAGAAGGCCTCCAAGATCTCTTCCAACTC
Organism: Pituophis catenifer annectens; assembly: GCF_029215685.1. Lineage (NCBI taxonomy): Eukaryota > Metazoa > Chordata > Lepidosauria > Squamata > Colubridae > Pituophis > Pituophis catenifer. The sequence continues at coordinate 15,511,913 of NW_027256895.1, forward strand.
TGTTATTCTGTTATTCTGAACATTTCTCATCAAAATTTAGGAGGCCAATCTTGGGGTATGAGAGAGCTTTTGAGGGAAGGGTGATTCATTTAATCAATCTGCAGATTTTGCATTATCTACCACTGGCTTACTCATCCAAGTTGAGTTCTAGGTTTGTCACAATAATACATGTTACACAGTACTTAAGGAAAACAAACATTTATTATTGTTTCAATTTTCATCATGAAAATCACCAGGAATGGGATGGGAAATTGTTTTCTATTGTTACATATGTATATAACAAATATGTTGCAAATATCCCAAGTAAATATCCGATAAGTAAATCTTTGGGTTTAATCCAAGTATGGCTACTCAGGTCTTAATTCATGAACATGTTAAACCAGTTGACTATTATTATTTGTTTCTTAAAACCAGAAAAATATAAATGTTGTGACTGTTTGCATCAGATAGAATGGAATGTTGTTCTTGAAATATATGACTTTTCCATTGGACATTTCAACTACTTTCTTAAAAGGTTGGATGAATGGAATATATCTAGATTGTTATCAATTCCACAATTGATTCCACAATTATTGTTTAGGGTAGGGGATTTAATCTATTTTTTTTCCTTCTAGAAGGTACTATCTAATTGAAAATGACATCCTTTGGATCTTTAATAAAAATAAATAAAGGCTTGAAAGGAAGTCTCATAACATTTTTGGTTCAAAGCAACTGTGGTGATAATGGAAGAGTAAAGTAGTGGCAGATATAAACAGAAAATGTGAGAGTAGGATTGAAAAACTCTTGGGGGTGTGTCTGACCTGGATTTGACATTTCTATCCCCTTCCAGGACAATAGTTGGAGTCCTAGTGGACAACCATTTATATATGAGCCAGCAGTGTGTAGCAGCTGCCAAAAAAGCCAACACAGTTCTAGGTTGCATAAACAGAGGGATAGAATCAAGATCACGTGATGTGTTAATACCTCTTTATAATGCCTTGGTAAGGCCACACTTGAAATACAGCATTCAGTTTTGATTGCCACGATGTAAAAAATATGTTGAGACTCTGGAAAGAGTGCAGAGAAGAGCAACAAAGATAATTAGGGGACTGGAGGCTGAAACATATGAAGAACGGTTGCAGGAACTGGGTATGTGTAGTTTAATGAAAAGAAGGACTAGGGGAGACAGGATAGCAGTTTTCCAATATCTCAGGGGTTGCCACAAAGAAGAGGGAGTCTGTTGTGGCCCCGCCCTCTGAGCCTGTCCCATCGGAGGAAGAAAGCTCCGAGCATGAGGAAGAGGAGTCAGCCAGGCCTCCCTCTCCAGGCCCCTCCCCTCTGGCATTGTCTCAAGTGCCGGCCGAGGGAGAAGACACAACTGATTCAAATCAGAGTGATAAGGAGACATCATTCCTGGACGCACGCCTCCGAAGGCGTGATAAACGTTTGCAGCAGCTTAGGAGGCGTGCTAGGGATTAGAACTGAGTCACTGGACCACACCCCAGAGACTATATAATAGAGGGTAGTGGTCAAAGGATCCTTGTGACGAACAAAGCAAAACCTTGGACAGTCACTAAAGCCTCGTCCGGAACTGCTGGGAGGAATATTATTTCTGTTTGGACTTTCTTGAACGTTCGTATCTTATCTGTCTGTTTGTGAAAATAAAGTCCCTTGGCAGACGGTGTGTCTATCGCTGCCAGGAGGGAGATAAGAACTGGGTGCGTTCCAAAGTGTTTCCTTAACCCTCGGCTGGCTGTGTTGTGTGTGTGTGGGGACGGGGACAGATCAGAGTCAGACTATTCTCCAAAGCACCTGATGGTAGAACAAGAAGCAATGGGTGGAAACTAATCAAGGAGAGAAGCAACTTAGAACTAAGGAGAAACTTCCTGACAGTTAGAACGATTAATCAGTGGAACAACTTGCCTCCAGTAGTTGTGAATGCTCCAACACTGGAAGTTTTTAAGAAGATGTTGGATAACCTTTTGTTTGAAGTGGAGCCGGGTTTCCTGCCTAAGCAGGGGGTTGGACTACAAGACCTCCAAGGTCCCTTCTAACTCTGTTATTCTATTCTATTCTATTCTATTCTATTCTATTCTATTCTATTCTATTCTATTCTATTCTATTCTATTCTATTCTATTCTATTCTATTCTATTCTATTCTACTCTACTCTACTCTACTCTACTCTACTCTACTCTACTCTACTCTACTCTACTCTACTCTACTCTACTCTATTCTAGTTGAAATAAATCCTGAAGTACCTTCCTCTGTATTATTTCTTTGTTTTCACTTTGCACATTTTACTGCTTTCAACAGATGGCAGATGTTCTGATAATCTACAGTAGTTCTTTTGGGGCCAGGTTAAATACAGCTGGGAATAAGGAATTATTTGCCATATCCTATTTTCCTATCCTGCCACATCCTATCCTGTTATTCTCCTATCATTATCCAATTCTTCTCTGAATTCTCAGGGGGAATTCTAGTTGCTACTGGAAAAACTGAAAAGACTAAATGACACAAAGAATCTTCCCTATATCTTGGAGAGCTGTTACAACAGAAAATCAGAAAGCTCAGTTTTCATCAGATCTTTCCTTGATACTTTATGTTCAGAGGGAAGCTGCTTGGGGACATTTAAATCACAGATAGGAAGAGATGAGGAGACCGTTTCCTGGCATGATGGTTAAGATTCTAGTGTTGGTACTGTTGCACTCTCAGATAATGTGCAGCTTTGCTCTTCTTCAGTGTCTGGTCAGTGAACCTCTTCCAATTCCCAGATATTTAAAGACAAGACAGCTGAACCTGGGTGTCATAACCTTTCAAATCTATATGCTTTATGAACCTCTTTCATTTGAAATTCCACCTTCACATGAAAATCCTGGATTCCCTTTGTAAGACATTTTAATTTGTTACATTTGTTAAGTGAAATGCTCTTGCTGTGAATATCCTGACTCTGTAGATTGTCTGGTTGTTGAACTTTAGTCAAAGCATTTCTTGGGCCACATTTATTACTAGGGGGCTGCCACAAAGTAACTGAAGGCAGGACAAGAAGGGATAGATAGAAACTAATCAAGGAGAGAGCAAACCTAGAACTAAGAAGAAATTTCCTGATAGTTAGAAGAGTTAATCAGTGGAATGACTTGCCTCCAGAAGTTATGGGTGCTCCAACACTGGAAGTTTTTAAGAAGAGATTGGACAACCATTTGTATGAAATGATACAGGTTTTCTCCTTGAGCAGGGGATTGAAAGAGAAGACTTCCAAAGTCCCATCCAACTGTTATTCTATTGTTTTCTTATTAATGTGATATTGTTGTGCTGGAAATGTAGGTTCCAAAATTTCTATTTGCATTATCTGTAAAATTGATGTCATCGAAATACTATTTGACTTGGCATGATTTGACTCAACTACTTTTCATTTGTCAAGGTTGCTAATCTTATACTTTAATTTTTCCCTTAACTTTCTGATATTCTTTTACCATCAATCAATCAATTAACCAATCCTTACAGAGAGTCTTCTGGCAAGTTAAATGTGAAGAAATTTAATATGGTCTAAAGGTTCCAAAATCACAGTCTATTTTCTCAGATGCTTCTGAGAAAAAGAGCTTTACTTTCCAAATGAAATCATATCTAAGGAGCATGAACTATATGCTTCATATGATATGTAAGATCTGGACTTCATTTTGAGATGAAAAGGAAATAGGCCTGTCCTGTCAGGCTAAAAACAGTGTCACAATAATTCTCTTCCAGCTTTAAAATGTCATTGGAATGCAATGCATGATTCATTCTGACAGAGAATAGTGAGTTAATTTATGCATCATACAGGTTCCTGATACAAAACTATCAGCATATTCTGGCCTTGGAATTTGCTTTGAAGGAAATCAATGAAAACTCTCACCTCCTACCCAACATCACCTTGGGCTTCCACATTTATAACAGCAACTTCATTGGAAGTTCAACCTATCGTGGTGCACTGGAGCTTCTTTCAACAAAGGACAAGTTCATCCCCAATTATAAGTGTGATGGCCAGAACAATGAAGTCGCTGTCATTGGAGGACCCTATACAAAAATCTCTCTGGGTATGGCAAATATTCTGAGCAACTACAAGATACAACAGGTGAGATATCCTTCCCCTTCCTTCCTTCCTTCCTTCCTTCCTTCCTTCCTTCCTTCCTTCCTTTCCAAACAGCAGGTTAGGAAGGTTAGGGTTATAATCTCAAACAATTAATAATTTATGGAGTACTTAAGGTATTCATTTCAATGAGAAAAACATGAAGGTCAGGTTTTCCCAAGGATTCTCATCGAACAAAACAATTAAGAACATTAAATAAGTCAACACAATCTAACAGAGAAGTCTGTTTTGGCTAGCTTGTACATTTTTATTTTAGCCAGCTTCTATTTATATTTTTCATACAAAGTACAAAAACATATACAATACATCAGTATGTTCCATGAATTCAATAACTAGGAAAAGCATACAAACTAGAAAAAACATTTGCGATCAATAGCTGATGCATATTACTTTTTTTAATTAATTAAAACCATAATTAATCTAGCTTCTCTGTCCATTATGATAACTCTTCATTTTGTGTTTTTCCCTCTGTGCCTTGAACATGAGCTTCTGTTTGTTTGTATTTATTGAGAAGTGACAAAAGTGAAAGTTTATTTGGGGATATGGTATCAAGAATTTTAAGGAGAACTATTTCCAGAGAATTTGCAATGTGTTTTAGAATAGAATAGAATTTTTTATTGCCCAAGTGTGATTGGACACACAAGGAATTTGTCTTGGTGCATATGCTGTCAGTGTACATAAAAGAAAAGATACGTTCATCAAGAATCATAAGGTACAACACTTAATGATAGTCATAGGATACAAATAAGCAATCAGGAAACAATATCAATATAAATCATAATGTATAAAAGCAACAAAGTTACAGTCATACAGTCATAAGTGGAAGGAGATGGGTGGTGGGAACGATGAGAAGATTAATACAGTAGTAGTGCAGACTTAGTAAATAGTTTGACAGTGTTGAGGGAATTATTTGTTTAGAAGAGTGATGGCATTCGGGAAAAAACTTGTGTCTAGTTGTTCTGGTGTGCAGTGCTCTATAGCGTCGTTTTGAGGGTAGGAGTTGAAACAGTTTATGTCCAGGATGCGAGGGGTCTGCAAATATTTTCACAGCCCTCTTTTTGACTCGTGCAGTATACAGGTCCTAAATGGAAGACAGGTTGGTAGTAATTGTTTTTTTTGCAGTTCTAATTATCCTCTGAAGTCTGTGTCTGTCTTGTTGGCTTGCAAACCAAACCAGACAGTTATAGAGGTGCAGATGACAGACTTAATAATTTCTCTGTAGATGTGTTTTACTGTCTCTAACTATGGATCACAAACTGTCTTTAAGCAATTCAGCAATCCCATTACCAAATTTTGCATGCCTATTACAGTAACACCTTTCAATTGCTTTTCAGCTTATCTATGGTTCTGCACCTACAATTAATGAAGGAGATGCTGTCCACTGGATGTTCCCAAATGATGTGCTTCAATACAGGGGAATTCTCCAGTTATTGCTACATTTTGGGTGGACGTGGATTGGAATGATATCTCTGAGATATGAAGATGGAGACTCTTTTATAGCTACTGTGGTTTCAATGTTTGCCCAAAGAGGAATTTGTTTTGACTTTATTAAACGTTACCCCAAAAAAACATACAATAATGAATTCTCTGAAATGTTAGAGGATGGAAATGAAATATATGACGCTGTCATGGCAAGCAGAGCATCTGCTGTGATTGTACAAGCTGAGTTTATGATAAGTATGCGGTTGTTGTTCTCTTATCATGTTCCATCAAAAAATGAGAAAGTCTGGATTATGATAGCCCAGATGGATTTCACTTCCACTTCCTTGCAAAGGAACTACCCTTTGCACTTCATTCATGGTGCTATATCCTTTGTGGTTCACTTAAGAGACTTAGTAGGCTTTCAGGATTTTGTTAGAAAAAGAAATCTGGGCAGCAATGAAGAAGATGGCTTCCTCAAGGATTTTTGGGAAGGTGCGTTTCAATGTGCATTTCCCAACTCCAGCGGAGAGAAGAATTTTGATGGTCTATGCACTGGGGAGGAGAAGATAGAGACTCTCCCTTCTTCGATTTTTGACATGAACATGAATAGCCACAGTTACACCATCTACAATGCCGTCTATGCTGTGGTACATGCCTTGCGTGCTCTATATTCATTCAAAAGGAAACACAAAGTTCTGTCAGCTAAAAGTCAACTGAAACTTCTCCAGCAAGGATCATGGAAGGTATCATTTTGAGCATGTGTGTATGTGTATGTATGTATGTATGTACATATGTGTATATATGTATGCATGTAGCTAGGTAGATAGATAAGTACACAGATAGGTACCATATTTTTCTGAGTATAAGACACACTTTCCCCCCCTCAAAGAGGGTGAAAATTTGGGTGCATCTTATACACCGAATGTAGTCCCACCCACGTGCTGGCCCCGACCCTTTTGGAGCTTTTGGAGGCTGCAAATGCAGCCTCCCAAACAGAGAGCCTCTCAAACAGCCTCCAAAAGGTCCCTTTGAAAGGCTGCCTTTGCAAAGAGAAGCTCCTTTGCAAACGGAAGAAAAATAGTAATACAGTCTTAGTAAATTATTTGACATTGTTGTGGGAATTAGTTGTTAAGCAGAGTGATGGCATATGGGAAAAAAAAACTGTCCTTGTGTCTAGTTGTTCTGGTATGCAGTGCCCTATAGTGTTGTTTTGATAGTAGAAGTTGAAACAATTTATGTCCAGGATGTGAGGGGTCTGTAGATATTTTCACAGCCTTTTTTTTTTATTCGTGCAGTATATAGATCCTCAATGGAAGGCAGGTTGGTAGCAATTGTTTTTTCTGCAGTTCTAATTATCAGTTGAAGTCTGTGTTTGTCTTGTTAGGTTGCAGATCCAAACCAGACAGTTATGGAGAAGCAGATGAAAGATTCAATAATTCCTCTATAGAACTCAATCAGTAGCTCTTATATACTAGAATCCTAGTATTCTTAAAGGATACTTAAAGGTTATTATGGATACTATGACAAAAATCAATAATTAATCAAGAAAATATTAGATCTCTTCCAAAAGTCCTCTTAGCTCTTGGTCTAATAAATTTTATAGCAACTTTATTTCTTTTTCTCTTTGAGTTGCATCATTTTCTGAGGACTGTCTCATTTAACAATAATGCTGGGGAGCCTGTTTCCTTTGATGAAAGTGGACAATTGGTGTCAGGATTTGACATAATCAACTGGATCACCTTGCCAAACCAATCCCTCCTTAGAGTCAAAGTTGGAAGTTTAGATGTACATACTTCTGAAGCTATGAAGTTCACCATTCAGGAGAAGGCCATTGTTTGGCCCACCAGTTTTAATCAGGTAGGCTGGTTGATCCTGGCTGTGTGACCATCCTTTCAAAGATGGCAATGAAAGCAAAGATTCAAAGACAATATTGTATGGCAGGGGTACCCAAACAAAGGTTTCCCTTTGTGAAGTGTTAGATTGTTCATCAAACATTTATTATATGAAATTAGTTTAATAAACAGTACTTTACTATTAATATTGGACTAATAATGGCAACACCAAGTATGGAAAAGCCCTTAAACCCTGGCGGTCTTTAATGATCTCTTTGGAGGATATTGTTCAATTGTTTGCCAATGTTGAGTGTCAAATACTCCTAGACACCACATCACCTTGATGGTATGGAAGATCATGAAAGGGGGGGGGGGATATTGCCTTAGGATCCGGAACATACAGACGGATTCCAGCAACGGAACACGGTGGAGGGGGAGGTTGCATTAGGACACCATGCATACCAATAGTGGGTAATGGATGGGATATAAGAAGAGGGGGGGTTTACAGGAACGGGAATGGGAAAGTACATCAGCAGCTGAAGAGATGATAGCGAGGTGGAGAATGACGTCACATGCCTGTGACCGACGGCAAACGGAACAGAACAAGTGGCGGATTTGACTGTAACAGCTGTGAGGGATTGCCTGATGATAGTTCAACTGTGTCCATGCCCTATAAAACTGTACGGGCGGGAAGCTAAGGCGTCTCCGACTTTGTTTCTGCTTAGCAGCTCAGTGCCTACTGTACGCCGCTGTGTTGGTCTCATTAAACTGGGTTTTGGATCGAATCCCTCCTTTCATTTGTGCGTGTGTGTTCATGTGCACCCGGCAAAGCACTGGCGGATCCAGAGGGGCTGAGAGCCAAAATGTTTGCCAATTCTTTATTTTGTTTTTTAGAAATTGAATGCTTCCTCCTATCACCATTTATTTATACCTATTGTTCCACAGATAACCAGACTCAAATTATCATTTTTTGATAAATTTACAATTTTAGGATAGGTGGAAGGAAAGGTAAAAAGAGGGCTACTAGCAGCAAGATTGTTGGGCTTCATTATAATAGTGATGAGTGCCCTGTTGGAACATCTGAATAACCATAGTGGTGAAGGATCATCCATTGAGAAGACTTTATCTATGTGGTGTATAAGATTCAAAACTTCTTCTAGCAGCTAATCAATCAATCACTCAGATTTTTGATTTTGGAGGTTATATTTTGTGTGCTCTCCCCAAACATTGGCTACAAAAAAATAAATTACACGTTTCTAAAAAGATTCTCATTAAGCAAAATAAATAAACTAGAGAACTGAACACTATCTTCTGTATTAGTTCCCATCTGTACATCTTCCAGAGGTTCTTTAAGATGATTTTATTTATTCATGATAGGTATATTACTATTTTCATGTGTGATTCATCACTTGACTTAAAATCTCTTTAATTGAACAGATGCTGTTGAAGAAAGATCTTGTTGGACTCTAAGCAGGATATCCAAAAATAAAATGTCTTCTATAACCCCCCATATTGGCACTATCTAATTCAACATTTTCCTTTTCTTCCTTTGCCTTTCAGGTTCAGCCCCTTTCAGTGTGCAATGATCATTGTCTTTCAGGTCATAGAAAAACCATGAAAGAAGAGAAACTGTTCTGTTGCTATGACTGCCTTCCATGTGCAGAAGAAAAGATTTCAGCCCAAGAGGGTAAGATATGCATCAATAGAATTTGTTGATTGAATAAGACATCATGTGTTGGTTGGTTGATTTCTGTCTCTATTATTCAAGCTTCTTGGCCTCCCATTTCACTTGAAAATTAAAATTTTCACACCTTAGAATATGATGGACCTGTTTCCACTACATTCTAATACACAAAGTTTCAGATGTGTACCGTATTTTTCGGAGTATAAGTCACACTTTTTTTCCCTCCTAAAAGAGGCTGAAAATTTGGGTGCATCTTATACTCCGAATGTAACCGCGTGCAGAGCCCAAAATGGCTACCCAGAACAGCTGCTACCTTCTCTTACCACTTCCGCACTTTGCTGCTTTGGTCACTGGAGTTCCCTCTGAGGATCAGCTGTGCTTTTGAAGCTGTTTTTCAGCCCCAAAATGAGCAAAGCGATCTTCTGTGCTTTGCCTGCTTTTCTAATTGCTGCTTCCTCTGACAATCAGCTGTGCTTTAGAAGCACAGCCTCAACCAGCCCCAACCTCAAAACCACCGAGCAAACTAATGTGCTGAAGCTGATGCCCCAACCAGTCCCAACCTCAAAACCAGTGAGCGAACTAATGTGCTGGGACTGGTAGGCAGAATTTATTTCCCCCTATTTTCCTCCCTAAAAAGTAAGGTGCATCTTATACTCTGAAAAATACGATAATTTTGCATTCAGTTGTAGTAATATAAACAATGTATTATGTTCTTTTTCAGATGCAGATGACTGTGTCCCATGTCCAGGGGATCAGTATGCAAATTTCTATCAAAATGCATGCATTGTTAAAGAGATCTCCTTCTTATCTTACCAAGACATTTTAGGAATTACATCTTTGGTGTTTGCATTCTCCTTGGCTTTCATGACAGTACTTGTGCTTGCTATCTTCATTAAGCACAATGACACACCTATTGTCAAAGCCAACAACCAGAGCCTTTCCTACCTTCTCCTCACCTCTCTTCTCTTCTCCTTCCTTTCTGCTTTCCTTTTCATTGGTCAGCCAACAGTACTGACATGCCTCCTTCGACAAATTGCTTTTAGCTTCATATTTTCAGTAGCAATTTCTTGCGTGCTGGCCAAGACTATCATTGTAGTTCTTGCTTTCATGGCCACCAAACCAGGATCTGAAATAAGGAAATGGGCAGGAAACAGATTGGCTACTTCGATTGTCTTTTCTTGCTCCTTTCTTCAAGCTTCTCTTTGTGTCATTTGGCTGGCAACCTCTGCCCCATTTCCAAATTTTGACATGTATTCCCTGCATAAAGAAATTATATTAGAATGTAATGAAGGGTCAATTTACATGTTTTACTGTGTTTTGGGTTTCATGAACATTCTTGCCCTAGTCAGTTTCATGGTTGCTTACCTAGCCAGGAACTTGCCTGACACCTTTAATGAAGCCAAGTTCATCACCTTCAGCATGCTGATCGTCTGTAGTGTGTGGTTGTCCTTTTTCCCAGCCTATCTGAGCACCAAGGGCAAACACATGGTGGCTGTGGAAATCTTCTCCATCTTTGGCTCCAGCGCAGGGTTACTGGCTTGCATTTTTTTACCCAAATGTTATATTATTCTTTTCCAGCCTGAATTAAATAAAAGAGAACAGCTAGTGAGGAGGTAATAATATTTCCATGTTTTTATTTATCATTGCTGACAATTCAATGTGATAAGCAAGATGTTCAATTTGAAAATAAAGTTTATGAAAATATCTCAGTCTTATGGAAGTTCTTGCAATTTAGATATCCTTGGGTTAAGTGAAAGCATGTTATAGTTTAAGCTATTTGTGCTCTTTGTAAAAAAGAAATATTTTTCTAATGTTCTTTATATTGAGAGTACAGCATACTTGTTCAAGAATGTTTGTGTCTGAAAGACAGAAAATGATCCTAAAGATTAATTTTAAATTTAGTCTGCCATTATGTCCGTGATATAATGTGTTCTTTTGGTCACATTATATCACAGACATATATGATGAAGATTTTGCTCTCTCTATACCACTATGTATATATCACCAATGTAAGATTATTCTTGTCCTTTAATATTTGTTATCTAGCCAGCAACTATCCATGGAATGCAGAGAAGGTAGACAGATACTCTCCTACTTAATGTATTCATCAAGATAATATGACTATTGCATGTCAATAGAAGGATGTCTAGTCCACTATACATTACAGAACTCTATACTTCATCAATTCATTTGAATTCTCCAGGGACTGGTAAAAGTAACATGAATGAATCCTATTCTTCAAAAGGGAAAGATTTTCTACTGTTGCAATGAATTCAGTTTGGCTGCATGATATGCCAAAATGCTGTTGCCAAAATGATACTTGGCTCTGATAACTACCAGAGAGGGTGTCAATATCCGAGACAGCATGCTGTTCAACATTGCCACAACATGCCATTTCAGAGTTGCCCCACATGTGCAGGGAGAGCGGGGTGCATGGGGGCACAGATGGGTATCAGGTGATGGGACTCATGCTGGGAGAGTGCCAGGAAGGCAAGCCAGATACAGTCTGTTAAGAAGCCATCTAGACCTGAAGAGTGCTTGCTGGAGCCGGCCAGGGAGCAACCGGGCTTGAACAGTACTTGCTGGAGCTGGTCCAAAAAAGTCCAAAACAGATTCTTCATAAACAGTCCTTTGGCCTTATCACCAACCTTTGTCTCCTTTGGCACCCTGCCAAAGGCTTTTCTTGGCAAAACCCCACGAAGTTCAGAAGCAAGAGATGCTGACAAGAAACAAATGTAGCAACATTGCTTTCCCACAAAGATCCCAAGAGCCGTTGCTGCTCTTTTAAGCCTTCTGGGAGGGGCCAATCATCTCCTGGCCTTACTCCCAAGTCGTCCTTTTGGTTTTAGTTGCTCTTGCTTTCTGAAAGCTCTTTGCATGCGAGCACTAGGAACAGGCTCCTCCTGTTTCTCTGCCTCTCTGCTATCTGCCTCTGGAGGCTCCGGAGCCTGTGCATCGCTCCCAGATGGCCCTGGTCCTATCTCTATCTCTGATGCAGAGCCTTCGTCTGGGTCTTCCCCTGACTCCAGGACTGGCCCATTGTCCTCCCCAGCCTCCTCATTGTCCAACCCCGCTGCCAGCTCTGCAGGCTGCTGGTGGCCCACAACACTAATCAAGGAGAGATCTAACCTAGAACTAACCTATGAGGTTAAAAAAAACCCTAAAGTAAATAAGTTTGAGCATGCGCAAGATGGTGGCTGCATTGTAAGTGCTGCGCTTGGATGGAGGCTATTTTTTTAAAAATTTGATTTATATGCCGCCCTTCTCCGGAGACTCAGGGCAGCTTACAATGTGCTCAGCAATAGCCTTCATCCTTTTGTATATTTATACAAAGTCAGCTTATTGCCCCCACAACTGGGTCCTCATTTTCAGGGCCTTAGGGTTTACCACAGGGGCGCTTGGTCATCAGTGACCCCTGGTTCGGTCGGATGGGCTCGGGGTGAGGGTTTTGAGACCTTCCTCACCCCTGGGCATTCCTGGAGTCGGAAACGGCAACGGAGAGCTGTAGCCATGCCGTTCTGACGCTGCCGAGAGCGGAGACATGGTGGCTTTTGCCGGCGGCTAGTTTTGGTCGGTGGAGCTCGGAGCGAGGGTTTTGGGACCTCCCTTGCCCCTGGACGTGCTTGGAGTTGGTGGCGATGGCGGAGAGCTGTGGCCGCGCCACTCCACCGCTCAGACATTTCCGAGAGTGATGTTATGGTGGTTTGTCGGCAGCGGCTTGTCAGTAGTGGCAGCGGCGAAGGTGAAGGCAAAGGTGGCAGTGTGGCGGTGAGTGGCAGGCAGCCTGTTAAATTCCATCTGCCCCACTTGGAAACCTCCTCAGTGGCCCTTTGGAACCGGGAATGGTGGCGTTGGCATCAGCGGGGGTGGCGTGGTCGGCCCAGATATTAATTTGGGCCCCGGCACACCCCATTGAAGTAGTGACTGTCAGCGTCTCAGAACTGACATAGAAAAGGGAGGAGAAGCCTGAACTTTTGCCTGCTAAATCCCTTTGAAGATTCAGTCTCCTCATAGATGGGTAGGGGGGAGACATTCCTGTGACCTGACGAAAAAGGAATCAGGAAAGTGACTTGGAAGATAGCCAATGAGAAGCAGAGAATTGGGGATTGGAAAGGGAGGGATTGGGGGGTAAAGGTCAGTACTGACCGTCTGTCAGGTTTCGATGCTATCTCAAAATAAATGAACTTCCAAACTGCCGATCTTTAAGGAAATTTTCTCTTTATTCGAGCACAGCAATCTGATCCTGACTCTTTTTGCGGTCAGTACTGACCTTTGACCTCCAATCCCTCGGGCTGGTGGGCGACGGAGGGGTTTCCCCATTGCATGGATACCAACTCTTTCTCTCCTCCCCCCTCCCGGGTACTGTGTATGCCAAAAATGGGCTTATTATCTGCCCTTGACTGAAGGGGTTCTCTCTCCCCCCCTTCCCTCTTTTTCCCCTTCCCTTTTCCATCAGGATTTACTCGGATACGATCTTCGAGTATAAGACTACGCCAAGGACTTCCATCTTTGCCCCCAGCGTGACTCACGGACTGACAGACTGACAGACTTCTCCCTCCGACCATGGGTCAGCCAAATGATGCAACTGCTGAGGGGGCCTTTATTGCATCATGATTTTGCCATTGGGAGAAGTACTTTTTCGATCCATGGCTGCTTGAGGGTCCCGCCGTGAGAGGGTGGGCCGGATATCGTTCCCATTGGATGAAATTGTCAGGACCCTCCTACTGTCGTGGGAGGACAGTAGAGATACCAGTGGTACATAATGGAACAATGGCTCCATGCTACATCTTTTTTGAGACCCCTGATTATGCTCTGTGCCTCCATCGCTGCACTCGGAGATGTACACGACAGCGGATCTTCTTGCACTGTGAGATTCCCCCCTCTTGCAGATGTGGCCCTCCTCACTATTGAGGGCCCACCTCAATGATGGGTTCTGGGACCCAGAGAGGTGGCATGTGAAAACCAGGGGGTTGAGGGGTTTTTTATCGAAATTTTTAGTTAAACTTTTAAGGAGTTCCAGAGAGAGGCAGGGTCAGATTGGAATTCAGGTTGTGGGTATGGGGGATAACCCACAAGGGGGAGGGTCGGGTCTGGCTGTGAAGCGTGGCGTGGGGGGTGGGGGACCCGGGGTCGAGGGGGGGTCAGAGCTCATCCAGATATTTATTATTTATTTATTTTATTTTATTAAATTTCTATACTGCCCTTCTCCCGAAGGACTCATGGCGGTGAACAGCCACGAAATAAAACACATAAATACAAAAATTTAAAATGAATTAAAAACGAATTAAATAATTTGGCTGAATTTAAAATACCCCATAATTTAAAACAAATTAAAATTTACATTTAAAAAGGGGAGAAGATTTAGGCCAGGCCAGCTTGATGGAATAGGAAAGTCTTAAACGCGTGACGGAAGGTGCGCAGATCCGGGATCCTCCGTATCTCCACAGGGAGCTCGTTCCAGATCGTAGGTGCCCCCACAGAGAAGGCTCTCCCCCTAGGGGCCGCCAGTCAACATTGTTTGGCCGACAGCACCCGGAGGAGCCCCTCTCTATGGGAGCGTACTGGCCGGTGGGAGGCTATTGGTAGTAGCAGGTGGTCCTGTAGATAACCAGGTCCTAAGCCATGGAGCGCTTTAAAGGTGATAACCAGAACCTTGAAGAGCACTCGGACGACCACCAGGAGCCAGTGCAGCTCGCGTAGGAGAGGTGTTACATGGGAACTCCACGTTGCTCCCATAACCACCCGCGAGATAGTGTTTCGAACATCAATACAGTAGGTGGGAGGGGCAGATACAGCGGGAGCAGGGGGCTATATCATGTTAGGGGAGTGCGCACTCACTGTCTACGAGCGGTGGCATGCTCCGGCCCCAAAGGCTCCACTCGTTCCCCAGGTTGCATAGACCCTCAGGGCCCAGGCCTTCGGCTGATGTTATGCAATGCCAGGTCCATAGTAAATAAAGCCCCCCTCATTTGTGATCTTGTTCAGGAGGGGGGAGCAGACCTTGCAGGTATTATGGAGACCTGGTTGGGCCAGGAGGGGGGTGTTCCCCTCTTTGAAATGTGCCTACCAGGTTTCCACACATTCCATCAGCCGAGGTCACAGGGGAGGGGCGAGGGGTAGCGGTTATCATTAAAGAAGGTCACTGTTCCCCAGACGGCCGGCTGTGAATCCCTCCTTGTGAAATGGGGTCACAGGATTCAGATGGGTTTGCTGATCACATACCTGGCTCCCTGCCACGTGGCAGCAGCCCTGCCCGAGCTACTCAACGTCATCGCCGGGGTGGCAGTTGACACCCCTAGATTTATAGTCATGGGGGATTTCAACCTGCCGTCCATGGGTGAGATGTCTGAGGTGGCTCGGGAGTTCATGGCTTCCATGACAGCTATGGACCTGACCCAGTTAATTCATGGCCCTACCCACATGGGGGGAAATACGCTGGATCTGGTTTTGTCTCTGGACAATGGTTGAATGACCTTGAGATAGGGGATATAGTTACCGAGCCCTTGTCATGGTCAGATCACTCTCTCCTTCGTCTCGACCTTCGAACCGCTGCACCCCACCGCAAGGAGGCAGAGCCGGTAAGATGGTTCCGCCCCAGGCGCCTGATGGAACCTGACAGGTTCCAGATGGAGCTTGGGCCATTTCCTGAGGCTCTGGCACACACCTCGACTGGAGATCTAGTGGCTGCCTGGGATAGGGCGGCCGCTGGAGCTCTGGATCGGGTCGTGCCTTTGTGGCCTCTGATCCAGCGCTGATCTTATTTGGCTCCTTGGTTTACTGAGGATCTGAGGGAGTTGAAGTGCTGCTAAAGACACCTAGAGAGTAGTTGGAGGGCCAGTCTTTCTGAATCGGACCGGACATTGGTAAGATCTCATATTAGGAATTACCTAGTGGCGATAAAAGCAGCAAAATGTAGTTATTTTGCTGCTCTTATTGTGTCATCAGATAACCGCCCGGCCGCCCTGTTTAGGGTGACCCACTCCCTGCTCCACCAGGAAGCACAGGAGGACCACTTGGAGGGT
Organism: Pituophis catenifer annectens; assembly: GCF_029215685.1. Taxonomy (NCBI): domain Eukaryota; kingdom Metazoa; phylum Chordata; class Lepidosauria; order Squamata; family Colubridae; genus Pituophis; species Pituophis catenifer. Next base: position 15,527,976 of record NW_027256895.1, read on the forward strand.
AGAGCTGAGGATTTTATTCAGTATCTGTATGACAAAATCACTCAGATTCAGGAAGATCTGGACTCCGACTGGGTCATTTCAGGGGGGATGACTGAGGCAGGTCTTGAGAATGTTATCTGGGATGAGTTTTATCCTCTGACTCTTGAGGATGTGGACAGGATTCTGGGTAGACTGAACGCGACCACATGTTTATTGGACCCGTGTCCCTCCTGGTTAGTGCTGGCTTCCCGGGAGGTGACATGAGGCTGGGTCCAGGGGATTATAAATGCTTCATTGGGTGAGGGTGACTTTCCCACCACCTTGAAAGAGGCGGTGGTGAGGCCTCTCTTCAAGAAGCCTTCCCTGGACCCGGCAATGTTGGTTAATTATCGTCCGGTCTCCAACCTTCGCTTTGTGGCGAAGGTTGTTGAGAGCATGGTTGCGCAACAGTTCCCCCAGCACCTGGATGAAACAACGTATCTGGATCCATTCCAGTCGGGTTTCAGGCCTGGGTACAACACAGAAACAGCATTGGTCGTGTTGGTTGATGATCTCTGGAGGGCTCGGAACAGGGGTTGCTCCACTGTCCTGGTCCTATTAGATCTCTCAGCAGCGTTTGATACCATTGACCATGGTATCATGCTGCACCGGTTGGAAGAGTTAGGGGTGGGAGGCACTGTGTTGTGGTGGTTCTCCTCCTTTCTCTCCAACCAGTTGCAGTCTGTGTTGGCAGGGAGGCAGAGGTTGACCCTGAGGCCCCTCATATGTGGGGTGCCGCAAGGGTCAGTCCTCTCGCCCCTCTTGTTCAACATTTATGCCGCTGGGCGAGATCATCTGTGGTTTCGGGGTGAAGTACCACCAGTACGCTGATGACACTCAGCTGTACATCTCCACCCCGGACCACCCCAACAATGCCCTTGAAGTGATGTCCCGGTGCCTGGAGGCCGTGCAGATCTGGATGGGGAGGGATATGGTCAGGCTCAAGCGATCCAAGGCCAAGTGGCTGTGGTTTCCGACGTCCCGATATAGTCAGTTGGCGCCATCACTGACTATTGGGGGCAAATCATTGGCTCCCACAGAGAGGGCTCGCAACTTGGGTGTCCTCCTGGATTCACGGCTGTCTTTAGAAGAGCATTTGATGGCCGTGACCGGGAGGATTTTTCATCAGGTTCGCCTGATTTGCCAGTTGAGTCCCTTTCTGGATCGGGACTCCTTATGCACGGTCACTCATGCCCTCGTCACTTCCTGCCTGGACTATTGCAATGCTCTCTACATGGGGCTCCCCTTGAGGAGCACCCAGAGGCTCCAACTGGCGCAGAGTGCGGCCGCGCGGGTGGTAATGGGAGCGACATGGCGTTCCCATGTAATACCTCTCCTGCGCAAGCTGCACTGGCTCCTGGTGGTCTTCTGGGTGCGCTTCAAGGTTTTGGTTACCACCTTTAGAGCGCTCCATGACTTAGGACCTGGTTATCTATGGGACCACCTACTATCACTAATAGCCTCCTACTGGCCGGTACGCTCTCATAGAGAGGGGCTCCTCCGGGTGCCGTCGGCCAAACAATGTTGACTGGCGGCCCCTAGGGGAGAGCTTTCTCTGTGGGGGCACCTACTATCTGGAATGAGCTCCCCCCGGAGATACGGAGGATCCCAGATCTGCGCACCTTCCGCCGCGCTCTCAAGACCTTTTTATTCCACCAGGCAGGCCTGGCCTAATCTTTTCCCTTTTTCTTTTTAATATGAAAATTTTAATCTGTTTTTAAATGATTGGGGTGTTTTAAATCTGTCTGGGCCAAATTGTTTAATTCGGTTTTATTCTGTTTTAAATTTTGTATTTATGTATTTTATCGTTTAGCTGTTCACCGTCCTGAGTCCTTCGGGAGTAGGGCGGTATATAAATCAAATAAAGAAGAAAGAAAGAAAGAAGGTGACTGGCTCGAAATCCGCTATCAAGATCGACTCTAGTTATTAAGGTTTTCAAGACCTCCTAAAAATGCAGGGATGGAGAACCAAGTACCATAACTTTGAAAAAAGAAATAGATATTTGGGTGAATATGAATAAGATTGTGAATAGTCAAGGAGGGAAGGGAAGGGAAGGGAAGGGAAGGGAAGGGAAGGGGAGGGGAGGGGAGGGGAGGGGAGGGGAGCTAAGGAAGGAAGGAAGGAAGGAAGGAAGGAAGGAAGGAAGGAAGGAAGGAAGGAAGGAAGGAAGATCTGAGTCAATATGAAAAAATGTATGGGTAGTCTTATATAGAAATATGGTCATTCTCAATCCACCCATCCTGGAAAGAATTGTGGGCAGAAAGTATTTTGACAATGTGGACAGATCCTATTCTGCTTTAGAAGAAATGGAGGAGAGATTGAAGCATCTTTGAGGAAAACGTGCAGAGATCTGTCATTGCATGCATCATGGCCTGCATTCATCAAGGCAAAGGATACCATTTAACTGACAAATGGCATCGTTCGGATCTTTAATTAACAAAAGGCTTTGAAAAGAAGTGTGATAACATTTTTGGTTCAAAGCAGGGACAGTAGACACCTGCAGCATAGTGGTAGTGGAAGAGCAAAGTAGTGGCAGATATAAAGAAAGAATTTGGGAGCAGGATTGAAAAAGACTTTGAAGGGGTGACCCTGGTTTGACATTTCTATCCACTTCTAGGCCAATAGTTGAAATCAATCTTGAAAGTTTTCCCTTCTCTATTAGGATTTGTCTTCATTTTGCATATTTTACTGTTCTCCGTAACAAATATCTCTTGTTAATCTGTAATTGTTTTGGGACCAAGTTAAATGCCACTCTGAATAGTAAACTATTGGGCATATCCTTTTATCCTATCCTGCCAAACCCTATCCTGTTATAATACTATCATTATCAAATTCTTGTCTGAATTCTCAGTGGAATTCTAGATGCTGCAGGCAAGAATATCAAGACTAAATGACACCAAGAATCTTCCCTATATCTTGAAGAGCTTTTACAGCAGAAAGTCAGAAAGCCCAACTTTCATCAGATCTTTTCCTGATACTTTATGCTCTGTCCTCTCAGAGGGAAGCTGCTCAGGGACATTTAAATTACAGATAGGGAGAGATAAGCAGGTAGCTTCTTGAAATGATGGTTAAGATTCCAGTGCTGGTACTGTTGCAGTCTCAGATAATGTACAGCTTTGCTCTTGTTCAATGTCTGGTCAGTGAACCTCTTCCGATTCCCAAATATTTAAAGACAGGACAACTGAACCTTGGTGTCATAACGTTCCAAATCTATATGCTTTCTGAACCACTCTTGTTTGAAATCCCACCCTCACATGAAAACCCTGGATTCCCTTTGTAAGGCATTTTAATTGGTTACATTTGTTAAAAGAACTGCTCTTGCTGTGAATATCCTGACTCTGTCTGTACATTCTCTGGTTGTTGAACATTAGTCAATGTATTTCATGAGCCACATTTATTAATGTGATATTATTATGCTACAATGCTGGAAAATGTAGGCTCTAAAATTTCTGCTCCCATCATCTGCAAAAGCTAAGCCACCTAAGGAAAACTTGCCTTGCCTTTGATTTGACTTAACTTGACTTAATTACTTTTCATTTCTCAAGGTTCCTAGTCTTATGCTTTAAATTTCCCTTAACTTTCTGATATTATTTTGCCATCAGTCAATCTTTACAGAGATTCCCCTGGAAAGTTATATATGAACTAATTTATTATTGTCTAAACTCTCCAAAATCATAGTCTATTTTCTCAGATGCTTCTGAGAAAAAGGGCTTTACTTTCCCAATGAAATCACATCTCTTTCTTTATCTTAATATATTTAAACGTGAATTAATAAAAAATAAAGTTAAGGAATGTATATGTATATGATTAAGAATAGAAAAAATAGAATTTGAGGGTGAAAGAAGATACTGTTTATAGAAATAAGAATAGAAAAATTAAGATTTGATTAACAAAAATGGAAAAAGAACACTTTGGCAGAAACTGTAAGTAAGTAAAATATATTTGGATATGATAAATTATATATGATATGATATGATATGATATGATATGATATGATATGATATGATATGATATGATTAATACTCTGTTTCAAAAAATATGTGGGTGTGTATTGGGTGGGGGAACCAATAAAACTTGTCAAAAAAACAAACAAATCACATCTAAGGGGCATGAACTATATGCTTCATAGTTTTTGTTTTGTTTTTTTTATTTTGTCGAGTACATATTAGATAATATATATAAGTATAAGCATGAATTGAATACATAAAATGAATACAATTAAAGGGAACATTAGGACAGGGATGGTAGGCACGCTGGTGCTCTTATGCATGCCTTTTATAGACCTCTTAGGAATGGGGTGATGTCAACAGTAGACAGTCTTAGGTTAAAGTTTTGGGGATTTTGGGATGAGATCACAGAGTCTGGTAGTGCATTCCAGGCATTAACAACTCTGTTACTGAAGTCATATTTTCTGCAATCGAGTTTGGAGCGGTTCACTTTAAGTTTGTATCTATTGTGTGCTCGTGTATTGTTATGGTTGAACCTGAAGTAGTTATTGACAGGTAGGACAGGTAGGATTTTATGAGCTATGCTTAGGTCATACCAAAGTTGATATGTTAGATCTGGACAATTTTCCAATTTCCAAGGGCTCATTTTGAGATGACAAGTAAAAATAGATCTTTCCTGTCACTTGATATCAGGCTAAAAAAAAAAAGTGTCACAATAGTTCTCTTCCAGCTTAAAAATGCCAGAGCAATTGTCATTGGAAAGCAATGCATAGTTCATTCCAAAAGATAGTAGTGAATTCATATAATCATCTTACAGGTACTTGACACAAAACTATCAGCATATTCTGGCCTTGGAATTTGCTTTGAAGGAAATCAATGAAAACCCTCACCTCCTACCCAACATCACCTTGGGCTTCCACATTTACAACAGCAACTTCATTGGAAGCTGGACCTATTGTGGTGCACTGGAGCTTCTTTCAACAAAGGACAAGTTCATCCCCAATTACAAGTGTGATGGCCAGAACAATGAAGTCGCTGTCATTGGAGGACCCTATACAAAAATCTCTCTGGATATGGCAAATATTCTGTGCAACTACAAGGTACAACAGGTGAGGTATGCTCCCCTTTTCTCCCCAGCCATGCAAATGAATCTTAGATTTCCTTCCTTCCTTCCTTCCTTCCTTCCTTCCTTCCTTCCTTCCTTCCTTCCTTCCTTCCTTCCTTCCTTCCTTCCTTCCCAACAGCAGGTTAGGAAGGTTGAGGTTATAATCTCAAACGGTTACTAATTTGTGGGATACTTACTTAAAGCATTCATTTCAATGAGAAAAAAACACGAGGGTTGAGTTTTCACAAGGATTCTAATCTAACAAAAGAATTAAGGACATTAAAATAATGAACACTTCACAAATTAAAACATAAGTCTGTTGTGGCCAGCTTGCATGCTTTTCTTTTGGTCAGTTTCTATTTGTGTTTCTCATACTGAGCCAGGCTAAGATTCGATATTGGGATAAAACTCAAATATTAGAAATCCAAATCTTTGGTCAAGACAGAAGTGCCTCTCCCGTGCCAAGGTGCTGAGATGACAAACGGTATTTGACGTAGGTACAGAATTGTAAAAGGGCAAACTGACCCTAAACAGATACATTCTGTTGTTTAATGTTTATTGCATCCCAAATGTCATGCATATCCCTGGATAAGGGGTGCTGCTTCCTTATTGCCCTTGAGGCGTCTTCTAGCCTCTTATCTCCTTTTATTATGTCTTGAGCTCCGGAGCTGAAAACCTGAGCCTGTGGGAACAGGGCTGTTATGTCTTTCCTAGAGATAGATTAAAGGGTAGCTTCTACATGTGAAATGCATCACTCTCTGTAATACTTTTGCCTTTAAACTGTATAAATACATGGCCAGAAGAAGCCATCGGCATTCAGACCCTTTTCTTGTCTTTGGACTGTTTGAACCTTGCGCAATAAACTCTTTCCTGCATTGAAGAGCTTGCCCAGTCCGTTATTTTGTCTACAACAATACAAAATTACAAAAAAGTACATGATACATTAAGATGTTCAATGAATCCAATGACTAGGCAAAGCATTACACACTAAACTATAAACTGTCTTTATGCAATGCATCAATTCTGTCACTAAATTTTGCATGCTTATTACTTTAACACCTTCCAGTTATTTTTTCTTCTATAGCTCATCTATGGTTCTGCACCTACAAATAATCATGGAGACATTTTCCAATGGATGTTCCCTAACAATATGCTTCAATACAAGGGAATTCTCCAATTGTTGTTACATTTTGGGTGGACATGGATTGGGATGATTTCTCTGAACTATGATGATGGTGATTGGTTTATAGCGACTGTGGTTTCAATGTTTGCCCAGAGAAGAATCTGCTTTGACTTTATTAAAAGTTTCCCCAAAAAGACATACACTCATGAGTTCTCTGATATGTTAGAGGATGGAAATGAACTATACGACACTCTCATGGCAAGCATAGCGTCTGCTGTGATTGTACAAGCTGAATTTATGCTGACTATGAGGTTGTTGTTCTCTTATCAAGGTCCATCAAAAAACGAGAAAGTCTGGATCATGATAGCCCAGATGGATTTCACTTCCACTTCTATGCAAAGGGACTGGCCTCTACACTACATTCATGGTGCTATATCCATTGTGGTTCACTTAAGTGACTTGGTCGGATTTCAGGATTTTGTTAGGGAAAGAAATCCGGCCACCAATGAAGAAGATGGCTTTCTCAAGGAGTTTTGGGAAGATGCGTTTCAATGTGCGTTCCCCAACTCCAGCGGAGTGAAGAATTTTGATGGTCTATGCACTGGGGAGGAGAAGATAGAGACTCTCCCTTCTTCGATTTTTGACATGAACATGAATAGCCACAGTTACACCATCTACAATGCCGTCTATGCTGTGGTACATGCCTTGCATGCTCTGTATTCATTCAAAAGGAAACACACAGTTTTGCCAGATACAAGTCAACTGAATCTTCGCCATCAAGAATTTTGGCAGGTATCCTTTTGAGTTTCTGTATGTATTTTATAAATTCTCTCTCTCTTTCCCCCACCCCCCCAATTATGTGTGATATGTTTAGTCTTCAATCTTGAGTCCTCTTCCAGACAGCCAGGAATTTGGTATGCTTGCACAATATCTTAGCTTTTTCTACTTCTGCATTCTTCTGGACAGAGAGATCTGATGTAGTTCCTGGATTTTATTGGAGCCACTCTCCCACCTTAGGCGTCATAGCCCCAAGTGTTCCCACTACACCTGGAATCACTTTGTTCTTCAGTTCCAACATCAGACCATGGTATTTCTCCAGCTTCTCATTTTTCCTGATGTTGCTGTCATTCTGCACCACCTTTGTCTTTCGATCCTTGAGTGCTATGATTATTTCTGGTTGATTGACTACTACCTGCCCATCTGTCCGGATCTGGAAGTCCGACAAAATCTTAGCTTTCTTATACTCCACACACCACCTGTGGGGTCTCCCATCTGGACTTAGGAGGATCTAGCCCTTACTCTTTGCAGATATTCCTGTTCACAATGTCATCTATTTGGTTGTGCCCTTTATTGTATGCTGTTCCTGACTTCATTTTACAGACCTGAAATATGTGTTGAACTGTCTCCGAGTCCTCTCTGCATAGTTTGCACCTTAGATCCTGTCATGTTTTTAGACAGTTTCGATGTGCCTGTTGTTGTGTTACTATGATGAATGCCTCATGCTGCCTTTTGGTTCAGCAATTGGTAGGACTTCCCAATGTCTGCCACTTCAGCTATCTGATGGAAGGAGGAGGAGGAGGAGGAGGAGGAGGAGGAGGAGGAGGAGGAGGAGGAGGAGGAGGAGGAGGAGGGAGAAGAAGAAGAAGAAGAAGAAGAAGAAGAAGAAGAAGAAGAAGAAGAAGAAGAGGAGGAGGAGGAGGAGGAGGAGGAGGAGGAGGAGGAGGAGGAGGAGGAGGAGGAGGGGGGGGGGGAGGGGGGAGGGGGAGGGGGAGGGGGAGGAGGAGGAGAGGAGGGGAGGAGGAGGAGGAGGAAGAAGAAGAAGAAGAGGAGGAGGAGGAGGAGGAGGAGGAGGAGGAAGAAGAAGAGGAAGAGGAAAGAGGAAAAGTGGAAATATCCTAGACTTTCTAAAAACTAAAAAAAAAAAAAAAAAAAACTACCTCATGAGTACTATCTCAAATAACAATGGGTGAGGCTGCCAGAAGAACAAGAAACAGAACCAGAAGAAGAAGACCTCATGAGAGAAATGCTAGTTATCAAGTATTCATAGAATTCATAGAATAACAGAGTTGGAAGGGACCTTGGAGGTCTTCTAGTCCAACCCCCTGCCTAGGCAGCAAAACCTACAACACTTCAGACAAATGATTATCCAACATCTTCTTAAAAACTTCCAGCGTTGGAGCATTTACAACTTCCCATGCAGGGTTTTGTCTTGCCATGACACTTCCTCGAATTGATTTTCCTATCATGTCCGCTCTTACCTCAGGAATTCTGTCAGCAGTTCATCTTTGGGTGCCATCTTACTGATGTTCTACTGGGTGTCCTGGGGCTTATTCAGAACAATGGATCCTATTCTTCTGAAATAATACTTAAAGGATATTATGGATATTATGACAAAAAACAATAACTAATCAAGAAAATATTGTAGGCCTCTTTCTTCCAAAAGTCCTTTAAATATTTGTCTAGTCAATTTTATAACATCTTTGTTTCTTTTTCTCATTGAGTTGCATCATTTTCTGAGGACTGTCTCATTTAACAATAATGCTGGGGAGCCTGTTTCCTTTGATGAAAGTGGGCAATTGGTGTCAGGATTTGACATAATCAACTGGATCACCTTGCCAAACCAGTCCCTCCTTAGAGTCAAAGTTGGAAGTTTAGAGGTACATACATCTGAAGAAATGAAATTCACCATTCAGGAGAAGGCCATTGTTTGGCCCACCAGTTTTAATCAGGTAGGCTGGAGGAATCTGTTGTGTGATTGTGCCTCCAAATACAACATTAATATAAGCAAAGATTCCAAGATCACATTCTATCAGAGAAGACCCCAAACTCTTAAGCTCTTTAACTTCCCTTCACAAAGTCATAGATTGTTCATCAAACCCCAAATATTTATTACATGAAATTAATTCCCTTCACAGACAACATGAAAAACAAAGCTTACAAGAAGAAGCTTCTTCTAGCAGAAATCCCCAAGTTATTCAGCTCTTTGGCTTCCCTTCATGAAGTGTTAGATTGTTCACCAAACTCCAAATGTTTATTATATCAGTTTAAGAAATAGTACTTTAACTAATATTACACTCATGACAACAGCAACAACAATGGAAAGTCTCATAAATCTTTGGAAGTCTGTCCTGACCACTCTGAAGGACACTATTCTTTACTTTGCCAAAGTAAAGTATACCAAACAAGTAAACCAAGTCTTACTTTTGTTTGCTATATATGTTTTTTTATCTATACTGTATTTTTTGGAGTATAAGACGCACCTTTCCCCCCCGCTCAAAGGGGCTGAAAATTTAGATGCATCTTATACACCGATTGTAGCCCTGCCCACCCACTCCCCCCACCCTTTGGCCTCTGCCTCCCAGTAGTTAACTCCTTGCAGCAAACAGCAAGAAAAAGCAGCTCCTTTCAGATTCAGCACAGCCTAATTAGCACAAATTGATTGGATCGGCCTCCCAACTTTCAGCTGCTTTGCTCTCAGCTGCTTTGCGCAAGCCTCTGCTGCTTGCTGCAAGGAAGAAAATTGCTGGAGCAGATTTTTTTTTTCCCCTTGTGCTAATCAATCTATGCTGAAAATCAAAATAAAGTAAAGCAGGCTGTTTGCTGTTTGCTGCAACGAGGCAAAATTTGCTTAGAGGCAGAGGCAGAAGGAGATTCCTTTTTCTTCTTTTCCTCACCAAAAAAGGTAGGTGCGTCTTATAGTCTGGTGCATCTTATATACTCCGAAAAATACGGTAATTACCATCTTTCCTATAGATTTGTGGAATAATAAAATACTGCTGCTCTTTGAGGCAAATATATATACATACATATATATATATATAACCCTAGTTCAGCATTCTCCTTTTCTCTGTTATCCTTTCAGGTTCAGCCCCTTTCAGTGTGCAATGATCACTGTCTTTCAGGTCAAAGAAAAACTGTGAAAGAAGGGAAACTGTTCTGTTGCTATGATTGTCTTCCATGTGCAGAAGAAAAGATTTCAGCACAAGAGGGTAAGATGTGCATCAACAGAATTTGTTGATTGAATAAGATATAATGTGTTGGTTGGTTCATTTCTGTCTCTATTATTCAAGCTTCTTTGTCTCCCATTTCACTTGAAAATTAAAACTTTCAAACCTTAGAATATGACGGACATGTTTCCACTACATTCTAATACATAAAGTCTCAGATGTGTAATTTTGCGTTCAGTTGTAGCAATATAAACAATGTATTATGTTCTTTTTCAGATGCAGATGACTGTGTCCCATGTCCAAGAGATCAGTATGCAAATTTCCATCAAAATGCATGCATTGTTAAAGAGATCTCCTTCTTATCTTACCAAGACATTTTAGGAATGATATCTTTGGTGTTTGCATTCTTTTTTGCTTTCATGACAGTACTTGTGCTTGCTATCTTCATTAAGCACAATGACACACCTATTGTCAAAGCCAACAACCAGAGCCTCTCCTACCTTCTCCTCACCTCTCTTCTCTTCTCCTTCCTTTCTGCTTTCCTTTTCATTGGTCAGCCAACAGTACTGACATGTCTCCTTCGACAAGTTGCTTTTAGTTTCATATTTTCAGTAGCAATTTCTTGCGTGCTGGCCAAGACTATCATTGTAGTTCTTGCTTTCATGGCCACCAAACCAGGATCTGGAATAAGGAAATGGGTAGGAAACAGATTGGCTACTTCGATTGTCTTTTCTTGCTCCTTTTTTCAAGCTTCTCTTTGTGTCATTTGGCTGGCAACCTCTGCCCCATTTCCAAATTTTGACATGTATTCCCTGCATAAAGAAATTATACTAGAATGTAATGAAGGGTCAACTTACATGTTTTACTGTGTTTTGGGTTTCATGAACATTCTTGCCCTAGTCAGTTTCATGGTTGCATACCTAGCTAGGAACTTGCCTGACACATTTAATGAAGCCAAATTCATCACCTTCAGCATGCTGATCTTCTGCAGTGTGTGGTTGTCCTTTTTCCCAGCCTATCTGAGCACCAAGGGCAAACACATGGTGGCTGTGGAAATCTTCTCCATCTTTGGCTCCAGCGCAGGGTTACTGGCTTGCATTTTTTTACCCAAATGTTACATTATTATTTTACGTCCTGAACTAAATAAAAGAGAACAGCTAGTGAGGAGGAAATAGTATCTCCAAGTTGTTTAATGAACATTGCTGAAAATTCTACGTGATAAGCACTATGTTTAAATTTGAAAATAAAGATTATGAAAATATCTCCATCTAATATTATAATAAAAATTTTAATTAGCAATTTTATGATGTTTGTGTATCTATATTTTTCTTTACTGTACACTGCCTTGAGTCCTACGGGAGAAAGGCGGTATAGAAATATAATAAATAAATAAATAAATAAATAAATAAATAAATAAATAAATAAAGAAAGAAAGAAAGAAAGAAAGAAAGAAAGAAAGAAAGAATAAAGAGAGAAAGAAAGTTCTTACAATTTAGAAACATCCTAGTCTTACGTGAAAGCATACAGTATTATTAAACTACTAATGGAAGTGTTTATGCTTCTTCTAAAAAAAAGAGAACTTATTCTCCTAATTTCCTTTATGTTTATTTGTTCAATGATGTTTTTCTCTGAAAGACAGAAATTAGTTCCAAATATTAATTTTGACCTCCCATTCTGTTCTTTTCATCATTTGACATATCACAGACATATCTGGAAGATTTTTTTTTTTTTTTTTTGCTATCTGTATACTACTATTATCTAGAAGATGATTAACCATATCCTCCAGTGTTTGCAGTCTTGCCAGCAACTTCTAGAACTCTCCAGGGAATCCAGAGTAGAATACAGTGGAGTGGAGTGGAGTGGAATGGAATGGAATGGAATGGAATAGAATAGAATAGAATAGAATAGAATAGAATAGAATAGAATAGAATAGAATAGAATAGAATAGAATAGAATAGAATAGAATAGAATAACAGAGTGGAGGTTTTCTAGTCCAACCCCCTGCTTAGGCAGGAAAACCTTCACCACTTCAAACAAATGGTTATCCAACATCTTCTTAAAAACTTCCAGTGTTGGAGCATTCACAACTTCTGGAGGCAAGTTGTTCCACTGATTAATTGTCCTCACTTAAGTTTCTCCTTAATTCCAGTTTGCTTCTCTCCTTGATCAGTTTTCATCCATTGTTTCTTGTCCTGCCCTTTAGTGCTTTGAAAAATAAATTGACCCCTTCCTTTTTGTGGCAGCCCCTCAAATACTGGAATACTGCTATCATGTTCCCCCTAGTCCTTCTTTTCTCTAGACTAGCCAAACCCGAATCTTGCAGCCATTCTTCATATGTTTTTGTCTCCAGGCCTTTAATCATCTTAGTTACTCTTCTTTGCACTTTTTCCAAAGTCTCAACGTCTTTTTTGTAATGTAATGATCAAAACTGGATGCAGTATTCGAGATGTGGTCTTACTAAGGTTTTACAAAGCAGTACTAATACTTCACATGATTTTGATGCTATGCCTCTGTTTATACAACCAAGACTTGTACTAGCTTTTTTGCCTGCTGCCGCACACTGCTAACTCATTTTTAAGTTATTGTTCACTAGGACGCCAAGGTCCTTTAAATTGAAATTGAAATCCAGGAATTTCCAGAAATCAGACTAAATTGGAAAATGAAATAATATCCTGAAGGATGGGAATAATAATTCACTCCTGTCTCTGATCAAGAAAAAGTAGACGGGATTTGAGCTCATATTATCAAAGTCTTTACCATTTAAATATCTTTTAAAAAGGTGAAATCATGGCAACTGGACCAAAGTTTGTTAATATGAGATGTTTTGTGTTACGTTCGATGTGGAACACATGGCAGAAGATGGACATCTGATTGCAGATGCAACCAGCCGGCAGGAGAAAGACGTTATGCGATTGGCTAAGCCACTTGGCAACTCGGATATAAAAGAGCTGTCAGAACGGGAAAAGCCACTCGCTCACTCAGGCTGTTAGCATAAGAGCGAGTCACTCTTAGCTGGTTATTGTTAGCTAATAAACAGTTTGTCACATGTAAATGCCTTATTCTCTAATATGTAAATAGTATATGAACGGGATATCAGGGGTTAATTTATTCTTCACTTATTAATGTATTCATGTTTCACCACTCCCATACCTAGCTCCGCCCATTGTATATATAAGGAGCTGCACACACTCTCTTCTTTGCTTCTATCTGTGAATATTCAGTGAATATAGAATGCCTTATGTAAATAAAAGAAAATATATTTGAACTCTTAACTCTTATATAATTTATTGAATCTGATCCTGAAAATATTGCAACAAGCTGGTAGCAGAGGATGGTTGAATTGACTCAATAAAAACTTAAATATGTCTAAGAGAGATAGGCCCAACACCAGGGCATACAGCAAAGAAATGGAAACGGATCAAGAAATAATAGATGAGTCCACAAATGCAATTTCGAGAGAATCTGAAGAATACACGACTGAAGAAGAAGAAATAATAGATGAAGATGATGACCGAGAGGAAATTAAAATAGAAAACAACGAACTCAGGTCAGAAATATTAAAACTGTTAAAGAGCCAGAAAAACGATGAAAGCCTCATCGCGAACCTCCAAGACATGTTGAAAAACAGCGGAGCAGCGAGAGAGAAGCACATCACTACCGAAAAATCAAAAGACTCAAAAATAGTAAGTGATACGACTACAGAAAAGAACGCTATAAAGAAGAAAAACGGTGATCCCGCGCAAAATTTTGAATGGCAGCCATCTTGGTTTCAACAGACCTCCAGAGTGAACGAAGCAGAGCCAATCAGAAAATTTGATTCAAAACTTCTGGCGCGAAAGGCACTACTAGATAATGAAAACGAAAAAGAAAAATCAAACACCTCAGAAGAATCAGAATCAGAAAGTGAAGGTGATTCAACAGATACTCAAATAAAGTCAGCAATGAAGACGCTTTTTGCTGCATTTGGACCAAAACTAAAAATTACCAAAAAGTCAACCAGAAAACGGACGAGCAAGCCAACGTCTCAAAATCTACCCACTCCCATCCTGACGACGAGAACACCGACGCCTGAACCAAGGGAGCCCTGCAAATATCGTCCCACACCGCAGACCGATGCAAGCACTAACTCTCTCAAGAGAAGAAAAAGAACAACCGCCATCGTCAGAACCCCTAAGGTCGAGCCAGAGACCGATTCATCTGAAGAGGAGCTGAACGAGCGAGCCGCAACGACGAGAACCTCTCACGACGACTCCAGGAACGAAATGAGCAACGCGCATGCGCGAGACTACGCAGACGGCCCAGGAAGACTTGAGTTGCCGAAAGGACCCTGCAGACTCATCGTGAGCATTCCCACACCGTTTTGTAATTTCCACCATTTACAAGACCACGGACTACCTCCGGTTGTAAGTAATGGACCTAATAATGTCGGAAACTTGCCCAGTGACTTCCCAAAGTTGAGAATAGATGGCATTAATTTACAAGAATGGTATCAGCAGCTCCAGGTTGTCTTTATGAAAGAAAACTTACTGTTTTTCATCACTAATCCCCCAAAAAGACCTTGGACTTTAAAGTTAGACTGCTTACACCATAGAGCATTTTTCTTATTAATTTCTAGTGTATCTCCTGCCATGTATCACCGCATTAAGCAAAATCTGACTGTCTCAGAAATTATTCAATGCATGTTCAATTTGTTTCACAGTGATAGTGTAGCTACCACCACAAGAATGTCTAAAGATTTCTTTTCTTCTAGGATAAAACCAGGGGTTTCCATAAGTGAACATTTAATATCTTTAAACAAAATAAGAGCTGAACTGCATTTAAGGGGGGAGGTGATTTCAGACCAAACAATGAAAAGTGTTATCATCAACTCACTTGACCCATCATGGAACAATTATATGTCACATTTAGACACAATCAATCTAGGATACTTATCCATAGAAAGTCTATCCAATAAGTTAATAGCTGAAGACAATTCAAGGAAGAGTCGCTCTAACAATCACATAGAACACAAACCATATAGAAAAGTAGCTTTCCAAGAAAGATATAATGAAACATTCAGATGCCACAACTGTGGATCCAGGGAACACAATAGAAGAGATTGTCCCAAAATTACAAAAGAAAGACATAGGTCAGAACACAGAAACAAATACACCTATAGACAGTCTTCCATTGATAGACATAGATATAGAAGCCCACCAAATTACAAAGAGTATAGAGGGGGTAGAGATAATTCAAAGGACAGAAAATCTGGTTCACTAAATGGACTAAACAAGCAAGACAACACTAACATACAGCAAACTGAGGATAATAATTGGCTTATTGATTCTGGAGCAACCAACCATACCACTAATAATAAAAATATATTATCTTCATTTATAGAAGATAAATTTGTAATAAAGGTAGCTAACCAAGAAAAGGTCCAAGTATTAGGTAGAGGGAATGTAACCTTACCTGGTCTAGGAAAAATAGAGGGGGTATTACTGATACCTGAGATACCTCATAACATATTAAGTGCCATAAAACTAAGCAGAGATTCAGATATTAATATTGTGTTTTCAAAAGGAAAAGCAACTTTGGAGAAAAATAAAACAGATATAGGTACAGTAATGATTAAAGGAGGCCTACCTTATTTAATAACTAAGGAGAAATGGTTACACAACATTGATTCAAATATGGAGGATTGTATTGAACCAGATAATGGAAACATTAGCAACAGTGACAATGATGAATGTAAAATAGCTCACGATAACAAGGACACACATAATGAGAAAAAACCAAAAATAGGTAAGCCAATTCATGATGAGTGTGCTCATGTCTTACATAGGAAATTAGGACATGCCAGTTTTCCTGTAGTACAGAAAATGACTGAACACGCAGAAGGTGTTAAAATAAAAAATTGTGAAAACTATTTGGAATGCTCAGTATGTAAATCTACAAAACTAAAAACTAGTCCCAGGCCTAGAAAATCAACAAGGTCAACTAACAAAATTTTTGATTTAGTACACATGGACCTGGTTGGTCCACTAACTCCTTCAATCATTTACAAAAAACGTTACTTCTTAACTATTGTGGATGACTATAGTCGCTATGGATTTGTTTACACATTAAAACACAAGGATGAAACCTTTCAGAAATTTAAAGAGTTTTACAAACGCGTAGAAACACAACACAATATCAGAATAAAACAAATAATGACAGATAGGGGATGTGAATTCATGTCTAAGGAATTCTCCCAATGGCTGAAGGACAGAGGAATGTTACATTACACATCTAGCCCATTTTCCGCGTTCCAGAACGGAATTGCAGAGAGGAAGAACTCAACATTACAAACCATGATTAGATGCACATTGGAAGATGCTGGCTTGAGCAAACAATTCTGGTCAGAAGCCCTACAATATTCCAATTACACACAAAATAGAACTTGGTCCAGCATTGTAAATAAGACACCATATGAAGTGATGTATAGTAGGAAACCAAAATTAGCACACATGCATATATTTGGAGTCACCGCAGACGTACACATACCTAAACAATTGAGAAGAAAGGGAGAAAATGTGTCTAGAAGACTTAGATTTATGGGATATGAGACAGGTACAAAAGGATACAGATTCATTGATAATAATAACAAATTTATAGTTTCCAGAACAGCTGTGTTTCATGAACAGGCCAACTGGTCTAAAATACATCTTAATGAAATATTCCCAAGCAACAACACAGATACAAAATCCCAAGAGAAAAAATCTGTAGAAAAGCAAAATGACCACAAATATAGAAACAAAACTAAAACTTGGACAAACAGTCAACACAAAATAAAGACAGATACATTAACAAAAAAGGAAGCAAGATATTTGCATGACAATAATAGTAAACCTGAGAAAACAATTAGAAACACTAGAAACCAAATACCAAACAAATACAAAGATTATATAATGCATATGGATGGAGAATCTACGACACCTAACACATATGAGGAAGTGTTAAAACTTCCTCCTAAAGAAAAAGAAAAGTGGGAATTAGCAATGGCAAAAGAGATGGAAAGTTTACAAGGATTAAATGTATTTACACCTGCAATTGCACCAAAGGACAAAACAATTATTGGCACTAGGTGGATATATAAAATTAAAAATTTAGAGGGAGGCAATACTCTATACAAGGCTAGATTAGTTGCACAAGGTTATGCACAGAAATATCCAGAGGCCTATACTGACACATACTCCCCCACAGTAAGAACTGAAAGTGTCAAAACGGCTCTAGTTGTAGCATCAGCACTCAATCTCGATGTATTCCAGTATGACATACAGACTGCGTATTTACACGCAAAATTAGATAAGGAAATCTATGTAAGAGCACCTCACAGTCAATACACAAATAAGGATGAGATTTGGTTATTAAACAAAAGTCTATATGGGTTAAAACAATCTTGTAAACGATGGTATGATTGTTTAGTGAAAGTACTTAAAACCATGGAATTCAATGCTACTACTGCTGATAATTGTTTCTTTGTTAAAAAGGGTAATGATTACATAGAATTTGTATTAATCTATGTGGACGACATTTTATATATAGGTAAACATAAAGAAAGAAGAGAAACATTTGTAACTAAGTTAAATGAACATTTCTCATTGAAATCTTTAGGTAAAGTAAATAAGTATCTTGGTGTTCAAATTAGTAAAACTAGAAGGGGATTCAAGCTTTCTCAGAAAGATAAGATCATAGAACTTTTGAACAAATGTAATCTAAATGACGCAAAACCTTGTGACACTCCAATGCAAACTGATTTCCTAAGAAATGCTGATGAATCATCCCCTGAATTCAAAGATAACACGTTCTATAGATCAATCATAGGTTCACTTCTTTACATTTCTAATTGGACAAGACCTGATATCGCTTTACCCCTCAATTTATTGTCCAGGCATGTCAGCAAACCAACGATGTATCATTGGGAAGCTGTTAAAAGAATATTAAGATATTTAAAAAATACTTTAGATTTCTGCTTAATGTTAGAACCTAATAATGTCAAGGAACCGAAACTCACATGTTACGCAGATGCAGATTGGGCTGGAGACATTTCATGCAGAAAAAGTACATCTGGTTACTTATTTCTCCTAAACGGTTGTCCAGTTTACTGGTACACTGGCAAACAAGATTTAGTGGCCACTTCAACGACAGAAGCGGAATATGTTTGTTTATCTAAAGCAGCAAATAACCTTGTATGGTTTAATGATCTAATTTCTGATGTTTGGAAAAAACCTGCTCTACCTTTTGTCATGCATGAAGACAATAAAGCAGCCATTGAAATGTCTAGATCTGACGCTATTGGACAGAGATCTAGACATATAGACATAAAATTTAAACATGTGAGACAATTATCTCAAGATGGATTTATTAAAGCAGTGCATTGTGAGACATCAGAACAATTAGCTGACATATTGACAAAGCCTTTGCCATCTAAACAACATAAATACTTGACTTCTAAGTTATATGTATTATATTGTTCTGAATCTGAATGTAATAGATGTAGCATATCGAATCGGCATTTAGAGGGGGATTTGTCACATGTAAATGCCTTATTCTCTAATATGTAAGTAGTATATGAACGGGATATCAGGGGTTAATTTATTCTTCACTTATTAATGTATTCATGTTTCACCACTCCCATACCTAGCTCCGCCCATTGTATATATAAGGAGCTGCACACACTCTCTTCTTTGCTTCTATCTGTGAATATTCAGTGAATATAGAATGCCTTATGTAAATAAAAGAAAATATATTTGAACGCTTAACTCTTATATAATTTATTGAGTCTGATCCTGAAAATATTGCAACACAGTTGTTGAACTGTTACCAGGCCTCGCTCCGTTCTCACCCGCCTTGTTCGAGAATAGAACATTTTGTTACTCATACCACAAAGAGAAATAACGCCATGATATGTCATGTGATGGCAACATGACACAGCAAATTTGACACCCATGCTTTACCGAAAAACCATTTGGGTACTGAAGTAGAAAAGCCAGTTTAAAGATTTCACACATGAAAAGCATAAAATAAACCCCCTTTTGCCTCCCCTACTCCCATGGTCCTTTGTCCACCAATTAGTTGCTCTTGGGTTGTTTTGAGAATAATCTGTCTGCCTGGGACATTCTCAGAAGTTGGAGACCTTGAGGTGAAACAGGCTTAGGCCTCCAGATGGCATGCTTGCATTCCAGAGTTTCCTTCCCAGACCATCCTCACATTCTAATCTTTTCCTTCTTCTCTCCCATTATTATTTTCTGATTGCAAACAGGCTGCATAGTGAGTCAGCCATGACACAGAGAGTCATTGGATTGTACCACCTTTTGTCACATCAACTGCAGGGGTTTCTCCCCAAAATGTATTGTCAATGAAAACACAATCATCCAAGCCAAAAGTATCTAAGTTGGATCATGGCAACTGGACCAAACTTTGTTAATATGAGATGTTTTGGTACTCATCAAAGTAACTTTGCTAGTCAGAATAATAAAAAAAAATAGTTAGGCAGAGTAAGGGGTGAAATCCAGCAGGTTTTAACAGGTTCTGGAGAACCGGTAGCAGAAATTTTGAGTAGTTCAAAGAACCGGCAAATACCACCTCTGGCTGGCCCCAGAGTGGGGTGGGAATGGAGATTTTGCAATATCCTTCCCCCAGGTTGGGGAGGGAATGGGGATTTTGCAGTATCCTTCCCCTGGAGTGGGGTGGGAATGGAAATTTTGCAGTATCCTTCCCCTGCCAGGCCCACTGAGCCACGCCCACCAAGCCATACCACGCCCATCAAGCCACGCCCACAGAACCGGTAGTAAAAAAAAATGAATTTCACCACTGGGCAAAGTACCAGAGAATTGTTGGAATGTACCAACTCTTCTCACATTAATTGCAGGGGTTTCTCCCCAAAATGTACTGCAATATGTTAATGAAAACTCAATCATCCAGGCCAAAAATATCTAAAATAGGTTAAATCATGGCAACTGGGCCAAAGTTTGTTCATCTGAGATATTTTGTTACTCATCCAAGTAACTTCATCAGTCAAAATAATTTGTTTAGTCAATTTAGTTCAATTTACTTCTTAAAGCATGGTTAAGTGATACAGTGCTCTGAATCTGCTAAGGAAAGTCTCCTCATGTATTATAATTACCCTACCCCTATTGTTTTGGACAGGTAACTAGTCTGTAGTATTATCTGTATCTTAAGTTTATTTTAAAGCAAAAATAGAAAACTAATGAAGGACTTTACTCATCTTTGGTAAGGTCAGTGTCCAGAAGAAAAGATTCCATACAGTAAAAAGACACAGTTTTCAGTGGATTTATTTAAAATGCATCTATATTTAATACATGGATCTTATTTATTTACTTTGGGCTTTTGGGGATAGAGTGGCTCAGTGGCTAAGATGCTGAGTTTGTCGATCCAAAGATTGGCAGTTCAGTGGTTCAAATCCCTAGTGCTGCATAATGGGGTGAGCTCCCCTTACTTATCCCGGCTTCTGCCAACCTAGCAGTTTGAAAGCACATTAAAAAATGCAAGTAGAATAATAGGGACCACCTTTGGTGGGAAGGTAACAGCGTTCCATGAGCCTTTGGTGTTTAGTCATGCAGGCCACATGACCACGGAGATGTCTTTGGACAGCGCTGGCTCTTCGGCTTTGAAACAGAGATGAGCACTGCCCCCTAGAGTCGGGAACAACTAGCACATATGTGCAAGGGGAACCTTTACCTTTTACCTTTACCTTTAAAAAAAATCTACCTTCATTATTTTTATAATTTAAAGTGGTGAACATACCTAATACTATTACCTCCTATTTCCCCTCACAACTAACCAGTTGCTATTATTCTTATTTCATCCTCATCCCACTTATCAATAGGGCTGGTAGCTGGACTCCGATAATATTCTGGGAAGTTTTAATGATTCTCTGTAGAGCTTTTTTGTCCTCTACAGAGCTGCTCCCATACCATGCAAGAAAACCGTATGTCAGGACACTATCAATGGTGCTGCGATAGTAGGACAGAAGTAGATGCTGAGATAGATTTAGCTTCCTGAGCATTCTCAGGAAGTACAGCCTCTTCTGTGACTTTTTTTATTTATTTATTTATTTATTTATTTATTTATTTATTTATTTATTTATTTATTTATTTATTTATTTATTTATTATTAAATTTCTATACCGCCCTTCTCCCTGAGGACTCAGGGCGGTGTACAGCCAAAATTAAAAAAAACATGCAGTACAAATATTAAAAAAACAATTAAAAGATATATAAATTTGGCCCAATTAAAACTCACTACCAATTAAAACATTTAAAAATTTCTTCTTAAGCCAGCCTGACTTGCTTGAAAAAATGGGTTTTAAGGGCACGACGGAAGGCACTGAGGTCTTGGATTCTCCTTATCTCTGGGGGCAGCTGATTCCAGAGGGTGGAAGCCCCCACCGAGAAGGCCCTCCCCCTGGCGGTCACCAGCCTACATTGTTTGTCTGATGGCACCCTGAGGAGGCCCTCTCTGTGGGAGCGCACGGGTCGATGGGAGGTCGTCGGTAGCAGCAGGCGGTCTCGCAGATAGCTAGGCCCTATGCCATGGAGCGCTTTAAAGGTGATAACCAACACCTTGAAGCGCACCTGGAAGACCACCGGGAGCCAGTGCAGCTCGCGCAGGAGCGGTGTTACATGGGAGCGCCATGTTGCTCCCATCACTACCCGTGCTGCTGCATTCTGGACCAGCTGGAGCCTCCGGGTGCTCTTCAAGGGGAGCCCCATGTAGAGAGCATTGCAGTAGTCAAGGCAAGAGGTGACGAGGGCGTGAGTGACTGTGCACAAGGAATCCCGATCGAGAAAGGGCCGCAACTGGCGAATCAGGCAAACCTGATAAAAGGTCCCCCTGGTAACAGCCGTCAGATGTTCCTCCAAAGACAGCTGCCTATTCAGGAGGACTCCCAGATTGCGAGCCCTTTCAGTGGGGGCCAAAGACTTGCCCCCAATAGTCAGTGATGGAGTCAACTGACTATATCGGGATGCCGGGAGCCACAGCCATTCAGTCTTGGAAGGGTTGAGTTTGAGCCTGTTCCTCCCCATCCAGATCCGCTCAGCCTCCAGGCACTGGGACATCACTTCAAGGGCATCGTTGGGGTGGCCTGGGGTGGAGATGTATAGCTGGGTGTCATCAGCGTACTGGTGGTATCTCACCCCAAAGCCACGGATGATCTCGCCCAACGGCTTCACATAAATGTTGAACAGAAGGGGCGAGAGGACCGATCCCTGCGGCACTCCACAAATGAGAGGCCTCGAGGTCGACCTCTGCCCCCCTGCCAACACAAACTGCGACCAGTCGGAGAGAAAGGAGGAGAACCACCGTAACACGGTGCCTTCACAAGCATGTTAGCATTCTTCACAAGCATGTTAGCATTCATAGTCCATGAGAGGTCCTTCGAGATATAAATGCCCAGAAATTTAAAACTACCCACCCTCTCCACCTCCTCACCATTTATGTACAATGGTAAATGTACATCTCTCTTCCTCCTGAAGTCAATTATAAGTTTTTTAGTTTTTGTGGTGTTAAGTGTGAGATTATTTTCATTACGCTACAATGTCAGCCCTTGTACTTCCTTCCTGTCCTGCAAAGGATTGTGGCTAGAAAGCATTTTGACAGGAGGACATAGCCAATTTTACATTAGAAGAAATGGATTTCTTCTAAATTTAAGCATCTTGGAAGTAAAAGTGCAGAGATCCCTCACTGCATGCATCATTGCCTGCCTTAACTGATGCAAAGAATGCCTTCTAATTGACAAATGACATCATTGGAGCCTTAATTAAAAAAAAAAGGCTTTGAAAAGAAGTGTGATAACATGTTTGATTAAAAGCAGTGGCAGTACATACAAGGAGCATAGTGGAAATAGTAGTGGAAGAGCAAAGTAGTGGCAGATATAAAAAATGGGATTTGAATTTTTTTTAAAAATTGGGGTGACCTGGATATGACATTACTATCCACTTCCTGGCCATTAGTTGAAATCAGTATTGAAATCAGTGTTAGGATTTGCATGTTTTACTACTCCTAATGGATGACAGATGCCTCCTGTTAATCTATAATTGTTGGGCCAGGATAAATGCAGCTCTGAATAGGAAATTATCTGCCACATCCTATTATCCTATCATGCCATATCCTAGCCTATTACTCTCCTAACATTATCAAATTCTTCTCTGAGTTCTCAGTGGAATTCTGTTTGCTACTGGCAAGACTACTAAGACTAAATAACACAAAGAATCTTCCCTATATCTTGGTGAGCTGCTACAGCAGAAAGCCCAATTTTCATCAGATCTTTTCCTGATACTTTATGCTCTGTCATCTCAGAGAAAAGTTGCTCAGGGATATTTAAATTACAAGAAGAGTTGAGCAGGCAGCTTCTTGAAATGACGCTTAAGATTCCAGTGCTGGTACTGTTGCAGTCTCAGATAATGTACAGCTTTGCTCTTGTTCGATGTCAGGTCAGTGAACCTCTTCCCATTCCTAGATACTTAAAGACTGGACAACTGAACCTTGGTGTCATAACATTTCAAACATTCATGCATTCTGAATTGTTTGGATTTGAAATCCCGCCCACAGATGAAGAACCTGGATTTCCTTTGTAAGACATTCAGATTTATTTTATTTATTTTTATTTATTTATTTTTGTCAAGCATGTATTAGATAACAGATATAAGTATAAACATAACTATGAATACATGAAATGGATACAAATAAATGGAGACTGTAGGACAGGGATGGTAGGCACGCTGGTGCGCTTATGCATGCCTCTTACAGATCTCTTAGAAATGGGATGAGGTCAACAATAGACAATCTAAGGTTAAAGTTTCGGGGGTTTGGGGAAGAAACCACAGAGTCACAGCATGAGTGACTGTGCACAAGGAATCCCGATCGAGAAAGGGCCGCAACTGGCAAATCAGGCAAACCTGATAAAAGGTCCCCCTGGTAACAGCCGTCAGATGTTCCTCCAAAGACAGCTGCCTATCCAGGAGGACTCCCAGATTGCGAGCCCTTTCAGTGGGGGCCAAAGACTCGCCCCCAATAGTCAGTGATGGAGTCAACTGACTATATCGGGATGCCGGGAGCCACAGCCACTCAGTCTTGGAAGGGTTGAGCTTGAGCTTGAGCCTGTTCCTCCCCATCCAGATCCGCACAGCCTCCAGGCACTGGGACATCACTTCAAGGGCATCGTTGGTGTGGCCTGGGGTGGAGATGTACAGCTGGGTGTCATCAGCGTACTGATAGTATCTCACCCCAAAGCCACGGATGATCTCACCCAGTGGCTTCACATAAATGTTGAACAGAAGGGGCGAGAGGACCGATCCCTGCGGCACTCCACAGATGAGAGGCCTCGAGGTCGACCTCTGCCCCCCTGCCAACACAAACTGCGACCGGTCGGAGAGAAAGGAGGAGAACCACCGCAACACGGTGCCTCCCACCCCCAACTCTTCCAGCCGGTGCAACATGATACCATGGTCGATGGTATCAAAAGCCGCTGAGAGATCTAATAGGACCAGAACAGAGGAACAACCCCTGTCCCGAGCCCTCCAGAGATCATCCACCAACGCGACCAATGCCGTTTCTGTGCTGTGCCCAGACCTGAAACCCAACTGGAACGGATCTAGATAGGATGTTTCCTCCAGGAATTGCGGAAACTGTTGCCCGACCACACTGTCAACAACCTTCACAATGAAGCGAAGGTTGGAGACAGGACGATAGTTAGCCAATATTGCCGGATCCAGGGATGGCTTCTTGAGGAGAGGCCTCACCACCGCCTCTTTCAGGGCAGTGGGGAAGTGACCCTCACTCAACGAAGCATTAATGATGCCCTGGAGCCAGCCTCGTGTAACCTCCCGGAAAGCCAGTACCAACCAGGAGGGACACGGGTCCAATAAACATGTGGCCGCACTAAGTCTCTCCAAAATCCTGTCCAGATACAGAAAAAGATTATAAATGTGGCAAAGACAATTTAAAAAAGGGACAAATTACCTAAAACCTTCTTCAACATGATAGAAGAATTAAATTTGATAGATATTTGGTGGACCCTACAGCCAAATGAGGGAAAGTACACTTTTTACTCCAACCCCCAAATATCATGGTCCAGAATAGACATGTTATGGGCAAATAAAGAACTAGGATTGGAATTGGAAACAGTAGAAATTAATCCCAATATATGGACAGATCATAATCCCTTGGAAGCAAAATGGAGGGCCCCAAAAAGAAAGAAGATTAGGAGATGGAGACTAAATTTACAAGTATCGTAAAGGAAGAAGAAGGAATATATTGAAAAGATAATGGGAGAACTGAGATTATTTTTCAAAGAAAATAAAAAGCAACAAACCTCCCTAACTAACCTATGGGATACGATGAAAGCTTACCTAAGGGGGGTAACAATAATTTATAATGCACATAAAAACAAAGAAAAATGGAAGATACACTCTCCAAGAACACTCTCCAAGAAGAAATTGGAAACATGGAAAAGAAACTCCATCTAAGCCCAGGAGACAAAATGGTCAAAGAGAAATTGACAGTACTGAGGCATAAAATGAATATATTAGACCAGGAGGAAATGGCAAATAAACTCAGATAATCCAAACAATATTATTTCGAGAACGCAAATAAGACGGGCAGATGGTTGGCCTATAAATTAAAGAAAGAATATGAAAGGCAGATCATCCAACAACTGGAAGACAAGAAAGGAAACTTACAAAATAAAGAAGAGGACAAAATCAAAATTGCTCAAGAATACTACACAGAGCTTTATAATAAGGAGGATGTATTAATAGAAAAGATTGAAGAATATTTACAGGAGGAAGAGTCCCCACCAGAGAGGAGGAGAGAAAAAGGCTAAACAAAGAAATTACAATCGAAGAACTAAGAGTGGCAATTTCAAAACTTAAAAATAACAAAACACCACGCCCGGATGGTCTCCCAGGAGAAATCTACAAAAAATTTGATGAAATAATAACACCAAAACTATTGGAGATATGCAATGAGACTTTATTGGAAGCAAAAATACCAGAATTGTGGAGGGAAGCATATATCACACTACTTCCGAAAGAAGGTACAGACCAAAAACAAATTAAAAATCACAGACCGATCTCCCTTTTAAACACAGACTATAAAATTTTCATGAACATAATTGCGGAAAGACTGAAAAGAATATTAAATTCTATTATACACCCGGATCAGAATGTCTTCTTACCAAATAGACAAATAAGGAATAACATAAGAATAGTTGTGGATGCCCTCGAATATTATGAAGCCCACCCGGAGAAGCAAATGGCTCTTGTATTTTTAGATGCCCAAAAAGCTTTTGATAATCTTAATCTTGATTGAACAAATTAAAATTATGAAATTCGGAACCAATTTTGAGAAAATGATAGAAATAATTTATAAATTACAAAGGGCAAGAGTAATAATAAATGGGGATATGACAAATTCATTTCAAATTAAGAAAGGTGTAAGACAAGGGTGCCCGTTATCACCTTTGCTATTCATCTTGACACTAGAAACCCTATTAAATAGAATTAGGAAAAACAGCGGAATAAAAGGATTAAAGATTAGGAGAGAGGAGTATAAGACTCAGGCCTTTGCGGATGACGTAGTATTCATCTTAGAGAAACTGTTAGAATTGGGCCTGAGAATTTTGGAGGAAATAGGAAGGTATGGAGAGGTAACCAGACTTAAATTGAATAAAGGGGAAACTAAATTGTTGGTCAAAAACTTAACAGAAACGCAAAAGAAAGAATTAGAAAAGGAATTAGACCTATAACTAGTAAAAAATAATAATAATTAGGAATATGAATATCAGCTAGATGCTCAGCTCTGAAAGAAGATAACTATACACCTTTGGTTAAAAGAATAAAACTAGATATGGAAAAATGGGAGAAATTGCAACTATCACTTTTGAGCAGGACAGCTTCGATAAAGATGAATATCCTGCCCAAATTATTATATCTATTCCAAACAATACCCGTCATCTTAGACAAAAAATTGTTCACAGAAATTAACAAAATTATTAAGAAATTCATTTGGGCCAGGAAAAAACCAAGAATTAATTTGCGATCATTACAAGACAACAGAAGTAGGGGAGGTTTCAGACTCCCAGCATGGAAAGTATATTATAAAGCAGCCATCCTAGTATGGATAAGAGAATGGGTTAATTTAAGAAACAAAAGAATCCTAAATTTGGAAGGGCATGACCTACAAAAAGGGTGGCACGCCTTCTTGTGGGACAAAAAGAAAAAGACCAAAACGTATTTCCATAGACAAAGGATAAGAGAAGTATTAATACAAGTATGGGAGGAAATTAGAAGAAAACAATACATGAAAATCCCGAACTGGCTATCGACAATGGAACCCATGATATACCCAAATACATTAGAGATTAAAAAAATGATTAGTTATAAAGAGCTTCTAGACAGCCAAGGAAACCTCATAAGTAATCAATCCCTAGGCGAGCAGGGAATACACATAGACTGGTGGCCATACTTGCAAATTCAATCTAGGTACAAAAAAGATAAGGAAGAAGAAACAAACAGATTAGACAAATTACTGATAGGCCCAGAAAAAAAAGTACTATCTAGATTATATAACTATTTATTACCATTTGATAGGGCAGAAGAGGTAGTAAAAGAGCCAATGATAGCGTGGGCCAAAAATATTGGACATAATATAAATTTGGATGAATGGGAGATGATTTCAAATAGAAACTACAAATTAACAAAAGTGGCAACATACAAAGAAAACCAATATAAAATGCTATACAGATGGCACCTAGCGCCCGTGAGATTAGCAAAAATATATCCAAATGTAAGTCCCAAATTTTGGAAGTGTGGATGTCACCAAGGTACCTTCTTTCATATGTGGTGGTCCTGTCCCAAAGCAATGAGGTATTGGAGAAAAATTCAAAATTGGCTATAAGAATCAACTAATGAAAAAAATGAATTGATATCTGAAACATTTCTCCTGGGAATACTGAAGATGAAATATCGGGAAAAAAATAGATATTTAATCATACATATACTCAGTGCAGCAAGAATAGCCTATGCCCAATATTGGAAAGGAAAGTATACATCACCACAGGAACATATAATTCAGAAGGTTCTAGAATGTGCTGAAATGAACAAATTAACTTTAGAATTAAATGAGAAAGAAGACTCAGAATATTATACGGTGTGGGATGATTGGTACAGGTGGATTGACAATCGAATAAAGAATAGATAAAAGTTAATATAAATTTTAAGATGCATATGTAAATTACGTTACACTACGATGAAATGTAAAAGAAGAATCAATCTAACCTGTGTAGAAAAGTAACACTGTCTGACTGATTGTATTGTATTGTATTATAATAAATTTCAATAAAAAAATTAAAAAGAAAAAAGAAAAAAGAAAAGAGTTGGACACAACAGAAATAGAAAGAAGAAATTTCAAAAATTAAAAAACCAGATAACTGCCTATCTTTAGTCTCATAGAGGCAAGTACAGCATTTTATAAAACTCAGAGAAAAATAGTTTTACTTTTGTTTCTTGGTTAATTGCTCCTTTTTGTTTAATTCGGGCCTCAGAACAATAATGTAGCATTTGGGGGTAAAGATGCAGCCCAGTAATCCTGCTGCAGAAGCCAAAATGGAGAAGATCTCCACAGCCACCATGTACTTCCCCTTGGTGCTCAGATAGGTTGGAACAAATGACATCCAGACACTACAAAAGACCAACATACTGAAAGTGATAAATTTGGCTTCGTTAAAACTGTCAGGTAGTTTCCTAGCAAGGAAAGCCACCATGAAACTGATAGCAGTCAAGAACCCCAGAAAACCAAGGGCGGTATAAAACATGATGGCGGAACCTTCATTACATTCTAGGACAATTTCTTCAGTCATTGAGTGGATGTCAGAATCTGGGAATGGAGGAGAAATTGCCAGCCACACACTACAAATTGTGAGTTGAATCAGGGAGCAAGACAAGACAATAGTATAAGCCAGCCTTTTCCCAACCCATTTCCTGGTTTTGGAACCTGGCTTGGTGGCCATGAAAGCAAGAACCACTATGGTTGTTTTCCCCAGGATACAAGAAAGGGCTACAGAGAAGATGATGCCAAAAGCAGTTTGTCTCATGAGGCATTTTACTTGGTCAGGTTGCCCAATGAAGAGCAAACTGCAAAGGAAAGAGAACAGGAGGGCAATGAGAAGAATGTAGGTGAGGTTCCTATTGTTGGCTTTGACAATGGGAGTGTCCTGGTTTTTAATGAAGATCCCCAGCACCACAACTGAGATGAAAGAAAAGAAGAAAGCAATACTGGTTAAAGTGGTCCCCAAGGGTTCTTTGTAAGATAAGAACGTTGTATGTTTCTTAATGCACAGAGTCTGGTTCTTGTTAGGGTAGTTTTCTTTGGGACATGGGAAGCAGTCATCTAAACCTGGAAGAGGAAACAATGCTGTCAGGTTAATTCTATCATCTGCAACTTTCAGAAGCAATGTATTTTAGTGCCTGAATTTCACCAATGAGCAGAGGTGGTATTCAGCGGGTTCTGACCAGTTCTGGAGAACCGGTAGCGGAAATTTTGAGTAGTTCAGAGAACTGGCCAATATCACCTCTGACTGGCCCCGCCCCCATCTATTTGCTGCCTCCTGAGTCACAGCTGATCTGCTGGGTCTTCTTTTGTTGTCCTGGACGGGAGAACAGAGCTGGAAAGCAAGTTAGTGGGGTGGAGAGAGAATAGGGATTTTGGAGTAATCTTCTCCCAGGAGTAGGATAGGAATGGAGATTTTATAGTATCTTTCCCCTGCCATGCCCACCAAGCCATGCCCACCAATCTGTGCCACATTCACCAAGCCACACCCACAAAACCGGTAGTAAAAAAATTTGAATTCCACCACTCCCAATCTTCCCCCGCTCCCCATGCATGCGTGGCAGAGACCCGATGACCAGCTGGCCAGTGGGAGGCACATGTGCATGTGTGATGGAGCTGAACTGGGGTGACAGCTCGCGTGTCCACAGGGAGGGTGCTGCGTACCACCTGTGGCACTCATGCCATAGGTTCACCATCACAGGCATAGAGCATGAAAACAGAATAAATATGAAATGAAAAAAGGAAGTATAGAAGAGAAAATAAGAGAAGGATGGTGAAATCTGTTCAACAAAAACAATGACATACTTCCACGCCTTACACTCCAATCATCCTAACCCTAATCCTGGAAAAATTTAGATGACATTCTAGTGGTTCTAAAATAGCAATAGCATTTAGACTTATATATAGACTTATTTATAAAAACTAGTTCAGGTGCCATTGACCATGTGTAAATTGGGACTAGATTTGGAACAATACCATGGTTGTTGTGGTTACAATCATTCTTCTCAGCATCTGCAGGGATAAAAGCCCCAACATCAAAATCCTGGGTAATGCTTTGAATTTATTGACCTTCAGAGCTAACAGAAACCAATTCTTTTTGAATGACATCTCTTACCTGTCTGGTTGGCAATTTTCCCTTCTGGGCAACGGTGGCATTGGTAACAGCAAAATTGCTTCCCTTCTATTTTGATCTTGCTGTGCCCCAAGGAGCAATGAGCATTGCACAAAGAAAGAGGTTGTGTCTGTCAATAAGTGAAAGGGCAACATATTTAGAATTTAAACATTAAGAATCTAAGAAATTAACATGTTAGTGGGTATTTGCAGTGGTGGGATTCAGCCAGTTTGCACCACTTCGGGCGAACCGGTTGTTAACTTTCTGAGCAGTTTTTGATTAGAGGTATCAAACATTCTGTGCTAGAGTACAAGACCTGGCTTATTCCTTAAAATATCCTTCTGATACCATAAACCATGTTAATGGAAAAAATCTTCTATTCATCTGCTAGACATCAAAAATTAGGACCACTTAATTCAGAAGTTCAGAAGTGTGCGGCGGCAGCCGAACAAGCCATGGAATCCTAAATTGCATTAACAAAGGGATACAATCAAGATCAGGAGTGTTAAAGTTGATTTCATTGAGGGTCACATCAGGGTTGTGTTTGACCTTGGGGGCAGGAGTGGGTGTAGCTAAAGTGGGCATGTCCAACTGGCCTGAATGCTCTGCCAGAGAAAATGGGCTCCTGAGTTCCATTTTCGGCTGCAACTGCCTCCTGCAACCCTCTGACAGTGAAAACTCCACTTTTTCTAGTAGAGGCACCACAGGCCAGTCCTTTGCTGTTTCCAGGGCAGGCCTGCAGGCCAGATCTATCCACCCCCGGGGGCCAGATCCAGCCCCCGGGCCTTAAGTTTGACATCCCTGATCAAGATCAAATGAGGTACTAATACCACTCTATAAAGCCTTAGTAAGATCACATCTAGAATACTGCATCCAGTTTTTGTCACCACACTATAAAAAAGATGTTGAGACTCTAGAAAGGGTGCAGAGAAACGCAACCAAGATGATTAGAGGGCTGGAGGCTAAAATATATGATGAACAGTTGCAGGAACTGGGCATGGCTAATCTAGTGAAGAGAATGACCAGGAGAAACATGATAGCAGTGTTCCCATATTTGAGTGACTGCCACAGAGAGGAAGAGGTCAACCTATTTTCCAAGGCACCCAAAAGCCAGACAAGGAATAATGGATGGAAAATGATCAAGGAGAAATTCAACCTGGAAATAAGGAGAATTTTTCTGACAGTGAGAACAATTAACCAATGGAACAGAAGTTGCCTTCTGAAGTTGTGGTGCTTCATTGCTGGAAGCTTTCAAGAAGAGATTGGACTGCCATTTGTCAGAAATGGTGTAGGGTCTCCTGCTTGGATGGGATGGGTTGGACAAGACGATCTACAAGGTCCCTTCCAACTCTGTTAATCTGTTAAAGTACATTAAGGTAACTTTCCTTGTCCAAAACCCTCTTCAAAATCCTGTGCATCAAGAATATTGCTTTTCGTGTACTTGGTTCATTAATTTGTGCAACTGTTCAAAGATGTTAACTGCAGCATGATCACTGAACCATCCCTTAAAAATGACTAAAAGTTACCTGGTTAAAAATGTTAGGCCAGACAATATTATCTGTCGATAGAGAGAGAAGGTTTTCAAATAAAGCTGATGGATTTACTTTTCCAACTTTAATCCTAAGAAAGGATTGATTTGGGAAGGTGATCCAGTTGATGATATCAAAGCCAGATGCAATCTTCCCATTCTGGTCAAAGAAAATGTTTTCCCCAGCACTGTTGTTAAATGAGACTTTTCTCAGGTAGTGATGAAGCTCAAGAGAAGAACATGAGAGTAATTAATAAAGGTGTACAATAATGGCAAATTATTTCAGAAGATATTGTTTCAGTTCCAATATACAGTATCATGATAATAACCTTAATTTGTCACTTCTATCAGCGAGCAGCAGAAGACTCTCCATGAGGGACAAAAAACAACTAATGATAGGCTAACCTATGAACCACAGTGGCGCAGTGGTAAGAGTGCAGTATTGCAGGCTACTTCTGCTGACTGCTGGCTGCCTACAATTTAGCAGTTTGAATCTCACCAGGCTCAAGGTTGACTCAGCCTTCCATCCTTCCGAGGTGGGTAAAATGAGGACCCAAATTGTTGGGGGCAATAGACTGACTCTATAAACTGCTTAGAGAAGGCTGTAAAGCATTGTAAAGTGATATATAAGTCTTAAGTGCTATTGCTAACAGCCCTGTTTTCATGCCTATCACCCAGAAGTACTGCTACCACCATCATCAGCATGTTCTCTTCCTTCCTGTCATTTGGCAATCATGCCAGGCAAATAACAGATCCAAAGAGTGAGACCTGTATGTGTGAGTTGGGCCATGAATACTTTGAATTAGGTATATTGCTGCCATGGTGGCTATGAACTCGCATGTTCCCTGAAACTTCAGAGTAGAGAGAACAGGTCTAAATTTCCCAGCCTGGGGATCTCCACCCACCTGCAGCTCAGACAGAGTCCAACAGTAAAGTCAGGGATGCAACTACACTACAGGGAGGAAGGCAAGTGAACAGCAGTAGAAAGAGTCTTTATTGTCAGCAATTTGTACATGGAGTTTCAGGGTTTATTTCACTGGTGACTATCAGCGGTGGGTTTCACAAATTCTTACCATCAGTTTGCATGCAAGCTTGCTTTGCTCTCTCTCGTGAGCCTTCCATGCATACACCCGGCGTTCCGTGCATGTGCTTTGCTCACACGCAAGCCTTCCGCACATGCACCCAGCCTTGAAAACATGGCTAAATAGGACAGCATAACGTATGGGCAGGTGGGCAGCCCACCCGCAGTTGCCGCTACCGGTTTGGGTGAATTGGTCTGAACCGGCTGAATACCACCTCTGGTGACTATGATGTAGACTATCATTCTTGTATTTTATTTCATTAGGAGATATAGCCTATCTCAATTGTACTTTATTTGGAAAGATGTCAATACTAGAATCCAATGGACCATAGGAATGTTTTTAAAGTTTTCCTATGAAAATATAGTACGTCCAACCTGGAGCATCAATTGCTCTCTCATCAACCTAGGAGATACTGAACTCTCCTTTCTTGTTAGGAAGAACTCTCCCAATACAGTGAATCTGAAGAAGGAGTGAGGGAGAGAGGAAAGAAACTTTCACTATGATGCTGTACATAATGGCCCAATTATTCCAATATTCAACATTAAATATTGATAGAAAGTAACCTTTTTGCAATTAAAAAAGCTGGAATAGAAATGTGCAGACATTCCCATCCACCTAAGTAATTTCTCCAGCATTATGTTTAAATTGGTTTCTATATAACTTTTGGACAATTGTAGCAGGGGTGGATTCTAAATTTTTTTACTACCGGTTCTGTGGGTGTGGCTTATTTTGTGGGTGTGATTTGATGGTCATGTGACAATTCTATAGGATTTCGCAGAGGTACTGGTCTACTAGGCTTTTATCTGCTTGCAGAGCTGTACCGGTCTACCCATTTGTTCTTGGAGCGTTCCGGTCTACCCATTTATTTTTGGAGGCACCAGTCTACTCATTTGTTTTTGGAGGCACTTGTCTACTCATTTGCTTTTGGAGGCACCGGTCAACTCATTTGTTTTTGGAGACACTTGTCTACTCATTTGTTTTTGGAGGCACCGATCTACTCATTTATTTTTGGAGGCACCGGTCTACCCATTTGTTTTCCGAACGCACTGGTCTACCACCACACTGCCTTTTAACACTGATCAGCTATAGGGCAGCCCTTTCAAGTCCTGTGGCAAGAGTTTAAACAGTTTTTTTCCTTCTAGCCGATCAGCTGGGACTCGGGAGGCAGCGAATAGATTGGGGGCAGGGCCAAATAAAAGGTAAGAATAATGTGGGGTGGGGGGAAGGACCCAGCTCCCGAACAAAGAGAACCGGTTCGGTGATGTCATATCGTCACTGCTACCAGCTCGGCCGAACTGGGAGGAACCCACCACTGAATTGTAGATACAGAAGCAAAACCCCTTGGAGGGTAGAGCCAAGGACTTTGTACAGTATCTGCATGACAAAATCACTCAGATTCGGGAAGGTCTGGACTCCGACTGGGTAGTTTCAGGGGGGATGACTGAGGCAGGTCTTGAGAACGTTATCTGGGATGAGTTTGATCCTATGACTCCTGATGACGTGGACAGGATTCTGGGTAGACTGAACGTGACCACATGTTTGTTGGACCCGTGTCCCTCCTGGTTAGTGCTGGCTTTTCAGGGGGTGACGTGAGGCTGGCTCCAGGGGATTATAAATGCTTCATTGAGTGAGGGTGACTTCCCCGCCGCCTTGAAAGAGGCGGTGGTGAGGCCTCTCCTCAAGAAGCCTTCCCTGGACCCGGCAGTGTTGTCTAATTATCATCCGGTCTCCAACCTTCGCTTTGTGGCAAAGATTGTTGAGAGTGTGGTTGTGCGACAGCTGCCCCAGCACCTGGATGAAACGGTGTATCTGGATCCATTCCAGTCGGGCTTCAGGCCTGGGTACAGCACGGAAACGGCATTAGTCATGTTAGTTGATGATCTCCGGAGGGCTCTGTCCTGGTCCTATTAGATCTCTCAACGGCTTTTGATACCATCGACCATGGTATCATGCTGTACCGGTTGGAAGAGTTAGGGGTTGGGGGGCACTGTGTTGTGGTGGTTCTCCTCCTTTCTCTCTGACCGGTCACAGTCTGTGTTGGCAGGGGGGCAGAGGTCGACCCCGAGGCTCCTCATATGTGGGGTGCCACAAGGGTTGGTTCTCTCGCCCTTTCTGTTCAACATTTATGTAAAGCCGCTGGGCGAGATCATCCATGGTTTTGGAGTGAAGTACCATCAGTATGCTGATGATACTCAGCTGTACATCTCCACCCCGGACCACCCCAACAATGCCCTTGAAGTGATGTCCCAGTGCCTGGAGGCCATGCGGATCTGGATGGAGAGAAACAGGCTCAGGCTCAACCCATCCAAGACCGAGTGGCTGTGGTTTCCGATGTCCCGATATAGTCAGTTGGTGCCATCACTGACTATTGGGGGTGAATCGCTGGCCCCCACGGAGAGGGCTCATGGGGGCCAGCGCCTATTGGACATCCTCCTGGATTCACGGCTGTCTTTAGAAGAGCACTTGACGGCCGTGACCGGGAGGATTTTTCATCAGGTTCGCCTGATTCAACAGTTGCGTCTGTTTCTGGATCGGGATTCCTTACACATGGTCACTCATGCCTTCGTCACTTCCAGCCTGGACTACTGCAACACTCTCTACATGGGGCTCCCCTTGAGGAGCACCCGGAGGCTCCAACTGGCGCAGAGTGCGGCCGCGCGGGTGGTTATGGGAGCGACATGGCGTTCCCATGTAACACCTCTCCTAAGCGAGCTGCACTGGCTCCCGGTGGTCTTCTGTGTGCACTTCAAGGTTTTGGTTACCACCTTTAGAGCGCTCCATGGCTTAGGACCTGGTTATCTACGGGACCACCTGCTGCCACCAGTAGCCTCCCACCGGCCGGTACACTCTCATAGAGAGGGGCTCCTCCGGGTGCTGTCGGCCAAACAATGTCGACTGGCAGCCCCCAGGGGGAGAGCCTTCTCTGTGGGGGCACCTACTACCTGGAATGAGCTCCCCCCGGGAGATACAGAGGATCCCGGATCTACGCACCTTCCGCTGCACTCTCAAGACCTTTTTATTCCATCAGGCTGGCCTGGCCTAATTTTTTCCCTTTTTTCCCTTTTTAAAAATGCAAATTTTAATCTGTTCTTAATTATTGGGGTGTTTTAAATCTGTCTTTGGCCAAATTATTTAATTCGGTTTTATTCTGCTTTTAAATTTTGTATTTATGTGTTTTATCTTGTGGCTGTTCACCGCCCTGAGTCCTTCGGGAGTAGGGTGGTATATAAATCAAATAAAACTAAAACTAAATCTAAAAATAAGCCCTGCTACATTAATAAAAATAGAAGATTACCTGCCACACTTGATGATTGAGAAGCTTCTGTTTCCCACTACCGGCCATTACTCTTTGTTTGTAGTGGGATGTAAGCATGGCTTGGAGAGCATGTGCCATGGCATAGACTGCATTGTAGATACTATAGCTTTGCCCAGTCATGCTCAATTCAAAAACAGAGTCTGGAAGAGCCTCCAGCTTCTCTTCCCCAGTGCAGCTTTTCTCTGCCTCTGGGTTTAAAGTGGATTTTGAGAAAGAACATTCAAAGGCTTGTTCCCAAAAGACCCTTGAAAAACTGTCTATGTTTTCTGGAGCACTGTTTCTCATTTGAAGAAATCTATTGAATCCTAATAATTCTTTTGATGACATGGCGAAAGAAAGAGCGCCATGGATAAAATCCATACTCCAGTCTTTTTGAAAAGGAACTGAAGTGTATTGCATCTGGGCTGGGAAAATCCAAACTTTGTCTTTTCTCTCCACTGTTGTGTCCAAATATTCCGAAACATAGGAGATCGTCCTGAAACCTGCCATGGCCTGGTTTTCAGAGTAGACAATCGCAACACTGGAGGTACTTTTCATAATGACTTTGCATAGTTTAATGAAAGTATTGATTTGTTCTCCTATCCCATCTGAAAAAGCTACAGTTGGAAGCACTGCAATGTAATCAAAGCAGATGCCATTTTGAGATAAGACGAGAAGCACTTCCCTCAGAAATCGTTCACCGATCTCATTTTCTTGAAAAATTATCCCAATCCAGGTCCACTTAAAATGAAGCAGCAACTGGAGAATCCCCATAACATGAAGATGTTCATTTGGGTACATTTGATAGAAGAAAGCTGTATGAATCATGTTATCCATCGCTGGAGCAGAGCCGTACGTGAGCTTAGGAAAAAAGAAAATGCAAAATGTATGTATATATGTTTGATATAAGTCAGTGATGGCTATCCTTTTCCAGACTGACTGCCCAAAGTGCCCAAGCTCTCAAAATGCAATGCCTGCACCACCATCACCCACACATGATCCGCCCCCCTGAGCATGCACGCATGCCCCTCCGCATATGCCCCGGTTAAATTTGACTGCTTTATTTTGTTGCTTTGATTTTTCAGGGCTTATTCATAACTCATTGAAGATCTTCCTTTAATTTCTATGAAGTTAATGGAAGTAAACTGTCACCATTTTTGGAAATGTTATGATGCAACTTGACCATATTCAATCTGGCTATAATATATAAGGTTTGGGAAATAGTAAAATATTATGTAGATAACCTCTACAGCACATCAGAGAAGTCTAAACTATTGATACATTAGATATTCAGGATATTTTTACTACCACCAATGGAGTACTTGGGACCTTTGAAAAAATGATTTTTATCTATTTTGGATATAGTAACAAAAGCCTAATTGAACCATTTAGTACCTAGTTCTCTGTCAATTATCCTCCCATAGTTGAATCTAATGGGTGCAACCTTGCTGCATATTTATACAGAATAAAGTGGAGTTTTAAATTATTAGTATAAGATTCAATTTGCAGAATACTTAGTTCCAGTAGCCATTTATCATATGATTTAGCCTCCAAGTCCATTATTATCTTTGTTGCTCTTCTTTGCACTCTTTCTAGGGCCTCAGCATCTTTTTTGTATCATGGTGACCAGAACTGGATGCAGTATTCCAAGTGTGGTTTCACCATTGCAGGAAAAACCAATACTATTACTGCCTGAGATTTTGATGTTATCCTTCTGTAGAACTGCATTGGCCTTTTTTTGGCAGCTGCAGCATACTGCTGATTCATACTTAAGCAGTGATCCACCAGGACAGCTAGATCCCTCTCAAGTTACTACTGCTGAACCAGGTACTTCCTGTGCTATACCTATCCATCTGGTTTTTCCTTCCTAAGTGCAGGACCGTACTTTTCTCACCACTGAACTGCACCTTGTTGAAAAGAGCCCAATGCTCATATCTGTCAAGAGCCTTTTATCTTCCAAAGTTTTGCCAAATCCCCTCATCTTAGTGTCATCTGCAAATTTGATGAGTTGCCCTTCTATCCCCTCAAGAAGTTGAAGAGAATTGGGCCCAAGACATAACCTTGAGGTACCCTATTATACTGTATGCTTTCCTCTAGGTAGACATAACTCCATTGAGGACTATATGCTGAGTGTGTTTGGTCAGCTAATTGCGAATACATTTGGTGATGGTACTGTCTATTCCACCTTGTTCTATCTTATCAAGAAATAAGCAGTGGTCTACTTTATCAAATACCTTATTGCAACCAAAGCATTTCCTACAGCATCTCCACTAATTTAATCACTTTATCAAAGAAGGCAATTATGTTTGTCTTGCATGGTTTGCTTTTAATGAACCCATGTTGGCTTCCAGTAATCACCTTGCTCATTTCTAGATGCTCACAAACTTGTTGCTTGATTATCTTTTCCAGGATTTTCCCAGATACTGATGTCAAGCTAACTGGTCTGTCGTTTCCTGGATCCACTTTTTTTTTTTTTTTTTGCCGGGGGATTTGAGCTGGTGAGCTGCGTTGTTGTTGTTTGGCTTCGTGTTTGTGGCCGTGCGAGCTCTTCATGGTGGGTGTCAGTCTGCTTCATGTATGGATTGGAGGGGTTTAAAGTGGCTAATGATGCAGCTGCGGTCTGGCTTCTGGTCCTTGGTCGTGGCTCATTATCAGTGTGGGTTTGAGTCTGCTTTCTGCGTGGATGTGTGGTGGTGACATCCTGTGTGGCTCTCGTGAGTGTGGGTCTGGTGTCATTTGTCGTGTTAGGGACTCGTTTGTCAATAAGGGCGGGTTTCCAAATGGCTGGTAGGCGGGAGGTATCGTCTCGTTTGTTCATGCTGTGTGGGCGTTTTTCTATCTCGATGGCTTCTCTGATTATTCTGTTGTTAAAGTGTTCAGTTTTGGCGATAGTTCTGGTCTTTTTAAAGTCAATATCATGTCCTGTGGCTTTAAGGTGTTGGACCAGGGAAGAAGTTGGTTTCTAGAAAATCAAGGAGTATATGAAATCCCATGCACCGCCTGCCCCACTACATACATTGGACAAACCAACAGACGAATAAATGCACGCATAGAAGAACACAAGAACTCAGTCAGAAAAGAGGAACCAACTTCTTCCCTGGTCCAATCACATTGCTCCTGGAAGCACGAAGCCGAGAACACCAGCCTGAAGATGACGAATGAGACTTCGTCGAAACGTTGCCAAGACACTTCCAATTTTATGTGGGAGAAGACCCGAATAACCAAAGACCTACATATATATATATATCTGCTCTCCCAGAGAGCAACACAGAGTTGCAGTTTGTCAGCAGAAAAAAGGCCCAGAAACTTGTGAATGAGATTTCACAGAACCTAGCTGTAGAATAACTAAGTTTACGTAGGTAAAACCTGGCTAGAAAGAATATGCATATATATATATATATATCATACATAGGTGTTTTCTTATCAATCCCTTGACTATTTGGACCTGCATTAGCATCCTGTCTCCCAGACAGGAGCCTTCCTACTTTTCCAGAGACTAAAAAGTGAGGTGGGGAGAAATACTTTTAGTTATCCAAGGTTCTGTTTAATGTAACCATGTCTGTTCGTCTCAAATGACTAACGAGGCTGAGCCTTCCTTCCTTCCTTCCTTCCTTCCTTCCTTCCTTCCTTCCTTCCTTCCTTCCTTCCTTCGAATATCAATGCAGCTGTATTCTTGAATATAGAAATACTATGGAATGAATGCACTGCTTAAACTGATCACATTTTTTTTCATGGAAGAAACTATTAATTGAGGTTATCTAAGGTATAATTATCTATATTAGATTATTACTTTTTATCAACAGAAGATATCATCTTCTCAGATGAACTCCTGTTCAAGATTCCATTGAAGGAAAGGGAAGACAACAAATCAGGAAAAAACCTCCTAGCTTCAATAGAACAACTACTACAATACTTGTCCGCAAATAAACAAAAAAATGCTATTTTGAATTATTTTAGGAATAAATAAATCACTTATCAGTCATATGTTCTATCTTTCTTTATTATGAATGCATCACTTTGATCTTCCAGATATACCATATAATATGCTTTCATATTCTTATTATTTGCTTGTTATTTTACTGCTATGGAACTTCAATGGAAATCTCTATTAAGAGCAAGAGAAATAATCTTATTTCCATTTTTTAAAAAATTGGAGACCCCAAATCAGCACAATTTTCAGTAAATCAGGGCTGGAAAATATGAAAACATTGTCTATTCATATGTCAGTTACATTTTGATTGACATTAGTTTATCACAAATCCAGAAAATGTCATTAAAGAGAAAGTCACATATCAATAGTTCTGTTATTTTTTTACTTGAGAAGGTCTTACCTGAGGAATCTTGTAAATGCTCAAAATGTCAGCCATAACCTGAGAATTATGAGAGTTGGGTCCAGCAACAACACAAACTGAATTTTGGTCGATGCTGCATTTATAGTTGGGAACAAATCTGTCATGTGAAGAAAGAAACTCCATAGAAGCAAGGTAGGTCCATGTTGCCATGAAATAACTGTTAGATATCCCAAAGCCCAGAGTGATGTTTGGCAAGATCTGGGGATTTTCATTGATTTCCTTTACAGCAAAGATCAAGGACAAGATATGCTGGTATGTCTGTAGAAACAAACTTTAAGGGATGGATGGATGGATGGATGGATGGATGGATGGATGGATGGATGATGGAAGGTAGGTCCAAGTTATATTTATAAAAGATTGACTCAACTCATTTGCAATTTGTGCTACTACTTTTCTTACAATCATTATGTAAAATAATCCTGCTTGTTTCTCACCTCTGAATCAATGATCTCTCCTTTCTGAAAACCTTCTTCAGGAATTTCCCCAAATGCATTTTTTTCCAGGCAACTGGACTTTCATTGTTTTTCCTTGAAGATGTTTCACTGCTCCTCCAAGAAACTTCTTTAGTTCCTCTTCAAGGAAAAACAAAGAAAGACCAGTTGCCTTTTGAAAAAGCACCTTTGGGATCAACCATGTCCTGGATGACTGAGAATCTCCACAGACATCATTTAAGACCTCTTCTAGATCATTCTTCTGCATCATCCTCTATTTCCACCCCTACACCCCAAATCTCTCTTAGGACTGTACTCCATATATCTGAAGAAAAGGGATGAAGACTGGAAACGTTTATGAGGTAAAAGTATAGTTAGATGTTAGGTTGCCATAAACCACAATAGAAACTTTCTCCTATTGAAAACAAGTTGGTTGGTCAAGTATAATATCCATTCCTATTCTTCACTAATGAATTCTATCCAGCTTCAATCAATCAAGAAGTAGGCGGCATGGAACCAGAAAGTATAACCACATCCACATAATGAAAACAGTAAAAAGTCTTCTGCATAGAATGAGAATTTAGCCTCCAAAATGAAATGTTTAACTTTACTTTGACCTCATAGAAATGTCTCTTCTTTGCAGAATGTGATCTGATCAGTTACACACATATATAACTGTGTGTGTGTGTGTGTGTGTGTGTGTGTGTGTGTGTGTGTGGTGTATATGTACAAGATAGTATTATACATATAGTACTATCTTGAGACTTGAGTAAAACACAGATATCTGTTAAGCAAGACCATGCATATACTTTATGAAGATAAAACATAAAGTAGGAAAAAAACTGTTAACCCCCTTATTATAAAGTATGTAAGAAACATAGTAGAATCTTGGAGCAGAGGAAGGATAGCTGAAAGGGGGTAAAAGTTAAGTTTCAATCATTTACTCCTTCCCCAAAATACATTGACTAATTATCCAGAAAATTTGGTAGCTAACAGAATTAAGAAGGACAACTACATACATGGGATCATCAAGAAGTTCTTCAGATGGAATTGTTTTGAAGGTGACTAGATTAGACATCATGTAGATCAGAGAAATAATGCCACCAATGATGAGATCACCTGAATGGTAAGACTTGTATTTAATACTAGGGTTGTCGATGGTGCATTTAGCATCATAGCACATCGCCTGAGAAAGCCATATTAGCATGCACAGTCTGAAGAATAACATAGCAAATTAAAGATGTGTGTTGCCCAAGTGATCATTGATATGGCTTCTGAATATAGGACAATCTAACATTTTACCTCTTTTTTCTGCATTTCTGAATGCAGAAATGCATAGCAAAAACAATCAGAATCACAGAACCTTGCTCTTTAAGCCTTATATTTGAATGTGTTTAGGAACAAGAAATATTAATAATATCACTCAGTCTTGGTTGGGTGTCTGTTTTGCTCTGCTCTATGAAACTCCCGAGAGTCCAGAGGAGTAAAATTAAATCAAGGTCAATTATATCTTGCTCTTCTGATATTGCAGAAGAAAATAATTGATATCACCCAGGTGTAAATGGTTTGTGGGGATTTTTTTTCCAGGTCTTTTCTCCCTCTATTGATTATCTGAATGAGTTCTTAATAGATAATATACAAATTGTATTTTTCAAGAGAGCTT
Source organism: Pituophis catenifer annectens (assembly GCF_029215685.1). Lineage (NCBI taxonomy): Eukaryota > Metazoa > Chordata > Lepidosauria > Squamata > Colubridae > Pituophis > Pituophis catenifer. Next base: position 15,570,952 of record NW_027256895.1, read on the forward strand.
CTATTTCTGCAAAAGCCATATTTCTATTTTTGCAAAGCTTTTAACTATGCACAACTATGCAGGAAAGCTTGGAAGTGCGTTGTCCGTGGGGTCGTGATGGGTCAGACATGACTTCGCAACTAAGAACAACAAATTTCTAAATTTGCATGTATTCTGCCTATCTTTAGCCTCATAGGCACTATGAAGAAGCAGATGCAGCACTTCAAAAATTGCAGAGAAAAATAGTTTTACTTTTGTTTCTTGGTTAATTGCTCCTTTTTGTTTAATTCGGGCCTCAGAACAATAATGTAGCATTTGGGGGTAAAGATGCAGCCCAGTAATCCTGCTGCAGAAGCCAAAATGGAGAAGATCTCCACAGCCACCATGTATTTCCCCTTGGTGCTCAGATAGGTTGGAACAAATGACATCCAGACACTACAAAAGACCAACATGCTGAAAGTGATAAATTTGGCTTCATTAAAACTGTCAGGTAGTTTCCTAGCAAGGAAAGCCACCATGAAACTGATAGCAGTCAAGAACCCCAGAAAACCAAGGGCGGTATAAAACATGATGGCGGAACCTTCATTACATTCCAGGACAATTTCTTCAGTCATTGAGTGGATGTCAGAATCTGGGAATGGAGGAGAAATTGCCAGCCACACACTACAAATTGTGACTTGAACCAGGGAGCAGGACAAGACAATAGTATAAGCCAGCCTTTTCCCAACCCATTTCCTGATTTTGGAACCAGGCTTGGTGGCCATGAAAGCAAGAACCACTATGGTTGTTTTCCCCAGAATACAAGAAAGGGCTACAGAGAAGATGATGCCAAAAGCAGTTTGTCGCATGAGACATTTTGCTTGATCAGGTTGCCCAATGAAGAGCAAACTGCAAAGGAAAGAGAACAGGAGGGCAATGAGAAGAATGTAGGTGAGGTTCCTGTTGTTGGCTTTGACTATGGGAGTATCCTGGTGTTTAACAAAGATTCCCAACACTACAACTGAGATGAAAGAGAAGAGGAAAGCAACACTGGTCAAGGTGATTCCCAAGGGTTCTTTGTAAGACAAGAAAGTTCTGAGTTTTTTAATGCACTGATCCTGGTTCTTGTTAGGATAGTATGCTTCAGGGCACGGGAAACAGTCCTCTAAACCTGAAAAAGGGAATAGACTTATTAAGAGATAAAACTTCAGGGTTAGCTCTGCCTTTCCTAATTTTCAGAAATACAATATTTCAGTGCCTCAAATTTCCAGTAATTCATCATAAAATCTGAGAAATTTAGGGAATTTGAAATCCAATTTATCAGGAAGGCTCTAGGGCAGGATTTTCTGAGGACAGATCCTTGAGAATTATTTGATTTAGTTCATACTATTCAATTATATTTGAAATTGGATAACATCCCCACTCACATTATTGCCTATAAGAAACAAGTCATACACTCTGTGAACAGTGTTTATAATAATTGCCTTCCCTCTGTTAAAAGTATATTTTGGTGTAAAAAAAAAAAGAGAGAGAGATATGAATAAAGGCAATTAGCTCAATTCTGAATCCAATGCATATGCTCTCTGAAAAGAGCACTATCAAAAGGATACCTCCAACTCTTCCTTCCTTTAAAGTGAGAGAGGAGGAGGAGGAGGAGGAGGAGGAGGAGGAGGAGGAGGAGGAGGAGGAGGAGGAGGAGAAGAAGAAGAAGAAGAAGAAGAAGAAGAAGAAGAAGAAGAAGAAGAAGAAGAAGAAGAAGAAGAAGAAGAAGAAGAAGAAGAAGAAGAAGAAGAAGAAGACCATTCTTGATAAGGTTCTCCTGAATTGGAAACATTAATCTGTATTCTATGCTCACTGTGCAGGAAGATATTAATAGAGATTATTATTGCAAAAATCTCTCAATTTATATTGAGTAGATTGTTGCTTTACACTGTGGAGTTCTACCTGTTGGGACAATAGAGATAAACTACACTGACCAAGCTCAGAGAGCACCACTGACTCCACAGTTCAATCCTCACCTGCATATATTTCTTCTATTGAAAGAAATCATGGTAGGCTAACCATTATTTGACAAGGGCTAAATCACCTGACCTTTAGGGATACAGTAACCAATTCAGAGCTGGCCTGCACTTCTTTAGTTGGATGGACTAAGCACAAAGCAAATTTCCATGTTGGTAGTCATATGTATTCATAAATGTCTGGGGTGGACACATTTTTAGGTCCATTCTCCTTCTCGATGGGATTGGTAGGGCAACTCATGGTGACTGGACAGGAATCTGACAATGTCAATGATATTTGATGTCTTTTATTTATTGTTTACCATTTATATATTTTGTTTTATTTCATCATTGTCTGATTCTAAATGACCCTAGGTGTATAGCATGCAAACAGAATTAATATGAAACAATAAAATGGGAATATATATAAGAAAAAATAAGGGAAGGCGAGTAGGTCAAAAACCACATGTCACACTCCCATGATCTACACTTCAACCATCCTAACCGTAATCCTGGAAAAGTTCAGAATACATTCTAGTGGTTCTGAGGTAAAAACTAATTCAGGTGTCCTTTGTCCTTTTGTGAGGTGGAGTAATGTTTGCTTGGGAAAATTCTATGGTTATTATGGTAACAATCTCTATTCTCAGAATCTGTAGGGATAAATGACCCTTGATCTCTCTCTATATAAAATATAGATATATTTATATAGTTGTTTTAAAATATTTTTAGTATTTTGATTGTAATACTTTTTTGAATTGTAAGAGGCCCAGAGTTATTGACTAAGATGGACAGCTACAAAAAGTGAATAAATAAATATATACACAGACAAATCTCAGAAGCCTGGGTAGTACTTTGAACCTATTGATCTTCAGAGCTAATAGACACCAATTCTTCTTGAATGTCATCTCCTACCTGTCTGGTTGGCAATTTTCCCTTTTGGGCAACGAAGGCATTTGTAACAGCAAAATGGCTTCCCTTCTATTTTGATCTTGCTGTAACCCAAGGAGCAATAATCATTGCACAAAGAAAGAGGTTGTGTCTGTTAATAAATGAAAGGGCAACATATTTAGAATTTAAACATTAATAATCTAGAAATCACCATCTCTGAGGAATCTTTCCTTTCTTTTTTGTTTAGAATTATGAAACATTCCATGCCAGTGGTGGGATTCAGCCAGTTTGGGCCAGTTCGGGCAAACCGGTAGTTAAATTGCTGACTGGCCCCACCCCTTCCAGGAGTCCCCACACACCCAGGTAAGTGCAGGGAAGCCTCCTAGGCCCAAAATGAGGCATGGGGGGAATGCAGCACAACCCCCACTCCCGTGGCCCATTTTCACTCCCAGGAGGCTGCAAGGAGACCTACTAGGCCCAAAATGGGGTGCGGGGGGTGGCACATCCCCCTGTGGTCTGGTTTTGCTCTGGGGGGGTGTCACATGCCCACCCAGATGGTCAATAGGGCTGAGAACCGGTTGTTAAATTATTTGAATCCCACCACTGAGGCCAGTTACAAGACATGTCTTATACCTTATCCTTCTAGAATAATGAGTGATATCAATGGAAAACTCTTTATTCCTCTGATAGATGTCAAGGATTAGGGCTAATTAACTTAGAATTAAGAATACATTGAGTTTCTTATACAAAATCTTCAAAATCCTTTATCAAAAATATTGCTTTTCCTGTGCTTGTTTCATTAATTTGTGCAGCTGTTCAAGCAAGCTATTTGGACATCAGCTGCAATATGAGTTGTTAACCACCACTTTAAAAAATGAATAAAAGTTACCTGGTTAAAAAAGATGGGCCAGACCATGTTATTTGTCAATAGAAAGAAAAGATTTTCTAGTTGAGCAGATGGATTTACTTTTCCAATTTTGACCCTAAGAAAGGATTGATTTGGGAAGGTGACCCAATTGATAATATCAAAGCCAGACGAGACCTTCCCATTTTGATCAAAGAAAATATTTTCTCCAGCACTGTTGTTAAATGTGACTTTTCTTAAGTAGGGATGAAGCTCAAGGGAAGAATATGACAATAATTAATAAAGATCTACATTGATGGCAAAATATATAGCAATATTATTTCAGAAGATATTGTTATGCCCCCTAATATAATAGTAGCATTAATTCATCAGGTCCATCAGCAGGCCCAGGAATAATTACCAGGAGAGGCAGAGAAGTTCTAAGCAGAGCTAACAACTCTGTTTTCATGGCCATAATCTAGAACTATACTGTATGTCACAATCACCAGCTGCATGTTCTCCTCCTTTCTGTTATTTGGCAACCACACAATCTCTTTTATCTTCCTCCTCACCATTGACTCTCTCTTTCCCCTAATATAATTTTCATTTCAAAGGGAAAAGATTGGAGATTGGAGACAATTTATCTAACTCAACTAGATCCAAGAATGGCTTCTTTAAAGTAGACAAAAGCAATAGCACTTAGACTTATATACTGCTTCATAGTGCTTTACAGCCCTCTTTAAGCAGTTTACAGAGTCAGCCTATTGCCCCCAACAATCGGGGTCCTCATTTTACCGACCTCGGAAGGATGGAAGGCTGAGTCAACCTTGAGCCTGGTGAGATTTGAACTGCCAAATTGCAGGCAGCTGGCAGTCAGTAGAAGTAGCCTGCAGTACTGCACTCTAACCACTGCGCCACCACAGCTCTTTATATAGTGAATCTGAATATAGTATAGTGAATGTAATATAGTGAATCTGAAAGAGGGAGGGAGAGGAGAAAAATCCTTTAACTATGCTGCTGTACCTGGTGATCAAATAATGAACCAATATTCATTATTAAGTATTCATAAAACTTACACTTTTTCAAATTAAAAAAAAAGCTGGGATAGATAGGTTCTGATCTACCCAAAACATTCCTCCAGCATTAAAATGGTTTCTGTATAATTTGTGAACAGCTATAGATATGGAAGCAATATTATCTGCTACATCAGTAAATATAGAGTAGGATCTTACCTGCCACACTGGATGATTGAGAAGCTTCTGTTTCCCACTACCGGCCATTACTCTTTGTTTGTAGTGGGATGTAAGCATGGCTTGGAGAGCATGTGCCATGGCATAGACTGCATTGTAGATACTATAGCTTTGCCCAGTCATGCTCAATTCAAAAACAGAGTCTGGAAGAGCCTCCAGCTTCTCTTCCCCAGTGCAGCTTTTCTCTGCCTCTGGGTTTAAAGTGGAATTTGAGAAAGAACATTCAAAGGCTTGTTCCCAAAAGACCCTTGAAAAACTGTCTATGTTTTCTGGAACACTGTTTCTCATCTGAAGAAATCTATTGAATCCTAATAATTCTTTTGATGACATGGCGAAAGAAAGAGCGCCATGGATAAAATCCATACTCCAGTCTCTTTGAAATGGAACTGAAGTGTATTGCATCTGGGCTGGGAAAATCCAAACTTTATCGTTTATCTCCACTGTTGTGTCCCAATAATCTGATACATAGGAGATCGTCCTGAAAGCTGCCATGGCCTGGTTTTCAGAATAGACAATCGCAACACTGGAGGTACTTCTCATAATGACTTTGCACACTTCGACAAAAGCAAGGACTTGTTCTCCCATCTCGTTTGAAAAAGCAACTGTTGGCAGCTCTTCAATGTAATCAAAGCAGATTCCATTTTGAGATAAGATGAGAAGCGCTTCCCTCATTTTCTTGAAATATTATCCCAATCCATGTCCAATTAAAATGAAGCAGCAACTGGAGAATCCCCATAATGTGAAGATGTTCATCGGGATACATCTGATAGATGAAAGCTGTATGAATCATGTTATCCATCACTAGAGCAGAGCCATATGTGAGCTTAGGAGGGGGAAAAATCAAAGTATAAGAGGAATGTGTATATATTTGATATAATTAGAATAGAATTATAGAATAGAACAGAATGGAATGGAACGGAACGGAACGGAACGGACGGAATAGAACAGAACAGAACAGAACAGAACAGAACAGAACAGAACAGAATAGAATAGAATAGAATAGAATTCTTTATTGGCCAAGTGTGATTGGACACACAAGGAATTTGTCTTTGGTGCATATGCTCTCGGTATACATAAAAAGACAAGATATATTTGTCAAGAATCATAAGATACAACACTTAATGATAGTCATAGGGTACAAATAAGCAATCAAATCATACTACATATAAATTGTAAGGATACAAGCAACAAAGTTATGGTCATAAGTGGGAAGAGATGGTTGATAGGAACGATGAGAAGACTAATAGTAATAGTAATGCAGCTTTAGGGAAGAGTTTGACAGCGTTGAGGGAATTATTTGTTTAGCAGAGTGATGGAATTCAGGAAAAAACTGTTCTTGTGTCTAGTTGTTCTGGTGTGCAGTACTCTATAGCAGGGGTCCCCAATCTTTTGGACCTCAAGGACCACCAAGTTCATAATTTTAAATTTTGCGGACCACTAATACGAATCCAGCGCACCGCTTGCTGAAGCACCTGGACTCCCAGTGACGGGATGGGGTCCTTCAGGCACTCTCCCTCCTCTCTCTCTCTCTCTCTCTCTCTCTCTCTCTCTCTCTCTCTCTCTACCACTCTTTCTCTCTCTTTCTCTCTTTCTCTCTCCCTCCCTCTCTCTCTCCCCCCACTCTCTCTCTCTCATTCTCCCTTTCTCTCTCTCTCCTCTCTCTTTCTCTCTCTCCCACTCTTTCTGTCTCATTCCCTCTTTCTCTCTCATCCCCCCTCTCTCTTTCTCTCTCCCCCACTCTTTCTCTCTCATTCTTTCTTTCTCTCTCCCCCATTCTCTCTCTCATTCTCTCCCCCCTCATTCCCTCTCTTTCCCCCACTCTCTCTCTCATTCTCCCCCCTCTTTCTCTCTCTCCCCCATTATCTCTTTCTCTCTCCTCTCTCTCTCTCCCCCACTCTCTCTCATTCTGATTCTCTCATTCTGATTCTCTCTCTCTCTGATTCTCTTTCATTTTGTCTCTCTCTCTCTCATTCTTTCTCTGATTCTCTGATTCTCTCTCTTTCATTCTCTCTTTCTCTGTCTCTGATTCTCTCTCTCTCACTCTCTCTCTGATTCTCTCTGTCTCTTTCTCTCTCTCTCTCATTCTCCCTTTCATTCTCTCTCTTTCATTCTGTCTTTCCCTCTCTTTCATTCTTTGTCTCTTTCTCTCTCTGTCTCATTCTGATTCTCTCTCCCCCCCCCCTCTCTCTCTCTCCTCATGGGCCAGCCAGTGTCTTGGGGCTGAGAGGAAGTCAAGCATCTCCCTGAGAGACCGAGGTGCGCGGAGCACCAACAAGGGCCAGAAGAAGTGTGGGAGCAAAGCACTAGTTGAATTTACATGGCATGAGCATTCACCTTGGTATATTTGTGGCACAAGGCAGCCCTCGTTTCCTGCCGCTTGGGACTCGGAGTGATAAACAGCGCCTGGTTCGGGGAGCAACCAGATTTTGCTCTCCATTGCGGATGCCAGATCGGCTCCCTGCAAGCTCTCATCTCTCAAGGAGCCTTATCAAAGTTTCCAGCTCCGCTTCAGGGAGTGCTCCTCGAGATGAGAGGGGCCGATCTGGCATCTGCAATGGAGAGCAAAATCCGGCTGCTCTACGGACCAGATGCCATTTACCACTCTGAGTCCCAAGCAGCAGGAGACAAGGGCTGCTTTGCGCCACTGGCTGGCGCAAATATACCAAGGCTGAATGCTGTTGCTGTGCAAATGAAAGTAGTGCTTCGCTCTCACAGCTTCCAGCCATCGCAAATACATCTTCTTCCCACTTGTGCCACCCCCTTCCCTGCCGCCACAACAGCACCATTCATTCCAGACAGTGAGGGCTGCACTCCTTTTTCCATATTGCACCACCTGCAAAAATGCAAAAATACGAAAATTTCTCTGCGGACCACCAAAATTTTCTTGCAGACCACCAGTGATTGGTGACCACTGCCCTATAGCATCGTTTTGAGGGTAGGAGTTGAAACAATTTATGTCCAGGATGCGAGGGGTCTGTAAATATTTTCACAGCCCTCTTTTTAAATTGTGCAGTATACAGGTCCTCAATGGAAGGCAGGTTGGTAGTAATTGTTTTTTCTGCATTTTTCTGCATAATTGAAAAATGGTTAATATCACTGATCCATATTGTTGGTTTGATTTTCAAGGCTTATTCCTAACTCCTTGAAGATCTTACTTTAATTTCTATGAAGTTAATGGCACTAAACTGATTGGAAATCTATTGTTTCTAAAAATGATATTGTTTCTAAAAATGATATGATCACCTTCAGTGCAGATGGAATGCATGAGGTTTGGGAAAAGAGTAAAAATATAGAAAACCTCTTTATATGGTGCATCAGAGAAGTTTAATCTAGTGAGACCATTGACTTTCGGGATTGATGTAATGTTTTTACTACTTTTCTACCATCAATGTACTTGGGACCATTAAAAAACTAGTTTCCATCTAATTTGGGTATAGAGAAAAAATATTAATTGAACCAATTAGTAAGTAGTTTTCTGTGAAGTTTCCCACAGCGTAGCTGATTCTGATGGATATAACAATGGGTACATATGGGTACATATTTATCCAGAAGAAATTGAAATATAAATGGATAGCAAACTATTCCATTGGTAGAATTTGATGATCTATGTAACTTCTTATTGAGGTTTTTGTGATAGAATTTCCATTATTTAAGAACGTAACGATATCTTAGTGCACTGTTTTATTATTCTCTTATGATTTGAAAAAAAAAACTTGTAAGATTTCACTAACACATTTTTTTAAAGATTCCTAAAGAACACAAACATATTTATAAGATAACTTTGAACTAAATGTTCAAGTTTAAGAATAATAAAAAAAAAGATCAAATAAACATTATTATAGTGACTGGTGCCAACCTGCTTAGATTTATTTTCCTTATAAAATTATGGATCATAGGCCAAGATAGGAAATATCATACCTTCTCTGACAGATAGTTTTCCAACCTTTCCTTGAAAACCTCCAATTATGGAGTGTTTTGAAGTCCAAGAGGCAGGCTCTTTCAACTCCTTAACAACTTTGAAGATACATACTTTTTTAGCTCTGACATTTTTTCCTCTAGCGGCAGATTACAGAATAATTCTAAATCGAGGACTTGGTATGGTATATGAGAAGACATGAGGAAACCCCACAGTTTAGGCAGTGGTATGACAAAAGGTAGCTAAGTCTAGAGAATAGGTGGGGGAAAGCATTAGAGAGCCAAGGTGGTGCAGTGGTTAGAGTGCAGCACTGCAGGATACTTCTGCTGACTGCTAGCTGCAGTTTGGCAATTCAAATCTCACCGGCTCAAGGTTGACTCAGACTTCCATCCTTCCAAAGTGAGTAAATTGAGGACCCAGATTGTTGTAGGTCAGGGGTGAAATGCTTCCGGTTCAGACCGTCTTGGGCGAGTAGGTAGCGATGGCAGCAGGCAGTTCAGAGAACCGGTAGCAAAAATCCCTTCCCCCCCCGCCCCCGGCCTCCAGCTTGCTTACCTTAGCTGCTGGTCACAACGCCTGCCTTGCTTCACTTGCTGTAATCCCTGCAATCCATTTCATCAACAAGCAACTGAATCTCCCTGCCTGCAATCAAGCTCATCGGTGAGCAGCTCTATCTGCCTGCCTGCCTGCCTGTAAGTTTTTTTCCCCTTTGGGAGCTTTAAAAAAATAGTTAATTGGGGTTTTTTTAGTTGTTATTTTTTTAGACCTAGCCATTTAAAGTTTAGGAAGTTTTAAATTTAGCTGCTTTTATATAAAAATGAAAATAAAATAAAATAATATTTGTGCAGCTTTCTGAGATTTTGTGTGTTTCTGTAGTGTTTCACTCTAACTACACAAACACACAAAATCTCACAAATCCACATACAAAGCTGTATGTGGAATTTTGTGTGTGTAAAGTGTGAAAGTTGGTTTTTTCGGCTTTTTGTGGCTGTGTGAGGTTACTGCTTGTTTCAGGGGCCATTTTGGGTCTAGCAAAGCTGCTTTTACATTGTGGGTGAGCCAGTTGTGTTGTGTTGTGTTGTGTTGTGTTGTGTTGTGTGTGTGTAAAGTGTTGGTTTTTTGGGCTTTTTGTGGCTGTGTGAGGTTCCTGCTTGTTGCAGGGGCCATTTTGGGTCTGGCACAGCTGTTTTTACATTGTGGGTGAGCCAGTTGTGTTGTGTTGTGTTGTGTTTTGTAGGTTAAAAAAGGGCAATGAAGTGATGTCGACTTGGCCACGCCCACCTGACCAACAAGCCATGCCTACCCAATCACCTGACCACCAAGCCCCACCCATTAATTAAGCCACGCCCACAGAACCGGTAGTGAAAATATTTAGATTTCACCCCTGTTCTAGGTCCTAAGACAGAAATTCAACAGGTGGAGGAGGTCATTTGGGGTTGACAAGCTAACATCATCCCTTACAAATAAGCAGGCTAGGAGGGAGGAAACAGTAAGAATTAAGCCTCCATCAAACAGCATGATGACAGCAAAAACAACACAGCTAATTACAAGAGGGAGATGGCTGGAAGGGCCTATTATACGCATAATGGCCAAATTGTTTGATGACATATAAAGGCAGAGATCTCTGTAATGGTAGTTTAATACTCTGACAATGTCAGCAGGTGGCTGACAAAAGCTTAGTAGAATAAAATTTTAATTATTTTAGTTCTGGAGTTTGCAGAATGTCTGTTAATGTGTGTGTGTGTGTGTGTGTGTGTGTGTGTGTGTGTGTGAAGAAACTATTGTGACTGAGATTATGTGAGCTACAATTATATGTATTAGATTATTACTAGTTATCTGCCAAAGAGATTTGGCATGGCAGTAATACTGAATACAGAATAATAGAGTTAGAAGGAATACTAGAGGTCTTCTAGTCCATCTCCCTGCTCAAGTAGTAGACCTTATTCCATTCCAGACAAATGGCTGTCCAATCTCTTCTCAAAAACCTCCAGTGATAGAGTACTCACAACTTCTGGAGGCAATAGCAATAGCACTTAGACTACTATACTGCTTTACAGTGCTTTATCACCCCCTCTAAGCAGTTTACGGAGTCATCATATTGCCCCCAACAATTTGGGTCCACATTTTACCCACCTTGGAAGGATGGAAGGCTGAGTCAACCTTGAACCTGGTGAGATTTGAACTGCTCAACTGCAGTTTGGAAGGCAAGTCATTCCACTGAAGGCAAGCCATTCCACTGAATTAATTGTTCTCACTGTCAGGAAATTTCTCCTTAGTTCAAGGTTGAATCTCTCTTTGTTAAGCTTCCATCCATTAATATACTCCATTATTATAACTGGTCTATGTAACTTTTGTATCTTTGGAATAATTATAATTGCCTTCTAAGTGAAATTTCGAACCACCTTCTCAATTAAGCTCCTGCTCCAGATGCTACTGAAAGAAAGGAAGACCAATGAACAAGGGAAAGCTTTCTAGCCTGAATAGAAGAGCTGTTTCCATACTTGTCTGCATACGAACCAAAAGACTATTTTGAAGTATTTGTAGGATAAATCATTGTTCAATCATATCTTGTTTCTTTGTTATAAATTCACTACTTTGATTGTCCAGACATATAATATGTTTTACTTTTCTTATTATTTTCACTTTATTAAAGTTATCACTTTAATTGCTATGGAACTTCAATGGAAAGTAGCAGAAAATATTTCAAAATGAAAAAAAAAATCTTTTAAGAGCAAGAGAGAGCATCTCCTTTCTTTTTATTTCGAATTGGAGACAAGATCCTCTAATTTAGCACAATTTTCAGTAAATCAGAACTGGAAAATATGAAAGTAATGTCTAGCCAGACTTTATTTATTTGTTGGTTGTGATTTATTACAACCAAAAAAGAGAGAGAATTTTATGAAAGAGGAATTCACATATCAATAGTTCTATTGATTTTTACTTGAGCAGGTCTTACCTTATTTATTTTTATTTATTTATTTATTAAATTTTTATACCGCCCCCTCTCCCGAAGGACTCGGGGCGGTGAACAGCCAGAATTAAAACACACAATACAAATATTAAAATATATTAAAACAAAATTAAATTATCTTAGGCTTCTCCAATTTAAAACCCCGTTACCCATAAAATTCACCCAATTAAAAATTTTAACCCAGCCCGGCTTGCTGAAATAAAAAAGTCTTCAGGGCCCGGCGGAAGGTCCGGAGGTCCGGGATTAGTCGTATCCCTGGGGGTAGCTCATTCCAGAGGGCGGGTGCCCCCACAGAGAAGGCTCTTCCCCGGGGGGGGTCGCCAGCCGACATTGCCTGACAGACGGCACCCTGAGGAGACCCTCTCTGTGGGAGCGTGTTGGCCGGTGGGAGGTTATCGGAGGCAGAAGGTGGTCTCGTAAATAACTGGGTCCTAAGCCATGGAGCGCTTTGAAGATGAGAACCAACACCTTGAAGCGCACTCGGAAGACCACTGGAAGCCAATGCAGCTCGCGCAGGAGAGGTGTCACGTGGGAGCGCCATGTCGCCCCCATAAGTACCCGCGCGGCCGCATTCTGCACCAGTTGGAGCCTCCGAGTGCTCCTCAAGGGGAGCCCCATGTAGAGAGCGTTACAGTAGTCGAGGCGGGAAGTAACGAGGGCATGAGTGACCATGCATAGGGAGTCCCGATCCAGAAAGGGGCGCAACTGGCGTATCAGGCGAACCTTAGAATCCCTTATACCACCAGACTTGAAATTCTGGCCTTGGACAATCTGGAACTGCACCGCCTGTGGTCAGATGTAAGCATAGTACACAAAATTGTCTGCTACAACGTCTTACCTGTCAACGACTTCTTCAGCTTCAACCACAATAATACATGGGCAAACAATTGATACAAACTCAAGGTAAACCACTCCAAACTCGATTGCAGAAAATACAACTTCAGCAACAGAGTGGTCAATGCCTGGAATGCTCTACCTGACTCCATTGTTACAGCCTCAAACCCTCACAGCTTCAACCTCAAACTGTCTACCGTGGAATCACCCCATTCCTAAAAGGTCTGTAAAGGGGGCATGCATAAGCGCACCAACATGCCTGCCATCCCTGTTTTACTGTCCCCATTTATCTGTACTTACTTCCTTTGTTTATGTTTATGTTTATGTTTATACATAAACATAAACATACTAAACATAAACCTGCTATCTTGTACATGTTTGATAAATAAAATAAAAAACAAACAAACAAACAAACAAACAAACAAAATAAATAAATAAATAAATAAATAAATAAATAAATACCTGAGGAATCTTGTAAATGCTCAGAATGTCGGCCATAACCTGAGAGATATGAGAATTGGGTCCTGCAATAACACAAATTGAGTTTTGGTCGATGCTGCATTTATAGTTGGGAACAAATCTGTCATGTGAAGAAAGGAGCTCCATAGAAGCAAGGTAGGTCCACGTTGCCATGAAATAACTGTTATATATACCAAAGCCCAAAGTGATGTTTGGCAAGATCTGGGGATTTTCATTGATTTCCTTTACAGCAAAGATCAAGGACAAGATATGCTGGTATGTCTGTAAAAACAAACTTTAAGGGAGGGCAGTGCCTAGGTCACAACAATGGAATTTCCGCACAATTTGTTGCATTTCAATTTTATAATCTTTTTTAACAATTCCAAAAAAAGAAAGAAAGAAAGAAAGAAAAAACCAGACTGCCTGTAGAAAATACTTGTCCTCTCTTTACCACAAAAATAGTATAAAATCAACTATTTAGCAGATAGACTCTTTGGTTTGTTTGTTTGTTTTGTTTTATTTGATTTGTATACCGCCCTACTCCCGAAGGACTCAGGGCGGTGAACAGCCAAGCAATAAAATACATAAATACAAAAATTTAAAAAACCAGTTAAAATCAAATTAAATCATTTTGGCCCAGACAAATTAAAACACCCCAATAATTTAAGAACAGATTTAAAATTTATATATTAAAAGAGGGAGGAGATTAGGCCAAGCCTGCTTGATGGAATAAAAGAGTCTTCACAGCGCGGCGGAAGGTGCGCAGATCCGGGATCCTCCGTATCTCTGGGGGGAGCTCATTCCAGACGGTAGGTGCCCCCACAGAGAAGGCTCTCCCCCTAGGGGTCGCCAGCTGACATTGTTTGGCTGATGGCACCCGGAGGAGTCCCTCTCTATGCGAGCGTACTGGCCGGTGGGAGGCTATTGGTGGTAGTAGGCGGTCCCATAGATAACCAGGTCCTAAGCCATGGAGCGCTTTAAAGGTGGTAACCAAAACCTTGAAGCGCACTCGGAAGACCACTGGGAGCCAGTGCAGCTCACGCAGGAGAGGTGTCACATGGGAGCACCATGACGCTCCCATCACCACCCGCGCGGCCGCACTCTGCGCCAGTTGGAGCCTCCGGGTGCTCCTCAAGGGGAGCCCCATGTAGAGAGCATTACAATAGTCCAGGCGGGAGGTGACGAGGGCATGAGTGACTGTGTGTAATGAGTCCCGATCCAGAAAGGGACGCAACTGGAGAATCAGGCGAACCTGATAGAAAATCCTCCCGGTCACGGCCGTCAAGTGGTCTTCTAAAGACAGCCGTGAATCCAGGAGGACGCCCAAGTTGCGAGCCCTCTCCGTGGGGGCCAGTGATTCGCTCCCAATAGTCAGAGATGGCGTCAACTGACTATATCGGGACGTCGGAAACCACAGCCACTCGGTCTTGGATGGGTATCCAAGATAGGGTATCCCTATCTTTCAGTTATCTAAATTACATATCTCTTTTAAAATGTTTTTATAGCATCGTGATGTTTCTATCTCATTTTGAAAGATGAAGTAATGTATATTGTGACACATTAGAAATTGCAATATCTTAAAATCTGGAAAGCAACATTTCCTAAGAAATCCTTTCTGTGATGTCAAAGAAGTTGAATTAGAGAAAAAGAATTAGAAAGAGTGCAGAGAAGAGCAACAAAGATGAGTAGGGGACTGGAGGCCAAAACATATAAAGAACGGTTGCTGGAATTGGGTATGCCTAATTTGATGAAAAGAAGGGCTAAGGGGAGACATGATAGCAGTCTTAATTTCATGAATTTCCCCTTAGCAGTTTAACAATCTAACCCATATGTGTAATTAGAATAGAATAGAATAACAGACTTGGAGGTCTTCTAGTCCAACCCCCTGCTTAGGCAGGAAACCCTATACCACTTCAGACAAATGGTTATCCAACATCTTCTTAAAAACTTCCAGTGTTGGAGTATTCACAACTTCTGGAGGCAAGTTATTCACTGATTAATTGTTGTAACTGTCAGGAAATTTCTCCTTAGTTCTAAATTGTTTCTCTCTTTGATTAGTTTCCACCCATTGCTTCTTGTCCTGCCCTCAGGTGCTTGGAGAATAGCTTGACTCCCTCTTCTTTGTGGCAACCCCTGAGATATTGGAAAACTGCTATCATATCTCCCCTAGTCCTTCTTTTCATTAAATTAGACATACCAGTTCCTGCAACCGTTCTTCATGTTTTAGCCTCCAGTCCCCTAATCATCTTTGTTGCTCTTCTCTGCACTCTTTCTAGATTCTCAACATCTGTTTTACATCGTGGTGACCAAAACTGAATGCAGTTTTGCATTCTATTTCTACTTCTACTTCTATTCTTCACTGATGAATTTCTGCCAGACTTAATCAATCAAGGAAAAAGTGACATGGAACAAAAGAATAGAATCATATCCCAATAATAGAAATAGTAGAAATGCTTCTGTCTAGAATGCATATTTAGTCTCCAAATAAACTTTGGTTTTACCTTATAGAAATTTCTTTTCTGTGCAGAATGTGATCTGAGCAGTTACACACATACAATACTATAGTGGAATTGGTGTTTTGGACAGAAGCACTGGGAAACTAGAAATCAGAACATTGAGGAAAACTCAAGGATATCTGTTAAGCAAGACCAAGTATAGTGGTAAAAATTTTATAAAGGTGAAACAAAGCGAGGGGAAAAAGCTCTGTTTTACTGTTAACCCAATTATTATGAACTATGTACTGTACAATCTCTGAGCACAGGAAGTTAACTGAAAGGAAATAAAATTTATAGTTCAATCATTTATGCCATCCCCAAAATAGATTAACTATTTATCCAACCAGATTTGGGAACTGATATAGTTAAGAATAATAACTACGTACAAGGGATCATCAAGCAGTTCTTCAGATGGAATTGTTTTGAAGGTGATTAGGTTAGACATCATGTAGATCAGAGAAATAATGCCACCAATGATGAGATCACCTGAATGGTAAGACTTGTATTTAATACTAGTCTTAATACTAGGGTTGTTGATAGTGGATTTAGCACCATGGCATATGACCTGAGAAAGCAGTTTTATCACCCACAGCCTGAAAAGTAACATAGCAAATCACGGATGTTTGTTGCCCAAATGATCATTGATATGGATTCTGAGTATACGACAATCTAACATTTCTTCTCAGGGATCATTGAAATGCAGAAATGTATAGGGAAAGCAATCAGAATCAACCTTGCTCCATATTTGATTGATATGGCTTTTGAATATAGGACAATCTAACATTTTGCCTCTTTCTTTCAGATGACTTGAATGCAGAAATGTATAGCAGAAACAATCAGAATCACAGAGCCTTGCTCTTTAAACCTCATATTTGAATGTGTTAGGAACAAGAAATATTAATAACATCAGTCTGTTTTGCTCTGCTCTTTGGAACTCCCTAGAGACCAGAGGAGTAGAATTAAACAATGTCAATTATAGGGCACAATATCTCTTGTTCTTTTGGTATTGCAGAAGAAGATAATTGATCTCATCTAGGAGAAAACAATTTGCCATTTCTATGTAGCAACAAGAGAAGAAATGGATTGCAGTCAAAGGGATAATATCTAAGGAATGTAAGTAAACAACATAGTGAAAAAGAACAAGTTTGCCAGCTTTGTAATGGTATGATAAGATGGTATGACACAGAAGTCAGGCACTTTGACTAGACTTCCATAATGAGAAAAGAACATTATTAAATTAAGAAGTCATTATTTGTCAGCAAACATTAATGCCTTTAGTTCACCTATAGTTGTGGTTCACCTATAGTTGGGTTGGGATGGTAGATATAAGGTGCTGATAGACCCAGGGTGTACCCAATGCCTGATAAACTGAGTGGTAGCCAATGATCTATGGGTACAGGTCAGGAAATTGGTTAACCCCATTCGGTTTGAGCAGATTAATGGGTCCCTGGTGGGGGGAGTGCTGGCCACACATGTCACTGAGCCAGTGTGGTTAGACATGGCCCAGCATTTTTTCCCCCCGGTTTTGGTCTATGAATTTGAAGTAAATAAATAGATTTTGATGCAACTTGAGAAAAAGTTTCAAATCTTATATATTAAGTTTTATATCTCTTCTTCCTCTTCTTTCTTTTAATTGTCTTCTTCTTCACACTAGTTTATCACTTTTTTTGTTTTCCTGTAGAAATCTTTTTCTCTAGTGTAACCTTCAATAACTCTTATGGTAGCTGCATTGCACTTTTTATTTCTCAGAAAAATTCACCTATAATATATCTTACTTATAAAGTAACTGCATGTTTTACAATTTTATTTATGATTAAAGCAAAACAAAATGAATGCAGGGTCTTAACCACAGAAATATGTCTGAAGCCACAGGTTAGATAAGTTATAGTATAATGAAGGGAAGAAATCAATTTTGTTTCTTTATCAGTTGTTCCTTTCTGTTTAAATCAGGCCTCAGAACAATAATGTAGCATTTGGGGGAAAAGATGCAGCCCAGTAATCCAGCTGCAGAAGCCAAAATGGAGAAGATCTCCACAGCCACCATGTATTTTCCCCTGGTGCTCAGATAGGTGGGAATGAATAATATCCAGACACTGCAAAAGACTAACATGCTGAAGGTGATAAACTTAGCCTCGTTAAAGCTATCAGGTAGCTTCCTAGCAAGGAAGGCCACTATAAAGCTAATAGCAGCCAGGAAACCCATGAAACCAAGGACTAGGTAAAACATTGTGTTTGAACCTTCATTGCATTCCAGGACAATTTCTTCAGGCATGGAGTCCATGTCAGAATCTGGGAATGGGAGTGAAATAGCCACCCAGACTATACAAATGGTGATCTGCATCAGGGAGCAAGATAGGACAATAGAGAGAGCAAGGTTTTTCCCCACCCACCTCCTCATTTTGGAGCCTGGCTTGATGGCCATGAAGGCAAGAAAAACTATGGTTGTTTTCCCTAATATACAAGAAATGGCTACAGAGAAGATGATGCCAAAAGAAGTTTGTCGTGTGAGACATTTCAGTTGGTTGAGCTGCCCAGGGAACAGCAGAGTGCAGAGAAAAGAAAGGAGAAGAACTATGAGAAGAACAAAAGTGAAGTTCCTATTGTTGGCTTTTACTATAGGAGTGTCCCAGTGACTGATAAAGATCTTAAGCACAAAAGCTGAAGTGATGGAAAAAAATAAAGCAATAGTCAGTGTGAGACCAAGTGGTTCTTTGTAAGACAAAAATACGATGCATTTGGGAATGCAAAGATTGTGAGCTTCATTTGGATATTGGCCTTCTGAGTATTGAAAACATTGATCTGGATCTG
The DNA here is from genome assembly GCF_029215685.1 of Pituophis catenifer annectens. Taxonomy (NCBI): domain Eukaryota; kingdom Metazoa; phylum Chordata; class Lepidosauria; order Squamata; family Colubridae; genus Pituophis; species Pituophis catenifer. Next base: position 15,589,372 of record NW_027256895.1, read on the forward strand.
AAAAATAAATAATTACAATGATATATATTTCAAATGGCAATTTTTGGCCATAGGGGTGGTAAAAAGATGCATATGTTTGCTGAATGGATAAATATGGTCTAGAATAGGGGTGTCAATCTCAAAGCCCGGGGTGCGGATCCAGCTGCCCTGGAAAAAAGCAAAGGACTGGGAAGCTTGGGAAATGAAGCTTGGGAAAGCCGCAGGTGACCCTCCTGATCTCCATTTTTGCTGACAGAGGGTTGCAGGTCACCAACACAACTGAAAATGGAGCTCAGGAGCCTGTTTTTGCTGGCAGAGCACTCGGGCCGCCACAGGTGCCCCCAACAGGAGTGATGTTGAGCTGACCACACCCATCCTGGTCCCCCGAGATCAAACACTACCCTGATGAAATCAAGTTTGACATCCCTGGTCTAATTATTCCAATTATTCCAATTTTTTAAAAAAGCCGTTCCACCACAATGTCTGTGGTGATTCTCAATAATCCTGGTCATGGTTGCCTGAAAAGTGCTTTTTCAAAAGGCAACTGGACTTCAAGAAAAAAGAAAGAAAGAAAGTCCAGTTGCCTTTTGAAAAACACCTTTCAGAATTCCATCAAAATATTCACATGTCTGTTGTTGTATGCTGTTGGACTAGAAATCAGGTTTTGCTGAAAATTGGTCTTTTCTACATAACATAACATTTTGATACTGAATATTTGGCATAAAAAAACAAGTAACTCAAGAAATATATATATGGCTCTTCCTGCTTTTTAAAAGCAAACTACTCTATCTCTGAAATAAAGAATGAAGTTGTCTTTCTTATGGAGTGCATAAGTTACTCATGATTATTTGGGGAAGAAGGATTGATTCTGAACTAACTTTACCAAATTGAACGCAGAATGAAGTTTGAACTAAAGAGTGAAGCTTACTAAATAAATAAATAAGAAGGAGTTCAGTTTTGTTTCTTTATCAGCTTTCCCTTTCTGTTCAAATCAGGCCTCATGACAATAATATAGCATTTGGGGAAAAAGATGAAGCTGAGTAATCCAGCTGCAGAAGCCAAAATGGAGAAGATCTCCACAGCCACCATGTACTTTCCCTTGGTGCTCAGATAGGTGGGAACAAATGAAACCCAGACACTGCAAAAGACCAACATGCTGAAGGTGATAAATTTGGCTTCATTAAAGCTATCAGGCAATTTCCTGGCTAGAAAGGCCACCGTGAAGCTGATGGCTGCCAAGAATCCCATAAAGCCAAGGACAATGTAAAACATGATACCTGAGCCTTCGTTACATTCCAGGACAATTTCTTCAGGCATGGAGTGAATGTCTGAATCTGGGAATGGGGGAGAAATTGCCAGCCACACACTACAAATAGTTATTTGCACCAAAGTGCAAGATAGGACAATTGTGTTGGCCAGCCGTTTCCCCACCCATTTTCTAATTTGGGAGCCTGGTTTGGTGGCCATGAAAGCAAGGACCACAATGGCTGTTTTTGCCAATATACAAGAAAGAGCTACAGAGAAGATGATGCCAAAAGCAATTTGTCGCATGAGACATTTTACTTGGTCAGGTTGTCCAATAAAAAGTAAAGTACAAAGGAAGGAGAGGAGGAGAACAACTAGAAGACTATAGGTCAGGTTCCTGTTATTAGCTTTGACAATGGGAGTGTCCCGCTGTTTAATGAATATCCCCAGTACCATGGTTGAGATTAAAGAAAAGAAGAAAGCCACGCTTGTCAAGGTGATTCCCAAGGGTTCTTTGTAAGACAAGAAGGTCGTATGTTTTTTAATGCAAAGCACCTGGTCCTTGTTAGGATAGTTTTCTTCCGGACATGGGAAACAGTCATCTGAATCTGGAAGAGGAAATAGAGTTGTCTTACAGATAAGAATTCAGAGTTAGCTCAGCCTTTCCCAACTTTCAGATGAAGTCTATTTCTGTTGTGGCCCTGCCCTCTGAGCCTGTCCCATCGGAGGAAGAAAGCTCCGAGCATGAGGAAGAGGAGTCAGCCAGGCCTCCTTCTTCAGGCCCCTCCCCTCTGGCATTGTCTCAGGTGCCGGCCGAGGGAGAGGAGATTAGCAGGGAGACAGGTGGCTCGGATCAGAGTGACGGAGAAACATCATTCCTGGACGCACGCCTCCGAAGGCGTGATAAACTATTGCAGCAGCTCAGAAGGCGTGCTAGGGATTAGAACTGAGTCACTGGACCACACCCCAGAGACTATATAATAGAGGATAGTGGTCAGTGATTCTTGTGACGAACAAAACTAACCTTGGATAGTCACTAAAGCCTCATTCGGAACTGCGGAGAGAAAGATTTATTGTTTTCGGACATTTGGAAGCTGAGTATTTGTCTTTCTGTTTTTCTGTGAAAATAAAGGCACTTGGCAGACGGTGTGTAAATCGCTGCCAAGTTGGAGATAAGACCTGGGTGTGTTCCAAAGTGTTTCCTTAACCCTCGGCTGGCTGTGTTTGTGTGTGTGTGTGGACGGGGACAGATCATCTTGTTCGTCACACCATACTCCATCGTTAACCCACTATGGACCAACAGCTGCAGCAGCAGTTACAGCAGATACTGCAGGCCAATCAGCTTCTGCAACAGCAAGTAGCACAGCTAACTGCCCAACTTGCTTTGGGAAATGCTCCTGCAGCTCCCCCTCCTCCCCCTCCCCATCCGAGATGCCCAGTGAACGTGCCAGATAGGTTTTCTGGGCAGCAGGAAATGTTCCCGGCCTTCTTGGGACAATGCCAACTGTTCATGGCAATGAGGCCGGAGGATTTTCCGGATGACCAGGCTCGGGTGGCATTTGTTATCAGCTCCCTCTCTGGCACTGCCGCCTGATGGGCCACGCCCCTGTTGTTGCAAGATAGCCCCTTGCTCCTGGACTTTCAGGGCTTTTTACAACACCTGCACATCATGTTTGAGGACCCCCTCCGGGTGTAGACGGCAGCGAGGCGCATCAAGGACCTCCGCCAAGGCAAGCGCCCCCTGCAGGACTATATTGCAGAGTTCCGACTGCTAGGCCAGGATTCGGCTTGGAATGAGGTGGTGCTGATGGACGCCTTCCAGGACGGCCTTTCCGACGAGATGCAGGATGAGCTGGTTCATGTGGAGGCACCACCGACCCTCGATGCGCTGGTGACCCAATGCCTGCGCATCGACACCCGCCTGCAACGGCGACGGCCCCGTCGGGCTCTTCCGGAACCACCGACAGCATCAGCACCCACGCGTTTCGCACCGACAGTGCTCCGGACCGCACAGCGTTTTGTGGCGACGGCTGAGGAGCCCATGGAGCTCGGAGCAGCCAGACCTCAACTAACAGCCCAGGAGCGGATGCGGAGACGTCAAGGGGGGTTGTGCCTCTATTGCGGCGAGGCAGGACATTTTGCCGCCTCGTGTCCCCAGAAGCGGAATGGACCGCTCAAGCCTGTTCCGGAGTCTCGGTGTGACCAGCCGGGAAATGGGCCAGGCCTGGCCTAGGGGAAACTCTGGGTCAGGCACGTGACCATGCCCCGCCGGAGTCGGCGGCTGTGGACTGTGAGCCCCCTCGGCACCTGATTTTGAACACCCGGGTGTTGTTGGCTAACCGGTCGGAGGGGCTCCAGGCGCACGCGCTGGTGGACTCGGGGGCCACCACAAACTTTATGGACCAGGCCTTTGTGGCCCATTACAAAGTCCCCTTGGTTCCAGTGGACCCTCCGTTGAGGGTCGAGACTATTGATGGGCCGGAACTCGTGGCGGGGCCCATCAAATTCGCTACCCAGCCCTTGCGCCTCGCCATTGGGAACCACGAGGAGGCGATCCAGTTTTACGTAACGGCGGATCTGCACTTTCCCTTGGTCCTGGGGATGGCCTGGCTTCACGACCCTCAGGTGGCGTGGTCGAGAAACGCCATCTCGTTCCCGAGCCTGCAGTGTGTCGACCACCTTCGCCACACCTGTGCCGGCCAGGACGTCTCTGCCCCGAACGTCTCCTTGCCTCCGGAGCTGACGCCCTTCGCCGACATGTTCAGCGAGAAGGAGGCGGACCGCTTGCCCCTGCACCGACCCTACGACTGCGCGGTGGACCTGATGCCCAACGCGCCCCTGCCCTTGGGACGCCTGTACTCCATTTCGGAGCCCGAGCTAGCCGCCTTATGGGACTTTCTGGAAAAGAACCTGGCCCGTAGGTTCATCCGGCCTTCGACCTCCCCGCTCTCGGCCCCGGTCCTCTTCATGAAAAAGAAGATGGAGGACTTATGCCTGTGTTGCGACTACCAGTGCTTGAATGCCATCACAGTGCGAAATCGCTATCCCCTGCCGCTGATCCCAGAGCTGATGGAGGGGTTGCGGGAGGCCTCGATCTTCACTAAGCTCGATCTCCGAGGGGCCTACAACCTGGTGCACGTGCGAGAGGGGGACGAGTGGAAGACAGCGTTCGAAGTGTCGGTACGGACACTTCGAGTATACCGTCATGCCGTTCGGGTTGACCAACGCCCCCATGGTCTTCCAGCACTTGATGAACGACGTGTTCCGGGACATGCTGGATCGGTTCGTGGTGATCTACTTGGATGACATTTTGATCTATTCCTGGACCCTGAAAAGTCACCTCCAGCAGGTCCTGCAGCGCCTGCGGGAGCACCAGCTCTATGCGAAGTTGGAGAAATGCTACTTCTTCCAGACTGGACCCGCGCAAGGTGGAGGCCTTGCGCAGTTGGGAACCCCTGCGTCGGGTGAAGGACGTCCAGGGTCTGTTGGGATTCGCCAACTACTATCAGACCTTCATCCCGGGCTTCGCCACCCTGACCTTGCCATTGACCCAGCTCCTTCGGAAGAAGGTCCCGTTCCAGTGGGGGCCCCCACAGCAGCAGGCCTTCGAGGTCCTCAAGCAGGCCTTCCTCATGGAGCCAGTCCTGAGGCACCCCAATCCACACCGTCCGTTCATGGTGGAGATGGACGCGTCCAACCTGGCAATTGGGGCGGTGCTGCTACAGGCTCCGGTGGATGGCGGCACTCTTTTTCCCTGCGCATACTACTCCCGGAAACTCAACCCTTCCGAGCGCAACTACACCATCTGGGAAAAGGAGTTGCTGGCCATCAAGGCTGCGTTCGAGGCTTGGCGACATCACCTCGAGGGGGCCCGACACCAGGTGAAGGTGCGGACGGACCATCGGAACCTGGAGCACCTCACCACGGCCAGGAAGTTGAACCAGCGGCAGATCCGGTGGTCATTGTTTTTCGCCCGGTTCAACTTCCACGTCACATACATTCCGAGCAACCTCAACCAGAGGGCGGACGCGCTATCCCGTAAGCCGGAATACTTTTGCCCCAAGGACTCTCTTCCCCCCCGGACGGTGCTGCCAGCGGACTCCTTGGCCGCGGTCCAGGAACCGGTAGACCTGAGGGCTCAGGTGCTGGAAGTGCAGCGATGGGACGACTGGTCGCAGCAGCTGAGAGCGGATGTCGGCCCCGCGTCCCCATGGACCATGGAGGAGGGCTTGCTCAGACACCGGGGTCGGCTGTACGTGCCCACGAGTCCGCTCCGAGCCCTCATCATGAACCAGTGCCATGACAACCCCGCGGCGGGGCACTTCGGCTTCTTTAAGACTTTGAACTTGGTGACACGGACTTTTTGGTGGCCTCGGGTACGGCACAACGTGCATGCCTACGTGACGTCCTGTGTGACGTGCCGACAGGCCAAAGCCGCGTCCGGCCTCCCTCCTGGACTCCTCCAGCCGCTGCCGACACCGGAGAGACCGTGGGGAGCCATCTCCATGGACTTCCTGACAGACCTGCCCCTGTCTGCTACATACACGACCATCCTCGTGGTGGTGGATGCGCTCACGAAGATGGCACATTTCATCCCATGCCACAGCCTGCCCTCGGACCGCACCACGGCTCGCCTTTTCCTGCAACATATCTTCCACCTCCACGGCCTGCCGGACCGGGTGGTTTTGGACCGTGGGGCCCAGTTCACGGCCCGCTTCTGGAAAAGCCTGATGGCCGCGCTGGAGGTGCAGGTGTGCCTGTCGTCGTCGCACCATCCGGAGACTGACGGGGGCATGGAGAAGGTCATCGGCATACTGGAGCAGTACCTCCGCTGTTTTGTCAACCAGCAGCAGGACAACTGGGCCGAGTACCTTCCCCTGGCGGAGTTCGCTTTTAATAACTCCCAACACACCTCCACCCAGATGACCCCGTTCCATGCCAATGTCGGATACCATCCACGGCTTTTCCCGTTGACCATCATGGACTCCCCTGTTCCCGAGACCCGGGACTTCCTCTCGGAGCTGCAGGCGGTGCAGTGACTGGTGCGAAAGAGTATTATAAACGGTTCGCCGATCGCGCCCGCTGGGCGACGCCACCACTGGAAGTAGGAGATCGGGTGTGGTTGTCCACCAAACACCTCCCCACGGACCGGCCGGTGAGGAAACTGGCCCACCGCTTTATCGGTCCCTTTCCTATCGAGGCGGTCATCAATCCGGTGGCCTACCGGTTGACTCTACCCCGCTCCATGTGGCTCCACCCTGTTTTTCATCGGTCCCTCCTGGTCCCTGAGACCCCCGCGAGCCATCTCCGCCGCCCGCCGACGCCTGCCCCCCCAGCCACAGCCGACAAGGATGATGCCTCGACGTACGAGGTGGACAGTATCCGGGACTCCCGTTGGCTGAAGGGGCGCTTCCAAAACCTCATTGCCTGGAAGGGGTACGGGCCCGAGGATTTCACCTGGGTGGACGCGTCTGCTGTTCAGGCCCCTGATCTGGTGCGGGCTTTCCACGAACAGTTCCCGTCCCGACCGTCAGACCCGGGGGTAGGGCCCTGCGGTGGAGAATAGTGTTGTGGCCCCGCCCTCTGAGCCTGTCCCATCGGAGGAAGAAAGCTCCAAGCATGAGGAAGAGGAGTCAGCCAGGCCTCCCTCTCCAGGCCCCTCCCCTCTGGCATTGTCTCAGGTGCCGGCCGAGGGAGAGGAGATTAGCAGGGAGACAGGTGGCTTGGATCAGAGTGACGGAGAAACATCATTCCTGGACGCACGCCTCCGAATGTGTGATAAACGATTGCAGCAGCTCAGAAGGCGTGCTAGGGATTAGAACTGAGTCACTGGATCACACCCCAGAGACTATATAATAGAGGGTAGTGGTCAGTGATCCTTGTGACGAACAAAACTAACCTTGGATAGTCACTAAAGCCTCATTCGGAACTGCAGAGAGAAAGATTTATTGTTGTCGGACATTTGGAAGCTGAGTATTTGTCTTTCTGTTTTTCTGTAAAAATAAAGGCACTTGGCAGACAGTGTGTAAATCGCTGCCAAGTTAGAGATAAGACCTGGGTGCGTTCCAAAGTGTTTCCTTAACCCTCAGCTGGCTGTGTTTGTGTGTGTGTGTGGACAGGGACAGATCAATTTCAGTGCCTAGAATTTCCAAACTTTGGATTTGATATCTATATGAAAGGTTGTAGACCAGGAAATTTCTATAACTAAATTGGGTAAGAAAAGTAGCATAGTAATTACTCTGACTTTACTTAGTAAGTTATTGATCAAAGATTCATATTGCTGCCTAACTCATGGTGTGTTGTGGTCTGCCACCGGCCTGCAGAGCTGGCCGCAGAGTCGGACAGTGAGGAGGCTGTGGAGGAACATGGGCCAGTCCTGGAGCCTGGGGAAGGCTCAGACAAGGGTTCTGCATTGGAGGCAGAGATTGGGTCAGGGCCATCTGGGAGTTATGTGCTGACTCTGGAGCCTCCAGATTCTGACATCAGTGAGGCAGAGGAAAAGTGGGAGCCTGTTCCCAGTGCGTGCATGCGCAGAGCTTCCAGAAGGCAAGAACAGTTAAGACAAAAGGGTCGACTTGGGAGTAAGGCTTGGAGATGATTGCCCCTCCCATAAGACATAAAGGTGGAGCAAAGGGACATGAGGCTTTGTAGGAAGCAACTTTGTTCTTTCTGGTTGGTTTAAACTCTGAAGCTCCATTTTGACTTTGTGCTCCGTTTGGCCTTGCAAAGTTAATTGGCAATTAGGTATTTGGCAGTGTTTCAAGAGAGATAAAGGTGGGTGCTTATCAGCCTTATCTCGAAAGACTGTGGCAGACTTCGGTTAGACTATTCACAAACTGCTTGGGACTCATTACGGCCTGTAAATGAACATAATTCACAGCCATTGAAATAAAAAGAGGGTTTTTGGGACTAAGTATGTGATTGTTACTGTCTCAGGAAGCCTTGGTCAGAACATGGTGATGCTGGGTATCTTCCAAAGATAAGGCCCCATATAAAAAAGTCATTCCATTCCATCCCCCTGGGGAAAATATTCAGACAAACCACTTGATGTCCTCTGCATCAGCCTGGATCCCTAGGGTTTCTGAAAAGAAGTGTCTTCACAGCATTTCAAGAAAGCATCACAATGGGAACCAATCATACCTATACCATAATGATGTTCCTCAAGGAATGAGCCACTATAGAAAGGCTCTTTATTTTCATCCAACTGGATGGACATCCTTAATAGGTGGGGAAGCCATAACAAATCCTGCCTTCCAGTCTTTTTTTTTTTTTTTTAACTGACTAGGGTTTTAAAGTGATAACCAGCACCTTGGATCTGGAAGCAAATTGGTAATCAATGGATCTCCCAAAAAGGACTGACACATGTGTGAATGTAGACTTCCATAAAACCATGTGGACCATCATATTTAAGACTCAGCTCTTCCTATGAACAAACCAGATACTTTTCAAGAGAAGGCCCTATGTAAAGCATATTACAGATAATTGTCAAGTGAGTTTTGCCCATTTTATGACCTTCTTGCCATAGTTGTTAAGTGAGTCATTGTAGTTGTTAAATTAGTAACACAGTTGTTAAATGTATCTGACTTCCCTGTAGTCTTTGCTTGTCAGAAGGTCTGAAAACATGGTCACCTGACCCTGGGACATTGCAACCACCATAAATACATGCCAGTCGTCAAGCATCCAAATTTTGATAATGTGACCATGGGGTCATAAGTGTGAAAAATGGTCATAAGTCACTTTTTTCAGTGTTGTTACTTTCAATTGTGACTAAACAAATGACTGTAAATTGAGGACTACTTGTACAGTGTATCAAAGCAATATATATATATATATGTATATATGTATATATGTATATATATATACAGTGATTATGAATACTTTAGTATAAAGGGCAGTCCTTTATTTCCAAAAAAAAATGCCTTTATATTTATTTATTTTTGAAAAACTGACTTATGTCCTTTTATGTGACTCATTTAAGTTTCTTGTACAAAAGGTGCCATATGATCCACAGTCTTTCACATTCATTGAAAAAAATATGGAAATAGAATCATCTTTTAAAAAATAAATTTACACATTTTTGATATTTCCTATTACAAAATGAGTTTTCAAAGTTATTTCTTAGTTTTGCTGTTGAATTTTCCATCCTAAAAGAAAAATATTGACCTTCAGAGTTAATAAGGTAAAGGTTCCCCTCACACATATGTGCTAGTCGTTCCTGACTCATCTCCGTTTCAAAGCTGAAGAGCCAACACTGTCCGAAGACGTCTCCATGGTCATGCGGCTGTCATGACTAAACACCAATTGCACATGGAACGCTGTTACCTTCCCACCAAAGGTGGTCCCTATTTTTCTACTTGCATTTTTTATGTGCTTTTGAACTGCAAGGTTGGCAGAAGCTGGGACAAGCTCACCCCATTACGCGGCACTAGGGATTTGAACCACTGATCTTTTGATCAACAAGCTCAGCATCTTAGCCACTGAGCCACCACATCCCTGTTCAGAGTTAATAGACATCAACAATTCTTGCATGGTATCTTTTACCTGTCTGGTTGGCAATTTTCCCTTCTGGGCAACGAAGGCATTTATAACAGCAAAATGGCTTCCCTTCTATTGTGATCTTGCTGTACCCCAAGGAGCAATGATCATTGCACGAAGAAAGAGGTTGAGTCTGTTAATAAATGAAAGAGTCAAGCTATTCTCCAAAGTACCTGAAGGACAAGAAGCAGTGGGTAGAAACTGATCAAGGAGAGAAGCAACTTAGAACTAAGGAGAAATTTCCTGACAGTTAGAACAATTGATCAGTGGAACAACTTGCCTCCAGAAGTTGTAAATGCTCCAACACTGGAAGTTTTTAAGAAGAGATTGGATAACCATTTTGTCTGAAATGGTCTAGGGTTCCCTGCCTAAGCAGGGGGTTGAACTAGAAGACCTCCAAGGTCCCTTCCAACTCATTTATTCTAAATTCTAAAAGAAAGTAAAATACATTTAGAATGTAAGCATTAATCTAAGAAATTATAACCTTCAAGGAATCTGCCCTTTCATTTTTGTATTAAGAGTTTTGAAACCTTACATTCTAGAGTGCAGGACTGCTTTTATTTCATAGAATATCATACTAGCATAATGAGTCATGTAAATGGAAAATTATCTTATTCTGCACATAGCTCCCAAAGATTAGGCCTACCTAGCACAGAGTTTGGAGTTCATTGAGTTATTATTTCTTACAAAAAATTCTCTTCAAAGTCCTCTGCATCAAAAATATTGCTTTTAATTTAGCTTATTTATTGATTTGTTCAAGTATTCAAAAAACTATTCAGACATAGATGCAGCATCAATGCAACCCTTGAAAAATGAATAGAACATACCTGATTAAAAAGGTTGGCCCAGACAATGTTCTCTGCTGATAGAGAGAGGAGGCTTTCCAGTTGAGCTGATGGATTTACTTTTCCAACTTTGATCCTAAGAAAGGATTGATTTGGGAAGGTGACCCAGTTGATAATGTCAAAGCCAGTTGCAACCTTCCCATTCTGGTCAAAGAAAATGTTTTCTCCAGCACTGTTGTTAAATGAGACTTTTCTTAGGTGGTGATGAAGCTCAAGGGAAGAACATCACTGAAGTTAATATGCAGGAATGGCAAAAATAAACAGCAATGCTATTTCAAAAGATATTGTTGCACTCTTAAATGATGGTGCTGATCCATCAGCTCCATCCACAGCAGCCGGAAGAAGTATCAAAAGAGTCAGGGAAGTATTAACAACCCTAGTTTCATTTTTTAAAAAATCAGCTAAAGATACATGCATCCATTACCCGCAATTTTCATTCTCAGAGGCTGAAACTGCCAACATTTTGTCTTGTTCTTCTCTCTCATAATTATGCCTCTAACTTCAACTAGCACTTAGACTTGTATACCACTTCATAGTGCTTTACAGCACTCTCTAAGTGATTTACAGGGTCAATATTTTATTTATTTATTTATTTATTTTTCATATTTGTATACCGCCCTACTCCCGAAGGATTCAGGGCGGTGAACAGCCATAATAAATACAAATACATATAGAAGTTAAAAACTATTAAGAAACAGATTAAGTAATTTAGGCTCAAAGATTAAAAAACATCCAAATTTATCTAAAGAGGTTTAAAACCCAATTTAAAAGCCAGTTTAAAAGCCAATTAAAAAGGGAGAGTTAGGCCAGACCAGCTTGTTGGAATAGAAATGTTTTCAGGGCACGGCGGAATATGCGTAAGTCTTGGATGTTTTGTAACTCCGGGGGAAGCCCGTTCCAGATGGTAGGTGCCCCCACAGAAAAGGCTCTCCCCCTGGGGGCCGTCAGTCGACATTGTTTGGCCGACGGCACCCTGAGGAGTCCCTCTCTATGGGAGCGAACTGGTCGGTGAGAGGCTATTGGTGGCAGGAGGCGGTCTCGTAAGTACCCTGGTCCTGAGCCATGGAGCGCTCTAAAGATAGTAACCAAAACCTTGAAGCGCACCCGGAAGACCACTGGGAGCCAGTGCAGCTCGCGCAGGAGGGGGGTTACATGAGAGCACCACATTGCTCCCATTACCACCCGCGCGGCCGCATTCTGGACCAGTTGGAGCCTTCGGGTGCTTCTCAAGGGGAGCCCCATGTAGAGAGCATTACAATAATCCAGGCGTGAGGTGACAAGGGCATGAGTGACTGTGCGTAATGAGTCCCGATCCAGAAAGGGTTGCAACTGGCGAATCAGGCAAACCTGATAAAAAGTCCTCCTGGCTACGGCTGTCATATGCTCTTCAAAAGACAGCCGTGAGTCCAGGAGGATGCCCAAGTTGCGAACCCCATCTATGGGGGCCAACGACTCGCCCCCAATAGTCAGAGATGGCGCCAACTGACTATATCGGGATGACGGAAACCACAGCCACTCGGTCTTGGATGGGTTGAGTCTGAGTTTGTTCCTCCCCATCCAGATCCATACGGCCTCCAGGCACCGGGACATCACCTCGAGGGCATCATTGGGGTGGTCTGGGGTGGAGATGTACAGCTGGGTGTCATCAGCGTACTGATGGTACTTCACCCCAAAACCACGGATGATCTCACCCAGCGGCTTCACATAAATGTTGAATAGACGGGGCAAGAGGACCGATCCTTGTGGCACCCCACATATAAGGGGCCTCGGGGTCGACCTCTGCCCCCCTGTCAACACAGACTGCGACCGGTTAGAGAGAAAGGAGGAGAACCACTGTAGAACAGTGCCCCCCACCCCCAACCCTTCCAACCGGTGCAGCATGATATCATGATCGATGGTATCAAAAGCCGCTGAGAAGTCTAATAGGACAAGGACTGAGGAGCAACCCCTGTCCCGAGCCCTCCAGAGATCATCAACCAATGCGACCAATGCTGTCTCTGTGCTGTACCCGGGCCTGAATCCCGACTGGAACGGATCTAGATAATTCGATTCATCCAGGTACTGAGGCAGTTGTCATGCAACCACACTCTCAACAACCTTTGCAACAAAGCGAAGGTTGGAGACAGGACGATAATTTGCTAATACAGCTGGATCCAGGGAGGGCTTCTTGAGGAGGGGCCTCACCACCGCCTCTTTCAAGACGGTGGGAAAGACACCCTCACTCAAAGAAGCATTTATAATCTCCTGGAGCCAGCCTCGTGTCACCTCCCGGGAGGCCAGTACCAACCAGGATGGACACGGGTCCAATAAACATGTGGTCGCCTTTAGTCTGTTCAGTATCCTGTCCACGCTTTCGGGAGTCACAGGATCAAACTCTTCCCAAATAATATTCTCAGGACCTGCCCCTGTCATCTCCTCTGGATCAATCCAGTCAGAGTCTAGCTGTTCACGAATCTGAGCAATTTTGTCATACAGATATTGTACAAAATCCTCAGCTCTACCCTCCAAGGGGTCTTCCCGCGTCTCTTGATGGAACAGAGAGCGGGTCACCCTAAACAGGGCGGCTGGGCGATTATCTGATGATGCAATAAGAGTAGAAAAGTAGTTACTCTTCTCTACTCTTATCGCCACTAGGTAATTCTTAATATGAGATATATTGCGCCAAACAATCTGGATCCTCATTTTACCGACCTTGGAAGGATGGAAGGTTTAGTCAACCTTGAGTTGGTTAGGATTGAACTCCTGGCTATGAGCAATGAGTTAGCTTGCAATATTGCAGGGTTAGTGATGTCTTTTCAAAATTCTCTATGTTTTAAGAGAAAAAGTGTGTGTATCATTTCCCTTAATTTTTCCAAGGAGGGAGAACTTCTCCCGCTGTTCCTAAAATTTAGGAATCCTTTTTTACTTCAATGCATTGTAATCAATAAACTTAATTACATTAAATTACAATTAAGTTGATTAATTAGAATATAATTAAACAATGCCAGGGAGAAGGCATACCCATTTTGATCAGCAGATATTACAGTAATTGTAAATTTATAAACCAGAACTAGTACCACTTACTGTATTTATAATATTATAGAAAGACCACATGAAAACATGAATGTAACAGTAATAAAATATCTGGTCACACATAAAGAAACATTCTGGGAGAAATCAACCACTTGATATAAGATGGGGAGATGTGCACATTCTGATCCATCTAGGTCATTTTTCCACCTTATATGTAAATACTCTGTGTACAGTGGTAGCAGTAGTGGGTTCCTCTTACCTTTGCTACCGGTTCAGAACCGGGAGCACATGCACAGGGTCTGTGATGATATCCGGGTGGGTGGGTGGAGCCTCCCGCCACCTCCACTACCGGGTTGTCCGAACCGGGGCGAACTAGTAGAAACCCACCACTGATTTGTAAATATGGAAGCAAAATCACTTCCTAAATTAAGAAATGCAGGAGATTACCTGCCATACTTGATGATTGAGAAACTTCCTTTTCCTAATACCGGTACTAGCCATTGCTCTGTGTTTGGAGTAGGAAGTAAGCATGTCTTGGAGAGCATGTGCCACAACGTAGATTGCATTGTAGATACTGTAGCTTTGCCCTGTCATGCTCAATTCAAAAACAGAGTCTGGAAGAGTCTCCAGCTTCTCTTCCCCAGTGCAGCTTTTCACCGACTCTCGGTTCAAAATAGATTTTGAGAAAGAACATTCAAAGGCTTGTTCCCAAAAGATCCTTGAAAGACTGTCTTTCTCTTCTGGAACATTTTTTCTCATCTGAAGAAATCTATTGAATCCCAATAATTCTTTTGATGAAACTGCAAAGGAAAGAGCACCATGGATGAAGTCCATACTTCTGTCTCTTTGAAATGGAACAGAAGTGTATTCCATTTGGGCTGGCAAAATCCAAACTTTGTCTTTTTTCTCCACAGCTGTATCTGCAATTTCTGAAACAGAGGAGACCATTCTGAAAAATGCCATCAATTGATTTTCTGAATATAAAAGGACAACATTGGAGGTACTTGTCTTAATGACTTTGTATATTTCAATAAAATTATCCAGTAGTTCTCCCATCTCATCTGAAAAAAATTCTGTTGGAAACTCTTTAACGTAATCAAAACAGATTCCATTCTGTGAAAACATAATGAGCTCTTCCCTCAGAAATCTTTCACTAATCTCATTTTCCTGAAAAACTATCCCAATCCAAATCCACCTAAAATGCAGCAGCAATTGGAGAATTCCCATAATTTGGAGATGTTCATTTGGAAACATATGATGGAAGAAAACTTCATGAATTATGTTATCAATCACTGGAGCAGAGCCATATGTAAGCTAAGAAGAAAAAGAAAATTGAAATTGAAATGCATTTTTTTTCAAGGGTCGTTTGGGAGCAAACCTTTGCATGTTATTTCACAAAATCCACAAAAGCAGAGTAGTAGTGGGTTGCCCCCGGTTTGGACCGGTTCTGTAGAACTGGTAGTAAAACCGGCGTGAGGCTCCGCCCACCAACCCCAATGTCATCAGGAAGCTTCTGCGCATGCATGCGCGTGGCCCCATTGTGAACCGGTAGTAAAAGTAAGTAGAATCCACCCCTGAAGCAGAGGCAGTGTGCGGAGTGTTTTAGAAGAACCATAGACCCTGCCTAGTTTTCAGAAGAGTCAAAGGAAAGGAGCGAGACCAATACTTGTAGAATTGTTAATTTGATGTTAGCCCTTTGATGTAGTCCATACAAGAAGCAAAACAATGAATGATAGCTCTAGCTATATTGAAGATTACATTAATAATATCTTGCAAGATCTCATTCTCTCATGATTTCACAAAGTTTATTATATAAGAGTAGACCCCCCCACCATAACTGTATAATAATGGTAAGAGACACCATCATTTTCAATTCATCATTCAAAAATGCAGGTTGAAGAAAACAAATTTGAGAAACAAGCATAACCATTTTACATAGCCAGTAGCAACTAGATTAGGTAAACTGTTTTTATAGAACCATGGAATATAGGTTTGAAGGAACCCCAGAGATGATATATTCTAATCCCTTCCCAAGGATAGAAATCAAACACATAGTTGTCCAACTTTCCTTAAAAACAGTGATGGAATGCCCCTAACTCCAAGAGACAGTTTGTTTTTCTACCATATATGAAACTTTCATGGAAACCAACAGAGAAATATTTCAAATTAAATCTGAAAAATCTGTTGTAAGATCAAGAGGATTTGTCCTATTTCCTATTTTGTAAAGTGGAAACAAGTGTCTATGGAGGTTATAGTTGTCTCCACAGTGCTTTTCAAAAGGCAACTGGGAATGAAAAAGAAAATGAAGATGTTTTGCTTCTCATCGGATCAACCCCACCATCTTCCTATAACTAATGAAGTTTCTTGGATGAGAAGTGAGATGTCTTTTTCTTCCTCAAGGAAAAAACAGTCCAGTTACCTTTTGGAAAGGCACCTTTGAGGCAAAGTGGAGACAAGATATCTTTTCACAAAATGCTTTGAGTATTTTCTGTAAATTAGGATAAGAAAATTTGAAAGTGTTGTGTGACTAAATTTTACTTACGTTCAGATTTTCATTAATTACAATCAATAGAGGAAATTTCATTAAAGAGGAAGGCATACATCACTTGGTGTCTTGAGCAGGTCTTACCTGTGGAATCTTGTAAATGCTCAATATGTCTGCCATAACTCGAGAGCTGTGAGAATTGGGTCCCGCAATAACACATGCTAAATTTAGGTGGATGTTACATCTGTAGTTGGGAATGAAACTGTCATGTGAAGAAAGAAGCTCCATAGAAGCAAGATACGTCCATGTTGCCATGAAATTGCTGTTAGATACACCAAAGCCCAGAGTGATATTTGGCAAGATCTGAGGAGTTGCGTTGATCTCATTCACAGCAAAGATCAAGGATAAGATATGTAGATAATTCTGTAGAAACAAACTTCAAAGGAGGGTAATGCCTCTCTCACAACAGTTGCATTTCCACACATAGAATTTAAAATGAATAATATTTGTTAACAGCAAGGTCCAAAAATAAGCTCTATGCCCTCAAAGAAAGTGCGTAGAAAATACTTGTCCTCAGTTTCATAGTGAGTGAAATAGTGAGTTAGATATTTGGCAGATAACATTTTTATAGTGTTTTATATTTGTATAGTACCTGATTTTTAAATGTCCACTATTGTACTTAGTAGTATCAAAAACATAAAAAGAATGTGCAGCTTCAAAAATTAATTCTTTATTGTCAAGGGGATTTAATTAGACAAAAGCTGATGGTATATGCTATGCTAGATTTTTTATGCCATTGAAGTTTGGCACCCAGGCTAAAGGAATCTAGAAAGCAGAGAGGTTGGAGAAAGTCATATATCTGTTAAATGAGACCAAGACAACTGGGAAATGTTATAAAGTTGAAGCCAAGTACGGACTTGCTTCTAGCCATTTATTATAAAATATGTAAGTGATATAGTAGAATCTCTGAGTAGAGAAAGTTTAACTGAAAGGAGGTGAAAGTTGTCATTTATGCCCTTCTCCAAATACATTGACCCATTAATCAACCACATTTCAGAGCTAGTATAGTTAAGAATTTTTTTTTTTTTTTACTTACAAAGGATCATCAAGTAATTCTTCAGATGGATTTTTTTGGAAGGTGATCAGGTTAGATATCACGTAAATCAGCGAAATAATGCCACCAATGATGAGATCACCTGAATGATAAGATTTATATTTAATGCTAGGGTTGTTGGTGCATTTAGCATCATGGCACATAACTTGGGGAAGCCACATTAATAGCCACAGTCTGAAGAGCAACAGAGCAAATCTCAGCCCAAATGATAATTGATATGGCTTCTGAATATAGGTTAATCTAACATTCTGGCTTTTTCTCTTGGATGATCTGAAGGCAGAAAAGTGTAGGAAAAATAGACTCACACAGCCTTGCTCTTCATGCCTCATCTTTGAATATGTTTAGCAACAAAGACTATTAATAACATCAGTCATATTTGGATTCCAATTCATTGTGCTGTTTGTAACTCCCTAGGGTTCAGGAGTGTAGAATTAAACATGGCCAATTAAAGGGCACAACCACTGTTGATCAACGGTTTCATGAAATTGCAGCAATAATAATTGATCTAATCTTGGTGTAGTTTGTTGCTTTCTGTGTAGCAGTAATAAGGGGGAAAAAAGATCACAATCAAAAATAAAGAGAACCAAAGGAAATAAATACTCAAATAAATAACATTAAAAGGAAAAAGAACAATCTTTCCAGCTTTGCACTGGTATATATGGAATGACTTAGAATTCAGTTTTGCACTTGCAGTAGGCTTCCAAAATGAGAAAGCAGCCATATTCAATCAAAAATATTTCTGCCAGATAATGAAACTTTTTGATTGAATATAGCTGTTTTAGTCTTAGATGACCAAAAGTTAATTACTCTTCTCCGGCAAAAAATCCTTGAAATATACCATATTTTTCAGACTATAAGATGCACCGGAGTATAAGACGCACCTTAATTTTGGGGGAGGAAAATAAGAAAAAAAAAATCTGCCTCTGCCTACCAGCATCAGGATCACCGGCATCCACACTTCCATTTGGATTTTGATAACAAGTAGCACAGATCTTTTTATCAGTTTAAAACAAATCCTATCTATTTAACTGGAGTGAATAGGGTGAGGTGGGGGATGATTTTCATGGGGGCAGAAATCTCAGGAGGTTAAGGAGAAGTCTGCTGCTGTAGGGAGTGGGGATCTCCAGTCCTCACACAAGTTGTGAAGGCAGCGGTCAGAACTGCTGGAGTGGCTTCCAGGCAGACCCTGGGGGAACTCAGAGCTCTCGGTGGCTAAAGGGGAAGAAGAAAACTCTGGGCATGTTGAGGACACACACACTCTTGTTGCTGGAAAAAGGGGAGAAGGGCTGCTTCTCCTGCAGTCTCCCCCACCCCCGTCCTTGCGCCTTGTGCCTACACTCCTCCCTCCTCAGCCACCTTCTCCTCCCAAATGGTCTTCGTGCCCAGAGGGGCTCCATCCGCAGTCGAGGTTGGCTCCCCCCCCTTGGTCTCTTAAACTGAACTGCACTGAGCAGCTGGAGGGGGGCTGTGTGAAGGAGAAATATCTCAGATCCCCACAGCTGCTTGGCATTTTGACCACCCGAAATGGATTATGGCCGCCTCTGCAGTGGCCGGCTGCTGCTTTCTCCCAGGATCATTTATCAATGAGTCAGAAAAGCAGTGCAGTTCAGTTTAAGAGAGCAAAGGGAGGGGGGGGAACCAACTTTGACCTCCTTCCAGCAACAGGCGAGTGTGCTTTCTCAACGTGCCCAGAGTTTTCTTCTTCCCCTTTAGCCACCAAGAAGGAGGAGGATGCATGGTTCTGCAAATTACATTGGAGAATTGGGGAGGAAAACGCCGGAAAATGTGATGCATGGAGGGAATGCTCTTGCAAAATAGGCGCTTCTGCATGGAGAAGCGTAAGGCAAGGTGCTCGCCGCCCAGTCTGCCCCTTCTCCAGACTACCCAGGCTGAGGGCAGTCAGCTTCTGCTTCTGGCACGGGAGACAGATCTGGCCAGGAGGGAAGAGAAAGTGAGACTGGAGAAAAGGAGGAGGAGGGTGCGTGGCTTTGCGAATTGCGTTGGGGAATTGGGGAGGAGCCATTTTGCCTTACACCTCTCACGCAGAAGCACCTACTTCGCAAGAGCATAGCCTCCATGCATCGTGTTTTCTGGCATTTTCCTCCCCGATTCCCCGATGCAAATCGCAGAGCTGCACGCCCTCATGAAAATGCGACAGTGGCAGTTTTCAGTTGATTCCAAGCAGCACCCTAACTGTTTCCGCCACCCATTTCCTAGCGTGCGGAGACCGAAAATGCGATGCTCATTTTTGGCAATGTGAGGATTCCCACCGCCTGAAACCACTGGAAAATGCGACGCACGGAGGCCGACAACCTCCCAAAGGTGGGGGCCGGTGGGTGGGTGGAGCTACATTCAGACTATAATATGCACCCAGATTTTCACCCCCTTTTGGGGGGTAAAAAGGTGTGTCTTATACTCGGAAAAATACGGCAGTAAACTTGATTTGTTTTACAAAATGTATGGACAATACTGTTGTTATGGTTGATTGACTCAACCTTGATTTGTGGTGCTTACAGGAAGAAGTCCATAAATTTGTATTGATACTTTCAGAAATGGTTTTCCATTCTATTCTTCTTAGGGCCAAGAGGGAATGACTGGATCAAATGTCTATGGAGATTCTCAGTCATCCAGTTCATGGTTGTCCCAAAGATGCTTTTTTCAAGAGGCAACTGGATTTTCTGGTTTTTCTTTGAAGACATTCATTGGTGGGATTAAAATTTTTTTACTACCAGTTCTGTGGGTGTGGGTTGCTGGTCATAGTAGGTGAAGTATACTGTAAAATCTCCATTCCCACCCCACTCCAGGGGAAGGATACTGTAAAATCTCCATTTCCTCCTGATCAGCTGGGACTCAGGAGGCAGAGAATAGATGGGTGTGGGGCCAGTCAGAGGTGGTATTTACTGGTTCTCTGAACTACTCAAAATTTTTGCTACCGGTTCTCTGGAACTGGTCAGTACCTGCTGAATACCATCTCTGATTTTGCTTCTCATCCAAGAAGCTTCTGACTGAAGGTGGGGAATGGAAGGATTTATACTCCTTGCAGACAGCTGTTCATTTGCATTCTTTTAGAGAGTCGTTAAGGCCACCTGGAGGTTTATCTGTGTTATCAGGGTCAACTGAGTAGGGCAAATGGGGTGGACCTTTCTTGGAATTGTTAAAAGGACTATGTTGTAGACTGGAGATAGATGATGTTTTATCCTTCCCACTTTCTCAACTGGATCAAACTTATCCAGGTGATGTTTATGTCAAACACAAGTGTGGTTGTCATTTGGTTGTGGCCTATGACTATGAGAAACTGGATATGAAAAGTAATGAAGGTAAATCTTAGAAGGTCTGACTTGCTGTTTAGTTTTTCTGCTGCGATCTTAACCTGGGTGAAATGACCTTCTCTTTGAGGGTGTGGGAGTCTTTAAGTTGAGATTTTTCCTGGGCTCCTGGCTATTGATCAATCAATCAGAATAGAGCTGGAAAGAACCTTGGAGGCCTTTCTTTGAAGTCTGGCAACTGATATTGTGATAATGTTATTCAGTATAAAAAATAACACAGCTTTAATAGTTCAATAGAGCTTGACATTTCTTGATTATAATATTCAGGAAAATTATCACATTCAAATCATGGATTCATGTGTTTTACTATGTATTTTCATACATACACTTATTTATTTATTTATTTATTGGTTCGATTTATATGCTGCCCTTCTCTGGAGACTCAGAGCGGCTTATAATGCGTTAAGCAATAGCCTTCATACTTTGTATGTACCTGCTTAGTAGGGCTTCACCCCCCGAAAGCGGTGTTCTTTTTTTAAATACAAAGTCAGTTTATTGCCCCCACAATCCGGGTCCTCATTTTACCTACCTCGAAAGGATGGAAGGCTGAGTCAACCTTGAGCCTGGTGAGCCTGGTGAGATTTGAACTTGTAATAATTGCAGGCAGCTGGTGCTATTTAACAGCACTTTAGTCTGCTGCACCACCAAGGCTCTTCTGGGCCACTTTTTGCTTTTAAACTCTCTTTTTATTCATTAGCTATTGTTATTTTGTTTATGAAATGCCTGTTGATGGACAAGGAAGATTTGGTAAATTTCAAAATTGCTAGAAGAATTAAGTAGACAATTAATAATTTCCATGCCCCAAATATAAGACTGTTAAAGTAATTAGGAAGGTCTGAGATTCTATTTTCCCACTTATTAGAAGTGAAATTTAATAACATCGATTTTGAAGAAAACCTTTCAATCTGTTCAAATACAGAAGTTGAGATTCTATTCAGGTGTTTTCCTGAGTTAGATCTGTAATTTATATGGATACTTAGAGATATCGCCTCTCACTGCCTGGCGTCTCGATGTCTGTAATCATAGTTATTTCTACTGGAAGATCAGGCCAATATTTTTGCTACAAAATTCATAAAGTTATGTACTACTGCAATTTTAGTTAGAAGACAATTCTTTAAATGAAAGACCTTGATGGCATCTGGGTATATTGCTCCCATCACATAATTAATATGTGCATATACACCCTTTTTTTCCTCACTTCACAGTTCTCTTTTAAACTTAGAAATTGTTGTCAACGGTTTTTATAAGATTTAATTTTCTATCTTTTTTTTTTCCTGTTTTGGTCTATGAATTTGAAGCAAATAAATAGATTTTGATGCAACATGAGAAAAAGTTTCAAGTCTTATATATTAAGTTTTATATCTCTTCTTCCTCTTCTTTCTTTTAATTGTCTTCTTCTTCATACTAGCTTATCGCTTTTTTTGTTTTCCTGTAGAAATCTTTTTCTCTAGCGTAACCTTCAATAACTCTTATGGTAGCTGCATTGCACTTATCTATTTCTCAGAAAAATTCACCTATAATATATCTTACTTATAAAGTAACTGCATGTTTCACAACTTTATTTATGATTAAAGCAAAACAAAATGAACACAATGTTTTAAACACAGAAATATGTCTGCAGTCACAGCTTAGATAAATTATAGTATAATGAAGGGAAGAAATCAATTTTGTTTCTTTATCAGTTGTTCCTTTCTGTTTAAATCAGGCCTCAGAACAATAATGTAGCATTTGGGGGAAAAGATGCAGCCCAGTAATCCAGCTGCAGAAGCCAAAATGGAGAAGATCTCCACAACCACCATGTATTTTCCCTTGGTGCTCAGATAAGTGGGAACAAATAATATCCAGACACTGCAAAAGATTAACATGCTGAAGGTGATAAATTTAGCCTCGTTAAAGCTGTCAGGTAGCTTCCTAGCAAGGAAGGCCACTATAAAGCTAACAGCAGCCAGGAAACCCAGGAAACCAAGGACTAGGTAAAACATTGTGGTTGAACCTTCATTGCATTCCAGGACAATTTCTTCAGGCATGGAGTCCATGTCAGAATCTGGGAATGGGGGTGAAATAGCCACCCAGACTATACAAATAGTGATCTGCATCAGGGAGCAAGATAGGACAATAGAGATAGCAAGGTTTTTCCCCACCCATCTCCTCATTTTGGAGCCTGGCTTGATGGCCATGAAGGCAAGAACAACAATGGTTGTTTTCCCTAATATACAAGAAATGGCTACAGAGAAGATGATGCCAAAAGAAGTATATCGTGTGAGACATTTCAGTTGGTTGGGCTGCCCAGGGAACAGCAGAGTGCAGAGAAAAGAGAGCAGAAGTACTATGAGAAGAACAAAAGTGAAATTCCTATTGTTGGCTTTTACTATAGGAGTGTCCCAGTGACTGATAAAGATCTTAAGCACGAAAGCTGAAGTGATGGAAAAAAATAAAGCAACAGTTGTCAGTGTGAGACCCAGTGGTTCTTTGTAAGACAAAAATATGATGCGTTTGGGAATGCAAAGATTGTGACTTTCATTTGGATATTGGCCTTCTGGGCATTGAAAACAGTCATCCGCATCTGAAAAATAAATATTTACAATGATAAATATATTTTGAATGGCCAAAGTTGTTTGCTGAATGGATAAATATGGTACAGACCAGGGGTGTCAAACTCAATTTTATTGAGGGTTGCATCAGGGCTGTGGTTGACCTCGGGACACTGGGTGGGCATGGCCAACTGGTTTGGTGTAGCCAGCTTGATGCTACTCCGAAAACTGCTAGCATGTTTCCACCAAGCCAACACCCACCCTGGCCCAAACTTTCCTCTTCACACTGGGTAAATCGGGCCAAAGCTATGTTGGCCTGATCTTTCCTCTTCGCATTGGGTAACCTGGGCCAAAGCTATATTGGCCTGATATTTCTTCTTCACACCAGGTAAACCAGGCTGACGCTACACTGGCCTGATCTTTCATTGTACTGGGTAAACTGGGCTGAAGCCACACTGGCCCGATCTTTCCTCTTTGCATTGGGTAGGCCAGGACTGCCCCAGAGCCGGATCCGACTACATTTGTTTAGACTAGATCTTTTCATCTCAGCCTACTGCTCCCATAGCTCTTCCATTTAATCAAATCCTTTTTTTCCCCCATTCCTCTTGCTCAGTCAGAGGCAGATGTCACAAGTCTGATATAATTTTGCTACTGAAATTTTTTATTCCATTCTGCAGGATTGTATGTACATGGCACTATAAGCTATTCTCAGGGGCTGCCCCAAAGAAGAGGGAGTCAAGCTATTCTCCAAAGCACCTTAGGGTAGGACAAGAAGCAATGGCTGGAAACTAATCAAGGAGAGAAACAACTTAAAACTAAGGAGAAATTTCCTGGCAGTTAGAATAATTAACCAATGGAACAACTTGCCTCCAGAAGTTGTGAATGGTCCAATTACTTCTTTCTTATATTCTGCTTTTGTTTTAGTTGTCTTTAAAAGGCCACCTTTATTTACTTCCTTAATCATTGGTTCTTCACTTTTCTGGATGTTGGATAACCATTTGTCTGAAGCGGTGTAGGGTTTCCTCCCTAAGCAGGGGGTTGGACTAGAAGATCCCCAAGGTCCCTTCCAACTCTGTTATTCTATTCTATTCTATTCTATTCTATTCTATTCTATTCTATTCTATTCTATTCTATTCTATTCTATTCTATTCTATTCTATCTGGAAGCATTTAGCATGGATCTCCATTTTGTTCCAGATTGGAAGTTGCTTCATTTCATATAGCAAAGGAAGTTTATAAACAAAACCATCCAGTGGGGATGCTACATATTCATTGCTGTATCCTTTGGAAGACATAATCATGATTTTCCATTGCACCCTGAATCCTATGTTGGTATAGTTCAAAAAACTCTTTTATCAGTAATCAACAACTATCTCAAAGTATCAATTGAGATTCCATGAAATATATCAGGTATGTTCTGTATAGTATTATTATTACCCTTACCTGTCTTGTTAGAAATTCCCCCTGCTGGACACCGAAGGCAATCATAGCAGCAAAATGGCTTTCCTTCTCTTTTTATCTTGCTATACCCTGAAAAGCAATGGTAGTTGCATACAGAAAAAGGCTGTGCCTGTTGATAATTAATAATGGGATATCTGTGAATTTGTCCTTAATAGTCAGAATTGTTACAGTTGAAGATTTTGTATTCCCCTGGCTCTGATATTCATATTGAATATTTCTATCTGGATATAATATTGGCATATGTAGGCCTGATTAGGTTAGATTGCAGGGGTGATAAAGAAATATAATTTTATGTTGTTTTATTCTATTGTACATGTTTAGGTATTAAATTATTGTATTTTATCCTATAATTATTGTATTTTACCCTACTTTAATTTAAATTGTTGGTTTAGAATTTTATTGGTAATATGTGTTTGAACCTGTACGTTGATATGGTCTATAGGCTAATATACCATATTTTTTGGACTATAAGACACACTCCCCCCCTCAAAAGTAGGTGGAAATGTCTATGCATCTTATAGAGCAAATGTTGTTGAAGCCCCACCCACCCGCCGGGCCCCACGCTTCAGCCTCTGCATCCCAGCAATTTGCCTCCTTGCAGCAAACAGCAAACAGCCTG
Source organism: Pituophis catenifer annectens (assembly GCF_029215685.1). NCBI lineage: Eukaryota > Metazoa > Chordata > Lepidosauria > Squamata > Colubridae > Pituophis > Pituophis catenifer. The sequence continues at coordinate 15,614,523 of NW_027256895.1, forward strand.
GTAAGCTTCAGCATACTCTGATTTAGCATGAGCAGCTGATTGGCAGTTGAATTGGCCTCCCAGAATACCAATGATCAGATGTTCCAGGCTGCGGGGATTGCAGTTGCCTATTGCCACTTCTGTGTGCCCCATTTTCAGCCCCCACACATCCTATTTTCTGCATATCCCATTCAGCGGCAATAAGTGGTGCAATCCCCGCAGCCTGGAACAGCTGATAGTTGGTATTCCAGGAGGCTGATCCAGCCACCAATCAGCTGCTCATGCTAAACCAGGCTGTGCTGAAGCTGACCAGGCTGTTTTCTTGTTTTCCTCCCCAAAAGCTAAGTGCGTCTTATAGTCCGAAATGTCTTAAAGTCTGAAAAATACGGTATATATAGACTGAAAATTGATTGTCAGGTCAATCCATTTGTAAGATTCCTAATCCAAGATTGACATTCATTTGGAACCATGAAACTTGTAGAGACCCTTATGATTTTGGACAAATATTCAAAAAGTTGCTGATTACACCAGGATGAAGAAACCAAGCTAGAGAATAGCCAGATTCTCTGAGAAGTAAAGCACTTAGTCTTCCTAGACATAGGAAGTTTAGGATATTTCAGTTGATGCAGAATCTAGCTTGATTGGTTGGTGAAATCAATTTCTGGATGGGACATTAAACAAAGATTTTACTTTTATACATTTTTCTACTTGCATTTTTTACGTGCTTTTGAGCTGCTAGGTTGGCAGAAGCTGGGACAAGTAACGGGAGCTCACCCCGTTACGCAGCATGGCACTAGGGATTCAAACCGCCGAACTGCTGACCTTTCAATCGACAAGCTTAATGTCATAGCCACTGAGCCACCGCAGCCTTTATATCATCGATTACTTAAGCACATATACCAAATATTCTCATGAATCTATTTAAATAATGGGATGCTGATTTCACCAATTTTGAAATTAACATAGAACTTACTTGGTTAAACATGGTGGGCCAGATAATACTCTCTGCAGAAATCTTGAGCAGCTTGTTTGGGGGACCAAATGGATCTACCTTCCCAACTTTGACTCGATGAAAGGATTGGTTGGGCAAAATGACCCAGTTGATCACATCGAAGCCAATTGCTAGCTCTCCCTTTTGATCAAAGAATATCCTTTCTCCAGCACTATTATTAAATGAAACAGTTCTCAGGTGCTTATGAAGCTAGAGAAGTAATGGAAAAAAGTAATAAAAAAATGTGATCATGAACAACTAAGGATTTATATTTTTTGGCAACTATGGATAAATAGTACATCAGAATCCCCATGTATGTTAATAGGCTGGAAGGAAAGAAGAAAGGAAGGAAGGAAGGCATATACTGTATTCTTGTCCCTTCCTCCCCATCTTTAGTTATAACATGTGTCTTATTGTAATTTTTAATGTGATTTTATATATTTATACATTTAATTTTAATGTTGTAAGCTGCCTACCCAGAGTTGCCTTGTGTGATGGGCTGAAAACAAACTTCATAAATAAGTATAAAAGGAAGGAAGGAAGGAAGGAAGGAAGGAAGGAAGGAAGGAAGGAAGGAAGGAAGGAAGGTAGGTAGGTTTCTATGGAGATTCTCAGTTATCCAGGTCATGGTTTTCTTGTTTTTTTTCTTCTTCTTTCTGCATTTCCTTCAAATTTAAGGAAATAAATCCTTTATTGTTTCTACATCTCCCATATCAGTGGGGGTCACGCTTAAGACATACAAAAATATTAGCAAAAGATGCTATTGTTGTCTCCTGCTGGCGGCCAGCAGAACTGGCAGCAGAGTCAGACAGTGAGGCAGAACTTGGGCCAGTTCTGAGGGCTGGGGAAAGCTTGGATGAGGGCTCTGCATCAGAGGCAAAAAGGGAGGTAGATGGCAGTGAGGCAGAGGAACAGCTGGAACCCGTTCCCAGTGCATGCATACACAGAGCTGCAAGAAAACAAGAACGACTCAGAAAGCAAGATTGACTCAGGAGTAAAGCCACACCTTGGAGATGATTGGGCCCTCCCATAAGAAATAAAAGAGAAGTAAACAGGGAGTGGGCTTTTGCAGTAAACAACTCATTCGTTCCATGACTCTGAGAGACTCTGTGCCAGGTTTTGCTTTCTACTGTGGTTGGAAACAAATTATGTGGCAGCTTGCCAAACGAGATAAGATGTGTTGAGAAATATTCCTTTAAAAAACTGTTTGGACAAACCTTGCTGACTGAATGAACGTAGTTCACAGTTGTGTAAATAAAAGAGGTTTTGCCGGAATCAGTTTTGCCTCCTGCTTGTTAATGTTCTGCCCCACTCAGCTCCGGATTCCCGAGGATATTGACACACACCAATGGTCCTTATCAAATTTATTAAGTAGTAAGAATAAACCAAAGTCTGGCAAAGGTTGGCAACCAGCCCAGAAAACAAGATACGATAAGACTTTTCCAAAAATGCTCAGATGATAATTACAAGTTGTTTCCAGCAAGAAACTTACTAATGGTGTGTGATTTAAATAGGTTAAGGCAGTGGCCAATTATCCTCAAGCTTTACTCTCGAGGAGACCTCCTCCTCCTCCTCCTGAGTAGCCACTCCTGCCTTTTGGCAGCCCTGAGTGCTCAAGCATTGAGGAGAGGCTCCTCCACTTCACTCTCTCCACTTGAAGGAGCCTCTGGAGGTTCTGAAGGACCTGGCTGAGTCTCTGCCTCTGGCACCACATCCTGTTTAGCCTCCACGCTGGCTGCTGGTGCGACACCATACCAGCCTCCTCCTCATCGGAATCAGCCACGATCCGTGCAGACCGCTGGTGGGCCACAACAGTGAGGGAGCCTAGGTCAGAACATCTATCTATTGTATTAATCATTCCTACTTAATGTATAAAGGGCATTAAACCTCTTACTCTTACCTGCCACGCATATCGATTCCACCTCTTAAGTTCTGAGCCATTTCCTTTTGTCTTGAGCTGGTATTTTGATGAAAGCAGAGCTTGCAAAGCATGTGCCACAGCATGGACTGCATTATAGACACTGTAACTCTGACCAGTCATCCTGGTGTCAAACACTGACTGAGGAAGGGTTTCCAGCTGCTCCTCACCTGTGCATTCATTCACAGCATCCTCCTCTAACATGGCTTTGGAGAAAGAACACTCAAATGCATTTTCCCAAAACACTCTGATCAAACTGTCTTCCTCTGCAGAAGTAAATTTTCTCATCTGAAGAAACCTCTGGAAACCCAAGACATCCTTTGAGGAAACTTCAAAAGACAGGGACCCATGAATAAAATCCATAGTTCGATATCTTTGAAAAGGGAGTGATGAGAACTCCATCTGGGCTGGCATTATCCAAATTTTGTCTTTTTTCTTCACTGTCACATTCTCATAGTCTGAAATATAGGGCAACATCCTCAGAACGACTATCTCCTGGTTTTCACTATGGACAATCAAAGCATTGGCAGTACTGGTCATAATAACATTGTAAACTTTTATATAATTTGTCACAAGATTATATATTTCATTGGAAACTGATGACTTTGGTAACTCTTCCACAAAGTCAAAGCAAATCCCTTTCTGAGAAAACAAGGCAAGGTTATTCTGTAGAAACCTGTCTCGTTTCTCATCACTTTGGACAATTAATCCAATCCATGTCCATTGAAAATAGAGCAACAATTGGATCATTGCCTTAATTTGAAGATCTTCATTTGGAAATGCCCGATGCAAGAAAATATCCTGTGTGCTGACATCCAAAACTGGAGCAGAGCCATATGTCACCTAATATAATTTAAAATAATGATAAGAATTATAAATTATAAGAAATATTTTAAAAAGAAGGTTAAAACAGAACATGTGTCTAAGAATAAAGATTTCTGCAGAATCAACTGCTATATTGAGATATTGTCCAAAACACCAAGAAAACAAAACTTTCGTTTCTGTTCGCATTCTAAAAACAGAATATAAAATGAATTAATTTAATTTATTTTATTTAATTTATCAAATTTCTATGCTGCCCAACTCCCAAGGGACTCTGGGCGGCTTACAGCAAAAAATAATACAACAAAGAACATAGGAAAATTATTAAAAAACATTATAAAAACATTTTAAAAACATTAAAAGTCCATACACACCATTCATGTCCGGATCTTGCAAGAGTGTAACAGCGAGATCAACGGCCCCAGGCCTGCTGGAAAAGCCAGGTCTTCACCGCTTTCCAGAAGGCCAATAGGGTGGGGGTACTCCGGATCTCAGGAGGTAACTGGTTCCAGAGAGCTGGGGCAGCCACAGAGAAGGCCCTCCCTCACGGGCCCATCAACTGGCATTGTTTAGCTAACGGGACCCGAAGAAAAGAGGAAAAGAAGATAGAAGAAGGGAAGGGAAGGAAAAGAAAGGAAAGGAAAGGAGGAAGAAGGAAGGAAAGGAAAGGAAAGGAATGTCTTTTTCTTTATTTTTTTTATTTTTTTTGTATGACTGTGTTATAAGACTATTGATTGCTAAATAAATGTCATTAAATCATGGACTCTTAGTTATTACACAGATTTACTCTGTAACAATATTTCTCTAACCTGGTCTTTCAGATGTCCCAATGGTTTTAAAACTATAAGTTTATTAAATGTCTGGGAAAGCATAGAGAACATGCTGTTGTTGCGGTAGCCAGGAGACCACAATGCTACTGCAGAGTAAGAGTTTGGCTTGCCAAAGTAACAGCCCTGGTATAAAAATACTTGCGCACTTCCCAAGATGTGCCATAAAACGGTGAGCTGGCTTTGCACCAGAGAGAAAGATGAGTGGTTCTTCCTGCAGCATCACCCAAGGCCCCCTCCATTCATGGAGCTGCCTCACAAATGGGCATTGCAAGTGGGAAAGTTCAGAGCCATCAGGAATCTGGCTCTGAACTGCACAGAGAACCAACTTGTCTCTCCACCAAAGTGATACCTAGCTATCTATTTGCATAAAACATACTTTCGAATTGAACAAAAATTGGATAGAAGTTGGTGGATAGTAGCTGAAATGACTGACAAGAGCTGACCCTGCGATGCAGTGGTGGAATGCTGCTGGTTTAACAACTGGTTCAGTGAGCATGCCTAAGGAGCTTTTTTTTTTTTTTTAAATTTGATTTATATGCCGCCCTTTTCCGGAGACTCAGGGCGGCTTACAATGTGTTAAGCAATAGCCTTCATACTTTTGTATATTTATACAAAGTCAGCTTATTGCCCCCACAAACTGGGTCCTCAATTTACCTACCTTAGAAAGGATGGAAGGCTGAGTCAACCTTGAGCCTGGCGAGATTCGATCTTACTTTAATTGCAGACAGCTGGTGTTAAATTACAGTGCTTCTGTCTGTTGAGCTATCCAGGCTTGCGCGCAGCACTAAAAATGGAGCATTTAGAAGCTCAGCTGTTTACCTTCCAAGTCAGCAATGGTAAGTAGAACAGCGAGGGGGGGAAAACCAGCTGTGCCACATGATTGAGATGAGCTATAAAGCAGGAAATAAAGAACAGGATAGAGCGGGAGCAGGTGGGAAGGGCCAACTTATTGTCGGCGCTACCGGTTCGCCTGTACTGGTCCAAACTGGCTGAATTCCACCTCTGATGCCATGCAGAGCTAGAGTTCAAGCCACTGGAGCTGAGACCATCTCCAATGTCATTAGCCAGTGTGCCTTTTCTAGAGAACATGTGTGTGCATTGAATGATACCTGTTTTAGGATTGGCTGATGAAGTTTTCAAACAAATGTTTCTTAGTGATCTGATTTTCACTAGGAGTTTGTGCTATATAGCCTTGAAAGCTTTGAATTAATTCCCATCAATTAATTCATTAAAAGAAGTTTTAAAATTTACTTATTTTCTCCCCCCCACCTTTCTCTGTCACACACAAACATATTTCCATGCTACCATAATTAAAAAAAAAAAATCTTGCTGACTTACACAAAACAGATACAGATTAAAATATCTACGGTAACAACAAAACAACCATTAAAACAGAGGAAAAATAGAAATAAAATACAAATAGGATAAATGAGGGGAGGGCAAGATTTACACCACAGAAATGTTCTCTGAAACTTTCTGGATTCCAAAAGCAGCCAAAAATCAGACTAGAAAATAAATGGTTACTTCTCCAATAGTGGTAGAGAACATTTTCAATAAAATAAATTTTTTCAATACATCTTGGTCTTACTTTTATTGTTATTCAAGGTTTATCCATTTTATTTTCAGAATTTATTGAATTATTCATTGAACACAAAAAACAAGGAGGCTTTTGCAGAATCTGAGAATTACCAACTTTTGCAGGTTGAAATCTGGGAAAGCATTTTTATTTGATAATTAGAATGTATGAATGTAGTCTTTTGCTATATTTGCAAAGTGGAATAGGATCTTGTACAGACAGTCCTTATATTTATATCAGTGAGTAACAGAAGGAACAAAGAAATATACTTAAATTAAAATTAATTAATATAATAATAATAATAATAATAATAATAATAATAATAATAACAATAATAATAATAATAATAATAATAATAATAATAATAATAATAATAATAATAATATCATATTGTGGGACTTTAGGATTCAGACTGACAGGCACTTGGTCCACAACACACCTGACATAACAATAGTTGAAAAGAAAAAAGTATGGTTCATTGACATTGCAATACCTGGTGATGCACGAATTGAAGATAAGCAGCAAGAAAAAAATCACAAAGTACCGGGACTTACAAATTGAAGTTGAGCGACTGTGGAAAAAGAAATCGTGTGTTGTCCCGATTGTAATTGGAGCCCTCGGAGCAATACCCAAAGGGCTACCCCGCTATTTAGAAATTCTAAATTTGCCGGACTTGAACATTTTGACTCTACAAAAAACCACCTTACTCGGAACAGCTTACATCCTCCGACGATACCTTAACAGTTCCTAGGTCCTTGGTTAGGACTCGAGCTGCTGAGCTATTAACCAGCCTCAAAGGCTGTGAATCTCACTAAAGATTAACCAATAAATAATAATAATAATAATAATAATAATAATAATAATAATAATAATAATAATAATAATAATTTTAAGAAGATACTTGGTTGATACCTAAGATGCTGGCAGCAACCCATATCAACCATCAGCGCCAGTCAATGATATTTGTGATACATTTTTAAATGTTCAATTGACTGAGTTTCATGTTTAATGAATAAAAGAAATAATATTTCATCAATTAAGTTATATTACTATGGGAAAACAAAAGAAATCCGGGAAGCCTCACATTGTTAATTGAGATTTATATTTGTTTTTACTAGTGTCTATGTCGAAATTTTTTACATGCCCTTCTTTTGGAATAGAAGATGTTACCTGTGGGATTTTGTAAATGCTCAGAATGTTTGACATAAACTGACAAATGAAAGCATTGTGTCCTGCAAGAACAGTTACTACATTGTCTTTGAGATCACACTTGTAGTTTGGGATGAATGTTCCCTTTGAAGAAAGAAGTTCCATGGAAGCAACATAAATCCACCTTGCCAGAGAATAGCTATTGAAATCATGTATGCCCAGTGTGATATTAGGCAAAATGCAAAGATTTTCATTGATTTCTTTGATTGCAAATTCCAAGGCCAGGATATGCTGAAAATTCTGAAGATGAATTCTGAAATGAAGCGTTAGAAACTTTGTTACATTTCTTCTGGTTTAGAACAGCAATATTGCTGCATGGTCATTTATATTTTTTTACTTGTACTTTGGAAGACATGATTTCACCACTCTAGAATAGAGAAAAAAAAATCTAAATAGATTAATAATCCAACCAAAGATTTTTCTGAGAGCAGAAAATCATGTAGGGCAGATGTTTGGAATCAACTTGTCTCAAAGATTCTTAACGATGAAATGGAATTTCCTACCCTTGTTCCTATGTTTAATATTTCCCTTTTGTAAATTAGAGAAATACAAATTAGGCAGTGGTGGGATCCTGCTGATTTAATAACCGGCTCGGTGATTGCGCGCTGCGGGCATGTGCACAATTTTATGAAAATTTACCTTCCGCGTTACTGCTGGAGAGTAACACAGCTGAGGTGTGGCAATCACGTCTGCCATGTGTATCAGCTGGGAAGCTTTGGTCACTAAAGGGCAGGGGCGGGCGGGCCCACCTGATCATTGGAGCGAACCGGTTTGCTCCCAGATGATTGACGGAGCTACCGGTTCGCTCCCAGATGATCGTTGGAGATACCAGTTCGCTCAAACCGGTCTGAACCAGTAGAATGCCAATCCTGAAATTAGGTATAATTGGATTCTTCACACCACTAAAAGAACTGAAGTTTTATGCAAGAGTAGAGGAACCATCCTAGCTCAGGGGTCATGGTGAGAGAAGGAGAAGGAGAAGGAGAAGGAGAAGGAGAAGGAGAAGGAGAAGGAGAAGGAGAAGGAGAAGGAGAAGGATGAGAAGGAGTAATTTCCTACTTACAGCTAGGATAAATAATCTGTCTCTTTGAATATCTATGTAATGATGCTACAATAGGGAAAGAGAACCTACTTGATTGTAACTCAAATAATAAAAACAAAAATGATATAAATAATGATCACAAATGCAAACACACAATACATATTTTAAAAAGAGCCTTGGTAGTACAGTGGTCTAAAGCACCCTGTTATTAAGACCAGCTGCCTGCAATTACTGCAGGTTCGAATCTCGCCAGGCTCAAGGTTGACTCAGCCTTCCATCCTTTCTAAGGTAGGTAAATTGAGGACCCAGTTGTGGGGGCAATAAGCTGACTTTGTATAAATATATAAAAGGATGAAGGCTATTGCTTAGCACATTGTAAGCCGCCCTGAGTCTCCGGAGAAGGGCGGCATATAAATCAAATTAAATATATATATATATATTGCCTTCACTCTGGAGAATCTCCCAAACAAATATCTTGCCAGAATAAATACCTTGGGTTTTTTCCCCATCTTACTCCTTTAAAAAATAACTACATGAATCAAGAGGTAATTTTATATTTGTATATTTATATTTGCTGTAAGAAAATTTGGAAGCTTCTTCTTTCTATTTCTTTTTTTATTTTTCCCCTTTGCTTTGTCTTTATTCTTTGTTCCACTTTACCTCTTTTCTTTATGTTACTTCTTGTTTCTTTTTCTTTTTTGCAATAAAAATTATTAAGTAATAATTACATGAAATCATCAACTTTTTCTTCTGAAGGATTCCTTATGAACGTCATGGAGCTGGAAAACATAGAAATTTGAGAAGTAATTCCACCAATAACCAGATCTTCTGAATGATATTTCTTATGCTTAATAAGGACTGGGTCTCCCACATTGCATTTACTGAGAGGAATATAATGTGTCATCCGAGGCAACAACATTAATAAAGTTGCAAAGAACAAAATCATGTTAGACAACAGATGTTTTTTTGAGGTGAAATGTACCATGTAAAGAATCAGACTGAAAAAGCTCCACTTGCATTGCAAGACAGGGGGGAAAAAGATAATATTAATATCCTACCGTTTTATGTCATTGTTTTGTTCTGTTACTTATGTCTCCAGAGGGACTTGAAGTAATTATGGAAATTTTCATAATGGCAGAAAGATAATCATTATATGCTAGGGGAAGGTGTTGCTAGGATCTAGTTGAAGAATACTTGGCATGTTTTCAAAAACCCAACAGTGGCTATTTTTGTGAAACAATGGGACTGATAGATCTTGCCCATGACAATATTTCTCAAAACTGTTCTTTCCCAGTCTCCCAATACAGCACTCATCAGCATTGTATGTGTATCCATCCATTTTACTACTGATTGTCCTCTTCTTATTTTTCCTTCTACCTTTCCCAGCATTAAACACTTCTACAGAGAGTTGGCTCTTTACTTAATTAATTTGGGATGTGGTGGCTCAGTGGCTAAGATGCTAAGTTTGTCGATTGAAAGGTCGGCAGTTCAGTGGTTCGAATCCCTAGTGCTGCGTAACGGGGTGAGCTCCCATTACTTGTCCCGGCTTCTGCCAACCTAGCAGTTCAAGAGCACGAAAAAAATGCAAGTAGAAAAATAGGGACCACCTTTGGTGGGAAGGAACAGTGTTCCGTGTGCCTTTGGTGTTTAGTCATGCTGGCCACATGACCACGGAGACATCTTTGGACAGCACTGGCTCTTCAGCTTTGAAACAGAGATGACCACTGCCCCCTAGAGTCGGGAACGACTAGCAATATGTGTGAGGGGAACCTTTACCTTTTTATGATAGTTTGACTCTGGTCACTTGTGATTTCAGTGACAACCATAGAGTCATTGGATCCTTTATTCCAAACCCCCTGAGCTAGTCCAGAAAGATACCATGATTCTTGGTATTAAAAGTTTGTAAGGCATCAAGGAAAGATGGAATGGGTGTACCACCTCTATCCTGCTCCCACCAGAGAGTATCCAAAGACATAATCAATGTTTCAATTCCATACTAAAGTCTGAAACTTCACTAAAATATTCTAACTAATCTATTTCTTTTAGAATTCCCTGAGGTTACAGCTTGGTTGTTTTCACCACAACCTTTTCCTAAAAAGGAAAATTGGATACAGGGCAAAAAATTATCAAATACAATTGGATCTATTCTTGGTTTCCTGCATCAATGGGACCATCCATGTTCTAAATATTACATTTGCCACTGTCTGAACCTAATCGCATGTTGTATCCCAAGAAGCCTTGGCTAACCAGGAGGGACATTAGTTACTCAAAACAATGGCCCCATGTTTTCACACACTTATTGCCACAAAGTAGGCCTGAATGGATCTCTAAAAGGATCTTTGTTCTCGAATCTGGATGGATCTCTACTAGGATCTTTGTTCTGGAAGGCAGGTATTTCAATAAAGAAGACATTATTTTATTGAGTGGAGCAGCTATCTTGCACATAGGAGCCTTAGCAGAATTTGAAAATATTGTGAAGCAGAACTGTAGACATTCATTAGACTTTATTTATGAATTCTACTCTGAAACAGAAATGTATGTTTCATCAAGTCTCATCAAAAGTGTATGTTTGATACCTAGGATACAACTGACAATTCAGTGGTGGGTTCCTCCCGGTTCCGCCGAGCCGGTAGCGGTGACAATATGACATCACCGAACCAGTTCTGCCCCCCCTGCATTATTCCCCGCCCCCCTGCATTATTCTTACCTTTTATTTGGCCCCCACCCTCAATCTACTGCTGCCTCCTGAGTCCCAGCTGATCAGCTAGAGGGAAAAAAACTGTTTAAACTCTTGCCGCGGGGCTTCAAAGGGCCGCCCTACAGGTGATCAGTGTTAAAAGAAAACAAATGAGTAGACCGATGCCTGCAAAAATAAATGGGTAGATCGGTGCCTGCAAAAATAAATGGGTAGACTGGTGCCTGCAAAAATAAATGAGTAGACTGGTGCCTGCAAAAATAAATGGGTAGACCAGTGCCTCCAAAAATGAATGAGTAGACCGGTACAGCTCTGCAAGCAGTTAAAAGCCTGGTAGACCAGTACCTCTGCTAAATCCTAAAGAATTGTCACATGACCATCAAGCCACACCCACAAAATAAGCCATGCCCACAGAACCAGTAGTAAAAAAAATTAGAACCCACCCCTGTGATAATTGATATGCAGCAAGGGGATTATCAATGAATGAGTTTTACTGTAACATTTCAAAAGTAGATAACAGTGGTATCTATTACTAGATTATCCCAGGTATGATTGGCAAATTGAATGCCAATTACATCAATATCCCTTGGAGATGTGATAAAGAGTTAGAAACATATTATTATTTGGAAAAGCTCAATGATTGTGGAAAAACTCAATGATTTTGGAAGTCAAGAGGGAAGAATGGCTAATTTTGATTTTATTTTATTTATTTATTTATTTTATTTTATTTCCCATTCTGTTACTTTCTTCTGCGTAACAAAAACATTACACATCAGTAAAAGTTACTGAAATGGAATGCATACTATCCATAATGAAGATTAAATGTGATATATATTAGAAATTTGGGGATGAAATTCTGAGGGTATGTTTCCATGCTTCCAAAAATAACCAGACAATTCAGTTATTTATTTATTTTTCATTATTTATAATTTATTTCACTATTCATTATTCATATATTCATTATTTATTTTATTTATAGGAGCCCGTCTCACAGTTTTGATAAGCACAGGATTAAAAAGCAACTAATTAAGAAGAAATAATAACAAACAAAAATAACAGAAAAAAAAGTATTGAAGTAGAGTTGGAAAGGGTTTTTATTAATTCAGTACAGATTGGCCAACATATACTACTAATAAACACTTTTCTACATTTGAGCTATCATTTTATTTGCATGTGTGTGTGTGTGTATACTTTCACAGAAAGACATACATTTTATGTGTGCACAGATATATGTGTATAAATATATGTACATAAACACGCTTTTTGGAACTTTCCTGTTTATTAGTTGCATTTCTTTGTATTCTTACATTGAATTGATTGTATTCAGTCTCTGTTTAAACACAATCCTTAAAGCTATCCTTATAAATAGTCAAATATGTAACCTCTTCTCATTCCATTCCATTTTAGATGTTTACCTTTTACCAAAAGTTTTTCTATGATCTATGTGAGTTATTAGTGAGTGACTCTTAATGAGACAAATTAAGTTTCTGTCATAATGTGGAGACATTATAGTGCAGTGGACTAAAAGAGTCAGTTTTACTTCTTTATCAGCTGCTCCTTTCTGTTCAAATCAGGCCTCAGAACAATAATGTAGCATTTAGGGGCAAAAATGCAAACCAGTAATCCAGCTGCAGAAGCCAAAATGGAGAAGATCTCCACAGCCACCATATATTTCCCCTTGGTACTCAAATAGGTGGGAACAAATGATATCCAGACACTACAAAACACCAACATGCTAAAAGTGATAAATTTGGCTTCATTGAAACTATCAGGCAGCTTCCTAGCAAGGAAAGCCACTGTAAAACTGATAAGAGTCAAGAAACCCATAAAACCAAGGACAGTATAAAACATTATCGATGAACCTTCATTACATTCCAGAACAATTTCTTCAGATACAGAATTTGTGTCTGAATCTGGGAATGGAGGAGAAATTGCCAGCCACACACTGCAAATGGTGACTTGTACCAGGGAGCAAGACAAGACAATAGTGTAAGCCAACCTTTTTCCCACCCATTTCCTCATTTTGGAGCCTGGCTTGGTGGCCATGAAAGCAACAACAACAATGGTTGTTTTCCCCAATATACAAGAAAGAGCTACAGAGAAGACGATGCCAAAAACAGTTTGCCGCAAGAGACATTTCACCTGATCTGGTTGCCCAATGAAGAGCAAAGTGCAAAGGAAGGAGAGGAGGAGAGCAATGAGAAGAATGTAGGTGAGGTTCCTGTTGTTGGCTTTGACAATGGGAGTGTCCCGCTGTTTAATGAAGATCCCCAGTACTATGGCTGAGAAGAAAGAAAAAAAGACAGCAACACTGGTCAAGGCGATTCCCAAGATTTCTTCATATGACAAAAATATGATCTGTTTTGGAATACAAGTATTTTGAGCTTTATTTGGGTATTGATCCACTGAACACCAGAAACAGTCATCTGCATCTGAAAAAGAAATAATTTCAGTCATATTTAAAAAGTTTATAAATGTCAGACCCAGCCCAAGAATAACACAGAACAGCCAAATTTCAGTTCTTTATTTGCTCATATATAGACAGAATCTTGCCAGACTAAATCTATATTACTCTAACCGTAATGGATAAGTCCTGAATATTCTAGGGAATGGCTATCCTAAAACTTCCTATTTCTTTGATCCAGCTCATGGTTGTGATTTATTTTTTCTCATTCCCCCACCTTCCATAGAAGGTGCTCCTATATTCCTGGGAAATTGCTACTTCATACCATCTCCCCCTTCATAGATATTCCACCACAATAAATGACAAAAGGAAGCTAACTTTCATAGTAAAGTCTAAATGCTTTTCATTTAGCCTTTCTACTAAAGGTGCCTTAACTTGAGAAAATCTTTTATATTGATGCTGTTCATTTACTTAAGTATAAAAAGTCTTCATTCAAATGAAAAAGGATGAAATTAGGATATGATTTAAGGCAACTCATTTTTCATAATTAAGAAATTATACTATATTTTATTCTTTCAAAACTCCTTTGCAGCTTGCCAATACTGTCAACTCGTAAAACATCCCTGGTCTACTCTCAAGTTGCCATAGGGAAGGGGAATGGGAAAATGGCGAAGCAGCACAGCAGCCAAAAACAAAAGCACATTCCAGACATCTCTCTCTCTAGGCTGTCTCCCAGGGTTACCTACAGCAGCTGGAGGGGAGTGATCTCTACAACCTACCAAATTGTTCCATTGATGAATGTGACTTCACACCCTGAAGGGAGAGGAGAAACATGGTCAAGTATGGGCTGTAAATTATGTGGGGTCAGAGTTGGCTTCACTTGGAACATGCCAACATGAAGCTCCCAATAAATAATTGGATTTCTTTTGGAGCTTGGCTCGAGGCTCATGATTTAATTAGGGCATCCATCGGAACCCTGACAAATATTTTATTTGATAAGAAGAGTAGGAGGAAGATTTGTTAATGCTAGATTTGTTGATATTTTTTTCCCCATTAGCCATCTATGTAAGGAGTTGTTGCTTTAGAATAAAATAGAATAACAGTGTTGGAAGGGACCTTGGAGGTCTTCTAGTCTAACCCCCTGCCCAGGCAGGAAACCCTACACCACTTCAGACAAATGGATGGGGAGGAACAGGCTCAAGCTCAACCCTTCCAAGACTGAGTGGCTGTGGCTCCCGGCATCCCGATATAGTCAGTTGACTCCATCACTGACTATTGGGGGAGAGTCTTTGGCCCCCACAGAAGGGGCTCGCAATCTGGGAGTCCTCCTGGATAGGCAGCTGTCCTTGGAGGAACATCTGACAGCTGTAACCAGGGGGACCTTTTGTCAGGTTCGCCTGATTTGCCAGTTGCGGCCCTTTCTTGATCGGGATTCCCTGTGCACAGTCACTCATGCCCTCGTCACCTCTCGCCTTGACTACTGCAATGCTCTCTACATGGGGCTCCCCTTGAAGAGCACCCAGAGGCTCCAACTGGTCCAGAATGCAGCAGCGCGGGTAGTGATGGGAGCAGCATGGCGCTCCCATGTAACACCGCTCCTGTGCGAGCTGCACTGGCTCCCAGTGGTCTTCCAGGTGCGCTTCAAGGTGCTGGTTATCACCTTTAAAGCGCTCCATGGCATCGGGCCTAGCTATCTTCGAGACCGCCTGCTGCTACCAACGACCTCCCATCGTCCCGTGTGCTCCCACAGAGAGGGCCTCCTCAGGGTGCCATCAGCCAATCAATGCAGGCTGGTGACCCCCAGGGGGAGGGCTTTTTCTGTGGGGGCACCTACCCTCTGGAATCAGTTGCCCCCAGAGATAAGGAGAATCCAAGACCTCAGTGTCTTCCGCCGTGCCCTTAAAACCCACTTTTTCCAGCAAGCCAGGCTGGCTTAAGAAGAAATTTTAAATGTTTTAATTGGTTTGTATTTTTAATTTTGGGCCAAATTTATATATATTTTAATTGTTTTTAATATTTGTATTCCATGTTTTTTAATTCTGGCTGTACACCACCCTGAGTCCTCAGGGAGAAGGGCGGTATATAAATTTAAAATAAAAAAAAATGATTATCCAATCTCTTCTTAAAAATTTCCAGTGTTGGAGCATTCACAACTTCTGCAGGCAAGCTATTCCACTTATTAATTGCTCTAACTGTCAGGAATTTTCTCCTTAGTTCTAAGTTGCTTCTCTCCTTGATTAGTTTCCACCCATTGCTTCTTGTTCTACCCTCAGGTGCTTTGGAGAATAGTCTGACTCCCTCTTCTTTGTGGCAGCTCCTGAGATATTGGAACGCTTCTTTCATGTCTCCCTTAGTCCTTCTTTTCATTAAACTGGACATACCCAATTCCTGCAACCATTCTTCATATGTTTTAGCCTCCAGTCCCCTAATCATATTTGTTGCTCTTCTCTGCATTCTTTCTAGAGTCTCAACATCTTTTTTACATCATGGTGACCAAAACTGAATGCAGTATTCCAAGTGTGGCCTTACCAAGGCATTATAAAGTGGTATTAACATGATCTTGATTCTATCCCTCTGTTTATTTTAGCCCAGAACTGTGTTGGCTTTTTTTAGCAGCTGCTGCACACTGCTGGCTCATATCTAAATGGTTGTCCACTAGGATTCCAAGATCCCTCTCACAGTTACTACTATTGAGCAAAGTACCACATATACAGTACCTGTGCATTTTGTTTTTCTTGCCTAAATGTAGAACCTTACTTTTTTCACTGTTAGATAGTGCCCAATGTTCAAGTCTGTCAAGATCTTGAGCCTATCTTCTGGAGTGTTGGCTATTCCTGCCAGCTTGGTGTCATCTGCAAATTTGATGAGTTCCCCATCTATCCCCTCGTCCAAGTCATTGATGAAGATGTTGAAGAGTACTGGGCCTAAAACAGAGCCTTGGGGTACTCCACTGCATACTTCCCTCCAGTAGATGCAGTTCCATTGAGGACTACATGTTAAGTGTGGTTGATCAGCTAGTTACGAATCTATCTAGTAGTAGGTTATGGTCTACTTTATCAAATGCTTTACTGAAGTCCAAGTAAATTTTATTGACAGTATTTTTCTGGTCCACTAATTTTGTCACTTTGTCAAAGAATACAATAAGATTAGTGTGGCATGATCTGTTTTTGACAAACCCATGTTGACTTTTGGTTATTACTTTGTTTGCTTCTAGGTGTTTGATGATTCATTGTTCGATTATCTTTTCCAGATAATCCTTTCCATTCCCCATATTCAGCCCTTATAGAATAATGCTTCATTTACAACCTAGGATAACCTTATGAAGAAAAAATCCTGTGTGAGAGTTTATGAATATTCAGTGCTGTATTCTGATAAAGCCATGATCAAGCATGCTCCTGAGGAAAGGAGAAGATAATATTAGATGAAAAGAATTCTTGCACTCCAAAGCTTTTTGCTTTCAAATAGTAGTCCCTATCTATCTGAAATTATTGTGAACTTGTTAAACCTGTAATTTGATTTCTGGAAAATTTATTAGAATTTTCCTTTCATGATATTTCTTACCTGCCTTATTTGAGATCTTCCCTTCTGGACACCGGAGGCAATCATAGCAGCAAAATGGCTTCCCTTCTATTTTCACCTTACTGTAACCTGAAACACAGTGATCATTGCATGCAGAAACGGGTTGCACCTGTTGAAAATTAATAATGGAATATTCAGAAATTATTCCTTAATATTCAGAAATTCTTGTATTTCAGATGCACGGATTCCACAACTTTTCCTATATATATTTTTCTGTTTGGCTATGGCATGAATTTATTATTCATTTGGCACATTTCTGTGATGTAAATTGTAGAGGTTCCTCAGAAAATAAATTTTCTATTTAATATTCTTAATATTAGAATGACATCATTCTTAAAATTGGAATCATAAACACTTGTAAGAACAGTTATTATGGTCTTCACTCCATTTCACTGTGTGGCATCAGGAAGGCATCTGGCCAGTAAATGCTCAGCTTTCTCCAATCACCCCAACTTTATCCTGAATTAAGGGATTACAAGGTCATAAAAGGAGAGCAATATTATGATTTTCACTACATTCCTTATTCTACAAATACTTGAAAACATACCATGTGATGTGGATACAGGTTCCTGTATTTATGTAATATTTGTTAAGGATCTACAGTCGCAGACCAAAACAAAACTAAAAGAATGATATGCCAAAAAGAAATTGCACCACAGTAACTACATATGCTTGTATCATCTTCGGTTCTGATGGTTTCTGTCTAGATTTTGGACAGCACGAAATCTGGGTTCCTTCTAACCCAGGATTTAGGGTTAGAAGGAACCTTCTGCCTTCTAACTTCTGCCTTCTGCCTTCTACCTTCTGCCTTCTGCCTTCTCATTTAATAGGAAATGCAACATTCCCTGTTGTGACCAGTCTGAATTTATTGAATGGTTTGTTTCTGAATTAATCATCCTATTATGGAGATATATAGGGCCTTTCAAAATATCTGTGCAATTTTCTTAATTTTAGTATCAAAACATACCATAAATCTCTTGAATAGGGAATTTCATTGGATTTCTTGATCGATAGTATGGTTCTTGATCAATAGCATGGAACATATAGTTTCTAAGTATGCCAGTTTGGCTGTCTCCGCCCCCCCCCCCCTAATTTTCATGCAATGAAAATGAAAGCATTTTGAGTACTTTTTTCAAGTTCCTTTACTCCTTGTTCATTTGGACAGTAGGATATATTCCATAACTTGTTGTTGTTGTTGTTGTTAGTTGTGAAGTTGTGTCCAACCCATCACAACCCCATGGACAACATTCCTGCAGGCCTTCCTGTCATCTACCATCCTCTGGAGTCCATTTAAGATCACATCTACTGCTTCAGTGACTCCATCCAGCCACCTCATTCTCTGCCATCCCTTCTTCTTTTGCCCTCAATCGTTCCCAGCATTAGGCTCTTCTCAGGGAGTCCTTCCTTCTCATTAGGTGGGCAAAGTATTTGAGTTTCATCTTCATGATCTGGTCTTCTAAAGAGCAGTCAGGGTTGATCTCCTCTAGGACTGACCAATTTAATCGCCTTGCAGTCCAAGGGACTCGCAGGAGTCTTCTCCAGCACCATAGTTCAAAGGCCTCAATTCTTTGGCGCTCAGCCTTTCTTATGGTCCAGCTTTCAAAGCCATACATTGCAACTGGGAAAACTATAGCCTTGACTATACACACTTTTGTTGGCAGGGTGATGTCTCTGCTTTTTAATAAGATCACATGCACAATGATTAGAAGAAAATTGTCTGAAAACTGAAGTGTAATATGAATAAGGAGATAACCATTTCACATATTCTGAGGTAAGTGCAGAGCCTACCTTCTTAAACATGGTGGGCCAGGTAATCTCTGCAGAAATGGACAATAGCTTGTTTGGGGGAGCAAATGGATCTACTTTCCCAACTTTCACTCGATGGAAGGATTGGTTGAGGAAAGTGACCCAGTTGATTACATCAAAACCAGTTGCTATTTTCCCATTTTGATCAAAGAAAATCTTTTCTCCAGCACTATTGTTAAACGAAACAGTTCTCAGGTGCTTATGAAGCTAAAGAATATTAAATTTAAAAATGGTAAAAATATACAAAGTTAATAAAATGCAGATTAATGGTAGCTAAATGTTTCTTCAAAATTGGAAGGGATATTAATGTTAATAAAAGGAAGGGAGAGGAGAGGAGAGGAGAGGAGAGGAGAGGAGAGGAGAGGAGAGGAGAGGGATGGGAAATTAATATTGGGGAATCCTTCCAGTGTGTTTTAAATCATGCTATACAGTAGTGGCCAAAATTGTGGAAACCTTTTGGGAAAAGTGTATTTTTGAGGTTTGATGACTAATAACGCCACTTTCTTTTTGGAGTTTCGAGATAACCCTATTCCACTGCTGGAATGGCCTGGGAATAGCCCAGACCTTAACCCAATTGAAGATCTTTGGAGCCGACTAAAGAAACTTGTTAGTCAGAAGCGACCCAGCAATAAAACCCAGTTAATAGAAGCAATCATTCAATCTTGGTTTCATCTTATAACAACTGCAGAACTAAAAGATTTGGTTCATTCCATGGGAAGACATTGTAAGGCCGTAATTCATGCTAAACTAAATATTAACTGGCATGATAATTTTTCTACATCTCGTTTTTTCCTATGGTGATAATTTTTGTATATCTTGTTTTTTCTACGTGTTTCACTTTTCTTCTTTCTTCTGTGACTGCTATTCTAATAGCAAATCCTTCATAAAAGTTATTGCATTACATTTTTGATTAAATTATCTTTCCATTGATATATAATTTTATGGTAGTACTAAAAAAAGTGGTGTTATTAGCTAGTTTTAGAAAATACACTTTTCCCAAAAGGTTTCCACAATTTTGGCCACTACTGTATATTCAAAGATCAAGACAA
Source organism: Pituophis catenifer annectens (assembly GCF_029215685.1). Taxonomy (NCBI): domain Eukaryota; kingdom Metazoa; phylum Chordata; class Lepidosauria; order Squamata; family Colubridae; genus Pituophis; species Pituophis catenifer. The sequence goes on from NW_027256895.1 coordinate 15,634,423, forward strand.
GGTGGTTTGCAACCACTATAACAGGTTACATCATTATTCATTTTGAGTTGCCAAATGTTATTCATTATTATTCATTCTGAGTTTCCAATTCCCACTCTTATTGCATTCCATATGCGATTTCTGCTCAATGTCCTCTTTTGCTTTCTTCCCACTGACCACCTCTTCCTTTCTCCTTCTTTGTAGACCTCTCATAACAATAGGGTCATGTTGAAAATAATAGTCAAAATTGCATCAAAATGTTCTATCTGATGTTCTAGTGGTTCCTGCTTAATATGGAAAGGGAATTCATTCCCCTCTTACCTGCCACACATTCTTATTCAAAATTCCCACTTTGGAACTTTTTCTAGTTGACATCCATTTGTGCTGGGATGAAAGCAAGGTTTGCAAAGCATGTGCCACAGCATGGACAGCATTATAGACACTGTAACTCTGTCCAGTCATCCTGGTGTCAAATACGGATTGAGGAAGGGTCTCCAGCTGCTCCTCACCCGTGCATTCGTTCACAGCATCCTCCTCTAACATGGCATTGGAGAAAGAACATTGAAATGCACTTTCCCAAAATATCCTGATCCAACTGTCTTCCTCGGCAAGAGTAACTTTTCTCATCTGAAGAAATCTCTTGAATTCTAAGAGATCCTTTGAGGAAACTTGAAAAGACAGAGAACCATGGATGAAATCCATTGTCTGGAATCTTTGAAAATGGAGTGATGAGAACTCCATCTGGGCTGGCATTATCCAAATTTTGTCTTTCCTCTTCACTTCACTGTATTTAAATTCTGAAATATAGGGCAACATTCTGAATACAGCTGTTTCCTGGTTTTCACAATAGATGATGACAACGTTGGCCCTGCTCCTCATGATAACATTGTAAACCTTTATATAGTGTGTAAGTGTACCTACAACTTCATTGGAAACGGCTCCTTTTGGTAACTCTTCCACAAAGTCAAAGCATATACCTTCCTGAGAAAATAGAGCAATCCTATTCTGTAGAAACCCATCTCGTTTATCGGTACTTTGGACAATCAGCCCAATCCATATCCACTGGAAATAGAGCAACAGTTGGATCATCCCCTTAATTTGAAGATCTTCATTTGGAAATGTCTGATGCAAGAAAACAGCCTGGGTGCTGACATCTATCACTGGAGTAGAGCCATACGTGAGCTGAGGAAATTATATGTGGAATCCAATAGTTATGACCCACAAATATCAGAAATTATTCAAAACACACTTAGCAGATAGTATGGTATGGCGATCAATGAGATAGGACTTACTAAAAAAATAAAAGCTGCAGTCTGGTGTGAATAAGTTTGTCTGGAACGAGAAGAAGCCGAGAGTGAAATTGAAAATTATGCAAGATGTTCCAGAAAGAGGAGGTCTTAAACTCCCAAACCTACAGTTATATTATGATGCAGCAGCTTTAACTTTAACAAGTGATTGGTTTGGAAGTAAAAAGACTGGAATATTGAAAGCAGAAAGTTTTGACCTTGAATTTGGATGGCATGCCTACTTATTCTACGATGACAAAGTTGATAAAGTATTTAAAAGTCATATACTTAGAGACTCTTTGATGAGAGTTTGGAAGAAGCACCGACTCAAATGGGATTACAAAATACCGCTATGGCTGGATCTTGGTCATACTTTGTGGAATACAAATATAATGTCACTCGGGGGGGGGGGGGTTTATACAAAGAGGTTCTTTTTACAGATGCGGGCAGATGGCAGCTGAAGACATTACAGACACTGTTGGATGAAGGGCTTAATCTAACTTGGTTACAATATAATCAATTACAACTGAGATGGAAAGAGGACCAAAAAACTGGTATTATGTTGCATGAGGAAGAATTGGTTAGACATATAAGAGAGAAAGGTCCAATGCATATTAAAAGGCTTTATAATGTTTTGCTAGAAAGAGATTCAGAAACTGAATTAGTTAAAGACTGTATGATTAAGTGGGCACAGAATTTTGAAGAACCAGTGATGCTGGAAACATGGGAAAAAATTTGGGTTCAGAATGTTAAATTTACACAGTCGCAAAGCCTGAGAGAAAATTTTTATAAAATGTTTTATAGATGGCATTTAGATCCTAAAAAGTTGTCATGTATGTACCCTAATGTTCAGCCAAAATGTTGGAGATGCGAATGTTTGGATGCTACGTATTATCATGTTTGGTGGACCTGTAGGAAAGTTAAGGCTTTTTGGATAAAAATTTGGTGGGTCATGCAGAATGTTTTGAGGAAAAAAATTCAATTTTCTCCACAGTTGTTTTTATTGGGTATAGTTAAGGGTTTTACACGGGGTGAGATAAAACTGATATTGTATATGATAACAGCAGCAAGATTGTTGATAGGTAAATATTGGAAGAATGAAGCTTTACCCACTATCGAGGAATGGACTTTGAAGATGGCCAGTTTTGCTGAGATGGCGAAGATTTCAGCATATTTAAAAGACTGTTCACAAGAGACTTATGAATGGGAATGGAAAAGGTGGATAGAATATGTTCAGAACAAATACCAAACTAGAAAGTATCAAATAGCTTTTATTTGAAAATAATGTATTAGAAATATTTTAATGTATTAGAAATATTTTAATGTAAAGAGATAAAGAGGAAAAATTATACAGGGGGAGGGATGGGTTTAAGCTTGTTTACTAGTGTTATTAGTTATGAGTATATAATCGGGAAGTCTGGGGGGGGAGGGTTAGGGAGGGTTAGGGAGGGTTTGGGGAGGGAGGTGGGGGGGGGGTGAAAAAAGGGGTGAAAATCTAATTGTAAAACCTAAAAAAATAAAAGCTGCTTTCTAAGAATAAAGAATAATTTGTTCAGAATCAGAATAAAAGTATGACAAAATAGTAGAGTTGGAAGGGACCTTGCCTAATCCAAGCCCCTGCTGAGGCAAGAGACTCTATTCCATTTCAGACAAGAGGCTGCCAAATCTTTTCTTAAAAACCTCTAGTGATGAAGCACTCACAAGTTCTGAAGGCAAGCCAATTCTACTGATTAATTGCTCTCCCTTTCAGGAAATTTCTCCTTAATTCTAGAACAATAGAATAACAGAATTGGAAGGGACCTTGGGGGTTTTCTAGTCCAACCCCATGCTAAATCAGGAAACCCTATAGCATTTCAGACAAATGGTTATCCAACATTTAAGTTAGTTAAAAGCTTTGGTGGCACAGCGGACTAAAGTGCTGTTAAGTAGCACTTAGCTGCCAGCTGCCTGTAATTACTGCGAGTTCAAATCTCACCAGGCTCAAGGTTGACTCAGCCTTCCATCCTTCCGAGGTAGGTAAAATGAGGACCTGGACTGTGGGGGCAATAAGCTGACTTTGTATAAAAAAGAACACCCCTTGGGGGGGCCGAAAGCCCTACTAAGCAGGTATATACAGAAGTATGAAGGCTATTGCGTAACGCATTGTAAGCCTCCCTGATTCTCCGGAGAAGAGCGGCATATAAATCAAACCAATAAATAAATAAATAAATAAATAAATAAATAAATAAATAAATAAATAAATAAATAAATAAATAAATAAATAAACAAATAAACAAACAAACAAACAAACAAACAAACAAACAAACAAACATCTTCTTAAAAACTTCCAGTGTTGGAGCATTCACAATTTCTGGAGGCAAGTTGTTCCACTGATAAATTGTTCTAAGTGTCAGGAAATTTCTCCTTAGTTCTAAGTTGCTTCTCTCCTTGATTAGTTTCCACCCATTGCTTCTTGTCCTGCCCTCAGGTTCTTTAGAGAATAGCTTGATACCCTCTTCTTTGTGGCAGCCCCTGGAACACTGCTATCATGTCTCCCCTAGTCCTTCTTTTCATTAAACTAGAAATACCGAGTTCCTGCAACCGTTCTTCACATGTTTTAACCTCCAGTCCTCTAATAGGACTATTAAATTGTCTAGATTGTTTCTCTCCTTGCTTAATTTCTATCCATTGTTCCTTGTCCTGCCTTCTAGTGCTTTGGAAAATAGGTTGACCCCCTTTTTCTTTGTGACAACCCCTCAACTATTGAAACACTGCTTTCATGTCACCCCTAGTCTTTCTTTTCACTAGAATAGAAATACCCAATTACTGAAAGCGTCCTTCATATCTTTTAGCCTTCAGGCCCTTAACCATCTTTGTTGCTCAAAATCAATTCCTATGATGTAATAACTGTTCAAAAGTAAAAGTTCTGATTTCTCTTTCTGCACTGAAGAGGATCTTCAAAATATTCTTCTCTTAAATTTCAACTTTTGAAAATTGTGTAGCACATGTGTGGTACAGTGAATAATTGCTTAATGCATTGTAAGCCGCCCTGAGTCTCTGGAGAAGGGCGGCATATAAATCAAATTTAAAAAAAAATAGTAATAATAACCTACACCTACACCAGTAGTGGGTTGCCCCTAGTTCAGACCAGTTTGCAAGAACTGGTAGTAAAACCGGCAGGAGGCCCCGCCCACTGCCCCGGATATAGTTATCAGAGATCTGCGCATGCGCGTGTGATCCCGTCGCAAACCGGTAGTAAAGGTAAGTAGAACCCACCCCTGATCTACACCTACACCAATGAAATGTTGCAACAAATGCTCCTCAGTGATACATTTTCACCAGGCATTTCTTCTATGTAGTCCCAAAGTATAAATTAATTTACTAGGAGTTCTTAATAAAAAATGCCAAGGGTTTTTAACTCACTAGATATTTGCACAAACTAATTTGGTTCATAAGTTGTGAATTAATTTTCTGCCTAAGCAGGGGGTTGGACTAGAAGACCTCCAAAGTCTCTTCCAACTCTGTTATTCTATTCTATTCCTATCAATTACTGTCAATGTCAGAATTGGTCAGATTTTTTTTTTTTTAAAAAAAAACAATGTTTCCCATAAGAATATAAACTCTAGTAATATACTGTAGATTATAAACCAAAAATATTTTTGTTAGGCATAATATCGGAAAAATATGATAAAGAGAATCTATATTTAATATTACATGTTCTGACAACAGCAAGAATTGTATATGCACGGTACTGGAAAAAATGAGGAAACACCCGCAGAAGAAGATGTAATTTTAAAAAATTGGATTGTGCAGAACTGGACAAACTGACTTTAAAATTAAAAGAAAAAGATGACACAGAGTACTTTCGAACATGGGACTTGTTTTACAAATGCTTAGATAGTAGAGGTAGAAATTAGGAGAAGGAAAAAAGTATTATTAGATATAAATAAAATGATCCAGACAATACACTGTTCACTAAGCACCTACAGTAGTGGCCAAAATTGTGAAACCCTTTTGGGGAAAGTGTATTTTTGAGGTTTGATGGCTAATAACACCACTTTTGGGGGGCAGTTTCAAGATAATCAAATTCCACTGCTGGAATGGCCTGGGAATAGCGCAGACCTTAACCCAATTGAAAATCTATGGAGCCAACTAAAGAAACTTGTTAGTCAGAAGCGACCCAGCAATAAAATCCAGTTAATAGAAGCAATCATTCAATCTTGGTTTCACCTTATAACAGCTGCAGAACTAAAAGACTTAGTTCACTCCATGGGAAGACATTGTAAGGCTGTAATTCATGCTAAAGGTTACCCAACTAAATATTAACTGACATGATAATTTTTCTACATCTCGTTTTTTCCTATGGTGATAATTTTTGTATATCTTGTTTTTTCTACGTGTTTCACTTTTCTTCTTTATACTGTAACTGCTATTTTAATAGCAAATCCTTCGTAAAAGTTATTGCACTACATTCTTGATTAAATTATCCTTAACTGATATATAATTTTATGGTACTACTCCAAAAAAAAGTATTATTAGCTAGTTTTAGAAAATAAACTTTTCCCAAAAGGTTTCCACAATTTTGGCCACTACTGTATCTATGTAATGTGAAAATATATAAACAAACTGTTTTTTTTTAAAAAAGAATGTATCAGAATTATTGCTTTGATAATGGGTAGCCATCGTTTGTTTGTTTCCAAATTTGAAAACTTCTCAGAGAATTTTACATTATTATTTATTCATAGTTCATGTAACACTTTCTATATACAGGTCACAGGTCTTTTTCTGTGCATCTTTCTTTTAGAAGTACATCTTACCTGTGGAATCTTGTATATACTCAGAATATTTGACATGGACTGACAAATGAAAGCATTAGGTCCAGCAAGAACAGCTAACACATTGTCCTTGAGATCACACTTGTAGTTTGGGATAAAATTTCCCTTTGAAGAGAGAAGTTCCATTGAAGCCAGATAGATCCATCTTGCCAAAAAATAGCTATTATAGTCATGTATGCCCAATGTGATATTAGGTAAGATGTAGAGATTTTCATTGATTTCCTTGATGGCAAATTCGAAGGCCAGGATATGCTGAAAATTCTGGAGTTGAATTCTGAATTGGGATTTATTAACAAATGTTACTTTTGTTACCATACTTCGGATTCCAAATATGAGCTTTGCTATGTTCTGATTTATATTTTTAATCATATTCAGAAGAGCGGATTCTATTGCTGTAAAGGAGGGGGGAATCTATACAGAGTTTTAATGAAGCTAAAGATTTTTCTGAATATCAGTCTAAGTACATCACTAATTTGAGAGCCTCGAGTTTTCAGATTCATCATGCTCAAATTGGGTTTCCATCATTGTTCACAATTTTAACATTACAATTCTGTAGATGAAAAAAAATATGAATCAGATATACCTGAATTTTCTCTATCATGTGGAGAGCTAAATTTCGATGCAAAAATACAGGAAAGGAAAACTTGTTAAACCTATAGATGGGAAACTTTCTTTGGAAGAGAAAACTGGATAGAAAGTCAATTCCTTTCATATGTTATAATTTTCCATCACTTCTATGGGGATGTCATGCAATACAAAAATTGTCCTGAGTTTAGTAGAACTACTTATAATTTTATCATCCACTCTTTTTTTATATAAACCTTTATTAACATTTAAAATCCAGAAATACAAGTTAAAATACATCTATAACAAAAATACATCCTTAATAATTACACAATTCAACATCTTTCTGACAGTACGTAATTCTCAACTTTTCCCACATATTTCTACTTAATCAACATATTTAAACACATTTTATATCTTATTTTATTCTATATATTCCTTATTTTTAATTTCTATCCATTGATACCAATTTTCCCAAGTTAAGTAGTATTCCGACTCTTCCTTATGATATAATTCTAAAGTAAGTTTTTCCATTTCTGCACATTCAAAAATTTTCCGGATTATTGCACAGTCTGTTGGTATAGTGGATATTTTATCATCCACTCTTAATCTTTTCCAATCTTTACTTCTAATTATTTTTCTTCTATTAATACTAGCAATCCAATATTTAAACAATTACAATTCCAGGGAAAAAAAATGGCATGGAAATTCAGAATTGCCCTATGTAATACTTTTTTTCCTGTACTTTTAAAGCTATTATCTCTTACTCAGCTGTGGGTTTCACATATTCTTACCACCAGTTTGCTGTGCACGCATGCCTTCCACGCATGCATCCAGCCTCGAAAATGTGGCTAAATAGGACAGCATTATGCCAGGGTGGGTGGGCGTGCCTACTCTCAGTCGCCGCTATCGGTTCACCGAAACCAGTACGAACCGGCTGAATACCACCTCCGCTCTTACTGCAATTATTTCAACCACCCATAGAAGCCAACTCTGCTCTTTACTTTTATATATCAAATAACTGTGAAGGGAGATCCAGTTATCAGTTATCCATACAATAAAAATAATTACATTAAATCATCAACTATTTCTTTAGAAGGCTTCCTTGTGAATGTTATCTTGCTGAAAAATTGGAAAATCTGAGAAGTTATGCCACCAATAACCAAATCTTCCGAATGGTATTTCTTGTGAGTAAGGAATGGGTCCCCCACAGTCCATTTACCAAGGAAAATATACCATGTGATATGAGGCAATAACATTAATAGGGTTTCAAGGAATAAAATTATTGTGCCGAACAAGCCTTCCTTTGGTTGCAACATACTCTGTAAAGAATAAAAGCAACAAGGATTTTATCTCTCCAGACTCATCCTGCGTAGAAAAAAGATAATATATAGCAGAGTTTTAATCCATTGGTATGTTTGTTTCTGGAATCTCATTAGGGACTTGGACTTAATCATTGAGAATTTGATAATGATAGGGCAAATCACTCTATACTCGGGGAACGTTTGGCCAGATGTGCCTGTGGAATATGCCATATATTTAATATAAATATAATATATATATATATAGCATAGCATAGTATAGTATAGTATAGTATAGTATAGTATAGTATAGTATAGTATAGTATAGTATAGTATAGTTTAGTATAACAATATAATAATATAATAATATAATAATATAATAATATAATATAATATAATATAATATAATATAATATAATATAATATAATATAATATAATATAATATAATATAATATAATATAATATAATATAATATAATATAATATAATATAATATAATATAATATAATATAATATAATATATTTATATATATATTATTTATTTAATATTTTTATATATAAATAAATAATATTATATATATAATATATAATATATATTATATATATAATATTATATATTATATTATATTATATTATTATATTATATTATATTATATTATAATATTAATATAATATTATAATATATAATAAAATAATAATATAAATATATTTAATATAAAAATCATTGCCTATTTTGCAGTGCCATAACAATCGAAGCCTGCAATTAAACACAAAATATTTGAGATTGGGGTGGAAAAACTTAGAAAAGTAAAAAGGTCAGCTCCTTCTCTATTTGCAAAGGTGACATCTCCAAAAGGAGAATGAAGAAATACCAGAACAGTTCAAGTTTTCCAATTGAGAGAATATCTAATTCTCTCAATTGGAGAATTCTCTCAATTCTCTTATTCTTCCACAAAATATGAATCATGAAATATGAATCACACACTTCTTTCTTCCTTTTTTAACTATCCCAAACCAAATGTGTTACTCGCAGGGGTGGGTTGTACTTACCTTTACTACTGGTTCGCAACGGGGCCACGCGCAAGCTCTTCTGCACATGCGCAGAAGCATTTTCATGACATCAGGGTCAGTGGGCAGAGCCTCCTGCCGGTTTTACTACTATAGAACCGGTGTGAACTGGGGGCAACCCACCACTGGTTACTTGATATATAATATGTAAGCAAATGGTATATTGGTGATTGCATATGGATCTAAGTGTCAGGAAGGAATACCCTGAAAGTAACTGTGTTTGCAAGGCACTGTCAGCCCTGGAGGCCATCTTTTCCTTTTGTTTGCTGGATCCGTGTCCCTCCTGGCTTGTTTTGGCTGCCTGGAAGGTGACTGGAGACTGGATCCAGGCAACTGTCAACTCTTCTTTGAGGGAGGGGGTCTTCCCTGCATCTCTTAAGGAGGAGGTGGTTCGATCCTTCCTCAAGAAGCCTGCCCTGGATCCAGACTCACTTAATAACTATCAGCCCATCTCCAACCTTCACTTTATTGCTAAGGTTGTTGAGACCGTGGTGGCACAACAGCTCTGGTGAATGATCTCTGGGGGGCCCGGGATGGAGGTTGTTCCTTTTGGCTTTTGATGCCATTGAGCATGGTATCCTACTGCAGCGGCTTTAGGGGTTGGGGGTGGGAGGACTGTTTTACAGTGGTTCTCCTCCTACCTCTCAGGTCACTCACAATTTGTTTGGGCAGGGGGGACAGAGGTCCACCCCGAGGCCCCTAACTTGTGAGGTGCCTCAGGGGTCAGTCCTCTCCCCTCTACTCTTTAACATCTATATGAAGTCACTGGGTGAGACCATTCATGGTTTTGGGGTGAGGTATCATCAGTATGCCGATGATACTCAATTATACATCTCCACCCTGGACCACCCCGGGTATGCCCTTTCCATGATGTCCCGATCCTCGGAGGTGGTGCGGGTCTGGATGGGTAGGAACAGACTCAGACTCAACCCTTCCAAGACTGAGTGGCTGTGGTTGCCGGCATCACGTGCTCTAGAGGTCCCATCACTTTTGATGGGGGGGGAGGTACTTGCCCCCATTGGAAGGGCCCGCAACTTGGGTGTCCTCTTGGATTCCCGGCTGTCTTTAGAAGAACACTTGACAGCCGTGACCAGGGGGGCTTTTGCACAGGTATGCCTGGTGCTCCAGTTGCGCCCTTTCCTAGACCGTGATGCCCTTCGCACAGTCACTCATGCCCTGGTTACATCCCACTTGGATTACTGCAATTCCCTCTACATGGGGCTGCCCTTGAGGTGCACCCAGGGGCTCCAGCTGGTCCAGAATGCGGCCGTGCGGATTACGGGAGCTCCTTGTTACTCCTGTGTAACACTTCTCCTGTGCGAGCTGCACTGGTTACCGGCAGTCCACCGGATTCACTTCAAGGTGCTGGTATTGACCTATAAAGCCCTACATGGCTTAGGCCCGGGGTACTTGCAGGACCATCTCCTGCCTGCTTCCCACCGTCCTGTCCGCTCTCATAGAGCCACTCTCCTCAGGGTACCGTCAACCAGGCAATGCCATCTGGCAATGCCCTGGGGTAGGGCATTCTCTGTGGGTGCCTCTACCCTTTGGAACGAACTACCCACTGAGCTCCGGACGGCCCTGGATCTCCGCTCCTTCCGTCGAGGCCTGAAGCTTTGACTATTCCAACAAATGGGTTGTTGCTGATTCTTGGGTTTTATTATTTATTGATTTTAATTTGGTTTTAACGGGATTTTATTATTTTATCATTGTATGTTTTTAATCCTGTGTTCGCCGCCCTGAGTCTTTCGGGAGAAGGGCGGCATATAAATACTGCCAAATAAAATAAAAAAATAAATACTTTGGATCTTCAGGGCTGCCACACTTAGTGCTGTGGGAATCTGGGAGGGGAGATTGCATTGAGTGGTGATGATATTTAGCCATAATAACATTCCTTTCTCTGAGAGTCAAGGACATTCCGGCCTGCACCTGGAGTGGCATGACTGGGAGGTATCTCCAGTGCATTGATTGGACCATGTGATGGACATGTAGAAGCAAGGGAAGGGACTTGGACTTTCTTTTGGGTGGGGAAAATCTGGAAGCTTTCAGATTCGGGTTTTCCCAGATGTGCCAATATGACATCGCTAATAAAATGGAACTTTGAGTTTTTTACATTCTATTACATTTTTCTCATATCTGAAAAGGTTTTCATTTAATCGCCAAGACCTCCTAGATCTTTCCCCACACTCCAGTTCCATCCAAACTGGGATGTGAAATTCTGGGACAAATCTTTATCTTCTTTACCCTGGAAAAAAAAATCATTTGTAATTAATATAAAATCAATTCTTGAAAGGATTGATGTCTATCTGAAAAAAAAATGTAAAATCTTGTTCTCTATAGTTCCGTTCATGCCAAATGTCTCTTAATTCCATATCCTCCATCATATCAAAAAAAGTCTTAGGCAGTCTGGATCGCAATTTAGTAGATTGTACTATTCTTTTCTTATCAATACCAAGGTCTATCACTCCGTTCCAATCTCCCATCAATATACATGAGTTATAATCTCAATGTAGTAATTTTGTATGTATCAATTTATAAAATTTCTCTTGTTGTTGGTTAGGAGCATATATCCCCAATAAAAGTGTTTTCTTTCCTTCTATCATTATCTCAATTGCCAGGAATCTTCCTTGTTCATCTGCCTCAACTAATTTAGCCATCAAATCTCTTTTCAAGTAGATCATTTTTCGTTTTTAATATGAACAAGGGAACATCTATGGATATGGGATGGGATGCTAGTAAAGCATACATGAGAGGAGTTTTGATAAATATGAATAATGCATATAGGCGTAGACAGGTGGAAAAAAGGAGGTAATTAGAAGAAGAGATCAAGAAAAAAGAAAGGGTGTTAATTGATAACCCAGGGGATAAGAAAATCAAAGAAGAGATCAGTCTATTATGTGGGCAATTTAATATGATGCTTTCAGACCAAGTGGCAACCAATCTACAATATGCTAAACATAATACTTTTTGTAATGCAAATAAACCAGGTAGATGGTTGGCATACATGCTGAGGAAAAAACAAATGAAAAATAATGTAAGACAAATTGTTGATATATTGGAATATTTGGAAAGGAATAACCAAATCCCTGCGGTGCTTATATTTTTGGATGCGGAAAAAGCTTTTGATTGATTAGATTGGCAATTTTTATTGAGAGTGGTTAATAGGATGCAATTTGGGAATTGCTTTATGCAGTCCATAAAAGCAATATATCAGGAACAGACAGCTCAGATAATTATTAATGGTAGTTTGACAGAAACTTTTAAAATTGAAAAGGTACGAGGCAGGGATGTCCCTTATCGCCATTATTATTTATATTAACTTTGGAATTGTTGTTAAATAAAATACGTAATATAGATGGGATAAAGGGAATTAAAGTTAGAGGCTATGAATATAAGGTACGGGCATTTGCAGATGATTTGGTTATGACCTTAACTCATCCAGTGGAATCAGCAAAGGTTTTGATGGATATAATAAAACAGTATGGTCAAGTATCTGGGTTTAAGATAAACATTGGAAAAACAAAGATGATAGTTAAAAATATGACAACAAATCAAAAAGAGGAGTTACAAAGGGTAACAGGATGTGAAATAGTTAAAAAAAGTTAAGTATTTAGGAGTTTATATTGCATCTTCTAATGGTAAATTGTATAAGCATAATTATGAACTGATATGGCATAAAATACAAGCTGAAATGGATAAATGGAAAAAATTACATATGTCCTTGTTGGGTAGAATACCAGTTATAAAAATGAATGTTTTACCTAGGTTTTTATTCCTCTTTCAAATGATACCAATACTGAAAAAGGATGCCAACCTGGAAGAATGGCAGAAAGGTATTAATAAATTCGTATGGCAAGGTAAGAAAATAATGCAGGACATACGAGAAAGAGGAGGATTGAAAATGCCAAATTTAAAATTGTACTATGAAGCAGCTGTTTTATCAGCAATTAGTGATTGGATTAATCTAACAAATGGAAGGATATTGAATATTGAAGGGCATGACCTGGTCTATGGTTGGCATGCTTATTTAGTGTGTGAAAAAAGGGTGGATAGAGCATTTAAGAGTCATATATTGAGAAATGCTTTATTGCGTGTCTGGAAGAAATATCAGTATAAGTTAAATGAAAAGATACCTATATGGACAGCACCCAGGCACGCAATAGAGAATACGAGTATAGAAAGTAGACAGGATGTAATTACATATAAAGATATTCTTATTATGGAGGGAGGTATATTAAAATTAAAACCTGTGAATGTGTTGAAAGAGGAGAAAATAACTCAAACTTGGTTTCAATATGTACAATTACAAGCCAGATGGAGAAAAGACCAGAAAACTGGTGTTATACAAAGTGATGAAAATTTAATTAAACAAATTAGAGACCAAAGCCCAATGCACATAAAAAGACTGTATAATATATTGATAGAGATGGACTCAGAAACAGAGTTAGTTAAGGACTGTATGATAAAATGGGCGCAGAATTTTGAACAGCCAATAATGATGGAAACGTGGGAAAAAATATGGGTGACAAATGTGAAATTTACCAAAGCGCAAAATTTAAGGGAGAACTTTTATAAAATGTTTTATAGATGGCATCTAGACCCAAAAAAGTTATCTCGTATGTATCCGAATGTACAACCAAAATGTTGGAGATGTAATTGTGAGGATGCCACTTATTTTCACATTTGGTGGACATGTAAAAAGGTTAAAGCGTTTTGGATTAAAATTTGGTGGATTTTACAAAATATTCTTAAAAAGAGGTTGAAATTTACACCACAGCTGTTTCTGCTGGGTATAGTTACGGATTGTACAGTTATAGAGACTAAATTGATTTTGAACTTAATAACTGCAGGAAGACTGTTGATGGCACAATATTGGAAGAAGCAAGATTTACCTACAATCCAAGAGTGGACAATGAAAGTTACAAACCTAGCGGAAATGGCAAAAATTTTGGCGTACTTGAAGGATCATTCAAATGAAAGATATTTAAGAGACTGGAGAAGATGGATAGATTATATTCAAAATAAATACCGGAATAAGAAATTGCAGATAGGTTGTGAATGATTATATAGATATTTGGTGTGTCTTTAAGTAATAAAGCTAGGCGGGTAATTAGGGAATTGAAGGAACAAGAGATGTGGAATGTAATAATTATTTAGACTAGGATTGATTATGATTGTTGAAGGTTATACCCTGTAATTTGTTCTGGGAAGAGGAGGGGGGAGGGGGGAGGTTGAGGTAGGGAGGCGGGGGAAAATATGTAAACTTTTTGTAAAACTTTTCAATAAAAGAAAACGGAACTTTGAGGAACTCCAAGCCTCAGAATCTTCTTTCTTTGGAGGTGTTACTTGGAACCCTGACAGGCACTATATGTGCAATTTCATCCTTATCTTAGGAGGCATTAAGAAAAGGTAGAGAAACAGTTTGGTGGTGGGGTTAAGACACCAGGGAAGAATCCAGGAGACTGTGACTTCTAGTTGTGCCTTGCGCGCAAAGCCAACTGGGTGACCTTGGGGCAGTCACTCTCTCTCAGCCCTAGAAAGGAGGCTATGGCAAATCACTTTTTAAAAAACTTGCCAAAAAATCTGAAGAGACTTTTCATTTACTGAGAAGAATATTAGTTAATTAGTTTACTCTATTGTTATTGCACATGGTACAATGAAATTAAATGCTGTCTTCAGTGTACATTATAACTATAAAAATAAAACACAAATGTACATCCTTTACATTATATATAATTGAAATTGAAAACCCGATATTGCACTATACCATAGAATTCAATATGGTTATTGCCCTGGGATGGAAGCTGTTTTTCAGCCTATTTGTCCTTGTTTTTATTGTCCTGTACCATCTGCCAGATAGTAATAGTTCAAAAAAAAAAAAGAAAGAAAGAAAAGAAAAGAAAAGAAAAAAGAAAAAAAAAGAAAAAGGGTGCCCAGGATGAGAGGGATCTTTAAGAATGTTTTGAACTTTCTTAAGGTGGTGGAAGCTATAAAGCTCTTCCAGAGAGGGGAGAGGGCAACCAATGATCCTCTGGGCAATGACGTTGACCCTCTGGAGTGCTGTCCTATCTGCTACTGGCAATTGGCAAACCATACACAAATGCAGTAAGTTAAAATACTCTCTATGGTGCAGCGGTAGAAGGTCACCAGCAGTTTTTCATTCAGTTGTTGTTTCCTGAGAAGTCTCAGGTAGTATAATCTCTGCTGGGCCCTTTTGACCAGTGCTGCAATGTGAATGCCCCAGGTCAGGTCCTCTTTTATGATAACACCCAGAAACTTAAAACTGGTCACTTGTTCCACTCGGTCTCCATTGATAAGCAAGGGCTGGAGGTCTATTCCTTCTATAGTCCACTATAAGCTCCTTGGTCTTATTTGTGTGTAATATAATGTGTAATCCGAGTCAACAACATTAATAAAGTTGCAAGGAACAGAATCATATTGGAGAACAGACATTCTTTTGGGTTAAGTGTTGTTGGAAGAAATATCCATCTGGTTCAGTTCCAAGTGGGGAGAAAGACACTGGAAACATGGAGACTGAGTGGAAAGATGGTTTATTGATGGACAGGAACAGTTTGGAAAAAGTATAGTGCAGTGGACTAAAATAATCAGTTTTGCTTCTTTATCAGCTGTTCCTTTCTGTTCAGATTAGGCCTCAGAACAATAATGTAGCATTTAGGGGCAAAGATGCAACCCAGTAATCCAGCTGCAGAAGACAAAATGGAGAAGATCTCTACAGCCACCATGTATTTCCCCTTGGTACTCAAATAGGTGGGAACAAATGATATCCAGACACTACAAAACACCAACATGCTAAAAGTGATAAATTTGGCTTCATTGAAACTATCAGGCAGCTTCCTAGCAAGGAAAGCCACTGTAAAACTGATAAGAGTCAAGAAACCCATAAAACCAAGGACAATATAAAACATTATGGATGAACCTTCATTACATTCCAGAACAATTTCTTCAGATACAGAATTTGTGTCTGAATCTGGGAATGGAGGAGAAATTGCCAGCCACACACTGCAAATGGTGACTTGTGCCAGAGAGCAAGATAGGACAATAATGTAGGCCAGCCTTTTTCCCACCCATTTCCTCATTTTGGAGCCTGGCTTGGTGGCCATGAAAGCAAGAACAACAATGGTTGTTTTCCCCAATATACAAGAAAGTGCTACAGAGAAACTGATGCCGAAAGCAGTTTGCCGCAAGAGACATTTCACCTGACCTGGTTGCCCAATGAAGAGCAAAGTGCAAAGGAAGGAGAGGAGGAGAGCAATGAGAAGAATGTAGGTGAGGTTACGGTTGTTGGCTTTGACAATAGGAGTGTCCCGCTGTTTAATGAAGATCCCAAGTACTATGGCTGAGAAGAAAGAAAAAAAGACAGCAACACTGGTCAAGGCGATTCCCAAGATTTCTTCATATGACAAAAATGTGATCTGTTTTGGAATGCAAGTATTTTGAGCTTTATTTGGGTATTGACCTTCTGAACACCAGAAACAGTCATCTGCATCTGAAAAAGAAATAACTTCAGTCGTATTTAAAAAGTTTATAAATGTCAGACCCAGCCCAAGAATAACACAGAACAGCCAAACTTCAGTTTTTTTTTTATTTGTTCACACCACAGAGACAGAACAAGCTTTCAAAATAAAGTCTGAACTCTTTTCATTTATACTTTGGTGTGTTATGAATAATGAAGTCTGGATGTTCACATACCTTTGTAGTCTTTCTGGTAAAGGAGCGTTAAAATGAGACCTAGTCAGTGCTTTTAGATTAATTTTGCTCATACACTGTAAGGGTATAACTCTCAATGAAAATGAAAAAAAAGGAGAAAGTTAGGATATTAACAATTAGGGGGCTGCAGACTAAAACATACAAAATACAGTTACAGGAATTGGAAAGGTTTAGTCTAATGAAAAGAAGAGCTAGGGCTCTTTTTAGCTTTTTAAGTATAAATTGGGTTTTAATTGGATTGTTTTAAATTGTGGGCCAAAGCTGTATAATTCTTTTAAATTGATTTTAAATTTTGTATTGGTATGCTTTTTATCCTTGGCTGTGTACTGCCCTGAGCCCAATAGGAGAAGGGCGGTATATAAATTGAAATAATAATAATAATAATAATAATAATAATAATAATAATAATAATAATAATAATAATAATAATAATAATATGATGATGATGATAGCAGGGTTTCAATATAGAAGGGGCTGCCACAAAGAAGAGAGGGTCAACCTTTTCTCTAAAGCACCAGAAGGCTGAATAAGAAGCAATGGATGGAAACTTATCAAGGAGAGATCCAACCTAGAACTAAGGAGAAATTTACTGACAGTGAGAACAATTAAATCAGTGGACAAGCTTGTCTTCAGGAATTGTGGGTGCTGCATCACTGGAGTTTTTAAAGACATTGGACAGCCATTTGTCTGAAATAGTATAGGGTCTCCTGCTTGAGCAGGGGGTCGGATTAGAAGTCCTCTAAGCTTCTTTCCAACTCTATTATTCTATGTTCTATGCTCTGTATGATTTAAGGCAACTACTTTTTCATGATTAAGAAATTAGACTATATTTTATTCTTTCAAAAATCCTTTGCAGTTTGCCAATACTTTATTTGATAATAAGAGTAGGAGGAAGATTTGTTAATACTAGATTTGATTATGTTTCTTTTCTTATTAGTCCTCTATGTAATAGAGTTGTGTCAGGGTTCCGACGGATGCCCTAATTAAATCATGAGCTTCGAGCCAAGCTTCAAAAGAAATCCAGTTATTTATTAGGAGCTCCGTGTCAGCACATACCCAAATGAAGCCAAATCTGATCTCATGTAATTTAAGGCCTGTTTCCTCCCTCCTTCCAGGGTGTGACATCAATCATATTTGCCAACGGAGCAATCTTGCAGGTTGTAGAGATCATTCCCCTCTGGCTGCTGTAAGTAACCCTGGGAGACAGCCTTGAGAAAGGTATGTCTGGAATGTGCTCCTGTCTTTGGCTGCCATGTTGCTTCATCAGTTTCCCATCCCCCTTTGCCCATGACAACTCGAGAGCAGGCCAGGGATACTTTGTGTGTTGACAAGTTCCTGCTTTCCCTTCCACATGTTCATCCCTTAATGGGAAATGTCTCATTTCACAGACTAGGACAACCTTAATAAGAAAAAACCCTGTGTGAGAGTTTATGAATATTCACTGCTTTATTCTGAGGAACCCATGATCAAGTATGCTCCTGAGGAAAGGAGACTTGAGAAGATAACATTAGATAAAAAAAGAATTCTTGCACTCTGCCTACTCCAAACCTTTTTGTTTTCAAATAGTAGTCCCTGTCTATCCCAAATTATGAACAACTTGTTAAACTTGTAATTTGATTCCTGGAAAACGTATTAGGACATTCCTTATATGATATTTCTTACCTGCCTTATTTGAAATCTTCCCTTCTGGACACCAGAGGCAATCATAGCAGCAAAATGGTTTCCCTTCTATTTTGATCCTACTGTAGCCTGAAACACAATGATCATTGCATGCAGAAATGGGTTGCACCTGTTGAAAATTAATAATGGAATATTCAGAAACTATTTCTTAATATTCAGAAATTCCTACATTTCAGATACATGGCTTCCACAGTTTTTTTTATACATTTCAGATTTTTTTTTCAATTTGGATATGACATGAATATATTATTCACTTGGCAAATCCAAAGTTGTACAAATAAATTTTCTATTTCACATCTTTTGAAATAAATATTCATAATAATTTAACAAAGTTGGAAGGGACCTTGGAGGTCTTTTAGTCCAACCCACTGCTTATGCAGGAAACCTTATACCACTTCAGACAAATGGTTATCTAATATCTTCTTAAAAACGTCCAGTATTTGAGCATTTACAACTTCTGGAAGCAAGTTGTTCCACTGATTAATTGTTCTAACTGTCAGGAAATTTCTCCTTCGTTTTAAGTTGCTTCTCTCCTTGACGAGTTTACACCCATTGCTTCTTGTTCTACCCTCATGTGCTTTGGAGAATAATTTGACTCCCTCTTCTTTTTGGCAACCCCTGAGATATTGGAACACTGCTATCATGTCTCCCCTAGTCCTTCTTTTCATCAAACTGGACATACCCAATTCCTGCAACCATTCTTCATATGTTTTAGCCTCCAGTCCCCTAATCTTTGTTGCTCTTCTCTGCACTCTTTCTAGAGTATCAACATCTCTTTTACATTGTGGCGACCAAAATTGGATGCAGGATTCTAAGTGTTGCCTTACCAAGGCATTATAGAGTGGTATTAACACTTCACGTGCTCTTGATTCTATTCTTCTGTTTATGCAGCCTAGAACTATGTTGGCTTTTTTGGCAGTTGCAGCACACTGCTGGTTAATATTTAAGCGATTGTTCACTAGGACACCAAGATCCCTCTCACAGTCACTACTATTGAGCAAGGTACCACATATACTGTACCCATGCATTTGTTTTTCTTGCCTAAATTCATCTTACTCTAAGAATTCTATTGGAATTCTATTGGAATCAAAAACACTTTTATAGACTGTTATGACTTTCACTACATTTCACTAATATTTTGCATTAATTATACATAATATTATGTCTTTCACAAGAGCAGCACAGTGGCCTAGTGGTGAATACACTTGTCTCCCACTCGTAAGATTGTGAGACCAATCCTAGGTAGCAGCAGATGTTTCTCACCTAGGAGGCAAAGGAAAAACATCTGCTGTGAACTCTGCATGGTGTCAGGAAGGACATTGGGCCAGCAAATACCCAACTCCAGTTGCCCTGACTGTACCCTGAATTAAGGGATTACAGTGTCATAAAAAGGGAGTAATATTTTAATTTTCACTACATTCCTTATTCCTCAAATACAAGAAGACAGATTGAGAACTTACCATGTGATGTGGACATGGGAACTTGCATTTATTTAATATTTATTAAGGATTTATAGATGTAGACCAAAATAGCAATAGCACTTAGAGTTATATACCGTTTCACAGTGCTTTACAGCCCTCTCTAAGCAGTTTACAGAGTCAGCATATTTCCCCCAACAATCTGGGTCTTCATTTTGATAGTGATAGTGGTGGGAGGCTCTGCCCACCCGCCCAGATGTCTCTGCACATGAGTGAACTGGTAGTGATGGGATTTGAAACCCACTACTGCTGTATCACCTTTGGTTCTGATGGTTCCTGTCTAGATTAGGACAGCACAAAATTTGAGTTCCTTATAAGGGACTCTGCCTTCTCATTTAATAGGCAGTGCATCATTCTCTGTGGTGACCAGTCTGAATTTATTGAATTGTTTGTTTCTGAATATTTTTTAAAATTAGAAGAGAGATTAATGTTATCCTATAATGGAGATAGATAGGGCATTTCAAAATATCTATGCAATTGTCTTACTATTAGTATCAGAACATACCATAAGTCTCTTGAATAGGGGGATTTTATTGAATTTCTTGATCAATAGCATGGAACATACAGTTTCTAAGTATGCCCGTTTGACCGTCCTCCCCACTAATTTTCATGCAATGAAAACAAGAGCATTTTCAATACTTTTTTCAAGTTCTTTTACTCCTTGTTCATTTAGACAGTAGGATATATTCTATAACTTAGTGTATAGGACACATTCACAATGATTAGAAGAAAATTGTCTGAAAATTGAAGTGTGATATGAATAAGGAGATAATCATTTCACATATTCTGAGGTAAGTGCAGAGCTTACCTTCTTAAACATGGTGGGCCAGATAATACTCTCTGCAGAAATGGAGAACAGCTTGTTTGGGGGAGCAAATGGATCTACTGTCCCAACTTTCACTCGATGGAAGGATTGGTTGGGGAAGGTGACCCAGTTGATTACATCAAAACCAGTTGCTATTTTCCCATTTTGATCAAAGAAAATCTTTTCTCCAGCACTGTTGTTAAATGAAACAGTTCTCAGGTAATTATGAAGCTAAGGAAAAGTAAATGAGAAGTGGCAAGAATATATAAAATTAATTTAATACAGGTTAATAATGGCGAAGGATTGGGCTATATATTTAAGGCTATATATTTAAAGATCAAAACAGAGCAACCTTTTTTTTAACTTGGCTTTGCAACCATTAGAGCCAGTTGCATCATTATTTATTTTAAGTTGCCAAATGTTATTCATCATTATTCATTTCAAGTTTCTAAATGGAATCCTTCTTTCTTTCCTTCCTTCCTTCCTTCCTTCCTTCCTTCCTTCCTTCCTTCCTTCCTTCCTTCCTTCCTTCCTTCCTTCCTTCCTTCCTTCCTCCTGTGTTCCAAATACAACTTCTGCTCAATATCCTCTTTTTCCTCCTTTCCACTGACCTCCTATTTGTTTTCCTTTCTCCTTCTTTTCAGGTTTCTCACAGCTGTGTGAATCAAGTCTTTGTATCACTGATATACATATTTAACAGATTAACAGAGTTGGAAGGGACCTTATCGGTCATCTAGTCCAACCCCCCGCTCAAGCAGGAGACCCTACACCATTTCTGACAAATGGCAGTCTAATCTTTTCTTGAAAGTCTCAAGTGATGAAACTCCCACAACTTCCGAAGGCAACTTCTGTTCCATTGGTTGATTGTTCTCACTGTCAGAAAGTTCCTCCTCATTTCTAGGTTGAATCTCTCCTTGGTCAGTTTCCATCCATTATTCCTTGTCTGGCCTTCAGGTGCTTTGGAAAATAGTTTGACCCCCTCCCCTCCTCTCTGTGGCAGTCCCTCAAATATTGGAACATTGCTATCATGTCTCCCCTGGTCCAGTTTAAATAAGGCATCATGTGATTATATATTGAAGATAACAGTCCAGATGCGTTTTGAAAAAGCACCTTTGAGAAACCAGGTAGCACATTTTGATACAATTCTTATTGTTATTCTGTGATCATATTGAAAATAACGGTCAAGATTTTATCAAAGTGTTTTACCTGATGTCTCAAAGATGCTTTTTCAAAAGGCAATGACACTGGGTTTTTTTTTCTTTGAGGAAGAGGTTTTGCTGTTCATCCAATTAAACTTCTTCAGTTCTGAAGTGAGAGAAATAAAATTATTCCTGTAAAGAAAAGAGCCTTAGTGACTCCATATTTGAACTTTTCATAACCTAAGCCAGGTGTCAGCAACCTGCTGCTCCAGAGCCACATGCAGCACTTTGGGCCCTCTACTGTGGTTCCCTGTAGGGTGATCCCACCAATAGCTGGCCCCGCCCTTCGCCCTCTTCTTCCAGTCACTCCATGCCTGGCCTGAGAAGGTAAGAGTGATGGGGGGGGTATGGAGAAGTGGCCGGGGCAGAAACAGAGAGAGGGGGAGGGAGAGAGAGAGAGAGAGACATAGAAAGATACAGAGGGGGAGGAGAGAGGGAGAAGGGGGGAGATATATATATATATATATCAAAAGGGTTTTGTGGTTCCCGGTGTTTTTTAACAACCGGTTCTCTGTCCTAATGACCGGCTGGGTACGCGTGGCAAGGGGGTCATGTGACTGGTGGAAGTGAGTGACATTGAGTTGGCCATGTCCATCCAGGTTTTGTGGTTCCCAGTATTTTCTTTTCTGTGGGAAATGGGTCCAAATAGCTCTTTGAGTGTTTTAGATTGTAGACAGCTAACCATCTGTGTAAGACATTAAGATAAGGAATTATGTATGATGTTGATTCTGGGACAAATAGAGCTATAAACTTGCTTAGTACATTCCAAGTTAGGTCAGTCTGACCTAAGTCAAATGTCACAGTAGAAGGAAGGAAGGAAGCTGACATGTTCAGATTAATTGTATTGCTATGAAGACATGTGTCATGGGGATTTCTGATTCAGGAAAATGTTGCGGAAACCTATGTAACATCTGATAAGTGGGGGTGTATAATTGTTTTGCTGATAGTTTGAAAATGTATTTAAACCATGTATTCAGATTTGTACGATGTTCTCTCTCTTCTTGGAAAACCCTTTTGCAAAAGCTGATGATATATCTTTTAAATAAATATGCTTTTTATTGTTCATGGTCTCCGCATTTCTATATGAGAGCGTTTTTTTCTCACAACTTCTGTTCTGAAGCGAAATCTCTTCCTCAAGAAAAAATACATAGTCCGGTTGCCTTTTGAAAAAGCATCTTTGATGTCAGGCCTGGAAGCCATCTTTTGTATTAGGCCTTCAGACCTGCCACGTTTACTACTGTAGGCAATTGGGAGGGATTGTACAGAGCATAGGTGATATATAATCATAATAACATTCCTTTCTCAAGAAGTCAAGGCCATCTTGCCCTGCACCTGGAAGGCTGGAACTGAGAGGCATCTCCAGTTGGAACGATGCTTGATTGGACCATGTGATGGACCTGTGGGTGCTGGGCAGGGACATGAACTTTTCTTTGGGTGGGGAAAATCTGGAAACTTTCAGATTCGGGTTTTCCCAGATGTGCCAATATGACATCTCTAATAAAATGTAACTTTGAGGAAATTCAAGCCTCAGAGTTTTCTTTCGTTGGGGGTGTTACTTGGAACCATGACATTAACCCGAATCAACATTTGAGACAACTATGACCTGGATGACTGAGAATCTCCATAGACATTCTATCTGATGGTTCTGGTAGTTTCTGCTTAATATGGAAAAGGAATTCCATATGCGATTTCTGCTCAATTTTCCTCTTTTGCTTTCTTCCCACTGACCACCTCTTCCTTTCTCCTTCTTTGTAGACCTCTCATAACAATAGGGTCATGTTGAAAATAATAGTCAAAATTGCATCAAAATGTTCTATCTGATGTTCTAGTGGTTCCTGCTTAATATGGAAAGGGAATTCATTCCCCTCTTACCTGCCACACATTCTTATTCAAAATTCCCACTTTGGAACTTTTTCTAGTTGACATCCATTTGTGCTGGGATGAAAGCAAGGTTTGCAAAGCATGTGCCACAGCATGGACAGCATTGTAGACACTGTAACTCTGTCCAGTCATCCTGGTGTCAAATACGGATTGAGGAAGGGTCTCCAGCTGCTCCTCACCTGTGCATTCGTTCACAGCATCCTCCTCTAACATGGCATTGGAGAAAGAACATTGAAATGCACTTTCCCAAAATATCCTGATCCAACTGTCTTCCTCGGCAAGAGTGACTTTTCTCATCTAAAGAAATCTCTTGAATTCTAAGAGATCCTTTGAGGAAACTTGAAAAGACAGAGAACCATGGATGAACTCCATACTCTGATATCTTTGAAAAGGAGCAGATGAGAACTCCATCTGGGCTGGCATTATCCAAATTTTGTCTTTTCTCTTCACTACATTGTATTCAAATTCTGAAATGTAGGGCAACATTCTCAATACTGTTGTTTCCTGGTTTTCACAATAGATGATGACAACGTTGGCCCTGCTCCTCATGATAACATTGTAAACCTTTATATAGTGTTTAAGTGTACCTACAAATTCATTGGAAACGGCTCCTTTTGGTAACTCTTCCACAAAGTCAAAGCATATACCTTCCTGAGAAAATAGAGCAATCCTATTCTGTAGAAACCCATCTCGTTTATTGGTACTTTGGACAATCAGCCCAATCCATATCCACTGGAAATAGAGCAACAGTTGGATCATCCCCTTAATTTGAAGATCTTCATTTGGAAATGTCTGATGCAAGAAAACAGCCTGTGTGCTGACATCTATCGCCGGAGTAGAGCCATACGTGAGCTGAGGAAATTACATGTGGAAACCAATAGTTATCAGAAATTATTCAAAACACACTTAGCAGATAGTATGGTATGGCGATCAATGAGATAGGACTTACTAAAAAAATAAAAGCTGCTTTCTAAGAATAAAGAATAATTTGTTCAGAATCAGAATAAGAGTATGACAAAATAGTAGAGGGGCTTGCCTAATCCAAGCCCCTACTGAGGCAAGAGACCCTATACCATTTCAGACAAGAGGCTGCCAAATCTTTTCTTAAAAACCTCTAGTGATGAAGCACTCACAAGTTCTGAAGGCAAGCCAATTCTACTGATTAATTGCTCTCCCTTTCAGGAAATTTCTCCTTAATTCTAGAACAATAGAATAAAAGAATTGGAAGGGACCTTGGAGGTTTTCTAGTCCAACTCCATGCAAAATCAGGAAACCCTATAGCATTTCAGACAAATGGTTATCCAACATTTAAGTTAGTTAAGAGCCTTGGTGGCTCAGTGGACTAAAGTGCTGTTAAGTAGCACTAGGGCCTTGTTGAAGACTGTTTATTATTGGTTGAGAATAATCGAGATGGAGGAAGGGAGGTTACCAAAATTAGCGCTAATGGAGCAGATTATCTCAAGTAATAAAAATAACTGGTTATCAAGAGTTCTGAAGCAGGTATCTAGCTCTGGTATCCCTTTAAATTGGCAGCAGTACGACTATAGGCAGATCCGAAATTGGATTGCACAGAGATTTAAGGACATAAGTGCCCAATCGGATATTGCACAGGTGACAGCAGTAAAAGTTTGCCCCTGGTTATCAGCCAATAAACAAATCTTCAAAATAGAAAAATATTTAGCTGTGCCTTTGTTTCCCATCCTGAGAAGATTCTTTACAAAACTGAGGTTGGACCAACTTGGAACAAATATGCTCTGGGGTAGATATAAGGGTATTCCTGTAAGGGAAAGGGTCTGTCTATGTGGGACAGGGGAAGTCGAAACAACGTCCCACGTAATTTTTGATTGCCCCCTATATTCAGACCTGAGGGGACATCAACTGGGCAGGATCTTTTATACCAGCACCCCCAAGTCTAAAGAGCACTTTTTGCGATATTGTTTGTTAGGTTCCAACTTGCAGTTGGTAAAATGGATTGCTAAATTTGTGGTAAAGTTGATGGGAAGGAGGACAAAGTTGGTGCAGCAAAATGCGGTAGATTGTAAGAATGATTACTTGATCTAACAATGTAATTTTAAGAGCAGTTAACACTGATTGGGTAGATGCAGGGGCGACATTATAATATAAATTTAATTATATTTAAATGGTACTTTAAATTATTGTATTTTATCCCGATTTTATTTTAGATCGTATTTTATTCTAATTGTATTTTAATTGCGAGTTATTCCAATCTTACTTAATTTGTTTTACCAAACCTTTGTAATGATTTGTCTTTGTAATTCTGCACTTGATATGGCCCAAAGGGCTAATCAATAAATAAAATTGAATTGTTAAGTAGCACTTAGCTGCCAGCTGCCTGTAATTACTGCAAGTTCAAATCCCATCAGGCTCAAGGTTGACTCAGCCTTCCATCCTTCCGAGGTAGATAAAATGAGGACCTGGACTGTGGGGGAAATAAGCTGACTTTGTATAAAAAAGAACACCGCTTGGGGGGCCCAAAAGCCTTACTAAACAGGTATATACAGAAGTATGAAGGCTATTGCGTAACGCATTGTAAGCCGCCCTGAGTCTCCGGAGAAGAGCGGCATATAAATCAAACCAATAAATAAATAAATAAATAAATAAATAAATAAATAAATAAATAAATAAATAAATAAATAAATAAATATCTTCTTAAAAACTTCCAGTGTTGGAGCATTCACAATTTCTGGAGGCAAGTTGTTCCACTGATAAATTGTTCTAAGTGTCAGGAAATTTCTCCTTAGTTCTAAGTTGCTTCTCTCCTTGATTAGTTTCCACCCATTGCTTTTTGTCCTGCCCTCAGGTTCTTTAGAGAATAGCTTGATACCCTCTTCTTTGTGGCAGCCCCTGGAACACTGCTATCATGTCTCCCCTAGTCCTTCTTTTCATTAAACTAGAAATACCGAGTTCCTGCAACCGTTCTTCACATGTTTTAGCCTCCAGTCCTCTAATAGGACTATTAAATTGTCTAGATTGTTTCTCTCCTTGCTTAATTTCTATCCATTGTTCCTTGTCCTGCCTTCTAGTGCTTTGGAAAATAGGTTGACCCCCTTTTTCTTTGTGACAACCCCTCAACTATTGAAACACTGCTTTCATGTCACCCCTAGTCTTTCTTTTCACTAGAATAGAAATACCCAATTACTGAAAGCGTTCTTCATATCTTTTAGCCTTCAGGCCCTTAACCATCTTTGTTGCTCAAAATCAATTCCTATGATGTAATAACTGTTCAAAAGTAAAAGTTCTGATTTCTCTTTCTGCACTGAAGAGGATCTTAAAAATATTCTTCTCTTAAATTTCTATAGATAGCATTCCATGTAGTCTCTAAGAATCGACACCAACCCGATGCTACAAAATCTTTAATCATAAAGCACACCGATACAAAAAGGAAAAAAAAATCAAAAAACTTTTTAAAACTTTTGAAAATTGTGTAGCACGTGTGTGGTACAGTGAATAATAACCTACACCTACACCAGTAGTGGGTTGCCCCTGGTTCGGACCAGTTCGCAAGAACTGGTAGTAAAACCGGCAGGAGGCCCCGCCCACTGCCCCGGATATAGTTATCAGAGATCTGCGCATGCGCGTGTGATCCCATCGCAAACCGGTAGTAAAGGTAAGTAGAACCCACCCCTGATCTACACCTACACCAATGAAATGTTGCAACAAATGCTCCTCAGTGATACATTTTCACCAGGCGTTTCTTCTATGTAGTCCCAAAGTATAAATTAATTTACTAGGAGTTCTTAATAAAAAATGCCAAGGGTTTTTAACTCACTAGATATTTGCACAAACTAATTTGGTTCATAAGTTGTGAATTAATTTTCTGCCTAAGCAGGGGGTTGGACTAGAAGACCTCCAAAGTCTCTTCCAACTCTGTTATTCTATTCTATTCCTATCAATTACTGCCAATGTCAGAATTGGTCAGATTTTTTTTTTTTTAAAAAAACAATGTTTCCCATAAGAATATAAACTCTAGTAATATACTGTAGATTATAAACCATAAATATTTTTGTTAGGCATAATATCGGAAAAATATGATAAAGGGAATCTATATTTAATATTACATGTTCTGACAACATCAAGAATTGTATATGCACGGTACTGGAAAAAATGAGGAAACACCCGCAGAAGAAGATGTAATTTTAAAAAATTGGATTGTGCAGAACTGGACAAACTGACTTTAAAATTAAAAGAAAAAGATGACACAGAGTACTTTCGAACATGGGACTTGTTTTACAAATGCTTAGATAGTAGAGGTAGAAATTAGGAGAAGGAAAAAAGTATTATTAGATATAAATAAAATGATCCAGACAATACACTGTTCACTAAGCACCTACAGTAGTGGCCAAAATTGTGAAACCCTTTTGGGGAAAGTGTATTTTTGAGTTTTGATGACTAATAACACCACTTTTGGGGGGGAGTTTCAAGATAATCAAATTCCACTGCTGGAATGGCCTGGGAATAGCGCAGACCTTAACCCAATTGAAAATCTATGGAGCCAACTAAAGAAACTTGTTAGTCAGAAGCGACCCAGCAATAAAATCCAGTTAATAGAAGCAATCATTCAATCTTGGTTTCACCTTATAACAGCTGCAGAACTAAAAGACTTGGTTCACTCCATGGGAAGACATTGTAAGGCTGTAATTCATGCTAAAGGTTACCCAACTAAATATTAACTGACATGATAATTTTTCTACATCTCGTTTTTTCCTATGGTGATAATTTTTGTATATCTTGTTTTTTCTACGTGTTTCACTTTTCTTCTTTATACTGTAACTGCTATTTTAATAGCAAATCCTTCATAAAAGTTATTGCACTACATTCTTGATTAAATTATCCTTAACTGATATATAATTTTATGGTACTACTCCAAAAAAAAGTGTTATTAGCTAGTTTTAGAAAATAAACTTTTCCCAAAGGTTTCCACAATTTTGGCCACTACTGTATCTATGTAATGTGAAAATATATAAACAAACTGTTTAAAAAAAAGAATGTAAGCTTTAATCAGAATTATTGCTTTGATAATGGGTAGCCATCATTTGTTTGTTTCCAAATTTGAAAACTTCTCAGAGAATTTTACATTATTATTTGTTCATAGTTCATGTAACACTTTCTATATACAGGTCACAGGCCTTTTTCTGTGCATCTTTCTTTTAGAAGTACATCTTACCTGTGGAATCTTGTATATACTCAGAATATTTGACATGGACTGACAAATGAAAGCATTAGGTCCAGCAAGAACAGCTAACACATTGTCCTTGAGATCACACTTGTAGTTTGGGATAAAATTTCCCTTTGAAGAGAGAAGTTCCATAGAAGCCAGATAGATCCACCTTGCCAAAAAATAGCTATTATAGTCATGTATGCCCAATGTGATATTAGGTAAGATGTAGAGATTTTCATTGATTTCCTTGATGGCAAATTCGAAGGCTAGGATATGCTGAAAATTCTGGAGATGAATTCTGAAATGGGATTTATTAACAAATGTTACCTTTGTTACCATACTTCGGATTCCAAATATGAGCTTTGCTATGTTCTGATTTATATTTTTAATCATATTCAGAAGAGCGGATTCTATTGCTGTAAAGGAGGGGGGAAATCTATACAGAGTTTTAATGAAGCTAAAGATTTTTCTGAATATCAGTCTAAGTACATCACTAATTTGAGAGCCTCGAGTTTTTAGATTCATCATGCTCAAATTGAGTTTCCAATCATTGTTCACAATTTTAACATTACAATTCTGTAGATGAAAAAAATATGAATCAGATATACCTGAATTTTCTCTATCATGTGGAGAGCTAAATTTCGATGCAAAAATACAGGAAAGGAAAACCTGTTAAACTTATAGATGGGAAACTTTCTTTGGAAGAGAAAACTGGATAGAAAGTCAATTCCTTTCATATGTTATAATTTTCCATCACTTCTATGGGGATGTCGTGCAATACAAAAATTGACCTGAGTTTAGTAGAACTACTTATAATTTTATCATCCACTCTTTTTTTATATAAACCTTTATTAACATTTAAAATCCAGAAATACAAGTTAAAATACATCTATAACAAAAATACATCCTTAATAATTACACAATTCAACATCTTTCTGACAGTACGTAATTCTCAACTTTTCCCACATATTTCTACTTAATCAACATATTTAAACACATTTTATATCTTATTTTATTCTATATATTCCTTATTTTTAATTTCTATCCATTGATACCAATTTTCCCAAGTTAAGTAGTATTCTGACTCTTCCTTATTATATAATTCTTAAGTAAGTTTGTCCATTTCTGCACATTCAAAAATTTTCCGGATTATTGCACAGTCTGTTGGTATAGTGGATATTTTATCATCCACTCTTAATCTTTTCCAATCTTTACTTCTAATTATTTTTCTTCTATTGATACTAGCAATCCAATATTTAAACAATTACAATTCCAGGGAAAAAAAATGGCATGGAAATTCAGAATTGCCCTATGTAATACTTTTTATCCTCTACTTTTAAAGCTATTATCTCTTACTCAGCTGTGGGTTTCACATATTCTTACCACCAGTTTGCTGTGCACGCATGCCTTCCACGCATGCATCCAGCCTCGAAAATGTGGCTAAATAGTACAGCATTATGCCAGGGCGGGTGGGCGTGCCTACTCTCAGTCGCCATTATCGGTTCACCTGAACCAGTACGAACCAGCTGAATACCACCTCCGCTCTTACTGCAATGGTTTCAACCACCCATAGAAGCCAACTCTGCTCTTTACTTTTATATATCAAATAACTGTGAAGGGAGATCCAGTTATCAGTTATCCACACAATAAAAATAATTACATTAAATCATCAACTATTTCTTTAGAAGGCTTCTTTGTGAATGTTATCTTGCTGAAAAATTGGTAAATCTGAGAAGTTATGCCACCAATAACCAAATCTTCCGAATGGTATTTCTTGTGAGTAAGGAATGGGTCCCCCACAGTCCATTTACCAAGGAAAATATACCATGTGATATGAGGCAATAACATTAATAGGGTTTCAAGGAATAAAATTATTGTGCGGAACAAGCCTTCCTTTGGTTGCAACATACTCTGTAAAGAATAAAAGCAACAAGGATTTTATCTCTCCAGACTCATCCTGCGTAGAAAAAAGATAATATATAGCAGAGTTTTAATCCATTGGTATGTTTTGTTTCTGGAATCTCATTAGGGACTTGGACTTAATCATTGAGAATTTGATAATGATAGGGCAAATCACTCTATATTCGGGGAACGTTTGGCCAGATGTGCCTGTGGAATATGCCATATATTTAATATAAATATATAATATATATAATATAATATATATATATAGTATAGTATAGTATAGTATAATAATATAATATAACATAACATAACATAACATAACATAACATAACATAACATAACATAACATAACATAACATAGTATAGTATAGTATAGTATAGTATAGTATAGTATAGTATAGTATAGTATAGTATAATAATATAATATAATATAATATAATATAAATATATTTATATATATATATATTATTTATTTAATATTTTTATATATATAAAAATATAATAATATAATATAATATAATATAATATAATATAATATAATATAATATAATATAATATAATATAATATAATATAATATAATATAATATAATATAATTATATTATATTATATTATATTATATTATATTATATTATATTATATTATATTATATTATATTATATTATATTATATCATATCATATCATATCATATCATATTATATTATATTATTATATTATAATATTAATATAATATTATAATATATAATAAAATAATAATATAAATATATTTAATATAAAAATTGTTGCCTATTTTGCAGTGCCATAACAATCGAAGCCTGCAATTAAACACAAAATTCTTGAGATTGGGGTGGAAAAACTCCTTCTCTATTTGCAAAGGTGACATCTCCAAAAGGAGAATGAAGAAATACCAGAACAGTTCAAGTTTTCCAATCGAGAGAATATCTAATTCTCTCAATTGGAGAATTCTCTCAATTCTCTAATTCTTCCACCAAATATGAATCATGAAGTATGAATCACAGACTTCTTTCTTCCTTTTTTAACTATCCCAAACCAAATGTGTTACTCGCAGGGGTGGGTTCTACTTACCTTTACTACTGGTTCGCAACGGGGTCACGCGCAAGCTCTTCTGCACATGCGCAGAAGCATTTTCATGACATCAGGGTCAGTGGGCAGAGCCTCCCGCCGGTTTGACTACCAGTTCTATAGTGTGAACCGGGCACAACCCACCACTGGTTACTTGATATATAATATGTAAGCAAAAGGTATATTGGTGATTGCAAATGGATAAGTGTCAGGAAGGAATACCCTGATAGTAACTGTGTTTGCAAGGCACTGTCAGCCCTGGAGGCCATCTTTTCCTTTTGTTTGCTGGATCCGTGTCCCTCCTGGCTTGTTTCGGCTGCCTGGGAGGTAACTGGAGACTGGATCCAGGCAACTGTCAACTCTTCTTTGAGGGAGGGGGTCTTCCCTGCCTCTCTTAAGGAGGCGGTGGTTCGACCCCTCCTCAAGAAGCTTGCCCTGGATCCAGACTCACTTAATAACTATCGGCCCATCTCCAACCTTCACTTTATTGCTAAGGTTGTTGAGACCGTGGTGGCACAACAGCTCCCACAGTTCCTGGAGGAAACGGAGTACCTAGACCCGTACCAATCGGGTTTCCGGTGTGGGCACAGCATGGAAACGGCACTGGTTGCTCTGGTGAATGATCTCTGGGGGGCCCGGGATGGAAGTTGTTCCTCCATCCTGGTACTACTTGACCTCTCAGTGGCTTTTGATACCATTGAGCATGGTATCCTACTGCAGTGGCTTGAGGGGTTGGGGGTGGGAGGACTGTTTTACAATGGTTCTCCTCCTACCTCTCAGGTCATTCGCAGTTTGTTTGGGCGGGGGGACAGAGGTCCACCCCGAGGCTCCTAACTTGTGGGGTGCCTCAGGGGTCAGTTCTCTCCCCTCTACTCTTTAACATCTATATGAAGTCACTGGGTGAGACCATTCATGGTTTCGGGGTGAGGTATCATCAGTATGCCGATGATACTCAATTATACATCTCCACCCTGGACCACCCCGGGTATGCCCTTTCCATGATGTCCAGATGCCCGGAGGTGGTGCGGGTCTGGATGGGTAGGAGCAGACTCAGACTCAACCCTTCCAAGACTGAGTGGCTGTGGTTGCTGGCATTACGCGCTCTAGAGGTCCCATCACTTTTCATGTGGGGGGGGAGGTACTTGCCCCCATTGGAAGGCCCGCAACTTGGGTGTCCTCCTGGATTCCCGGCTGTCTTTAGAAGAACACTTGACGGCTGTGACCAGGGGGGCTTTTGCACAGGTATGCCTGGAGCGCCAGTTGCGCCCTTTTCTAGACCGTGATGCCCTTCGCACGGTCACTCATGCCCTGGTTACATCCCGCTTGGATTACTGCAATTCCCTCTACATGGGGCTGCCTTTGAGGTGCACCCGGGGGCTCCAGTTGGTTCAGTATGCGGCCGTGCGGGCGGTTACGGGAGCTCCTCGTTACTCCCGTGTAACACCTCTCCTGCGCGAGCTGCACTGGTTACCGGTGGTCCACCGGATTCACTTCAAGGTGCTGGTATTGACCTATAAAGCCCTACATGGCTTAGGCCTGGGGTACTTGCAGGACCATCTCCTGCCTGCTTCCCACCGTCCTGTCCGCTCTCACAGAGCCGCTCTCCTCAGGGTACCATCGACCAGGCAATGCCCAGGGGTAGGGCATTCTCTGTGGGTGCCTCTACCCTTTGGAATGAACTACCCACCGAGCTCTGGACGGCCCCGATTCTCTGCTCCTTCCATCGAGGCCTGAAGATTTAGCTATTCCAACGAATGGGTTGATGCTGATTCTTGGGTTTTATTATTTATTGATTTTAATTTGGTTTTAACGAGGTTTTATTATTTTATCATTGTATGTTTTTAATCCTGTGTTCACTGCCCTGAGTCCTTCGGGAGAAGGGCGGCATATAAATACTGCCAAATAAAATAAAAAATAAATACTTTGGATCTTCAGGGCTGCCACAGTTAGTGCTGTGGGAATCTGGGAGGGGAGATTGCATAGAGTGGTGGAAATATTTAGCCATAATAACATTCCTTTCTCTGAGAGTCAAGGACATTCCGGCCTGCACCTGGAGTGGCGAGACTGGGAGGCATCTCCAGTTGGTACAGTGCATTGATTGGACCATGTGATGGACATGTAGGTGCAAGGGAAGGGACTTGGACTTTCTTTTGGGTGGGGAAAATCTGGAAGCTTTCAGATTCGTGTTTTCCCAGATGTGCCAATATGACATCGCTAATAAAATGGAACTTTGAGGAACTCTAAGCCTCAGAATCTTCTTTCTTTGGAGGTGTTACTTGGAACCCTGACAGGCACTATATGTGCAATTTCATCCTTATCTTAGGAGGCATTAAGAAAAGGTAGAGAAACAGTTTGGTGGTGGGGTTAAGACACTAGGGTAGAATCCAGGAGACTATGACTTCTAGTTGTGCCTTGCATGAAAAGCCAACTGGGTGACCTTGGGGCAGTCACTCTCTCTCAGCCCTAGAAAGGAGGCTATGGCAAAACACTTTTTTAAAAACTTGCCAAAAAATCTGAAGAGACTTTTCATTTACTGAGAAGAATATTAGTTAATTAGTTTACTCTATTGTTATTGCACATGGTACAATGAAATTAAATGCTGTATTCAGTGTACATTATAACTATAAAAATAAAACACAAATGTACATCCTTTACATTATATATAATTGAAATTGAAAACCCGATATTGCACTATACCATAGAATTCGATATGGTTATTGCTCTGGGATAGAAGCTGTTTTTCAGCCTATTTGTCCTTGTTTTTATTGTCCTGTACCGTCTGCCAGATGGTAATAGTTAAAAAAAAAAAGAAAAGAAAAGAAAAGAAAAAGGGTGCCCAGGATGAGAGGGATCTTTAAGAACGTTTTGAACTTTCTTAAGGCAGTGGGAGCTATAAAGCTCTTCCAGAGAGGGGAAAGGGCAACCAATGATCCTCTGGGCAATGACGTTAGCCCTCTGGAGTGCTGTCCTATCTGCTACTGGCAATTGGCAAACCATACACAAATGCAGTAAGTTAAAATACTCTCTATGGTGCAGCGGTAGAAGGTCACCAGCAGTTTTTCATTCAGTTGTTGTTTCCTGAGAAGTCTCAGGTAGTATAATCTCTGCTGGGCCCTTTTGACCAGTGCTGCATGTGAGTGCCCCAGGTCAGGTCCTCTTTTATGATAACACCCAGAAACTTAAAACTGGTCACTTGCTCCACTCGGTCTCCATTGATAAGCAAGGGCTGGAGGTCTGATCTATTCCTTCTATAGTCCACTATAAGCTCCTTGGTCTTATTTGTGTGTAATATAATGTGTAATCTGAGTCAACAACATTAATAAAGTTGCAAGGAACAGAATCATATTGGAGAACAGACATTCTTTTGGGTTAAGTGTTGTTGGAAGAAATATCCATCTGGTTCAGTTCCAAGTGGGGAGAAAGACACTGGAAACATGGAGACTGATTGGAAAGATGGTTTATTGATGGACAGGAACACATGGATTTTGAGGTCCTGGGCATCTGAACACTTGGTTTGATGAGTACATGGAATTTTATACAGTTTGTCCTACAGCACTTTTTATTTAGAGGCTTGTTTTGTGTATTTTGTTATTTGATTTTAATTAGTTTGTCTCGCGAAGGCTAGCAATGACTTGGGGTTTTTAATCTTATTTAACAAATGTAATGAATCCTGTCTTTCTTGGGGTTTTAATCCTGTCTTGAATGGATTACCAAATCTGCATTTCTAAAAGTTGGCCCCTTAGTTTCTACTTGGGGCAGAGAGCTGAGGCTTTGAGTTTCTTGTCATCCAAGAAGCTTCTTCAGTTCTGGCTAAAAGTTGGGGAATGAAAAGATTTATTCAAAACTGAAGAACCTTCTTGGATGAGAAGTGAAATGTTTCCAGGGAAAAAAACAAGATAAAGAGCCCAGTTGCCTTTTGAAAAGCACCTTTGGGATGACGATGACTTGGATGATTGAGAATCTCCATAGACATTCTCATCTTTTCTCTATTCTCCCTTGAGAGTGGAGACAGCAGCCAGATGTGGGTTGTGCTCATTGGTCAGATGTGGGACTGAGCCTGTCAATTCATTCTTAAATTCCACCCCTATTCCTAGGGGATTCCAGCTTTTTTGCTCAGTCGTCAGACTGGACAGTTGTGTTTTCTTCTGTTTAGAAATATAACAAGTGGAACAAAAAGACAAAAAGCAAGCTTAAATTTTATTTCTCCCATTTCTCCTTCACTATTCCCCCCCATTTTTTTTTTTTTGGCTTGGCATACCTCATTTTCCAACAGTCTCTGTGAAAGGCTTCAATCGCTCTTAGGTTACACACAATACACTTCTCTACTTGTCAAAAAAGCAATCAAATCTGATATATAAGGGAACTATACCATAAGAACTCATGCCAAATGTCACATTATAGACTTGCTAGATTTTTGGTATAAAAGCAAAAAATCCTAGTTTTGCATCACTTCTGCAAGATTCACATCAAACTATTAATGAAAAAAAAAATTAGGTTTCTGTCACAGTTTGGAAAAAGTATAGTGCAGTGGACTAAAAGCATCAGTTTTGCTTCTTTATCAGCTGTTCCTTTCTGTTCAGATTAGGCCTCAGAACAATAATGTAGCATTTAGGGGCAAAGATGCAACCCAGTAATCCAGCTGCAGAAGACAAAATGGAAAAGATCTCCACAGCCACCATATATTTCCCCTTGGTACTCAAATAGGTGGGAACAAATGATATCCAGACACTACAAAACACCAACATGCTAAAAGTGATAAATTTGGCTTCATTGAAACTATCAGGCAGCTTCCTAGCCAAGAAAGCCACTGTAAAACTGATAACAGTCAAGAAACCCATAAAACCAAGGACAGTATAAAACATTATGGATGAACCTTCATTACATTCCAGAACAATTTCTTCAGATACAGAATATGTGTCTGAATCTGGGAATGGAGGAGAAATTGCCAGCCACACACTGCAAATGATGATTTGTGCCAGAGAGCAAGATAGGACAATAATGTAGGCCAGCCTTTTTCCCACCCATTTCCTCATTTTGGAGCCTGGCTTGGTGGCCATGAAAGCAACAACAACAATGGTTGTTTTCCCCAATATACAAGAAAGTGCTACAGAGAAACTGATGCCAAAAGCAGTTTGCTGCAAGAGACATTTCACCTGACCTGGTTGCCCAATGAAGAGCAAAGTGCAAAGGAAGGAGAGGAGGTGAGCAATGAGAAGAATGTAGGTGAGGTTCCTGTTGTTGGCTTTGACAATAGGAGTGTCCCGCTGTTTAATGAAGATCCCAAGTACTATGGCTGAGAAGAAAGAAAAAAAGACAGCAACACTGGTCAAGGCGATTCCCAAGATTTCTTCATATGACAAAAATGTGATCTGTTTTGGAATGCAAGTATTTTGAGCTTTATTTGGGTATTGACCTTCTGAACACCAGAAACAGTCATCTGCATCTGAAAAAGAAATAACTTCAGTCGTATTTAAAAAGTTTATAAATGTCA
Organism: Pituophis catenifer annectens; assembly: GCF_029215685.1. Classification (NCBI taxonomy): domain Eukaryota; kingdom Metazoa; phylum Chordata; class Lepidosauria; order Squamata; family Colubridae; genus Pituophis; species Pituophis catenifer. The sequence goes on from NW_027256895.1 coordinate 15,671,864, forward strand.
GACCCAGCCCAAGAATAACACAGAACAGCCAAACTTCAGGTTTTTTTTTATTTGTTCACACCACAGAGACAGAACAAGCTTTCAAAATAAAGTCTGAACTCTTTTCATTTATACTTTGGTGTGTTATGAATAATGAAGTCTGGATGTTCACATACCTTTGTAGTCTTTCTGGTAAAGGAGCGTTAAAATGAGACCTAGTCAGTGCTTTTAGATTAATTTTGCTCATACACTGTAAGGGTATAACTCTCAATGAAAATGAAAAAAAAGGAGAAAGTTAGGATATTAACAATTAGGGGGCTGCAGACTAAAACATACAAAAAACAGTTACAGGAATTGGAAAGGTTTAGTCTAATGAAAAGAAGAGCTAGGGCTCTTTTTAGCTTTTTAAGTATAAATTGGGTTTTAATTGGATTGTTTTAAATTGTGGGCCAAAGCTGTATAATTCTTTTAAATTGATTTTAAATTTTGTATTGGTATGCTTTTTATCCTTGGCTGTGTACTGCCCTGAGCCCAATAGGAGAAGGGCGGTATATAAATTGAAATAATAATAATAATAATAATAATAATAATAATAATAATAATAATAATAATAATAATAATAATAATAATAATAATATAGCAGGGTTTCAATATATAAGGGGCTGCCACAAAGAAGAGAGGGTCAACCTTTTCTCTAAAGCACCAGAAGGCTGAATAAGAAGCAATGGATGGAAACTTATCAAGGAGAGATCCAACCTAGAACTAAGGAGAAATTTACTGACAGTGAGAACAATTAAATCAAGCTTGTCTTCAGGAATTGTGGGTGCTGCATCACTGGAGTTTTTAAAGAAGACTTTGGACAGCCATTTGTCTGAAATAGTATAGGGTCTCCTGCTTGAGCAGGGGGTCGGACTAGAAGTCCTCTAAGCTTCTTTCCAACTCTATTATTCTATGTTCTATGCTCTGTATGATTTAAGGCAACTACTTTTTCATGATTAAGAAATTAGACTATATTTTATTCTTTCAAAAATCCTTTGCAGTTTGCCAATACTTTATTTGATAATAAGAGTAGGAGGAAGATTTGTTAATACTAGATTTGATTATGTTTCTTTTCTTATTAGTCCTCTATGTAATAGAGTTGTGTCAGGGTTCCGACGGATGCCCTAATTAAATCATGAGCTTCGAGCCAAGCTTCAAAAGAAATCCAGTTATTTATTAGGAGCTCCGTGTCAGCACATACCCAAATGAAGCCAAATCTGATCTCATGTAATTTAAGGCCTGTTTCCTCCCTCCTTCCAGGGTGTGACATCAATCATATTTGCCAACAGAGCAATTTTGCAGGTTGTAGAGATCACTCCCCTCTGGCTGCTGTAGTTAACCCTGGGAGATAGCCTTAAGAAAGATATGTCTGGAATGTGCTCCTGTCTTTGGCTGCCATGTTGCTTCATCGGTTTCCCATCCCCCTTTGCCTATGACAACTCGAGAGCAGGCCAGGGATACTTTGCGTGTTGACAAGTTCTTGCTTTCCCTTCCACATGTTCATCCCTTAATGGGAAATGTCTCATTTCACAAACTAGGACAACCTTAATAAGAAAAAACCCTGTGTGAGAGCTTATGAATATTCACTGCTGTATTCTGAGGAACCCATGATCAAGTATGCTCCTGAGGAAAGGAGACTTGAGAAGATAATATTAGATAAAAAAAGAATTCTTGCACTTTGCCTACTCCAAACCTTTTTGTTTTCAAATAGTAGTCCCTGTCTATCCCAAATTATGAACAGCTTGTTAAACTTGTAATTTGATTCCTGGAAAACGTATTAGGACATTTCTTATATGATATTTCTTACCTGCCTTATTTGAAATCTTCCCTTCTGGACACCGGAGGCAATCATAGCAGCAAAATGGTTTCCCTTCTATTTTGATCCTACTGTAGCCTGAAACACAATGATCATTGCATGCAGAAATGGGTTGCACCTGTTGAAAATTAATAATGGAATATTCAGAAACTATTTCTTAATATTCAGAAATTCCTACATTTCAGATACATGGCTTCCACAGTTTTTCTTATACATTTCAGATTTTTTTTTCAATTTGGATATGACATGAATATATTATTCACTTGGCAAATCCAAAGTTGTACAAATAAATTTTCTATTTCACATCTTTTGAAATAAATATTCATAATAATTTAACAAAGTTGGAAGGGACCTTGGAGGTCTTTTAGTCCAACCCACTGCTTATGCAGGAAACCTTATACCACTTCAGACAAATGGTTATCTAATATCTTCTTAAAAACGTCCAGTATTTGAGCATTTACAACTTCTGGAGGCAAGTTGTTCCACTGATTAATTGTTCTAACTGTCAGGAAATTTCTCCTTAGTTTTAAGTTGCTTCTCTCCTTGATTAGTTTACACCCATTGCTTCTTGTTCTACCCTCATGTGCTTTGGAGAATAGTTTGACTCCCTCTTCTTTCTGGCAACCCCTGAGATATTGGAACACTGCTATCATGACTCCCCTAGTCCTTCTTTTCATCAAACTGGACATACCCAATTCCTGCAACCGTTCTTCATATGTTTTAGCCTCCAGTCCCCTAATCTTTGTTGCTCTTCTCTGCACTCTTTCTAGAGTATCAACATCTCTTTTACATTGTGGCGACCAAAATTGGATGCAGGATTCTAAGTGTTGCCTTACCAAGGCATTATAGAGTGGTATTTGTTAAGGATATTGTTGTTGTGTTACCAACCAGCAGAGTAAATGCACAAGGAAACGTTGCTGAGAGCAATGAATAAGAGTTATGCAAACTGGTTTATCAAAAGCTTACTTTATAGTAGAAAAACAGTCTCATAGTCTTTAAACAAATTCCAAGTCTTTGCCAGTAAATCAGTCCAGTAGTTACAGAATCTTCTTACCCAACAAACAGTAGTTGGTTAGAATAACAAACTCACTCTGGTTCACAAACCACGATGGTTGCAGATCCATCAAACGATGATTAGCAGATAACAACTCCTCTCAATGGTAGCTTATCATATCAGCTTCATCATCTCATCATCTTCATACACAATGGCAGCATAGCATAGCAGCAACTGAACATGTTACAATACCTTTATATTGCCTGGACAACATAGTTAGGCTCAAACCATATCCTAACAGTATTAACACTTCACGTGCTCTTGATTCTATTCTTCTGTTTATGCAGCCTAGAACTATGTTGGCTTTTTTGGCAGTTGCAGCACACTGCTGGTTAATATTTAAGCGATTGTTCACTAGGACACCAAGATCCCTCTTACAGTCACTACTATTGAGCAAGGTACCACGTATACTGTACCTGTGCATTTGTTTTTCTTGCCTAAATTCATCTTAATCTAAGAATTCTATTGGAATTCTATTGGAATCAAAAACACTTTTATAGACTGTTATGACTTTCACTACATTTCACTAATATTTTGCATTAATTATACATAATATTATGTTTTTCACAAGAGCAGCACAGTGGCCTAGTGGTGAATACACTTGTCTCCCACTCGTAAGATTGTGAGACCAATCCTAGGTAGCAGCAGATGTTTCTCACCTAGGAGGCAAAGAAAAAACATCTGCTGTGAACTCTGCATGGTGTCAGGAAGGACATTGGGCCAGCAAATACCCAACTCCAGTTGCCCTGACTGTACCCTGAATTAAGGGATTACAGGGTCATAAAAAGGGAGTAATATTTCAATTTTCACTACATTCCTTATTCCTCAAATACAAGAAGACAGATTGAGAACTTACCATGTGATGTGGACATGGGAACTTGTATTTATTTAATATTTATTAAGGATTTACAGATGTAGACCAAAATAGCAATAGCACTTAGAGTTATATACCATTTCACAGTGCTTTACAGCCCTCTCTAAGCAGTTTACAGAGTCAGCATATTTCCCCCAACAATCTGGGTCCTCATTTTACCGACCTCGGAAGGATGGAAGGCTAAGTCAACTTTGAGCCGGTGAGACCAGAACTGCCAAACTGCTGGCAGCTAGTGATCAGCAGAAGTAGCTTGCAGTACTGCTGTCAGGCCTGGAAGCTATCTTTCTCATTGCATCTTCAGGCCTGCCACATTTACTACTGGGAGAAACTGGGAGGGGGGATTATATGGAGCATTGGTAATATATAATCATAATAACATTCCTTTCTCAGAAAGTCAAGAACAACTTGCCCTGCACCTGGAGGGTTGGAACTGGGAGGCATCTCCAGTCGGCACGGAGTTTGGATTGGGTGACGTGATGGACATATGGGTATTGGGCAGGGTCTTGAACTTTCCTTTGGGTGGGGAAAACCTGGAAGCTTTCAGATTCGGGTTTTCCCAGGTGTGCCAATATGACATCTCTAATAAAATGTAACTTTGAGGAAACTCAAGCTTCAGAGTTTTCTTTCATTGAGGGTGTTACTTGGAACCCTGACAAGTGCATTCTAACCACTGCACCACCGTGGTTCTTAAAATAAAATTAAAAGCATGATATCTCAAAATGAAATTGCCTATTTGTAGCAAAAACTACAAATGCCTGTATCACAGTGATGGGTTGCTATCGGTTCACCCCGGTTCAGGCAAACTGATAGTGGTGGGAGGCTCTGCCCACCAGCCCAGATGTCTCTGCACATGAGTGAACTGGTAGTGATGGGATTTGAAACCCACTACTGCTGTATCACCTTCGGTTCTGATGGTTCCTGTCTAGATTAGGACAGCACAAAATTTGAGTTCCTTATAAGGGACTCTGCCTTCTCATTTAATAGGCAGTGCATCATTCTCTGTGGTGACCAGTCTGAATTTATTGAATTGTTTGTTTCTGAATATTTTTTAAAATTAGAAGAGAGATTAATGTTATCCTATAATGGAGATAGATAGGGCATTTCAAAATATCTATGCAATTGTCTTACTATTAGTATCAGAACATACCATAAGTCTCTTGAATAGGGGGATTTTATTGAATTTCTTGATCAATAGCATGGAACATACAGTTTCTAAGTATGCCCGTTTGACCGTCCTCCCCACTAATTTTCATGCAATGAAAACAAGAGCATTTTCAATACTTTTTTCAAGTTCTTTTACTCCTTGTTCATTTAGACAGTAGGATATATTCTATAACTTAGTGTATAGGACACATTCACAATGATTAGAAGAAAATTGTCTGAAAATTGAAGTGTGATATGAATAAGGAGATAATCATTTCACATATTCTGAGGTAAGTGCAGAGCCTACCTTCTTAAACATGGTGGGCCAGATAATACTCTCTGCAGAAATGGAGAACAGCTTGTTTGGGGGAGCAAATGGATCTACTGTCCCAACTTTCACTCGATGGAAGGATTGGTTGGGGAAGGTGACCCAGTTGATTACATCAAAACCAGTTGCTATTTTCCCATTTTGATCAAAGAAAATCTTTTCGCCAGCACTGTTGTTAAATGAAACAGTTCTCAGGTAATTATGAAGCTAAGGAAAAGTAAATGAGAAGTGACAAGAATATATAAAATTAATTTAATACAGGTTAATAATGGCGAAGGATTGGGCTATATATTTAAGGCTATATCTTTAAAGATCAAAACAGAGCAAACTTCTTTTTAACTTGGCTTTGCAACCATTAGAGCCAGTTGCATCATTATTTATTTTAAGTTGCCAAATGTTATTCATCATTATTCATTTCAAGTTTCTAAATGGAATCCTTCTTTCCTTCCTTCCTTCCTTCCTTCCTTCCTTCCTTCCTTCCTTCCTTCCTTCCTTCCTTCCTTCCTTCCTTCCTTCCTTCCTTCCTCCTGTGTTCCAAATACAACTTCTACTCAATATCCTCTTTTTCCTCCTTTCCACTGACCTCCTATTTGTTTTCCTTTCTCCTTCTTTGCAGGTTTCTCACAGCTGTGTGAATCAAGTCTTTGTATCACTGATATACATATTTAACAGATTAACAGAGTTGGAAGGGACCTTATAGGTCATCTAGTCCAACCCCCCCCCCCCCGCTCAAGCAGGAGACCCTACATCATTTCTGACAAATGGCAGTCCAATCTTTTCTTGAAAGTCTCAAGTGATGAAACTCCCACAACTTCCGAAGGCAACTTCTGTTCCGTGGGTTGATTCTTCTCACTGTCAGAAAGTTCCTCCTCATTTCTAGGTTGAATCTCTCCTTGGTCAGTTTCCATCCATTATTCCTTGTCTGGCCTTCAGGTGCTTTGGAAAATAGTTTGACCCCCCCCCCTCCTTTCTGTGGCAGTCCCTCAAATATTGGAACATTGCTATCATGTCTCCCCTGGTCCAGTTTAAATAAGGCATCATGTGATTATATATTGAAAATAACAGTCCAGATGCATTTTGAAAAAGCACCTTTGAGAAACCAGGTAGAACATTTTGATACAATTCTTATTGTTATTCTGTGATCATATTGAAAATAACGGTCAAGATTTTATCAAAGTGTTTTACCTGATGTCTCAAAGATGCTTTTTCAAAAGGCAACGACACTGGGTTTTTTTTTCTTTGAGGAAGAGGTTTTGCTGTTCATCCAACTAAACTTCTTCAGTTCTGAAGTGAGAGAAATAAAATTATTCCTGTAAAGAAAAGAGCCTTAGTGACTCCATATTTGAACTTTTCATAACCTAAGCCAAGTGTCAGCAACCTGCTGCTCCAGAGCCACATGCGGCTCTTTGGGCCCTCTACTGTGCTTCCCTGTTGGGTGATCCCACCACTAGCTGGCCCCGCCTTTTGCCCTCTTCTTCCAGTCACTCCATGCCTGGCCTGAGAAGGTAAGAGTGATGGGGGCGGTATGGAGAAGTGGCCGGGGCAGAAACAGAGAGAGGGGGAGGGAGAGAGAGAGAGAGAGACATAGAAAGATACAGAGGGGGAGGAGAGAGGGAGAAGGGGGGATATATATATATATATATATCAAAAGGGTTTTGTGGTTCCCGGTGTTTTTTAACAACCGGTTCTCTGTCCTAATGACCGGCTGGGTACGCGTGGCAAGGGGGTCATGTGACTGGTGGAAGTGAGTGACATTGAGTTGGCCATGCCCATCCAGGTTTTGTGGTTCCCAGTATTTTCTTTTCTGTGGGAATTGGGTCCAAATGGCTCTTTGAGTGTTTTAGATTGTAGAGAGCTAACCATCTGTGTAAGACATTAAGATAAGGAATTATGTATGACGTTGATTCTGGGACAAATAGAGCTATAAACTTGCTTAGTACATTCCAAGTTAGGTCAGTCTGACCTAAGTCAAATGTCACAGTAGAAGGAAGGAAGGAAGCTGACATGTTCAGATTAATTGTATTGCTATGAAACATGTGTCATGGGGATTTCTGATTCAGGAAAATGTTGCGGAATAGCTAAAAACCTATGTAACATCCGATAAGTGGGGGTGTATAATTGTTTTGCTGATAGTTTGAAAATGTATTTAAACCATGTATTCAGATTTGTACGATGTTCTCTCTCTTCTTGGAGAACCCTTTTGCAAAAGCTTATGATATATCTTTTAAATAAATATGCTTTTTATTGTTCATGGTCTCCGCATTTCTATATGAGAGGGTTTTTTTCTCACAACTTCTGTTCTGAAGCGAAATCTCTTCCTCAAGAAAAAATACATAGTCCAGTTGCCTTTTGAAAAAGCATCTTTGATGTCAGGCCTGGAAGCCATCTTTTGTCTTAGGCCTTCAGACCTGCCACGTTTACTACTGTAGGCAATTGGTAGGGATTGTACAGAGCATAGGTGATATATAGTCATAATAACATTCCTTTCTCAAGAAGTCAAGGCCATCTTGCCCTGCACCTGGAAGGCTGGAACTGGGAGGCATCTCCAGTTGGAATGATGCTTGATTGGCCATGTGATGGACGTGTGGGTGCTGGGCAGGGACATTAACTTTTCTTTGGGTGGGGAAAATCTGGAAACTTTCAGATTCGGGTTTTCCCAGATGTGCCAATATGACATCTCTAATAAAATGTAACTTTGAGGAAATTCAAGCCTCAGAGTTTTCTTTCGTTGGGGGTGTTACTTGGAACCATGACATTAACCCGAATCAACATTTGAGACAACTATGACCTGGATGACTGAGAATCTCCATAGACATTCTATCTGATGGTTCTGGTAGTTTCTGCTTAATATGGAAAAGGAATTCCATATGCGATTTCTGCTCAATTTTCCTCTTTTGCTTTCTTCCCACTGACCACCTCTTCCTTTCTCCTTCTTTGTAGACCTCTCATAACAATAGGGTCATGTTGAAAATAATAGTCAAAATTGCATCAAAATGTTCTATCTGATGTTCTAGTGGTTCCTGCTTAATATGGAAAGGGAATTCATTCCCCTCTTACCTGCCACACATTCTTATTCAAAATTCTCACTTTGGAACTTTTTCTAGTTGACATCCATTTGTGCTGGGATGAAAGCAAGGTTTGCAAAGCATGTGCCACAGCATGGACAGCATTGTAGACACTGTAACTCTGTCCAGTCATCCTGGTGTCAAATACGGATTGAGGAAGGGTCTCCAGCTGCTCCTCACCTGTGCATTCGTTCACAGCATCCTCCTCTAACATGGCATTAGAGCAGTGGTTCTCAACCTTCCTAATGCCGCGACCCTTTAATACAGTTCCTCATGTTGTGGTGACCCCCAACCAGGGGTGGGTTCTAAATTTCTTTTACTACCGGTTCTGTGGGCGTGGCTTATTTTGTGGGTGTGGCTTATTTTGTGGGCGTGGCTTGGAGGTCATGTGACCGAGTGGGCGTGGCTAGCTGGTCATGTGACCGGGTGGCCATGGCTATGTGTATAGGGACTACTCAGAGGGCTGAAAAAAAGTCATTTCTGACAGGTCCTCGCACTTTTGACTGGTCCTCACACTTATGACCATCCTCACATTTATGCCTGTGCAGCATTCTTAACAACCATGTCACTCATTTCACAACTGCTTCTCTTTACCATGGTGACAAGATAGGGCAAAAATGTAAAATGTGAGGACAGTCGTAAGTTCGAGGACTGGTCAAAAGTGCGAGGACCAGTCAAAAATAACTTTTTCAGCCCTCTGAGTAGTCCATATGCATAAAATGATACAGCAATAGAGAGGAATGAAGGAAGGGAAGGGAAATTAGAATAGGAGTGAAGGTAAGAGAGGGAGGAAGAGAGGAGGAGAAGGAGAAAGAGGAAGTAGGGAGAAGAAGAAGAGGGGGGGAAGAGAAAGTAAGTAAAAAAGAAAAGACAAAGGTGGTAGGTTTGAGGAGAAAGATTGCTGTACAATAAAAAAGATGAAAGGGAAGAAAGCCAACCCCAAACAAATATAAAGATATTAAGATAAAGAATGAATTGTTAAACTTTAAAGAATAAAAGAGAACAAATAGGAATAAATAGCAATAATTAGAAACACACATACAAACATACAACATATTTTCTTTGAACAGAGTATTTGGCCGGTCCACAAATTTAAACAGTTGTAGGAGGTTAGCAGCCGCCCCTTTCCTAGAAGAATGAAATATTTTGGGAAATATTAAAAAGGCAGAATATTATATTTCCCTGGATGAGAAATGGAGAAGCATATTTTACAGACAAAGCAGCTCCCACCTTCCTGCCCCCCACCCTTTGTTAATGGGCCAGAGGCAGAAAGTCAATCCTTTGTCAAAGGACATTTGCAACACAATAGCAACAGAAACTAACACAATGGGCCCCATCAAGCCATGTGATCCTGTCCACTATTAAAACATCTTTCCAAACAGTCTCCATGTTTCCAGTGTCTTTTTCCCCACTTGGAGCAGAACCCAGAAGGATATTTCTTCCAACACAGTATTTAGTCATTTCAATTAAATTTACAATTTCTATATTTCTTTTTTACCATATTTATTCCTCAACTATTTTTTTAAAAAACCAATATTACCCTTCATCCTCATCTCTAATCTTAATCAAATTCAATTTTTCCCTTCTATTCTATATTATACCCCTTTGCATTGTCATCTATTTTTATATCCATCCTCACATTGGTTAATTATGTAATACAGTTGTTTAATACAAATTCAACATTTTAATATAAATCAATTAGTTATATAACTATCTTTTTTGTATATTTATCAATATGAACATGAATATTCCAATTATTTCCATGCAATCCAATTTCTTACAAATCAATTAATTATATTTACCAATAATAATAAACCAAATAATTTCCCCCATATATTCCTCCAAACCACAACTTAACCATTTCTGCTTTCAACACAATATACAATTAATAGTATCTCAATTATTACAATTCCATAGTTAAATAGAGCTTTTTTTCTTTTGTGTTTTAAAATCTTGAACCTCCTCTTGCCCTAAATTTCCCATTGTTTGCAGTTTTGTACCTACCTTTTTTGGTGAGGAAAAAGAAAAAGAAACCTCTCTGCCTCATTTTGTCACGTTGCAGCTAAGACCCTGCTTTCGCTTTCTCTTTTCAGTATAGCTAGGGGGAAAAAAACTTGCTCCAGGAATTTACCTCTTTGCATCTAGCTCTTTGAAGCCCCGCGGCAAGAATTTAAAGTTTTTTTCCCTCTAGCCATCAGCTGGGACTCCGGAGCAACAATAGATTGGGAGTGGGCGGGGTAAGCGAACGGCGACCGGGCGATCCAGCAGAGGCAGAGGGTGAGTGAAGGCGGGGGGGAGAGAGGGCTTTGGCGACCCCTGGGAAATGGCCATTCGACCCCCAAAGGGGTCGCGACCCCCAGGTTGAGAACCGCTGCATTAGAGAAAGAACATTGAAATGCACTTTCCCAAAATATCCTGATCAAACTGTCTTCCTCAGCAAGAGTAACTTTTCTCATCTGAAGAAATCTCTTGAATTCTAAGAGATCCTTTGAGGAAACTTGAAAAGACAGAGAACCATGGATGAACTCCATACTCTGATATCTTTGAAAAGGAGCAGATGAGAACTCCATCTGGGCTGGCATTATCCAAATTTTGTCTTTTCTCTTCACTACATTGTATTCAAATTCTGAAATGTAGGGCAACATTCTCAATACTGTTGTTTCCTGGTTTTCACAATAGATGATGACAACGTTGGCCCTGCTCCTCATGATAACATTGTAAACCTTTATATAGTGTGTAAGTGTACCTACAACTTCATTGGAAACGGCTCCTTTTGGTAACTCTTCCACAAAGTCAAAGCATATACCTTCCTGAGAAAATAGAGCAATCCTATTCTTTAGAAACCCGTCTCGTTTATCGGTACTTTGGACAATCAGCCCAATCCATATCCACTGGAAATAGAAACAGTTGGATCATCCCCTTAATTTGAAGATCTTCATTTGGAAATGTCTGATGCAAGAAAACAGCCTGTGTGCTGACATCTATCACTGGAGTAGAGCCATACGTGAGCTGAGGAAATTACATGTGGAATCCAATAGTTATGACAATCAAATATCAGAACTTATTCAAAACACACTTAGCAGATAGATGTGGTGTGGCAATCAGTGAGAGAGATCTTACTAAGTGAAAAAAAAAAGTGTAAAACAAAATACTCTTGCTAAGGATCTCAGGATCTCCATCAGCCGGATCTCCAGCATGGGTTTTCCCTTTGATGCATGCTTGCTATTGGCTGCCATAGTAACAGCAAGGGGAGCATGGCATTGGGGTTTGGGAAGTGTGCTGGTGTGATGAAGGACCACGTGAACTAAAAGGGAGGTTTGCTCTCAAGAATTACTGTGCTACTGAATGGAGTTTTTTACACCCAGTCAAGGCCAACCGTCCTAGGACGCCAGGTGGATGAAAACACCTAAAGATGTGCTCCACATGACACTATGTGGGATGTGGATTGGACATTTAGCCTAGGTCCCTGGGGGAAGGGATTTGGGGAAACTTTCAATATGTAATTTCATGCCTTTTGGATCAGATCTTGCTTTCCTTGTGCCGCTATCATTTCAAACAGTAAAAGTACCTCTTCTCTACTTCAATGGAGTCTGGGGTTTTCTTTCTTGGGTTTTGAACAGAGGCAGGCCTGACATTAGGGCTTGTTTAGAATCAATTGATATGAAATAATAACTATCTAAAACATAAAGTGAGGGTTCTGATTTCTCTTTGTACTCTGAAAATAATATTAACAGATATTCTTTTCCTAATTTTTTTTAGATAGGATTTTGTGTGGTCTCTAAGAATTGACACCAATCTGATGGGTCAAAAATCAATAATCATAAAGCAAACAATTAAAAAAAATGCTTTCAAAAGTTAATACATGTGTGGTATTGTGATTATTATGTACACCAGCACCAATTTATGAAGCATTGTAACAAATGTTTCTCAGTGATATATTTTGTATGCAGTTCCAAAGACTAAATCAAGTTACCAGTTGTTTATAATAATAAAAAAAAAAAGCCAGGGGTTTTTACTCACTAGATATTTGCACTAAGTAAACATCTATTTCACAAGTTGTGAATTAACTCCTATCAATTACCGTTAATGTCGAAATTTGTTAATTTTTTAAAACAAATGTATCTCATAAGAATATATGTATCCCAATACTCCCACAGCATCAAGTTCCGGAATTCAAAATTTAAAAACCTAAATCCTATGTAATCCTAAATCTAAAAACCTAAAATTACTGCTCCTAATTAAAAAAAACCCCTAATTTATAGATATTATTAAATAAAAATAAAGTATTTTACAGCTATATAAAAATAGCTGTTACGGGAAGATAAGGAGCTCACTAAAAAGGCTGTCACATGGCAGCCATCTTCTCACCTATCTCGTTAATCGTTTTCACACCACACACCATTCAACTCTGTTATTGTGTTCATGCATCCCAATTATAATTATTGCTTTGATAATGGATAGCTATCATTTGTTTATTCAAATCTGAAAAATTATCAGAGAATTTTACAGTGTTATTTGTTCACATTTCATTTAACAACTTCTGTATACAAATCACAAACCCCCTTTATGGACCTCTTAGGAATGGGGTGAGATCCACGATAGACAGTTTAATATTGAAGCTGTGGGGGTTTGAGGATGTAACAACAGAGTCAGATAGAGCATTCCAGGCATTGACCACTCTATTGCTGAAGTTGTATTTTCTGCAATCGAGTTTGGAGCTGTTTACTTTGAGTTTGTATTGATTGTTTTCCTGAGTATTATTGAGGTTGAAGCTGAAGTAGTCGTTATCTTGAAACTGCCCCCCCCCCCAAAAAGGTGGTGTTATTTGCCATCAGACCTCAAAAATACACTTTTCCCAAAAGGTTTCCACAATTTTGGCCACTACTGTAGATATAACATTCTAACAAGTTCCGCTTTATTATGGGATCCCCAATCGAGTCGACTCAGATTGATATCCCACTTTTATGATTTTTATAAATAACATGAGGCAGTGAACACATGTAATATGCTTTCTTCCTCCTATTTTCCCCACAACAACAACCTTATATGGTGGGCTGGGCTGATAGAGAGTAATTGGTCACCCAGCTGGCCTTTATACCTGAGATGACACTGTAATTTATAGTCTCATAGTTTCTAGCCTGGTGCCTAAAACACTATACCAAGTTGTTCTATTTAATTCCATTCTTAAAATGAAATGACTTTCATATTCTCCCATCTAAGTTGAAACATCTTTTTGGATCTTTTTTTCTTCAGGTGTTCTAAAATGAAATCATATAATCACTAGAACTATACCCAAATTAATTTGGTTGATATAAGTATTAGTTACCAGTAGCTTTATTTTGAGCAGACTTATTAGTATTTCTTAATGTGTTTAATCCATAAATAACTCTTCAGTGGCAAGCTTACTACAGAAAAGCTTATATACATTGAAAGAAGTCCAAAAAAACAAAATCCTAAATAGACCCTTCAATATGATGATTTTGATTGAACAGTCTGATAAAATATCTGAATGTACTGTACCAAACAATTAACGACAAGGCCGAGTTCATTTAATCCAGTGGTTCCCAGCATAAGGCCCACGCCCCACAGAGAGGCAATTTGATTTTTAATGGGGGCAATTGAAATCTTGCTTAAACCAAGTTAATGATGTTTTAGACTTCCTCCACATGAGTAGGAGTTAATTTTTGGAATAGTAAGAATTATATGTCAGGGGGTGGGGGGGACAGGAGTGAAATCCAGCAGGTTCTGACAGGTTCTGGAGAACCGGTAGTGGAAATTTTGACCAGTTCAGAGAACTGGTAAAAACCACCTATGGCTGGCCCCAGAGTGGGGGTGGGAATGGAGATTTTGCAGTATCCTTCCCCTGCCATGCCCACCAAGTCACACTATGCCCACCAAGCCATGCCCACAGAACCGGTAGTAAAAAATATTGGATTTCACCACTGGGGGGGGGGGGCATCAGGATTTTAGGCATGCTTAGGTGGGACATGGCCAAAAAAAGTTTGGGAACCACTGATTTAACCCGAACGGGACAAATGGAATAGATACAGTATTTTTCAATTGATTGAAGATAGTATGCAAATGTATTATAAAGCGCACGCTCACATTTTTGGTGCTGGGTGAACCGGTAGGTAAATTATGTTAATCCCACCTCTGAGCAGAAATTACCTTGTTAAACTCATCTGGCCAAGTGATGTTCTCTACAGAAATGGTGAACAGCTTATCTTGGGAAGCTGTGGGATCTACCCTTCCAACTTTGACATTAAGAAAAGTCTGGTTTGGGAATGTGATCCAGTTGATGATATCAAATCCAGTTCTTAATTCCCCATTTTCATTAAAATAAATTTTATCTCCAACACTGTTGTTAAATGAGAGTTTTTTCAGATAGTGATGCAGCTAAATAGAAGAATTGATAGGGATAAATATACCTTATACTACTAATACTTTACATTACTAGGTTTCACACTTTGGATCAGTTTACTTATTCAATACATACTGAATCAAGTCTAATAATTGATTAGCTATAGATCATCAAGTCATACCTGGGATTAGCTATAGATCGTCAAATCAGATCTGATTTCATTTACAAATACGTACTCCATATTCTTGCCACTACTTACATATCATTGTAAAGATAAATGCAATTCTTAAAATTATAAGAACACTAAAAAAGGAAGAGACCTAAATATCACCATTCCAATATTCTCATTATGTCCCCAGATAAGTAAGATATACACTACCTGCCAGGCCTCTTGATTCGCAGTCAATAGTCTGGCTGCCCTAACTTTATATTTGAATCTGGGTGAAAGCACGGCTCGCAACGCATTTGCCACAGCATAAACTGCATTATAGATGCTGTAACTTTGCCCAGTCATAGTGGTATCAAAGATAGCATTAGGAAGACTCTCCAACTTCTCTTCTCCAGTGCACATTATTCCAATGTCCTTATCCAACCTGGGGAAGGAACATAAAAATGCCTGTTCCCAAAACAACCTTGTTAAATGGTCTTCCTTTTCTGAAGTTGGCTTTCTCATTTGGACAAAATTTTTGAACCCAGAGATCTCTTTGGAGGACACTGCCAAAGATATTACCCCATGGAAGAAATCCATCTCTCGCATTCTTTGAAAGGAAAGTGAGGTGAACTCCATCTGGGCTGTCATTATCCAAACTTTATCCTTTCTCTTGATTGGGATCTCTTCAAAATCTGACGCATAGGGGAACATTCTAAAAATGACCATGACCTGGTTTTCACAATGTAAAATGACAACATTGGAAGTGCTGTTCATGATAACCACGTACATTTTAATCAATTCACGAAATGTAACTAAAATGTTGTCAGAAAATGTCTCCATGGCCACCTGTTCCATGAATTCAAAGCACACACCTTTCTGGGGAAACGTAGTGACGGCATTCTGTACAAATCTCTCCCCGCTCTCGGTACGTTGAAAAACCAGCCCAATCCATTTCCATTTTAAATACAAGAGCAGACTGAGAATTCCCTTAATCTCAATGCTCTGATCTGGGAAAACTTGATGAAAGAATGCAGCATGTACATTGTATTCTTTTTTGGGGGCAGGTCCATAGAGGAGCTAGAAAAATGAATTAAACAGATGATGGATGTCCAAATGCAATACTCATGTTTTTCCTACCCTGTTTTCCCGAAAATAAGACCCAACCGGAAAATAAGCCCTAGCATGATTTTTTAGGATCCTTGTAATATAAGCCTTAGCCTAAAAATAAGCCCCAGTTAAGATCATCAGCCAGACAGACGCAAGTAGCACCGTATTTCCACAAAAATAAGACCTAACCAGAAAATAAGCCCTAATGCAACTTTTGGAGCAAAAAATAATATAAGACCCGGTCTTATTTTTGAGGGAGCACAGTAAATATTTATGAGTTACAGTATTTGCAATTAAACATTATCATATCCCCAGCCGAGAACTGAGGGATAAACATCTTTTTTAAAGAAATGTATAAACGTGAACATTATTACAAAGCCATAGATCTAGATTTAAGAAATAAGTTCTTGATTCTTGATTCAGGAAAGGTTCTAATGAAAGTGCATCACACTATCTCCTTCATCTGGTTTCCTGCTTATATGTCCCAGCAAAGAAAGTGAACCAATCAAGGGATGGCAATATAAAGATCAATAAAATATCATTGTTTTTTGTTCCCGTAAGCCATAGGCCTCAAATGATAAAGTAAAATACAAATCAATTTGGTGTTTCATATACAGTTTTGAATAATTTTCAGTCCTTAAAGCCAGATCATTCATCTTGGTGGAAATTGTGATCCTACAAGTTCTGTACAGTGATATTTTCCTGTTCTGGTTCTGACCAAGAGTCTATAAATATTCCATATCCATTTATCGCTGCACCCATCTTACTAAAATACCTGCCTGTTAGTTTCCATAATGTCTGATATAAGA
This sequence comes from Pituophis catenifer annectens, assembly GCF_029215685.1. Taxonomy (NCBI): domain Eukaryota; kingdom Metazoa; phylum Chordata; class Lepidosauria; order Squamata; family Colubridae; genus Pituophis; species Pituophis catenifer. The sequence goes on from NW_027256895.1 coordinate 15,688,590, forward strand.
GTCAATAGCATATATATATATTGGAAAATATATTCTCTCCTGCTCTACCATTTAACAGGAAGCACCTACCAAAATCCCTTTTGCGACTAATGAAACTCCTAGACCAGGGGTGTCAAACTCAAGGCCTTGGGGCCAGATCCGGCCTACAGGGTGCTTATATCTGGCCCACCCTGGAAACAGCGAAGGACTGGCCCTTGGTGCCTCTGCCAGTGAAAATGGAGCTTGGGAGGGCCACACGCAGGTCCTCCTGAACTCTGTTTTCACTGGCAGAGGGTTGCAGGAGGCTGTTGCAGCCGAAAGCGGAGCTCAGGAGCCTGTTTTCTCTGGCAGAGCACTCGGGCCACCACAGGCACCCTGACATGAGTGACATCATATGAGTGACATCGAGCTGACCTTGCCCACCTTGGCCATGCCCACTCTGGTTCCCCAAGGTCAAACACAACCCTGATGTGGCCCTCAATGAATTTGACATCACTGTCCTAGACTGTTTCATGCCAAAACACTGAGCTTTGTGCATTTTGGTCCTGAGGCTTCTATTTCTCAGGGAAATAACATTCATGCTTGAGTTCAGTCATTCTTCAGCAGTTCAGAAACCTGTGGCCATCATTAGTTTCATTTTCCTGTGTCAGATAATAACTGACTACACTCCCCAGACAGAATTTTGACCTTTGTTCTTTGCACTGTTTATCATGATCTGTGATTGGTGAAATCAAACAATGTCTCTTTTGTCGTATATTTGCTACTACCTAGCCACATTGTACAGTAGTGGCCAAAATTGTGGAAACCTTTTGGGAAAAATGTATTTTTGAGGTTTGATGGCTAATAACACCACTTTTATTAGAGTTTCAAGATAATCATATTCCACTGCTGGAATAGCCTGGGAATAGCCCAGACCTTAACCCAATTGAAAATCTATGGAGCTGACTAAAGAAACTTGTTGGTCAGAAGTGACCCAGCAATAAAACCCAGTTAATAGAAGCCATCATTCAATTTGGTTTCACTTTATAACAGCTGCAGAACTAAAAGACTTGGTTCACTCCATGGGAAGACGTCGTAAGGCCGTAATATATGCTAAAGGTTACCCAACTAAGTATTAACTGGCATGATAATTTTTGTATATCTCGTTTTCTCTATGGTGATAATTTTTGTATATCTCATTTTTTTCTATGGTGATACTTTTTGTATATCTCGTTTTTTCTACGTGTTTCACTTTTCTTCTTTATACTGTAACTGCTATTCTAATAGCAAATCCTTCATAAAAGTTATTGCATTTCATTCTTGATTAAATTATCTTTCCATTGATGTATAATTTTATGGTACTACTCCAAAAAAAGTGGTATTATTAGCTAGTTTTAGAAAATACACTTTTCCCAAAAGGTTTCCACAATTTTGGCCACTACTGCACTTCTTGAATCATTCCCTTCCTGCTTGAGTGCCAGGCCAGTTTTCCAGCCATACCACTTCTGGACTGAGTGGAATTACAAAACTTTCTAGCGGGTAGGCTTCCTTATATAGTAGTCCTGGTTACTGCATTGATCATCAGTGGATCCAGGCTCTCCATCATTTGGTTCCCAAGTGAGTTTAGCTTTTTTGCTAAGTCCATGGATCTCCTTGGTTTCTTGAAGAACTGCAAACACTAAAATGTGTTGACTGGAATCTCTAAAAGTAAATAGCGTACATCTATAAGTGAGTATGGCCAAAAGCATGACAGAGTACATCGAGCTTGACTAGGTGGGTCAGTGGCTAAGACACTGAGCTTGTCGATCAGAAAGGTCCGCATTTTGGTGGTTCGAATCCCTAGTACAGGTCTCCTGCATGAGCAGGGGGTTGGACTAGATGACCTCCAAGGTCCCTTCCAACTCTGTTACTGCTACTGAATCTCCATAATGTAGCAGTGAAGAAGAGGAAAAGATTTTTCACTGTCTAGGGAATCTCTAAAGGATAACTGAATGACTAAATTAAGCTCCTGAATCCTTTATACTATCAATATTAAAATATGGCGAGAACAAGTTAAAATGGCCCCAATTTGTATATCAGTGAACTCATATATGACCCATGAAATTAATGATATAATATGAATTAGCTCAAACACATGCACAGAATAAATAAATTAAAATACCCACATCTTTTGATAAGCCTACAAGTTTGCCTCCTCATTCCTGGTTTGAAATTGGTGCAATTTCCAAATCAGAGAAGTTAGTATAAAAGAAGAAGAAAAAAATAGTTTCCTTCCTTACTCTTCTTCTCTCTCTTAAGCAGAATTTACCTGTGGCATCTTGTAAATATTCAGAATGTTTGCCATGAAGGAACAGATGTGAGAGTTAGATCCTGCAATAACAGATGTTGCCTTGTCCTTTGCATCACACTTATAGTTAGGGATCAATCTGCCCTGTGTGGAAAGAAGCTCCATTGAAGCAAAGGTGGCTCCTCTTGCCATGAAATAGCTATCCGCAACGAGAATCCCCAGAGTTATGTTAGGTAACATGACAGTCTTTTCATTGATCTCCTTTACAGCGAAGATCAGAGCTAGAACATGTTGGTAATTCTGAAGGAAAAACCTGCAGTAAAAGGTATATTTTAAGACATGCAGCTTTGGTCATAATGGGAGTTCTCACACAGTTTATAAGTTAACTAAAGACAATTAGATATTTCAGACAATTAATTAGACAATTAGAGATATTTCACGAGAAGAGTACTCAACTCCTCTACTCACAACAGAATCTCTTATGCCACCAGGCTTGAAATTTTGGACACACTGGAACTGTGCTGCCTGTGGTCTGATGTAAGCATAGTACACAAAATTGTCTGCTACAATGTCTTACCTGTCAACGACTTCTTCAGCTTCAACCTCAATAATACACGGGCAAACAATCAATACAAACTCAAGGTAAACCTCTACAAACTCGATTGCAGAAAATATGACTTCAGCAACAGAGTGATCAATGCCTGCAATGCTCTACCTGACTCCATTGTTACATCCTCAAACCCCCACAGCTTCAACCTTAAACTGTCTACCGTGGACCTTGCCCCATTCCTAAGAGGTCTGAAAAGGGGGCGTGCATAAGTGCGCCAGCGTGCCTACCAACCCTGTCCTACTGTCCCCATTTATTTGTATTCATTTCTTTCGTTCATGTCCATGTTCATATTTATACCTACTATCTTGTACATGTTTGACAAACTAATAAAATAAATAAATAAATAACAATAAAAAGGTGAAAATTTCCCTATCAGTCGTGTCCGATGTTAGGGTGTGGTGAACATCTCTGTTTCTTGGCCAAGGAAGCCAGCATTATTCAAATATATTTTCCATGGTCATGTAGCTAGCTTGGCACATAGAATGCTGTTATCTTCCCACTGAAGTGATAACTATTTATCTATTCACATTTGCATGCTTTTGAAAGGCTAGTGGGCAGGAGCTGGGGCAAGTAGCAGGAGCTCACCATTGAGCAGAGGGAGCTCAGGTATCGAACTCAGGCTGGCTGTCAGCTCTCCAGCTGACAAACTCAGTGTCTTTAACCACTGAGCCATTGGGGTCAGACTTGATCTGTTTACTTTTTGAATATTATCATATAATTTTCAAACTACTTAATTGAGATACATGCAAGTTGCACAAGTATGAAAATGGATACATTAATTCTGCAGCAAATAGAATTCATTCATTCAATAAATAAATCTATCTTTTATTACAGTCACAGACCAGAATTAAAGATTAAAATATTGAACTAAAATAAAGCCAAACAGAATGAAGCATAAGTTAATACTGTATTACATTTAGTGCTGAGATCATTGATCGCTAGCCAAAGTCTGCCTAATTTTACAGACAGTACAACAAAATTTAGCTTCATTCAAATAAACTTTATCATGTTATCATACTGATAATATTAACAGCTGTACTTTAAAGAGAATTTCAGAATTTCCTGGCCTATTTGGAGAAGTGGAATTGAAATGTTTTCAAATGTATTTTAGGACTTCTCATTATTTCGATGACATTGAAAGTTGGTCTAATGAAAAGAATGGAGAATGCTGTACAAATGGAGGTAACTATTAGAATCCCATTAATCTATTATGAATAGTTTTCTCTAAGAATGCATTAATTGATGAAAGCGATATTCATCAATAATGCTAGTATTCCTTGTGCAGTTAGTAGACCTACTTCTATTTTTTATTTTTACAGCTCCTCATTCACTTTCTTCCATGAGGTTGATCCATGTAAGAATGCAGACGTAGAATTTTTCTGTGCCTGTTTCAAATAGCCACATTATTTGCCAATTGTTCATATGACAGCTGCAGGGAACAGATATTCAAGATCTTTTGATTCTTTTAAACAGACACAGAGACGTGCTAGTTTCCTATTATGCAATCATTACAATGATTGCATATTGATTTTCAGTTACTTGTAAACAGTGACCAAATAAGATGCATCTTTAATGATCCACAAGAAATGAAATAGCAAAAAAATATGGAAATCTTTGACTTTCAAAATTACAATCAATTAAAAGAAAAACCATTGTGCTAAATTTAGGTCTCCTACATGGAAAATTTTAAGGCTTTGGGAGTGATCTCAGTGGGCAGCTGCATGCATGAAAAAAAATAACTGCACTAATTGATAATAAATAAAATATGCTGCTGCTGATAATAATACCAATAACATTTGGCTAACTGTAATAACCAACCAGATTAATAATAATGCAGTAATAGCGTAGCAGTTAGGAGCTAGCCTTCCTTTGAGTTAGGTACTCCATTATCTAACAAAGTTATTATCATAGTACAGAAAGATTTTAACTCTTTTTTTTTTGTTAAATATAGATAGATACACATATGCATGCCACATTTAAGAGCAACATGTCTGTACATGAAATCATTAATCAGTTCTTCAGATGGATGCCTTGTAAAGTTCATTGTTTCAAACATTATGTAGGATTGAGGCATAATGCCACCAATGATGAGATCTCCTGAATGATAGTATTTATGCTTCATAAGATGAAGCTTGCCCATAGAACATGTTGTGTTCATAGCAGAAATATGGCAAACAATGTCTGGCAATAGTGCTGTCATCACAGTCATGAACAGTAGCATCCTTTAAAAGAAAATATACACCAGGTACCGATTCCTTGTGTACAGACTAAGCAAAAGAACTCATTGATTAGAACAGCCCGATATATTCTTGTTGTCTTGTTGGATCAGAAGTTGGAATGATCGATGTGAAGAATCACATTGCCAGTTTCATCTCTCTATTCCCAACCATGAAGGGAGCAATGGAGTCCCCTTTAATCTTAGTTAATTGTTGTTATTTTCTATAAGAACTATTCAGGGACTTGAGAAATGTTCAAGTTATTTGCACTCTTGGTAGCTACAGGGGAAATAAACACGACACTTATTGTTATGATCAGAAAAACAAGTGGAAAATAAATAATGAAATAAAATATTTCATTGACCTATGACATAGCAAGAAAAACTTGGAGAGGTAGAATTAGAATTAGAAGTAAAATCAGAAATGTTCAGTGTGAAGAATCAGATTGCCAATCCCTCTATTGCTAGCCAAATGGGACCAATGGAGTTCCCTTTAATCTTAGTTAAATTCACATTTGCATGCTTTTGAATGGCTAGTTTCAAAAGGAATCCAATGATTTATTAGGAGCAGCATGCCAGCATCTACTCGTGTGGGGTTTGCTCTGCCCTCGCTTAAGTTACGGCTCACCTTTGACCCTGTTCCTTCCCTCCTTTCAGTCTGTGTCATAAATCACATTCTCCAACGAGGCACTCCCGCGTGCTGTAGAGACACGCCTCACACCCCGGCTTTGGTAATCTGAGATTCACCGTTGGAAGAATGTATGCGTCAGGGATGGGTTCTACTTATATTTACTACCGGTTCACAACAGGAGCATGCATGTATGCTTTTGCGCATGTGCAAATTGTCCATGATGACGTTTGGGCAGGTGGGCGGAGCCTCCTGCCGCTTTTATTACTGGTTCGCAAGAACCGGACTGAACCAGGAGCAACCCACCACTGGTATGTGTGGAATGTACTCACCCCTTGAGTCTAATGGCAACTCAAGAGCAGACTAGAAATGCTTTTGCAAGTTGACAATGATTAGAAAAACAAGTAGAAAATACAGTATATTGATCATATCTAAGAAACAGCAAGAAAAATTTAAACCTACAATAAAACACAGAACAGAAAAAGAATTCAGTTGTGAAGTTCTATACTTAAAAACATTTTATAACATTCCTTTTTGCTAGAGTGCTTGTTTTTCTTTATTTAAAATTATTTATAAATGTGTATTATTATTCACAATGTAATATTCATATTACATATTATTTAGAAATATTTATAAAATATAAATCATGTATTTATAATTATGGTTCACTCATGTCCATTATGAGATGTGTGCTGCAACTTTATTAAGACATTTTGGTGACCGACATCAGCTATCAGATCATCCAACCTGTACATTTATTTGGTATTAATATTGTATGCTCCTACAAAACAATAAGGAATAGAAACAAGTTTCTCCACACTTGGAATACTGCATCCGTTTTTGGTCACCACAATATAAAAAAGATGTTGAGACTCTAGAAAGAGTACAGAGAAGAGCAACAAAGATGAGTAGGGGACTGGAGGTTAAAACATATAAAGAACCGTTGGTGGAATTGGGTATGTCTCATTTGATGAAAAGAAGGACTAGGGGTGACATGATAGCAGTGTTCCAATATCTCAGGGGCTGCCACAAAGAAGAGGGAGTCAAGATATTCTCCAAAGCACCTGAAGACAGGACAAGAAGCAATGGGTGGAAACTAATCAAGGAGAGAAGCAACATAGAACTAAGGAGAAATTTCCTGACAGTTAGAACAATTAATCAGTGGAACAATTTGCCTCCAGAAGTTGTGAATGCTCCAACACTGGAAGTTTTTAAGAAGAGATTGGATAACCATTTGCCTGAAGTGGTATAGAGTTTCCTGACAAAGCAGGGGGTTGGACTAGAAGACCTCCAAGATATCTTCCAACTCTGTTATTCTAATTCTAATTCTAGATTCTGCCAATGGTTTCTTTCTTCAATACAATTCACTGTGAGTGGCAGTGTCAGGCCAAAACCCCAAAATGGCACATGGTGATTCTTTCAAGCAGAATTCTTTATTGTTTTCACACCTATAGATAAAATATTTCCTGTTTGAGGACTGTACTATCTCCATCAAGCATATATTCTGAGAAACTACCCTCTTTCTCTCAAACATAATATCTGGATTGAGTTCCCCCTTATTCCTCTGGACAATATTCCCTACCTCTTGGGAATTCATCTCTTTACTGAATTTCAGTCACAGGCAGGAATTTCTTGTAATCTTGCTTTCTACCAAAATTTCCTACTAACAAGGCCAATTCCTCTACAAGTGTTCAGAGAACAGAATAATTTCTGGAGCATAGTGATTATACTCCATTGCCCATCTTCTGACAATACCAACCCTTTCTAAATATTTTAGTCTTTCTACTTTTGTTTTTGGAAATTTTTCTCAATTTTCTCCTGGCTCAGAAGTATTATTATTTTGGACTTCCAGTGGAATTTCCCACCAGAAACTTTTCGTTTTGGATTTAATGGAAAAAGATTTGGAGAAAAAATTTAGAGCTTTGATCTTGTATATGTTGACAGCAGTAAGACTACTGTACATACAAAAATGGAAGGACATTTTGATTCCCACCATGAATGAATGGCTACAGAAGCTGATGGAGCTGGCAGAAATGACTAAATTGACCATTTTGATTAACGAAAAGAATTTAAATACTTTTGTTGCCACATGGAGACTGCTTCTGAACTTTGTGCTTGAGGTAGAAAAAGAATGTACTTTGTGTGTTTTACTGATTAGATTGATATGTGTTTATAGATATGGTTAATTTATATTATTATGGAAAAGCAAAAAGTTGTGGTTTGATGTCAATGCTTTGTTTTACTGCAATAGAGGGAGTTGGAAGTCAATGGTTCTTTTTCTTTCCCTCAGCCCTTCCTCACTTGTCTTTCCTCTCTCTCCCCCCACTGTCTTCCTATTTACTTTTGTATTTTGTTTTTTATTCTGTAACCTAATAAAATGTTTAAACACTTCAAGAAGTATTCTTACTTCATGCACCAGGTGTATGGAATTTCTGTACAGATTTTTAATGATATTCTAATTCCAGAGTCAAGAGACACCATAATCTAATGAGTTTTGCATTTTCTGGTGCAGTGGGGGGAAGGTTGTTTACAGATTACAGATTAACAAAGTTGGAAGGGACCATGTAGGTCATGTAGTCCACCCCCCCCCACTCAAGCAGGAGACCCTACACCATTTCTGACAGATGGTAGACCAGTCTCTTCTTGAAAGCTTCCAGTGATGAAATTCCCACAACTTCTGGAGGCAAGCTGTTCCACTGGTTCATTGTTCTCACTGTCAGAAAATTTCTCCTTATTTCCAGGTTGAACCCCCTCCTCAGTGTAGCAGCCCCTCAAATATTGGAACACTGCTATCATGTCTTCCCTGGTCCTTCTCTTCACAAGACTAGCCATTCCCAGTTCCTGCAACTGTTCATTGTATGGTTTAGTATCCAGTCCTCTAATCAGCTTGGTTGCTCTTCTCTGCACTCTTTCTAGAGTCTCAATATCTTTTTATAGAGTGGTGACCAAAACTGGATGTGGTATTTTAGGTGTGGTCTTACTAAGGCTTTATAGAGTGGTATTAGTACTTCACTTGATCTTGATTGTATCTCTGTGTTAATGCAGTTTAGGATTGCATTGGCTTTTTTGGCTGCTGCCGCACACTGTTGGCTCATATTGAATTGGTTGTCCATTAAGACTCCAAGATCCTTCTCACAGTTACTGCTATTAAACCTGGTCTCACCCAGACTATATGTGTACTTTTGTTTTTTCTTGTCTAAATGTAAGACTTTACTTTTCTCTACATTGAATTTCATTTTGTTAGATAGTGATCAACTGAATCAATGACAAACTGAACTCCATATTCATTATTCATTTTTTTACTAATTGCCTCTTTGTATTCAAATCAGGCCTTAAAATAATGATATAGCATTTGGGGGAAAAGATGCAGCCCAGTAATCCAGCTGCAGAAGCCAAAATGGAGAAGATTTCCACAGCCACCATGTATTTGCCCTTCACACTCAGATAGGTTGGAACAAAAGATATCCAGACACTACAAAAGACCAACATGCTGAAGGTGATAAATTTAGCTTCATTAAAGCTGTCAGGCAACTTCCTGGCTAAGAAGGCTACTGTGAAGCTGACAGAAGTCAATAACCCCAGAAAACTAAGAACAATATAAAACATTGTGGTTGAACCTTCATTACATTTGAATACAATTTCTTCAGCCATGGAGTGCATGTCAGAATCTGGGAATGGGGGAGAATTTGCCAACCATATTATACAAATAGTAAATTGTGCTAGAGAGCAAGATAAGACAATAGTGTTGGCCAGTCTTTTCCCCACCCATTTCCTCATTTTGGAGCTTGGCTTGGTGGCCATGAAAGCAAGAATAACAATTGTTGTTTTGCCCAATATGCAAGATAAAGCGACTGAGAAGATAATGCCAAAAGCAGTTTGTCGCATTAGACATTTCACCTGATCTGGTTGCCCAATGAAGAGCAAACTGCAAAGGAAAGAGAGCAGGAGAACAATGAGAAGAATGTAGGTGAGTTTACGGTTGTTGGCTTTGACAATGGGAGTGTCTTGGTGTTTAATGAAGATGCCCAGCACCAACGCTGTGATAAAAGAAAAGAAAAGACTAATGGAGGCTAAGGTGATTCCCAGTGGCTCATTGTAAGACAAGAAAGTTGCTCTTTTTAGAATACAGAGATTTTGAGCCTTGTTTGGATATTGGTCTTCTGAACATTGGAAGCAATCAACTGCATCTGGAAAATAAAAGCATCATGGTCAGTTTTTAGAAATAGATAATCGAACGGAGAGTTACTGGAATTCATTTATTCCTCATGTAGTAATGGCTTTTTATATTTAGTGCCATTCTATAAGTATGCCAAATCTATCTATCTACCTATCTATCTATCTTCTATTTTCTATCTTCTATCTTCTATCTTCTATCTTCTATCTTCTATCATCTATCATCTATCTATCTATCTATCATCTATCAATCAATCTATCATCTGCCTTCTATCTATCAGGAGAGAGAGAGAGAGAGAAACAGAGACAGAGAAAGCACTTTGTGGTGAGGTCTCTCCTTATTACAAAATCTAATAATACTCAGAATATTTTATCATTTAGAACTCACACCAACTAAATAGCAAAAAAATTGTTTTGATTTAGGTGGAGGAGGAAAATATATATTATATGCTATACTATTCCACTGGAATTAGCTCTTAAAATGAACAGCTACATCCCAATTTTATCCTAGTCCTCTTTTTCACACACACACACATCAGAGAGAGAGAGAGAGACTGAGTGAGTGAGTGAGTGAGTGAGTGAGTGAGTGAGTGAGTGAGTGTGGGGGTGGGGGAGAGGGAGAGGGAAAGAGAAAATACCTCAACCTAGAAAGGAAAAATGTTCTGGATTAATCAGAAGATATAATCTGGAACAATATAGAGCAGGGGTGTCAAACTTGTATTGTCATGGCGGTATTATGTGACATATTGGGACTTTTTCCCCCTTCACTAAACCAGGTGGGGTGGGCCCAGCACATGACGCATCTGGCCTGCAGGCTGCGAGTTTGACAGCCCTGATATAGAGTAACCCAGATTGGATATTTATTTATGGATGTTATGAAATATGCATTCATTTTTCATATTTATTAAAACAGTACATAGAATGTAATGTTTTATATTTATTATGAATTTGTTATATTTATTATTAAATATAATATGTTTAATTTTTATACAGCAATATCATTGCGGGATCCAATTGGTCACTGGGACCAGAGATTTAGTTTTCCAAGCTTTGGGGCTTGGAAACCTCTCTCTCTCCAACCCTGCTCAATGATTCTTCAGCATATAGACCAACAAAGACATCCAAGATGACAGTCACACAATATTTCAGCCAACTTAAATAAAGCAATTGTATAACCTCCCGGCTGAACTATTGTAATGCTCTCTACATGGGGCTCCCCTTGAAGAGCACTCGGAGGCTCCAACTGGTCCAGAATGCGGCCGCGCGGGTGGTTATGGGTGCAATTTGTTGTGCCCGCGTGACACTCCTCCTGTGCGAGCTGCACTGGCTCCCAGTGGTCTTCCGGGTGCGATTCAAGGTGTTGGTCACCACCTTTAAAGCGCTCCATGGCATAGGACCCGGGTACCTTCGAGACCGTCTTCTGCCACCAATAGCCTCCCACCGATCAGTCCGCTCCCACAGAGAGGGTCTCCTCAGGGTGCCATCAGCCAAGTTATGTCAGCTGGCGACACCTAGGGAGAGGGCCTTCTCTGTGGGAGCCCCAGCCCTGTGGAATGAACTGCCCCCGGAAATACGTAAGATCTCTGACCTCCGGGTGTTTCGCTGTGCACTGAAGACCCTGTTGTTCCGCCAGGCTGGGCTATTAACATAATAATTTTAAATTGGGGTATTTTAAATTTTTGGGTTTTTAAACCAGCCAAATCTATTTAATTATTTTAATTTTTAATCATTGTTGTGTCTTGTGTTTTTAAATTGGCTGTACACTGCCCTGAGTCCTTCGGGAGAAGGGCGGTATAGAAATAAAATAAAATTATTATTATTATTATTATTATTATTATTATTATTATTATTATTATTATTATTGAAAAGAAATGGTGGAAAATGAGAGGAACAGGCACCGCCCCAGCGAGATTTTATGGGCTCCCCAAGATTCACAAAATAGGGTGTTGTGGCCTGCCAGCGGCCAGCGAAGCTGGTGGCAGACTCAGGCAGTGAGGAGGTTGGGGAGGAACATGAGCCAGTCCTGGAGTCTGGGGAAGGCTGTGATGAGTGCTCTGCATCGGAGGCAGAGATGGGCCAAGGGCCATCCGACAACTGCCTTTGGAGTTGGATATCAGTGTGGCAGAAGTTATCAGAACAGCTGGAGCCTGTTCCCTATGTGCGCATGTACAGAGCTGCCAGGAGAAGGGAATAACTAAGGAACAAGGGCTGACTTGGGAGTAAAGGCACAGGTGGATGGTGAATGGCTCCTCCCATAGGGAATAAAGAGGAGCAAAAGGGGAGTGGAGTTTGCAGGAGACAATTAGTTCATTTCAGTAGTGTGAAGATCCGTCTATGACTCTCAGAGACTCCTTGCCAAGTCTTTTTTTGTACAGCATTGCATTTGGAAGATATCGGCCTGGCAGCTCTCCAACACTGATAAGGTCTGTGATTGTAAATTCACCCATATCGACTGTTTGCCAGGACTTTGCTGGATGTGAATGAGAGGAATTCACATTAGCTTAATAAAAAGGGGTTTTGTCATGACAAGGAATATGCTCCGTGCTTTTGTGAAGCCTAGCTCAGAACATAGGGGTCCTTCTCAGACCTATTGCAGCTCCAAAGGAGCTGCAGTACCTACCTACAACCTAGCTAAATGGCTGGTACAACCCTTAAGCTACCTGACTCCACCCTTGAACAGCATGGTAATATCCTCCATACAATTTTTAATCTGGAGAGAGAGAGAAGTTCCCTAAGGATGGGCTCCAGTATGAGTCTGAAAGCTTGGAAGACTCAGTGACTGACCCAGATTGGATTCTGCAACATTATCCTGGGACGTCACACATGTATTTGTCATCATTCATGAGCAATATCTTTGGTTCAGCCACCACATTAGAAATCTGTTGTAGAAAGTTTTTTTTAAAAAAATAGAATTTTGAATCACAGTTAAGGAGACTGAATAATCCTGCACAAGACAACTCTTACCCATCTGGTTTGAAATTTTCCCTTTTGCACATCGAAAGCAATCATAACAGCAAAATGGCTTCCCTTCTATTTTCATCTTTCTGTATCCTGGATAGCAATTGTTGTTGCACACAGAAAGAGGTGGAACCTGTTAAAATGTATAAAGCAGGATTTATTGAAAGTCATCGGGGTGTTGTTGTTTTTTTTCATAAACATTCTATTTCAGAGTGGGTTTTACTTTTAAATAATGAACATGGGAAGTAGATGCCCTGAAAACTCCTGATGTTTTAGACCAATTATAGCAATAGCACTTAGACTTATATATTGCTTCACAGTGCTTTTACAGACCTCTCTCAGCGGTTTACAGAGACAGAATATTGCCTCCAACAATCTGGGTCCTCATTTTACCCACCTCAGAAGGATGGAAGGCTGAGTCAACCTTGAGCCTGGTGAGATTCGAACTGCCAAATTGCAGGCAGCTGGCAGGCAGCAGTAGTAGTCTGCAGTACTGCACTCTAACCACTGTGACACCGTGGCTCAATTATATTAATTATTTTATTATATTAAATCAATGGAAATATTGTAGAGAATACAACAGCTATAAAAACCAAAGGTAAAAAAAGAAGAATTGGACATGAAATTAGCACAGGGTGAAAGCCAGCAGATTTTGACAGGTTCTGGAGAACCGGTAACGGAAATTTTGAGCAGTTCGGAGAACTGGTAGTGGAAATTTTGAGTGGTTTGGAGAAGCAGCAAATACCACCTCTGGCTGGCCCCAGAGTGGGGTGGGAATGGAGATTTTGCAGTATCCTTCCCCAGGAGTGGGGAGGGAATGGGGCTTTTGCAGTATCCTTCCCCTGCCATGCCCATCAAGCAACACCACACCCACCAAGCCACACCCACCGAACCGGTAGTAAAAAAATTTGGATTTCACCACTGAATTAGCATTATTTTGCTAGGTGAAACTCAAGATCTAGAAGAATTTGTTTGCCATCCATAAATTATAGAGAGGAATGAACTTTTAGAAATAAAGAGGAATGAACTTTTACCCGTGCATTTCAATTCCCTTTTTTTAATTTTTGAGAAAGTAATGGTCAAGTGTTCTCATTGAATCAGGGTTAACACGGTAGAAAAATGTCCCCAGGAAAAGAGATGCCATCTTGCTTCCTACTACATTTTTCACAAAATGTTTCAGCAACAGTAAACAACTTTTGTAAAAATTATTCCCCCTTTAAAATTAAAAGTAACTTCAAATTGCAAATATTCTGCAAATCCAGCTTGAATAAAATCAAAGGACTATTGGGAAATAAACCATGGATTTTCCAAACGTACCATCTCGTTATTATTGAAATCTCCTAATACATATACACATACTGTATATACATATACATATACAGAATGTTCTTTCTGTGCCAACTCAGGAAGCTCAAACTGCCCAAGGAGCTGCTGAACCAGTTCTACAGAGGAATGATTGAGTCTGTCATCTGCACCTCTATAACTGTCTGGTTTGGTTCTGCAACTCAACAAGACAGACACAGACTTCAGAGGATAATTAGAACTGCAGAAAAAACAATGGCTACTAACCTGCCTTCCATTGAGGATCTGTATACTGCATGAGTCAAAAAGAGGGCTGTAAAAATATTTACAGACCCCTCGCATCCTGGACATAAACTGTTTCAACTCCTACCCTCAAAACGACCAGTTGTTCTGGTGAGCACTGCACACCAGAACAACTAGACACAAGAACAGTTTTTTCCTGAATGCCATCACTCTGCTAAACAAATAATTCCCTCAACACTGTCAAACTATTTACTAAGTCTGCACTACTATTACAGGCTGAGGCAAAGAGGCAGTCCCAGAACCAGCAAAATCTGGGGGATGGGCAGGGGACAGACTGTATCTGCCTTCAGTGTGGAAGGGATTGCCACTCTCGAATTGGCCTTTTTAGTCACACTAGGTGCTGTTTTAGGACCTCTTTCCAGAGCACGATACCATAGTCTCTTGAGACTGAAGGATGCCAATGAATACTATTAATCTTCTCATCTTCTTATCGTTCCCATTACCCATCTCCTCCCACTTATGAATATGACTGTAACCTTGTTGCTGGTATCCTTACTATTTATATTGATATTGTTTCCTGATTGCTTATTTGTATCCTATGACTATCATTAAGTGTTGTACCTTATGATTCTTGATGAACGTATCTTTTCTTTTATGTACACTGACAGCATATGCACCAAGACAAATTCCTTGTGTGTCCAATCACACTTGGCCAATAAAGAATTCTGTTCTACATACAGTAAGATTAAAATTGCTGTGCTATGTTCAAACTTTGTATATTATATCATATGTAGTTTAAATTACTTTAATGCACTTTCAAATGTGTGGTTTTCTTTAATCCTGGCAATTTTGAAATGCCATCAGGAAAAGACTTTCGGGGTTGCATTAAGTATTGCTAATATTTTATATAAATAAATTATTTTAATTTTAGTATAAAGACATTTAAGTCTTTATAGCCTTTGAAAGTCCACAGTATTTCAGTCGTAAATGTTACATCTCAAATCTTTGAAAACACCTCTACAATTTTCAGTCTGACATTTGAAGACAGGATCTATTCAAATCTATAATTCTGAAAGCAAGAGGGAAAGTTAAGGAATGTGCACCATTCGAAATCTGAGCAAGAAATACCTGGTTAAACATGGCGGGCCAGGTGATGTCCTGTGCAGAAAGGGTGATTAGCTTGTCTGGAGAAGCTGTTGGGTCAATCTTTCCAACTTTGACTTTAATAAAGGTCTCGTTTGGGAAGGTGACCCAATTGATAATGTCAAATCCAGTCACTAGATCCCCATTTTCATTAAAAAAGATGTTCTGTCCTGCAGTGTTATTAAATGAGGTAGTTCTCAAATAGTGATGGAGCTAAACAGAAGCAAAGGTTGACAATTAATAGGGAAGGAAGCAGTGGTGAAATTCAAATTTTTTTACTACTTGTTCTGTGGTCATGGCTTGGTGGGTGTGGTGTGGCTTGGTGGGCATGGCAGGGGAACGATACTGCAAAATCTCCATTTCCACCCCACTCTGGGACCAGCCAGAGATGGTATTTGCCAGTTCCCCAAACTACTCAAAATTTCCCATACCGGTTCTCCAGAACCTGTCAGAACCTGTTGGATTTCACCCCAGGAAGGAAGGAAGGAAGGAAGGAAGAAGGAAGGAAGGAAGGAAGGAAGGAAGGAAGGAAGGAAGGAAGGAAGGAAGGAAGGAAGGAGGGTTAAAACATTAAAATTTGTAAAAGTAAATATTTATAATAATACACTGAAAACTGCCAATAATATCTTCTCTTACAAGATATAAAGAAATAAAGACTGAAAGAATGAATTAACAAAAGGAGGGAGGGAGGGAAGGAAGGAAGGGAAGAAGATAAAACTTCTTCTTAATGCTTTCCTCCTTCTTAGAATTGCTGTAGCATTGTTATCTATTCACAATTACACAGATTCCTCCAAGTCATGAAAGGTTGAGAAAAGTGGAGTGACAGGAGACCTAAAATCATCACTCAGGCATTCTCATTTGCCATACCCACACTAGTACATCTCACTGCCTTAGAGAAAAGAGCAATGGGAAATGTTCATTCATTCTCTTATTACCTGCCATGCTTTTTGAATGAAAAAATTTGGTCTTCCAACTTCTGCCCTTGTTCTGTGTTTGGACTTAGGGGAAAGCATGGCTTGTAAAGCATGTGCCACAGCATAGACAGCATTATAGATGCTGTAACTCTGTCCAGTCATGGTGGTGTCAAACACAGACTTAGGAAGATGTTTGAGCTTCTCTTCTCCAGTGCACAGCTTCCCAGAGTCTTTATCTAACTTATCTTTAGGAAAAGAGCATTCAAAAACCTGTTCCCAAAATACTTTCATTAAATGATCTTGCATTTCTGAAGTTGGGTTTCTTGTCTGAAGGAATTTATTGAATCCAGAGATCTCCTTGGAAGAAATTGCAAAAGATAAAACACCATGGAAAAAATCAATAGCACACATTCTTTGAAAGGGAAGGGATGTATACTCCATCTGTCCTGGCATTATCCAAACTTTGTCTTTTCTTTTAACCGGCATCTCTTCAAATACTGGAAAATAGGGCAGCATTCTAAAAATCACAGTGACCTGGTTTTCACAATATAGGATAATAACGTTGGCTGTGCTATTCATGATAATAATGTACATGTCAGTAAAATCTTTAAATGCACCACCAATATTATTAGAAAATGTTTCTTTGGCCATCTGTTCCATGAACTCAAAGCAGATACCTTTCTGGGGAAACAAAGACATAGCGTTTTGCATGAATCTGTCTCCATTTTCATTACGTTGTACAATCAGTCCAACCCACGTCCACCTTAAGTACAACAGCAATTGGAGAATACCCATAATCTGTTGGTCACCATTTGGGAAGAAACGATGCAAAAAAGCAGTTTTTGTCTTGTCCTCTATCACAGGAGAAGATCCATATATTAGCTAAACAGAGAGAAAAAAGGAATATGGCTTTCCAAACTGAAATATTCATTATCTTTGAAAAATCTGTCATTTATTCATCCATCATTACCAAGTTCTAATCATGTTTTGAAAAAAATGATGTACAGAATTTTCATTCAAGAGCTGTATGTCAACTCACAAAGCATCCCTGGCTTGCTCTCGAGTTGCCATGGACCAGGGGGGATGGGAAACCAGTGAAATGGCACAGCAGCCAAAGACAGATGCACATTCTACACTTATCTCTCTCAAGGCTGTAGCCCAGAGTTACCTACAGCAGCCGAAGGGGACTGACCTCTACAACCCGTGAAATTGCTCCATTGGCAAATGTGATTGATGAGACACCCTAGGTGGAGGGAGGAAACGAGGTTATAATTGGAGCATAAATTATGTAGGGTCAGAGCTGGCTTCACTTGGGAATGTGCTGACATGAAGCTCCTAATAAATAATTGGATTTCTTTTAAAGCTTGGCTTGAGACTCATGATTTAATTAGAGCATCCATAGGAAACAGCACAAAAATTGAAGCAATGAAGTTGTGGTGAGATGGGATAAGATAAACAACGCAAGAACATTGCTTTGTGTTCAATATATACACATCCCCTCCTGTATTTTTTTTAGTTCTCATGTCATAATCATTATGCATCCTGATATGGATATATACCAATATCCATGCAAATAGGGATATAGATTGCTATAATGGAAAGGGCACTGTGCATGAATCTGTGCAGTGTATGAATGAATGAATTTTCTCCTTTTCATTTCAATTATTTCTGCCTCTTACTTTCCAGATTATGTTGTCTGAATCCCAAGCAAGCGCATTGTGAATCAAATATTTTCCCTCAACATTTTCAAACAGGAGCATAAAATATGAAATTTCACAGCAACAAACATTGTGTGATGTAAAATATTCAGATGCTAAATCTTTGGATCATTTTTCCCATTTTCAATATTTGGCAGAGGGAAAAATAGTGTCTTACACATTAGAGAGACTTAAGTCACTAATTTCAGGCAAAAAATATAGAAGAAGAAGAAGAAGAAGAAGAAGAAGAAGAAGAAGAAGAAGAAGAAGAAGAAGAAGAAGAAGAAGAAGAAGAAGAAGAAGAAGAAGAAGAAGAAGAAGAAGAAGAAGAAGAAGAAGAAGAGGAGGAGGAGGAGGAGGAGGAGGAGGAGGAGGAGGAGGAGGAGGAGGAGGAGGAGGAGGAGGAGGAGGAGGAGGAGGAGGAGGAGGAGGAGACCATAATATTCTGATAAAGTTTGCTAAATACCAACAATCATTAACAAGAATATCTAATAAACAATGTACTAAGTTAACTAGCTATTTGTCTTTCAGTTCTACTCTTTTTCTTAAGTGCCTATGTGCTTTTCACAAGCCAGCAAAATAGTTGTGTTTGGATGTGGTATAAAGGAATTAATGATAACTTAATACAACATTTTGCCTCTTATGCAGTTTTCTTCTATTTTTTTGTTATTTGAATTACTATGGAGCATTTGTGGAAAGGGAGGGAGGGAGGGAAGGAGGAAGGGAAGAAGAAGGCAGGCAGGGAGGCAGGCGGGCAGGAAGGAAGAAAAAGAGAGGGAGGAAGGGAGGGAGGGAGGGAGGGAGGGAGGAAGAAAGGAAGGAAGGAAGGAAGGAAGGAAGGAAGGAAGGAAGGTTATTCTGCAATATAAAACTCAAGATAACTATTCCCAAATAATAATATAATAAATGGATTTTGATTAGGTCCATGATTCCTTAATATTATTATTACAACATGGTTAAAAAATGTGCTGATGAAAATGTACTGGAATTTTTTATCTTGTCTATTTATAAATAAGTCAAGAAATTACGGTATATTCATTGGTTTGGTATTAATTGGTATTAATTCAAATTAAGGAGTATTTCAAATACAGTACCTAAAAATAACCATATCATATGGCCATCATATATTTTGTTCATCTCTATTTAGATTACCCCTTTATTTCCAAATCACAAATTGTAATATAAAAGAATTACTTGATGATTTCTTGTTGCTTTATAAACCTAGGTTTGTAAATGTAACAGAGGAGGGTGTGGGAAGCAACTATAACCTTACGTTAAAAGTTAACATTAATATTCATGATTGGGATTTCCTGGTCTGGACAACCACAAAAAGGTTGTCATCAATTTTGCCAGCCTGAAAGTGTTTCCCCCTGTCCCAGTTGCCTTTGCATTCCAGAGAATGAGGAAAAGTGTCAATTCTAAAATGCTTTCTCAAATTACACTTCTGGTTTGGGCTCAAATTTATTTTATTACCCCATTGTCTAGGTTGCATTTCTTCCTCTTCTCTCAAGGTTACTCTCACAGCCCATTAGATTTATTTAAGAAGAAATCTCACCTGGGGCATCTTGTAGACATTCAAAATGTTGGCTATGAAGGGACAGATGTGAGAGGTAGGTCCCATAATGACAGATACTGCCCAGTCCTTGGCATCACACTTATAATTGGGGATGAATCTGCTCCTTGTTGAGAGAAGCTCCATTGAAGCCAAGTAGGTCCATCTCGCCATGAAATAACTGTTAGAAATGTGCATACCCAGAGTCACGTTGGGTAAAATGTGATTGTTTTCATTGATCTCCTTTACAGCAAAAACCAAGGCCAGGATATGTTGATAGTTCTGTAGGAAAAATCTGCAATGAGAGATATATATCTAAATCATATTTCATTTCCTAAAGACTATGACATTACGTATACTTAGATGTGGTGCTTCAATGGCTAAGACACTGAGCTTGTCGATCGAAAGGTTGGCAGTTCACTGGTTTGAATCCCTAATGCTGCGTAATGGAGTGATCTCCCATTATTTGTCCCAGCTTCTGCCAACCTAGCAGTTCGAAAACATGTAAGAAATGCAAGTAGAAAAATAGGGACCACCTTTGGTGGGAAGGTAACAGCGTTCCATGTGCCCTTGGTGTTCAGTCATGCTAGCCACATGACTACGGAGACGTCTTCAGACAGTAATGGCTCTTCAGCTTTGAAACGGAGATGAGCACCACCCACTAGAGTTGGGAACAACTAGCAGATACTGTATATGCGAGGGGAACCTTTACTTTTTTATACTTTATTTATAATTCAGCTAAACACTGCACAGAAAACCTGATTGTATAGTACAATTCAGGAAATCGTGTAAATACCTTAGCGCTCAGAAACTGTTTCTGTTGCTACAGATGCACTGAATTGTATAAATAATTTGTAAATTGCACGACCACCAAATGTATAACATTCTAATGGAAGAATATGAAATCTAATGAAATATTTGAATAATAATTGAAATATTCTGCAACAATAATTCAGAGGGAAAATGTTCTTGGGAAAAACATAAAAGTATAATTCTTCAGAGGATGAAGGTGGCTGTTATGATTCTTTCAATAAACAATTTTCAGTAGGAAACAGATGAATTGCTCAAAGGAACATTACTAATTATTAAACACACACACACACACACACACACACACACACACACACACAAAAGATACTGAGACTAGAAAGATGATTAGGGGACTCGAGGGTAAAACATATGAAGAATAGTTGTAGGAATTGGTTTTGTCTAGTTTAATGAACCGAAAGACTAGGGGTGACATGATAATAGTGTTCCAATATCTAAGAGGCTGCCACAAAGAAGAGGGGGTCAACCTATTCTCCAAAACATTTGAAGGCAGAACAAAAAGTAATGGATGGAAACTAATCGAGGAGAAAAGCAACTTAGAACTAAGGAGAAATTTCCTGACAGTGAGAACAATTAATCAGTGGAACGATTTCTCATCAGAAGTTGTGGGTGCTCCATCACTGGAGGTTTTCAAGAAGAGATTGGACAACCAATTGTCTGAAATGGTAAAGGTTCTTTTTGTTTTTGTTTTTGCCTGAACAGAGGGTTGGACTAGAAGACCTCCAAGGTCCCCTCCAAGTCTGTCATTCTGTTAATAATCATATTGTCATCTATCTGTAAGACACACTTCTAGTTCTGTATCTTTAGCTTTTCCACCTTTCCCTAGGGTGTTTCCCCCCCAACCTTTTGGGAGTTTGTGTATGTATGAAGAATGTGTTCTGAAGCATGCTTGAGGGTAAATGTTGTATATAAATCTTTTTCTTTGATCATAATAGACCTTCAGAGGGCTCCCTTACTTAGGAAAAGAAGTAACTGTTTCATTAGGCCCTTTTTGCTCCATGCTTTGCTGAAGCACCTGTTTAGAAATCAGATTAGACACAAGAACAGTTTTTTCCCGAACACCATCACTCTGCTAAACAAATAATTCCTTCAACACTGTCAAAGTAGTCACTAAAGCTGCATTACTATTACTATTACTATTACTATTAATCTTCTTATCGTTTGTATCACCCATCTCCTCCCATTTATGACTGCATGACAGTAACTTTGTTGCCTGTATCCTTACGATTTATTTTGATATTGATAGTTTCCTGATTGCTTATTTGTACCCTATGACTATCATTAAGTGTTGTACCTTATGATTTTTGATGAGTGTATCTTGTCTTTTTATGTACACTGGGAGCATATGCACACAATTCCTTGTGTGTCCAATCACACTTAGCCAATAAAGAATTCTATTCTATTCTATTCTAAATTCAAAGATCTACATAGCACCATAGTTTCCTAATATTCAGCGCAGCCATTAAATTGTGAAATGATGACATTAAATTGGCAAAAAACCAAACAGTGATTCAATAGACAAGCATGGATGATTCATTCCATGGTGAGTAAGTAAATGAGAAAAGCTCAATATGGAATTTTAATAAAAAACATCTAGGTGAGATTTGTCATAAGAGATTTTTATAGCAATCTATATTAGAATAAAGGAACTAACTGGCAAAAAAAACCAGCTGAAATAATTTGTGCTGCAAGTAATACCAATAATTAATTCAGTCCAGACATTGCATTAGGAAAAAATATCTGATTTGAGATATGCTACAGTTAAGAAGAGAAAGTCTTTACATGAGCTCATCAACCAGTTCTTCAGAGGGATGCCTTCTGAAACGCACTGGATCAGATATCATGTAGAACTGAGAAAGTATCCCAGCCATTATGAAATCCCCAGACAAAAAATACTTGTGCTGGATAAGGGGAGATTTCCCCACAGCACATGCATTAATCTGAGGAGTAAAGCATGTAACCCCTGGCAGTAATACTGTTATGACCGCAATGAAAAATACCATCTTCTTCCAGAATACCTGTGTCACCACATATGAACTAGTTCTGTCTGCAGCAATGAAACCTTGCAAAAAAAAAAAAAGAACCTCTCTCACTAATTAGAATAGCTTCCATATATATCCTTTCTCAAAGAGCAGATCGTTACATTTCTAGCTTTCTGGCCCCACAATTAATAACACTTTTCATTCTTGACCTGTTCTTTGGGGTTGCTTTTGGACATCCCCAAGGATTTGAGAAGAAGCTATATAACTAAGACTCCCTAGGTAATTATAGGGGAAATCAATGGATGTTCTGTGAATCTTGTTGGAGTCTTTGAGGGTTATTTTATCTGTAATTTAATTATTTCATAACATTTGTTTTTTAACCTTCCTAATGGGAAAAGGTCTGCAAGCTGCTCAGAATCCTTTGGGATGGGCACCGTGTATTGTGCCAAGTAAATAAGCAAAAAAAGAAATATCATTGGAGACAAGTTACGTTTACAATGTGGATCAATTTCAGAACAGAAAGTGCTAAAATCTACCAGAACCATATTTTTAACACTATATTTTCTGCAAAGTAAAAATATTGCTTGCTTCTTTTTTATCATTTCAAATGTTTTTGGTCTATATCCTCATCTCCCCATAGTGACATGATATGGGCCATAATTTCCTGGGTTGGTGACTGACATGAGCCTCCTCTGGTCAGACTAATCAATGTGCCTGCCATTTTATTTTTTTAAAGTGCAATTTGTATTGTTCTAGATACACACATAACTGCCCATGTCACTATGTTTTGCATCAGCTGAAGTTTCTGGATATTTTTCAAGGGCACATGTGAAGCATGTTACAATTAGCTAATCGGAAAATGTTTAGCGACCATGACCATGGTCGTCAGCGTCAGTGACCATGAGCAGAGTCTCCCATTTAGGAATGAGCACAACTGGCATACAGTAGGAAGTTGTGCAAAGGTCCTCCTAACCATGATTGCATCTGAGCTTGAAGGATTACTGCCTGGACTTTTCAGTGTGTGAATGCCAGTAATTCACAGGATCTAAATAAAGAGGGATTTTTCGCGACAAGGAATCTGTTTCTTGGTTCAGCTAAGGCTGACTCAGAACAGACATCTTCAACAACTACTATGAGGTCCACAAACAGGGCAAGAGTGACTGGTGCCCAGCTGTAAGTGCAGCCAGCATGGCCAGGGTAACTATTGTGGCCCATCTAATAACCAGTCACATATCATGGTGATTTTCAGAGAAATAACTAACTGTGGCTTTTGTTGAAAAATACAAATTGCATAACATTGCAAAGGTCTGAAACATGACAGTAAGTTGTACACTTTATACCATTTTTCTTTCTAAGAAATTCTCGGGGGCTGCCACAAAGAAGAGGGAGTCAAGCAGGAGTGGGTTCTACTTATCTTTACTACTGGTTCGCAGCGGGGCCGCGCGCACAAGTGAAGCAAGCGCAGAAGCGTTTTGGTGATGTTGGGGTTGGTGGGCGGAGCCTCCCGCCAGTTTTACTACCGGTTCTATAGAACTGGTGCGAACCAGGGGCAACCCACCACTGGAGTCAAGATATTCTCCAAAGCACCTGAGGGTAGGACAAAAAGCAATGGGTGGAAACTGATCAAGGAGAGAAGCAACCTAGAACTAAGAAGAAATTTCCTGACAGTAAGAACAATTAATCAGTGGAGCAACTTGCCTGCAAAAGTTGTGAATGCTCCAACACTGGAATTTTTAAAGAAGATATTGGATAATCATTTGTCTGAAATGATAACAGTTTTTTTGCCTGAACAAAGGGTTGGACTAGAAGACCTCCAAGGTCCCTTCCAAGTCTGTTATTCTTTTAATAATCATATTGTCTTCTATCTGTAAGACACACTTCTAGTTCTATATCTTTAGCTTTTCTACCTTTCCCTAGGGTGTGTTTTTTTCCCCCTTTAGGGAGTTTGTGTATGTATGAAGAATCAGTTCTGAAGCATGCTTGAGGGCCAATGTTATATATAAATATTTTTCTTTGATCATAATAGACCTTCAGATAAAGTTTCCCTTGTCTAAGAAAAGAAGTAACTGTTTCATTAGGGTAGACAGACCTCCAAGGCAGTGGTGGGTTTCAAAAATATTTTTACTACCGGTTCTGTGGGTGTGTCTTGCTGGGCGTGACATGGCTTGGTAGGCGTGGCTTGGTGGGTGTGGCAGAGGAAGGATACTGTAAAATCTCCATTCCCTCCCCACTCTGGGGCTAGCCAGAGGTGGTATTTGCAGGTTCTCCAAACTACTCAAAATTTCCGCTACCAGTTCTCCAGAACTGGTCAGAGCCTGCTGAAACCCACCTCTGCTCCAAGGTCCCAACTCTGTTATTCTATTCTAAATTGAGCCAGGCACCTCCATGTTTCTATACCCTTGACAATTCATTCTAAGAGGATTTCAGACTTTGATTTAGAAGAGGAAGTCTGCTTGAGATAAAGGAGGTATCTTCTTGGGAGAAACCCAAAGATGGTTTTTCAAAAGCCAACTGGACTTTTCTTTTTATTTATTTTTTTCAAGTTTGATTGGATTTTTATTTTTAAATATACATCAGTATCAATACATGAACAGTGTGGCCTCCATTCATTTTAATAGCAAATAGCAATAATAATAATAATAATAATAATAATAATAATAATAATAATAATAATAATAATAATAATAATAATAATAACAACAACAACAACAGTAGTAGTAGTAGTAGTAGTAGTAGTAGTAGTAGTAGTGTGTTGTCCCGATTGTAATTGGAGCCCTTGGATACCCAAATACCCAAAGGGCTACCCTGCTATTTAGAAATTTTAAATTTGCCGGACTTGAACATTTTGACTCTACAAAAAACCACCTTACTTGGAACAGCTTACATCCTCATACATACCTTAACAGTTCCTAGGTCCTTGGTTAGGACTCAAGCTGCTGAGCTATTAACCAGCCTCAAAGGCTGTGAATCTCACTAAAGATTAACCAATAATAATAATAGCAATATTTGTTACATTAATCAAACTTATATAATCCTAGTATTAATATACATGTTTGTTTTAGAGTAAATTATTCAATATTTCAATGTTCCATTTTAATGTTTCAGTGTTTCAATGTTCCATTTTAATGCCAATGATATTATTAAGCATACATAGTAATACCATCTTTCAACCTCTAATCTTTCCATCTAGTTATTACTTATATTCTATTATATAAAAATTATATCTGCTAATATTCCCCCTATTTCCAGAGGTGGGATTCAGCTGGTTTGGGTGAACCGGTAGTAGCGACTGCTGGAAGCAGAGAATATCTGCAATTGAGTGGAGAGAACACCCTCTCTCTCTCTCTCCCTCCCTCTCTCTCTTTCACTTCCCCTCTCTCTCCCCCCTCCCTCTCTCTCTCCCCCTGTCTCTGTCTCTGTCTCTATACACACAACATGTAGTCCTTACAACTGGTTACCTAGTGGCCATTCAATGTTCCAGCGGCAGATTTACAAGAATGTATAATTTACAGAGCCACAATTCATTTGTCTCTTTTTATTAACTGTCCCTTTGTATTCAAATCAGGTCTCATAATAATGATATAACATTTGGGAAAAAAGATGCAGCTCAGCAATCCAGCTGCTGATGCCAAAATGGAGAAGATTTCCACAGCTGCCATGTATTTTCCCTTTGTACTCAAGTAGGTTGGAACAAATGATATCCAGACACTGCAAAAGACCAACATGCTGAAGGTGATAAATTTGGCTTCATTAAAGCTATCTGGTAATCTCCTGGCTAGAAAGGCCACTATGAAGCTGATAGAAGCCAAGAACCCTATAAAGCCAAGGACAAGGTAAAACATGATAGCTGAACCTTCATTACATTCTAGGACAATTTCTTCAGTCATGGAGTGCATGTCTGAATCTGGGAATGGGGGAAAAATTGCCAGCCACACAATACAAATGGTAATTTGCACCATAGAGCAAGACAAAACAATAGTGTTGGCTAGCCATTTCCCTACCCATTGCCTCATTTTTGAACCGGGCTTGGTGGCCATGAAAGCAAGAACCACTACAATCGTTTTCCCCAATATGCAAGAAAGAGCTACAGAGAAGATGATGCCAAAAGCAACTTGTCGCGAGAGACATTTCACTTGTCAGGTTGCCCAATGAAGAGTAAAGTGCAAAGGAAGGAAAGAAGGAGAACAATGAGAAGAATGTAGGCAAGTTCCCTGTTGTTGGCTTTGACGATGGGGGTGTTCTGCTTTTTAATGAAGATTCCAAGCACCAAAGCTGAGATGAAAGAAAAGGAGAGACTAACAGTGACCAAGGTGATTCCCACTGGCTCACTGTAAGACAAGAATATTATTTCTCTTGGAATGCAATGATTTTGAGCCTCGCTTGGAAATTGATCTTCGGCACAGTGAAGACACTCATCTGCATCTGAAAAACAAAACACTGTTGTATATGTATATCAAAAATGTATGAATTAAACCAGTGGTTCTTAAAGTATCATCCAAGGACTCCTAAATACATGACATGAAATTTATATGATCAATATTAATACTATTAATGAGCCACGGTGGCGCAGTAGTAGTTAGAGTGCAGTATTGCAGTCTACTGTAGTTCTGCTGACTACTGACTGCCTGCAATTTGGCAGTTCAAATCTCATCAGACCAGTGGTGGTATTCAGCTGGTTCAGTCCAGTTTGGGCAAACTGGTAGTGGTGACCTACGGGTGGTCCCGCCCATCTGCCCTGGCGCTATGCCATCCTATTTAGCCACATTTTCTAAGCCGTGCACATGCATGCAAGTCATGTGTGCAAGCAAAGCACATGCATGGAAGGCCATGTGCATGTGTGGAAGTGCACCCATGCACACTCACATTTTCAGTGCGTGGTGAACCGGTGGAAAAATTATGTGAAAACCACCTCTGCACTCCCCCGGTGAGTAAAATGAGGATCTAATTTGTTGGGGGCAATATGCTGACTCTGTAAACTGTAAATTGCTTTGAAAGAGCTGTAAAGCAATGTGAAGTGGCATATAAGTCTAAGTGCTATTGCTATTTATATTGCCTCCTTATCATCATTGTTGCATACCAGGTTTAAAGGTAAAGGTAAAGGTTCCCCTCGCACATATGTGCTAGTCGTTTCCGAATCTAGGGGGTGGTGGTCATCTCTGTTTCAAAGCCGAAGAATCACCGCTGTCTGAAGACATCTCCGTGGTCATGTGGCCGCCAGCATGACTAAATGCCAAAGGTGCATGGAACACTGTTACCTTCCCACCAAAGGTGGACCCTATTTTTCTACTTGCATTTTTTACATGCTTTCAAACTGCTAGGTTGGCAAAAGCTGGGACAAGTAATGGGAGCTCACCCCATTACGCAGCACTAGGGATTCAAACCGCTGAACTGCTGACCTTTCGATTGACAAACTCAGCGTCTTAGCCACTGAGTCACCGCATCCCTATACCAGGTTTAGGTAAATTACTCTAAATTATAAAGGCAAAATCCATTTCATTCTGAAGTTCTCACATATCACATTGATCTTATTAACTATACAACTCCGAAATACGAATTGGACAATCTTATATTATTGTAATTTCAAGAAAGGAATATTTACAATTCGTTTCATTTTTACCTGCCATGACTCTTGATTTAGAGTCTGGAGTTCCCAAGCATTTCCTCTTTTCCTGGGTTTGGATGAAAGCATGGCATGCAGAGCTTGGGCCACAGCATAGATAGCATTATACAGCTGAAACTCGAAAAATTAGAATATCGTGCAAAAGTTCATTTATTTCAGTAATGCAACTTAAAAGGTGAAACTAATATGTAAGATAGACTCATTACATGCAAAGCGAGATAGTTCAAGCCTTGATTTGTCATACTTTTGATGATTATGGCTTACAGCTCATGAAAACCCCAAATTCACAATCTCAGAAAATTAGAATATTGTGAAAAGGTTCCATATTCTAGGCTCAAAGTGTCCCACTCTAATCAGCTAATTAAGCCATAACACCTGCAAAGGCTTCCTGAGCCTTTAAATGGTCTCTCAGTCTGGTTCAGTAGGAATCACAATCATGGGAAAGACTGCTGACCTGACAGTTGTGCAGAAAACCATCATTGACACCCTCCATAAGGAGGAAAGCCTCAAAAGGTAATTGCAAAAGAAGTTGGATGTTCCCAAAGTGCTGTATCAAAGCACATTAACAGAAAGTTATATGGAAGGGAAAAGTGTGGAAGAAAAAGGTGCACAAGCAGCAGGGATGATCGCAGCCTGGAGAGGATTGTCAGGAAAAGGCCATTCAAAAGTGTTGGGGGACTTTCACAAGGAGTGGACTGAGGCTGGAGTCAGTGCATCAAGAGCCACCACACAGAGACGGATCCTGGTCATGGGCTTCAAATGTCGTATTCCTCTTGTCAAGCCACTCCTGAACAACAAACAACATCAGTAGCGTCTTACCTGGGCTAAAGAACAAAAGAACTGGTCTTTTGCTCAATGGTCGAAAGTCCTCTTTTCTGATGAGAGCAACTTTTGCATCTCATTTGGAAACCAAAGACCAGAGTCTGGAGGAAGAATGGAGAGGCACACACTGCAAGATGCTTGAAGTCCAGTGTGAAGTTTCCACAGTCTGTGTTGATTTAAGGAGCCATGTCATCTGCTGGTGTTGGTCCACTGTGCTTCATTAAGTCCAGGGTCAACGCAGCCATCTACCAGGAGATTTTGGAGCACTTCATGCTTCCTTCCGCAGACAAGCTTTATGGGGATGCTGACTTCATTTTCCAGCAGGACTTGGCACCTGCCCACACTGCCAAAAGTACCAAAACCTGGTTCAATGACCATAGGATTACTGTGCTTGATTGGCCAGCAAACTCGCCTGACCTGAACCCCATAGAGAATCTATGGGGCATTGCCAAGAGAAAGATGAGAGACATGAGACCGAACAATGAGAAGAGCTGAAGGCCGCTATTGAAGCATCCTGGTCTTCCATAACACCTCAGCAGTGCCACAGGCTGATAGCATCCATGCCACGCCACATTGAGGCAGTAATTGATGCAAAAGGGGCCCAAACCAAGTACTGATTACATATTCATGCTTATACTTTTCAGAGGTCCGATATTGTTCTATATACAATCCTTGTTTTATTGATTTCATGTAATATTCTAATTTTCTCAGATTGTGAATTTGGGGTTTTCATGAGCTGTAAGCCATAATCATCAAAAGTATGACAAATCAAGGCTTGAACTATCTCACTTTGCATGTAATGAGTCTATCTCATATATTAGTTTCACCTTTTAAGTTGCATTACTGAAATAAATGAACTTTTGCATGATATTCTAATTTTTCGAGTTTCACCTGTAAATGCTATAGCTTTGCCCAGTCATACTTGTTTCAAAAACAGACCCAGGAAGGGTCTCCAGTGACTCCTCACCAGTGCATTATTACCTCTATCCTCATCCAGCATCATATTTGGGAAAGAACACTCAAATGTGTATTGCCAAAACAGCCTTGTCAAACTGTCCTTTTCTTCTGAAGAAGGCTTTCTCATCTGAATAAATTTCTTAAACCCTAATATCTCCTTTGAGGAAACCGCCAGCGAGAGTGCACCATGGATGAAGTCCAGGCCCATATTCTTTTGAAAGGGGATTGATGTGAATTCCATCTGTGCTGGCATGACCCAAATTTTATCTTTTCTCTGCATTGGCATGCCCTCGTATGCTGAAATATATGGAAACATTCTAAAAATGGGCAGGTCCTCATTTTCACAATATATGATCACCACAGTGGAAGTACTTCTCATAATAAGCTTGTGCAGCGTAATAAAGCCATTAAATTGAACCTCAAGATCATTGGCAACAGATTCCTTTGGCATTTCTTCCATGAAGTCAAAACAGATGCCTTCCTTAGAAAACATATCAAGCCTATTCTGTATAAACCTCTTTCCCTTTTCAGGATTTGGGACAATGAGCCCAATCCATTTCCACTGGAAGTAAAGCAACAATTGGATGATCCCCATAATTTGAAAGTCTTCATTTGGAAATAACTGATGGATCAAAGCAGCTTGTATGTTGTCATCCATCTCTGCAGTAGAACCATATATGAGCTAAGAAAAATGTAGGAACTGGAGCTTATGCAATATTTCCAAATCAAAATACTTCTATCTATCTTTGAGGATACGTACTGATAAAATTATTAATATTTTTCTCCAAAGAACAGGAGAATTTGCATATTCCAATATAATTTCTATGGAAATTGTTAATTTATCTTTTAACAGGTTGCCTGTCAAGGTTCCAACCGATGAACCCAACTGAGCAAGTACAATAGAGACGATCCAATCTCTTTAGGCAAAGCTTTATTGAGTACATTATTTTGGCACAGATTAAGGCAAAACCAGCTCTGGCTATTTCCCATGTAATCCCGTATAATAAAAGTATAGAATTCTCCTTCCCCATTTTGGTGCAGGACACATTGTCCAGTTAAAAGCAGTTAAATTGTTATGAGAAAATACTTCTGAGGATCTTAGCTACCTGTTGAAGTGTCCTTGGCTCCCACGGGTTGCTCTCCTGATGTCTGGAGGAACCTACATTCCAATTCCCCCCTCCCCTCCCCTTTAATTTGTTGGCAAGCTGAAAGTGATAATGGTTGCAACAGCATAAGCACACTTTGAAGTGTATTTCTGAAGCTTTAGAAATATATGAATTGCAAAGTTGAATATGAACTACTAGTGTATACTCTATTCAGACATTTTGTTAAATGAAATAATTATCCATAAGATTAGAATAATTCTGATTTCTAGCATTTTTAACAATTCCTGTCTGCTCCTCCCTAAGTGAAATGTAGTTAGAGTATTATACAATCACATAAATGTGTGAATGGGTTGTTGGACTTTCTTTCCAGAATAGTTCTTGTTAGATTGGTGCAGGGGAAGAATACGCGAGCAGCGAGTGGCCCGTTCAGCACTTTATTTAGAGGGAACAGGAACAGCCGGCTGTGCTGCCGGGCTCACCTTATAAAGGGAGCCAGCAGGCAAGCCGGCCAATGACAGATCTTCAAATCTCCC
This sequence comes from Pituophis catenifer annectens, assembly GCF_029215685.1. Lineage (NCBI taxonomy): Eukaryota > Metazoa > Chordata > Lepidosauria > Squamata > Colubridae > Pituophis > Pituophis catenifer. The sequence continues at coordinate 15,720,118 of NW_027256895.1, forward strand.
ACCAGTGGATTAGCCAATCCGGCGGGGATGCCCATATAAGAACATAGCAGTTCTCACCTGTGGGATCTTGTAAATGCTCAGAATATTTGACATGAACTGGCCAATGTAAGCATTATGTCCTGCAATGACAGATATTACATTGTCTTTGACATCACACTTGTAATTTGGGATGAATCTTCCCTTTGTAGAGAGAAGCTCCAAGGTAGCCAGATAGATCCATCTTGCCATGACATAGCTATTGGAGGTATGGATGCCGAGGGTGATATTTGGTAATATCCTGGAATTCTCATTGATTTCTTTGACTGCAAATTCCAAAGCCAAGATATGCTGGTAGTTTTGCATATGGAACCTGAAATCAGTGTTAGAATATATATTTCCAAATTTGGAATTGGCTTAATTTATGTTTTCTAACTGTATCACACAATATTAGATTATGCAGCCCATGATCACTGAGACAAGTAGGTAAATTAGCATTTGAGGAAGGCATTTCTTTGATTATCCATCTAAGACAACTAGGCTGAAAACACAGAGCAAAGTTGTGTAATAATAGATATAAAATCTCTATGGAGATTTTCAGTCATCCAGGTCATGGCTGTCCCAAAGTTGTTGGTTTTGTCCAAAGGGCAACTGGACTTTCTTGATTTTTACTTGAAGACTTTTTGCTTCTGAAGAAGTTTCTTGGATGAGAAGTGAAACATCTTCAAGCACAAACAAGGAAAGTCCAGTTGCCTTTTGGAAAAAAAAAGCATATTTCGGACAATAGATATAAAACCCACTCTGTACTCGATTGCAACACTTTACTTCTTTTTTTAATTTATTTTTATTCAATATTTACATCTTTAAAATCTTAGTTACACTAGGGATGAGATTGTGAATCAGCAACTTGAAAAATTTAAGTTGGAAATCAAAGAAATTGGTGAATTGGTGAAATCTAAGTTTGGCTTTTTGGATCGAAAGATTTTAAAAGTAGCTAATGGCTTAGCAGACTTTATGACTCAGTTGGAAGCAAATACTAACTCTAAAATGAAAGAAACTGAGGAGAATTTGGATGACAAGATCCAAAAAATTAAAAAGGATTTGGCAAACATTCAGGATAATAGTTCAGAAGACAAACTTAAAATGGAGGCTGATCAAAAGACTGTTAATGAAGAAAATGTACAACAGAGGATTGAAAGAGAAGTTTTAATGATCCAATACAATTTTACAGAATATGCAATTAGACTGAGAGGTTTGCAGGAAGATGACAGAGATGATTTAAGGAAGATATCTTCTGAAATTCTGGCTGGGATTTTAAAGGTTCAACCTGATGAAGTGTTTTGCAGGATTGACAGAATTTATAGAATAAACTCCTGGTTGGCAAAACAAAGGCAATTGCCTAGAGATGTGGTGATTTATTTTACAGACAAAGAAATTAGAAATAATATTGTCCAGAATTCTTATGATTCTGCTTTGCAATTTCGTGGAAGAAAGATTTGGATTTTTAAGGAACTCCCGCCCAAGATGTTAATGGAGAGGAAGAAATTTGGTTTTCTAGTGAATGAGCTAAAAAAAAGGAATATTCTATTTAGGTGGGACGTCCCAGTTGGTTTAATATTGAGACACTAAGGAGTAAGATACCAACTGAATACTGTCGAAAAAGCGGAAGAATTTTATCAAAAAATTTTAAAAATAAATTTAACATCTTTAGGCATAACACAGGACAAGCAAAAGGAGTTGGAAATAAAGGGAAAACATCAAATTACAGAGGCTGTGGTAGATAAACTGTCTTTGGACTCCTTGGATACCCCAGCTGGACTGTCTATAAATTTGAGAGCAGTGTCATCTGATTCTAATGTGATGAACTATCAACTTACAGACAAGTGCGTAAATCAACCAGTTGATATACAAGTGATGGAAAAGACATATGAGATAATAAAACAAAACCAACAAGATCAATTTACAAAGCAGAATGACAACCGATCAGCTGATACACAACTTGTAGGAAGGAAATCTGGATGGAAATGCAACCCGCAAAAGAAAAAGAAAAGAAACAGATCTCGTAGAAATAGTAGTTTCTAAACCAAGCAACAGTGAAGCCAGGGATTTTAAAAAAATAAATGAATATGTGAAAAGATATTGGAGGCGAATTATCGTTTAATACTATCTTGAGGAAAGTGGCAGATCTCTGCAATGCCGTGATTTTGGGATGTGGAAAGAGCCTTACATTGTTGGATTTGAACTATCTATTTTGGATTTCTTTTACCGATAAATATATTATATCTATTTTGAGTTACAAGGCAAGAGAGTCATGCTGGGGCATGCAGAAGATCTGGCTGTTACCCACTAAGATGATGGGGATTTATAATCCTGATGAAAACCACAATTACAACTATATGGAATATAATTATAATGTCACTCGGGTGGTTGTTTTTACTTTTATATATACATGAGGATATTCATTATTGATGGGGGCAGAAGATGACTGAAGATTTTGAATAAACTGTTGCACCAGGATGCTATGTTACCCTATTATGGATGACGGATTTAACAATCTAGTGGAAAGACATCAAAGAAGATACTAAATGAATTATAAATTTAAAGTTATTGTCTTTTCTCTTTTTATAAAATGGAATGTATATATAGACATATGTATATTTTAGCAGAGTGGGCAGTGGATTATATTTAGAATTGTAGTGCATGGTAATCTTGCAGGAAACTGGGTTGAAATAGGCTAGTTTAGTGATTGATTAGTTTAAGAAAAAGGATTTTTAAGTCATATATTTTGGGGAGTGGAAGAATTGGATAGAACTGAATAAATGTTAAATTTGGAGAAGGCTACTTTGAAATGTTAAATTAATATATATAAAAGTAAAGGTTATGTTGTTGTAATAATAATAATATTTTATAAGTTTGGGGGAGGAGAAAAAGGGTAGATTGTGAAAAGCGGAGAAAAGCGGAGTTATAAGAATACTATGCTAAGGGTCAGTACTTTGAGGAGTGAGTAAGGGCATGGTAAAATATTATGTAATTAATTATGAATTAGCTTATTGTTGTGAAGAAGAAGTCACAGGGGGGGATGGGTGGTGAGGGGGGGGTAGGGAAGAAGGGAGGAAAAGGGGGAAAAACTTGTATTTGAAAAACTTTTTCAATAAAAAAAAAAATCTTAGTTACACTTTTACAGCTTTCCAATACTGGCATCTTTAGTAATATCCATTTTATCCTTCGGCCAATTGTATACATATGCATTTTGTTTGTTACATACTTATTCATACAATCACTACATTATATACATACCTACTGCACATTAAATATTGCATTTTCACTATAATATCTTCTCTTAACAGTCACTATACATTGATTTTAGATTTCTTTTCCAGCCATTTATACCATCTGTTTCATGTTTTGTAATAAAATGTTTCCTCTCTGTCTTTGAGTTTCATTGTTAACTTATCTGATTCTGCAACACTCTACTTCTACTACCCATTGGAGTTGACCCTAAATAGTAGCAATGATGACAGCTCATTGCAAAATGGAATAATCATCAATAATTACAGAATTTTACCTTAATGTACAGGTCCTGCTTTAAGTTTATCTTCTACCCTAATATTCTACTCCATTAATTCCACCTCCTCTTTCTTTACCTTGTTCTTCTTCTCAAAAACCTATTTCTCAGGGTATTGGAAAAGGAAATTCAAGTATCATTATATTGTACTTTAAGGCAATGGGAATTTCTGAGTGGCATTTAATACAATGTCTGCATGTAAGACTAACTGCAGTCATGTATACACCTTCTATAGATGATCACTGTTATGAAGCAATGAAATGTCAATACATACATTTATTTCTTTTGTACTTTACCTAGTCAGTCACATGATAAACAAATGTACTACAATTAAACTAATTTCTACTATAATGGTATCAAGAAGGGTATTAGAAACTATCAAAAAAACCACATTGGAAAATAACTCGCATACTAGAAATCAGATAATAATGACAGTAATAACAGTCTTATTAAGCAGAGAGAGAAATAGTAATGCAGCATCGGCCACCTCACAGACATGCTATAGCCCAATTCAATCATGCCACAAATTTTTAACTATTTCTGCATTTGCATTACTTAAAACAATGAATTACATACATGAAATCATCAACCAGTTCATTGGACGGATCTGTTGTGAATGTCACTTCATCAGACAGCATGTAAACTTGAGAAGAAATTCCAGCAATGACCAAATCTTCCGAATGATATTGTTTGTGCTTAATAAGAGGAGGGTTTCCTACAGAACATTTACCAAGTGGATGATCACATTCTGCTTTAAAGAACAATATTGATAAAAAGGCAAAGAATAATATCATCTTGCTGACCAATGTGCCTTTAAGCCACCTCTTCATTCCATTAGAATTAGGCATTTGAAATATGACAACCTTATATATATATATATATATATATAAACACAATATATTATTAATGTTGCTATTGTTGATATTGCATGAAAAGATGGATGTAAATCTTTAAAGAACCAATCACTAATAGTGTATGTTCACAACAGAGGTTTAATCTAAATCAAGCAACAATACTTACAAATACATAATATGGCTGCCAAATTTTGTAATTGTCTATCAACACTTCACTTAGCTTTACTATTCAATTTAAACAATATTTTGTTCACTAACATTCCAAAACCATAGTTAATATTCACATGAACATGATGTACAAATACAGTCAAACCAATATCTTCTAGGCAAATATATAATTAAATCTCTCTCTCTTTTCCCCCCCTTTCCCTTTCCCTTTCCCTTTCCCTTTCCCTTTCCCTTTCCCTTTCCCTTTCCCTTTCCCTTTCCCTTTTCCTTTCCCTTTCCCTTTCTCTCTTCTTCCAGATGAATGCAACAATGAATTGGATTCAACAAGACTGCTATCCCTATCAGGCTAAAGTCATAATCATTAATTAAAAAAGAAACAGAGAACATTCATTTGATTCAACAACTTCAGCAGGGTAGAATGAGATGCTATCCAAGGCTCATGAATAAGAGTGACATCATAATTAAACAAGCTGACAAAGAGATCACGAATAAGGCAATTATATGAGAGAACCTGTGAAGCAATTCTCCACCATCTTCTTCTAACATTTTTCCTCAGTTCCCACAACATATCATCTAAGGCAGAGGTGTCACACTCAAGGCCCAGGGGCTTAGATCTGGCCCAAGGGGCTGCTCTGGAAACAGTGAAGGACTGGCCCGTGGTGCCTCTGCCAGAGAAAATGGAGGTCATGAGGGCCCTCCTGAGCTCCATTTTTGCTGACAGAGGGTTGCAGTAGGCTGTCACAGGTGAAAACAGAGCTCAGGAGCCTGTTTTCACTGGCAGAGCACTCAGGCCACCACAGGTGCCCCCGACACAAGTGATGTTGAGCTGGCCATGCCCACCCTGGCCATGCCCACTGTGGGTCCCTAAGGTAAAACACAACCTTGATGCGGCCCTCAATGAAATCAAGTTTGACACCCCTGATGTAAGGCTTTCATGCCTAAAGAGCAACAAGAACAGACAGTTTCCTAATTTCTAGCCCAGCACTTTACCTGCTAAAAGTAGCTCTCACGTTTAAAGAATTGGGGCAGGGGATATTGGTATGGATTCTTCTCTATATTTAATAGAATGATTGTGGAGAATATTGGGAGTGTTTTTCTTTAGTGGAGCAGGGTATTATGAAGTTCAATTGCTGCAAGACATGAAGCATTTCATTTTCAGATTAGAGTACATTATAACATTAACAATTGATTTTCATGCACCATTATCTTCTTGATTATCTATTTCCTAATACTCTGATCAGAGCTCAGAGCAATTATCTAACATTTGAAAAACGCTGTCTAAGTTCTGAATTGAACTTGGAAGACATTGTCTGAGCTACTTTTTTGTATGTCACCTTGTGCTAAAGGAGGGACGATTGCAGAACCCCAAAGTTAAGAAAACAAAACTTTATGCCGAAAGTTACCAACTTGACTACATTCAAGGGGTCTGATATAAAAACCAGTTTCATTTCTTTATTAGTTGCTCCTTCTTATTCAGATCAGATCTTAGAATAATGATATAGCATTTAGGCAGAAAGATGCAACCTAGTAATCCAGCTGAAGAAGCCAAAATGGAGAAGATCTCCACAGCCACCATGTACTTCCCCTTGGTGCTCAGATAGGTGGGAACAAATGATACCCAGACACTGCAAAAGACCAACATGCTGAAGGTGATAAATTTGGCTTCATTGAAGCTGTCAGGTAAATTCCTAGCTAGGAAGGCCACAGTGAAACTGATAGCAGTCAAGAACCCCAGAAAGCCAAGCACTGTATAAAACATAATGGTTGAACCTTCATTACATTGTAGAACAATTTCTTCAGCCATGGAGTGCATGTCAAAATCTGGGAAGGGAGGAGAAATTGTGAGCCACACTACACAAATGCAGAATTGTGTCAGGGAGCAAGATAGGACAATAGAGATAGCCAGCCTTTTCCCTACCCATTTTCTCATTTTGGATCCGGGTTTGGTGGCCATGAAAGCAAGGACCACTATGATTGTTTTCCCCAATATGCAAGAAAGAGCTACAGAGAAGATGATGCCAAAAGCAGTTTGTCTCAAGAGACATTTCACTTGGTCAGGTTGCCCAATGAAGAGCAAAGTGCAAAGGAATGAGAGGTAGAGAGCACTGAGAAGGCAATAAGTGAGGTTCTTGTTGTTGGCTTTGACAATAGGAGTTTCCTGGTTTTTAATGAAGATCCCCAGAATCACAGCTGAGACTAAAGAAAAGAGGATGGCATTCACTACCAAAGAAATCCCCAGAGGTTCTTGATAAGTCAAGTAATTTATGGTTTTTTGAAGGCACCTATCCTGACCTTTGTTTGGATATTGATCCTCTGGACATGTGAGACAATCATCCAAGTCTGGAGGGGGAGGGAATGAAACAAAAATAAAATCATTCCTTTGAGCATCACTCATTACTCACAGATTAGATCTACTAAGATACTATGACTTACATAAGGATTCTGTTTGCTTTCTTCTTAAAGTAATTCATAATGAAAATTATAATGTGCTTGTCAGGTGTGAAGAACCAGGTACAAATTCAAAGGGTTCTAATTTATTTATTTATTGCTCAGACTTTGCACAATTATCTTTTCAACAAATGGTTTGCACCTGGGTAGGGCTAGATAAGGTTCAATGGCATTCAAGGGCATTATCTTGTTGTGACTATGTAGAGACTCTAAACAGACTCCTCATTTGATTCCTCCCCTGGCAATGTCAGTCTCTCTCCTACAGTGCTACTGTGGAGTTGTTGGTAATCTCTGAGCTTAGTTTGTTATATAGAGATAAACCACTTTTACTCATCTTTAAAAAAACAAACAAACAATAAAGCGAAAAAGAAACAAAAAGATAATGAAAAGTTGGCAAGCCAACAACAAAATCAGAGAACACCAAGGACTGCACAGTTCAAATCTGAGCTCCCTATATTCTCTTCTACTGTGCTACAGTAGATTTTATCAATGGTTAGAGATAAGAGGTAGAAGTGAGATGAAGAAAAATTATTGTTATGTGTATGTAAAATATGAATGTTTTCTATAATTATAAGCATGCCAGTACATTTACCCTGTTTCGCCTAAAATAAGATATCCCTTGATAATAAGCCCAATAGGGCTTTTGAGGACATGCACTAAATACCCCCCCAAAGAATAAGCCCTCCCCAAATATATTTAAATGCATGCACAACCAGTCCCTGCCATTTCCTCTGGTTAGGGTTAGGGAGACAGATCTGGAAATCAGCTCCATCTTGCTCCATGTGCCCCAAAGTAATAAGACATCCCCAAAAATAAGGCCAAGCACTTATTTTGGGGTTCAAAAATACATAAGACAGGGTCTTATTTTGGGGGAAACACGGTAATATGATCATAAATAAGCTAATATAATTATAAATATTGTTATAATTACTATGTGTATTATTATTATCACTATCAGTATGTCTGTTATTTTCTTTTTTTGTAAAATGAAGTGCCTGGAAAATACATTGTCTTCAAAACATTTATATATATATATATTTTATATATATATATATAAAAAAAACTGGACTATAAAAAAATATTTTGTTACAGTGTTCAATTTCAATATGCCCTGATTTTTATACCATTCTCTAACCTTAGTGAATTCTCAATTAGGTTATTGGACTCACTCTACATAATCAGTCAAGAGCCTTGATAGTAAAATGGTCTATGCACCCTGTTATTAACACAGCTGCCTGCAATTTACTGCTGGTTCGAATCTCTCCAAGGCTCAAGGTTGACTCAGCCTTCCATTCTTTCTAAGGTAGGTGAAATGAGGACCCAGTTTGTGGGGGCAATAAGCTGACTTTGTATAAATATACAAAAGAATGAAGGCTATTGCTTAACGCATTGTAAGCCGCCCTGAGTCTCCGGAGAAGGGCGGCATATAAATCAAATTAAAAATTAAAAAATAATGACCATTAGGAAACAGCAACAGGTCCACAATGCATGTCTCACTTGAGTTACAGTACATTACTTCTGCATGAGCTGCCCTAGCTCCCAGTTAATTTCTGGTTGCAATTTGAGGTCCTGATTATCACCTTTAAAGCCCTGCATGCCACCAAGCCAAGTGATTGGTGAAACCAACCTCACTTCAAGGCTATCTGCCAATCATAGTACGTCAGCTAATTGGGCACACCCCTAGACTCCTCCATTATCTAATGACATCTTGGAGTTGTATCTTCTCTGTAGTTTTCCCATGCCTATGCAATACTTTAAGGAGGCATGGTGATTCAGTGGCTAAGACACTGAGCTTGTCAATCGAAAGGTCAGCAGTTCAGCGGTTCAAATCCCTAGTGCTGCGTAATGGGGTGAGCTCCCGTTACTTGTCCCAGCTTCTGCCAACCTAGCAGTTTGAAAGCATGTAAAAAATGCAAGTAGAAAATTAGGGACCACCTTTGGTAGGAAGGTAACAGCGTTCCATGTGCCTTTGGCATTTAGTCATGCCAGCCACATGATCACGGAGACATCTTCAGACAGTGCTGGCTCTTCGACTTTGAAACAGAGATGTGCACTGCCTCCTAGAGTTGGGAATGACTATGTGCAAGGGGAACCTTTACCTTTATGCAATACTTTCTCACAGTGAATAGTAAGATGGGCAGTATATAAATAAATAAATAAACAAATCTGACTTTCAAAGGATCCCTATCCTTTCAGTCGTGCAGTAGCCTGGGAGTATTTGGCTAGTCCCTAAAGCGTTGGGCTAGGATGGGAGTTGAATCAGGAGTCTGAGTCATCCAGTGTCTGGTGGTGAGGCTGGTTTGGTTTTCATTTGTGGTTTTATGGGTTGGGGTAAACCACCTACAATCATTATATGAGGTAGTGGGCCATGTAAGTTCTATAATGCAATCAGTCAATATCTCTAGGTGAAATAGAATGTAAAAATAAATAGAAACCAGTGGGAAAACATAATTGCCAAGTTACCATTACTTCCACAAAGAAAATACAAAGAATGCATTTCAGATAGTCTTCCAACAAATTTTAGTTTCTGGAAACACTGTTTATAATTTTTCAGGAAACATAAGAAGGACAATCCAGATCTATGCAATCTATTGATCTTCCTAGTTAAAGTTAACTGCATGGTTTTATGATCGAACATATTACTGAACTATGAACATTCAGTTCAAATATCTCATTGCTGAACTATTCAATATGATACGAAGCTCAAGAATTTCAGAAACCATAATACTGATGAAAAATTTAGTTCCTATTTATATTTATTAAATCATTTATATATCTATATATATGGACATATCCTTTGCTTACCCAGTTGGTCTGCTATCTTCCCTTTAGGACAGCGTCTACAGTCATAGCAGCAAGATAATTTCCCTTCCACTTTTATCTTGCTATGGCCAAGACAACATTTCTTGTTACAGATGGAAAGAGGTAATGTCTGTTTACAAATAAAATAAGGAGTCTTTCAAGTGAAGAATTTATGTTTCATGATAGTTCTTTTCATCAGTCATGATACAATGAGGATCATAAGTGGTTGCATAAAATCTACTCCTACTTGCTGGCTCCCTGTCTTGAGCCATATTGTACCACCAGCCCTAGGAAGGCAGGAAGCCTTAGTAAAGGAGTAAAACAAAATTATGAGAAACCCACTTCTTCCTGTGCATGCTGATCTTCCTCATCTATCAATTGGCACACTTAAATCCAGGAAGCCCTTTCTGGCACTTGCTCAACAACTGTCTAACAATTCTGACATCAACAAACAGTGGAAAGCCAAATGGGCTGCTTAATGCCCAGATACAGGCAGTTATGTAGATGATCCTACACAAAAAGTGCCAGGTTTTGACCTTCCTTGCCAGCATTGTTCAACTCTGAACAGGATCCGTACCCAACATGGTGTCTGCCAAGACTCATCATTTAGGTGGGGTCTTGTCTCTACCCCTCAGTGCGACTGTGGTGCTACTCGACAAAATATCCACCACATTGTGTCCAAATGTCCATCAAGAGCTTACACCAGCCCAATGTCTGATTTTTTTTTCAATATAGATCACCCTGTCCTTGAATGGCTGGGTGGACTGGACATTAACATTTGAACTACTATAAGTCCATATATTTGCCATAAGCTAAATAAAAACAAACCATCAGTTAGACATACCCACGCTCTATATCTAGAGTGGTGGGAGAGCTTTTAATTCTCAAATCCTTGGAACATACTTTCCTTGGCTTTCGATTTTTTTTTAATTGGGGTCCTACATTTGCTATAGCTCTTTTAAAACTGGGTTGAATTTTCCATTTTTCATATACATCTCTTATTGAAAGATTTATGAACATTTCATAGGGAAAAATTTTCAATTTTTAAAACTGAGATATTTTTAATTTGACTGCTTATAGCTGAATGATGTTTGTTCATTTGCACATTGAAAACAAAGGTCATATTTAATTATGTACAGGTAATTCTAACCATTTCCTCACATTCTTGTTTCCAAAAGATCTTTACATGAAATATATCCACCAAATATTAAAAGAGTTCCTTTTTATCTACAAATTTAAGAATTTGTGGGAGTATGGTTTTATGAAATTATTACACTGAACCAGGCTATAATGTTGTTTCTAAATCAATATTACACATCCTTCCTCATGAATTTTATAATATGCAATCATATGGCACTGCACTAGATAGATAGATAGATAGATAGATAGATAGATAGATAGATAGATAGATAGATAGATGATAGTGGATGGATGGATGGATGGATGGATGGATGGATGGATGGATGGATAGATAGATAGATAGAGTCAGAGAGATAGACAGAATATATTTGAAATATTTTTCCAAAACAGAGATTTGGCAGGCTCTTCCATCTATTTGAGACTGCTGAGTAGCTTGATCCAATTGTTTATTTTTTAAGCATTGATTGATATATGTCAGTCACTAAATGGTTTCCTAAGGAGTGAAAAATGAGATATACCTGGTTAAATATAAGGGGCCAAACAGCATCTTTGGCAGAAATGGTGAGAAATTTGTCTGGGGAAGCCATGGGGTCGATCTTTCCAACTTGGACTCTCTGAAAGGACTTGTTTGGGAATGTGACCCAATTGAGAATATCAAATCCAGTTACTAATTCCCCATTGTGGCCAAAAGAAACTTCTTCACCAGCACTGTTGTTAAAGGAGATTTGTTGCAGAAAATAGTGAAGCTACAGAAAAGACAAAAGGGAAGACGAAAAGGAAGGGAAAGGAAGGGAAGGGAAAGGGAAGGGAAGGGAAGGAAAGGAAAGGAAAGGAAAGGAAAGGAAAGGAAAGGAAAGGAAAGGAAAGGAAAGGAAAGGAAAGGAAAGGAAAGGAAAGGAAAGGAAAGGAAAGGAAAGGAAAGGAGAGACAACATTATTTAAATGATACCAGCAAATATCAGTTTATTCCTTTTAATTTTGACTATGCTTAAAGAAAATAAGCTGTTAAATTTTGCTTCAGTCTATGCTATTTAAAACAGGAAGGTAAATATGTTCTCCATCACATGCAATTTTTACTCTATTGCCTAACAAAAATATTATACTTGAAAATACTTAAAATGAGAATTCTATCACAAAACTAAGAAAGTGAAAACCCCAACAGGTCATTTACTCTGATCAATTGACATGATCTGATGACCATCCTGAACTCTGCATTGTCCAACATTACCTGCCATGATGATTGGAGGAAGAGCTTCCATCTCCTCTTATCCATTTTTTGACCCCCTTTGAGTTTGGAAGAGCGCATGGCCTTCAGAGCATGTGCCACAGCATAGACTGCATTGTAGACACTGTAACTATGTGCATTCATGGTGGTCTCAAAGACAGAATTAGGAAGAGTCTCCGGCTTCTCTTCTCCAGTGCAGATCCTTTCAGCATTCCCATCTGTAATATCACTGGAGAATGAGCATTCAAATGCATCTTTCCAGAAATCCCTAATAAACCCATCGTCTTTTTCTAGGTTTGGGTTTCTGTTCTGAATAAATTGTTGGAACCCTATCACTTCCTTTGAGCGAATTGAAAAGGAAAGAGCACCATGGAGAAAATCAAGGGGAAACTGTCTTTGAATCAGAATGGAGGTGAATTCCATCTGGGCTGTCATGATCCAAATTTTGGATTTTTTCTCCTTGGGAATATCCTCAGAATCTAACAAACAGATCATTATTCTCAAAGTCATGATGGTCCAAATTTCACCTTTCAAGATTACTACACTGACAGTACTCCTCATGATGACTTGATAAACTTTATCTGTCTCTTCAATCATTTCAGCAGCTTCATTACCATACTTCATTTGGTTGATACATTCCATAAAGTCAAAGCAGATTCCTTTCTCAGAAAACTTGGAAAGCCATTGTTGAATGAACCTCTGTTTACTCTCCTCATCCATAAAAACTATCCCAACCCAGGTCCATCCAAACTGTAATAGTAAGTGTAGTATTCCATTAAACTGATGGATCTCATTTGGGAACATCCAAGTGAAAAAACCTGCATCTGCTTCATTATTCATCATGGGAGCTGATCCATATGTGATCTAAATACATGGGGGGGGAATAATAGATTTCATCAAAGAAATAATTTGAAATAAAGGATTTTATCAAAGAAATAATTCCAATCTTGGAGCTTAGAGTTACATGATCAGCAATAATGAACAGTAGAGATGACTATTTCCTTCTGATCTAATAAATTGATTAACTTCTTTGCTCAAGATTTCAAGCGTTTGAGTTATTTCTGAGAAAAAGTATTGTGAGGTGCCTTTGGCAGTGGTGGGATTCAAATAATTTAACAACCGGTTTTCTGCTCTAATGATTTCTTCCAACAACCAGTTCAGCAAACTGCTCAGAAAGTTAACAACCAGTTCTCCCGAAGTGGTGCAAACTGGCTGAATCCCACCACTGGCCTTTGGGATTGTAAGTGAGCAGAAAATGGGGTGATGGACAATAGAAGAGAAATAATGGAGAATAGGCAGAAAAGAAGCAATCATTGAAGACCTGATGAAGGAGACCTGATGAAGGAAGTAGGAGGCATATTCCATCTTAAAATAGCTACATTATGTTAATAAACCTTTCCAAATATCTTCAGAAGAAGATAAATTATAGTACTTTAGTTCTATCACACTATTGTCTGAAATGACAACTGAAATTAATATATGAAATGACATCAGAAATAAAGTCCGTATTCTGTATTCTTTGGCTTGATGAAATAAATAATAATTTCTCCTATTTTAATCTACAATATATTTGTATCTCACCTGTGGAAACTTATAGTTGTGCAATATAATTGCCATGTTGAGACAGGTCTTTCTCTGTGGTCCTCCTATCACAGCTACTGCACTGTTCTGGATATCACACTTGTAGTTTGGGATAAATCTGTCTCTTGTAGAGAGAAGTTCCATTGCTAAAAGATATGTTGTGCTTTCCAGAGAATTGTCAGTAGTGATGTGGAAACCAAGGGTGACATTGGGTAAAATTCTAGTATGTTCATTGATCTCGTTTACAGCAAATGCCACAGCCAAAGTGTGTTGGTAAATATGAGTAAGAAACCTTCAATGGGAATAATAAAACAAATTGGTATATGTCTATGGAGATTCTCAGTGATCCAAGTCATAGTTGCCTCAAAGGTGCTTTTTTTTTAAGAAGAAGAAGAAGCTTCTTAGATGAGAAGCTAGATGTCTTCAAAGAAAAACCAGAAAGTCCAGTTGCCTCTTGAAAAGAAAAAGTACTTTTGGGACATTGTTATATGCTTTCTTTAGAATCTAACAGCAGATCCATTTTCTTGCTTTACACCATACAGAGTACAGAATAACAGAATTGGAGGGTGCCTTGGAGGTCTTCTAGTCCAACCCCCTACTCAGACAGAAAACACTATACCATTTCAGACAAATGGTTGTCCAATCTCTTCATAAAAACTTTCAGTGTTGGAGCATTCACAACTTCTGGAGGCAATTTGTTTCACTGCTTAATTGTTCTAAGTATCAGGAAATTTCTCCTTAGTTCTAGATCTATTGATTGATTCTTGTTGTACCTTCAGGTGCTTTGGAGAAACTTTTTCTTCTTTGTGACAGCCCCTTAGATATTGGAAAACTTCTACCATGTCATCCATACTCCTTCTTTTCATTAAACTAGACATACCTAACTCCTGCAACCGTTCTTCATATTTTTTAGCCTCCAGTCCCCTAAACATCTTTGTTGCTCTTCTCTGTACTCTTTCTAGAGTCTCAACAACTTTTTTGCATTGTGGTGACCAAACTGGGATGCAGTATTCAAAGAGTGGTTTTGGAATCACACCATCAGCATCACAATCAATGTTGCTTTTGTGAACTCCTGGACTATTATAGTTACCAAATGATAGTCCAAAATGTATGAGTTTCAATAAGGAGTTTCAAATGACCTAACTAGTGTTAGTTAGAAAAAGAAGAATTGCAACCCATGTCTATGATCTCTTTTTAGGTGTCTTAATCTAATGAATATCAGATTTATGGTAAAATTGCTTTTGCAGGATGTAACATTTGCAGGAACATCCCAAAGAAGAGTCAAGTGAAGGGGGAGCAGCAGTTATATGTTATATGTTATATTTGTTATATGACATATATTACATATATAACATATATGTTATATGTTAGTGACAGAACAATCCACAATTAGCTTAAATTTGAGTTTTGTCTTAATTTCATAGGTTGTAAATCAGTTCAGATATTCCACCAAAGATCTGTGAAAAATTGAAGTAGCTTCTCAAATGCCTCTGAGAGATTTCTGCTTCATTTGTGGATGAAATAAAAGATAAAGTACAAGTTGAATCAAAACTCATGTAGTTTATTTTTAAGTCATCTGCATGGCTTACATAGCAGTTTTCAGCTCATGAAAAGAATGGTGGGGAAGATGGCATAGAAGACTTTGAATTTCTCTGTGAAAGAAAACTCATGTAATTGCATGTATAAAATCAATAAGGTTTGCCTCAACGTAAGCTCCAATGTCAAAGTAAGTCAGCTGGCAGAAGCTTGGCAGCGGCTTCTTCATTTAATTTGATTATTTTGTTATATTATGGACTTCAAATATGTATACATGGTGCTGAACACAAGGTTGTCTTTGTTTGATTCTTATTAAGGTAAAGGTAAAGGTTCCCCTTGCACATATGTGCTAGTCGTTCCTGACTCTAGAGAGTGGTGCTCATCTCTGTTTCAAAGCCGAAGAGCCAGCACTGTCCGAAGACGTCTCTGTGGTCATGTGGCCAGCATGACTAAATGCCAAAGGTGCAGAGAATGCTGTTACCTTCCCACCAAAGGTGATCTGTATTTTTTCTACTTGCATTTTTTATGTGCTTTCAAACTGATAGGTTGGCAGAAGCTGGGACAAATAACGGGAGCTTACCCTGTTACGCGGCACTAGGGATTCAAACTGCTGAACTTTCAATCGACAAGCTCAATGTCTTAGCCACTGAGCCACTGCATCCCCTATTGATTCTTATTATTCTTGGCTAACTAAATAGATCTTATTGGGAAAAGGTTCCATTGAATATCTACTTGGAACAAGTACCTAATCTGTTGTTTAAAGAAATAAATGCAAGATGATTATCAAACAATTTTTTGTAAGTAATATAGAAGATGGGGGAATCCTATTTCAGAGACATCTATACAACCTTAAACTTCTCAAATAATTTCAAGTCAGGTTTAGCTTATTATGGAACTATGCCATCTTCATTCACCATAATGTCTGTACTACCTTGATGGAGTGAGTGTAGATTACATTGAATTTCACAGAGGCATTTCATTCCTTATCCATGGTATCTTTGTGGATCACCTTCAGAGACCTTCCACTATAATTATTCCAATCCTTCTTCTTTGTCCATATTCAGAAAAATTGGGCAAAATATGATAACAGGTCGTTGCTTCATTCTTTTTTATATTTACCTGAAAACACTGGAAGAGTCTTTCCAGAGCACTCGATTTCAGAAGGAACTAAATATGACAATTGCTAACATCAGTAGAATAAGTAATAGAATAGCACCAATGTGACAGAAGGAACATACAACTAAAGTATATCATCTATAAGGTACCCTTGAAGATGAGGGTTGAAGGCAATGATGAAAATACTTACAGATACTGATCAAGCAATTCATGAGAAGGAAGACTTTGAAAAGTGATCTCAGATGAAAGAAAAATGATCTGATAAATGATGGCAGAAATGATGAGATCTCCAGGCTGATAATATTTGTGAACACTTGGAAGAGGAATACTACTGATGTTGCAGACAGGCAGAAGATAAATGGGTATCACCTTAGGAAAAATCTCTAAAACCACTGCAATAAAGATCAACATCTCAATGTAAAATGTAGCTGTTTAAAACACTCAGCAGTAATTTTTATCCTACCATTCAGGTTTTGAGGACCGGGATCTCCATTAACCAGCCACTCCTTAATAGAACATAAAATGTAGCCAATAAGCATTCAAGTTGAAATACAGGACTCCTTCATTATGCCTCTACCCCCATCCCTGTTTTTCTGAGCTGATATTAAGGAATGGGTTTTAATCTGGCTGTTGGGATTCTCTTGAGAAGTAAAGAAGGGTTAATCACTATATTTAATGCAATAGGTTCAGGGCATGATTTCCTTAAAGTAGTAGCTTCTTCACAACATGTCAAAAGTTAGCATGTTTAGCCATTCTCAGTAAACACCGCTTAACTTCGATGAACTTTGCAACCTAATTTTTTTTCATTTTACTTCCAAAGTTAAAATAATAACTCTGAAAGAAAATAAGAACAAAGCAAAAGTAAAAATCACACCCACCCAGCCACATGCCCACCTGGC
This sequence comes from Pituophis catenifer annectens, assembly GCF_029215685.1. NCBI lineage: Eukaryota > Metazoa > Chordata > Lepidosauria > Squamata > Colubridae > Pituophis > Pituophis catenifer. Next base: position 15,737,427 of record NW_027256895.1, read on the forward strand.
CATGCCCACCCAGTCACATGCCCATCTAGCCATGCCCACCCAGTCACATGCCCACCCAGTCACATGGCCACCTAGCCATGCCCACCTAACCACGCCCACAGAACCTGTTGTTAAATTATTCGAATCCCACCACTGGCTGAAACCTAGGCTGAAAGACTTGGATAGGCTGGATAACAATTGAGCAAATTTTGTGAAATAGAAAGACTGAAGAATTGTGCTTTAAGCATAACATATTCAGAATGTACTTTGTACTTGCTTCGTGACTCATAGATACCGAAATACCTGAAGATTTTTTACATTATTTCCACCTACACATCTTAGAGGGCCTCACAGGTAGCTTTAATTTAGTTGCAGAATAACATTTTCGGACATTTCTTTGCATTTATTTATTTATTTATTTATTTATTTATTTATTTATTTATTTATTTATTTATCTATCTATCTATCTATCTATCTATCTATCTATCTATCTATCTATCTATCTATCTATCAAATTTCTATACTGCCCTACTCCCGCAGGGCTCAGGGCGGTGAACAGCCAAGATAAAATACAGATAATACAAACATTAAAAATCCATTAAAATTATTAATTTTTTTGGCCAAAACACATTTAAAACACCCAATTTATAAACAAATTAAACGATTTAAAAATTTAAAAGGGAGAGTTAGGCCAGGCCAGCCTTCTGAAATAAAAATGTTTTGAGAGCACGACGAAATATGCGCAGATCCGGGATCCTCCATATCTCCGGGGGGAGCTCGTTCCAGATGGTAGGTGCCCCCACAGAGAAGGCTCTCCCCCTGGGGGCCGCCAGTCGACACTGTTTGGCCGACGGCATCCTGAGAAGCCCCTCTCTAAGGGAGCGTACTGGTCGGTGAGAGGCTATTGGTAGCAGAAGGTGGTCTCGTAAGTACCCTGGTCCGATGCCATGGAGCGCTCTAAAGGTGGTAACCAAAACCTTGAAGTGCACCTGGAAGACCACCGGGAGCCAGTGCAGCTCGCGCAGGAGGGGGGTCACATGGGAGCACCACGCCGTTCCCATAACCATTCACACGGCCGCATTCTGGACCAGCTGGAGCCTCTGGGTGCTCCTCAAGGGAAGCCCCATGTAGAGAGCATTACAGTAGTCCAGGCGGGAAGTAACAAGAGTATGAGTGACCATATTTAACGAGTCCCAATCCAGAAAGGGACGCAACTGGCGAATCAGGCGGACTTGATAAAAAGTCTCCCTGGCCACAGCGATCAAGTTCTCTTCCAAAGACAGCCGTGAGTACAGGACGATGCCCAAGTTGCAAGCCCTTTCCGTGGGGGCCAATGACTTGCCCCAATAATCAGTGATGGCATCAATTGACTATATCGGGATGTCGGAAACCACAGCCACTCGGTCTTGGATGGGTTGAGCCTGAGTCTGTTTCTCCCCATCCAGATCTGCACAGCCTCCAGGCACCAGGACATCACTTCAAGGGCATCATTGGGGTGGTCCGGGGTGGAGATGTACAGCTGAGTGTCGTCAGCATACTGATGGTACTTCACCCCAAAACCAGAGATGATCTCACCCAGCAGCTTCACATAAATGTTGAACAGAAGGGGTGAGAGGACCGACCCTTGTGGCACCCCATATACAAGGGCCCTCAGGGTCGACTTCTGCCCCCCTGTCAACATGGACTGTGACCGGTCAGAAAGGAGGAGAACCACCATAGGACAGTGCCCCCAACCCCTGACTCCTCTAGCCGGTGCAGCATGATACCATGGTCAATGGTATCAAAAGCCGCTGAGAGGTCTAATAGGACTAGGACAGAGGAACAACCTCTGTCCTGAGCCCTCCAGAGATCATCAACCAACGCGACCAATGCCATTTCCATGCTATACCCAGGCCTGAAGCCCAACTGGAACAGATCCAGATATGATGATTCATCCAGGTACTGAGGGAGCTGTTACGCTACCACACTCTCAACAACCTTCGCAATGAAGCGAAGGTTGGAGACTGGACGATAATTAGCCAACACTGCCGGGTCCAGGGAAGGCCTCTTTCAAGGCGGCGGGGAAGACACCCTCACTCAGAGAAGCATTTATAATCCCCTGGAGCCAGCCTCGTGTAACCTCCCGAGAGGCCAGCACCAACCAGGAGGGACACGGGTCCAGTAAACATGTGGCTGCGTTCAGTCTGCCCAGTATCCTGTCCACATCTTCGGGCGTCACAGAATCAAACTCTTCCTGGATAATACTCACAAGACCTGCCTCTGTCCTCCCCCCTGAACCTACCCAGTCAGAGTCCAGGTGTTCCCGAATCTGAGCAATTTTGTCATACAGATACTGTACAAAATCCTCAGCTCTACCCTCCTGCACTTCCTGGTGGAGCATGGAGAGGGTCACCCTAAATAGGGCAGCCGGGCGATTATTTGATGATGCAGTAAGAGCGGCAAAATAATTATACTTTGCCGCTTTTATCGCTACCAGGTAGGTCTTAATATGAGACCTTACCAGTGTTTGGTCAGATTCAGAATGGCTGGCCCTCCAACCGCTCTCCAGGTGTCTTTTCCAGCGCTTCATCTCCCTCAGCTCCTCGGTGAACCAAGGAGCCAGGCGAGATCAGTGCCGGGTTAGAGGCCGCAAAGGCACGACCTGATCCAAAGCTCCAGCGGCCGCCCTATCCCAGGCAGCCACCAGGTCTTCAGTCGAGCCATGTGCCAAAGCCTCAGGAAATGGCCCAAGCTCCATCTGGAACTTATCTGGATCCATCAGGTGCCTGAGGTGAAACCACCTCAATGGTTCCGCCTCCCTGCGGGGGATGCGGCGGTTCAAAGGTCAAAGTGAAGGAGGGAGTGATCCAACCATGACAAGGGCTCAATCACTATATCCCCTATCTCAAGATCACTCAACCATTGACCAGAGACAAAAACCAGGTCCAGCGTGTCCCCCCCCCCCCCGTGTGAGTAGGGCCATGAACTAACTGGGTCAGGTCCATGGCCTTCATGGAAGCCATGAACTCCTGAGCCACCTCAGATGCCTCACTGGCAGATGGCAGGTTAAAATCCCCCATGACCATAAGCCTGGGGGTGTCAACCGCCACCGCGGCTATAACGTTGAGCAGCTCGGGCAGGGCTGCTGCCACATGCCAGGGAGCCAGGTACGTAACCAGCATGCCCATCTGCACCCCGTGATCCCACTTCACAAGGAGGGACTCACATCCAGCCGTCTGAGAAACACTGGCCTCCCTCGGACCAAGACCTTCTCTATTGACAACCGCCACCCCCCCCCGCCCCTCCCCTGTGCCCTCAGCTGATGAAATGCACAAAAACCGGGTGGGCATATCTCAATGAGGGGGACCCCCCCTCCTGGCCCAACCAGGTCTCTGTAATACCCGCCAGGTCCGCTCCCCCCTCCTGAACAAGATCACAAATGAGGGGGGCTTTATTTACCACAAACCGGGCATTGCACACCATCAGCCGAAGGCCCAGGGCCTGAGGGTCTGTGCAACCTGGGGAACGAGAGAAGCATTGGAGGCCAGAGCGCACCACCGCTTGGAGCCAGCAGGCGCGCGCTACCACAACCTGATGTGGCCCCTTGCTCCCGCCATGTCTGCCCCTTCCACCCACAGTACTGATATAATGTCCATCCACAACACAAACTCTAACCCCCTCCTTGACCCCGGTTCCCACACCTCTTGTGCCACGCTCTTCAGCTGGCTTTGGCCTCCTCCCCGACAGGTTCTCCCCCAAACCTACAGAGCCCACTCCCCTCCCAGAACCCTTTAAAACCTTATCTAAAAATTTCCCCAAAAAACCCCACAACCCCCTCCTCGCCGCATGCCACCTCTCAGGATTCCAAAATCCATCATCAAGGTAGGCCCTCAATAGTGAGGAGGGCCAAATCTGCGAGAGGGGGGAGTCTCGCAGCGCAAGCAGGTCAGCAGCCATAAACATCACAAAAAACAGAGGTGGAGAGTCAACTGGTCAGGGCTTCACCAGATCGTCCAATAATACTGGGTCAAAATAGATCTTCATATCAGGAGCTGGTTCACTGCCCTCTCACAGCAGTGGGAGGGGCCAGTGTCATCCCCCCATGTCCAGAGGATAATTATCCCAGTCGCCCTCTCACAGTGACTGGGCCAGATGACACCGACAGTAAAGTCACAATAGTCCATCCTTTCATCCGGCAGATGACAACAGCCCCCTCAGCACCTGCACACTGTTTTGCTCAGTTTCTCCTCCAGTTTGGGGTCGCATAAGAAGCCAGCAGTTCATAAAATTATTAAGGGCAATGATGATAATCCCATGGGCACAAACTCTTCCCTGAGGCAAGAGTAGGGATAGCAGACAAAGAACCCAGTCCAAAGGTCATCATCGAAGGCCAACACCCACCCATACCAGGGGAAAAGGGGGGGGAAGGGGAAGCCATCCGAGGCGACCAATAAACCAATCCTGGTCAACCTCCTGACTCTCCTGCCCCAAATCTCCCCAAATCCCCAGTCTCAGCTCTGATGACAAAATCCCCGGATAGTAGGGGTCACAATCCAAAAAAAGAGAGAGATGGTAATCCTGAGGGCAAGGCTGTCCGGATTTCCCCCAACCACCTACTGCAAGCCATTTCCATTAGTCGGATGGTCCGTGGCAGCCGTTGCCTCCAGCTGTCTCTGCCGCCGCCGTCATCACCGGCCTGTAACCAGCACCCTAGACTCCCCAAGCACCCCCAGGGCCCCCGAAAAACGTCCGAAGAGCGTCCCACAGATCCCTGAGGGGCAAGGGGGATGAAGGGCACCTCCAAGCTGCCGTCGCACAAAACCACTGACCGCCGCTGAATGCTTCGGCCCCCACTTCTTCCGGCGCTAAGTACTTATTAACAAGTACTTATTAATAAATAAGTACAAAGAACCCTGTTTCAAATCAGTCTGTATATATAAAAGAAGTACTGGGTCATCAGCTTAGAAGAGAATTGAAACATGCTTATCTTTCCAATTTTGGAGGATGACTAGCTGGATTAATCAATTTTGCTACAAGATGATCAATAAACAGATTAAATAATAAAGATGCCAGAGGACAACCTTATCTGAGACCTATTCTGATGGGAATTTCCATTGCATAATGTTAATGTCTATTTCATCACACTTTTGGCCAGGGGTTTCACATACCTGTAGATTAGAAAAAATATCTATCTATCTATCTATCTATCTATCTATCTATCTATCTATCTATCTATCTATCTATCAAGGAATTATTCCATTTCTCCCATAATTTAGGTCTGGATACTAGTTGACAGATATATCTGAGATCAATAAAGAGAGTATAAGGACCTGAATATGTTCTAAACGTGTATTTTTCTATTAATGGAGCATGGTCCAAACAGGAATAGCTTGCTTCAAAGCTAACCAGTTCCTCAGCTAAGATATTCTCAGTTGTAATATAATTCAGGTGTTTATTGTACAGATGTCCAGCATAGCATTTGCCGTTCAAAAAAGATGTTGAAACTTTGGAAAAAGTGCAGGGAAGAACAACTAGGATGATTAAAGGCCTGGAGACTAAAACCTATTAAGAACGGTTGTAGCAACTGGATATGGCTAATCTAGAGAAAAGAAGCAGTAACAATAGCAGTATTCCAGTGTTTGAGAGGCTGCCACAAAGAAGAGGGTGGTCATCTTATTTTCCAAAGCACTAGAGGGCAGGACAAGAAAGAATGGATGGAAACTAATCAAGGAGAGAAGCAACTTGGAATTTAAGAGAAACTTCCTAACAGTGAAAACAATTAATCAGTAGAACGACTTGCCTCCACTAGTTGTGGGGGCTCCAACAATGGAGGTTTTTAAGAAGAGACTGGACAGCTACTTGTCTCAAATTGTATAAGATCTCCTGTTTGAGCAAGGATTTCCTAGAAGTACTAGGCTGCATCAAAAGAGGGATAGTTTTTTTCCCACCGTGCATACGCAAGATGGCAGTTCCCTGAAGTGCCAGCTGAGATCAGGATGTAAGAACGAGCGAGGGAAAATCGGTGGTGGTGGCCGTTTTTCCGTTCTTCGGCCCCCTACCCGATATGCTGAGCCTCCAGCAGTTTAAATGAGCCGTCTCCGGCAGAAGACGGCTCTCAGACGACCTGGGAATGGCGATGAGAGGATTGCATCAGCTGGGCGCCGCTGGGAGGGCGGCGGCGGCCTCTGCAACAGCGCTGCGGCCATCAGAGGTTCATCGGCCGGATCAGTGCTTCTAGACGCTGTATACACTCGGCGATTCTACATCGGGGGGTGCTACAGGCACTGTGGCTGCTGTAAGATCGTTAGCCCCCCCTGATGAATCTGCAGAGGGTAGGTCAGCGAGCATTGTGGAGGCCTTGTCAATGGCGGTGAGTGCCACACCGGAGATGAAGGGACTATGGCCCAGCAGACTATTCTGCTGGGATTACATCTAACAGCCCTGAAGGGCGTGAGGCCAGGAAGATCTGGGTTGTAATAGCCCAGCGAGGACAGGCTATGACTGTGGGGTGGGTGGACCTGAAGAAGATCTGGGGGGGTTGGGAGTTGGCCGGAGGGGAAGTGGTAATTATCCATCTTGCTCTTCCCTGGGGTCCCTCCCTCCCCCATTTTTGATGCCCCCCCACCCCCCTGGACTGTTGCCTGCCTTGGTTTGGCCCACCTGCTTACCCATCTTCAGTTGTTTATTGGGACCTTTGTCATCTTCCTCCTTCTTGAACTGCTATCTGATCCCTGGCTCCTCTCTCATCGCGATGTGTTACATCTCATCTTTTTACCCCCTATCACTGCCTTCATTGGACTCAATGTATTGGACAGAGACATGGAGTTACAGGCTGAAGAGCTGTGAATCCTGGTGGACTGCTGCTGCATCATGTTCCTAGGAACTGTTCTATGACTCCGCTGGTGGTTGTTCCCACCTAGCCATCGTGAGAGGGTGGTTGCGGCTGGTTCCGCTGGACTCATTCACTGCAGCTTTTGGACTCCCCCACTGCTGTGAGAGAGTGGTGGTCATGCCGGCCTGGTTTACTCCTATTTTGTTATTTCTTTCCCTCTTGTTTACCATCTCGGTCCCCTGTTGCTGTCTTCCATCCATTTCTCATATTTATTCTGGCTTACACTTCGGCGACCCTCCTCGCTCTGCAAGATGCCCCCCTCTCTCGCAGACATGGCCTTCAAATTTATTGAAGGCCTACCTCAAGGACAGGTTTTGGAAACCCGAGTGGTGGCATGCTTCTAAGCGTGGTCTGAGGGGTTTTTTAATTAAGGCTTTTAACCAAACTTTAAGGGGACCCGGGAGGTGGATGGTGAGGGCTGAGCCAGGGGCGGCTCCTATGGTTCAGCAATTGGGGCCATCGGATGGCTGTGGGGGAGGGGGGGAGGGGGAGGGAATGAAGAGGCTCAGTGGAGAGAGGGTCTTCCAATCCCAGTGACAGTTGGGAGAGGCGGAGATCGGGAGAGTCGGGGGCTTGGAGAGCGCCCCCGCTTTGTTCAAGCAGTGGCGCTCTCCTGCCCCCTCAGCTCATCCTGCTCGCCTGATGGTGACAAAGTGCAGAGGCCTGGACTCTGGCTGGTATACTTGAATGCCATGTCCGTGGTGAACAAGGCCCTCCTCATTTGAGATCTTATTGATGAGGAGGACGCGGACTTGGCTTGTATCACTGAGACCTGGCTGGGGCCAGAGGTCCCATAAATCTCGTGGATTTATGTCCTCAGGTTTCCGGATACTTCACCAGCCATGACCCCAGGAAATGGGACCCTGGAGTTCAGTCAGGGCTGTTGATCAAGTACCTCTCCCCCAGCTGCGTGGCCTCAGCCCTGCCCGCACTACTAGATGTCTTAGCCGAACTGGCGGTGGAACTCCCCAACCTTTTGGTTGTGGGAGATTTCAACCTGCCCTCGACTGGTGAGACATCTGAGTTGGTGCAGGAGTTCATGACCTCCATGATGGCCATGGACCTAACTCAGAATGTACAGGGCCCAACTCATATTGGAGGACACACACTTGACCTGATTTTTCTCTCTGGACAGTGTATAAATGATCGTGGGGAGGGGACTTTATCAATCGGCCCTCTGTCATGGACTGATCGTTCCCTCCTTAGGCTTGACTTTCCCACTGCCATCCCCCGTCGCAGGAGTGCGGAACTGGTAAGATGGTTCCGCCCCAGGTGCCTGATGGAACCTGAAAAGTTCCTGATGGAGCTTGGGTCATTTCCCACCTCCTTAGCCCACGATTCATCTGAGGCCCTTGTCGCGGCCTGGGAACAGGCTGTGGTGGGGGCCCTGGATTGAATCACACCTTTGCGACCTCTGATCCGACACAGATCCCGGGTGGCTCCTTGGTTCACTGCAGAGCTCAGGGAAATGAAGCGTCGGAAAAGATGCCTGGAGGGTGGTTGGAGATCCTCCCGATCCGAGTCTGACCGAATACAACTAAGAACCCATATTAGGTCTTATCTTGTGGCGATGGAAGTGGCGAAACGTAACTATTTCACCAGTCTCATTGCATCTGCAGAAAACTACCCAGCAGCCCTGTTTAGAGTGACCCACTCCCTCCTTCATCAGGGAGTGAGGGAGGACCCCTTGCAGGGCCATGCTGAGGACTTTGTACAGTTTTTGCAAGATAAAATCACTCAGATTCGGACCGGGTTGGACTCCGACTGGACAGAGTCCATTGAGGTGACAGGGGCTAGTCTTGGTGGAAACATCTGGGTTGAGTTTGAGCCTGTTTCGCTGAATGACGTGGACAGGATTATGGGTAGGCTGGGGTCCTCCACGTGTTTATTGGACCCTTGTCCCTCCTGGCTAGTTTTGGCAGCCAGAGATGACTGGAGACTGGATCCAGGCTGTTGTCAACGCTTCATTAAAGGAAGGGGTCTTCCCCACTACACTCAAAGAGGCGGTGGTTTGACCCCTCCTTAAGAAGCCTAACCTGGACCCTGACGGTCTTAACAACTACCGTCCAGTCTCGAACTTTCACTTTTTAGCGAAGGTTGTTGAGTCCGTGGTGGCACAGCAATTCCCTCAATTCCTGGAGGAAACAGACTACCTCAAGCCTTACCAATCTGGTTTCAGGCATGGCCACAGCACGGAAACGGCATTGGTCGCCCTAGTAAATGATCTCTGGTGGTCCAGGGATGGGGGTTGTTCCTCCATCCTGGTCCTTCTTGACCTCTCAGCGGCTTTCGATACCACCGACCATGGTATCCTGCTGCAGCGGCTCAGGGGGATGGGGTTAGGAGGCATTGTTTTACAGTGGTTCTCCTCCTATCTCTCTGGTCACCTGCAGTCTGTTTGGGCAGGGGGTCAGGGATCCTCCCAGCCTCTCACTTGTGGGGTACCTCAGTGATCGGTTCTCTCCCCTCTGCTCTTTAACATCTACATGAAACCGCTGAGTGAGATCATTCGTGGTTTTGGGGTGAGGTATCATCAATATGCTGATGAAACCAAGCTTTACATGTACACCCCTGACCACCCTAGGGATGCCCTTTCCATGAAGCGGTGCGGGTTTGGATGGGGAGGAACAGACTTAGACTCAACCCTTCCAAGACTGAGTGGCTGTGGATGCCGGCATCCCGGGATCTGGAGGTTCCATCTTTAATGATCGGGGAGAAACTCTTGCTCCCTCCGATAGGGTCCGCAACTTGGGTGTCCTCCTGGATTCTCAGCTGTCCTTAGAGGACCATCTGACGGCCATAACCAGGGGGGCCTTCGCACAGGTGCATCTTGTGCACCAGTTGCACCCTTTTCTAGACCGGGATGCCCTTGCCATGGTCACTCATGCCCTCGTTACCTCTAGGTTGGACTACTGTAACACCCTCTACATGGGGTTGCCCTTGGGATGTGTCCGGAGGCTCCAGCTAGTCCAGAACGCAGCCGCACGGGTAGTTATGGGGGCGTCTAGATACTCCCGTGTAACATCTCTCATGTGTGAGCTGCACTGGCTGTCGGTGGCGCTCCGGATACATTTCAAGGTGCTGGTGCTCAGCTATAAAGCCCTTCATGACTTAGGCCTGGGGTACTTGCAGGATCATCTCCAGCTGCTCTCCCACCGTCCTGTGCAGTCTCACAGAGTCGGCCTCCTCAGGGTGCTGTCGGCTAAACAATGTCAGCTGACGGCCCCCAGGAGGAGAGTGTTCTCTGTGGGAGCCCCAACCTTCTGGAATGGATTGCCCACCAAGCTCAGGACAGCCCCCGACCTTCTTTTCTTCCGTCGCGAGCTGAAGACGTGGCTCTTCTGTAAACTCAACTGATCCGTTTGGGGGTACACTGTCATAATTTTAAACTGTTTTTAATAGATTCGCTGATTTTAATTTTATTTCATTGTGATTTGTATTGGAATTTGTCATTTTGTAAGCCGCCTTGAGTCCCCAGGGAGAAAGGCGGCATATAAATCACAATAATAAATAAAAATAAATAAGTAAAATAGTATTACTATCACTTTATGCCGTACTAGTAGGACCTCACTTGGAATACTGCATCCATTTTTGGTCACCATGGTACCAAAAAGATGTTGAGAGTGCAGAGAAGAAAAACAAAGATGATTAAGAGACTGTAGACTTAAACATGCAGGAATTGGTAATGTCTAGTCTAATGAAGAGAGGGACTAGGGCAGGGGTGAAACGCTACCGTTTCGCTCCGGTTCAGGCAAACCGGAAGTGATAAAAACTACCGGTTCAAGTGAACCGGTAGTTTAAAAAAGCTACTGGTTCCTCTGAACTGGTATTTCTGACAATCAGCTGTGCAGTGGGGTTTAGCTTTGCTAGAAAGCAGGATTTCCTGCTTTCTTGCAAAGCTAAACTGCGCTGCATAGCTGATCACACCCCCCACCTCACTGTTCTACTTATCTTCTCAAGCTTCCTTTTGGTGCATACTGCATGTGTGCGGACACACAGCACACACCAAAGGAGGCTTGGGAAGGTAAGTAGAACAGTGGGGTGGATCAGCTGTGCAGCACAGTTTAGCTTTGCTAGAAAGCAGGAAATCCTGCTTTCTAGTATCGCATGCCACAGCTAATCCCCACAGTTAATCCCCACAGCTAATTGCTTCTACTTACTCTCCAAAGCATCCTTTTGATGCATACTATGCATGTGCACACACATGCAGAGCATGCATTTGGCACTCAGTGCGCATATGCAGCCAGTGAACTGGTAGCAAAATAGTTCAGATTTCACCACTGGACTAGGAGTAACATAACAGCAGTCTTCCAAATATTTCAATGGCTGTCACAAAGAAGAGAGGGTCAACCTAATCTCCAAAGCACCAAAAGACGAGATAAGAAGTAATGATGGAAGCTTAACAAAGAGAGATCCAACCTAGAATTAGGGAGAATTTTTCTGATAGTAGGAATAATTAATCAGTGTAATGGCTTGCCTCCAGAAATTGTGGATTCTCCACTATTGAAGAGATTGTGACAGCCATTTGTCCGGAATGATGTAGGGAAGTTGAACTTGAAGGCTTCCAAGGTCCGTACCAACTATGTTATTATGTAATTCTGTAAGTGGATGGGATACTAGTTACCTTGTTAATTCTGTACTCCCTTTATGAAGTACAAAAATCACCAGGATTAGATCCTAGTCAGAAAGCATCTTACCTGCTATCAATACAGGTAAAAAAGGGACAGCAAAACATGGACCAACCAGTGTAAATCCTGATGTTCCTCCATATTAATGAAATTTCTTCCTCATGCTTTGGTAAATTTGAACTAGTCTAGTAGAGTAATCTGAATGCATGACTCCCTTCAATAGTTCCCTTGTCCTATTATGAGTACTGCTGGAAATTAAAAGAATATGTAGCCCTCAATATGTAAGTCACTAACTACCCATGTTTTCTGACATATAACCTTTCAACTTTTGACTTTTCTGGATGCAACACATTCATTGCTTCTCATTCCACCTTCAGAACAGATTGGTTACCTCTTCTTTGTGGCAGTCCCTTAGATATTGGAACACTGCTATCATGTCATCATTAGTCCCTCTTTTATTAAAACAGATAAATTCAAATAGAAATTTCATTCATCATTAATTAAACAACAAATTAATCAAAATAATTGAATTAAATTTGGATCTCACTCTTTAAAGGTATCTCTCTCTTCAATTACTCTAAAATGAAATAATAAGCTAAAGTATTGGGGGTGTTTGAATTTTGGCTGATGTGCATATTTATCACCACTATGTTTATTTTGGGTGCACAGCTATTGTAATATTATTAGCATTTTGTATGCTATTTCTAGGGGACGCGGTGGCTCAGTGGCTAAGATGCTGAGCTTGTCGATAGAAAGGTCAGCAGTTCAGCAGTTTGAATCCCTAGGGCCGCCTAATGGAGTAAGTGCCCGTTACTTGTCCCAGTTTCTGCCAACCTAGCAGTTCAAAAGCGTGTAAAAATGCAAGTAGAAAAATAGGGACCACCTTTGGTGGGAAGGTAACAGCGTTCCATGCGCCTTTGGCATTTAGTCATGCCGGCCACATGCCCACGAAGATGTTCTCTGACAGCACTGGCTCTTCGGCTTTGAAACGGAGATGAGCACCGCCCCCTAGAGTCAGAAACGATTAGCATGTATGTGCGAGGGTAACCTTTACCTTTACCTTTTATGCTATTTCTATAGGACATCTTGATTCCTTCAGTTTTCACTACTATTCTCCATTTGATGGTAAGGGTGGCACAGTTGTCGAATCCAAAGTCCATTGTTTATATGGACAGTGTTGACCAATCGTAACTTTCATATTTCAACAGCTGCTCACTCAAATGATTTGAAGCGAAAACTTTACATTATCAAGATGAGATAGATGAGGTCTTCTCTATGCCTAGATGTATTGCATCTGACCAGAAATGCACAACAAATATTAGAGGCATATTTCAGGATTGGGCGGTAACTATCTCAATGTTATCAGTAAATCATGGGAGTTTTTACAGATTTCAAGCAGCAGTGCCATTATTCAAAACTGAGTTGATAAGTATCTACATAGTATATTCTGAAAGGTTCCGATCAAAGCATGTTTTACAACTCTGAGAAGAAACTTACTAAGTAAACTTACTTACTAAAACCTGCTGTGTTTGAAAATAATAAGCAATGCATTAAAACTCTTCTGTAGGTGTTTCTTTGGTCAGTTTTCCAACTCAAAGGTTAGATGTATAATTCAGGTTTTGTCGAACAAGGGCTTTAAGGGAAACAGAAGCTTCTATTAGTAATTTCCATTCCAATTACTGAGATCTTTGGGAACTGAAATGCATTATTTGGATTACATTAGAGCCTGAAATATTTTTCATTGATGAGAAATTTTCTCCAATCCACTTAGTGGATTGGGATAATGAAAAATTCCTCAAATATTATTTCCAACGCCATGCCCACTAAATGCTGTAACTGCTGAAAATTTCCATATTTTTAAAATCTGAGATGCAGTATTTGTTCCACTTAGAAAATTCTACCTAAGGGAACCAGAATTAGTGTTACTTGATAGAATTTTGTCATCCTGGTTATAGATTTGTTCATATGAATTTTTCTCTTCAATATATGTGAGAGATTTTTGATAGAAATTTGTGTTGAGATGATTATTACATGTTTAACTATATGGTACTAAATCAACAATTCTGGCACGAAATGAATCCCACATTTATTGTTGCAATCAGGGAAACACTTAATGCATCACACCAATAAACAAAGTCTGAATCATTTCTTTATTAACTGTCCCTTCGTATTCAAATCAGGTCTAAAAATAATAATATAGCATTTGGGGAAAAAGATGCAGCCCAGTAACCCAGCTGCCGAAGCCAAAATAGAGAAGATCTCCACGGCCACCATATATTTTCCCTTTGTACTCAAATAGGTGGGAACAAATGATACCCAGACACTACAAAAGACCAACATGCTGAAGGTGATAAATTTGGCTTCATTAAAGCTGTCAGGCAACCGCCTGGCTAGAAAGGCCACTGTGAAGCTGATAGAAGCCAAGAACCCCATAAAGCCAAGGATAAGGTAAAACATGATAGCTGAACCTTCATTACATTCCAAGACAATTTCTTGAGCCATGGAGTGAATGTCTGAATCTGGGAATGGGGGAGAAATTGCCAACCATACTATACAAATGGTGAATTGTGCTATGGAGCAAGATAGGATAATACCTTTGGCCAACCTGTTCCCCACCCATTTCCTCATTTTGGAGCCTGGCTTAGTGGCCATGAAAGCAATAACAACAATGGTTGTTTTCCCCAAAATGCAAGAAAGGGCCACGGAGAAGATGATGCCAAAAGCAGTTTGTCGCAACAGACATTTCATTTGGTCAGGTTTTCCAATGAAGAGTAAGCTGCAAAGAAAGGAAAGGAGGAGGGCAATGAGAAGAATATAGGTAAGATTTCTGTTGTTGGCTTTGACTATGGGTGTGTTCTGCTCTTTAATGAAGATACACAGAATCAAAGTTGTGATGAAGGAAAAGAAGAGACTTACAGTGGCCAAGGTGATTCCCAGTGGCTCACTGTAAGACAGGAAGGTTGTTGTTTTCAGAATACAGAGATTTTGAGCCTTGTTTGGATATTGATCTTCTGAACATTGGAAACAATCAACTGCATCTGGAACAAGAAAGCATTAAGATCCATTTCTAGAAATAGTAATATAGGGGAACAGTTAGTTAATTGATAGAAGAGCTGATTAATGAGATGTATTAAAAATGTCTGTTTAATGTACAGTATATTTAGTGCAGGGGTAAAATCTACTTACCTTCCCTACCGGTTCGGAAGGGCACATGCGTGTGCGGACCCTCTGCGCATGTGCAAACCCTTCAGCGCATGCGCAGAGGGTAAAAAAACTGTTTTTTACCCTTCCTGGTTACTTCCTGTTTTAACCAGGAAGTAACAATGACCGGGCAGGTGGGCAGAGCCTCACGCTGCTGTCACTACTGGTTCTCTGAACCATCCACTGCCATCTCTACCAGTTTGGCCAAACCGATAGCATTTCACCCCTGATTTAGTGCCATGCTGTATGTATACTAGAATATCTAATACTTACACATTGCTTTGTGATTACAATTCTACCCTGTTCCTCTTTTATGCATATTCTCCACCTTCCCCCTCTTCCCCTCCCTTCCTTCACTCTCTCACTCTCTTCTATCTTTCTTGGGAAAATCCCTCATCCTACAACAGAAAAAGGTTTTCATTAGGCTTATCTTTTCATAGTTTTGTTCTGCATTAATCAGAAGCAATAATGTGCAACAACCCGAATAGGTCATTTATTTTCAGATTCTCTGAAATATTCCTTTTATTTTTAAATTTATGAAGCAATGTCATTCATTCAGTCATGATATTAAAAGCCTCCTTAGGAGTTTTGAATATTAGCATTTTGAATCACAGTTACTATAAGGAGTCTGAATAGTTGTCTAATACTTACTTACACAGTGGTTTATGATTCTAATTCTAATTTGTTCTTCTTTTATATATAATGTCCCCCCCACTCTCCCTCTCCACCTCCCTTCATTTATTCCCTCTCTCTCTTTCCTAGCTTTCTTGGGAAAATCCCTCATCCTACAAAAGAAATAGATTTTCACTGGGCTTATCCTTTAATTATTTAGTTCTGCATTAATCAGAAGCCATTATCTGTAACAAACTAGAACTACTCGAACCAAACATTTATTCTTGAATTCTATATATATCCTTTAATTTTTAAATTTATGAAGCAATTTAAGTCATGACATTAAAAGTCTCCTTAGGACAGGAGTGTCAAACTTGTGTCATTAGGAGTCATCCCGTCACATATCACGACTTTTTTCCTGTTCGCTAAACTGGACGTGGGCATGGCCAGCGCATGACGCATCCGGCCTGTGGGCCACGAGTCTGACACCCCTGCCTTAAGAGGTTTAAATATTAGCATTTTGAATCACAATTAAGGAGTCTTAATAGTTTTTTGCAAAGCAACTCTTACCCATCTGATTTGAAATTTTCCCTTTTGCACATGGAATGCAGTCATAACAGCAAAACGGCTTCCCTTCTATTTTCCTCTTCCTGGTCCCTGAATAGCAATTGTCATTGCATACAGAAAGAGGCTGAACCTATCAAGAAGCGAAAGCAGGATTTATTAAAAATCACAAGTTTTCTATCAGAAAATTCAATTTCAGGGTGAATTTTACTTTTAAATAATAGGGTATAAGTGTCACAAAAATCAGTTGATTTTGAGCAATTGTAATAAATCAGTGGAACTACTGCAAAAAATGGAAACTAGAATCAAAACTGGAGATAGGAATACTAAAAATTGGAGATCCAGGAAGATAGCATCATTTGGCTAGGTGAATGTAAAGATCCAGAAGAATTTATTTTCCATGCATAAATTAGCCAGAAATAGAGATGAATTACCTTCCCCCACCCCAAGTTTCAATTCTTTTCTCTACTTTGGTCACAGCAATGTGGAGGTTTTCTCTTTGGACCAGGGTTAACATGTAAAAATGCAAGTAGAAAAATAGGGACCACCTTTGGTCGGAAGGTAACAGCGTTCCATGCGCCTTTGGCATTTAGTCATGCCAGCCACATGACCACAGATATGTCTTCAGACAGTGCTGGCTCTTTGGCTTTGAAACGGAGATGAGTACCACCCCCTAGAGTCTGAAACGACTAGCACATATGTGCAAGGGGAACCTTTACCTTTATACAAAGATTTCAATCTTTGTATTTTAAGTTTTCTGGTCGTTTCAGGTAACCTTCAAGTTACAACAGTTCACTTCAACATTTCAAAGTTACAAAAGCACTGAAAAAAGTGAGTTATGACCGTTTTTCACACTTATGACCATTGAAGCATCCACATGGTCAGCTGATCAAAATTAATATGCTTGGCAATTGGCTCGTATATATTATGGATGCAGTGTCCTGGGATCATGTGATCTTTCGGAACTTCTTAACAAGCAAAATTAAAGGGAAGCCAGATAATTTAAGAAGTATGTTACTAACTTAACAATTACAGTAATTCAGTTAACAACTGTACCAAGAAAAGTCATAAAATTGAGCAAAACCTAATAAGTGTCTTGCTTAGCAACATAAATTTTTGGGCTCAATTGTGGTCGTAATTCAAGGACTATCTCTATTTCTTCACTTTTGCAGTTTGCAGTTTTAGCTTGAAGGATTAGATCAATTCAAATCAATAATTCTGGAAGCAAAATGGGATGGGGAAGAACACACAGTTTGAAATCTGAGCAGGCTATACCTGGTTAAACATGGCGGGCCAGATGATGTCTTGTGCAGAAATGGTGAATAGCTTATCCGGAGAAGCTGTTGGGTCGATCTTTCCAACTTTGACTTTAACAAAGGTCTGGTTTGGGAAGGTGACCCAGTTGATAATGTCAAATCCAGTCTCTAAATCCCCATTTTCATTAAAGGAAATTTTCTCTCCTGCCGTGTTATTAAATGAAATGGTTCTCAAATAGTGATGGAGCTAAACAGAAGAAGAGGTAGACAATTAATGGGAAAGAAGGAAGGAACGGAAAGAAAAAAGAATCAGTAGTATTAAGTTAAAGGTCGTTCATTTAATATGATTGGGCACATTAATAGAATAATTGTTCATTCAATATTTCTTCACTGCCATAGATGCATCGAATGTCTGCCAAAATCAGAGATGCTACTGTATCTTAATTCTTTCTTCCATATTCTTGTAGCATTGTTATATCTTCCCAACTTCAAAGGTTTTTCAAAACAAGAGAAAAATAGAGTGGCAGGAGACTTAAAAAATCATCATGTCTGAAGCTAAATTCACCCACTGGACTTTTCTTATAATATGGTTGACATTATATATATATAAACAGTGACAAGTTTATTGAAAACAGAAAAAAGAACAAAACCAACAATGTTAATTTAGTAGAGCTTTTCATCTGAGGCAGGGCAAAAATATTGTTCAAGACTACTAAATGCTACTCTCCATCCCATTTCTATTTTTGATTTTGTTTTATGAAATATATATAATAATTAAAATGCTACATGTGTAGCAACCTGTTCTTTCCCCTCTTAAGCGTGCTCATATTTATATAAATTAATAGATGTGCCATGAGAAACCAGTTTTGCTATTGGAAGAAGAAATGTAAGTAATTTATGAACTATATAAAAATGGTAATTGTATATAGTAACTCAGATTTTTCCTTTTTCAAAGTTCATACCCTGTAAAACTAAAATCTATAGAAAAAGCTGTTCACTATGCGTTACAAACACACTACTATTTTAAATATGTTTTGCACTTTCTCTAAGAACTTCTCATTCAGGATAAAGAAAAAGATTATATTTTGTACAAACATCCATTTCAATGGATAGAAGAAATGCAACTGTAAGTTCTGATGAAAATCTCATCGACTTCTCTGGTGTTTTATGTGACAATTCTCATTCTTTTAGTGCAAAAGTGATATTTTGTAAAAATACATAAATTTTAAGTGCACATATTTTTTTTCCTTTCATTTTTTAAAAGGTAACTTAACTACTAGCTATATTTGTTAGGAAAGCTGATGTATTTAGCATATTTAATTGACAGTGGCTTTATCAGAACAGATAATGCTAATAGGTATTCTTATACAGAACTTATCACAAAATAAATACTGTTTAAATCACGGATATTCAAAAAAAAAAAAACATTACTCCAGCATTCTCATTGGCCATAACCTCTGTGACACAGCGTATTGCATTAGACCGAACAGCAATAGGAAATATTCATTTGTTCTTTTATTACCTGCCATGCTTTTTGAGCCAACAATATTTCTCTCCCAAATTCTATCCTTGTTTTGAATTTGGATTTGAGGGAAAGCATGGCTTGTAAGGCATGTGCCACACCATAGACTGCATTGTAGATGCAGTAACTTTGCCCACTCATGATGGTATCAAACACAGACTTAGGTAGATTCTCCAACTTCTCTTCTCCAGTGCAGACTATTATATCTTCGTCTAACTTATCTTTAGGAAAAGAACATTGAAAAGCCTGCTCCCAGAACACTCTCATTAAATGGTCTTCTGCTTCTGAACTTGGGTTTCTCATCTGAAGGAATTTATTGAATCCAGGAATCTCCTTGAAAGAAGCTATAAAAGTTATAACACCATGGAAGGCATGCATATCCATAGCTCTTTGAAGTGCAAGTGAGGTAAACTCCATCTGGGCTGGCATTATCCAAACTTTATCTTTTTCCTCAATGGATACCTCTACAAATTCTTCAATATTGGGCAACATTCTAAAAAACATAGTGTTCTGGTTTTCACAATATAGGATAATAGCATTGACAGTGCTGTTCATCATAATCACGTATGTTTTACGAAAATCTGAAAGGACACTTAAAATATCATTAGAAAATGTCTCCTTGACCATCTCTTCTATGAAGTCAAAGCAGACACCTTTCTGGGAAAACAAAGGGACAACATTTTGTACGAAACTCTCTCCAATCACATCAGGTTGGGAAATCAGTCCAATCCATGTCCATCTAAAATACAGCAGCAACTGGAGAATACCCATAATCTGTTGATCACCATTTGGGAAAAAACGATGAAAGAAAACAGTTTGCATCTTGTCATCTATCGTTGGAGGAGACCCATATGTCAGCTGAATATGGGGGGGGGGGAGAAGAAGCATGGTTTTCCAAAATGAAACATTATTTTTTTAAAAAATCTGCTCTTAATTTATTCCATAATTCCGTAATAACCAAATTCTAATTATGTTCTGAAACAACTAATGTACAGAATATTCATTCAACCATTTGTTATTGTAGTATTAGTACAAAGCCGGAGACCTGAGAAGTTCCTTAATTCAGGAAATGAATTTAAAGAGCAAAATAACTATTCCCAAGTAATAATATTGTACATTGAATTTTTTTAAATCATGAATCCTTAATGTGGTTATTAAAACATGGTAAAAAAAGGCAGCCATGAAAATGTATTGGGTGCAATCTCCAAACAACTGGAGCACCACTTGAACACTGTTGGCAAATTACAATTATGCAAAGTGTATTTAATAAGTCAGTCAAGGAACCATAAATTATTAATGGGTTTGGATTAAGACTGAGAAATAAATCAAGTACAGTATCTAAAGTATCTCATCTGGCCACTATATATATTTTTTTCATTTCTCTTTGAATTGCCAATTATTTATTTCCAAATTACAAAATTTAATATAAAATGACTTAATTGATTTCTTCCACTGTAAACATAACTTTCAAAATGTAAAAGGAGGGGAAAAATTTTTTGCAAACTTGTGGTCTTTTGTTACTGTAACTGTATATTAAAAGAATGTTTAATATTCATGATTTTGGTTTTCTGATTTTGCAAATCTAAAAGAATTTCCCCCTTGTCTCCCTTTACATTCGAAAGAACAAGGAAGAGTCCATTCTGGGTTGTTTTCTCAAATTTCTTTTCTGGTTTGGGCTCAGATGCTTTTGATCAGATCATTGTCTAGACTTTGGCTCTCAAGGCTCTTCTCACAGCCCATTACATTTCATTCAAGGGCAAATCTTACCTGGGGCATCTTGTAGACATTCAAGACGTTTGCCACGTAGGGATAGATGTGAGAGTTAGGTCCTGCAATAACAGATATTGCCCTATCCTTGGAATCACACTTATAATTGGGGATGAATCTGCCCCGTGTTGAGAGAAGCTCTATTGAAGCCAAGTATGTCCACCTCGCCATGAAATAACTATTAGAGAGGTGCATACCCAGAGTCACATTGGGTAAAATGCGGTTGTTTTCATTGATCTCTTTCACAGCTAAAGCCAATGCCAGAATATGTTGATAGTTCTGTAGGAAAAATCTGCAATAAGAGATATATTCCAAAACATATTTCATTTCTTAAAGAATGTGACATTATGCATACTTTTTAAATATTTCAACTAAACATGACACATGCATGTAAATTAATTATGTAAATGTCTAAGCACTCAGAAACTGTACAATGTTCTAATATGATGAAATCTAATGAAATACTTGAATTCAAATAGTCTGCAAAAATATTTCAGAGTGTTATAAACATATTTTTTTGATGAAGGAGAAAATCCTCTTTGGAAAAACATAAAGTACTTTTTTTTTAGTGGATGAAGGCTGACTGTTATGGCTCTTTCATTCATTATAAACAATTTCCACTGAGAGATAAATTGCTTGAAGGGGCTTTAATAATCATATTATCATCTACATATAATTCTTATACTTCTTAGTTTATATATTATCTTATTGTTATTATCTTATTACTGTATCTTATTATTATATATTATCTTATTATCTTATATATATATATATATATATATATATATATATATATATATATATATATATATATATATAGTGGTTTTCTGTCGAGGCACCTTGTCTATCCCAATATGGGAGGAAGCATACTGCTTCCCTTTTGCCTTTCAGCTCCATCCAGGAGCCCTCAAACAATTGCATTCCTGACAAACCATTTTATACCAAATTTATATTTGCTGATAAAGAAATAAAGGGAGACTAGTATAGACCTATTTCAAGGTATTTCGCTGTCATCAGCTAGCCATACCCTTACTCGGATTTGAACTTGGGCTGCCTGCATAAAGGGAGGAGAACTTGTGGCTCAGTGGTTAATACAACTGATTAATATGCAGGCAGCCCAAGTTCGAATCCGAGTAAGGGTATGGCTAGCTGATGAGAGTTAAATAGTTTGAAATAGATCTATACTAGTCTCCCTTTATTTCTTTATCAGCAAATATGTGTGTGTGTGTGTGTGTGTGTGTATGTATATGTATATGTATATGTATATGTATATGTATATGTATATGTATATGTATATGTATATGTATATGTATATATGATATTAGATATATAGTAGCATCATCCCTTTCTATTTCCTTCAGGGGGTTTCTGTGTATATGAAAAATTTGTTCAAAGAAACATGCTTGAAGGCAAATGTTGTATATAAATCTTTTTTTTTTCTTTGCTCATAATAGACTTAGAAAGCTCCCTTATCCCAAGTAAAGTGTAGCTTTTTCATTAGAGGTTATATTTTTGCTTCATGTTTGCTGAAGTACCTGTTTTAGAAATCAAGTTTACAGTGTTATATAGCACCATTTTTCCTTAATATTCACAACAACCATTAAATCAGGAAATGATGCCATTTAATTGGCAACAAAAAGTGATCCCATCATAAAGTATTGCTTATTTGATTTAAAGTAATTAAACGAGAAAAGCTTAATATGAAATTTTAATAAATCACTGAACTGAGATCTGTCATACTGTAAATGTGGGTGTGTATATATATTTATTAAGGTAGCAAATTATGTTAGAACGAAGGGACTAACCAGCAAGAAACAGAAGAAATAATTTATGTTGCAAATAATAATACTAATTAACTCAGTCAAAGCATCCTATTACAGAAGAATATCTGATTTGAGATATGCTACAGTTAAGAAGAGAAAGTCTTTACAGGTGCTCATCAACTAGTTCTTCAGATGGATGCCTTCTGAAACGCACTGGATCAGATATCATGTAGAACTGAGACAGTATCCCAGCTATGATGAAATCACCTGACAAAAAATACTTGTGCTTCATAAGGGGAGATTTCCCCACAGCACATGCATTAATCTGAGGAGTAAGGCATGTAAACCCTGGCAGTAACCCTGCCATTACTACAATGAAAAATACCATCTTCTTTGAGAATATCTGTGTCACCATAAATGAACCACTTCTGTCTGCAACAATGAAACATGACAAAAAAAATAATAATAACCCCTCTCACTAATTAGAATAGCTTCCATATATATCCTTTCTCAAAGAGCAGATTGTTACATTTCTAGCTCTGGTCCCACAGTTAATAACACCTTTCAATCTTGACCTGTTCTTTTGGGGTTACCCCTTGGACATCCCCAAGGATTTGAATAGAAGCTATATAACTAAGACTCCATAGGTAATTATAGGGGAAATCAATGGATGTTCAGTGAATCTCGTTGGAGTTTTTAAGGGTTATTTTATTTGTAACTTAATTATATCATGACATTTGTTTTGTTAACATTTATAATTGGAATAGGTCTGTAAACTGCTCAGAGTCCTTTGGGATGGATGCAGTGTGTAATGCCAAGTATAAAATTAATTATTATTTAACCTTGAACTTTCCTTGCCCACTAAATATTAGCTTCAGCCAAAGCATTGTAGGAGAAAATTCACAACCAATGTTCACACTTATGACTGGCTCAGCATCACCATGGTCACATGATCAAAATTTAGGTGTTTAGCAACCCAAATGCTGTACATTTATAGGGATTGCAGCACCCTGAAGTCATGTGATCACTTCCCAGCCAGCTTTCAACAACCAAGTCAACGGAGGATTTGACGGGTCATCTCGGATCGAGGAGTCCAATTTACAGCTAAATTTTGGAGAGAGTTCCTGACATCGGTCGGGTCCATTCAAGGCCACACTTAGCTCGGCTTTCCATCTGAGTACAAATGGAGCTGTGGCATGAGCAAACACAATGGTGGAACAATATATAAGATGCCATGTGGATTGCCAACAAGAGAACTGGAGGGGCCTGCTGCCATTTGCAAAAGAGGCTTACAACAACGCCGTGCACAGTAGCACCAGATTAACTGCCTTCCAGGTCACCAGCAGCATGGACTTTGTACCCATGCCCGAACTGCCCAGAGAACCCCTCTCCTCCATGACCCCGACCTAGTGGATGGAGTCGCTGAGGAAGGGCTGGGAGAATACTTAAAAAGCACTCACGGAAGCTGCTGAGGAATACAAAAAGCAAGCAGACAAACACCAATCTCTTCAACCTCCTTTCTGTGTGGGAGATTGGGTTTATCTATCAACTAAATACATAAGACTAAAGCCGCCTAGTAAAAAGCTGGGACCAAAGATTTTAGGTCCATTCCCAATAGTGAAAATAATAAAGAAATAAATAATAAATAAATAATAGTGAAAACTTTCCTTGCCCACTAAATATTAGTGTGAGATTAAAAAAAAAACAGCAAACCTCATAAAAAGTAAAACAGAGACCATGAACAAGTAAAAAGCAGATTTATTAAAAAGATATTTATGATATAAATTGTTGCAATATTTTTCAGGATCAGACTCAATAAATTTAGTAAGAGTTAAAGGTTTAAATATATCTCCTTTTATTTACAATAGGCATTCTATATTCACTGAATATTCATAGGTAGAAGCGAGTAAATGGGGGCAAACAGCTCCTTATATATACAATGGGTGGAGCTAGATGTGGGAGTGGTGAATCATGAATACATTAAGAAGTGAAGAATAAGTTAACCCCTGATACCCCGTTCATATATTATTTACACATTATAGAATAAGGCATTTACATCTGACAAATCCCCCTCTAAATGCCGATTCGTTATACAACACCAATTACATTCAGATTCAGGACAGTACAAAACATACAATTTAGAAGTTAAGTATTTATGCTGCTTGGTAGGTAAAGGCTTTGTCAATATGTCAGCTAATTGTTCTGAAGTTTCACAATGCACAGCTTTAATAAATCCATCCTGAGATAATTGTCTCACATGTTTAAATTTTATATCTATGTGTCTGGACCTTTGTCCAATGGCGTCAGATCTGGATATTTCAATAGCTGCTTTATTATCTTCATGCATAATAAAAGGTAAAGCAGGTTTTTTCCAAACATCTGAAATCAAATCATTAAACCATACAAGGTTATTTGCAGCTTTAGATAAACAAACATATTCTGCTTCTGTCGTTGAAGTGGCCACTAATTCTTGTTTACCAGTGTACCAGTAAACTGGACAGTCATTTAAGAGGAATATATAACCAGATGTACTTTTTCTACATGATGTGTCTCCAGCCCAGTCTGCATCTGCATAACATGTAAGCTTTGGTTCTTTATTATCGTTAGGTTCCAACATTAAACAAAAGTCTAGTGTACTTTTCAGATATCTTAATATTCTTTTAACAGCTTCCCAGTGGTACATTGTTGGCTTGCTGACATGTCTGGATAATAAATTGAGGGGTAAAGCGATATCTGGTCTTGTCCAATTAGATATATAAAGAAGTGAACCTATGACTGATCTATAAAATGTGTTATCTTTGAATTCAGGGGATGATTCATCAGTATTTCTTAGAAAGTCAGTTTGCATAGGAGTATCACAAGGTTTGGCATTACTTAGATTGCATTTATTTAAAAGCTCTATGATCTTATCTCTCTGAGTAAGTTTGAATCCTCTTTTTGTTTTATTAATTTGAACACCAAGATATTTGTTTACTTTGCCTAAAGATTTCAATGAGAAATGTTCATTTAGCTTAGTTACAAAGGTTTCTCTTCTCTCTTTATGTTTTCCTATGTATAAAATGTCATCCACATAGATCAATACAAATTCCATGTAATCATCACCCTTTTTAACGAAAAAACAGTTATCAGCAGTGGTAGCATTGAAGTCCATGGTTTTAAGTACTTTTACTAAGCAATCATACCATCGTTTACCAGATTGTTTTAACCCGTATAAACTCTTGTTTAACAACCAAGTCTCATTTCTGTTTGTGTATTGACTGTGGGGTGCTCTTACATATATTTCCTTATCTAGTTTTGCGTGTAGGTACGCTGTCTGTATGTCATATTGGAATACATCGAGATTAAGTGCTGATGCTACCACTAGAGCTGTTTTGACACTCTCGGTTCTTACTGTGGGGGAATACGTGTCAGTGTAATCCTCCGGATATTTCTGTGCATAACCTTGTGCAACTAGTCTGGCTTTGTATAGGGTATTGCCTCCCTCTAAGTTCTTAATTTTATATATCCACCTGGTACCAATAATTGTTTTATCTTTTGGTGCGATTGCAGGTGTAAATACGTTTAGTCCTTGTAAGCTTTCCATTTCTTTTTTCATTGCTAATTCCCATTTTTCTTTTTCTTCACGAGGGAGTTTTAACACTTCCTCATATGTATTAGGTGTCTTTGACTCATCATCCATATGCATTATATAGTCTTTATATTTATTTGGCATCTGATTTCTGGTGTTTCTAATTGTTTTTTCAGGTTTACTATTGTTATCATGCAAATATCTTGCTTCCTTTTTAGTTAGTGTGTCTGTCTTTATTTTGTGTTGGCTATTTGTCCATGTTTTGTTTTTGTTTTTATATTTGTTGATGTTTTGTTTTTCTGTGGTCCCTTTCTCTTGAGATTTTGTATTTTTGTTGTCACTTGGAAATATTTCATTAAGATGTATTTTAGACCAGTTGGCCTGTTCATGGAACACAGCTGTTCTGGAGACTATAAATTTGTTATTACTATCAATGAATCTGTACCCTTTAGTACCTGTCTCATATCCCATAAATCTGAGTCTTCTGGATACGTTTTCTCCCTTTCTTCTCAGTTGCTTAGGTATGTGTACGTCTGCAGTGACCCCAAATATGTGCATGTGTGCCAATTTTGGTTTTCTATTATACATTACTTCATATGGTGTTTTATTTACAATGCTGGACCAGGTTCTATTCTGTGTGTAATTGGAATAATGTAAGGCTTCTGACCAGAATTGTTTGCTTAAGCCAGCATCTTCCAATGTGCATCTAATCATGGTTTGTAATGTTGAGTTCTTCCTCTCTACAATCCCGTTCTGGAACGCAGAAAATGGACTAGACATGTAATGTAACATTCCTCTGTCCTTTAACCATTGGGAGAATTCTTTAGACATGAATTCACATCCCCTATCTGTCATAATTTGTTTTATTCTGATATTGTGTTGTGTTTCTATGCGTTTATAAAATTCTTTAAATTTTTGGAAGGTTTCGTCTTTGTGTTTTAATGTATAGACAAATCCATAACGGCTATAATCGTCTACTATGGTTAAGAAGTAACGTTTTCTATAAGTGATTGATGGAGTTAGTGGACCAACTAAGTCCATGTGTACTAAATCAAAAATTTGGTTGGTTGATCTGGTGGATTTTCTTGGTCTGGGGCTAGTCTTTAGTTTTGTAGATTTACATACTGAGCATTCTAAATAGTTTTCACAATTTTTTATTTTGACACCTTCTGCGTGTTCAGTCATTTTTTGTACTACAGGAAAACTGGCATGTCCTAACTTCCTATGTAAGATGTGAGCACACTCATCATGAATTGGCTTACCTATTTTTGGTTTTTTTTCATTGTGTACATCTTTGTGATCATGAGATATTTTACATTCATCATTGTCACTGTTGCTAATGTTTCCATCATCTACTTCAATACAATCTTCCATATTTGAATCAATGTTGTGTAACCATTTTTCCTTTGTTATCAGATAAGGTAGGCCTCCTTTAATTATTACAGTGCCTATATCTATTTTATTTTTCTCTCTTTCCTTTAGAAAAAACTATGTTAATATCAGAATCTCTACTTAGTTTTATGGCACTTAGTATGTTATGAGGTATTTCAGGTATTAGCAATACCCCCTCTATTTTTCCTAGACCTGGCAGTATTACATTCCCTCTGCCTAATACTTGAACCTTTTCTTGGTTAGCTACCTTTATTACAAATTTGTCTTCTACAAATGAAGACAATATATCTTTGTTATTAGTGGTGTGATTAGTTGCTCCAGAATCAATAAGCCAATTACTATTTTCATCCTGCTGTGTGTTAGTGTTGTCTTGTTTATTTAATCCATTCAATGAACCAGATTTTCTATCCTTTGAATTATCTCTGCCCCCTCTATTGTCTTTGTAATTTGGTGGGCTTCTGTATCTATGTCTATCCATGGAAGACTGTCTATAATTGTATTTGTTTCTATATTCTGACCTATGTCTTTCTTTTGAAATTTTGGGGCAATCCCTTCTATTGTGTTCCCTGGATCCACAGTTATGACATTTAAATGTTTCATTATATTTTTCTTGGAAAGCTACTTTCCTATATGTTTTGTGTTCTATGTGATTGTTAGAACGATTCCTTCTTGAATTGTCTTCTGCTATTAATTTATTGGATAAACTTTCTATGGATAAGTATCCTAGATTGATTGTGTCTAAATGTGACATATAATTGTCCGATGATGGATCAAGTGAGTTGATAATAACACTTTTCATTGTTTGATCTGAAATCACCTCCCCCCTTAAATGCAGCTCAGCTCTTATTTTGTTTAAAGATATTAAATGCTCACTTATGGAAACCCCTGGTTTTACCCTAGATGAAAAGAAATCTTTAGACATCCTTGTGGTGGTAGCTACACTGTCACTGTAAAACAAATTGAACATGCATTGAATAATTTCTGACACAGTCATATTTTGCTTAATGCTATGATACATTGCAGGAGACACGCTAGATATTAATAAGAAAAATGCTCTATGGTGTAAGCAGTCTATTTTTAGAGTCCAAGGTCTTTTTGGGGGACTAGTGATAAAAAACAGTAAGTTTTCCTTCATAAAGACAACCTGGAGCTGCTGATACCATTCTTGCAAATTAATGCCATCTACCCTTAGCTTTGGGAAGTCACTGGGTAAATTTCCGACATTATTAGGTCCATTACTTACAACCTGAGGTAGTCCGTGGTCTCACAAATGCAGAAAGTTACAAAACGGCGTGGGGATGCTCGCAACGAGCCTGCACGGTCTCCTCGCCAGTTCATGTCTTCCCGGACCGTCTGCGTAGTCTCGCGCATGCGCGTTGTTCATTTCTTCCATGGAGTCGTCGTGAAAGGTTCTCCTCACCGCGGCTCGCTCGTTCTGCTCCTCCTCAGATGAATCGGTCTCTGGTTCGATTTTCTCCTGGTCATCATTTTCATCTATAATTTCTTCGTCTTCAGTGGTGTATTCTTCGGATTCTCTCGAAATTGCGTTTGTGGATTCGTTGAATATTTCTTGTTCTGTTTCCATTTCTTTGCTGTATGCCCTGGTGTTGGGCCTATCTTTCTTAGACATTTTTAAGTTTTTATTGAGTCAATTAACCATCCTCTGCTACCAGCTTGTTGCAATATTTTCAGGATCAGACTCAATAAATTTAGTAAGAGTTAAAGGTTTAAATATATCTCCTTTTATTTACAATAGGCATTCTATATTCACTGAATATTCATAGGTAGAAGCGAGTAAATGGGGGCAAACAGCTCCTTATATATACAATGGGTGGAGCTAGATGTGGGAGTGGTGAATCATGAATACATTAAGAAGTGAAGAATAAGTTAACCCCTGATACCCCGTTCATATATTATTTACACATTATAGAATAAGGCATTTACATCTGACATAAATATATCATAAGCTTTTGCAAAAGGGTTCTCCCATGGAGAGAAAATGTCTTACAGCTCCAAATCCATGGTTTAAATACATTTTCAAGCAATCAGCAAAACAATTAAAACATATCCCCCACTTATCATTGTTTTTCGGATGTTACATAACATTTTGGCTTTCTCAGAAACATTTTTCCCGATTTAGAATTTCCCCTTGGAGGGGCATTTCCCTCATAAAAATACCCTTTCAATATGTCCTTAACTAAAACAATTATTTGGAACAGGGCATCTTCCTTCCTTCTTCTAATTTAGCTTGGGTCAGCCTGACCCAACTCAGAATGTACTAACTTAAATTTATGGTGTTATTTCCTATGACTGGCTCAGCATCACCATGGTCACATGATCAAAATTTGGGTGTTTAGCAAACCAAATGCTATATTTTTATATGGGTTGCAGCACCCTGAAGTCCTGTGATCACTATTTGTTCCTTCCCAGCCAGCTTTCAACAATCAAGTCAACGGAGGATTTTCTCAACAACTATGTGATTCGTTCAACAACTGCAGTGTTTCACTTAACAGCCATGTCAAAATGATCATCAAATCAGGTGTAAGTCACCTAACAACTGCCTTGTTTAGCAATAGAAACGTTGGGCCCAATTGTGGCCATAAATTGAGAATTACTGTACAATATGCGGCAGTAAAATTATTATCAAGACCTTGAACAAGGAGATCCTGTTCAAGAAAATATAGGTTTCCACATAGGAACCAATTTGTTCTGCACAATAATAATATTAGTAATCTTACTGGAATATCTCTCTTTAAAATATCCTATAGAGTATCTATATCTCCTTTTAAAGAATGAGGTAATTATAGCCAGATGATTGATTCTAGCAGAGGAATTGATATTATTAACATTTCTAAAATCCTTGTTTTCTTCTGTTCCTTGGAACTTATGAAGAATTGGAAAAGTAGTTAAGGAATATTTGGCTAATTACAGGGGAAATAAACTGATCCTTAGACAAATGCTACAGACTTTGGCTAAAAAAAGATGGCTCACATCTATAGAATGGAATGGAATGGAACGGAACGGAACGGAATGGAACGGAATGGAACAGAATACAATAACAGAGTTGGAAGGGACCTACTGGTCTTCTAGTCCAAGTCTCTGCTCAGACAGGAAACCCTACACCACTTCAGACAAATGGCTATCCAATCTCTTCTTAAAAACTTCCAGTGTTGGAGCATTCACAACTTCTGGAGGCAAGTTGTTCCACTAATTAATTGTTCTAACTGGCAGTAAATTTATCTTTCCTACTACTTTCTCCTACTGGTATCTTATGATTATATTCCTTTGTTATTTATATGTTCACTGAGAGCTTATGCACCGGAGACAAATTCATTGTGTGTCCCATCACAATTAGTCAATAAAGAATATTTTATATTCTATCACTTTAGCATTATTTCCCTCTCTCAAATTAGACCTCAGCAAATATGCTTTAGTTTATTTTATGACAAATGTAAGAGCTTCAAATACTTGGGAAGCATTATCTTGAGCTATGAATTTTGGAATAAAGAAATTAACTCCAGAATCAGCAAGATTAGCTTAGCTATGGGACAGCTATATACTAGAGTGACACAATGTCCTTATCTCCACAAAACTGAAAATTTACAAAGTTGTGGTTATCCCTTCCTTCAATTAATGACGTGAAAGGCTCTATATAGAACCTGTATAGAGAGGCTGTATACTCTCTATACAGGTTCGATACAGGTTCTGGAGAGAAAGAAGAAGAGAGGTGAGGAGAGGAGAGGAGAGGAGAGGAGAGGAGAGGAGAGGAGAGGAGAGGAGAGGAGAGGAGCGGAGAGGAGAGGAGAGGAGAGAAAAAAGAAAACCCCAAGAATTATTTTGTTATTTCAGTGTTTTCACATGTTCCAACTTATTTGCCCATGAATGGAGTACTAGAATGGAACAAAAAAGAATTTAAGGATTTCAAATGAGCATTGTTGACCTTCCTATCTTTATTAAATAGATCTTGATTGCATATATTTTTTTCTGCATATGATAAAATAGTAAAGACTTGTAGCACGAATGGAATTCTACAATTAAATTGGAAGGAGTGCTCTAAATCAGAGATCTCCAACCTTTATGGCTTGTTGGACTGGTGGAGGCAGCAGGATAGGGGGGGGAAAAGGATGATTTTGTGCACAAATGCATGCCGCTTTCACAAATGTAGCTTCATATGCATGTGCACTTGCACACTCAGCCACTGGTTCTGTGTGCCAATTCCGAACTTAGTTGGGCTGTGGCCCAACATTAAGCCGCAGTCGGCGACCCCTGCTCTGAATGATAGTGTCAGTGTGCGCGCACCCACGAGCAAACTGGTAGCAACCAAAATTGAAACCCACTACTGATTATGTGTCTACAAGGAATGTAAGGAAATGGATTAAAAAAATGACTTGAAATGAGAAAAAGAACTAATTTTTTTTTTTTTGCAGCAAATACAATGTGGAAAAATATGGGTCTCCCATATCTTAGAAATGTTTCTGTTCTGAAATTGATTTATTTTCTTTATAAATTAAAGTGTCTCCACAATTAAAAACTTGTCTCCACTGGTCTTCCTTCCTTCCTTCCTTCCTTCCTTCCTTCCTTCCTTCCTTCCTTCCTTCCTTCCTTCCTTCCTTCCTTTTTCTTTCTTTCTTTCTTTCGAATCACCCACTGTTTCCATCCCAAATGACTCTAAGCCACTTAAAGACCTGCTCCCATTAACGAAGTTAAAAAGAAATGTCAATGTCATGATATAATTAGATTACAAATACAATCACCCAGGTGCTGAAAGGCCCCTCAAAAGAAGAAATAGAGGAGGTAGGGGACATATAACATGATGGCTCGACTTCTCTTTGGTTCTTTGGAAAAAGTTTAAGTGGGGTAGTTCTAGCAAAATGTTTCATGTTTGGCATTTGTTGACTGGAATTGCTTTTTTTTCTGTCTCTCTCTCTCTCTCTACTTCCAATACTGTTTTCAGTTATGACTGTTTTGTTTAAGTCCATGAATATCATCATTCTATTTTGCTACTCAAAGTCTCTGGGGAGCTTCGCTGAACGTCTATTGATTTCCCCTATAATTACCTATAGAGTCTTAGCTTTGTAGCTTCTTCTCAAATCCCTGGGGATGTCCAAGGGACAATCCAAAAGAACAGGTCAAGATTGGAAATTGTTATTAATTATGGGACCTTAGAGCTAGAAATGTGACAATCTGTTCTTTGAGAAAAGATATATATGGAAGCTATTCTAATTAGTGAGAGGGGTTATTATTGTTATTATTTTGTCGTGTTTCATTGCTACAGACAGAACTAGTTCAAATGTGGTGACACAGGTATTCTCGAAGAAGATGATATTTTTCATTGCAGTAATGGCAGGATTACTGCCAGGGTTGACATGCCATACTCCTCGGATTAATGCATGTGCTATGGGGAAACTTCCCCATATGAAGCACAAGTATTTTTTATCAGGCGATTTTATAATGGCTGGGATACTGTCTCAGTTCTACATGATATCTGATCCAGTGCATTTCAGAAGGCATCCTTCTGAAGAATTGGTTGATGAGCCCATGTAAAGACTTTCTCTTCTTAACTGTAGCATATCTCAAATCAGATATTCTTCTGTAATAGGATGCTTGGACTGAGTTAATTAGTATTATTATTTGCAACATAAATTATTTCTTCTGTTTCTTGCTGGTTAGTTCCTTCATTGTAAATATAGATTGCTACCCCACTGATATTTCTTACCTGCCAAATAAATAATGAACACATTTGGTGTTTTGGGGATTAAAAATCCATATGAAGCTTTTCTCACTTACTTACTGTTGTACTAATCACCAATGCTTTTTTATCGAATCACTCTTTGTTGCCAATTGAATGTCAACATTTCATGATGTAATGGTTGCTGTGAATATTAGGGAATGATGGTGTTATATAGCACTTGAACGTGATATCTAAAGAGGTGCCTCATGAAGCATGGAGCACAGATGTAGGGTCTGTCTGCCCTAATGTAAGAGCTATCTCTATACTTAGGATAAGGAAGCTGCATGAAGGTTCTTATATACAACATTTACCGTCAAGCATGATTCAAAACAGATTTTTCACTTAGTTGCTCTATCTGATCTTTATGGAGAGGTTCATCAGCATAGCCTTATATCAATTTGAGAATATAACATTTCTCCATTCTCTCTCTCTCTCTCTCTCTCTCTCTCTCTCTCTCTCTCTCTCTCTCTCTCTCTCTCTCTCTCTCTCTCTCTCTCTCTCTCTCTCTCACACACACACACACACACACACCTCCCAAAAAACCAACCAGTTGGAAAATAAAACAGCTAAAGATAGAAAACCAGAAGCATGTCTGACAATTACAGTTAGATGATAGTAAGATTATTAATGTAAAGCAATTCATCTGTTTTCTTGTGAAAATTCTATACAATGAATGAATCATAACAGCCAGTCTTCATCTAGTGAAAAATTGTACTTCTATGTTTTTCCTAAGAGCATTTTCTCTTTCCTTTAAAATAATGTGTTGGACACTCTGAAATATTTCTGCAGACTATTTCCATTATTATGCAAGTGTTTTATTAGATTCCATACTTACATTACCTCTCATGTAATTTATACATCACTCATATGATTGAGTACATCTGTAGAAATGGAAAACATTTTTGAGGCATTTACATGATTTCCTGAATGGTAGTGTGTACAATCAAGTTTTGTGTGTAGTGTTTAGTTCAAAATAAAGTATATGTAATGTCACATTCTGTGAGAAATGAAATATGTTTATAATGAATGAAAGAGCCATAACAGTCAGGCTTCATCAACTAAAAAAATGTACTTTTATGTTTTTCCAAAGAGCATTTTCTCCTTTATCAAAAATCATGTTTTTAATACTCTGAAATATTTTTCCAGACTATTTGAAATAAAGTATTTCATTAGATTTCATACCGTTATATTAGAACATTGTACAGTTTCTGAGCGTATTTACATGGTTAATTTAGGCATTTACATGAATAACTTACATGTGTAGTGTTCAGTTGCAATATTTAAAAATTTTATATAATGTCACATTCTTTGAGAACTGAAATATGTTTTGGAATATATCTCTTATTGCAGATTTTTCCTACAGAACTATCAACATATTCTGGCATTGGCTTTAGCTGTAAAAGAGGTCAATGAAAACAACCACATTTTACCCAATGTGACTCTGGGTATGCACCTCTCTAATAATTATTTCTTGGCGAGATGGACATACTTGGCTTCAATGGAGCTTCTCTCAACACGGGGCAGATTCATCCCCAATTATAAGTGTGATGCCAAGGATAGGGCAATATCTGTTATTGCAGGAACTAACTCTCACATCTATCAGCACATGGCAAATGTTTTGAATGTCTACAAGATGCCCCAGGTAAGATTTGCCCTTGAATGAAATGTAATGGGCTGTGAGAAGAGCCTTGAGAGACAGGAGGAAGAGCCACATACTAGACAATGATCTGATCAAAAGCATCTGAGCCCTAACCAGAAAAGAAATTTGGGGAAGAAACTCAGAATGGACTCTTTCTTGTTCTTTCGAATATGCCCCAGGTAAGATTTGCCCTTGAATGAAATGTAATGGACTGTGAGAAGAGCCTTGAGAGACAGGAGGAAGAGCCACATACTAGACAATGATCTGATCAAAAGCATCTGAGCCCTAACCAGAAAAGAAATTTGGGGAAGAAACTCAGAATGGACTCTTTCTTGTTCTTTCGAATATAAAGGGAGAGGAGAATTCTTTTAGACTTGCAAAATCAGAAAACCAAAATCACAAACACTAAACATACTTTTATTGTAAGTTTCAGTAACAGAAGCCCACAAGTTTGAAATCAATGCTCCCCATCCTTTTACATTTTGAAAGTTACATTTACAAATTCAAGAAAACAATTACATAATTATTTTTTGTTAAATTTTGTAATTTGGAAATAAAGTGGCCATCCAAACAGAAATGAAAAAAAAATGTGGTGGCTAGATGAGATATTTTAGATACTGTCCTTGATACAGTCTGAATCCAAACCAATTAATAGATTATAATTCCTTGACTGACTTATAAATACACTTTATATAAGTATTGATAGATTTTTGTGAATATATTTTCTTACCATATTTTAATAATCACATGCATTCATGATTAAAAAATTCAAGTTGTTATTATTTGGGAATTTCAGGTCACAAAAAGGTTGCTACTCCACATTTTCAAAAGCCTGTTTGAAAGAGGGGAGGGAAATTCTTTGATTTATAGTATGCATTCTCTTGGGATTGCTATAAAATAAAATGGAAAGTTAGCGGCAGATACATGACCCAAATGTGAAATAACTGAAGTGAAAAGAGGAAATTCATTCTATGTGCTTCAGAGGTGCTTTTTTCAAAAAGCAACTGGACTTTGCTTTACTTTCACTTCTCATTCAAGAAGCTTCCTCACTTGATCAGAACCAAAGTTGGTTTGGCTGCAACTGCTAAAAAAGCCAACACAGTCCTAAGCTGCATCAACAGAGGCATAGAATCAAGTTCACATGAAGTCTTAGTATCACTTTATAAGGCCTTAGTTAGACCACACTTGGAATATTGCATCCAGTTTTGGTCACCATGATATAAAAAAAGATGTTGAGGCTCTGGAAAGAGTGTAAAAAAGAGCAATTAAGATGATTATGGGACTGGAGGCTAAAACATATGAAAAACAATTGCAGGAATTGGATATGTCTAGTCTAGTGAAAAGAAGGACTAGGGGTGACATGGTAGCAGAAGAGGGAGTCAACTTATATTCCAAAGCACCCGAAGGCAAAACAGAAACAATGGACGGAAACTAATCATGGAGAGAAGCAACCTAGAACTAAGGAGAAATTTCCTGACTGAGAACAATCGACCAGTGGAACAGTTGGTCTTCAGGGGTTGTGAGTCTTCCATCACTGGAGGCTTTTAAGAAGAAATTGGACATCATTTTTCCTAAATGGTTTAGGGTCTCCTCTTTGAGCAGGGGGTTGGAATAGAAGACCTCCAAGGTCCCTTCCTACTCTGATGATGGTGATGGTGATGATGTTGATCAGGACTGAAGAAGCTTCTTTGATGAGAAGCAAATATATGCTTCCTCAAAGAAAAGCAAAATCCACAGGATCCAATCTGGGTCAATCACTGGGGCCAGAGGTTTTGTCTTCCAAGCTTTTGGACTCATGTTAGAGCCCATCTTTGGGGAACTTCTCTCTAGCAGATTGTGTGCTGTTCTATGTGTGGTATTTATAGTGCTTGTTGTAAGAAATTTTTAAGATGTTGATTGGGTTTGTTGATGGCTGGCTTTTACGTCATTTGCTGTCATTTGTTTGTGTTGCCCAGCCCTCACCTTCTAAGTACTTAATAGGCTGGTGGTAAATCACCACTCCTGTTGAAGTCCAGTTGCCTTTTGAAAGTCCAGTTGCCTTTTGAAAAAACACATTTGAGACAACCATGACCTGATTGAGAATCTCCATAGACATTCACTCTGCCCTTCTAGTAACTGGTATATAGCAACATATATCCATATTTGAATGTATACTCATATGCATCCACATTAGGATACAGGAAGTATGAGATGGGAACTAAGCAAAGCTAGAGGATGGGTAGGGTGCACAATGAACACAAAACAGTGTTCTTATGCTGTTCAATTGACATAAGATCTCATCTATATCTCACCATGACTTCATTGCTTTATTTTTAATTTATTTATTTATTTATTTACTGTTTTCTATGAAAAGAAAGGCTAAGGAAATTTTGGGATGGATTTCCTTCCTTAATCCCAACCAAACCATTTTAGCCCTTAATATTTCTGGTCCATTTTCAGTATAACATTGCCTGAATTAATGCATTTCTGAGGTCTCTGCCTTTGTATTTATCCTACGATAATGAAAATTCTGCACACCAGTTCTTTCTGAATATGATTACCATATTTTTTGCTTCATAAGACGCACCTAGGTTTCAAGAAGGAAAAGATGAAAACAAAATATGAACATGGAGCACCATCTCACTGTGAATATGGAGCATTGAATATGGAGCAGTAGTGTAGGGACGGCAGGAGACGAAGCCTGAGAGGACCACAGATAGGTGTCCTCTCATGTGCCAGCTCTGCCTACTGACTCCTGCACTGAGGAAAAGAGACAGAGGAGGCGGGGTTCAGCACCGTAAAAGGACCCCGCCATCGCGGCCCAGCTGCAATTTACCATATTCACTCCATAAGATGCACAGACATTTCCACCCACTTTTTTGGGGGGGAGGGAAGTACGTCTTATGGTGTGAAAAATACAGTAGATCTTGGTTATTATGGAAGATCATAAATTAAGAGCAGATATTTTTCAAAAACAATGAATATTTCATTTTGGAAAATCATGTTCCCTTTTTTCTATATACAGCTGATATATGGATCTTCTCTAATGATAGATGACAAGATACAAACTGTTTTCTTTCATCGTTTTTTCCCAAATGGTGACCAACAGATTATGGGTATTCTCCACTTATTGCTGCATTTAAGGTGGACATGGATTGGTCTGATTCTCCAACCTGAGGAGAGTGAAAAGAGATTCATACAAGATGCTATTATTTTGTATTCTCAGAAAGGTATCTGCTTTGACTTCATGGAAGAGATGGGCAAGGAAACATTTTCTAATGATATTGCAGGAGCATTTAATGACTTTGGTAAAATGTACATGATTATTATGAAGAGCACTACCAATGTCATTATCCTCTATTGTGAAAACCAAGTCACAGCCATTTTTAGAATGTTGCCCTATTATACAGAATTGGAAGAGATGCCCATTGAGAGAAAAGATAAAGTTTGGATAATGCCAGCCCAGATGGAGTTTACATCCCTTCCCTTTCAAAAATATAGGGGTATGGACATTTTCCATGGTGTTATAACTTTTGCAATTTCTTCGAAGGAGATTTCTGGATTCGACAAATTCCTTCAGATGAGAAACCCAACTTCTGAAGTGGAAGACCATTTAATGAGAGTGTTCTGGGAAAAGGCTTTTGAATGCTCGTTTTCTAAAGATAATTTAGATGAAGATGCTGGAATGCTGTGCACTGGAGAAGAGAAGTTGGAGAATCTACCCAAGTCTGTGTTTGACACCACCATGACTGGGCAGAGTTACAGCATCTATAATGCAGTCTATGGTGTAGCACATGGTTTACAAGCCATGCTTTCCTCCAAGTCCAAACACAGAGCAAGGCCAGAAGTTGGGAGAGAAACATTGTCGACTCAAAAAACATGGCAGGTAACAAAAGGATAAATTAAACATTTCCTATTGCCCTTCTTTCTAATGCAATGAGCTCCACCACTGTGGATATGGCCAATAAAAACATCAAACTAATGATTTTTAAGTCTTGTATGACTCAATTTTCCTCATCCTTCCAAGATTTAAAAAGTTTTGCAATTGGGAATAGATAACAATTTATAATAATATGGAGGGAAAGGTTTATGATTTACCTTATGGAGGGAAAGGTTTAGATGCTGCAGTATCTGTCTGGTTGATAGAGGTGCAAAGGATGAAGGTTAGAGGAACATTAATTCTATGAAAGTTCCCAATCATGTTAAAGGGATGACACATAAATTAATACCAATTATTCTTTCTTTCTTTCTTTCTTTCTTTCTTTCTTTCTTTCTTTCTTTCTTTCTTTCTTTCTTTCTTTCTTTCTTTCTTCCTACCTTCCTTCCTTCCTTCCTTCCTTCCTTCCTTCCTTCCTTCCTTTCTTCCTTAATTTCTCTTTCTTTCTTTTTTCTTCCTTTCTTTTTCTATCTATCTATCTATCTATCTATCTATCTATCTATCTATCTATCTATCATTTAACTAACTAACTAACTATCATTTATCTATCAATCATCTACCTTTCCTTTCCTTACCATTCCATTCCCCTTCCTTCCCCTCTCCCTAATTTTCTTTTTCTTTTTCACTTCACTTCAATTATTAATTGACTACCTCTGCTTCTGTTTAGCTCCATCGCTATTTGAGAACCATCTCATTTAATAACACGGCAGGACAGAAAATTTCCTTTAATGAAAATGGGGATCTAGAGACTGGATTTGACATTATCAACTGGGTCACCTTCCCAAACAAGACCTTTGTTAAAGTCAAAGTTGGAAAGATCGACCCAACAACTTCTCCAGATAAGCTATTCACTATTTCTGTACAAGACATCACCTGGCCTACCATGTTTAAACAGGTATTTCCTGTTCTGATTTCATACTGTGTG
The DNA here is from genome assembly GCF_029215685.1 of Pituophis catenifer annectens. NCBI lineage: Eukaryota > Metazoa > Chordata > Lepidosauria > Squamata > Colubridae > Pituophis > Pituophis catenifer. The sequence continues at coordinate 15,776,761 of NW_027256895.1, forward strand.
TTCTTTCCCATCCCTTCTTGTTCACAGAATTATTGATTTGAATGGATGTTACCCTTAAAGTTGTCAGACCAGAGACAACAGGGAGCTTGAAATACAAAGACTGAAATTTTAAGTCAGGCTTAAAATATTTTTCTGGTATCTCCTTGTCAAATTTTTATGGTTTTCGCAGAACTTAATTCAATACCTAGAGTCTTTTTTTGTATTTCAAAATTGCCTAGTTAAGATACACGTACACACACAAAAGACACACACAAGTTAAAGTCATTAAAGCTACATATGATGTAATTCACAACATTTCAACACGGATGGTGTGAAAAGTTTAATGCCTTAAAGTTTAAAGTGCATGCTGGGAGATTTGCATCACAAGAGGATATGTTTGGAAAATCCATGTTTTATTTTGCCAACCATGTTTCTGAATATTATTCAAGCTGCCTTTCTAGAATCTATGCAATTTGAAGTTACGTTTCATTTTAAAGGGACAATATCTTTTCTGAAACCCTTGATGTTAATGTCATTGAAAAAAGTTGTGAAAAAAGAAGTAAAAAAGTCATTTGATTGAGGACATATTCTAGTTAGTGGTTATTATATGCTGTGGTTGGCTAAAGCTGGTCTGCCTCTTTGGAAGGCATGTAGACTTCTGCTTCTCCCTTCTCAGTTATGGTTGTAGTAGTTTCTGAGTGCTTTGCTCAATCCATCAACAGTTTTGGTCTCAACTCTTTCACGTACAACTGCCTGCTGTAGCTCTCCAACACACTCTTTTATCTCTTCTACTGCCACCCACTGATCTTCTTTTTAAAGTTATATTTCGTTTCTTTCCTAGGGTTAATTTCTTCTATATGTATTCTGCATTTCTACCTTTTTTTTCCCCCTTTCTTGCTGTCTGTTGTATATTCAAGCAAGCATGGAGGTAGATCTACTCTTTTATCTCTTCATTTTTAATCCAGATTTTTCATTTTGTTTTTTGCTTTCTGAACCAATCTTCCTCCTAGGACCAGCAAAAGAATGAGCCATCTACCATTTTGAGTAGACAGGAAATAATAAGTTTATCCTCACCCTGTGGCTAAGGAACTGGGAATGCTATTTCTAGTCACATTTCCTTTCCCTCTTTTAGAAGCAAAAAAAATTCTCCACATTTGCTGGTTCACTCTGACAAGTATCCTCATATGCCATCCTCAAACTCTGCTTTCCTCAGTATCTTATATACTGGGATTCTGGTCTGTCAGATTAGCTCTTTTATTATGGTGTGGGTGGGGTTCAGAAGTGGAGTGGTGACTCGAGCCTTTAAAAAAGGAATTCAGCAAAGGAATAATGAAATGGTGAATACAGAGATAAATATGATGGATGGGTGGATGGATGGATGGATGGATGGATGGATGGATGGGTAGTTGGGTGGGTGGGTGGGGACTCTGCCAAATTCTGGTTTATACCACAAATGGCAGGAATAATGATAAAACTGTGGCTCCTAATTTGCATCTTTATCCAAAAGTCCTTGAAAGCCATAGTCACCCAAAGGAAAGCAGTTGATGTTAATATTCCTGGCATGGATGAGAAGGAAAAAAAGAAAAGTCAGGGATCATGTCAACCATGGTCCACAGAGATTGCCTCACCATTGTTATAGCCAAAGTAGAGAAATGCATTGAAACTCAGGAGAAAAAGATATTAATCTCTCTTTTGCCATCGAAACGCCATCGAGACTCTGACTATTGGGGGAGAACTGCTGTCCCCCATGGAGAGGGCTTGCAACTTGGGTGTCCTCCTGGATTCACGGCTGTCTTTAGAAGAGCACTTGACGCCGTGACCAGGAGGATTTTCCATCAGGTCTACCTGATTCGCCAGTTGCGTCCCTTTCTGGATCGGGACTCCTTAAACACGGTCACTCATACCCTCGTCACTTCCCGCCTGCACTACTGCAATGCTCTCTACATTGGGCTCCCCTTGAGGAGCACCCAGAAGCTCCAACTGGCACAGAGTGCGGCCGCGCGGGTGGTTATGGGAGCGACGTGGCGCTCCCATGTAACACCTCTCTTGTGTGAGCTGCACCGGCTCCCGGTGGTCTTCCGGGTGCACTTCAAGGTTTTGGTTACCACCTTTAGAGCACTCCATGGCTTAGGGCCTGGTTATTTACGGGACCGCCTGCTGCCGCAAACGGCCTTTCACCAGCCGGTACGCTCTCACAGAGAGGGACTCCTCTGGGTGCTGTTGGCCAAACAATGTCGGCTGGTGGCCCCCAGGGGGAGAGCCTTCTCTGTGGGGGCACCTACTATATGGAATGAGCTCCCCCCGGAGATACGAAGGATCCTGGATCTACGCACCTTCCGCTGCACTCTCAAGACCTTTTTTATTTCATCAGGCTGGTCTGGCCTAACCTCTCCCATTCTCTTTTTAATGTACATTTTAATGTACATTTTAATTTGTTCTTAAGCTGGGGTTTTAAATTTGTCTTGGGCTAAATTGATTTAATTCGATTTTACTTCTGCTCTTAAATTTCTGTATTCTATGTGTTTTATCCTGTGCCTGTTCACTGCCCTGAGTCCTTCGGGAGTAGGGCAGTATATAAATCAAATAAAAATTAAAAACAAAAACTAAAACTTTCCAACTAATTTTTGTTTGAGAAACAAGCTCTTCTGGATATTTACATTCACCTAGCCAGATATCTTCACATCTCCAATTCTTAGTGTTCCTACCTTCAGTTTTGATTCTAACTCTCATTTCCTTCAGCACATTCATTTATTTGTTATAAATGCTCTAAAACAACACATTTTTGGACCTCTACACTACATTTTTTACAGATATTCCTTGAGGTATGACCCTAATGGAGCCTGCCCATATGACCATATTAGGGTCATATGTCAAAAAAAATCATCAAATGGACCAAACTCAATTTAACAAATTTTAAAAATTAAATTCGTTAATTGACCACTGCCATTGTTAACTTAATCTTGTTAAGTTAATATTAATTAACATTAATAACATGTTAATAATATATATATGATTTAAAATAAAATAAACATCCTAGATCAACAACAGCCACCAAGATTAAATTAAAGGTAAGAGTAAAGGTTCCCCTCATACATATGTGCTAGTCGTTCCCGACTCTAGGGGGAGGTCCTCATCTCTGTTTCAAAGCCAAAGAGCCAGCGCAGTCTGAAGATGTCTCTGTGATCATGTGGCTGGCATGACTAAACACTAAAGGCACATGGAACGCTGTTACCTTCCCACCAAATGTGGATACTATTTTTCTACTTGCAGTTTTTATGTGCTTTTAAACTGCTAGGTTGGCAGAAGCTGAGACAAATAACAGAAGCTTGACCCATTATGCGGCATTAGGGATTTGAACCATTGAACTGCCAACCTTTCGATCGACAATCTCATTGTCTTAGCCGCTGAGCCACCGTGTCCCTAAAATTAAATTATCTACCACAAATAGAATGCATATCTTACAGAAGTACTGCAAAACAGCATACTTTTTAAATTTTTTCTTCCTCTCTTTTTCATTGTAATTCTCTTTTGCTACCTTTAGCTCATTCTGCAGGTTTGTATCTCTGCAGTTCTTTGCAATTTGAAAATAGGAAATTGAGCAATGTCAGGTTTCCAAAAAATGTAGTATTTCTACAAATTATCTACAGTAATATACACTAATCTTCAAAATAAAAGCAAGGAAACACAACACTGTAGAATGCTTGGTGCAGATGCTGGCTAGCATTTCTACAAGCAATTTCAACGCAAATGCAAACAAATTTTATTTTTGAAAAGTACTGTATTTACAAATACAATAGTTTCCGAAGTACAGTACTTAAAAAGAAGCAGAGCAGTTTCCAAAGGGCTTAGAACTTAGAACTCGTGGCATTCCCGGTGTGTCACATGACGTATCAGGACTTTTTCTCCTTCACTAAACCAGGTGGGGGCAGGGTCAGCACGTGATGCATCCGACTCATGGGCTGGGAGTTTGACAGCCCTGTTATAGAGTAACAAAAAAGAACATTTTAAAATACTTACAGAAGCAATTCTCCAGTCCTCAAGCCAGCAAAAAACGATCCTCCAGGCAGCCGAAAATCCTCCACGCAGCACAGAAAGAAACAAAAACAAACTCGGCACTACCTTCAAAATCACCAAATCTTGTTTGGCCATGGGACCAGGAGAAAACACAACCCTGCCAGCTTCAGAAAATTGCATGTCATAACCCCGAATGGCAAAGGGAAGTTACAGAGTAAAAAATGGCTGTCACTGCAGCAGTGACTGAATCCAAGTCACATGGGTACAGAGCCCTCTTTTTGGTCGCAGTTTTGAATTTCTAACAAGTACCCTTTCTGGATACATTCGTTCTTGTGAAAATTTGCTAAATATCTGGGTATTACCTGTATTTAGATGTAAAATACACCCTGACATAGAATTTTCTGATTGAAAACTTGTGATTTTTAATAAATCCTGCTTTCACTTCTTGATAGGTTCAACCTCTTTCTGTATGCAATGACAATTGCTATTCAGGGACCAGGAAGAGGAGAATAGAAGGGAAGCCATTTTGCTGTTATGACTGCATTCCATGTGCAAAAGGGAAAATTTCAAACCAGATGAGTAAGAGCTGCTTTGCGGAGAACTATTCAGACTCCTTACAGTAACTGTGATTCAAAATGCTAATATTTAAACCTCTTAAGGCAGGGGTGTCCAAACTCGTGGCCCATGTGCTGGATGCGGTACACGCTGGTCATACCCACATCTGGTTTAGCGAAGAGGAAAAAAGTTGTGATATGTCACGTGACGATTCCGTGATGATACAATTTTGACACCCCTGTCCAAAGAGGACTTTTATTGCCATGACAGAATGAATGATATTCCTTCATAAATTTAAAAATGAACAGATATTTAGAGAATCCAAAAATAAATGTTTGGTTTGAGTTGTTCTAGATTGTTATAGATAATGGCTTCTGATTAATGCAGAACTAAGTAATTAAAAGATAAGCCCAATGAAAATTTAGTTCTTTTGTAGGATGAGGGATTTTCCCAAGAAAAATAGGAGGGGGGGAAAGGGAGACAGAGAGGGAGAGGAGGGACAATATATATAAAAGAAGAACAGGGTAGAATTGTAATCACAAAACAATGTGTAAGTATTACACATTCTGGCATATTTAAAGCATGGCACTAAATATACAATAAGAGATTATCATTTAATTAATGCCATTACTTAGCTCCTACATGAACTCTCAATCCCAGTACATTGGTATTTCTAGAAATTGACCATGACATTTTCTTTTTCCAGATGCAGTTGATTGCTTTCAATGTTCCGAAGAACACTATGCAAACAAGGCTCAAAATCTATGTATTCTAAAAACTACAACCTTCCTGTCTTACAATGAGCCACTGGGAATCACTTTGGCCACTGTTAGTCTCTTCTTTTCTTTCTTGACAGCTTTGGTGTTGGGAATCTTCATTAAAGAGCAGGACACACCCATAGTCAAAGCCAACAATAGGAATCTCACCTACATTCTTCTCATTGCTCTCCTTCTTTCCTTCCTTTGCAGCTTACTCTTCATTGGGAAACCAGACCAAATGAAATGTCTCTTGCAACAAACTGCTTTTGGTATCATCTTCTCCATAGCCCTTTCTTGCATTTTGGGGAAAACAACCATTGTTGTTATTGCTTTCATGGCCACTAAGCCAGGCTCCAAAATGAGGAAATGGGTGGGGAACAGGTTGGCCAAAGGTATTATCCTATCTTGCTCCATAGCACAATTCACCATTTGTATAGTATGGTTGGCAATTTCTCCCCCATTCCCAGATTTAGACATGTACTCCATGACTGAAGAAATTGTCTTGGAATGTAATGAAGGTTCAGCTATCATGTTTTACCTTGTCCTTGGCTTTATGGGGTTCTTGGCTTCTATCAGCTTCACAGTGGCCTTTCTAGCCAGGCGGTTGCCTGACAGCTTTAATGAAGCCAAATTTATCACCTTCAGCATGTTGGTCTTTTGTAGTGTCTGGGTATCATTTGTCCCAACCTATTTGAGTACAAAGGGAAAATATATGGTGGCCGTGGAGATCTTCTCTATTTTGGCTTCGGCAGCTGGATTACTGGGCTGCATCTTTTTCCCCAAATGCTATATTATTATTTTTAGACCTGATTTGAATACGAAGGGACAGTTAATAAAGAAATGATTCAGAGTTTGCTTATTGGTGTGGAATTAGTGTTCCCCTAATTCCAACAGTAAATGTGGGACTCATTTTATGACAGAATTGTTGACTCAGCGCCATAAATCTAAGCATATAATCTCAACACAAATTTCTATTAAAGATCTCTTACACATAGTGAAGAGGATGTCAGAAGTAACAGCCCAGATGAAATCAAAACTCCAAGGCCAGAAGGTTCCTCAAAGTATAGATTTATTAGGCATGTCATATTGGCACAGCCTGTGAAAACCCAACTCTGAAGCTCCCCAGGTTTTCCCCATCCAGTTCAAAATCCAAAGCTCATCTCCCCTCTACACACAACCATCACATGCCCCAATTAGGTCACAGTCCCAGACCCGAATGACTCCCATCCACATCCTGCCAGGAGCTGGTAAGAGTGTCCTTGGTTTCCAGGAGGAAGAATGTTACTTTTGTTACATGTTTCCCCAGCTGGCTCCAGGGTTGACAGAGGAACATTTATATGCAGAAGTCTATAATCAGAAAAGGATTATAAAATTCTATCAAGCAACATTAATTCTCGTTTCCTTGAGAACAATGTTAGAGTTTGCAGCAATCCAACCAGCACACAAGTAAATAATTAAGCAGGATTCATGTATAAAAGAAACTTCTTTATATACAGTAATATAAAACATGATAAATGTATACAATACCCATGCAGCAGAAGCTTCTGCCACCAGTAGCCTCCCACCGGCCAGTTCACTCCCACAGAGAGGGTCTCCTCAGGGTGCCATCGGCCAAATTATGTTGGCTGGTGACACCCAGGGGAAGGGCCTTCTCTGTGGGAGCCCCTGCCCTTTGGAATGAACTGCCCCCAGAAATTCGTAAAATCTCTGATCTCCATGTATTTCGCTGTGCCCTCAAAACCATGTTGTTCCACCAGGCTGGGCTATCAATATAAAGATTTTAATTGGTTTTAAATGGGATTTTAAATTTGGGGTTTTATAAATTGGGCCTATTATTTAATAATTTTAATTAATTTTAAATTTTGTCTGTCTTTGTGTTTTTAATTAGGCTGTACACCGCCCTGAGTCCTTTGGGAGAAGGCCGGTATAGAAATAAAATTAATAAATAATAAATAAATAAATATTCAGAAAGAACTGGTGTGCAGAATTTTCATTATTGTAGGATAAATACAAAGCCAGAGTCCTCAGAAATGCATTAATTCAGGAAATGTTATACTGAAAATGGACCAGAAATATTAAGGGCTAAAATGGTTTGGTTGGGATTAAGGAAGGAAATCCATCCCAAAATTTCATTAGCCTTTCTTTTCATAGAAAACAGTAAATAAATAAATAAATTTAAAATAAAGCAATGAAATCATGGTGAGATGCAGATGAGATCTTATGTCAAATGAACAGCATAAGAACACTGTTTTGTGTTCAATGTGCACCCTACCCATCCTCCAGCTTTGCTTAGTTCCCATCTCATACTTCCTGTATCCTAATGTGGATGCATATGAATATACATTCAAATATGGATATATGTTGCTATACACCAGTTACTAGAAGGGCAGAGTGAATGTCTATGGAGATTCTCAATCAGGTCACGGTTGCCTCAAATGTGTTTTTTCAAAAGGCAACTGGACTTTCAAAAGGCAACTGGACTTCAACAGGCGTGCTGATTTACCTATTAAGTACTTTGAAGGTGAAGGCTGGGCAATACAAACAAATGACAGAAAATGACGTAAAAGCCAGCCATTAACAAACCCAATCAACATCTTAAAAACTACTTACAACAAGCACTATAAATACCACACATAGAACAGCACACAATCTGCTAGAGAGAAGTTCCCCAAAGATGGGCTCTAACGTGAGTCCAAAAGCTTGGAAGACAAAACCTCTGGTCCCGGTGATTGACCCAGATTGGATCCTGTGGATTTTGCTTTTCTTTGAGGAAGCATATATTTGCTTCTCATCAAAGAAGCTTCTTCAGTCCTGATCATCATCATCATCATCATCACCACCACCATCATCAGAGTTGGAAGGGACTTGGAGGTCTTCTATTCCAACCCCCTGCTCAAAGAGGATACCCTAAACCATTTAGGAAAAATGGATGTCCAATTTCTTCTTAAAAGCTTCTAGTGATGGAACACTCACAACCCTTGAAGACAAACTGTTCCACTGGTCGATTGTTCTCAGTCAGGAAATTTCTCCTTAGTTCTAGGTTGCTTCTCTCCATGATTAGTTTCCGTCCATTGTTTCTGTTTTGCCTTCTGGTACTTTGGAACATAAGTTGACTCCCTCTTCTTTGTGGCAACTCCTCAAATATTGGGACACTGCTACCATGTCACCCCTAGTCCTTCTTTTCACTAGACTAGACATATCCAATTCCTGCAGCTGTTCTTCATATGTTTTAGCCTCCAGTCCCATAATTATCTTAATTGCTCTTCTTTGCACTCTTTCCAGAGCCTCAACATCTTTTTTTATATCATGGTGACCAAAACTGGATGCAATATTCCAAGTGTGGTCTAACTAAGGCCTTATAAAGTGATACTAAGACTTAATGTGATTCTATGCCTCTGTTGATGCAGCCTAGGACTGTGTTGGCTTTGTTGGCAGTTGCAGCCAAACCAACTTTGGTTCTGATCAAGTGAGGAAGCTTCTTGAATGAGAAGCGAAAGGTAAAGCAAAGTCCAGTTGCTTTTTGAAAAGCAACTGGACTTAATGAATGGAATTGCTCATCTCTAATTAAGCCATTAGCTAGGCTGATTTCAGGAGGGAGGAAGGAAAGCCATTCTGCAATTTAAAGAGCAAAATAAGTAATTCCCAAATAATAACACCTTGAATTTCTTAATCATGAATGAATGTGATTATTAAAACATGGTAAGAAAATGTATTCACAAAAATGTATCGATACTTCTATAAAGTGTATTTATAAGTCAGTCAAGGAATCATAGTCTATTAATTGGTTGGGATTCAGACTGTATCAAGGACAGTATCTAAAATATCTCATCTAGCCACCACATTTTTTTTCCCATTTCTGTTTGAATGGCCACTTTATTTCCAAATTACAAAATTTAACATAAAATAATTATGTAATTGTTTTCTTGCATTTGTAAAAATAACTTGTTTACAATGTAAAAGGATGTAAAATGTAAAAGGATGGGGAGCATTGATTTCAAACTTGTGGGCTTCTGTAACGGAAACTTACAATAAAAATATGTTTAGTATTCATGATTTTGGTTTTCTGATTTTGCAAGTCTAAAAGAATTCTCCTCTCCCTTTACATTCGAAAGAACAAGGAAGAGTCCATTCTAAGTTGCTTCCAAAATTTCTTTTCTGGTTAGGGCTCAGATGCTTTTGATCAAATCATTGTCTAGACTTTGTCTCTCAAGGCTCTTCTCACAGTCCATTACATTTAATTCAAGGGCAAATCTTACCTGAGGCATCTTGTAGACATTCAACACGTTTGCCACGTAGGGATAGATGTGAGAGTTAGATCCTGCAATAACAGATATTGCCCTATCCTTAGAATCACACTTATAATTGGGGATGAATCTGCCCCGTGTTGAGAGAAGCTCCATTGAAGCCAAGTATGTCCATCTTGTCATGAAATAACTATTAGAGAGGTGCATACCCAGAGTCACATTGGGTAAAATGTGGTTGTTTTCATTGACCTCTTTTACAGCTAAAGCCAATGCCAGAATATGTTGATAGTTCTGTAGGAAAAATCTGCAATAAGAGATATATTCCAAAACATATTTCAGTTCTCAAAGAATGTGACATTACATATAATTTTTAAATATTGCAACTGAACACTACACATGTAAGTTATTCATGTAAATGCCTAAATTAACCATGTAAATACGCTCAGAAACTGTACAATGTTCTAATATAACGGTATGAAATCTAATGAAATACTTTATTTCAAATAGTCTGCAAAAATATTTCAGAGTGTTAAAAACATGATTTTTGATAAAGGAGAAAATGCTCTTTGGAAAAACATAAAAGTACATTTTTTTAGTTGATGAAGGCTGACTGTTATGGCTCTTTCATTCATTATAAACATATTTCATTTCTCACAGAATGTGACTGTCAGATGTAAATGCCTTTTTCTCTAATGTGTAAATAGTATATGAATGGGGTATCAGGGGTTAACTTATTCTTCACTTCTTAATGTATTCATAATTCACCACTCCCACTTATAGCTCCACCCATTGTATATATAAGGAGCCACCTACACCCTTTTCCTTGCTTCTATCTGTGAATATTCAGTGAATATAGAATGCCTATTGTAAATAAAAGGAAGTATATTTAAACCTTTAACTCTCACTAATTTTATTGAGTCTGATCCTGAAAATATTGCAACAAGCTGGTAGCAGAGGATGGTTAATTGACTCAATAAAAACTTAAAAATGTCTAAGAAAGATAGGCCCAACACCAGGGCCTACAGCAAAGAAATGGAAACAGAACAAGAAATAATCAACGAATCCACAAACGCAATTTCGAGAGAATCCGAAGAATACACCACTGAAGACGAAGAAATAATAGACGAAAATGATGACCAGGAGGAAATCGAAATAGAGAATAACAAACTCAGGTCAGAGATATTAAAACTATTAAAAAGCCAGAAGAATGATGAAAGCCTCATCGCGAACCTCCAAGAAATGCTGAAGAACAGCGGAGCAGCGAGAGAGAAAAACATCACTAATGAGAAGTCTAAAGACCCAAAAATAGTGAGTGATATGACTGCAGAGAAAGTCATTACGAAGAAGAAAAACAGTGATCCCGCGCGAAATTTTGAATGGCAGCCATCTTGGTTTCAACAGGCCTCCAAGGTGAGCGAAGCAGAGCCAATCAAAATGCTCAATTCAAAATTTCTGGCGCGAAAAACGTTATCAGACAACGAAAATGAAAAAGAAGATTCGAATTCCTCAGAAGAATCAGAATCAGAAAGTGAAGATGACTCAACAAAATCCCAAATAAAATCAGCAATGAAAACACTTTTTGCTGCATTTGGGCCAAAACTAAAAATTACCAAAGAGCCACCGAAGAAGCGAGCGAGCAAGCCGATACCTCAAGACCTGCCCGCTCCCATCCTGACTTCGAAAGCGACGACGCCCGAACCCAGAGAGCCTTGTCGATTCCGCCCTACACCACAGACCGAAGCAAGTGCCAATGCCCCCAAAAGAAAAAGAAGAGCAGCCGCCGTCGTCAGAACTCCCAAGGTCGAACCAGAGACCGACTCGTCTGAAGCAGAGCAGAGCGAGCGAGCCGCAATGGAGAGAACCTTCCACGACGACTCCAAAGAAGAAATGGACAACGCGCATGCGCGAAACTACGCAGACGGTCCGGGAAGACATGAACTGGCGAGAGAACCACGCAGACTCGTTGCGAGCATCCCCATGCCGTTTTGCAATTTTCTACACTTGCGAGACCACGGACTACCTCAGGTCGTAAGTAATGGACAAAATAATGTCGGAAATTTACCCAGTGACTTCCCAAAACTAAGGGTTGATGGCATTAATTTGCAAGAATGGTATCAACAGCTCCAGGTTGTCTTTATGAAGGAAAATTTACTATTTTTTATCACTAGTCCCCCAAAAAGACCTTGGACTTTAAAAATAGATTGTTTACACCATAGAGCATTTTTCTTAATAATATCTAGTGTGTCTCCTGCAATGTATCATAGCATCAAACCTAATCTGACTGTTTCAGAAATTATTCAATGCATGTTTAATTTGTTTCACAGCGATAGTGTGGCTACCACCACAAGAATGTCTAAGGATTTCTTTTCATCTAGAGTGAAACCAGGGGTTTCCATAAGTGAGCATTTAATATCTTTAAACAAAATAAGAGCTGAGCTGCATTTGAGGGGGGAGGTGATTTCAGACCAAACAATGAAAAGTGTTATTATCAACTCACTTGATTCATCATGGGACAGTTTTATGTCACATTTAGACACTATCAATCTAGGATATTTATCCATAGAAAGTCTATCCAATAAATTGATAGCAGAAGACAATTCAAGAAGAAATCGTTCTAGCAATCACACAGAACACAAACCTTATAGGAAAGTAGCTTTCCAAGAAAAATATAATGAAACATTCAAATGTCACAATTGTGGATCCAGGGAACACAATAGAAGAGATTGTCCCAAAATTTCAAAGGAAAGACATAGGTCAGAATATAGGAACAAATACAATTATAGACAGTCTTCCATAGATAGACATAGATATAGAAGCCCACCAAATTACAAAGAGAATAGAGGGGGCAGAAATAATTCAAAGGATAGAAAATCTGGTTCACTGAATGGATTAAATAAACAAGACAACACTAAAATACAGCAAAATGAGAACAATAATTGGCTTATTGATTCTGGAGCAACTAATCACACCACTAATAACAAAAATATATTGTCTTCATTTACAGAAGATAAATTTGTAATAAAGGTAGCTAACCAAGAAAAGTTTCAAGTATTAGGCAGAGGAAATGTAACCTTGCCTGGTCTAGGAAAAATAGAGGGGGTATTGTTAATACCTGAAATACCTCATAACATACTAAGTGCCATAAAACTAAGTAGAGATTCTGACATTAATATAGTTTTCTCAAAGGGAAAAGCGACTTTGGAGAAGAATAAAATAAATATAGGCACTGTGATGATTAAAGGAGGCCTACCTTATCTGATAACGAAGGAAAAATGGTTGCATAACATTGATTCAAATATGGAAGATTGTATTGAAGCAGATGATGAAAATATTAGTAACAGTGACAATGATGAATGTAAAATATCTCATGATCACGCAGATGCACACAATGAAAAAAAACCAAAAATAGGTAAACCAATTCATGATGAGTGTGCTCACATCTTACATAGGAAGTTAGGACATGCCAGTTTTCCTGTAGTACAAAAAATGACTGAACACGCAGAAGGTGTCAAAATAAAAAATTGTGAAAACTATTTGGAATGCTCAGTATGTAAATCTACAAAACTAAAAACTAGTCCCAGGCCAAGAAAATCTACTAGATCAACTAACAAAATTTTTGACTTAGTACACATGGACTTAGTTGGCCCATTAACTCCATCAATCACCTATAGAAAACGTTACTTCCTGACAATAGTAGACGATTATAGCCGTTATGGGTTTGTTTATACATTAAAACACAAAGATGAAACCTTTCAAAAATTTAAGGAATTTTACAAACGCATAGAAACACAACACAATATCAGAATAAAACAAATTATGACAGATAGGGGATGTGAATTCATGTCTAAAGAATTCTCCCAATGGTTAAAGGATAGAGGAATGCTACATTACACGTCTAGTCCATTTTCTGCGTTTCAGAACGGGATTGCAGAGAGAAAGAATTCCACATTACAAACCATGATTAGATGCACATTGGAGGATGCTGGCTTAAGCAAACAATTTTGGTCAGAAGCCTTACATTATTCAAATTACACACAAAATAGAACCTGGTCCAGTATTGTAAATAAGACACCATATGAAGTAATGTATAATAGGAAACCAAAATTAGCACACGTGCACATATTTGGAGTCACTGCAGACGTACACATACCTAAGCAGTTGAGAAGAAAGGGAGAAAACGTATCCAGAAGACTCAGATTTATGGGATATGAAACTGGCACCAAAGGGTACAGATTCATTGATAATAATAACAAATTTATAGTTTCCAGAACAGCTGTGTTCCATGAACAGGCCAACTGGTCTAAATTACATCTTAATGAAATATTTCCAAATAAATGTAAAGATACAAAATCTCATGAGAAAGGGACCATAGAAAAACAGAATATCAACAAATATAAAAGCAAAACCAAAACTTGGACAAATAGCCAACACAAAATAAAGACAGACACACTAACAAAAAAAGAAGCAAGATATTTGCATGATAACAATAGCAAACCTGAAAGAATCATTAGAAACAACAGAAATCAAATGCCAAATAAATACAGAGATTACATAATGCATATGGATGGTGAGCCAATAACACCTAATACTTATGAGGAAGTGTTAAAACTCCCTCGTGAAGAAAAAGAAAAATGGGAATTAGCTATGAAAAAGGAGATGGAAAGTTTACAAGGATTAAATGTATTTACACCTGCAATTGCACCTAAAGATAAAACAATTATTGGTACCAGGTGGATATATAAAATTAAGAACTTAGAAGGAGGCAATACTCTATATAAAGCTAGATTAGTTGCACAAGGTTATGCACAGAAATATCCGGAGGACTATACTGACACGTATTCCCCCACTGTAAGAACAGAGAGTGTCAAAACAGCTCTAGTGGTAGCATCAGCACTCAATCTTGATGTATTTCAATATGACATACAGACTGCGTATCTACACGCAAAACTAGATAAGGAAATATACGTAAGAGCACCTCACAGTCAATACACCAACAAAAATGAAATTTGGCTGTTGAACAAGAGTTTATACGGATTAAAACAATCTGGTAAAAGATGGTATGATTGTTTAGTAAAAGTACTTAAGACCATGGATTTCAACGCTACCACTGCTGATAACTGTTTCTTTGTCAAAAAGGGTGATGATTACATTGAATTTGTGTTGATTTATGTAGATGACATTTTATATATAGGAAAACACAAAGAGAGAAGAGAAACTTTTGTAAATAAGTTAAATGAACATTTCTCGTTGAAATCTCTAGGTAAAGTGAACAAATATCTTGGTGTTCAAATTAATAAGACTAGAAGGGGATTCAAACTTACTCAGAGAGATAAGATTATAGAACTTTTAAATAAATGCAATTTAAACAATGCCAAACCCTGTGATACTCCTATGCAAACTGATTTTCTTAGAAATACTGATGAATCTTCCCCTGAATTCAAGGATAACACGTTTTATAGATCAATCATAGGTTCACTTCTTTATATATCTAATTGGACTAGACCAGATATCGCCTTACCACTCAATTTATTATCCAGACACGTCAGCAAACCAACAATGTATCACTGGGAAGCTGTTAAAAGAATTTTAAGATATCTGAAAAGTACACTAGATTTTTGCTTAGTATTAGAACCTAGTGATAATAAAGAACCAAAGCTTGCATGTTATGCAGATGCGGACTGGGCTGGAGACACATCATGCAGAAAAAGTACATCTGGTTATATTTTTCTCTTAAATGACTGTCCAGTTTACTGGTATACTGGTAAACAAGAACTAGTAGCCACTTCAACGACAGAAGCGGAATATGTTTGTTTATCCAAAGCTGCAAATAACCTTGTATGGTTTAATGATTTAATTTCAGATGTTTGGAAAAAACCTGCTTTGCCTTTTGTTATGCATGAAGACAATAAAGCAGCCATTGAAATATCTAGATCTGATGCCATTGGACAAAGGTCCAGGCATATAGATATAAAATTTAAACATGTGAGGCAATTATCTCAGGATGGATTTATTAAAGCAGTGCATTGTGATACTTCAGAACAATTAGCTGACATATTGACAAAGCCTTTACCTTCTAAGCAACACAAATATTTAACATCTAAATTGTATGTCTTGTATTGTCCTGAATCTGAATGTAATTGGTGTTGTATAACGAATCGGCATTTAGAGGGGGATTTGTCAGATGTAAATGCCTTTTTCTCTAATGTGTAAATAGTATATGAATGGGGTATCAGGGGTTAACTTATTCTTCACTTCTTAATGTATTCATAATTCACCACTCCCACTTATAGCTCCACCCATTGTATATATAAGGAGCCACCTACACCCTTTTCCTTGCTTCTATCTGTGAATATTCAGTGAATATAGAATGCCTATTGTAAATAAAAGGAAGTATATTTAAACCTTTAACTCTCACTAATTTTATTGAGTCTGATCCTGAAAATATTGCAACAGTGACATTACATATACTTTATTTTCAACTAAACACCACACACAAAACTTGATTGTACACACTACCATTCAGGAAATCATGTAAATGCCTCAAAAATGTTTTCCATTTCTACAGATGTACTCAATCATATGAGTGATGTGTAAATTACATGAGAGGTAATGTAAGTGTATGGAATGTAATAAAACACTGGCATAATAATGGAAAAAGTCTGGAAAAATATTTCAGAGTGTTAAAAACATGATTTTTTTGATAAAGGATAAAATGCTCTTAGGAAAAACATAAAAGTACATGTTTTTACTAGATGAAGGCTGGCTGTTATGATTCATTCATTGTATAGAATTTTCACAAGGAAACAGATGAATTGCTTTACATTAATAATCTTATTATCATCTAGCTGTAATTGTCAGACACACTTCTAGTTTCCTATCTTTAGCTGTTCTATTTTCCCACTGTTGTTTTTTTGGGAGGGGGAGGTGTGTGTGTGAGTGTGTTTGTGTATGTGTGTGTGTGTGTGTGCATGAGAGAGAGAGAGGGGGGGAGGGGGAGGGGGGAGAGAGAGAATAGAGAAATGTTATATTCTCAAATTAATATAAGGCTATGCTGATGAACCTCTCCATAAAGATCAGATAGAGGAAATAAGTGAAAAATCTGTTTTGAACATGCTTGAAGGTCAATATTGTATATAAGTCTTTTTCTTTGACCTTCACGCAGCTTCCTTATCCTAAGTATAGAGGTAGCTCTTACATTAGGGGAAACAGACAGACCCTACATCTGTGCTCCATGCTTGCTGAAGCACCTATTTAGAAATCAAGTTCAAAGTGCTATATAGCACCATCGTTCCCTAATATTCACAGCAACCATTAAATCATGAAATGTTGACATTCAATGGACAACAAAGAGTGATTCGATACTAAAGCATTGGTGATCTGTACAACAGTAAGT
The DNA here is from genome assembly GCF_029215685.1 of Pituophis catenifer annectens. Lineage (NCBI taxonomy): Eukaryota > Metazoa > Chordata > Lepidosauria > Squamata > Colubridae > Pituophis > Pituophis catenifer. The sequence continues at coordinate 15,793,704 of NW_027256895.1, forward strand.
AAATGTGAAAAGCTTCATATGGATTTTTAATCCAAAAAACACCAAGTGTGTTTATTATTTATTTGGCAGGTAAGAAATATCAGAGGGTAGCAGACTATATTTAGAATGAAGGAACTAACCAGCAAGAAATAGAATAAATAATACTAATAAGTAATAATACTAGTTAACTCAGCAAGTAATAACACTAATTAACTCAGTTCAAACATCTTATTACAGAAGAATATCTGATTTGAGATATGCTACAGTTAAGAAGAGAAAGTCTTTACATGAACTCATCAACCAGTTCTTCAGAGGGATGCCTTCTGAAACACACCCAATCAGATATCATGTAGAACTGAGAGAGTATCCCAGCTATGATGAAATCACCTGAGAAAAAATACTTGTGCTTCATAAGGGGAAGTTTCCCCACAGCACATGCATTAATCTGAGGAGTAAGGCATGTCAACCCTGGCAGTAACCCTGCCATTACTGCAATGAAAAATACCATCTTCTTCGAGAATACCTCTGTCACCACATATGAACTAGTTCTGTCTGCAGCAATGAAACATGACATAATAATAATAATAATAATAATAATAATAATAATAATAATAATAATAACCCCTCTCACTAATTAGAATAGCTTCCATATATATCTTTTCTCAAAGAACAGATTGTCACATTTCTAGCTCTCGGGTCCCACAATTAATAACAATTTCCAATCTTGACCTGTTCTTTTGGATTGTCCCTTGGACATCCCCAGGGATTTGAGAAGAAGCTACAAAGCTAAGACTCCATAGGTAATTATAGGGGAAATCAATAGATGTTCAGCGAAGCTCCCCAGAGACTTTGAGTAGGAAAATAGAATGATGATATTCATGGACTTGAACAAAAGAGTCATAACTAAAAACAGAATTGGAAGTAGAGAGGGGGAGGGGAGGCAATTCCAGTCAACAAATGCCAAACATGAAACATTTTGCCAGAACTACCCCACTTAAACTTTTTCCAAAGAACCAAAGAGAAGTCGACTCATCATGTTATATGTTCCCCACCTCCTCTATTTCTTCATTTGAGAGGCCTTTCAAGCATTTTGGTGATTGTATTTGTAATCTAATTTTCTCTGGTTTCCTCCACATGCCCCAAAATAATAAGACCTCCACGAAAATAAGTCCATGTGCTTATTTCGGGGTTCAAAAAAGTATAAGAGAGGGTCTTATTTTCGGGGAAACACAGTAGCTTCCTGACTTCTCTGCCTTTCCTGGAAATTTTAATGCAGAGCAAAAGAGACATACCATATTGTTGGCCATGGTGTTATAAAGCAAGAGTAAATTATGCACCAGTATCCTTTTACATCATGTCATAAATCAAACTGACCAAAGTTTGAAGTATTTGCAGAATGATATTATGACGTACCCAATGGCCATATGATATCATAGGGATTGTCCCTTCCCTCCAAGTGTCTATTTGTATAGGACTGAAATATTATTGTGTCTTTCTCCAAATAAAGATGTGTGTGTGTGTCAGGGTTCCAAGTAACACCCCAATGGAAAAAGATTCCAAGGCTTGAAGTTCCTCAAAGTTCCATTTTATTAGAGATGTCGTATTGGCACATCTGGGAAAACCTGAATCTGAAAGTTTCAAGGTTTTCCCCACCCAAAGGAAAGTCCAAGTTCCTGCCCAGCACCCACAAGTTCATCACATGGTCCAATCAAAGCACCATCCCAACTGGAGATGCCTCCCACCCACATCCCTCCAGGTGCAGGGCAAGATGTCCTTGACTCTCTGAGAAAGGAATGCTATTATGGCTATACAGTATATCACCCTTACTCCATACAATCCCCCTCCCAGTTTCCCACAGCAGTAAATGTGGCAGGCCTGAAGATCCAATGCCTGTCAGTGTGTGTGTGTATGTGTGTGTATGAGAAAGAGAAACACACACAGAGAGAGAAACAGAGACATAGACTGTGAGAGAGAGACTGAGACTGAGACTGAGACTGAGAGAGATGTGGAGTAGGCATATAACTATTGAGATAAAAATTCCCTTAAGAACTGCATGCTAATAAGATATTGTTGTTCATGTAAAATTAGGAGTAGAAAGAGGAGTAGAAATAGGGATATAGAAATACAGAATTAGGTCTATTTCTCCTGCATGAGCTATACTGGCTCCTAATTGCTTACCACATGCAATTAAAGTTGCTGGTTAGAACCATTAAATCCTTGAATGTCACTGACCAAGTTATAGACGAGACTAGCTTTCTTCAATATCTCTTTTCTCAATAAGTCAGATTGGTGGATATGGTCCAGATTTAATCTCAGTAGAGCAAAATTAGATGTTGTCCAGGACTCAGGAATAATAGTGACATCATAATTAAACAAGCCACCAATAGTGAGACAGTAGTCGTCATGAAAAAGACTACTTTCTCAGGAAAGCTGAGAAGCAGTTTTTCAACACCACATTCTTCAAACACCTCTCCATACTTCCCTGAATAACATACATCCTACAGGGGTGGTACATGAAATAAATAAATAAATAAATAAATAAATAAATAAATAAATAAATATTCAGTTACTTTCCCTACCAGTTCGCAAACGTGAGCGCATCTGGCCTCGAAAATGTGCCAAAATAGGATGACATAGAGCTGGGGCAGGTGGGCAGGCCCACCCACAATTTCTGCTACCGGTTCAGGCAAACCGGTCCGAACTGGCTGAATACCACCTCTGACGTCCTAGGCCAGTGATGGCTTTTCCGGACCAAGTGCCCAAAGTGTGTGTGCCAAAAGGCAATGCATGTGTGGTTCCCTGCATGCGTCCTGCCCCCCGTGCATGTGTGGCAGAGACACAAAGACCAGCATGCATGGCAGAGCTGAACTGGGGCAACGGCTCGTGTGCCCACAGAAAGGGTGCTGCGTGCCACCTCTGGCACAAGTGCCATAAGTTCGCCATCACGGTCCTAGGCTTTCATTGGTAAAGGAGGGCAAGAGCACATAGTTCCTTTGTTTCTGGCCTAGCACCATACCTGATAAAGTAAAGTGACTCTCAAACTTTCAGAATTGTGGAAAGGAATGTTAATTTGGATTCTCCTGTATCTCAGAAAATGATTAGAGGGAATATTGGAATATCTTTAAGGAAAAAATAAATCCCTTATGTTATCCCTTGGTTGTTGTTTTTTTTATTGTCAGAATCTCAAAACACACAAAAACATGATAAATGTTAGGCTTCACATGTACCAGAGATGCTTTAATTTCATAAGTTATGTAAAATAAACTTTTTCTTTCTTTTTGGCAGGGAGGGGAGCTTTTTGCAAAGCTCAGGGGCTGCAGTATTTAAACCCATTCATGTTTACCCTAATGCACATTGTATCACTAAAATATTTTTAATATAACAGAGTAAGAAAGTTGGAAGGGACTTTGAGATCTTCTAGTCCAATCCCCATATCATTTAAGATGAATGGTTGTCCAATCCCTCCTTAAAAAACCCTCAGTATTGGAATACCCACAATTTAAGAAGGCAAGTCATTCCACTGATTAATTGTTCTAACTGGTAGGAAATTTCTTCTTAGCTCTAGGTTGCTTCTCTCCTTGATTAGTTTGCATCCATTATTACTCATCCTGCCTTCAGGTGCTTTGGGAAATAGGTTGACCTCCTCTTCTTTCTGGCAGCTCTGTAGATATTGGAAGATTGCTATTATGTTACTCCTAGTTTTTTTTTTTTTTCATTAAATAGACATATCCAATTCCAGCAATCATTCTTGTTTTAGCCTTCAGTCCCCTAATCATCTTTGTGGCTCTTCTCGATATTTCTTTCTGGAATCTGGGCATTTTTTTTTTATATCATGTCGATCAAAACCATATCTTCTTCTTTATTAGTTATTGCCTACTATAATGATTAAGACTCAGAATCACTATCTAACATTTCAAAGAAAAGATTAAGGAAAGTTTTCTAGGTTCTGAAGTGAACTTCAGAGAATTATGGCTTTATATGTCCTATTAATGGAGATGGAAGGAAGAAGGCAGAACCTCAAATTGCAGAAGGGAAAATTATATGCTGAAAGCAACCTATTAGATTACATTCAAAGGGTATGGTGTTAAAATCAGTTTCATTTTTTCATTAGTTGCTCCTTCTTATTCAGATTAGGTCTCAGAACAATGATATAACATTTGGGCGAAAATATGCATCCCAGTAATCCAGCTGCTGAAGACAAAATGGAGAAGATTTCCACAGCCACCATGTATTTTCCCTTGGTACTCAAATAGGTGGGAACAAACGACACCCAGACACTGCAAAAAACCAACATGCTGAAGGTGATAAATTTGGCTTCATTAAAGGTGTCAGGCAAATTCCTGGCTAGGAAGGCCACAGTGAAACTGACAGCAGTCAAGAACCCCAGAAAGCCAAGCACTGTATAAAACATAGTGGTTGAACCTTCATTGCATTGTAGAACAATTTCTTCAGCCATGGAGTGCATGTCTGAATCTGGGAAGGGAGGAGAAATTGTGAGCCACACTACACAAATGCAGAATTGTGTCAAGGAGCAAGATAGGACAATAGAGATAGCCAGCCTTTTCCCCACCCATTTTCTCATTTTGGATCCAGGCTTGGTGGCCATGAAAGCAAGGACCACTATGATTGTTTTCCCCAATATACAAGAAAGAGCTACAGAGAAGACGATGCCAAAAGCAGTTTGTCGCAAGAGACATTTCACTTGGTCAGGTTGCCCAATGAAGAGCAAACTGAAAAGGAAAGAGAGCAGGAGAGCAGCAAGAAGGCTATAAGTCAGGTTCCTATTATTGGCTTTCACAATAGGTGTGTCCTGATGTTTAATGAATATCCCGAGCACTGCAGCTGAGATGACAGAAAAGGAGACTGCAATCACTGCCAAAGAAATCCCCAAAGGTTCTTGATAAGTTAAATAAATTGTACGTTTTGGAAGGCAACTATCCTTATCCTTTTTTGGATATTGATCCTCTGGACATGGGAAACAGTCATCTAAGTCTGAAAAAGAAACCATTCATAAAAGCATTATTGTTTGAATCATCTTCATTTCATTTTCAGTATGTTACAATTTTACAGTATTCTATAGACATAATGAGATCCCAATTTGATAACTAGAATGCCTTTAATATGGTGTGGCCCTCAAAGATCATTTCAAAATCCATAATTGATCTGCAATGCGATGGACCTGCAATTATCTCACCTAGTTTTGTTATTTCCGCATGAGCTATACTGGCTCCAAGTTGCTTACTCTTTGCAATTCAATTTTCTGGTTATCACCATTAAATCCCTGGATGTCACTGGGCCAAATGATAGGTGAGATCACCTTTCTTCAATGGTATCTGTCTTTCTCAATAAGTCTGGTAGGTAGGCATGCTCCAGATCTTGTCTGAAATAATGCCGTCAGGGAGTTTAGAATTCAATCTGGTCTATAGCATTCAGCCTTTTCCAATACTCTTCCATCTGAATTATTTGGGGTTCCTACCCTTTTATCCTTGTAGCAAGCTTGGAAACCTTTGTTATTCACTTAAAATATTATGGTAGAATGGGGATTGACTCAGAAGTTTGATTTTCTGGTACCCTGTAGCAAGGTTTTTTGTTTAAATTATTATTCGTGTTTCTAAATATTGTGGTAAAACGCATAGGTTATGCTATATGTAATAGACAATCATATACATTACAAAATCAATCAATCAATCAATCAATCAATCAATCAATCAATCATTTGGATAGAATAGGAAGTAAAAACAAGTAAAAAATATGGAAAAATTATCAATACAAAATTATGAAGTATAAAAATTAATTTAATTGATTCTCATTAATATGATGTGAAGCTCAAGTTTTTCAATCACCATAATATTTATTAAAAATATTCATTTTTAAAAAATAAACCCCCATTTATATCTATTATATCATTGATACATTTAATATAATCCTTTCCTTACCTAATTGGTCAGCTATCTTCCCTTCTGGACATATTTTGCAATCATAACAACAGGATAATTTCCCTTCCACTTTTATCTTGCTATGGCCAAGAGGACACTCTTTGTTACAGATGGAAAGAGGTAATGCCTGCTCGTAAATAAAATCAGAATTTTCAGAAAGAATTTATTTTTGGTGGATTGTTCTTTTCATCAATTATGCATATGCAAATTCTAAGGATTAGTTTCAGGCAACGTACCAGATGCTGATGTGGGAAAACCTTTAACTTGAGATCCCTCTGAGTATGCTCTCCTTAAGGTCCCATTTCTTGTTGGTGTCAAATCAAATCAAATATCTATATTATGGTCTTTGAACAGATTTGATAAAAGTGCTGTAAAATGGATAGTTTAATAAAGCAAAATTATGAGGCCATGAAAAGGGAAAAATGAGAGATACCTGATTAAACATGAGAGGCCAAACAGCGTCCTTAGCAGAAATGGTGAGTAGTTTTTCTGGGAGAGCCAGGGGGTCGATTTTTCCAATTTGGACTTTCAGAAAGGACTTGTTTGGAAATGTGACCCAATTGAAAATATCAAATCCAGTTTCTAATTCCCCACTGGGGCCAAAAGAAACCTGTTCTCCAGCACTGTTGTTAAAGGAGACCTGTTGCAAGAAACGGTGGAGCTAAAGGAAGAAGAAAAAAAAAGGAGGGGGGAAATCCCAGGAAATTTATCAGGAATCTTTGAAAGGGATGTGAAAATTTCAATTTGATTCTTTCAATTTGGCATAAATAAACTTGAGATATTCTTCATGCAATCATAGACAAATTTGCTATTCACTCGGAGTAATACTATTCCTATTTTCACAAGATTTCTTATTATTTTTTTACTATTATAATTCCCTTACAGTCTTAATGTCTAAGGAGATTCTCAGTCATACAAGCATTGGTTGTCCCTAAGGTGTTTTTTTTTTCAAAAGGCAACTGGACTTACTTTGTTTTTCTTTGAAGATGTTTTCCTTCTCATCCAAGAAGCTTCTTCAGTTCTGAATTGAAGCAAAACACTTTCAAGAAAGATAAAGAAAGTTCCTTTGCCTTTGGGATCCTTTGGGATCCTTTGGGATCTTTGAATCTTAGTAACTCCAAAATTCAGCTGGTGAGGAATAATAATGCTATTCAGTAGCAGAGTAGTTTTCAAGTTTCTACATTAAAAATTGTCAAATATAATGGACGGAATAAGATCTTGCACATACCATTTTACACATAAAGGAAGTTGGTATGTTACATATTTCTAACAGTCTCTACATTTAAGGATTAGAATTATATTTATTTTTTATTTTCTTTGATATGAAAGTTTCCAGTATTTCCATATAGTTTTCAAAAATATCTGTAAAGCTTTATATTAGTTAAAACAAAAAAAAAACAAAAACCCAAAACCTATTCTTATTCTTAATTTTCCCCAAATTTTTAATTATACAACATTACTTGCCAAGGTGATTGGAGGAAGAGCTTCCATCTCCTCTCATCCATTTTTTGACCCCGTTTGAGTTTGGAAGAACGCATGGCCTTCAGAGCATGTGCCACAGCATAGATTGCATTGTAGACACTGTAACTATGTGCATTCATGGTGGTCTCAAAGACAGAATTAGGAAGAGTCTCCAGCTTCTCTTCTCCAGTGCAGATCCTTTCAGCATTCTCATCTCTAATATCACTGGAGAAGGAGCATTCAAATGCATCTTTCCAGAAATCCCTAATAAACCCATCGTCTTTTTTTAAGTTTGGGTTTCTCTTCTGCATAAATTGTTGGAATCCGGTCAGCTGCTTTGAGTGAATTGCAAAAGAAAGTGCACCATGGAGAAAATCAATGGGCAACTGTCTATGAATTAGAATGTATGTGAATTCCATCTGGGCTGACATGATCCAAATTTTAGCCGTTCTCTCCTTTGGAATATTATCATAATTGAAAAAATAGATCATGAGTCTCAAAGGCAACAAGCCTGCATTTTCAGCACTTAAGATAACTGCAATGACTGTACTCTCCATGATTACTTTGAATATTTTACCTGCGTTTTCTATCCACTCAGCAGCTGCATTACCATAGCTCATCTGGGGCAGACATTCTATAAAGTCAAAGCAGATTCCTCTCTCTGAAAACATGGAAAGTCTCTTCTGAATGAATCTGTCTCTGTCTTCCTCAAACAGAGAAACTAACCCAACCCAGGTCCATCCAAAATGCAACAATAAGTGCAATATTCCTTTCAATTGATAGGTTTCATCTGGGAACATCCATTTGACAAACATTGCTGTTTCAGTATTAATCAGTGGAGCAGATCCATATGCGATCTAAATGGAGAAAGTCAGAAGAACATAGGAATGAAGGATCGCTTCCAAAATAAAAATGATAATAAATACCAATGCATGTGTATTTATTTAATCCAGTCTCTGGGTTTGAGTGGGATACAAAAATAGGGTGCTTAAAATTAGTTTTAGATGACATCTGCAATTTTGCTCATCACGCAAAAAGGGACAGTCCTTTCAAGATGTTCTTATTCATGGTTTTGCTCAAATTTCCATTTCAGTGACCCACCTTTTGAATATAATAAATAGCTGGTGAGCAACTCATATTGATCCATTTTTTGTCTCACCTGGGGAACTTTGTAGTTGCATAGAGGGATTGCCATGCTGAGACAGGTGGTAATACAGGGTCCTCCAATGACAGCTACTGTGTTGGTCTGGTCATTGCATTTGTAGTTGGGTATAAATTTATCCTTTGTAGATAGAAATTCCATTGCTAAATGATAAGTTGTAATTTCCACAGGATAGTGAGTAGCGATATGGAAACCAAGGCTAACATTGGGTAAAATCCCAGAATGTTCATTGATCTCCTTTACAACAAATGCCAGAGCCAAAGTGTTCTGGTAATTTTGAGTGATGAACCTTCAGCGAGAGTTAGAATCTGTTAATATTTTTCTATTTCAGAATTGGACAGCTGTTGTAATCTATACATATAAATTATACATAAACATAATATAAATTAGTGCTTATTTTTTCTTCTGGACACCTGCAATTTGGTCACTAACAAATAGCCCTAGATTGTATTAACACTGACCAACTTCTGGCAACTTAACATTGAGCTAAGGTAGCATTTAATCAGACCATATTTGAAATACTGTGTTTAAAAAAAAGTATTGATAAGATTGAGAGAGTCCAGAGATGGGCAACAAAAATGGTACAAGAGCAGAGAGAAAATATATCAGGAAATATTAGAGGAAACGAATAAATTTATCCTAGAGGGAGAAGGAAAGAGGGTACAGGACTGAAACTTTTAAATGAATTAAAGTGTGTGAATAAGGTTCTAGAAGGCAGTATTCTCAATATTAATTAAAACATAAGAACATGGGGACATAATCTCACAGTGACAAGATTGAAGTTCAAAACTAATTTTATTATTTCACAGAAAGAGTAGTGGAGCCATAACCATCTTCCAGAGGAGCTAGTGAATTAGTCATCAGTAACTGAGTTAAAACTTGCTAGGGATAAATATATCACATCAGGCAAAAACAAAATCTGCAATCAGTTTCCTATGTCTCTAGCTGATTTCAATATTATCTATATCTTATCCATATTTTCTGAGAGAATTAAGGCAGTTTGCTTTTCACATCCTAGATGTATAATAGCCTAAAATATCCACTAGAGGGTTTCTCTTTTATATCTGGATGAAATGAAAGGCAAAAAACCTCAAGATTAACAAGAGAGCTTCTGCAATATTTAGATTAATCAAACTTTTTACTTTCAACAAGGGACTTTGTTGAGTGAAGGAAGCTTCCTGAAGGGAATGAAATTCATATACTTTATGATTAAAACTAATAATATTCATCTCAATTTCAACATCAGTATTAGGATAGGTTTACAATAAAAAAAAGGACTACATACGGTCACTAGAACAGGTCATAACAACTGACAAGCAACGAATACCTTTAAGCCTAAACATGAAAGAAAATGCATCTTTTAGGTGGCAATGAGGGGGAGGAGAAGTAGTTGGATACTTACAGGTACTTATCAAGGACATCAGAAGAAGGAAGGCTTTGAAAAGTAATCTCATTTGTAAGAAATAAAACCTGATAAATAATAGCAGCAATGATTAAATCTCCAGATTGGTAATATTTATGAACAATTGGAAGAGGACTACTAAGTTTACAAGTGTAGGGAGGAGAAATGCTCATCATAGTTGGGAAAAAAAGTAAAACTAATGTTCTGAATATAACAAGTTCATTGTAATATGTAGTCATTGTAGACATAAAACAGTAAATCCTATGTTACCATATAACTAATTTATAATCTAAAGTTAAAAGAGCCTGGGGACACAGCAGACTAATAGCCTGTTATTATCGTTCAGCTGCCTGCAATTACTGCTAGTTCGAATCTCCCCAGGCTCAAGGTTGACTCAGCCTTCCATCCTTTCTAAGATAGGTAAATTGAGGAGCCAGTTTGTGGGAGCAATAAGCTGACTTGTATAAATATACAAAAGTATGAAGGCTATTGCTTAACGCATTGTAAGCTGCCCTGAGTCTCCGGAGAAGGGCGGCATATAAATCAAATTTTTAAAAAAATAAAAAAAAAATAATGAACTTTATCTAAAGTTAACAGAATAACAGAACTGGAAGGGAATTTGGAGATCTTCTAATGAAATATCACACATGAAACACAAATCCTTTCCCTACCCCCACATGCATGTCTTCATTTCTAAGCAGATATTAATATAGTGCAATGACTTAATCCAAGCTCATCATTTTTACAGTGTAAAGATTTGGAGAAGAAGGGACAATAACTATCCTTAATTACTAATCAATGCCATTCTTTGCAATTATGCTTTGAGAAATATCAGAAAAAAACTTGTTTATCATATCTCAATAGACACTGCTGCACTGCTATGAACCTTTGATGATGGGAAATAAATATGGGGGAATGAGAGTTCATGTGCTGAGAAGAAAACAAAATAGAACTATAGAAAAGAAAAGAATGGAAATAGTTCTGTTGGGGTCATTTTTCTCATTAATTTTGGTATTAACACTTTGCTGAATACAACACTTTGGTTTTTAAAAACAATGTTAAATTATTCTGGTTAAAAAGATTCATTTTATTGATGAAATTGTACACCACCCAGAAGTGCCTCTCTGAAGGAGATGGGAAGCAAAGAAGTGTGAAATAATGAATGAAAGAAAGAAAGAAAGAAAGAAAGAAAGAAGGAAGGAAGGAAGGAAGGAAGGAAGGAAGGAAGGAAGGAAGGAAGGAAGGAAGGAAGGAAGGAAGGATCTACCTTGAAAAGGAGTACTATAACAATTATTCTCTCTCCAGAAAGAAATTATCTTGGAATGTAAAAGATGTAGTCCAGCGGTTCTCAACCTGGGGGTCACGACCCTTTTGGGGGTTGAACAGCCATTTCACAGGGGTCGCCAAAGCCCTCTCTCACCCCCCCTCCTTCACTCACCTTCACTCTCTGCTCTGTTGGATCGCCGGCTGTTCACTTAACCCGCCCACTCCCAATCTATTGCTGCCTCCTGAGTCCCAGCTAATGGCTAGAGGAAAAAAAAAACTGTTTAAATTCTTGCCGCGGGGCTTCAAAGGGCCGCCCTATAGCCAGTGGTGGGATTCTGCCAGTTCCGCCCCGCTCCTTGCCCCGCCCTTCCGCACCACTATTTATTGCCAATAAATAGTGGTGGGCGAGGGGTGGGCAAGCCAGCAATTTAACAAATGGTTCGGTGTTTTTTTGTAATTTTATTGGCCTACAGAGCTTCAGCACAGGCTAATTAGCCCTTGATTAGATCGGCTCCCGACTCTCAGCTGATTTGCTCTCAGCTGTTTTGCTCAGGGCTCTGCTGCTTGCTGGAGCAGATTTTTTTTCCCCTAGCTATGCTGAAAAACGAAAATGAAAGTAAAGCAGGCTGTTGGCTTTGCTGTTGCTGCAACGTTGGAAAATTAGGCAGGCAGATTTCTTTTCTTTTACCTCACCAAAAAAGGTAGGTGCAAACAATGGGAAATTTAGGGAAAAAGAGGAGAGTTCAAGATTTTAAAACACAAAAGAAAAAAAGCTCTATTTAACTAGGGAATTGTAATAATTGAGATACTATTAATTGTATATTGTGTTGAAAGCAGAAATGGTTAAGTTGTGGTTTGGAGGAATATATGGGGGAAATTATTTGGTTTATTATTATTGGTAAATATAATTAACTGATTTGTAAGAAATTGGATTTGCATGGAAATAATTGGAATATTCATGTTCATATTGATTAATATACAAAAAAGGTAGTTATATAACTAATTGATTTATATTAAAATGTTGAATTTATATTAAACAACTGTAATATTACATAATTAACCAATGTGAGGATGGATATAAAAATAGATGACAATGGGAAGGGGTATAATATAGAATAGAAGGGAAAAATTGAATTTGATTAAGATTAGAGATGAGGATGAAGGGTAATATTGGTTTTTTACAAAAATAGATGAGGAATAAATATGGCAAAAAGGAAATATAGAAATTGTAAATTTAATTGAAATGACTAAACACTGTTTAAATTTATGAACCGGCCAAATACTCTGTTCAAAGAAAATACATTGTATGTTTGTATGTGTGTTTCTAATTATTGCTATTTATTCATATTTGTTCTCTTTTATTCTTTAAAGTTTAACAATTCATTCTTTATCTTAATATCTTTATATTTGTTTGGGGTTGGCTTTCTTCCCTTTCATCTTTTTTATTGTACAGCAATCTTTCTCCTCAAACCTACCATCTCTCTCTTTTCTTTCCTTCTTACTTTCTCTTCCTCCCCCTCTTCTTCTCCTCCCTACTTCATCTTCCTTTCTCCTTCTCCTCCTCTCTTCCTCCCTCTCTTACCCTCACTCCTTCTCTAATTTCCCTTCCCTTCCTTCATCCCTCTCTATTGCTGTATCCTTTTATGCATATGGACTACTCAGAGGGCTGAAAAAGTTATTTCTGACTGGTCCTTGCACTTTTGACCAGTCCTCGAACTTACGACTGTCCTCACATTTTACATTTTTGCCCGATCTTGTCACCATGGTGAAGAGAAGCAGTTGTGAAATGAGTGACATGGTTGTTAAGAATGCTGCACGGGCATAAATGTGAGGATGGTCATAAGTGTGAGGACCAGTCAAAAGTGCGAGGACCTGTCAGAAATGACTTTTTTCAGCCCTCTGAGTAGTCCCTATACACATAGCCATGGCCACCCGGTCACATGACCAGCTAGCCACACCCACCCAGTCACATGACCTCCAAGCCATGCACACAAAATAAGCCATGCCCACAGAACCGGTAGTAAAAAAATTTAGAACCCACCCCTGGTTGGGGGTCACCACAAAATGAGGAACTGTATTAAAGGGTCGCGGCATTAGGAAGGTTGAGCACCACTGATGTAGTCCATCAGAAATGAGGCTCTGGGATGGGAGTTGAGCCTGTTAAAAGGGACTTACAGTTCCTGAAAGAGTAGATGAGCATTTTCTGAGTTCTCCTTCTGCTATCTCTTTTTCTCAAGATCCTGTAGCAATCAGGAGCATTTTTGAGAACATCCAAATATCAAAATAACTTTTGGGAGTTTTCTTTTTCTCTTCTCTTCTCTTCTCTTCTCTTCTCTTCTCTTCTCTTCTCTTCTCTTCTCTTCTCTTCTCTTCTCTTCTCTTCTCTTCTCTTCTCTTTGTTTCTAATTGTTTGATTGGTTTTCAGTATAGAACATGGGACTCACATCATTACAAGATGAGCATTACAAGAGAGAAGGGATAACCACAAGTCTCTTTCAATTTTCTGACAATATGGACATTGTATCACTTTGGTACACAGCTGCCCCAGAGCTTAGCTAGTCTTGCTATTCCTGAACTCAATTTCTTTATCTCAAAAGTCATAGCTCAAGATAATACTTCTATCACCATTTAGCTAACTATGTCTCAACTAACTACATGGAGCATGGTGGCTCATATGGTTAAGGTACTAGTTTGATAATCAGCAGGATCAATTCAAGATCAGGTTGCTACCGCTTGTTCACATGGGCTCCCATCACTTGCTCCAGCTCTTGCTGACACAACAGTTTGAAAGCAGGTGATTGTGAATAGATGGATGAGTATCATTTCAGTGGGCAACCTATTGAGGCCATTAAAGGAACCTCCAACTGAATGTCCCCCAGATAATGGTGATATCACCGACCAAAGTTTGTAGTATTTGCAGAATGATATCATGATATACCCAATGGCAATATGATATTTATTTATTTAATTATTTGTCAACAAGTATAAGGAAACAAGTCTCAGTATAGACAGACTTGGACACATGGAAAAATGGCACAAATAAATGGATATAAACAGGTAAAACATAGCCATAAACACATAGAAACTAACAACAGGATCTGGTAGAGTGTTCCAGTCATTTACTACTCGATTGCTAAAGTAATATTTTCTGCAATCAAGATTAGAGCAAATTACATTTAGTTTGTATCTATTGATGGCCCTTGCGTTATTGAGATTGTAGTTAAAGTAGTCATTAGCAGGTAGGATGTTATGGTAGATAATCTTGTGTACTAAGCTTAAGTCGGAACATAGACAGCTTAGTTCAAGGTTATCCAGGCCTAAAATTTCAAGCCTGGTGGTATAAGGCATTTTATTGCGAGCAGCGGAGTTGAGTAGTCTTCTTGTAAAATACCTCTGACTCTCTCTAATGTACTAATGTGTGAAATACAGTGTGGGTTCCAGGCAGGTGAGAAGTATTCAAGGATAGATCTGGCAAATGTTTTGTGTGCCCTAGTTAGAAGTATAGCATTACCAGAGAGAAAACTTCGTAAAATAAGGTTGACAACTCTTAATGCCTTTTTAGCAATGTTGTTGCAGTGAGCTCTGGGACTTAGATCTTTTGAAATGAGTACTCCTAGGTCCTTGACAGAGTGTGGATTATCTTTTAGAGCATTTCCGCCTAGCTTGTATTTGATGTTCTGATTTTTATTGCCAATGTGCAGGACTGAGCATTTGTTAGCAGAGATTTGGAGTTGCAAATTGCTTGACCATTCAGATACATAATCTAAGTCATTTTGTACGGTAGTAGAATTGTCTGTGGTGTTAAATCGTTTTACATCGTCGGCAAAGAGGATGCAGCTGCTTGTAAAATCATCACAAAGGTCGTTAATATAAAGCAGAAAGAGTGTTGGTCCTAAAATGCTGCCTTGGGGAACACCACTGTTAACTGGTGCAGGGTTTGATATAGTGTTTCCACTTTTAACTACATCATAGGGACTGTCCCTTCCCTCCAAGTACCTATTTGCATAGGACTAAAGGATTGTTGTGTCTTCTTTGAAATAAATGTGTGTGTGTGTGTGTGTGTGGAGAGAGGAAAGACAGAGAGAGACAAATGCGGGGTAGGCATACTATTTATACATCAACTGTTGAGTTAAAAATTACGTGAATAACTGCATCTCCTTAATAAGATATCATTGTCCATATAAGATTATGTATAGAAAGAGGAGACAAAATAAGGAAACAGAAATACAGAATTGCTAAACAATCTCATGTTTTTAATTTATATAATAGAACTACTTCAGGAGCTAAATTATTTCTAATTACACTAGTTGCAATTCAAGTTGCTGGATGTCGCCTTTCAAGCTAAACAGGGCAAAGAACTATGGACCAGGTATGGGTTAGAAAGATCTTCCAGGAGAGAGATTAGTCGAAAACTGAGTTCATGCACACTAATATAGGCCAAGGATCGAGTTTAAAAAACTGAGGTTCCAGAAGCACATAGATCGCCCACACTAGAGAATGAATCTGAGGTTGGTGCAAATTTTCTGACAAGGTGCAGCTTTTGGCAACAAGGGGGCAGGACTCATTTAAGCTGTCAACACCATTATTTTTAAGAAGAGAGTACCATGTGTCAACTTGGCTCTACAAATTTCACAAAATGTCCTGAGGCTGGGGACTGTATGTGTTCAAGACCTTGATTGGCTGACCTCTCTTGCACCTTGTCTGGCTGATAAGAGATAGACTCAGACATTATGTTCACATAGGTTCTTCTGTTTCTCTACAGAAGATGATGACATATACAGCCATATTACTGCTTTCTGTCACACTTTCAAAGTTGGCAGGGTGAAAAATAGGAATCCCTTGCTTTTGTGGAATGACCTTTATTTTTAGTGAAGTAAATGTGGAAAAGACCTTGAAAATCTCTCAAAACTATTCTAAAGATCAAGTGATTCCTAGCAAAATGGAGGAAAAGATATTCTGAATCTTTCTCTTACTGAGAAATATCTTATTTTGACAGTGAAGCTCATGGGATGCAGGATTTCAATCAATTCATTTTTGTATTCATGGATATTTTAACTTTTTCTTGATTAGTTATTGACTACTATTCTGATTAGTACCCAGAATCATTATCTAACATTAAAAAAGATTAAGGGGACAAAACTTCTAGGTTTTGAAGTGAACTTCTCAGAATTATTGCTTTATATAAGGTTTCATTCAAGGGATATGGTGTTAAAATCAGTTTCATTTTTTCATTAGTTGCTCCTTCTTATTCAGATTAGGTCTCAGAACAATGATATAACATTTGGGGCAAAATATGCAAAGCAGTAATCCAGCTGCTGAAGCCAAAATGGAGAAGATCTCAACAGCCACCATGTATTTCCCCTTGGTACTCAAATAGGTGAGAACAAACGACACCCAGACACTGCAAAAGACCAACATGCTGAAGGTGATAAATTTGGCTTCATTAAAGGTATCAGGCAAATTCCTGGCTAGGAAGGCCACAGTGAAACTGAAAGCAGTCAGGAACCCCAGAAAGCCAAGCACTGTATAAAACATGGTGGTTGAACCTTCATTGCATTGTAGAACAATTTCTTCAGCCATGGAGTGCATGTCAGAATCTGGAAAGGGAGGAGAAATTGTGAGCCACACCACACAAATGCAGAATTGTGTCAGGGAGCAAGATAGGACAATAGAGATAGCCAGCCTATTCCCCACCCATTTTCTCATTTTGGATCCAGGCTTGGTAGCCATGAAAGCAAGAACCACTATGATTGTTTTCCCCGATATACAAGAAAGAGCTACAGAGAAGAGGATGCCAAAAGCAGTTTGTCGCAAGAGACATTTCACTTGGGTAGGTTGCCCAATGAAGAGCAAACTGCAAAGGAAAGAGAGCAGGAGAGCAACAAGAAGGCTGTAAGTGAGGTTCCGATTATTGGCTTTCACAATAGGTGTGTCCTGATACTTAATGAATATCCCGAGCACTGCAGCTGAGATGAACGAAAAGGAGATTGCAATCACCGCCAAAGAAATCCCCAAAGGTTCTTGATAAGTTAAATAAATTATACGTTTTGAAAGGCAATTATCCTTATCCTTGTTTGGATATTGATCCTCTGGACAAGGGAAACAGTCATCCAAGTCTGAAAAAGAAACCATTCATAGAAACATTATCTCATCATTTCATTTTCAGTATATTTCAATTTTACAGCCATCTGTAGATTTAATGAGATATCAGTTTGATTACTGGAATGACCTTTATATTGTGCTGCTTTTGAAGACCTTTTCAAAAACATAAGTGGTTTGCCTTGCAGTGGACGTGCACTTAACTCACTTAGTTCTATTACTCTGCATGAGCTATGCTGGCTCCTAGTTGCTTACTCTATGCAATTCTATTTTCTGATTATCACCATTAAATGCCTGGATGTCACTGAGCCAAATTATAGGTGAGACCACCTTTCTTCCATGGTATCTGTCTTTTTCTTTTCTTTTTTTTTTATTGAAAAAGTTTTTCAAATACAGATTTTCCCCCTTTTCTCTCCCCCCCCAACCCCCCTCCCCCTCTCCTCCCCCCATGGCTTCTCCAAGATGAAATCCAAGTTATTGTCACATTATATATTACTTCACCACCCTTTTACACCTTCCCCTATGTACTAAACATTTCTTCCTAATATTATTATTATGTCCCCTATATGCTATACATTTCAAAACAAGACAGCATTCGGTTATAGAACTATATAAAGTCCTAATTTAGCATTTATTCTGCTCATAATCTACCCATTTCCTCCACCCCCATGCATATATCTTTTAATTCATATCTTTTAAATATATTAATATCTAAACATAACATCCCTTTTCCTAAACTAGGCAATCAGTAACCTAACCTATCATCTTGTACCATATCACTTTTATTTCAGCCACTTCTACAGGTCTACCATACATAATATATTTAAAATCTTTATCCTTCTGCCCGTATCACTAAAAGATATTTCCATATATAGATAAAACCCTCAAATGACTTTAAATTTATATTCCATATAGTATCTTCTGTAATGTCTTTCAACTAGATTGTTAATTCTGTCGACCATGTTAGGGCAACATCAAATCCTACTTCCAACAGTGTGTTTGGTATCTTCAATTTCCATCTGCCCCCATCAATAGTAAGTATTTCTGTATGTAAAAAACCCCCCGAGTGACTTTTTATTTGTATTCCATATGGTATCTTCTGTAATGTCTTTTGTCTAGATTATTAATTCCAACATCCACATTAGGGTAGCAACCAGATCATCTGCATGCCCCTATTCCATAGTTCTCTTGCCTTATTACTCAGCATATATGTAATCCATCTTTCAAAGGATCCATAATAGAAAGTTCCAGGCCGTCTTCCACATCCCAAAGACACCAGCACTGCAGAGATCTGTTATTCTTCTCAAAATAGTATAAGTCTATAATTTGCCTCCAATATATTTTCTTATATCTGCCTTCTATAAGTCCCGCCTATTATATTAAATCATCTCTTAAATAACTGGCATTAGCCTGTTGGCTAAAAAAGATTTTTTTTTTAATTTAAAACTTTTTAGTTTTGTAGAACCTGTTTCTTCTTTTCTTAGCTTGTTGTGGCTTAGATCTCCACCATGGTTGCTTTTCGGAAACTTGTATGTTAGCTGATTGAATTACATGCTGGTCTTTAACTTGATAAGACATCAGATCAAGATCCAAAGCCTCCTCTCTTATATTTGTAAGTAATCCAACTGTAGCCTCTGAGGGCGAATCCAGAAGCGGCTCATCCAAAAAACCCTCTGTAGCTTGTTGTTTTTCCATTATTTCCAGCTCCATCTGCTTACTCTGAACTTCTATCTCTTGTTCCTTTTGCTGTATTCCTGACGCTGATAACATACATGGAGTTGTTGGGCCCTTTTTTAAAACCTTGTAGTAAAATTCTTCTGCTTTTTCAACAGTGTTTAATTGATATCTTTCTCCTTGATATCTCAATATTATATCAACTGGAGCATCCCACCTAAATGGGATGTTTTGTTTTTTTAACTCAGTCACCAAAAATCCAAAGCCCTTTCTGTCTTTTAACATCTTAGAAGGCAGCTCTTTATATATCCAGATCTTTACTCCATTCACTTCTAGAGTGGAGTTAAAAGACTTTTGCACAATATCATTTCTTATTTCTTTATCAGTAAAATCTCTAGGCATATCTCTAGGCAATTGCCTTTGCTTTGCCACCCAAGAATTTATTCTGTAGACCTTATCAATCTTACAAAAAACCTCTTCAGAGCTAACCTTTAAAATCACAGCCAGAGCTTCAGCAGACATCTTTCTCAAGTCCTCTCTGCCATTTTCCTTTATCCCCTTCATTCTGATTGCAAATTCCATGGATCTGAATTGCATCATTGTGATTTCATTTTCAATCCTTTGCGTTATATTATCTACATTATAAATCTTGTGGTCAGCTTCCTTCATTTTAAACTCTGCTTCTAAACTTTTTTCTTGAATCATTATCAAATCATTTTCAATTCTTTGCATTTTATTATCCAAATTATCAATCTTATAGTCAGCTTCCTTCAGTTTAGACTCTGCTTCTAAATTAATTTCTTCAAATTTATTGTCCATCTTTAGCATTATTTCTGAGAAACCTTTCAAAGCTGTTACAATATATCGCTTCAGGTTATCATACTTTTGTTGAATCAACTCTTTAATTTCCTGTCTAAATTTTTCAAGATTCTGATTCAAAATCTCATCATGTCTTGCCAACGCCTCCACAACAGATTCCTCTAAATCTTTAAAGACGTTTTTCTGCGTCTGCAAGCTCAAAAATTGCTCTTGTGATTTATTAATGGGGGAGCCCCCTCCCCCGCAGCTTTGTGGTCTGGCTTTGTCAGCTTTAGCGCCATCCTGCCACACAAACAAACTCTTTTTTAAGGAAAAAGTCTTCTCTCCAGGCAATATCAATATCAAGTCTCTAAAAAAGAAAAAGCATGAAGCAGAGATTTTTCTCTTTTCTTCTAACCAGTGCTATTCCTAGATACTTTGTAGCATAAACCATTCAGACGGAAGGACTTTCGCTTTCAGCTTTCTTCTCAAGTCTCAGCCAGATGCCATTTTAAACTTTTTTTTCCCCTTTCACTCTTCATTTTTAAAATCAGTCATAGGGTTATTACAAATACTTGCGATTTAGAGACCCAAATCCGGATTTCATCCTGCTTGTTTAAGTAGTCTGTTAGTTTTCTCTGATTAGGTTGGTCACATTGTCTAGCTCTGCAGGAAGCAGAGTTCCCCCGAAGCCCAGAGCTGCGGCGAGCTGGATAGGGAGCCTCATCCTGCTTCCTCCCCAAGAGTAAAAAAAAAACTCTGGGGACTTAGCGGAGGGCTCTACCTGTACTCGCCGGCTCTCCTCACGTCTCCCCAAAGAGACGGAGTTTTTTGAGCCGCCTCCCAGCTGTAGAGGCGGCTCTTTAAGGGCGACGGGGCTGGCAGTCCCAAAAGACCGTCTGGCGACGACGGAAGCCAAACCAGAAGCTGGTATCTGTCTTTTTCAATAAGTCTGACAGGTAGGCATGTTCCAACTCTTTTGTGTTAAATGTTGCCATAGGGGAGTTCAGAAGTCTATCTGGTCTGTAGTGTCCAGCCTTTTCCAATACTCTTCCATCTGAATTATTTGGGTTCCCTACCCTTTTATCTTTGTTGCAGAATTTTTGTTCACATAAAGAATTAGGCTACAATGGGAATTGCCTCAGGTGCCTTAATTGTCTGGTACCTGGTGGCAAGGGTGTTTTTTTTTTTTAATATTATTTGTGTCTCTAAAGATTGTGATAAGCCATGTAGATTTATTATATGGCAACTATATACATTCCCGAATCAATCAATCAATCAATCAATCAATCAATCAATCAATGATTGTATCAATCATTTTGATACAATCGGAAGTAAAAGCAAGTAAAAATTATGCAAAAAATTACCAATGTAAAATTACCTCACATGCACTTAACTCACAGAATGGAGCTTGGGCCATTCCCTGAGACTCTGGCTCACGACTCGACGGGAGACTTGGTAGCCGCTTGGGATAGGGTGGCCGCTGGTGCTTTAGATTGGGTTGTGCCTTTGCGCCGAATCGCCCCAGCTCCTTGGTTCTCTGAGGAGCTGAGGGAGATGAAGCGCCAGAAAAGACACCTAGAGAGTAGTTGGAGGGCTAGTCGTTCTGGATCTGACTGAGCACTAGTGAGGTCTTATATCAAGACCTACTTAGTGGTGATAAAAGCGGCAAAGTGTAACTACTTTTCCGCTCTTATCGCGTCGGCAGATAATCGCCCAGCTGCCCTGTTTAGGGTGACCCGCTCCCTTCTCCACCTGGGAGCTCGGGAAGACCCCTTGCAAGGGTGTGCTGAGGATTTTGTACATTATCTGCACGATAAAATCACTCAAATTCGGGATGGCCTGGACTCTGACTGGGTGGGTTCAGGCAGGTGTCCAAGGTGGGTCTTGAGAATGGTATCTGGGAAGAGTTTGATCCTGTGACTCCCAAGGACATGGACAGGATGCTGGGGATGTTGAATGCAACCACATGTTTATTGGACCCATGTCCCTCCTGGCTGGTGCTGGCTACCCGGGAGGTTACACGAGGCTGGCTCCAGAGGATTATAAACGCTTCTTTGAGTGAGGGTTTCTTACCTCCTACCTTGAAAGAGGCGGTGGTGAGGCCCCTTCTCAAGAAGCCCTCTCTGGATCTGGCTGTTTTGGCAAATTACCGTCCTGTCTCCAACCTTCGCTTTGTGGCAAAGGTTGTTGAGAGTGTGGTTGCGCGACAGCTCCCACAGTACCTGGATGAAACTGTCTATCTGGATCCATTCTAGTCCGGCTTCAGGCCTGGGTACAGCACGGAAATGGCATTGGTCGCATTGGTTGATGATCTCTGGAGGGCTCGGGACAGGGGATGTTCCTCTGTTCTGATCCTATTAGATTTCTCAGTGGCTTTTGATACCATCGACCATGGTATCATGCTGCACCGGCTGGAGGGATTGGGAGTGGGAGGCACCGTCCTACGGTGGTTCTCCTCCTATCTCTCTGACCAGTTGCAGTTTGTGTTGGCTGGGGGGCAGAGGTCGACCTTGAGGCACCTTGTTTGTGGAGTGCCACAAGGGTCGGTCTTCTCGCCTCTCCTGTTCAACATTTATGTGAAGCTGCTGGGTGAGATCATCCATGGATTTTGGGTGCGGTGCCATCTGTACGCTGATGACACTCAGCTGTACATCTCCACCCCAGACCACCCCAACGATGACCTTGAAGTGATGTCCCGGTGCCTGGAGGCCGTACGGGTCTGGATGGGGAGGAACAGGCTCCGACTCAACCCCTCCAAGACCAAGTGGCTGTGGCTGCCGGCGTCCCGATATAGCCAGCTGGTGCCATTGCTGGCTATTGGGGGCGAGTCATTGGCCCCCACAGAGAGGGCTCGTAACTTGGGCGTCCTCCTGGATGCACGGCTGTCTTTAGAAGAGCATATGACGGCCATGGCCAGGGGGGCTTTTTATCAGGTTCGCCTGATACACCAGTTGCATCCCTTTCTGGATCGGGACTCCTTATGCATGGTCACTCATGCCCTCGTCACCTCTTGCCTGGACTACTGCAATGCTCTCTACAGGGGCTCCCCTTGAGGAGCACCTGGAGTCTCCAGCTGGTCCAGAATGCAGCCACACGGGTAATTATGGCAGTGACATGGTGCTCCCATGTAACACCTCTCCTGCGCGAGCTGCACTGGCTCCCGGTGGTCTTCCGGGTGCGCTTCAAGGTATTGGTTCTCATCTTTAAAGCGCTCCATGGCTTAGGGCCCGGGTATTTACGAGACCACCTTCTGCCACCGATAACCTCCCACCGGCCAATCTGCTCCCACAGAGAGGGTCTCCTCAGGGTGCCATTGGTCAAGCAATGTCAACTGATAACCCCCAGGGGGAGAGCCTTCTCTGTGGGAGCACCCGCCCTCTGGAACGAGCTATCTCCAGGAATACGACTGATCCTGGACCTCCGTACTTTCCGCCGAGCGTTGAAGACCTTCTTATTTCAGCAAGCTGGGCTCGCTTAAAATTTTAATGGGCTATTTTATGGGTAAAAAGTATTAAAATTTGGGGAAGCCAAACTGATCTAATTCTGTTTTAATTTATTTAATTTTTATACTATATGTATTTTAATTTTGGCTGTTCACCACTCTGAGTCCTTCGGGAGAACGGCGGTATACAGATTTAATAAACCTAAACCTAACCTAACCTAGTTCTATTCCTGCTGCATGAGCTTTACTGGGACCTAGTTGTTTACTCTGTGCAATTCAAGTTTCTGGTTATCACCATTAAATCCTTGGATGTCACTGGGCCAACTATAGGTCAGATCACCTTTCTTCAATGGTATTTGTCTTTCACAATAAGTCCGATAGGTGGGCATGCTACAGATTTTTGTGCTAAATGTTGTCTCTGGGAGTTCAGAGTTGTATCTGGTCTGTAGTGTCCACTCTTTTCCAATATTTTTCCATGAATTATGTGAGTTCCCTACCCTTTTATCCTTCTAACAGGTTTGGAAAACCTTATTGTTCCCCTAAAGGGTACAAAGGGTAGAATGGGGAGGAGCCAGATTTGTCTGGTACCTGGTGACAGGGGTGATTTGTGTTTCTAAAGATTTTGGTAAGCCACCGAGGTTTACTATATGAGATAGGCACCCATGGATCCAGGAAGTAATTGAAGAAAATATAGATTTGGCACCCAAAACTTTTCTCCTGGGAGTTCTAAAGAGGACATATGAGAAGAGGAAGAGATATTTAATTATACACATTATCACGGCAGCCAGAATAACATATGCAAAGTATTGGAAAGAAAAAGGAATACCACCGGAAGAGCATTTAATTTGGAAAATTTTAGAATGTGCTGAGATGTGTAAATTAACATATGAGATTGATGAAAAAGAGGAATCGCAATATTATACAGTGTGGGGACTATGGTACAAATGGTTGGAAGATAGAATAAAGAAAGGAAAAGGAAGAACTTAGATATCTAAATAAGGGAGTAAAATATGAAATATAATAAGTTAAGAATGTATTCAATCTGTATTTATATTAACACTGTCTAACCGATAGTTCATGTATTGTATTACTATGCAATTTAATTTAAAAAAGAAAAGAGAGAGAGATAGGACCCATATACATTCCAGAATCAATCAATCAATCAATCAATCAATCATTAGGGTGGAAAAGGATGTAAAAACCATGGAAAAATTACCAATGCAAAATTACCTTTATTTCCATTATAATATATTATAAAATTTTTAAAGGACTATTGGTGCTGAAGATGAAGTTAATGTTT
Organism: Pituophis catenifer annectens; assembly: GCF_029215685.1. Lineage (NCBI taxonomy): Eukaryota > Metazoa > Chordata > Lepidosauria > Squamata > Colubridae > Pituophis > Pituophis catenifer. The sequence continues at coordinate 15,818,226 of NW_027256895.1, forward strand.
AATAAAATAATGGAGGGCCTCCGGGGGTTGGGGAAGGCCATTTTCACCCTCCCCAGGCTCAAAGAAAGCCAGGCTCAAAGAAAGCCAGGCTCTGGAGCCTGGGGAGGGTGTAAAATCGGCCTACTGGGCCCACCATGCCATCGCGTACCAAAAGCGAGGGGTGCGTGAGTTGCACACACATCCACGGGGGTTGGGCACATTGAATCATGGGTATGAACATGTTTGCGTGTGACCCCCCCCCCCGTGCTCCCCCTAGATTAGTGATGACTAAATATTGGGGACAAAATTAAGATATTCAAAGAAATGAGTGGTATAATGAAATTTGGAGTATGGCAACAAATGATAAATTAACAACAGGAATTAAATTTTAAAAAGGGATGGTTAAAGTAAACAATTATAATGAAATATGAGGGTATTTTATAAAAACATTGTTGGTGGAAGGCAAAGGGAATAAACCTACTCAAGAATATATATTGTTTCGGAGGGGATAAGGGCACAATTGGCATATATTGTATATCTTTTAGTAGTTATAGAAGAAGAACTAACTATAAGAAAAAAATGGACTCGAGGGTGTGTGCACTGTAATATTTGTATTTTTTCTCTTTTTTGTATTTAGAGTTATATGTATTATGTTTGTATTGTTTGTATTTAAAATTTAAAAAAATCAAATGTTTCAATATGATGTCAAGCTTAATATTTTCAATCACCATAATATTTATTAAAAATATGTGTTTATTAAAATAAACCCCATTTATATTTATTATATCATTGATTCATTTAATATAATCCTTTGCTTACCCAATTGATCCGCTATTTTCCCTTCTGGACATAGTTTACAGTCATAGCAGCAGGATAATTTCCCTTCCACTTTTATCTTGCTGTGGCCAGGAGGACACTCTTTGTTACAGATGGAAAGAGGTAATGCCTGCTCATAAATAAAACCAAAATTCACAGAAAGAATTTATTTTTGGCGGATGGTTTTTTGCATCAGTTACAGATATGCCAACTCTTCATATATAATCCAAACATTGGAGTTGCAATTTCCAGTTTTATTCCTGGTGTAAATTCACTGCTGAATGTTTAACTGTTTCTTATTTCATACCTATTACATTAATTGATTGATAATTCTCAATAATGAATAGAATAGAATAGAATAGAATAGAATAGAATAGAATAGAATAGAATAGAATAGAATAGAATAGAATAGAATAGAATATGGTTAGGCAGGAAACCCTACACCACTTCAGACAAATGGTTATCCAATCTCTTCTTAAAAACTTCCAGTGTTGGAGCATTCACAACTTCTGCAGGCAAGTTTGTTCTAACTGTCAGGAAATTTCTCCTTAGTTCTAAGTTGCTTTTCTCCTTGATTAGTTTCCACCCATTGCTTCTTGTTCTACCCTCAGGTGCTTTGGAGAATAGCTTGACTCCCTCTTCTTTGTGGCAATCCCTGAGATACTGAAACTCTGTTATCGTGTCAACCCTAGTCCTACGGTGTGTAGATATTACATTTTCTCTAATCAAAAAATTTGATCAACCATCCCCTATTTCAGAAGAGGTTATTAAAAAGTTAATTTTAAAGTGTTGAAATCATGAAATTTGTATTTTTTTAAAAAAAAAATCGTTTGGTTATAATAAATTTTATTTATCTTAAAGTACATACACCTCTAAAGTATTTTGCAAATGCACTTAGAAAGACATTCTGTATACTAAGATAGCTTAGCATTGGAACTACAGAAATACTTTGGACATAGAAATCTTAAGCTACCTCTTTGATCCCAATAAAGAAGAACATTTGTAGCTCTGGATTGAAATGAGGGGTGCTTGATGGTCTCTGAATTTAGTACCACAAGGATGATGTTATCTAGTTTGGGTAATGAACTGTCTGCAAGAAAGCAAATAAACGCAAAAAGCACCAAGGACACCCCTTTCCCCCTTCCCCCCTCACACACACACACACCACTTTGCCTTTAGAAGTTTGTGTTCAGATCACATTCAGTCCTGATTGACTCCATCAATCCGTGGAAAATAATTTCAGGAAAAGGGGAAAATGAGACATTACCTGGTTAAATATGAGAGGCCAAATGGCTTCGTTGTCAGAAATGGTGAGGAACTTTTCTGAGGGAGCCTTGGGGTCGATCTTTCCAATTTGGATTTTCAGAAAGGACTTGTTTGGAAATGTGACCCAATTTAAAATATCAAGCCCAGTTTCTAATTCCCCATTGGGGCCAAAAGAAATCTGTTCTCCAGCACTGTTGTTAAAGGAGACTTGTTGCAAAAAATAGTGGAGCTAGAGAAAGTCGACAAAAAAAAAAAAAAAAAAAAAGGAAAGAAACAGGAAAGTTATCAGGACTCTTTGAAAGGGATGGGAACATTTCAATTTGTTTCTTTCAATTTGGCCTAGGCTTAAAGAAAAGTAAGCTGTTCCATTTTGCCTCGGTTAAACTATTTCAAAATGGTAAAAAAATATAGTTTTATCAAATACATTTTTAACTCTCAGCTGAAAAACTGTGAGATGAGAATTCCAACAGAAAATCAAGAAAGGGATAGAACTGAGAAATCATTTTGCTTTGATTGAACTCTGTGTGGTGTCAGGAAGGGCATCCGGCCAGTAAATACTTGGGTCCATTCAATTGCCCCAACTCTACCCTGAATTAAGGGATTACAGGGTTATGAAAAGAGACTTAATGCAGGCAAGGTAGAATTCTCTGAGACAGACAATTCTAGGTCAAAATGTCTTTTACTTCCATCCAGGGGTAATGCCAGGTGTTACTTTTGAAAAAAAAATAAACTTGAAATATTCTTCATGCAATTCATTGACAACTTTGTTATTCACTGGAAGTAACACTAAATATACAGTAGTTGCCTTTTGAATACGTACCTTTAACACCTTTGAATCTTAGTAACTCAAAAATTAAGCTGGTGAGGAATAATAATGCTATTCAGTAGTAAAGCAGTTTTCATGTTCTACATGTAAAATTGTCAAATATAGCGGATTGAATAATATCCTGTACATACCATTTTAGAAATAAAATAAATTTCATATGTTACATATTCTTGTATCTTTATCTAAGCCTTAGATTTATATTTTATTTTTTCATTTTCTTTCATATGAAAATATCAACTACATTTATATAGCTTTCAAAACTATCTAGAAATCATTCTAACTGTTAAAACAACACAACAAAACAAAACAAAACACAAAACCAGTCTCCTATTCTGTTAATTAATGATTTCCCCAAATTTTGTATTAGCCAACATTACTTTCTAGGGTGATTGGAGGAAGAGCTTCCAGCTCCTCTCATCCATTTTTTGTCCTCCTTTGAGTTTGGCAGAGCGCATGGCCTTCAGAGCATGTGCCACAACATAGACGGCATTGTAGACACTGTAACTATGTGCATTCATGTTGGTCTCAAAGACAGAATTAGGAAGAGTCTCCAGCTTCTCTTCTCCAGTGCAGATCCTTTCAGCATTCTCATCTCTAATATCACTGGACAAGGAGCATTCAAATGCATCTTTCCAGAAATCCCTAATAAGCCCATCATCTTTTTCTATGTTTGGATCTTTATTCTGCATAAATTGTTTGAATCCGGTCAGCTGTTTTGAGTGAATTGCAAAAGAAAGTGCACCATGGAGAAAATCAATGGGCAACGGTCTATGAATTAAAATGGATGTGAATTCCATCTGGGCTGTCATGATCCAAACTTTGGCCTTTCTCTCCTTTGGAATATTATCATAACTGAAAAAATAGATCATTAGTCTCAAAGACACCATTCCTCCATTTTCAGCACTTAAGATAACTGCAATGACTGTACTTTCCATGATCACTTTGAATATTTTACCGGCATTTTCCATCCACTCAGCAGCTGCATTACCATATATCATCTGGGGAAGACATTCTATAAAGTGAAAGCAGATTCCTCTCTCTGAAAACATGGAAAGTCTCTTCTGAATGAATCTGTCTCTTTCTTCCTCAAACAGAAAAACTAACCCAACCCAGGTCCATTCAAAATGCAACAATAAGTGAAGTATTGCTTTAAATTGATGGGTTTCCTCTGGGAACATCCATTTGACAAACATTGCTGTTTCAGTATTTACCAATGGAGCTGATCCATATGAAATCTAAAGGGAGAAAGTCAGAAGAACATAGAAATAAAGGATATCTACCAAAATAATATTAATAATAAAAAAAACCAATGCATATGTGTTTACTTAATCCAATCTTTTGTGGGATACAAAAAGAGGGTGCTTAAAAATTAGTCTTATATGACATCTGCAATGTTGCTCATCAAGCAAAAAGGGACAGTCCTTTCAAGATGTTCTTATTCATGGTTTTGCTCTAATTTTCATTTCAGTGACCCACGTTCTGAATATAATAAATAGCTGGTGTCCTCTCATATTGATCCATTTTTTTGACTCACCTGGGGAAATTTGTAGTTGCACAGACTGTTTGTCATGTTGAGACAGGTGCTAATATGGGGTCCTCCAATGAAAGCTACTGTGCTGGTCTGGTCATTGCATTTGCAGTTGGGTATAAATTTATCCTTTGTACATAGAAACTCCATTGCTAAATGATAAGTTGTAATTGACGCAGCATAGGGAGTAGCGATATGGAAACCAAGGCTAACATTGGGTAAAATCCCAGAATGTTCATTGATCTCCTTTACAGTACATTGATCTCCAAAGCCAAAATCTGCTGGTAATTGTGAGTGATGAACCTTTAGCGAGAGTTAGAAACTGTCAAAAAAAAATTTTGTTTTTGAATTGGACAGGTGTTTTAATTTATACATTTGTATTCATAAAGATATTCATTAGTGCTTATTCTTTATTCTGAACACTTGCAATTCGGTCACTAACAAATAGCTTTGATCTAGCTTTGATTACTTAACATTTAGTCAGATCATATTTGTAAAATGTGTTTAGTTCTGGAAACTATTATTTTAAAAAAAATGTATCGATAAGATTGAGCGAGTCTAGAGATATGCAACAAAAATTGTACAAGAGCAGAGAGACAAATTATATTAGGAAATATTAGAGGAAGTGAATATATTCATCCTAGAGGGCAGAAGGAAAGGGGGTACATGACTGAAACCTTTAAATGAATTAGAGAGTGTGAATAAGGTTCTAGAAGGCAGTATTCTCAATATTAATTACAACATAAGAACATGGGGGCATAATCTCACACTGACAGAAGGGAAGTTCAGAACTAATTTTATTATTTCACAGAAAGAGTAGTGGAACCATAGTCAACTTCCAGAGGAACTAGTGGTTCAGGGGGAAAACTTGCTGAGGAGAAATATATGACACCAGACAAAAAAATTCTGCCATTAGTTTCCTATGTCTCAATTTGATTTCAGCATTATCTCTGTCTTATCCGCATTTTCTGAGAAAAATTAGTCAGTTCTCTTTTCACACCCTAGATGTATAATAGCCTAAAATATGCCCTAGAGGGTTCCTATTTTATATCCGGATGAAATGAAAGGCAAAAAAGCGCAAGATTAACCAGAGAGCATCTGTAATATTTGAATTAATCAAACTTTTTACTTTCAACAAGGGACTTTGTTGAATGAAGGAAGTTTCCTGAAGAGAATGAAATCCATATATTTTATGGTTAAAATAATAATATTCATCTCAGTTTCAACATCAGTATTAGAGAAGGTCTAGAATTTAAAAAGGACTAAATATGGTCACTGGAACAGGTCATAACAAATGACTAGCAACCCATACCTTTAAGCCTAAAAGTGAAAGAAAATGCAGCTTTTAGGTGGCAATGTCGGGGAAGAGGAGGTGCATAATAAGGAGGAGGAGAAGTAGTAGGATACTTACATCTACTGATCAAGGATGTCATAAGAAGGAAGGCTTTGAAAAGTGAACTCATTTGTAAGAAAGAATATCTGAAAAATAATAGCAGCAACGATTATATCTCCAGACTGATAATATTTATGAACAATTGGAGGACTACTAAGGTTGCAGGTGTAGGGCAGAGAAATACTCATTGTAGTTGGGGAATAAAGTAAAACTAATGTTCTGAATATAACATAGTCTTTGGAATATGTAGTCATTGTAGACATCAAAGAGTAACTCCTATGTTACCATTCAACTAACTCATTAACTGTATCTAAAGTTAAGATAATGAATTTTATCTAAAGTTAACAGAATAATAGAGCTGGAAGAGACTTTGAAGATCTTCTAATGAAATATCCCAGACGAAGAATAAATCCTTTTTCTCCCTACATGCATGTCTGTATTTCTCATCAGATATTAATAGAATGTAATGTCTTAATCCAAGGTCTACTTTTTACAGTGTTTGCTGGAGTTCCCTTAAGATTTGGAGAAGAAGGGACAATAACTATCCTTAATTACTAATCAGTACCATTCTTTGCAATGATGCTTTGAGAAATATCAGAAAGAAACATGTTTATCATATCTCATTAGACACTGCTGCACTGCTATGAACTTTTGAAAGACATGAAAGAAAAATGGGGAATGATAATTCATGTGCACAGGAGAAAATAAAATAGAACTGTAGAAAAGAAAAGAATGGAAATAATTCTATTGGGGTCATTTTTCTCAATAATTTTGTTATTAACACTTTGCTGAGTACAACACTTTGGTTTTTAAAAACAATCTTAAATTATTCTGGTTTTAAAGCTTCATTTTATTGATGAAATTGCACACCATCCAGAAGTGCCTCTCTGAAGGAGATGGGAAGCAAAGAAGTGTGAAATAATGAAGGAAGGAAGGAAGGAAGGAAGGAAGGAAGGAAGGAAGGAAGGAAGGAAGGAAGGAAGGAAGGAAGGAAGGAAGGATGGATCTACCTTGAAAAGGAGTACTATAACAAATATTCGGGCTCTATAAAGACTTCATCTTGGAATGTAAAAGGTGTAGTCCATCAGAAATGAGGCTTTGGGATGGGATTAAGCCTTTCATGGTGGATGTACGGCTTCCCAAAGAGCAGATGAGCATATTCTAAGTGTTCCTCCTGCTATCTCTTTTTCTCAAGATCCTGTAGCAATCACGAGCATTTTTGAGAACATCCAAATATGAAAATAACTTTTGGGAGTTTTCTTTTTCTCTTCTCTTCTCTTCTCTTCTCTTCTCTTCTCTTCTCTTCTCTTCTCTTCTCTTCTCTTCTCTTCTCTTCTCTTCTCTTCTTTCTTTTTCTTTCTAATTGTTTGATTGGTTTTCAGTATAGAGCCTGAGACTCACAAATCTCTTTCATTTTGTGAAAATATGGACATTGTTTCTGCTATGGTACACAGCTGCCCCAGAGTTTAACAGGTCTTTCTAATCCTGGACTCAATTCCTTTATCCCAAAATTCATAGCTCAACATAATGCTTCCCAAGTACTTGAAGCTCTTACATTTATCATAAAGAAACTAAAGAATGTTTGTTGAGTCCTCATTTGAAAGAGGGAAGTAAAGCTGCAGTGATGGTATTAGTCAGAGAGTTAAGATGTATTTAGGCTTTCCAAAATGAGCAAGTATCTAATCTAATCTAATCTAATCTAATCTAATCTAATCTAATCTAATCTAATCTAATCTAATCTAATCTAATCTAATCTAATCTAATCTAATCTAATCTAAAGCAGGTGCCCATGAATAGATAGATGAGTACCATTTCAGTTGGCAATTTATTAAGGACATTAAAGGAGCCTCCAACTGAGTGTCCCCCTGACAATGGAGATATCACCGAGCAAAGTTTGTAGTATTTGCAGAATGATGTCATGATATACCCAATGGCAATATGATATCATAGATACTGCCCCTTCCCTCCAAGTAACATAGGACTAAATGATTATTTGTCTTCTTTGAAATAAAGGTGTTTGTGTGTCTGTGTGTAGGAGAGAGACAGAGAGAGAGCTGTGGGGTAGGCATACTATTCGTACACCAACTATCGAATTAAAAACTATGTGAAGAATTGCATGTCCTTAATAAAATGTCATTGTCCATATAGGATTAGGGATAGAAAGAGGAGAAGAAATAAGGATACAGAAATACAAAATTGTTAAACAATCTAATATTTTTCATTTATATAATAGAACTACTTCAGGAGCTACATGGATTATGTCTTGGTCTGTTGTGTGGATGTTTGGGTGGTTTAGGGGTGAGGAATTGGGGTGGGTGGGAGTGTGTTTGGGGATTGTTATATGTGTTGGACCTGGTCTTTGGGTGTTAAGTGAATTTTGTTGTATGGATATACTGTGTATAGACGTACAATGACAATAAAGTTATTATTATTATTATTATTATTATTATTATTATTATTATTATTATTATTATTATTATTATTATTATTATTATTATTATTATTATTGTCTAATTACACTGGTTGCAATTCAAGTTCCTGGATGTCACCCTTCAAGCTAAGCAGGGCACAGAATATGGTATGAATAAGAAAGATCTTCCAGGAGAGAGATTAGTCGAGAACTGAGTCAGCGCACAGTAGAATAAGCCAAGAATCGAGTTTTAAAAACTGAGGTTCCAGAAGCACATAGATTGCCCACACTAGAGAATGAATCTGAGTTTGGTGCAAATTTTCTGACAAGGTGCAGCTCCTGGCAACTAGGGGGCAGGGCTCATTTAAGCTGTCCAACACCATTCTTTTTCAGGAGAGAGTGCCATGAGTGCCAGAAAAGCCTTTGGCAGTTTGGCAGTTTGCCTAATTATCCCAAGGTCAGAGATAAACTAAAGACTGGTGTTTTGAGGACTTTGATTTCATTTAATTTAGTATACACTGATAATGAGTTAATTCTCAGATGTTTTAATAAAATCTGTTTGTTTTATGGAACTATTTTGCATTTAATATTCACTATGTGGGTCTGGGTCACAACACTTACTCTTTGCAATTCAATTCAATTTTCTGGTTATCACCATTAAATGCCTGGATGTCAGGGGGCCAAATGATAGGTGAGATCACCTTTCTTCTATGGTATCTGTCTTTCTCAATAAGTCTGGTAGGTAGGCATGCTCCAGATCTTTTGTGTTAAATGTTGCCTTCTGAGAGTTCAGAGCCGTATCTAGTCTGTAGGGTCCTGCCTTTTCCAATATTTTTCCATCTGAATTATTTGGATTCCCTACCCTTTTATCCTTGTAGCAGGCTTGGAAACCCTTGTTGTTCACTTAAAGTATTATGCTAGAATGGGGATAGATATCAATAAAATTACATTAATTGAGGCATCAGTAGGTTAAATGTTTTTGAATATTTATTTCAAAGAAAAACAGTAAGTGGAAAAGAGGGTCAACAAAAACAACATGGTATCAACAATAACTTTAAAAGTACAACCTTTGAAACCTTAGCTCAATCAGCAACTAAGCTAAAACATTATAAATTTGTTTAATAAATACAATAAGAAAGGTCTTTGGGGATTCCAGAATTTACATGGCACTAATTGGATTTTTGATTTCCCTTTTATTTTGAGACATAATAGACTAGTTTTACATTATAACTATATTACATTAGAGAGTGTAGTATATATACCAAAAATAATTCAATAACAATTTATTAAACAGGTCAGCTGATGCCGCGGCAACACGGATGGGGATTTCTGAGCTCCAGAAACCCCCGTTGATAGCCCCAATTCCAGACAGTCCTTCTGGGACCCTGAGGCCTAGTTTTGACTGTGGTAGTGGAGAGCACATCCCGGCGATCTCAGGGGTACCGCAAACCCCCTGATTGATCCAGGGAAAGCTCTTTTTCCGGAGTCGGGCTTGGGGCAGCTTGAAGAGCGAGAGAAAATGACAGCGTATTGGATTGCTGAGAGCTTTCAATTTCTAAATAATACAGAGAACACCCTGAGGGCAAATGGTTTTGAAGATTGCATCTAAGATGAGATAAGCAGCGAATTTAAAGAAGGGGGAAAAATTCTTTTTAACCTATTTGGCTATTTAGCTAAAGGACTTAATTGTTTAATTGCTTCACTTTCACTATTGACTGAGACCGGGACTGAATTGAAAGAGAGAAGTTTAGTAGGACTTACAATCTTTGTCTGCTTTTTTATATACAGTACTTTGTTTTTACTTCTCATCCAAGAAGCTTCTTCAGTTCTGAATTGAAGCAAAACACTTTCAAGAAAGATAAAGGAAGTTCAGTTGCCTTTTGAAAAGGCACCTTTGGGATTTTTGAATCTTAGTAACTTCAAAAGTGATCTCATTTGTAAGAAAGAAAACCTGATAAATAATAGCAGCAATGATTAAATCTCCAGACTGGTAATATTTATGAACAATTGGAAGAGGACTACTAAGTTTACAGGTGTAGGGAGGAGAAATGCTCATCATAGTTGGGAAAAAAATACGAAAAATTGTATGTTCTGAATACAACAAATTCATTATATTATATAGTCATTGTATATATCAAACAGTAGCTTCATCATTACCATTCAACTGAGGACCACTTATTAACTGTATCTAAGGTTAAGACAATGAGCTTTATCTAAAGTTAACAGAATAACAGAACTGGAAGGGCCTTTGGAGCTCTTCTAATGAAATATCCAAGATGAAAAACAAATCCTTTCCCCACCCCTATATGATGTCTGTATTTCTAAATAGATATTGATAGAATGCAATGTCTTAACCCAAAGTCATCATTTTTACAGCGTTTGCTGGAATTCCCTTAAGATTTGGAGAAGGGACAATAACTCTCCTTAATTTCTAATCACTACCATTCTTTGCAATGGTGCTTTGAGAAATACCAAAAAGAAACATGTTTATCATATCTCAACAGACACTGCTACACTGCTATGAACCTTTGAAGACGTGAAATAAATATGGGGAATGAGAGTTCATGTGCACAGAAGAAAACAAAATAGAACTATAGAAAAGGTAAGGAAAGGAAAGGACAGGACAGGACAGGACAGGAAAGGAAAGGAAAGGAAAGGAAAGGAAAGGAAAGGAAAGGAAAGGAAAGGAAAGGAAAGGAAAGGAAAGGAAAGGAAAGAATGGAAATAGTTCTGTTGGGGTCATTTTTCTCAATAATTTTGTTATTGACACTTTGCTGAGTACAACACTTTGGTTTTGAAAAACAATCTTAAATTGTTCTGGTTTTAAAGATTCATTTTATTGATGAAATTGTACACCACCCAGAAGTGCTCTCTGAAGGAGATGGGAAGTAAAGAAGGGTGAAATGAATGAATGAATGAATGAATGAAGAAAGAAAGAAAGAAAGAAAGAAAGAAAGAAAGAAAGAAAGAAAGAAAGAAAGAAAGGATCTATCTTGAATAATAACAATTATTCAGGCTCTAGAAAGACATCATCTTGGAATGTGAAATATGTAGTCCATCAGAAATGAGGCTCTGGGATGGGAGTTGAGCCTGAAAGAGAGGTGAGCATTTTCTGAGTGCTCCTCCTGCTATCTCTTTTTCTCAAGATCCTGTAGCAATCAGGAGCATTTTTGAGAACATCCAAATGTCAAAATAAGTTTTGGGAGTGTTCTTTTTCTCTTCTCTTCTCTTCTCTTCTCTTCTCTTCTCTTCTCTTCTCTTCTCTTCTCTTCTCTTCTCTTCTCTTCTTTTCTTTTCTTTTCTTTTTTTTTCTTGTTTGTTTTTCTTTAAAATTTTTGATTGGTTTTCAGTATAGACTGTGAGACTCATATCATTACAAGAGAAAAGAGGTAACCAAAAATCCTTTTTCAATTTTGTGACAATATGGACATTGTATCACTATGGTAAACAACTGCCCCAGACCTTAGCAGGTCTTGCTAATCCTGGACTCAATTTCTTTATCCCAAAATTCATATCTCAAGATAATACTTCCCAAGTACTTGAAGCTCTTACATTTGTCATAAAGAAACTAAAGTATGTTTGCTGAGTACTCTTTTGAAAGAGGGAAGTAAAGCTGCAGTGATGATATTTGTCAATGAGTTAAAATGTATTTAGGTTTTCCAAAAAGAACAAGAATCTAATCTAATCTAATCTAATCTAATCTAATCTAATCTAATCTAATCTAATCTAAATCTTCTATCACTATTTAGCTAACTCTCTATGTCTCAACTAGCTACACGGAGCATGGTGGCTCATATGGTTAAGGTACTAGTTTGACAAACAGAACAATCAAATTCAAGATCAGGTTGCTATCACTTGTTCAAATGGGCTCCCATCACTTGCTCCAGCTCCTGCTGACACAACAGTTTAAAAGAAGGTAACCATGAATAGATAGATGAGTAAAATTTCAGTTGGCAACTTATTAAGGACATTTCCCCCAGACAATGCTTATACCACTGACCAAAGTTTGCAGTACTTGCAGAATGATGTCATGATATACCCAATGGCGATATGGTATCACAGGTACTGCCCCTTCCCTCCAAGTAAAATAGGACAAAAGGATTATTGTATCTTCTTTGAAAAAAATGTGTGTGTGTATGTGTAGGAGAGAGATAGAGAGAGAAAGATGTGGGGTAGGCATACTATTCATGCACCAACTATCGAGCCAAAAACTATGTGAAGAATTGCATGTCCTTAATAAGATGTCATTGTCCATATAGGATTAGGGATAGAAAGAGGAGAAGAAATAAGGATTTCAATCAATTCATTTTTGTATTCATGCATATTTTATCCTGTTCTTGATTAGCTATTGCCTACTATTCTGATTAGGGCTGAGAATCATTATCTAACATTAAAAAAAGATTAAGGGAACATTCTAGCTTTTGAAGTGAACTTCTCAGAATTATTGCTTTGTATGTCGAATTGATGTTGTAATGGATGGAAAAAGGCGGAACCTCAAATTGGGCAAAAAAACCTTATATGCCAAAAACAACCCATTAGGTTTCATTCAAAATATATGGTGTTAAAATCAGTTTCATTTTTTCATTAGTTGCTCCTTCTTATTCAGATTAGGTCTCAGAACAATGATATAGCATTTGGGGGAAAATATGCACCCCAGTAGTCCAGCTGCTGAAGCCAAAATGGAGAAGATCTCCATAGCCACCATGTATTTTCCCTTGGTACTCAAATAGGTGGGAACAAACAACACCCAGACACTGCAAAAGACCAACATGCTGAAGGTGATAAATTTGGCTTCATTAAAGGTGTCAGGCAAATTTCTGGCTAGGAAGGCCACAGTGAAACTGACAGCAGTCAAGAACCCCATAAAGCCAAGCACTGTATAAAACATGGTGGTTGAACCTTCATTGCATTGTAGAACAATTTCTTCAGCCATGGAGTGCATGTCAGAATCTGGAAAGGGAGGAGAAATTGTGAGCCATGCCACACAAATGCAGAATTGTGTCAGGGAACAAGATAGGACAATAGAGATAGCCAGCCTATTCCCCACCCATTTTCTCATTTTGGATCCAGGCTTGGTAGCCATGAAAGCAAGAACCACTATGATTGTTTTCCCCAATATACAAGAAAGAGCTACAGAGAAAATGACTCCAAAAGCAGTTTGTCGCAAGAGACATTTCACTTGGGTAGGTTGCCCAATGAAGAGCAAACTGCAAAGGAAAGAGAGCAGGAGAGCAGCAAGAAGGCTGTAAGTGAGGTTCCTATTATTGGCTTTCACAATAGGTGTGTCCTGATACTTAGTGAATATCCCGAGCACCGCAGCTGAGATGAAAGAAAAGGAGACTGCAATCACTGCCAAAGAAATCCCCAAAGGTTCTTGATAAGTTAAGTAAATTATACTTTTTCGAAGGCAACTATCTTTATCCTTGTTTGGATATTGATCCTCTGGACAAGGGAAACAGTCATCCAAGTCTGAAAAAAAAACCATTCATAGAAACATTATCTCATCATTTCATTTTCAGTATATTCCGATATTACAGCAATCTGTAGACTTAATTAAATATCAGTTTGATTACTGGAATGACTTTTATATGGTGCTGCCCTTGAAGATCATTTGAAAAGCACAAGTGGTTTGCATTGCAGTGGACATGCACTTAATTCATCTAGTTCTATTACTCTGCATGAACCATACTGGCTCCTAGTTGCTTACTCTATGTAATTCAATTTTCTGATCATCACCATTAAATCCCTGGATTTCACTGGGCCAAATTATAGATGAAACCACCTTTCTTCCATGTTATCTGTATTTTTCAATAAGTTTGACAGGTAGGCATGTTCCAGCTCTTTTGTGTTAAGTTTTGCCATAGGATACTTCAGAATTGAATCTGGTCTATAGGGTCCATCCTTTTCCAAGACTGTTTTTGCCCTCCCTAAGGTCCTAGAAAGCCTCTGGAGCCAGGGGAGGGCAAAAAACAGGCCTTCTTGCCCCCTCAGAAGTTGGGAAATGAACCATTTCCAGCCTCCAGAGGACCTCTGGGGAGTGGGGAAGGCTGATTTTGCTCTCCCAAGGCTCAAAGAAAGCCTGTGGAGCCTGGGGAGGATGAAAACTGGGCCTACTGGGCATATCGTGTCACCGCGTGCCAAACGTAGGGGTGTGTGGTGAGTTGCGAAGGCATGCACGGGGGGTGGGGCACATTGAATTATGGGTATGGGCACACATGCGCCTTACATCCCTGCGCTCCCCCCCCTGCTTTTCGCACGCGACGGCAAAAAGGTTAGCCATCATTGATATAGAGCAATATCCCTTATTAATCAGGATGCTAAGATTTTTACAGCAATATTGGCAAATAGATTGAATATATTTATAGAGAATTATATTTAAAATGACCAGTCTGGATTTTTAAGAGGCTGATAAATGTCAGATGTAGTAAGAAGGGTATTAAATATAGGTTACTATATAAAGAATCAAAAATTGAAGGCAGGTTTATTTCCATTAGATGTATTTAAGGCCTTTGATTGTGTGGAATGGCCTACATTGAAGATATTAATTGAGAAGTTAGATTTTGGAAAAAAATTAGAAAAGTGATAAATCAACTATATTCAGAGAAAAAAGTGAGAATAGTTATAAATGATGGTGTTACAGAGAGAATAACCTTACACCAGGAAATGAGACAGGATTGCCCTTTATCCCCAGTTTTATTTGCATTCTTGATGGAGGTTTTGGCAAATGCAATTATGGAACATTCATTGATTGAAGGGATTGGTGTAGATAAGAAAACTAAAATAAGTTTATTTGCAGATGATACATTATTAACATTTCAAAATCATGTAGTTATTATACGGAGGATATCTTTACACCTGAACAAATTTGGATTAAAAATAACCTGGGAAAAATGAGAAATTTTCTATCCCGATATTATATTGTATTACAAGTCATAAGTTTAAATTTACAGTATAAGCAAATTGAATTGGTAAATACAGAGAATAAAAAAAGAGTACATATTTACTCATAGATATATAAGGAGGAAAGATAGAATAATATTCGATTGTAGTAATAGATTGATAATATCTTAGGAATTGAATAGATAACAGTATTATAACAAATATCTTATTTTCCTTCTTGTCTTTCCCCTTTCCCTTTTATTTAATTTAATATAAACCTGAGTCATTGATATATTATTATATTGATAAATTGAAATAGAGTGACGCAGTTTTTTAAAAATATGCATAGTGTGTTTATCATATATATAATTTATAGTAATCATAGATATACTATTGTTTAAGATAAGAATTGACATTTAATACTGGTAAGATTTAACAAACAGGCAAGAATTTAATAGTATATTTAAGATAGAATAGATACATGATTTGCTGAAATATTTGATTTTTTCCCTGCTCCCCAATAAATACCTTCTGACCCTTATATAACTACAGAAGAATTGACACGAAAGTTAAACAACTATATCATGTTCCCACAATTAATATAAATATAATATAAACCATTTGAAAAAAATTATCAACAATAAATCCCAACGAATTGACTTCATAACGTAGATTGTGTATGAAAATTTGGGAAGCGGTAAAACAGAAAATTAAGATGATAACTTCAGGCCCACCTGCGACAACCAAAACAAGCAAAAGGATAATTTCCAACCAGACATCGACCATTGCATCACCGATACAACAAAAAACGATAGACACAATGCTATCTATAGAAAAAGAGAAAACTCCCCCAACATTTAATATTCAAAATATACATTCAGTCTTGGCAATGATATAAGAGGGGATGAACAAAACACAAGAATCAATAGCTAACAATCATGAGGAAACCAGGAAGAACCATGAAGAACTGAAATCAGATGTAGGAGAAATAAAGGGCAATATTAAAAAAATGGATGATAAGATGGAAAAGATACAACAAAACATTGCAAAAAATGAACAACGGATTCAAAATATTGAAACAAAAATGGATCAAGCAGAAAAAAAGTGGATAATATGGAAAGTAATCAAATAGCATTGAATAAAGAACTGGAAGATTCAATATCTTACTTAGAAATGGAGAAGGCATCCTTCTACTTAAGATTTCAAAACATCGCTGAGAATAGAGAAGAGAATCTGAGAGATTTGATGGTGGGTTTTTTAGCAGAGGCGACCCAAAAAGATAAGGAGGAAACTAATAAATTAAGGAAATTAACAGGATTTGAAATTGTACAAAAAGTTAAGTATTTAGGGGTCTATATTATGACATCAAACGCAAAATTATTTAAGCATAATTATGATCCGTTGTGGCAAAAAATACAGAGAGAGATGGAAAACTGGAAAAAATTATAATTATCCTTGTTAGGAAGGATAGCAGCAGTAAAAATGAATGTTTTTCTAAGTTTTTGTTTCTTTTTCAAATGATACCAATACTTTAAAAAGATGAGAATTTGAAGATATGGCAGAAGGGTATTAATAATTTTGTCTGGGCAGGGAAGAGACCGAGAATAAAACAAAAAATAATGCAGGATACATGTGAAAGAGGAGGTCTCAAAATGCCTAATTTAAGATTATATTATGAGGCAGCTGTTTTATCAGCAATGAGTGATTGGATGAATTTAACAGAAGAAAGAATATTGAATATTGAGGGATATGATTTGGTTTACGGGTGGCATGCTTACTTATTATATGATAAGAAAGTGGACAAGACTTTTAAAAGCCATATATTAAGGAATGCACTATTGCATGTCTGGAAAAAGTATTCGAATCCGCATCAATCATGGTCCAGAATCGACATGGCCTGGATGACAGCAGAGCTCAGATTAGATATCAAACAAATAGAAATTGCAACAAATACATGGGCAGATCATAGTCCGATTGTAATAACATGGAAGGGTCATCAAGCACGGAGAAGATGGATGATGGACAAAGACATCATAAAGGATAAACAATACGTGGAAATGATTCAAAGAGAATTAAAAATATTTTTCCAAATTAATGTAAAAGAACATACTAGTCTTCAAAATCTATGGGATACAACCAAAGCTTATATAAGAGGCCTAACAATCGCCTACATAGCAAAACAATAAAAATAAAATAAAGACAAACAACAAACAAAAGAGAATTTATTGACACACCTGCAACAATCTGAATTAGACTTACAGGAAGAGCCACATAACAAAGAAATTAAAGAGAGAATTAACCTTATAAGACATAAAATAAATCTAATTACAACAATGGAGATAGCAAGGAAAATTAAAATGGCTAAACAAAATCAATTTGAACATGCAAATAAAACTGGCCGGTGGCTGGCCTACAAACTGAAAAAAGAAAAAGAGAAGAAAATGATACAGCAATTAAAAGACGAAGACGGACAAATATACCATAATAATGAGGATAAAAAATGACTCACAAGGGTCTTCTTTCAAAACCTATATGCAAAAGTAGAAATTCGAGAGGAAGACACTATAGAATATTTAAGTAAAATAAATATTCAGGAATTAAAAGAAAACCATACCGAATCATTGAATAGACCGATTTCCTTGTTAGAACAAGGAAGAAACAAAAAAAACCAACAAAACACTGGGACCAGATGGCATACCATCCGAATTTTATAAGACATTCCAGCAATCACTAGATGACATTCTAATACAGGTATTTAATGACGCACTTCTAGAAGCTGAAATTCCACAATCTTGGAATGAAAGAATAATTACGTTAATACCAAAATAAGATTCGGATCCTGCTGAAATTAAGAATTATAGACCAACAATTTGATATAAAGAAAGGAGTGAGGCAAGGATGCCCCCTATCCCCCATATTGTTCATATTAACATTGGAAATATTATTGGAAGAAATTAGGGAAGATAAATAAATAACGGGATTAAGGATAAAGAACCAGGAATATAAACTGCAAGCATTTGTGGATGATATAGTACTCATCTTACAACATCCATTACAATCAGGATCCAAATAATTGACAAAAATAGAACAATATGGGGAAGTAGCGGCCTGAAAATCAATAAACAAAAAACAAAAATGTTAACAAAGAGAAATTATGTTATATAAACATAGTAAAGAAGAAGTGGACGTTCTGAAAGGAATTAAAAAAAATACTAGATAGTATTAAATATTTAGGTATTGACATCCCAAAAAAGGGTAGGCTTCCAAATGTTAGAAATTATTGGGTAGTTAATCAATTAAAGGCGGTCCCAGATATTATAGCATTTACTAGAGATTTAATATGGAGGGATATAGAGTTGAAAGAATTAAGGGAAATAGGTGATCTTATAGAAATAAATTGGTTTAAAAAGGATATTTAAAAATTGCTAAGAGGAACTGTATTTCTGGCAACTGTTATCTGTGGGGGTTTTTTCATTAAGGTGAAATTTATCCTCCAAAGATAAACTAGCCTATGAGGAAATATTTCTCCGATTTCCTCATGCTCAATGGCCCTCTAAATCTTCATCTTAAAAAAAGACCTGTGTATTTTATTAAGAGTATTTCAAAACAGCTTCAACTACAAAAAAATAAATAAATCCTTTAAATATGTTAAACTTGATACTTTTTTTGGGTTTATGTGTCAGTCTATATTTTTTTGAACCAAATTTGTATCGCTATTTTGAGTAGCTGTTAACTGTTATACTTTGGTTCCAAATATAAACAAATACATGAAACCTGAAGAACATCAACAATATTTCAGCAATTCTTTGAACTTGGTTTAGTGTCCCACTAGGTTTCAAGAAGTATAACTGTATCATTAGTGCTTAATTCTCAAAGTTACTTCAGCAATAAAGAACGGCGGCATTTCAAAAAAAAAAAATTGCTAAGAGGATTCCAAATCCCTTTCTAAAAAATTTGATAGAAGTATGCAATAAATGGAGATACAGGTTAAGGCCAGGAATTACTCCTTTAACACCAGTGATAGAAATGGAGAAATTCCCTAAGATTGAATTGAAAGAATGGATTAGTAAATTAAAAGAAAATCAGATATATAAATGGGAATAATGGAAGAACAAGATAAAGAATATAACCCAACTGAAGAACGTTTTATCAGATATTAAATTAAATTGATTGATTTAATACAATTAGAGAAATAGATAAAAATGGAAGAAAGTTTCGAGGGGAAAGATAAACTGTTAACCAAACTGGAAATGATTATAAAACAATGTGAGGTGAATGAAGAATATATAGGTAAAGGAAGAATTGGGAAAATATATAGAATATTAACTGAATTAGAAGATCAGGCAAAAGGTTTAAAATTAATTTTGGAATCAGATTTAGGAGAAATAAATGATAATGATTGGAAAAATATTTGGACAGGAGGAGTATATACATAAGAATATGTCAGAGTTAAGGAAAATGGATATAAAGTGATATGGAGGGGCTATCTAACACCATGTAAATTAAATCAAATAGATGTTAAATATCCAAATATCTGTTGGAAGTGCGAGAAAGAGGTTGGAACAAATAAACATATGTGGTGGGATTATGATAGTGCACAAAAAGTATGGGGCATGGTCAGTGGTGGGATTCAAATAATTTAACAACCGGTTCTCTGCCCTAATGATTTCTTCCAACAACCAGTTCACCAAATTGCTCAGAAAGTTAACCACCGGTTCTCCCGAAGTGGTGCGAACTGGCTGAATCCCACCACTGGGCATGGTGTTTAGAGAAATTAGAGCACTTTTGAATGTAAATTTAGATATGTCACTGGGGATTGCATTACTGTTGCTGCTGGAAAAGCAGGATATAAATGAAACGAAAAAGAAATTGATTGTAAAGTTGGCATATATTGTATATCTTTTAGTTGTTAGAGAAGAAGAACTATAAGGGGAAAAAATGGTCTCAGGGTGTGTGTGCACTGTAATATTTGTATTTTTTCTCTCTTTTTTTGGTAAGTATTATGTTTGTATTATTTGTATTCAAAATTTTAAAAAAATATTTTAAAAAATCAAATGTTTCAATATGATGTCAAGCTCAATATATTCAATCACCATATTTATTAAAAATATTCATTTATTAAAATAAACCCCCATTTATATTTATTATATCAGTGATTCATTTAATATAATCTTTTGCTTACCCAATCGATCAGCTATTTTCCCTTCTGGACATATTTTGCAGTCATAGCAGCAGGATAATTTCCCTTCCACTTTTATCTTGCTGTGGCCAGGAGGACACTCTTTGTTACAGATAGAAAGAGGTAATTCCTGCTTGTAAATAAAACCAAAATTCACAGAAAGAATTTATTTTTGGCGGATGGTTTTTTGCATCAGTTACAGATATGCCAACTCTTCATATATAATCCAAACATTGGAGTTGCAATTTCCAGTTTTATTTCTGGTGTAAATTCACTGCTGAATGTTCAACTGTTTCTTATTTCATACCTATTACGTTAATCGATTGATCATTCTCAATAAAGAATAGAATAGAATAGAATAGAATAGAGTAGAATAGAATAGAATAGAATAGAATAGAATAGAATAGAATAGAATAGAATAGAATAGAATAGAATAGAATCACACAGTTGGAAGGGCCCTTGGAGGTCTTCCCCTGCTTAGGCAGGAAACCCTACTCCACTTTAGACAAATGGTTATCCAATCTCTTCTTAAAAACTTCCAGTGTTGGAGCATTCACAACTTCTGGAGGCAAGTTGTTCCACTGATTATTTTTTCTAACAGTCACAAAGTTTCTCCTGAGTTCTAAGTTGCTTCTCTCCTTGATTAGTTTCCACCCATTGCTTCTTGTTGTACCCTCAGGTGCTTTGGAGAATAGCTTGACTCCCTCTTCTTTGTGGCAACCCCTGAGATATTGGAACACTGCTATCATGTCACCCCAGTCTTCCGGTATATAAATATTATATTTTCTCTAATCAAAAAAATTGATCAACCCTCCCCTATTTCAGAAGAGGTTCTTAAAAAGTTAATTTTAAAGTGTTGAAATCATGAAATTTGTATTTTTTAAAAAAATCATTCTGTTATAGTAAATTTTGTTTATCTTAAAGTACATACACCTCTAAAGTATTTTGCAAATGCACTCAGAAAGACATCTTGTATAATAAGATATCTTAGCATTGGAACTACAGAAATACTTTGGACATTGAAATATTTGATCCCAGTAAAGGAGAACATTTGTAGCTCTTGATGCTCTCTGAATTTAGTACCACAAGGATGATATTATCTAGTTTGGGTAATGAACTGTCTGCAAGAAAGCAAACAAACTCAAGAAGCACCAAGGACACCCCTTTCCCCCTTCCCCCCTCACACACACACACTCACACCACTTTGACTTTAGAAGTTTGTGTCCAGATCACTTTCACTCCTGATTTATTCCATCAAGCCATGGCTAATAATTTCAGGAAAAGGGGAAAATTAGACATTACCTGGTTAAATATGAGGGGCCAAATGGCTTCGTTGTCAGAAATGGTGAGGAACTTTTCTGAGGGAGCCTTGGGGTCGATCTTTCCAATTTGGATTTTCAGAAAAGACTTGTTTGGAAATGTGACCCAATTTAAAATATCAAGGCCAGTTTCTAATTCCCCATTGGGGCCAAAAGAAATCTGTTCTCCAGCATTGTTGTTAAAGGAGACTTGTTGCAAAAAATGGTGGAGCTAGAGAAAGTCGACAAAAAAGAGGAAAGAAACAGGAAAGTTATCAGGACTCTTTGAAGGGGATGGGAAAATTTTAATTTGTTTCTTTCAATTTGGCCTAGGCTTAAAGAAAAGTAAGCTGTTCTATTTTACCTCGGCCAAACTATTTCAAATTGATAAAAAAATATAGTTTTATCAAATACATTTTTAACTCTCAGCTGAAAAACTGTGAGATGAGAATTCCAACAGAAAATCAAGAAAGGGACAGATATAATAAATCACTTTGCTTTCATTGAACTCTGTGTGGTGTCAGGAAGGGCATCCGGCAAGTAAACACTCAGGTCTATTCAGTCGCCTCAACTCTACCCTGAGTTAAGGGATTACAGGGTCATGAAAAGAGACTTAATGCAGGCAAGGTAGAATTCTCTGAGACAGACAATTCTAGGTCAAGATGTTTTTACTTCCATCCAGGGGTAATGCCAGGTGTTACTTTTGAAGAAAAAAATATATATACTTGAAATATTCTTCATACAATTTATTGACAACTTTGTTATTGACTGGAATAAGAAAGTTTAGTTGCCTTTTGAATACGTATCTTTAACACCTTTGAATCTTAGTAACTCAAAAATTAAGCTGGTGAGGAATAATAATGCGATTCAGCAGTAAAGCAGTTTTCATTTTCTGCATGTAAAATTGTCAAATATAATGGGTTGAATAAGATCTTGTACATACCATTTTAGACATAAAATAATGTTCATATGCTACATATTCTTCCATCTTTATCTAAGCCTTAGATTTATACTCTATTTTTTTATTTACTTTCATATCAAAATATCAACTATATTTATATAGCTTTCAAACTATCTAGAAATCATTCTGTTAAAACAACACAACAAAACAAAACACAAAACCAGTCTCCTATTCTGGTACTTGATGATTTCCCCAAATTTTGTATTAGCCAACATTACTTGCCAAGGTGATCGGAGGAAGAGCTTCCATCTCCTCTCATTCATTTTTTGTCCCCTTTTGAGTTTGGCAGAGTGCATGGCCTTCAGAGCATGTGCCACAGCATAGACTGCATTGTAGACGCTGTAACTATGTGCATTCATATTGGTCTCAAAGACAGAATTAGGAAGAGTCTCCAGCTTCTCTTCTCCAGTGCAGGTCCTTTCAGCATTCTCATCTCTAATATCACTGGAGAAGGAGCATTCAAATGCATCTTTCCAGAAATCCCTAATAAACCCATCGTCTTTTTCTAAGTTTGGGTCTTTATTCTGCATAAATTGTTGGAATCCGGTCAGCTGCTTTGAGTGAATTGCAAAAGAAAGTGCACCGTGGAGAAAATCAATGGGCAACGGTCTATGAATTAGAATGGATGTGAATTCCATCTGGGCTGACATGATCCAAATTTTGGCTGTTCTCTCCTTTGGAATATTATCATAATTGAAAAAATAGATCATTAGTCTCAAAGGCAACAAGCCTGCATTTTCAGCACTTAAGATAACTGCAATGACGGTGCTTTCCATGATCACTTTGAATATTTTATCTCCATTTTCTATCCATTCAGCAGCTGCGTTACCATACCTCATCTGGGGAAGACATTCTATAAAGTCAAAACAGATTCCTCTCTCTGAAAACATGGAAAGTCTCTTCTGAATGAATCTTTCTCTTTCTTCCTCAATCAGAAAAACTAACCCAACCCAGGTCCATCCAAAATGCAACAATAAGTGCAATATTCCTTTCAATTGATAGGTTTCATCTGGGAACATCCATTTGACAAACTTTGCTGTTTCAGTATTAATCAATGGAGTGGATCCATATGAGATCTAAATGGAGATAGTCAGAAGAACATAGGAATGAAGGATCGCTTCCAAAATAAAAATGATAATAAAAAGCAATGCATGTGTATTTATTTAATCCAATCTCTGGGTTTGAGTGGGATACAAAAATAGGGTGCTTAAAATTAGTTTTAGATGACATCTGCAATTTTGCTCATCAAGCAAAAAGGGACTGTCCTTTCAAATTAGTCTTATTCACGGTTTTGCTCAAATTTCCATTTCAGTTTCCCACCTTTTGAATATAATAAATAGCTGGTGAGCAACTCATATTGATCCGTTTTTTGTCTCACCTGGGGAACTTTGTAGTTGCATAGAGGGATTGCCATGTTGAAACAGGTGTTACTATGGGGTCCTCCAATGACAGCTATTGTGTTGGTCTGATCATTGCATTTGTAGTTGGGTATAAATTTATCCTTTGTAGATAGAAATTCCATTGCTAAATGATAAGTTGTTATTGTTACAGAATAGTGTGTAGCGATATGGAAACCAAGGCTAACATTGGGTAAAATCCCAGAATGTTCATTGATCTCCTTTACAGCAAATGCCAGAGCCAAAGTCTGCTGGTAATTTTGAGTTATGAACCTACAGAGAGAGTTAGAATCTGTCAATATATTTCTGTTTCAGAATTTGACAGCTGCATTGATGGATAAAAAAATTAGTAAACAATGTTGGAGATGTGATATGGAATTAGGGACTTATGAACATATGTGGTACAAATGTGATAAAGTTAAAAAGTTTTGGCAACAATTGGAGGAAATGATATTTGAAATGATGGGGAAAGCAATAATATTGAGACCAGAAACTGTATTACTGTTGATAATTAAGGAAATAGAACCAACAAAATATGAGAAAGAATTGATTAGAATTATGATTATAATGGGTAGAATTATAATAGCCAGATATTGGAAATTAGATGTTAATTTTAGAATAGAAGAATGGTATTGTGAAATGTGGAAATTAGCTTTAAATGATAAAATGACATGTGATATTAAAATTAGAAATGTTGACTATAAAGAAGACATTTTCTGGAAAATTTGGAAACCATTTGTGGACTATGCGCTGGGAAAATTGGATGCTTCGGTACCTGTACCCCGAGAACGTGGATTTTGGCGATCATGAGGATATATCCGAAGAACCAAATCTTCCTTTCTTATGTATAGCACAGGGTGAAATATTGTATATGTTGTTTGTAATGTTAGTAATTTAAAATATAAAATGTTAAAACAGAAAAAAACAGAATTTGACAGCTGTTTTAATGTATACATATAAATTATACATACAGAAAGATATAAATTAGTGTTTATTGTTTCTACTGGACACCTGCAATTTGGTCACTAACAAATAGCCCTAGATTGTATCAATTAGGAAACACTGAACCAACTTGTGGCAATTTAATGTTGAGCTAAGGTAGCATTTAATCAGACAATATTTGAAATACTGTGTTCAGTTTTGGAGACCTCACTTTAAAAAAATGTATCGATAAGGTTGAGAGACTCCAGAGATGGGCAACAAAAAGGCTACAAGAGCAGAGTGAAAATATATCAGGAAATATTAGAGGAAAAGAATATGTTCATCCTAGAGGGTAGAAGGAAATGGGGTACATGACTGAAACCTTTAAATGAATTAAAGAGTGTGAATAAGGTTCTAGAAGACAATATTCTCAATATTAATTAAAACATAAGAATATGGGGATATAATCTCACAATAACAAGAGTGAAGTTCAAAACTAATTTTATTATTTCACAAAAAGAGTAGTGGAACCGTAACCAACTTCCAGAGGAGCTAGTGGATCAGTCATCAGTAACTGAATTAAAACTCGCTGGGGAGAAACATATCACACCAGACAAAACATTTCTGCCATCAGTTTGCTATGTCGCTATCTGATTTCAGCATTATCTCTATCTTATCCATATTTTCTGAGAGAATTAAGACAGTTTGCTTTTCACACCCTAGATGTATAATAGCTTAAAATATCTCCTAGAGGGTTTCTCTTTTATAACTGGATGAAATGAAAGGCAAAAAAGCTCAAGATTAACAAAAGAGCTTCTGCAATATTTAGATATTTAGATTATATCTAATCAAATTTATCTAAGATTAATCAAAATTTTTACTTTCAACAAAGGACTTTGTTGAATGAAGGAAGTTTCCTGAAGAGAATGAAATTCATATATTTTATGGTTAAAATAATAATATTCATCTCAATTTCAACATCAGTATTAGGGAAGGTCTAGAATTAAAAAAGGACTAAATACGGTCACTGGAAGAGGTCAAAACAACTGACTAGCAACCCATACCTTTAAGCATAAAAGTGAAAGAAAATGCAACTTTTAGGTGACAATATGGGGGAAGAGGAGGTACGTTATAAGGAGGAAGAGAAGTAGTAGGATACTTACAGGTATTGATCAAGGACATCAGAAGAAGGAAGGCTTTGAAAAGTGATTTCATTTGTAAAAAAGAAAATCTGAAAAATAATAGCAGCAATGATAAAATCTCCAGACTGGTAATATTTATGAACAATTGGAAGAGGACTACTAAGTCTGCAGGTGTAGGGAGGAGAAATGCTCATCATAGTTGGGGGAAAAAAAGTAAAACTAATGTTCTGAATATAACAAATTCATGGTAATATGTAGTCATTGTAGACATCAAACAGTACATCCTATGTTACCATTCAACTAACTCATTAACTGTATCTAAAGTTAAGATAATGAACTTTATCTAAAATTAATAGAATATCATTGCTGGAAGGGACTTTGGAGATCTTCTAATGAAATATCACAGTTGAAACACAAATCCTCCCCACCCCTTCCCGCCACATGCAATGTCTGTATTTCTAAACAGATATTAATAGAATGCAATGTCTCAATACAAGGATATCATTTTTACAGTGTTTGCTGGAATTCCCTTAAGATTTGGAGAAGAAGGGATACTAACCCTCCTTAATTACTAATCAGTACCATTCTTTGCAATGGTGCTTTGAGAAATATCAGAAAAATACATGTTTATCATATCTCAATAGAGTCTATTGAATAGACACTGATGCACTTCTATGAACCTTTGGAAGACGTGAAATAAATATGAGGGAATGAGAGTTCATGTGCACAGAAGAAAACAAAACAAAACTATAGAAAAGTAAAGAATGGAAATAGATCTGTTGAGGTCATTTTTCTCAATAATTTTGTTTAATACTTAATACTTTGCTGAATACAACACTTTGGTTTCTAAAAAGCAATCTTAAATTTTTCTGGTTTTAAAGCTTCATTTTACTGATGAAATTGTACACCACCCAGAAGTGCCTCTCTGAAGGAGATGGGAAGTAAAGAAGTGTCAAATAAATAAACCAACCAGCAAACAAACAAACAAATAAAGGATCTACCTTGAAAAGGAGTGCTATCACAATTATTCAGGCCATAGAAAGAAATCATCTTGGAATGTGAAAGATGTAGTTCATCCGAAATGAGGCTCTGGGATAGGAGTTGAGTCTGTCATGATGGACTTATGGCTTCCCAAAGAGCAGATGATCATTTTCTGAATGCTCCTCCTGCTATCTCTTTTTCTCAAGATCCTGTAGCAATCAGGAGAATGTTTGAGAACATCCAAATATCAAAATAACTTTTGGGAGTTTTCTTTTTTTCTTCTCTTCTCTTCTCTTCTCTTCTCTTCTCTTCTCTTCTCTTCTCTTCTCTTCTCTTCTCTTCTCTTCTCTTCTCTTCTCTTCTCTTCTCTTCTCTTCTCTTCTCTTCTCTTCCCTTCCCTTCCCTTCCCTTCCCTTCCCTTCCCTTCCCTTAACTTTCCTTCCCTTAACTTCCCTCCCATTTTCTCCTCTCCTCTCCTCTCCTCTCCTCTCCTCTCCTCTCCTCTCCTCTCCTCTCCTCTCCTCTCCTCTATTCTCTTTTATCTTCTTTATTTTTCTTTCTAATTGTTTGATTGGTTTTCAGTATAGAGCCTGGGATTCACATCATTGCAAGAGAGAAGGGATAACCACAAGTCTTTTTCAGTTGAGCCAGTTATGATGGACGTATGGTTCCTGAAAGAGTAGATGAGCATTTTCTGAGTGCTCCTTCTGCTATAACTTTTTCTCAAGATCCTGTAGCAATCAGGAGGATTATTGAGAACATCCAAATATCAAAATAAATTTTAGGGGTTTTCTTTTTCTCTTCTCTTCTCTTCTCTTCTCTTCTCTTCTCTTCTCTTCTCTTCTCTTCTCTTCTCTTCTCTTCTCTTTTCTCTTCTTTCTTTTTCTTTCTAATTGTTTGATTGGTTTTCAGTATCAGGGATTCACATCATTACAAGAGGGAAGGGATAACTACAAGTCTCTTTCAGTTTTTTTGAAAATATTGATATTTTATCACTATGGTACAGAACTGCCCCAGAGTTTAGCTAGTCTTGCTAATCCTGGACTCAATTTCCTTATCCCAAAATTCATAGCTCAAGATAATACTTCCCAAGTACTTGAAGCTCTTACATTTCTTATAAAGAAACTAAAGAATGTTTGCTGAGTACTCCTTTGAAAGAGGAAAGTAAAGCTTCAGTAATAATATTAGTCAATTTATTATTTATTTTATTATTTAAATTTTTATACCACCCTTCTCCTGAGGGACTCACGGCTGTGCACAGCCACAATAAAATACATGAATCCATAAAATTTAAAAACAATTTAAAACATATTAAATAATTTTGGCCCTATATTAAAACTAAAACACCCATTAAAATTTGTTGTAAAGCCAGCCCAGCCTGTTGAAACAGTAGAGTCTTAAGGGCATGGCGAAAGGCACATTGGTCAGGGATCATACGAACCTCCGGGGTCAATTCGTTCCAGAGGGCAGGTGCCCCCACAGAGAAGGCTCTCCCCCTGGGGATTACCAGTTGACATTGTTTGACCGATGGCACCTTGAGGAGTCCCTCTCTGTGGGAGCATATTGGCCAGTGGGAGGCTATCGGTGGCAGAAGGCGTTCTCGTAAGTACCCAGGTCCTAAGCCATGGAGCGCTTTGAAGGTGTTAACCAGCACCTTGAATCGCACCCAGAAGACCACTGGGAGACAGTGCAGATCACGCAGGAGCGATGTTACATGGGTGCGCCATGTCGCTCCCATAATCACCTGTGCGGCCGCATTCTGGACTAGTTGGAGCCTCCAAGTGCTCTTCAAGGAGAGCCCCATGTAGAGAGCATTACAGTAGTCCAGACGGGAAGTGACGAGGGCATGAGTGACCATGCGCAAGACATCCCAGTCCAGAAAGGGACGCAATTGGTGAATCAGGCAAACCTGATAAAAAGCCCCCCTGGCCACAGCTGTCACATGATCTTCTAAAGACAGCCGTGCATCCAGGAGGATGCCCAAGTTGCGAGCCCTCTCTTAGGGGGCCAAGATCTCACCCCCAATAGTCAATGATGGAACCAGCTGGCTATACCTGGACACCGGAAAACACAGCCATTCGGTTTTGGAGGGGTTGAGGCTGAGCTTGCTTCTCCCCATCCAGATCCACATGGCCTCCAGGCACCGGGACATCACTTCAAGAGCATCATTGGGTTGGTCCGGGGTGGAGATGTACAGCTGAGTATCATCAGCGTACCGATGAAACTTCACCCCAAAACCAGGGATGATCTCACCCAGCGGTTTCACATAAATGTTGAACAGGGGCGAGAGGACCGACCCTTGTGGCACCCCACAACCAAGTCACCTCGAGGTCGACCTCTGTTCCCCTGCCAACACAGACTGCGTGCAGTCAGAGAGGAAGGAGGAGAACCACTGCAACACGGTGCCCCCCCCCATTCCTAACCCCTCCAACCAGTGCAGCATGATACCATGGTCGATGGTATCAAAAGCCACTGAGAGGTCTAATAGGACCAAGACAGAGGAACAACCCCTGTCCCAAGCCCTCCAGAGATCATCAACCAATGCGACCAATGCTGTTTCTGTGCTGTATCCCAGCCTGAAGCCTGACTGGTACGGATCCGTGACTGGTACGGATCTTGATAGACAGCTTCATCCAGGTACTGGGGAAGTTGTCGTGCCACCACACTCTCAACAACCTTTGCCACAAAGCGAAGATTGGAGACTGGACGATAGTTCGCTAATACAGTCGGGTCCAGGGAAGGCTTCTTGAGGAGGGGCCTCACCACCACCTCTTTCAGGGCAGAGGGGAAGAAACCCTCACTCAAAGAAGCATTAATAATCACCTGGAGCCAGCCTCTTGTGACCGCCCAGGAGGCCAGCACTAACCAGGAGGACACAGGTCCAATAAACATGTGGCAGCACTAAGTCTACCCAGAATCCTGTCCATGTCCTCGGGAGTCACATGATCAAACTCCTCCCAGATAACACTCTCAAGACCCACCTCTGTCACCCCATCTGAACCTACCCAGTCAGAATCCAGGCCTTCCCGAATCTGAGTGATTTTATCATGCAGATATTGCACAAAATCCTCAGCCCTACCCTGCAAGGGGTCTTCCCGCACTCCCAACTGAAGTAAGGAGTGGGTCACCCTAAACAGGGCAGCTGGGCGGTTCTCTGCAGATGCAAAAAGTGCGGAAAAATAATTAGATTTTGCCGCTCTTATCGCCGCTAGGTAGATCTTAATATGAGACATCACCAGTGTTCAGATTCGGACTGGCTGGCCGTCCAATCACTCTCCAGGTGTCTTTTCTGGCACTTCATCTCCCTCAGTGCCTCCAAAAACCAGGGAGCCAATTGGGATTGGCACCGGGTCAGAGGCCGCAAAGGCACGAGTGATCCAAAGCTTCAGCGGCCGCCCTATCCCAGGCGGCCACCAGTTCTTCAGTCGAGTCATGAGCCAGAGCTTCAGGGAATGGCCCAAGCTCCATCAGGAACCTGTCCGGATCCATCAGGCGCCTGGGACGGAACCACTGTCCCAGGCGCCATTTTAACAATGAGTTAAAATGTATTTAGGCTTTCCAAAAGGAGCAAGAATCTAATCTAATCCAATCCAGTCCAATCCAATCCAATCCAATCCAATCCAATCCAATCCAATCCAATCCAATCCAATCTAACCTAAATCTTCTATCACCATTTAGCTAACTCTCTATGTCTCAAGTAGCTACACGGAGCATGGTGGCTCATATGGTTAATGTACTAGTTTGACGATCAGGCAGATCACATTCAAGATCAGGTTGCTACTGCTTGTTCACATGGGCTCTCATCACTCGCTCCAGCTCCTTGCTGACCCAACAGTTTAAAAGCAGGTGATCGTGAATAGATAGATGAGTAACATTTCAGTGGGCAAGTTATTGAGGACATTAAAAGAGCCTCCAACTGAGTGTCCCCCAGAGAATGGTGATATCACCGACCAAAGTTTGTAGTATTTGCAGAATGATGTCATAATATACCCAATGGCAATATGATATTTATTTATTTAATTATTTATCAACAAGTATAAGGAAACAAGTATCTGTATAGACATAGACATGGACACATGAAAAAATGGTACAAATAAATGGATATAAATAGGCAAAACATAGCCATAAACACATAAAATGATTATATATAAATGGGAACAGTAGGACAGGGATGGTAGACACACTGGTGTCCTTATCCACTCCCCCTTAGGGACCTCTTAAGAAATGTGTAAGGTCCACAGTAGACAGTTTAAGGTAAAAGGTATGGGGGTTAGAGAAACTAACAACAGGATCAGGTGGAGTGTTCCAGACATTTACTACTCT
Source organism: Pituophis catenifer annectens (assembly GCF_029215685.1). Lineage (NCBI taxonomy): Eukaryota > Metazoa > Chordata > Lepidosauria > Squamata > Colubridae > Pituophis > Pituophis catenifer. The sequence goes on from NW_027256895.1 coordinate 15,849,525, forward strand.
ATGTCTGAAGTCATATTTTCTGCAATCAAGATTAGAACAAATTACATTTAGTTTGTATGATAGCCCTTGTGTTATTGCGGTTGAAGTTAAAGAAATCATTAACAGGTAGGATGTTATGGTTGATAATCTTGTGTACTAAGCTTAGGTCTGAATGTAGGTGGCATAGTTCAAGGTTACTCAGGCCTAAAATTTCAAGCCTGTTAGTATATGGAATTTTATTGCGAGCAGAGGAGTTGAGTACTGTTCTTGTAAAATACTCTGGACTCTCTCTAATGTATTAATGTCAGAAAAACAGTGTGGGTTCCAGGAGGGTGAGCAGTATTCAAGGATAGGTCTGGCAAATGTTTTGTATGTCCTAGTTAGAAGTACAGCATCACCAGAGAGAAAACTTCGTAAAATAAGGTTGCCTAAAAAGGCAACTCTTAATGCCTTTTTAGCAAAGTCGTTACAGTGAGCACTAGGGCTTAGATCTTTTGAGATGAGTACTCCTAGGTCCTTGACAGAGTGTGGGTCATCTTTTACAGCATTTCCGCTCAGCTTGTATTTGATGTTCTGATATTTATTGCCAATGAACAGGACTGAGCATTTGGAGTTGCAAATTGCTTGACCATTCAGATACATAATCTAGGTCATTTTGTAGGGTAGTAGAATTGTCTGTGGTGTTAAATAATGTTACATCATCAGCAAAGGACCCAGCTGCTTGTAATATGATCACAAAGGTCATTAATATAAAGCAGAAAGAGTGTTGGTCCTAGAAAGCTGCCTTGGGGAACACCACTGTTAACTGGTGCAGGGTTTGATATAGCATTTCCACTTTTAACTACATCATAGAGACTGTCCCTTCCCTCCAAGTACCTATTTGCATAGGAATAATAATAATAATAATAATAATAATAATAATAATAATAATAATAATAATAATAATAAATACAAAAAAAATAATAATAATTACAAATTGAAGTTGAGCGACTGTGGAAAAAGAAATCGTGTGTTGTCCCGATTGTAATTGGAGCCCTCGGAGCAATACCCAAAGGGCTATCCCGCTATTTAGAAATTCTAAATTTGCCGGACTTGAACATTTTGACTCTACAAAAAACCACCTTACTCGGAACAGCTTACATCCTCCGACGATACCTTAACAGTTCCTAGGTCCTTGGTTAGGACTTGAGCTGCTGAGCTATTAACCAGCCTCAAAGGCTGTGAATGTCACTAAAGATTAAACAATAAATAATAATAATAATAATAATAATAATAATAATAATAATAATAATAATAATAATAATAATAATAATAATAATAATATTTATATACCGCCCTTCTCCCGAAGGACTTGGGGCGGTGTACAGCAAAGATTAAAAATATAAATGTACAATATCATAGTTAAAATTGATTAAAATCATTAAATAGTTTTGGCCAAATTTTAAAACCCAATATTAAAACCCAATTTAAAATCATTCAGTTAGACAGCCCCGCCTGTCGGAACAGTAGGGTCTTGAGGGCACAGCAAAAGACCTGGAGGTCAGAGATGTTACAAATATCCGGGGGCAATTCATTCCAAAGGGCAGGAGTTCCGACAGAGAAGGCTCTCCTCCTGGGTATCGCCAGCCGACATAACTTGGCCGACGGTACCCTGAGGGGTCCCTCTCTGTGGGAGCGGACTGGTCGGTGGGAGGCTATTGGTGGCAGAAGGCGGTCCCGTAAATAAACTAAAGGATTGTTGTGTGTTCTTTGAAATAAATAGGTGTGTGTGGGTGTAGGAGAGAGACAGAGAGAGAAACATGTGGGGTAGGCATACTATTAATACATCAGTTGATTCATACATCAACTGTCAAGTTAAAAATTACGTGAATAACTGCATCTCTTTAATAAGATTTCATTGTCCATCTAGGATTATGTATGGAAAGAGAATAAATATGGATACAGAAATACAGAATTGCTAAACAATCTCATGTTTTTAATTTATATAATAGAACTACTTCAGAAAGTAAATGGATTATGTCTAATTACACTGGTTGCAATTCACGTTGCTGGATGTCACCCTTCAAGCTAAGCAGGGCACAGAATATGGTAATTTTGGACCAGGTATGGGTTAGAAAGATCTTCCAGGAGAGAGATTAGTTGAAAACTGAGTTACTGCACACTAGAATAGGCCAAGAATCGAGTTTAAAAAACTGAGGTTCCAGAAGCACATAGATCGCGAATGAATCTGAGCTTGGTGCAAATTTTCTGACAAGGTACAGCAATTGGCAACAAGGGGCAGGACTCATTTAAGCTGTCAACACCATTCTTTTTAAGGAGAAAGTACCATGGGTCAGCTTGGTTCTACAATTTTCACAAAATGTCCTGATGCTGGGGGTGTATGTGCTCAAGACCTTGATTGGCTGACTTCTCTTGTACTTTGTCTGGCTGATAAGAGATGGAGCCTGACATTATGTTCAGAAAAGTTCTTCAGTTTCTCTAAAAAAGCAGAGAAGATGATGCAATGTACAGCCGTATCATTGCTTTCTGTCACACTTTCAAAGTTGGCAGGGTGAAAAATAGGAATCCCTTGCATTTGTGGAATGACCTTTATTTTTAGTGAAGTAAATGTGAAAATACCTTGAAAATCTCTCAAAACTATTCTTTTTTTTTAATTTTTTAAATTTTTTATTAATTTAAGAAACCACATAATACATTTATAAATGCAAGTAAAACAATTTACAACAAACATCATCTTTATAACATCTACCTATAATATCTGAATTGTTACAATATCAATATCCTATATTCTTCAATATACAATATTTCTCTCACCTTATATAATGATATTATTTTATTGATATCTCGTGTCTCTTTCTTAAATTTCATTTGATTTAAAACTTTATTTTACTCTATTGATATCTTTTCTTTTATTCAATTTTTCTTTCTTTCTTCTTCTCTTCTTTTTTCACTTCCCTCTAACCATTTATACCATTTTTGCCAGACCAGATAATATTCAGATTCTTCTTTTCCTTGGATCTCCTTGGTAAGTTTATCCATCTCAGCGCATTCCATAATTTTGGATATTAATTTCTCTTGAGTCGGGACCTCTTCTTGTTTCCAATTTTGTGCGTATATAATTCTTGCTGCGGTCAAAATGTGTGTTATTAAATATATTATTTCTTTTTCATATTTGCTTGTAGGTATTCCTAATAAATAAGTTTCTGGCTTTAATGGCACCTTTTGAGTTATTATTTGTTCCAGTTGCATTTTTATATTGTTCCAGAATTTTTTAGCTTTGGGACATGACCACCATATATGATAATATGTCCCTTTATGCGCTTTACATTTCCAACAGAGTGGAGATGTGCCGGGAAACATTTTAGAAATTCGCGCCGGTGGTAGATGCCACCTATAGAACAATTTATAAGCATTTTCTTTGTATGGTACAGATAATGTTAATTTATTAATATTTTTCCACAAATTTTCCCACTTATTTAATTCTATTGCATACCCAAAATTCATCGCCCATGTGATCATATTCTCTTTAACTACTTCCTCTGCTAGTTTATATTCCAATAGAAAATTATAAATTTTGGTTATTAATTTCTCATTGGGCCCTAATAAAATTTTATCCAACTGATTTGGTTCCATTTGAATTCCAGTTTTTTCCATATCAGATTTATATCTGGATTTTAATTGCAAATATGACCACCACTCTATTTCCACATTTTGCATTCTCAATTCTTCTCTTGTTTTTAGTTTTCCTTCTTCATTTAAGATGTCCTTATATGTTTTTAATTTATTTGTATCTATTGTATTTGGATAAATATGTGCTTCCATTATGGAAGTCCACCTAGGAATCCTATCATAGTGATATTTTCTGATTTCATTCCATATTTTAAGCAAATTATCTCTTACAATATGTTTGCGAAATTGTTCTTGTTTTGTAATTTTCTCTCCCCAAAGATATGCATGCCAACCTCTGTTAAGTCAAAACCTTCCAATATTAATGTTCTTATGTTTTTGAGTTCGATCCAATCTTTTATCCATATTAACGCTGAGGCTTTGTAATAACTCTGCCAATCAGGGAGTCCCATTCCCCCTCTCTCTCTTTTGTCTTGTAGATGTTTTAATTTGATTCTTGCTTTTTTTCCCTGCCAAATAAATTTTAATATCATTCTGTCTAAATCTTTAAAATATGTTCTTCCTGGGTTTACTGGTATTACCCTAAATAAGTATAACACTCTTGGCAGAATATTCATTTTAATGGTAGCAATTTTGCCTAAAAGAGACAATTGGAGTTTTGCCCATTTTTCCAAATCCTTTTCTATTTGTTTAGCCAATTTAATATAATTGTCTTCCTTCAAAGTTGATATTTTGTTTGTAATCCATATTCCTAAGTATTTAACTTTCTTTGCTATTTGTATCCCTAATATATTTTCCAATTCTTCTTTTTGATACTTATTAAGATTCTTTGTTATAATTTTAGTTTTTTGTTTATTAATTTTCAATCCCGCTACTTCTCCATATTGTTGTACTTTTATCATTAATTTTGGTCCAGATTGTATGGGTTTATCTAAAATGAATACTATATCATCTGCAAAGGCTTGCAGTTTATATTCTTGATTTTTTATTTTTAGTCCAGTTATTTCTGTATCTTTCCTGATTTCTTCTAGTAATATTTCCAATGTTAATATAAACAATATAGGAGATAATGGGCATCCTTGTCTCACTCCTTTCTTTATATCAAATTGTTCAGTTGTATCTCCATTAATTTGTATTTTTGCTGTTTGGGTGTTGTATATCTTTTTAATCATTTTTATAAATCTTTCTCCAAATTTCATTTTTTCTAATTGTGCTAATAGAAATGTCCAGTTGAGATTATCAAACGCTTTTTGCGCATCTAGGAAAATTAGAGCTAACTGGTTTTCCGATCTTTGCTCATAGAATTCCAGAGTGTAAATAATTGTTCTTGTATTGTTATGAATTTGTCTTCCAGGAATAAAACCATTTTGATCAGGATGTATATAGTATTTGACTAGGTTTTTCAATCTCTGCGTTATAATTGATGTGAATAGTTTATAATCTACATTGAGAAGAGAAATTGGTCTATAATTTTTAATTTCCGTGGGATCCGAATCTTGTTTTGATATTAATGTGATTATTGTTTCATTCCATGACTTCGGAATTTCAGCTTCCATTAATGCATCATTGAAAACTTGTATTAATATATCATCTAATGGTTGTTGGAATGTCTTATAAAACTCTGCCGGTATATCGTCTGTTCCCGGTGTCTTGTTATTTTTTTGTTTCTTTCTCGCTTCTATTAATTCTAACATTGAGATTGGTCTGTTCAATAATTCTATATGTTCTTCTTCTAATTCTTGAATCTTTATTTTATTTAAATATTCTATGATATTTTCTTCTCTAATCTCTTCCTTTGCGTATAAGTTTTTGAAAAATTCCTTTGCAATTCGTTTTTTGTCTTCAATATTCTGGTATAAACAACCATCTACATCTTTTAACTGTATTATAATATTCCTCTGTTTTTCTATTTTCAATTTATATGCTAACCACCGTCCAGTTTTGTTTGCATGTTCAAATTGGTTTTGTTTAGCGATTTTTATTTTTCTTGCTATTTCTGTTGTTGTGATCAAATTTAATTTATGCCTTGTTAAATTTATTTTCTCCTTAATTTCTTGATTATATGGCTGTTTCTGTAGATCTAATTCATATTGATGTAATATTGTCTGTAAATTTTGTTTTATTTGTTGTTTGTTTTTATTTTTTTGTGCAGTATAGGCAATTGTTAAGCCTCTGATATATGCCTTGGTTGTGTCCCATAGATTTTGTAGACTGGTGTGCTCTTTCACATTAATTTGTAGAAATATTTTCAATTCTTTTTGGATCATATCCACATATTGTTTGTCATTTATAATATCTCTATCCATCATCCACCTTTTATGCTTTTGGTGTCCCTTCCATGTTATTTCAATGGGGCTATGATCAGCCCATGTGTTTGTTGTAATTTCTATTTGTTTAATGTCTGCTATAAGCTCTGCTGTCATCCAAGCCATGTCAATTCTGGACCACGATTGATGTGGATTTGAATAGAATGTGTATTGTTGTTTATCATAATTGAGTTCCCTCCAAGCATCTTGTAATTGAAATTCTTCTACTATATCATAAAATGTTTCTGGAAGTGTTTTTTTCCTGGATTTATTATGTTTACAACTCCTATAGTCCTTCTCTATGTTTACAATTGCATTAAAATCTCCAATTATGCATATGTTTTGGTATTCCAATTCCTTAATTTTGTTGTGCATCTTTTTAAAATAATCAATTTGGGTTCCATTTGGTGCATAAAGTGATACTAGTAATATCTTCTTCTTTTCTGTTTCAATTTCAACCATCAGCATCCTACTCTCCTCATCTGCAAATAATTGCTTTGATTGTATATGATTCCGGATGTACATTACTATACCTCTCTTTTTTTGTTCTGTTAGTGCCATATAAAGTTTTCCTAATCTTTTGTTCTCTAATAAACTGCGTTGTTGTTTTTTTAATATGAACTTCTTGTAATGTTATAATATCTATCTTCAATTTTTGTAAATTTCTAAAAGTACGTGATCTCTTTGATGGAATGTTTAGTCCATTTATGTTAATCGATATCAATTTTAAATCTTTCTCCATTTCAAATTTCTATTTTCTTGATGTTCTTATTTTCCTAGTGTCTTTTTTTTCCTGTAATTTGTATTTTATCCCTTGCTCCTTCTCTTTCCATTCTTTCTTTCTCCCCTCTTTTTCTTTCTTCTTGCTGTATTTTTCTCGATTTGTTCTCCTGATTTGCAATTTCTTGCTGTGGTTCAGATTCTTGTTCTTCCTCAGGAAAAAAGTTGCTATCAAAAAATTGCTGTGCTTTCTCTAGTGTATCAAGTTTATATTTTTTATCTTGCCATGAAACAAGCAGTCCCTCTGGCGTTAACCACCGGAACATTATTTTATGTTTGTGTAATTCTGTTGTCAGAAAGTTATAATTTTTCCTTGTTTCTCTTATTCTTCTTGGTATTTGTTTTAATGTAATTATTTCTTTTCCCTTATATATAATTGGTTTTTCTCTCATTTTTTTGTATATTTCCTCTTTCACCAACTTCCTTACAAATCTAATATGAACCTCTTTTGGTAACCTGTTTCTTCGGGCGTAATTTGTGAATACTCTATAAATTTCATCAATTTCCTTATTAATTTCTTCTTTATTCTTTAACGTTGCTTCAGCCAGAATTCCCACCATTACATCTCTCAAATCTTCCTCTCTGTTTTCCACTATATTTTGAAATCTTAGGTAAAATAACGCCTTTTCCATTTCTAAAAATGAAATTGAATCTTCCAGTTCTTTGTTTATTATTGTTTGAGCACATTCTGACTCTTCTATCTTTTTTTCTACTTTGCCCATCTTATCTTCAATATTTTGGATCCTTTGTTCATTTTTAGCAATATTTTGTTGAATTTTCTCCATCTTATCCATTTTTTTAAGATTATCTTTAATTTCACCTATGTCCATTTTCAAATCCTCATGGTTTTTCCTACTTTCTTGATGGTTATCAGCAATTGATTCCTGTGTTTTGTTCATACTCTCTTGTATCATTGATAATACTGAGTGAATGTTTTTGATGTTAATTGATTGAGGAGATTTCTCTTTTTCTGAAAGTAACATTGTGTCTATTGTTTTCTGTTGTGCTGATGACGTAATAGACATTGCTTGGTTGGCTATTGCCTTTTTACCTGGTTTTGTCATTATTAATAAGCCAGTAGTTGTCGTCTTAATTTTCTAATTTAATAGTTCCCAAATTTTCACGCACTGTCTATAGTATATAGTAAGATTTTCCTTCTAATAATTACAGAAGCCAATATCACTTGTTTAGTTTTCAAATACAGTCAAATTTCAAACTATAATATATTATATGAGGGATTAATTAAATTTAAATGAGGAGCAGGGATAAAATATGATATCTCAGCAAGTCATAATTCAGTTTCTAAACTAAATATTCTATTTAAATATATTATTAATTCTAATAAGTTCTATTAAATCTTTAGTTATATCTCTAATAAATTTTATCAATTTTAATAAATTTATTCTTATTTAAATCAATATATATCAATATTAATAATCAATTTTCAATTCATTCTTTTAACACCATATCAATTTTTAAATTAATATTAAATTGTGTCACATAAAAAACTATTAGAATAGAAAAACAAGATAAAACAGAAATAAGAAAAAACAGATATGCTATGTGTTATATTATTATATCTATTCAAAACTTATATATTCCAACTTTTCTTACTTATATTAGAAAGTATATATTTAACATTTAAGCTTAAGTAATCCTAAACCTTATGCTATTTGGGCTATAATATTATATACTATATTCTATATTAAAACATTAAGTATTACATAAATAAACAAATAAATAGATAAAAATCTCTCAAAACTATTCTAAAGATCAACTCATTCCTACCAAAATTGAGGAAAAGATATTCTGAATCTCTTTCTTATAGCCTGCCATTCTTTTACTGAGGAAAAAGAGGAATATTTTGACAGGGATGTTGTGAAGCTCATGGTTTGCAGGATTTAAATCAATTCATTTTTGTATTCATGCATATTTTATCCTGTTCTTGATTAGGTATTGCCTACTATTCTGATTAGGGGTGAGAATCATTATCTAACATAAAAAAAAAGATTAAGGGAACATTCAGGTTCTGAAGTGAACTTCTCAGAATTATTACTTTGTATGTCCTATTGATGTGGTGATGGACGGAAAAAGACAGAACCTCAAATTGGGCAAAAAAAATCCCTATATGCTAAAAGCAACCAATTAGGTTTCATTCAAGGGATATGGTGATAAAATCAGTTTCATTTTTTCATTAGTTGCTCTTTCTTATTCACATTAGGTCTCAGAACAATGATATAGCATTTGGGGCAAAATATGCACCCCAGTAATCCAGCTGCTGAAGCCAAAATGGAGAAGATCTCAACAGCCACCATGTATTTTCCCTTGGTACTCAAATAGGTGGGAACAAACGACACCCAGACACTGCAGAAAACCAACATGCTGAAGGTGATGAATTTGGCTTCATTAAAGGTATCAGGCAAATTTCTGGCTAGGAAGGCCACAGTGAAACTGACAGCAGTCAAGAACCCCAGAAAGCCAAGCACTGTATAAAACATGGTGGTTGAACCTTCATTGCATTGTAGAACAATTTCTTCAGCCATGGAGTGCATGTCAGAATCTGGGAAGGGAGGAGAAATTGTGAGCCACACCACACAAATGCAGAATTGTGTCAGAGAGCAAGATAGGACAATAGAGATAGCCAGCCTTTTCCCCACCCATTTTCTCATTTTGGATCCAGGCTTGGTGGCCATGAAAACAAGGACCACTATGATTGTTTTCCCCAATATACACGAAAGAGCTACAGAGAAGATGATGCCAAAAGCAGTTTGTCGCAAGAGACATTTCACTTGGGTAGGTTGCCCAATGAAGAGCAAACTGCAAAGGAAAGAGAGCAGGAGAGTAGCAAGAAGGCTGTAAGTGAGGTTCCTATTATTGGCTTTCACAATAGGTGTGTCCTGATACTTAGTGAATATCCCGAGCACTGCAGCTGAGATGAACGAAAAGGCAACTGCTATCACTGCCAAAGAAATCCCCAAAGGTTCTTGATAAGTTAAATAAATTATACTTTTTTGAAGGCAACTATCCTTATCCTTGTTTGGATATTGATCCTCTGGATATGGGAAACAGTCATCTAAGTCTGAAAAAGAAACCATTCATAAAAGTGTTATTGTTTTGAAGCATCTTCATTTCATTTTCAATATTCTCCAATTTTACAGTATTCTATAGACATAATGAGATCCCAATTTGATAACTGGAATGCCTTTTACATGGTGCTGCCGTCGAATACCATAATTGATCTGCAATACGATGGACCTGCAATTATCTCACCTAGTTTTCTTATTTCCATATGAGCTATACTGGCTCCAAGTTGCTTACTGTTGTGGTCCGCCAGCAGCCTGTGGAGCTGGCAGTGGAGTCAGACAGCGATGAGGCCAGAGGTGAAATGTAAAAATGTTTGTTCTGTGGGTTCTGTGGGCATGGCTTGGTGGTCATGTGACTGGGTGGGCATGGCCAACTTTACGTCACTCACTGTTAGAGCCAGGAGCTGCACATTTTGAAGCTCATTCTGCCCTTCTGAAGCCCCCAACACTTTGAGTTTCCCTCCACCACCCAAGCGAACATCGGAGCCTTCTCTTGCAGAAGCAGAATCCAGTACAGAAATGGAAAAATGAGGGGGGGAGGAATGGGAAGGAAAATGTGTAATTAGCAGAATCCAGCACAGAAATGGAAAAACGAGGGGGAGAATTGGGGGGAGAAGGTGTAAGAAGACATTTCCTTAGATCACTGATGCTCCCAACAATGAGTTTGGCGACGATGTAAGGAAATGTCTTCCAGCTCTTCAAGATTGACTTTAAGCTGACAGCAAAAGTAGTGGGGGGGGGCAACAGGGGCATGTGTGTTTGTGCATGTCCCTCCCTCCACAAGGACTTGGAGGCAGACACTGCCCCTCTGAGGAAAAGAGGAGGCAGCAAAGCCCTGGCTGTCACCTGGGAGAGGAGGAGGGCATGCTGGGAAGGGAGTACGTTGCTAGCTCCCTTCCCTGCAGCCCTGTAAAGCTTGCCTGCCTTCCACATGGACCGGTTCAGGGGCATGGCCAGCTACCAATTGCTACCAATATGCGAACTAGCCTCAATCTCTGCTACCTACTCGCCTGAGCCGGTCCGAACCGGGAGCATTTCACCCCTGGATGAGGCTGAGGAAGAACATGGACCAATCCTGGAGGGTGGGGAAGGGCCAGATGAGGGCTCTGCATCGGAGGCAAAGATGGGGCCAGGGCTATCGGGGAGTGATGTGCGGACTTTGGAGCCTCCAGAGGCTGACAGTAGAGAGACAGAGGAACAGGAGGAGCCTGTTCCTAATGCACATATGAGAAGAGCTGCTAGAAGGCAGGAGCAGCAGGACAACTCGGGAGTAGGGCCAAGAGATAATTGGCCCCTCCCATAAGGCTTAAAAGACCAGCAATGGCTCTTTGCCTCTTTGCCGGAAAACAACCATTGAGAGAATTGCTTCTTGCGTAGCTATTTCTGTTCCTCAACTGTTGCCAGAAAAGCCTTTGGCAGTTTGCCTAATTATCCCAAGATCAGAGATAAACTAAAGACTGATGTTTTGAGGACTTTGCTTTCATTTAATTTAGTATACGCTGATAATGAGTTAATTCTCAGCTGTTTTAATAAAATCTGTTTGTTTTTTGGAACTGTTTTGCATTTAATATTCACTACGTGGGCCTGGGTCACAACACTTACTCTTTGCAATTCAATTTTCTGGTTATCACCATTAAATGCCTGGATGTCACTGGACCAAATGAAAGGTGAGATCACCTTTCTTCAATGGTATCTGTCTTTCTCAATAAGTCTGGTAGGTAGGCATGCTCCAGATCTTGTCTGAAATATTGCTGTCAGGGAGTTTAGAGTTCAATCTGGTCTTTGGTGTTCAGCCTGTTCCAATACTCTTCCATCTGAATTATTTGGGTCCCCTACCCTTTCATCCTTGTAGCAGACTAGGACACCCTTGTTGTTCACTTAAAGGATTATGGTAGAATGGGGATTGACTCAGGAGCCTAATTTGTCTGCTACCTGGTGGCAAGGTTTTTTGTTTAAATTATTATTCGTGTTTCTAAATATTGTGGAAAGCCACATAGGTTATGTATAGGCAACCGTATACATTACAGAATGAATCAATCAATCATTCAGATAAAATAGGAAGTAAAAAGAAGTAAAAACTATGGAAAAAATTACCAATGCAAAATTATGAAGTATGAAAATAATTCAAATATTTCATTGCTTCACATTAATACGATGTGAAGCTCAACATTTTCAATCACCATAATATTTATTAAAAATATTCATTTATTAAAAATAAACCCCATTTATATTTATTTTATCATTGATACATTTAATATAGTCCTTTGCTTACCTAATTGGCCAGCTATCTTCCCTTCTGGACATACTTTGCAGTCATAGCAACAGGATAATTTTCCTTCCACTTTCATCTTGCTATGGCCGAGAGGACACTCTTTGTTACAGATGGAAAGAGGTAATGCCTGCTCATAAATAAAACCAGAATTCCACAGAAAGAATTTATTTTTGGCAGATTGCTCTTTTCATCAATTCTACATATGCAAACTCTTCCTGTATAATCCAAACATTGGTGTTGTATTTTCCAGGGGTAAATTCACGACGGAATCTTCAACTGCTTCCTATTTCACACATATTACATTAATCGATTCATCATTCCTAAAAATTGTATTCTAAAGATCAATTTGGGGCATGGTGGAAAATCATTACCTCTGTATCCCTCTGAGTATGCCCTCCTTGAGCACCCTTTGTATGTGTGCGTATGTTCTGGTGTCAAATCAAATGAAATATCGATATTATGGTCTTTGAACAGGCTTGATTTTTAAAAAGGGAGTGCTGTGAAATGGACAGTTTAACATAGCAAAATTATGAGACCATGAAAAGGGGAAAATGAAACATACCTGGTTAAATATGAGAGATCAAACGGCTTCCTTGGCAGAAATAGTAATTAGCTTGTCTGAGGGAGCCAGGCGGTCAATCTTTCCAATTTGGACTTTTAGAAAGGACTTGTTTGGAAATGTGACCCAATTGAAAATATCAAATCCAGTTTCTAATTCCCCATTGGGGCCAAAAGAAACCTGTTCTCCAGCACTGTTGTTAAAGGAGACCTGTTGCAAGAAACGGTGGAGCTAAAGGAAGAAGAAAAAAAGAGGGGGGAAACAACCCCAGGAAATTTATCAGGAATCTTTGAAGGAGATGTGAAAATTTCAATTTGATTCTTTCAATTTGGCCTAAATAAACTTGAGATTTTCTTCATGCGATTCATTGACAAATTTGCTATTCACTTGGAGTAATACTATTCCCATTTTCACGATATTTCTTATTATTTTATTAGTATTATAACTCCCATCGAATCTTAATGTCTAAGGAGATTCTTGCTTATCCAAGCATTGCTTGTCCCTATGGTGTGTTTTTTTTTTTTTAAAAAAAAATAAGGCAACTGGACTTACTTTGTTTTTCCTTGAAGATGTTTTCCTTCTCATCCAAGAAGCTTCTTCAGTTCTGAATTGAAGCAAAACACTTTCAAGAAAAATAAAGAGAGTTCAGTTGCCTTTTGAAAAAGCACCTTTGGGACTTTTGAATTTTAATAACTCCAAAATTCAGCTGGTGACGAATAATAATGCTATTCAGTAGGAAAGTAGTTTTTAAGATTCTACATTAAAAATGGTCAAATATAATGGATTGAATATGATACTCTACATGCCATTTTAGACATAAAATAAAGTTGGTATGTTACATATTTCTAATGGTCTTTACATTTAAGCATTAGAATTATATTTATTTTTTATTTTCTTTCATATGAACGTTTCAAGTGCATCCATATAGTTTTCAAAACTATCTGTAAAGCATTATAATAGTTAAAATGAAACAAAAACCGAAAACCTATTCTTATTCTTAATTTTCCCCAAATTTTTAATTACACAACATTACTTGCCAAGGTGATCGGAGGAAGAGCTTCCATCTCCTCTTATACATTTTTTGACCCCCTTTGAGCTTGGAAAAGCGCATGGCCTTCAGAGCATGTGCTACAGCATAGACTGCATTGTAGACGCTGTAACTATGTGCACTCATGGTAGTCTCAAAGACAGAATGAGGAAGAGTCTCCAGCTTCTCTTCTCCAGTGCAGATCCTTTCAGCATTCTCATCTCTAATATCCCTGGAGAATGAGCATTCAAATGCATCTTTCCAGAATTCCCTAATAAAACCATCATCTTTTTCTAAGTTTGGGTTTCCCTTCTCCATAAATTGCTGGAATCCAGTCAGCTGCATTGAATGAACTGCAAAGGAAAGAGCACCATGGAGAAAATCAATGTGTAACTGCCTTTGCATTAGAATGGATGTGAATTCCATCTGGCCTGTCATGATCCAAACTTTGGCCGTTCCCTCCTTTGGAATATTATCATCATTGAAAACATTAATCATTACTCTCAGAAACAACATGCCTGTAATTTCAATACTCAAGATGACTGCAGTGACTGTACTCTCCATAATCACTTTGTATATTTTTTCTCCATTTTCCATCATTTCAGCAGCTTCACTACTATACATCATTTGTGGTAAACATTCTATAAAGTCAAAGCAGATTCCTCTCTCTGAGAACATGGAAAGTCTCTTTTGAATGAATCTTTCTCTTTCTCCTTCAAGCAGAGAAACAAACCCAACCCAGGTCCATCTAAAATGCAACAATAAATGAAGTATTGCTTTAAATTGATGGGTTTCATCTGGGAACATCCATTTGACAAACGTTGCTGTTTCAGTATTTACCAGTGGAGCTGATCCATATGAGATCTAAATGGAAAAAGTCAGAAGAACATAGGAATAAAGGGACTCCTCCCAAAAAAATAATAATGTTGATGAAAAGCAAATAATGTGGGTTTATTTAACTGAATCTATGGGTTTGAGTTGGATACCAAAATAGGATGCATTAAAAAAATTCTGCAATTTTGCTCAAGAAGGAAAAAGGGACAGTCCTTCCAAGATATTCTTCATGTCTTATAATGTAATCATGGTCTTGCCTCAAATATTTCATTTCAATTTTTCAATATAATAATTAGCTGGTGAATTTCTCATATTGATCCTGTCACATGTAAATGCCTCACCCACACAAGCAGGTACACATGGCCCAGGACTGCAAGGGTTAACACACACAATCCATACATCCACCTCCCCCCTACACCACTCCTTACCTCAGACTCCGCCTCCCAGGTACTTAAGGTTGCTCCACGCTGCTCTAGATGTTCTTGCTGATGATTGCTGTAATGAGAAGATCAATGTTAATAAAAGGCTACCTGATTAAATATTAATGAGTCTATGTCTGTTGAGATTAGTAACAAAATGGTAGCAGAGGATGGTTTAATAACCCAATAATGAGAAGATATGCCAGAAGGACAAATCGCATCCGAAGAAAAGAAGAAGCCAAAAACCCGAGCATGAACCAAAAGGATGGCGGCACAGCTGTCCCCTCATGGCAACCTCCCGATGGGAACGCCAGAGAGATCCAACGCCAAGGCCGGCCCCGAAACCACAATGATGGACAACGGAAAGGGGACCAGAGACCAGATCAGCCAAGAAACCGATGCACAAGGAAGCAACAAACTCCGACTCGACATACTGAGACTGCTGAGATTGCCTACGGCCAATGAGGACCTCATCGCGAACCTCCAGAGCCTGATCCAGGACCACGGAGCAGTGAGTGGAGATCACGACCAAAGCACAGGACCTGATGACCATGGCTCCCATAAGAAACTCACCCCCAGCCGAACCCCTAACCGACAACGAAGAACCCTATCTCATGCCAAATTTTGAGTGGCAGCCATCTTTGTCCAAGCAGCCCACCAAGATGGCCGACCACCGACCAATCGAAGGCCGAGATTCAAAATGGCCAGTGCGAAAAGCATGCACCCCCCAAACCAGCGAGGAAGACGAGCCCTATAGGGATGAGTGGTCTGACCCGGGCCTCGAAACATCCCCAACCGAGTGGCAGATTGAACAGGCCATAAAGACCTTCACCACCACCTTCGGCTCAGATATAAAAATCCCTAAGGACAAACCAAAAGCGCAAAAAGGGACAAGGGACGAAGGGGGGAAGAGCTGAGCCACCCATGCGAGGGATGTGGACGCCAATGCCAGCCCACCGACGTCGCTGCAGCCCCCAAGAACGCGACACCACCCATCGCAGAGGCCGCGATCGCCGGAGCGCAGAGGCCGGAACAGATACTCACCGCAGATTCAGGACCACCCGAGCAGACTGGATCTTGGTCCGGACGACATCACGACGACCCAATCACCTTCGACTCACCGCTGGATATACAAGGTGGAAACCGAGGCCTACCCGACCGAGAGAGACCTCTCGGGCTCTCGAGCTACAGCAACGAGAACCTCCTCCTCCGACTGCAGAGCTGAAATGGACTTCGTGCATGCGCAATTTCGCCTAGAGGAAGAAGGAGAAAAAAAAGTGCAGAGAGGACTTTTTAAACTCCCAGCAAGTATCCCCATGTCGTATTGCGGCTATATGCACATTCAGAACCATGGACAGCCGCCTGCTGTAAGTAACTTAACAAATAATACAGGGAATTTGTCAAATGATTTCCCAAAGTTAAAAATGGATGGGTCTAACCTCCTGGAGTGGAGCCAACAGCTCCAGGTTGTTTTTTTGAGGGAAAATATATTGTTCTTTATTACTAACCCCCCAGAAAGGCTATGGACTTTTGAATTGGACTGCCTGCACCACAAGGCTTTTTACCTACTAATCTCCAGTATTTCCATATACCCCAGTATCAAACACTACTTAACGATATCTGAATTAATGCAGAAAATGTTTGGGCTTTTCTATAGTGAGAGCGTGGCAACCACACCCAGAATGTCTAAAGAATTCTATTCGGCTAGAATTAGGCCAGGGACTTCTATGAGTGAACACCTGCTAGGATTAAACGCTACGAGGGTTGAGTTACACCTAAGAGGGGAAATTGTGTCAGATCAGACCATGAAGAGCATAATAGTTAATTCCTTAGACCCCCACCTGGGATAATTTTATCACACACTTAGATTCATTAAGCCTGGGGCACCTGTCCATTGACAGCCTAACCAACAGGTTGATAGTGGAAGATAACCTGAGGAAGAGCCGCCCCATGTCATGCAGAGAGCACAGGCTCATAAAGAAAGTAGACTTTCAGGACAGGCACCAGGACACAGCAGAATGCTACAATTGTGGGTCCAGAAGCCACTACAAAAGGGACTGCCCCAGAAACTTCAGGGAAAGGGACAGACATGAGCACAGGGCCAGACATCCGGAGAGACAATCAACAGGCAATAGATATAGGCGTAGGGACTCTCCCAATCCAAGGGATGGAAGGGGAAACAGGGACAGTTCCAGAGATAGCCGAACCGAGACCATCCCAAAATAAAGATAGACACACTCACACAGAGAGAAGCAAGATACTTACATGACACCGAACCGACCCCAAACAGACTGGTTAGGGCAAGCAGGAACCAGTTGCCCGAAAGGCTTGAGGACTATGTACTCCACATACACACCAACCCAATCACTCCAAACTCATACAAGGAGGTGCTCAAACTCCCCCAGGAAGAAAAATTAAAATGGGAGTCAGCCATGGAAAAAGAAATGAGCAGTCTCAAAGAGTTAGATGTGTTCACACCTGCCAAAGTCAGGTTCAGACACATGTCTATGCCTAGAGCCGGATGCACTCGATGGACCAATCCTCACTTGCTATGCAGATGCCGATTGGGCAGGAGATGTAAAGAGCAGGAAGAGCACTTCAGGTTACATGTTCTTCCTCAACAACAGCCCTGTACATTGGTACACGGGCAAGCAAAATCTAGTAGCCACATCGACCACCGAGGCAGAGTACATATGCTTATCCAAGGCAGCCAATAACCTGACGTGGTTCGATGACCTTCTCACCAGCATCTGGGCTGAACCTGCCTACCCCATAATCATCCACGAGGATAAGGCAGCTATTGAAATATCCGGGGCGGATGCCATAGGCCAAAGATCCAGGCACATAGATATAAAGCATAAACATGTGAGATAACTATCAAAAATAGGGTTCATCAAAGCCACACATTGTGACACCGAAGAACAAACAGCGGATATATTAACGAAACCTCTGCAGGGCAAACAACACGCATACCTAGTGTCCAAACTATGCGTTCTCCTCTGTACTCTTCCCCAAACGCAAAGCACCCTCAATCAGGTTAGGCATTTAGAGGGGGATTTGTCATGTGTAAATGCCTCACCCACACAAGCAGGTACACATGGCCCAAGACTGCAAGGGTTAACACACACAATCCATACATCCACCTCCCCCCTAGACTACTCCTTACCTCAGACTCCACCTCCCAGGTACTTAAGGTTGCTCCACGCTGCTCCAGATGTTCTTGCTGATGATTGCTGTAATGAGAAGACCAATGTTAATAAAAGCCTACCTGATTAAATATTAATGAGTCTATGTCTGTTATTGGGTCCGATCCTTGAGATTAGTAACAGATCCATTTTTGTTTTACCTGGGAAAATTTGTAGCTGCACAGAGTGATTGCCATGTTGTGACATGTGTTACTACGAGCTCCTCAAATAACAACTACTGTGTTGGTCTGGTCATTGCATTTGTAGTTGGGTATAAATTTATCCTTTGTAGATAGAAATTCCATTGCTAAATGATAAGTTGTACTTTCCATAGAATAGTCAGTAGCAATATGGAAACCAAGGCTAATGTTGGGTAAAATCCAAGAATGTTCATTGATCTCCTTTACAGCAAATGCCAGAGCCAAAGTGTTCTGGTAACTATGAGTGACAAACCTTCAGCGAGAATAAGAAACTGTCAATATATTTCTCTTTCAGAAATGGACAGCTGTTTTAATGTATACATATAAATTTTACATAAATAAAGATATAAATTAGTGCTTATTGTTTCTTCTGGATAATTGCAAATTGGTCACTAATAAATAGCCCTAGATTGTATCAATCAGGAAACACTGAACTAGTTGTGGCTACTTAACATTGAGCTAAGGCAGCTTTTAGTCAGACCATATTTGGAATTCTGTGTTCAGTTCTGGAGACCTCACTTAAAAAAAATGTATCGATAGATTGAGAGAGTCCAGAGACAGACAACAAATATGGTGCAAGAGGAGAGAGACAAACCATATCAGGAAATATTAGAGGAAGTGAATATTTTCATCCTAGAAGGCAGAAGGCAAGGGGTGTACATGACTGAAACCTTTAAATGAATTAAAGAATAAGATTCTAGAAGGCTGTATTCTCATTATTAATTAAAACATAAGAACTTGGGGATATAATCTCACAGTGACAGGAGGGAAATTCAAAACTAATTTTATTATTTCCAGAAAGAGTAGTGGAACCATAACCAATTTCCAGAGGAGCTAGTGGATCAGTCATTAGTAACTGTATTAAAACTTGCTGTGGATAAACATATCACACCAGAAAAAAAAAATCTGCCATCAGTTTCCTATGTCTCAATTTATTTCAGCATTATCTCTATCTTATCTTTATTTACTGAGAGAATTAACCCAGTTCTCTTTTCACACCCTAGATGTATAATAGCCTAAAATATGCCCTAGAGGGTTCCTATTTTATATCAGGATGAAATGAAAGGCAAAAAAGCTCAAGATTAACCAGAGAGCATCAGTAATATTTAGATTAATCAAACTTTTTTACTTTCAACCAGGGACTTTGTTGAATGAAGGAAATTTCCTGAAGAGAATGAAATTCATATATTTTATGGTTAAAATAATAATATTCATCTCAATTTCAACATCAGTATTTGGACAGATTAACTCTTTGTAAGGTCTAGAATTTTAAAAAAGGACTAAATACAGTCACTGGAGCAACTCATAACAACTGACTAGCAACCAATATCTTTAAGCATAAAAGTGAAAGAAAATACAGCTTTTGGGTAGCAATGTGGGGAAGAGGTGGTGTGGTATGAGGAGGAGGAAAAGTAGTAGAATACTTACAAGTATTGATCAAGGACTTCAGAAGAAGGAAGGATTTGAAAAGTGATCTCATTTGTAAGAAAGAAAACCTGATAAATAATAGCAGCAATAATTAAATCTCCAGACTGGTAATATTTATGAACAATTGGAAGAGGACTACTAAATTTGCAGGTGTAGTGAGGAGAAATGCTCATCATGTCACTGGGTTAATTATTTCATTATTGGGAATGGACCTAAAAACTTAGGTAGGTCCCAGCTTCTTATGAGGCAGATTCAGTCTTATGTATTTAGTTGATAGATAAACCTGATCTCCCACAGTGATTCTACCTGATAAGGTACTCTGCTAATGAAATTTAGGTGAGGACAAAAGTGAAGCCCGTGATCAAGAGATATATCCGTCTGCAATAGGGAGCTTGTTATATCTGTCACAGTGGTCCAAACCAGATATAGCTTGTTCAGTAAGCATCTTGAGTCACTTTACTGCTGCACCAACCCAATTGCATTGGATGGGTGTAAAAGGGATTCTCAGGTATTTGAAGGGAACTGTGAACTTGGGTCTTCAAATACAGGTCTCTGAAGAATATTAAGTTATTCGGTTTTATGTCTATTCCAGTCATGAAGGGAGGCATGTCAGTGTATAAGAGGTCATGAATTGGAATAGACATGGCAACAGGTCAGCTACTGGGGACTGTTATGTGACTCAGACAGTTTGGAGCCTGGACATGGCTGAGCTTGATTGTTATGTATAAAAGAGTTGGTTTGTCCTTGCATTATTGCTTCTGTGTTTATATAGATTCTGTACTTCTGGATTCTGAGTTCTGGTTCTGGCTTCTGCTGCACGGATATTGTATACATGCATCATGTTTTATATTACTGTATATAAAGAAGTTTCTTTTATACATGAATCCTGCTTAATTATTTACTTGTGTGCTGGTTGGATTGCTGCAAACTCTAACATTGTTCTCAAGGAAATGAGAATTACTGTTACTTGATAGAATTTTATAATCCTTTTCTGATTATAGACTTCTGCATATAAACTTTCCTCTGTCAACCCTGGAGCCAGCTGGGGAAACATGTAACCAAAGTAACATTCTTCCTCCTGGAAACCAAGGACACCCTTACCAGCTGGCAGGGTGTGGGTGGGAGTCATTCGGGTCTGGGACTGTGACCTAATTGGGGCATGTGATGGTTGTGTGTAGAGGGGAGATGAGCTTTGGATTTTGAACTGGGTGGGGAAAACACGGGGAGCTTCAGAGTTGGGTTTTCACAGGCTGTGCCAATATGACATGCCTAATAAATCTATACATTGAGGAACCTTCTGACCTTGGAGTTTTGATTTCATCTGGGCTGTTACTTGGAACCCTGACATCCTCTTCACTATGTGTAAGAGATCTTTAATAGAAATTTGTGTTGAGATTATATGCTTAGATTTATGGTGCTGAGTCAACAATTCTGTCATGAAATGAGTCCCACATTTACTGTTGGAATTAGGAGAACACTAATTCCACACCAATAAGCAAACTCTGAATCATTTCTTTATTAACTGTCCCTTCGTATTCAAATCAGGTCTAAAAATAATAATATAGCATTTGGGGAAAAAGATGCAGCCCAATAATCCAGCTGCCGAAGCCAAAATGGAGAAGATCTCCACGGCCACCATATATTTTCCCTTTGTACTCAAATAGGTTGGGACAAATGATACCCAGACACTACAAAAGACCAACATGCTGAAGGTGATAAATTTGGCTTCATTAAAGCTGTCAGGCAACCGCCTGACTAGAAAGGCCACTGTGAAGCTGATAGAAGCCAAGAACCCCATAAAGCCAAGGATAAGGTAAAACATGATAGCTGAACCTTCATTACACTCCAGGACAATTTCTTGAGCCATGGAGTGAATGTCTGAATCTGGGAATGGGGGAGAAATTGCCAACCATACTCCACTCATTTTGGAGCCTGGCTTAGTGGCCATGAAAGCAATAACAACAATGGTTGTTTTCCCCAAAATGCAAGAAAGGGCTATGGAGAAGATGATACCAAAAGCAGTTTGTTGCAAGAGACATTTCATTTGGTCAGGTTTCCCAATGAAGAGTAAGCTGCAAAGGAAGGAAAGAAGGAGAGCAATGAGAAGAATGTAGGTGAGATTCCTATTGTTGGCTTTGACTATGGGTGTGTCCTGCTCTTTAATGAAGATTCCCAACACCAAAGCTGTCAAGAAAGAAAAGAAGAGACTAACAGTGGCCAAAGTGATTCCCAGTGGCTCATTGTAAGACAGGAAGGTTGTAGATTTTAGAATACATAGATTTTGAGCCTTGTTTGCATAGTGTTCTTCGGAACATTGAAAGCAATCAACTGCATCTGGAAAAAGAAAATATCATGGTCAATTTCTAGAAATACCAATGTACTGGGATTGAGAGTTCATGTAGGAGCTAAGTAATGGCATTAATTAAATGATAATCTCTTATTGTATATTTAGTGCCATGCTTTAAATATGCTAGAATGTGTAATACTTACACATTGTTTTGTGATTACAATTCTACCCTGTTCTTCTTTTATATATATTGTCCCCCCTCTCCCTCTCTGTCTCCCTTTCCCCCCCTATTTTTCTTGGGAAAATCCCTCATCCTACAAAAGAACTAACTTTTCATTGGGTTTATCTTTTAATTACTTAGTTCTGCATTAATCAGAAGCCATTATCTATAACAATCTAGAACAACTCAAACCAAACATTTATTTTTGGATTCTCTAAATATCTGTTCATTTTTAAATTTATGAAGGAATATCATTCATTCAGTCATGGCAATAAAAGTCCTCTTTGGACAGGGGTGTCAAAATTGTATCATCACGGAGTCGTCACGTGACATATCACAACTTTTTTCCTCTTCGCTAAACCGGATGTGGGTATGACCAGCGTGTACCGCATCCAGCACATGGGCCACGAGTTTGACACCCCTGCCTTAAGAGGTTTAAATATTAGCATTTTGAATCACAGTTACTGTAAGGAGTCTGAATAGTTTTCCGCAAAGCAGCTCTTACTCATCTGGTTTGAAATTTTCCCTTTTGCACATGGAATGCAGTCATAACAGCAAAATGGCTTCCCTTCTATTCTCCTCTTCCTGGTCCCTGAATAGCAATTGTCATTGCATACAGAAAGAGGTTGAACCTATCAAGAAGTGAAAGCAGGATTTATTAAAAATCACAAGTTTTCAATCAGAAAATTCTATGTCAGGGTGTATTTTACATCTAAATACAGGTAATACCCAGATATTTAGCAAATTTTCACAAGAACAAATGTATCCAGAAAGGGTACTTGTTAGAAATTAAAAACTGCGACCAAAAAGAGGGCTCTGTAGCCATGAGACTTGGATTCAGTCACTGCTGCAGTGACAGCCATTTTTTACTCTGTAACTTCCCTTTGCCGTTTGGGGTTATGACATGCAATTTTCTGAAGCTGGCAGGGTTGTTTTTTCTCCTGGTCCCATGGCCAAACAAGATTTGGTGATTTTGAAGGTAGTGCCAAGTTTGTTTTTGTTTCTTTCTGTGCTGCGTGGAGGATTTTCGACTGCCTGGAGGATCGTTTTTTGCTGGCTTGAGGACTGGAGAATTTCTTCTGTAAGTATTTTAAAATGTTCTTTTTTGTTACTCTATAACAGGGCTGTCAAACTCCCAGACAATGGGTCGGATGCGTCATGTGCTGGTCCCACCCCTGCCTGGTTTAGTGAAGGAGAAAAAGTCCTGATACGTCATGTGACACCACCGTGAATGCCACGAGTTTGACACTCCTGCTCCATAGTACTGTACTGTTTGTTTCTAAGCCCTTTGGAAACTGCTCTGCTTCTTTTTAAGTACTGTACTTCGGAAACTATTGTGTTTGTAAGTACAGTACTTTGCAAAAATAAAGTTTCTTTGCATTTGACTTAAAACTGCTTGTAGAAATGCTAGCCAGCATCTGCACCAAGCATTCTACAGTGTTGTGTTTCCTTGCTTTTATCTTGGAGATTAGTTTATATTACAATAGAGAATAAAACCTTTGAACGGCTAGTGCTGTCTCACTTGAAAACCATCACGGATCCGCTGTTAGATCCCCTGCAATTTGCATACCGAGCAAATAGATCAACAGATGATACTGTTAATATGGCTCTGCACTACATCCTACAACATCTTGAATCTCCAAAGACCTATGCAAGGGTCCTTTTTGTAGACTTTAGTTCAGCATTCAACACCATCATTCCAGACATTCTTCAAACTGAGCTAAACCAGCTGGCGGTACCTGAACACACTTGTAAATGGATCATAACAGACAGGAAGCAGCAGGTGAAGCTAAGCAGAATCACATCAGATATCTGTACAATTATCACAGGGGCCCCACAAGACTGTGTGCTCTCTCCACTTCTTTTCTCTCTATATTCCAATGACTGCATCTCAAACTATCCATCTGTTAAAATACTGATGTTGTGCAGATGACACAACAGTGATCGGTCTCATTCGAGACAATGATGAATCCGCATATGGACGGGAGGTTGAACAACTAGCCTCGTGGTGCGACCAGAACAATCTGGAACTGAACGCACTCAAAACTGTAGAAATGGTGGTGGACTTTAGGAGAAACCCTCCCATACTACCATCTCTTACAATACTAGACAACACAATATCAACAGTAGAGATCTTCAAATTTCTAGGTTCTACCATATCTCAAGACCTAAAATGGACACCTAACATCAAAAACTTTATCAAAAAAGCACAACAAAGAATGTTCTTTCTGTGCCAACTCAGGAAGCTCAAAGTGCCCAAGAAGCTGCTGATACAGTTCTACATAGGAATTATTGAGTCTGTCATCTGCACCTCTACGACTGTTTGGTTTGGTTCTGCAACCCAACAAAACAGACACAGATTTCAGAGGATAATCAGAACTGCAGAAAAAACAATTACTACCAACCTGCCTTCCATTGAGAACCTGTATATTGCATGAGTGAAAAAGAGGGCTGTGAAAATGTTTATAGATCCCTCGCATCCTGGACATAAACTGTTTCAACTCCTACCCCCAAAACGATGCTATAGAGCACTGCACACCAGAACAACTAGACACAAGAACAGTTTTTTCCTGAACACCATCACTCTGCTAAACAAATAATTCCCTCAACACTGTAAAACTAGTTACTAAGTCTGCATTACTATTAATCTTCTCATTGTTCCTATCACCCATCTCCTCTTACTTATGACTGTATGACTGTAACCTTGTTGCTGGCATCCTTAAGATTTATATTGACTGTTTCCTAATAGGATTTGATTGCTTATTTGTTCCCTATGACTATCATTAAGTATTGTACCTTATGATTCTTGATGAATGTATCTTTTCTTTTATATACACCAAGAGTGTATGCACCAAGACAAATTCCTTGTGTGTCCAATCACACTTGGCCAATAAAGAATTCTATTCTATTCTATTCTATTCTATTCTATTCTGTTCTGTTCTGTTCTGTTCTGTTCTGTTCCGTTCCGTTCCGTTCCATTCCATTCCAGTCCAGTCCAGTCTAGTCTAGTCTAGTCTAGTCTAGTCTAGTCTACAGTATTGTATACTGTATAGCATGTATTCTTCCTCCCACCCCTCAAAATACAATAGCTCTGTATTGGGTTCTCTGATCAGTGGGTTAGACTAGATGAACTCAAGGTCTCTTCCAATTCTACTGCTGTTGCAAGCCAAATGCTCTATAAATCCGTCCCCCATCTCCCTCTGAGTGCTTTCCAGAAGACACTTGAGCTAATTAGTGGCAAGTGTTTTATTTTAAAGTGACTCAAGCCGAAAAATCTGTAATTCCCCCCTCCCTCAGACACTTAAGATGACTAGCAGGAAGTGATAATTTTTTAAAAGCCACTGTAAGTGGAAAGCTCAGGGAGCCTACTTGGAGGCAAATTAATTCCTGAGTGAACGAGAACCAGCTGATGAGTGGTCAGCAACAGTGGGGAAAGCTTCTCCGTTCACTTAATAATGACAGTGATCAATTAACGAGTTTGATTTTATTTGATTCATTTGATGAATTTTTTTTTTGAGATATGACCCTAATGGGCAGATTCCATTATGGTCACACCTTGAGGACTACCTGTAATAAATGTAGTGTAGATGTCCCATGTGTAGCTATCCCAACAAATGTGTTGTTTTAGAGAAAGTATAACAAATCAGTGAACATGTTGAAGGAAATAATATAAATTGGAAATAAAATTGGAAATAAATGAGAGCTAGAATCAAAACTGAAGGTAGGAACACTAAGAATTGGAGATGTGAAGATATTTGGCTAGGATATTTTTCTTTTTTCCTTCCCATCCATGCCAGGAATATTAGCATCAATTGCTTTCCTTTGTTTTACATTATTCTTGCCATTTGGGGTATAAACCAGAACTTGGCAGAATACCCTCCCACCAAATCCATCCTTCCATCCACCCACCCACCCATGCACCCACCAATCCACCAACCCATCCATCCATCCATCCATCTAACTGTCTATCCATCTCTATATCCATCTCTACATCCATCCATCCACCCATCCATCATATTTATCTCTGTATTCACCATTTCATTATTCCTTTGCTGAATTCCTTTTTTAAAGGCTCGAGTCACCACTCCACTTCTGAACCCCACCCACACCATAATAAAAGAGCTAATCTGACAGACCAGAATCCCAGTATATAAGATACTGAGGAAAGTAGAGTTTGAGGATGGCATATGAGGATACTTGTCAGAGTGAACCAGCAAATGTGGAGAATTTTTTTGCTTCTAAAAGAGGGAAAGGAAATGTGATTAGAAATAGCATTCCCAGTTCCTTAGCCACAGGGTGAGGATAAACTTATTGTTTCCTGTCTACTCAAAATGGTAGATGGCTCATTCTTTTGCTGGTCCTAGGAGGAAGATTGGTTCAGAAAACAAAAAGCAAAATGAAAAATCTGGATTAAAAATGAAGAGATAAAAGAGTAGATCTACCTCCATGCTTGCTTGAATATACAACAGACAGCAAGAAAGGGGGAAAAAAAACAACAAGTAGAAATGCAGAATACATATAGAAGAAATTAACCCTAGGAAAGAAACCAAATATAACTTTAAAAAGAAGATCAGTGGGTGGCAGTAGAAGAGACAAAAGAGTGTGTTGGAGAGCTACAGCAGCCAGTTGTATTTGAAAGAGCTGAGACCAAAACTGTTGATGGATTGAGCAAAGACACTCAGAAACTACTACAGCCATAACTGAGAAGGGAGAAGCAGAAATCTACATGCCTTCCAAAGAGGCAGACCAGCTTTAGCCAACCCAGCATATAATAACCACTAACTAGAATATGTCCTCAATCAAATGACTTTTTTACTTCTTTTTTCACAACTTTTTTCAATGACATTAACATCAAGGATTTCAGAAAAGATATTCCCCCTTTAAAATGAAACGTAACTTTAAAATGCATAGATTCTGGAAAGGCAGCTTGGATAATATTCAGAAGCACGATTGGCAAAATAAACCATGGATTTTCCAAACATATCCTCTTGTGATGCAAATCTCCCAGCATGCACTTTAAACTTTAAGGCATTAAACTTTTCACACCATCCGTGTTGAAATGTTGTGAATTACATCATATGTAGCTTTAATGACTTTAACTTGTGTATGTCTTTTGTGTGTGTGCGTGTATCAAGGCAATTTTGAAATACAAAAAAAAAAAAAGACTCTAGGTATTGAATTAGGTTCTGCTAAAACCATAAAAATTGGACAAGGAGATACCAGAAAATTATTTTAAGCCTGGCTTAAAATTTCAGTTTTTGTATTTCAAGCTCCCTGTTGTCTCTGGTCTGACAACTTTAAGGGTAACATCCATTCAAATCAACAATTCTGTGAACAAGAAGGGAAGGGAAAGAACACACAGTACGAAATCAGAGAAGGAAATACCTGTTTAAACATGGTAGGCCAGGTGATGTCTTGTACAGAAATAGTGAATAGCTTATCTGGAGAAGTTGTTGGGTCAATCTTTCCAACTTTGACTTTAACAAAGGTCTCGTTTTTGAATGTGACCCAGTTGATGATGTCAAATCCAGTCTCTAGATCCCCATTTTCATTAAAGAAAATTTTCTGTCCTGCCGTGTTATTAAATGAGATGGTTCTCAAATAGTGATGGAGCTAAACAGAAGCAGAGGTAGTAAATTAATTAGTGAAGTGAAAAGAAAGGAAAATGAGGGGGAGGGGAGGGGAGGGGAATGAAAAGGAAAGGAAAGGAAAGGAAAGGAAAGGAAAGGAAAGGAAAGGAAAGGAAAGGAAAGGAAAGGAAAGGAAAGGAAAGGAAAGGAAAGGAAAGGAAAGGAAAGGAAAGGAAAGGAAAGGAAGATGATTGATAGATAAATGATAGTTAGTTAGTTAGTTAGTTAGTTAGTTAGTTAGTTAGTTAGATAAATGATAGAGAAAGAAAGAAAGAAAGAAAGAAAGAAAGAAAGAAAGAAAGAAAGAAAGAAAGAAAGAAAGAAAGAAAGAAAGAAAGAATCATTGGTATTAACTTATGTGTCATCCCTTTAACATAATTGGGCACTTTCATAGAAATAATGTTCCTCTAACCTTTATCCTTTGCACCTCTATCAACCACATAGTTACTGCAGCATCTAAACCTTTTCCTCCATAAGGTAAATCATAAACCTTTCCCTCCATATTATTATAAGTTGTTATCTATTCACAATTGCAAATCTTTTTAAATCTTGGAAGAATGAGGAAAATTGAGTCATACAAGAATTAAAAATCATCAGTTTGATGTTTTCATTGGCCATATCCACAGTGGTAGAGCTCATTGCATTAGAAAGAAAAGCAATAGGAAATGTTTAATTTATCCTTTTGTTACCTGCCATGCTTTTTGAATCGACAATGTTTCTCTCCCAACTTTTGGCCTTGCTCTGTGTTTGGACTTAGAGGAAAGCATGGCTTGTAAAGCATGTGTCACACCATAGACTGCATTATAGATGCTATAACTCTGCCCAGTCATGGTGGTGTCAAATACAGACTTAGGTAGATTCTCCAACTTCTCTTCTCCAGTGCACAGCATTCCAGCATCTTCATCTAAATTATCTTTAGAAAACGAGCATTCAAAAGCCTTTTCCCAGAACACTCTCATTAAATGGTCTTCCACTTCAGAAGTTGGGTTTCTCATCTGAAGGAATTTGTCGAATCCAGAAATCTCCTTGGAAGAAATTGCAAAAGTTATAACACCATGGAAAATCTCCATAGTGATAGTTTTTTGAAAGGGAAGGGATGTAAACTCCATCTGGGCTGGCAATATCCATACTTTATCTTTTCTCTCGATGGACATCTCTTCCAATTCTGTAAAATAGGGCAACATTCTAAAAATGGCGGTGACTTGGTTTTCACAATAGAGGATAATGACATTGGTAGTGCTCTTCATGATAATCATGTACATTTTACCAAAGTCTTTAAATGCTCCTGCAATATCATTAGAAAATGTTTCCTTGCCCATCTCTTCCATGAAGTCAAAGCAGATACCTTTCTGAGAATACAAAGTAATAGCATCTTGTATGAATCTCTTTTCACTCTCCTCAGGTTGGAGAATCAGTCCAATCCATGTCCACCTTAAATGCAGCAACAAATGGAGAATACCCATAATCTGTTGGTCACCATTTGGGAAAAAACGATGGAAGAAAACAGTTTGTATCTTGTCATCTATCATTGGAGAAGATCCATATATCAGCTGAATATAGAAAAAAGGGAACATGGTTTTCCAAAATGAAATATTCATTGTTTTTGAAAAATATCTGCTTTTAATTTATGATCTTCCATAATAACCAAGATCTACTGAATTTTTCACACCATAAGACGTATTTCCCTCCCCCCAAAAAAGTGGGTGGAAATGTCTGTGCATCTTATGGAGGGAATATGGTGAATTGCAGCTGGGCCACAATGGCGGGGTCCTTTTACAGTGCTGAACCCTGCCTCTTCTGTCTCTTTTCCTCAGTGCAGGAGTCAATAGATGGAGCTGGCACATGAGGGGACACCTATCTGTGGTCCTCTCAGGCTCCGCTTCCTGCCATCACTACACTACTGCTCCATATTCAATGCTCCATATTCACAGTGAGATGGTGCTCCATGTTCATATTTTGTTTTCATCTTTTCCTCCTTGAAACCTAGGTGTGTCTTATGAAGCAAAAAATATGGTAATCATATTCAGAAAGAACTGGTGTGCAGAATTTTCATTATCATAGGATAAATACAAAGCCAGAGACCTCAGAAATGCATTAATTCAGGCAATGTTGATGTTCTGTCCCCGTACCACCCCCCCCCCCCACAGACGGCCCAGAGTTAATAAGCCACATGACAAAACTCTTTGAAGATAAAGCTGGCAGCAACACCTTGGCTAGCTGCCAATTCAGACTTTACTCACACAAAACAAAGATTAGACTGCAAGCATTCCGATAAAATAGGCAGAGTGTCAATAATACAAGGATTAATCCAAATGCAGTCCGATAAAGCAGGCAAAGTCCAGTAACTCAGAGATCATGGAGTATTTCCAGTTTTTGCTCATCACAAACTGAACCGGCCACCACACCCACATTTATACCCTGTGGGGTGTGGTCCAGTGACTCAGCTAATCTCTGGCACGCCTTCCCCTCTGCTGCGCACGCTTCTCCCTGCGCCTCTGGCGAGGGTCCAGCCAGCACTTATCTACTTTGTCGCTGTCCACCTGTGGCTGCGGGGACGTGCTTGGCTCTGAGCCTATCGTTTGGCCTTCAGTGTCCTCCGGAGGCATTGCCAGAGAGGAGGGTCCTGGAGAGGGAGGCCGTGCCAACTCCTCTCCCTCACTCTCAGAGTCTGCATCTGTCGATAGCCCAGGCTCAGACAACAGAGCCACAACAGTTATACTGAAAATGGACCAGAAATATTAAGGGCTAAAATGGTTTGGTTCGGATTAAGGAAAAAAATCCATCCCAAAATTTCATTAGCCTTTCTTTTCATAGGAAACAGTAAATAAATAAATTAATTAATTTAAAATAAAGCAATGAAGTCATGGTGAGATGCAGATGAGATCTTATGTCAAATGAAGAGCATAAGAACACTGTTTTGTGTTCAATGTGCACCCTACCCATCCTCCAGCTTTGCTTAGTTCCCATCTCATACTTCCTGCATCCTAATGTGCATGCATATGAGTATACATTCAAATATGGATATATGTTGCTATACACCAGTTACTAGAAGGGCCGAGTGAATGTCTATGGAGATTCTCAATCAGGTCATGGTTGTCTCAAATGTGTTTTTTCAAAAGGCAACTGGACTTTCAAAAGGCAACTGGACTTCAACAGGAGTGCTGATTTACCACCAGCCTATGAAGTACTTAGAAGGTGAGGGCTGGGCAACACAAACAAATGACAGCAAATGACATAAAAGCCAGCCAACAACAACAACCCTGCCTCTTCTGTCTCTTTTCCGCAGTGCAGGAGTGAAGGTCCCCGAAGAAGGTGTCTAGCATGAATCCAAAAGAATGGAAGACGAAACCTCTGGTTGCAGTGATTGACCCAGATTGTATCCTGAGGACTTTTCTTTTCTTTAAGGAAGATGTTTTGCTTCTCATCAAAGAAGCTTCTTCAGTTCTGATCATCATCATCATCACCATCATCATCACGAAAGTTGGAAGGAACCTTGAAGGTCTTCTAGTCCAACCCTCTGCTCAAATAGGAGACCCTAAACCATTTAAGAAAAATGGATGCCCAATTTCTTCTTAAAAGCCTCCAGTGATGGAACACTGAAGGCAACTATTCCACTGGTTGATTGTTCTCAGTCAGGAAATTTCTCCTTAGTTCTAGGTTGCTTCTCTCCATGATTAGTTTCCATCCATTGTTTCTGTTTTGCCTTCTGGTGCTTTGGAACATAAGTTGACTCCCTCTTCTTTGTGGCAACCCCTCAAATATTGGAACACTGCTACCATGTCAGCCCTAGTCCTTCTTTTCACTAGACTAAACATATCCAATTCCTGCAGCTGTTCTTCATATGTTTTAGCCTCCAGTTCCATAATCATCCTAATTGCTCTTTTTTGTATTCTTTCCAGAGTCTCAACATCTTTTTTACATCATGGTGTCCAAAACTGGATGCAATATTCCAAGTGTGGTTTAACTAAGGCCTTATAAAGTGATACTAAGACTTCATGTGAACTTGATTCTATGCCTCTGTTGATGCAGCCTAGGACTGTGTTGGCTTTTTTGGCAGTTGCAGCCAAACCAACTTTGATTCTGACCAAGTGAGGAAGCTTCTTGAATGAGAAGTGAAAGGTAAAGCAAAGTCCAGTTGCTTTTTGAAAAAAGCACCTCTGAAGCACATAGAATGAATTTTCTCTTTTCACTTCAGTTATTTCACATTTGGGTCATGCATCTGCCGTTAACTTTCCATTTTATTTTATAGCAATCCCAAGAGAATGCATCCTATAAATCAAAGAATTTCCCTCCCCTTTCAAACAGGCTTTTGAAAATGTGGAGTAGCAACCTTTTTGTGATCTGAAATGCAACTGGTGCTATATCTTTGGATCACTTCTCCCATTTTCAAAAACTCCAATTCAAAATTGGAGAGACAAAAGTTGTGTGGTTTAAAGAGATCCAAACCATTTTTTTCCACATATCAAATGCCCCACAATCTTACCACATTTAATATCTGATTAAATTATAATTACTGATATCACATTCTAGTGAATGGAATTGCTCATCTCTAATTAAGCCATTAGCTAGGCTGATTTCAGGAGGGAGGAAGGAAAACCATTCTGCAATTTAAAGAGCAAAATAAGAAATTCCCAAATAATAACACCTTGAATTTCTTAATCATGAATGAAAGTGATTATTAAAACATGGTAAGAAAATGTATTCACAAAAATGTATCGATACTTCTATAAAGTATTCAGCCTTCCATCCTTTCAAAGGTAGGTAAAATGAGGACCCAGATTGTGGGGGCAATAAGCTGACTTTGTATAAATATACAAAAGTATGAAGGCTATTGCTTAACGCATTGTAAGCCGCCCTGAGTCTCCGGAGAAGGGCGGCATATAAATTTTTTTTTAAAAAGTGTATTTATAAGTCAGTCAAGGAATCATAGTCTATTAATTGGTTGGGATTCAGACTGTATCAAGGACAGTATCTAAAATCGCTCATCTAACCACCACATTTTTTTTCCATTTCTGTTTGAATGGCCACTTTATGTCCAAATTACAAAATTTAACATAA